>NC_141393.1:7500-2635684 GCF_034619465.1 Leptosomus discolor
CAACATTGAGTACAAACTGTACCCACCCTCTTTCCCCTTGGATGCTCTCACGTACACAGGGCTCGCATCCCTTGCTTGGCGTCCATCCCTCTTCCTCTTTAGAGTGACTGCTTCTCCAAAAGTATGATGCCCGGGCAAAGAGCCGGCTGGCTCTGCTGCTCCTGACAGGACCTGGCCTTTGGCACCTGCATGCAAACAAACAATTGTTAACAATACCATTACAGCAAAAAACACACAGCCACAGTTAAAAGCCTAGCCATTTAAAATACAGAGAGGCCCACTTCACAACCCTGCCTTCCTCAAAACAGACTATCTAGCCCCTCTCACTGTACCTTTTTATTGCAGGACCCTCAATTGCCTTCCCTAGACACTCACCTAAACATAGCACCCTGCAATAACACAGAAATAGCCACATTCCAGACTGGGTCTCCTCGGGAACAGCATTCCCCGGGGCCTCCAAAATCACCCTGCCTGCAAAAAACCCAGCCCTAGGCCCTCAGCCACCCAAACTTTGGCATTGATCATCGCCATGCGGACTGACTCAGACCAGGAGATAAAAAAATCCAGCCAGGGGGAAAAAAAAAAAATCTCGCGCATGGGGTTTTTTTTATTCTAAGTTGTGGTTGGTTGAATTTTTTTTATTTAATACAATGCCTGGAAAAGAAAAAACTCAACTCCATATGCAACACACTAACATCTATTACATACTAACACACACAACCATACAAACCCACACACAGGCACAACACTCGCTCACCTACCCAACAAACCAACCCTCCCACTCCCTGCCGCCCGCCGCCTCGTCTCCGTGGCTCTCCTCGGGAACGGGGTTCCCGGGGGCCTCCAAAATCGCCCTGCCTGCAAAAACCCCGGCCCTAGGCCCTCCGCCGCCCAAACTTTGGCGATGATTGTCGCCGTGCGGACCGACCGGGACCGGGGGAAAAAAAAACCCAGCCGGGGGAAAAAAAAAAAAACCCCCGACTGGGGTTTTTTTTATTCTAAGTTGTGGTTGGTTGATTTTTTTTTTTTTTAAATATAATGCCTGGAAAAGAAAAAAATCTCAACTCCATATGCAACACACTAACAACTATTACATACTAACACACAACCATACAAACCCACACACAGGCACAACACTCGCTCACCTACCCAAAAATCCAACCCTCCCTCTCTCTGCTGCCCGCCGCCCCGTCTCCGTGGCTCTCCTCGGGAACGGGGTTCCCGGGGGCCTCCAAAATCGCCCTGCCTGCGAAAACCCCGGCCCTAGGCCCTCCGCCGCCCAAACTTTGGCGATGATTGTCGCCATGCGGACCGACCGGGACCGGGGGAAAAAAAAACCCAGCCGGGGGAAAAAAAAAAAAATCCCCCGACTGGGGTTTTTTTTATTCTAAGTTGTGGTTGGTTGATTTTTTTTTAATACAATGCCTGGAAAAGAAAAAATCTCAACTCCATATGCAACACGCTAACACCTATTACATACTAACACACAACAATACAAAGCCATGCACAAGCACAACACTCGCTCACCTACCCGACAAACCAACCCTCCCCTCTCTGCTAATCCCTTCGCCCAGCACCACGGGCCATCGCCCCGTCTCTGCGACTCACTGACAATGGCGTTGCCGGGAGACTACAAAATGGCCTTCTGTGTGAAAAACCTGGCCCTAGACCCCTCGCCGCCCAAACTTTGGCAATTGATGGCACCCCACAGAGCAATGAGGACCTGAGAAAAAAAAAAAAAAAAAAACACCAAACAACACACAAACACCCAGCCAGGGAAAGAAAAACAAAACAAAACAAAAAACCCCCAGCTGCTTTGGTTTTTTACTTTCCGGTACTCTCAAATCAATACCTTACTGTCAACATTATATCCTACCTGAAATAAAAACAAACAAACCAACCACATTCACACACCCATAAGTTTACACACAATAACTCCCGTTCATTCGTTCATTCGTTCATTCATTCAACTCCCGTTCATTCGTTCATTCATTCAACTCCCGTTCATTCGTTCATTCGTTCATTCATTCAACTCCCGTTCATTCGTTCATTCATTCAACTCCCGTTCATTCGTTCATTCATTCAACTCCCGTTCATTCGTTCATTCGTTCATTCATTCAACTCCCGTTCATTCGTTCATTCGTTCAACTCCCGTTCATTCGTTCATTCATTCAACTCCCGTTCATTCGTTCATTCGTTCATTCATTCAACTCCCGTTCATTCGTTCATTCATTCAACTCCCGTTCATTCGTTCATTCGTTCATTCATTCAACTCCCGTTCATTCGTTCATTCATTCAACTCCCGTTCATTCGTTCATTCGTTCATTCATTCAACTCCCGTTCATTCGTTCATTCGTTCATTCATTCAACTCCCGTTCATTCGTTCATTCGTTCATTCATTCAACTCCCGTTCATTCGTTCATTCGTTCATTCATTCAACTCCCGTTCATTCGTTCATTCGTTCATTCATTCAACTCCCGTTCATTCGTTCATTCGTTCATTCATTCAACTCCCGTTCATTCGTTCATTCGTTCATTCATTCAACTCCCGTTCATTCGTTCGTTCGTTCATTGAACTCCCGTTCATTCGTTCGTTCGTTCATTGAACTCCCGTTCATTCGTTCGTTCGTTCATTGAACTCCCGTTCATTCGTTCGTTCGTTCATTGAACTCCCGTTCATTCGTTCATTGAACTCCCGTTCATTCGTTCATTCGTTCATTGAACTCCCGTTCATTCGTTCATTCGTTCATTGAACTCCCGTTCATTCGTTCATTGAACTCCCGTTCATTCGTTCATTGAACTCCCGTTCATTCGTTCATTCATTCATTCATTGAACTCCCGTTCATTCGTTCATTCATTCATTCATTGAACTCCCGTTCATTCGTTCATTCATTCATTCATTGAACTCCCGTTCATTCGTTCATTCATTCATTCATTGAACTCCCGTTCATTCGTTCATTCATTCATTCATTGAACTCCCGTTCATTCGTTCATTCATTCATTCATTGAACTCCCGTTCATTCGTTCATTCATTCATTCATTGAACTCCCGTTCATTCGTTCATTCATTCATTCATTGAACTCCCGTTCATTCGTTCATTCATTCATTCATTGAACTCCCGTTCATTCGTTCATTCATTCATTCATTGAACTCCCATTCATTCGTTCATTCATTCATTCAAATCCCATTCATTCGTTCATTCATTCAACTCCCATTCATTGCTCCCCTCCTCCAAACATCTCTGCTTCAGCAGTGACCTTCTAGAATAGCATATTTCCCCCAATTCCAGAAGCAGCCCACAAATTGAGTCACTAGGATCCTCCAAACAACATCACCGCTCCACTCGAGGCCAAAATGTCAGCCTTCATAATGGGAAGCACAGGAAAACGTCACATCACGCTCGAGACCCGGGGCAATGCGGAGCCATATCGTGTGACACAGTCTCACAACACGCTCGAGACCCGGGGCAATGCGGAGCCATATCGTGTGACACAGTCTCACAACACGCTCCAGACCCGGGGCAATGCAGAGCCATACAGTGTGACGCAAGACCCAATGCAATACAGAGCCATAGAATACTAGGCAGTCATAGATCACAGTTGAGACCAAGCATAATACAGACCCATACAGTGCGACGCAAGACCCAGCGCAATACAGAGCTATAGAATACTAGGCAGTCATAGATCACAGTTGAGACCAAGCGTAATACAGACCCATATAGTGCGACGCAAGACCCAGCACAATACATAGCTATACGGTGTGATGCAGTCTCACATCACACTCCAGACCCACAGCTATATGGAGCAACGCAGTGCGACGCAAGACCCAGCGCAATACATAGCTATACGGTGTGATGCAGTCTCACATCACACTCCAGACCCACAGCTATATGGAGCAACGCAGTGCGACGCAAGACCCAGCGCAATAAGGAGCCAAACAGTGCGAGCGCTCTTGAATCACAGTCAAGACGCAGGGCAATACAGAGCCACAGAATACTACGCAGTCTTACATCACAGTCGAGACCCAGCACAATATGAAGCTGTATGGTGCAACACAAGACCCAGCACAATGCGGAGCCATATGGTGTGACACAGTCTCACACCACGCTTGAGACCCGGGGCAACGCGGAGCCATAGAGGGCGACGCAGTCTCACATCACAGTCGAGACCCGGCGCAACGCAGAGCCATAGAGGGCGACGCAGTCTCACATCACAGTCGAGACCCGGCGCAACACAGAGCCATAGAGGGCGACGCAGTCTCACATCACAGTCGAGACCCGGCGCAACACAGAGCCATAGAGGGCGACGCAGTCTCACATCACAGTCGAGACCCGGCGCAATACAGAGCCATAGAGGGCGACGCAAGACTCAACGCAATACAAAACCAAACATTGCGACGCAGTCTTGAATCACAGTCAAGACAGCGTGATACAGAGCCATAGAATGCTACACAATCTTAGATCACGGTTGAGACTCGTTCCTTTGCCTGGCCAAGCAGAACTGACTCTGGACAGCCCTCTCCCCTAAGCTAACTTTAAAATCCCCTCCCCAATATTCCCAAATTTATCTCCCCCTCAGTCCCACCCCCCTCCCTTCAAATACACATCCCAAAACTTAGCTTGCAGAGGGCCAGGGGGCGCAAATCCATCCTCAGCAAAGGAAACACGTCGGCCAAACGGGATGCTCCCACTGTCTCCAAACTCCTCCTTGTTGTCTGTAAAATCCAAAGAAAACAACTAAATATTGCTGGCAGACAGCACCGCACCGCTCACTTCCAACCTCTGCCACAACACACGCACCCAACCACCGCCAAGAACGGCCGAGGTGTTCCACTCCTCACCTGCCCTGCACCGGTTCCAGACTTGGGTGCTGTGGCCCTCAGCGCTCGCCGCACCTGAGATACCAAGAAACAAAAATCACTGGTGCGCTTGTGAGAAGTCACCGGCTCCATGATCCTTCTCCGCCTCCCCCCGGCTCACCTCAAACTTTCATCCTATTCCAGAAGCAGCCTGCACTTCACCTGCAAAAGAAAAGGTAAGTGCTTAAATAAGCTGCCATGTAACACTTGGCTCATAGCCACCGAGGCAGCCCACAACAGCCTCACCTTCTCCGATTGCTCATCAACATGAGGCTTCGTCACTCCCAGCCCGTGTGTGGCACCTGTTAAACACAAAGCAGAAGACACATTTTGAGTTACTGCCCAAAACCAATGCCTGCCCGCAGCGATGCATACATCCCGCCTCCTATACCTTGCCTGCTCCCCTGTCCAGCCTCTGTCATTTTAGGCTGCTGCAATGAGGCTTGCGTACCACCTGTAAAACACAAATAAGAAGGAATGCTTAAAACTTCATTGGCAATACGACAACTGAAAAATAACCGCTACTTCAGCCCGCTAGCCATGGCTCACCTTGCCAGAGTCAGCACTGGCACCAACATCCTGCTTTGCGCATCACTGGGCATCTTCAAATCAGAAAAAAAAAACCCACACAACCCATGATGTAGTCACATCGCCACCGGTCACAACTTCTCTCTGACACCCTGCACTGACTCACCTTCTTACAAGGCTCTGCTCAGCCGCTCACTATGGTCTGCTCACCTCCTCTGTTGCTCTTCGAAGCGCATATTGTCCCTCTGCATCGGAGAAAACAAAAACCCCAACCAAAACTTGTTACATGGGGCACCCAGGTGCTGATCAATAGCTTCACAATTCCATAGCTCTCGCCTCCATTGCGGAGTAGCACCTAGAGGCAAAGGGCAGCCTGCCATTCAAAACAACACACCGACATTCGCGGCCCACAGACACAGTCCTTTACACATTTGAGATGCAATCTGCTTCACTCCCGCTCAACAACCCCTGCCCAGAAGGGTCCCAGCCTCTCCATGAAACACTCCCAAAATGACTGGCCGCACAGCCTGCCAACAGCTACTCAACCAGAGATGACTGTACAAACGTTGCCTAAACAGTCTATGCATATCATCAAGACATTAACCAGAGATGCTTATCGCTATAACACCTACCCCTGACTCTACAGCCCTGGGCAGAGCAGCTCCAAGCCACACACACACACACACTCAGAGAGCAACGCTACACAACTCTGCAACCAAGAGAGTTTGTGCAAACAAGGCGACTCAAAGAGGAGGGAAAACTCCCAGCAAGAAGGATGACAGCCGATTGAGTTGCGCTGTCGGGCAAGATGACATACAGAGCCGTAATGCAAGGCGAGGGGTTCTATGGCAGGCCCAGAAAAAAAAGTGGCACGAACTTAATGGCCCGTTCTGAGAAGTTACGGTCAAAACCGAGATGACTGATGCGCAGGAAGCCTGCCTTCAAGACCTATGAACGCAAGGATGCAGGGAAGAATTCTCAGTATATAGAAATGGACAGCTAGCGAGCAGAGCTGCTGGTGCAGCCCAGAACCACACCACAAACGAGGACAACCCGGAAACTTCCGAGATGCAAGACCGATCCACGCTAGAAGCTCGTCACGCTAAGAAAAAAAGAAATGCCCGCGTGGCACTATGCCAAACAGCACAGGCATTCGAGACCACAGGGATGGCGCCCGAGATGTCTGGCTCGCTCTCGAGCGCAAAGAGGAATGACGACATTGAGACCTCAGAAATCTGTAAGACACTGAACGGACTAGACAAACTACAGAACAACACAGAGACAGGCTGGAACTGCCCTGCCCGTGCTACTCCGGTGCCAAAAAGTAACCCGCTCCTTTATCCGCCCAAGGAGAACTGACCCTGGACAGCCCTCTCCCCTAAGCTAAATTTAAAATCCCCTCCCCAAAATTCCCAAATTTCTCTCCCCCTCAGTCCCACCCCCCTCCCTTCAAACACACATCCCAAAACTTACTTTACAGAGGGCCGGGGGTGCAAATCCATCCTCAGCAAAAGAAACACGATGGCTAAACGGGACGCTCCCGTGGTCTCCAAATTCCTCTTACTCGTCTGTAAAATCTAAAGAAAAACCAAAATATTACTGACAGACAGCACCGCACCGCTCAATTCCAACCTCTGCCGCAACATCCCCACCTCCACCAAACCACCCCCACCCCCAAGAAGGGCCGTGCCATTCCACTCCTCACCTGCCCTGCACCGGTTCAAAAGCTGGGCGCTGCAGCCATCATTGCTCACCGCACCTGAGATACCAAGAAACAAAGTTACTATTACGCTTGTGAGAAGTCACTGGCTCCGTGATCCTCCTCGCTAATACCCAGCTCACCTCAAACTTTCATCCTATTCCAGAAGTAGCCTGCATGCCACCTGCGAAACAAAAAGGTAAGCGCTTAACCAAGCTGCCATTTAATACTTGGCTCTTAGCCACTGACCCAACATTCAACAGCTTCACCTTTTCGGATGTCTCATCAGCGTGTAGCTTTTTTCCTCCAAGCCTGTGTGTGGTACTTGCAAAGAACAGGGCAAAAAAACGCGTGCTGAGATACTGTCCAAAACCAAAGACTGCTTGCACCGATGTCTACGCCCCACTTCTTTACCTTGCCCGCTGCCCAGTGCGACCTCTGTCATCTTGGGCTGCCGCAATGAGGCTCAGGTACCACCTGTAAAACACAAAAAAGAAGGGATGCTTAAAACTTCACCGACAATACGACAACTGAAAAAATAACTGCTACTTCAGCCCGCTAGCCATGGCTCGCCTTGCCAGAGTCAACACCGGCACCAACATCCCACTTTGCACATCGCTGCGACCCTTCAAATAAAAAAAAAGAAAACAAGGCATGATGTAGACATGTAGCCACCGGTCACAACTTCCCTCCGACACCCTGCACCGTCTCACCTTCTTACAGGGCTCCACCCGCCTCCTCTATTGCTCTTCAAAGCACATCTTGTCCCTCTGCAATTGAAAAAAAAAATTATCAGCACCTGGGTGACTTGTTTAAGTAGCTTCACAATTCCAGAGATGTCATCCCCATTTCACAGTACAACCTAGAGGCCAAGGGCAGCCTGCCATTCAAAACAACACACCGAGCTTTGCAGCTCAAACAAACATCCCTTAAGACCGTTGAGATTCATTCTGCTTCACTACTGCTGAACAGCTCCTCCCAGAAGGCTCCCAGCCTCTCCATGAAACACTCCCAAAACGACTGGCTGCACAGCCTCCCAACGGCTACTCGACCAGAGATGACTGGAAAACCATTGCCTAAATGGTCTATGCATATCATCGAGACATTAACCGGAGATGCTTGTCGCTATACCACCTACCCCTGACTCTACAGCCCCGGGCAGAGCAGCTCCAAGCCACACATACACACTCAGAGAGCAACGCTACACATAACTGTGCAAACAAGGTGACTCAAAAAGGAGAGAAAACTCTCGGCGAGAAGGAGAACACCCGAACGACACAAGGTGTCGGGCTAAAAGACCTACAGAGCCGCAACACAAAGCGAACAGGTTCTATAGGGCAGCCCCACAAAAAACAAACCTCGAACGTAACGGCCCGTTTCAAGAAGTTAGGGTCAAAACCAAGATGACTAACGCGCAAGAAGGCTGGCCTCAAGACCTATGAACATAAGGATGTGGGGAAGAAGTCTCAGTCCCTGAAAGCGGACAGCTAGCAAGGAGAGCTGTTGACACAGCACGGAGTGACGCCACTAACGAGTAATGGCCAGAACTTGCAAGATGCGAGACCAATCCACGCTTTAAGCTCCTCATGCAGAAAGAAGAAACGCCCCACTGGCACTACGCCAACCAGTACGGGCGTTCGAGACTGCAGGGATGGCGCCCAAGACGTCTGGCTTCCTCTCGAGTGCCAAGAGGAATGAGGACATCGAGACCTCAGAAATCCGCAAGACACAGTAAACACACCAGATAGACTACATACCACAGAGACAGGCTGGAACTGCCCTGCCCGTGCTACTCTCGTGCCAAAAAGTAACCCACTCCTTTATCCGCTCAAGGAGAACTGACCCTGGATATCCCTCTCCCCTAAGCTAAATTTAAAATTCCCTCCCCGACGTTCCCAAAGTTATCTTCCCCCTGAGTCCCACCCCCCTCCCTCCAAACACACATCCCAAAACTTAGCTTGCAGAGGGCCAGGGGGCGCAAATCCATCCTCAGCAAAGGAAACACGTCGGCCAAACGGGATGCTCCCACTGTCTCCAAACTCCTCCTTGTTGTCTGTAAAATCCAAAGAAAACAACTAAATATTGCTGGCAGACAGCACCGCACCTCTCAGTTCCAACTTCTGCCACAACACACACACCCAACCACCCCCAAGAAGGGCCGAGGCGTTCCACTCCTCACCTGCCCTGCACCAGTTCCAGACTTGGGTGCTGTGGCCCTCAGCGCTCGCCGCACCTGAGATACCAAGAAACAAAAATCACTGTTGCGCTTGTGAGAAGTCACCGGCTCCGTGATCCTCCTCCTCCTCCCCCCGGCTCACCTCAAACTTTCATCCTATTCCAGAAGCAGCCTGCACTTCACCTGCAAAAGAAAAGGTAAGTGCTTAAATAAGCTGCCATGTAACACTTGGCTCATAGCCACCGAGGCAGCCCACAACAGCCTCACCTTCTCCGATTGCTCATCAACATGAGGCTTCGTCACTCCCAGCCCGTGTGTGGCACCTGTTAAACACAAAGCAGAAGACACATTTTGAGTTACTGCCCAAAACCAATGCCTGCCCGCAGCGATGCATACATCCCGCCTCCTATACCTTGCCTGCTCCCCTGTCCAGCCTCTGCCATTTTAGGCTGCTGCAATGAGGCTTGCGTACCACCTGTAAAACACAAATAAGAAGGAATGCTTAAAACTTCATTGGCAATACGACAACTGAAAAATAACCGCTACTTCAGCCCACTAGCCATGGCTCACCTTGCCAGAGTCAGCACCGGCACCAGCATCCCGCTTTGCGCATCACTGGGCACCTTCAAATCAGAAAAAAAAAAACCACCAAGCCATGATGTAGTCATGTAGCCACCAGTCACAACTTCCATCCAACATCCTGCATTGACCTTCTTACAGAGCTCCACTCACCTCCTCTGTTGCTCTCCAAAGCGCATCTTGTCCCTCTGCTTCTGAAAAAAAAAAAACCTAAACAAATCTTGTTACATGAGTCACTCAGAGGCTGATCAATAGCTTCACAATTCCAGAGCTCTCGCCTCCATTGCGGAGTACCGCCCAGAGGCCAAGGGGAGCCTGCCATTCAAAACAACACATCGAGCTTCGCGGCCCACAGACACAATCCTTTACACCTGTGAGATGCACTCTGCTTCACTACTGCTGAACAGCCCCTCCCAAAAGTCTCCCAGCCTCTCCATGAAACACTCCCAAAATGACTGGCCGCATAGCCTGCCAACAGCTACTCAACCAGAGAAGACTGTACAACCGTTGCCTGAATGGTCTAGGCGTATCTTCAACACATTAACCAGAAATGCTTATCGCTATACCACGTACCCCTGACTCTACAGCCCCGGACAGAGCAGCTCCAAGCCACACACACACACTCAGAGAGAAATGCTACACAGAACACTGCAAACAAGGCGACTCAAAGAGGAGAGAAAACTCCCGGCAAGAAGGATGACACCCGAACCACACAAGGTGTCAGGCCAAAAGACCGACAGAGCCACAACGCAAGGCCGAGCGGATCTATGGCAGCCCCACAAAAAAGCCTCGAATGTAATGGCCTGTTATGAGAAGGTACGGTCAAAACCAAGATGACTAATGCGCAAGAAGCCTGGTCTCAAGACCTATGACCGTACGGATGCAGGGAAGAAGAATCAGTCCGTGGAAATGGACAGCTAGTGAGTAGAGACACCGTCGCATCCCAGAGTGACGCCGCAAATGAGGACTGCCTGGGAACTTCCGAGATGCAAGATGGATCCACGCTTGAAGCTTGGCATGCAAGACAAAGAAACGCCCGACTGACACTACGCCAACCAGTACAGGCATTCAATATCACAGGAATGGCGCCCGAGATGTCTGCCTTGCTCTCGAGCGCAAAGAGGAATGAGGACATCGAGACCCGAGAAATCTCCAAGACACAGTAAACAGACTAGACAGACTACATAACACCACAGAGACAGGCTGGAACTGCCCTGCCTGTGCTACACTGGTGCCAAAAAGTAACCCGCTCCTTTACCCGCCCGAGGAGAACTGACCCTGGATATCCCTCTCCCCTAACCTAACTTTAAAATGCCCTCCCTGAAATTCCCAAAGTTATCTTCCCCCAGTCCCACTCCCCTCCCTCCAACACCTGTTCCACCACTTAGCTTGCAGGGGGCCGGGGGGACAAATTCATCCTCAGCAAAAGAAACACGTCGGCCAAATGGGATGCTCCCACAGACTCCTAATTCCTCTTCACCGTCTACAAAATCTGAACAAGAAAACAGTGTTGGTAGACAGCAACGCACCGGTCAATGCCAGCTTCTTCCACAACACACACACAGCCCCAGAAGGGCCATGTCATCCTACTCCTCATCTGCTCCTCATCAGTTCCAAAGCGAGGGGCTATGGCCATCATCGCTCACCCCGCCTGAGATACCAAGAAACAAAATTATTGTTCTGCTTGTGAGAGGTCACCGGCCCCAGGATCCTCCTCGCTAATCCCCAGCTCACCTCAAATGCTCGTCCGACTCCAAAGGCAGCCTGCACGGCACCTGCAAAAACAAAGGTAAGCGCTTAACCGAGTGGCCACGGAATACTTGGCTCTTAGACGCTGACCCGGCACGCTAACACCTCACCTTCTCGGACGGCTCGTCAGCATGAGGCTTCGTTCCTCCGAGCCTGTGTGGGGCACCTGCCAAACACAAGGCAAAAGACACCTGCTGAGATACTGCCAGAGACCAACTCGTGCCCACAGCAATACCTAGCTCCTTCTGCTTTGCCTTACCCGCTCCCCTGTCCTGCTTCTGTCATTTCAGATAGCTGCATTGAGACCCAGGTACCACCTGTAAAACAAACAAGGGATGCTTAAAAGTTCACCGGCAATACAACACCTTGCCCGAGTCACGACTGGTGCCTGTATTCCGCTTTGCTCATCGCATCGTGCCTTTAAAATACAAAAAATGACCAAAAGATAATGTAGTCAAACAGCCACTGGTCACAACTTCCCTCCCAAACCATGCACCGACTCACCTTCTTATAGTGCTTCGCTCGCCTCCTCTGTCGCACTTCAAAGCGCACCTTGTCCCTCTGCATCTGAAAAAAAAATAGTAACAAGAGCCACCCAGGTGCTGATCGATAGCTTTACAATTCCAGAGCTCTTGTCTCCGTTTCAGAATACCGCCTAGAGGCCTTAACACCTGTGAGATGCACTCTGCTTCACTACTGCTGAACAGCCCCTCCCAGAAGGCTCCCATCCTCTCCATGAAACACTCCCAAAACAACTGGCCGCACAGCCTGCCAATGGCTACTCAACCCGAGAAGACTGTACGACCGTTGCCTAAATGGTCTAGGCGTATCCTCAACACATTAACCAGAAATGCTTATCGCTATACCACCTACCCCTGACCCTACAGCCCCGGGCAGAGCAGCTCCAAGCCACACGCACACACCCAGTGAGCAGCGCTACACGGAACACTGCGAACAAGGCGACTCAAAGAGGAGAGAAAACTCCCGGCGAGAAGGATGACACCCGAATGAGACAAACTGTCGGGCAAGAAGACCTACGGAGTCGCAACGCAAGGCGAGGAGGTTCTACGGCAGCCCCACAAAAAAGCTTGAATGTAATGGCCTGTTTCAAGAAGTTACGGTCAAAACTGAGATGACTGATGGGCAAGAAGGCTGGCTTCAAGACTTATGAACATAGGGATACAAGGAAGAAGTCTCAGTCCGTGAAAATGGACAGCTAGCGAGCAGAGCCGCCGACGCGGCCCGGAGGGACGCCGCAAATGAGTAAACGCCCGGAACTTTCGAGATGCAAGACCGATCCATGCTTCAAGCTAGTCACGCAAGACAACAAAACGCCTGACCGGCGCTACGCCAACCGGTACAGGTATTCAAGACCACAGGGATGGCGCCCGAGACGTCTGGCTTGCTCTTCGAGCGCAAAATGGAACGAGAACATGGAGACCCGAGAAATCTGCAATACACAGCGAACAGACTAGACAGACTACATAACACCACAGAGACAGGCTAGAACTACCCTGCCCGTGCTGCTCCGGAGACCTATTCCTGGACAGCCCTCTCCCCACTATGCTATTTTTAAAACCCCTCCCTACAACTCCCAACCTTGTCCCCACCTCCCAGAACACCCTCCCAAACACCCATCGCTCCACTTAGCTTTCAGACGGCCGAGGCTCTGAATCCGTCCTCGACAAAATACCGCATCGGCTAGCCAGGATGTTCCTGCAGCTGCCAGGCTCATCTTCATCTGCACAGAACCAGTACCAGCAGTAAGCATCGATACAGACCTCTTCTACTACACCCTCCTACTCAAATAGAATGTGGCCTTCTGCTCACCTGCAGCAATTCCAGCGTTGGATGCCAGAGACATCGTTGCTTGCGGCACCTAAAATACCGAAAGACAAAAGATTGCTGTTGCGCTTGTGAGAAATCAGGTAATTCACGATCTTGTGACTGCGTGCCAGATATTTGCCCTAGCCCCTGCTAGTTAACCTCACCATTGGTCCTATTTAGAGAAATAGTAACAATTAACTCGGTATACACTAAAACTAGTTCCATTTCAATAGCTAGGAGTTCCGAACAAACACAATAGACATAGATTAAAAGAAAAAGCATGCTACTTTTACCAGCCCAGAACAAAATTTTTGACCTAAAAAAAGAAAATTTGTATATAAGCATACTTTGTAAGATAAATGCAGCTGAACCTCAACCACTCCAGAAGCTCCTACCTCAAAGAGAGCCCTCTGTTTCTTTAAGCGTCGAGGCATATCTGCCAAAAATAGCTTAGGCAGTTCAAAAACTACTAATAACTGAAGGCTCGGCAGAACACTGACACCAAAGAAGCCCCAGAGCAGAATGAGCTCCCTGAACAGAGCCCGAGGCTCATATACTCCAGGACCCGCCCACCACCCTTCCCACAATCCCCTGGGAAAGAGGCAGGGTCTACCACCATAACACATAAAGGCACCCAGAGGAGCAGCAGGGACTTTTCTCATCTGCTTTCAGTTTACAGGATACAAAGCACTGAATAGAGAAAGCCACCTGGACTAGAAGTTACTCTTCCAGCTCTTTTACTGTGGCTATATCCATTACATCAGCAACGTGACCAGGTAGGGAATTCAACTTCATTTTTCTGGGGTGTAGGTAGAAAAACATAGATGCCTTACTAAGCTATGGAGAGAAGTCACTCATTGATTATAACAGCAATATTATTATCAAAAATTATATCCTTTTACTTTACCAGTTTAAAAAATTCCATAATGGTAACAAAGGGAAACCAAAATAGGTCGATAAGAAGGAAATGTTAAAAAGGAAGGAGGGAAATAGGGTCATCAAACTACAAGAATGAAGATATTGAAACAAAACGTAAAAGGTGATGAAGATGAGGATAGGCAGGAAGACAAAAAAAACCCAGCAGGGACTTGGATAAATAGAGACACGAAAAGAAAATTTAGAGAGAGACCTAGAAATGCTGTTTTCACAATCAACAAGGAAGAATGAAATAAGAGCAGGTGGGCAGATAGAAAAGGAAAGACATAGAAAGGAAAGGTAGAAGGTGACAGTTGACAGGGCAATGTTAGCAGAAGAGGAAAAAGCTTTGGGGAAACAGACAGCCTGAAAAGGAGAGGAAAGCAAGGACAGGCAAGGAGGCAGGCAGAGATCTAGAGAACTGCGGCGGGGATGGACCCCGGCTAGAGCCCGTAGGGAACAGAACACCCTGGGCCCACGGCACATCGCCCCCTCCTCTGCGGCCCGGCGGCCGGAAACGCATCCGGGATTGCAAACAAGGCGGTGACGGTTTGTGCCTTCGTGCCCTTCGGAAGTCCCGGCGGTGAGTTCGCTACGAGGATCGATGTCTGCAGGCAGCAGGAAAAGAGGAATGAGGAAAGCAGGAGGCAGGCCAGAGGAAAGGTAGGGGTGTGGGACGGGGAGCTGGGAAATGGGATACCGGGAACGAGACGGGGACGGGGAACTGCACGAGGGTGTCGAGAGAGAAACGGAGCTCGGCAAGGAGGAGGACGGAGAGGTGCGATAGAGAGGGATGGAGAGAGCGAGGTGCTCGCAGCCAGGAGAAGAAGAGAGTGGACGGGGGGGTTGTGGATTTTACTACAATAGGGAACCAGATAGAGGGAGATGGAGAGAAAACTATAAAAGAGGAAGAAAGCAGAAAGAATTCTTTTTAAAAAAGACAGCTGCATACCGGCATAGACAAATTGAGAAGCGACAAACCTGGCAAAGAATTCAAAACTAGAGAACGTAAGATGACTGGAGTAACAAACAGAAAGGGAGCGGAATTGGGGCAGAGCGGCGATGAAGGAGACTCCAACTTCGTAGCCTTTTTCTAGGTATATTCTTTAATTGGCACGGGCGTGCGGCATAGCAAAGGAAGCTCTCTCGCTTCTCTTTTTCAAGCAACTACATAGAGGTCTCTCATGCCCAAACTATAAAGCCAAGCAGGATGTTTTATATTCTTCTCTGGCACACCCACGCTCGTGACTCTTTTCAGCCATGTCTTTTCTCATGCACGATCCCGGGGGGGTTTCCAGCCTGGCCTTTTCATGCGCTCAAGTCTCGTTCTCCTGTGTGGAGAGTTATTGAGAACGCCTGGTCTTTTATGTTTATTCTTACGTATTGAGTATTAGCCTCGTGCTTCTCTTTTAGTCTTGGTCGTTCGTCCGTATGGCACCGCTCCCACGTCTCCCCCTCTTTGTTTTGGAACGTCGGGTTCACGGTAAGAGCGGCAAGGAACCTCGACTTCCGTTCTTCTGGGATCTTGTATGGTTCCCCAGATGATTCTGAGCGCTACAAGTATAAAAAGGACACAAGTGTGGCCGAGACCAACAAAAGAAAAAGCAGGAGGAAGATAGAGAAGAGGTGGGGGACAGGCAGCAGGGAAACCAGATGCTGCAGATGGGAGAGGGACAGGAAGCGAGGCAACAGTAGAGAGAGAGGAGAGCTGAGAGATTGAGCAAAAAAAAAAAAAAACAGGGAGAGATGGAGGAATATATAAGGGGGTGGGGGTGGGGGGGGGAGGAGAGAGAGGCCAAAGGGACCAGCAGGACAACAAAGTAGAGACAAGACAAGGGACAAAGGAAAAATCTAAAGTGATAAGGGAAAACAAGCAGAAGCAAGAACTAACACATAGGATCAGGAAGAAAGAAAGAGGGAGATTTAGGACAGTGAACTGCACTAGTGCATGTAGTAGATACATGGCTTTCATTTCCATTTCATTTTATACATATAAATGAGTATTATTGTCTCTATACATATATATGAGACATTTTTTGCTATTTCAACACCTCACACCCATATTTACATGTTTTAATATTTTTTTAATCCCCCCTCATGAATTTTCAGGTGGTTTTTGGCTATGATCCCCCCCCCTTTTTGGGGGAACCCCACAACCCCCCTCATCCCCCACTCACCCACTACTCTGCTGCATCATCACTCCCTGTGATACTTAGAAGCCCAAGTGACATCACACATACAAGCCCCTTTTTATTCACTCAGAAAAAAACAGTCACAAAATGAGGGAAACTGCCCCAACCAGCAGCTCATTAACTCTGAGAACACTATTTACATACGTACGAACCTCCACCCCATAAAAGGGGAGCTCTGCTAGAAAAATAAAGGGGGATAGCCCCCCCAGATGACTGCAGGTCCCTCCCAGCCCCTATCCCACAGGCTGGCGGCTGCCCCATGGTGGGGCAGAGAACGTGCCAGAGGATGGTGCCACTTTCCTTGCTCAGGCTCTGCTGTGCAATGGTCAAACCCAGGCTTGGAGGGTGATCGATTGAGCACCACAAGATGCTTACAGACACACATCCAGAAAACAAAAACCCCAAATATATTGCAGCATATTAAAAAAATAGTACAGAAGAAAGCAGAGGAATTAGTTCAGAATAAGGGATAGGATAGTAGTCAAGCTAGAGGAGGATTCTAGGTAAACAGGGCAGCTCAAAACACAACACATCCTTTAAAAGCCATTTGAACACTTAAAAGCAGTATTAAGACTAGAATCATTGAACGGTTTGTCTTGGAAAGGACCTTAAAGACCATCTAGTTTCAACCCCCCTGCCATGGGCAGGGACATCTTCCACTAGACCGGGTTGCTCCAAGCCCCATCCAATCCGGGCTTGAACAATTCCATGGGAGAGGGCAGCCACAGCTTCTCTGGACAGCCTGCTCTAGTGCCTCACCACCCTCATAGCATTTCTTCCTAATATCCACTTGGCCTGCCACCACTTGGCCCAAAAAAAGATGGTGACAGGTGGCAGGCCAGAGGGACAAGGAAAGACAGGAGGAAGGACAGAGCAACATAGAAAACAGGTGACTGACAGGGAGCCAGAAAGCAGGAAACTCTGAAAGAGTCAGGGGTGCAGGGAGATGGATATCGAGATAGAGAGATGAGAGCAACAGAGCATGACAGGGACAGAGGTGAAGTAAAAATAACAGGAACAGGGAGAAGCACAAAGGGTCAGAGAAAGGAAGAGATGAACAGCAAGGAGGAATGGGACAGTGAGATACAGAATGAAAAACACAGCGACAGTAAGCAAGACAAAGGGGCATAGAGACACAAGGAAAAAAGAAGGAGAGCTACCAGAGGACTGAAAAAAAAAATCGGAGTTTCCAAACCCCCTTGCTTTCTAACACTTCTCACAGAGGTGGGAGGCTAGGTGCGGCCGGGTAAGGATTCTAAGATGAAAACTCAATAACAAGAGTGTTATTAAACAGGCATTCTTTATTGCAGCACTGTGGATTGCTCCACCGGAGGGGTTTCACAAAGCAGTTTAAGTACAGTTTAATCCATCCATATTCAATACGTATTCAGTACTTTCCTAGAATTGATTACTACATGTTGATGATCTTGGAACATATTTTTCGTTACCCCGATCTCATGGTTTACTTGTGCATATTTCCAAGTTCCTGTGGTATACCTATATCTTCCAATCACCAAAGGTCATTTTTCTTCCTTGGCAAAAACACATGATAAGTTCCCTATCTCTTTGACTGATCTCTGACAGACAAATTAGGAGGGACGTCTAGCCAGCTGCACCGCCCAGGAGAGATGCCACCGAAACATACCATTGAAAACCAGAGAGAAATAAAGTACTTCAGAACACTCCATCCAAACATGGGGAAAAACACCCCTAAAATTCAGCAGCCTCTCTTTTTAAACGTTTAGAACAAATACTGAGCTGCTTAAATACCCCTCATAAATCACACACTGCGACTATTTGGCAGTTACAGTTTAAACCATGCAAGCCCATTTGTAAGTTACACAATTTTAACTTTTTTTTTTTCCTGTCATAAATCAGACTTACAAAAAGTCAATGAGATAAGAGATCCCCCATATGGTTTCACTTTTTTTGGAAAAAAAATATAGAATCGTGGAATCATTGTGGTTGGAAGAGACCTTTAAGATCATCACGTCCAACCATTATCCTAACACTGCCCAGCCCACCACTGAACCATGTCCCTCAGCACCACACCTATAAGTCTTTGAAACACCTCCAGGGATGGTGACTCCACCACCTCCCTGGGCAGCCTGTTCCCATGTCTAACCACTCTTTCGGTAAAGAAATTCTTCCTAATATCCAATCTAAATCTCTCCTGGTGCAGCTTGAGGCCATTACCTCTTGTCCTGTCATTAGTTACTTGGGAGAAGAGACCAACACCAGCCTCACAACAACTTCCTTTTAGGTAGCTGTAGAGAGCAATAGGGTCTCCTCTCAGCCTCCTCTTCTCTCGGCTAATCAATCCTAATTCCCTCAGGAGCCCCTCATAAGACATTTTTTCATGACCCCTCTGCTTCATTCCCCTTCTCTGGGCCTGCTCCAGGACCTCAATGTCTTTCCTACACAGTGGTGCCCAAAATTGCACACAGCACTCAAGGTGGGGTCTCACCAGTGCTGAGTACAGGGGCACGATCACTCCCCTGCTCCTGCTGGCCACACCATTGCTGATACAGGCCAGGATGCTGTTGGCCTTCTCGGCCACCCGGGCACACTGACAGCTCATGTTCAGCCGACTGTCAACTAGCACCCCTGGGTCCTTTTATGCTGGGCAGCTTTCCAGCCACACTTTCCAAAGCCTGTAGCGCTGCTGGGGGTTGTTGTGACTGAAGCGCAGGACCCGGCACTTGGACTTGTGAAACTTCATGCAATTGTCCTCAGCCCATCCATCCAGCCTGTCCAGATCCCTCTGCAGAGCCTCTCTACCCTCAAACAGGTCAACAGTCCCGCTTAATTTTGTGTCATCTGCAAACTTGCTGAGGGTGCACTCGATCCCCTCATCCAGGTCGTTGATAAATGTATTAAACAAAACCAGCCCCAATACTGAGCCCTGGGGAACATTGCTTGTGACCGGTCGCCAACTGGATTTAACTCCATTTACCAAATCTTTCTGAGCTCGGCCATGCATCCAGTTTCTAACCCAGCGAAGAGTACACCTGTCTAAGCCATGAACCACCAGCTTGTCCAATAGGATGTTGTGGGAAACAGCATCAAATGCTTTACTGGAGTCCAGAGAGACAACATCCACAGCTTTTCTCTCATCCACTAGGCAGGTCACCTGATCATAGAAGGAGATCAGGTTGGTCAAACAGGACCTGCCTTTCATGAACCCATGCTGGCTGGGCCTGATTCCCTGGATATCCTGCACTTACCTTGCGAGCACACCCAAGATGAACCGCTCCATAATCTCGCTCGGTACCTAGGTCAGGCTGACGGGCCTGTAGTTCCCCGGATCCTCCTTCTAGCCCTTCTTGGAGACAAGCGTCTGTCTTTGTTTGAAAGACAGGTGTCTGCGGAGGAAGGCAGGAGCCTCCCTTGAAATGGAAAATGCAACCCCCTTCCCTCCAAATTATTATAATTTTGAAGTTAACGGGCCTTCAGGCAAAGATATGGGGAATAGGAATAACAGTTCTTTACTTATATATATATATAAAAAAATAACACAAGGCAGGGAAAAAAAAAACAACCCACTGGTTTACACTGACAGAGTCAGAAATACAACCTGACACCCTGTTAGGGTGGCAGTAGCAGTCCGAAAAGATGGTGGCTGCAGTCCTCCTGAAGCGATGGATGTAGTTCTGTTGAAGCAGCGATCTTGGAAAAGGGTCTGGTCTTCCTCCGAAGGTCCAGTGGTAGGTAGGTAGCTCTTGTCCTCTGGAACTCCAGTGGGGGAAAAAACTCCTCTGGGAATCCAGTGGAAGAAGGCTGCTAGGGTGTTCGAGATCTCAGTTTTTATTTAGCATGGTAATAGAATACTTTTTTTTTTCTTTTGGCACATTTTACACTGTAACCTAGGACAGCGTCACATTGGTAAGCCTCCGGTCTTCCGGGACTTCTCCTGTTGACCAGGATTGCTGATAAATGATGGACAGTGGCTTGGCAAGTGCCTCCGCCAGCTTCCTCAGCGCTCTCGGGTGTGTTTCATCCGGCCCCATAGACTTGTGAGTTTCCAATTGGCAGAGCAGGTCATTAAGTACCACTTCCTGGATTATGACGGAATTCTCCTGGTCTCCATCCCTGTCCTCCTGCTCAGGGGGCTGATTACCTTGAGGGTAACTAGTCTGACTATTAAAGATTGAGGCAAAGGCGGCATTAAGTACCTCAGCCTTTTCCTCACCCTAATAACAAATCCCCAGCGCTGCAATACCTAAGGCTACCAATCAGGACTGGCAGATGTGCTGGAAAAAAAAAAAAGAAAAAAAAAGAAAAAAAAAGAAAAAAATAACCTTGATCACTCAGTACAGATGTCAGTGTCTCAGTCAGGTTTTCACATACCCCTAAAAGATACTTTAAAAGCTTACAGACTGAAAAAGCATAAAGCTTTTATTGTGAAAACAGTCCGTTTCTTCAGAACACCCGAACTGTTATGCACAGTTTCTTTCCTCTTTGAGTACAATACAATTCTCACAGAATCATTTCTTAGTAAGCGCACAGAAACAGAAGAATACACACGCTTGCAGGAAGAGAAAATAAACAGAGGGAAGTACGTTTCTCATAGGCCTAACCTGCTCCAGGATAGATATTATTTTATTTATCCAGTCATGACGGAGCAGTGGGGAAAGCGGCAAAAGCGAAGACAAACAGCAGCAATGTTAAGTGAAATCCAGCTTTAATTTTGATCACGTCTTTAAGAGACTCTCCAAGTCTACACCTCAGTCCTACGAAGGACAAGCTCTTTTTTGGAAGGACAAGCTTTTTTTTTTTTTTTTTTAAACATAAAACTCCTAGACTGAGGACTCCACAGAACAGAATTTACTCACCTCTGCCCAGAACAAACCCTGGCATTGAGCTGGCTACAAGGCTCGGTGCCCAAATGCAGCAGGACAGCAGGAAAGAGAAAAGCAGGAGGAAGGTAGAGAAGAGATGGGGGACAGGCAGCCAGCAAACGGGATGCTGCAAACAGGAGAGGGACAGTGAGCAGGACAGTAGAGTAAAGAGAAGAGTACTGGGACACTGAGCAAAAAACCCAGGGAGAGATGGGGGAATACATAAGAGAGAGGGGGAGCAGGAGAGAGAGGCCAAAGGGACCAGCAGGACCACAAGGCAGGGACAAGACGACGGACAGGGAAATATTCTAAAGCAATAGGGGAAAAGAAACAGAGACAAGAACTAACACATAGGGTCAGGAAGACAGAAAGAGGGAGCCTTACAAAGACAATGTAAAAAGTGACACCATTTCCACCCCTTCTTGACTTCCACAGTTTCCCTGCCTTCGCACCCCATCTCAGCCTCCACTTTCTTCCAGCCCTGCCGCACCCCGCCTGCCCGCCCCCCCCCCCCCCCCCCCCCCCCCCTGCAGCTTGAGGGGAAGCCCCAGTGCCCTCGGAATGGCAGCAGGGTGCCTGGCAGGCTTCCACAGCAAAGGGGCCAGGACAGAAAGCCATTGTCGGCCCTCCCCATCCCTGGGCAGCCCTTTCCCAGGCAGCGGAAGGAGCAGCAGGCAGGGCAGCAGAGATGGACTGGGATGTGCATGGGAGAACGTGTGACTCACCCCAGCTCCTGGCACTGGCTCAGGCCTTCAGCACCCCAACACTTTTCTCTCAACACCCCTCCACCGTCAGGCTGGCCAGTGGCTCACACACACAGCCGATGCAGGCACCAAGCTCCCAGCAACGTGTGCTGGTGGTCTGCTCCGTCATGGTCTGCTCCATCCTTCCTCACCACAGGGACCAGCCATTCCATGCTGGAGGCACCTCCAGCTCCCTCCTCAGCCAATTCCCCTTTACCAGCTCCCTCAGGCAGCCCCTTTATAGTCCACAGCAGGGCCAGCCCTCTCATTAGCCCCATTGGCCAAACCTGGAGCCCTTCGGGAACAGGGGCCACAGGCAAGAACAAACACCCAGGGACAAGGAGCTCAGAAGAGGGAGATGTAGGAAGAAAATGTAGAAAGTAATGCTGCTTTTCAACTCTCCCACCCACCCCTGCCCTTGGCAAAGCCTGTTGGAAACCATGAGGCTTCGGGGTGCCCCTGCTGGGTGCCCCCCATTTCCCCTGACGTCTACTGGTGATGGCATTTTGGGCCTAAGCTTCGGGATTTGGGGCCCAAGGAACTGCCAGAGCAAAGTTTGGAATGCAAACAGTTTATTGGTGCTGTACATCTGGAGCAGCAGTTCTTGTAGAGGTGGGGGGCAAGGCAGGTGCATGGAGCAGGGACAAGGGGGGGACAAAGCATGCCCATGGGAGGCAGGTACAAGGCACACCGATGGCGGGGGGGGCGGGGCAAGACAGGTGCATAGGGGGAGGATAGGGTGTGAGCTATGCACACCCATAAAGAGGGTACACAAAGCAGGCAAGGCACACCCATGGGAGGCAGGGACACGAGAAGTAGGGCCAGGCACACCCACCCTTGGCAAGGCCACCAAGTTGGGGGTGGCATGGGAAAAACCCCACCTGCAGGCACGGACAGGGGGTGGGCGGGCATAGACAGATGCAGACATGGTGCACATCCTCATGGCTGCTCGATAATCTAACCTTCAGTCCTAGGAAGGGAAATAGGGTCAGAAACACTCCTCACAAAAAACAAGTTGCCATCCTGCAGGAAGTTCAGAATTCCAGGAAAATCCAGTGCACCTAGAACAAAACAAAAACAGCAGCAAAAAAAAAAATCAGTTAAAGCTGTGTGTTTTAAAACCCTCTTGTCACCCCTGGACACTCCCTAGGAAACTGCTGATGGAAAATAAAAAAAAAAAAAAAAAGCCCAAGCTGCATCCCAGAGCATTCGCTCCTGCGGGTGCTGCTGGACCCTACCCAGTCCCACAGCTCCCGCCTCGCACAGAAGGAGCTCCCTGGGCACAGCCCGGGGCTCATCTACCCCAGGCCCCGCCCAACGCCCTTCCCACCATCCCAAAGCAAAGGGCCGAGCACAGGGCACACGGGGGGAGCGCGAGCAGTGCGCAGCACACCCACTGTAGGCGGTAGCAGCAGAGCGCGTGGCAGCGTGCCGCCAGGGCTGCAGTACCGCTTTTTGGTCACACGTTGGCCGCGGAGAGGGCGGCAGCGTGCAGCCGGGGCTGCTGTACCGGCTTTTGGTCACAGGGTGGTAGCAGAGAGCGCGGAAAGCGTCTTCGGGGCTGAAGTACCGCTTTTTGGTCACAGGGTGGCAGCAGAGAGCGCGGAAAGCGCCGCCGGGGAAGAGGCTGTAGAACAGGAACCTCTTGGTCAGGCTGCCCGGCCAGCGGCCAGAAGACCAGGCACGGGAAAAGCCTCACATGGGCAAAAACCTCTCACGGAGGCATGGACAGGTGGATAGGGAGGGGCATATACAGGTGCATACATGTTGCACCTTCTAATACCTAATAATCTCACCTTCAGTCATATTAAGGGAAAAGCTGTCAGCCAAACTAGAGAAAAAAACAAGGTTCCATTCCGCTTCTCTCCATGACTAAACCCCAATGCCCACACAGCCCAGCCAGCTCGCGAGCTGCCACCGCTGGCAGCACCAACAGAACACCCACACCACAGCAACCTCAGAGCAGAATGAGCTCCCTGAGCAGAGCCCAGGACACAAATAACCCAGACCCCGACCACCACCCTTCCCACAATCACAGGGAACTGGTTAAACAGAGACACGGGGAGGGGGAAACCTAGAAATGCCATTGTCACAAGCAACGAGGAAGAATGAAATCAGAACTGGTGGGGTACCAGAAAGGAAAAGACATAGAAAGGAAAGGTAGAAGGTGACACTTTACAGGGCAATGCTAGCAGAAGACAGAAAAGCTTTGTGGAACCAGACAGCCTGAAAGGCAGACAGAGGCAGGGACAGGCAAGGAGGCAGACAGAGATCTGGAGAACCAGGGCAGGGATGGGCCCGGACAAGCACGAGGGGACATGTGGCTCCTGGTGCCAACGGCAGACCTTCACCACCCTGAGGCTTTTCTCTCTGTCTCTGCCCCTTTCTCCTCCACAGTACTGGCTGCCTGACCTTAGGAGTAGGCGGTGGGTGACTCAACACACTTCTCCCACAAGGTTTCCTGGACATTCAGCAGCTCACATGTGTGCAGCCAACAGAGGCGCCAAGGTCCTGGTGCCATGTGCTGGTGGTGTGCTCTGTTGGGGACGGCTGGGAGGGATCCTTCCTTGCCACAGGGACCATCTGGAGACAGCTGCCTGTGGAAGCCCCTTGGTTTGACTCCTCAGCCAGCTCCTGCACTTGGGCATGCCCAGGCAGCCCCCTTCATAGGCCAAAGCAGGGCCAGCCCCATCATTAGCCTCACTGGCCACACCTGCCCCAGCTGGAGCCCATCAGGAACAGGGGCCTGGCCAGAGCCCCACAGCACATGGCCCCCTCCCTGGCACCTGCCCACAGCCACGAGCTCTGCACCCAGGGGCTTGAATACCATCCAGGGGCTTGAATACCATCCAGGGGCACAGAGGAGGCAGGAAAAGTTTACTCGCTCCTGCCCAGAACAAACCCTGGCACTGAGCTGGCTACTGGACTCGGTGCCCAAACGCAGCAGGACAGCAGGAGAGAAAGGAAGAGAAAAGCAGGAGGAAGGTAGAGAAGAGATGGGGGACAGGCAGCCAGCAAAAGGGATGCTGCGAACAGGAGAGGGACAGGGAGCGGGATAATGGTGTAGAGCAAGAAGAGATGAAAGACTTAGCAAAAAACCCAGGGAGAAATGGAGGAATACATAAGAGAGAGGGGGAGCAGGAGAGAGGCATGGAAGGGACCAGCAGGACAACAAGACAAGGGACAAAGAAAGATTCTACAGCAGTAAGGGAAAAGAAACAAAAGCAAGAACTAACACATAGGGTCAGGAAGATAGAAAGACGGTGACTTAGAAAGAAAATGTAGAAAAACGTGACACTACTTTTCCACCCTTCCAGCTTGTCTTGACTGCCACATTTTCCCTGATTTTGCACCCCATCCCAGGCTCCACTTTTTTCCAGCCCTGCTACCCCCTCCTTGACTTGAGCAGAAGCCCTGGCACTCTCAGAAAAGTGGCAGGGTGCCTGGCAGGCTCCAGCACCAAAGGGAGCAGGACAGAAAGCCATGGCTGGCCCTCCCCATCCCTGGGCAGCCCTTTCCCAGGCAGGGTGGAAGAGATAGACCAGGATGCACATGGGAGAACCCTCAACTCACCCCAGCTCCTGGCACCAGCTCAGACCTTCACCTCCTCGAAGCTTTTCTCTCAACACCCCTCCACTGCTGGGCTCGCCAGTAGCTCATATGCATGACTGACACAGGAACTGAGCTCCCGGCACCACATGCTGGTGGTCTGCTCCATCACAGACAGCTCAGGGGGATCCTTCTTTGCTGCAGGGACCAGCCATTCCATGCTGGAGGCACCTCCACTCCCTCCTCAGCCAATTCCCCTTTACCAGCTCCGTCAGGCAGCCCCTTCATAGCCTATAGCAGGGCCAGCCCTCTCATTAGCCCCACTGGCCACACCTGGAGCCCATCAGGAACAGAGGCCACAGGCAAGAACAAACACCCAAGGACAAGGAGCTCAGAAGAGGGAGATGTAGGAAGAAAATGTAAAAAGTGACACCGCTTTTCCACCCTCCTGGCCTTGGGAAAGCCCAATGGAGGCCTCGGGTATTGAGGATGTCCCTGCTGAGTACCCCCCTCTTTCCCCTTGGCATCACTGGTGATGGCATTTTGGGGGTAAGCCCAGGGATTTGGGGCCTGAGGAGTTGCCAGAGCAAAGTTCAGGGTGCAGACAGTTTATTTGTGGTGTGTGTTTGGAGCAGCAATACTTGGAGGGGTGGGGCAAGACATGCCCATGGGGCAGGGGCACAGGCAAGGCACACCCAAGGGAGGCGGGTCAGCGGTGGGACCAGCACATGCACAAGGGTGGGTACCACAAGAGGGTCAGGGGCAGCACCAACATGCCCCCAAGGGGCGGGATGGCAAAGGGCTTGGGGGTGGTGCTGACACACCGTGGGGGTAATTTTGATGCAATCCCAGGGATTTGGGGCCCAAGGAGATGCCAGAGGAAAGTTCGGAATGCAAGCAGATTATTGGTGGTGTGCATCTGGAGCAGCAGTACTTGGAGAGGTGGGGGCAAGGCAGGCACATGGGGTGGGGACAAAGGGGGAGACAAAGCATGCCCACCTGAGGGAGGTGCAAGGCAGGTGCACAGGGCGACGACAAGGGGGTGAGGTGTGCGCACCCACAAAGTGGGTACAAAAAGCAGGCAAGGCACACGCATGAGAGGTGGGGTCGTGGGAAGGGGGGCTAAGGCACGCCCATGGGGTGGGTAATTGGGAGGGGCACGAGGCACGCCCACGGGAGGCGGGGCTGCATGAGTCAGGGGTGACAGGTACACCCACGTGGGCTACAGGCCCACAAAATAAGCAGTCTTGATGCTAATAAACTCGGAAGAGCTTGCCACGAGGTGCAGTTTTTAGGGACAATGTGGTGCTCTGCAGGTGACTGGGAAAGGCAATGGGCCTTCTCAGACCCTGAAATACACTATGCTTTATGTTGCTGCTGCTATTTTGAAAAATGCTCAAACTCTGTATACAGATGCATACAAGGTGCTCACCCTAACCCCTGCTGGAAAACGTGACCATCAGTCCTATTAAGAGAGAAAACCAGCATAGATTGAAATATCAGCAACTTACAGAGCCTACAGCAAAACCGGTGGGAAAAAAACAAGGTTCCATCTTTCATAGTCAGGAATTCCAGGAAAACACAATGAATCTAAAATAAAAGAAAAAAATTGCACACTATTAAACCATCTTGCCACCCCCAAACCCTCAGCAGAAAATTACCAACCTGAAAAACAACCAAAAGCTGCGTACAAAGGTAGTTCCTACTCTATGTGCTGATGGACCTTGCCTTGTCCCGCAGTGCTTACCTCGGACAGACACCTCCGCTTCTCTCCATGACCAAAGCCCAGTGCCCGCACATCCAGCCAGCTCCAGAGCTGACACCGCCGGCAGCACCGGCCGAGCACCCAAGGCCAAAGCCTTGAGCCATAAACTTTTGACCTTGACCCTGTGGTCTTTGAACCTATGACTTTTTGACCTTGATCCTGTGACCATTTCCCCTTGACCTTTGACCATGTGACCCCTGGCCTTTTGACTTTGACCTTTGACAGCATGGCCTTGTGACCTTGACCCGTGCCCCTTTGACCCTGTGACCTTTTGATCGTGGTACTTGATCTTTTAAAATTCAACTTTGACCTTGTGACTTTTTCCTTGGCCTTTGACCCTTTGACCCCAAGCCTTTACCTCTGGCATTTTGACCTTGACCTTTTGACTGCTGACCTGTAACTCTTGGCAACTGACCTTTTGATGTTTGACCATGTGACTGTTGATCTTTGACATATAAAATTTTTACCTTGACCTTTGACCCCATGACATTTGGATTTACCATTGACCCCATAACCTCCTGACCATTGACCCTGTGACCTTTTATCCTTTGACCCCCTACTTTTGACCTTTTTGAACTTGACCTTTCACCCACACTACCTTTTGACCTTTGTTCCCTTGATCTTTTGACCATGACCCGTGACCTTTGATCCATGGCCTTTTGACCTTAACCTCGTGAACTTTTTGACCTTGACCCCTTGACCTTTTGACTTTTTGAATATTTGACCTTGATCCCGTGACATTATTACCTTGACCTTTTGACCTTGACCCCATGACATTTTTACCTTGACCTTTTGACCCTTTGACCTTGACCCTGTGACCTTTTAACCTTGGTCCCTTGACCTTTTGACCTTGACCCCTTGACCTTTCGACCTTTTTACCTCGGTCCCGTGACTTTTGACCTTTAAGCTTGACCTTTTTTCTTTGACCTCGACCCTTTGACCTTTTGATCTTTAACCCTGACCTTTTGACCCTTTGACCTTGACCCCGTGACCTTTTTAGACGTTTGTCCTTGACCCGTGACCTTTTGATATTGACCCCGTGACCTTTTGACCTTGACCTTTTTGACTTTGTTCTGATCTTTTGGCCTTTTGACCTTGACCCCGTGACCTTTTGACCTCTTGCCCTTGACCTTTTGACCCTTTGATCTCTTGCCCTTGACCTTTTGACCCTTTGACCTTGGCCCTTGACCTTTTGACCCTTTGACCTTGGCCCTTGCCCTTTAGACACTTTGATCTTGACCCCGTGACCTTTAAACCTTGGTCCCTTGACCTTTTGACCTTGACCTGTGACCTTTTGACGACCGCTTGAACTTTCGACCTTTTGACCTCGGTCCCGTGACTTTTTGACCTTTAACCTTGACATTTTGTCCTTGGCCCCTTGACCTTTTGCCTTTGACCTTGACTCTTTGACCATTTGACCTTGACATAATGACCCTTTGACCTTTGACCTTGACATTTTGACCCTTTGACTGACCCCGTGTCTTTTGGCCCTTTGACCTTGGCTCTGTGACCTTTTGACCTTGACCCCGTGACCTTTTGCCCATTTGACCTTGACCTTTTGACCTTTGATCCTGATCTTTTTGACCTTTGACATTGATCCGGTGACCTTTTGGCCTTTGATCTTGACCTCGTGACCTTTTAACCTTTGACCTTGATCCCGTGACCTTTTAACCTTTGACCTTGACCCCGTGACCTTTTGACCTTTGACCTTGACCCCGTGACCTTTTGACCTTTGACCTTGACCCCGTGACCTCTTTTAACCTTTGACCTTGATCCCATGACCTTTTGACCTTTGACCTTGACCCCGTGACCTTTTGACCTTTGACCTTGACCCCGTGACCTTTTGACCTTTGACCTTGACCCCGTGACCTTTTGCCCTTTGACCTCGACCTCGTGACCTTTTGACCTTTGACCTCATCCCTGTGACCTTTACTATTTTGTCCTTGACCCCATGACCTTTGGCCTTGACCCCGTGACCTTTGACTATTTCGTCCTTGACCCCGTGACCTTTGACCTTTGGCCTTGACCCTGTGACCTTTTGCCCTTGGCCTTTCAGCCCTGTGACCTTTTCACCTTGACTCTGTGATATTTTGACCCTTGATCTCTGACCTGTGGCCTTTTGACCTTTGTCTCCGATACCTTTTGACCGACCATGTGATATTTTGACCCTGCGACGTTTTGACCTTAGCTCTTGAGTCGTGATCTTTTGAACTTTGACCCCGTGACCTTTTGAGTTTGACCCCATGACCTTTTGACCTTTGACACTGCTATATTTTGACCTTGGCTTTTAACCGCATGACCTTTTTTCCCTGCAACTTTTTTTGCCTTTGACCCGTGACCCTTTGACCTTGAAATTTACCACCGTGACCTTTGACACGTGACCTGTTGACCTTTGGTCCCGTGACCCTTTCACCCTTCTCCCTTTTAACCTTGACCTTTGACTCCATGACCTTTTGACCTTTGACCCTGCAATCTTTTTTGCGTTTGACGTGTGACCCTTGGTCCTTAACATTTCCCTGTGCCCTTTAGACCTTGACCTTTGACCCTGTGACATTTTGACCCTGACCTGTGACACCATAACCTTTTAGCCTTGATCATTGACCACTTGGCCTGCCGCCACCCAGAGATAAGGAAAGACAGAAAAAAAAAAAAAAAAAAGACAGTGACAGGGAGCAGGCCAGAGGGACAAGGAAAGACAGGAGGAAGGACAGAGCAACATAGAAAACAGGTGACTGACAGGGAGCCAGAAAGCCGGATACTCTGAAAGAGACAGGGGCAGGGAGCCAGATACCCAGATAGAGAGAGGACGAGAGCAACAGAGAATGACAGGGACAGAGAAGTGAAGTAATAAATAGCAGAAACAGGGAGAAGCACAAAGGATCAGAGAGAGGAAGAGATGAACAGCAAGGAGGAACAGGACAGTGAGATACAGAATGAAAAACATAGCAACAGTGGGCAAGACCAGAGGGGCATTGAGAGAGAAGGAAAAAGGAAGGAAAGCTAGAAGAGGACTGAAACAAAATTCGGAGCTTCCAAACCCCCTTGCTTTCTAACGCTCCTCACAGAGGTAGGAGGCTAGGTGCGGCTGGGTAAGGATTCCGAGATGAAAACTCAAAAACTAGAGTGTGTTATTAAGCAGGCATTCTTTATTGCAGCGCTGGGTAGCACTGGGGATCGCTCCACCAGAGTGGTTTCACAAAGCAGTTTAAGTACAGTTTAATCCATCCATATTCATTACATATTCAGTACTTTCCTAGAATTCATTGCTACATGTTGATGATCTTGGAACATACTTTTCGTTACCCCGATCTTATGGTTTACTTGTGTATATTTCCAAGTTCCTGTTATTTACATATGGTGGTATACCTATATCTTCCAATCACCAAAGGTCATTCTTCTTCCTTGGCACAAACACATGATAAGTTCCCTATCTCTTTGACTGATCTCTGACAGACAAGCAATGTCAATTACAAACACAGGGCATAAGGTCAAACGGTTCTCAAAGTCTAAACTACATAGCTTAAAACAACCAGGGCTCGCAACGTTAATACGGGAAAATCTTAACCAGAGCAGGACAAGGACATGGAACAGCACATACAGGTGCAAAGAAGAAAAGAGTGCCAGGAGACAGGCCAGAGAAATGGGGGGGTGTGGGGGGTGTGGAAAGAGAGACAGATGCAAATCAGGCCAAAGAGACACAAAAAAAGGGAAAAACAGCAGTGGGCTACAGGGCAGAAACAGGATGAAAAAAAAGGAGAGGGAGCAGGAAGAAGTGCAGAGAAAAAGAAAAGAGAGTAGTAGAACAGGAGAGAGGAAGGGAGAGAGGAAAAGGGAGCAGGATAGAAGAGAAGTATAGGGAAGAAAAACCATCACAACAGCATGGGAAAGAGAAAGGGCTAGAGGAGGGGTGGGGGTGGACTGGGATGCACAAGGGGTGACAGGGCCCCCCAGGGCCCAGGACTCACCACAGCTCTCACACTTGATGCTGCCAGGAGTACTGTCGTCTCGTTTGCTCAGTCAATAAATCTGAAGAGTGAAGTGTAAAACTTTAAATAAAAATAATAAAGTCAAGTTTAAAACTTTCTTTAAAGAAAGAACAAATCTCAGTAATTTGCTTTATACTACAAAGGCACGTGGGTGTTTATGTACGTCCAATAAAAATGCTTACACTACAAAATTAATTGATTTTCCATCTGCATTAACTGAACTTGCCTAGCTGTGAATGGATATCATTAAATTACCTGGCTCCAAAATACACCGTTCCGATCCAACTAGGGGTTTTCCTGTGCATTACACCATTAGGAGGGATGTCTAGCCAGCTGCACCGCCCAGGAGAGATGACACCGAACGGCCAGGGAAACACACCATCAAAAGCCAGAGAGAAATAAAGTACTTCGGAGCACTGTGGCCAAACATGGGGAAAAACACCCGTAACATTCAGCGACCTCTCTTTTTAAACATTTAGAACAAATACCGAACTGCTTAAACACCCCTCATAAACCACACACTGCGGCTATTTGGCAGTTACAGTTTAAACAACACAAGTCCATTTGTAAGTTACACTTTTTTTTTCCTGTCATAAATCAAACTTATAAAAAGTCAGTGAGAGAAGAGATCCCCCATATAGTTTCACTTTTTTGGGGAAGAAAAAGATAGAATGATAGAATCATTTTGGTTGGAAAAGACCTTTAAGGTCATCACGTCCAACCGTTATCCTAACACTGCCAAGCCTACTACTAAACCATGTCCCTCAGCACCACACCTATAAGTCTTTGAAACACCTCCAGGGATGGTGACTCCACCACCTCCCTGGGCAGCCTGTTCCCATGTCTAACCACTCTTTCGGTAAAGAAATTCTTCCTAATATCCAATCTAAATCTCTCCTGGTGCAGCTTGAGGCCATTACCTCTTGTCCTGTCATTAGTTACTTGGGAGAAGAGACCAACACCAGCCTCACAACAACTTCCTTTTAGGTAGCTGTAGAGAGCAATAGGGTCTCCTCTCAGCCTCCTCTTCTCTCGGCTAATCAATCCTAATTCCCTCAGGAGCCCCTCATAAGACATTTTTTCATGACCCCTCTGCTTCATTCCCCTTCTCTGGGCCTGCTCCAGGACCTCAATGTCTTTCCTACACGGTGGTGCCCAAAATTGCACACGGCACTCAAGGTGGGGTCTCACCAGTGCTGAGTACAGGGGCACGATCACTCCCCTGCTCCTGCTGGCCACACCATTGCTGATACAGGCCAGGATGCTGTTGGCCTTCTCGGCCACCCAGGCACACTGACAGCTCATGTTCAGCCGACTGTCAACTAGCACTCCTGGGTCCTTTTCTGCTGGGCAGCTTTCCAGCCACACTTTCCAAAGCCTGTAGCGCTGCTGGGGGTTGTTGTGACCGAAGCGCAGGACCCGGCACTTGGACTTGTGAAACTTCATGCAATTGTCCTCAGCCCATCCATCCAGCCTGTCCAGATCCCTCTGCAGAGCCTCTCTACCCTCAAACAGGTCAACAGTCCCGCTTAATTTTGTGTCATCTGCAAACTTGCTGAGGGTGCACTCGATCCCCTCATCCAGGTCGTTGATAAATGTATTAAACAAGACCAGCCCCAATACTGAGCCCTGGGGAACACCGCTTGTGACCGGTTGCCAACTGGATTTAACTCCATTTACCAAATCTTTCTGGGCTCGGCCATGCAGCCAGTTTCTAACCCAGCGAAGAGTAGACCTGTCTAAGCCATGAACCACCAGCTTGTCCAATTGGATGTTGTGGGAAACTGCATCAAATGCTTTACTGGAGTCCAGAGAGACAACATCCACAGCTTTTCTCTCATCCACTAGACAGGTCACCTGATCATAGAAGGAGATCAGGTTGGTCAAACAGGACCTGCCTTTCATGAACCCATGCTGGCTGGGCCTGATTCCCTGGATATCCTGCACTTACCTTGCGAGCACACCCAAGATGAACCGCTCCATAATCTCGCTCGGTACCTAGGTCAGGCTGACGGGCCTGTAGTTCCCCGGATCCTCCTTCTAGCCCTTCTTGGAGACGAGCGTCTGTCTTGGTTTGAAAGACAGGTGTCTGCGGAGGAAGGCAGGAGCCTCCCTTGAAATGGAAAATGCAACCCCCTTCCCTCCAAATTATTATAATTTTGAAGTTAACGGGCCTTCAGGCAAAGATATGGGGAATAGGAATAACAGTTCTTTACTTATATATATATATATAAAAATAACACAAGGCAGGGAAAAAAAACAACCCATTGGTTTACACTGACAGAGTCAGAAATACAACCTGACACCCTGTCAGGGTGGCAGTAGCAGTCCGAAAAGGTGGTGGCTGCAGTCCTCCTGAAGCGATGGATGTAGTTCTGTGGAAGCAGCGATCTTGTAAAAGGGTCTGGTCTTCCTCCAAAGGTCCAGTGGTAGGTAGGTAGCTCTTGTCCTCTGGAACTCCAGTGGGGGGAAAAAACTCCTCTGGGAATCCAGTGGAAGAAGGCTGCTAGGGTGTTCGAGATCTCAGTTTTTATTTAGCATGGTAATAGAATACTTTTTTTTTTCTTTTGGCACATTTTACACTGTAACCTAGGACAGCGTCACATTGGTAAGCCTCCGGTCTTCCGGGACTTCTCCTGTTGACCAGGATTGCTGATAAATGATGGACAGTGGCTTGGCAAGTTCCTCCGCCAGCTTCCTCAGCGCTCTCGGGTGTGTTTCATCCGGCCCCATAGACTTGTGAGTTTCCAATTGGCAGAGCAGGTCATTAAGTACCACTTCCTGGATTATGACAGAATTCTCCTGGTCTCCATCCCTGTCCTCCTGCTCAGGGGGCTGATTACCTTGAGGGTAACTAGTCTGACTATTAAGGATTGAGGCAAAGGCGGCATTAAGTACCTCAGCCTTTTCCTCATCCTAATAACAAATCCCCAGTGCTGCAATACCTAAGGCTACCAATCAGGACTGGCAGATGTGCCGGAAAAAAAAAAAAAAAGAAAACAACCTTGATCACTCTTAGTACAGATGTCAGTGTCTCAGTCAGGTTTTCACATACCCCTAAAAGATACTTTAAAAGCTTACAGACTGAAAAAGCATAAAGCTTTTATTGTGAAAACAGTCCGTTTCTTCAGAACACCCGAACTGTTATGCACAGTTTCTTTCCTCTTTGAGTACAATACAATTCTCACAGAATCATTTCTTAGTAAGCGCACAGAAACAGAAGAATACACACGCTTGCAGGAAGAGAAAATAAACAGAGGGAAGTACATTTTCCATTGGCCTAACCTGTTCCAGGATAGACATTATTTTATTTATCCAGTCACGATGGAGCAGTGGGGAAAGCGGCAAAAGCGAAGACAAACAGCAGCAATGTTAAGTGAAATCCAGCTTTAATTCTGATCACGTCTTTAAGAGACTCTCCAAGTCTACACCTCAGTCCTACGAAGGACTAGTCCTTTTTTTGGAAGGACAAGCTTCTTTTTTCATGTAAAAGTCCTAGACTGAGGACTCCACAGAACAGAATGTGGACTGAACCACAGGACAAGCAGTCATCAATGCTCTAATGAAAAAAACAAATCAATTATAAACCAAGTTTTAAAATTACTTTCCATCCTGTTTCTTTGGTTACATTTCTACGGGCATCTAGGTGCTCAAAACTTCACTGTCCTGACACCACAGGTTACTGACAATGTACTCGGGCATCTCAAAATAAAAGGCCATCTCCGTCTCATCGATAAAATTAGGGTGAACCAACAGAAGAGAAATAGATAAGGTAACAGGCAGCTCTTACTTTATCACAGATGAGTCTCTTCCTTTACCTGGAATGAAAACATTTCAAACTCCCAAAGGCCCCCTTGGGGAACAAGCCGTGCTTTGTTAATGGCACTTTGTCACCAGCTTTTCTGCCCTGGCAGCAGATGGGCCGTTTTCCAGGCTTGAGTGGGGAGGGGCGGGGTGTGGTCACGCAAGGACGGACTCTGCATACCAACCAATATGGTTTCAAGCAAAAGCCATTTATTGAACGTTTGGCTGCGTCTTATATACTGTTTTATTTCCGTACATGTAATCATGCATTTTCAGATTGGCTATCTCACTTTGTCCACCCGCCCAGCATGCAGTTACCTTACTTATGCGATTGGTTACAAGTTCTATGTGACAGTGTCTGTTAGTACCTACTATTCACCCCTTATTTCCTCTATGTCCATATTAAGGATGCTCTCTCTCTGCTAGATAGTCTCCTACAGCGGGGGAACCCTTCCACTCACCCCGGTTCCTCCACACACACTCTCCCAGCCTCACATGGGCCATCACCCGAGCAACAACCGCAGCAGCTTGCACAGGATTTACCTCGTGGGACATGGAAGGTGACACTGGGAAGAGGCGGTGAAACAGGAACCTCTTGGTCAGGATGCCTGGCCAGCAGCGAGAAGACCAGGCAGGGGAAAAGCCTCACATGGGCAAAAACCTCTCACGGAGGCATGGACAGGTGGATAGGGAGTGGCATATACAGGTGCATACATGTTGCACATTCTAATACCTAATAATCTCACCTTCAGTCATATTAAGGGAAAAGCTGTCAGCCAAACTAGGGAAAAAAACAAGGTTACATCCTGCATGAAGTCCAGAGTTCCAGGAAAATCCAGTGCAGCTAGAACAAAAAAAATTCCGTTAAAAAAAAATCTGTGTTTTTAAAGTATCTTGCCACCCCTGAACACTCAGTATAAAATTGCTGACATCAAAACCAACAAACTGGCATCCAATGGCACTCTCTATGTGCTGCTGGACCTTGCCCAGTCCCACAACTCTTACCTCAGATGCTTCTGCTTCTCTCCGTGACCAAACCGCAATACCCACACATCCCAGCCAGCTCCTGAGCTGCCACCGCTGATAGCACCAACAGAGCACCCACACCACAGCAACCTCAGAGCAGAATGAGCTCCCTGAGCAGAGACCGGGGCTCATATACCCCAGACCCCGACCACCACCCTTCCCACAATCACAGGGAACTGAATAAACGGAGACACCGAGAGAGGGAGACCTAGAAATGCCATTGTCACAAGCAACGAGGAAGAATGAAATCAGAGCTGGTGGGGTACCAGAAAGGAAGAGACATAGAAAGGAAAGGTAGAAGGTGACACTTACAGGGTAATGCTAGCAGAAGAGCAAGAAGCTTTGGGGAACTAGACAGCCTGAAAGGCAGACAGAGGCAGGGACAGGCAAGGAGGCAGGCAGAGATCTGGAGAACCAGGGCAGGGATGGGCCCGGACACACACGAGGGGACACGTGGCTCCTGGTGCCAACGGCAGACCTTCACCGCCCTGAGGCTTTTCTCTCTGCTTCTGCCCCTTCCTCCTCCACAGTGCCGGCTGCCTGACCTTAGGAGTAGGCAGTGGGTGACTCAATGCACTTCTCTCACGAGGTTTCCTGGACATGCAGCAGCTCACACGTGTGGCCAACAGAGCCGCCAAGGTACTGGTGCCATGTGCTGGTGGCATGCTCTGTTGGGGACGGCTGGGAGGGATCCTTCCTTGCCACAGGTACCGGCTGGAGACAGCTGCCTGTGGAAGCCCCTTGGTTTGACTCCTCAGCCAGCTCCTGCAGTTGGGCATGTCCAGGCAGCCCCCTTCCTAGCCCAAAGCAGGGCCAGCCCCATCATTAGCCTCACTGGCCACACCTGTCCCAGCTGGAGCCCGTCAGGAACAGTGGCCTGGCCAAATCCCCACAGCATATGGCCCCCTCCCTGGCACCTGCTCACAGCCACGAGCTCTGCACCCAGGGGCTTGAATACCATCCAGGGGCACAGAGGAGGCAGGAAAAGTTTACTCACTCCTGCCCAGAACAAACCCTGGCACTGAGCTGGCTACCGGACTCGGTGGCCAAACGCAGCAGGACAGCAGGAGAGAAGAGAAGGGAAAAAGCAGGAGGAAGATAGAGAAGAGGTGGGGGACAGGCAGCCAGTAAACGGGATGCTGCAAACAGGGGAGGGACAGGGAGCAGGACAGTAGCGTAGAGAGAGGAGTACCGGGACACTGAGCAAAAAACCCAGGGAGAGATGGGGGAATACATAAGAGAGAGGAGGAACAGGAGAGAGAGGCCAAAGGGACCAGCAGGACCACAAGGCAAGGACAAGATGAGGGACAGGCAAATATTGTAAAGCAATAGGGGAAAAGAAACAGAGGCAAGAACTAACACATAGGGTCAGGAAGACAGAAAGAGGGAGCCTTACAAAGACAATGTAAAAAGTGACACCATTTCCACCCACTCTTGATTTCCACATTTTCCCTGACTTTGCACCCCATCTCAGCCTCCACTTTCTTCCAGCCCTGCCACCTCCCCCTGGCTTGAGGGGAAGCCCCAGTGCCACCGGAATGGCAGCAGGGTGCCTGGCAGGCTTCCACAGCAAAGGGGCCAGGACAGAAAGCCATTATTGGCCCTCCCCATCCCTGGGCAGCCCTTTCCCAGGCAGCGGAAGGAGCAGCAGGCAGGGCAGCAGGGATGGACCGGGATGTGCATGGGAGAACATGTGACTCACCCCAGCTCCCAGCACCGGCTCAGACCTTCAGTGCCCCAACACTTATCTCTCAACTCCCCTCCACTGCCAGGCTGGCCAGCGGCTCACACACAGCCGATGCAGGCATCAAGCTCTTGGAAACCAGTGCTGGTGGTCTGCTCCATCACAGACAGCTCAGAGGGACCCTTCCTCACCACAGGGACCACCCATTCCATGCTGGAGGCACCTCCTCCTCAGCCAGTTCCCCTTTACCAGCTCCCTCAGGCAGCCCCTTTATAGTCCACAGCAGGGCCAGCCCTCTCATTAGCCCCACTGGCCACACCTGGAGCCCATCAGGAACAGGGAGATGTAGGAAGAAAACGTAAAAAGTAATGCTGCTTTTCCACTCTCCCACCCAACTCTGCCCTTGGGAAAGCCTGATGGAAACCATGAGACTTCAGGGTGTCCCTGCTGGGTGCCCCTCACTCCCCCTGACATCTACTGGTGGCATTTTGGGGTAGTCTTAGGGATTTGGGGCCCAAGGAAGTGCCAGAGCAAAGTTCAGAATGTTAACAGTTTATTGGTGCTGTACATCTAGAGCAGCAATACTTGGAGAGGTGGGGGCAAGGCAGCTGCATGGAGCGGGGACAAGGGGGAGACAATGCATGCCCATGGGAGGCAGGTGCAAGGCAGAAGCACAGGGCGAAGACAACAGTGTGAGCTATGCACACCCATAAAGAGGGTACACAAAGCAGGCAAAGCACACCCATTGGAGGCAGGGACACAAGAAGTAGGGCCAGGCACACCCACCCTTGGCAAGGCCACAGAGTTGGGGGTGGCATGGGAAAAACCCCACCTGCAGCCACGGACGGAGGGATGGGGGGGCATAGACAGGTGCAGACGTGGTGCGCATCCTCACGGCTGCTCGATAGTCTCACCTTCAAGTCCTAGGAAGGGAAATGCGGTCACAAACACTCCTCACAAAAAACAAGTTGCCATCCTGCAGAAAGTTCAGAATTCTGGGAAAATCCAGTGCACCTAGAACAAAACAGCACCAAAACTATCAGTTAAAAAGGCTGTGTGTTTTAAAACCCTCCTGTCACCCCTGAACACCCCCTAGGAAACTGCCGACGTAAAAAAAAAAAAAAACAAAACCCAAACAAAACCCAAGCTGTATCCCAGGGCACTCTCTCCTGTGGGTGCCGCTGGACCCTGCCCAGTCCCACAGCTCTCGCCTCGCCCAGAAGGAGCTCCCTGGGCAGAGCCCGGGGCTCATCTACTCCAGGCCCCCCCGCACCGAACCGGCACTTGGGCATCCTGGAGGACTGCGGGCCCATAGAGCGCAAGTTCGGAGGACTGAGGGGCACTTCCGGCGTCATGGAGGATCGCGGGGAAGCGGCGGGAGCCTGCCGGAGCCCCGGAGGAGCGGGTGAGTCCCCCGCGAAACGAGTGCCGCCGGCGGCCGCGGCGGCGCCGCCGTCTCGGGGCCGCATCCGCGTCGTTTCTCTCCGGAGCTGCGGCCGGTGCTTGGAGGGGGGGGGGAGGGTGTATGGCGCCGCCATCTTGTGAAGGCTGAGGCTGCCCGCGGCGGGGATGGGGCCGCGCGGGCAGGAGGGGACAGGCCGCCGCCCCGCCGCGCAGAGCTGCGTTCCTTGCGTGTTTCGGCAGGAATCGCTGTTGAATCCGTCTCGCTCTCCACGGCTTCCGGGCAGCTTCTCCGCCGGCCCTGCCGGTCCGCGGTTAGGCCGGCGCGGGGCACCGCTGACGGGACCTGCGTGCGTGCGTGTGCGCGTGAGGGGCTCTTGCGAGAAGAGCCTCACAAGAACCAGGCTCAGCTCCGGGGCGGCACTAGTAAATGGCGTGGTCCTCGGGCGCCGTTAATCCGTGCCACGCGTTTGAGCTGGAATTTGAGAGAATAGTCTGTTATTTAAATGGCCCGATTGAAGAGCTGACTGGTACAAAAAGCCGGTGAACGAACGGCTCACAGCCAGCGAGCGCTCCGTGTACCGCTGCTGAAGGGAGCAGGAGCAAAGCGCGGGCACCGGACTGACACAAGAGGAAAAGGTTAATTACCGTTGGAAATCACGGTTTCGGCTTGTGAATTAGGGCTCTAATTAGGGGTACGTTCACGACGACCGTTACCCTAAACTGCTCCCAATTGGTATTCTATTTCTGCTTCCTAATGAGAAAATTTTCATCTGATGGTGCTGCGGGGGTATCTTTAGTGCAGCAGTTTAAGATGGCTAGTATTGTTAAACGGGCATTCATGATGCCCAGTTAGCATTCGGTCTGTTTCTAAAATGAAATCTAAGTTTTTGTTCGTCGGATTTAATTGGCGTCGTTTTTTTTCTTTTAGCTCTACTTGGAAGGAATTGGTACCCGTCCCCTCCTCCCCCCCCAACGGCTACGTTTAAATTTTGGCAGTCGTGACTCCCTGTTGGTTTTCTCATTTTCCTTTTATTTTAAATCTAAATCTTTTAGCGTTATGTTAGTTCACCACCGCCCGGGAATTCTTTTAGTACCTACGTTTAAACGTAGCCGTTATTGAACGATTCCTTTTTTTATTTCTCTTTATCTAAAAATCTAAAGCTTCGATTACTCTTTTGGTTCTAAGCAGGAGTCACTGTTGCCTCCCAGCTTGCTTACAGCGGTGTGATCGTTTAAGCGTTAGAGCCTCCCAATTAGTTTCCAGTTCAATTGGTTTAGCAGTGGTTATGTTTAAATGGAGCTGTTAACGACTCCCAATTAGTTTTCTGTCTTTATCACTTGAAGAGGGTCTCTAAACTATTCATTTTTTGAATTGCAATACGGACTGGGAATAATTACTGCCTGGTTCGTTAAGTAATATCTGCCACTAAATTTAGTCATTACTCAATCCTAGGTAATATTTCTTCTCTTTAGGCGCGCTCTCATATTTTGTGACTTTACCACGAAGTGGATTAACTAGGACGCGTGATTTTTTTCTTTTCCTGTTAGAGCTGTTTCGCTACAGGTATTCCTTCCAGTTAGTGCTCTGTTGTTGATATTCTGCTGCTTGCCCTTTGATTACATCAATGGGGAGTAAGTACTGTCTGCAGAGTGGGAAGCAATAGCTAGAGCGGACGACGGGCAGTATTTGCTCCCAAAGACTGTTCTGGTTACTGTGACGGACATTTTTATTTTAAACGTTTTGGCGTAAACGAGCGGTAAAAATGAAACTAATAGAAACTGACCACTTTGGAATTCCCCAGGAAAAACCACCGGAGCGCCTCGACGCGACCGGAGCGAGGACGCCTGCCGCGGTCGACTTGGGACGCTCGACGGTTTCGCGCTCCGTCTCCAAAGTTTGAAGCTCCGCGGAGCGCACCCTCCCCGAGCGGCGACTCGGCCTGTAGCCACCGCCCGCTCTTCTCTCCGGCTCCGCCACCCGTTTTTCCAGAGCAGCCCAAAATCCCGGGGAAGCGAACCCGCGCACAGCAGATACGCCGCGACACCAAACCTCCGGCTGTCCAGCTGCGCCGCCCCCGACCGTCGCTGCTGCGCCAACGGGAGCCTCCGGCCGACGCAGTGCCGAGCGCCCGCGACCCCGTCGGCCGCCGGCTCTGCCAGCGGCGCGGTCCGGCGAAATCCGCGACGCTGCCGAGTCTGCGGCGAGTCCGGGGCGTGTTTTTTTAGCGAAGGAAAATGCCGTTTCAAGTCTCAAGTCCAACCTGCAAGGAAAAAGAAAGCCCGCGTAACAAGGCTAGACCCGTTCCTGTCTGTTGCAGAACTTGTACCAGCGCTACATTCTGGACGGGACCGAATGACAAAGCCGAATTACAGCCTGCAAGAATCCTCCTCTCAGAGCTCTCTGGTTGCAAAGTGAATATTGTAGATCACCAGCAGTTGTAAGACACTGAGACTCCTACTTTTCTCCATCTGCCTCCCTCAACAGAAAGAAGTCCCAAAGGACAGAAAACACCAGGATAGGGTTGAAACCAAACCGAACCCAAACCAAAAACCAAAACCAAGGAAAAACCGTCGGGGAAAAGAACCCCAAAGCATCAGGAACTGTACCGAGCACCTTAAGTAACACTGAAGTGACTCGAACCAAAACAAGTGACAAAGCACCTCAGGAGAGGTGCCAGGAAAGACAAATGAGTCCACACAGAGCAACGCCCGCGTCCTTCTGAGAGGACTAGGCAGGTGAGAGAAGGCCCTTTGAAGGCCCGTGGTTCTGAGAAGGCCGCTTGTCACGCAGATTGATTCTGGTGCCTGGATGGGAAATGGAGGGGACTGAGGGGCACACGAAGGGGAGGGAGGAACTCGGACAGCTTACGGAGATGCCTGCGGTGCAAAGCCAAAAAGACGGCTGCAGGATGGCTCGGCGTCGGTGCCATCGACCCCCCCCCAAGATGCTGTGACCCCACTTGGGGACGACCACCTCTGGCCCTGGCGCCCCCGGGGCTGGGCAGGGGCAGCAGCGCTCGGCGTAGCTGGTGGCAGGGGGCCCGACGGGGTGGAAGGCGTCCCGGCAGGGCCTGGCCAAGCCCAGGAGCACATCTGGTCCTCGCTGAGGGGCTGGAGCCGATGGGGGCCTGAGGAGTACAGGGGTGGCCTGGTGTCCCCGGCCGCAGCTCTTCCCTGCCGCGGCCGCCTGCGCTCCTGTCCGCGCCCGAAGCCCCATGGCCGCAGAGGCAGCTGGGTCTGGAGCTGCCAGCGCCAGCAGCCCCAGAGCAGAATGAGCTCCCTGAGCAGAGGCCGAGGCTCATATACCCCAGGCCCCGCCCCCGGGCAAGTGGTGGGGATGGGACACAAGGGGGGGCGGTGCCGGTGGGGGGGGGTGGGCAGCAAGGCAGGCCAAGGGGAGGGTGGGGCATGGGGCAAAAAAGTCACGCCCACGGGGGGGCGGTGCTGGGGTGGGGTGCAGGACAACAAAGGCAAACCCGGGAAGGGGAGGGGGTGGGGGCCGGGCAGGGCACGGCCACTGTCGGCGAGGCCATAGGGGGGGCGGTGCTGGGGCGGGGTGCAAAGCAGCAAGGCACGCCCACGGGGGGGCGGTGCCGGGGCGGGGCGTGGAAAAGCAAGGCACGCCCACGGGGGGGCGGTGCCGGGGCGGGGCGCGGAAAAGCAAGGCACGCCCACGGGGGGGGGCGGTGCCGGGGCGGGGCGCGGAAAAGCAAGGCACGCCCACGGGGGGGGGCGGTGCCGGGGCGGGGCGCGGAAAAGCAAGGCAGGCCCACGGGGGGGCGGGGCGGGGGCGGGGCGCGGAAAAGCAAGGCACGCCCACGGGGGCGGGGCCGGGGCAGAAAAGGCACACCGGGGGGGGCAAGCAGGGCATGCCTACAGTGGCCAGTGCCAAAGAACGGCAGCAAGGCACGCTCACGGCGGGGGGGAGGCGCCGGGTGGATTTGGGGCCAGGCACACCAACCCTTAGCAAGGCCACCGAGTTGGGGGTGGCATGGGAAAAACCCCATCTGCAGCCACGGACGGAGGGATGGGGGGGCATAGACAGGTGCAGACGTGGTGCGCATCCTCACGGCTGCTCGATAGTCTCACCTTCAAGTCCTAGGAAGGGAAATGCGGTCACAAACACTCCTCACAAAAAACAAGTTGCCATCCTGCAGAAAGTTCAGAATTCTGGGAAAATCCAGTGCACCTAGAACAAAACAGCACCAAAACTATCAGTTAAAAAGGCTGTGTGTTTTAAAACCCTCCTGTCACCCCTGAACACCCCCTAGGAAACTGCCGACGTAAAAAAAAAAAAAAACAAAACCCAAACAAAACCCAAGCTGTATCCCAGGGCACTCTCTCCTGTGGGTGCCGCTGGACCCTGCCCAGTCCCACAGCTCTCGCCTCGCCCAGAAGGAGCTCCCTGGGCAGAGCCCGGGGCTCATCTACTCCAGGCCCCCCCGCACCGAACCGGCACTTGGGCATCCTGGAGGACTGCGGGCCCATAGAGCGCAAGTTCGGAGGACTGAGGGGCACTTCCGGCGTCATGGAGGATCGCGGGGAAGCGGCGGGAGCCTGCCGGAGCCCCGGAGGAGCCGGTGAGTCCCCCGCGAAACGAGTGCCGCCGGCGGCCGCGGCGGCGGCGGCGCCGCCGTCTCGGGGCCGCATCCGCGTCGTTTCTCTCCGGAGCTGCGGCCGGTGCTTGGAGGGGGGGGGGAGGGTGTATGGCGCCGCCATCTTGTGAAGGCTGAGGCTGCCCGCGGCGGGGATGGGGCCGCGCGGGCAGGAGGGGACAGGCCGCCGCCCCGCCGCGCAGAGCTGCGTTCCTTGCGTGTTTCGGCAGGAATCGCTGTTGAATCCGTCTCGCTCTCCACGGCTTCCGGGCAGCTTCTCCGCCGGCCCTGCCGGTCCGCGGTTAGGCCGGCGCGGGGCACCGCTGACGGGACCTGCGTGCGTGCGTGTGCGCGTGAGGGGCTCTTGCGAGAAGAGCCTCACAAGAACCAGGCTCAGCTCCGGGGCGGCACTAGTAAATGGCGTGGTCCTCGGGCACCGTTAATCCGTGCCACGCGTTTGAGCTGGAATTTGAGAGAATAGTCTGTTATTTAAATGGCCCGATTGAAGAGCTGACTGGTACAAAAAGCCGGTGAACGAACGGCTCACAGCCAGCGAGCGCTCCGTGTACCGCTGCTGAAGGGAGCAGGAGCAAAGCGCGGGCACCGGACTGACACAAGAGGAAAAGGTTAATTACCGTTGGAAATCACGGTTTCGGCTTGTGAATTAGGGCTCTAATTAGGGGTACGTTCACGACGACCGTTACCCTAAACTGCTCCCAATTGGTATTCTATTTCTGCTTCCTAATGAGAAAATTTTCATCTGATGGTGCTGCGGGGGTATCTTTAGTGCAGCAGTTTAAGATGGCTAGTATTGTTAAACGGGCATTCATGATGCCCAGTTAGCATTCGGTCTGTTTCTAAAATGAAATCTAAGTTTTTGTTCGTCGGATTTAATTGGCGTCGTTTTTTTTCTTTTAGCTCTACTTGGAAGGAATTGGTACCCGTCCCCTCCTCCCCCCCCAACGGCTACGTTTAAATTTTGGCAGTCGTGACTCCCTGTTGGTTTTCTAATTTTCCTTTTATTTTAAATCTAAATCTTTTAGCGTTATGTTAGTTCACCACCGCCCGGGAATTCTTTTAGTACCTACGTTTAAACGTAGCCGTTATTGAACGATTCCTTTTTTTATTTCTCTTTATCTAAAAATCTAAAGCTTCGATTACTCTTTTGGTTCTAAGCAGGAGTCACTGTTGCCTCCCAGCTTGCTTACAGCGGTGTGATCGTTTAAGCGTTAGAGCCTCCCAATTAGTTTCCAGTTCAATTGGTTTAGCAGTGGTTATGTTTAAATGGAGCTGTTAACGACTCCCAATTAGTTTTCTGTCTTTATCACTTGAAGAGGGTCTCTAAACTATTCATTTTTTGAATTGCAATACGGACTGGGAATAATTACTGCCTGGTTCGTTAAGTAATATCTGCCACTAAATTTAGTCATTACTCAATCCTAGGTAATATTTCTTCTCTTTAGGCGCGCTCTCATATTTTGTGACTTTACCACGAAGTGGATTAACTAGGACGCGTGATTTTTTTCTTTTCCTGTTAGAGCTGTTTCGCTACAGGTATTCCTTCCAGTTAGTGCTCTGTTGTTGATATTCTGCTGCTTGCCCTTTGATTACATCAATGGGGAGTAAGTACTGTCTGCAGAGTGGGAAGCAATAGCTAGAGCGGACGACGGGCAGTATTTGCTCCCAAAGACTGTTCTGGTTACTGTGACGGACATTTTTATTTTAAACGTTTTGGCGTAAACGAGCGGTAAAAATGAAACTAATAGAAACTGACCACTTTGGAATTCCCCAGGAAAAACCACCGGAGCGCCTCGACGCGACCGGAGCGAGGACGCCTGCCGCGGTCGACTTGGGACGCTCGACGGTTTCGCGCTCCGTCTCCAAAGTTTGAAGCTCCGCGGAGCGCACCCTCCCCGAGCGGCGACTCGGCCTGTAGCCACCGCCCGCTCTTCTCTCCGGCTCCGCCACCCGTTTTTCCAGAGCAGCCCAAAATCCCGGGGAAGCGAACCCGCGCACAGCAGATACGCCGCGACACCAAACCTCCGGCTGTCCAGCTGCGCCGCCCCCGACCGTCGCTGCTGCGCCAACGGGAGCCTCCGGCCGACGCAGTGCCGAGCGCCCGCGACCCCGTCGGCCGCCGGCTCTGCCAGCGGCGCGGTCCGGCGAAATCCGCGACGCTGCCGAGTCTGCGGCGAGTCCGGGGCGTGTTTTTTTAGCGAAGGAAAATGCCGTTTCAAGTCTCAAGTCCAACCTGCAAGGAAAAAGAAAGCCCGCGTAACAAGGCTAGACCCGTTCCTGTCTGTTGCAGAACTTGTACCAGCGCTACATTCTGGACGGGACCGAATGACAAAGCCGAATTACAGCCTGCAAGAATCCTCCTCTCAGAGCTCTCTGGTTGCAAAGTGAATATTGTAGATCACCAGCAGTTGTAAGACACTGAGACTCCTACTTTTCTCCATCTGCCTCCCTCAACAGAAAGAAGTCCCAAAGGACAGAAAACACCAGGATAGGGTTGAAACCAAACCGAACCCAAACCAAAAACCAAAACCAAGGAAAAACCGTCGGGGAAAAGAACCCCAAAGCATCAGGAACTGTACCGAGCACCTTAAGTAACACTGAAGTGACTCGAACCAAAACAAGTGACAAAGCACCTCAGGAGAGGTGCCAGGAAAGACAAATGAGTCCACACAGAGCAACGCCCGCGTCCTTCTGAGAGGACTAGGCAGGTGAGAGAAGGCCCTTTGAAGGCCCGTGGTTCTGAGAAGGCCGCTTGTCACGCAGATTGATTCTGGTGCCTGGATGGGAAATGGAGGGGACTGAGGGGCACACGAAGGGGAGGGAGGAACTCGGACAGCTTACGGAGATGCCTGCGGTGCAAAGCCAAAAAGACGGCTGCAGGATGGCTCGGCGTCGGTGCCATCGACCCCCCCCCAAGATGCTGTGACCCCACTTGGGGACGACCACCTCTGGCCCTGGCGCCCCCGGGGCTGGGCAGGGGCAGCAGCGCTCGGCGTAGCTGGTGGCAGGGGGCCCGACGGGGTGGAAGGCGTCCCGGCAGGGCCTGGCCAAGCCCAGGAGCACATCTGGTCCTCGCTGAGGGGCTGGAGCCGATGGGGGCCTGAGGAGTACAGGGGTGGCCTGGTGTCCCCGGCCGCAGCTCTTCCCTGCCGCGGCCGCCTGCGCTCCTGTCCGCGCCCGAAGCCCCATGGCCGCAGAGGCAGCTGGGTCTGGAGCTGCCAGCGCCAGCAGCCCCAGAGCAGAATGAGCTCCCTGAGCAGAGGCCGAGGCTCATATACCCCAGGCCCCGCCCCCGGGCAAGTGGTGGGGATGGGACACAAGGGGGGGCGGTGCCGGTGGGGGGGGGTGGGCAGCAAGGCAGGCCAAGGGGAGGGTGGGGCATGGGGCAAAAAAGTCACGCCCACGGGGGGGCGGTGCTGGGGTGGGGTGCAGGACAACAAAGGCAAACCCGGGAAGGGGAGGGGGTGGGGGCCGGGCAGGGCACGGCCACTGTCGGCGAGGCCATAGGGGGGGCGGTGCTGGGGCGGGGTGCAAAGCAGCAAGGCACGCCCACGGGGGGGCGGTGCCGGGGCGGGGCGTGGAAAAGCAAGGCACGCCCACGGGGGGGCGGTGCCGGGGCGGGGCGCGGAAAAGCAAGGCACGCCCACGGGGGGGGGCGGTGCCGGGGCGGGGCGCGGAAAAGCAAGGCACGCCCACGGGGGGGGGCGGTGCCGGGGCGGGGCGCGGAAAAGCAAGGCAGGCCCACGGGGGGGCGGGGCGGGGGCGGGGCGCGGAAAAGCAAGGCACGCCCACGGGGGCGGGGCCGGGGCAGAAAAGGCACACCGGGGGGGGCAAGCAGGGCACGCCTACAGTGGCCAGTGCCAAAGAACGGCAGCAAGGCACGCTCACGGCGGGGGGGAGGCGCCGGGTGGATTTGGGGCCAGGCACACCAACCCTTAGCAAGGCCACCGAGTTGGGGGTGGCATGGGAAAAACCCCATCTGCAGCCACGGACGGAGGGATGGGGGGGCATAGACAGGTGCAGACGTGGTGCGCATCCTCACGGCTGCTCGATAGTCTCACCTTCAAGTCCTAGGAAGGGAAATGCGGTCACAAACACTCCTCACAAAAAAACAAGTTGCCATCCTGCAGAAAGTTCAGAATTCTGGGAAAATCCAGTGCACTTAGAACAAAACAGCACCAAAACTATCAGTTAAAAAGGCTGTGTGTTTTAAAACCCTCCTGTCACCCCTGAACACCCCCTAGGAAACTGCCGACGTAAAAAAAAAAAAAAACAAAACCCAAACAAAACCCAAGCTGTATCCCAGGGCACTCTCTCCTGTGGGTGCCGCTGGACCCTGCCCAGTCCCACAGCTCTCGCCTCGCCCAGAAGGAGCTCCCTGGGCAGAGCCCGGGGCTCATCTACTCCAGGCCCCCCCGCACCGAACCGGCACTTGGGCATCCTGGAGGACTGCGGGCCCATAGAGCGCAAGTTCGGAGGACTGAGGGGCACTTCCGGCGTCATGGAGGATCGCGGGGAAGCGGCGGGAGCCTGCCGGAGCCCCGGAGGAGCGGGTGAGTCCCCCGCGAAACGAGTGCCGCCGGCGGCCGCGGCGGCGCCGCCGTCTCGGGGCCGCATCCGCGTCGTTTCTCTCCGGAGCTGCGGCCGGTGCTTGGAGGGGGGGGGGAGGGTGTATGGCGCCGCCATCTTGTGAAGGCTGAGGCTGCCCGCGGCGGGGATGGGGCCGCGCGGGCAGGAGGGGACAGGCCGCCGCCCCGCCGCGCAGAGCTGCGTTCCTTGCGTGTTTCGGCAGGAATCGCTGTTGAATCCGTCTCGCTCTCCACGGCTTCCGGGCAGCTTCTCCGCCGGCCCTGCCGGTCCGCGGTTAGGCCGGCGCGGGGCACCGCTGACGGGACCTGCGTGCGTGCGTGTGCGCGTGAGGGGCTCTTGCGAGAAGAGCCTCACAAGAACCAGGCTCAGCTCCGGGGCGGCACTAGTAAATGGCGTGGTCCTCGGGCGCCGTTAATCCGTGCCACGCGTTTGAGCTGGAATTTGAGAGAATAGTCTGTTATTTAAATGGCCCGATTGAAGAGCTGACTGGTACAAAAAGCCGGTGAACGAACGGCTCACAGCCAGCGAGCGCTCCGTGTACCGCTGCTGAAGGGAGCAGGAGCAAAGCGCGGGCACCGGACTGACACAAGAGGAAAAGGTTAATTACCGTTGGAAATCACGGTTTCGGCTTGTGAATTAGGGCTCTAATTAGGGGTACGTTCACGACGACCGTTACCCTAAACTGCTCCCAATTGGTATTCTATTTCTGCTTCCTAATGAGAAAATTTTCATCTGATGGTGCTGCGGGGGTATCTTTAGTGCAGCAGTTTAAGATGGCTAGTATTGTTAAACGGGCATTCATGATGCCCAGTTAGCATTCGGTCTGTTTCTAAAATGAAATCTAAGTTTTTGTTCGTCGGATTTAATTGGCGTCGTTTTTTTTCTTTTAGCTCTACTTGGAAGGAATTGGTACCCGTCCCCTCCTCCCCCCCCAACGGCTACGTTTAAATTTTGGCAGTCGTGACTCCCTGTTGGTTTTCTCATTTTCCTTTTATTTTAAATCTAAATCTTTTAGCGTTATGTTAGTTCACCACCGCCCGGGAATTCTTTTAGTACCTACGTTTAAACGTAGCCGTTATTGAACGATTCCTTTTTTTATTTCTCTTTATCTAAAAATCTAAAGCTTCGATTACTCTTTTGGTTCTAAGCAGGAGTCACTGTTGCCTCCCAGCTTGCTTACAGCGGTGTGATCGTTTAAGCGTTAGAGCCTCCCAATTAGTTTCCAGTTCAATTGGTTTAGCAGTGGTTATGTTTAAATGGAGCTGTTAACGACTCCCAATTAGTTTTCTGTCTTTATCACTTGAAGAGGGTCTCTAAACTATTCATTTTTTGAATTGCAATACGGACTGGGAATAATTACTGCCTGGTTCGTTAAGTAATATCTGCCACTAAATTTAGTCATTACTCAATCCTAGGTAATATTTCTTCTCTTTAGGCGCGCTCTCATATTTTGTGACTTTACCACGAAGTGGATTAACTAGGACGCGTGATTTTTTTCTTTTCCTGTTAGAGCTGTTTCGCTACAGGTATTCCTTCCAGTTAGTGCTCTGTTGTTGATATTCTGCTGCTTGCCCTTTGATTACATCAATGGGGAGTAAGTACTGTCTGCAGAGTGGGAAGCAATAGCTAGAGCGGACGACGGGCAGTATTTGCTCCCAAAGACTGTTCTGGTTACTGTGACGGACATTTTTATTTTAAACGTTTTGGCGTAAACGAGCGGTAAAAATGAAACTAATAGAAACTGACCACTTTGGAATTCCCCAGGAAAAACCACCGGAGCGCCTCGACGCGACCGGAGCGAGGACGCCTGCCGCGGTCGACTTGGGACGCTCGACGGTTTCGCGCTCCGTCTCCAAAGTTTGAAGCTCCGCGGAGCGCACCCTCCCCGAGCGGCGACTCGGCCTGTAGCCACCGCCCGCTCTTCTCTCCGGCTCCGCCACCCGTTTTTCCAGAGCAGCCCAAAATCCCGGGGAAGCGAACCCGCGCACAGCAGATACGCCGCGACACCAAACCTCCGGCTGTCCAGCTGCGCCGCCCCCGACCGTCGCTGCTGCGCCAACGGGAGCCTCCGGCCGACGCAGTGCCGAGCGCCCGCGACCCCGTCGGCCGCCGGCTCTGCCAGCGGCGCGGTCCGGCGAAATCCGCGACGCTGCCGAGTCTGCGGCGAGTCCGGGGCGTGTTTTTTTAGCGAAGGAAAATGCCGTTTCAAGTCTCAAGTCCAACCTGCAAGGAAAAAGAAAGCCCGCGTAACAAGGCTAGACCCGTTCCTGTCTGTTGCAGAACTTGTACCAGCGCTACATTCTGGACGGGACCGAATGACAAAGCCGAATTACAGCCTGCAAGAATCCTCCTCTCAGAGCTCTCTGGTTGCAAAGTGAATATTGTAGATCACCAGCAGTTGTAAGACACTGAGACTCCTACTTTTCTCCATCTGCCTCCCTCAACAGAAAGAAGTCCCAAAGGACAGAAAACACCAGGATAGGGTTGAAACCAAACCGAACCCAAACCAAAAACCAAAACCAAGGAAAAACCGTCGGGGAAAAGAACCCCAAAGCATCAGGAACTGTACCGAGCACCTTAAGTAACACTGAAGTGACTCGAACCAAAACAAGTGACAAAGCACCTCAGGAGAGGTGCCAGGAAAGACAAATGAGTCCACACAGAGCAACGCCCGCGTCCTTCTGAGAGGACTAGGCAGGTGAGAGAAGGCCCTTTGAAGGCCCGTGGTTCTGAGAAGGCCACTTGTCACGCAGATTGATTCTGGTGCCTGGATGGGAAATGGAGGGGACTGAGGGGCACACGAAGGGGAGGGAGGAACTCGGACAGCTTACGGAGATGCCTGCGGTGCAAAGCCAAAAAGACGGCTGCAGGATGGCTCGGCGTCGGTGCCATCGACCCCCCCCCAAGATGCTGTGACCCCACTTGGGGACGACCACCTCTGGCCCTGGCGCCCCCGGGGCTGGGCAGGGGCAGCAGCGCTCGGCGTAGCTGGTGGCAGGGGGCCCGACGGGGTGGAAGGCGTCCCGGCAGGGCCTGGCCAAGCCCAGGAGCACATCTGGTCCTCGCTGAGGGGCTGGAGCCGATGGGGGCCTGAGGAGTACAGGGGTGGCCTGGTGTCCCCGGCCGCAGCTCTTCCCTGCCGCGGCCGCCTGCGCTCCTGTCCGCGCCCGAAGCCCCATGGCCGCAGAGGCAGCTGGGTCTGGAGCTGCCAGCGCCAGCAGCCCCAGAGCAGAATGAGCTCCCTGAGCAGAGGCCGAGGCTCATATACCCCAGGCCCCGCCCCCGGGCAAGTGGTGGGGATGGGACACAAGGGGGGGCGGTGCCGGTGGGGGGGGGTGGGCAGCAAGGCAGGCCAAGGGGAGGGTGGGGCATGGGGCAAAAAAGTCACGCCCACGGGGGGGCGGTGCTGGGGTGGGGTGCAGGACAACAAAGGCAAACCCGGGAAGGGGAGGGGGTGGGGGCCGGGCAGGGCACGGCCACTGTCGGCGAGGCCATAGGGGGGGCGGTGCTGGGGCGGGGTGCAAAGCAGCAAGGCACGCCCACGGGGGGGCGGTGCCGGGGCGGGGCGCGGAAACGCAAGGCACGCCCACGGGGGGGGGGGGGGCGGTGCCGGGGCGGGGCGCGGAAAAGCAAGGCACGCCCACGGGGGGCGGGGCGGGGGCGGGGTGCGGAAAAGCAAGGCACGCCCACGGGGGGGGGGGCCGGGGTGGGGCGCGGAAAAGCAAGGCAGGCCCACGGGGGGGGCGGAGCCGGGGCGGGGCAGCAAGGCATACCAACGGGGATTGGGCGGGGAGCAGGGGCACAAAGGGACCCGGGGGGCGGGGGGGGGGGCGGTGACAGGGCAGAAAAGGCACACCGGGGGGGGCAAGCAGGGCACGCCTACAGTGGCCAGTGCCAAAGAACGGCAGCAAGGCACGCTCACGGCGGGGGGGAGGCGCCGGGTGGATTTGGGGCCAGGCACACCAACCCTTAGCAAGGCCACCGAGTTGGGGGTGGCATGGGAAAAACCCCATCTGCAGCCACGGACGGAGGGATGGGGGGGCATAGACAGGTGCAGACGTGGTGCGCATCCTCACGGCTGCTCGATAGTCTCACCTTCAAGTCCTAGGAAGGGAAATGCGGTCACAAACACTCCTCACAAAAAACAAGTTGCCATCCTGCAGAAAGTTCAGAATTCTGGGAAAATCCAGTGCACCTAGAACAAAACAGCACCAAAACTATCAGTTAAAAAGGCTGTGTGTTTTAAAACCCTCCTGTCACCCCTGAACACCCCCTAGGAAACTGCCGACGTAAAAAAAAAAAAAAACAAAACCCAAACAAAACCCAAGCTGTATCCCAGGGCACTCTCTCCTGTGGGTGCCGCTGGACCCTGCCCAGTCCCACAGCTCTCGCCTCGCCCAGAAGGAGCTCCCTGGGCAGAGCCCGGGGCTCATCTACTCCAGGCCCCCCCGCACCGAACCGGCACTTGGGCATCCTGGAGGACTGCGGGCCCATAGAGCGCAAGTTCGGAGGACTGAGGGGCACTTCCGGCGTCATGGAGGATCGCGGGGAAGCGGCGGGAGCCTGCCGGAGCCCCGGAGGAGCGGGTGAGTCCCCCGCGAAACGAGTGCCGCCGGCGGCCGCGGCGGCGCCGCCGTCTCGGGGCCGCATCCGCGTCGTTTCTCTCCGGAGCTGCGGCCGGTGCTTGGAGGGGGGGGGGAGGGTGTATGGCGCCGCCATCTTGTGAAGGCTGAGGCTGCCCGCGGCGGGGATGGGGCCGCGCGGGCAGGAGGGGACAGGCCGCCGCCCCGCCGCGCAGAGCTGCGTTCCTTGCGTGTTTCGGCAGGAATCGCTGTTGAATCCGTCTCGCTCTCCACGGCTTCCGGGCAGCTTCTCCGCCGGCCCTGCCGGTCCGCGGTTAGGCCGGCGCGGGGCACCGCTGACGGGACCTGCGTGCGTGCGTGTGCGCGTGAGGGGCTCTTGCGAGAAGAGCCTCACAAGAACCAGGCTCAGCTCCGGGGCGGCACTAGTAAATGGCGTGGTCCTCGGGCGCCGTTAATCCGTGCCACGCGTTTGAGCTGGAATTTGAGAGAATAGTCTGTTATTTAAATGGCCCGATTGAAGAGCTGACTGGTACAAAAAGCCGGTGAACGAACGGCTCACAGCCAGCGAGCGCTCCGTGTACCGCTGCTGAAGGGAGCAGGAGCAAAGCGCGGGCACCGGACTGACACAAGAGGAAAAGGTTAATTACCGTTGGAAATCACGGTTTCGGCTTGTGAATTAGGGCTCTAATTAGGGGTACGTTCACGACGACCGTTACCCTAAACTGCTCCCAATTGGTATTCTATTTCTGCTTCCTAATGAGAAAATTTTCATCTGATGGTGCTGCGGGGGTATCTTTAGTGCAGCAGTTTAAGATGGCTAGTATTGTTAAACGGGCATTCATGATGCCCAGTTAGCATTCGGTCTGTTTCTAAAATGAAATCTAAGTTTTTGTTCGTCGGATTTAATTGGCGTCGTTTTTTTTCTTTTAGCTCTACTTGGAAGGAATTGGTACCCGTCCCCTCCTCCCCCCCCAACGGCTACGTTTAAATTTTGGCAGTCGTGACTCCCTGTTGGTTTTCTAATTTTCCTTTTATTTTAAATCTAAATCTTTTAGCGTTATGTTAGTTCACCACCGCCCGGGAATTCTTTTAGTACCTACGTTTAAACGTAGCCGTTATTGAACGATTCCTTTTTTTATTTCTCTTTATCTAAAAATCTAAAGCTTCGATTACTCTTTTGGTTCTAAGCAGGAGTCACTGTTGCCTCCCAGCTTGCTTACAGCGGTGTGATCGTTTAAGCGTTAGAGCCTCCCAATTAGTTTCCAGTTCAATTGGTTTAGCAGTGGTTATGTTTAAATGGAGCTGTTAACGACTCCCAATTAGTTTTCTGTCTTTATCACTTGAAGAGGGTCTCTAAACTATTCATTTTTTGAATTGCAATACGGACTGGGAATAATTACTGCCTGGTTCGTTAAGTAATATCTGCCACTAAATTTAGTCATTACTCAATCCTAGGTAATATTTCTTCTCTTTAGGCGCGCTCTCATATTTTGTGACTTTACCACGAAGTGGATTAACTAGGACGCGTGATTTTTTTCTTTTCCTGTTAGAGCTGTTTCGCTACAGGTATTCCTTCCAGTTAGTGCTCTGTTGTTGATATTCTGCTGCTTGCCCTTTGATTACATCAATGGGGAGTAAGTACTGTCTGCAGAGTGGGAAGCAATAGCTAGAGCGGACGACGGGCAGTATTTGCTCCCAAAGACTGTTCTGGTTACTGTGACGGACATTTTTATTTTAAACGTTTTGGCGTAAACGAGCGGTAAAAATGAAACTAATAGAAACTGACCACTTTGGAATTCCCCAGGAAAAACCACCGGAGCGCCTCGACGCGACCGGAGCGAGGACGCCTGCCGCGGTCGACTTGGGACGCTCGACGGTTTCGCGCTCCGTCTCCAAAGTTTGAAGCTCCGCGGAGCGCACCCTCCCCGAGCGGCGACTCGGCCTGTAGCCACCGCCCGCTCTTCTCTCCGGCTCCGCCACCCGTTTTTCCAGAGCAGCCCAAAATCCCGGGGAAGCGAACCCGCGCACAGCAGATACGCCGCGACACCAAACCTCCGGCTGTCCAGCTGCACCGCCCCCGACCGTCGCTGCTGCGCCAACGGGAGCCTCCGGCCGACGCAGTGCCGAGCGCCCGCGACCCCGTCGGCCGCCGGCTTTGCCAGCGGCGCGGTCCGGCGAAATCCGCGACGCTGCCGAGTCTGCGGCGAGTCCGGGGCGTGTTTTTTTAGCGAAGGAAAATGCCGTTTCAAGTCTCAAGTCCAACCTGCAAGGAAAAAGAAAGCCCGCGTAACAAGGCTAGACCCGTTCCTGTCTGTTGCAGAACTTGTACCAGCGCTACATTCTGGACGGGACCGAATGACAAAGCCGAATTACAGCCTGCAAGAATCCTCCTCTCAGAGCTCTCTGGTTGCAAAGTGAATATTGTAGATCACCAGCAGTTGTAAGACACTGAGACTCCTACTTTTCTCCATCTGCCTCCCTCAACAGAAAGAAGTCCCAAAGGACAGAAAACACCAGGATAGGGTTGAAACCAAACCGAACCCAAACCAAAAACCAAAACCAAGGAAAAACCGTCGGGGAAAAGAACCCCAAAGCATCAGGAACTGTACCGAGCACCTTAAGTAACACTGAAGTGACTCGAACCAAAACAAGTGACAAAGCACCTCAGGAGAGGTGCCAGGAAAGACAAATGAGTCCACACAGAGCAACGCCCGCGTCCTTCTGAGAGGACTAGGCAGGTGAGAGAAGGCCCTTTGAAGGCCCGTGGTTCTGAGAAGGCCGCTTGTCACGCAGATTGATTCTGGTGCCTGGATGGGAAATGGAGGGGACTGAGGGGCACACGAAGGGGAGGGAGGAACTCGGACAGCTTACGGAGATGCCTGCGGTGCAAAGCCAAAAAGACGGCTGCAGGATGGCTCGGCGTCGGTGCCATCGACCCCCCCCCAAGATGCTGTGACCCCACTTGGGGACGACCACCTCTGGCCCTGGCGCCCCCGGGGCTGGGCAGGGGCAGCAGCGCTCGGCGTAGCTGGTGGCAGGGGGCCCGACGGGGTGGAAGGCGTCCCGGCAGGGCCTGGCCAAGCCCAGGAGCACATCTGGTCCTCGCTGAGGGGCTGGAGCCGATGGGGGCCTGAGGAGTACAGGGGTGGCCTGGTGTCCCCGGCCGCAGCTCTTCCCTGCCGCGGCCGCCTGCGCTCCTGTCCGCGCCCGAAGCCCCATGGCCGCAGAGGCAGCTGGGTCTGGAGCTGCCAGCGCCAGCAGCCCCAGAGCAGAATGAGCTCCCTGAGCAGAGGCCGAGGCTCATATACCCCAGGCCCCGCCCCCGGGCAAGTGGTGGGGATGGGACACAAGGGGGGGCGGTGCCGGTGGGGGGGGGTGGGCAGCAAGGCAGGCCAAGGGGAGGGTGGGGCATGGGGCAAAAAAGTCACGCCCACGGGGGGGCGGTGCTGGGGTGGGGTGCAGGACAACAAAGGCAAACCCGGGAAGGGGAGGGGGTGGGGGCCGGGCAGGGCACGGCCACTGTCGGCGAGGCCATAGGGGGGGCGGTGCTGGGGCGGGGTGCAAAGCAGCAAGGCACGCCCACGGGGGGGCGGTGCCGGGGCGGGGCGCGGAAACGCAAGGCACGCCCACGGGGGGGGGGGGGGCGGTGCCGGGGCGGGGCGCGGAAAAGCAAGGCACGCCCACGGGGGGCGGGGCGGGGGCGGGGTGCGGAAAAGCAAGGCACGCCCACGGGGGGGGGGCCGGGGTGGGGCGCGGAAAAGCAAGGCAGGCCCACGGGGGGGGCGGAGCCGGGGCGGGGCAGCAAGGCATACCAACGGGGATTGGGCGGGGAGCAGGGGCACAAAGGGACCCGGGGGGCGGGGGGGGGGGGCGGTGACAGGGTAGAAAAGGCACACCCGGGATGGGGGGCAAGCAGGTCACGCCTACAGTGGGCAGTGTTGAAGAAGGGCAGCAAGGCACGCCCACGGGGGGGAGGCACCGGGTGGAATTAGGGCCAGGCACACCCACCGTTGGCAAGGCCACCAGGTTGGGGGATGGCATGGGAAAAACCACCTGTAGGTACGGACAGGGGGATGGGGGGGGCATAGGTGCAGACGTGGTGCACATCCTTATGGCTGCTCCATAATCTCATCTTCAGTCCTAGGAAGGGAAATGGGGTCAGAAACACTCCTCACAAAACACAAGTTGCCATCCTGCAGGAAGTTCATAATTCCAGGAAAATCCAGTGCACCTAGAGCAAAACAACAGCAAAAGTATCAGTTAAAAGAGCTGTGTGTTTTAAAACCCTCTTGTCATCCCTGAACACCCCGGATGAAACTGCTGACATAAAAAAAACCATAAAAAAAAAGCCCAAGCTGCATCCGAGGGCACTCTCTACTCTGCGTGCTGCTGGCCCTTGCCCAGTCCCACAGCTCTCACCTCCCACAGAAGGAGCCCCCTGGGCAGAGCCCGGGGCTCATCTACCCCAGACCCCGACCACCACCCTTCCCACAATCACAGGGAACTGGAGAAATGGAGACACGGAGAGACGGAGACCTAGAAATGCCATTGTCACAAGCAACAGGGAAGAATTAAATCAGAGCTGGTGGGGTGCCAGAAAGGAAAAGACATAGAAAGGAATGGTAGAAGGTGATACTGTACAGGGCAGTGCTAGCAGAAGAGCAAAAAGCTTTGGGGAACCAGACAGCCTGAAAGGCAGACAGAGGCAGGGACAGGCCAGGAGGCAGGCAGAGATCTGGAGAACCAGGGCAGGGATGGGCCCAGACACACAGGAGGGGACACATGGCTCCTGGTGCCAACGGCAGACCTTCACCAACCCGAGGCTTTTCTCTCTATCTCTGCCCCTATCTCCTCCACAGTGCCGGCTGCCTGACCTTAGGAGTAGGCGGTGGGTGACTCAGCGCACTTGTCCCATTAAGTTTCCTGGACATGCAGCAGCTGACACGTGCGGTCAACAGAGCCGCCAAGGTCCTGGTGCCATGTACTGGTGGCGTACTCTGTTGGGGATGGCTGGGAGGGATCCTTCCTTGCCACAGGGACTGGCTGGAGGCAGCTGCCTGTGGAAGCCCCTTGGTTTGACTCCTCAGCCAGCTCCTGCAGGCAGGCATGCCCAGGCAGCCCCCTTCCTAGCCCAAAGCAGGGCCAGCCCCATCATTAGCCTCACTGGCCACACCTGCCCCAGCTGGAGCCCATCAGGAACAGGGGCCTGGCCAAAACCCCACAGCATATGGCCCCCTCCCTGGCACCTGCCCACAGCCACAAGCTCTGCACCCAGGGGCTTGAAAACCATCCAGGGGCACAGAGGAGGCAAGAAATTTTACTCACTCCTGCCCAGAACAAATCCTGGTACTGAGCTGGCTACAAGGCTTGGTACCCAAACGCAGCAGGGCAGCTGGAGAGAAGAGAAGGGAAAAAGCAGGAAGAAGATAGAGAAGAGGTGGGGGACAGGCAGCCAGCAAAAACGGGATGTTGCGAACAGGAGAAGGACAGGGAGCAGGACAGTACCGTAAAGAGAAGAGTACTGGGACACTGAGCAAAATACCCAGGGAGAGATGGAGGAATACATAAGAGAGAGGGGAAGCAGGAGAGAGGCATGGAAGGGACCAGCCGGACAACAAGACAAGGGACAAAGAAAAATTCTAAAGCAATAAGGGAAAAGAAACAGAAGCAACAACTAACACGTAGGGTCAGGAATACAGAAAGAGGAAGCCTTACAAAGACAATGTAAAAAAGCGACACCATTTGCACCCCCTCTTGACTTCCACATTTTCCCTGACTTCGCACCCCATCTCTGCCTCCACTTTCTTCCAGCCCTGCCACTCCCTCACGGCTTGAGAGGGAGCCCCAGTGCAATCAGGAAGCTGGCAGGCTGCCTAGCTGGCTGTCACAGCAAATGGGCCAGGACAGAAAGGCATTGCTGGCCCTGCCCATCCCTGGGCAGCCCTTTCCCAGGCAGCGGAAGGAGTGACAGGCAGGGCAGCAGAGGTGGACCGGGATGTGCATGGGAGAACGTGTGACTCACCCCAGCTCCTGGCACCGGCTCAGTCCTTCAGCGCCCCAACACTTTTCTCTCAACTCCCCTCCACCACCAGGCTGGCCAGTGGCTCAGACACAGCCGATGCAGGCATCAAGCTCCTGGCAACATGTGCTGGTGGTTTGCTCCATCACAGACAGCCCAGGGGGATCCTTCCTCACCACAGGGACCAGCCATTCCATGCTAGAGGCACCTCCACTCACTCCTCAGGCAGTTTCCCTTTACCAGCTCCCTCAGGCAGCCCCTTTATAGTCCACAGCAGGGCCAGCCCTCTCATTAGCCCCACTGGCCACACCTGGAGCCCATCGGGAACAGGGGCCATAGGCAAGAACAAACACCCAGGGACAAGGAGCTCAAGAGGGAGGTGTAGGAAGAAAATGTAGAAAGTAATGCTGCTTTTCCACTCTCCCACCCCCCCCTGCCCTTGGGAAAGCCTGATGGAAACCATGAGACTTCAGGGTGCCCCTGCTGGGTGCCCCCCATTCCCCCTGATATCTGCTGGTGATGGTGTTTTAGGCATAATCTCAGGGATTTGGGGCCCAAGGAAGTGCCAGAGCAAAGTTTGGAACGCAAACAGTTTATTGGTGCTGTGCATCTGGAGCAGCAGTACTTGGAGAGGTGAGGGCAAGGCAGGTGCATGGAGCAGGGACAAGGGGGGGGACACAAAGCATGCCCTTGGCGGGGGGTGGGGGGCAAGGCAGATTCACAGGGCGAGGACAAGGGTGTGAGCTATATACACCCGTAAAGTGGGTACAAAAAGCTGTCGGGGATAACCTGACCGAAGACAATGAAGTTGACCCTGACAGCATTCCAGTATACCTTTGAAAAGAGGGAAGAAGTGGATGAAGAATGTTGTAAACCAGTTTGAGGAAGCGATAAGCGACTGAGCAAGAAGAGACTGAACAAGTAAATACCACAGAGCAGAAACTTGGCAAGAGAACAGTAGATAACGTGGTAAATAGAGTAGGAGCTCCAGCCAATCAGTATGTGAATAGAGGTGAATGGACAGAGCTATTGAGTGAATCATTTTCGCAGCCTTACTGCATGAACAGGTGGACAGATAAGAAAGGTTATAAAAGGGTATGCTTTTTCTGCTGGGCCATCTCGACCATCTTGGCTTTTGTAACTTAATAAAGACTGACTTCTTACATATATTTTTGTCGTTGTCCGTCCCTATCGCGATAAAAAGCAGGCAAGGCAGGCCCATGGGAGGCAGGGACATGGGAAGTAGGGCCAGGCACACCCACCGTTGGCAAGGCCACCAAGTTGGGGGTAGCATGGGAAAAATCCCACTTGCAGGTACAGACAGGGGGATGGGGGGGGCATAGACAGGTGCAGACATGGCCACATCCTCACGGCTGCTCGATAATCTCACCTTCAGTCCTAGGAAGGGAAATGGGGTCAGAAACACTCCTCACAAAACACAAGTTGCCATCCTGCAGGAAGTTCAGAGTTCCAGGAAAATCCAGTGCACCTAGAACAAAAGAACAGCAGCAAAACTATCAGTTAAAAAAGCTGTGTGTTTTAAAACCTTCTTGTCACCCCTGAACACCCCGGATGAAACTGCTGACGTAAGAAGAAAAAAAAAAAAAAAGCCCAAGCTGCATCCCAGGGCACTGTCTACTGTGGGTGCTGCTGGCCCCTGCCCAGTCCCACAGCTCTCACCTCGCCCAGAAGGAGCTCCCTGGGCAGAGCCCGGGGCTCATCTACCCCAGACCCCGCCCACCGCCCTTCCCACCATCTCCCGGGAAAGAGGCGGCCTCGGGGCATGAGGGGAAGAGCGTGCAGTGCGCAGCACACCCACTGTAGGCGGTACCACGAGAGAGCGCGGCAGCACCGCCCGGACTGCAGTACCGGTTTTCATTCACACGGTGGCAGCGCCGCCTAGGCTGCAGTACCGCATTTCGGTCACAGGGTGGCAGCAGAGAGCGCGGAAAGCGCCGCCACGGCTGCAGTACCGCTTTTAGGACACAGGATGGCATCACGGAGCTCGGCAGCGCCGCCAGGACTGCAGTACAGCTTTTCGGTCACACGGTGGCAGCAGGGAGCGCGGCAGCGCCTTCGGGACTGCAGTACCGCTTTTCGGTCACAGGGTGGCAGCAGAGAGCGCGGAAAGCGCCTTCGAAGCTGCAGTACCGGTTTTCATTCACACGGTGGCAGCAGGGAGCGCGGCAGCGCCGCCGGGACTGCAGTACCCCTTTTTGTTCACAGGGTGGCAGCAGAGAGCGCGGTAGCGGCTTCGGGGCTGCAGTACCGCTTTTCGGTCACACCGTGGCAGCAGGGAGTGCGGAAGCGCCGACGGGACTGCAGTACCGCTTTTCGGTCACAGCGTGGCAGCAGGGAGCGCGGAAAACGCCTTCGGGGCTGCAGTACCGATTTTTTGACACAGGGTGGCAGCAGGGAGCGCGACAGCGCCGCCGCAGCTGCAGTATCGCTTTTCGGTCACACGGTGGCAGCAGGGAGCGCGGAAAGCGCCGCCACGGCTGCAGTACCGGTTTTCGGTCACAGGGTGGCAGCAGAGAGCGCGGAAAGCGCCGCCACGGCTGCAGTACCGCTTTTAGGTCATAGGATGGCATCACGGAGCTCGGCAGCGCCGCCAGGACTGTAGTACAGCTTTTCGGTCACACGGTGGCAGCAGGGAGCGCGGCAGCGCCTTCGGGACTGCAGTACCGCTTTTCGGTCACAGCGTGGCAGCAGGGAGCGCGACAGCGCCGCCGCAGCTGCAGTACCGCTTTTTGGTCACACCGTGGCAGCAGGGAGGGCGACAGCGCCGCCGCGGCTGCAGTACCGCTTTTTGGTGACACCGTGGCAGCAGGGAGCGCGACAGCGCCGCCGCGGCTGCAGTACCGCTTTTTGGTCAGAGGGTGGCAGCAGATAGCGCAGAAATCTCAGTCGGGGGTGCAGTACCGATATTCTGTCACACCATGGCAGCAGGGAGCGCGACAGCACCGCCGTGACTGCAGTACCGCTTTTTGGTCACACGGAGGCAGCAGAGAGCGCGGCAGCGCCTTTGAAGCTGCAATACCGCTTTTCGGTCACACCGTGGCAGCAGGGAGCGCGGAAAGCGCCTCCGAAGCTGCAATACCGCTTTTCGGTCACACCGTGGCAGCAGGGAGCGCGGAAAGCGCCTCCGGGGCTGCAGTACCGCTTTTCGGTCACAGGATGACATCAGGGAGCTCGGCAGGGCCGCCAGGACTGCAGTACAGCTTTTCCGTCACATGATGGCAGCAGGGAGCGCGGAAAACGCCTTCGGGGCTGCAGTACAGCTTTTCCGTCACACGGTGGCAGCAGGGAGCGCGGAAAACGCCTTCGGGGCTGCAGTACCGGTTTTCAGTCACACGATGGCAGCAGAGAGCGGCACAAATCGGCGCCACCGCACATGCGCGTGTACCAGGCTCCAGTACCCAACCCTAGTCAAATGGTGGCAGTAGAGAGCGCCGCAAACGGCCGCCAGCGCGCATGCGCGTACCCCGGCCTGCAGTACCGCACACCCCCCACGCGAAGGCAGCACAAAGCGCCGTTTCACGCAGCACCCCCGTGCGGTCACAGCGGCGCAGCAGCACCTGCGTCTTTCTCTGACACTGGGGGTACACGCGGACCCGGAGAGGGGTGGGGGATGACCGACACCCAGGGCTCCCCCCGGCATAACCCACAGACGCGCACTCACCTGCCACAGCTCACGAGACAGAATCCACGCTCGATGCCTGCCCCCCGCCGGATCATCGACACCGGCTGCCGCACAGCAGAGGGGTGGGGGGGCGTCCGCCAAAGGACGGTGCCGTGGCTCTTGCTCGCACTTGGCTCTGCCACGTTCCCCCTCCTGGACCATGCCTGGACGGGTCACCCGGAGCAGCAACTGCCCCTTTCCCCACTGGACAGCCGCGGCTGCCGCGCCTGCGGGACAGCCCTGGGACGGAGACAGAGCTGGCTCCGCGGGGCGAGAGCGCTGGCGACCGGGGGGCAAACCTGGGGGGCGGGGAGGGGGTAGCTGCTGCGCAGCACCGGACACTCACAGCAAGAAATTGGGAAACAAAGAGCCCCAACCATAGTTCAGCACATTAGAAGAACAACACAGAAGAAAGGAGAGGAATTCAATAGAATGAGGGACAGGAGAGCCATCGGACTGAAGGAGACCAGCCCGAAATACAGACGCATCCTCTACAAACCAGAGTGATTTGAATACTCACACTCCACAGTAAGACAGACACGTTTTCCAACCCACTCTTAGCAAAAAAGCAAACGCTCTTGCTCGTGTTTGACGCTCTTCCTTACAGCGCTGCTGCAGGACAAGGCTGTACACCCCCATCTAAATCTATGCTTACACCTGTCTCCAAAATACAGTTGTTATTTGACTCTGCTCCCCCCGCCTTGTTCTACTGTGTCACATGATTAGAAACGAAGTACTTCAGAGCGCTCTGTCAAAACACAAGGAAGAAACCCAGTAACATGCAGCTGCCTCTGGCTTGGAAGAGTTAAGAGAAACCCCTGACCGCTTAAGTACACCTCATAAATTACACGCTGTACTGATTCGGCAGCGAGTTTAAACTGCGTTAGTCCTTCTGTCAATTATACAATTTTAACTTTCTCTAGAGTTTCATGTATGATAGGAAAAGATCAGTGAAATAATAGATCCCCCACATGGTTTTACTCATTAAAAAGAAATTCAAATCCCCAGGGCTGCAATAGGTAAGGCCACCAAACAGGACTGGCAGACGTGCTAAGGCTTCTGGCTGTACCAAAGCAGGCAGAGGAACATTTTTCAATCTTATCTTGACTGTTGCAACGAAGAATGCAAAGACCAGCGACACCATCCACTTTTGGAACACCTGCTGTGCTTCGGTCTTCAGAAACAAATTGACTTTTCTGTTGTTCCGTTTTTCAAAAGAGGGCAAAAAGTCTCGCTGCTGACAACTTCTATGGCCAAGCACACAGAGTCCGACAGGCAGTTCATACAACGCAATTTCTCTGAAGGAGAAAGATTTCCATTCTGGGAAAATCTCTTTTCCAATTGAAATCAAAGTTACGCACTGCAGGACAATGGTCCCCGGTCCCTCAGCTTCGCTTCCAGAGGGCCGGGGACCCACGTCCATCCTCAACAGAAACCACATCAACTAACTCGATTACTCCTGCAGTTGCCACATTCCTCCTCGTCACCTGCAGGAAAAAAAAAAAAAAACAAAACCACACACACCGCTGACAGCGGTAGTTGTCACACGGGTCAACACAGACCTCCTCCAAACACCCTCCTCCTCAAAAGAAATGTCATCTTCCACTCAACTGCTCCGCACCAATTCCCACGTTGGACGCTGCAGCCATCATTGCTTGCGGCACCTAAGGCAGCAACAGACAAACAAATACCATCACGCTTGGGAGAAATCACCAGCCCCACGCTCCTCCTTAGCTCACCACCTCAAAAGCTCACCCAACTCCAAAGGCAGCTGCGTAACACCTGCACAACCGCACAGAAACGCTTGACCGAGCTGCCGCAGGACGCTCCGCTCTCGGACGTGAGCCTGGCTGACAACCGCCTCGCCTCCTCAGGCCGCTGGTTGGCGCGTGGCTTCGCCCCTCCGAGGCTACGTGCGTGACCTGCGAAAGCCAAAACAAAAGGCACGTGCTGAGATACCGCCCGAAACCACAGCCTGTCCGCGCCCATTCCCCTCTCCTCCTCCTCCTTTACCTTAGCCACCCACCCACCCTACCTCTGCTTCGTGCCTTCAGAATACAACAAACCTACCAAGACCTGTCAGCTGCTCACACAGCCACCGGCCGCACCTGCCCGCCAACACCATGCCGACCCGCCTTCTTATGGCCGCTCCCCCGCCCCTCCTCTAGCCCTTTGGCGCACGGCTCCTCTCTCTGCATCTGAAAACAGCATCGAACGAGGCGCGAAGCAGTGAGCGAAGAGGGGTATCAGCACTGCGGGTGGCTGGGGCGAGGCGAGCTGGCACTGGTGGGCTGCATCAGCGCAGTTACTTTTCAGGCGTTGTGTTGTTTGTGAAGTTTATAAGCATACCTTATTGGTTATGTTTTACAGATGCAGTCAGCAACATCCTCAGGGGAGGAACTGGCAACCGAGTCCTACCCTCAGGAGACATAAAGAACGGCCAACTGTTGTCCACAGTGACAGCCACCCCTCTCCCCAGGCAGGAACCCCTCCTTCTGCAGGAGCTCCTGGGGACGCCCCCAGTGTGACACACGCAGGAAGCACAGCAACAGCTGGAGGGCAGAGAGGGAAGATTTAAAACACAGGGACAGGGTGACAGAGGTGAGGTGGGGAGACAGATAAAGGGGGAGGGGGCAGACAGAAAGACAGGCTACAGGGAGAAGCAGGAGGAATTAAAAAACTGGGATCCAGAGCTGGACAGAGAGATGGAGAAAGCAGCACAATCACCACAGGCTACAGGGCCAATGACCTGGTTTGGACTACATCAGAACTAATTCTGTTTTAGTGCTTTAACTTTTCAGTTAAGTCTCCCCTAACTAAATGGCATTTTCTAAAACAGCAGCATGTTTTTCCAGACAGTGACTGCTTCTAGCAGTAATAAGGCCTGAAGTTTAGAGTTTGTACCAAGGAATAGGATGCAGAGAGGCCCTTGCTTGTACTTGTTCTTGTAGCGAGCAAGGTCACTGCTGAATCTTGTACCCAGTGTTGGGGTGCTGGGAGTAAAAAGGGCTGCAAGCACGAAAAAGGCCGCCCCTGCAGGAAGAAGCGAACCGGACAGGTGACCCAAACCTGACCCACAGAGTGTTCCACCCCATAGACGGCATGGTCAGTGTAAAGCTGAGGGATCACGAGGGTCTCTCTCTCTTCTTTGATGGCCGACATCTGAGGAGGACTCTGTCTGTCCTGTCGTCGATCCCGACCCGTGTGTCCCTGAATCCAGGGCCTGAGTCCAGCTCCTGCACCTCCTGCATCCTGTGTGCTGCCAAGTCCAGCCTGGGACTGCCCCAGTGCCAGCCCTGCAGTGTGGTGGGGACGTATCGTTATCAGGGTGGGGGGAGCTGGGTTCGGTGTTGGGTTTGTATATATTTGTACATATTGTATATATTTCCTTATTTCCTTATTCTTATTATTTTCTTTTATTGTTACTGTTTCATTAAAGCTGGTTTAGTTTTCTTTTCCAAACCGTAAAGTCTCTCTCCCTTGTTCTCTCTCCTTTTCCCTTTTGGGAGGGGAGAGGCGTTAATAGAGAGCATCTGTCATTTGTCAGTGGCCGGCCCAGCCTCAAACTGTGATGGCCCAGAAGGAAGAAATTGAAAAACAGGGAAGCGAGAGCCGTCCAGAGAGAGAGATGCAGAAAGGGAAGATAGCGGGGAGCCGCCACACGGCAGCAAGGGAAGAATTAAAAAGGTGGGGCAGGGAGCTGGACGGGGAGCAATGAAGAAAGAAACAAAGACCCGCGATGGGCTACAGGACAGAGAGGGAGCAACTGAAGACGTGGGAAAAGGAGCGGGACAGAGAACAGAAAAACAGCGACGGGCCATAGGGCAGAGGGAGGAACCACATATGTGGGGACGGGGAACCAGACAGAGAGAGATGAGGACAGACAGACAACATCACTGGGCTACAGGGCCGAGAGGGAGAAACTGAAAAACAGGGACCGAGAGCCGGGAACAGGAGAGACGCAGAAACACCAAATCGCAATAGGCCACAGGACAGAGAGGGAAGAAAAACATCTGGGGCCAGGAGCAACCTACAGAGAGACGTCAGGAAATGGAAGTTTCAAGAACAGTGAGTACAAGGCAGAGAGGAAGCTATTTTTAAAAGTGGGTAAAGACAGGGACAGGGAGCCCAGAGACAGAGAGAACAAGAAAGCAACAACGGGCTGCGAGACAGACAGGGAGGAATTGAAAAATCCCAGCAGGGAGCCGGACAGGGCGAGACGGCAAAAGGAATGAAATTGCGATATGAACTTCGAAAGTGACAGGCTGCAGGGCAGAGAGGGAGGAATTTTAAAAAATCCGGATCTTGTGCTGGACTGAGAGAGACCAAGCAAATAAAAATGGTGAGGCCTAAAAGGGCACAGAGGAAGGAATTAAACAACAGGGACAGAGAGTCAGACAGAGAAAAGTCCCGACAGGCTTCCAGAGAGAGGGGGTGGAATTGAAAACTAGAGACCAGGAGCTGAATAGAGAGAGACCGAGAAAAGGAAAAAAAAAAAAAAAAAGATGGGGGGGGCGGGTGGGAATCACAGCAGCATGTGAAAGACAGGGGGCCAAGGGAGGGACAGGGAGGGCCTGGGACACACACGTGGGGCGATGGGGCCCCGAGGGCCCAGGACTCACCGCATCTCTTGCTCTCAGTGCTGCTGGGAGAATTTGCCTGTTCAGACGCTTCCTTCTCTTCCTCTCCCTTCCTCTTCTGTAGCTCCGGTCACATGGTGGTTCTCCACCTAAAAGATTACACGGCTGTCTCAGCTCTTGCAAGACAAGGCTTCCTAGACATGTAGTCTCGCTCCCTCGTGCGTCACACGGCTGTACCGTGCCTTGGATTACGCACACGGACCCTCTGGTGCACACCGGCAGGCTTGGCCTTGCCTGCAGCGGGAGGCAGCTGCCGGCCGGATGGCATTCGATTTCTTCTTCTTTACCTTTCTCTGGCCTCTCCAGCTTCATCCGCAGCAGCTCCTGTCCACTGCCCACAGCCAGCAAGTGCTCCGCCTGTCCCTTTTCACCGCGACAAGAGCGAGGCTAGGCAGAGACAACCCAGGCAAGCCTGAGGTGGGTGCAGACAACAGCATCCCCAGGGAAGGAAGGGACAACTGTGCCCTCAGTGCAGCCTCTGGGAGACAGAAAGAAGAAGCAGTGACCATTATGACAGTAGATCATCCCTGGCCAAATTGCCTCCTTTCACAACAGCTTCTGAAGATGCCACTTTTTCCCTGCACTGCAGCTAATGGCACCCACGTTAAGGCAGAATCAAGTGCATTCGAGGGCCAGCTTGCTGCCATCACAACAGGGTGACCTGGGGCTGCGAGACAGGCTGCAGGGGAAGTGCTGGAGCTGGGGGCAGCTGCGTGGGGCGAGCGGGGCCGGGGGAGCTCTGTTGAGTCGGAGAGGCACCCGGCCCCTGCGCCTGGAGGGGCATCGGCCTCTTTCCCGTCTTCCCTCCCACCAGCTCCCAGGAGCTCCCCGTGCTGCATAAAATCATCAGATTTAAAATGTCAGACCTGTGCATGTTTTGAAATCTGTAAGCATAGAAACCTCACCAGGTGATTGTGGTTTAGAAACTAGAGAAACTTGAAACCTGTTATGCACCAGTAATGCTGTTGGAAAACCCCTTACCCCTCTTATTCTGACTTGAATATCAAGAATTCCAATTAGTAGATATTAATAAGGATGACTAGTGATATTTTAGGTAGATTAGTCTCAAATAGAATAAATTATTAAATATAAAATAAAATCTGTATTGCTTATGCTGCTAGCAAGCCTCTGTAAAATTCCAGACCTAAGGTATTCATTAACCAATAATCTCTTAGTGGTAAGAAACAAAGGACAGTCTGTTGCAGTCCAAGATGTCTGCAAGACAGGATTTATGATGGTACCCATTGTGTATAATTTTCAAATCATGACCAAAGCAGGTACAAGCCAAGAGCCTGCAAGCCAAGGACATGTTCCTTGACCAAACATGGTCAATTCGAGGAGCGGTCGAGACCTCCGACTCACAGTCCACCTACCCAAATTACACTACCTACTCAAAAGAGAACAATAGAAGACTACAACAGAGGCTGTGCACTAATTTGCATCAGAAGCGAGCGAAGAAGAACCAATCATCAAGAGGATGAAATTAAATATGTATTGTATAAATTAACCATGTATGAATTTACTGTATAAATATCTGTTGATTGCAATGTGCAGGCGGTCATCTTTGGGAAGGATCCCATGTCCCCGGTGCACATCGTTATTAAAGGACGTCTCTATTCATCTAACTTTGTGTAGATACGTTTTTTTCTTAACCCACTGCAGCTTTGCAACACCCGGGCTGCCCTGACCCGGCTCGCCCCGAGCAGACCGGCAGCCCGCCGCAGCAGGGGCTTTGAGGCTTCCCGTCCCGCCACCCCCAGCGGCCAGCTGAGACCCCCGCACCCGCCGAAGGACTCGCTCGCCTCACCGCCGGCCTCGGCCCTCTCCCGCCGCCATGCTGCTCCTGCGCACCGCGCATGCGCCGGCCGCCGACGGTGCGCCAGAATGGCCACAGCCGGCGCGCGACCGCTGTGCTGCAGCCCAGCGCGCTGCGCGCCGAGCGCCCGCCGGCCCCGCGCCCCTGGGGCGGCAGCGGCGCAACCCGACGGGGAGGCAGCGGGCAGCGCCGGGCACCGCCCCGCGGGCCCCGCGGCGGCGGCCGGAGGACATGCCCCCGGCGGGGCGAGGCGGGTCTGAGCTTGGGCTGGGGGCGAGGGGCAAGTCGGGGAGTGCAGTCCGGAAGCAGAGGGGCGGCGGGAGGGCGGTGCCGAGCATGGCGGGGCGGAGGGGGCACAAGGCAGGAGGGCAGGGGGTTCGGGGGGCACGTCCCCCAAAAACCTCGCATGGGGCGACATCTCCGTGGCAATCACTTGGGGGGGCAGGGATGTGCCGGGGGCAGGGCGGGACAGCGTGGAGGAGACCCTCTTGGCCCCGGACTCTCCCCACCGGACAGCCCCGGCTGCAGCACCCGCGGGTCCCCGCTGGAGACGGAGACAGAGCCAGGAGCCTCCGGCCGCAGGGCTGGCGCCGCCGGGCGAGCACGCTGAACGGCCGGCAGGCAAACCTGGGCGGGGGGAGCTGCCGAGCAGCACCAGACACAACCCGACAGCTCAAGAACAAAAATCCCAAGTTATGTCTCAGCATATCAGAAAAGCAACGCAGAAGAAAGCAGAGGAATTCAGTGAGAATGAGGGATAGGATAGTAGTTGAGCTAAAGGAGGTCAGCTCAAAATATGTCTTTTCAAAACCAGAGCCAACAGTACGCTGAAAAAAAAAATCAGTACTAAGACTCATCAATACAATTTTGAACGCATTCTCGGCATAAAAGCAAACACGCTTGCTGGTGCTGGAAAATGTCTCGTCCCTTTCCCATGGCACCCCTGCGGGGAGATAACACCCTCCACACCCAAGACCACAGGACGACTCATACCGTCATCAGACTCACCGCAACGGCTACAGCCCTTGCGCCGCTGTCGCTGCTGCTGCTGCACATCTCACTTGCTCGGTCAGTAAATCTGCAAAGTGAAATGTAAAACTTTAAATAAATATGATACAGTCAGGTGTAAAACTTTCTTTAAAGAAAGAACAGATCTCAGTCGTTCACTTTATACCAAAAAGGCACGTGGATGTTCGTGTACATCCAACAAAAATGCTTACGCTACAGAAGTATTTGATTTGATGTTTGTGTTAACAGAACTCACCCAGCTGCAAGCAAATGCCATTAAATCACCTGTCTCCAAAATACACCATTCCCATCCGACTGGGGGGTTTCTTGTGCATTACAGAATTAGGAGGGACATCTGGGCAGCTGCACCGCCCAGGAGAGATGCCACTGAATGGCCAGGGAAATGCACGATCGAAAGCCAGACAGAAATAAAGTACTTCAGAGCGCTCCCTCCAAATACAGGGAAAAACACCCGTAACATTCAGCAGCCTCTCTTTCTAAACATATAGAAGAAATACCGAACTGCTTAAACACCCCTCGTCAATTGTACCCTGAAGCTCTTGGGTGGTTACAGTTTAAACAAGGCAAGTCCATTTGTATATTACACAACATGAACTGTTTGGGTTTTTTTCCTATCAGAAATGAAACTTATAAAAAATTAGTAAGATAAGAGATCCCCATATTATTTTACTTGGGGGGGGGCAGGACGATGACAGACAGGGACGACGACACAACGTAGAAATCAAATCCCTAGTGCTGCAATACTTAAGGCTACAAAACAGGACTGGAAGATTTGCCAGGGAGACATGGGGAGGAAAAAAAAAAAAAAAGAAAAAAAAAACACAAGCAAAAAAACCCCAAACAACAAAACAAAACACAACACAAAAAAAACCCTAATCCACGACCTTGATTGCTCTTAGTACAGATGTCAGCATCTCAGTCAGGTGTTCACATACCCCTATGAGATATTTTAAACACTTAAGGACTGAAAAAGCAGAAAACTTTTATCTGGAACACAGTCCATTTCTTCAGAACACACAAACTCTGATGCACAGTTTCCTTCCCCTTTCAGTACCACACGATGCTCACAGAATCGTTTCTCAGCAAGCACACAAAACAGAAGGCTACGCATGCTCTCAGGAAGAGCAAATAAATGGAGGGGAGTATGCTTCGCAAAGGCACAACGTGCTCCAGAACAGACCTTATTTTATTTTGAGTGTTTCTGCTGAAGTACTTCCTATCAAAACTAGAGAAGGAGAGCTGGCACGTTCTTCACGTTCACTTTAAAGTCCGTACTACAAGTACCCAGGGAAAAATGCAGAAACATGTGGCAGACGTACCTTGTCCTTGCAGGCCACTCGGGATCCTTTCCACCCGTCTTGTATCTCCAGGACAGAAGAAAGGGTCACCACGGTGAAATTCTGCTGAGAGAGGGGAAAAAAAAAACAAACACCTTTTAGCACAAAGCGGGCTAGGAATCGAAAGCTTCCTATTTCGGTGAAGGTTTGCAAAGACTACAACTGAGTGGAGGTGTCCTAGGTTACAGTGTAAGATGTGCCCAAAAAGTATTCTATTACCATCTTCAGGAGCTGTTGAGACCAGGTGGGGCGGTGCTCCCTGCCTCCTCCCTCCCATTAATCTTCTGTTAATGGGCACAACAATGCCTTATCGCATGACCCATAGATAACCCGCTCCTGGACTATCTCCTGTTAATGGCCCATCAAGGAACTGCCTCACGACTCGCCATCCCATTGTGAGATGCTCCGCCCGGGGGGAAGGAGCCGAGCAGTCCATGCTAAATAAAAACTGAGATCTCGAACACCCTAGCAGCCTTCTTCCACTGGATTCCCAGAGTTTTTTCCCCCACTGGAGTTCCAGAGGACAAGAGCTACCTACCTACCACTGGACCTTCCGAGGAAGACCAGACCCTTTTTACAAGATCACTGCTTCAACAGCACTGCATCCATCGCTTCAGGACTGCAGCCACCATTTTATCTGACTGCTACTGCCACCCTAACAGGGTGTCAGGTTGTATTTCTGACTCTGTCAGTGTAAACCAGTGCGTTGATTTTTTTTTTCTGCCTTGTGTTTTATATATATATATATATATTAGTAAAGAACTGTTATTCCTATTCCCCATATCTTTGCCTGAAGGCCCGTTAATTTCAAAATTATAATAATTTGGAGGGAAGAGGGTTGCATTTTCCATTTTCAAGGGAGGCTCCTACCTTCCTCAGCAGACACCTGTCTTTCAAACCAAGACAGGAGGAAAAAGCATTTTGCATCGTCTTTGCTACAGCTGTTGAGACAGGCCACTAGAGATTTTGGTTTTCATAGATAACCGGGCGCTTTTTGCCTTTCTTTTTTCCTTCTGACTCATTGGCAGCTTCAGTCTCACTGGAACTCCCTTCCCTAGATCGACACAGATAAATACGCACCTTTTCTCAAGCCTACATAGAGCCAGTGTTTCCTCACCCTAGACGTCCCAAGTCGAATACTTTCCTTAAAGAGTACAGCGACCCATCTGCCCTCGTCAACTGTCTCCTTGCAGAAACTGAATGATCTTTTTTCCAGGCCACTCCTCCAAGCCATCAAGAACCTTTAAAGCTGCAGCTGGGCCACCCAACCTGCTTAGGGTCCCTCCCGGCTCTTGACTATCCTCGTATTTCACAGGGCGCACACTCCATTCTGTCTTCCAACAGCAAAAATGCATCACGCTCTCAGACCCAGAGCGCGTCCCTACGGACACCCATGCACCCCTCACCGTTTCGACAAGGAGCCGCCGAGCTGCCCCACGTGCACGGCTGCAGGCGCCAGACCGGTCTCACCTGCGCCCATTTCAGCAAACGCAGTTTCTGAAGCTTTCAACTGAAAACTGCGTCTTGACGCTGCAGCGTAGCGGAGTCAATCCCTATCCAGGATGCCATGAAAACGCAGGAACACAAATGGCAAAGCCACAGCAGCAACAGCTTCAAAAACATTTAGACCAGGAACAACGGAGAAAAATAAAACCAGTTCAGCATGCACAGGAAAGCAGCAGATGTAGAAAAGGGTCGGCATCCCAGCCCTTATGGAAAACATTCCGTTCTCCTGCCGCTCCTAAACCCACCCGTTAGGTCCAGAAGTCGCAGCATTACCACGGCAACGGTGACAGCAGGGAACAGCAGCCCTGCCCCTGGAGGGGCTATCGACCAATGCTATTTAGGCAGCAGGAAACACAGAGGGGCATCTTTTGCCACACACTACCCCAAGCTTCCTCAAACTTCAACTTTACCAAAAACAGCCACGGGGAACACATTGCCAAAAACCACGTTTGGCAATATAACTTTGGCGGTTTTCACGCACACACATCTTTGGAAGCTTGCTATCTGCTTCCCCTTCTTGTTGTTCTTCCTTCAGAAGCTCTACTTACAGCCAAGTTACTCAATACTCAAGCACTCCCCTTCCTGCTATCACCAGCACATCTACACAGACAAGTAACTTCATTCTCCTCTGGGTCATTTCACAAGAGCAATTACAGCCCTGACAGAGGAGCGAAGGAAAAGGAAAGCAGAGGTCAGGCAGCAAGAGCGATCTGCGGGCTGCCACCAGGCAGCCTTGCATTCTGTCTCCCCCCTGCCCCTCAAAACCACATCCCCACAAAATGATACCCCACCCCCGCATCCACAAACCACAGCACGACCCCCCCTCCTCACCCAAACACCCACAAAAAACACACCAAAAAAACCACCCCAACCCACTACCCTGTACCTTCCCCCGCCTTCACAGCTCATCCACGTCTCAGCGGATTGCCCTGCTGGAGGATGAAGCGCAGAAGATCCGTATCCCCACAACATTTGCCTGTGAGGGTACATGTTCAGAAATACTCCGGATCTGTAAGACAGACAGACATCATTTCCGTAGTTTCAATCATCAGAACTCAATTCTAAGGACTTGCACATTTGTGAGGAAACAAACTAACTTTTAAATGTAGGGTCTCTACGCTACAGTCCTCCGGGGGGGTGGGGAAAAAAGGCATTACAGATTGGAAAAAAAAAAAAAAAAAAAAAAAAAAAAGGCATGATTCAGAGCTCCCAAACATGACGGAGCGGTGGGGACAGTAACAAAAGCAAAGACAAACAGCAGCAATGTTAAGTGAAATCCAGCTTTAATTCTGATCACGTCTTTAAGATACTCTCCAAGGCTACACCTCAGCCCTACAAAGGACTAGTCCTTTTTTGGAAGGACAAGCTTTTTTTTTTTTTTTTTTTTTCCCACATAAAAGCCCTAGACTGAGGGCTCCATGGAACAGAATGTGGACTGAACCACAGGACAAGTAGTCATCAGCGCTCTAACGAAAAAAACAAATCGATTACAAACCCAAGTTTAAGCATCACTTGCCATCCTGTTTCTTTGGTTACGTTTCTACCGGCATCTAGGTGCTCAGAAGTTCCCTGTCCTGACACCACAGGTTATTGACAATGTACTTGGACATCTAAAAATAAAACGCCATCTCCATCTCGCCCATAAAATTAGGGTGAACCAAGAGAAACGCTCAAGAAGGCAACAGGCAGCTCCACACTTAGCATGGAGGAAAGTCTGTTCCTCGACCCGGAAAAAAAAACACTCCCGACTCCCAAGGGACCTCCCGGGGAACGAGCCGGGCTCCGTTAACGGCGCTTTGTCCCCAGCTTCTCTGCCCCGGCAGCAGATGGGCCGTTTCCCGGGCTTGGGTGGGGAGGGGCGGCGGGGCCCTTCCACTCGCCCCGGCCCCTCCGCGCTCCCCCAGCCCCACACGGGCCATCGCCCGAGCACCGACCGCATCCGCCCGCGCGGGATCTCCCTCGTGGGACGCGGAACGTGACGCCGGGAAGAGGCGGCGGAACAGGAACCGCTTGGTCAGGTCGCCCACCCGGCGGCGAGAAGACCGTGCAGGGTTCTGCCCGAGGGGCCGGCCGGGCCCCCGGGAGCCCCGGCCGGCCGGTTTCTCTCCCCTTTGCCCGGCACCGAGCAGACCCCGCCGCCCCGCCCCGGACACCGGCGAGCACCGCCCGGCCCGCTCCGGCGCACCGGGGAACACGGCCCTTCCCACGGAGGCGCCGTCGACATCGGCCTCACTGCCCCCGCCTGGGGCTCCTCCAGCCCCGCGCACCCGGAGCCCCGCAGGAGCGGGGGACCTTACCGTTCCCGACAGCTACCCGAGGGGCTGAGGCTGGCTCTGCTCCACGTTGGTTCCTCGGAGCACACCCGGAGAGGTCGTCTTTGGGCGGCCGTCCCCAGGGGAACCGGCGGTCGGTTAGCCGGCTCCTGGAGCGAGGGTCTGCTGGGCAGAGGCCGCCAAAAGTGAGGAGCGAGGCGCAGGATGGCAGAAGAAGCGGCAGCCGGCTGGACAGTGGGGTGCAGCGAGAGAGCCTGAGGCAGGGAACAGGATGGCGAGAGAAGGACGGGGACAGGGAGACCGACAGGTGGAGAAAGCAGCAGCAGGGAGAGAGGCAGCAGATAGAAAAGGGAGCAGGGCAGAGACTGACAGAGGAGGACGGAGACGCAGGAAAAACAGGGAATAAAAAGGCACAGGGAATAAAAAAGAACAGGGGTAGGAAGCTGGACCAAGAGAGATGGAGCACTACAAAAATACTGAAGTGTGTAGAGCAGAGGAAGGAATTAAAAAATAGGGACAGGGACCGTGAAAGATAAAGAAAAAAAGATGACAGCCTACAGAAAGAGAGGGAGGGATTAAAAAACAAGGAAAGGGAGCTGGACAGACAGAATGGAGAAAAAAAAAATTAAGAGGTGACTTGTTATAGGGCAAAGAGGAAAGAAAAAAAATAAAGAGGGAGAAGGAGACAGAGAGATGGAGAAAGGAAAATACAGCAGCAGATCACACGGCACAGAGGGAGGAATTAAAAAATCAAGAACTTGAGCCAGAGATGGAGAAATAAAAAAACAGTGATGGGCACAGGGGTGAGGATTTAAAAATTAAGAGACAGGGAGCTGTACAGAGAGAGACTGACAAAAGAAAAAAACAGGCAGGTTTCAAGGGAGCGAGGGAAGAATTGAGAAGTGGGAACATGGAGCCAGGCAGGGAGAGATAGAGGAAAAAAAAAAAAAAAAAGCGATGGGTTAGAGGCCTGAGATGGATGTCCTGAACAGGGACAGGAAGCCAGACAAGGAGAGAGAAAGAGGGGTGAAAAACAGCAGCCTGCCACAGTGGAGAGGAGGGATTCAAAAAACAGGGATAGGGTGCTGGATATAGGGAGGCATAGAAAAATAAAATTAAAAGTGATGGGCTGCAGGGCACAGAGGGAGGAATATAAAAATCGTGGCAGGGAGCTGCACAGAGAAAGAAGCGACAAGCTACAGGGCAGCGAGGGGAGAATGAAAAATCCCAGACAGGGAGTCGGCCAGAAAGTGAGAAAGGAGTGATACAGGGTGAAAAGGTAAAAAGCGACGGGCTGCAGGACAGAGGGAAGCAACGAAAAATAGAGACAGTCTGTCAGGGAAAGACAAACACAGCCATGGGCTGCAGGAGAAAGGAGGAGTTAAAGAGAGTCAGGATGGGATCCGGAAAGACAAAGATGGAGAAAGGGGCAGAGACAAGAGAGAGAGGGGGGAGCCGAGGGACGGGGAGCTGGAGGGGGCGGGAAAGGGAGAACAGACAGACCGCTGCGGAGAAGAGGGGACGGAGAAGCAGGGCCCGAGGGACGGCGGCGGCTGGGAGCGCCCGCACCCACCGGCGGCCGCACCGCCCGCCGCCGCCGCGCATGCGCGATGTGATGCCTGCGTCTGCGCTCCGCCGCCGCCCGGAAACCCAGCCGCGATCCTGCCTGTCCGGAATCGCGCATGCGCGATGGGGCGCGCCGTTCCGCTCTCCGGTGCCGCCCGGTGACGGGGCCGAGGTTCTGCAGGCGGAGCGGGGGCGGGGGCGGGAGAGTGACCGGGGGAGCGGGGGAGTGACCGGGGCAGCGGGGAGCAGGGGGGGCGCAAGCGCCCGCCGGGCTGTGAAGCCCACCGAGGGACGGCCTGACAGGCAGGGGGCTTCACTGCTTGCAGGGCTAAGGCATTGCATTTAACGTGATTTTATAATGTGCTGCTCCAAAAGTACACAAATATCAGTAAAAATAACACTTGGTGTGCTGTTTGAGGGTACTAATGATAAATTTATTTCAAGTAATCTATTTTATCTGATCTGTCTTCAATTTACTATTGAGGATAAACAACTATTAGGTATCTTTTTGTTTGTTTGTTTGTCTGTTATAATTTTTACAGCTCATTAACAGAAGTTTGCACAAGGAATAGGGACCACCGATCCCAAAGGATGTGATTAACAGTTTTCATATTCCTTCAAGTTTTAATTTACGAGTCAATATAGCTGTTCTTATTAACCTCAAAACATGATTGCTGTTGCTTTAATGGATTCAGCAGTAAAGGGTCTTCATATCCATAAATCCATGTTTGACACTGCTTTTTCCCCTGCATGCAGACACTGGAAATTTTGTTTGTGGGCAGCAGATCTGTCCCTTGCTCCAGTCAGGGAAATGCATGTTCTTTAGGGGAGCCTGCTACTGGACTGTTCATGCTTCCCAGACTTTTAAGTGTTCACAGAATCACAATGGTAGGAGTTGGAAGGGACCTCTGGAGATCATCTAGTTCAACCCCCCTGCCAAAGCAGGTTAGCCTAGAGCAAGTCACACAGGAACGCATCCAGACAGGTTTTCAATGTCTCCAAAGAAGGAGACTCCACAGCCTCCCTGGGCAGCCTGTTCAGTGCTCTGCCACCCTCAGAGGGAAGAAGTTCCTCCTCATGTTCAAGCGGAACTTCCTGTGCTCCGGTTTGTGCCCGTTGCCCCTTGTCCTGTTGCTGGGCACCATTGAAAAGAGCCTGGCCCCATCCTCTTGACATCCACCCTTTAGATATTTGTAAGTGTTGATAAGGCCCCCCTCTCAGTCTTTTCTTCTCCAAGCTAAACAACCCCAGCTCCCTCAGCCTTTCATCCTAAGGGAGATGTTCCACCCCCTTCATCACCTCTGTGGCTCTGCGCTGGACTCTTTCCAGCAGTTCCCTGTCCTTGAACTCAGGGGCCCAGAACTGGGCACACTATTCCAGATGGGGTCTCACCAATGCAGAGCAGAGGGGGAGGAGAACCTCTCTCGACCTACTGACCACAGCCCTTCTAATCCACCCCAGGATGCCATTGGCCTTCTTGGCCACGAGGGCACATTGTTGGCTCATGGTCATCCTGCTGCCCACCAGGACCCCCAGGTCCCTTTCCCCTATGCTGCTCTCCAACAAATCAGTCCCCAGCCTAGACTGGGACATGGGGTTGTTCTTTCCCAGACGCAATACTCGACACTTGCCCTTGTTGTGTTTCATTAAATTCCTCCCCGCCCAGCTCTCCAGCCTGTCCAGGTCCCACTGAATGGCAGCACAGCCTGCTGGTGTGCCAGCCACTCCTCCCAGTTTTGTGTCAGCAGCAAACGTGCTGAGGGTGCACTCTGTCCTGTCATGCAGGTCATTGATGAGGTTGCTCCAAGCCCCATCCAGCCTGGCCCTGAACACTTCCAGGGAGGGGACATCCACAGCTTCTCTGGGCAACCACTTCCAGTGCCTCACCACCTTCACGGTGAAGAACTTCCTTACATCTAATCTAAATCTACCCTCTTTCAGTTTAAAGCCTTGTCATATCACCACAGGCCCTTGTAAAAAGTCCCTCCTCACCTTTCCTGTAGGCCCCCTTTAAGTACTGGAAGGCCACTATAAGGTGTCCCCAGAGCCTTCTCTTCTCCAAGCAGAGTATATATATCTCTCTGAGAAATTGTTAGGTAACAACTCAACAGTGATTAATTAAAGACCTGGTAACTTGTTCTATTGAGTAATCCAGGCCAATAAAAATGCTTCCCACTGGGTAATGTTATATTCAAAGTAACATTAAATATTAGTGCTAGCTTCAACTGTAATTTTCACAAAGAATTTCCTGTATTCCTTTGAAAGTATATACATTTGAAGCAACAGAAAATGAGGTAGTTTTAACAGGATTATTGAGTGCATTGAGTCTGGATTATAAGTTTTATTTTCGTAAAGCACCCTGCACTGATTTTATTTATGTATTTACAGTTAACAGAGTGGGGTGAAAAATAAAACTAAAATTCCTTGATTTGTTCTGACTAGACTCCACTTCAATGCCATTCCCAGAGAAGAATTCATTTTGCATGAAATGAATGAGCTTTTGTTTTTCTCTGACCAGTGCGGTGAGAACAAGCTGTGGCTATGCTGGAGGTGTATTGTTTACGCCAGAATATCTTGTGTCAGATTAATTGCAGTTAGGCAGCTATTCAGAAATTCAGTGCAGAGCAGATTGACGACAGGGTGGGGAGAATGTTTTAATTGACTTATTTCCACACTGTGTCTTGGTGAATACTGCAAATGTGAAAACGCACAATAGTGCAGTATCTTCTTGTATCTACCCATAAGCCAGCCAGAGTAGGTTTGCACTACCTCTAGTGGAACAGTATCAATCACAGAGACCAAATTCTGTACCTCCTAGAAGGGATGGCATGCAGCCACCTGGCTCTACATCAACAACCCAGGGAAGGAAAGTGCAAAATGCTCAGAGGCACCAGCCTAGCTCGCACAAATTTGTGTACCTCATTTGTCTGTGAGTTTAGTACTGAGCATAATTAAACACTGGAACTAACTTTGGAGAGAAGTGCCGGATTCTTCATTTTCTGATGTCTTTGAACTAGAAAATAATTTCATTTAACCAAGTATACCTTCCAGAAATACAAACACAGGAGCAACAAAGTTAAATTTGAAGACCCTACATAATGCTAAAGTCTAAACAAGATATACTGTAATGGCTGCTTCACACTCAGTTAATTACTTTCTCAAGCGTTATGGTAGTGCTGTTCATGACTGCATGAGTTTTTCACTTAAAGTAATCATTCAGGAACTTTTCTGTATGAAAAATACAGTGTGCAAAAACTACCAAAGAAATTTATTACAGTGAATTAAGAATGTAACTTGAAGAAATGTGGTGGTATCAGAAATGCAGCAGCTTTATTAAGTGCTATAATGCAGGTTAGGGCACAAATACAGGCCAGAACGAGGCCTCTATAGCACACTGCGTTACACCAACAGCGTTTGGCTTTGCTCTCAGTAACCGCAAGGGAAAGAAGTAAGAGCATCAGTAAGAGCAGCTGCAATTTCCATCTGCTGCAGAACAGAAAAATGTGACTTTGGGAAGGGGTTGACAGTTGCTAACAAAGAGGTGCTGCTGTGACAATCCGAGGCAGAATCTCTCGTGAGAGTGTGGTCACTGCTAGGAAGCACAAAGGCGTTTGTTTGCTGCACTGGAGAATTCCACCCTTTCATACACTGTGAATTAATTCTCCACTTCAGCCTTACTGAACTTGGATTTGGGTACACGCTTTTAGCTATTTACAACGTTTCCACAGTTCTGATATCAGCTGCTCCTAAGAACATTAAGACCTGTTTAACTGGGCACTGTTGGTAACGATTTTTAGGAAAACAGATACAAAGGAGTCTTTTAGGGAATTAGAAATTAGACCCCACCTGTAGTATGGTGTCTGGCTCTGGGGTCCCCAACACAAGAAAGAAGGTCTTGTTAGAGCAAGTCCAGAGGACGGCCACAAAAGTGGTCCAAGGGCTGGCGAAGTGAAGAAAGGCTGAGAGAGTAGGAGTTGTTCAGCCTGGAGAAGAGAAGGCTCTGGCGAGACCTTAGAGCGGCTTTCAATGTATAAAGGGGACTTACAAGAACAACAGAGAGACTTTTTACCAGGGCCTGTAGTGACAGGATGAGGGACAATGGTTTCAAACTGAAAGAGGGTAGGTTTAGATTAGATATAAGGAAGAAATTCTTTATGGTGAGGGTGGTGAGGCCCTGGCACAGGCTGCCCAGGGAAGCTGTGGCTGCCCCCTCCCTGGCAGTGCTCAAGGCCAGGCTGAATGGGGCTGGGAGCGACCTGGTCTGGTGGGAGGTGTCCCTGCCCATGGCAGGGGGGTTGGAACTAGATGGTCTCTAAGGTCCCTTCCAACCCAAACAGTCTGTGATTCTATAAAACTAAAAGAAATTGCCTTGAAAACAAGAGTGAGATATAAATATAAGGCACACAATCATTTCACTCTTTCTGCACCTGTCTTCAAATACTACAGTTCTATGCTTAGAATTTTGGTAGAATAAGCTCGTCACATTTTCACTGTAAGGTTTGTTTGTGTGGAGTGATTTCAGAGAGAATGGCAAAACCAGGGATTTTATTTCCTGTGGGGTAGTTTTACAACAGGACACTGCAAGCAGGAAAGCCTCTGCTTAAAAGAAGCTCCCAAAGGAAGGAGAGCAGCTCTGCTGGTAGCTTTCTGCACAACAGCTCTTATCAGTGATGAAGCCAACCCCAAACCCAGCCAGCTGGGCTACAAGGGGGAGTGCTTGAGGGGCCCTCACTCTGGCCACTCCAGCAGGTTTTGGTTGCTTGCCCCAAGGATCAAGGAATGAATAAGCAGCAGTCTCTGATTTCACCTGGAGATAGTTCATCTTCAGGAGATCGGGTGCTTGTTTTTTCACCTAAAGTCTAAACTTTTTCCTAACATGAATCAGGAGGGAGGGAAATTGGGGAACTACTTTTTGCTGTGATGCCTGTGCAACAGCACATCTTTGCAGAGTGACACAAACTGAGTTGCTATTGAGGACGCTGTTCTGCTGCTCCTGTGTTTTAGAAGAGATCAAATTTATCACTTTAGTAGCTTTTCAGAAAATGTCACCAAATGACTTTTGAAAATTACTGGAAAACTTAAAAAGCATTTTTCATTATGCTGTAATACAAATGTTGAACCACCATAGCTCATCTGTTGTATGCCCAGAGAGACCTTCAGATTGCTAGAGAGGTTAATCTATCAGAAAACTTAACTCTCTATTTTTGTGAGATTCTTAGACTTTAATTTGGAACTCCTCCACCACAGAATAAAGCTTTAAATAAACTTTGCAAAGGGCCCTGGATGCCAGGATGCAAGGATGATCCTGTGTGGAAAAGAGACAATTGTACTGGATATTGTAGAGCGCTGCAACACCGCGAGTGGATAAAGAGGTGGGTTAGGGATCAAATACTTGTAGCTTTTTCTGACACAAAACCAAGAGCATCTAATGAAGCTGGTAGGAGCTAGACACTGGAACAAATAACTAAGGGGAACAGTCAGTTATCCCAGTTCTGGTGTACTTCAGTCAAGTCTGCATGCCAGGATATTCTGTAATCTGGCATTTAATCTGGTCAGATCAGGTAAATCCTCCCTGTATGACGAGAAAGCTGCATGCTGCAGTGCCTCGCAACCACCTGACCAGCTTTGCTGCACTCCTGCAGTATGGATGGCCTGTACCCATCTTGCAAGCCACGTACCCTCTGCAAGGCGTTCTGCTGCCGTGCCGGTACAGACAAGGATCATGATGCCTTGCCCAGCGCAAGTGCCTCCTTCCAACTTCTGGCTTCCCTGTCCGGCAGCCACTGCGAGAAATGGGTGTGTTGGCAGCCAGCTTCTTGCTGTGCAGTTTGTACACGACTCAGCTCCACACACCTGCGATGTTTTGTGTCACGTCCACTCTGGAAGCTGCAAAATCTCTTATGGGAAATGCCATCTAAGCTGCAGCAGGCCAGAACTGGACCAGAGGACAGTTTATCTCCATCCCGACCCTTTAATTTTGCAGTTTTGCTGAAGATAGACTACTGAAGATCTGATTTTGGAGTGTTTGCAGTGCCTACTGTGGTCTTCCTAAGCGAAGATCGCTGCCTGCTTTCCCCTTTAGACATACATTCCCACTCCTTAGGTTGCAGAAGGTTTCTGTTTCAATCAAATGGCTTTTTTTTAAGAAGAAAAGAAATAAATCTTAATATTCTCATTCTCTTTGATAAAGAAACAGCTGTCTTTTGCTATCTGTCCTCAATATTTTTATTTGCTTCCATACATATTTAGATTGTTCTGTACAGCTATGCAATTGTTTTTCGCTGTGTCCTTGACAGATGGAATGTGACTGTTAAAATTATATCCTGTGAATAGACTTGTTCATCATCCCTTATTCAGTTTTAACAGTCTGAAAGGCTGCTGGAAATTATTCTGCTTCTCATTTGCCCCAATTGCTGAGCGCAGTAATTGTGATTGGAACTCCTGGAGACTGTCCCATGTGCTACACCCTGACGGGAATGTGAGACAGCGATGAATGGAGGTGTGCCCTTTTACAATACTTTCATTATTTTCCTTCTTTTCCTGGCTGTTGTTGAATCTTTAGAAATGCTCAGAAGACCAACAATGCCAATGTTAATGAATTTTAGCAGTGTTTGAGGCATGAGTCTACAGGACAGAAAATCAAGTTACGTGTCTGGGTGTATTTCAAGCATGCAATTTCTCATAACTGACTCAAAAAACCTCAATCCTTCCCTTATTTGCCTATATGGAGTAGTCATTTTGTAATTGTATCCTGATGGTCTTTACATTATCTAGGCCTGTAGAAAACTGTAACAATGGTTCTTATTCCTCCTCCACTTCCCTGATTTCCATATATGTGGGAAAAACGTCTCTAAAGAACAGTCATTCCCATTCTGTAAACTGTTGTATAACATAAAGTGAAATCCTACTGAAGCAAAAGCCACAGTCGCTCCGGCTACTCCTTTGCACCGCTCAAACAGCTCCCCTTTGTGTCTTCAGGGAGCAAACAGACACTGGGTGGACTGAATCCCACCGCACGGGTCAGTGGGCTCTTAGCTCTGAACGCTGGGTGTTCAGTGTGCCTTTGCACACAGTGCAATTTCATATTTGCATTCAGTGGTATAAGGTTTTACAAGGTGTCACACTATGTGTGCACAGCAAGACTGAGAAAGAACTTTAACATACTGTACTTAAATATAGAGCACAAACATATATAGATAATCTCTAAACAAATGTGGCTCTGTATGACAGAATAAAACACCAGTAAAAGTATTTAAAGAACATACAGTTTCTTCTTTTTATGTACTTGCCCACAGAAACAATTACTAAAGGCATATCATATCTGAGTTTGTGAAGATGTCGACCCCGTGTGTGTCAACCACTGCTGCAGGGGGCGACGGCAGCTTTTCATGATCGCTTACATTTCATTATTACCAGCACCCCCGAAGTATCTTCTGCCTGCTCCTGTACACGCTTGGATGTCACGGAAACCCAGACGTGGAGGCAGTGCCCACTCTGCCACCACACTTTCCAGATTTGGGACCTTCCCTTCATGTGAATTTTCCCTCCCACTGTGCCGCCAGTGACAGCAAGGTGCTGCCTCACCTTCGGCCGTGATTGTCTGGCTTTGTAAGAAGCCTTTTTCCAGCAGCCCCAGGGCATGAATTACAGTTATAGTAGGTCGGTCTGTGATAGGTAGAGACACAGACAATTTAAAGTGTCAAAATCCAATGTGAATTTTATTATATTAGCAAGCGAACAAGAGCAAAGGCAGCGCTGGGCGGCCGGGGAGTCTGCACTCCGCCAACGGCTCGCAACTTCCCGCCTCGTGTAAGCACATTATATACAGTCTCATTTTCTGTATTCGCAACGTCACAATCAGGGTGATGTCGCAATCAGGGCGATACTCTGCGCATACTCCTTCTGTTGCTAGGGGGTCTTTTTCTACCTCCTGGTGGTCGTAAGGATGAAGGCTGAGGGTCTTCCTCGTTGCCCTGTGGGTGAACTTATGCAAGAATGTGATTATTCAACCCCTTCAGCCACAGGTCTTGTTTACTTTGCCGAATGTCCTTCAGTTGAGCTATCAAGCCTTCTTGTGAGCACATAAATCTTTCATCTATACCCTCCCATACAGGTTTAATGAACAAAGCACAACATGTTACTTATTACAATCCCCCCTTTTTCTTTTGTCCATTATTTTGTTCATTGAACCTTTGTAGCTCTTGAGCACTCAAGACAAGGGTTTCTGCTAAATCAGGCTCATCGGGTACCAATTCGTATTTCGCTCGAACAAGCATCAGGTGAGCGGCTTCTAAACGGTTCTTAACTATCGCAATAACTTTATTAAAAATACAAGGTCCGAACGCAAGCGTTAAAGTGAGCAGTATTAATGGTCCCGCCAATGTTGACAATAAAGTAGTAAGCCAAGGAGAATGATTAAACCATGATTCGTACCAACTTTGTTGGGATTCTCGTTCTTTCCTTCGTTGTTCCAACCCCTTTCTTAGCTCTGCCATTGTGTCCCGTACTATTCCGGTATGATCTGCATACACACAGCACTCTTCCTTTAAAGCTGCACACAATCCCCCTTGCTGCAAGAATAATAAATCCAAGCCACGTCTATTCTGAAGCACCACTTCTGATAGTGATCTTAGTGATTTTTCCAATGCGTCTATTGATTTTTCTATTCTGCTCAAATCCTCATCCACTGCTACTCTAAGTGACTTAAATTCAGCTTGTTGATTAATCAGAGAGGTTATCCCTGTGGCCGCTCCGGTTCCTCCAATTGTAAGGAGGGCGGCTATGGTCAGAGCTGTAAACGGTTCTCTCCTAGCAAGATGGTGCTCGGGGGTGGTTTGATAATTGTAGACAAACTCATTTGAGTGATATACAATTTTTGGAATTATTGCTACTTGTATGCAATAATCTTTGTTTTTATTAAAATTTTGTAGGCTCAAGCAGGGTGTTACTCCGATACTTGAGCACACCCATTTTGTGTTTGGCGCTGGTATTAACCAATCCGCGGGGGCTTCCTTGGTGAGTGAAATACTTACATTACACAGATGCTGTTTTATGGGTGGAATTGTCCCAACGCACCGTCCTTTTCCTGTTACTTGTTCCAAGGTGAGACCTTGGACCTGATCTTTTCCTTTTCTCCATAAACATTGTGCAGGGTTCGTCCCATTTACACGCTTGGCCTTAGATGTAATTCCCACAGCCTCGTAAAAGGGTGGTCTAATGCCGTAACACAGCCAACAGGAGCTGGTCATTTGTGGGTTAGTTTTATTCAATATTTGGTAGCTCGCTTGCATCACTTTCCATAAGGTATTCCCTCCTAAATCTTCTTCCGGGATAGTTATACCAGAGTGAGGGTTTTTACTAGTAAGCTGGATATTATCGCTAATTTCAGTATCATTTGCGGGTCCCAGAATTTGTTCATGTGTGAGCACAGGATTTGGTCCAATTGGTTCAGGATCATTTGGAATGGCCTCCTTTTTTATAAAGAATAGGCTACCAGGGTCGGCACCGGCCACATAAAGCCGGACACCCCAGGTTTTTCCGATTATCCATGCTGAGTCCTCTGGGTTTAGGACGGTTATGTTTATTCCCTGACATACGTTTCCCGATGGTGGCCCGTTTCCAGTGTCTATATAATTATGCCGTGTTGGTTTCGTGCAGCCTGAGGGCCTCCACTTTACTGTAATGAACTTGTCAACTCCTCCCCCAGGGGTCCAATCCAATGCTATGGTTTCGCACCCCCAATATGCACAATAATAGTGCCCCGGTGAGTTACAGTATCCTTTGCCTGGGTTTGAGGCTGGGCACATATAGAATGGTGCTACCCGGTCTGGGTGCCAATAGGGACTGAGGGATCCCACCGTCAACTGGAAGGTGGGTGCTCCTGACTTAGTGATATTCTTAATTAATGCTTGGTCTTCCCATCTAGATAGGGTCCAATTAAAAGGTTGGTGTGCGTATGGCTCACAGATAGGGACGCAGAAGACTACCCAGATTGCCCCTATAAATATGTATCGGGAAAAATGGTGGGTTTTGTAATATACCAATTGCTTATTCCTACCCCAATTTGATACCCGTACCCGATTTTTGTCATTTGCACTCCAGGGCTTCGCCTTTTTGCTACCATCCTTGAGGCAGGATCTCAAGCACTGCTTTGCAGTCCCAATCATTGGGTTCGTTCCTCCACAGTTTTTTACTCCTCTGCCTCGCTCGTCGACTCGGTTGCTTCGAGCCACGAGGGGTACCATCTTCTCGGCAGCAGGGGTATTCTTCAGGAGGGCTAGTGCTTACTTTAGCAGCTTGCCTCAGGATGTACGAATTCCAGTTGGTATCTTTAACTTGAGGTGTGTTGCACTTCACCCCTTTCAGGAACTTCCGGCACTGCCCTCTTACTATTTCAGCGACAAAAGGAATCGGTTCTTTCGAATGGTAACAATAATTTTCGGGCCGGATTCCCTTAGCAAATATCCCCCACCATTCCCTTGATTCGGGAATAGTCTCTCCCTGTGATTCTTTTAATTTTTAGTGCCAATTTTGTAAGTTCTCTTTCCCACTCCCAGCAGATTCAGCAGACGCCCCTTGGGATCTTCAGTCTCGGCAATGGGCCCACCACCGTTCCCGACACACCTTACACACAAAGCACATGAATGAGTAACAGTTACAACTTAATATCTGCAATCTTACATGCCCATCTTTAGTCAGAATTGGATTTTCAATATATTCAATTTCAAAAGTATTCATTCAGGTCTTTTGAAATTTTATTTTTAGGTCCCCAGGTACACTGGTCACTTGCCACTGTTGATTCTTTATGGGTCCTTTGATTCGGCTGGCGTGAGTCCACCCTCTTTCAGCTGTTCGTATGGAGGTTTCTGTAGTAAGTAAAACAAGATAAGGCCCTTCCCACTGTGGAGTTAATGAGGTCTCTTTCCATGATTTAACCAACACCCAGTCCCCGGGTTTCACTTTATGGATTGCCATGTTTAATGGGGGTCGTTGGACAAGCAATCCTTTTTTCTTCAACTGTTCCCTACGACTCATTATTTGAGTGATGTACCACAGTACATGTGATTCTTTTAATTGAGGGTGATTATGTGGAACTTCTAGGTCATAGGGCATCCCATATAACATCTCGAATGGGGAAATCCCTACATCTGTACGGGGTTGGGTCCTTATATTTAAAAGTGCGAGGGGCAGACACTTGACCCATGATAGTTTGGTCTCAATCATCAATTTGGTGAGCTGTTTCTTTATCTCCCCGTTCATTCTTTCTACTCTTCCTGAACTTTGGGGATGCCAAGGGGTATGATATTCCCAATTTATTCCCAAGGCCCCCAAGGTATCCTTAACTATTTTAGACACAAAATGAGGTCCCCTGTCGGAATCAATGGCTTCTATTACCCCATATCTTGGGATAACTTCTTCTAACAGCACCTTTACTACAGTTTGGGCCGTTGTTCGTGCAGTCGGGTATGCTTCCACAAAGTGCGTAAGGTGATCCACGATTACCAGTAAATATTTGTACCTACCCACCTTTGGGAGTTCAGTAAAATCTATTTGAACCCTCGCAAAAGGCCTATGTGCCAGCTCTCTTCCCCCTAAAGGTCTTTCTCTTACTTGACTCCTGTTGACCTTTTGACACACTAAGCAACTGTTTGTTATTTGCTTGGCCAGACTATAAATACCCATACACATGTATTTATTAGCGAATTGGTCTATCAAAGCTTGGGTTCCCCAATGTGTGGTATCGTGGATTCTTTGTAATACCCCCATAGCCAAGGATTTTGGAAGTACCTGTCTCCCATCAGGTAACACCCATTTTCCCATTTCATCCTTTTTTACCCCTATTTTATGTAATTTCTCCTCTTCTTGAGTGGTGAAACTGAGGAGGTGGACCACCTTTCCATGATGCAAACAATGCTTTGCTCTCGGATTCTCACAGGCACATGCTATCCCATCCATGCCCCAATCCTCCCAGCAAGCATAACAAGGTTCCTTATAGAGATTACCTCCACAGTTGATACATTCTTCTCTCTGTTTGAAGGGATCCTGAGCCCTTAGAACCATTAGAGCAGCTTTTCTAGCCTCCTGATCCGCAGCATTATTACCCCGCTGTCGGAAATCTAGGCCTTTCTGGTGGCCTCTCACGTGTACCACTGCAATTCGGTTAGGACCTCTTAGGGCGTGAAGGACTTGGGTTATTAGGCCCTGGTGTATTAAATCCCTTCCCTGGGAATTTATGAGGCCCCGCTCTTCCCAAATTTTTCCAAAGGTATGGACTACCCCATATGCATACTTTGAATCTGTATATATTGTTCCTGCCTTTCCCTTTAGTAAACATAATGCTCGGAGTACTGCATAAAGTTCGCATGCTTGAGCTGACCATGCTGCGTTCAAGGGTCCTGATTCTATTACATTAAGATTTCTTCCCCCGATTACTGCATACCCTGATCTTCTCTTCCCTCCTACCACTCGAGAGGACCCGTCCACAAACAGCTTTTCTCCACCTTCCAGTTCCTCCTCCTCCAAGTCTGGCCTTATCTTTGTTTGTTCCTCAATGGTATGTAGACAATTATGTGTCAACCTTTCCCCTTCAGGTTCCCCGTACAAAAACTGGGCCGGATTTTGTAAAGTAGTGCTTTCTAAAGTTAGTTTTGGTGAGGAGATTAAAATCCCTTCGTATTTTAACAACCTAGAATCGGTGATCCATTTTTCGGCTTTTTGTTGTAAAATTCCCCGGATGTTGTGAGGTGATAGAACTTTCAATTCGCTCCCGAATGTTATTTTGTGTGCCTCTTCCACAAGCAGAGCTGCTGCCACTATCGCTTGCAGGCAGGTTGGCCACCCACGGCTCACTGGATCCAAAAGTTTGGACAGGTATCCTATAGGTTTCTTTTTCCCAGCCCACTCCTGTGCCAATACTCCGAATGCCGTACCCCCATCGATATTCACAAACAAGTAAAATGGTCTTTTTAAGTCTGGTAAGCTTAATACTGGTGCATTAATTAAATCCTCTTTTAAGCTTTCTAATTGCTTTTCATCCTCCTTAGACCACTTTAACAGTCCCTCTTGGCTTAATTTGGCATATAGAAACTTGACTTTGTTACTATAATCTTCAATCCATTGTCTGCAGTACCCCATTAATCCCAACAGCTGACGAACCTGTCTTTTGTTTGCCGGAGGGGGCATTGATAGTATCCCATTTACTCGCTCGGGATCTACCTTTTTTTTCCCTTCGCTCAGCCAATGTCCCAAATATTTGACCTCTGGTTCTACAAACTGTAATTTTGATCGGGAAACCTTCAATCCCTTTAGGCTTAGGAAATTTAACAATTTGATACTCTCCACGCGGACTTTTTCCTCTTCTTGTCCAGCTATCAGGAGGTCATCTACATACTGAATCAGCTGTACTCCTTCTCCCTGCTCGTACTCTTGGAGAATGTGCTCCAGGGCCTGTCCGAATAGATTGGGAGATTCCGTGAACCCTTGGGGCAACACTGTCCATCTTAACTGCTGTTTTCTGTGGGTTTCAGGATCCTCCCATTCAAAGGCAAAATAATCCCTATTGTCCTTATCTAGTGGGCAAGCCCAAAATGCGTCTTTGAGATCAATCACACTGTACCATCGACTTTCAGGTCCCAGCTGGCTCAGTAAAGTATACGGATTTGCCACAACTGGGAATCTTGCAAGTGTTCTTTTATTAATTTCCCGTAGGTCATGGACCAATCTATAAGACCCATCAGTTTTCTTTACGGGTAAGATGGGTGTATTGAAGGGAGACATGCATGGTTCCAGTAGCCCTTGTTTAATTAATCTTTCAATCTCTGGTTTCAACCCCATCCTGCCTTCTCGTGAGATTTGGTATTGTTTTATTTTTACTGGAATTTCCGGATCCCTGATAGTTACAGTGAAGGGTGGGATATTCAGTTTGCCCACTGTCTCCGGAGTGTACCAAACCTCGGGGTTAATTTTTACTTCATCCTCACTCCTAAGGGGACATAATTTTACTTGTAACTCATTATTTTTAACTTCCAAATTAATGCCTAGTGTGATGATCATATCTCGTCCCAGTAGGTTATAATCTGCTTCTGGGACCAACAATAGGGATCCCACCCCAAACTTAGATTCCGTTTCAAAAAGAACGTCTTTTATTACTGGAACCCCGAAAGGCTCTCCTTTTGCTCCAATTACTTGCATTGTCTCCGGGGACAAGTGACATCCCCGGGGTAACTCTTGTACTGTGGACCTCTCGGCCCCGGAGTCCACAAGGAACTCGATTTCCTGTTGCTGGGGACCTATTTTAATTTTTATCAAGGGCTCGGTTTTATGTCTAGCCCCCAGCAAATAGAGCCCCTGACACCCCTAATCCTCCTTGAATATTTTCTCATCCTGCAGCCGTTTTCTGCATTCCCTTCTCATATGACCCTTCCTCCCACAATAATAACACTCCACGTCCTTTCTCCTTGTTCCTTCCACCCCAGGCCTTGGGTCTGTCTTGTGAGTCGATCTAATCCCACCCCCACGCTGTCCTTCCCGAGCCACTGCCACCATCAATCTTGCCTGCTTCTTAAACCTCTCGTCCTCCCTTCTGACAAACACCTTCTGTGCCTCCCTCAATAACTCATCCAAGCCTCTGTTTTGCCAGTCATCTATCTTCTCAATTTTTCTTCTAATATCTTCCCATGCATTTGCTACAAATTGCATTTTCAGCAGAGCCTGCCCCTCCTGAGTGTCTACATTCAGACTGGAATACATTTGGAGACTCTTTCGTAGTCTCTCTAACCATTTAGTGGGCGACTCATCTGCTTCTTGATGTTCTTTGAAAGCTTTATTAATGTTCTGTCCTCTAGGGACTGCCTCCCTGATACCCTGGATGATGATATTTCTAAGATCTTGCATGTGGCCCCTATGTACCAGGTCCTGGTGATCCCAATTGGGCCTCTGTAGGGGCCATTTCACATCTGCCGCTGGCCCCTGGGCATGCTGTGCGTCCCAAATTCGCATCCCTGCCCTCCTGATCATGTTTTTCTCCTCTGTGGTGAATAAAATCCCTAAAATAGCCTGAATCTCATCCCATGTATAAGTATTGGGTCCTAAAAATTGATCCACTCTTTCCGCTACCCCCAGCGGATCTTCCAGGAGATCCCCCATTTTATCTTTAAAGTGTCTTACGTCCCCTGAGTTAATAGGGACGGATACGAACCCTATTCCTGGCTGTGGACCCCCCATTGGCACTTCCCTCAAGGGGTACAAACCGCCACCCTCATGTGTACGTCGTGTTTGGCTCCTGGTTCTACGTCTGTAAGTTTCAGGGGAACAGGGGGGCGAATCAGGGTTCGAGCGGTGAAGGGCCGAGGGCAAGGGTTGAAGCGGTGCGGGTGGTGGTGAAATGGGAGGGGGAGGCGGTGGAGGGGGAATGTATGGTGGTGGTATTACAGGGACCGCGTCTTCCTCTCTATTCTTCCTCCCTCGGTAGCCACCCCCCTTTTCTTTTAAAGGGTATAAATTTACCCTAGTGTCAGCTACCATCCACAGACTGGCATATTCACTTTCCTCCAAATTAAATGGTTCCTTTGAGTTAACATAAATGTTTAGCGCCTGACATATCCAGTCCTCAAATGATCCAAAAACAGGCCAATACAGATGGTCTCCTCGAATCTGTTGTCCGCCCCAGACTTCCATGCAATAATGGATCATTTTCACCTTATCTTTTCCCTGCCTAGAGGGAAAGTTATCCCAGTGTTTCAACATCAGCCCTAGGGGACTATCGGGCGGTATTTGGGGCAATTTCACATGGGGCCCCTCTCCCATGGGCTCAAAGGGCTTGCTTTTCCTTTGTCCCATCTTCTGAGGCACTCACACACACACACCAACTGCTCCCCTCGTTTGTGGCTCGCTCCCTCGCGGGCTACGAGAAACGCACTACTAGAGGGTCCGCACTCACTTCGCCCTGGCAGGACGTCTCATACACCGTGCCCCAGGATACCCAACCCAAACCGAACGGATTCCCGGCCTATACTCACGCGTCCTGCGTCTTCGTTCGGGGCTTCGTGCACAAAGATTACAGGGTTACCGGTTCTCCTTTGCTCAGTGTTCAATTTAGGTTCGTCGGTCGAGACAGAAGCGACCTGAGGGCTGCAGGGGCCGCCAGATGGCGGGGCGCCTCCCCAGTGCAGCTGCAGGCCACAATCTAGTCGCGATCCGAGTCACGGCACCAAATTGTGATAGGTAGAGACACAGACAATTTAAAGTGTCAAAATCCAATGTGAATTTTATTATATTAGCAAGCGAACAAGAGCAAAGGCAGCGCTGGGCGGCCGGGGAGTCTGCACTCCGCCAACGGCTCGCAACTTCCCGCCTCGTGTAAGCACATTATATACAGTCTCATTTTCTGTATTCGCAACGTCACAATCAGGGTGATGTCGCAATCAGGGCGATACTCTGCGCATACTCCTTCTGTTGCTAGGGGGTCTTTTTCTACCTCCTGGTGGTCGTAAGGATGAAGGCTGAGGGTCTTCCTCGTTGCCCTGTGGGTGAACTTATGCAAGAATGTGATTATTCAACCCCTTCAGCCACGGGTCTTGTTTACTTTGCCGAATGTCCTTCAGTTGAGCTATCAAGCCTTCTTGTGAGCACATAAATCTTTCATCTATACCCTCCCATACAGGTTTAATGAACAAAGCACAACATGTTACTTATTACAGGTCTTCTCCCACCAACTAAAATTCACTCTCGCACAGTATACTACTGTTTTCATTTAAAAAACCGGACATTTTATCCTATTCTTTGTGGTCAGTTTGTGCCATGATTTTAAAATTTTCAGGGCATAAATATTATCTTATTTGGAAATAACATTGCACAAGCTGTTACAAAATATACCTCTTGTAAATGCACTGGAACTGTTTCATGTCTTTCTGTGTGCTGGAGCAGCCTTCAGTGCCAGGAGATGTCTACACTCTGGCCCACAAACAGAAAACAGAAGTTAGGTATGAGATTATTTATTTTAAAAGTGGCAAACAGTAACGTCTGTTCACAAAGCGCCTCCTTTCCTTTCGACAGAAACGTAAACAAGACTGACAAAGCAAATCAAGTACTAAGAGCCCACTAATTGCTGTGGCTGCAGGGCAGAGCGGGGGTGGTCTCCGCACAACACTTGCAGCCTGCACCTGACTCTGGGGTCCCAATGGTCTGCGGTGCGACAGAGGCTGCGGATTCGTATTAAACGACCAGCATCTGGATTAAATCAGTGCTGTGCTGGCGCTTTTAATGTTCAGTTGAGCTACACTCAGACTTCAGAAAAAGGTGTTACTAAGGCAGTATAAGGGCCAGCTTCTGTGGGGTTAGGAGGCTGGTGACGAGCTAGCTGCCGCAGCCCAAGCAAATATCCTCAGGGTCAGCGCCGGGAACAACTCGGGGGATGGTGGTGCAACGGGTTTAAGACACTGCGTATTTCTGGAAACAGATGAGTTAATACAACATTCTTAATAGTTGAGAAGGCTGTGGCAAATTAATTTTCAGTGCACAGACACTGCATGGATGGGCAGCATCACGGGCACCTGAGGAAATCTCCTCAGGACTCGAGGAGCACCAGCAAAGCATGCCTCAGGGTTGCCCAGGGCTGGGGGGCTGCACTGTATCCAAGTAGTTGTGAAAATGTGGTAGAGAAAATGTGGAATTTTGAGGAGCTGACACTTGCCTTCTCGAATTTTGGATACTTGACTGCACTAATAGATTGTGAACTGCTAACATGGAAACAGCTGAGTGTAGACTGCAACACAAAAATTGTTCAGGAATTCTTGGGTGTATTCATATGCATGCAGAGACAACCCAAAAACCTTACCAAAGAGCTCCTGCAAAGTGGTGTTTCACTGCACTGTATAATAACTCTCACAACTTATTTTAAAACTGTTAAATGCATAAAACTATTCATTAAAGACAAACCAAAACGCTCTGAACTAACAAACCATCGTGGATTTTAGATGGTGCACTCCTGGGTTATATCTTGTTTCATTTGGGTGAACTTAATATGGAGCAAATAGCATTAAAGGTGTTGCCTGACATGTGAAAACTGTGTTTGTGTTTGAAAATGAACTCTGGTTGTTTCAGGGACAACCGCAGAAAGAAGAACTTCTACAAGTCCTTCAAAGTCAAATAGGGATGTTGAAAAACACTGCAGGGGGACAAGCTGACATCTCTTCTTTTGAATTATTTCAGGAACTTCTGCTGAAAAGATCTCTGTTTGGATTTCTGGGCAACGTTTCATCATTGAAGCAAATAACTTGATGCTCTCACTCCTCACTTAAGAAACAGCTTCTCAGTTCGAAATCACCGAACTTCAGGAAGACAAATGATTTTTTTTTTTTTTCTCCCTCTAAATGCAGGAGTACTTCAGCTTTGGACTATTGTGCCAGATGACAAATTCATCAACTGCTGTCTGGCTGCCCTGACTTATTTCTGTTTTGGCTTAACCTCCTCATGTGAATCCATTTTTCCTGCTCCCAGATACATAAAATCAAAGAGCAGATTTGCTGTGACTCATGAGCTTTGTTATATATGTTTATTATAAGTAGAGGCCAAACTTCAAGAACACTCTAGATATTCCAAAAGTTACACTAAAACTCTTACTTCAAAGGAAGCGGTATCACTACTGTTCCCTTTTCTCTAGCTAGTAAATGGAAATCATCATTCAGTCCATTAAAGAGGCAAACCCCAAATTACCATATAATAGAAATACAGATTTAGAAATAGAAATTTACAGAAATAGAAATAGAAATCTACAGAAACAGAAATAAAAATAAAAATTCATTAGCACATTTATCAGTGCTAGGTATGTGAGAAAAGCTAGTTGTCTTTAATGGTTTAAGTTCTACTAGCAAGAGCAGTTAAAAGGGTTATGAAATACTGCATTATGGAGAAGAATAACAAAGTAAAGAAGCCACGGTCCTTGCACACTCTCTGCCCATCCTTCAGCTCCAGGTCTCCTTAAGATTCATATCATTTGTCTGGCAAAACAGGGAAGGGATTCAAGGCTTGAAGAGCTTATAAATCATCATAGAGCAGCTGAGGTTGGAAGGGAGCTCAAAACATTGTTTGCTCCAACCTTCCATGGGGAAGGAAGCCTAGATGAGATTTTCTAGATGAGATTTGGCTCACCAAAAGTCACAGCACGTTGTTAAGGGCATTGCCCAAATGCCTCTCCAACACTGACAGGCTGGGGGCATCGACCACCTCTCCAGGAAGCCTGTTCCAGAGTCTGAGCACCCTCTTGATACAGAAATGCTTCCTAACGCCCAGTCTAAAGCTCCCCTGATGCAGCTTCCCATGTGTCCTGTCCCTGGATCCCAGGGAGCAGAGATCCGCACCTCCCTCTCCACATGCCCTCCTCAGGAAGCTGCAGAGTGATGAGGTCGCCCCTCAGCCTCCGTTTTGCCGGACTAGACAAAGCCCGCGGCTCATTACAAAGAGTAAAAAAATGGACAAAGTTAATACTTCATTATCCCTCATGATACAGAGATGAGAAAAGACCACATTAAACTTATCTATAGTGGATAGAATTGCAAAGAAAATGCAAAGTATATTTTTTTTTTTAAGATGTTACAGTAATATTATCTTACAGAAATATTATTTGTAATTTATAAATTTCAAAAGTCAGCATTTAATCCATTATCTTTGTACTTTAAGCCTTTAGTAAATGGCAATAAAAATAACTGGAAAGCTCTACCTTATGACCAATATTACATTGTATAAATAAAAATATGCATTGTCAGATTAAGCACTATGGATACAGTGACATTTCAAGGATGATATCACATTTATAAAGGCCTTAGAAATTAAGAATTAAACTCTTGTCATTAACATTCGTAGTTTAACATGTTAATTATTCTGCATTATATCTTAATGATGCTATATGAATATTCATAGACAAACACCGTGACTGTTACCAATGACAATGATAAGCCAGTCTAAATTATTCAAGTAGGTATATTATCTATATTTATGACACTCGTTCAATTAACACTGACTGCAAAATGAATTATTTTTCATAATTCATAAATACCATGCTGTTTGTCTGCCCTAGCGTTAACTTCTTTACCCTCTATATAAAACAGGAAAAAGAGAGACAGCATTCATTAACATGAAAGAAATCAAGAAACTGGAACAGTTCACCAGAAATCCAGCCCTCTGGATGGCTCAACCCCCTCACTGCAACGCAGAATCGAGAACTAATACTGTCAGCTGGAGACAACCAGAGTTGGGTTCCCACTGCATCTCGCGTGCAAGGAGTAGCCCCAGTCATTTCTGCAGACATGGCCGTGAGGCGCTGCTTCGCTCGCTGGGGTTGCTGGGCGCTCAGCCGGTGTGCCAAGGGACGGCGGAAGCGGGGCACCCGAGTGACGGAGACCGCTTCCACGGAAGCTTGCAAATCTAGGCTGACAGTGACAGAAAGGGCCCCTGGTCTGGAGAAAACCTGACGCTTCTTTCAGCTGGCTTTAATATGACCCAGGGAACACACTGGGGTGCAGAGTAAACCTGAACGTTTAAGACCTCAGTGTGTTGTGTTTTCTGAACTTAAAGTCCTGTGCTAAAAGCAAGAGAAAGACTTTTTATAACTTCTGTGGCAATGTGTGATCTGTCTTTAACAGCAGTGGTGTGGTGGGGCTTCCCCAGGAGGAGGTGCGTGCCCACCAACTGCCCGATGTATAATGGAGTAAAAAGGAGCAGCAGGTGTACAAAGGAGAATGGGATTTAAACTGGCATTTCATGAGGGATGGGTGGAAAAACATGCATAGTTACCTAAAAAGGATGGGTTGCCAAACAACTCAATGATGCTGGAACAAGTACAGATGAAATATTTTTAGGTCCAGGCATAAAATGAGATACTGATACGTATTGACAATACAATTAAACCAAATACAAGTGAAATTATATTTTCCTGGGCTTGCCTCAGGGGCTGCAGCTGCCTGATCATGGCTGCCCCAGCACCGAAGTAGGAAACACTACTATAAATTAAAAGATAAATGTTCTCTAGTTCATGCACTGCACATTTGCCTGTGACAGACATTGATATCTCGTAAAGGTTTATGAGATAAATTACTTATCATCATGTGATCTTCTAGGATTTCTGCTTTTCATTTTACCCATAAAATGATGAAAATGTGGCAACACAAAACAGAGCAGCAGAAAGATATCAAAAATAGAGCTTTTTTTTCTCATGTTGTGATAATGACTCCTAGCCAACAAAGGTGGCTGAAACACATGAACCTGCTTTAGAGAAAGACGCTGTGACTCAACATCAGCTCTAAGGCAGCAGTGCGTACTCTGGAAGTTTTCCAGCGCTTGCAACTTTTTAAAGTTCATTGTGAGGTTTTGCATACAGTTTAGTATTTCACAGAGCACAAGTTTGAACCATCCCATCTCACTTTCCTGAAGCACTGATTCTGCTGCAAGTATGAGGTCTTTCCTTGCGTTTTGTTTTCTCAGTTATCAGGTGCTGTAGGCTGTTCTCCTGCATGTTAGGAATGAGCAGGGGTTTGGGCATACACCTGGCCAGAGAGCTTCTTTTATGTCAGCTGCAGCTATTAAACCATTTACTTCACTGGCTTCACTGGAGAGCTGTCAGGACACTGAGCACCCCAGGTTTGGTGGAAGCCAGCCCTAATGTGGTGCAGCTGCAACCTAAGGTCATGCTGCTGGGAAAGAGCTGTGTGAGAGACGATGCCTTGATGAGGCTCCCATCGTGCAGTATGAGGCTCAGACTCTCACCCTTGCTCCTGGTCTGGGCTGTGTCGCAGCCTTGACCCTGCCTAGCTGTGTCCCTCGCTGAACTTGGCCTCAGTTTTCTTGGCCTTGGACTTAACTGCCTTGTCCCTGTGGACCTGTCTGGCAACTGAGGCTGGCCCTGGCTCCTCTCCCCAACCTGCTCTGCTGGCCCCATGCAGGTCCCTGGGGCTGCCGGGCACCGTCCTGGCACTGCTCTCCATCCTGTCAGGAGCAGCCTCCCCTTGCAGGTCCCTGACAAAAACAGTCAAGAAAAATCTGTGATTCAAGTCTAATGGTAATTAAATTAATTCCCACTATTTACCTTCTTTGCACAAAGCACTATTACCAACATCCTCTCTAATGTGTCATGAATAAATTGCCAGGGTGCTTCACAAGGCATATCAGTGTTTTACTTGTGAACGTTTAATTTTTTAGGTGCAGGAATGCTCAGCACCACGTGCCCGCTTAGGCCTTGGCACAGGCAGATCACGTCCTTCGTCCCTTGTATGCAAATTACTGTTTCTTTGAGCCCTGTCCTCAAACTTGGTGGCCCTCCACATTTCTGTGGGGGTTCTAGGGATGCAGAATACACATATGCCAGTATTTGCTTTGCAGTAAGGTAGGTCAGCTTATATATATTTTCAGTTCTCTATGATTTATAAGGCTGTGCAACTCTGAGACACGAGACATGGGGAAAACAGTCCAAGGCAGGAAAACAGTGCAAGGTTGTGAAACAGCATAGCCCACTGCCACCTGTAACCTGTCTCCAGCACAGTACAGCTTCCCCAGTAAGCAGAGGACTGGCAGGTTTTTGTTGAGATGGGTACTTCAGACATGCAGCGTGCCTGTGTGCTGCAAGATTAAGCAGGCACAGCCTACACAGACTTGATGCTACGCAGATTTGATGCTGAGCTCTTTCAAAAAAACAGGATCTGGAAAAAGAAGAGAAGCATTTCCATAGTTGTCACGGGGAGTTCGCCTTTGCTCTGACATGATCTGACATGATCTGGCAACTCACGGTAGTACAATGCTTTGGGCTTTCCAGTCTATAGCACTCTGCCTGTCCAACTCGCCTATCTTTGCCGTGAGTAATAAGTGTCTTGAAGAACTGTGCTCAGCTTCCTTGTTCTGCTCTTAGCCTACTGCAGTTGCCTTTTTTGGGGAACGTTTCCTGTTTTATGGCATGCCCTAGGTGCTCAGCAGATGAACGACACGACGAAGGGCTGCTGCTTGCCCACGCTGGCAGTAGGCAGTTCCCGCTGTCCCTTTCCACAGGCTCCCTGGACATCAGCCGCCCAGCTCTGACTGTAATCACACAGGGGCCTGCTACAGGGAACTGCTCACAACTGGCTATTTCACAAGGAAAAAGATGCGGGGACAAAGGTGGAGGAAAAATCATAAGGCTGAAGCAGGGGCTCAGGGTCATCTGGGGGGAAGAGTAATTTACCCATCATGGCAAAAATGAGCAGCCTGTGGGACACAGGCAAGATGCTAGGTAGCTACAACTGTCTTCTGACCATAGCACTGCGTAAAGCTGGGCTTTCTACGTGTCATCGACAGGCGCACAGCGTAGATCAGTCATATGCCTAGCACCTTAGTATTGGCAAATCTAGAACAAAACGGGGAAGTTCATGTGCTGAGAGGTGCAAAGGAAAATCACTGCCAGTCTTTGCTAGTGTTCTCCCAGTTTTTAATGGGTATGATTTTCCTTACAGATACATAATTTCCTTCTAAGTAATATGTTCTTGAATTTGGCATTGTTATTCCCATGCTTGTATGCCTTATGTTGGTTCGTCTTGTCTTTTTGCAGAATGCTGACCTCTGTGTGAAGACAGCACACCGTATCCCCATTCATTTTCTGCCACTCCTCAAGTGCAGCTACTATTCCTTTAATTTTTGTCCTCCATTCCAGCACTTCTTGCTCTTCTCTTTATTTCTTCATGGAGTGGTTTTTACTGTCCATCTTCTCTTTGTATCATTCAAAAAATCTGGCCCCATTTCTTTTGTCTCTCTTTATATTGCAGGTGCCAATAAAAAGTAAATGTAAAAGAAACTTAGAAACCCACTGATGTCATGTTCTTTTCCTTGTCGACTTCATCAGAGGAACTGGGTCGCCTCTGTGAAGTTTCATGATGCCTAGCAACAGGTTTCTCACCAGTGTGGGTCTGTGATGCTAGACTTACTAATGCAAGTGCGTTTAATGGCAAGGACTGAGCAGGAAAAATGAGCCAGCCAAGCTTCCTGCAGCATCCTGCAAGGTGGGGCGGGTGTCAGACAGCAAGGGGCTTCTGTGTATACCACTGCGGATCTCCACTCAGAGAGGGAGGCTGCAGGACCCACTGGGAGCTCAGCCTGTGTGGGGACACTGTCCTCCAGCATACTGGGAAGCCAGCTGCCCTATTGGTAATACTCAGTGTCTAAGGCTCCAAATGTATATGTGCACCTTGGGGAGAGTAAGCATAATCCCTGGAGGTGGAATAGTAGCTGTTTACACACAGTTGGAAAGAGTGCATTTTGAGTGATGAAGAGTTTTTGAGGAGACTTGAACTGAGGGAGATGCACCACCACTCTGCTTGTATTGTTGGGAAAGGTCAGATCATCAAAAGGGTAATTCAGGTGGGACTTCGAGGCTCAACTTGCCTCAGGGCTTATTTTGGCACCTTCTCAATGACCTTGGATACAAAAGTATGTGGGAGATGCTGTTGAAAGCCTCGTAGAGTGAACGTGAGCAGTGTCCACAGCTCTCCTCTTGTTCACAAATCCAGCTATTTTATCCTAGAAGTTGGTCAAGTGTGATTTACCCTTGGTAAGTTCATGCTGACTGTTCCCAGTCACCTTCTCCTTCATGTGCCCAGAAATGGACTCCTTCCATTATTTTCCCAGGCACCAAAGTGAGAACTGACCCATCTGTAGTTCCCCAGATCATTCTTTTGGCCTTTTTTGAAGAGAAGAATCGTAGAATACCTCCCTGCTCTCCCCAAACATTCAAAGACGACAGCATCCTGCAAAGATCACAGCAGCTCCCTCAAGCCCACAGATGCAGCCCATTCAAAATGCTGCTGATCACTGAGTAGCACTTTGTCCTACTCCTCAGCTGTCACACTGTCAGTGGAATCACAGCAGATGTCCTTCCCTGAGGGCTACCACTTCTGCTGGGCTCCTCCAGGCTCCTTGCAGGGCAAAAAACCCGTGTGGACTGGAGATGGCAAGAAGAGGCCTTTTGCAGTGGCAAATGTCGAACACCCTTACACTTTTGAACACTCATTGTACTGCTGCACTTTCTTACTCTATCTTGTTCACTATTCATGCGACAGACCTTCCTGTAGGAGGGATCTTGTCTTCCTCGTTGTTCTTTACAAACCTGCTCAGTTTGTCTCTTTGATCAACAGCTCTGTATACACAATATCAGACTGAAAGAGAAGGAGAGGGCACAGTACTAGAGAGATTTTGTTCTGCTCATTGCCATTTCCATATGTAAAGAGTTGGCTTTGCTGCCGATAAAACAAGAGTTCTGTTCTCCTCACAGGAGAGCAGACAGTCTCCTTGTATCTGCAAGACTTAGGGCTGGGCATGGCTGTTTTCCACAAACACTCCTAGTTCAGCTCTGGGCTAATAGATTTACCTCATCTATGTATTTTTCCACATGCTTTATTTTGACAGGTTGTAAGATTCATGTCTGCTGATAACTGTATCCTCATAACACCCTTGTAGTCTACAAATGCTCTCTGTCTCTATGTCAGAAACAAAGATGGGCTCCAGGCTGCACCAAAAATTCAAATGCAATGCTAGGAACTTAACTAAGAGTTTTCTCTTAGTTGCCAAGAGTCACAGAACCACACAATAGTTGGGGCTGAAAGGGACTTTTCAAGCCTGTTTAGTCAAACACCCCTGCTCAATTAGGTGTCAGCTAGAGCGGGCTACCCAGGACTGTGTGCAGCCAGATTTTGGCTGTCTCCAAGGATGGAGACTACTACCTGGGCAATGTGTTTCAGTGTTCAACCACCAAATATTTTTAAACGGAACTTTCTGCACTTCAATTTGTGCCCATTGCTTCTTGTCCTGTCACTGGGCACCATCTGTAAAAGTCTGGCTTCGTCTTACTTACTGCCCTCTGCTCAGGTATTTCTACAAATTGGTAAGTTCCTCCCTAAGTCTCGTCTCCTTCAGGATGAACAGTCTGCCTTTGTCCACAAGGACTCCAAGGTCCTTCTTGGCACAGCTGCTTTTCAGCTGGTGTACTGGTGCACAGGGTTATGCCTGCCCAGATGCAGGACTTTGCATTCTTCCTTGTTGAACTTCATGAGGTTCCTCCCTGCCCTCTTCTCTGGCCTGTCCAGGTCCCTCTGAACAGCAGCACAACCTTCTGCTATCAGCCACTCCTCCTGGAAGAGAGAACTCTCCTTCCTTGTGGAAGGAAAGTTCCTATTAACTGCTACTGTAAGTCAGATCCCACATGGTAACACAGAGGGACTTAGGTACCTCTGGAGCTGCAGTATGGCCTGTGCTCTGCAGGATTATTTTACCTGTCTCTCTATGCCTCTGAACTACTGGCTGAATAAAACCCAGCAACAAACCACAAAGTGCTGGTGTTTCCAGTGATTTAAAACACCCTTCACAATGATTCATAACATTACTAGCAGAAATGAATTCCACAAAGAATCTCATTTCCCCATACTGAGATTCTGCCAAACCAAGAGTACTCACTGTACCATGCAGTACCAAAGCTGTGGAGAGTAGTCTCCCTTCACAGACACTTTACAGAACTATTGTAAACTGCTTCCCTGTGCTGGCTGACACCAGGGATGTGCCAGAAATCCAAAGCAGAGCTCCTGATAGAGCTTGGCCAGATTTGTAATGAGCTGCTGGGTAACGGCTGTTCCTCCCAGAGCTCCTGGGCTGGCATGGAAACATGAAGCACTGAATCACACACCAAAGACAGCATCTTTCCTTGGTGATCATGGATGGAAAAGGCTTCTCAATAGTGTCAGGGAATTAAAATGTCACTCATTAAGTCCAGCTCAAGGGTAAAGAGGCCTTACAGAGAGATCTGGACAGACGAGAGAGCTGGGCAATCACAAACTGCATGAAATTTAACAAGAGCAAGTGCCAGATTCTCAACCTGGGACAGGGTAATCCTAGTTATACATAAAAATTGGGGGACAAGAGGCTGGAAAGCAGCGCTGTGGAAAGAGATCTTGGGGCTTGGGTTGATAGCAAGTTGAATATGAGTCAACAGTGTGCCCTGGCAGCCAAAAGGGCCGACCATGTCCTGGGGTGCATCTAGCACAGCATAGTTAGACAGCCAAGGGGGGTGATTGTCCCATTCTACACTGCACTGGTGTGGCCCCACCTCGAGTACTGTGTGCAGTCTTGGGTTCCTTGAGTGTGTGCAGAGGAGGGTGACCAAGATGGTGAAAGGCCTAGAGGGCAAGACCTAATGAGGAGCAGCCGAGGTCACTTGGCTTGCCCAGCTTGGATAAGAGAAGGCTGAAAGGTGACCTCATCACTGAGGGGTGACCTCATCGCGTCTACAACTTCCTCAAGGGGGGCAGTGGAGGGTGAGGTGTTGATCTCTTCTCTCTGGTGACCAGCGATAGGACATGAGGAAATGGAATGAAGCTGTGTCAGGGGAAGTTCAGGTAGGACATTAGGAAAAGGTTCTTCACTGAGAGGGTGGCTGGTCACTAGAACAGGCTCCCCAGGGAACTGGTCTTGGCACCAAGCCTGTTAGAGTTCAAGGAGCGTCTGGACGACACTCTTAGTCATATGGTTTAGTTTTAAGTAGACCTGTGAGGAGCAGGGAGTTGGACTCAATGACCCTTACAGGTCCCTTCCAACTCCAAATATTCTATGATCCTATGACCTGTCATAGCAAAGCAGAAAGGGCTGTAGAAGGCCTGCTAAATACGATTCTGGAAATTGCATTAGAGTTTTCTGAGTGAGCTGTAATCCTTAGTTTCTTCTATGCCTGAACAAGTGTTGAGTGAAATTCACTTTCTTGACCAGTAAAACCTATGAACTTGCAAAAATAGTCAAGTTGATGAGGACTTGTTCTGCTCAGCGGAAAATTGGTATTGTGGTGATATTTAGATTGGATTTTTGAAGATTCTGGAAAGTTTTTGTTTTGATACAAATACCAGTTATTAATTGAGATAAGGGTACAACACTTCTCTGGTATAGCATTATCCAGCTTCACAAATTTTGTTGAGAATTTTATGCAATTCTCAGAACTTTACCAAACATCGTTCTCTTACCCTCTCTTCTGCTATCATTATGCTTCATGAAAGAGCTTTTGATTCCAAGTAGGGAACAAACATTTTTCCTAATATCCAGCTTCAGTCTTTGATGTGCCAACTATTAAAGCCTGGTGGACAAATGCAAAGTGTTCAGGATAGTCAACTTAGCCAAAAATGTCAAAAATTAGAAACAGTCACTGTCCCTCAGCATGTGACTATATGGAAAATACCAAGCTGCTCTGAAGAAATAGGGCCACTGGCATTTGTTGTTTGTCTTTCAAGCAATTACCAGCACATTGCACTTTCCTCCCCCAAAAAGGCCTTTCAGTGCCTAGGAAAGTGCTTTACATACATCTTGTGACTACAAAATTCTCTACGTCTTTAGGTGTGCTATGTCATCAGACACATTTTTTTGAAGTGGCTTGACAGAGATCATGATCTTTCAAAATCGTGATCCTTGTGGCTTGCTGGGCACTAAAACCTCCATTTGAGAATAACCTACAGACTACTATCACAGCAAAGATAGACAGAAGATAGACCAAAGTTGCTGTGAGATCAGTAAATTTTTCTGTTCTTCCTACTAACACCGTCACCCTTGATTCTTGCTGCAAGCAAACTCCCCCCTCCTTCAGTTACTTCAGTCCTGGGCATGACGCACTCCGTAAGACCTTCGTTGTGTTAGTCTCCTGTGCTCACCACGGGAAATCATTCGCCAGCTCTGTGTGCCTGGTCAGCGGTGTCCCTCCCCACACCGTGCCATGTCTGAGCTCAAGAAGCATCAGTGATGTTTCTCTGTGCCTCCGTTCTGTGTTGGGAGGGACACTGGTGCACAGCCACTACACCTGCTCCCCACTGCAGTCCCTCTCCTGGATCCTTCAGAAAATTCCGTCTCTGCATCCCCCCTTGTCATCCACAGCCTTTGGATGCTGTAGCACCATTTCCCCCACCCCTCCAATGCACCAGACAAGTCGGCCATTTACAGCACCTGGACAAACCTGTTAAGAAAGCACCTTTGTGGTCTCCTTCTGAGCCTTGGGTCCTTGTGTCTGGCCAGACTCCCTCTGGAGAGCAAGCGGCAATTCCCCAGTACCCTCCATCAACAATGTGTGTCACCTTCAGAAATTGTTTTTAAACCTGTGGTGCCTCTCACCAATTCATACCTATGGTTCTGTGGCTGCCTGCTTGTCTCCTTAACTCACCACTTAGGCTGGAGAAGCTGTTGCTCAGTACAAGTGCAGGACAACACATCCCAAGAATAAAAACACAGGAACAGATGCTTGGAGAGGTGAGCAACGAAAGTGATGCACAGGACTCTTCTGCTGCCTGGAATCCGAACCTCTCAAATTTGGCAGCTGATCCATTTCCTGAAGTGAAAATTACGCCTGGATCACCACTGACAGCCCTGGGGGCTCATCCTCTATGCATCTACCTTATCTAACTCATATAGAATAAATTTTAACTTCTTGCTTCTATCTTGCCCTCTGGCAATGTACTTCACAATTTAATTGAAACTCTATGAAAATGTACATCCTTTTACACGTTTTGAAGCTGCTTCCTGATTATGTCAATCTTATTTTTCAATACTGAGAACCCCAGATCTTCAGGTCATTCATGGTTTTACAGATTCCTCTGCATTAACTGTGTCTTTTCCTAATTCATCCCCAGGTTTTTTTGCGCATACTTACATGCATTTTCAGCTGAAACAAAGCTGAAAGTGAAACAAGTATTACTCACTGAAGCTTTAAAAAATGAAAAGCCTATTTTCAGTGCTAGATATGCTAATAGTGTCATGTAAATCTATGGCTGTAAGCTGTATGTGTGTTTCTGCATGTGGCCCACAATGCACCTGATCAGTTCCACAGATGATGAGTAGCTGCTGTTGACCATGGGTATTTGTGTGTGTTATGCGGGAGCCTGCAATGTACCTGGACTGCATACGTGTGCAACAGAATGCTGCGCTGTACCTGGTGCTTTACCACCAAGGACTCTCATCTGTTGACCGGAACATCTAGCACTGGAAGTGTAAAACAATCCTTGAAATCCTTTGTTCGGCTGTAAATTCTGCTCTCATTGGGGGTGTGGCTCTACTGACTTTATGAGGCATTAATGACAATTTTGATGGCAAAACACACAGAAATGCACAGTTCCCCCCTTTACTGGCAGCTGCGGCAGAGCTGTAGAACCACAGGAACACCCGTATCAGGAACTCTAGGAAGGCAAAGACCACAATTACAGCTCAAGCACAGCTAGTGCGATACTGTCATCTGAACAACTTCCCTGCACAAAACTCATTTCCCTCTACCAAAAGTAGACTGTGAGGAAAAGGCACTGCTGAGCGTCTGGCAATGCAAGAAGCTGCGGCGCGTGTCGCGTTTCATTACAGCAGGGTTACAGTGCAAGGCTACTAGGCAAGGAGAAATTTGTGATCGTGTACTGCTCAGCACTACGGATCATTTCACACAGAGAGGTTTGCAAGTGGTCTTGCCCGTTTCTACAAAAGTTCTTATGTACTGACAGCTTCAGGGTAGCTGAGATTATTTCACATCATGTCATCACAAATATCAGTAAGAAAGAGCTGGGCAGAATGAGAGCAGCAAAAGGCTATAATCTTCCTATCAACGGGTAGTGAGGCATTAACCCTTCAGCCATTGTACAGCCACTGATCTCACGTGGGATTATTCTGATGGTGTGCAAACTGCTATAAAGTTAAGGAGGATTGTCTTTTCCTAGTATAACTTTTATTTATTTATTTTAACGTGAGGATCTCTTTTCCAGTGCGGTTGCTTGAGGTTGGTTTTGGCTTGTAATTGAAATATTTGTGTCTGTAAGGTTAGGGCCAGATGATGAGGTGGGACTAGTCATGTAAGTAAATCATGGTGAATATTTTATACAAACATTAAGAGAAGTAGCACTGCACCAAATCCATCATTTGATGTGTTTTGGTGATGCTAACACACAGAATTTCCACATTGAAACGTAAAATAAGTCTACCAGCTTGTTAAAAGAATGGAAAATAACTATGAGTATGTAACAAGCAGTACCAAAATTCTGTTTTAGTAAGGTGGTTTGAAGGCTGAATCTTCAAATTCTTGCACTCCAGACGAGACCCACAATTTTGTGTGTGAGCCTTGGCAGGCAAAGCAACAATGCGATGCCATGTGGTGTGACAAGTGAGGGTCCCAAGGCAGAGTCACTGTGTTTATTGCTTGTATTGCAGGGGTGCCTCAAAGCTGCCACGAAGACTGGCACCATTTTGTACGGGGCTGTGGTTGGTACAGCCAGCCAGTCCAACCCTGGACCGCAGAGGTAACCTGCTCTCTGAACCAGACACAGAGCCCAGATCTCTTGCTGTGCTGCCCAGGCCCAGCCAGTGCAGCTGTGCTGCCCCAGGGGAGATGCAAACCCTGACCTTGAGGAGAGACTCCTTCATCCCTGTCCATCTCTGATGACCAGTGTGACAAGACAAGCACCATGTGGAGGTCCCAGATCACAGGGGGCTTGTGTGCTGTGCACTGTGGAGAGAGGAGTCTGAGAGTCACTCTCCGCTTGCTCTGTGTAGGCTGCTGCAGCTCTCTCTTAACCTGTTTTCTCCTTGAAGGTGCTGGGGGAACTGCCCTGCTGTGTAACAGCCGTGTGTAACTATCCTGCCACTATATAATTGCTCAGACACTCATTATTTTGCACAAGATTAACAGCAAAGCACTGTGGAGCACAGTGGCTATTTGTATGCAACGAGGGTAAAGTTGTGAAGATGGCTCTGCGTTTCTCAGTGTATTTGACAAGACATACTTCTGATAGCTATTGTTAACTTAGCCACAAATACCATGTCTTGATCACACCTACCTGAGTGGTGTGGCTGATACTCCAGAGGGAAGGGATGCCATCCAGACAGACCCTGACAGCCTTGAGAAGTGGACCCATGTGAGCCTCATGAAGTTCAACAAGGCCAAGTGCAAGGTCCTGCACCTGCATCAGGGCAATCCCAAGCACAGCTACAGGCTGGGGGATGAGTGGATCGAGAGCAGCCCTGCGGAGAAGGCCCTGGGGGTGTTGGTGGCAGAAAAACTGAGCGTTTTTCTGCAGTGTGCAGCCTGGGCTCTATCAAGAGAAGTGTGGCCAGCAGGTCAAGGGAGGTGATTCTCCCCCTCTACTCCAATCTCGTGAGATACTCTGCAGTACTGTGTTCAGCTCTGGGCCCCCAGCACAAGAAAGACATGGATCTGTTTGAGCGGGTCCAGAGGAGACCACAAAGCTGCTCAGGGGCTGGAGCACCTCCCCTGTGAGGACAGGCTGAGGGAGTTGGGGTGGTTCAGCCTGGAGAAGAGAAGGCTCCGGGGAGACCTTAGAGCGACCTTCCAGTGCTGAAAGCAGCGCCTGTGGGAAAGATGGAGAGGGACTGGATGAGGGACAATGGTTTCAAACTGAAAGAGGGTAGGTTTAGATTAGATATAAGGAAGAAATTCTTTATGGTGAGGGTGGTGAGGCCCTGGCACAGGCTGCCCAGGGAAGCTGTGGCTGCCCTCTCCCTGGCAGTGCTCAAGGCCAGGCTGGATGAGGCTGGGAGCAACCTGGTCTGATGGGAGGTGTCCCTGCCCATGGCAGGGGGGGTTGGAACCAAGTGATCTTTAAGGTCCCTTCCAACCCAAACCGTTCTATGGTTCTGTGTCACTGCTATATTCACTTGCAGCTCCAGGGCAGTGGGAGACCACAAGCATTTTTATAGGGACAGTACAGATGCAGAGACTAGGAATCCCTCCAGGCACCTAGACACTGCAAAAGCAAGAGAAGAACAGGACTGTTGTTCTGGTGTTGCAAATGAGGAACTGGGAGGTGACTTGTCCAAAGTAAAACTGGGTCTATGGAGGAGACAGAAAATGAAGGTAAGTCTGATGAAACCCTGCCCTGTCCTTAGGGACCAGACCATCCCCTTATCTTTTTCCTGGCCAGAGTGGACATTTGTTACCAGAGCATGGCTTGATGTGCAGGTACCTCCCCACCTACAAACATATCTGCAAAGAAAGCAGACTGAGTACACTGTGAGGTGACTTTGGCATAGACCCTGCCTTCAAGGCGAGGGAGGATTTGACCCCTGTAATAGAAAGGAGAGGTTCGCTATCCTGCAGGTAACTGCCAGGCTTGTCCATTTCCCTCCTGAATGTCTGGCAACATATGCATGAACTATTTGAGGCACTGGGAGGGGCAGGACCATGTTTAGGAAACAGCTAATAGTAATTCCTGTGTCAAGCTGTCTGCAAATTCTGTGACTGTAGAGCAACAGGTCTTTTCTTAGTTCAAGTGCAGTTTAGATGCATGCATTTTTCAGAACAGCCTCTCTCCTGGCAGTGGCAGTGTTCTCATTTCCTACATTTCTGAAGGATATACATGGGGATCAGGAGCCTGGCAACTTCCAAGGGAGCCAGATGCCCTGCAGATGGCAATCCTGCACTGTGGCAGCCTGTCAGAGCAGTGCTCCAGAGCTCTGGCTTTATGGCATAAGGGATATTTGGCTTTTACCTTAGGTTTGCTGTGAAGCAGACTGTGTTGCAGCATTTTATGGCTTCAGTAGAACATGGTCCAAAGAAGGAGATTCATAGATGGTATTTACTTTTGTAAACAAACGCACAGATTTACTGTGCTGCAGGGTCGTTAGTTTCAAAGGTGTGTTGAGTACATCACAAAGTATGCACTGCCACAGTGGCCCAGGTCACATTTCAGCCCTTGCTGATTAAAGGCTTTGTCTGGTGGCCATTATACCCATGCTTTCACTTGGGTCCAGGTAGGGAAGAGCAAGCAAATCAGTGTTACAAAAAACACAAACAGTTTTCCCTCCAAAATATTTGTCAAAAATTTTCCAACAACTTTCCCTCAAAAAATTTGCTGCTGGGGGAGAGGGACTAGACTGAGAAGGGTGAAGATGGATGGGAAGGAAGAAAGGAAACTTCACACCAGTCTGTCTGTCATACTATAACCCTGTAGCCCTGTAACACAGCATTGCCATTACTAGTAACAGGTCATGAGCTCTGTACTGAGTTTGCCAGGCCTCAGCACCAAGGCTCGCCATGCCTCCTCTGTCCAAACTTGGTGTGACCTACCTGCATCTCCCTCTTACTCAGCTGAGCTGTGACAGCAATTTTTCCAATTCGCCAGGTGTCTGTACGTAATCTGCTTTACTTTCGCTAATCTCTGTGTGATACAACCGTATTTCACAGAGACCTGGAACACTCGCTGGACAGCAAGTTGAAAAGCAACCACATCCTGGGCTGCTTTAGCAAGAGTACACTCAGCAGGTCCAGGCCAGCTGGCACTCCCTTCTGTTCAGTACTGCATTTGGTGTGCTGTCTACAGTTTCATGGACCCCAGTATAAGAAAGCTATCAAGAAACAGGGGAGAATGTAACGACGGGGTTCTAAGGTGGGGCTGAGCATACTGACATATGAAGAGATGCGGGGGAAGCTGGGCTTGATTAGTTTGGTGACAAGACTGCTACAGGACAACCTAATAGTTGTCCACAGGTACTTGCAAGAGAGTTAAGATTCTGTGATCTAGATGGCCGGCCAGCACCATATAGAAAACACATAAACTCTCTCTTTCCTTGCCCCATTATTTCTTTGTTTTCTCCTGTCTGTCTGTCTGCTCCATTTGTCTTATTCTTGTATTCAACGTCTATGCTGATGTTTTGGAGCAGAGTCCCTTCTGGCCTGTATTTGTGTGGCAAGTAGCAGAACACGGCTGCAGTTCATCCCTAAATTTCACGGATATCACACTATTAGAGCCAGCCATGACACTAACAGACTGTTCTGCATGCACTATAGGTAACCATCTATAAATAACCACACAGATGTAAAAAGAACGGAAAGGATGGGAATTTTCATGTTAGCTAGAGACAAGACATGAGCTGCTGTCTCATGTATTCAGTTCATTAACTGCAGTTGTCTGAGAGGGAAAAATGTGCACGAATGAGCCGTGAAGTGTAAGCCACGTCCTGGCCGATGCTGGGCCTAGGAACTTCTGCAGCCATTTCTTCTTCCATGTCAATTAACAGGACAACTTCTTTCTTTCACACAAATTTACAGAGGCAGCAAAGTACCTTCTGGAACTGATGTGTACAAGCACTCTATTCAGCCTCCACAAGAGTTTTTCAGATGAAGCACACAAAAATTAGTGAATCCTTTCACTCACCCCCTGAATACACCTGGTCCTGGGAACATGGACACTGCTCAGCCCATAAATGCAATCTGCCTGGAAACCGGATTCTTGCATTTTCGTGCATCAAGTCACCAACAGGTTAGAGGAGGAATTGCTACTAGACTGTCAGGATGGGGCTAAGCCCTGGAATGTGTCTCTCTGACAAAAGAGCTTAAACGATTTAAAAAATGGACCCTTTGCATTTATTAGGAGGAGAAAAAGGTGAAGTAACGTTGTGCCATCTAAGTACTACACAACAGGCAGCCATGAAAAGCTTGGGCCCTCACTCCAAATACTGGCAAATAAGTACGGTTACCGTTAGAATATGATACAACAAAATGAAGGAAAGTGTCATTTTCTTTCCTTCAAATTAATTAAAGCAAAAAATTATCACCCTTTTCTGACCAATATCTTGTTGTTGATCTAAGTCCCTGAAATGATCTTCAAACATGGTCTTAACATTTCAAGTCCTTTTGCATGTGCTAACATGAATCAATGCAAAACGCCACTTCCAAAAACAACCATAAGGGTGAGTAAAAGCAAGAGTATCTTGAATGTAAAGGAATTCTGAAATAAATGACATTGACAAAAATTCTTCTTTCTCTGAAAAATCTCCTGGATTTTTTAAAAAAAACCAAACTAGCAAGTTACATAGAAAAATTTAAATATTCATCTACTAAAGGTCCTGGGAGTCTGGGGAGGTCTCTGCTGACTGGAAGCTAGCCAACATTATTCAAATTTACAGGAAGGACATGAAGGAAGATCCAGGAAACTACAGACCTGTTAGTCTAACTTCAGTTCCTGGAAAAATTGTGGAGAAGATTATTTGGTACTATTGAAAGGCATTTAAAGAATAATGCAAAATACACATCAAAAAAACCCACAGTCATGAGTCCCTTGGAATGCTTTCGACCCAGAAATAAAGGTGGGTCTTTAGGTTTTTTACCCTAACAGGAGAAATGTTGGCAAGAGAGGCTTTTCTCCGTCCAGTATCTCTTCTTCCATAAAAACTTTACTCCCTGCAGAAGTAGCACCCTCATAGCATTTTAGGCAGTTCACTTGGGATTAACAGTGAAAAGCTGAGATGATTAAAGTTCAGGCCAGCTGAAACTGCTGCTCTATGAACAGTGCTTTCCATTGTAGCACACAAACAAAAATAATGGTTTTCATTTTCCCATGTGTTCTCTGATTCTAACATGTTCAGCAACCCCTCTTGAGATTTCAGACCTGTCTCTCTTGAGAAAGAAAGGAAGAACATTTGGTCTGTGTATAGAGGAAGAAAACAGAGTAAAACTAGGGCTAGATCTAGAAACTCAATACTGATGGCATCTGCCTCCACCAGAAATCTGTTGGTGGCACACGGCCTATGCCAACTGCTACAAGAAGGAGAGAAACAGGAGAAGAAATGTCATCTGGAGAAGATAATTAGGAAATATACATTCTGCCCATATAACAGAAGGATGAAGGACAGTCAATGAACAAAGGAAAAAGTTTAAAATGACTACAAGGAACTGCATTATGCAACATATCATTAGACTAAGGAAATTACTGCCTTAGGAAGTTCTGGAGGTCAAGAAACTAACAGCATTCAAAATATGATTGGCTACTATAAAGAATATTTAAACATATGACCAATCATCGGTAGAGAATGTTGGAAAGTATATTAATTTTTCTATGTCAGGCCATAACCTTTATGAGACACAAAGATGAGTTAAATCAGTTAACACAGATCATCAATGAAGGGCAGATGAGAATATTGGCTTATTTTCTTTGTCCTCATATATCATGGCATATGAAATTCTCACGTAAGTGCCTTGTATCAGAAGCCCAGAAACTTTTATTGGGCTAAAGCATTTCAGACTTTGGGGCACTAGAGCATAAGCCACTGAAATCAGTAAAGGCTTCAGTTCTAGCAATGCCTGAAGCCTCTGAAAATGCCAGGTAGTTAATTAAGCAAAACTGGCTGGAGTATTCCCAGCTGCTGAACCTGATAAATGAGCAAGCGATAGTCCCAAAGCTGCCAGTCAAACTGACTTGGGTTGTGGGTGGGGTTTTGTACGGGCTCCTTCCTTTCCCCCTCCTTTCCCCTTCCTTTCCCCTTCCTTCCTCCAAATGAGCAGCACGGAGATAAAGAAGAGGGATCTTCACACTGCTCAGGACAGTTGCTCATGTCATTAGCACCCCACCACCTGCTGCAGCCAAATGCTGAAAATTCCTGTGCTGAAGGAAACCGATCTTTCTTCTCTTTCTACCTTAATGTGCTTGGTTAATTGTACATCGAAGGAAAATGGCTACTGAGCATTATAGTTGTCCTGCTGAAGTGAAAAATGTGACATAAGGCTGCAGCTATTGACTCAATGTAGAGCTGAAACTGTTACGCCTATGGCAAGGTAAGTGCTTCTGTGCTCTGCAGGATCCAGAAGCTAGTGAAAAGTGGGACCCTGACACACAGAGTCCAAGACCAGAGTGTACCACTGTGACCATCTAACCAGGCAGTGCATAAAGGCACTTCTGAAGAAGATTCAGGTCCAGCCACGGTCAGAGATAGGGCACTGGCGAAGCAGATAACCAGTCCATTTCTACTAGTATTTTTTGTTGTTACCAGGTAAAGCAGAATAAGGGGTCTTTTCCATTCCCGTGAAATGCTCTCCCGAAACACAGGGCCCTGAGCTTAACTCTCTGGGAATGTTCATGCACACTGGGAATTGTGTAAGTCAAGTGACTGCACAGAAACAGAAAACCTCACTGCCTCGCCATTAGCTCTCCCCTGGGCAGTGATCAGCATCTGGGGAGGAGGAAATGTGCTACTACATGACGTTCCGGAGTCAGTAGTTTAATATCTCTAGAAAAGCAATGTGTCTCATAAAGATAAGCTCCAGGCTCTATGCTCCCCAAAACTGGCTGGAAAGCCTTCTGTGTGTGGGCAAAAAGTCATTCAGCTTCACACTAGCCTAGTAGCTGCTGTGTACTTAAATCTGACATTCAGACATCTGTACTGTTTTGTTGTTAACGTATACCAATTTGTCTACAGATGACATAAGTAAAAGAATTCAATAATTTATTGGTATCAAAGGAAATCACATTTTAATCAACCAGTAAGAGGCTTTCTTGTGCTAATTCTTCCCTTCTGAGGAAGTTAGAAGGAAGAATGTAATGGGTTTGCATGGCAAGGGGGATTACAGGGCTGGCTTCTGTGAGAAGCTGCTTGAAGCTTCCTTTATGTCTGATACAGCCAATGCCAGCCAGCTTTAAGATGGACCTGCAGCTGGCCAAGGCCGAGCCAACTGGCAATGGTGGTAGCGCCTCTGAGATAACGTATTTAAGAAAGGGAAAAAAGTTATTGCGCAGCAGTAATTGCAGCGAGAGAGAGGAGTGAGAAAATGTGAGAGAAACATTTCTGCAGATACCAAGGTCAGTGAAGAAGGAGGCGGAGGCAGTCAGGGTCAAACCACCACAAAGAATCTTGTGAATACAGGAGAATGGGGATATAGGCCATGGTCCTTGCTTCCCGATTCTGCTAGATAGTGCAACCTATCTCAGCAAACAGAGGAACTTAGCAAAAGGGCAGGTTAGGTTTCAGTGTGATTCAAGTGCCTAAAGAGAGGGAAGGTCATGACTTCACAACAGTAGTGAATCACAGAGTGGCAAGATCCATCTCTTACCTCCTATTTGAATCTGATACAAGAATGTCCTCGTGAACTGGGCACAACACCCAGGGGTCAGCTAGCCTAGGGGTCTGCCTCGTGAGCAAGCAGTAGATGCTCACAGAAGGAGCATGTGGCTGCTCAAACAGATAGGTACATTCACAAGAATATACAGCTGCACCACCGTTATGTCTGTGCCTGGCCACGGAGCCCGTCTGGTCTGGATGTCAACCTGTGAGCTGACTTGGCTTGACCTCATCCCTGCCTTGTCACTGTGGACCTGCCCTGTTGTCACCGGACTGGATCCTAACCCTGACCTGAAGGTTTACTTTCTGGCTTGACCTTGTCACCATACTACTGCTTTATGTTCTGGACTCTCAGAGCTTTCTGCGGCAGGTGGGTGCGCAGCCGTCCCCAGGACAGCAGGGCTCCGTCATGTGCGACAGTGACTTGGGAGGACAGACACTATCACTCCGAACGTGCCCCCTTCCTCCTCCTTCCCCCTTGTGTCATGGCTGGGCATGATGCCCCATGGCCTGGGACACCCCTGGGGTGGGTTGGGGTCAGCTGTCCCGGCTGTGCCTCCTCCCAGCTCCTTGTGCACACACCCCCACCCCCCCCACCCCCACCCCCCCCCGCTGGCTGGCGGGGCAGGGCGAGGGGCAGAGCAGCTGTTTTCAGCACAGATCCAGAGCACTGTGCAAGCTACTATGAAGAAAATCGACTCTATCCCAGATAAAACCAGTACAACGATCCAGAAAAATAACAGGATCAGAAATACTTTGTTAGAGGTGGAAGTTCCCATGTAGGAGGGAAAGCTGCCCATACAAGAACCCATGTGACTCAGACGAAGGACCTACAACCCCAGACTCCTGATTCTCTATCTTACCACTGCATCTCACTCTGAACTCTGCTGTAGGTTGCTGTGGACAACAACTATTATGGAGTATTGATTTTAACCCTATATTAACCCTAGCAATGATTCCTGACCACATCAAGCTCTCTTTGGAAGCGTGTTTTAGTGATATTTAAAGATTGCTAGCAAACGATTTGTTCAGCTGGCTAGAGAACTAAGCATCTATTTCCTGTGTATTACCTTATTAACATTTGTACCTTGTCTCTTCAGTGTGTTACACTGCTTGAGTATAATGCTACTCATTATTTACTGTAGGCTTAACGCCACACAAATTTGTAGAGGTTTGCCCTCTACTGTGTGTTTTTTTCTGTCAATCTTTGCAGAATGCAAAAAGCTATTTCTCAAACAATTTACTAAAAAATCTGGACCAAAGCAACAATAAAAAACCCCAAAGGACACCAGTTTGCTCCTAGAATGAGATAGTTTTCAGCTGTGTAGATTATCTCTGGGCAGGAACTCAAAGCTGGCAAATAGAGAAAAACCATAGTCCTCAATTTCTTTTTGGTGGATCTCTGCTGGTTGTTATACTGGAAACATAATGCCCTAATTCCAAGTTTAAAAAAAAAGAACAAACCCCAAACTAAACATACAACACATTCTTTGCTTTGAGCATCCCTCCTCTTCACGATCAGCCTAGTCTTTCTTTCGGTTGCTTCTCTTCCTCAGAGGAAGTAATTTGTATATTCACCTTGGATGACAGATATCATTCCACATTTTCAGTGCACATTCAGAGATGAACCCCAGCTTACTTTCTCTGTGTATCATTCAATTGTTCATATGCTTATATTTAACAACCACTGTCATAGTAAGTGGATACAACAGTCAAGCAACAATGTTTAAACACACACAAAATAATCCACAGCTCAGTGGTAGCACTCAGACTGCTAAGAACAGACTACACAGCTATCCTAATCAGGCCTTTACTAATTGAAACAGAACAAATGGACCTTTAAAATGATCTAATCAGTAACGGAAATGAAAAGAAGGAAAGGTGACCTCTCAGACAACTGTTGATGCAGAGCTGAAGAGAGACTGATACCACACAGGGAATAAGGCACCGACGAGAACCTGAGCAGTGCAGGAACGAGCACAGCAAAAAGCAGAGGGATGCTGGCATAGGGTCAGCCCAGGAGCAGTGAGCTAGCAGGTGACAACAGAGGTTAAATGTCCTTCCCTCTGCTCCTGTAAAGAAGGAACCAGACAAGGAACTTGTTACAGCTTCTTCACAAAAACTCAATAATTTTTATTTGCCTGTGAACAGTGCCCTTCAAGACCTTCTGACTGAAACAGAGTTTTATCATACATATGTCACATAGTATGTAGGGGTGGGGATCCTTTTCACCCCCAAAATCTGGTCTGTTTACCTTGTGGAACCTCTTTGTGCTCAATTCAGGAGTAATGCAGTTTTACATTATTTTCCTAGGCAGAAATGGAGAAGGCATGGTGAATTACAAGTTGCACTTATGATGATGGGTTGGATGGTTGTCTTGTTAAGATTTCTTTGAACCTCAGAATTAAAAGATTTGCAGTTGTTTTTTGAACCCAACAAACATGCTTCAAAATGAAGAAGCTTTTACTGTTATTCTCTGATGAAACAATTAACTGTATCTGATGATACAATCAATAACAATATTAAAATGAGATGAATAGGAACAGTTATACCCTAAAGAAAGCTGGAACGTGAGAATGAGAACACACTTTCTATTTTCTAAGGAAAGTGAAAAAAGAGAAAGGGAAGAGCCTGGGATAAAAACCCACTGGAGAGTGAAACCTTACTGTGAGAAAGATACCGTAGTACAAGACATAAAACAGCATGTTGTGTTAAGCTTTAACCTATGAAAGCTACAAGTTTAGAATATATTACAAAAACCATCTTGACATTGATTCTTCGAGAATTCACTAACTCACAGCAACTCCTCACAGACAAAACTGCAGGGTTATTTTTCATTGTCTGTCTCCAGTATTTGGCAATTAGTCTAAGCAACTGCACTGCAACACAGTGGCTTCCCTCTCCCCACAACTGTCGCTGAATAGCTCAGAAGCTGAACATTCATCCCATACTTGAGACTGCTGCAGACTCTCCTTGGATCCGAGCACTCCCCTGTATGATATTGAGTAGAAACGCTCACCGATACAGTCTTTGAACTTGATCCTAATCTAAGCTTGGACCGTGTCCAAGTTCAAGAATGCAGAGCCCTGTGTCTGAGAGGCAATAACCCCATGCACGAGGGTAGGCTGGGGCTGGCTGCTAAGAAGGCAGCTTTGTAGAAAGGATACGGGGCTCGTGGTGGACAAGTCAGACAGGAGACATCACCATGTCTTGCAGAAAAAGCCAACTGTGCCCTGAACTGCGTCTGGAGAGCACAGCCAGCCAGGAAAGGAGGTGATGCTTCCCTCTGTCTGGCACTGGTGAGGCCCCATGTGGACACTGGGTCCAGTCTGGGGTTCCCCAGTACAAGACAGTCCTGGGTGCACTGAAGTGAGCCCAGGGGATGCTATTGAGCTGGCTGGGGCCAGAGCCCTGCATGGGAGGGAAGAGGCTGATAAGGAAGGGGTTGCACTATGGCATTTTACGGTCACAGCGCCACGTTCTCATCCCTGCCTTCGATCTGTCCTCCTTTGTGATACCATACCATGTTGGATAATTTCCCAATCACATGGCAGTAAGTGAACTGCGGTGGTTCCTGAATGTCGGACCATACCTAAATTTAAGTTGGAGAGTGTGGATCAGTTCTTTATGCTTACAGTCCTCTTGTTTCAGAACTAAGGAAGGACATGGTTACTAAATAGTCTTGAATTGAGGATCCTACCGACCAGACCAGTCAGCCCAAGGACCATAATAGTGCGTAAGACAAAGAAAGAACAAATCGAAGAAGTAAAGAGCTTATTGATTGATTCAGTCAGCCAAAGGATGAAAAAGCCTTGCACTGAGCCTAGCTGTTTTTATGGCCAAGTTAGTTTTCCCATTGGTACCATATAACTGTGGCATTTTTTCACTGTCAAGTACCAGAGTAATCCCAGCCTTACAGTTGTCTATGAGAGACAGACAGGTACAGAGATAGACTGTAGAGAGATAGACAGGTTATTTTCTGGGTATCAACATGCCAAACCTCATTAAAATAAACATACTGAAGAGTCTATCTTTGAGACAGGAGAGCTGAGATGTCAGGAAGCTGGAATTTCCTATTTCTGAGTTTGGGTTTTAAACACTTTATCAACTTTGGTGTAAATGACCAGCAAAAATTCAAACCTGTGATCACAAAACACTTACCTATGAACTTTATGTGAGGAAACAGGAAAGTAGCTTTGCTTGTCTGAGGTGGTTTACAAGCACTCTGATAGTCTACACTGCAACCGCATTAAGGATGTTAAAAGACAAGGCAAAGCACGGAAAAAATGCCACGCAATTGTACAGCAAAGTTCAGAAAAGAATGTCCCCATTATATCTTGATTTATCTCAAGCCAACATCACTTTCAATAACTGGTTTTGGCTTTAAAAGCCACTGTGAAAGTGAAAACTTTTTTTCCTGCTTGTTGTATTGAGCAAAGCAATAACTAAAGAAAGGAAAATAACCATGTCTGTGAGTTTTCTACTAGCATTCAGTTCACTTAGTCTTTTTTGTTCACCACAGCTGCCAAGCCTCCTGTGCCAAGCCAAAAATCTTGGTTCCTGCCTACAAGGGTATGTCTCCTTCACTGACCCGTTATTAGTGCAGGCGAAGGAGCTGCAGTTACCTGCTGTGATCTCATTACCCCTAGAAATCCAGCCCGAAGTAGAATGCACGTGCTGAGGAAGAGATTGAGACCCAGATTAAGGACTGCTTAATAGTTATGAAATGAACCAGCAGGAAAAACAAGGCCTTAGTTGAACTCTGAACTTCTGCTCAGGAGCAGTAAAGGAGTAGTGCCTCATCGCAGGCCCGCTCCCACTGCCCCAGCGAGGGTCCCTGCGTCAGCATGTCAAAGCTGACTCCACAGTGCCACATTAAACAGGGCTGGCACTGTCCTCTGGTTCTGAGGCTCAAACTAACTCTTCTGTAATGCTAAATTCATCCGCCCCCAGGATGTCTGCTGCAGGTAAGGCTTCCTGGTCCATGCTAATTCCTGAACCATGCCCAGAATCACCTGGAACAGCGCTAAATCTCACCGATGACAACTGTGCAAAGGGCCTGTGGCATTACCACAGTACAGATTCCTGGGAATGTTCCCTGTCACTCTTTAATTGACTTATACAGATGGAGCCTTTGTGGTTTCAGTCTAACCTGAAAGTTAGTTAGACTATTAGTCTAAGTCTAATAATCGTGGACATGTAGGATCAAAGCAGCCTGGCTAGTGCAGAGGACTAGGACCAGAAAACTGTACACCTTTACATGAACAATGTCACTTGCTAATCCCAGGACAAGCAGAAATGTTAAAAATTCGGTTTAGTGCTGCTTTGTCCCTTGCCTGTTCTAATATACTTCTCAAGCATATCTACAAACAAAACTTGAAGATTTTTTTAAGCTCTTGTCCCTGATACCTTTTTCACTGAGAAATACTTTACAGAGAAGTACTACAACCTAATTGTACAGTCTGAGCCACAGAAGCAGCAGCCCAGTGATTATTCAAACAAATGAATTACAGAATCCCTGCCATTTATGTTTTATGCTTTATGTTCTAGTTGAAAGGATTCCCTAAAAGAATAACAAGCTTCTTACGGAGAAATAAAATTTACAGTATAGCTCTCTTCATGGGCACTTCAAATTTCCTTAAGTATTGTCTATGGCTTTACAGACACAGGGTAATTGCTTTCATAATGATTAATATAGTTTGCAATATAATCATTATCAAACTTTCATGAAAACTGATCTTGTTAGCTCAATTTCAGATAATGGATTTTTATAATAGCTTAAAAAGTGTAAAGGCTTGAGTTTTCTTTAAAAAAATAGATGAATCCCACTACTATTGTTGTGGAAATTTACTGCTCAATTTGTGGTAATCAAAATCTTTCAAATTATCAAATTCATAGCTTCATTAAAGAAATCTCAAACACATAAAGCAGGGATATTACAAGTTCTTGGTGACAGCCATTTGGTCATAAAGCTACTCTGAATTTATTTTTAAATTAATTAGAAAACACAAGTTATGAGCAACAACAAGGAGTTACAAAACAAAAGCTAGAAAATATGTAACCAGAAAGATGAGCTTGTACACTTTGCTTCATTATCGCATTATGAGATCACTTGTAATTAAACCCATACCAAATTTACAGGCTCATTCTTTAAAACTTCGTGTCATTAAGCAGATTATTCATTTTGTGGTATGTAGCCCTTCCATTGCCAAAAATATCATCATTGTACGGATACACTGCAAGTGTGTCAAACTAAAACCAGCTATACCAGCCCTATGTCTCTCACAGGAAATCACTCCTCACAGAATTTCTACAGCTTCACTACATAATTTTCTAGAGCAGAAATTTTGACATGGTGCTTCATGGGCTACTTCAATGTGTCTCTAGAAGGTAGCTATGACCTCAGGTTATATGGGCTATACAGAAGCTCACCACTGGAAAATGCATTGTGTTGGTCCACAAAACTGAAAGGATGATAAAGAACCCAAATGGGGCTCTTGTCCCCCCTTTTCCTCAGTCCTCTGCGTGCCGCACACGCTTGCTTTTCCAGAGTCTGTCCAAAGTAGCTACAAATCATACTCTGTTCTTTGCTCCGTTGCCATTTCCAATAATGTAGTTTCTATGATGGGACTCTGACGAAGTGCCCACCTAGCAGCTCAAACATCACAGGCCCCTCTAAAATACCCTTAATGGAAGACTGATAATTTATGATTAAGCACATCAGTTTAGGATTCAAAGTGGCCTGTTGCAGCTGTGTGGGAAGGCTGAAGTTCAAAGCTTGCAAAATGATCAGTTTGTCCATCAGCTCGACAACTGTAAAACTGCTTGAAGTAACAGCAAAGAATATGGTTTTCTGTGAGTAGAAAAAATTCTCCTTCCAAACAGAAGGTCAACACATACACAGCTACCCATCTCATATGATCATACTGCATGCTTTTCTTTGCAAATGTATTTGAAAATTCTCTCGGGTCACTACAAATACAAATTTCAACAAGTTCTCTAATGACTACTCTGTTCTGAACAGGAGAATAAAGAGTGGTGAGGCTGGGCTCTTTGATTTAAAGATCTTAAACAAATCTAGCTGAGAAACTCTCTAAAAGTCAGGGAACTACTTTTTAAAATTTTGATCTGTTAGTAACGCATTAAAACTAATATGGTCTAAAACTTCATATGGTCTGCTTCTCTGACACTTGCAAAACACTAGAATTGGAGTTTTAAATGTGTTTCTTGACTATTCTGCTAGCCGCAAGAAGCGGATAAGCTTTCTCACATGAATGCATCTTCCTGCTACTGCCAGGCAATACTTACAGTGCTTGGACTATGACAGTAACTAAAGCAGATTTCCGTGTCAGCCTCATGAATAAATATGCTAATATCTCACGGTGAGTGGTTTTGATTTCTACACATTGAATACGAATGTTTACAAGGGTTTGCGCTGATTAGTTACGCTCTAGTCTCAAGCATGTTCCTTTTTTACGGTCTGTGGGAACGTAGAGAAAAAAAGAGGAAAAGAGTTTGCATGATATACTATAGTTCCCTAATTAGTAATTTATTCACCATAGATTTTTCTCACTTTTTCTTATGATAAAACAGTTGTTAGGGCACATAAGCTTAGCCAGTGAAATAATTCTTCATTATTTCTAAATGTCTTCAGTATTTTTGCTTCTTTATTAATTTGTTGAGCATACTCAAACTTCCAAATCTAAGCTGTCTAGAAGAGCACTGCCAAGAAAATGTTATTGTTTTTATGCCTTGTCTGAAGGACACTCACAACATACATGGATTTCAACGTATATGAATGCTGGGGACATAGGCCTAAAATTCCACCAAAACCCCCTGTAGATGACAGGTTGCAAGGAATTTGCCTCCTCCTTCTGGGGCAGCCTGCTGGGACAAGTAATGCTAACTGTGGGATACCACTAATGTCGACAAGCCAACAGGAGGTGGCCTGGCTGAAGGTGGGCTTTCAGACAGCTGCATCACGCACAAAGAGTGCTTCAGCAGGTAGAGTCACTCTAAAAAAGGGCATTTGCCAAAACTGTGATCTGGATACAAACTCCCTTGTGTTTCCAATATGTTCATGCCCTGTATCCAATTAGCAAGCATTTAATGTCCCCTAGAAAGGTTTGTGATAAACACAAAGGAAATCAGAGTTAATAACTTTGGATTGTAGTTAGAAGTAAATCTGAGATTGCAGCATGGGTTACATTTTGGCCAGCAATCTATCAATGGTGTGCAGCTTTATTGCCTGACCAACTGTCTGAGTAAATGAAATCAGAATGGGTAATACAGGTGTACCGCTAAGAAGATCAAGGGGGTTTGGCTGGAAAAGCAGATCTTGAAGGAAATTTATTGGCAGTAGCATGCTTTTTTAGGCACTTTATGAAGATATCAAACCCCAAAATTCAGAGTTCAGGACTTAATCATACCATATATGCTTTAGTATAAGGCCTGGAAACTGGCACGTGATGGGAGTTGTGGACTTAGAGTAAGACAGAGAACAAGGGTTATTTGTCTTTTTGTGATTCTTCAGTGCCTATTACCTTGGCAAAAGGTGAATCAGAAAGAATGCAAATAGCTGCTGAGCTGCCCACTGGCATGCTGGAAATTTGTTGATTGGTAGCTTACATGTAGGAAACTGATTCTATGAAAGGTAACAGTTAGACTTTTAGACTGGAGGTCAGCATAATCTTTTGTAACATCCAGACAAACGTCACCTCTCATCCAGAATCCTTTGGCTTTTTTTGTACAGCACTTTCAGTTAACAAGCTCCTGGTACTATGACAAGGAGAACTGTTCTTCTCCCTGTAAAACCTGAGGAGTCAGGACAGGACTCCCCTCCCTCAGCTAGCATCCTGAATGTGATATCAGACACTGATGGTCTCTTGAATACTTCCCTTCTAGGACAATGAGTCTTGAACTCCTTTCTGCTCTGTAGCAGAGCACTATATTTCTGATCTGACTATAACAATGAGAGGGTTCTACATAGTGGTGGTTAGGATGTGGAGGTGCTTCAGATGAAGTTATATTTTCAGTCCCATTTTTCTAAAGCAAGTAGTGTCAGCCCTTGCATTTCATATCCGCATCAGCATGTTTAGATGTATCAAAAAACTCCTCACATGTTGATCCCTTTCAGAAAACAAAACAATGTCTCATTAAAACACAGAGGGTTTTCTTCAGTCTTTCTACTTGTGTCTTAATCTCCAAAGCCAGACTTTTTTAAACCGTGTGTATACGTTCCCCAAGCATGCAGAAAGCATGTGGTCAGTTGTAACAGACAGGTATCAAATATTCTATCTAGTAACAAGATTAAGGTCTGCACGGCTATCAATGACCACCATAACTGAGTTATGAACTTATTACAAACTATGACCTTGACTGATGGACTCATAATGGTGCTGGTGTATTTCATTTTTTTTTGGTACACTTTTTCCAACATTTTAGTCCCCATAGAAAAGTTGTTTATCAGTATGTCAGCAAAATCCACCAGGAGATCAAACCTGGAGACTGACCCATAATGGTGAAATCTTTGTAATCATGGGATGGGACTTCCCACCAAAACCAGAACAGCTACTTCACCTAAAAATAACTTTTTTTTTTCCCATGGGGAAAAAAAAAATATTTAAAAAAATCTATTTTGACAAATTAGTGCTTTCCAGTAGAATCCTGATATGTGAAATACACCATATGTTCTGTCTGTAAACTTAGCAGAGCTGTTGCATAATTTGTATGTTTTATAACATTTAATTTGAACTATTGAAAGAAAGAGGAAAGGATCTTATGCAATGTGTGCTTCTTTCTGAGGAGGGAGGTGTTATAGGAAGAAGCAACTGAATATTAAAGCTCCCCTCTTCATACCAGTCAGTCACCTGTGGCAGAGGGAGCTACTGGAAGCTAAGCTGGCGAACAATCAGAATGCCTGGCTTGAACAGAGGAGGAGGAGATGTAATATTCTGCCTGAAGAAAGATGGACAGGAAGTGTGAGTACCACAGAGCCTGCCTGTATTTCAGTTGCGCTCAATGGACTTCACAGCTGCCCTCCCTCCTCCTTGGATGCAAAAATAAGCAATTTACCCATCCAAGCAGACTCTGTTTTGAGACATCGCAGGGCTATGAGCACGCAGACACCAGAAGATAACAAGCAGTGCTTGTTAGTTCAAGCACATCACACCCTATTCACAACCACGTGATTTTGCTTTGGAATTCACCCACAAGTGAGTAGCTTACTGCCATGGCAGAGAAAACTCCTCACACAAAAATGTGCAAAACAGTCCTAAGGGAGAGAGGAAAAACTTTTTGCAGGTTACGCTATACCTGGTGTGCTCTTTGGAAGGACCCGCAGCACCAGTTTTTTCCATGCTAAGTGAAACAACTTGACAGACAGCAGCACAACCACAGCATCGTTTTGCTGTGCAAAATGCATCTTTACTTCCAGTAATTTTTCTGTAATCCTTTACTGAAAATATGTACTGAAATATCAAGGTCCAAATATGTTCTGACATGTTAAACATGGAAACACTGCTCTAGGAAGAAGATTTTCTTGGATTATCATAAAAACTCCTCATGGTTTTCAAAGGAAAGAAAAACAATGGGAAAAAAATAATTGGAATTCCACAGAGCGATGCCATCGCAACAGTGACTGACGGGAGAGGACAATGAAACGTGTTTTAAACCTCTGATGAGGTCATATTCCTACTGCACGAGGGATGAACTGCTCAGAACTTGAAACAGGTCACTTTCAGACCTACAGCTTTGGTAGTATTGCTGTTTTAAGGGGAGAAAGGCACTTTCCTTGTTTGGTTGGTTTTCCTCATGGAAAAATAGCTTCTCTCTCTTATCTGACGACTGCATTTTCCCCAATACTGACTTAAAAGTTTAGGGAATTAATCTTGTCATTCATTTTAAAGCTTCATTAGTACTATCATTGTTAAGAGACTGCAAATGACCTTGCTATTGCTACTTCCTTTTCTTTTCCCTCAGATAAATTAGTCTGGACCTCGTTCAAGGATGAATGCACTTCTCAAGTGACAGCCCAGTTGAGTAGACTGAAGGATGCAATGAATATTCACTAAGCACTGTACAGGGAACAAAGCAATACACATCTCTCCCTTGAACACTTTTAAAAATACCCTTAACGGTATCAGTAGTAGAAAAGGTGCCGAACGCTCAGGTAAGATGGACTTGGGAGGAACTGGGAACCGTTGTCACTTCTCTATAATGTAACTTGCTTAGCAGGCTAAAGGAAAACACAAGTGCTAGAGTGCTGAAAGGCACGAGACACTTTGCGTGTCCTGAGAGGAGTAACAATATGCAATGCAGATCCTGATCTTGTAGTAGTTATTTTAGTGTTTCAACATTTGCAAACAATGATTAAAAACCTTGACAAAAAAGAACTAATTTTTTTATGAAGGCAAATGACTGTTTTATGCAAGAGAACACTTGTGTTACCTTGCATTTATCTGCAGCTTTTATTGCCAGGTGGAAGATTGTGACAATATAAAATTCTAAGATGAATACTCCCCAGATTCATTCGCATTGCCCAGGCACAGACTTTTTTGCCTACCTCAAAAGATATCCCTAGTGTGTGACATGACTGTAGTGAAGCAGTATTTTAAAATTGTGGCAACTTACTTTGGTGTGCAGTTTGTTGGGAAGGGCTCATAGATGCATCTCTTCACTCAGAAGTAATGTTCAGGAGAAATGCCTCATGCAGAACCTGTATTGCTGTTTGTGGAAGAACAGGCAGCAAGCGTGCCCTGTCTCTGTGAGGGTATCTGCCCTCAGCTAGGGCACGCGCACCGTCCGAGATGCAAAGCTTTGTTGTGGGACAGGCCCATGTCAGCTTTACCTTCTGAAGGACGATTTCCTCACAGGGGGGTGGCCAAGCACAGAGAGTAAGGTCCGCGACTGAGAGCAAAAGCCTGCAGCAGCCTTGCACTGCCTGGGGCTGTCTGAGAAAGAAGAGGCAACGCAGCCGGGTGCTACCCTGGGGGTGACTGGCATGTGTCCAGAAACATGGCAACTCTTGGGGCAACCAGATGGGACGCTCTGTGCCCTTTGGGAAATGCCAGCAGTGTGCTCTGGGTTTGCTTGGCCACTCGAGGTATGGCTGCAGGTGACTCCAGCCTTCCCTGGTTGGTTGCAGAGCCAGACCAAAGGATGAGTCGCTGGTGTTGCCTTCGAATTTTGACTCTGCTTTAGCAGCCATGCAGCCAGAAAGCACACTTTGTGTGCACTGGCCCAGGATTGTGCTGCAAGCACTGCCTGGGTGGTTGCCCTCTGACACACCCTGTAGAGCTGAGAGCAAGACCTATGTCACAAAGTCCACCCCTAAGACGCTGCACGCCCTTCCAGTGTACTCCAAACAAATACTGCCTACGTTTCGGCAGTAAATATATCTTGCAAATCATTGCAAGGTCTGTAGACTCACGACCATCATTACTGGTGAAAGTAATTTCCTTCTTCCACACTTGACCTTTCACTGCTCCTCACCCAGCTGCTCTTACACAGAGCACTCTGTATGTCTGCCACAAGGCCCTGCCATCGGAAGCAGACCTGAGTGAAAACGTAAACTGTATTTTTGTAGGGTGTCGGATTAAGTATCTGCTAACTCTGTTCATACTGAGATACCTTTATGGTACATTAAGTATCAGAAAATAAACTGTTACCTTTTTTCTGTGTTTAAATTGGGAGAAAAACATTTATGAAAGGGCAAATATTTTCCCCTGAAGGTCACCAGCATCACTTAGAATTTAACTTGTACTGAATAAAACCTAGTAATTCTTTTTAGCGAAACTGTACACAGAAACTAAAAATGCATTATAAAACACATTTTCAAAAGGTCAAAAGTTTTAGGAGAAAAATTTAACTTTGAAATTGTGAGTGAGACAGTGAAACCGGAAACCACAGAAAAGACAGAAACAAGAAAGGTAAAACAGATCAATACTGCATATTTCATTCTTGTAGTATAATCCTTCACAGTGAAGAAGTAAAAAGTCACTGGTGTTGCCTTCCAACATACCCTTCTGGTATGAACCCAGATGGAAATAAAGTGATACAATACAGGAAAACAACAGAAATAAAATCTGATATTTACAGAGTTTGTCGCACAGAAGTATGACAAATTATCTAATGGAAAATACAGTTCCTGCTAAGTTATGTGAGGTGATCCCCTTCCCTGGATACACACCAATGCAGAAAGGCTTGTTACCACTGACTGCAGCACCCGCTCAGCAGCTGTGAATATGTGGAGTTTTTTCCCTTTGATACACTCTTGAATTGTAGTCTCCATTACAGAGGTCATGCTAGTGATCAAGCCACAACAGTCCTCTCTGTAGAAGAAATGGACTAAAATTTGTCTTATGGGCTGAGACCACAGTTTGGTTTCTGAAACCAGTTAATACTCTCACTCCCTAAAATCTGGCCAAGCATTCAGGGTTATCTGTCCATCTCCTTGACACACCTCTAGCTCTGTCTTCTATGAGAATCTTTTTTCTTCTTCAGAATTTGAACCTGTTCCCTCCTACTACCTCTTCCCATTTTTTTAAGACACCAGCTTTATTGATGAAGTTTTCAACTGTGTCACAAGAAAGGTTCAAGTCATCTCTTTGCACATATGAACAGTGACAGAAAAATAAAAGGTAATGCAGCTATAAAGAGCAGTTGTTTGCAAAGAAGAAATCACTAAGAATTACAGAAATCAGATATGACTCGGGAAAAGTAAGAGAACGGGAGTAATAAGCCATTGTTATGATATGTCCAGGACGTGGTGGTTCCTCCAGCCCTTGCAGTTTTAGAAGAGTTTGGGATGTCTCTTCTAAAAGTTGCACTTCTCTTATGCAAAGTTACGGTTTTACGCCGGAATCAAAGATCTTTAGCCTGGGTTAACAGAGGAGACTAATTACACGTTAAGAGCTTCCTCAGGTTATAAAAATCTACAAATGAACAGCTCGTTTGGAGAAGGTTAGTTACTAGTACTGACCAAATCTACCGCTGTATGTTTAAGAGCATTTTAACTTACTGATAGCTGTGTCCAACGCACCCGCCCTGACAACGGCCACAGAGGCCGGGGCCTGGCCGAGGCCCCGAGAACCATCGGGTCTTTCCGGGGCCCGACGAACCACACAAAGGCCGGGGGGGTCGGCGCCGATCGCTGTGTTTACCTTGCCCCCGGCTAAGTCGCACGGCCCGCAGGTCGGACTCGACTCGGGTACGAACGGCGCCGCCGGCAGCCGCCGGGAGCCGGGCCGGGCCGGCCCGCCTGGGGCCGCGGAGCTGCGGCCGGGACCCTGCCGGGGCTCTCCCGGGGCCTCTGCGGGGCCGGGCCGCGCCCGAGGGCATCGCCCGGGGCCGAGCCCCCGCAGCCCCGCCCGCAGCCCCGGCCTTTCTCAGCGAGGACTGCCGGACCGGTCCGGAGTGAGCCCTCCCACCTGCAGGGTGAGTGGTTCCATTTTCCGGGTACCTTTGAGTGGGAGGTTTTTCCCCTTTCTATGGGTGTGTGCACATTTTGGGTCATTTTCCTAAAAGGCCGATTTACAAAACTTAGGAATTCTTAAGTCAAGCTGTGTGGTACTATATTCCCAACTGATGTCCAAACTGAACTTTGGCCTGTTGCCGTGCTGGCTAACTTTGGTTGGAGTACACCCCATTTGGAGGAGCTGCCCTGTCTGTCTGTGCGTGCTCCTGCCTGGCGCCCAGGCTGGCGGTTTGCGGGGGTCTGTACGCTTGTTCTGAGGGACTGCTCGGTCTGCTGGGTGGGTGCCTCAAAGACAATAGTATATGATTTCTTATATGCCAGGATGCATGTTATGTCAAAACATCTCATTTGATAAAAAATTAATAGCTACAGAAGAATACATCCTTGATAGAAGTCAGTGAGCCTGGACTAAGAATAGTTTCCTGAAGTCAGCTTTGGCTTTCAGTATTCCCAAAGATCAAATTAAGACAGAGCCCTGGTCACTGTGTCTCAGCTTAATCACTGAATCATAGAATCATGTAGGTTGGAAAAGACCCTTAAGATCATTGCATCCAATCGTTAACCCAGCGTTGCCAAGTCCACCACTAAACCATGTCCCTCAGCACCACAGCTACACATGTTTTGGACACCTTCATGGATGGTGACTCCATCATTTCCTTGGGCAGCCCCTTCCAGTGCCTGATCACTCTTTCAGTAAAGAATTTTTTCCTAATATCCAATCTAAACCTCCCCTGGTGCAACTCGAGGCCATTTCCTCTCGTCCTATGATCTTGTGACTTGGGAGAAGAGCCTGACCCCCACCTTGCTACAACCTCCTTTCAGGCAGTTGTGGAGGGTGATAACGTCTCCCCTCAGCCTCCTCCAGGTTAAACAACCCCAGTTCCCTCAGCTGCTCCTCATGAGACCTGTTCTCCAGGCCCTTCACCAGCTTTGCTGAACAATGCACCACTGCATGCAACAATGAACAATCTTGCCCTGTAAAGCACCAACAAGCACCGGACCCGGCCAAAGGCAAGGGCCGCACAGCGTGCTCGTCCTGCCCAGAACAGGACAGACGTGGCACTGGCGGTCTGTCGCTGGAACCAACTGGGCGATGCCTGGGGTGAGGTGGACGCCTCACAGCCCAACGTCGCTTCAGCAGAGCCAGAGAAGACCCCACGCTGCTGCGCAGAGCAGCTTTGCTCTCCGCCACCTCCACCCCCGCTCTCTTTTCCGATTAACAGCACAACAAGCCTTGTGAAGAGCCATCCAACGCGTTCATTGACTCAGTCCCACCTTGCTAAGAGTATAAATCTGGCATTTAAAATCCTCTGTTTTGAGGGTGAGAACTCCAACTACCGTACGGGCCAATGGGCCTGGACCTCTCCCCTCCCCAAGCAGGGACGCCTCTTTGGTGAGACTCGCAATAATAATTATAGTGCTAAAGTATTCATCTATGCTAGCTTATTGTAGCGCTTACTTGTTATAGTGTATGTATAATTAATGGTAGTCAATAGAGGTATACATTAATATTTTGGGATGACATTTATATCTGTGTGAGACGGTGCATTTATCAACTGCAATTCTGAACTTGTTACATCTGTTGCCTTAATAAATTACTTGGTTTTGCAAAACTGTTTCAGTGAATGTCCCTCAGAGGGCTCTGACAGGCAAATGTTGACTCTAATACCGAGTTATACACCAACATTACATATACCTTTAGACATAAACCATCTACCAGGTCTGGGACTAGGGGTGGATCTAGCTGCACCTAGACTCCTCTCTGAGAGGAGTTTGGAGAGCATGGGTGTCCACTCTGAGCTTTGTGACCACACAGGAGGGCTTCCCTCAGACACATACTCTTTTCACAACAAGATGCAGATTAAGCAGTGGGACAGACCATTGAGGGAGGCCTCAGAATCTCTACAAGGTTCTTCAATGGTTTAATACAGTTTAATATTTAATAAAGTGAACGTGAGTCTGGAAGCATCCCTAGGGCAACACTCACCATACAATTTAGGTTCTGTGTAAAGTTTAAGTGCAAGAAAACATTTGTCACAGCTCCATAATCAAAAGGGCATGAATGTAATCTGTAATCAAAAAAGGAAGTGCAAGAGCAGGGATAAAAATCAGAGTTAAATTTGTCCAGCAGTTCATAGTGTTGGGGAATTCACGTTGTTCCAGGGTGTTCTGCATTGTGCAAATGTAAGACACATCTGTAGCACTAGCACTAACATAATGATGGACATGCAAGATGAGGAAGAAGTGCACCAAAGAAAGCACTTTAGCTATCATTTAACATGTTCATATTACAAAATTGTAATGGCATGAGCCTCTGAAACTAGTAAATGGTCAAGGTGTAAAGGAGAAGGTGATAAAAAAAATATCTAACAGTGTTGTATATTATTAATATAATGCATAGAGTTGCTATGGAGACCTGAAGGCAAGTCAAGAGATTGCGTTTCAATATGTATGTAGAGTGAATACTTTTTATGGTATGAATTATGCAGTGTTGTGACAGGCTGGGTATGTAGATGTAGAGAAGGCACTAATTAAACAGCACAATGGCAATGCAAACTCACCAGATACCCATCTGTAGCTAAATACCCAACCTTCTGTATTGCATACCGTGCCCCAGGTGTCAATCTCTGGGTGCTCTGAGTCTTTACAGTGACCTATTTTACCAAATCCAGAGGAGTCAGCTTCTGATAAATGTTCACAAAAGGCAGCTCAGGTAAAGCAGAGAGTATTTCATGGAAAGACACATAGGAACTGCAGCTTCTTGAAGCTCCCAAGAGAAAACAACTCCTCTGTGGGAAGGGTAGGTGCCTCCATAGGAGCAGAAGAGAATTATCACAGAATTGCAGAAGTGTCTGGTGGGATGGGATCTCAGGGGTAGAGTGTCTCTACTCTAAACTCCTGCTGAAGTCAACACTGGCTTCTGATCATGTCATTCAGAGTTCTACTCTGCTGGCCCTTGAAAACCTCTGAGCATGGTTTTCCCACAACTTCTCTGGACCTCTGCTCTGCTGCTGCGTGGTCCTTAAGTAGCAACATCCTAGGACTATGCCAGATACCTATCAACACATCTGGAAGGAGTAAGGTAGGAGTGTCCCTGACACCACAGAGGCCAAACTCCTACTGTGACGCCTATTTTAGGTTATGGAATATACTGCTCCAGATACAACTGCAAATTTACTTTGCAAGACTAATTTGTACAGAAAAGTCTCATGCCACTGTATAATGCAACTAGCGTTTTCTGTTCTCATTTTGATTATTGCAAGTAAAGCAATAGCTAAATGTGGCTTCACCTCTTATTAATGTCATGGTTTAGACAGCAATGTTCACAAGCATAGAAAACACCCCTGGAAGATAGAGAATTTGAGAATGATTAGACATGAATTTATCTTAGTCCAAGAGGTCAGTGCACAGAAAAATAATGAATGTTGGACAGATTCTCCATCTTGTCCAACCCATCCACTCAAGCATGGTCACCTCTGTGAAATCCCATCATGTCTTGCAGCCACAGTGCAAATTTGGAAAGTTTAGTGACAGGAAATTGCAGCAACTAGACTCTTTCTAGTCACAGACTTCAAAGTGAATTTCTCGAGCACACTTGAGTTTAGGGAAGTCTGCAGTTGCCCCTTCGCAAAATTAATGCTGAGGAAACAGTAAAGACTCAGAATTCAAAAGGGAACAAGGACTTCACAACAATAAGACTAAACTACAATAATTTTCAAAAGGAAAAAAACCCAACCCAGAAGCCCACAAGAAAACACAAACCAGAGTTTATGCTGAACATATGGCCTAAATCCTGTCTGGTGTATATAATTCTTCCTGGGGAATCCTTTTATTTCAGCAAACACAGCAAGGATGTTCTTAATGAGTAAGAACAAGCATTTCTATTTCTGGTGTAAATTTCAGTTGCTACTGAAACTTTCACTCTCTGTTTTCTATCCCAATTATTTGTTCACATTTTTCCTTCTGTCTTTTGAGAGTTAAAGGAAGAATGACATCACATACGCTTTACACCTAACAAAAAGAATCATTCTGGACTTATTTTGAGAAACCTTCAAGTGGCAGGAAAATTTTAAATGCAGCCAGCCTTCAGTGTGTCACAGTCCCCTGTTTTGTTCCCAAGAGAGATGACTTTTGTTTTACTGAGCCAGAGGTCCTTTACTGCATGAATCATCTTCCATTCTCCCAGGGCAGTCTGATAAGGAAGCATCTTATCTCTGTTTACATAGCTACTGCTGAGGAGTAGTACCAAAAATCTGGTGTTGAGGCTTCAAAAGACCCAGTCCATCTGATACCTTTAACAAAGGCTTTGCTATCATGTTATTCTTTGCAGAATGTTGGCAAGGCACAGTTTTGTCCTCCACTTTAGAAATACCGTCTCATTTTTGAGCTAATATTACATATAAACTTCCTTACATCTAAACTGGGGGTCTTCTGGCAGTGTTCTGACTCATGTTCACATCAAAACGAATCAGAATATTCCATGACAAAAGTTGTTGCTATTATTATTAATCAGAGTGGAAAGGAGATTGTACAACTTAATTCATGCAGATAGTCCCAGTAAGGTCAGTTAGGAAAACCGTATTGAATCAGGGTGGCTTCTTGAGTGACTAATCACACAAACAAGTTAACGTTACAGTCATGAGTGCTTAATACACAGCGAAAATACGGAAAACAGCACCTGGCCTGCTAAGTTTCAAAACACTACCTTACTCGGACCGCTTTTCAGCCTCTTTGTACATTTTAAGCATTTATTTTTTAATACGTTAAAATGATCTGTTTGGTTCCTCAAACAGGAAAAAAATCACTGTTTGTTAAAAACAGATCCTCAGCTCATTTTTATTAATTAGTAAAAGTATGATCCATGATAAAATTTTTGATCAATTTCTTCTTACATTGAAAACATGATAATGAAACTAGAGGAAAGTCAAAAGGCATGTATTCAGGCATTAGGGGTTCCTTACTGTTTTTTCCGTATCTTCAAGGCTTCACGTTGTCCACGTAGTAAGAGTCACTTGGATGTAAACCTTAGTCAGGCAATCTAAGCAACCAATTATATCAGGAACAATTTACAAAACTACATCCTCAGGAAGGATTGCTTGGCTCAAAAATCTTTACCGCTCTATTGACTGTGTGCGTGCAAGTACACTCTAGCTGATCTCAAGGGCTTGGTGAACAAAGTGTTCAACAGTTACTGGAAAAACAGAAAAAGACAGAGGTAAATACACTTGAAGTGTCAAACAGATATAAAAGAGCTCATTCTTACCTCACTGCCCTTTATTAAAGTGCACAGGAACCTTGCCGTGGAACCCTGAGGCCTCATAAAGAAGCTGTTGGTTGGAGCACAAAGATGGCTGGAGCTTGCAGGGAGCAGGAAACACTGTTTTAAATAATGGCACACCCTGAAACTTTCAGTCTATTTACAACACATCTCTTTGGTTTGGTTTTATTTTTTTCTGTCTGTCTTGTTCTTTTGCATCCGAAAGCAGATGACAGAGCTGTACTTCGCTGCTTGAATCATGCAGCCTGACAGGGAAGGCAGATCGGTTATGTGGTGACCACACATAAAAAGAAGGTGGGTGTCTGACACCCAACTGTGGGGCACTCATCCAGCACAGGCATCCCCAGAATAACCCCCTCACTGCAAGAGGTCCTCCTGGCTAAGGGCGAAGGGCACCAGCCCAATAGAGAGCTGTCACTCTACGGATAATTGAGATGTATCGCTGGTTTGGAGAGAAGTTTTTCCTTAGGTTTTGAAAACAAGACTTAAGGGCTTGCATTGTTTTGCTCAGAGGATTGTATTGTCAAGTGAAACTGCAGATTTTTGAAAAAAAAAAAAAAGAGAATGTGTGAATTCATCAAGCTGATGTGTTTTGTAGGAATGATTTCAGAAACAAATAATAGACAGGCCAGGCAATTTGGGTGCAATGTCTTTCCGTATTTCTTTATCCAGCATCTTTCTGCTGATCAAACCTGCTTATTTATTTAATAAGTTCCCCAGTAACTTTGGGGAATAAAAATTCATAGCTGCACTAAATAACTGCATCAAAACAAATGTGAAGAATGATGAAAACCAAATACTACCTTCCTGCCCCCCAAAATAACCCCCCTCCAAACACATCAGTGAGAGCACCACACGTTGGGGTGGGCTGTAGCTGCTGACCCCATGGCCTGGGGTGGTGGGTCCCAACACCACTGCCCTAGAACACCAACAGCTCCCCGGGGAGTTTGTTGTGCGCCCCCCAGCCACCTCCCAGCAGGTGCACGGAGGCTTTCCAGGAGGCAGAGGGAAGCCTGCTCAATCTCCGACCCAGAGAGCTGGGTCCGGGTGTGGACTGCCAGGGGGGACACCGCGCATGTGACCCCCCGCTCTTTGTGCTGCTGTGATGCCAACCAGACCACCCCCTCGGGAAGCGGCAGGCAGTGCCTTCCTGCTCAGTGCTCGCGAGCTCTGGGAGTCCTGGGGAACAAACCTTGACAATTTTCCTAACTAGGGGATTTCTTATCCACTCTCTCTTTGTCTGCTTTCGGGGCACTTACTTGCCAGGCCTGTCACACAGCTTGCGGGGGACAGGGATGGAAACCAAATGACTCAGGGGGGAATTTGTGTCCCCACTGCTGTTGACTTGTCAGGGGACATCCCTTCAAACACTGCACTCCTGTTTTACTGCCTGTTTGACAGGGGTGGACATTCCTGTTCCTCGGAAATAACTTGGGCTGGAACTGATTGCTAAATAGGATTGTTTTTCTGACAAAGTTGCCTTTTCATTGCTAGGTTGTTGGTATTAGAGAGTTCTAAAGAGCACACATATGTTTTTCACATGAGTGTTTCAAAATGTTCGCCATGGGATTCTCCAGACGAAGGTAGCTTTCTGCAGGTGGGAAGTGTATCCTATAGGCTGAAAAAGTGAATACTTGGTCTGCCAAAATGAAATCATACGTAATGCAAAGACATGCTGCTTGGGGCCTGTCAAAACCCATTTGCTGTTTTGGGTGGCATTCAACTGCCAACAGTAAGAATTTGATGGGCCTTTGTTGCACACCTTCAAACGGCTTTCAACAGCTCAAAAGCTTAACTGAGGAAAACACTGGGAAGGAAAATATAAACAAGTGTGAGTGCAAGTAAGAAAGGAACAAATTCCCAGAGAGCAGGCTTCTCTGAAGCTCTATGATGGCCAGAGAATAACAATGGAAGTGTAATAAAGAATAAGGCCAGTTTGTCATGAAGTGTGCATCCATTGCTGACTACCTAACTAGCCTTTAGAGATAAGAAGGAAGCAAAGTTAGCCAAATGAAGGACACCAGGTGGAATCCTCCAGTCAGACTGGGAGGCTCAAGGAACACAAAGGACTAAGCAGGAGAGATAAGGAGGGAAGCTCACAAGAGCTGGTTCTGCAAATTGGAAAAGACCCAGGATGGTACAGGGCATGCGCCACAGACAAGTTCAAGAGTTTAACCCTGAGGAACACTCAGATCTTCATCCCCAACGACCACCAAGGACCACCAACGGAAGCGTAACTTGGCGGACTGAGGCGGAACTATGGGAGGAAATTATGTTAATGAATACCTGGAAATAATTAGAATAACCCGACCTGTTCTTAGAAATGTAATAGGCATGTGTAAAAGCTGTAAATATAAGGTAAGAATCCCAACACTTGTGCGCACACGTATGGAAGGAGCTATCCCCCGTGCTGCCCAGTGCCGCAATAAAGAACATCTGCTTAATTACACTTGGTTGTTATTGAGTTTTCTTCGATTCAGAAGTGCTTTGAACATATCTTTTTTCCAGTCCGCACTACATTCAGTAACACTTACCTCATAACTCTTTGTCATAGGACAAAACAATTACTGTGGTAGAGCAACTGTATGTGGATTCTTCTGTTGATATGGCAGAAGTTAAAATGACTGTAAGAATTTAGCACTGATCTTCAGGGTTGTCCAGTTAAGCCTCTCACTGAATCACTGTCAATGTGGAGTCTTTAATTGTGCTATATAATTTTCCAATCACAAGTGAAAGAAAAACATATATTCCTTTATTACAAGGTTTTTTGTAGTAGGGGTTAATTTGGTTTGCAGTTTCACATTTTTTTAATAGGAATGCCCTTTATTCAGAGGATTTCTCAAGCACTTTTGATGCGCTAGCATTGACTTACTTGTCAGCTGACGAAGTGGCCTGCATTTCACAGAGCTACTTACCTTTATAAATTTTCATTGCTATTTTGCAGTGGGGTTTTGGATTTTTTTTTTTTTTAAATTTGCTTTGTTTTAATTTCTATGACTTTTCATTTTGCCCTTGGTCCTAAATCTCATGTATAAGTGGAATGCTTCCAGCTGAATTAATCATCAAACAACCATGCTTTTCTTTTGGCAACAGCCAGCTGGGTTAGGCTCTGTCTAGCCCATACAGGTATTAGAGATAGCAGCTGTCCAGCTCTTCCCTCCACTGTTAAACTCAGTGGGAGAAGTCACAAGCAAGAGTGGAAGGAGCTAAGAGCCATGAGTGTAGAGAGTGCATTCTTCTCCTCTTGGTTTGGGGCTGGCTCTGCTCCTTGCTTTAGGGGTGATGCTGCCAGAACAAGATTCACTTTCCTCTTGTGTTGTTGATGTTCTGGGCATCAGCGGGCTCCATCGTGTCCACTGTTTCATCTGCCTTTTGGCCAGTTGTGTCCAAAGCCACCAGATCCAGCGGGTTGTCCCGGTGTTGAGGAGTAGCAGCCGAAGCGCTCCAGCTGAGGGCGCGTTGTTGGTGTAGCCCTGCTTAGCACAGCAAGGGCTGAGGATCTGGTGTAGAAAGGTGATAGAGATGTCTGAAGTGGGACTTACACATATCTTCCTCCAGCCAAAATCAGAGTCTGGGAAACCCTTACTCCTGATAAACTGGGAAGCCTTTACTCCTGATAAGCTGATAAAACCTGGGGTCTTAAAACACACAGGTGTTTGCAGTCCTTGGTACCTAAACCCTTATGGAAAATTGACAGCCCCAGGGCACACCTGCAGGGAGGCTGACTGAAATGCCTCTGTGAGGTGTGATGCTGTGGCATTTCTCCCTGAAGTCTTCACTTGCTCGCTCTAGAGGAGCTGAAAAATATGCTTCTGCAGATGCGATATTGGGCAGCTCAAGAAGGAGCTGTGTCAGTTCCCACTGTCTAGAGCTGCAGGCCTTTTGGTCACACTGTGATGGCTCCCTTTTCTTCTGCTAAATGTGTTAATAATGTTGTATCGCCATGGCAATTGCATGCTAATAATGCTGGGGTATTGCACAACTAAGGGGCTCCTCTTAACCTTGGAGGCATATTCAAAAATAACTCTACAAGTACTTTAAAAACAAAAGCTTGTGTAGCTCTGGTATCAAAAGAATCTGAAATTATTATTTTCAAGTTAAACAATTATGCTATTTGAAAAATGGAGAGTACCATGTGTATGATGTCCTTCACAATTTTCTAACGTACACTTTGGAGGTGTTTCAGTTAGTAAAGCGCCAACATAGGCAGAGCTTTCTGTTGCAAAGTATGCTTTTTTTTTTAAAAAAAAATAAAACTTCATACTAACCATGCCACTCTACATACACTCATGCATATACAATTTAATGTATAGCAGGTCTCCTATCTCAAAGAGTATATATCGAGCTGAAAAGCTTCACAGAAAGGCAACAAATACAATCAAGTATCTGTAATGGCTTCTGCATAAAAACCTAAGTAACAGGCTGAGAATCATCAGTCTGGAAAGGGATGTTGTAGGAAGGATATTATTTCATGGATGGAGAAATTTATATGTATGAGCTATTCACTGTCTTGTGCAGTATGAAACTCAGAACCACCACAGAAAGCTAGTTGGAGCCAGTTCCAAGGCCGTTCTTTGTGGTGTGTTGTACAGATGGGCACTCCCCACGATGATACTTGCCTGGGGGCAAAAGGGAGACTGGACAAGTAATTGGAGCTATCAGCTGGGGCTAGTAGGCTCCTCTAGCCTTCTCAGGTGGGGGCTGAGAAAACACAAGTGGGAGCGGTTGTCTCTGCGTGCGCAGCTCCTGCCCTACAAGATGCATGCACGTATGGCTGCAGCTGCTGTCAGAAACGCCCTGCCGGGAGAACCAGGAGCAGGGCTGTCCGATTCAGGGTAGGAGCCGCAAGCGACCCTGGTGCAGGAGTCCCTCACTGTCCCAGGTGCAGTCACACGCACTTGAAACACCGCAGGCAGAGCTAGGTGCTGGTGGCAGGGCCAGTAAACAGCCCCAGACATGGCAAGCAGCAAACCAGGTCCAGGTCCATCCAGGGAGCCCAGCCAAGGAGCAAAAGTAAACCAGACAGGAGGCAGAACTGGGGATGAGGCTGTGCTGTGGTTCCTGAGTCCATCCAGGAGGCAGGGCCAGAAGCTGAATTCAGGTGCATTCACAGCAGAGCTCAGGCAGGGTCCGGGTTCCCATGTCTGAGCTGAAATGGGGCTCTTGTGCCGTGGGCAGACACTGTGTGTGGAGTCCCAGCTGAGGCTTGTCAGGGCAAGTAAGGTCTGTTGGTGTCCTCAGGGCCCTGACATGCAGGTTCTTTAAAGGATTCACATGAAGCTTTTCCTTGCAGGGGCTGGGTGCAGAGCACATCCAGTCTAAATGAAGATCTCTGCCTTTATCTTCATGCTGCTCCTGAGGATCATGCATGTGTTCCAGTGGTGGCAAAACGTTGCTTGCTAGTGAAGGACTGTGCTTAGCAGCTGCTTCAGAGGAAGCATCCTCACTAGATGTGCAAAGGTTCTGCTAAAGTGCGGAATCCACTACAAGGCGATCTGTATTTTTGCCTGGCTCTAGTCATTAGTTGAAGAAATAATCAGATTAGCCATTTACTAACAGTTAGTTTTGACTTTAGTAATAACCACCATAGAAAAAAGCCATTTTGAAATAGTGGTTTCAGCCTTCCTAAAAGCTCTGTGTTGCAGCACGAAAGAGTTCAGCTGATAGGAGTGTGCAGCTATTCTGTCCCGCTGCACAGGCCTGTCCATAACACAAAGAACTGCACTATAAAATGCTTGTGCTTTTCTAATTTTTTACAATTTAATGCTAAGGTTGTGGGTTTTTTCCTTGTTTTTATTTTTTCTTTTCCTTTGGTTCATGTGTGTGTTAGTGTGTTTATTTGTTTTCAGTGAGAAAACAAATAAAGAGAACATTGTGGGAGATCCCTGGGAAGAGTGAGGAGTCCTGTAAATACTGTCTCAGGTGGAGACAGCAATGCTGTCATCCCTTTGTGCCAGTCTCTTCAAGATTTCTTTTTTAACAGAAAAATGAAAGTATGGTCACACGTTGGGGAATCTGGTCAGCCCTTAATCTGGGCATGGATGTTAGTAAAGCTCCCTGCTTCTTCAAGCATCTTAATGCAGATGGCTTGTGAACTTGTGCACACACAGTCAATATGCAGGAAGGGGTGTTCCTCTTGCCAAAGCCCTACCTAAACTATTACTCTGAAATTCCAAGTTTAGGGAATTTCAGGGGTTTTTGAAATTTTCAATTTTTTCTGGGTATTTTCAAATGAAACTACAGTAGTATAAACTGTATTATACAACTCTGCTTTGAAGCTTCAATTAACCAGCCTATGAGATGTTAGCACTTTCCTGCTTCATATTGCTCCCAATCAAGTTGAATAACAGATTGCCATGGAAGACTGAATTAAACTATATGTGACATTAATTCCATTTTTGGTTTATGTTTAACGATATAAAGCTGCTAACTGCATTGTAGTTACTAGTGATGGATTTTCAAGAAAGCAAAGCTGTTCCGAATTTCTTTCAAAAATGAATGAATGGGAGGATATTTAGTGGGATTTTTTCCTTGCAGATTTAGGCATTGCCTAGAAATCCGGAGAGGTGTAGCATAAGGGGATGGAGGTAAGCTTCTTAGTGCCAAACGTTTTTGGGTTTTTTTCTGATTATTGTTGAGATGAGATACTGGTTTGGAAGAAAGGGTGTGCATGCAGGGAACCTGTCTCTAAGAGACAGAGAACAGGCACATGGCATAAATGCCTCATGAGGTGTTTTTCTGGCATCACTCCAGCTCTGAGCCTGCAAAAAAGGTGCTCACAAACAGTAGGTCTTGCCAGTCACCTTTACCTCTTAGACAAATGCTCACTGCTTGTGCTCACTGTCACAGAACCCCCAAAACTATACATTGGTGGCCTATTTAGAGCATGACTGTCACTGTTATTAAAAAGAAAATTAAGAGTCTGTCTTGCTAGAAGAAAATAGAAGGCGTTGGATATTTACTCTCTTTAACTAGAGGCACAAGTGATTATCATGTCTCTTTATAAAAACCTTTAGAAATAGTGATATATTGAAAAGTGGTAGCCCGTTGCTCAGGAGAGTGGGCAGACACACAGACACACAGACACCCTACCCCCCCCGCGCGCCTTAGAACGACTGATGTCCTGACACAGGGCCGTTCTCATGTTGGCCCAGCCTTGGTCATGAAATACCCAGCATCAGCTTTGCCTGGCACTCAGGGATCTGTTCTCTGTGGTATAAAAAGGGCGGTAGTGAAGGAATTAAAAATAAAAGCTCCATCTGTGCAAGTCAGGTGAACCGCCTCACACACGGAGCCTTGCTGAGCTGAAGACACTGTCTTTGTTATTGCTGCACTGCTGTCTTTGGTAGCTGATTCAGCTGGATGAGCCTTTCCTCTCATGACAGCTCTTTCAAATCCTGCAAGATGAGGATGGTGCAACAACAAAAACAGCCCACCTCTTCTGACAGTTCGCAGAAGTTTGTGCATTTGCACAGGTGACTTCTCTTGCACAGGCCACGCACAGTACAATCATCACAGGGTCACTTGCCTGCTGCAGTGACATTCAAGCACTCTAGCCACCCATCAAGATCATACTTCTTGTTAGCAAAGTATAAAATTGATTACAATTAACTGAGATAAATAATTTGAAATGGAAATGTAATTGAGATGAGAAGATTAAGAAATGAATATTGAATCTAATGAGGTAACTTAAAATACTTCAAATTAAGATTACTTTGATTCCTTATACTAATTGCCAAAGTTTAAATATGCAACAGGGTTGGCATTTAGGAAGACAGTGTTGGCATCCTTGAGACATCCTTTAAGGGTTGTATTCCAGCAGCCAGACAATGACACTCCACACAGGACCTTTGAGCCTCCACAGCCTCGTTCAGGTGGAAACTCTAGAGTTGAAAAGACCAGTTACCAAAATTTCCCCTGACTTCCACTGGTCCAGAATGTCACTATTCATATTTTAGTAACAACAGAGAAACATGTGGCAAACTTGTTCTCCTAACTGCATGCAGAAATATTTTATTCTCAGCTAAAAACAAACTAATAAGAACAAGGAAAACTGTTTTCAATATATCTGTTTCCATAATGCCTAAAGATTAGTTATGTAGGAAAGGAAGATTTATGCAGAGATTTTTTTAAAGCCACTGTATGTAATTTTACTTTCAGTAAAAGATATTCCATGTGGTTTAACCAGTTTTCTGAGTATTAGTCTTTCTTTTAACAAAGTTAACCAAAAAACTCTCTGATTTCAACTTCCACATGCCATCATAAGCAGTGCTATAGGCAGGTGATATACTGGGCAAGTGACATGCTGCCGATGTCTCCTCCTGGAAACAGAAGGCGGTACAGCCCATCAGAGGACATGGCACAGCAGGTTTAGCCAGCTAGGAGCAGCGTGAGGAGAGGCTGATGCCAGGCATCTCTAGTCCTGAGCTCCAGCATGTGGCAAAGTGCAGTGGGTTCCCAGAGGTCAACAGACTGTGGTCTCAGTCTGTAGGAGAGGAACATGGGTGCTCGTCCTGAGAAAACTCCTAACTCCAGCTGCCCATCACACGGGGGCTTGCTGAAAGTGTGGAGGGGTCATAGCCTGTGATCTGAGACCAGCAAATCACAATTTAAATATCACCATTGTCAGGTGTTTAATCACTCAGTAAACTCAGCTCATGCTTTATGTTTATGTTGATGTTTATCTTTGAAGACCCACTTGAGCTGATTGGGTCAGACCTCTGTGTTGGTTCATGGACTGAAGCATGCAGAGCAGCAGAACTTGCCAGGTGCTCTGGAAGAAGCTTGTCACCTTCCAAAATGGGAGGATATTTCGCAGTTATTACCTGAGATGCCCCATGGCGTTGTAGCAGCAGAGTCAATGCTAAATTTGCAGCCTCTGGGCTGAGCCACTGGGACTTACCTACCTTTAGCACAGGTAAGGGAGGAGCTAGCTAATAGAAATATGGGAAGACAGCTCAGTTTCTTTGCTCTAATTGCCCCTTCATGATGAAGACAGTGTCTGCTTCTGTTGAAAGAGTTCTTACGGAGATTGAGGACTGTTCACGTAGTTGAATTCCTACACAGAAAGACTATCTGGTTGTGCCGTGTCTTACCTGTCTTTTGTACAGGCGCAGCAGATTTTTTTCCTTTTCTGCTGTTCAGATAGGGTTTCTCACATCATTCCTGTTCTCTGGTACCCTAAGGGACTGGAACTGGCATCTTGAGTCAGATTCATCTCATTGCACACAACGTCATGATATAATCCTCTTTCTATGGACAAGGTAGAGGAGAAGCAGACTGTACTCACCCTCAGTGTGCAGGACCACCTTTGCTCCACACATGGTGAGGCTCTTGATAGACTGTGGCAGCAAAAAACATTAAAGCAGGGGCAGAGAAACGCCTCGAGGGCAGGCTGTCACATAGGCAGGTCACAGCCTGGCAGAGGGCGGTTTGCAGCCAGTCAGCCCGAGAACATCTGGCGTGCCCTCAGCCTGCTGCATGCAGCACATCTCAGCTGTGTCACCTGCTGGGCGCCACCGCTGCCGAGCCCTGCAGAAGTCTGGCACCCTGTGGGAGCCCCATGGCAGAGGCATGCCTGTGGCTGTGGGCATGCCTTCTGTCCTGGCCTGAGGAGCCATCCATGTCGCTGGGTGCAGTCCCTGCTCCTCTGTGGCACTGGTAGAGCTGGGCCAGCTTGCCCTGGGGAGTGGCTGACTGTGCTGCTGCCTCTGACAGCTGAGCCTGTCCTGTCCTGTTCCTTCCTCACCCAGGCACCTTGCCTACACTCACTCCTAGTGGTCTCCACAGCTGGCTGTCTAAAACAACAATCCTCATTAATGCTAATTAGTAGTAATTGGGCATAGAAGCCTTATACCCTCAAAAGGGCAGGCTGTGCTACCAAGGAATGGGCGCAAGTACACCTACAGCTATAGCGATGGCTCTACACCCTGCCACGACAGGGTAGCAGTCTGCTGTCCTTTTCATTCCCCAGTTCAGAACACAGATCAGCAATAAATTAATTCCTGTCTTCCCTGTGGAGCACCTCTGCCTCTCTCCTGGGTGATGCAGTGCTGCTGCTACTGCTCATGGGCCGGTCCTTCTGCATGTGGGTTGTATCCAGCCCCGCAGAGCACTGAGCACTAGAAACATTCCCTTGACTGCCTGCGCAGCGGCAGGGACTGCACAGTCTGAGCCTGGTATAGTTGTTTGATTATTTTTAAACTGAATTACAGAGAACAGAATAGATGCCTTGGGGATTTTCTGAGAAAATAGAAAATGTATATGCTTTGGCTGACACTGTAAGCTCCTGCTTAAGAAAGATGTGCTAGACTTACCATGCACCATGATTTTGCCGTTCACTCCGATATGATTTTTGGTTCATCACACACAATTCTGGCTCAGAGATGCATGGTGTGGTTTTACACATCTTATTCCTTAGCCTTTTAACTTTCTGTTCTCCCTTGTTAGGAGGAAGGAAACCCCTTTGTGTATTTGAACTACCATAAAGTTTTTAGATCACTATGTTTCCATTCTCCTTTTGTAACCTAATATTCAAATGCCTTTTTTAAAAATAAAATTATCTTTATTAATGAACAAATTACTTTGGTAAATTTGATGTAATCTTGTTATTTTCACAAATAGCGGCCCCAACAATTTGTAGTAAATGTCTGCAGTCTAAAGTCTTTCTGGAGAAAATGATGGAAAACCACAGCAACCATCCCAGGCTGGCAGCTATTTCTTTATAAATAGTCATCTTTCCATGGTACCTTAAGGACTTTTCTAGCTGCCTGAAGACTGGATTACAATAGCTGATATTTTTGTCATATCTTTCCCTCTGCAGATTCCCAGAGCTACCATGCACTTTGCCTCTGGGAAGCAAACAAGTGTGTTATAGAAATCAATAGCTACTTAACCAAATGTCATAAAAGAAGGCTATCGAGCCCTTCTATTAAACAATGAAATGCTTGCTTATCTTCAGTTCTGATGTGAAAAACCTCACAGCCTCACCAGGACAGTGTGTGGATCTAAGCACTGCTGCCACAGAAGGGTGGCTGGGGTCAGCTGGGTCAGGCAGCGTGGGTGCCACCGGAGGTGCTCTCCATCTGCACCAGGCGCAACCCCGGGGAATTCAGAGAAATTCAGGAACACTCTCCTAAAGCAAGGAAGAGCTCTCATGGGTGTAATGTCACAATAAAACCAGTATATGGCAGGTGAGACAGGTAGGCTCTGCATGACTGAAAGGAGTGAAAGAGAAAGATAATCTACCTTATTTTCTCCTTTGACAGCATATCACTGAAAATAACCGACCCAGGGAAAGAGCCTGCCAAATACTCTGACAAGACAGACAAAGTTTGTTAAGTTTGCCAGATACCATAAGTGATTCCAGGTCCATTGGTGTCCTGTGTGCAGAATTCTTTGCTTTTACATCCCCGCGTCACACAGGCAAAGGCAGCGAGGAGCCTGTGCTCCTGCTGCACAGCACAGGCAGCCCTGAGCTGGAGCCCTGCTGCCTTGGCTGGGCACTGCCAGCTGCCGTGGCCTAGGACGGTGTTCGCCTCGAGCGAAGCAGCGCCCGTACCGCCGTGTTCGGAGTGCTGCTGGTCCCCGGCTGGGTGTGAGGGCGGCGTGGGTCGGCCCTGCAGCGGTGAGCGGGGCCTCAGCAGTCCAGATGTGCCCCTGTCAGGCCAAGGGACTGTCTCCACAGTTGTCTGTTCTGGTAAGAGCTGCTCGGGTGACCTACCTATTGTCAGACAGACCTCGGTCTCAGCCTGGGCTGAAGGGTGGTAGTCGGGTTTGCCTCTCCTGAATCACGGCCCTGTGGGAAATTCTGGGTTCAGGACCACAGGTGCGGTGATGCGTGTGGGACAGAGCAGGGCAGGGGCGCTTTGGCGAGCTTTGAGCCATGCTAGTAATAACAGTAAAAAAAATAATAACCAAAAATGTTTAATCCCTGTACAGGCAGCAATGTACATCTAAATGTAGATATCCTTTTATATTTTCAATGTTACAATAATTCACAAATGCAACAGCCTGTAGGTGCGTCCCACTCTTGAGTGTAATACAGATTTTTAAAAAAAGTCTGCCTAATAGAAAGAATATCAAAGACTTTAATTTTGAAGTAAAAAAAGAATTAATCTTCTACTAAACCATCTGATGCTTCCAAAGCTTAAAAAATGCATTTAAAATTTTGTTTATTGTTGTGTTTAATCCTAAATTTCAAAGAAAGTGATATCGTGACTCACACCTGCTTGTAACATCTAGCATTATTCCCAGAAAGACTAATCAACAGATTTGATGTAAAAGATTAATTACCGTCCTCTCAGGAGACAGTTTGTTTACTAAACAATCAGCCATATGCAAACTACTGACTTAAGTGTCATGTTTAATGGCTTCTTGAGGGAGTGTAACTGTTTGTTTATGTTTTCATACAACTACTTCAGCTAAGCAGTTTGCTTTCTAGGGAAAAGGTAGAAGTTGGAAGTGATTACACTCTCTTTTTCGTCCAGTGCATTGTAGGAAGAAACTTTTCTGTGAAAGCAAATGGAGCTGGCTTGTGACTTGACTTTTAGGATAAAAAGCCACAGCAAACCTTTTGTGCCCTGTTTGTGATAAGCATCTTGCTGTGCAGATATCGTGTAAAAGTCTGTGGATGAAATTGCAGGCAGGGGAAGCCATGCTTGATATACGTGAGGTGTGGGCCAGTGTGGAAGGTCCTGGGGGGAGTTTTGTATGCAAACCAAGTATGCGTAAGCCAACAGAAGGAAAGGAGTATGAACCGTGTGCACAGGCAGAGGGGATTTTTTTTTTTTTTGCTTCAACACCCAGCCTAAGTGGGTGACTGAATGATTATCAGTTGTTGAAGGACAGATGGATTTAAGTTCTGGGTGCGTGGGAGTGGTGGTCCTGCAGACCCACTCTGTTCCCAGCGTGATCTGTAGGCACGCTGTTGGCAGCCTGTCTGCTCTGCGACCATGCTGCCATGGTGTCCTGGTTTGGGCTAAAGCAGAACTAATTCTGTTTTAGTGCTTTTACTTTTCAGTTAAGTCTCTTCTAAGTAACGGCACTTTCTGAAAAACAGCAGCATGTTTTTCCAGACAGTGACTGCTTCTAGCAGTGGTAACGCTCGATGTTTATAGTTAATACTAAGGGATGGTATGCAGAGAGGCTCTTGCTTATACTTGCTCCTGTAAGCAACCAAGGTCACTGCTAAATTCTGTACCCCGTGTTGAGGTGCTGGAAGGGAAAAGGGTTGCAAGCACGTAAAAAGGTTGCACCTGCGCAGAGGAGCGAGCTGGACAGGTGACCCAAACCTGACCAACAGCGTATTCCATCCGTTAGACATCATATTCAGTATAAAGCTGAGGGATCGCGAGGGTCAATCTCTCTTCTTCGATGGCCGACGTCTGAGGAGGACTCTGTCCCTTCTTCTGTCTTCGATCCTGATCCGTGCATTCCTGAATCCAGCGCCTGTACCCGGTTCCTGTCTGCTGCTGAGTCCAGCCTGGGACTGCCCCAGTGCCAGCCCTGCAGCATCAGGGTGGAGGGAGCTGGGGTCGGTATTGCTTCTGTATTGGTTTTGTATATATTTCATTATTTTCTTATTTTTGTTATTATCTTTTCTTTTATTGTTATTGTTTCATTAAAGCTGTTTCAGTTTTCTTTTCCAAACTATGAAGTCTCTCTCCCTTGTTCTCTCTCCCCTCCCCTTCTGAGAGGGGAGAGGGGTTAACAGAGCGCGTCTGTCATTAGTTAGTGGCTGGCCCAGCCTCAACCCTTGACACACAGCTTAGAGCAGGGAGCATGGTGTGGGATGTGGGCTACCAGCATGTGGAGGAGCCCAATGCCTTCCTGAGCACCAGGATGACCTGTGGTGAGGAGCCTGTGAGAGATCTGTGGGAGGCCATACGATCAGTGGGACTGCGTGCTGGGTCTGGGCATCCAGCGCCATCCTTCAGCCCCACCACAAAGGAACTTTCCCTGGGTTTTGCCATGGTTCCAATGCCCTGGAGGTATTTCTTGAACTGAACCTGGAACAACAGCTTTAATGAATACTCATAAAGCTTTCCTTCATGGTGACTCCTTTCAGAACCCAGCTGCTTTTGCTCCCCTATATCACATCACTGTTTTGTGTGTCCTGACAGACTTTCCCCCTGCTCGTCTCTTCCTTGCCAGCTGAGAGCAGTGCAGCAGAGTCCCTCCTCTGCCCTGGGAGCACAGCACTGTGGGGCTCAGTCCCAGGCCTGAGGATCTTTTGTCTTGCAGAAACCCACATAAATAACCCTAAGCCAGTCACCTCAATGAACTTCAGTAGCTCTAGAGAAATCAGTAACCAAGCTTTCAAGGAGGTGTTTGTGGAAAGTGTAAAGGCCAAATTATTTTGATCCTAAACCACAATTCGTAATGGGTGGAACAAGATGCATTGCATAAAGTTTCCAAGGGGAAAATAAAAATAGTGCTGTATGTCTTAGGGTGACTAACCGTACACTGAAATTGTGACTGTCTTACAACACAAGGAATAGACACAGCAAACATTTTTGAGGGCTACATGCAAGAGATCTTTATCAGGCCACGGCAAATAGGAACGAAGTCTGGAAAATCCAGCCTGTCAGCAGACAACCACACAGAGAAGAGAGGTATAAAGTCACCAGAGCCTTTTTTAAAAAATTTGTCTCCTAATTTTAGACTTCTGTACAGTTAATTTAAAATTTAATTTCACATGAAACGATAGCTCACGAGATAAAGATGGCCAAGAACTAATTCCCTGTAGCAGTGTGGGACTATATAGCAGAATAACAGCTCATTTAAAAATAACAGATCCATAATTTGATGCATTATTCACTTGTCTTTATTTGTAGTTTATTGTGTTGCAAATCATCGTATCGTTCTGTTTAGGTCATTACACAAAAACTTGATTGCACTTTCCAGCCTCCTGGGGGAAAAAACCCCACAACGCAAACACAATATTTGCATGGTAATATCAGGGTTTCTCCTGTGAAAGATTTTATGTAGCAATGCATTAAAAATTAATTGTGAGTGTCTGTGTGCGAGTGCTGGCAAAGGCTCCTGGAGGACACAGGAGGCAGAGGGTCAGGTTCTTGGCCAGGTACCACAGCACGGGCAGAGACAATAGCTCATGTACCCCTTCTCTCATGAGGGTCCAGGCCCTGTGAGCCCTGTCTGAGCACGGTGAACTCAGAGCACCGTGTCCGTGACCATGCTGCTCCTAAAGAGCTGTCTGAAAGGGCACGATGCACGGGGGGGTGAAGAGGAGGAGCAGACTAGAGAAGACCCAAGGCCTGTGAGAGCTTGGGTTGTGCTCATGTGCTGGGCCAAGGATGCAGCTGGGCTTCCCCTGAGCTCAGGGGTTTTACCAGAGGATGTCACAGGAGGGCTCCTGACCCGGAGCAGTTTTCCTGTTAAGGCCAGTGAGGGTGCCAAATGGAGGTATGTGAAACGACAGTATTGCATGTGATCCACCTACAAAGCCATCACTGACAGTGCAAGATTATTAGACATCCATGTACCAAACTAGAAATGTATCTACTGAACTAGCCACATGGCAGCTGCTTCTCCTCTGCCCGTACTAGTAAGGCAGCGTATGAAATCTAGTGCCACTTGTATGGGATTTGCACTGATCATCTGTAATGGAATAAATCTCACTCCAAGGGAGAAAAGAAACTCCTGTAAGAAAGAACAGTGCACATCGAACTATAGAACAGTTTGGGTTGGAGGGGACCTTGAAGATCATCTAGTCCTGACCCTTTCCAACATCTCTTTCCATTGCTGAGATTTTAGCTAATCTGCTAATAGTTCCTTGTTTCATTTCCTCTTCCAGTCGTGAGCTGTGACACTGAATGCTGATGAGGTAATATTTGTCCTAAACGCTGATGTTCATTTTGGGTGATTAATTTGGGTTGCTAACTTTCCTTAAAGAAGTGTTACAGTTGCCTTGTTCAGGAAACATGGCTGGAATGTGTTTCTTAAAAACCTTTGTGTCCTTGCACACTATGCCTTTACTCAAATTATCTGCTAGAATATTTAAGCTCTGACAAACAATCTATGATTTATCAATGCAGAAGCATCCCTTTCACTACTTTGCATTATAGTAATTATTAAAAATGGGTAGATTTGATCTTCTCTTCTAATTAACTTTTAATTGCTTCCTAGCTGGTAGTTATTAATATTTCATATATGTTTATTCTCCCAATATGACCCGCCTTTTGGGGACATCTTGGTGCTTAATTAATGAATACTGACGACTCCATGCAGTCAAAACATTCTAAAGTAGACCCTGTGCCTGAAATGGGGCAGCATGGGCCTTGCTGTGCCTCAGCACCGCTTTGGAAAGCTGAGCATGCCAACACTGCTGCAGTGTCTCCAGCAGCTTGGAGGGGACAGCAACGCGTTGGCTGCTCTCTGCTGCAAGGAAATGCTGCTTGGGCGGCTGATGTTGTGTGAGATTGGGCTTTGGGACAGGGTCTCTCATGGCGGGATGCTCCTGCCATTCCTGGGGCAGCGCCAGCCCTGGTCTGAGCAGCAGGCCAGCCTGCCCTCAAGCTGAGAGCACAGCCAGGGCCACACGAGCACTTTGCTTCTGCTGCCACCCTGCAGGGGTCCTGGGCGTCAGACCCACGCAGGCAGCTTGCTTTGCGATAGAGACTAAGGCTGCAGCCCTGTCACAGCTGCCCTGGCTCCTGTCATGATCACCCAAGTCACACCTGCAGCCACCCACACGATGCCAGTTTCTCAGGAGACACGTTATGGTTTGGCCTCATCCATGGAAAAGAATTCACTTTGTCACCTACTGTCACGTGAGCAAATTTTGCACAAAGTCATTAAATAAAATGCATCTGTCCCAGTTAAGGAAATGTGTCGATTCATTTCTGAACACACTTGCATGGATAGGTTATGTCCCTCTAAGATCAGGGACTGGATTATGAAGACAAAGCCAGCTAAGCTGCCACCACGCCACATTCAAGCACATCCTGACTGCTCACTGCTCTGTGGGCAGTACACCAGCACAGGGAAGTGTCCTGCCAGTGGGGTCAAAGTGCTGTCCTGTCAAATAATGCAAGTGGTCAACACTCACAAGCGTCTTACCACATTATGTGATCAAAGCTGATTCCTGGAATGGATGAAGGGAACTAATCGGGCTGGCCAGGTTGTGGTTTCAGCCAAGTAAAATTACAGTCAGCCATTGTCCTCATGTCCTTACATAAGATACATTAACTCAGTATTTACTTCATCAAAAAGTAAGTTTAGGCCTCAAAAAATAGGAAACCACAAAACTTTTGTAAAAGTAACTGAATAAATCAAGCTGGGTATTTGCTCCTTGGAAAAACAATAGCAGAAATGAAATTATAGAAAATCCTGTGATGAAATTTCTATAGCTTCAGTGTTTGAAATTGTCACAGCCACTATGCTCACGCTACGTTTTTACTCTGCTCCCATGAGCAAGGTCTTATTTTCTGTTCATTGTTACACTGCAGAAATTTAGCACCTATTTGTCTTTAGTAGCTTGTGATGCTTTCAGATATGTACTGACAAAGCAAAAGTTCTGCTAAGTGTGGGCTTCTCATATGCTTTCTAGTTTATAATGTATAGTGTATTTATGTCCTATTAAGAGAAAAAATTAGGAATCTTCTTCACACCCCCTTCGATCTCTCTCTCTAATTTTTATATGCTATACATAATCTAAAATGAGAAAGTTAGAGGAAGAGATACTGAGATAGAGAAAGAGAACATAAGGGAACATGAGGAGGCTTCTTGAATTTTTCTTAACAATGCACAAAAAGCGAAATTGTCATTATATATATTTACATGTACATACAACGAACACTACATGTATATATTACATATTTATGTAATATTCTGTTATATATTTTCCTTACATATATATATAAAATATATACTCTGTGTACAATACATGTGTGCGTATTTTTGGGTTAAGAACCATCTACAGAAATCTTGTACGGTTAGAGGTATTTTAATTGTAAGGGAAAGATAAAGGCAATCCCACTGCATAATCTAGGTTGCAACAGCCTAGAAAAGCAGTGCTTATTCCCAGCGTTCTTTCCTTGTATGCCTCGAAAACACGTTTTAGTTAGTGTTTAAGGAGCAGGACATTTACGACGACATTAATCTCAGGCTGCTTAAAATGCAACTTCAGTAGCATAGCTTAACATTTGCAGCATCACAAGTGACAAAATTTCATATGCTATTAATTCCTCAACATTCTCTACCCCACAGATGTTGGCAATATTATATATTCCATAATATATATGGAAACCATTCAGAAGACTGTTAAATTCAGTAGTAGAAATGGAATTCAGTGGGTCTGGCAAACAACTTTAAAGATTCTGAATTGTGCAATAAAATAGGAAAATATACACTGTAAAAAGGGTATAACCCTTTCCTTCTTTAGTGACTGAGAAACTTTTAAACTTTTTTGAGGCAAATCGCTAAAACTTACTGTAATTTACCGTATGACATAATACAAACAGCCTTCTACCTCTCTAGAGACAGGACATATATAGAGATAAAGCTCTATAAATACAGGCTGAGAACCTCCACCAGGTGCATTTTTAACTAATGCTAATGGTTTCCCACATCCATCCCCAGTATTCAGGATGACTAACATAGAGTCAGAAGCAAAAGAACTGCCAATGAATAATTAAAAGTAAACTTGTGTGATCCAATAGCAAGACACTTCTAAGGTTTGGCTGGACATTGCTAGGAACATGCTAGGAAAAAGAACCTGCCTGACTTTGGAGTTTTACCCCATTTCCACTGCAGGCACGTACCCTACCACTTCCTAGGCTTTTGGCTGCTAAGGCGGCTACTTTTAGGTAATGTAAATTAGCTGATTACAGCATATTTAAAAAAAAATAATCTGAAGAGGTGAACCTTTTTTTTTAAGGCAGTACTAGTCGATATCTTCTGATAATCCTCCCATTCATGTCACAAAAGGCAGTACAAATTTTCTACCTTCCTACGTTTTCAGCTGAGGATAAGCTCGTTTGCAGTGCCTTATTTTGAAAATTGTAATGAGGTAGAAATTCTGCACTTTCACAACCATTCTGGTGCCATGAGGCAGTCAGGTACCACATTGGAAATGGAGAAATACTTCAAGGGTTCAGTATGCACAGAGATGACCCTGCAGCTGCCACTGCTGAACGTGTGTTACAGGATGAGAAAAACCCACTTGGCCTAAAGGAGGGCACCTAAAGGAGTGCTCCTATCCTGCATCCTATCCAGAGGCTGATGGTAACCCCCGTTTCATGTGGAATAATTTTTGCCATCAGCAGGACTGCTTTCCCAGTCTGGGAGCAGTTCTGACTCTGCAGAGCCTGCACAGAGGCACAAACTGGTCTGTGAACAGCCCGCCCCAGCTCTCCTGTAACAGGGATAATGGCGACAGTGGCTGGGCCTAAAAGAGTCTTGGGCCTGAAAGAGCCACCCTGAGCCCATCTCACTCCGCTGATTCTGCCCACGGAGGGGCTGTTTTTGACGTGAACTTCCCCCGCGTCCGCAGCGGCAGCCCGACCGCGGGCACGCTGGGGCCTCTGGGGTGCTGTCCTGGGGCCCTGTGGTCGAAGCCCCAGCACTGCTCTCCCGAGGAGGCAGAGGACCCAGAGCCCAGGCTCCAGCACAGGGGCAGAGCAGGTGAAGGGCTGGTGTGCGGGGAAGCAGCACGAAGGGCAGGATGACTGCTCCCGCATCCAGGAGCACTCACCTGCAGGACCTGCCCCAGCCCGGTGTGCTCTCTTGGGAAACCTCTGTCCCCTCAGCAGGCACTGGAGATGATGGATCCCTCTCTGCGCTGCTGAGCCGTCCTCTTCCACGTGCTTCATTAATGAATTTCAGCCACATCATCCTTCCACTTAACCTGGGACTGATTAAGCAGCAGCTGCCATTTGATGAAACCAAGCATTTTGATAAGGTATGTTTATTTGTGTGTAGGGATGCTGGGAGTGTATCAATAAACTCAGTCCTGAATAACATGGAATGGGTGATGCAGTGTAATCCAGGTGTCAGGGAACAATATTACTGAGTGAAAGATAATAGCTTTGGTGAGGTTTGGGAACTAGCAAACACAAATTACTTCTGCAAAGTTTGCCATTTTCGTCAGCTTTATTCTACTCTCTCAGCACCTCACATAAATCTCATTGAAATGTGATAGACAGCTGGCGGAGCAGATGACATTACATGAAAATGATACAAACCACAGAGAGAATAAATTTTTTTCTATCTATCTTTCTGTCAATGGCCTTGGGAAAGATCAAGTGCAGATAAATAACATTTGGTTCAGCCAGGCAGCTGACTGCGTCATCACTTCTATCAGACGAATATGAATTCCAGGAGATAATGCAGTTTGGGATAACCTCATTCGATGCACTGTGATGTGGATGGGTTATTAACATGAGCAGGATCCAGCCTGTTTCCTCCATGTCACAGGAGAAGTGTGGTCTTGCCTTCAGCAGCAGGTGAAGCATGTGGAAAAGCAGTGACTCCACTGAGCACTTCTGCCCTCTGCTGCCCTGACATGTGCTCTAACTGCAGGGAAACAACAGTCTCGAAGTGTCCTGTACAGAGATAAACCACCATCCAGCCATGGCTAAGCTCTATGCAACATCATCTGTGTTGTCTCTTTTATTTGGGGGCAACTAAAATATGTAGATATGCACATTTCTGCTAGTAGAGAGCTCCTGGAGCCTTGATTTCAGCACGTACACCTTCCAGACTGGTGAGCCCCAGGGAACCCTAAATCCTGGCAGTCCACATGGAGCCACCCTTTGCCAGTCTAGACCGTGGGACTGGCTGGGGCGGTGTTCCTCGAGCATGCCTCACTTGCACAGAAGATCAAGAAGAGGAGGCGGTGTCAGCTCCGTAAGGGCCTGCAGGGATAAGTTTCAGCCCTTTCACCCGGTGCAGGCTGGAGTATGACATAGATGCTGGCCTCCCAAGTACATCCACGGCCATTATGCCTTTGTTCTCCCATGGGAGGTGTCCCTCCTCATTTCTTTGGCCTGGTTCAGCTCTTGCAAAAGAGGTAGCTGTGCACAAGGAGGCAGAATGGAGCCCATGTGCCAAAGGCATGCTTGGAGATGGAAGAAAACAGGCTCTCCCCTTCCTCTGTGGTCATGAAGCTATTAGTTGTTATTGTGTCATATCTTACGAGCATCAAGAATGAAGCCTGGCTACATTACCGTGGAAAGTGTAGTTAGCAAATTAGGTCTGGATACAGAAATTATGTATCAATTCATAAATAAAAATGTGTATAAAAGTCAGACTCTTATCAAATTTGGAAACCATCTCCTAGAAGGAAGAGGCTTTCTGATAGTTCCAGCTTCTGGACCCAGGCATGTGCACCAGCCATTGGGCTGGCCAAAGATGTGATTCCTGAGCTGAAAGACCCCTTGCCAGCCCCATCTCAGAGAGCAGGGGTGCTTGTGGTCCCACCAACCTGTGGCAGGTCACAGGGCCACCAAGGATAGCAGGAGCAGTGTCGTAGGCAGTGGGCACTGTGAAGGGATAGGACTGGAATGAGGACACAGATCACAGTTTATTCATGGAACAATCAAGAACAGTGGTGGCCAAGGCACTTTGTGGACTCCTCTCCAAACAAACAATATTGTGGTTGCTTTTCCTCGATTAACCGGCTGAAAGTATTTGGCGAGAATAATACTATTGGCCTAGTGAAAGACAAACAAGCATACTCAGATTCAAACTTTCAAAAACATGAGCCTGTGTATTAAAAATAACAAAACTGATGAGATTCCTAAGCTGCTGGTAATTGGCAGCTCTTGATAGTCACACTGATAGAAAAGAAGACACTGTGAATCACAAAGATTCTCCTCTTTTCTTACATACATACAGTGCAAAATACTGATCTTACTCTTAGGCATTTGTACTTGTCAAGGAAGGATTTAGATGTAAAATACTGTCACAAAAAGCCTATTTAGAGGTCAAGAATGTACATCATATGCAAAACAATAAAAATGCAGGTTAAAAGTGAACACACTTCTCCTTTTGGACACTCCATTCATATTTATAACTCACGTTTTTCAGGAAACTATTCACTACCCACAAGTTTTCTGAGTAAGTCTTTAACACCAATATATTCCCTTCTAACGTGTCGCTCATTTTTGAAAGCTAATACAGGAATGCAATCTAGTCAAGCAGAATACAGTTCAAAGAGTTCAAAAATTAAAAAAACCCAAACCACCAAACCAACGAAACAACCAAAAAAAAAAAAAAATCAACACCAAGTGCTCAAAGACATGCTCTGAATTTTAACTTGTACTACTCACCTTTTTGTTGAAGGTATTTGTTTTCTGGTGACACAATCTTCTTGTTTCCAAGTCTCTAGCATTGATCTGCTGCTTGCAAGAAGGAAAAAAAAAAAAATCAATTGTGACAATCAATAAAGGATTGTCCTGCTCATCAAAGAGTTTGAGCAGAATGTAAAGTTAAACCGAAGAGCTAGAGTTGCTTTCAGAGGCTCCCAATTTTCACATATATCTTCTGAACCTTGAATTTTAATAGCTTGCTATTTGCTCACATCTCATATCCCTCCAGATTTATCTGCTTCTAAGGATAAACAAAAATGTCTTTCATTTATATATCGTGAAAGTGAAAATGAAAGTGAGAAAATGTGGTTCTTTCGGTCACAGTACCTTGGACCTTCCTTGCATGGCTGCATGAGAGTCTGGTATTTCCCAATGATCACCTTTGCTAGACAGTTTGCTTGATGTGGGGTACTGAGGACATGGCTACGGGTGATCTACAACTGGCTTTTGTTTGCCTCCGTATGGGTGAGCACAGGGAAAGGGGTATTACATGAGATATCAAAAATACTGTATTATTAAAGAGGAAGGTTAACTCATACTTCTGGATCTCCTACAATGTTGGGGTTTTTTTGGAAAGAAAATAGGGTCAGATGCAAAAGAAGAAGGAAGGAGGAAGTGTTTGTTATTCTCTTAAGATGTTTTACATGACCAGTTTGTCTAAGCTGTTGTATTTCTGTGTGCAACTTAACCAGCTCTCTTCCTCTGCTGCTGCACAGCAGTTTTGCAGTCCTGTAAGGGCAGAAGGCTGCTGGGCACCTGCAGTGAATGAAAGGCAAAACGGATCAGAGTGGTATGTTCATTACAGTCAGCACTTGCATAGAGCCTTGGCCCACTGTGGCCTTGTTTCAGCATATGTAGGCTTCCCCCTAACCGATTTCTTTGGCAAAGAACAGAAGAGATAGACTGTCTCTGGACAAATCCACTTAGCCAGCGAGGGGTAAGGCACCCTTACAGCGCTCAGCAGAGGCGGTAGAAGCCCCATCCCGGGGAACACTCCAGGTCAGGCTGGACGGGGCTCTGAGCAGCCTGATCCAGCTAAAGCTGTCCCTGCTCGCTGCAGGGGGTTGGACCAGATGGCCTGTGGAGGTCCCTGCCAGCCCAAAGCATTCCATGGATCTGTGAAACAAAACACAGTGAATGGCCATTCTGCACACTGCGACGGCTGTCTCAGCGGACAGTGGCGTGTATGCTTCTGACGGGTAACAGCGAAGCCTTCCGTTCTGTCTGTCTGAGTTGACAAGGAGGTGTTACGACACTAGGGCTTTCGTATTGTAAGAACCTTGGAAGTTCTCATTCTCCTCCTGCTTTTATCAGTAGGCCCCTATCCCCAAAGAGAACATAGGTTTTAAGAGAGGATGTGTAGCAATTATAGTAACAGCTTTACAGCAGAAGATTTCTTTTCCTCTTAATATAGCACTTATTTTTAAGCTGAGATTTCATTATCAATAGTTCTTGGAATAATTTAGTAAAATTACTTCCAACACTTGTTTTATTTTAGTAATGACTTAAAATCTGAGCTTTTGATATATAAATCCAGTTTTCTTTAAAGAAGCACTCTTGAGCTGTTTAAAACTTTAGACCCTGTCACCCCCGCAGTATCAAGGTGTTCCTCACAGAGGACTGCACTACTGGCATTGGCTATTCTGCAGCCTTTGTCAGTGACATGCAGGACTCAAAGAGTCCTGCTGCGTTACAGAAGAGGATGACTTCCCTCCTCTCCTCTCTGATACGATTTCTGGGTAGTCAGAGACGGGGGTCCTTGTGGCGACTGCTGATGTGGGCAGTCTGCAGCAGCACTGACAGGCACAATGGATTTGGTGGCAGTTGGTGCTGCTCTGGTTACCAAAGCCTATCTGGGACCCACTTTGCCAGAGACACTTGCCTGGGTCCTTACCAGAGCTTAGCAGGCTTCACCACCCACTTTTTCAGATTCAAAACAAAAGCCGTTGACTCGGGAGTTGGCTCCTGGGTTCATCTTTCTGCCCTTGTTCAGCCACATAAATAATCATTAAAAGTATGTTTTAACTGTCACGCTCAATATTTAGTTAACAAAATTTTTTGAACTGCAAGATTTCTTTAAAAACAGTGCTCCCTGAGTGAAAAAGAATGTGTAAAGTATAATTAATGCCCGTTTAGCTTCCTACCGAAGTTGTAACTGAACTACACAGACATGTGTCTGTGTCATGGTCTGAGCCCACCCGGCCGGCAGCAAAGCCCCCGCAGCTGCTCACCCACCCCTACCCCATCCCCTGGGGGCTGGGAAGGAGAAAACACAACCAAAAGGCCCGAGGGTCAAGACCCAGGACAGAGAGGGCTCAGTCACCAGCGATGGGCACGGGCAAGAGACAGACCCAGCTTGGGGAAAATCACAGAATCACAGTGGAAACAACATCAATTTCATACAAACAACAACCAGCACTAAGGAGAGCGAGATACAACCAGGTCTTAAATACAACACCCCACCCCCCCTCACCCCTCCGGTCTCAGCTCTGCTCCCTCTTCCCCCCCAGCAGCGCAGGGGCAGGGAACGGGGGTCCCAGCCCGTCCGGCACAAGGGGTCTCCCTGCTCCTTCCCCCGCAGGGAGAGGGGCCCTCGCAGCCCTCCCCTGCCCCACCGCGGGGTCCCTCTCCCGGCAGACATTCCTCCCCCATGAACTGCCCCAGCGCGAGTCCTTCCCGCGGGGCCGCAGCTCCCCAACCCGCACCAGCGCGGGGCCCTCCCGGGGCTGCCGCCCTCCCACCGACCGGCGGCTCCAGCGCTGGCGGAGTCGCGGCTGCTCCGGGCCCGGTCCCTGCTCCTCCGGCCCGGGGCCCTCCGCGGGCTGCAGGGCGACCTCTGGGCCGCCGCTGGGCTCCAGGGGCTGCAGGGGCTCAGCCGCCATCTTAACCGCGGGCCGCAGGGGAACCCCTGCTCCGGCACAGCCCCCCCTCCCTCACTGCCTGGGTGTCCGCAGGGCTGGCTGTCTCCCACCCCCTCCTCTCCTCCGCTCGCCAACAGAGAACTCGTCCCACCCGTTCTTTCACTCTTCAGTAGTTATCCACAGAGGCGCCATCGGCCCGGCCTTGCCCCGAGGCGGGCCCGAAATTCGGGCCGGGGAGCTTCTCAAAGCCCCTCACAGGAGCCCCCTCTGCAGCCGCCTCCCTGCTACCAAAACCGCACTAAAACCCCGCCAGACACCAAACCACCACGCCTATTTAGCTGACTTGTGAAGATTATCAGTGTGTAGACAGCAGAAAAATTGTACAAGAACAGGAGCCTATGCCATGTATGGTGTTCGATGGATTAGATGGCTGTTTCAGCCATGGCATGAGTTAATTACACAAACTAAAAGCAGTGATTACTGTGGTAACGAGATCACTCCAGAGATACCTCACAAACTCAGTTGCAGAGTTTGCAATTTGAATAGCATCTGAAGAAGAACCAGCTACAGGAAAAAATCAAAATAAAATTAAGAGTAAACACCCAATTTTTGTCATCTGTTAAAACCGTTCACATAAACAAATGGACTGTTTTGTGGATGAAGCAGGGGTTGGGGGTGTGCCAGTCCTACCAGTTGGTTTGTAGATGTTCTTATCCTGAGGGGCTGAAATGGTTCATGTGCTCTGCTGCTTTCTGCAGCATAACGTCATCTCGCTCCGGTCCTTGCTCTGAACCCCTGGGAGTCACTGGTAACTGCATTGTGCACATGGGAGAGTATCAGTGTGCTCCTGTGCCTGTTGCTAATTCTTGGTTTTAGTCCTGCCAACAACGCTCTGTGGACCCACAGCAGCGCACACAGTCGTTGCAGTGTCTTACCCCAGCGCTCATGTGTCTGCTCAGCAGGCAGGTCCTAGCGCATGTGGAGCGCCCGGCGCAGCCGTGTGTGCCTGAGATGCCCGGTGCACCCCAGCGCCTGCCCCACCCCGACCCACCTGACAATCCTCCCTGTGTGCAGTTTTTAATGCCTGACTTGGAAAAGAGTGGTCTGGGTATGGATAGAAACAAGTCGAGGAGCTCCTTGGGCAATTTTGAAGTTGCTCCAGGTTTGAAAGATACAGCCATAAAAGGCAAAGTCAGAATTTCTCTCACTATGTGATATAAAATGGATTTAAAATCCTCTCAGCCAGTCGGACCTGGTCCCTAAATCTCTCTTGATCCCAATGCCGTGATTAGCGTAGTGTGTTTCCCATTTTGATTTCATTGGCATTTGTAGCAGATGGGCTTCAGGATTGTCTCCTGCTTCTCTTTTAAAGCAATTTTCCTTAGCCTCTATGAGGAGGAGGAAGAGGAGGAGGAGGAAGAGGAGGAGGAGGAAGAAGGCTTCTCCTGGGTGCCAGAGCTGCCTGACCCGGGTGACCACCTAAACCTGCAGAGCCTTGACATATGGGTACACTTCTCTGGGCACAGGTCAGGCTCACAGAAGGAGTTCAGGAAATTTCCATGGAAATTTTTTGAACTTTGGACATTCCTAAGTGTGTGTGAGCTGAATTCTTACTCAACCAAACATCCACCATAAAGCTTCATCAGTGGACTCCAAAGAAATTTATAACAGCACAATTGTCTGCATAACCAACGCTTTGCTGGGGAAGGAACAGTGTCAGAGGACATCTGACTGTATTGGAATAAGTGCTTTCAGGCCCGGACAAGTAAAATGCCTTACAATTAGACAGCAAAAATGGCATGGAGAATTCATTGTCAAATACCTGCTGTCCCTAGAAGGCAAAAAGCACATATTTGTAAGGCCATATGGAGCAAAGGCCTTAAATGCAAAGAGAGCAATACGTTGCGAGAAGTCCAATGAAGATTATTTAATGGTCTGTATTTTACACTATACCCAGTGAACGACTGAATTCACCGCAGGCAGAGGCCAGACATGTAACTAATTTTTGTTAAGCTGCTGACCCAGAGATGTACGCCCATCACATGGAGATTTTTGACTCTGATGGGCTAATAATAAGAATTTCAGTTGTATGCCCAAAGTTTGTTAACCAGAAACAACTGAGGAACATGTACTAGTTGATCACAGGTCAATTATGAGAGACTAGTCAGATGGAGCCACAAAGGCAGATACGATGTTACACTATGTCAGGAAAAGCTTTTTCCAGAAATGGACGGGAAAGCTAATGTCATTGCAGAAAGTCTGGGGAGTGATGTATCTAAATTCCCCCAAAGGATGCAGGTGCTTAATTTACATCCGCATAAACATACACACACACATTTTGCAAGAGAAGATTAATAGAGGAGAGGCAAGAAATGCAAACTGCAGAAAAATTATTTAGGTCAATCAAGGCTAGAGGCGCCTGTGATGATCTTCAAAGGGTACACAAAGATGGTGGAGTGAATGGGTAACAAGATGCCAGGCAAAATTCAGTTTTGACACATGCAAAGTAATGTGTACAGGGGAATTAATCTGAACAATTTATACTCCTGGATAGGTCCTAAATTAACTGTAATAACCCAGAAAAAAAGATCTTTGTGTCACTGGGAAAGCTCAAAGACTCAACATGTAGCTGCTTTCTGAAGAGCAAGCAAGGGAACAGGATAGAATAACACTGTAAGTATTGGAAAACTGTCATATAAATCAGTGTTACAGGCTCACCTGAAATAATGTATTTAATTCAGGTCACTGTATCTCAAAAAGGACATAGATGAAATAGCTGGATTCAGAGACAAGTTCTGGAAACAACTAAATGCTTGGAGAGAATTCTACAGGGTCTGCAGGGCTGAGATCACTTGGATTTATTTTTAGATGAGATGATTAAGTGGGAGACCTGATAAATACGAGAAGTAATGAGCAGTGTTGTGAAATCAAATTTTAGGTTTCTGTACACCTGTTACTGTGCAACAGGAAACAGAAGGTCAGTCACTGAACAAAGGCAGGAGCAAGTTTAAGAAAACATACCAAGTGAAATACTTTTTCACAGCATTAGCTTGTGAGACTCATTGCTGGGAGTTATCAATAAGGCCAAAACCTTTGCATCACTTACAGGAGATCAGATGTTTAGAGGGATAATAGGAACTTCCAGACCTAGTGCAGAGAAGATTAACAACCAAGCAAAACAACTTGCAGTGGGTAAAGGTCTTTACTCACCAAGGCTTGAGCTTGGGGTCTAGTTAGCGTTTTGGGACCCCTGCAGCATTCACAGCATCTGAAGGGCACCCGCCCTGGCACCCTTCTGAGGGAGAGCAGACGCAGTCTGCAGTGAGGCTGGGCGGCTGGGGGGCTCCTCGGGCGTCACGAGGCTGATGAGGACAGGGCAGACGCCCCGGGCGGCAGCAGCACCCGAGAGCCGGTCCCGCTGGGGGCAAAGGGTGCCTCCTCCGACCCGTGGTGCAGACAGAGGGGACGGGCGAGGCGCCACCAGCCTGGCACTCCACGGGCAGGACCTCCTGTGCGGGCGGCCTGGGGCCCCCTGCCCTCCCCGGGCAGCCGGTGCTCTGGCCAGGCGGCAGGAGCTGACCCCAGCAGCGGTTCCCAGCGCTGGTGCGCCGTGGAGGGGCCCTGCTGTGCCCTGCGGTGGGAGAACAGCCACAGGAGAGGTAGATGGTCAAAAGTCTCCCGGGGTGGAGCTCCTTACGTGGGAAATGTTTTGTTTCGCTGGTGAGGGGACTTTGTGGGCGATTCCAGAGTGATCAAAAATATGAAGGAAATTTGGCCTCTAGCCTGAATTTCTCCAGTACCAGTAACATGAATTTGCTTTCTTTGCTGTAGGAAACAAGGGAAAAATCAGTATTTGTCAAATGGAAACGGCCAAGACCATTAAGGAAGAAATTTTGAGGTTTTTTCAAGCTTCAAATGGCAACCAATAATGAAAATCTGAAAGCATGCTGAGAATTCCCCTTTAGGTATAAACTCTAACGACATCTTAATTTGACTTTTGTGTAAACTAGAGTAGCCTCAGAAAATTATTCTGAAGATAATTTCTTCATTGCCTTTGATGCAATTCATTGCAGATTTGCTTTACCAGTAGCTAATTACAGTACAACATAGAATAACTGGCACAATGAGCGGCACCTGTCATCACTACAACCCCTGTAGAAGGGACTGCCAGTTTGTGGGAGTATTAGTTTCATCAAACTGTAGTAGGGAAGGGAAACACAGGAAATTTCAGAAAGATCTGAAGTGTCTCCCTCTATAAAAACACTCAGGCTGGCATTGAAATGTAAAAATATACCTGGTGCCTTGTCCAGGGCCTGGTGAGGCATCAAAGGACAGTGTCACAAGGAATACTTGCTCTGTCCTTTGCACACAGGTTATAGACTCAGCACAGTCAAAATGGAAATCATCAGCTTTGTCTTGTTGTCTTCTATGATTAATATTGTGCTTCAGAGTAGCAAAATTTTATTTTCCCTTATTTTTTTCCCCCCTGTCCTTAAATGTCCTGATTAAAGCCCCATAGTCCAAATTCCAGCTTCCTCAGCTGTCAGGTTGCGATGCAGCCGTGCGGATGGCTGACCAAAGAGGCTTCCCTGAATGATGTTGAGGAAATACTCATCCCCATCTTGGGCTGTGTGTTCCTATGTGAGATTGTTCATTTTTCCCTGTGGGAAGGGCCTTTTTGCTGTTAGTCCCAGTGGAGAGCAATGAAGTGGTCACTCTGCCTCTCCTTGCACTCTCCGATCTCTCCCTGTCACAGCATTGGGGAGGAGAAGACAGGACCATGTGGGCTGGGAGCTGCTCCCATTTTGCGTTTGGGACTAAAACGAGCAGAGTGGTCTAACGACTAACGACTAAAGGAGCAGAGTGGTCACACAGCAAGGGTAAGGCATTGGAAACTGCATCCTGAGCTAGCAGTGTACAAGGGACTAGAGGGGAAAGAGCAAAATGGACCAGAAAAGGTGCAGCTTTACTTAGAAGTGGCTGATAGAAAATATGGGAGAAGCAAATTGAAGGGAATGAAGCCAGTAGGTCAGAGCTGTTGTGGGGAAGGAATTTAAGCCGGTGTTTCAAATGACACATTCAGTGGTCTTAGAGGCAGGAGGAGAAGGGAAAGGCCTGAAAGATCTAAACTGAAGCTGATGGCTGTGAAAAACCCCTAAGGAATCTGGAAGAATAAAATAGTAGACTCCTGTGGAGATAACAGCTTCTAATATTATTGCCTTGCACTTCCCTGTAGAGTTTTGTAGTAGAGATATTGAAATGCTGAAGGACAGAACAAAGCATTTTAAAAGATTTTTTTTTTTTTTTCCAAATTACACATGCCATTCCTGTTCTATGTAAATTAAATGTTTTGGATTGTGGTAATGCCTGAACCTCCTGGCTGTTTTACAAAAGAATGAGTAAATACAGACATGAGGTTTCAAAAAGGCTAACCCAAAAATGCCTCTGTTTTGTTTTTGCCATTTTGTATATGGAGGAAAATTGATCTCCTGCGCACTATATGAATTAGAAAATCAACGCAAAAGTCCATCCTCAGGTTCATATTTCTCCCCTAGCAAAGCGACCCATTTCAGAAAGATTTGTTGGACTGTTTTTTCTGAATTGGTTTTGGCCCTGTGGCTCCAGCTAATGTGTTTTCCTAGTCTGTTACTAAATGTATGGTTTAAGGGAACTAAATGACTTTGCTTACTTGGACACTTCATGCTCCCTCTTCAGTGCATTGCAATCCTTAATATTTCATTTGCACGTCTGTTTGGAAGACAGGAGATGGTGCAGCTCTGAACTTTTTGCCCTACTCTTCATACTTCTCCAACACAGGAGCATTACAGTATTTTAACTTGGATGCTCGATGCACAATCCTGCAGGCAAAGAAAGAAAAATAACCTCCCTGTTTTTTTTTCCCCCCATTGCTGCGGAACATGGCGGTTTTTAAGCCAAAGCATCCATCCACCAGACTACAAACCTCAGCGTTTTCTAGGGAGCCTTTTGGGAGCGCTGTGTGGCTGCTCTGGCCCTGAAGCCTCCCCAGCCAAGCAAAGCCTTGCCTGCTTCTGCCGTTTTTCATTGTGGCTGTTTCTCTTGAGTCTGGCCCAGATCATCTCTCATTCTATTAAACTGACCAAGCTGCCTCGTTCAAAGGTTCGTAAGCGGTTCAATGGCTTGTGTGCAGGAGTGCAGGGACTTGAAAGGAATCATTATCTGCCTGGTGCACGGGGCAAGAAATGCAGGTAGCCCCGTGTGCTGGGTGGGTTGAGCGCATCTGTGCCAGGAGCTCTTACATGAGAGCTCTTCTCAGTGGTGCCCAGTGCCAGGACTAGAGGCAGTGGGCACAAACTGAGATGCAGGAAATTCCATTTAAGCAGAGAAAAAAGCTTTTTTTACTCTAAGTGTGGTCAAACACTGGATCAGGTGCTCCAGGGAGTGAGATGTAAGTGGTGCTTACAGACTACATAGTGCTGCTCTTCAAGGTCCCTGGCAGAGCTCTGTTCCTGTCTGTCTGTTATTTAGCAGTGTAGACATATACGCTGTCTCCTCAGTTCTTTAAGCTTGTGTTTTTGAAAGCAAAGTCATTCCATCTTTCCTGCTAGTTATATTTCCTCCATTTCTTATCTCATTTCTGTCTGCTCTGTGGTTTCCAGTTGGCTGAGACCACCTTCTCCAGCTGAGCTCCCACATGCCAGGGAATAGCAGTGAGTGAGGTTCCTCCTTCTTGCCACAGCACAGCGAAGTGGGCTCGCAGGCGCTCTGAGAGCCCTGGACAGTTCTCCGCACAGCCGTGCTAGCAAGGGGCTATCTTGGAGTTACTCACTTTCTCTTTGGCCTGTGAATCTGACTTGCCTTTACTGAATTTCTTCTAGTAGATTTGAAATAATTTGTCAGTTTTGAGTAATTGTTGTGCCCTTTGGAGGCCTTGTGACACTCCCCAGATGGATGTCTCTGATGTCACCAGAGCACTTTTGGGCAGCATCTGTAGCTGTGAATTAAACATGCCAGGCTCTTTAGGCACTGAGGCCAGCTCACAGGAAAAATCGTACTGAGACTATTAAACTCCCTGACTCTTGGCAGCTGGGCGGCTGCGTGCAGACCAGGCATGGGGCATCACCCCTGTCCCATGCCCGCAGCCAGGAGTGGTTCGGTGAGCCTCAGCTGCCCCAGGGACCACTCCAGCAGCGTTGCCAGGCCCCTTCCTGTGCCCAGGAAAGGAGGAAGCAGTGGGGCTGCCGCAGCAGTGTGGCTGCTGCGAGCTGGTCCTGCTGACATGCAGCAGCAGTGAATCCCACCGGCCCGGCCACTAGGCTTCTGTGTGGTGAGCCAGCAGCAGAGCAGACTGCAGCCCCGTCCCACTACACCTCCCGAGCAGGCATTGTCGTGATGCCTTCTCGTTCTGCTGCGTCCCTTCCCACATCTTCTCCTCTTTCCTGCTCTGCTCCCTTGGCAACCCCCTTCTACCGACATCATGTAGCCTGAAATGCCATATTTTGAAATTGTCTTCTGAGAAAGAAATGTTATGACATCCTTATTTGTAGAACTACCTGAAAGCTAGTATCTCCATTTTATTAAAAATGTCCTAGTTTTGAAATGTCTGATTTTTTCCTACATAAGTTTAGGAGTTGTAATGAAACTGTGAATTTTTTTGTTTTAACTTATGTCCTAACATCGGAGAAAGACGTACATCAGAGTAGCTGCAAACTCGGGGCCCAGAGCATTGTAACTGGCAGAGTCATGGTTTAAATTCCCAGGCAAGCTGCCTAATAACAGGGCCACAGCATCAGTCTCCTTCCCCGTGAAAATGTGCTGTGTACACAGACAACAGCTCCGACACAAACTGATGGAAAGGCTCTCTTAATAACTTGCCCACAGCTGTTGTTTACAGCTGGTGGCCCCTGGGTCGGTGCAGGGGGAACACAGACATGATTGGCAAGAGCCCTGGAGCTGGCAGATGAAGAGGTGAAGCCTTGATGCATCTTAGTTGTAGCTCCAGATGCTATGGTATAAGAGCTTTTCTGCTGCTGATAAACAATCACAGCAGACATTTCTGTAATAAATATTTTGCACATTTTCATAGAATGAAAAGAAATGCATTAATTTCTCAGCCGCTTTTTTTCCCCTTTTATGTCTTCAGTCTGATGGCACCAGGAAGGATCAGTTAGCACATTTCGCTGAGTCTAGCTTTCCCCAAGGGTGTGACTCAAGGACATTAGCGTCAGAAGACGTCTATTCTGAGTGGAAAACTGGTGTATGAAGGTTTTAAAGCTTCAATATCCTGACAGTAATACAACATTGCTTGAATTTTAGCATTTTACAAAACATTGTGAAGTCGAATACCTTTTATGCCTATGTTCTCTTTCCTGTTGTTACTATAAGAAAGTAATGATTTGCTACCATTCTTGCTCTTCCTCTGTTTGCATAAGTAAGTTCTGTATCTTCCTATTTTTCAGTTTACTTGTGTTACATGTTGGTGGTGCCTCTTGACTGAGACTGAAGTTGTATGGATGCAAGGAAACCAGATAGTGGAAAAATGTTTTATCTTTGTGCACTTTGCCTTCAAACAAAGCAATATTATTTCTCTGCTTTCCTAGATCCTGACCAGCCTGGCTAGGGTAATAAGCTTCAAAGAAAATATCCTGAAAAAAACAATTATATTGGCTGGGTGTATTAACCAGTAACACATCAGCAAAGTCCCAGCTCCAGTTCTGGGTTTTCTACTTCATATACTAGGAAAATAGAGAACAGAATGAGTGAGATGATAAATCCATGGGTTTCTTTGTGTTTCTCAAAACAGTCTTTTAAAATTTAGCTATAATTTAAGAAATCATACATAAACGCACAACTGTCATCTTCCACAGGGCTCACCAGAGAAGAGGAGTGGAGATGCCCTCCTGATTACAATCGATGATGCTGCTGTTACTATTTATTGTAGCGAAGATCACCTATTCCCTGAATGCTCCGAGGATGTATGAGAAAGAAAGAGAAGTTCCTCATCTCAGATGAGTACAGAAGTTACGCAAAGCAAGGCATATATGTGGTACCAAAGTTATTAAATCAGAATTGTGGCATTGCCTGTTGGCTTGTGGGTTCCCGTTTCTCGTGCAATTCATGCGGTAGCCCTGTCGTTGCCTTTCTCTCAGCTTTATTGCAGTCCCTGGTGCGCAATGGCTTGTACATGCAGGGATCCTGCAGCAGGGTGCAAGCCAGAGCAGGACTGCTCTGCACTGGAGCCTGGCTCTGCTTCCAGCTGTGCTCAAAGCCAAGAGGGCACTCGGCCTCAGACATGTATATCACCTGTTTCTTCTCGAAGCTGTGTGATGTCAAGTCCTCAGTGGATACCGGGTCCTGGTATCACATGGAAGTTACTTCAGTGCCCGCTTCAGATCGCGTAACACGCTTCTAGTGAAACAAATGTGCCATTAATTATGCATATGTGAATTTATCTTCTAAAAGATATGTGAGATTCAGTCCTTCATTGATTTGCACACATAAAAACTGTGACATTTACACTTTGAGTAGTGGGAGAGAGGGGGCAGCTGGTCTGGATTTTTTTTCTTTTTTCCCCTCCTTTTACAGCATTACCGTTCTCTTTACAATGTGATTGTATGAGCATGCAATGGGATTACCGAAAGCATCCAGCTCACATTTCCTCTGTTGAAAAAAGCTGTGAAAATCTTTATATCTACGGCAAGAAAGAAATACAGATACCATAAAGTAAGTGTCTCTTCAGTCTGATTATCCGTGTGAATGCACTTGTGTTCAAAAGCAATGTATTTCTCATTTCTTTATTTAGCAGTTTGTGAGGAAGGTCTTTCTATGTTATGTATCTGAAATATCTGCTGATGAGGGATTTCCTTCCTAACAGGTAATCTGCTTTGCTTGTGAAATTCTCTGCCTCACTTTTCTCGCTGCTCTGTCCCTCGGGTTCCCCTGTGAAGATGTCAAGTGTATCCGAGGAGGAACCCCTCCAGTCATCCCTCCCTATGCCAGACATGGGTGCCAAAAGCAGGAGTCACTTCATGGACCCACTGCTGTGCGGAGGGCAGTGAATGTGGGTGTGTTCATGCGTGGTTGCCTGCGTCTGGATGTGGATTTTCCTCCAAAAGACAGCAAAGCAACAACTCTGGCAGATTTCTTGGAAATAAACTGCTTTGGATGACACCACTTGGATACTGGAGACAGGCAGGCTTCTACCAGGATCCCTAGTCACGTACCCGTATTCTTTGAGAAAAAGGTACTTTTCTGTGTTTATGTTTCCCTGACACAAACTGAAGATTTTAAAATTATTATTTTTTACTGTACAACCAGTTCTGCCCCAACTCTAGTGGCTTCTTTGTTCAAGGGACAGCAGCAGACAGCAGTCACCAGGAAGCACACTCCTGACTGTGAGTGTAAGCACATATGTCACATGCTAGAGCTTAAAAGAGCTATAGGGGTTGCTATTCAGATCAAATGAAAAGGGGGAATTGGAAAAATAGACTAATGATAATAATGGAGTTGCACAAAAGAGCCCAGATCTTGTGTGGTGATATCGCAGAAGATGACAGGAGCTAAAGTTATTGGCACAGTCAATAAAACAAAAGATGTGTAGATGAACAAACATATTGCCAACAAAAAAATGCTTCTTCAGAAAGTCTACTGAAAATTTTTAGATAGCTGGAATGGAGAGCTGAGGCGAACATAATCACAAACGAACACGTTCAACTTTTTTAAACCACATGATTCTCTGGCAAAGTGAAATGAGAAATCAAATATTGTGAGAAACTTCTGCAGTTAACTAAAGGGAAGTATTGACCAAAGCTGAGTAGAGACACTGAGAAATGGAAGAAAATGTTTTTTCTAACAGGCAAAATACCAGAAGGAACTAAAATCTATAGCTTTTGCTCAGAGACCTAAGTAAACCTACATCCAGAAGAAACCTGGAGCCACTGCTGGGAAAGGTGTACCCAACTAGACAGTAGAATGAAGCACTGTGAACAGTACAAAGACCACAAGAAAAAAGAACCTGATGTCTTGTGGGTACAGCACTGGTACCACGCAGGGGCAGTGAAGAGGGAGCCCTGAGTACCCTGTCAACAAAGCAGTTGAAATCTGTGAATACTGCAAATGATACTAGCTTTAAACCGTTGGTGAATACTATTGGCTTGCTTCATTTAATGTTTTAACTGATAAATAGTTTAATTTATTTTTCCTTTATTTATCTGTACCTATTTGGAAAGGATAAAGTAAGTAGAACAGACAATAAGGGTTACTGGCCCGAAATTATTGTGCTAACTATGGACCTAATACTATATAACTAAGGGTTTAGATTCATTGACTCCCTCCACTTGAGCAAAGCCAAAGTACATTTCCTGCACGTGAATTGACTCAAAATGAACTCAAACTGGTATTTCACATTCCATGACTTTCATATACAGAAGGGGAATAAAATGGATGTGAATTTTTCCTTTGATGTTTGATATAATTCTGTTTTATCAGTCTCATGAATGGATTCCTTTCCACTTTAGATGTGTGTATTTGTTTCAGTTTCACCACATTGGCCCCAGCTGGAATGAAAACAGAAACCAGAAGAACTTTTCTCATACTATCCCGAACTGGAAAACAATAATGTTAATCACTCAGTCGTGACTGATCTTGTCCCCGCTTCTGAGCAGTAGCTCTGGAGAGAGATGCTTTCCTTGCCACGTGCGAGCTGAGCAGGACAGGAGATTCAAGATGCCATACGATGTATGAACATGTCAAACAAGCTCCTGAGTGGCCTCATCTGCATCCCCGTGGTGTGGCTGAAGGTCCTTTCCTGGGCAGAGGTCAGGAGTGCTGAATGGTGCAGATGGATGGCGAGGTGCGGGCGTGGTGGTATGTCGCGGGGTCCAGCAGAGCCTCTGGTGGGACCAGGCGCTGCATTCAGCACCGGACCTTATCTGCGCAGGTGCCCGGCAAGCCTGCGGGACCAGGTCTCATCCTGACCACCCCATGGGCTCAGGCTTGCTCCCAGCAGGAATGGTGGTCAGTCGTTTGGGGCGTTTCAGAAGAGAGGTCTGGTTCTTGAGGGCAGGCGCTGGGAAGGACCTGGGGGCTCTCTGGTAGCAGCACACGCAGACAGGTTGCTCAGAGGGCTCCGACTGCATCCTGCACCATAGGCACATGTGATAGTCTGGGACAGTGGTAGGGGGCTGGGCATTTGTACCTTCCTTAGATGTGCCCTGTCCCCGAGGCCCAGATAAAGTAGTCAGGTGTTTAGACCACATGCCTTTAAATGTTCTGCTACCCCAGACTAGCCGAGAGTAATCCTGTTTACAATTTACTTTAAACGGGCATCTTGGAGAGTGTCTATAGCTTTAGGGATCTCTGCTTTTGTTTGTGAAGGAAATAATGGTGGTTTTCTTCAGGATGCATTTTGGCTTGCCAGTAAACATTACAGTAGCAGCAGCCTGCTCTTGCACCCAGCTGCGAACGCTGCTGCGCAGCTTGTGACGAGTGGTGTTCTTGCAGACCATGTGGTATACGTTGAGGAACTGTTAAAATGCAGTTCAAAAGATACTAGCAGAGCAAGAGGCAGAGAATAATTTTTTAGAGAGTATTTTAATGAAACTGTATAGTATTTTCACCCATCATTGTGTCGTGGGATGATTGATAGGGCAATAGGGTGGAATTCAGCAAAGAGGCGTCAAGGGGAAGGGGCCAGACTATCCTGTTCCTATCTGAAAAACCATCAGCATGACTGAGGTTTCTTGGGATTTAGTCACAGAGCAAAAAACTCTGACAAAAGAACAGCTGATATCCCTTAGCAAATTAAAGTACAGCTGCAAGCAGAAGTTGAATACTTTGGGAAATTCCAGCAGAAGTGCTTTCTAAGGACAGATGACCAGGGCTATAGCTCAGCCCAGAGCTCTGCCTGAGGGCAGGCAGAGGCCAGAACCTTCTTGCCCTCAAACTTCAGTTACAGGCATCCTCCTCCTGCTTGGTGGCCAAGGGGCCCCGGCAGACTGCTCCGCGCTGAGCGGCACAGGCAGGCCTGGCCTTCCCTCGGGTGTCCAGGACGTGCCGGGAGCGGCGCATCTGCATTTGGAAGCAGTTTGCTCTGCAGGTATCACTAGACCTCACCAACCAGGAGCTCCGCAAACGTATTAGCTTCCCCTGCCAGGGAAGGTTCTTCCGTAGATCTTGAAGCAGCCTAAAAAGCAACTAATTTGCCTGGATTTATTTTTAGTGCTAAGAGCTATTTGGGCTCCAGGTTGTTTGTTACCAACTTGCAATTCTGAATTTTTTGATTAGCGCTTGAAGCTTTATTACTTGGTTTGCAACATTAATGCCTACAGGAACAGGGACTGTGCTTTGGAAAACTCATGTTTATAGAGCTTTTAAAATATACAGTCTGCCTCAGAGAAAATTAAAGTGTGGCTCTGTTCCTTATCCAGGAGTTGCCAAAATGTAACAGAATATATTTCCGCAGAAGGAGTAACAGCAGAAGCAAATATTATTAATTTCAGAGCCAAATACTGTGATTTTTTTGTTCTCAGGTACCCACGCGTTTTCCAGATAGACGTGTGTGCTGTCAGTGTGGGTGACTCGTTTGTGACTGTCAGAAAAGACTTTTAAAAACCATTTTGCGCCTGCACTCCTCGGAGGTGGGTGGCGAGGGCGGCTGCGGGGGCCGCACGGGCGGGACACCCTGACGCGGGACGAGGAGGCGCTGCGGCGGGGCGCGTTGGGGCGAGGGGCTGGGGGCAGCGGCCGGTCCGGCGGGGGCGGGCGGGGGCCCCTGCGGCGCCCCGAGCACCGGGCAGGGCTGGAAGACGAGGCGAGGGCGGGCGCAGCCCCCCGGCCCTGCCCGGGGGGTCTCCAGCGCTCGCCGAGTGCCCGGAACGCCCCGGCGGTCCCGGTGCGCGCCGGCGGGCGGGGGCGGCGGGAGCCCGCGGGCGGGGGCGGGTCTGCCCCGGCCCGGCCCGGCCCGGCATGTTCTCGGGGGCGCCGCGCCTGGCCAGGGCCCTTGGCCCGTGTCAGCGGGCAGCAGCGCCCGTCCGGCCCCCAGCGCGGCCGCGCACCGCCTGGGGAGGGGGGACCCGGGGGGTGGGGGGGCCGCACTGGTGCAGCGACTGCGAGAGGGGAGAGGAGGGACCCTGGCAGGGGGGAGATACCGGCAACAGCGAGGCGCAGGAGAGCGCTCCTGGGGACCGGAGGCACCCCGTGGTGGCTGCTCCAGCGCTGGAGCCTGCAGGAGGGAGACACCCCCGCCCCCTGCCCTTTTTCTCTGTCTCTCCTTTTACTTTCGGACACTATATATAGAGACGAGAATTATGTAGGCAAACTCTTTTTGCCAAAGTTGTTGTTTTGCTCGGGAGAACTCTTTTGCATCGCAGTTAAATTTGTATTTAAAAAGGTCGCCATTCCCTAGCCCACCGAGTGGGGTGGGACATCTGGCTAGTTAGTCACAGCTTTGGCCAGCAAGGGGGAAGTTACACACCTGGGTGGCTTTGTGCACTGAGAGGCAACTCGTTTTCCTTCCACACAAAAGACATTATAAAAGCAAAGACCCGCCTCTGGTGTGAATAGATGCATGCTGGTTCATGGCAGCAAAGGACCTTCTCACCATTGTTACGCAATTCTTCATGTGATTTTGTAAATCCTTGATACTAACAGGATGACAAAAATGTGGACAAGGAGGGTGTTTTCAAATACAATAGGTGTCACTAAAGCAGAGCTAGCAATTTCTTGTTCCAGATGGTCAGATGCGCATTTTAGCATTCATTTATCAAGGGCTACCCAGAGAATATCTGACTCTGCTTATTATTCTGACTAGCCCAGGTTCAGAAAAAGTTATTTTCTGTGAATTTCTAATTAGATCTGTATGGAATTATTTGATTTACCTAAACAAAGATAATTCCTTGAAGAATGATATTGAGGGAATACAAGGGCACACGTCACAGCTGGCTGAAGGAGAGCAATCTCTGCACTTGGTTTATAGCAACATTTGTCCCAAACAGGCCGTTGTGGTAGTGCATGACATATGCGGCTGCCTTGAGAGATCCCTGCGAGTCCTGAGAGGTGGCAATACCATGCAAATAACATCTGCCCACTCAGCGTTTTAATTCATTGCTCCAGAGAGAACAGTGTCCCCTATGTGCATCAGCTTCACTTTTGAAGAAGGTCAACAATCACTTTCCTTTTCCTCCTGCTGATGCAGAGCTGTTAGATGAGAGGGAGAGAGAGGCTGCACCTCAGTAAACAGTCGGTATTTCGAAACTGGCAACGCTACGGTACCTGGGGGCCTGGCATGCGTTTTCTGCGCGCCAGGCCTGCGGAGGGCACGGCTGGCTCTGCCGCCTGTGCCTGACCGAGAGCTTTCGGCAGCGAGAGGCAGCCCGGAGCAGCGAGGAGTGCTCTCTGAAGCAGGCCCAAGTCAGCCCCTTTGCTGCGCTGGCCAGGACTCAGCCCTGCCGACGCTGGGGATGTCACTAGGAGGGGAAGCTGCAGAGCACCCGCGGCCAAACGTCTTGACTTTCAGTTGCAAAATGCTGGTAGGGTGCACTGGGCTTTTCTTCAATCACGGGCTTACTCAAGTGAGACTTAAATTATAATTAAATGTAGGATGCATTTGTCCTGTGTAAATATGATAATTGGTTCATAAATGTATAATGCTGTTAATTAGCATGTGATCTCTTATAACACAGGAATGTGTGTTGCTGTCTCCTGAGCCCCTGAAGATGGAATAATGAATCGCAATTCAGTGCTCTTGTAGTGCTTGGAAAGGGAAGGGCATCATTCACACAGATCAGGCTGTTGAGAAACTTTGACAGCCAAGTGAGGAAGGAAAGAGGAGTCTATGCATGACCACACCTTTCTTGCTGAAAAGCTGACAATCATCTAGTGATAAGACAGAAATATTTTTTGCTCAAAAGAGGGATAAAATCCTTTTACTCTTTGCATTACTCTGTCACATCCAGTGTTCCATGGTCGCATGAATACGACCAAGCAACACTCCTGTTTGGTATCCGAGCATGAAAGCGGTCATATAAACACGGTAATTAAAACAAGCTGTGAAGAAAGTGTACTAACACATGCGCAAACACGTCTAATATCAGCTCTAGTTGCAGGAATATAGGATAAGTCATATAAATTCGTGGGCTCCAAGAACAAATGACTCCATCCAGAAGACCTCTAACACTCAGTGTGGTGTCATTAATTATTTATTCAGCTGTTCACTTTGTCTCTCCTCGAGGTTTGTTTGAACAGTTGTTTTCACTTGAAGGGTGTGCTCAGAAGCAACTACAAACAGGTGGAGACCATTAGCATTTTGACTCTATCAACATCTTGCTGGAGATACAAGCGCTTTCACTCTGCTTGGCTTTACAACATCAGCTTAAAGTAGATTTCCTCCACTGTGCCCTGGTCTGAACAGATCTAAGAAAGGTGGCTTATCTCTTTCTCAGCTGGTCAGATTCTGGTTTCCTTTCAACAATTTTTGGTGCAACCAGCCACATTGATGGAAAAAATAGAGAAGACAACTTTATTTCAAAGGAAATACAGCTTTACACAAACCTAGGGGCACCCCCCCGTCTGCTTTGTGTTGCAGCAAAGTGCATTGCAGAGCTGCTGTCAACCCACGCTCCCACCGATGCCTTGCCAACCCTGTAGCCTTTGGCTTTCCAGGTTCGTGGAGGGATGATTCCTGTAACCCATACACAGCTGAGACAGTTAAAAATACATATTGTTCTCGTGAGTTAACAAACTATGGCAAACCAACCGAAACCCCATTAGAAGAAAGGAAGATATGGATATTGCAGGAGAAAAAACATGTTGAGCTGGCTGTCCAAAACCTGGGGGTAACTTCCAGCGGGTGCAGAGTGCCCCTCCTCAAGGTCTCCAGTCAGGGGCACAGATGGAGCGGTGGTAAGTGGAGGTTACATGACAGTGGTCAGCACCTGAGCAGCAGCTTTGTGTTTGACTCCCCACGAGCTGTGGCAGCTGCAGTCAGAGCACTTACCTCAGAAACATATTTGCGGTTTTTCCTCAGCTAAAGGAGGACGGGCATGGCCTCTGGTTGTTTCTCTGACAATGGGTTAAGGTCACAAAAGAGAAGATCCAGAGTGCTCTTCCCACTAGTTGGTTTAAATTTACTCTTTATTGCCTCAGCATTCATTGTGAAAAATAAGTTGTTGTGATGCTCTTAATCTGCACCATGATAGCTGGTATCTGTCAGCTTTACAGTTTTCATTTAATTTGTTGCTTCCATTTGGACAAAGAGAACAAATGGATGAGAAGGGATAATAAAACAGCTGGCTGAAACAAATAGTTGGTTTACTGAAAGAGTTTCTATTACAGGAGAACTAGACTTCTGAGAAGACATAAAAATATGACTTCTGGAAAGCATCACATAAAATGAAAGTAAAAGCAAGAGAAGTTGCTGAAACGGTTCCAGACAGACAATGGCTGAATGTCTCCTCCAGAAAGTTACTGCGTCAACGACAGAACAGACAATATTTGTCTGAGTCCAAGGGCAGGGGAAGAAAGCTGTTAAAAATAGATCAGTTTTTTTTGTTTGTTTTCTTGATCACAATGCATGTATGCACCCCCAACCAATCTGCCACATACAACATCCCATGACATTTTATTGCTTCCTAAGTAAAACATGTTTAATTTTTAAGAGAAAATTGCAGGAAAACATTTGCAAAGATCTGTCTTTGGCTCTGTTGGCAGGGAAATCAGAAACAGGGGGAAAAAAAATAGAAAAATAAGCAGAAAGCTGCTTTCTCCTGTGCATTGTCCAAGTATTAATTTAATAACATCCTTCTGGTGCTATTTGTAGCCTGACCGGGTTCATTTGTCTCACCAACCAGTGTGCTCAGCATCCCTGCTCACAACAGCTTTTAGTGCCTACAGGATGTTCAGGTAAATCCTTTTATTTTTGTCAGGGAGACAGGTCAGAATGATTCTACCTGAAAGTGTGTAGTTTTAAGACAGAGTCAGACTTGTTTCTCTTAAGACAATGAGGCTTTTTTATTGTTCTGGGAATCACCTCCCTGAAAAAATCCTGAACTCAAAGCTGAGACCTGGTGGCAGATTCAGGCCTTTGCTACTTGGACACATCCAGGTTAGGAGGAAGGGTCAGTAAAGGGAAGAAACGCGCTGTTTATTCCTGCCTTGTTTTCCTCCTGGTTGTGACGTGCCTGCTCGGTGTCCCCCAGCCAGCCTGCAGCCACACCGGCGGGAGGGGGGCACGGCCCCCGCGCCACCCAGGGGGAAGGTGAGCCGCAGTGCAGGCCCATCGCTTCTGCCGGCACCGTCCTCGGGGGCAGGAGCAGAGGCTAAAGCTGCCCTGTGGTGGTGAGGACAGGCGTGTGGGGAGCTGTAGGAGGGTGATGCTCTGCCCAGGGCTGCGGGTGCCATGGGGGACCGTGGAGCCCCCCGTGGGGCCTGGGCGCTGGGTGAATGGGGCCAGCTGGGGGGACCAGGGCTTGTGTCTCAATCCCCTCATCCCGGGAGGCGCTAGTGGTGTCCTGGAGCACCCGCCTGGGTGGGAGGTGCAGGCTGCGGGGGTCCGAGGAGGGAGCCTGGCAGGGAGGGGACAGTGGTGCCATGATCGGCCAGCTGTGGCACGGGCTTCTGGGCAGAGAAGGGCTGGAACGCCCAGGCGGTGCTGCCGGCTGCCGCGTAGGTCTGTGCCGGGAGAAGCTGGGGTGGGCGCCAAGGGAGCAGGGCTTTCTACCTCTCTGAACGAAGACAGCTGTTTGGCTTACTCCTCAGACAAGATGCCCAGCAAAACTGAGTTCAGCCACGAGTTCTGTGATCCCTAAACCTACCTCTTCACGTGGACAGCCCAGGTCAAATAGAGGTTTGTACTGGTCCTAATGAAGTGCACGTGTTGCTAGAAGGCCACTGAAAACACATTGCATGGAAAGCTGCTCGGGCGTGCAGGCAGAGGAAGATCTGGGTCTTGTTGCAATAGAACGTTCAAGATGAAAGATTATTAGATCTTAAATCCTATCAACACTTCACGAGAAAACAGATTAAGAAGAGTGAGATTGTCCAAACGCAGATGAAGGTACCTGTTCAAACAAACCCCCTGTCTGAAGACGAGTAGAGGATCCACAAGCCTAGTGTAATTCCTGTGGCAGCTCAGGGGTATCTGTCTTGAGCTGGGAGATGTTTTGAAGTGTCTTGTCTTCTTTTTGTTCCCGAGGGGGCTCTGCTACTAGGCCACAACAAAGACAATGTTATTTAATTGTTTTGTAATTGTTTTATTAAAGAAACTTCGTCATAAAGCAGAATTTCCTCCTTTGAAAATGTGTAGGTTTTGGCTGAGACAGAGTTCGTTTCCTTCGTCGTGCCTTGCACGGTGCTCTGGATCTGTGCTGAAAGCAGCTGCTCTGCCCCTCGCCCTGCCCAGCCAGCGGGGGGGTGCACAAGGAGCGGGGAGGGGGCACAGCCGGGACAGCCGACCCCAACCCACCCCAGGGGTGTCCCAGGCCGCGGGGCCTCGTGCTCAGCCATGGAACCAGGGGGAAGGAGGAGGAAGGGGGCACGTTCGGAGCGATGGTGCCCGTCTGCCCCAGCCACCGCCACGCGTGACGGAGCCCTGCTGTCCTGGGGACGGCTGCGCACCCGCCTGCCGAGGGAGCAGGGAACCAGTTCCCGGTTTTGCTTTGCCTGCGCCTGAGGCTTTTGCTTGACCCGTGACACTGCCTTCACCTCAGCCCAGGAGTTTTCCCACTCGCGCCCTCCCGAGCCTCTCCCCACCCCGCGGGGGTGCGTGAGCGAGTGGCTGGGTGGGCCGCGCTCCCACGGGGTGGCACCACAACACGGATCCAGCCTTTGGGGCTAACCGAGAGCCAGCCCTGTCTGGTGTGGGAGCCCTGCGCTCGCCGGCACCATCTGCCTGTAGGCAGAGAGCAGGGAAGGAGCTGGTGAGCGGCTGTGCCCCCCGACACCCCACACTGCACGCCCGTGACTCAGTCACACCGAGCCATCTTTCCAGGCAGGTTTCGTCACTTCTCTCAGTGTTTGCAGAAATGTCCAGGGATGAAGGGAAGCCTCTGTTCTCTGATGCATTAGTGCAGGGGACCTTTTTATTAAGGAATAATACAAGGTCTAGCCTTTATAGTGCTCCAGAGAAATTATTGGTAGTAGGATTTGAGCTGTCAGCATGGCTGCCTTCTGGAAATGTTTATCTATGGATCTGCAGGCTAAGAGAGAGGAATTGTCCATTGCTTTAATTCACTCCCTTATGATTCTGTGTATGCGTACACACAAACACACTCACGCACTCAGTGGCCAAGTTTTTTAGACCTGCAGTCATAGAATAAAAGATATTAAATTGTGGTAGATCCAGTGAAAACTTGAACAAAAACATAAGAGCCATTTCAATACCTAGCATTCCCAGTATGTTCCTTACTATGGGTTTTTTATGGTTGTCCGGTCAGAATTAGGAAGCTTATTTTCTTTAGTAACCTACAGAGCTGGCAGCAGTGGAAGTAAGTGATGGTGTTACAAAATGTTTGAAATATATACATTCTTACCAAATTTGAACTACTGAAAAGAAGGTCAAAAAGAATTCAAAAGATATTAAGTAGAAACCTTCAAAGTTTGGGTTTTTTTCCTCTCTTTTGTGACAGTCTTGATGTGCTCAGCAGCTGTTCTTATCTCTGAAAGCCACAAGAAGCCTGAAAACCAGCTCTGTCTTTAACCACTTATTTACAGTTCATTTAACTACAACCTTTCTGCAAAGCCATCTAGGTCTCTCTTCGTTTATTCATTTGCCCTAAAGCCAGTTTCTGCCATGTCTTCTTCTAGATGTACTCTGTTTCTTTTCTTATTTTACAACAATGTCCTTTTTGCTGCCTTTCTGTATAAGTCCATGCAGAAGTATTACATTAATTCTCAAACAGTGCAGTTTTATTCTGTTTGTATTCCTTTATCTTAATTTCATCAAGTAAGTTCTCAGCTACTTATTGATGCTGTCGAACTCAAACTTGTCTGTCGCTCGATATCTCAGTCTCCAATGAAGTAATTTGCTTTCTGCAGCTTTGCAATGTAAAGAATCCCTCTTCTATTACAAGTGAAGTGTTCGGGGAAATCTTGGTGCAAAGAAATAAAATAGAGACAAGACAAGTCTGTGGGAGATTCAGTGAGTTCTGAGCCTCTGAGACATACTTCTGAGCAACATTTATTACATAGTTTGGTCCTCTCCTCTATTCAAGACATGTATTTATAAAGTGGGAAAATATCATGACAGGTCAGAAGAACAGAGAATTAGTTTTAAAATATGTTATGATGATCAGTGTTCTGAAAAGTGTGTTGTGTACATTAGCTAGTGCAACGCAGCTTAAGATCGCCTCAGGCATGCGTGTTCACATGCGGACATGCAGTCTTGAGTAGATGAGCAGTTGCGGGTGCTGGTCACCCCTCTCGGGCTGGACCTTCCTCTTCCATGTAGTGGTCAAAATGCCAGCATGTAAACGTAGTTCAGGTTGAGTTAGACCCTCGGCTGATGCAAAAGGGTGAAAGCGCCATGTCCAAGTCACCAAACCTATGCTGATTTATGCTTTTCCCATGTAGCTGTAGGACAGTGCCTTCTTGCCATCCCTGAGCAGCGGTTAGTCCTGCTGTGGATGGGCTGGGGGACAGACCTGTGTGTGGTCCTGGAAGAGCACTGGGTTCAGCACGTCATGCCTGCTGGCTGCATGGCTGCAGGCATGGAGCAGGGAACATGCACTCTTCCCTTACAGCCAGGTGTGGGTAAAGACTGGGAGAGGTGCTAGTCATAAGCGTTTTGGGCTGTGCCAAATTAGGATAGCTTGCAGAGCTGCAAGTGAGCTGATGTGCTGGAGCTGCTAAGGAGGAGCTTTTCTGCTCAACCTAGCACTTGTGCTGTGCAGTGGCATTGTTTGTTTGCAATTTTGTTTTGTTTATCTAAATCTATGCTTTTGAATATTATTTGATTTTTAACTGTCTGACAATAAGCCCTTGAATACTCCAACACAGCTCTTAGCTCCCTGGAGTGTAATAAATCCCTGGTTTGAGAGCAGAGCAGCAGCCAGTGAAGGCATCTACCTGCCAGAGAACTGAAGGCTTCTGAGGGGTATGTAGCAACCCACCTCTCAGCTGCAAGGGACAGCAGAATATGCCAGACTGTGCAGTGTCTTCCTTTTGCTAAATCTTGTTAGAGAATTCTTATGACACCCCCTGAGGCAAATTAAGCACATGTTTGTGCTTAAATATAAAAGAAAAATGTAATGAGCGGTGCAGAGTCGTACGGCAATGAGCAGTTCTACGTGGAGCCTGCAAAGACACATCACAAGCAGAGTCCTCACACCCACTTGCACCAGCACCGATCCTGAAAGCAGTTGCATGGGTCACCTCAGCCCGCCCGTGGGTCCATCCCCAGCCCAGCTCTGCTGCTAGTGTGATCTTGTCCAAAGGGTATAAGGGCTGTGTTACACGGTGGAAGTCAAGGCCTCTTGAATGACCATGGCACTGGCCCTGGGAAATCCGTATGTAGAACATTCACCAACTAGAAGGGTTTGTTTTTTAAATGATTAATGTAATTAAAATGTGTTTAAATTCACAACATGGTGTTGTGAATACTGTCTCAGACGTGGAGTCCGTGTGTCTGTAGAATTTTTCTCAGTAAACAGCTGTGTGGTGATGATGTGCAACGACTATGATCTGACATTGGGTTTTTAACTCAATAGTTCTAGAGCATTGCTTTTTTAATGGCTTTTCACAAATTCCTAAAAAGTCTCTCTCGAAATTCTGTCAAACTGGAGGAACAGGAAAGGCAAGCATGGATGTACTGGCAGAGAACCGTGCACTGGGCGATGAGGCCAGCGACGTAGATTTGGCTGGCTGCCCTGCTGCTTAAATGAGACAAATGGATTAAAACCACTTTCGTTAAATAGCAGTCAGTTGTTAAAAGGCTTTAAATTATCACTTCCATTTGTGTTTTTTTAGTCTGGCTTCAGCTCGCTTCATGTGTGAGATGCTTTTGACTTGTTACAATCTGAGCAAGCAGAACTAACTCCTGAATCTTGACAGCCCCCAAGTATTCTCCTTGCCCATGTACTTGGAGCACAATTAACAGACTTCAGGAAGGGGAGGTGAAGGAATTGTGCTGGTCAGCAAAATTTCATTGCATTATTCATGTCTTAGCCGGAGATAAATGGCCATACGGGACACAAGCAGAGATACATCATCTTCTGAATTCTTGCTTTTTTCTCCAGAGGCTCAGCCATTCTGCAGCACCAAGGTCTCCACTGTGCAGCCAGTAATTGGCTGCGACCTAATTTGGGTCCTGAATAATTCTAGAGACACACTAGTGTGGCCTTCCAGACAGCCTCACCGAAATCCTAGTCCTCTCCTGATGCAGAAATGATTCCTTTGCCTGCCTCTTGCACAAGGTTGTAAGAATTCCTGCCTGCCAAAGCCAATTGTAGAGCAGGGGATGCCGCTGCAGTGTTTGGCCATTACAGCACACCTAACCTGAGCTTCTGGGGCTCAGGAGGTGATGGGGACTCAGAGGCCCCCTCACCCTCTTTGTTATCATCCAGTCCACCCAGCTCAAAGGCTGGGGCTGTGGTGGGGAGGAACTGCATGCTTTGGCATGGTGGCCCTATGGGAGTCCCAGTGTCACAAGTGCCTGAATTCAGCGATCATGGGGCTGATGAGGGATGAGGCCCCTGAGCGAGCATGTCCGGCTCCACACCCCACACTCCCTGCCCATTTTCCCTCCCCAGCCCTCCCTTCCCGCTCTGCTCCCATCACTGTTCCTGCAGCCTCTGGGAGGGCCCTGGCTCCACCAGCGCTGCCCAGTTCCCGTGCCCCAGCGCTGTGGCCAGGACAGGGTGCTCAGCGCCCCAAGAGACCGTGCCCAGAGCTCGGCAGTGCTGCCAGCCCCGGCCAGCACAGCCCCTGTGCCCGGCGGCCCAGGCGGCACCACCTGCAGACCCGCACATGTGGTCCGGCCGTGCTTGCCGGCGCGCCCCAGGGCTGCTGAGGCCGATGGCAGTGCCCTGGCAGGGTGAGGTGCCCAGCACTGGGGAGGTCCCTGGTGAAGGGGCAGCCTGTGATGGCAGCAGCTGGAGGAATATGCCATCCGTGAGCTGCGAGCAGTGAGAAGGATCCCAGTGGAGCTGCCTGCTCTTTCCTTTAGCTGACGAAGGCGCCCAAGCAGAGCCACTGGCTGCAGATGGCTGAAGGCCACCGAGGGGAGCCCCATCCCAGGACAGCACTGCCCCTTCCTCCCTTTGGAGATGTTACTGGCTGTTTTCCAGTCTGGTTGGGGAATTGGACTAGATGACCTTTAAAGGTCCCTTCCGACCCAAACCGTTCCATGATTGTATGATTTTTAGACTGGCTATAGAAAAGTTATAACCCATGCTGAGCTGCCCTGGGACAGGCACACTGGTGGCTCAAAGCTCCACTAGCTGCTGCTCAGAGTTATTTTCTCAGTGAGGTTTTTGAGCTGAAAAGTTGTGAGAACAGATCCTTACTTGTAAGACTTGACCCTTGACAACAGCTTGGTGTCTTTGTGGCACCAGTGCTTTGAGAAGCAGCTGCACATGCCCACACTCAGGCCTGGGCTGTGGACGTGCACTGGCTGTCCTCTGGATGGGGCTGACATTGCAGCAAATGGAGAGGTTTGCAAAAGCTCTGACACGTGCCGCTCTCAGCAGTTCAAAACGTTTTTCATACAGACTCAGACCTCACAACGAGTGAAGTATTCCAGGGGCACCTGTGTGTGTGTTTGTGCAAATGCAAGTGCCTTTGAACACCCCTTGGATATCAGCTGTGTCGTTTCTTCTTAGCAGATGGTCCTGGAAAATGGCTTCTGAGACATGAGGGAATCAGTTAAAAACAACATAGAAGAGTAATGCAAGAGTGACTGGGTCTTCGCCTCAGGTTTAGCTGCACTGAGGCTGCTGAGTTGGTGATTTTTCTGCTTATGCCAGTGGGATGGTACCAGCTCGTACCAGCAGCTCTCCCTCAGTCTCTTAGAGATTTCAGGGGCTTGTGTACAGGCATTATTTCAGACTGGGGCCTTGGTGAGCTTCCCTGGCCTTGCAGGACCACCTCCACCTGAGCAGGCTGACCAGGGTACCTTCAGCCCTCTTCCTCCATCCCACCTCCTACCCCATTCTGCATTAGCCCCCCCGGCACACTGAGGATGCTGCAGGGTTCTGCAGCAGGCTTTCTGGGCTGGCAAGCTGCAGCGGGGAGTGCTCAAACGGCACACATCTGGCTTCTCTCCGAGATCAGCATGGGCTGGCAGAGCCAGATACAAGAGCTAATGGCATTTAAAAGGCAAAAGAGGAGTATTTTTCCTAATTCTACCAATTAAACATCAAAACTGGTGAAGCTTTGTTCACTCCCACACATTTCTGTCAGAAGCCCCAGCTCTCTGGAAGAATTCACATAACATCAGGCAAGTGAGTCAAAACCCTATTCATTTAAGTTGAACTACACGACTGCTTTAAATTTTGCATTTCCACAGTGATAAAGGATGAGGACATTCTTTTTTTAACTACTGTTGTACTGTTGACAGTGTAGCTAAGAGTTCTTTCGCTACCACAGGGAGTTTCCACATGGCTGGAACTGGAAAGCAATGCAAGTATCTCTACACTTGTTTCTCCATTTATTTTCCTAACAGCTGCAGAATTCAAATCCAATTTCTGAGGCTGTCTGCAAGCGCAAATAACCCCCCAGGAGAAGGATGCCCCAGACGAGGGTCAAAACTTGTTCTAGACACTGGCTTGGGAGCCAAAGCTTCTATTTGCTTTTCTTTCACAAAAAAAAAGACCCTAGAAAAACCAAAAAACAAAACCCAAACCAAACCCAAAACAAAACACTTTTTTGATCCTTACAGGCGTATTCAAGAAGCTATCTACTATGAGGATGAGGGAAATAATAAGCAATAGCTAAATTTTGATTAATGTAGGCTTTTAAAAATTCTTTGGAAACTGAGTCACAATTTATATTAAGTCTTTAAATTTCTTTACAACTTTAAATACAAAATACTTTTAAAAGTATCAGTAGTGTTAATGCTTTTTCATTGTTTCTGATATTTTATAACCACTTAGAACACACTTTGCTAACAAACTTATAACTGTCTTTAATACATATCACGTAGTGAACGTTTTATTATCACTTATTGAACATACTTCTGTCACTTTCCAGTCCTCCATCAACCACTCCAAGCAGAACTTTAACACAATGGGTGAAGTATATAAAGCCTTTTAAACACTTTTAAGTCTACGTTTCATGATCTTGGAAAATAAATTAGTAATTTATGTCTCCAGTCCTACCTAGAAGCTCTAACAAAGTAATAAGAGAGAAAAACAATGAACACACATTTAGAACTAGAATAAAAGATTTATTCCAGATATTTTTTTGCCTAACTTTGATTTTACTTTGATGGACTAGAGTGAATATTTATGAACATAAAATGTAACTTAAATACCCAATTCTCTTTCAGAAACAGATTTCAAATAGAATATTTGATTTCAAAATTTGTAACACATGCTTCATTGTTCGATTGTGTCATCAGTCAGCCATGCAAGGAACAGAACAGTGTCACACACAGTGCAAAATTATGTTGTTTTCCTTTTCTTATAGAAGCACACACTATTACAGATCTAAAGAGACTCAGATTTTCTTATTTCATGACATTTTCTTATGTTGCCTCTGGAAAAAATTTCTCAGTGCAAAAAGCTTATGAAATCGTTTTAATTAGGGGACTTGGTAGTTACAAAGGAAGATAAAAGTTAATGTTTACTAAATTACATTTTGTTAAAGAACTTGGCATAAAAAGAATACTAAAGAAGACAAGTCGCTTATTTTCTTGCCATTGCTGAAGCCATCAGTGATTTTTGCCCCCCGCTGTGCCCCCTCCCCGCTCCTTGTGCACCCCTCCGCTGGCTGGTGGGGCAGGGCGAGGGGCAGAGCAGCCCCCGGCGCTGGGCAGGTGCTGCTCAGCGGTGACCCACGCGTCCCGCTGGGGCCAGCGCTGTTTTCAGCACAGGTCCGGAGCACCATGCAAGGCACGACGAAGAAAATCAACTCTGTCCCAGCCAAAACCAGTACTGGGATGTTCAGGTGGAGGATGATGTTGGGAGGTGATACGGTGTTCACTTGGTCCCACAGCTGAAGAACTCCATGGGATCAACACCAGGGAAAAGAATGAGGAAGGCACTGTCTGTGGTCACTGGGGTCAGTCTCTTAAGCTGTGAGGACAAGCAGTTAAATCTCTGCATGGTGCCGCCCAGACCTGTGGCCAGCCCCTCATCTGTGCAAGAGCTGTGCCTGCCCGGGGAGCAACAGTCTTCAATGAATTAAAAATAAATTCTAATAAACAGTTAGCATGCTTTTACAACAGAAGAAATAAAAGGGAAAAACGGAAAATGCAAAGGGGCCAGTCTCAAGGTGTTCTCTGTGATACAGAGAGATGCTTGGCCTATCACACACACTATAAAGCTACTCCATGGCCCCAAATCATTTATGATTGGGGCTGTTTTAGAGAAAAATATAGAGGAATGGTCTTAAAAAATGGATGAGCTTTGTGACGCGTTTTTGCAGAGGCACTGCACTGTGTGTTACCGAAGAACCTCGTCTTGAATAGGGCAGCTTTGCCCACGCCTCCCAGGGATGCAGCAGCTTCACGCCCTGCCCTGGGAGGTGCTGGCATGAAAGCCAGCAAGAACCCTCAACAGGTTTGTAGATGACACAAAACTGAGAGGAGTGGCTGATACGCTCAGAATGCAAGAGCTATTGGCGCATTTGATGGTCCTCGGGCGCAGGAGGCAGCCCTGACCGCAAATACGGATCTGTCACCTCTGTCGGAACAAACCCGCTGTCTGCGATGGTTAAATAAAAATACCAACTCCTACGCCACATTGCTTAGTTTGCAGGAATTGTGATGATGTGACGAATGTCACATGTTGGTCTAGGTTTTCATGAGAGAAAATCTAAAGAGCTCTTTCTAAACTCGTGTTTAAAACTAGCAGTTCAAAATAAGAGAAGGTAAAGCGTGTAAACGGAACAAGCTGAGCAAGTTATCGAGTAGACTGATTGAATATCCTTGGGATCTGTCTGCTCATCTCAGGTCCAGTGAACAGCCAGAAACTGCAGGTAACTTGCACAAGCTAGAGGAGACAGGGGAGCCTGGCTCACTCTCGACGAGGTAGGTGTTTGGGTAGCTGTCATAGCAACTGACAGGGACATCCTTCTTCTTTACAGCCTTCTGAGTGTCAAATAACATCTGAACTGTGATGTTGTGTGAAATCCTAGCTAATTAAGTGAACAACAGTTTTGCTGTTGATTCCAGTGGTGCTTAAATAGGTGTTCAGAAACATCAGTCCCAAGTAACATGCCAGTTATACTGACAATCATTGAGTTCAGGCGATATGAAGAGCATTTCTGATTTTCAGGGTTGCAAAGGGCATTTCTCTTTCAGTTAGTACCTCATTAAGAACCTCAAGGTGTTCAAAGAGGAATATGAGAGCAATAAACAAGCAAAGGCAAGAAAGTGAAGCTCTGTCCTGGGACATCCCTGTTCTGCTGTGGCCAGCAAATTCCTGCTGTGAAACCAGCACATGTAAGTGCTACGTCAGCAAGACACTCGGCAAAGTACTCATTGTACTAAGTCTGGGGGAAAAGGACTAGTTCAAAATTCAGGACTTGCCTACGAGCATGGATTGCGGGTATTTGCTGACAGTCCCAGAGTGACATCCAGAGGTGAATTTTGTGGAGGCCTCTCAAAGGAAACCCCGGTGTAATCAAGCTAACAACAGGAGCAGAGAGGAGCCCAAGCTGAGCCCAGCAAACATACCTCTTCCACTGGCAGCCTGGGCCTCAAGGCAGGCAGAGCCATCAGAAAGTCATCCAGCTCTTGGCAAACCTGCTTGTCCATTGCCAGAGGGACAGTGGCCTGCTGTCCCTCCTGAGTTTTCCACTTCTCACTCTGCTCCTCAGAAACTGTCTTTGTGTGGAGAAAAAGGGATCATCTCGGTCACAATGTGCCACAAATCACTGAGCTTGTTGTGCAAGTAGGGGCTGGGGAGCCTGAGCAGGAAAGCGAAAGCAAAGCTCCTCCTTGGAGGACCTGAGCCGTGGAGCTAGAGCTGCATCTGGTCATCCCACGTCTTGTGACAGTTCAGCGTTAAATCCTGAGGTGTCACGGGCAGCACTGCTTTACTGTTTAATTTCTCCCTGATGCCACCAAACAGGTTTTGGTTTCCATTTTCAGGCATGTGTCTGATACATGGGACACTGAAGCAAGGCGCTCTAAGGTAAGATATTAGGGATAATATTGAAAGAAGCAGCCCACCATTTATCTCCATAACTTCCCTGCATGCCTAAACACTGAAAGCATTTCAAGTTGTGATTGACACATCTATTAAACAGTCAAAGTAACTGGGCTTGTCAGTAGCAGATAGGAGTGCACTTTGAGCATTCATTTCTGGTATTTATACATAAACAGGAGCAAAGGATCCCATCTACAGATTTATTTAGGATTTTTAAAAAACATTTTAGTTAAAAATGTTTATGTTTTGAAAGGTAAATGGTACTGATCTGCAAATTATTGATATGGGAAAGAGCCACAAGCTCAGCGGGAGGCCTCGAGGCACGCCTGGGGAGCTAGCTGGCTGGGGCCAGGAGAAGGCAGCAGTTCTGTGCTCCATCCCTGGCCCTGTCCATGGGCACTGCCTGCTGCCCTCCGGCTCTTCAACTCCCCTTCCTTCTCACCCAGTTTGCCCGTTGCATGGTAGCTGACGTTCAATTGCAGTTCTGCCTTTGTGAATGCTACAGTGGCCTGGATGGATGCTGCGCTGAGACTGGCTCTTCGTATGCAGATGAAGAAATAAATATCCTTGAAAACTTGAAGTCAAGGCTTGCAAGCAAAGATATACGCAGCATTATCACTGAAGTACACAGCATATTGTGATTATGGCATGCAATACCTTATAAATTATTTGGATTCAGCAATGAGGATTAACAGAAAACTGTGGGGTTTATTTATTGCTCAGAGTGACTAATATACATAAAACAATTGAATTTTAAAGTGTAAGTATTGTCTTGTTTACAAACAAAAAACGCATGTTTTGTCTAGACAGAGGAAGCATAGTATCAATGACCATGTTTCACTGATTTTCTCTGCATGGACCATTAATCCATCTCTCTTCCAGGAATTTATTTCATTTTATTTCCATTTTCTTTTAAAGGCATTTGAATCAGGCTTAAGGAGAAAGGGAATAAAATAGAGCCATCCTTTCTGCATTCTCCTCAACGTGAAATTTTCTTCATCTACCAAACAGAAAAGTCAATGCGTCCAAACTCCTGAACAGAAAATATCTTACAGTGGTTTTGTAGAGATGTTTTAAATGTGCTAGTCATAAATTCTTTTCTATTGAGGCCTGTATTATTTGGCTCATTGTATTAAGTTATCAGGTGTTACAGGTAGACAGTAACTGCAATACAATAAAGAAAAATAAACTAGCAGTGCCCCAGCTGGGAACCAGCATGCTGTGGAGAAGCCATCCTGTGCAACAGGAGGAAAGTGCCGCCGCCTGCATCGCCCTGCCATGCCCCGGTGACAGCCGCGTGGTGATGCTTCAGAGTTGAAATTACCAAGTGTTGGTGCGACCCAACCCAGCTACACACATCGGGTAGGATGCAGAGCAGCAGGCAAAGAGATGCACCAGGATCTTTGCCTGCTGAAATACCCTGTCCAAGAGCTGAACCCACTGCACCGCTGAGCACCACCTCACAGCCATCACTGCTTGGTGCCCACTGTGGGGTTCATACCAATGCCGAGCCGTTTGGCTCAGTGTAGCCGCACTCGCATGTGCCAACATCACTCTGCAGCTTGAATGTGTGGTGTTTTAACTTTTCCTAAAGGATTTTAGAACTGACTGGCATTGCCAGAAGACAGGTGCTTGCAGGAGCTGCCATATGGGTGGGTGACTTACCAAGAAGTCCCGAAACAGCACTGGAGAGGCAGGGAGGTGTCAGGGACCGTGGGACCAGAGGAAAGGAGAGGAAAGAAACTGTGAGCTGCCTGTCTGGGAAATGGGGTGAGTCTTCCCAGGGCTGGGGAGGAGGGGGAAGGATGGGCACTTCCAGAGACCCAATGTTGAGCCTGAGTGCAGGTGGGGTGCCAGGGCAAGGGGGGGCTGTGCCACGGATAAGGGTTGGGTTCGAGGGGTAATGACCCTGCTGCAGAGGGATGCCACATCCCAGGAGCAAGCATGGTCCTTGACCAGTCCTGGGACTGGCCCTGTTCAAGAGCATGCCAATGGCATTGCCTAGTGAACAGCCGGGACATACAGCCAAGACTGGGTAGGAGGGAATTGTCATTTTTGGAGGTACTGGCTGACCTTGAGAACACAACAGAGATTGTACACAATACAGGTTTAAAAATTGCAAGAGCGCACCCTCAGCAAAGAATTGTAGGAATTTCTCCAAATAAGCTGGATCTCGTTAGCTGGAATTGTCTGAGATGGATCAGGGTGTGCTCTGATCACAAGGGATGGTAGATATAGTGCAGGCAATGTGGCCCTAGAATGAATGTGGAGGTTGTTCCCTGGAAAAAAAAGGTTTGTCTTGACACACAAGTCAGTCTATAAGTCTGAATAATTTTGTTCATCTATGGCCAAAAACATTCATGTGAAAAGGAAGAGATGTCAAGGAGGATGACAAGGTGGTAACGACTGTGAAAAGCCGCACTTGGAGGAAACCGCAGATGTAATAAATAATGTGCTTTCTTTGGTAGCAAGCCAATGGTCTCTCCCCAGCTGCTGCTCACTTCCTACCACCACCTCACTGCAGGCTTTGTCCGCCCTTCCCTCTTCCCTCTGCTCCCTGCTTGGCTGTGGCAACGCAGGCGCTGGTGCAGCAGGGCCGTGAAGGGAGTCACCGAAATGAGCGGGCTCGTTACCAGCCTGTAAAGCAAAGTGTTGTTAATCGAGCTGGTCACAGTGAAGCTGCTCACTGCAGGGCCCACAAATACTTGTGTTGCCTTACGGGGGGAGCAGTGAGCTTCATGGCCAGAGTGGGAAAAGTGTTTCAACATGGGGCAGAACTTTTTATGCTGGTTTCTGTGCAGAAGGATCTGCATTGTGCTGCATCACCCAAAATGAGAGTGGCTCCAAGGAACCGGCTGCTGGGTTGCCGCTTGTGAGTAGTCGTGGAGGTGAACATCAGGGAGGTAAGACCCTTTCTAATAGCCAGGGTAGGCTCATGAGCACACAGATATGTGGGTACAGTTAGGCTGTAATTTAGATGGCTTTTAATTGGGGCCAGGCTAAGATTCAGAAAGGGTCTCGTAACGAACTGTTGGGGCCAAAGCACACACTCGTTCTTACCTGAGAGCATGAGGGAATTGGCAGAGGGCTATATGGTGGGAGTGTGTGCTCCCACTCAGTCCTCAGTAATCCTGTGCCCTTGTAGATGGAGAAATGCATATGAGCAGGGAAGGCACAGTGCTGACTGGTTCAGATGTGCCTTCTGTAACATTACCGTGCATACAAGCATTAATATATGTATATGTTTATATATTTATATATAAGCACATTTATATATACACACACACACGACTATGCATGTATGTACGTATATGTATAAATCTATATATACATATGTCTCTTATATAAATGTCTGGTTTTTAAAGGCAGAAGCTTGCAAAGTGGATGTGGAGATTGTTAAAGCAGACATACAGCTGATTAATCACTCACCATTGACTTGGACAGCAGTACCAATTTCTGTGTTTCATGAGCTTGCTGATTTTGCTTCATTAAAAAGCGTGGTTTTACCATTGCTCAAAGGAGTGACAGGGTAAGCCGCAGGATTCAAGAATTCCGACAGAAAATATTTGAGTGAAAGGCAAAAAAGCAAAAGTACAAAAGCAAATACATTCCAAATCAATGGTGCAAGAACAATATATGAGTCTACAAGCTTTCCTCATACACAGCAACTCTCTGTTCATGAAGCTGCCTCATTCAAATGTCTGGAATAACTTTTAAGTTTTACAAAACGGTGGCAATTTAAAAGCATATGGGAGTTTTCTCTTTGTTTTATTATTTTTTTTTTTTTTAGTTTTGCTCTTACACAGCTTTTTGTTTCCAGTTCCGGTTTGAAAAGCTGCCTAAGAGGAGTGTCAGGAGCAGCGCACTCCCTTTGCTGTTTGGCACCGGGTGCCAGATGTGCCCAGCAGCAGAGGAGGCAGCCCCCGCCGGGCCAGCGCTAGCCCCGTGCTGCAAAGGTGCCAGCTGCTGCTGCTGGACTCGGTGGCGGTACTCAGCTGTGACACCGCTGCGGGGGCAGGCTGTTGAAGTTGCTGTCTGGTGCTGGCCTAACGAGCCAGGTTAAAGTCGTGCTGGTAATGGCTTTTGAACCAACTGATAACACAGGCGGGGAATTCAGAGGTCTAAGCTTCTGTGGCAAGGTGCCTGTTCGTGCCTCCTGTGGCTCAGATATAGCGTAAAGAGGGGTGGGTTGGCTTAAAGATGTTTTTTCAAATGTTATACCCTGGTGTTCCTTTGCTGAGACACTTTGCTTGAGTTGTGTTTTCGGGCCTGTGCCTCTGACTCTTGGGTCAAACACTCTCCTAGTATGCCAAAGAGGGGATGAGGCTATAATATGCCTTGCAGCCACTGAGGTAAAGCTGAGGTTTTATATCACACACAAAACCAGCTGAAAAGGAAATTCAGAAGCCTCAGTATGAGACCCATCCATCCTCCTGTCCTTTAAGGAAAACCCTGCTAGGGATGTCTGATGCTAGGGCTAACACGGCATCTTTTCACATACCAACCTATCCTTACCTATGAACATACACGTTATATTTTGGGGAGGGGTTTTTGCCAGAGCAGTTTGGAAAGTCATCCTGGAGCCTGCTTTGATCACCTAGCTAGAAAACCTGCCACACTATCACTGCTGGGCAGAGCTTGGCTTTCAGGTATTCCAGCTCCTCTCTCTTTACAGACTTACACGAGCATGCGTGCCTGCAGGACATATGTACGTATGCATATATGCCAATGCAGCCTGGGCTCTGCCTGGATCTTGGCTCTTTCAGCTTGTAAGCATAATACACGGCACACCAGATAAGTTAGAGAAATCTTAGAGTCACTTTGCTGTCTTGGAAGATGTAATCTTCATAAATGTTTTGTATCTTTTGTTCCAACTGAGAGAATAGTCGTAAAACCAGATGCATATTGCTGGATGGAGATAAATAAAAACCTGCATATCCAGGCAATGTTCTCAATGCAAATCACATCTGGGTCTGTAAAGCATGATTGTATCATTGGTTCTGTTCTGCCCTTTATCAGAGCAGGCACTGAGCCATTTGCTGAGGACCAGCCTCCACCTAAGAATTGTTTTGGCCATGGAGTAGGCAGCAGGACAGTGACAGTCGCAGGGGCACGCTGCCCAGCAGGGCACACTGCCTGGTGTGCAGGTTCTGCTGTCTCCAGCAGCTGGAGATGCGTAGAAATGGTGCTGGAGGACTCTTGGGAACCGCTGCTTTGCTTCCCGGGCCCCTTGGTGCTGAAACATTTCCTGACTCGGGGATGCTGCCAGCGGCTGGAGACAGAGCAGCCGAGGTGCAGGGTGCCATGGCTGAGAGACTGCTCGTAGGCGATGCCAGCCTCTGCACTCCTGAATACTCCTCTTTGCTCAGTTAAAAGAGAAAATAAATGGAATGAGAAAGAGAGAAGCATGTAAAATACATGAGCAGGTTGAGTCACAAATCCCCAGAAGTGCGCACTCCATCGCAAATCGCTCCTCGGCATTAGCACTGCAGATCACCGTAATTCAGCCATCTTCTGTGAAGCCTGCAACCTGAGAGAAACGTTTCATGACTGAACAAATGTCTTTGTCCGGAGCAGCTCAACCTCAGCATTGCTTTAATGCCAGCCAGAATTAACGTGTGCGGAGCTGAGTCTGTGCTTGTGCGGCAGTGACAGGCACTCGCTTGCTGCCGCTGGGTCAGTGTGCCGCCTCTCCTTCCTGGTTGTGCAGGTAAGAGCAAAGAACTCCACTAGACTTCTTTAATTGCCTTTTCGCATCTCCTGCTGTTGAGTAGATTCGTAACCTTGCTGGCAGTCTGAAAAGTGATTTAAAATGAGCCAATGAAGCTCTCCATTATCATTTACGGGAGATGACTGAAGGTGAGTTGAGTGATGGGAATCTCTTTATAGGCCGTAGCAGCGAAGGCCGCTGTAGCCAGAGTCCCACACTGTCGCTTGTGAGCCTTCAAAGCGAAGTGCAGGAGAGGGAGCAGACCGAGAAGGGACCTTCCCACAATACTCCTTACACTAGGGCTCATCCAGGAGGGTGCATGTAAGAAAACCGGGGTGTCTGCATGCTGCTTCTGGCTCTGTCCACTTCACTGATATTGCCCACCTAAATGCATGGTGCTGGAGGAGGAGTGGCCAGGTGAAGCTGGCTAATGAAGCCGCAAATCCAAAGCAAATCAGCACACATGTGAATCGTAGAACCATTGAGTCATTTAGGTTGGAAACACCCTTAAGATCATCGAGCCCAACTGTTAACCCAGCGCTGCCAAGGCCACCACTAACCCATGTCCCTCAGCACCACAGCTACACGCCCTTTAAACCCCTCCAGGGATGGTGACTCCACCACTTCCCTGGGCAGCCCCTTCCAGTGCCTGATAACCCTTTCGGTGAAGAAATTTTTCCTAATATCCAATCTAAACCTCCCCTGGCACAACTTGAGGCCATTTCCTCTTGGATCATCCCTTCCAGTAGTAACAAGAATTTGCACTCCAAACTAGCACTGTGGCTATTTGCCAGAGCTGAGACGAAAAACTGAGACACTGCCTATGAGAAGGAGAGGCTGAGAGGGCTTTCCTGTGGAAAACTGAAATACCTGTCAGCATAGAGGGCTTGCACAGAGGGAGGCTGGCTGGAGATGAGTTGAACCTCTCCTCTAGCCAAGGATGCAGGAACAAAGTCAGAGCCTCCGGTGTACAGGTAGCAAGGGTACTACTGGCCAAGGGAAGGGAATTCCCCTGCCAGAGACTGCACACACTCATCCATGTGCTTATTAAACGAAAAGCAGCAAAGTGAACAAAGGGTGATGATTTTGGGATCTGCTTTATGGCCCTCTATAAGCTACTGGTTTTGCATAACAGAAGCGCAATGAATTTTTATTATTTATTTTTTAAAATATGGCAATATTAATTTCCACAAGTTGCACAGCTGCACTCCAGGGCAGGCACACAGAACAACGTGCTAGTTTACAAAGCGTAGAGAAAGAAAAGCAGACAAAAAAGGAAATCTTTGCAATGAAAGTTGTAACTGTTGTAAGAACAGGGAATTTTCTTCACAGAATTCTAACAAGGTGGATGTTTTTTTGTGAAGCAATCTGGATTGTCTCTATCAGCAAAAGTGTCTTTTTTCCAGCAGACTGAGTTCCAATAATTCATCTCACCGAACACTTGTTGGCAGGCAAGAAAGCAATTTCCAAGTCTGAAACAGTAATTTCTTTAACATCGCTCATGCTCGTAACACCGAGTTTTAAAATTTTATAGAGACATGCACAGAAGATAAGTGGCATTTTCAAATGGCTGGGTCTGATTTGTGCATTTCAAGAGGCAGCAAGAGACCTTAGCTGCCAGTGCCAACCTGGGAATTAAAGGTTAAGGGGTGGCTCCTACAGGTCTGTAATAACCTGGTGGCACAAAACTTACTGCATCCAGCATCTTCTTTGCTACCTGCTGCCAGTTGCAATGTGCTGTTGCTGCCTCAGATGAGTGGTCCCCTGTTGGCATCACCAGCTAGTCTCAGCTGCGGCTGCCACCTCGTGAATAATAACTAGTTGAATGCCACAAGTCCTGTTTTGTGTTTGGGGTTTGGTATTTTTACTGTCAGGGTGGTCAAACACTGGCACAGGTTGCCCAGAGAGGTTGTGGAGTCTCTGTCTTTGGAGATATTCAGCATCCTGTGCAACCTGCCCTGGGTGACCCTCCTGTAGCAATGGGGTTGGCCCAGATGACCTCCAGAGATCTTTTCCAAGCTTCCCCATGCAGGTGTGGAAGAAAAGATTACTATTGTATACTCAACCAGAGCAAAGGCAGAAAAAAGCCAAATCTACTCGGGTGTCCAGCCCAGACTTGCAGGTAAGAAGAGGTCTAACACCTGTGTGCCAACGGTTACATTGCAGAGCTGGCGCCAGTTTTGCTTCTTGTTAATCTTTATGCCCTTCCTAGGTCGCAAGCAATAGCTTCGGACAGAATTCTTAACAGCAGACGGGTTATTAATTTCAATCTGTAACAGCTGTCACAATATTCTTCTGAAGTGGATGCAATGGGTTCCAGCATTTACCAGCAGTTTCATCTTACAATATTTTTCTTCACCAGTTTTCCCCATTCTCTCTAACACGCATCAAGCACACTTTGAACAGTATGGTTATATCTGGGGTATATGTTCTGAGGACACTTTTCCTTTTGTATTGTGTAAGAAAAGAAAAAACTGTAAGCATAAGCCTTATGCTAATACACTGAACTTTCATAAACTTGAAAGTGCTGATGGAAGAGAAATCCATAAATATGTTTCTACTCACTCTTCTAGCATGTGTGAGGACCTGTGAAAAATTGTTCTTTCAATATCTTTCTCAGAGAGAAATCTTGTCACAAAGAGCGAATGACTACAGAACCGGTGAATTTGAGAACTGAGACCCCTGTGTACCACTTCACCAGAAAATCACACTGTTTTTATTCCTACAAGTAGACCCCTGACTGCTAATTCAGCAATAGTAGTAGTCACATTAAACCAGAAAAAAGTAAAAGCTAGGCAGGACTAGCTGGCTGAGGATAGATCTACTTTCCCCAACTACATAGACAGACATATGCACAGCAGAGAAGCAATTTGGATCAAAAAATGATTTATTTACAAGCAGTTGCATGTTTCTTCTGCTAGTAGAGGAATTCAAACAGAAGGCATTCCTGTGGATTTTAGATTTTTTCTTTCTGTGTGTCCTGGTTTCGGTCAGGATAAGGTTAACTTTCTTCCTAGTAGCTGGTACAGTGCTGTGATTTGGATTTAGGATGAGAATAATGTTGATAACTCACTGGTGTTTTAGTTGCTGCTTAGCAGCATTTGTACTAAAAGTCAAGGGCTTTTCAGCTTCTCTACAGCCCTGCCAGCAGAGGATGGGGGTGCACAAGGAGCTGGGAGGGGACACAGCCAGGACAGCCGACCCCAGCTGCCCAAAGGGATATTTCAGGATGTCATGCTGAACACTAAAACTGGGGGGAGTTGGCCACGGGGTGGTGGCCCACTGCTTGGGGACTGGCTGGGCATTGGTCAGCGGGAGGTGAGCAATTGCGTTGTGTGTAATTTGTTTTGTATATTATCATTTTATTATTTTCAAGAAATAATAACAATGCAAAGACCCACATTGTTAAAGAGGGAACTAGTGGGCAAACTCAAGTGGAAGAAGAGGGTCTATAGATCATGGAAGGAGGAGGTGGCCACATAGGAGGAATATAAGACATATATATTATATAAGAATATTATATCAGAGGATGTAGGGAGGCAACTGGGAAAGCTAAGGCCTTCTTGGAGTTAAGCCTTGCAAGGGAGGTCACTACACAAATACTTTTTTATGTAGTAGTAACAGGACAACATTTTCATTTACTTCCTGAACACTAATTTAATAGTACTGAAGAGTTCAGTCACCACAGGCACATTGCTTCATTTTCCAATTTGTTTTACTGCTAGTGCTCTCACGACCATGCAACTAAATAATATATGTTTTGCATTGTTGTGAAAACCATCATTGTTTCTGACCTCTTCCTTTACCGATGGCAACTGCCATTTACAATTTAAAATACTTCTGTCTGCTGCTGATGCCGAAGCAGCCACAAGCCCTGCACGCTGGCAGCGCGTCCCGGCTGCAGGCCCCACTGCGCCTTCAGCTGCTCAGAGAAATACAGGGTCATTATGAAGGCTGGCAGCCTGAAAGATTGTCGGTGAAATCCCTGAATTCTTTTAAAAAGATTCCCATTTTTTGACAGGTCCCAGAACGTAAAATATGTAAATAAATTATCCCATGATGTTCTCACAAAAAAAAAACCCCTTCTCTGCACTTGCCTCCCTGTAATGTTGAGGCAGGAGCACAGCCCCCTTTCTGAACCTAATGTGAAGATAAGTGCAATTCAAGAAGCGCTTCAGAGTCCAGGCTTTAATCTTTCATAACCAGCTCTGTTTCACCTTCTCAGGAACTTGCTCCTGTAAGTGCCTGTCGGGGTTCGGCTGCCCGCAGTCGGGCCGTGCCCCCGGCCTGGCTCCACCTTTCGCAAGGGGAGGGGGAATGGCGGCAGTTCCCGGCACAGGGAGCCCTGTCGACCCGCTGTGCCAGCACTGGCCTGACTGCTGCGGCCGGCGGGGGCAGCAGGGGCCGCAGCCCCCCGCACCGCCCTGCCTCGGGCCCCCGGCCCGGCACAGCCCCTGGCCCGGCCCGGCCCCGGGCCCAGCACGGCCCCCGGCCCAGCACGGCCCAGCTCAGCTGTCCTGGGAAGCCCCCGCTCCAGGCACGGCCCGGCCCAGGCTCCTGGCCTGCGGAGCCCGGGTGCGCGGGTCACTGTTCAAGGGGAGCGCAGGGCACACTTGGCTTCGCTGTGTTCCTGTGAGCGGTGGGCATCGGCTGACAGGAGCTGCTGCCTCTCCCGGAATAAAGATGGCAGAGCACAGTGTCCTGGCTTCCTTCAGGCGCTTAGAGCAGCTGGTGTGGTTACACCTGGGGAGGCCAGGGAGGAGGGGGGTGAGCTGGTGCCCCGGGACCCAGCAGTGGAGGGGACGTGGCCTGACACGTGTGACAGCGGCGGCAGCAGCGCAGGAGGATGCTTCACGTCTGTCCGCCGGCCTGTGCCGGCCTGCTCTGCTCGGGCTCCGACGGGGGCAAGAGCCTCCCTTCATCCGAGGGGGTTAGGCACGGAGGTAATGACCTTGACAATGGGCGATGAAGGAATAGGCACTGCCAAGGAGAAGCATAACAAGTGTGTGAGGACAGCCAGCACTGCCAGCTCAGCCTATTATACAGTTCTGTCATAGACTCCTGTGAGAGCAGAAAACCTCTGAAATTGCATTAATTTCACAGAAAATGTATGAAATTGCATCAGTGATTCCCAGGCTTGCAGGATGCATTTAAAATGACTAAGATTTTCCCCTGTCTTTCTTTTTTTTCTGAGGACAAATGTCAGCGTCAGTTAGAGTCATCATAAATACAAGTATTAATCGCAGATGCTTGTATGCCGAGGGCAGATGAATAAAAATGGATTTGCTGAGTGCTGGAAGCAGAAATAACAAATGTGTAAATTAGTTCTGAAATTTTCATTCTCCTTTAAAATAGAAATATTTATTTTAATACTTTCTGCATTGGATGGATCATATTTGGCGCAGAGCAGCGTGTCTGTGTGGGTGCTGGAGGCAAGGATCCCCTCAGCTGCACCTAGCCCCAAAGCTTGGGGCTGGTGAGAAACCTCTGAGCGTACAGCAGAGCTCTCAGCTCCCAAGGTGTCACTGCACAGGACCTGTCTTCCCACTTACCTCCTTCCCAAACGATGACCGTTCATGAGGAGGGGACATCTTCCTAGGGTGCCTGTGTGGATCTGCGTGGGTGCATGGCTTCGGTGAGCGCCGGCTGCAGACCCTGCGCTGTGTCCCCCAAGAGGACCTGTGTCTCCCAGTGCTGCCGTGGCCTTCACCTTAACCTGGGGGGCGCTGCATGGCCTGAGGGAGGGGACAGAGGAGCTGTGCCTGTGCCCAGGGGCAGAAGGCAAGAAGGGACAGAAGTTGCAGTGGGGCGGTGGGTGCCCTGCTCTTGCTCGCACCCTCCCACACTGCCATCGCTGATGCACTGGGCTCTGTTTTATGCAGGGAGGCAGCCAGTGTTGAGGGGGACACATCAGCATGTGCAGGAGCAGGGGTACTGCATTTCTTGGTGGGAAAATCCCAGTGACTGCAAACTCCAGGCTCTGCTTAGCTTCACTGGGTTAAGGACAGCATTTTTCCCCTAAGAGCCCTTCTGAAGGACACTGCCACCTCAAGCAGAAGTGTCAGAAGAAAGCTGGAAGGGAGTATCCTCAAAAATCAGATTTGTCAAAAACTGAGTTCTTCCTCAGTCCAATTTAATCCCTGTCAGCACAGAGAGACAAATCTCAAAATTACCCATCCAGAGAGACAAAGCTCAAGTCTCTGGAATATATGGCTGTGAAGAAAGATCAGAAGGAGCTGTAGGAAAGGCTGGGAGTAAGTTTCTTTCACCTGACTGAGTTTCCTAATAACAATGGAGAGAAGAATAACAACAACAATTCAGGTAGAAAGAGAAGATTTTATTAATTTCTTGAGCTTGTCTGGCAGACATACTCATAGCATCAGTAATAAAACAGAAAGAAATGTAATTGAGTCAGCTGACAGGCAGGACTTACAGGGGTAAGTACTCCAGCTGCAATGTCCCAGCGTCAAACCAGACACATGAACTTTCTCTGTGCCTCTCAGTGGAGTTTCAGGCAGAACAGCCAGCCCTGGGAGGGTACAGAGGAAACCCAGCGGTGCTACACTCCTGTCAGCTGCACCAGCGTGCCTCTGCGGCCAGCAGAGCAAGGAGCTGGTTGTGCCGGCGGGCCTTTGCAGAGACCATGGTCAGGGAGGAGCAGCGGCCACGCATTCTGCTGCAGCAGGAGGAGCTCCTGGGGGGCGGACACACCCCCTTGGGTGTGCATGGGCTCCAGCCTGAGACGCACCCAGAGCTCAGTGAAGACAGTCAGACTGAACTCCCCGTTTAACAGGTGCCTCTCCCACAGACAACGTGGTGTGAGTGTGTGACCAGACCTGTGCAAACAGCAATCATTTGGGCTCTGCTTGATGGCCAGACCCATTTCAAGTGTATAAGGATTGGAAGGCTAAGGCTTTTCAGCCTGGAGTGTCCTCCAAAACCTTCATCGTGTGTCTAAAATCCCTAAAGGAGATCTTTGTTCTCTTTGGAAGGGCATCTCCACCAGCCAGGATGTAGATCATCCTGAAACTAAGGCTGCAATGTCCAACATGCACCTGCTCCAGAGAAACCACTGGGAATGGTGAGGACAGTACCGTAATGTGCAAACAGAAGCATGACTACACCGTGCTGGAGCAAAGCCCTCATTCACCCACACTGTGTTAGATCAATGTCCTGCTCCTGACAGAGGCTGGACTCGGATACCTAAGGAAAGAGATTGCTTTGGTTCGTACGCTGAGCAACCCCTCCAAACCCACTGAGTGATCCTGGTCCCTGTCTGCTGCAGGCTGGCAGAGCTGTGGCTGCAGCTCGGATGTTCAGTTTCAGATCACTGCTGCTCCTCTGCTCGAAGCTCGCCTTGGCATACCTTACCCTTGTAAACAGAGTCTTTTCTCCAAGGTTGTTCTCTGCACATAGATGGATTAACTACATGTGATGGTGGGTCATTGCCCACCTCTGTGGTGAGGAACATGAGTGACCAGCTGAACGGTATCTCCATCTCCCCGATAATGTTAAGAACTAACATCAGCGGGTTGCAAAGACAGACTCTCAGACAAAGGAAAAGTACGGTGACCCGAGGGGACGTTGATCTACTGATGAACTCAGGGTGCTCACAAGACAAGCAGGCACTGATCCTGCATGGGACAAGCAGGCACTGGTCACGCGGAAGGCAATGGCTGATGAGCCCATCACTTAACATGGGTGACTTGCTTGGCCCAGGCAGCAGTACTGTACATATCTAAACCCTGCCTTCCACAACATCGGGGTGCCCCAGCGTTGGGCTGGGACACCTCACGCACGCTGCTTAAGGTAAAACTCCTTTGTGATGCTGTGCCTTGGCTGTCCATGTCTCCGTCCTCGGTTGTTGGTGAACTCCCATGGTGCCGGTGTGGTTTCGGGTCTCACCAGAAAACGAGGCACACTGGTGGGTTCAAGTCCCACTAGAGGGAGGTGGGTTCAAGTCCTACCAGAACTGCCTTGACAGTTTGGGCTCAAAACCTCAGAGGTCATGGGTGAGCAGCCGGGCTGCTGCATTGCTCCCTGGGGGCACAGGGCGGCCCAGAAAATTTGTTTTGAAAGGGAAATAAATCTGATGGGTGTTTGTGGAGAGCTCAGACCTCAATGAGGGCATGAGACCTCAGACCTCAGTGAGGGCATGAGACCTCTTCTCCCTTGTGCACTCTGACCTGAGTTCTGGACAGGGACAAAGGCAGCTGCCTGGGTAAGCGAGGAGGGACGGCTGCAGCATGGGGAGCCAGCACCAGCAGCCCTATTCCCATCAGCACAGCAATCTGTCCCAAGCATAACATGAAATAGCAGTAAAGGACGGTTGGCAGTGGAAAACATCACGATGCACTTCTGCAGTCAGCTGTGTTCACTAGTCCTTTTGTTCCCATCTGGCACGTTCAGCTGGAAAATGTGATCACTCATTATTTAGTAGATGGAAATTAGCACATAATCTAACTTTATTATTTTCATAATTTCTTTATCTTTCATGTTTTAATCATTGTAGCCTAAAGCATGAGGTTATTATTAATAATTCCATACCAAATTTATATTCTCATTTTATATGCTAACCATAAATTATGAAGAGGAAAATATATAGACAAGCCAAGCCTTTCTATGACGCAAATATCCTGGAAAAAGTATAACCAACTAAATTCTATTGCAGCATCATCCAAAACAGACCCCTTCTCCTCAGCACGTCACACAGCACAGTGACAGAGCACTGGCCTGGCAGCAGAGTGCGGTTCCTTTGACCGCGCTGGCGGTCATTGGCCATGGTGCGTCACAAGAGGATCTCCTGCACAGGCACGTTGGCACACGATTTGGGAAGCATGTGAGCTTCTGATTATTGCTCATTGCTTTGTTTTCCAAATACTATTTGCCTGAATTTCACAATGCATTGGTAATTTGATGATCACCCCTTCACTAGGTTTAGAAAATACAAAGTGAATTAGAAATGCATGTTGAACTCTGGCTTAAAAAATCATACTAGTAGCACAAGTTCAGTATTCAGCAGAGAACAAGTAAGGTCTGGAAAATGCAGTGCATTTACTGTTAAAATGGCTGACTGTGATGTAATACATGATATTTATGGCTATGATGTAAAGGCTATGGTTTAACAGACTTCTTAGCAATTTATTTTTTTTTGCAATTGTGTTACCCTTATGTGCATTTCAGTATAGTCAAAAACAACATGAAGTTTTCATTCCTGCTTTGCAAAACTGCCAGAGCTCCCGTATTAAAGCCACGGCATTTTAGCTTTAATTGAAGGCTTTTACCTCATGGCTTGCTTATCTCACGCTCTGTCCCCAGCTGATATACAGTAATCAAACTGCATACTCCTCCGATTGCTTCCCGTAAGAAGACACTCAGAAGCCAGAGGCTCACCTCTCCATGCCAGCTTTGCCTCGTCTGTGGTCTGAGATCGCTTGCTTCTCCATACGTCCCCCTCTCTCTCAGCTGTGGCTGCTCTGTCTGGTATTCCAAAGAAAGAAAGGGATCACACAAACGTGCAAGATTCATGCTGCGTCCTTGCGAAGAGGAATGTGAACGCCGTCGGGAGGGAGGTGGGAGAGTTTGCACAGGCTCACTGCTGTGGGCGTTTTCCTGCACCAGCCCCGTGGGCTGCCCGCCTGGCACCTGTCCTGCCGCTGCGTAACGAAGAACCGAAATGATACCCAGAAGGGCACTCACGCCCAGGTTGTTTGCTGTCATAGAAGGGCCTGAAGTTACTGCTGACATCTGCTTTCTGTGGCCTGTAAATGTTTAATGTGGAGAAAAATTCGTCTGCCAAACACTAGTAAACAAGAACAAATGGCTTTAATTGCTATCATGCTCTACTCTGAGGCAAAATGCACCAGAACACATATGTTCTGTGCACAGTGGTTGACACGTGCTTGAAAATTAATTTTAAAGACAGCCAAAAGAGGAAAAATTTGTTTCTTTCTGGGCACACTACCTGACAGGATGATTAATTGTTTGTTAACTGGGTTCAAAAGTAGAGGAACAGCCAGCAAAAGGTAAGCAACTCTTATTATACTTTCAGTTAATATTTTTCAAATGTTTTCCTATAGACAAAGGACTCCTCTCCTCTCCTCTCCTCTCCTCTCCTCTCCTCTCCTCTCCTCTCCTCTCCTCTCCTCTCCTCTCCTCTCCTCTCCTCTCCTCTCCTCTCCTCTCCTCTCCTCTCCTCTCCTCTCCTCTCCTCTCCTCTCCTCTCCTCTCCTCTCCTCTCCTCTCCTCTCCTCTCCTCTCCTCTCCTCTCCTCTCCTCTCCTCTCCTCTCCTCTCCTCTCCTCTTCCCCTGAACCAGCCCTCACCTCCACCGTGCCCCCCTGCACCAGCCTGCTGTCTACCGCCACGTGCCCAACACTGACATCCCTGCCGCAAAGTTCGGTGAAGGCAGGACATTCATCCTGCACGGCTTTTGTCCGCCTTGCTGCCCAAGCAGCCTCAGGGGCCTCAGGGAACACCAAGCACTCAGTCCTCACTTGGTCCCATGGTCTGTGTGGTCTGTGTTTTCCTCCCTTGGCACTGGGACGCCTGTCTACTCTAGGACTAAACCCCCTGGTTTTCACTTGGATGGCCAAGTCCGAGAGGTGCTTATAAGAGGGCGAGCGAGCCCCTTGTTGTGTTTGTCAGCCCACAGGCTGGGACATCTGTGCAAGGGGCAGGGAGACACCAGTCAGGTTACCACTGCTGCTCCAGGGCTGGCTGCGTCCAGCTCTCGTAAGCCAAACTGCAGGGGTAATACTGCCTCTCTCATCATCATCTCAGCCCACTATGTCCACACAGACCTTTCCTTGCCGCCTCCCTGTTTCTTTATGTTTAGTTCCCAGCTGAGTGCCACTGCTGACCTGTGACTGAAGACAAAACCCTTCAGTTCAGAGTAGGGAAAAGATAATGAAAATGAGTGCAAATACGATTTCAGAGTGATGTTGAGGTGGAAAATTGGCACACGTCTGCCTAGTCAAACATTGTAGTTTGTTATGCTACTGCACAACACCATTTCCAGCATGGTAGATAATTTCAGAGGAAAATTCTCCATCCAAGGTGTCTGCCTGAGGCTTCCCCAGACCCAAAATCTTCTCCCAGCCACTTTATTGGTCTTGCCAGTGGGTGTGGAGGTAATTTAGTTACACCACAGTATTCCCAGCTCCTTTGCTTTTCTGTGAAATACCCCTCTCTGGCACAGCCTTACAAGGAATACCAACAGTGACTGGGCTGGGAAGTGCTGAACTGAGCTGTCATGTGTCTCCTCACTGGAGCAATAATAATAATAATAATAATAAAAAATAATAATAATTCACAAGACTGTCTGCCATCCTGGATCTCTCAGGTGCTGCCCACGCTCTGCTTGGCACATTGAAACGATCCCCTCCCCACGCTGCTCCTGCAGAGCCCAGGTCAAAGGCTCTGCCAGGCTGCAAACAATAGGTGAACAGAGAGAGGCGCATGATACGGTGAATTAATTATTCATTATGACTTGCTCATTCAGCTCTGTTCATCACTAAAGACCTGCTTTAGGAGCAAATACTGTACAACATTGCTCTACAGAGGTAGCAGAGAATATTTTTTCTGCAGTACATTGTAAATCTATGCACGTTTCCGCCTCTGGTGCTCTCGCCCTTTCTCTCTCCTTTTCTCTCTCCGTGTCTCTTTTTCTATCCCCCCCACTTTTCTTATTGCAATACATTGCCTAAGCTAGATTTTTCTGTGAATTAGTTTTTAATGCCTCCTTATGAGAGGCAGTTTTTCATATTTTATATCTCCATCAATAAAGATTTCTTCCTTATCACCAGTAAAATTGGAGTTTTGATTAAATATGATCCAGCAGCACTAAGCACATAGTCTGTATTAATTTCAGTGCCTCATTATATGCCAGAGGTATTTATATGGGTTTATATATCAAACATACTATGTATATATAAGCAGAGACTTTCAGAACAAATACTAGATATATGAGCCATAAAAAATAGAATGGAAGAGAGCCTCTCACTTGGTCCAGCCATAGAGCATTTACTGAACCCCCCATGAAGGTCATGGAGACAGTGGTGGGGAAGGGACATTTTCAGGGACCAGGAAAGCCCCAGACACAACAGCAGCATCAAGCCTGATACTCCTGCTGCAGAAGAACTGGAAGGAGCAGAACCTCATGGCTCTGTGGCCAGTCCTTCTTCAGACTTCTGGAGAAGTCTTGGGTAGAAAGCACTGATAGACAAACATCTTCTCTGGAAGCCATCTGTTCATTTAAGAAAATTAGTGTAATATTCCGATGGTCACATGTTTTTATTCACTCTTCATTCCCAACGTGGTCTGCCTAGGTTTGAGGGAATCCTGGCTGTGTGGGCACTACATAACATGGGGCAAGGCCCAGGGTCTTGGTCACAAGCAACCATTAGTAGGCTGGTACTTCTAGCCTAGGGCTCTGCATTGCACAGACTCTCTTGTGGGTTTGATTGAAAGTACCTTCCACTGAGAAAGCATCATTTAATTATAACCAAAACCCAAATTAAACAAAGATTACAACAATGTGCACTAGTGGCCTTGACAAAGTGGGCAGCTCCCTGGCTTGGAGGAATACTCCATGAGGAGTAGTATCTGACACGGACCAGAGGGTTTGCTCTGAATACAGGCTCCAGGGCTGTTTGCATTCTGGTGTTCTGTGTGTTCACCCTGTGGAGGAGTTAGTGGTGTCTAGAGGTCATTAAAAGGAAAACGCAGATGGCAGAAGTCTGTATTCAACCTGATGCCACACAGCAGTTGCAAATGTGGGTTCTTCCTCCCTGCATCACTCCATTACTGTCCGTCTTGAGCCCTGTGGACAAGCTGGAGATGTGTGTGAATGGCTGTGCATGCATCTGCCTTGCTCTGCACACCGGTTGTGCTGTGCAGGACACCAGGTCTCCTGAAGGGGTGACACCAGGTCTCCTGGAGGGGTGACACCGGAGCAGGCAGCCAAGCACAGATCATGCATGTGGAGCACAAGACAATTCTGGGGTTTCTGGATAGTCAGCCACCAACTGGGGCTGCTCTGGACCCAGCACCAGCCATCTGGACACCTGAGCAGGGTATGGACTACCCACAAGGATGAAGCCTTTGGGTGGAGAAAGGGATGCGCCTGGGTGAAGTTCAGACATACAGAGGCATTAGATTAATTCATGTTCAGCAAAAGCTGTCCCATCAGACTCCAGGGAGCTAACTGTGAACGTGCTTTCCCAGGTTGGAGAAGTGCTTTTTGATATGATCCTTTCTTACTCCATAGGTAGGTGAGTGCTGGCATTCAGACTTCTGCCCTCCCTTCTCAACAGTTAACTTTTGCTTGTAGTTAAGATTGAACAGAAAAATCCAGAGGATTAGAGAAGAAGGAGAAAAAGTTTAAATTCTGCTCTGCTTCCTGTCACAGTTCCCTATCATCTCGCCAGAACTTTTCTTAGTCTTGTTAGGACGAGTTTGTCACTGGGATCAGTGAGATGCTGCTGGCCTTAGCTGTAGCGCGCATCTGGAAATGGTGCTGAAATTGGCAGGGACTCTGCTCTCCTTCTTCCCTCCTTTTGGCCCAGCATGGGTATAGCACAGCCTTGGTTCCTGAACACCCAGTCCATCGGAGTGCGCACGGTCAGGGTGACTGACCCCTCTCACAAAACCTCATCTGGGTCAGGATCAGAGTAGGGTGGGAATGTCCATGCCGGTTCTGGGCAGGGAGCAGAAGGCAAGGAGCGAGGCCAGGGTGAGCAGCAGCAGGAGGCACAGTGTGCTGGTGGGGCCAGAAAGGCTGGAACGGCATTAGTAACGCGGGGTGCAGCAGAGGCGCCAGCCTTCCCCTTGTGAGGCAGTCATGGACCATTGGGCACGCGACACAGTGGCTGGCAGCACTGACTTTGGGGACCAAGAAACATCTTGCTCATCTCTTCTCTCGGCCCTGGCTGGGAAGCAGCGCTCTGGTGGATTGCCCCGGGGCAGCCCCAGGGCAGGTGCTTGCCCATGCAAGGCTCTCCAGAACCGGGCACACCCGCTGGGAGCCCGGGCTGTGGCACCCATCCCAGCAGAGCTGCCCACACCCCCGCTTGCGGAGCACGGGACGCGCCGGGGTTGCCTCTGACAGCTTGTCCCGCAAGGCGTTCAGCAGTGTTACGGCTCATCTGTGCCTGTTCTCTGGCTCAGAGCTTGTAATGATGATCTCTCCTTTTTCCATTTGATTTTGTTTCTTGCTGAAAAACCACCTCTGGGGAACAAGCCTCCGTTGTGCCATCTGACAACTGCTGTGTGATACCATCATCAGAGGACCAATGGAGAGGCACATTTGCTGCTATTTCCTACTCTCATTAATAATGTGTTCCTGAATGAGATAAATCTCACAACATTTCTAAAAAATGTGCAGTATGTGGCTCCCTGAAAACAGATTGAGATTTACTGCTCTCCATTTAGATAGCAGTTGATGAGGATAACAGGTTATCTCTGCAGGGCACCATACAATTTTTACTCTCTCAGACTCCATGGATCACCTCACATATATATAACCAAATATGTCAGAAGAACAGAGAGCAAAAAGATAAATCATCCACATTTGAAACACAGTTATGACTCAAGTAAAGAAAAGTGTACAAATTCCAGATTGTTCTCAAAGAAAATGATGGGTATGTACACATTACTGGAAGATTTTCTTATCTGAGGTATTATGTTGAATATCTTTTTTCCCCCCATTTGCTATTATCAGACAAGAACAGAAAACAATTAACTTCTAATAGTTCTTGAACTTCCTTTCTGAGATTTCTCTGTTTCTTCTTTAAAATAAAAGGCAGGATTTCACTGGCATGTAACAGATGTCATACCTGTGGTTTGTTGCAATGGTCAAAACTATTCTGTAAGTGGAGAGTCTCATCTCATCCCTGTTTAGAGGCTTTTCAGGTACTTTAAGAACGTCTGGAATGGAAAGTCAGCACTTACACATCCATTTATTACCCTTCCTCGAAAATGTTCCTGTGTTTACAGGGTGCATGACTGGAAACCTACTCCAGTGGAGCATTGCTCACCTATACCAGCTGAAGACTGATTCAGCTGGCTCTGAATCAGCATGAAAGCCTGACCTGCCCAACCTGTCTCTGGAGGTTTTGTCTCCCAAAGGAAAGCTGTCCCTGGGTGGTATTTGGGAGGAGACAAGCCAGCAACAGAAACCTGTTTCTGAAGGGTTGGGTTTGGGTGTCCCATGCCAGGGGACGTCCAGAAGGGCAGGACTCGCCTCCTGAGCAGGACCAGCCCCTCTCAAGCGGGTCAGTCCTGGACAAACCTTGCCCAGGCTGTGCTGCCGTCCTGGGCTACCTGCACCTCGCTCAGCCTTTTTTTTTTTACAGTGTCATAACTTACTGGGATGGATTTGTACCTTCTTGAAATGAGTAGAAAAATGTTGATTTCAGACGAGGTAGGCTGGATTTTAAGATTAGAATGGTCTAACAACCTCATGTGCAATGGCTTGTGCATTTCCTTGGGGTTGTTCCTGTCCCAAGCCCCAAACTCTCAGGTATTATATAGAGACAGAGCCTGGAAGCATCCAATCTACATTGAGGAGCTCACACCAAAGGAAAGTCCTTCATAACTACGGGAACAACTGGTCAGGAGCTAATTAGTATTTAAAAGGTATTTTATGTCTAGTTATCTACTTTGAAATTATGGTTTTGAATCCTGTAGGATGCTCTCCAGACTTCATTAGGGTATAAACATAGCATAAGTTTAAGTCACTTAATAAGCTATCTTTTTTGTGAAATGTTTTTATTAGGAATCACGATCCGATGACAGAAAGAAAAAGTTAGAGATCAGATACTAAAAATACAGTTTACACTAGGATGTTGCAAAAGAAACCAAAGTAAAAATATGATTTCAAGACTGTTAAGCAATATATTCACACTGCTGTGGGTGTAATTTTGCCTCCTCGACGCTAGTGACTCCAGTAGCCATCCTTCATTACAAGATCTGGTTTTGTCTGGAGCTCACGCAAGTCTTGGAACTTAATTATAGTTCTAATATTCTTCCTAATGAATTTGAGCATAATTATGGAGTGGAGTGATTTCAGAGGTACTTTATGTGCATACTAATTACTCTCTTTAAATGCCCGTGTTGGTTAACAGAAAACACAGCTTCCTCCCAGGGGGCTCTTGGAAGTAGCATGGCAGTGAGTTCAGCAAGCCCTGCCGAGGCGGAGGGAAGCGGTGCCAGGCAGCTCCGCAGAGGCTGCGCCTGCGGCACATCGCCCTGCTGCAGGTGGCCATGGGGTGCGTCAAGGTGGCTAGGAGCGGGCTGCTGGCCTGGGGACCTACCTTGGGCTGCCTGGCTGGTGCCAGGCCACCGTCCTGAGACACGGGCTTTTGGCGTGCAGCGCAAGCAGGCAAGCGGATGCCCAGCCCTTGCTGAGGGTGCATTTGATCCCACTGTTTATGTCATTGATGAAGCTATTCAACAGCACTGGTCCCAGTATGGACTCCTGAGGGACACCACTTGCCACCGATCTCCATCTGGACATCTAGCTGTTGACCACTACCCTCTGGATGCGACCATCCAACCAACTCCTTGTCTACCGAACAGTCCACCCATCAAATCTGTATCTCTCCAATTTTGAGAGAAGGATGTTGTGGGGGATTGTGTCAAAGGCCTTACAGAAGTCCAGATCAATGACATCCATAGCTCTTACCTTGTCCACTGATGTCCTCACTCCAACATAGAAGGCCACAAGGTTGGTCAGCAGGACTTGCCTTTGGTGAAGGCAAACTGGCTGACTCTAAGCACATCCCTGTTCTCCACGTGCCTTAGCACAGCTTCTAGGAGGATCTGTTCCATGAGCTTCCCAGGCACAGAGGTGAGGCTGACAGGTCACTAGTTCCCAGGGCCCTCCTTTCTACCCTTTTTAAAAATGGGTGCAATGTTTCCCTTTTCCTAGTCACCAGGGGCTTCACCTGACTGCCACGACTTTTCCAATATCATGGAGAGTGGCTTGGCAAGTACATCGGACAGTTTGCTCAGGACTCTGGGATGCAGCTTGTCAGGTCCTGTGGATGTATGGATGTTCAGGTTCCTCAGGTGGTCACAAACATGATCTCTTACAGTGGGAGGGATTTTGCTCCCCTAGTCCTCGTCTTGTGGCCCATCCATTTGAGAGGTGCGGGAAGAGAGGCTGCCAGTGGAGACTTAGGCAAAAGTCATTGAATACCTCAGCCTTTTCCTCATCCATTGCTACCAGCTTGCCAGTCTTGCTCATTGGGGGGTTACACTGTCTTTGACCTTTCTTTTCTGGCTGACATACCTGCAGAAGCCCTTCTTATTATTCCTTGCATCCTTTGCCAAGTTCATCTCCAGCTGCGCCTTGGCCTTGCTGACCCCATCCCTACACAACTGGGCAGTGTCCCTACGCTCTTCCCAGGGTACCCGTCCCTGCTTCCGCTGCCTGTGCATTTCCTTCTTGCCCTGTAGTTTAACCCATCTACATCGGTCTCTTGCCTTGCTTTCCTGATGTCTTACACCTGGGAATTGAGAGGTCTTGTGCCCTATGGAGACGGCAGGACACTCCCCCTTCCCCACACCAGCACAGCCCAGCTGGGACCTCGCGAGACTTGGAAGCATCACACGAGCAGGGGTTTGCCTTCCAGCTGAGGGAGTGCCGGGGTGGGGGGCATGCTGGTGGGCTGCTCCTGGGGGAGGAACGGCTGCAGGTCTCACTTCTGCAGTGGCGGTGGGGTCGACATCCCAGTGCTGCAGAGCACCGCCCAGCTGTAGTGGCACAAGAAGCGGTGTGCGTGAAAAGGCACATAAAGAAGAGGTCATGGATGGATAGATGCTCTTCTGAATAATGTCTGACGGACAGAAAATAGGTGTTTCAACAGAACAGGGGGCTGGAGGATCCAGAGGAGGCTCCAGACGTCAAATGGGCCAGGCTCTCACCAGAGAGCCTGAATTTTACAGTATCTGCACAGCTAATAAAATCAACAGAATTTTGTTCCTCCAGGCAAAAATAATGCTGCTTCTCTGCCTTTTTTTCATGTCTCATTTTATGCTTGAAAGACATTCTGGGAGTCTGAGACATGACATTTCTCTTCATACGGTCTCTGTCTTCGGGCAAAATTTAACCTCTGGGAAAGATTATTGATTTGAGAAGTTTTGCAAGATCAATATAAATGACAACCATTATTGAAATGGAAGCTTATGGGTTGCATTGAATTAATGCAATATCCGTGTTGAAATGTGTTTTCTTTCTTTCAAATAATTTAATAAAGTTCAAATCTCCTCTGAGAGAAATAATTAATTGAGGAAAATGTTAATTAAGGAAAATTATTTTTTCACAGCACAGTCCTTCTAATGAAATAATACTGAGGGAAATGACTGAAGTTTGACTTGATTAAAACTGGTGTCAGTGTTTGCACAGTCTCACAATGTGTGTACTCCCTATGCCCAGCAGAATTAGGACTTCGCTTAATGATGATGCCATTATGAACGGCCCGCAATCATTCTTCAGTCCTTCTGCATGGTGACAAAGGGGGGGATACATATTTACATCTTTATGTTTACTTCATGGTTATTAAATTCGAAATTATTTCCTTGCCCTCATTTGCAACGTCACACTTAGAGCTACAGGATATGTTCCCATGTGTGATTTATTGGGATTCCTGTAGCTAAGCACACAGTGGAAGAATGCACACGCACACAGAAACACATACATGTACGTATACACGTGTGTGTGCATGTGTACATGCAAAGAGAGAGAGCAGAATGCCGGTGCGTCCCGAAGCTGGTGGCTTGCTGGGGAGCAGACCGCAGCCCTGCCTGCAGCAGCCTGTCCGTAGCTGAGGGGTTCTGTGCTTGGGACACAAAAGCAGAACGGCTGTGTGGGTGCTGTGTGCTGCCTGCGAGCGCTCTCGCCGAGCTCGGACGGGCGCAGGGCTGCGTTAGCGTGCCTGCCTGAGCGAGCAGACCTGGGGGCTCAGCGCTGCTCCTGCTGCTGCCTGGGGCTGCACCCAGGAGGCTTCACTGCACTACTGGAGCCTGTACCGGTGCTTGCCCTTGTTCCCAGCCTGGGGCAGCGTGCCACCTGTACTCCTCCAAACTGCATCTTCCTGTTGGAGTCACAGGTGCGTCATTCTGCACAGAATAACTGCTTGTTACTGCTTCTCGTCTGAAAACAGTGCTTGTTGCTCACATAAACAAGTCAGGCACAGGCACCTGGGCACTAGACAACTCCTGTTCAAGTAAGTTCAGGAAGACTTCAGACAGAGCAAGGCTGACAAGCCCCAGCCCTGAGGTCCTACAAACTCAGTACAACGCCTATGCCAATGGCGATAGTGTACTACGGGGCTACAGGGCTGCAAGAGAAATGCACAATCTGGATGTGAAAACCAGTGAGGCATCAAGGTGTGTGAACTGGGGAGGGCTCATTATTTGTGTGGTCAGACAGACGGGACTTCAGCTGTTGTCTCCCCATGACAGAGAAGGACTGCACAACCATAGAAATATAAATAACTGAAAATGTGGAAACACCATTATTATTCATTACCATTGACATCGAGATCCACATGCACAGCACATGGGAACTGGCACCCCTAAGAGTACTAACCTCTCCCAGAACAGGTTGGGTGATGAAAACCAACAGGACACCATGAAGGAAAAGGAGGGTAATGGGTTCAGCAGCACTGCTCGACGTGGCAGCCACCCCAGCCCTGCAGAGACTGGCATCAAACAGTTGTGGAGAGCACAGGAACTGAATTAATGGCCTGGATGTGACTTTCACTTTCTCTGATTTTTAAGTTATGTCTTAGAAAGCTTCTGGATTGCTGGAAAGATTGGAGGTACTCTGGTGTTTGGTTTGTGCTATATTTTACTCTTATTAAATAGGGCACAAATAGAAATTCCCTCCAGCTGCTAAGGGCAGTTTAGCCACCCAGGTCACACAAGAGCAGAGACATGCAGTACCCAGTGTTCATCTGATCTGATGACCATCTGATAACTGTCTGTGTAAGAAATTAGTGAATAAGCAAGACTTGGAAATGTACTTGATCTGTATCTTGCAAAATGAAGTATGGGAGGAAGAGTTTAGAAAATTTCATATAACATTATTTTGAATTGGAATAAATAGATGAACCTCATGGGATTTAGCCTCTTTGAGCCATAACTGGCAGGCACCTGCTTTCCTGCAGCTATTCTGTTGTCATACTGCAACTCCTTGGGCTCCTGTGCAACATATCTCTCTGCCTCAGACACCCCTGAAGCTCTCATCTGTGCTTTAACGCTCCCTGTCCTCGAGTGCCCCATTGCCTTGTGAGCCCTCCTGCTGGGGGCAAGCCTGCTCTTATTTGAATTAATGGTGAGTAAATGAGCTTTTGAGTATGAGGGCTGGTGGTAGCAGAGACTGCAAGCTGTCAGGCACAGGGTTCCTTCTGGCTACGTCGCCGCTAACCTCAGTGTCTCAGCACATTCACCCCAATTCCTGTTGAGGCTCAGGCACTGTAAGTATGACTCCTCTCCTCTCCTCTCCTCTCCTCTCCTCTCCTCTCCTCTCCTCTCCTCTCCTCTCCTCTCCTCTCCTCTCCTCTCCTCTCCTCTCCTCTCCTCTCCTCTCCTCTCCTCTCCTCTCCTCTCCTCTCCTCTCCTCTCCTCTCCTCTCCTCTCCTCTCCTCTCCTCTCCTCTCCTCTCCTCTCCTCTCCTCTCCTCTCCTCTCCTCTCCTCTCCTCTCCCTCTCCTCTTTTTTTTTTTTTCCCCCCTCTCTTTTTTTGTTTTCCTGGAAATTGTTGCTCATATAATTTATCAGGGAAAACTTTTTGGAGCAAGATGAGTCATTGCAGTTTGTGATTCAGGAGATAGTTCTTGAGATCAGCAGCAAGTCTGTGCTTCCCTCTGGTTTTCTGCTTGACAGGCAGAGGGGAGGCAGCGAACAGCTCTCACCCTGCGGCCAGCGACACCCAGTCAGGCTGGAGCTTGCCTGTGGCAGCTGAAGAAATGCTGCTGTCTTGAGGTGGCAGTTTCCTAGGGCCAAACTGGGCTGAGAAACTGGTGTTTTCTCAAACGAATTAGATGAAGCCAGTGAAAATTCAGAACCAAAGGCTCACCTGTAACTTTCCATCTCTGAAAACATGGCAAATTGTGGCAGAGAAAAAAAATGAAGAAGGTGAAAATGAAAGTAATGCTCCAGCAGCCAGCCGATGTGGTTGTACAAGAAGTTTCTTCCAGAAGAATGACCCCAAGCCTCAGCGGTTTTCTTTCTCCCTTTTAGCAGGCACCAGCAACAAGCACTGAAGTGGAAGAGCCTTTTCAGCCATTTGTGAATACTCAGGTGCTTTTCCCTGATTTGTGAAAACCCAAGACATCCAGTCAGAGGGAACGCGGCGCCTGCGTGGTCAGCGAGGGTGTGCGTGCCAGAGAGGCAGCTGAGCACAGCCAGGAGAAGAGAATACATGGAGAGCCACCTCCTGTACTCCGGAGAGTCCTTACGAGAGCACTGATCGAATAACTGCACAGAAGGAGGACTCAGTGCTCCCCGATAATGGGCACACAGACGTGACAGCTAATTTATGGTGTAAAACTGAGACCAGGGTCGGGACGAACCCAGCCCCTGTGAACCAGCTGCTGAGAGGCTGCTAAGAGGCAGCTGGACCGGTTCAGGTGCACCCTTCTTTGGCAGCTTGGTCTGAAGGGAAACAATCTTCTGTGTGCAGAGACCACACGGGAGGCAGCACACCGCCCACGGTGCACCGTGCAGCCAAGTGAGGACCACCGGAGCAGCCTCGAGGTGTCCGCTGCTCACCCAGGGCTGTGGGTGCTGGTGTGAGCTGCAGGGAAAACCAGCACCCCACAGCTCCACTGGCATTCAGAAAACAGGCACAGCTTCTGCGAACTCTGGCTCTGCGGGTGCTGCCGGGCTGCTGGCGGTGCGCAGCCCAGAGCTGAGCCAGGCTGAGGGCTGCTCTGAGCAGCACTGCCCCGCCTCTGCTTCACTTCAGAGCACTGACTCTTGAAAAAGAGAGTCAAAGGTTTGGGCAGGCACTAATAATTATTAATAATCAAAGTATGTAAGCGCATGAAAAAATACATTGGTCAATGGCTAATGCAAACGCACACATCACAGGGAAGTGTGCAAGGGCACAGGCGTGCCCTCAGGCAGCGAAGGCAAGCTGCTCCGTTACTTTGGCGCCATGCTTTAGTGAGTAACTGCAGGGATAAATTCCAAATTCTCTTATTTGGAGGTGGCAGTGTCTGCACAGGGTGATGTGTAATGAAAGTGAAATGAACTCCGAGGATAAGACACTTAGCAGACAGCGAGAAAGTATTTCTTTGATTTCAGACAAATCCTCCCTTCAGTGTTCTGCTTTTGATCTTTGCATGGAAGGATAAGTTTTATGTAAGACAAATGTCTATCAAAGTTTTATTTAAAAAGCATGCTTTTAACAGAAGGTGGCACACTGATTAGATTTGACATTTGAAGCAAGGCAGTCTAACCAGCCCAGGAATGCAGAAGGATTAAAGGGAGGTCTCATAAAAACCATTGCTGTTTTATTAGGCAAGCGTAGCCTTTTAGGCAATGAAGTTTGGGTGCTATTAATCTATGCTGACAGATAATGGTTAATATTTGGGTAGTTGTAATTTTTTTTCTGCTATCTTTTCTGGTTAATAGAGCATGAGTCAGTGCACAAAAGATTCTTCAACGGTTCTACTCGATGTAATTTTGGGAACAAATAATAGCTATCTCTTGGAAACGCTGTGTCTAGCTCTTGGGGACCATGTGAAAAGCATCGTTTACAGTCATAACTGAGATGGTTCAGAGCTCCTGGGAACTAAGGATGCAGAACCGGCTGCTCAGGGGCTGTGCCACCGCACCAGCAAACTGCAGCTCTGCAGAACTGAGAGGAGAGCCTGGGAAACGAGCAGGACCTGCAGGTTGGGAGCGAGGGCTGCAGCTGGTGAAGGGATTCTCTTACCTGGTTACCACAGCTGCCCTCGTAAGGCTACATCCACCTCTCAGAGCAACAAGAGCAAGGATGGAGTGGAGCAAAGTCCTCAGGGACTTGGGAAAACAGTCCTCACCCTGCTGGGAAGGGGCTGGGGAGGGGCAGGAGCCAAGTGAGAAAGCCTAGCTGTGCAAAGCCGTTCTCCTGGCATGGGCAAATGTGATGAGAACTTGCTGCCGGGGTATTTATCATGAGGTCAGCTTTCCAGGGACAGCAGCTGGCAAATGGCCAGTGCCTTTCCAGGGCCATCAGCTGCAGGAGGTTCCTGCTCCTGGACAGAGCACTGAGGGAGCTGTGGCAAGCGCAGTCTGTGACCGGCATGGCAAACACCACCAGCATGCTGCTGCTGGAAATAAAACCCCTAATAAATTGCTTGAAGGGAGCTTGAATGCAAGAGTGATGATGGAGGTGGGAACATCCTTGCTAATTACCAGAAGAGTGGGCTGCCCTGGGAAGCGGAGCGGGCAGGATTCCTCCTCCGTGTTTGTGCTGCACAATCAGACACGTCTGTCTCTGCACAGGGCCCAGAAACCTTCCTGTTTCCTTGACGTCTTGCATGGAAAGAATAACAAAGTCATGGCTGCAACGACTACACCTATGTCAAAACATGAAGGACGGGGCTGCGCTGCTGACCCAAAAGCAAATGGCAGGGCCGTGGGGTGCCCAGAGCACGCTGGTGCGGGGCAGGTGGGTGGGCAGGTCCGAGTGGGGCTGGGGGTGGCTGGCAGGGAGGCCCTGCTCGGGCTGGCACCCTCTTAGCACTTAACACTGCTGACAGAGATGAGAACAGGATTTCTGCTCCAGGGTACGATATACACATGAAGAGTACTTGTGTATGAGGTGCAGGTGTCAGATGGAGAGGAAAAAGGCAGTGAGGGAGCTCGGCTCATAACTCTTTGTTCAGATCGTTAGGGAGAGTCGGTTCAGCTTCCTGCCCTGGAAACAGCCTAGAGACTGTGCAGGAGTGACTGAAATTTTTAGCAACATAAAAATATGAATAATGAGCAAAATTTGATTTAGTTTTGATGTAATTAGAGAGCTTTAATACTGATTTAATAAAAGAGAGCGTCTGTGCCATATGCTCAGCTGATGGCATCCTGAAGGCATTCCTGCCCAACCTGAAAAGCAAACCCAAGCAGCTGCTGGTCAGCAGCTCATTGTGCTTCAGTTGTTTTTTTCCCCCCAAAAAAGAAAAAATGACAACGATCTTAGAACAGCTGTCAGGAGATGCTCACTGAGGGCTGCATAGTTCTACATGAAGACGTAAGGTACCATCCAGCGCCGCACTAGCATAAAAGACTTGTTTTACCCCACACACCGCAATAAGACCTGGATGAAGGAAGGTGGTCTGAACCCTTTAGGACCACCCTGAACTATATTGCTTTGGAAGCAAAAATGCTCTGTATTGTGCACAGCACTGGGTTGCAGCCTTGCTGCCAAAGGAGTGTGCAGCCTCTGTCCTTCGTAACGGGGTGAACTGGGTGACACACGTTTGCTGACATACTCGCCTAGGAAAGTGTTGACCTTCAGAGGTTCTCTGAGCCCAGGGCCTCCGCCTGCCATCTGGACCACTTCCCCATTCTCCAGCCACTCCAGCTCATCGGTGCAGACTGGCGGCAGGAGCCAGGGGAGCGCAGTGCCCCCAGGCAGCGTCCCACCCCGGGCACAGCCCCGCGCCCCATCCTGGTTTGGAGCTGCTGCAGCAACAGCCTGTGGGGAGGAGAAACCGAGGAAAGCAGAACCTGGGAAACGGGCTCAAGACCAGGGGCTGCCTCGGACAGGGGGTGGACTGGGAGGGACGCTGCGGGGTGGGGAGCGGACGCCCCCTCCTCTGGGAGCTGCTGGGGAGCACTGAGCTCAGGGAGTTCCCACCCTGACTCTGTGGGGAGCAAGTCCATCAAGGAAAGGGGCTGACCCCTGGCTGCAGAGAGGCAGGGACCCCACTGTAGTGAGCCCAGGCCAGGCGGGGCCAGGCGGATGAGGCTATCCCAGGCTGAGCGTTCCTCACGGCCTTCCTGGGACTACAGGGGCGCAGCCTCCTGCTCGCACAACTGGATGGCGTTGCCTTTGCTTCCCGTACCACTGTGCCTGGTCCTGAAGGGCTCTGGTTTAGGCTGAATAGATGGTTTCTGACAGCATGAAAGAAATGCTTTCTGGTTTTCATTTCAGTGAGAAAAATGTGGTTTCCATCCAGGTTCTTTTTCCTCCTTAGGTTTGGCAGCTAATCCCAAACCCCAGGTTTTTCCGAGACTCCTAATTACAAAGTCTGACACTGGGACACATCAAAATATAAACAATAAGAAAGACCTTCACATCGGACATGTGCCAGGGACACATAAATACTGACATCAGAAAAAGATTCAGTGCTGGAGTGATTCAAGAGCGACACTGACTTGTTGCTTCTCTGCGTTTCTGGCATCCTCCCATTGTCAACCTCTTCCCTTTCCCTCCTCCATGTCACAGTCTTTTATCCTATTAGTTATCTTTACTTGGCAGCGGGTGCATATTCATTGTGGAGGTAACAGAAAAAGAAGAAAATTAGTCTTTCGGTGTACATTTCCATGCTGTGATCATAAACTCCTTCTCTGATTGTCACAATAATAAATTAATAACCAAACAGAAATAGACCAAAGATGGTTTTGCCATGTGTTGGGTGTACTATAGCTATGCTGGGGAAGATGTGTGAGTAGAAGTTAAAATAAGCCCTTCAGTGGACTACTCAGGTATTGCTTTATTTTTTTTTTTTTTTGGTTAAATATTATATTGGTTTTATTTCCAAGTCACAAAAAATCTACATTCTTCTGCAAGATGCTTTTAGCAAATGATAAATGCAGAGCTCTCGGAGAAATCATGTTTCTGTGTTAAGAAAACACCGTGTGTTTTCAGTTTATCTCCTATTACAATAATAAAAATAATGGTGTACCTGCTTATGACTATGCAAAACAACGTATCATTAGTAAGTAAGGTACATTTTCGGTTGACTAAGGCTGGCAAATCCTATTTCCACTTCATGAGACATGCATCCTCAGAAATGTTTATTAGGGGAGAATACTCACTGTATCAGTGTTCTCTGGTCTCTGGTACTAACAGTTTGTTGCTGGTCTAGATTTGGGGAAAACCAGTTTAACGTGCAAGAGAGTGTTGGAATTTTTATTGACTATTTTTTCTTTTGCTTTTTGTTGCTATGGAAACAGCCTCTTCTTATTCTTAAATCATTTCCTATTAAGCAGATTCACATCTCTCTTGCAGTTCCAGTCATGCCTCGCCGGTAACAGCTCCTCCCAGAGATCGCCGGCTCTGCACCGGCCCAGGTTTTCACACTTCTTCATGCAACAGAAAGTTAACACCGTGATGCTTCCCCCAAAGCGCTCGTCCTCTGCAGCAGCGGCGCGGCGGGCAGAACACAGCTCTGCAGGCTGGGCTGCGCGGTGTCACCGGCTCAGGCGGCCACAGCGCCCGGCGGGCAGTGGGCACCCCAGCCCCGGGGCACACCAGCACCCCAGCCCCGCACCCGGCAGCTGCCTGGCCCCAGCGGAGAGTCCGGCGTGGTCTTAACACCACCAGCCGTGCCCTCCATACCTGCCCCTGTGTCTCTGCAGACAGGGCGTGCTCTGAGTGGAGATGTCGCTTCCCCAGCCTCAGCGCAGATGCGTGCACTGGTTTTGGCTGGGAAAGAGTTGATTTTCTTCGTCGTGCCTTGCATGATGCTCCGGACCTGTGCTGAAAACAGCGCTGGCCCTAGCAGGACGGGTCGGTCACCGCTGAGCAGCGCCTGCCCAGCGCTGGGGGCTGCTCTGCCCCTCGCCCTGCCCCACCAGCCAGCAGGGTGGGGGATAGAGGAGAATGGGGACTTTGGCTTTTTGACCCAATGGTCACTGGGGTCCAGATTCTGCTTCATCCAGGGTCTGTAAAACTTTTGGGTAAAAACCTGGGGTTTGTTCTCCTTCACCTCTTCCTATTATTATCAATCTCATATTAAGATCTACCAAGCCTGCTGGCCACAGACCCATGGACAGGTCTTGTGGTAAATGGAGGAAAAGGAAGAAACAGTGCTTTGAACGTACACTTAAGGTAAGCAGATCCTCAACAGACAGGTCTAGATTTATTTATTTTGGCAAACAGTTATGCTGTGGGCTTTAGGGAAGTGTTTTCTTTAGAATGTGAGGTTTGGCCAGTGGTGCGTGCAGTACACAGCGCTCCTCATTTATTTTGATCAAACAGTAGAGAAGACAGCGTCCTTGGACTAAATTGCATAAATCTTCCCTATGAAGACTGGCAATCTCTTTGTCAAGCTTCTGAAAAAAACAGAGCATCAATGTTTGACAACAGGTCTGATTGCTGAATAAATGCTGGTAATTATACTATCAGTTTATCACAGTTTATTACATAAAAAGTCCTCTCCATTATTCAAGACACACCTGTGCACATTATTTTCAGAGACATCTCAGGCTTGTTAAAGTTTTCTCAAGTATTCTGGCAGTAGATGTAGGCTTGCCTTTATATTTTGTTTGTTTCTACCTTACAGCTGATGATTAATGTTCTTATTTATCATTACATTTGAGTCAGAATCTGGGTTGCCGAATGTTGCTCTTTGTAGCTTGCCTCCCACTCAAAGTCTCAGCTTGGTCCTAAAGCTGATAATCTCAAACCTGGGACTCCTCATTTACACATGGCTCAGTTTACCAGTGCTTAATGGTTGCAGCAATTAACTTTGTTTTCACTGACTTCTCTTGGCTATTCTCCTGCTTTTAATGCAAATTTGGTACGAGACGATTCTTCTGTGTTTAGAAAAACAGACTGGTAATGTGAGGATATACCTTCCTGAAAAAACAGAAATTATGTGTATCTCCCAGTTTCCTGTACTGAGATCACGGTCAGGTCAGCATTACTGAAAACTTTTAAGAAGCCAGTGGCTATGCAGGCCCATGTGCATGTGTCATGATGTGCCCTGAAAAAAACAAACACAGAAAAGGGCAGGAAAAACCCTGTTCATTGAACGTCAGGGAAACGCTCGCTGAACATCGCAGGGAACGCAGCGCATTTCCCAGCGGTGCCTCAGACGCACGTGGAGAAGGGCTGAAGCTGGGCAGGAAGGGTGAGACTGAGAACAGCCAGTGCAGCAGAGCGGCTGCGTGGGCGAGGGGCGCCCGGGACCGGCGTCCCAGGGACAGCAGTGGCGTGGGGTGATGGCTCGGCTCTGCAGCTGTGCCCCGCACCCGACCACCAGCATCTCCCCGCTGGAGTCCCCGGGCCGTGGCGCAGCCGCAGCCCCTGCCGGGGCCCACCGCAGCCCGGCAGCCCAGCCTGCCTGCCGCCTTCCCCGGGACAGCGAGGGCAGAGCGGTTCGCGTCTGCCAGCAAGAGCATCTGGTGGCCCTTCACTGGGTGGAAGAGGCGCTCTTCTGCGAGATGTGCTCTGCGGAGGGAGCAAGGGGTTCCCAGGTCTCCCGGAGAATGACGGTGACAGATTGACAGCCTGCGACGAAGCGCTGACTTCGGCTACGGGCTCCTCCGTCGTGATGGATGAGGTGTGAAGGGGAGTGCAGCACAGAAGGGACCTGTGTGCTGCGCTGGTCCTGATGGACTGTGCAGAGACAGTTAAGCTTCTGGGGTTGCTCTCCTGTGTTGGGATGCAGATGAAGCAGAACCTTGGTGCAATTAAGAATTAAAACCACTAAAGAAACCTGGGAGCTTGGGATCCCGGCTGCCTTACCAGAAAAGTAATGAAATGGCAAGCTCAAGTTTGATTTCTTCATGACCTCTTCCTGACAGGAATTTGAATTCTTCACAATCTTGTCTGTTGTCTGTCTGGCTCTTTGCACTTGCCATGTGCTTTTATGTCTTGTTAGAAGGGAGAAAAAAAAAATTAAATCATTTTCCCCAGGAACTCATGAGCACAATTCTGCTGCATCAGCTCTGTGATAAGTTGGCTTCGGGAAACAACTGACAGTACATTTCCCCTGCTATATTTAGTCAAAAATCAGCCGCGTCTCTTAACTGAAATGTTTTAAGCTTGTGTTTGTCAGGTAATAAAAATGTGTTGCTTTTTATAACTAAATGCCTTGTGATATCTATTTCAAATGCTGACATTTCTAATGCACTAACACCCTTGAGCAGAAAAGAGCTATTAATTTTCAAGCACAAATTCATCCACAGATGTTTTAAAGATCGAAGAAAAGGTGGATAAGGACACCGGCAGAACAATGTGGATGCTCCACGCTAACACTGTCCAAGATGCTGTTGCAGCAGAGGAGAAAGGAGATTTGGCATCCAAGTTCATTTAGTAAAGCTAATAATCTTAGCATTTCGTACACAGCGGGAGTTTACAGGTTGAAAACAACCTCAACAGGGAAGCTCAAAAAAGCAGTTAATTGTAATAAATGACCTCTGATTCAGTCTTCAGTTTTGAGCAATTTTCTACTTCTGTTTATCCAGAGTCTGAGGTTGGTGCCCTTTACTGGAATCCCTGATCACAGATTTTATTTTGTGGTTTCACACAAACAGTTCCTGTTAGGTCTGTTTATCTATTTATTTATATTTGAGTGAAACGCCACCACTGAATTTTTAAGTTTATCTTCATGCTAACCAATGTCATCTGGCAATTTTCAGCCTCCTGGTGTTCTTGTCCCTTTTGAAAGGTCTGTCTGCATATTTAATGCACTGTTTCTCCTCTTCGGTACACTGGCAGGACTGTGCACCACTGCTTTTGAAGCACAGCCTGCTAGTTCAGATCATCAGAAGTTACGACCCCAGCAGCACCCCCAGTGCCCTAATTACCGAATTCTTCTCTGATGCTTCCCCTTATTTTATATATTTAGAAAAGCTGCCCCATAAGTTGATACCTGTGGCGTGCAGTACACTTCTGTTACCATGGCAGCACGACCACACCATCCTAAACTCCCTCAATTTGAAAAAACTTTCATAGAACCACGGAATGGTATCTTCACAGGCCATCTGGTCCAACCCCCTGCAGCGAGCAGGGACAGCTTTAGCTGGATCAGGCTGCTCAGAGCCCTGTCCAGCCTGACCTGGAGTGTTCCCAGGGATGGGGCATCTACCACCTCTCTGGGCAGCCTGTGCTGGTGTTTCACCATGCTCATCATAAAAAATTTCTTCCTTATATCTAGTCTAAATCTACCCTTCTTTAGTTTAAAACCATCACCCCTGGTCCTATCACAACAGGCCCTACTAAAATGTTTGTCCCCATCTTTCTTGTAAGCCCCCTTTCAGCACTGGAAGGCCACTGTAAGGTCTCCCCGGAGCCGTCTCTTCTCCAGGCTCTTTTGATCACCCTTGGACTACGCACTGCACCTTCTTCGCTGCTCACATGGGAGAGCAGTAGCAGGTAATAGTCGGAGCGCCGTGCCAGGCTGGGGAGTTTCCTGGTGTCCCAGGCCCCAGAGAGGCTGCAGGCTTCCCAAGAGGAGGTCCTGTCTGGCATATTGGACCCTCTGTTCCCCTCAGAAGGGAGTCTCCTACAACTATAACCCGTCTTCTCTTCCTCATGAAGGTGGTAGTGACACAGGGCATAGGCCTCTCTGACCTTGGCAACACCTCTGGTGTAGGTGGTCATCTGCACCACCCATTGACTGGCCTTCCACATCCAGAGAACAGGTCTGAGGCTTGCACGGAGGCAACCAGGGGGGCGAGGTGGGCAAGGAGGGGGTTCGCCTGCTGCCCCAAGGGTGGACTTGCCTCCACTCACTCCTTTCCTTTAATCTACTGCCTTCAGCCTGGCAGTGGGAGGATACAGGGTCCCCTTGATCTTGGTTTTTTTTTCTCGTGGCTATTCCTGTTTCTGTCTTGGGGAGGGCAGAGCACTGCTCCACCAGTCTATCTCTTTCTCAGACTTAGGTGGTGTCTCATAGGCATGATTAACTGTATGTGAAAACCTTGTTGGTGTTTTTTGTACAAATTTCTTCAAAGAAAGCACAGAGACAAGAAGCAATTGTCTATTGCTCAGTTGTCAAAGCTCTGTGATTATTTTCTACATGAAACTGAAGGGAGCACAGCATTTACTTGCTGCTTTTGTAAACTGCCAGTGGACAATTTGGATCTCTGTCACAGAAACAGAGCAAAACAGAACACTTTTTTTTGGAGGCTAAACAGCAGTCAGTGCTTTCAGAGAGTGTTTGAAACCTTGCATGCCTTGGAGAAGTGGTAGAGGACAGAGCACAAATACTATCCGGCATATTTCCAGTTTCCAAAAGCAAGTTGTTTCCTCAGAGACCTGCTTCAGAGAGACACCAGAGGGCTCTCGTTATACTGGAAATCGCTTGAACTATGAAAAAACTGAAGATCTCTCATCCAAGATCTTTGTTTGCCACCATGAGTATGAAAGACAAAAAGACCCCCAAAATGATTATTGCTTTGAATTTTTGTTGTTTGTTTGTTTGTTTTTTAAAATGTTTTTCAAGTGGTTTTGTTAAGGTCAGTGCTCAAATACAGCAGGTGGAGGGCGGTGATCCTTCCCCTCTACACAGCACTGGTGAGGCCACAGCTGGAGGACTGTGTCTAGAGCTGGGCTCCCCAGTACAGGAGAGTCATAGACATACTGGAGAGCGTCCAATGAAGGCCCACAAAGATGATGAAGGGTCTGGAGTGTCTCTCCTATGAGGAAAGGCTGAGAGAGCTGGGACTGTTTAGCCTGGAGAGGAGCAGGCTCGGGGGGATTTTACCATGTGGATAAATACCTGAAGGGAAGGTGCAAAGAGGTCAGAGCCAGGCTCTTCCCAGTGGTGCCCAGGGACAGGAAAGACTGAGGTTCTCAGATGTGCCAAAGAAGCAATTCACTGTCTTTTCCCAGCCCTCCAGCACAGGAGTGTCCTCTGTCCTGCTGGGGCAGTGGGACCAGGATTTGTGCTCCTCAGAGACAGCACAGATCAGGGCGAACAAAGCAGGGACGCTGTGCAAGGGTTAGATAACATCAGTAACAGCCCCTGCCACGGGAGAGACCTCAGCATCACTTGCTTTTTGCAGAATGAAGTGATCATGGGCTTCTTTACAGTCGTGCTGGCCTGACAGGACTGTAAGCCGAGGATGAGTGGTGGTCTTCCTCCAGGGCAGGGCAGGCAACCTGGTAGATGCTGGGACGGCTGGGCACCGCGGGGGCAGCTGGGGCGTTCTGCCACCCCACTCCTGGCCCCCAGCAGGAGCCAGTGACAGGAGGCCAGCACCCTTCCTGGGGAACGCAGGCATGCACAGACATCATCCACGCCACCCCAGGTGCCAGCGTGACAAACCCTTTGAGGCCCAGACTGCTGAAACAATCCCGCCCATCTTAATGGAGCGGAGCTTGTTCTGTGAGATCTGCACTGCCGAATATCGCTGTCTGTGACTTCCCGAGGTTAGCACAACAAATTAACAACGTGTGGAGCTGTTTACATGTCGAGGGCAATACAACTTGTTCCTAAGGGAGGGTGTGAAATGTGGAGGAACTAAGTGCAGCTGAGTGCCTTTGGAGAAGCATGTATAAAACATTACTTGCATCTGTCTACAAACAATAACAAATAATTCCTCAAATCTACTTTGACTGTTTCTGGTTTTACTGTTATCACACGTTATTTTCTAATTTTCTTTATAACACCAACAGAAAAGGGGGAAAGCACTTTTTCAGCAGCCAGTCTACAAGCTAAATAAAATACGTTATTTAAAGCTTTTGCAGCTCTATCTTATCTTTTCCTTTCTGAAGGATTTGATCATGAATTATACATTCCAGAATAACATGAAATATTTAACTCATGGTCTTCAATTCCAGTTCAACTTCCCAAACAGAGAAATGAGTTTGAGCACAAAAAAGCCTGGGTGTATAGATATGAATCCACTAGTGCTTCTAACAGCTTTCCCCTGCTTAGTGCCCAGATCAATAGGACTGAAGCCTCAGAAGGCTTCAGGTGGTCAGCGCTGCTCTGCATGCTGTTCACTTAATTACAGGAGAAACTTGGCAGCAGCAGATGGATTGTGCAAATATGAATTCAGGCTTGATGCCCCGAAAATACACCTGCAGATTTCTAGAGATTGTGACGAAAACACAAAGAAAAATGAAGTGCAATAATTATTGCTCATGCAATGAAGCTGTTCCCTTGTGTCAGAATTTCTTCAAGGCAGCAGGAAGGTCACAGCACTGTAACGGGGTGGCAAACATTAAGGGAGGATACGATCTCCGTGTCCTGGACAGATTGCTTACACCATGCTGCGTCTGTCCTTAGCGCTGTGCTGGAAGAGATCTGATATAAACCAGACATGAATCAGGTCAAGGGTTGTAAGCGAGTGCATTCTACTTAATTTTAATGAGTGTGCATACAATTGGATCAAAAATAGGAATTACAAAGGAATTCTGACTTATTTTCCAGTTGTATGAAGGCAGATACTATATGGTTACACACAATGGCATTTGCTTTGGTCCAAAGTGTGTCATGGTTATTGATTACCCAGCATTGCCTTTAAGAAAAATGATGGAGGAAGCCATAAAGGTAACTGCGTCCATTTTTTTGGAATGGAAAACTAAAGGAATTACATAAATATTTGCTATACACAAATGGAATATCCAATAATTTTTTAATTCAGTGTGCCTGTGGAAAATACAATGTCATATCTAGAACACAATAACAGCTTATCTTAACCATAGCCTGGCACCTGCAATTACATAAACAAACTTGTTTAGGAGTTGAAGAACAAATTTCCTAAGACTCAGGGTAGAGGAGTGCCATTAGTTGCTCCATTTTGTCACCGCTGGAGCGTGTCACATGCCTTACAGAGCATGGCAGACAGGTCACTTCAGGAGGTAATGCCTCGTAGAGCCCCTTTTTGCTGTGCATGAAGTGACACAGAACTACTGGATCTTGCAGTCCTGTCCAACCGGATCATGCATCGTCTTCTTGCATGATGCCATTCACTGACATGCCTTCACCTTCAGAAGCACACTGAATTAACTATCTTCCGGTAGGCTTGGAGCATGATGCCTGAAACCAGGCAGCCTATGCTAGAAAAAATTAAAACTTCAGTCTATGGGTGTCAGCTGTCTGCTCTGTCAAACCTAGAACATTTCTTCCTGGTGACTGGAAATGCCACATCCCCTGATTTGTGCTTTCAGGTAAAACAAAACTCGACAGCTTTACAGTGATGAGGAAGAAAAAACATTCATTCAGACACTTTGAAGCAAACAAACTAGACCTGCCCTCTCCCACCTGAGGATCCACCCTGAGGTGTGATTACACCGTGTAAATGTTGGCTGTGCTCCTGGCCCTGAGCCTGCGCAGATCCCAAAGCCCAACAGCAGGGAGCCACAAGGTCTGCAGAAGTGTCACAAAGTCCTCCAATTCTGCTTGAAACTGAATTTCTGAGAGGAATTGCTGTTTTTCTCCACATGACCTGAATGAACTTCCAGCCAGCCATAGGGTCTTGCTGCCACTGGCTGTCCTGCTTGAGGGCTCCTCGGCCCCTGTTCCCCTCTCCGTGGGGCAGCCTGGAACTCACAATGCAGACCCGAGAAGGGCAGTGCACCACAGCTACTGATGTGCTCAGAGGCGTGAGATTTAAGGCAAAGGATGGCCATGGCCAGAAAGCAAGAGGTGCTTTTCTCTCAAGTGCTTCCTTTGCTGCTACTTTAGATTTGGTCACATCTTGTCTTCCCTTTGTAGCTTTGGTGGCGGCATTTCCTAAGGTAAGACACAATCATACTGAGAGAACGAAAGCAATTCTAACTGTTCTGAAAAATCCTGCGCTATTGGAAGTCTCTGTTCACTCAAGCCCGAAAACTTCAGCGAGTGGAGCAAGGAGAATAATTTTACCATGCGAAGAGGTTACCTTTTTATCTGCTTTGGGTAATTTCACATGCAGCTTTCTTGTGTAACTGTAGGTATAATGTATATGCAAGAACATAGCAAATATTCATGTTGATCTGCCAGTTTTCCTGCCCACAGTTCTTACTGGGAGCAGGAAGGACACTGTCTTTCCTTCAGACAGTGAAAGCATCACACACTGACAGTCATCTCAAACACAGAAGACTCACTCGTGAAACACCTTTTGTGTACGCTCAACTTCTGTGAAGGATAGGAAAGGATAGTGCTGCCTAAAATGCTCCTGAACAACAATCAGATTTCTGAGTCGTGAGTGACAACACCTACAGAGCAGGTCAGACAACAGGACACCTGTACGGGCTAACTTTAGATGACCCAGTGCAGGATGAAACTTTAGGGAAAAGCTCATGAGATTGCCACTGGAAATTCACAGCTCCCCTTCTGTGGGTCAGCTGTAGTGACGCTGTGAGGAAAGAGGTCCCTGGTAGAGGGGCTGCCTGATAAGCCAGACCCCTGTACTTTTCGGCCGCGGAACTTCCAAAGCATCAAGACAGACAGACACTTAAAGACTGGCTGATGCATTTATTTGGTGAAGGTACCAAGCGAAAGACAGCCTTCTCTGAGACCCACACACCCCGTGAAGGTCGCGTCGGTGGGGTCGGTAGCAAAGCAGGCTTGAGACAGCTGTCCCGGTGAAGAGCTGATCACCCTCTGTCCTGACTGCCTGGGGTGCACGTTCTACTAGCGGACCCGGAGTCTCTCTAGAAGCCCATTTTAAAGTTTTACCTACAGTTTTTACTTTCAGTTTTACCTGAAGTTTATAGTTTCACAGATCAGTAGTGGTAAGGGCAGAAAGACTTGTATTACAGCCGCTGTCCTGCAACGGCCCTAAAGGAAGCTCACCCAAGGCCATATACCAAACATAGGTCAAATTATTGGGATGTATGTTTTGGAGGCCACCTGCCTTGATGTTAAGTATCCAGCTAATGTGGAATCTATTTAATTTCCTAACTACACTGTTCCAACAGCTATCTACCTTACCTGTAAATGCAAAAAGGAAAAAAAAAAAACCTGAAAATTCTGATCCAGGTCTGTTTGGCAAGAGATGCTGCCGGATGGACAGAGAGGGGTGTGAGACGTGGCAGTGGCCAAAGGGGTAATGGCTTCACAGGGAGTGACAGGTGGCCAGGAGGTCGCTGAGCCACACTGATAGTGGGGGGTGCTGGGACCCCCGGGGTGGAAGGTCCCTCTTCCAGTGCTCAGCAGGGCTGGCTCTGCCCCACAAGGCTACCCTGTAGCTCAGAAAAACATCCCCCAAAAACAAAACCAAACCACAAAATCATTTCATATGACTGCATAAAAATGCATACGAAAATCTTAATCTGAACCCTGAATTCCCTGAATCAAGATAATTTACAAGGCTTCCAAAAATGCTAAACTCTGTAAGCCAAAGCGCTCCCCTGGTAACTCTGTGTGTGGAAGAGGATGGCTTCTTTCCAGCTCCCACTACCTGTGGATTAGTAGGTCCTTGCAAAGCATGTTAATGCGGGGCTTTCTGGACCCCCTAATTTATTCTGTATCTAAAGAACATGGATGAATACACTAACAGACTTCTCAGGCAAGGCTATAAATGAGGAGACTAAATGTATAGAGGGGAAGCTAAGGAAAGGCAACCAATCATGATCAAAGGGCTTATTATATAATTTACACTCATTCAGTACTAATGAATTCAGCCTTTTAGAGGCCTTAATAATTAACACATCACTAGTTCCAACATTAATGCATTAATTTTCTATCTTTCATAACACACATAACACATACAAGCTATAAAAAAAAGCAGAAAATAAAACGAGATGCAGAAGATGGGAAGGTCTTTCCTGACCTTGCTGTTTTTTGTGTAAATCTAAAATTGAGGGTTTGAAGTGACAGAGGGATAATTTTTAAGTCTTATTCCTTTTTCTTTCTTTTTTTTTTTTTTCCATAGCACAGAATTATCAATGGATCAAAGACTAATGTGAAGAAAAGTAAAGCTGAATAAAGGAGTATTAAGCATTTAATTCAACCTAGATTTTAAATTCCAGCGATCAGTGTAATATTTTGGAAGAACTATTTCTGTGCTGAAGCTCAGTTCTTTGGTTAATCAAACGTTAAGAATTTTTCTTCACTAATCCCTTTCAAAGAAATGCAGATATTTTGAAAACAACATATAATGCCCTAGGTCCATGGGCAAAGCCTCGTTCTTTGCTAACAAATGTTATTTTAAGCCCCTTGTAGTGTTTGAGTGGCGGGTGTTGTATCAGGGCCATCAATCACACCTGGTCTGCATAAGAAATGTTCTTCCCCACATGTTCTCCTGACCTTATTTCTATTTAAATTTATCCCAGATGTGCTGTCCTGACCTTAGCCTCATCCCCGCACCCCGCCATGCCGGGACACGTGCCTGCCCCCAAGCCCTGGGGGTCACTGGCACCCACAGGCGCTCTGGGTCACTCTGGGTGCTGGGGAGGAGGGTGAACAACAGTGCGAGAGCAGTGCCAGGGAGAAATCGAGCATGTTTCTGGCATCAGCAGGAGCAGAAAAACGTTGGAGAAGTTGGATAAGCAATGCAGGAGGAGCGTACGTCCATGCCTGGAGCTCTCCCGTTTGTCCTCTCCTCTCCTGCCCATGGGCCATGATCATGATGCTGCTGCGTCTGCTTGTTGGTCGCCATCCTGCACGACAGCCCGTGCCAGGCCGCCCTGGACCGAGTCCCGCGGAGCAGCGGCAGGGAGGGACGGCCATCTCGAGGGTGGTGACAGCTGTGCCAGGCTGCTCCAGGCGATGCCCCTCCGGTGCCTCGTTAGACCTTCCCTGCAGTTCACAGCATTTCCCTGACTTGATGCTATATAAATCACGAGAAGCACCAACAGCAACTGCACCGTTACAGATGAGGTGAGCCTCGTCTCATCAGCTCCTTGCGGAGGGCATACAGGAACATGGCTGACTTGTTATCTCGAGAACGCTTTCCACACACGTCTGAACTGTTGTAGGGGTGATGCCATTTCAGTGAAGTAACTCTCCAAAAAGTGTCACTGCAATGCTCCCACTTGCAACTTGAGACTGAGAATAAGCGAATTTGCTCCCAAACCCTTGAGATTAGTAACCATCCTTTGGGTTTATTTCTTTCCTTACAGCACAGCTCAGTCCATCTCCCTTTAGCTGGCCCCCTGCCTCCTTCATGTTTTCTGTATCAGGTTCAACCTTCTTTGCTTGCCATTTCCCCCACGTAGCTGGTGACTGATGACCAGAGAGAGTTGCTGAGCCTGCAGCAATTCCTCTTACAACGATTTGATTAGGTAACAGTTGCAGCCTTGGAGCACAGCCCTGGATGCTGCTGCAGTGGAGGTCTGCTTTGACTCTGACTGCAAGAAGGGCTGGATGAACCGTGCATTTCAGATGTGTCGGAGGCTGTGGTCACACAGGAGGAAAGACTGTGCCCGTGGATGCCAGGCTGTGCTCCCTCTTGGGTGAGTCTGTCCAAACCACCTGCAACTCACAGTGCTTGCGAACGCCAGCAAGCCAGGGCCAGGGGTCCTCTGGCTCATCGCACTGCTCACTGGGAAAAAGCACTTGTCCTTACTGCTGGGAAAGCTGGAGTGAAGAGAAGCCTCTGCAACATTAAAAAATGAAAACCAAAACAACCCCTGACAGCAACAATCACAAAAACCTCAAACCCCACAAGCCATATAAATAGTTACCCCATCTACAGCGCAGTGAGAGGTTTAGTAAGAGCTGCCCGTGTTGTGGATATGCTTTGTTGAGCATTGTTAATTCAGCTGAGGCCCTTGGGTGATTTTTCTCGTCCTTTCTGTGTTTTTTTCAGTGACCACAGACCGCTTAGTGTTTCCTGTTACATATCCGACTTCCCTCACTAACGAGGAGCCTTGGCTACTGAGTGCCTTGAGCAAATGGCTGTCTTAACAGTTCCGTTGGTAGCTAAAGAAAAATGAAACGTGCCTTCCTCCAGAGGACAGGCTGAGCTGCTTTGGGCTTGCAAATCAGCACTATCTTCAGAGGTTTTCTGTTCAGTGACACAGGCGGCTTGAAGAAAGAGAAAGTCATGGTCTTTATATTAAAAAAAGCTTTGTTTGAGTAAGATTTCAGAACAGAAGCATTAGCTCTGTTTCGGTTTTCCAAAGTTGGAAGATATTACCTAGCGAAGTTCCATGTTAGAAGTGTGTTTGTCAGGGCTTTGGTTGTCCAAGGTCACGAACTTCCCTGTGTTTTCAAATCTGAACAATTCACCATGTGCCGTTTGTCTCTCAGCACTCAGCTCTGGTCACTGTCTCCCACCCGATCTCCTACCCACAAATAATTTGTGAAGGCTCTTGGAGGTGTGCGGCACGGGTTGTGCGCTGCCTGCTGCGTATGGTAGCACAGGGTCACGGGGACAGGGAGGCAGGGAGAGAAAGTGATGTGAATCCAAGGGGATGCAGGGACCCACTTCAGACCCCGATCCTGCAGAGAGCTTGTTTCACTTCTGAGCTCGGGTCTGCTCCAAGTCCTGACCCTGCCTCTTAACGTGCAGGTTTCTAAATTACTCCAGCTGCATTTTTTTTTCTACGTGTCTTCTCCGGTTTAATGCAGGTGTATATAAACATACGCCTCATCGACCTTGCGTGCATTTCAGCTGTCAGAAACCTTGTTTCCAGCTGAGTTGTCCTCACTGGCAGTCTGTTTGGTGCAGCAACAGCTGGGGGACAAACCGCTGTCCTCACTGAGAAGCTGACACCTCAAAGGGCTGCTTAAACACAGCACTGAGCTCTAAATGCTTAAAACAGGACAGCCAGTAAGGAGCCAAAAATGCTTTTGTTTGAAAAACAGGCCCTTCTAAAAGATTGCCTCTGCTCTGCGCTGCTTCGCTGCTCCCTGCTCCCAAAAGCAAACCTGAGGAAGGGAGCAAGGACTCGAGATGTTCCTCCTGTGTGATACTGGCTACGCTAAGAGGGGGCGTGGGAAAAGGACCCTCCTGCCTGAAGCTTACAGCTGCCTGCTGAGCAGCCTTGAGGACAGCCTGTGAACAAGCCTGGCTGCCTGCACTGCGCTCCCTGAATGACTTGGTACCGATAACACTGGCTCGGGTCAGGGGTCACCCTCAGCACAAGCAAAGAACTAGGACTCCTCCTTTGGGAGATATATAGGGGCACCATAATTTCCACCTCCTCTCATTTGGCAATGGGCATTGCGAAGCAGAGTGAGTGGTGGAAAGAAACTTCTTTAATCCCTTTCTGTGTTTCTGTAAGCTGAACCTCTGCACACTTTTGAGTTATGCCCTGTATAATCTTACACAGCACTTGTCTCCACGTTGCCTCATGTCGACTATACTCATCACTGCTGTCACTCTGTAAGTCACCTTGTGTCCTCCTCTTGGCGTTCCCCTTCTTCTCGTTGGCTGGGTGCAGGATGTGGGGTGCTGGAAGGTGGTTCCTGGGGCCAGGCAGGCTCTGCCCGAGTGCGGCGCTAAACGTGAGATGCTTTCTCTGCTGAATCAGCCTCTGGTCCTGAGAGAAGCTCCTTTCCCCGGCCACATATACCGTAAGTGGCTGTGCTGAATCTCCTCGCTGTAGTCTCACATTCAGAAAAAGTACTGATCCGTCTGGAAATGGAGTAGCTGTCCTTGAGCTTTTCTCTAAGTGCAGCTCTCCCCATGCCTCTGAGGAAGCCGTCCTGTCCTTCCCTCGATGGCTATTTGAACAAGTACTTATTGGCTTAATAAAGCACACTGCTATGTGTCAGGAGAACAGACATCACTAGAACATGCATTTAAAACACACTTCGGTTGTTGCCAGCAGCTTTGGTGTCCTGCACCTTCCAGGTCAAATTAACTGCAATGATTTCAGGCCAAGAAGCTAAATGTGCTTTATCCTGGTACCAGACCACCGTCCCGTCCCGACTGTGTGGTAGCAGAACCCAAAACGCGGGGTTTTGCTATGGGTTGTTTTGGTATGATACTGTGGGGGCTGAAAGGATTTGGCTGAGTCTTTCCTTCTCTCCCCAGAGCAAGTTCAGCTTTTGTAGCACTCTCAGGGACTAGAGTAGAAGAGCCCTTGGGATCCCTAATTAAGTGTAGCTCTGCTACCCTGGGACACTGAAATACTGTCTAAGTTTTCCCAACTTCAGGGGAGTCTTTAAGCTGATAGTCTGATGAGTTGGAGGATAATGCTGAATGCTACTGATCAGCGCTCAGCAAAAAGCAGATTGAAGCAACAGAAGACCCAATTTCCAATTGTTTTCAAGAAATAAATGGTTTTTTCATTCCTTCGAGGATGACTGAGTAGAGCACAAGAATGTGGTGCACAGGAAAGTTTAAGAAGATAAGAAATTAGGAAAGTAATTAAACTACAATCAACTAATTATTTTTTATATGGGAACTTTTACTGAGAGATTCCTAGCAGCGCCTTCTGCTCGGTCCAGCAAGACCAAATTTCTTGCGAACTAAGAGAGCTGCAGTAAAGCAGCAGCAGCGGCTCGGAGGATGGCTCTGTGCTGCATCAGCTGGTGCTGCACTTAGAGCTACTGCTGCATTTTCTTAGGTGGAATAATTGTTGTGGTTTGTGTGACAGAATCCTTGTAAAGAACCTGAATTTGTTTTCTTTAGAGTGTCTTTGCTCATAAAAATGTACTTTGAGTTGCATGCTGCAAATGGGGTTCTACTGGAATGGTCCTGTCCTTGGGTGATCTTTATCAGATTTTTTTATTAGCTTTCTGGAATCCTTCTAACCTGGTGGATTTGCATCCCATGTATAAATTACACACTCCCACAAACATGTGCTTAAGAGCATTGCTGCTTCTGCAATAGTTTTCAGAGGTAATTGAAAATGGCTTTCACAGCACCAACAGTAACCACTGGAAATGCCAGCTGCTGACAGCATTCTGTGCACAGCGTGCCCTGAAGTTTCGTGACACAAACTCACTAATTAACAAGTGTTTGTATTTCATTCATGGATAACCTGGGGACAAAAAGGGTGAGAAGGGGAACCCTTAAAGTAGTGACTTCTCTTTGAAGAGTTTTCAGAGCCAGCATAAAGAGAAAAATCCAACATGAACAATATGGGAAGACAAATATTCCTAAAATTCAGTTCCCAAGCAGTCAGCTTACTTGTTTGTTTTATAATACAAATTTGTTAGATAGAATTTGCTCTCTGAGAAAGCAATAACATCATAAGTCCTCTGATTAATTTACCACTAGGTCAAAGATAGAAAATGTACTATCTTCCACTGAAAATAAGGTAAAATGAAGTGTTGACGTGTCTTGTCCACAGTTCATTTAAGAGGTTTAGAGCACTTTGGTTCGAACCAAGTACTCTGAGATGATCTGGCGGACGGCCGGTGCCTCATCTGAGGGCCTGGGTGCAGTCTGTCCTGCCTCGGGACAGGAGGGTGGATGTAGGCTAGGTGACATCTTGAGGCACCCTCCAGATCTCTGCTCTCTGAACCTGGCACCACGAGGCTCTTGCAGCTGCTAGTGCCAGGCGTTTGGGGTGTGCTGCCTGCCTGGCCCCGACACACTTGCTCCTCCAGCACCCATTTGGTTGGCAGGGCGAATGTGAGCAACGCCCAGAAATCGAACGCGCGGCATGCTTGGGACTACGAAGCTTCGCTGAAAGACTATAGGAATATCTTTTCCTGAGCAAGGCTTCTCAGTGTGTTCTTCTCCCTTCCTTCAGCATCAGGAAGACAAGGAGCAAACTGTCACCTTGGCTTGGATGGCAATTCACATAGGTCCTCTATGAAAAAAATGAAGGTAAGAGTTCCTCAAAGCTTTTTCTGGACCAAATTCAGACTGTATTTTTTTATTTCGTGCAAAAGTGGGCTTTAGATGACCTCTTTCTTCCTGTTTGTGAGTATATTAAGGATGTATTTATGTGCGTGCCTGCTTTCATGCATATTCACTTGGCTGGCTGTCCAGATGGCTTGGAAGGCACAACTATTTTGTAAAGCTATACAATAGGCTAATATTAAACAAAATGGGGTTTACTGTTCCCTGACGGAAACGTAGACTTCATGAAAGGTACAGCAGGGATTAGTTCAGTCTGTTACATTCATTAGGCAATTTTTTTAATTTCTCACACACAAACTTTTCTGAAATGTATGAAAAAAAATGGATTTGGGTAAAAGGCTGTTAACTGACGATAAACTGTCCTCGACGTACCAGTGGTGCGTGTGAGCTCACGCTGTGACTGCCGCCACTCCCCAGGGCACCGGCCGAATGCTGGCAATAAACAGTTGGGTTTTGTTTTGTCACTGTGATACCTGAAAATGTAGAGGTACCCATAATTCGAGTTCATTAACCTGTCACGTGCACTGGGGCTGCACTTTGTAGGTTCAGCGCATCCTCTACGTTCCATCTCTTGCTCAGAAACACCTTGGCTACAAAATTTGAGGCATCTCACAGGGAGATGCTTTGCAGCAAGTGGATAAGGATGGACCTCCTTTTAGGAGTGAATCACAGTCACGCTGACTTCAGCAGACTTTTCCTCATTTATATGTTGCGGGTGGGAGACCCGCGGACTGCAATCTACAACGCACAACACCGGAGTGCATGTTCCTGTCTGAAACTGGAGGGCACAAGCCAGGGCTTGCTTTAAAGTGCATTGGGCAAGTGGAGAACGGGACAGAGGTGTGGCATTTGCTCTGAGAAAAAAGCTTCATTGGATTCAGTCATGCTTTTGTGGTGATCCATTCACGGGAAAGGTGAAAGTCAAATAATCTGTCTCCCAAACCTACACCTGTGTTTTCAGTAAGAGATAACTGCAGCAGCTTTGCCCATTATCAGTTGGCACTGCAAAGACATACCCAGGACTGGATGTGTTTTTTATACATTTTTTTGAAATCTCCCCCACACAAATGGAAATATGTCAATATGTTAGGCTTGATAAACTTATTATACATTGTTTATAAACCCATTGACTTGAAAACAGCTGTTGCCTTCCACTATTGTGTCTTCTACAGCAGATTTGTTTCTGTAGATGTGTTACAGTATCCCTGTTGTGTTTGTATGGAAATTGCACTTCCTTCTGGTATGTTTGCCTTGAATGTTTCACATTTGACAACCCAAATACAGCAAGAAATCTCTAACTGATGTATTCCTTGGGCAGTACCGCAGGGGCTTTTTGCATGTAAATGTTTTCATTCCAGCGCATTAATCTTGCACAATACTCAGCTTTTGGAAGTCTATGCGGAATAGGTACCACCAAAATGGATTTTAGCTTCCTGACAAAAAAAGAGATGTGAAAATAAAGAAAAAATGTTTCCAAACTTCTAAATGGATTTCTTCTGCAAAGGATAAAAGCTCTTTTTTTAAATTGGAATTGGGTGAGTTTTTCCAGCACTCGGAGCGTTAGCATCTCGTCTTTCAGTTATACTTCTGTAAATTGAAACACAAAATGCTTCTAATGGCATTGCAGTGAGGATTATCTAGCTGATCTCGATATGTCTATCAGAAGGATTCACAACAACTTTTGCCTTTTTAATACTTATTCTATCATTGTCCCCATAGAATTACAAAGACTTATTGATCATGGCCATGTAAACACATTTTTCATTTGCATACCATCATTTTAGCAACTGGCAGTATAATTGCTCAGTTAAACACTGAGTACGTGGAAAAAAAATTACATGTTTGTACTTTCACACCTTAATATCTTTTTTAAAGGACCTGACCTTTACGTATCCAATATTTACAAAGCAGTACTTAGTTGCTACTTATTTCATCCTTTTCCCTTCTTCTCCTTCCTATGTAGAATTTAAACATCCTCTTTCAGCTTTATTTCTGGAGACAAGAGGTTTGAATTTTGCGGCTATAGCTGCCAGACTCTACTGCTGCAGTAAGCGCAGGCTGTTCCGGCGGCGGCTGGCAGTAGGTGTGCAGGCAGCTGCCGGCTGCGTGCTGCAGGGCAGTGCCACAGGGGATGTGCAGCCCTGCAAGTCATGGTTCACTTCATATGCTTTTAGGGGAACAAATGACTCAGTAGTGCTCAACACGGTTTATCCCCACATCAGTCACCTTCATGATGGGGCTGTGGGGCGGGAGCCTTCGCCACAGTACGTTGCTGAAAGGAGACATCTCTGGTCAGGGAGGAACAGGAGGATGCTGGAGCCCATGGGATAAAGCCCCATTACACCTTTCTCTTGCCAATTTCTGTGCTCCCAGTGCCAGTGTGGTGTTTCTGGAGGTTGGGAAGGCATCCTCATGGAGCTGGGAGAGTGGCTCCCCTGAACAGGGTGAGGGGCTGCCTTTGCTGGAGCCTGAGGGGAGAACTCCCGGTGCCCCTCTGCCCTTTCCTTTCCTCTCTGTGCAGGAACCCTTCCCCGCCAGCCGGGGAGCCCCCCCTCCCTTGCCTCTGAGGCCCTGATTCCTTTTCAAGCCCTGGCTGAAATCAATGGCTGGGCTCAGAAGCTGTTAGGAGCACAGACTGTAGTAGAAAACAAGGGCAGATGTTTTGGATTATTTTTTTTTTTCAGTCCAGCAAGAAAAGTTCTGCCACTCGGCTTGTCGGGGTTGTGGTTTTCTGCACAGCCAGCTTCCAGCAAGTGGTTCTGCTGCCCGTGACCTTCACCTATGCTCCCCCGGTCAGTGCTTATGCTGCACGGTGACGTGTTAAGGTGGCCTTTCTGCATCTGTGACCAAGTTTCCTAGCGTGAGGGCAATCAGCTCGGGTCCCTCAGTTGGAGCAGGTGGCTCCCTTCAGCATCCCCACGGTGCAAGAAGTGTGGCACCAGGCACAGGGCAGGCTGAGTCACGGAGGGCAGGCGGCAGCACGAAGCAGTCTGCTTTCACGGCAGGAATGCCCCCGCTGCTCAGGGCTGCCCGGGTCTCACACCACGGGTGCAGGCCCATCCGAAAACACGCGCTGTCCCTGGAGCCCGGCCGGCCGCGCAGCCACCGCTGGGCAAGCGTGCTGCTGGCGACTGGCTGCCTTCTCTGCAGGACAAGGTGGCCTTTTGGAGCACGGGGGTCCTCTGCGAGGGCAGCGAAACCCCCTTTGCTGGCAGAGCCTTCAGCAGCGAAGCTGCGAGACGGCCTGGCTTTGCCTGTCGCAGTGGGAAAGCGGAGGCTGGCGCGTCCTCCCGGCCCCAGGGGCTGTGCTCGCTGCTCCGCGGCAGGTCTGAGCCCCTCACCGCGCCGGCCTTCCGCCCGCAGCGACGGGCCGCCGCACGGCAGCGCTCGGCCGGGGCAGAACCGGCTGCCTGAGGGACGGGGCGGCGTCAGTAGGTGGCGCCCGCGCTCCGCAGCAGCGCGCTGAGCCGCCGGAGGAGGCCGGGACCTCCGCCTCCGCGCGCTGCGGCGGCCTCCGCGGGGCCCGGCGGGGTCGGCTGCCGGCCCGGCCCGGCTGGCCCGGCGGGAGGTGCGGGCAGGCCCGGGACCGGGCATCCACCTCCCGGCGCCGGCAGCGCTCCTGCCTCTGCGGGGGTAGCGCGGGGCTGCCGGGGGGGCTGCGGGCGCCGGAGAGCGGGGCCGGGCGCGCCGCGGAGCCGGGCGAGCCGCTGGCTGCCGCCGGGCACGGCCCCGAAGAGCGTCCTTGGTCGCGGCTCCCGCCCGTGGTTTCCTCGGCACGAAAACCCACCGGTGCCGAAGGCCCCCGCGGGGGTGGGTCTGTCCGGACGCGAGGCCAGCCCAGCCCTGAGCGAGGCGCCGGCCGCCTCACGGGTCTGCGACCCGCCCCCGGCTGGAGCTGCCCGACTGCCGCCCGCGGCGGGCCCGGCTGCCCGGCCCTTGCCCCAGCGCAGCGCAGCTTCGGGCCTCGTGTCAGCGTAACGCCAACTTGCCAAACCTCCAGTAAACCACGTGTGAAACCCCCGTGTCAAATTGTTTGGAACGGAGACGTGTTTTTCTGGTCTTTAAGGCAAAGCCAGTGTATGAGCCGCTGGGACCGGGACAGCCCGCAGTGGCAGCCCAGCAGTTTGGGAGATACTTGGGAGAGCTGGGTTTGTACAAATCTGGGGCCCGGCAGGGACTCGCAGAGGATGCCAAAAGGGTTGGTCAGTGTGACTGGGAGCTGTTGTGACTGGGACCTTTAAAAATCGTGGTTATTTGGGCAGGACTGTGACTGGAAAAATAGTGACATGGGCCTGACCTTTAAGAAGGGGAAGGAGGAGGAGGAGTGATGTACTGGTCAGCCTCACCTTGGTCCTGGAAAGACCATGGAGTGTGTCCCCTCGCATCTGTTCCCAAACATGCAAAGGACAAGAAATTAATCGGGGCCAGTCAACATGTGTCCCAAGGCAGATGCTGCCTGGGCAGCCTGATGGCCTTCTCTGGCAGGAGAACTGGGTCTGTGGGGCAGGAGAGAGCAGGGGGCCCACGTGCCTGTGCCGAGTGGGGACCTCAGCGCCATCTCCCACCACGCTTCCAGGCAGGAGCTGAGGAGATAGGGGCTAGGCTGTGCTGGATGGACCAACTGCTGGGTGCAACGTGAACTGGCTGGTCTCATGGGGTGGCCACCCAGTAGTAACTGGAGCTGACGCTGGGGAGTTTGAAATCTTTGTCGCATCCTGGATGAGGAGACAAAGTGCACACTTGGGAAATCTGTAGGCGATAGTAAACTAAGGGAATGGGTGGCATAAAAGCTAGCAGAGCTTCAGCACAAAGGGACCATGAGGAAATTTCTGGGCCAACAGGAGTGTTTAAGTTCAAGAAGGAGAAGGGCTAAGTCCTGCCGCAGGGGAAGGATTGCCCGTGGATCGGTGCAGGCTGGGAAGTGACTGCTGCACAAGGTCTGGAGATGTTGGTGGATGCCAGGTTAGATAAGGGCCAAGGGGGCATTTCCCTGCAAATAGGAAAAACAGCTGCTGAGCAGCATGGAGAGGAGCGTGGCCAGCTAAGCAAGGAATATTGTTATCTCCTCTGCTCAGAGCAGGCAAGGACACCTGGGGAACTGCATCCAATTTCAGATCCCCAGTTCAAGAGGGATGTGGAGACACTGGAGTGGATCCAGCAGAAGCTGCCACGATGGTGAGGCACCCTGGGTCTGGGTCTGTGCCCAGGGGGGCAGCTGGAGGCTTGACGAGCCTGGCTGCGAGAGGGTAAAGGGATGGTCTGAGCACAGCCTGGGTCTGCTGTGGGCACCAGGAAGTCTTCTCCACTGGGAGAGCCAGGCAGTGCTGGGACAGGCACCAGGGAGGTGGTGGAGTCCCTGTCCCTGGAGGTTTTAGGCTGGACAAAGCCATGTCTCCCCTGATGGAGAGCCGATGACAGCCCCGATGTAAGCAACAGGGCAGGCCAGTGTCCCTTCCACCCAGCGCTTTGATGGTTCTGTGTAATATCCTAAGGAAATGAGAACTAGTAGATTTTCATGGACTGAAACACATGAAATGCTAGATTTCATATATGCTGTGCTTTGATCCATATTTTCTTTTTAAAGTTTATCTTGTGTAGTAAATAATTTATAGAATTTAAGTTACAAAATATTATAATATATCAAGATTAAGGATATATGATATGTCCAAAATTTATATTTTATTATGAGAATTTCTGGTCTATTACTCCTGGTACAGACATCAAGAAGAACATTTGTATTAAACGCAGTCATTACTAAGTAAGTTGTTTACACACATTTAAGGCCCATGGAAGATACTCATGTAATGACCCAGAACTTAAAACATGTACATACAATTTTTCAAGTGATGCATGCTCATAAGCCAGTTGCTCCTCTACAGATGACAAGAGGGTGTGTTCTCCATATAATTCAGCCCCTGCTGAAATATTCATGGTATTCCTGAGATCTTTCTACAAATAATGCCCATGAGAGACAATTGATAATCCTCTGGAAACAGGCTTTAGCTAAAAATTACAGGACTATTAGGAGACTAGAATCCTATGTGTAAGTAGGCATATCTGTCTTGCTTTTCGTAGATTAGTACGATGCCTTTTAAGTCAACGGCTAATACCTTATTAAAATATTTACTAGTGTTTTGTGCACATGCTTTGGAGCATTTGTGTCTTTCAGATAACCAGTGTTCTTCCTCCAGGGCTCATAGAGTGCATGGCAGTGGAAGTCTGCTGCTTTAACCCCGTTCTATTAAAATTCAATCCCAGAAAAATGGTGTGACTTGCACAAAAGTCACTTGGCAGGTTAGTGGCAGAGATGGGGACAGAGGGCAGCTCTCCTATTCCCACAGCACTTTCGTCGCTCAATCAGAGTGTAGTATAAGGGATGAAGGGACAGTAAATTCTTTAATGACGAGCTGACAGTACTATCACTGACCAAACCAATCCCCCTCCCCACCCCTCTGGACACCCACGCAGGGATGCAGTGTGCCAGGCCCTCGCGAGCCTTTCGCTGGGCTTCGAGGGTGCCCTTTGTGCCCAGAAGAACCCCTGCAGCCAAGAGACACATTGTGCTGTCCCCGCTGTGCCCTTTCCAGCCTGAAATGCCCACAAGGGCTGAAGATGAGCCTGAAGAGCACTGTCTGACCTTCAATAGATGTCCCCAGGGAGTGTTTCTTGGACATCTTCAGTCTCCCAAAGAAGGCCGGAGGGCTGGTGGTGTGGCAAGGCAGGCCGTGAAGATGAGAGTGAGTGACATTTTATTACCAGAAAGGTCCGGAGTGTACAGTGGGGGAGAGCAGCTCGCCTGCTCTGACGTGATGAGGTGCAGTGTCCAGCATCTCCCTGTCCATGAATACAAAGTGGTGGCTGACTCGCAATGGCAATTTCACGGCGTGTCCCAGGAAAGCAGCTGTTCTGCTGTCCAGCAAATGTCCTTCCCTGTCCAGCTCTGTTTGTGTCCCTGGATTTCTGTTTGTATTCAGGGTCTATTTCCATTTGGGAGTCTGACATTGTCACCCATGCCTTTATTTGTTGATAAATTTGTAAATAAAACAGTGAAAGAAAAGGATCATGTGGTTACTGCATGTTCTTGTTTGCAGGCTCCAGCTGTGCTGTAGAAAAAGTCGCTCTCTTCCACTGGACCCCCGTCACAGCGGAGCACAAGTTCTGCAGTGCCGATACAGGTGCCTGACTGAAGATTCTCTCGAGGGGCTGGAAGAGCACCCTTGGTCAGGAGTCTGGCCACCAATGCAGATGTCCCGTGGCCAGGGTCCAGCTCCCCCTCTGCCTGCCCGGCCTGTGGGCACCCCGATGCCCGGCAGCGAGGCTGCCGAACCCAAATGTGCCCAGGGCCGAGGCGGGGGAGTGTAGTGCTTGTCGCCTGGGAAATATCGCTGTCACTAGCAACTGTACTGAAAGGTGATTCTTTCAAATTGGTGTTGGTTTGGTTTTTCTTCCAAACACTGGTGGGTAATCAAGGTATTTCATCAGAATACCCATTTTCCTCTTTTTGCCTGTTCCTTCCTCCAAAAATCATCCAGAACCCAATTCAAAGAAATCAAATGAAATCCTTGCCTGGAAGCATTTCTTTCTGGTGCATTTTAATGGTTTATCTGTAAGGATTCAATTTTGTCAGTAAGTTTCAATGGTATCTTAAAACTCATTTCCTTGGTATGAAATGAGCATTTTGAAATCACAGCTTATAGGTTAAAAATGGCTCTGTGTGTTGGTCTTTTGGCATCCTTCTCACAGATGCATGAGGATAGTAACAGATCTTGTAGATTCTGGCACTCATGGAGTATCGCAACAGACACCTCACGGAGCAGCAGAGGTGCTGTCCCATATCCGATGCCACTGAAAGGAAGATAACGGAATAACCTACTGCTGTTATAATCGGAGACACACGAAATATCCACGAAACTAGATGAGAACAACCGTGCTCACCAGCTTCTCGAGCCATGTTGGCCGGCGTGAGCATGGCAGGCACGCCAGAGACGGCTGGTTCAGGTGCAGCCCTGGAGAAGCTGGAGGGCCGAGGCCCGGCAGCCCGGTGCAGCCGGCCGCACGACCGGCGGGGCTGTGCCAGGAGGCGGTTTGGCGCCGGCTGCACAGGGCAGGGTGCTCTCCCGCTCCCGCGGGGTGCTGGGTGCGCTGGCAGCCACCAGACGCGGCGCGTGGGTGGGAGGCCGTGCTGCACCGCAGAGCCTGGAGGCTCCTTCCTGCTCCGTCTGTACCAGGAATGGTAACACTGTCAGAAATAGTTTTAGTAAGAATTTCTAATGTGCATAAAATCGAGACTATTTTAAGAGTAGAAATAAGAGACTCTCTGTGTTCATAATTTCATTCCCCTGAGTGCCTCTCTGCTTATAAATACCTCCTGTCTGCATTGCCTTGTTTATTGGTAACGGCTTTGGTGTTTAGAAGGTACACATAACATCTCCACTGGGAAAAAGGAAATGTCTTTCCTGACATATAAAATACCTACTTTGTCTACTTTTGAACTCAGAAGAAGTATTTTAGGAACTGTTAAACAGTTTTTAACACCTAATGGGAACCTCTGGTTTGACTTGCAATACCACCGTCCTGCTGGTCCCTTCGCCCAGAGGAGAGGTCTAGGAAGGGTGACACCCCACACGCCACCAGCTCGCAGCGCAGCAGCCCAGCCCGAGGGGCCAGGGTCTCTGCAGCGCCCGGGGAGGGGTGGCGGCGCCTGGCCTGCGCCCCAAAGAGCAGGGCTGCTGCAGGCGGCGAGCTCTGAGCCCTTGCCCGGCGCTTCGGAGGCTGCAGCCGCTTGTGCAGAAAAGCAGCAGTGTGCAAAGGCTGCGTTGGTTTTCTGGGAGGTGTATTTACAAACTTGGTGGGCTCCAGCTGAGAAGCATCACTCGGCCTTGTTCAGTGAGGATTTACGGGTACCGGCACCATGAAACCGGCTGTATGGCAATCAGCAAGTTTCAATAAACCAGTTTTGTGCTGTTGTCTGTTAGTTTAAACTGCAGTATTAAATGAAGAAATTGCCTAGTAAATTAATTTATTAGTCCCTTCAAAATCTAATAAAGAAATATGCCAGGCATTAATTTACCTGGAAAGATAATCAGAGAGACTCTTCAACTGGAGCAGGCAGTCTGAACAGCATCTTTAAAGTTAATGGTCTATAAAGTGAGAAGCTAAGGGTCTGTGTAGCTTCGGTCTCTGTCAGCATCTCTCTGCTGGTGGTATGCAGCAAGAGGTAGCAAAAGAACATTGATTTCCTCCAAAAATACTTGATAGCCCTCCCCAGTCCTCAGCTCCCCACAGCGAATGAAAACTCCTCAGGGGAGGGAGGCTTTTTCACAGCCCCAGCAAGGCAGGATGGAGCTGGGTCAGATGGCTCCTGAGCTGTGGGTCACGGCTGGTGGAACGTCACGCAGCATGAAGAGGGCAATGGGAATTGGTGAGCACGCAGGGGCCAGGCAGTGCTGCTGGGGACCAGCCCAGTGGCCCAGGAGACACGGCCCCTTGCTGCAGTAGTGGGCTGCAACAGCACTGCTCTGACCCCTGACTCTGGCAGGGGTTGCCAGCCGGGCTGCACAACTGCCTGCCCACATAACGGTGCCAAGACCGCTCCAACCTCAAGGATTCACTAATTAAACCCTGAGGAACAATCCTTCTGAGTCTTGTAAAGAAAAAAGTTATGATTTCTGAGTTATATGAAGGCACACATTCTGCTCTCTTGCAGCAAGACTAAGCAGCATCAGACCTTCGCTTCTACCCTTTTCGCACGGGTGCTGTTCTCTGTATAATCAGATCCGCGGCTCGGAGGCGCTTAGCGCTGGCCTTGCAGAAGCACTGATTTTCCGGAGCTGCAGTGTTCTCTCTGTGAGCAAAAGCTTCTTGAATCATTTTCCGTATGGGGCGTATCAATATCGAACAATGGAAAAGCATCTTGGATCGCAGGATCAGGCAATCAAGGGCTGGGAAAGCACCTCGGGGGTCTCTGCCCCAGCCCCCGCTCAGTGCCAGGCCGGCCCCACGGGCTCTCAAAGACCTCCACGGACAGAGACCCCACGGCCTCTCCAGGTCCTGCGCCACTCCCCGGGACAAACGGTCTCCCCCCACGCCCAGCCCAGGCTGCTCCAGCTCCGGTGCGTGCCCGGCCCCGTCCCGCCGCGGGAGAGGGCCCGACAGCGCCGCTCCGGCCTGGTCTGGCGCCGCCCCTCACGGCCGCCCCCGCACCCCCTCGGGCAGGGGCCCGCACGGTGGTCCCCGGTTCGGTGCCTCCGCGGGCCTCGCGCTGCTCCACCTTCCCCAGGCCGGGCGCCGGCGTTCCCCCGCCATTTCCCGTGTGCCCCCCTCACGGAACATTTCCCCGAGGGCGGCCCCCGCTCCTCCCGCCGCAGCCATTTCGCTCGGCGCGGCTTTACCGGGCACTGCCCATGGGGGACTCGGCCCCGCCGGCGGCCCCGGCCAGCGGCGGGACCCCCCCGCCCCGCCCGGGCTGCGGGACCGGCCCCCCCGCCGCACCTCGCCCGCCGCCGCGGCCCGCCCGGCCGCCGGACCCCCGCCCCGCCAGGTGGCGCTGCAGGCCCCGCGGCCGCGGGAGGGGCGGGGCTGCCCGGCCCGGCGGGCTCCGGGGGGTGCGGGGGCTCCGCCAGCCCCATGCCCGGCGGCGGGGGGGGCCTGCGGGGGCTGTAAGCAGGGCGGCAGCGGCAGCAGCAGCCGGCGGGAACGGGGCTCCCCGTAGGCCCCCGCCGCGGGGGTCGGCCCGCCGTGGGGCTGGGAGCGGCCCTGGGGTATCGGCCGCAGCTGAGAGCCCGCGGCGGGCGCCCCGCGGCCGGGGCGCGGCTGCTCTGGACTCCCGCCCGCCGCGGCTGGCGGCTCCCCGGCGCTCGCCGCGGGTCACGTCGCTGCCGCCGGGCAAATAAGCGGCTCCGTTTCCACCAAACCGCTTGCCCGAAGCCGGGCTGCGCCCGCACGTATCAGAGCTCGGGGGATGCCCGGGCGCCCGCGGGTACCCCCGGCCGGTCTGGAGAGCGGTGCTGAGACGGGACCGGAGCCGGCGGCGGCGGCTGCCTCCTCGCCCGGGGAGGGGCGGTGTGCCGGGGGGCGTTGGGGTGAGGTGCCTCGGGGCGGGACGTGCGCCTGGCGGGTGCAGCCGGAGCAGATACCTCCGTTCCGGTCTGTTACTCCAAAAGGGAGGGATGGAATCGTGAAAACGTTTTAAAGTGCCCGATGTCCTACAGAAAGGGGACTGAATGATACGGTGTGAAAGGGAATGAACCGCTGCGCAGCTCAGGAACAGCGAACGCAGGATCCACAGGCCGGGCGCAGCCCAGCTGGGCCCATAGCCCACTCCCGGTGCGGGGGCTTGCGGGAACCAGCCCCGCTGCCTGGTGAGGGGCTCCCAGCCCCTCGGGGTCTGCAGGGGCGTGAGGAGTGTGTGCCCCTCGGACGCATAGTCTGGCCGTGGGGTTACCGAGCAGTTCTTGTTCTTCTGCCTGCTCCGTGTGCTTGTACCCTCGGGACGGAGACAAGCGTGCGTGTGACGCGTGTGTGGCATTGGACTGCCCGGCTGTTTGGTGTCAGTGTTGTTTGACTGATGGAGTCTTTCACCAAGGGTTTTTCTGAAAATGAATTACCGTCCCATTTTTCTCCATGTTAAAATCAACCCTTAAACACTCTTTGTCTCTTCTCTAGAGATAGTTTAGTTTCCTCTCCATACAGATAAAAAAAATCCGTGGGAAATTGGTTTATAGTGATTTTATTTTGCACGTTTATTTTTCTGTATCTATAGTGCAACAGGTAAGATTTAACGGGCAGCTTAGCCTTCCGTTAGCGAGGTCTGTTGGCACCGCTTTGGCCGAGTTCAGCGCTGCACCAGTCGGTGAATGAGCAGGGAGACATCTCTGAGCCCATGGCGCAGAGACCGAAGGGCAGGCGCTTTGCAGCCGGTCTCTGCCGCCAAGGCAGTGAGTGGTTAGCTCTTCCCATTGGAGTTACGCTTCCGTGTGGACTGCATTTAACCTCTACTTAAAGGTGCCTTTTCCCTTAAAGTAGTGCTAGCTCTGCAAAAATCAGTGGTTAAAACCAGTGGGAAAAACCAGCTGGTTTCTGGCTTTTCCTTAGCTCTCAGCTTTACCTGGTCCAGCAAAAGCTGAGCTATAGTATTGAGAGGGTTATGCCACTTCCTACACTGCCCACTGCACTTTTCTCTGATTGCTGCTGAGGCTACTGACTCCGTCTCCCACTAGCTGACGCTTTTCTTTCCCCTTATGTGTACTTTCACCTTAGCTGAATTTCATCAACTTGCATGAAAAATTATGAACAGACTTTGGAACACGGGAGTCTGAAGAGATTTGAGCAGCCAGCCCTCAGAAACTGCAGCAATCAAAGATGTACAAGTCCTTTCCACTCAGTAAACTCCAACGGACATTGCGTAAAATCCTGTAAAACCTGTGAGGTGGAAAATGCAGCTTCTGCAGCCCCTTTTCCCTCTGTCATAACCTTATCAGAATGGACGTACCAGGTCTGTCTTTGCCAGTTCGAGTTCTTCTCGTGTGGACTCCAGCAGCCCTGACTCTGTCTCTTCTGTTCAGGTTCCTGCCTTGCACTAATCCTGTATGCTCTTTATGACTTGCTGCTTCCAAAGAGCCTAAGTGCACTGCTGTGAGAAAGGCAAAATGGACAGGTTTTGACAGACAAATGGTCGTTTTCCCAAGCCATCCCTTCATCCTTCTTTTTGTATCTTTCTTTTCTGTGTTCTCCTGATTATGGTCTATTTGGACTGCAAATCTTTGTGAATGTTGGCCTCTCACTTTGTCACATCTGTCCACAGCCCCTCACATGGAGTGCCTTGGGAGTAACACCAGTTTTCAGGACAGACAGAATGAAAGTTCTTGCTTAGAAAGGAAACGCACATTTCACAACCTGAAACATCATCTCTGGTATGAAGATGCCACAAACCTGGCAACTGAAGTGGTGCCGCTGCTCTCTTTCGTCATCTAACTGCGAAATCCTGTGGTTTAGGCCTAATGACAGACGTGCCTCCTGGAAGCTGGGATTCCGCGGCTGGGCAGGGATAAACGACGCTGTGCTGACCGCTGGGTTGGTTTGTGGCACCAGGAGAAGGGCCCGCAGAAGTGGCAGTGCTGTCTGCTTCTGCGCAGTGCCCGGAGGAGCAGTGCCGGTGGAGGAGGGTTCCATGACTGCCCCTTGCCCAAGGAGGGACTTTCCCTGCAGCTCTGCCTTCGCCCTGCTGAGAGCTGGATCCAGACTGGCGCAGTGCAGGCGTGTGCAGGTTGAAGGGATGTGGCTGTCGGTCCCAGCCCACACGGTCGGGCTCGCTGTGCCTCTGCCTGGTCCCTGGCGCTGCGCCGGGAGGGATGAGCTGCTGGGGAGAGCAGCCCCAGGAGCCGCCACGGAGTGCCAGGGCCCAGCTAGAGAGGAGGCCATGTCCTGCAGCACAGGTGGAGGTACCGATACCCGCCCTTCCCAGAGACCCCCGCGGGAGGTGGGTAACCGTGCTCTTCGTTGTGTTCCACTCTGACAGCTCGTGCCCCAGCATCCAGCAGTGCTGGAGAGCCGCAGCAGTGCCTGCATCAGAGGACAAGGAGTCAGTGCTGCACTGCTATGCTGTTCTTGGGAGTGTTAGCGAGCCTCTGCCGGTGCGTTGGGATGTGGAAATTTCTCTCAGTGAAAAATTAATCTTCAGCCCTTTCATTCTGGATTTTAACTCCGTTTCTGATCACTGTAATAAAAAAGGCCAAGTTCTGCATGCTGTCTTAAAATAAGAAAGCAAAAAGTTTCTTGTTTAAACCCCAAAAAAGAAAAAAAACACTTGTGGAAAAAAATCCCATTTGTTCATTCTCTGTGATGTACCTTCTTCCACTAGAATTAAAAGGTTTTAAAATATCTTCTTCAATGTCCATTGTTCAATTGTTTTTCTCAACCAACCATTTTGCATATGGATAGAGGAAAGTACATCTTGTTCTCTAAGCCTACACTCTCCTCCTGCCTTTCTGGGAAATCTCAGGCAAGCTGTGTGTTTTGGAAACAACAGCAGATTTCCAGGAATATTCCAGTGAGTAAAGACTTTCTTACCAAAGCAGAGTCCGAAGGCTGTGCACTCACATCAGAGAGAGTGCTGTGCTGGATGGAGCCCAGCCGTCCGAAGCCCCAGCGCCCCTCGGGGTGCTGCAGGCAGGGCCCTGCCAAGCTCCAGGCTGTCTGCGGGGACCTGGCACCCGAGAACACCCCTGCCTGGGCACATACCCCGATGAGGGTGGGTGGCAAGTTACCTGCTTCCCCACGGATGCTCCCCTGTTGCAGCCATGCTGGGAGGAGCTCAGGCTTAGGAAATCCACTGCTGAGAAGTGGCCTTTTTAGAAACAACGGTCCAGCTGTGCTGTGGTATGAAAAAGGTTGGCAGCTCTGCCCTGGGCAGGTTGTAGTTGTTCGGTTGGCTAGAGGGGAGGGCTGGAGAAGCCGAGCCCTTCCGGAAGGGTTTGCAATGGGCTGTGCTGTGTGTGCAGTGGGAGCCAGGCTCTGCCGCTTCTGCCCCAGGCATCTGCTGAGCTGCACCCCTGGGGCCAGGCAGGGGGGCGAGACAGCCCTGCTTCTCTAATTGCAGCTCCGAACAGCAGGGGCTGCTCTGGATTTGCCCCTGGAAATGGCAGCGCTGCGTTGCTCCAGCTGCAGTCACGGACTGGGGCTGGGGCTGTCTGTGGCCCCGTGCTCTTACATCCTGGCCCAGTCCATTATCCCTCTCCTTGGTGTATTTCCTCTTTGCCTTGGTTCTTCCCTCGTTAACTGACCAGGCTCTCTCATTTCCAGCCCGGAGGATTACTCATTTGAGGCCAAGCTTCGCACCCATCTGCCCTTGTAGGTGTTTCTCTAGGAAAGCTGCACCCTGGGTTTTCCCTAGACAGGTGCCCTGGTCCAGCCCTTCATCCACCAAGGGGACAGTCTTCAAGATGGGGCCCTCGTGGGGCCTGGATGGTGCCCTGGTACATAGCCGTGAGAAGGTCTGCACTCACAGCTATTCCCTGCTCCCTACCGCCGCTGCTCCTGGGCTCCCCCCACCTCACCAAGAGGCTAGCAAAGATCCCCCAGACATGATTTGATCTTGCCATAAGAAAGAAACACACTCAAGCTCCTGCCATGTAAAGCACAGTGTTAAAACATTTTAGAATTGCACAATAGCTCAGTCTAATGACAACCTTTTTCCTTAAAGATAGATGTTGCCATTAATCAGGTGTTTGCTTGCTTTGCTTGAATAAGCCAAACTCATTCCAAGAACAAAAGGGCTGCCACTGGAATAGCCCAGCTTTTCAATTTCAAACCGTCTGCAGATTACAGAATAAATGAAATATTCAGCATACACAAATACTGTACAGAATGATATGATACAGACCATTTCACTTTCTTTCATCCTTTTCCAACTTACTGGCTTTTAAGTAATGGATAGACCCACATCAAAAGCTCCACTCAAATAAGAATAAACAAATACTTAAAGCACACATTACACATGGCTTTCCTGGCCATCTGTAAAGGATACAGAATTATTCTCTAAAGAATAGAGAGGGATATTCTTAAACTGCTCCACGAGACCAGAGCATGAAACAGTGGCGGGGTGACCTGTTTGAACGCTCGGCATGTGTAAGGCACCAGCTGTCTGTAGGGGAGCATTTGTATTTGGTGACAAAAGTCAAGGCAGACTTTGCTGACAGGACCCCACAGCCCACCGTAACATTTCAATCCTTTCAATCCTTTCCTGTTTGTTTCCCCCTTTACTATTCAACCACCTTGAAGACTGTCAGGCAGTCTCTTTTATGTCAGTTTTTCTGATACTTCATCTTCTACAGCTCTGCTTTAAGAGGTCTGTGTCCTCCACAGGTCTGCTGGCGAACACTTTTCCTCTCCTCATCAACCTTCAGTCCACCTTTTTTCCATGAGCCTCAGCCCTGTGAAGCTTTGGCTTGGCAAATCCATCCGTGCTGGTTGGTGGCTCACAGATGCACCCTCTGATCCAGACCTGCCTCTTGCTGAACGGCTCTGCCCTCTCACCTTTCCACACCCAAACATGTGGCGTTCTTCTGTCACACCTCTAGCAGACAGCGGTCATCCATGCAGCTGAGGTTCTAGCTGAAGCTTTCCTTCCCTATCACACATGTTTGCAACATCCCTTTCTCTTGCCTTGGCATGTGCAGTCCTGGCCCAGTAGAGTCTGGTCAGAAAGCTGCTGCAAACATCTCGTTTTGCGTTACTCTGCGTCATCTCTCTCTTTAAATTGCTGCACTGGAATCCGTTTCTCTGTCATATGAAGCATAAGCTGCTTGTCATCACATAGAGGGCTCCTGGCACCCAGTCCCCTCTCTGTCTGTCACTCCCTCGCTAGTGAGATGCGAGCTCCCATCTCAAATGGCTCATGATAGCAGTCTTCAGCACCACATTGCCAGCTTTTCAAGCAATCTCTCTTGTGATTCTCTTGTGCTATCCCTCAGCTTGGGACATTATACAGTAAGGCTCTGAGAGGCAACTTCATTATCTGTCTCTGTGTCTGCTCGAATGCCTTTTCTGCCTCATGGAGTTATGATGGTTCGCAGGCTGCTGCACTGCGCCACCGTGTCCCATTGTTCCCTTGAACCTCCAAGTGCTTGGGCACGTGGCTTGCAGTCAGACTGTACCGCCCCATCACCCTGCTCTTCCAGTCAGGCACCGTGTGTTCGTTAGAGATGTATTTATGCAGCACCTACCACAGGATGGGAATGGTGGCCAAAAGCGCTGCAGGAATCAGTGGCTCAGGGAAGGTGCATTACCCAGTGCCTTTGAGATGCAGGTCAGGACCCCGCTGAGCCTGGCCAGGGAGCTCACCCCACTGCTCCTCGCAGGAGACTGGGCACAAGCGCTTCCTCCCGTACACTCTGGCCAATTAGGTCCAGTCATTCACTGACTACAATAACTCCGCTTTCATTCTGGTGCGAGTCTGTCTTTCTCAGACATGAAATTTTAGCATTACATACAAAATTCCAGGTGTCGATAAGGCCTGTACAACGACACTTAGGATTTCTCAGAGTATCTTTATGAGCCATGCCTTAGGCACACTGATTCAAGTCATGGTCACTCAATCCAGTTACTTTTCATGATCTCAAGTTTTCCGTGCTGCCCCTGCTATTTTCCAGAATAACGTGGTTCATACTCCTTGGGCCGGTGACAACGCCGCATCTCCTGCAGCCAGCCCGCACTATCATTTGTGCCAGTCGTTCCCCATCTCTGACGTTTCCCACAATGATACCGTGCCCACTGTTAGAGAGGTCTCTCTTCACACACACCATCCCTGCTCTGTAACAAAGTCACACCATTACCTACCCAAAACCCCTCTGACTGGTTTCCAGTGCTGCTCTTTGCTGGAGGCAGGAGAGCATCCATGCCACCTTGTTGGGATTCCTCATATCCAGAGAAATCGCACCCCTCCCTGTCAGAGCTGCGTGAGCAACACCTCAGCGCCTCAGGGGGACGGACAGTGGAAGAGCACTACAACACAGCAAATGATTCAGTGTTTTTATTACAAGATCTTGAATGAGAAACAAATCTCCCCCAGTAGGATGAGATCATCTAGATGTAGACTAGACAGAAGGAAGAAATCTTTTACGATGAGGGTGGTGAAGCGCCAGCAGAGGCTGCCCAGAGAGGTGGTCGATGCCCCATCCCTGGGAACACTCCAGGTCAGGCTGGATGGGGCTCTGAGCAGCCTGACCCAGCTAAAGCTGTCCCTGCTCGCTGCAGGGGGTTGATGGTTTTTAAAGGTCCCTTCCAGCCCAAACCGTTCCGTAGTTCTGTGATTGTATGATGTGGCCTTCTGCCTGGTGTGAGTCCCTTCCCTCCCCGGCACAGGACAGTTCCCCGAGGCACGTCCCTGCCATCACGGCTGAGCTGATGTTTCTGCTTCCCTGGGTATTGTCCCAGTGTTCATTGCTACCAGCATTTGATATCAGCTCTCCAGCTGGTATTAAAGTGCAAATGAGTCAGCCAAGCTCTTTCCAGGAACTCCCCTTCTTTCCTCTTACTTCTTAACACAGTTGAATTGCGGTTTTGATTATGTTTTAGTGTCTTTGAAATCGCAATGAAACACTGTTAAGCTGTCTGAAATTGAAGGTTTTTTGTATTTAGAGGGTACTTTGGAATGTTTTTCTTTATTTTATCTTTGTCCTGCTTAGTACATAGTTGAATGACAGCTTTACCAGACTCCTCTGATGCCTTGAAACGTGATGTACCCATTGTGGAGTGCTTTTCTGGGAACTATTGCCCTACACAATACGTATTGCACATATTAATTACAGTAGTTCCTGTAGACTCCTGCTTTGCAATGTACTCCTGTCTTAAGATACCACAAATGATTTTTAAAAAAAAGTTACAGATGGCTGACATTGATTTGAAGTAGCTTGTCCCCAGCAACTCCTACTCGTACCACCTTTTTTCATGCTAATAGGTCAGACTGTGTCCCAGCCATCATAACTTTTCTATTGTGTTGCTTCTACCCAAAGTACCAGCTCTCATATGCTACTCCAGAATTACAGGTCCCTGCAGCCTGATGCCCCTGAGCTCTTTGCAGAAGGACACAATCCTTTCCGTGTCCCTGCCTGCCTGTACTCCCTCCCCTGCTTGTTAGGCAACTGCCCTGTCCAACTGACCCTATCATCGACTCAGTTGCTGTTCTTGGGAATTAATCATTCATTTCTGGCCACTTCCTATCCTTTTGCCTTCTCATGTTCCAGTTCCCGTTGCTAAATTCTCACTCAACCTCTTTCCTTACCTTTGAGTAAGAGTAGACAATGTCTCCCTGCTCTTTCCCTTTCTTTCCTTACTATTACTTTCATTTCTTTTTGCCACGTTCAGGCCCTGGAAAAAAGGACTGAAGGATGCACCTTCCTCAGAATGTGTCCATTATCCTCCATTATCCTCCCCAAACACGCCCTGTAGCACCAATCCTGAGCCCTTTACTTCTCTCCCTTATCTTGTGGCATCTTCACATTGCTTCCCTAGCATGGCGCAAGCCTTCACATCACATCTTCACACTGCGTCAGTCTTCCGTGATCTGTGCCAGCAGGCATCTGGCATTGTCAGCCCTTCGAGTTTTATCCCTTAAAGTTAGTCATCTTCTCTTTTGGTTAGAGCTTCTTTTGGGTCACTCTGTCTGCTGTGATTTATGGTATCTCCATAAAAGGTTATGGAAATGGCACGTAACTCCCTGAGCAACCCCATCCATCAGGGCAGCGTCACAGTAATCACCTATTTATCTCCTGTTCAATAGACTTGCTAGTGCTCATTATGAATTCATTTAAACTGAGGTGTCCCATTATGTACTAATGGTGATGAGAAACAAGATGAAACAAATGCTGTTTTAAAATCACAAAATGTATCCATGCAGCAAACTGCATCTCTATGGCTACTGATGGATTCTTACTCTTGGGGTCTGTTTGTTTGCTCATATGTTAAATCTTCATCCCCACGTTCTCGTCAGCCCGTGGGGGCACTGCTCATTGCCGTGTAGGCAAACGCACGCTGCCACTGTGCACAGTTGTGTCCCTGCTTTGGGGGCGTTGCTGCTCCAGCAGACCTGCTCCCTGGCAGCTGGAGGCTGTTTCTCCCTCTGCTCAGGGCAGTGGCTTGTGCTCCAGTGTCTCGTTGTGCAGGGGGACACACAGCCCAGCGGTGATCTTGGCACTGGTGTCTCCGCTGCGGAGGCGCTGATCTCCAGCTGGGGTGCGATGCCCAGGAATGGGCCGGGAGCTGCTGTCTGGCCCCAGAGCGGCCTGTGTAAGCTCTCCCGGCTGCCGGACAGGAGGTGATGGAGATGTTACTCATACTGGTTTTCTGCATAGAGGGCATTCTGCTTCATTTATGGATAATCCATACCTGTTTTAATTAGCTGCTGTTAGTGGAGTACTGTCAGGAGATAGTCATGCCATTTGATGACTGGCACAGGACCACCGTCCTTCTCACTCTGAACACGTTGGCCTCGAGGTGCTGGTCCCAGCTCACTGCCTGTGGCCTAATCGCTCTGGGGTCGCAGGTGGCTTGGCAGACACCCGCCACCACCCTGGCCATGCTGCACCAGAGCTCACCATACCATTGCACCCCTCGCACTGCCCTGGGTGTTTCACGTTGCAAGCCTCTTCCTCGCTCCTGCATTCAGGAGGTGTGGATTTGTAGGGTGGACAAGTAATTTTCTGAGACCCACAGTGACGTTCACAGTCCGGTGATGTCTTACAGCACCAAGGGGAGGAAGCCTGGTTTAAAATAAACAGAAGCAAAGGCTGGACTTCTACTCTGCTGATAAGCAGGAGCAACTGGAACAAACCTAGTGAACCCAAGGAAGCAAATGTCATACCCGCAGCAGAGATGAGCTTTCATCTGTGCTGCATTGCCTGCCTCTGCTTTGGGATCCTGCCAGGGCCTTGCAGAGCGTATGGGAGTCTGTTGAGGGGGGCAGAGGCAGGACTGCGCCTCTCTCTTGCTCACATCAGAGACGTCTTTTCATCCTAACCAGTTCTTTAATGTCTTCATACAGAGGCACACTGGACTAACAAGACAGCTCAGAAAGCTATTTACTCCCTTTTCCCAACTACTGCTAAGAACATCAGCCAAGTACTTTGTCTAACTGGAAGGAAAGGTAGTTTTAAGAATGGTTATGCCATGCAGAGCTGTTCAGAATAGCCCAGGAAGAGATGGCACAGTGAGCTTGTTTTCTGAAGGCTGGCATGAGCTTTGCAGCAGGTTGTGCCAAATGTCATATTGCATCATATTCATCTCTGCAATTCTAGGGTTACTTTTATTTTGCAGGTGTGGAGAGGCATTTCCAAAACTAAATGAGACTCCTAATCGTGAAATAATGACTGTTCTTGGCACACTGCTTGATGTACAAAGGCAAACTTCGGTGTGAGCTGCTGTGGTGCCAGCTCCAGTCAGCGTCTCAGCAGCCTGTCCAGTCCAGAGCAAGACAAGAGATGGGAGCTCCTCCAGGCTGTGTCAGCGTCTTCTGGAGAGATGCCTTGCTGTGGTGTCCTTCACTGCAGCTGCAGGTGCTGAGCACAACAGATGCTGCTATCACATTACTGCCTCAGAACATTATACATTTATTTCTATGCAAAACCAGCTCGTGTGCCCTGTCACTTTGGCGATGCTTTTCACATCCTGCCAGGAGACTGCTCGCAGCCCAGCGAGGAGCAGCCAGCGTGAAGCTCTCGCTCACATCAGCCCTGCGCCTCATGTCGTGCTTTCAGACAAAAAGAGGAGTTGGCCTCATCTTCCGTCTGCTGTGGTGGGTCTCTTTTGGACGAGGCAGGTTCCCGCAGCCCTGTGCTACCAGGAGGAGCAGTGGGGTGTGTCTGACCCCTCCCCGGACGACGACTTCAGCACTGGTGCCTTGGCACGGTGGGGACGCTGCTGCTGCCCAGCTGCTCTGGGGTCCTTCTGGACTGACTGGCCACCCTGCCCTGGAGCTGAGGGCTGTCCTGCGGTCTCGGGCGGGGGGGAAGCTGCCTGTCCTCGGAGGGGAAAGCTTCCCTCGGGCGTTCTGAGGTAGAGCACGTCAGGACCTCCGGCAGCTTGGAGAGCACCAGCCATGGTGTCTGTGGTGCACAAGACTTTGGGGTGGAGTGGGGTCAGGGTCAGGGAATTACTGCAGCGGTGCTTTTGTAGGGAGCGGCGTGGGGGAGCAGCAGGCTTTCAGTCACCACTGTCAGACCTGCCTCCAGTCAGCCTGTTTCGCTGGGGAGGAAAACGTTGAATTTTCACATTCAGAAGAGAGATACACAGTGCTCTTGGCCAGAGATTTTGCCTATTGGAAACAAATAATAATGTTCTGTTATTCTGTTTCATTTAAAGTAATAATTCAGGCTGAAGAGCCATGGCAGCCTTTGTATGAAGGCAGTGGGCAGTTCCGAGTCAGCCGTGCCGCCGAGGGGCTCTCAGCTGCCGTTTGTGCAGCACGACGGATTTACAGCCACCAGCGCAGTCCCGTTCTCTCCCGGCACTCGGTGTGCAACAGTGACTGCCGTAACGGTTGCCTCTCCACGGGTGTCTCGCATAGTGCGCCATTTAAATTCTGCCTGCAGAAGTGCAGTGCCTCAGGCAGATGCTTGCAGCCGCCGTCCGCAGCCGTGCTCCCAGCCCTGGCTTGCAGGGGCTTTGCTGGCAGGGAGCTGCAGCACCAAGGGCTGCTTTTTCCTCCAGGAAGATCAAATGTGTCTGCACTTCGTCCAGTAGCTTGGTTGCGGTTCTGCAGCCTAGTGCTGTGGTCTCCTAGGATGTACCTGCAGAAACAGCCCCAAATGTCCTGTCTGTGTGTGATTACCCAAGTAGCTGGCGCCTGAAGTGGGGAGGACGGGTCCAGGAGGGTTCGGACCTCCTTGCCTTTCCATGGAGCCCTGTATTTGAAGAATTTGGCCACTGTTTTTTGAAAAAGGGGCACACTGAGCGTTTATGGTGAAAAGACATCTCCAGTAAAGGAAGCGTGCGAAGAGCAATGTCTTCCTTCCCTCGTCAGCCTCTGTTGGTGGTGCTCTGGGTGTCTCAGCCTCCCAGGGCTGTCTCCTTTCTCCACAGAGTGGCCTTGGACTTTAGGGAGCCTGCAGCTGTATCAGAGAGGGCAGAGAGGCCCCAAAGCACCCATGCAGGGTGGGTGCCACTGCAGGGGGGAGCTCGAGCCTCCAAAGATGTGGCTTGTACTGGGCTCGTGCAGACCCAGGAGGAGCTGGTGGAGAGGAGGTGATGTATAACCTCCCTTCTCCCCCTTCCAGGCTTTGGAAACAGTCATGGAGACCCTGCTGTAGCTGTGATGATGCCGTAAGCCAGAGGTGTCCAGCTCCTCTTGCTGGTGGCAGGTCTCTCCTCCCCAAACTTGCTGACTTTTACGGGGAATGTGATCTGAGCATCAGTTCCCTTGGAAACCCGGGAGCAGAGGTCTCAGCGTGGGACCGTTTGGATGCTGTCCCAGAATCTTACCACCAGGCAAAACCTGCACAACCAGCCAACCAAAAAAGTATATCCTGATGTGAGATCACAGAAGTGCTGTGATAAATGGAGAGGGAAGACAAGGCCACTAATAGCTATTCATTTTTTAGCAGCAGAGCTGCCCTTTACATTGTGATTAGTGACAGGATTTCCTTGTGTGTGCATGTGGTCTTGAAAATCTCTGATGTGTCAGAGGCTTGTATGCGTGTAAAACTGCAGAAACAAAACAAGGCCCACTGTCAGTTTTCAGCTATTTTAAATCAGCCTTTTGGACACGAGTGCAGTGCCTCCTTCCCTGCCAGAAACAGCGCCTGCCTTGGACTGGTCAGCCTCCACCCGGGGACCTGGGACGGTTTCTGTCCCTCGGCACCCGGTAGAAGGATCTTCCCATCAGCTCACAATATTTCATCGGCAAGTCAGGTGCCTCTCCTGGATCCCCTCTTTTAAGTCATGGCACACCCCACGCACGGTGCAAACCCCCAGTGTGACTCCTCACGGCCACTCACAGAGATTTCCTGTAGTTCTTGGGCTCAGAATGTGACTAAATAAGGCCAAGTGCTAAGAGTGCTCAATATCATGAAATCCTTTGGCTGCTGGCAACAGCTGTTGTATGTGGCATAATTAAAAGAAATGTGTTGCCTGGAGTATTAGTTAATTGGCAAATAATCAGCACTGTACCTGTGCACCTGAGCTCTTCAATCACCCTGCAGAAGTGCAAGTGCTGGCCACTTTGCTTGAAAGCCAACTGTGCACATCAGTGCATTGAAACAGTCCCTCGCTTATTGTGGTTTCATTAAAGGAAGTTTAGTGAAGAAACCTCATTTTCACTGATGCCAGTCATCTAAAAAAATCCCCAAATTTTAGTGAGTGCAAATTAATTATAAAACATCCATGTAGAGAGAGGATGCAGAGAAAAAAGGAGAATTTTCACATTATTTAAGAACTATCCACCCCCCGCCCCCGCGTTTTGACTTTGTGCCTGTTTTCCCATCTCCGTTTCAAGAACAGAGGGCTGCCTGCTGCTGTCTGCAGTTCACCCGCCGCCCCGGGCAGCTCTGACGGAGGTGGGCTATTGCTCCCCAAAATGTGCAGCCTGAAATGCCAGGGAGGGTGGAACATGGCGCGTTTTTGAGACGCCAACATGTCGGGTGAACCACAAACAGACTGGCAGCTGCAGCGGGTTCCCAGTGCAGCTCGAAAACTGCGCCCCTGGGTCCAGCAGCATCCCTGCCAGGGGCAAGCGAGCGAGCTGGCAGCGGTTCCCTGGGGTAGAGCCACCGCAGCCCTGGCGGTGGGAGGCTGAGCCCGGCGGGCGAGGGGCCCGGGGCGTCTGCAGGGCTGTGAGCTGGCGATGCGCGGGAGGCGGCGTTGGGTGGCGAGCGGGTCTGCGCGGCCTCACGCCGAGGGGCTTGCCGGCCCCACGGCCCGTCTCCCTCCGTGGGCAGGGCGGGTGGCGAGCGGCTGTTTTCCTCAGTGTCATCTCATGCTTTCCACTGCTCCGCGCTGAGGGTAAATGCTCTTTGCGTTTGAGGTTAAAGGCTCTCAGTGGAATTTTCTTCCGAGAATTTGTCTTATTGATTTCTCAGTTATCTATACTTTTGGTCTCTGTAACAGCCCATCTCAGCAAAAAGCACCATTTATTTACACATTACTTTTGTTGCTTCAGAACTCTCATCTGGTATTTTTATTTGATCTTCCTAGTTCTTGCACAAAAGAAAGATCAAGGAGATTATTTGCTTTCTGCATGCCGGTTACTTCTTCCAGACTGCTAGCACTGCCTTGCACTCGTTTCTCTCTTTCAGAGTTTGAGGAGTCCTGTTCTATTTACTCATTATTTAGTTCTATTCTCCATTCCCCAATTTGAATCACGGATTACTTGAGGCTGAAGTGGACCTCTGGAGGCCTCTGGGCCAATTGCCTGCTCAAAGCAGGGCTAACGTCAAAATCAGATCTGGTTGCTCAACAGCCTGGTTTTACCTACCTCGTATTCCACCCCTCCAGTTTGTGTGCCCCTGCTCTGGCTTGCAGGGTGCTGTGCAGCCTGTGCTGGAGGCATTGCTGAAGTCAGGATAGGGGATGCTGCCTGCTCACCGGTTTCCCTCCCCTGCAGAGCCAGCCATCTCACCACAGGGAGCTGCCAGGCTGCCTAGCCATAATCTGCCTTTGGCAAACCCGTGCTGGCTGTCCCCAAGCCTCCAGCACTCTGGGCCGGGCTGCCAGCAGGGTTTGTTCTGTCACCTCACAGGGGTCTGAGGGGCTCTGCCCAGGTTGTGGTCCCTGGGCATCCCCCTGCCCCACTCAGGGGCGATGCTTGCCCTCGCTGCAGCCGCTGAGCGCTGCCCCGGCTGCCAGGACCTTTCGGTGAAGCTGGAGAGCAGCATTGCAGTGACACTGGCACCTTTGGATTCAACTTGTCAGATGCATAATAGCATGGTGCTACTTTTAACGATTTCTGGCAGGGAACTTCCTTTTCAGCAGCTTATGAGCACCGAGCTGACATTTTCTTACTTCTATTATAACTCCAAGTTGTCATTCCTGAATGGCAGTGATCAGTTTTCACAGCTCATCAGGGTCTCTGTACAGTTCAGACTCTCTCCTGCACGTCCATCACTTTAATGTTTATCAGCACCAAATTTCGCCTGGCACATCTGCTCAGAGAGGTGCTGGGATGGAGCTGCTGTGTGGCCGCGTTTGCTCCATTTGTGTTTTCCACCGCACCCCCTAGGAGGCTGCCTTGGTAGGTTGGCGACTACTGGCCACCTGAACACATGCGGTGCCCTGCTGGGACAGGACCCCAGTTGTGCCTGAGCCGGGCAGCAGGGTGAGAGCCCACCCTGCACCGCCAGGCAGGGGCTGGGTGCGCCGGCTGCTGCCGAGGGCTCAGTAACTGGGGGGTCGGGGTGCGCAGCAGCTGGGTCCACGGCAACGGCTGGGTTCCCAGTGTCTGCTTTCGCAGTGTGGTGTGGGAGCTCTTGGTGGCTGCAGCATTTGTTGAATCACAGAGTCAGAGAACGGTTTGGGCTCGCAGGGACCTTCACGGGCCGTCTGCTCCAACCCCCTGCAGCGAGCAGGGACAGCTTTAGCTGGGTCAGGCTGCTCAGAGCCCCGTCCAGCCTGACCTGGAGTGTTCCCAGGGATGGGGCATCTACCACCTCTCTGGGCAGCCTGTGCCAGTGTTTCACCATGCTCATCATAAAAAATGTCTTCCTTATATCTAGTCTAAATCTGCCCTCCTTCAGTTTAAAACCATCACCCCCCTATCCTATCGCAACAGGCTCTGCTAAAATGTTTGTCCCCGTCTTTCTTGTAAGCCCCCTTTCAGCACTGGAAGGTCACTGTAAGGTCTCCCCGGAGCCTTCTTTTCTCCAGGCTGAACAACCTCAACTCTCTCAGCCTTTCCTCACAGGGAGCTGCTCCAGCCCCCTGAGCAGCTTCGTGGCCTCCTCTGGACCCACTCAAGCAGGTCTGTGTCTGTCTTCTGCTGGGGCCCCAGAGCTGGACGCAGTACTACAGGTGGGGTCTCACCAGAGCAGAGGGGCAGAATCCCCTCCCTCGCTGGCCACGCTGCTGGTGATGCAGCCCAGGGTGTGACTGGCTTTCTGGGCTGCAAGCGCACACTGCTGGGTCATGTCCAGCTTTTCCTCCACCAGCACCCCCAAGGCCTTCTCGCCATGGCTACAGAAAGAAAAGACGAAGCGTTGTATGAACAAGACAAAGAATGGAAGCAGAATAGAGAACAAAGAAGAAGGAGGGACTGGTAAATTGAAAGCCAGTCCTGCAAATGCTGTGTGACAGGGACATTTTTCTCCCCCAACACGCAGAAGAAAATCAAGTTGGTTTATGACTTCAGCAGACAGGGAGCAGTTGGGTGTGCCTGCGTGGCTCCACGGGCGTGCAGTGCTCTAGCACCAAGGTATTTGCTCTCGGCACACAGGGGAGCAGGTGAGCACAGATTCCAGGGAAATCTGCAGGAAACTGTGTTTGAATAAATGGCCACGAATCTGGGGAGAAAACTCTTCATGTTACAGTACAGACGAGCCACCTGCCGTATGGGTGTAACAGAAATATATGACCCTGAAATGTCTGAAACTGGCAAAACCCCTCTCAAGTGCTGTGAAACAATGCTGGTTCTTTTTTCTCCCATCGGTTTCCACTTCCTTCGCTTGGTTGCTAAAGCCCGGTGGTGCTTTTCCCTGCAGATGTGTCAATGTACGTCTTTCAGCAGCTGCAACATCTGCCTTTGTCACCTGATGGCATTCAGGTGCTTTTCACCCTAGTCAGGCCAATGTAATCACAATTGTCCTCATAATACAGTGATGATGATGATAATAAATGGTGAGGAGCTGATTTTTAATCAAAGCTTTTGTTGGTTTTTTTTTGTTGTTGTTATGCTGTAGAAAGTAGTCTGGGAGTGTAACAAAACCAACTTAATAAAAAAACAGTAAATAAAACTAAAATGGTGATGTAGTTGTTCCTTACTGGCTATAAAAAGATTAGAAATTAAAGAAACAATTCTGAAGTGGGGGGAAAAAATGAATCTTAGAAAACCTGCCCATGCTTTGTCATGAGGCTCTGCTGATTTTGGGGAACCCTTTCGGGCACAAAGCCAGCCCCGTGGCTGTGGGTGCTGGTGGGGTGGCAGGTAGGTGCTCCTCCAGCCCCCGCGGCTGGGTACCAGCGAGCCCCTGCCCGCCCCACGCCAGGGCCCCCTGCCCGTCCCTGCTGCCACGGGAGGCGTGGGGCAGCCGGGGGGCACGGGAGAGCGGAGGGGACCTTCCCCCCCCCACCCCGGGGCAGGACCCGCACGGGCAAGGCCAGGGCAGAAAGGTGCTGTGTGGGCACATGCACGTGGTGCAGGGGGACACGCGTGCGAATGTGTATGAGTGAGCACGCGTGTGTGTGAGAGCGAGCGTGTGTGTGTGAGCATGTGTGTGAGCACGCGTGTGTTTGTGAGTAAGCACGTGTGTGTGAGCACGCGTGTATGTGAGATTACATGTGTGTGTGAGCACGCGTGTGTGTGAGAGCAAGCGTGTGTGTGTGTGAGTGAGCGCATATGTGTGTGTGAGTGAGCACACATGTGCGTGTGAGTGAGCACGTGTGTGAGCACGCATGTGTTTGTAAGCACGTGTGTGTGAGCATGCGTGTATGTGAGATTACATGTGTGTGTGAGTGAGCACGCATGTGTGTGAGCACGCATGTATGAGTGAGCACACGTGTGTGTGTGAGCATGTGCGTGTTTTGGTGCTGAGAATTGGGGATGCGGTGCGAGGGGGTGCGGGGCGGTGTGGGCAGTGCGGGGGGTGGGGGCGGTGCGGGGCTGAGCTCTCCGGCTCCGGGACCGGGCGGGGCGGGGAGAGCCGCCGGGGGCCCGGGGCGGAGCAGGAGCGCGGTGAGCACGGCCGAAAGGGTTATTTCTGTTCATCAACCGGCACCGGCCGCCCCGGTTCCTCCCGCCGCCGCCGCGCTCGGGCCCGGCCCGGCAGCGCTGTCCCGGGTTCGCCTCCTCCGCTCCGTGTCTCCCGCTGCGGGGCCCGCGCCGGAGCCTTCCTGCCGCCGGGGCGGCCGCGGTGCGCCCTGCCGCGGCACCGGGCGTGACCAGCGCCGAGGGGAGCAAAGGAGGACCCCGCGCCCAGCCGGGGCAGAGCCTGGGCCCCGCTCCCCGGGCCCCGCTCCCCTGGGTCCCCTGCGCCCAGGACCCTGGGCCCGCCGACACCGGCACGCGCCTCCCGCTGCTCTCGCCTCGGGACGGTGCGAAGCGCTTCCGTGAGAAAGGAACGAGCGTCGGTCACTGACACGAGTGGTGGGTGGTCTGGGTCTGGTCCCGCTGGCTTGTGGACAGCCGGCCTGGAGTTTGGTCTGGCCAGCAAAGTGCAAAAATGCGCCATTCTTGTTCAGCGATCACCAGATGCGTTGTTAAAGAAAGTCCTTCCTCCCCTTTTGAACTCCTGGTAAGAATTTCGCCAGAGGTGAGCAGCTTTGCGACAGCCGTTCGCACCAGCTCCTTCCCTGGCTTTATCTGTTTGTGACGAGGCTTTGTGCTCTGCCCTTTCAGTAGCATTCCCGGCTTGTGCCATGGCTTGTGGCCAGGTTGGTTAATCACTTCTGTTAACTTCCTCTCAGCCTGAACAATTAGCTCCCTTGAATGCCTTGTTGTTTCTTATTAAGACACTAGCTACTGCTGGTGAAAGATGACTGATTGCAATAGCTGTAGGCAGACCCCATGCTGACTAACAAGCCACTTGAAAATAATACGCTCTTTAGCCATTAGAATTATTAATAGTAGCTTTGCTTTCCTTTCTCGGGGCATTTAACACTCTAGGATTTAAAGATCTAGCCAGTCGAGAGAATGAAGCTTTTAGCTCGTGGCCTTCAAACTCAGTCTCCCTGGCTGGAAAGGGGCTGTGCGCCCGTTTTCTTTCCAAGACTCCACAGTGTTTGGTATTTCAGTGCAAGTTTAATTGCTAAAACCGTTCCTGACGACCTGCAGCAGGACTGACTACTATGAGGAGGTGCTTACACAGCCGTAACTGAATGGAGGGGCCAGGGTCAAGTCACCGGCCCGGCAGATTCTGTGCTGGCTCCAACAAGACCCGCAGCAGCTCTCCTGTTCGCCGCGTGTAAATCCGAGGGAAGATCTTCTCTGGCTGCCGCTCTGTCCTGGGGTTAACAGCATCTCTCTCTAGGTTCGGGCTGCCATGTGCAAATCCTCTTTCAATACACAAATACCACCTGGAAGAACAACACGGACTTAAACACTGGGAGAGATCTTTCTCTCCCTCTCCAGTGAGAAAATTTCACTTTACATTTATGCCAGTAGCACGTTGTTCTGCTGCTCATCTCCACTGAAAGCTGGTAGATATTTTGCATACATTATGCTCAAATTATCCTACACCTCATTTAAGGCATGCAAAGTGAGTGGCACGGCAGTGCTTTTGCTGCTTCCCGGGCCTCCGACAGCGCTGCCAGAGATGTCGAGATCGCACAGATCGTCGCCGGCGGGAGCCTAGTCCGAAAGGCAGCAGGCGTTTCTAACTGCGATTTTCGTTTTGCCTGGCGTTTGTGGGTTCTTCGCCTTGTCAGACCAGGTACTAGTAATTAGCGTTTCCACTTTGCAGGTTAATGGGCAGCTGGGACAGGGCAGAAGCTCACAGCTCTCCTGGGCTCTCTGTCCACCCCCACGGAGCAAGTTACGCAGACCTGCGATGCTGTCGAGCAAAATGAAGCTGCAGCTCACACACAGGATGTTCACTCCTTCTGTCTTTTTAATTTAAAAAAATGCCCCTGTACCCATCATAGCACAGGGCACGGGGTAAGGCTGTCTCTCAGCCTCTCTTGGAGAAGGTGGCTTAGTTACCAGTGCTAAGAAGGAGGTTCCTTGAATGACAGCCCACATCGTAGGAAAGTCAAGCCTTAGCAGAGAAAGGGGGTTTAGTGGGGAGCATTGTAAGGAAGGATGTTGGGCCCTGGTATATTTTTTTTACACTTTTGTGAAAGATACCAGTAAAATGTTCTGGCTGTGCTAACTAAATTTTTCAATAGCAAAAGCTTCTGAGATCTTCCCAGCACAGAGAAGGCTTGGGACAATCTCAAAAGATGGCTTTGAGGATTGAAGCTGTCAGCATGATGCCACAGGCTGGAATATTTGATGATTTATGTTGATGAAAATACTGTGGTTTTGGAAATACAGTAAATGTATTTATGTATATATCAAGCACACAAACATGTAGTGATTGTATATGCCTATGCAATGCACGTATTGCACAATATGTGTATATATGTCTGGAATACAGCCCGTCCAATCCTCCGCTCAAATATGGCCAGCTTGGAGGTCAGATTCAGCGTCCAAATCCGGCCGGGTTGCTCCAGCCCAGCTCTGAATATCCCCAGGGATGGAGCTCCTGCGGCACCTCCGGGCTCTGCTCCAGCATCTCACCCCCCCCCACGGTCAGAAGCGTTTCCCAGTGCCCGATCACACCTTGCTCCGCTTCAGCCGCTGTCCTGCCCCTGCCCACCCTGCGGATCGGGGCGGCAGCTGGAGAGAGCAGTGAGATGGCTCATCTCCTGCCATCCCACCTGCGCGGCGTGGCTTCCCCCCACCCGGGGTCCGTTGTGCTGCTAAGTGCTCCAGAACGGGAGTTTTTTGAAAATAGGTACTTGTACATGTGTTGGAAATAGGTCCCGTCACTCGGCTGTCAGCACTCCAGTTAAGCCTCATCCGTTTCTGTGACACATAGGTTATCTGGAGCCACACAGGACAGCTTGGTCAGCGCTGCTCTAATCGTTTCCTGGCAGCCGAAGCTCACGCCATACAGATCTCTGGCTGCTTCACGTGTCTTTGACAGTGTTATCTAGAGGAGGAGCTGTTGACATCCTGTGTGCATTACGTTGTTCTTCAGAAAAGAAACTTCTTGAAGTTTCAGTTAGGGTACCAGGTCTCCAGGTAAAATAAAAAGAACTCAGTGGAACGTCAGGGTATTCTGCCATGAAATTTTCTGTAGCTTTTCACAGAAAACAGTGTTCCACGGCTCTCATTCTCCGTGCCTTTCTTTTAGCCTCTCCTTCATCAATCACTTGGAGCTGGTGATACATTTCCGCTGAAAATCATACTGTGATACAATGCGGTGTGACAGCCGCAATTTGGCACAACAGCACACATCGGCCAAGGAAACAGCGAGGAGCATTTCCCTGAAACTGCGGTTTGGGAACGAATCAATTACTGCAGCAAAGCTGCTGCTCAGAAATTAAACAGCCCCGATTATCCTCAAGTAGCTTTCAGATCGGAGGAGCTCAAGCTGGGGCTTGTTCAGGGTTAGCAGGAGAGCTTTGTGGCGGGGCACTGGTAAGAAGAGGTGTAGCAGTTCCACCCCTCTTGGTAAGCCCAGCGTTAGGTGGAGATCCGCAGGTGTCCATGTCCCGCACGGACGGGCTTCATGGAAACGCTCGCTCTTGTCTGATAACTCAGTCAATAACTGACACTGTGTAAAGAAGCCACCCAGTATGTGTTTTTATTCTGTGGTATCAGCTTTTGGATGTAGGGGCTTTCCCTCAGCCGGCAGCACGGCCAAACATTGCCGACAAAGAGAGTGTGCAGTTTGTCTCCCAAACAGACGGTTGTGTTGAGTTATGGAAGCATAAAATACATATACCTGAACAGAGGAGATGGGCTGTCGTGAAGGAGATAATGATCCTGTCAGGTAAGGGCACACTTGCAGCCTGGTAGGGCTGTAACATCGATCATGAAAATTCTACATGCAAGTTAATTTTTGTTGTTGTTGTTCAGCATAATTTAAGGCTGAAAAGGCACCGGGGAGCGAGACGTTTAAAAGGGTGCTGTGTGCCAACCCGGAGGAGGCCTCCCCAGAATTACAGCTGCTCCCGAGGGTGCACGTGCAGGACACGGCGCTATGGCTGCTGACCCGGTGCCTCGGAGCCGCCCGTCTGCGGGGCGATGAGGGCAGGGCTGCTTGCCGCCGCGGCACACGGCTCTGCCGGCGGTGCCACCCGCGCCGGGCACCCCGCCCTGCCTTCGGCCTGCTGGTTTGCGTGGCTCGGCTCATGGTACGGCTCAGACCTGCGCCAGGAAATGTTAACATGAGAAGGAATACTCCCCTGCTCACCACGCTTTGGATGCTCTCGTTATTTTAGCCTTCTTCCTGACTACAGCAAGCGCAGATCCAAACCACGCCAGACCTCAAATCCGTGTGGAAACTGGTTTGTGCCTTTTCTTGGTCAAAGCTATCGGCCCATTTTTGCTTTGTTGTCGTGCTGTGAGCGATTTTCATCCCAGCTGTTCACAACAGCACCGAGCTCCCCCCTGCTGCTCTCCCCACATCTGCACGGCCACCCCTGACCGCCCAGACCCTTGCTGGCTCCCAGGGCGCGTGGGGGAAGCAGGGACCCTTCCAGGCCGTGGGGTGCCCTGGCGCTGTGCCATGCCGGGGTCTGGCTGGGTGTGGGGTGCGGGTCCCTCCGCTTGCTGCTGGCGCTGCGTGTGCCACCCGGTTGAGCGGCGTGGAGCGTGGCGTGCTGTCCTGGAGAGATGTCTCCGGAAGGTGGTGGGACGGGGCTGCAGCGCTCGGCTGCCATGGGGCTCCGCAGTGTGCCCGGAGCAGCTCCCTCGCCACAGGCTCGGGCACTTCTGTTCAAATTCAAACTTTTGTCTCAACTGGCCAGGAAGCCGCAGGTCTGTGCGTCAGATCCCGATCAACGAGGCCGAAAGGGAACGGTGGATCCCACTGGAAGGTCGGCCCGCGCCACCAGACACCATCTCGGGTGCGGGGTGGGACGTGCCCGGGGACAGGATGCCGCGGGGTGGCTGCGCTGCTGCCCGATGGCCGCTCCTGCTGGGGACGCCCCTACCTGCAGCGCCTGACTGCCTAATGTGTTGTTATATTTATAATGAGAATCCCATGTCATTCTGTAACTAATTTCATTGCAAGTGTGATTTATGCATGCCTAGCACATCAAGCGGTAATGTGCAGATGTACGTTGTTCATAACCCCATCGTAAATTCCACCACTGTTGACAATCAGCTCGTGGAAATCAGTTGCCAAATCCCAGCAGAATTCTGCTGTACAGAGTTTGAATGCTTCTTATGAGGGATGAATATCCTGTGCTGAGGTGCTGTGCTTCTGAAAGTGGAAATCAAAACACTTGTGAATCGAATGGCCTCATTTGCTCTACAACTAATTACACGTGGTTTTCTTCTGCTCTGTGTTAAGCAACATCTTTTCAAAAATTTTCTTAAGGAAAAGAAAAAAATGCCTACTCAGCAGTATCAGTACTTGTGGGAGCACTGGCTGTTGGCTAAGCACAGAAATGGTATTTTGAAGGGCCAGAGTTCACTGCAATACCTGTTGATACGTGTAGGCACACACAGAGGGGACAGAGGAAGGGACAGAAGGACCAGAGGCTGCTCAACATGTAGCAGCTCTTCCTTACGTTGGCTGACCATCCTCAGCGCGAAACCTGGGACAGCTTCTGCAGCCATTTATCAAAGCCACTTAGCTCCAAGGTTGTCTGCTCCAGACAAGACAGTGGCTGAGGAAGGCTAACGCGACAGCCTGCAGATAGTTAAAGTTCTGTTGCAGAGAAGAGACAGTCTGCTCCTCAGGCCCATGGTGAAAATGGCAACAAGCAACAGTCTCTGCCACACAACGAAGATTCATGTTGGGCATTAGGAAGGGCTCACTAAAAACAAGGGAAACTGGCTGCTGGCAGAGACTCTGAGCTTTCCCGCGGTGTTCCTGAAGGAACCGGCCAGTTCTCAGGAACATTGCAAGCAAACGAGCACTCACAATCTCCCTGCACTCAGTTTTCAGTGGTTCCACATTTCTGTCTCAATGCATCAGTGTCTTCTGACGAAATCTGAGTTTCGGCAATAAACTTCCAACCAGCTCTACTTTTACAATCGCAAGTGAACAACTAAACTGAATACGGTGTCATTAATGATCTGAGAAGTAAAGTGTGCAAGTGTCGAACTGTGCACTCACAACCGAACGCTTAAAGCAGCGTGAACGTAGGCTGGTGTGCAGAGCTGCGGCTCAGGTGTCGCTCACGTCTGTAGAAGCAGGGCTGAAAGGGAATCGGTGGTCTTTGTCTGGGGACTCTATTTCTGGAGCTGCAAGCAAACACTAGATTTACCAGGAATTAGTGCCCTGGTGTCACACTCCTGAATCTAAGATTCACCAAGATTTACAGTTGTAATGAAATTACGCTGTGCTCAGCTCCGGTGCCCAAAGGACTCGTGCTGAGGGCGGGACAGTGGAGGGGACAGGGCCAGTTCATGGCGGGGACGCTGGGATGGCCCCTGGACCTGTCCCACTGCTGGCAGGTGGCCATGACCCCCTTCGGTACCTGCTGCCCTGCAGGAGCTCCCTGAGTGTCTCTGCCGGGCTCTGGCTCTCCCCTACGCCCGCCAGCAGCCGACAGCCTCGGTGGGGCAGTGGGGCTCCCCGGGGGGAAGAGCTCTCCCACCACCTATCTCCTACCATCCCCTGATGCTGAAAACTGTCCCTGGCTCAGGCCAGGGAGGTGTTGGTGCCTTGCACTGATTTCTCTGTCAAACCTCGCATCTTCTAATTAACAGATCTTGATTTGTGATCAGGGAGACCTGAATAGGAAAAGCCAAGGACCGATTTGCTGCATCTCCCTGCTGAATCCACGTGTCCTCCGTGCCATTCCCGGAGTCACCCCAGACACCAACGTGCCTAGCAGCTTGTTGGGGATGGGGCCAGACCAAATCTGCACGGTGGGGACCGTGCGGATGGAGGGTGCCCTGGGTTGCCTCTCGTGATTTACTTCTCAGTTTGCCTCGAGCGAGACAAAGCAGAGCAAGTCAGTTCTGCAGGCGGCAATCAGGAAATGCCTATTAATATGCCAAATTTTCACTGACCTGAAAATAGTGTTTATCTTGTCCAAGGATGCCGTTCTTCTTTCACGCTTCTTAAACAAGTCCTGTTTTCTGAGAAGACTGTTCAGTGAAAGACTCTGTGATCCGTTGTCAGAAGCACTTTTCTGAGCAAACCAACGACGAGCCGTTCCCACCTGCTTTCCCATCGGTGCAGCGTGGTGTGACTGAGCCCCCAGTGACACGCCTCCACTGGGAAACAGAACTGCAGTGAAAAATGGCATTAAGTGTTATTACTTTGTTATGAGCTGCAAGGTTTGCAGGCTTCCATGAAGAAGCATTTCTGATCAGGAATGAGACCATTGAGGAAGGTTCTCATTTTGAAGGGCTTTTATCTAGTTACACTAGGCTCACAGTTTCTTTGATGACTGAAATATAATTGAAGGAAGTGCTCCTGTCAGTAAGACTGATGCTAAAATACTCCCAAGCTTGAGAAGTATTTTATTGGTTTAAAAAAAAAAAAAAAAAAAAAAAAAAAAAAAAGACAAGCAGAGCTGGGGAGATGAACAGTAATTCTTTTGGCTGAGTTTAAACTCATGCTCAGCTGTGGCTGAGGTTCCTTCTGTTTGAAACTCTGAATTAACAGTTCAGGTTTAGTTCTGGTAATAAAGTTTTTTGAATAATAACAATTGTTCGAACCATTCATCGTGCAGGTTCAGCTCAACTTCCTGAGAAGCCTTTTGTACAAAACCGCGTGTGGAGGAATACCAAAGGTTTGCTTTTCCCGGCAGAATACACTGCACAAAGCCGTCTCCAAAGCATCCCCTGCCTGTGAGCTCACGCACGCAGCCTCAGCCTCCTGCAGAAAGTGCACGGCAGGGGCAGGTACCGATTTGACCCTTGCACATTTGGAAATGGGAAAGGATTCGCTGAACATTTCCTCCAGAGAAAAGGAGGCCATTGTTCCTTTTAGAGACCCATTGTATTTCTGAATTGCTGCGCCGCAGGAAGTGACCCAGTATTTGCTTTAAGGTACCAGAAATGTATTTTTTCAGTGCTGTGTGGAATTTCAAGCACTCCTTTTCCCATTCACCTCGTGTAAAACTGGTATTAGCTGCTGTCTACCAACGCTATTTTAACATGCTTTGAAGATAATAGAAGTTTCTTCCCTGGTACGTTGAATCCCAGCGCTCGCCAACGGTTTCTGGCAGAGCATTCAAGAGCGCGGTTTCATTTTGTTCTCTTGAAGAGTTAAGCAAGACCGTACCAATATGCTCATGGCCTAAACTGGGCTAACCTCCACCTTTACGCTTCCCAGTACCATTTTTTTCCTGAAGTCGTGTGTCCGAGCCCTGCCGGTGGGGGAGCCGGCTGTGGGCAGGAGGCAGGCAGCACCGCACCGCGGCAGGGCCCTGCGCGGGGCAGCGGGGCTGGCAGAGCACACCGGCGGCACCAGCTCTGGTCCTTTTCCCGCTGTCCCCCGTGAGCTGGTGCCAGGTTGGTGCTCGGCCCCTGACCCCATCTGGGGACGTTGTGACACCAGCTCAGCTGAAGACCGGTGGCTCGCTGTGTGCGTGGGGCGATGCCCAGCAGCACAAGAGGCAAGCCGAGGCGCAGACCAGAAAAAAAGCTGTTTGTGGTTTCACCCCCCTGCCAGCCCCTGAGTGGGTCATGGGGGGCCCAGCCACCCCCCTGACCACCGCCGGGATCCCCAGGGATGGTGGTGGGGAGAGCTGCCACGCTAAACCCCTCTCGGCAGGTCTTTCTGAGGTGGGTGGGCAGCACCCACCGAGGGCTGGTGCAGGAGGAGGTGCTGGGGCTGCCTGGGCTCCCCACTGCCATGCGGGGCTGAGCCTGGGTACAACAGGGCTGTGCTTGTGCCAGTCCCTGGGGCTGACGTGGAGCTACGGCTGGGCAATGCCTGCGGTCAGCATGGCCAGCCCGGCCTCACAGGGTCGTGAGCTCAGCCCTTCCCACTGCGTGGTCCCCAAGGGCTGGGAACTGTCCCCCATATAAATACTTTATCCGAGACCTTCTTAGAGACAGATTTTCCATTGTTTTCGTTCCTTCTCAAAACAAAACAGTGATAAATGGTGAATCAAAAATGATAAATTGGAGAAATTTTCCCGTCTGCATAGTATTCCCACTCCTGCTCACGAGCCGTTGCCAGTGAGGCAGGACACCCGTTTCAGAGTCAGCGCAGGTCTCCAGGACTAGCAGAGTTTATCTTTCCCAGTGATACCTTCTTTTATCACAGCCAGAGCAATATAACCACTCAGCATGAAGATCTGTTCCCCAGTCTGTGCATAGTGCTCAGCTCTGTCAGAGGATCTTGGCTGGAGAAGGTTGGTTGTGGTGTTTATGTGAATGCTATCAGCCAGAGCTTGAACATACTGACTCAGTGGGCTCATTTTTCATCGTTCTAATGCCTTTACTGAAATTCTGATAACGACGGATTCTTCTGAGCCGGAGGAGCGGGGCTGGAGGGCGAATGGCTCCTGCGCTCTGTACCAATCCTAAATGACTCTTTCTGAGGGCAGGTGATGAAGTAAGACCATCAGCATAAGCAAAGACCAAATAAGCATAAGCAACAAATGCTTAATGCTTCACAGTTGTCTTTATGTCTCTGTTGGTTGTACTGGCCTGATTTTTAGAAAGATGTGAGGAGCTACATGCACAAATGCCACACTAAGCACTGTAAATAGCCAGTTTAGTTTGAAACTTAGTTAAAAACTCACAAGAATCAAGAACTTTTCTCAGCATGGCCCTAATTTATCAAATGCATTGAAATAAAAATATTTCTCTCAAACTTGGAAACAGCCCCCAAACTCATAAGCGTTTGCCCAAGTCTGAAAACCAAAGTCACATTTATATGCTTATAGTTTACCCAGAGAGTACTATGCAAGTTTGATCCAATATATCTTCAGACAGACACTAAGCAGTCTTCAAGTCTTCTTTCTAGTAGAGAAAAACCGAAAATTTTGGATGAAGAGAAATGACCAATATGGCAATAAATGCCCAGTAATACCAATCCGACATAAATAATTTCCAGAAATGCTGACTTCTCCTCGTTTTCTGATTCCCCAGGACAGCGGTGAACCGGCGCTGGAGCACCCGAAGCAAGGACAATGTTCCTTTAAACCCTGCACAGCAGAAGCAGGAACTCTCCCGCAAGGGAGCTGCAGCCTCGCACAATACAGAGAGCAGGGCGGCTGCAGAGCAGGACTGCCCACGCCCTTTCAGGGTATCAGGCTGATTATGGGCTGTTGTCTGGCGCTAGAAGCCTCTTTTGGCTTAAAAGATTATGTCTATTTTCACAAAAGTGTCTGACAATACTCTGCTAATGGACTACATTCTCCTAATAACAGTAAATTTCCCCTCTTCCCTGCCTGCCCCTGCTGCCACGTTTGTGCAGTTCTGGTGATATTATTCTAAAGAATAAAACCACTTTAAAGATGAAGATTTCATCCCTGGCTGAAGAGGTTGGTACTGCAAGTTGCTGGAGGCTCAGGAATCCCTCTGAGGAATCGCTATGCTGCGTTCACTTGCGCTTCTTCCCTTGACATCGTCTCTTGCCCACGGGCGGGGATGGGACAGTGCCCGAGACAGGCAGCAGCATGGAGAACTGAGGAGGTGACACCAGGTCTGGGGAGGCACTGCGCAATGATTCCTTTGAGGTAGCATTCCTCTAATTAACAGAATTAGCTTTGCATGTGTCAGCTTTCTGTGAGTAGCCCAGTTAATGCACGTAGACATGAGGGTGCTCACAGAAGCAAGGAATCTTCAGTTAATATTGCTGGGTATTTTTGAGATGGGATATTCTGAACTCGTAATCTTGAATATTCATATCTGGGAACTGCTCCTGAAAGTCCTTTGGAACCTGATCTAAAATAAATTGAAGGATGAGGTACGTATTCCTTTCATAGAGGCACCAAAAAAAAAAAAAAAAAAAAAAAAATAGAAATAGCACAAATAGCACAAATCTGCTCCAAACAAGTCAGATTCTGTAAGTACAGAAGTTATTGAAGACAGAGATATTATCTAGCAGGAGAAGAAAGGTAGGAATATTTAAAGGAACTGACCTTATAATCAGAAATTTGAGAGCAAGGAACAATATGGAGATAAATGAGTGTAATATAAAGGTTTCTGTTAGCCTAAGTTGTTTAAAAGCCTCCCAGCATTATATGAATGTAGATTAAGTAACGATAGAAAAGCATCTTCGACGCATTATTCCTGTAAGCGTTTTGTGCATTAGCCCCGCACCGTTCTGAGAAGATTGTTGCAAGAGGTATCTGCTTATTTCCTCAGCTCTCTGTTGGCTCCCAGATAGACACAACCCTGACTGAAGTCCTGGGTCACTCTTTCCTAAACTTCAAGCAAATGAAGAATAGGAACACTGGTTTTTGCCTGAGCTGTTGGCTCTCACGGGGCACTCTGTGCGCGGTGTCGCGGAGCAGATGAAGAGCTGCCTGGGGCGGACGGCTCCCGGTGCTCCCTGGGCCAGCCCTGTCCGCAGCTGGTGAGCTCCACCGTCACCCGTCATGGGGCACAGAGCCTGTGGTGATCCTGCTATTGCACACCTGCGTGGGAAGACACTGTCCCTGACCCCAGTCATCACCTCCAAAAGCCGACACAACAGAGATGCTCGTGGCATTCACGGTACAGTTTGAGTCGAGGTCAGCATGGGAGCGCTGCACAGATCACTTTGGAAGATATTTTTCTGGCAAAGTCCGTTTAGAGGGAGGATGTGAAAATTTCCTTTCAGCAGAGCTGAGAGCAAGAGGAAATATCACAATAATTTTTCTGCAGATGAAAATGGTTTTCATTACAGTGATTTACAAATGTGGCATAATTAATTCTGCAAATGAGTCTGGAGTTACAATATGTCCAATCTGGCAAACTACGGGGACTCTCGGATCTCAGCTGAATTGCAGCTCTTGCCTTCTCAGCGTTAGAGCACATGTTTGGGGTTGTACTGGTGTTCTAACCTCGCTGTGGGAAGACTTACTGAAATATAGATCTCGGGCTTCATCTCTGATCTCACTAATCAGAAGCTTTTGACAGTGGGATGAAGCTGTCTTTGCAGGCTAATCATATTGTTGTCTTGTTTGGCAAGGCTACAGGCGACAGACGAGATCAAAGCAGTTCAGTCAGCTGAACACTGAGCCAAACCCTTTCTCTCTGCCATGAGCGCAGCCATCACGCCGCCCTGGGAGCCCTGTGGAGACGTCCCACTCCCCGCACCTCCGCTTGCAGCAACGGGACTCACAGCAGCGCTGTGGGACGCCACAGTCTCCCCTATATCTTTGTTTTGTTCTCACCCTTGGGGCAGCAGGAATCAATTAGACAACACCGATGGGAAGCTCTGACTTGGCTCCGATTCCCCTTTATTTGGCCAGGGGCTGAGGCCAGCTGTCCCCCTGCTCCTGCTCGGCTCCCTGTCCCCAGGTGCGGAGCTGGGTGCTGTCCTGTGCTGGTGCCAGGGGGGAGCTCCCGGGGCCCCCAGCTCTAACTCGTCCATCCAGTGCAACCCCGGCCAGCTTTGCCTGCAGCAGCACTGCAGGGACGGGGCAGGGCCAAGCTGAACCCCACAGCCCGAGGGAGGATGTGTGCAAGCTCTCACTGCCAGCGAGAGCGTGCGACCTGCTGTGGCCCTACCCACAGGGAAAAGCCAAAGCTGGGCTCTGCATCAAAGCAAAAGTCCATTAATTTGGGTGGCCGCCTTCTGCCCACCTCCTGGAAATGTATCTAAACATAATGACAGTATGCATTTTCTCATTTGCTGGAATCAATAGCCCGGTGAACTCGATGCACTTATTAATCATACGCCATTGAAGAGGGACGAGAGGGATCACCCTGAGAACAGGCAGCATTCAGCAGCACAGCGTAAGGGATCAATACATCTCTCTCTCGCAGAAGATAATAACAGTGTATGAAAGATGACAGGTTATTCACAAGAAAACGAAGAATGCCATTTTAAAGCCAGCTGAGTAACATTTGACTCCAAACTTCCAATTAATGTCAAGACAGAAAGTTCTAATAGGAAGTTAAGTGGGTGCCTGGGAAGGCGTGGCTGAGAACCCGAGCGGTGGAGAAGCTGCAGAGACTGCGCTGGGAGAAGGAAAAGCAGAGCCTGCAGCTGGAAGATACAGCAAGGGCTGGCCACAGGCAGCTTTGGGTGGCTCCTGCAGAGCAGCTGCACCACCCAGAGCTGGGGGTCTCAATGGGTGAGGAGGGCTTGGTGGGTCTCTGCTCCCCAGTGCAGCTTTTGGGCATGTCTGAAGTGTGGGCAGGGAACTGCCCAATCGGGTCTGAACTGGCTTCGCTTTCTGGCTGCGAGACTCCAGCGTGCTTGCCTTTGGCCAGGAGATTTGAGTGAAGTGTTATAAAAGGTTAAAGATTTCTTTCAAAAGAGTATGTCTTTACTAATGAACAGAAAACAAAGTGAGAACAACGGAAGAACAGCAGGAGTGGTGAGACAATCCTCCCAACGAAGTGAGGTGATGCCCCAGGGGGCTTCAGGGTCTGCAAGACCGAGGTCAGCTTCTCTTTCCTGATCATCTTCTGACATGCTTGAGGGAGTGAAACATCCATTCACAAAATTCAGTGTACTTTAGTTGGTAACATCTGTCCAAGAAGATAGTCCCCTTGGCAAGTTGCCTTATTATATCTTGCTCTGAGAGGAACACAGAAAATCTGTGCTGCATCTCTCTTGAGAAGGGACATGTTTCTTGGCAAACCTCCCCACTGCCTCTGTGCAAGCTGTCCTCGCCACGAGGAGCTGCAGCCCATTGCTGGTGTGCCCAGAGCCACCCCCGGCAGCAGGAGCTCATCCCTGCCCGTGCTGGGCAGCCGCTTGCCGGCTCCGGGGATTCCATCTCGCCCGTCACCTTCCTCCCGACACCCCCAGCGGGGCGATGCCCGATGGCGAGCTGCAGCCCCTGTGCCAAGCCGGGCTCCTCCGCCCCACGCTCCAGCCCCAGCACTTCTTCCCTTTCAGCTGAAACTCGGCACCCCTCCTCACCAGCCTCAACCCTCCACCGAGCCCTGCGTTTTGCCCTAGGGGGAAGGTGAAAGGGGCCTTTCCCCTGCATCTGCTCTGCTGCCCTTCTCCTGCAGCTCTCTTTTTCCTCTGTGACACGGAGAAATTTCTCATCTTCTCTCCTCCACTTGCCCACTCACACCTGTATATACCTTCTCTGATCTCTGCTTTGCTTTTGCTGCTCCTTTGCCGTGCCCCTTTGCTCCTCACACTTGTCTGGTTTTTGCATTAAAATAACACTCTTTAATCCCCCTTCTTTTAAGAATAATCCCATCCCTGATCCCATTTGCCTTTCCAGCTGTAGTTCATCCTGCTTTCATCTGGGAAATGATTTAACATGCTATACAGACCGCCTTTCATCCATTTGATGTCAGACTGTTAGCAAACACTTGTGGACTTATCACCCACCTCTTCCCAGTTAGTTCAGTTCCCCAAAAAGAGAACAGGAGGAAGAGTCCTCTCATAGAAGCACCTGTGTTTTGGGCAGCCAGTGCAACAGCGTGTAGGCACAGACAGGCTATTCACCCTCCACTGGCCCATCCCTCCAGCATATTCTACTCTCTCTATATAACTACTAATAATCAAGCTCAGCACTGTTTATGGCATCAAACAGTTACTTCTTCTCCTGACCGTGCCTCACCCAGCCCCTGTGCTCCACTTGTGCAGGTGCCTGCATGTGTCCAGATCCAGCTGCTGAAGGGGACGTTCATCCCGCAGCTGGCTACTGCAGGGAGCTGCTCCCACGTGTCTCCTGTCTGGTTTACACGCACACCTCAGGCTCTTGCAGCTCTCACGCCCACGCTGAGCGGGGCCTAAATACATTCAGTGGTAGCTCGCACTGGCCATGCACACCAAAATTCCTCCCAGTAAAACCTCCAATAAGTGGTTCTCAGGTGAATCTGAGCTCACCCAATCTGCCAGCTGCCTTCCCTTGTACTGATCATGAAACTAAACCCCAAATTATTAGAATAAGTTTTGTTATTTATATTTAAAAAATAATTTACACGTATTAGTCACTGTTTGAACATCACTGATGCCTATGTTTCTGATTTCAGCTGGACATGTGTTATTCTAAAATGAGTCTGATGAAGCCAGCAGTTATGAGGGAAAAATCCAGCAGCAAGGGCCTCCCGTCACTTGCTTATTCCAGCACTCGCCGTGGCTCAGAGGCGCTGAACAGCGCAAGTGAACATGCCAACACACGATGAGGGGGTGAGGGACCAGTTCCCTCGTGCCTCCACTTTCAACACCCCTGTCTGCTCCTCACCTCCACAAGAGCCCTTGGCAGTGAGCAGGAAGATGTCACTGCTAAACCCTTCCAGGTGTCTTGGGGCAGAGGAGGTCAAGGCTTCCTGCTGGTTGACGAAGTACCAGAGCAAGCCCAGCAGGGTCTTTGTGCGGCCATGACTACAGCTGAACGGGCAGCAAACAGCAACTTCTTTAAAAGCTGCAGCCCATTAAAGTCTGGTGAGTCACATCAGGCTCAGAGAATAGGGAATTGCCCGAGCGTACGTCCGACGTGTTCAGTAGGATAGAGCACCAATAATCAAAATTTTTTGCCAGACACACAAGCTATTTCTGAAGCTCTGTATTGCCACTGCTGGTGGACAGAGTCATTATAACTATCACTCTTAAACCAGCTGTTGTGAATAATTTCCTTGCTCAGCCATGTGGCATAGTTCTTATGTCATTTCATTTTGAAATGTGTGGGGGGGTTCATTATTATCATACTTTAGCTCCCACGTTTTTGTTCCTCTGTACGAGCACCTCAGGAGCACTCCAGGCACTTCCCCTGTGAAGCGGGAGGCCCCTTCAGCTCCACGTGCTTCGTGCCAGGAAAGTTAATGCTGGTGAAAGGCATGTGCTACCGTAGGGAGAAGGCCTGGATAAGTCGTTCTCTTGTCACACCCATTTGTTAGGCTAATATCATATCTGAAAATTGTGTGTAGCGTTTAAGGAAAAACTGACAACAGAAAGCTAAACCTGCATTAGGCTCTTGGCATGGGAGGATGCATGTTCAGAGAACGCTCGTGTAACAGCAATGAGGATGGAGCAGACCCTCCCAGGCAAGTTACGTGTAATGATCATCAGTGAAAGGGCAGCAGGAGCAAAGAAGAGAAGGAACTCATCTACTCTGTCACTTGGTGAGAAACAAGGAAGCAGACTTGGGGGTGATGTGTTTTAAAGTGTGAAAGAGAGCCCCAGGAGACAGAGTGACAGTGGTGACAGAGCCAAATAATGTGACTCACTGAGGCAGAGCAGGGAACTTGGAACCCAAAACCTCCTTTGGAGAACTCAAAGGCTGGTGGTTGCCTGTGGGACCTGCAGAGATTGCCGGGCTTGTGGAGGAGTTGTGTTCAGGAGGTACAGACAAGGTAATCAAAGGACAGAAAGAGGTATCACAGCTTTGGGTGCACTCCCAGACTTTCATAATGTTCCTAGGCAAATCAGCAAAAATGAATTTCCAGACTAAGGTCTTAAAGACTGTTTGTCACCCAGGACTGCACTCTTGGAGTCCAACACTTGGAAAGAGAGAGCATAATTAAAATTCTTAAACAACCATTACAGAGGTGTGAACACACTGCTGTAATTACACATCTGCTTCTTCATTAAAGGAGGAATTTAATACAATTATAATATTTACAATTCTGCGCACTAAAAACCAAAACAAAATTAGAGCTTTTAGGAGCGATACAAACAGTCCTGTCTCCTCTCCAAATTGGCCTTTTAGACATCAGAGCTTACAGAAAACTTTTACAAGGGGCAATGTACTTGGGGCGTTACCAGAAATTTCCTCGTTCGAATGGTTGAATCCAGAACCAAACACAGTGCCAGTGACTGGACGGTCCCTGAAACCAGAATGGTTTCAAATGGCAAGTTTATCCCAGTGGTGCAGCGCAAAATACTTGGGATGAGAAATCAGAGGGGAAAGGACTCTGGGACAGAGTCCTGTGAAACGGACACTTGAGTGTACCAGCCTGCTCTGTCTAAACCCTCTCCCAGAGGGGCATGAGGCTGTGGATCCAGGATTTGTGCTGCTCAAGATCTGGTTCTCTTGCCTGAGCTCAGAGAAAGGAATTTCACTCCCCTCTTCCCATGACATGAGCAGAACAGCCCCCAAGACCATCTTGCACCAGGAGGTTAGCCCAAGAGCGCAAAGTGCAGGCACAGGGAGGGAACACAGGCTGAAGCAGGCAGAAATGATGCAAACCGTGAGCAGCACATTTGGGTCCAGCTGCAAAGAGAACAGAAGGGCACGGCAGGTGTCCCACACCCACCAAATGCAGCTGAGATTTTGCTGAAGGCATGAGCAGTCTGGAGTAGGCTAAAGCTGTCCCCTCTTCTAATTCATGCGAGATCCGACTGCAGAACCACCCACTTCACAGACAGCAAAACGCTTCGTGGCCTGAAAAAGAGAGCGGGGTGGAGGAGCACGAGGATCCCAAGCGGACGGGAAAAGGGCAGGTGACACAAGAGCTCAGCTGCACAGAAAGGAGACTGAAGGGTGCCGTTGCCCGTGCCGGTGGAACTAACATTTCGGGGAGTCACCAGTCAAGCACGCGGCTGCTGGCAGCGCCCAGGCTCGGAGGAGCCCTCGCCAGGCTCAGCAGCTCACGAACCACCGAGAAGGGCCCTATGAGGGCTCAGCCTTTCAGCACAGCCACGCTCAGGGCTCATAGGGGATAAGTGTGCACTTAATATCGTGACAGCGCTGGACCTGCCTCCTCAGAAATGAGTCGGCCCTGACCCTGCATCACTGCATGCAGGCGTGTTGGGAGCAGCGCTCCATCCCCTTGCCAGCGTGGGATTGGGGCAGAGACCCGAGCAAACAGCCTCCAGCCCGAGCCCAGCGGGCCACTTCCACATCAGGGCTAGAGCTGCGTGATGATGCTGCTCCTCTTTTTCAGCGTGCAGCCCCAGGCTTCCCTTCAGCCCCACAGTTTTCATTCATTCAGAATGGGCACTTTTTCTGCCTATAAAACTCAGTCTCAAAACCTTGTCTTTAAGCAAATGTTGGAACTTTTTCAACTCCCTAAGGAAACACTTCATCTTTTTCACTTTTTCCCTATTTTTCGAACCAAACTCACTGCTATATTTCATCTGAATCAACATGCAATTTCACTGCACCTGAACTTGTATTTCTGTAATTAATTAATTATTTAATAAAAAAATTTAGACCAGATATCACCAGGAGGTGTAGGAAGGGTTTAAAAAAAATAACTTTTTTTGTGGAGTGTTGTTGATTAAACCTTTGCACCCACTGCCGAGTTACAGGATTTTCTGGAGGTGGTGTGGGGAAGATTTCTACACAGAACGGAGACTCTGGTGTTCATGCACCATCAGGTTATTTATTTTGTTTGAGGGTGAGAAACATGACTGTGATCTATTAGCAATGCAGATATCAGACACTGCTCAGCGTTTCCACTGCAGGGTGAGAGCTGAGCACAGCGGGGAGCTGGTCCGACATCGCTGGCAAGTCCTTCTGAAAGAAGGGAAGATAATGAGGACTCAGGCAGGGTCGATGGTGTTTATTAGAGATGTTCCTGTCTAACACCTAAAACATCTTCTGCATCAGTTGGCTGAACCACCCTATATTTGCCAGGCTGGCTTAAAGGCAAGAGAGAAGAAAAGGGGTTTCCTGGGCACTTCTGTGCCAATTTGCACAGTGAAAGACATCCAAAATTGTGCTCCATCCTTCCCCATCTTCCGACCTCAGAAATCATCCAGGAGGTGCAAACAATAAGCAGCAGTGCTCAGCCTGTGAGCGTTATTAAACCCACTTGGCAAGGATGGAGGGACAGATGTGAATAAATCGTTGGGATTTACCACCAGTCCCTTTTTTTTTTAAATGTATAGCTCTTTATAAAACAAACTGTTACCCAGAGACCACATGGTAAACTGAGGAAAAACTGGAACTATAGCTTGAACAGTTATGGTATTTATCTTTACTCTGATAGTAGTTACTAATGAAAAAGTGAAATTAATTGCACACTAAAGGTTGCACTTGACTTAGATGAAGTACGTGTAGATAAAGTGCCTCTAGAACATCACTCAGTCCTGAATAACAGGAAATCAATTAATCTCCACCAACATTTGTTCTTTCTAGTGTGAAACAGTTTTAATTAACTTATTGTGAGTGGTCAGCCACTGCTTACTCTGGAGGAGCCTTACAGATTTAATGAAGCACCATTCTTTCTAAATTTATGTTGGAAAGTGACAATGACAAATTTTGAAGCTGAATTACTTGGCATATATGATCAGTTAATGGCATTCCTTCCTCATCCCAATTATTTAATTCCTGCCCTGTTATTTTTCCACAATTAAGCAGAAGTCTCCTGACTTAGGCTATGAGTCCAGGAGCAAGCATACCATTGTCACTTAGCAATAAAACCATTTGTACACAAGAAAATCACTTTGGTACAGGTCAGAGCCATCTAATATTTACTTGGTAATTTCTACAGTCTTTAAAATGTTTGAAATAAGAGCCACGCACAGTTCAGGGCAGGTCCTCCACAGCAGACAAACAGGATAACAGAGAGTGCCTGGGGTTATCCCCCTTGAGCTCAACGGCAAAGCCATGGGCTGGGGGTCCCTGCCAGCTGCAGGAGACACACTCATTCTCTTCCAGGCAACAACGAGCAAAAAATTGAAATTAAGTTTTTGGACTCCAATTAAAAAAAAAAATCATGGGCCCATGTCTGTTGGTCAGTGTTTGAGGACTTCATATCAGCCTGAGCAATTGCAGCAGGAGAGGAGTTGAGCAAGAGTGAAGCTCCTCCTGACTACACTTGTTCTCTTTTATGTTGATCTTGTCAGATGATCCCAAACATCACTGAGTTTTGTGGTCACAAAAAGACAAGATCTTGGTATGTAAGGAGAAGATAAGTCCAATTCCCACTAGTTGCACAAAGAAATAGCTGTGTGGGAGATCTGAGGAGGAGCAGGTGAGTTTGTCTTCTTACCTCTGCAGGTGAGAGATGGCAGCAAAGGCTCGGGGCTCCACTGGGTGACGGAGCTGCTGAGCACACCAATGCTGGTAACTGCCTGGCAGGCCTCCCGGGGCTGCACAGGAGCAGCACCCATAGGTCGGTGAGCAGAGAGGCCGGGCTTGCTTTGGAGCAGGTGTTTATACCCCTCTGTCTCACCAGTACTCATGACTTTCACCTGCTTCACCCACAGGAGCTGCCTTGTTCCCACCTGAGCCAAAGTCTCCCCACTGTGAAGGACGGCAGGACTCCCACCAGAAACACACAAACCCACGAACCGTTTCTCCAAAGCTGGTGTACCTAGGTGATTTTTTAAGGATGAAGTCAGAGGTTTCGTGATTGTGGTGATGAAAGTGGGAGCACTGCAAGCAGCTCCAGCTCAGGGAGAGGAAAGCGTATCTGAAGCTCCTTTATACCTTTCTAACAGCATTGCCTCTTTTTTTTTTTTAGTTACAAGTCTGTCTGTACTGACAAAGTCCTTCAGCTTTATCTTCCATGGGTTATCACTGCTTGGGAGGTCTGTGCTGCGAGACCAACACCATGCTTATGAATGGGAAAGAGACATACAGCTTCACAGCAGATTCATTAGCCCATTTCTGCATTTGTGGCAGAAACATTAAACAAAACACTAGGCAATTCAGCCCCCTACAGTCATGGGCATCCACTAGCTCCCGGTCTGCCTTTCCCAATGGACAGCATGTGGTTACTACTTAGTGTTGCCAGTTATGAATGAGAAAAAGAGATCCAGGTTCCTCATAATAGAGGAGGCTGTCGGAATAGGTGATAGAAGCTGCAGCAATACAGGACAAAACCCACTAACCTTTCAAGAGGGAACTTAGCAACGGCAGAAGTCACAAACAGTGAAGCATTCTGATGAAAAGTCAACTCCATGGTTTTCAGCAGCGGCTTGTTCTCAAGATGATCAGTGCACATGCTGCAGATTTAAAGACTTCATACAAGTGACAGGAGAGAAAGTCAGTAGTTAAAGACCTTATAAAAATGGCTCAAGACAGGGAGATGGCAGCAGGAATTAAAAAAACCAAACCTTGTCTAAAGGTTAATTAAAATATTAATAATGCAAGGTTTCAATTATTTGTGCATAAATAAAAAGGTATTTAATGACAGACACACACTGGGCGTTAGTAAGGTGGACATGACATTGGGATAGAGAAGGAGCAAAGCAGAGCTTTGACTCTCAGCACAGAAAATGACTGTGGAGCTCAGACGATGTTGGAGGGGTGAGAGAGGGGATCGTGAGTGCTCAGGGAGAGATGGCCATGAGGTGGGGGCCGCCATCCAGGGGGGCTCCTGCTCTGGTCAGCTACAGTCCCGTGGCTCTGCAGCAGCCCTCGTGGTCTCCACCTCCCCAGCACCCCCAGGCTCGGAAGCTGCTGTTGGAGGAGTGAGCGCGGCTCTGCCAGCTTGTGCGAGGGGCATGGGCAGGGCAGGGCGGCACGGGCAGACAGACCGCTTCCGTCAGCGTTTCGGGGTTACCTTTGCTGTTGTGGCCTGAAGGGCTCATGACAGCACGTGGAGCCAAACTGCAGCCTCTGCAATGCTGTGGCACTACCATGGCGAATGCACGCCAAAACAATGGGGTTTATGCTCATGTTTCATAGAACCTTAGAATCTCATTTGCATAGAATCATATTTGTCATGTCTCAGATGTTCTTCATTTCTTGTCATAAATGATTGCACTTGCCAATGTTTATTTGCACTATTATTATTTATAAAAATAAATCAAATTGCTAAGAAAAGCATGAGGCACCTTCTTTTGTTTTGGTAGCCACAATATTTGATCTTCAAATACAGAGTTCTTGTACAGTAACAACTGAAAAATGCCATAATATTTTTACATCCTTATTTTCTACAGATCATAGAATCATAGAGCGGCCCAGGTTGGAAGGGACCTCTACAGATCATCTCGTGCAGTGTTTCATGGGAAAGGGAGCCTAGATGAGATTTTCTAACACCCTGCCCTGGTGCATGTTGAAAATCTCCAGCGACGGGGACTCCACCACACCCCTGGGGAGGTTGTTGCACTGAACGATTGTTTTCACTGTGAAAAATTTCGTACTTATATTGAGATGAAACCTCTCCCAGTGCAACATGTACCTGTTGTCCCTTCTCTTCTCCGTGGGGCTCCTTGTGAAGAGAGAGCCTCTGTCCTCTTTGGAGCCACTCTTTATATACTGGAAGCTGTGATGAGGTCTCCCCTCAGCCTTCTCTTCTCCAGGGGGAAGGGACCTGATTGCTTCAGTCCTTCCTCGTAGGGCAGGTTCTCCAGCCCTTTGGTCATCTTCATGTACCATCTCCAGTCTGCCTGCTTCATTCTTGAATTGTGGGGACCAGGACTGGGCCAGAACTGTGTATGACCAATGAGGCTGGGGGTCAGGCAAGCAATGCTGCTCTCCAGCCTGAAGCCCACAACGTCCTTAGCACGCTGCTGCCAGGTTTGTCATCCCGTGATTTGTGCTTGCTGTGACCTCCTGGAACAGCTGCTCAGAGTGTGACTTACAGCCTGCTGGCTCTGGACACATACCCTGCACCGCTGACACCACTTTCTCTGTAGGTGCCCTCGCCACGGCAGATCTGTGCAGACACTTTGTTTCTGTGTGGCCATAATTATATTCTCAGTTTCTGTCTTTAATCTGTCTTTGACAAGTCATTTATATTTTGCCTGCTTTCATGAGCTTTTATAGTGAAAGAAAGTTGGCAGGCAATTCTCAACTATCCTACTTGTCTCTTGTCTGTCTGATGATTGATTTCCAGTGGGAGTAAGTTTTGATATTTGAAAAGATCCAGACTATTATTATTGAACATTTGAGTTGTGTAATGGAAGTATCTGTCTGACAAATCCAGAAGGATATCTGAGCAAAAGGCTCAAAGGCTTACAGAAATTCTGGATCATGTATAAAACATTGCCCGATGCATTGTCTTTAACATCAGGCAGAAAATGGAGAGAAGCCACAATGCCGGGAGAGTACATCCAGCTTCAGGAAAAAAGAGGGGCAAACGGAATATTTCAGAAAAATCAGGAGAAATATTAGGTTCTGTGAAGACTGAAAGACACGACAGACAATGGGATGAAAAGGACCAGTCCTGACCTATATATCCAGGCAAAATCCACACTGACAGAGAGGAAAAATGATGCGTCTGATCTGCAATTGATATCAAGACTTTGCACAGACAGAGTTGCATGAATACTGGTGAAAAGGAAAAAAATCACACAAGCCCCAGCGGAGTCTGGGAACTTGCTTCAGACATATCAGCAGCTCGCTTCGTGTTCTGCCCGGGCTCAAACTGCGTTTTGGGGATGGACGAGCAAAACCATCCCACTTGGGGACGAGACATTGTGATTAGCCCAGGGATGGAGCTCTGCCCGGAAAAGCACTGGGAGGGTGGGAGCTGGTCACCCAGCAGGCAGTGAGGGCTGCAGAGAGCCGACTACAGGAGCACGCCCGGGGTGCTCTGCCGAAGGGCTCGCCTCCAGCGCTGGAGCTGGGCTCCCAAGCCTGACGTGCGCAGGCGTGTTTTTCCTGAAAAACAAACAAAAGTTGCTATCTTGGTCATAGGCGCCACCCTGCATGCCTCATAGCCTGACCCAAGGGAGCACCTGGACTGATGTAACACTCGTTTTTCAGGAGTAACAGTAAAGCACGAGCCCAGTTTTGAGTTTATGCTGTGCCCTCCTGTATGCAGAAAACCAGCTGTAAGTTCTTGAGAGATGCCTCTGTCTGGGAGTCAGATGGGCAAACACATTCCCCTCTCCCGTGGAGCCGAGGAAAGGACGTCGTCCCTGTCTCATGGCAGCAGACGCACGGGAAAGCACCGCCACACATGTGAGGAGACGTCGTCAGAGAGAGGCAAACCGCACTCCTGTACATGAAATGAGTCCCGAAGTCTCTGTTTCTCTTGTGACATGGGTGCTCTATGTGGTCTCGTCATGGAGCTGGCCGATCAGCAGCGGGGTGTAACTGTGCGTGAGCGATCCAGACAGCGGTGCGCTGAAATAGCAGGTGGCAGAAATCACCTTGTTTGGGAACCTTGAAGGGCTGTTCCCAGTCTGTACCTGGTAGGGTTTCCTGTGCTGCGCGGTATTTCTCCCACCTCTTGCAAGGCAACAGGGCACTGTGACAACTTCACGAGCACGAGCACGAGCACAATTGGTCCCTGTTGGCACTTCGCTGTAAGGCAGCATTGCCCCATCACTGCCTAATGAAGCTGTTCCATGGTCTGCACTCATCGCCCGCTCCTGCTGGCTTCCACCCAGAAAGGAAAAGCTTGTTCACATCTGCTCTGCTTAATGATGTGCACAGGGTGTACCGCTGAGTCCCGGGGTCTGCAGGGCACAGCTGGCTGCCAGGAGAGGGAACGGGTCCTACAGGGCTGTGGGCAGGAGGGGAGAGCACCGCGCTGCTTCGCTGCTGGCCCAGTCTGCAAAGTGTGGCCTCTGATGGCAGGTGCCGAGGGACGGGATGACACAGACAGCCCTCCTGGGAAGGCACAGCCCTGCTCCTGGCACAGCCCTCTCCTCTCCTCTCCTCTCCTCTCCTCTCCTCTCCTCTCCTCTCCTCTCCTCTCCTCTCCTCTCCTCTCCTCTCCTCTCCTCTCCTCTCCTCTCCTCTCCCTCTCCCTCTCCCTCTCCCTCTCCCTCTCCCTCTCCCTCTCCCTCTCCCTCTCCCTCTCCCTCTCCCTTACCCTCTCCCTCTCCCTTTTCTCTCCCTTCACAGGTACAAAATCCCATGTCCTGTTCTGGGGCTGGGATTTCCTATCTCAGAGCTTACAGCTGCTGCCCACTCTACCAGGAAAAAAAATACATTTCATAGAGCCCAAGAAAATCCAGATTTTACCCATTGCTTCCAAAAGGCTGGTCTATAGTGTTTCATTCTCACTGCTTCTGATCACAACTTTTTCCTCTCCCAACTGTTAGCTTTAATTCACCTTTCCCAGCTGCAAGGGTGACCCCCCGCCACAGCCTTCCCACCCAGGCTCTGCTGTCGGGGAGGGCGTCAGGGCAGAGGCCGCCTTGGGGAGGGTCTAGGCATCCCACCCCGGCTCCCGGAGGTGAGTGGGTGCTCTTATCATGGCTGCAGAGGCAGCTGCCAGCCCTGCCACCCTGCTCATGCATCTCCCGAAGTGCTGAGTGGATGGATCATCTTCCTGAGGTGCCATTTACATAGTCCTAAACCAGCATCACATGGGCAACAGTCCGTATGCCCAGGATGATGTCCACCTTCTCTGCATTAAACCAAGAATACCATCAGTCCATGGCAATGCCTGATACCAATGAGCAGCTGATGTTCACAGCCCTTAGCAGGAGCTGGGGACCGTGAGCTCCTCCAAATGTGGCATTTGTGGCCCGGCAAGTGCGTTGTGCTGAGGCCGCTGCTGCTTAAGCACGGCCGCACACGGAAAGCCACAAGCGAGGGGCTGCCCAGAGCACGGCTCTGGGCTCCTGTGCCGAGGGGCTCCCTAGCCAGGGTGTCCTGGGTCCTGCCGGGGGGTGCATGGGAGCTGCCCCTCAGCAGCCAGGGCTGCCTGCTGGGGCCCACTGGTCCCGGGGGTTGGGGCCAGGGGCTGGAAGCTCTTTGCAAGGCTGTAGGGGTCTGTGGATACCTGATCAAGGGACATCTGGTTTGTGAGCACACCTGGTTAACAGCTATCCAGCCTGAACAATTCTACGCTTCTATTATGAAAAATTTCTATTGAAGGTTTTCATTTGTAATATAGGTCGTGGCTTCGTTAAGCATAAATCCAGAAAAAGCGCTACAAAGGCACTTTTGTTCAGATATATAGAGAAACACATGTTATTAGTTTAAAATAATATATTTAATTAAAAATATGTCTTAAGTACATGTGTGATATAATTTACATATATTTGATACCGATCTTAGTTCACATCAGGAAAACTGTTTTTTCAGTTAATCTGGTATTTACCCACAAAGTCAAACAGGAGTTTTTCTGCAACTGAATAAATCAGAAAAACCCCTGAAAAATGTTGTCCAGCTCCATTCCTTCCTTGCACCAGGTGGCTCACAACTGTGCTCGTGCTAATAACACGGCGAACACGACTGCTGCTCTTACTGCCCGTGCCGTAGCTGCCCCATTTGCTCCGCAGCTGCCCCCCAGCCCTGCGGGAGGAGGATGCTCTGGTGGGGCAGCACTGCAGGGGTGGTTTTGGTGCTGGGTGCTGGGAAGTCAGGGCACGGTCCCCTCTCCGGTGTCCCTGAAAAACCAGAGCCACTTACCGAGCACTCCTTGCGAACAGCGCAGGAGTGTGCCTCAGGCTCCAGCTGCAGAATGTTTTCCCAGTTTTTCTGATTTTCCTGTGGGAAGCTGACTTTGATCCCTGCCACGAGATCTCAGTAACCAAATCATTTCCCCTCTCCTTCTCCTGCTGTTTGTCTGGGGCCAGCCCCTGGGTGTTGAGGCTGCGCGTCGCAGTGTAAACGCTCGTGGATGGATCCACACTTCTGTTCGCCCCAAGCCCGAGGCGTGGGGGTTTCATGAGGATTTTCAGCCCTTCCAGGTACTGGTTCCCGCGGCTCCGTACAACGTGGCAATGGAAACTGCTCGACTCTGGAAATGGTAGGGATGGGCATAACTGGTAGAGGGAAGCTTTGTCCCGGTGCACAGAGTGATCTGTGAGGGTAAGGTGCTGCTGTGGGCAGACGCACCGTTCTTGTTTCAGGCTTCACGGGACCCTGTGAGAGAGTGTTAAATGTTAATGAACTGCATACTAGCTGTCTTGGGAAAACACTCTGTAATTGGTTTGGAGTTGTGAGTAGCAAACCCAAACCTCACAAACAGCATATTAAGGAATTAGAAGAGCAGAGGCTTTTTGGGCTCCTTCTATATCAACTCAGTGAAACTAAGAATTGGTGTAACAAAGTATGAACCCTTTCTTGGGCAGCTTTTGGAAAAGGGCTCTGTCCTGCTGACCTTATTACCATCAGGCTCAAGCACTTCTTTCTTTTGCTTGGCTAGATGAGCAGGTCTGTTATTTCTAGCAGCTATTACTGATCATCACACCCTGCTACATCTCATCAAATAATTCATTATTTTTAATATACTGTTGTGGCTTTTTTTTCCCCCGCCGTTCTTGCAACAGCATTTCTCTACCCATTATATCAGGTGACCTGCTATTCACCTACAAAGGCAGAATTCAGTTTCTTTTGCAGCAGACGGCAAGATAGGAGTGGGTCAGGGTCGCAGTGTTACACCGCCCTTCCCCTCGCTCTCCCCTTCGAGGGTCTCCTGAAGGTGAGGGGCACCTCACACAGACGCCCTGTGCCTTACGCATCTCCTCTGCGTGTTGCTGTCGCCAGGGGGGCGCAGGACTGGCCTGTGCCTGGCCGCTCTGCCACGGAGGGCGCAGGCACTGCCGGGCTGGCCAGCCGAGCCCGCTGGTGCCCGTGCCCCGTGCCAGGCGGTGGCAGGAGGTGATGCCCGGCAGCAAGGAGGCCCCAGCCCGTGCCCGGGGCTCTGAGTGCTGCTCCCCTTGCCTGGGGCCGGGGGCTTTGGGCATACTTGTGCAATCACAGCCCGCTGCGTGTGAAGCCACGCCACCCGCAGCACAGCCGGCTGCCGCTCTCATTTACGCATCTCCAGACAGTCCCAAATCCACCCTGGTAAAGCACCATAAAGCAGAAGAACAGTTTTTTTCCACTAAACCAGTCTATGTTTTGATCAAATTCACACAATAGAAGTCTTCTGAACTGTTTGTAACTGTTCTTTGGCCATAAATGAGACCCATAGTCTATTTTTTAATCTCCTTTTTTTTTTTTTTTATATAACACTTTCATTAGCATCAGACCTTTCCACTGTTCTCCAATATCTTGCCTTTTCATTTGGAAGAGATTTCAGGAAAGCTCCTTAGTACATGGCTGCTCTCTCTTTTTGTTAATAATTAGTCTTAGAGAACTGTCAATCTGTTCTTACCTTGTGCTTGGTCACAGAATCAGCTCTGCTGCCCATGGGGTTTCTATTAATTTACTCTTTCCTGCTGCTTTTCATCTTGCTGCTCATGCAAGCCCTGAGCCTGCTCAGTCTATCAGTGGATGTTGATTATTTTTTAAACGCTGAATGTCTTTAGCAAGCTGGGCTGTGACCTGATCTGTAGCCCTGGAGCGGTCCCGCAGGCTCTACTCCCCACGACTGCAGGTCTTCCTTCCTCCCTGCTGTTGGCAGATGCAGGTACAGGTGGACACATTGCTGCAGCGTGCTGTCCTGCACCAGGGCAGAGGTCCCAGGGAGAGCCTACCAGTTCACAGGGGCCCAAAGGCAGAAACGGGATATCGTCTTTTTTTTTTTTTTTTTTTTCCTGCCTCAGTTTCCCCTCGTTCTCCTCTGTTGGATAGCTCTTTGTTTTGGTCTTGACTTGTTTGCTGGTAAGCCTGCCTCCATGCTCGTCACGTAAGTGTCTGCATCTTCCTCAAGGCCATGTGTTTGTATACTTGCATGTTGTTGTTACTGCTGTGCCAAGCAGAGAGGTTTCAACCAGGTCTGAAGAGGTTTCAACAGGTCTGTTTCAAACAGAGCCCTGGGGACCTGTGCACAGGGTGACTGGCCCTGGAGGGGTTTCCTCAGCAGCTGATACCCGTTTGGGCTTGTGCTCGTATTACAGTCATCATGAGTTGTGACCTGTACTCTCTAGTCCTTCCGCTGTGTTGGCAAACAGCAGTTGTATCTCCTTGTTGCCCTCATTTCGCCGTGTTAGACAAGTCAAGTTCTTCTGATCTTCTCTTGCAAAACAGGTACCGAGTTCCTGCGGTCATCACAGCCTTTCCCCCTTGAACTGCTTCCAGCTGAGCTCGTCTGACCTAAGGTTTCCTAGCGAGACCCTGACAGTTTAGAAGCATCTCAATTTCAAGTGGCAGTGTCAGTGTTGAAGAGGCATTTGGACAATGTGCTTAACAACATGCTTTAGCTCGTGGTCAGCCCCGAAGTGGTCAGGCAGTTGGAGTTGGGGATCACCGCAGGTCCCTTCCAGCTGAACTAGTCTGTGCTGTGCTGTGCTGTTCTCATACCACGCTGGATATATCTCGGTACCAAATTTGGCTTTTCTCTGGCTACCTGGCAATGATGGCAGGCACCAACGCTGGTAGGTTAATGCGTCACTGCTTCAGCAGTGTTGCTGCCCTCTCCCACCGCTTTAGAGACCCTTTCCACCCCATTGTACAAACTACACTTGTACACAAGTTTGAAATGCTTGAATGTAAGCTTGTCCTAGAGGTGAGTTAATGTATTTCCACTTAATTTGAATGCACCATCTTCATAAACCTTGCCTGGCTTTCCTCTCCACTGATGAGCTCGAGAACAATTATTTTAACTGCTTACATTTTACATGTTTCTCAGGTTTTAACATACTGTTAAATCAGACCTACCCATCTGGTAGATTACTGTCTAGGTGTGTTGTCCATCTGGCAGGATATCGGTTCTCGGTTCTACTTAAGGGCACCAAATTTTTCTCCTTTTCAATCCTGAGCAGAATCTGTTGAGTGGTCCCTGCCATCTCAGGGGCACAGTGACACTCAAGGCTGGGCCACCTCCAGCTACTTCGTGGGAGGTATTTTATTCTTCCCGGCAATAGCAGATGTGGTCAAAATGCTTTGTTACTCTTAAACTTGCTCTTTTTGGTTTTGTAGAGAGCATAGTCTTAGTTCCAAATCCCCGCTGGCCTCCTCACGCCGGTTCCTGTTCCATCACCCCTGACTGGTGCTGGTGTCCAGTGCTGCTGCGTGTGCACGCTCACCTGGCAGTCTGCGTGCCCGTGCACGTGCACACGGCCGAACAGAGCTGCGCTCTGCCAGCGTAGCGTCTTTGTTGCCGTCAGTTGCCGAAAACTAAAAAGGAGCAAGGGAAACAATTATGCTGTAGTATGGTAATTGCTCAACCATCTGAAGTAACGGTGTAATTGTTGACTCTTAGTAATCGCTGATGACTCATGAGTGGATGAGGTGAAACGGGGACTTTGCACAAGAGGCAGTAAAACAACCGTAAAAGCTAAGACAGGGGAGCTGGGAAACCATAACCGCAGCAAACTAGACATGGAGCTGGCGGACTGTGCTGCAATTGCTCTTTAAATATTGCACATTGGGTCCAAAAATGCTGGTTTTACTCATACCAGTACTATTGCTTTCGGAAGAGGATTTGGACTTTAGGCTACAATTTGCACTTGCTGTGATTCCATGTGGGTAGCACACTCCCAAAGCATAACCCCGCTGTATTTATAGTGCTAGGATTTTTGAAGAGCCCTTTGCTCAGAGCATGACCAGTGGTCAGAGGGAGTGCAGCAGAAGGCACCCAGGCAGGGGAGCTGGGGGAGCAGGGCCGGCATTGCACGCTCCTACATCCCCCTTGCCATGGAGCAGCTCATTGACTCGCATCTCCCCTTTCACCTCCAGCAATGCAGAGCATTTCCACTGCCCTGCACAGTCCTTCCTATTCATATCTGTGTGCAAAAGAGCAAAATACCTCCCCATCAGAATATACATTTCCCCTTGTTTCTAGAAAAGAACAAATTAACATCCTGGCATGGAAATTAAGGGATCATCCCCTAATTGCCCTGATGTCCCCTGCATCTGAGGGAGAATGGCACCAGGGGTGGGGAGTGGATGGTGAAGCAGACATGCCTATTGACAGGTTGCTCAATGCAGGCAAGTGTGCTCTGTAGCAGAGCAGATCTTGTAACCTGTGACAAGGAAACTGGGGTGGGGGAAAAAAGGAAAAAAAAATCCTGAGGAGTAACTGTGCTGTACATCTCTGAACCTGCCAGAGGTGAGGCACGTCCTGGGTCAAGCTGTCTGCAAATTATACAGCGCATGCTGTTATTTTTGTCTTATTGTCGCCCTGAATAATGCAGCACTAAAGCCGCAGGGAACCCTTTAGAAGTGTTTGTGCTGTGTTTGGGAGGCAGAAAATGCATTTCTCTCCAGAATGCACTGAGCTAGACTGTCTACCCACCTCCTCATAGCAGGCGTCTCTGAGACTGGTGCCTTCACTTCTCTCTTCCTTCCTCCGCTCCCTCTCCATCTGCTTCCAGCCCCCACCTCCATGGACACGCAGTCCCCCAGCTGCACATGCAGCTACGCGCCGATGGGTCTCCCTGGAAATCCCTGTGAAGCACTGGAGAGGAGACCATGGCTGGGCCGGACGGGTGGCTGCTCTCACTGCTGCCAGCACCAGCTCTTCTTGCTTTTCAGGCATTTGGTGACGTGCAGTGGAGTCCACTTGTTCTGCAGGGGGGCTCGAGGGCATCCCCTGCCCTGCAGCTGCCCACAGCAGTACGCACACCCGGCCCAGGAGCCCGTGGGTCACAGTCTCCAGGAACCGTTTCCAGACACGTTTCAGAGTCAGTCATTCAGGGCCAGGTTTCAGAGCAAGCTGGGCGCCAGTTGGGACCCGTGCCTGGTGCCGCCGGGAGCAGGGGACAGGCATTTCTCCCTGGCTGGAGGTCAGGTGAGAAGCTCAAAGCAAATGCCTGGCAATGTTGCGGCCAGGGACAGGACTCGCAGGGTGGAGGCTGCAGGCATCCTGAGCAACCCAGGCCCCAGCCTTTGGGTTGACTGTACATTGCAAACCAACCTCCGCCGGCGTCGGCAAGGCGCAGTCCGAAGCCTGGGCACGACGGCAGAGACTGGACGGTGGGTGGGCAGTGGGGCCGGGGCTGCTGCGGGCGATGCCCGGTGGCTCCCCAGGGATCAGGCACTGCCTCGTCTCCCAGCGCCTCCATGGTGTGTTTCCGAATGGCTGCTGTGCTACAGGGTGAGGGAGAAGACCTGGTGCCGACCAACCTTTACTGACAGTATTCGAGCCTTTAAATGGGGTGAAAAGTCTGAAGAAACCCCAGGGGAGCTCCTGGGGGTGCAGTCGCTGCGGGTTGCAGGACCCAGCACAGCCATCGGCTCCCTGCATGGGGGCTCTGCTCACCCACTGCCTGCACACAGTCGGGGCGGCTCTGCCCCGCACAGGTGTCTCTGTTTGGCAGGGATGCAAGAGTGGGAGAACGGTCTCATTTTTATTTTATCAAGGTAACTTCTGTCAAATAGCACACCAAACAACTGACTTTTGGCTCACCAAGATTAGCCTCCTACAAAGGCCCAGTCCCTCATGATGTGTCACTCCAGTTAGAATATAAAATATTAAATACTGGAGAAAACTGAAGTCCCTGCTCAGCGAGACAGTTCTGTTCCCTCTCATCATTTTTTTCTCTGCAATTGCTTGTTTTGTTCTTGCTTTTAAGATGGAGAGTGACAGATCCACTACTGCAGCCAATACTAATTTAGAAGTGTAGTGAAAATAAAAGTGCCTTCTTTCCTGTACTTCTGCAACCCCACATTCTCTTGGTGCACCACACAGTGCTGCACATGGACTGCCCAGCTACAGCTCTAAGGGGCCGATAGCAAAGTCAGGCAAAATGGAAGTATCAAAACATGATACTTGTTATTTTATCTATCAGAAAATAAGGCGTCTCTTGTATCATAGACCTGGAAAAGTAAAGCTTGAGGAAAAGTTGTAGTAAGAGGGATGTTTCAAACCTAGCCATATGGGTTACTTCACATTTCTAGCAACTGACTCAAAAGGCAGCTGTGTGCCTAAATTCAAATGGACAAGCTGACAAAGCAGTGAGAAGAGTGACTGTATCAGATTTCTCCTTTAATTAGTCATGTTGATCACCACAATTTACAATTCAGAGTGCAAAGGATTGTCTGATCTCCATGACGGCAGGTTTTTAATCCCTGAGGCATTTTGTAGGGATGCTTAAGGAGATAAATCTGGACTGAACACATGGACGGAGTCGTTCTTTCATTTGTCCACGGCTCATGCTGCTGTTGCAGTAACATCTGTCTGTGGGCGTATACGAGCCGTGTGGTGCCGGTAACAGCCCTAATAGCAGCAGCGTTTCCAGTGCACCTAGGTAGAGCCTGAGTCCTGTGTGGGATTTGTGCTTCAAGGGCTGTTTCTCTTGTTGTTTCATGGTGACCTGCAGTTCTCATTCAATAATTATTTAAATCTCCAGGTACTGAAAATCCTTTAAAACTCTGGGGGCTTGGCAGCTTATGGTGCCAGCTAACATGGAGGCCTGAAAGTGTCATTGTCATTTTACCAATTACAACTGTATATATGCCATCATTAGACATTATGATTGTATAAAACAATTTTAAAATGTTGTTGTTATCTTCAAATCCTCAACAAATTAGTCTGCTTTTAAGGAGGCCCTACAGGGACACACGCTGGTCCAGGGATATTTGACATTCACACCAGTTTCTAAGAAAAAAGGAGGAGGAAGCAGCCAAGAGGACGGGCTGCTCCTTTCCTCTGAACCCACCATTTGGGTTCCCACCTGCTTTTGTCCCTCTGTGCTCCTCTGGGTTGTGGCGACGGGCCTCTGAAGGGCTGGTCCCGCTCCTGGGACGGGTCTGGGCATTCTTTGTGCGCCACTGTGCCTCTGCGCTGCGTGTGCACGTGTGCGTGAGAGGAGGTTTTGTCCCCACCCTGGCCGGGGGGCAGTGCCAGCGCGGTGCTCAGCCAGCACCGCAGCACCGCAGCACCGCAGCCGGGCCGAGCGGCTGCCCAGCGAGGAATCGGCACCGGCTGACCGGGCCTGTCGGGTCCCCTCCCGGTCACCACAGAGAGGTTCAGCGGCAGATTGGTGGCACACTTTCACCTGCAGCGTGAGCACCAGCGACTGACACGGGGCAGAGTCTTGTCATCGTCACGGGGGAACAAACCCTGCAGCAGTGGAGAGTCAGGGGCTGAAGAGGGAAATCAGAAATACTCAGGCCAGAAGTGAATTGTGAACCGGGGTGGCGGCAGCAATGGGCCCTGGTGATGCCCGCCGGAGCCTTGCGTGCAGCCCTTGTCTTTAGAAAGCCCTTTTCAGCAGGCTGCTGCCCTGACCGAGCACCGGCTGCCAGCGCGGGGCAGAGGGGACCTGGGCGGCTCTCGGCAGCGCTGGCCGTGACTCGGCTGTCGAGCTGCCGGTGCCGCGGTGAAGTCGAGGCCTCTCTCCCGCGTCACGTTCCACCTCGGTAAAGCGCTGTCTGCTGACTAGAGACGGGGGGTGCTGCGCCGGGGTGACGCTTCGCCCTGTGCCCCGGCTGGCTCCGCACCAGTGACCCCCCGAAACCCCCCCGGCACCGCCGAGTTACCCCCTTCCCTGCGAGGCGGGCGGCCGAGGGCTCCTTTCAGGGCGCTGGCTGTTGGCTTGGGGAAACGGCACCGTCCGTGTCTCCGGGCGCGGGGACACCGAGCGCTCTCGGAACAAGCGCGGCTGCAGGTCCGATGCCTCGTATCTACCGGACAGGGTAAAATAAGGCAAATTAAACCAATTACAAAGGCCTAGCAGGCTTTTACTTTCAGTAGTGCTGAGGACTATCGGCTTATCTTTGTACAGAAAGGGTTTTGTGATGCTAATCAGACTTTGCTTTGCCATTGTGGCCTGTAACAAAAACGGGTTCCCTGCTGTTTTCAAAGCTCGGTCAAGCTTCCCTTTGGATTGCTGTGCCAGTGGCTGTGAAAATGGCAGGGAATTCACTTTATTTCTGTGATTTGCAGCCATCGTTTCTGCTTTCAAACAGCTGCTGGAGAGCTGACCGCCAGCATGGGTTTCACTGGTGCGGTGAGAGGATTGACGCGATTCAGCACGATCTCTGCTCCTGCCTTGCAAGGGCAAACTGATCCTGCAGGGCTTGCACTGCAGTGTAACGTGGTGAAAACCCCAACAATTGTCTTCCTTTTCAAGGCCCTGCCGTTTTAATTGTATGGATGCTTTTATTTCAGTGCCCAGGGCTATCCATGAGGCTGGCAACGTCTTACAGCTCCAAATACAGATAAGGCGTTTATGCAGACAGCGGGGTACCTGCGGTGGCGCTGGATGAGCCCAGAAGCTGATGGAGGCAATCGCTTGCCTGCTGCTGGGAGGGCTGGGAGGACGGGGAGTGCTCCTGGTGCCCCTGAGGGGGCCGCATGTGTACCCCGGTGGAGCCTGGTCGGATCCCGCCTGGAGATCACGGGCTCCTATGGAGGGTGGCAGTGCCGGCAGCATGGGGACCCCTGCACGGCGCAGTGCTGCGGCCGCAGGGCCTGGCCACGGCTCACCTCCGGGCGGGAGGGTGGGCATCCCTGGGCAGCCCAGGGAGGGGTGGGGGGAGCTGGGCTCACCCCTGCCATGGCGGGAGCAGAAGGATGCGGCGGATGCCGGTTTGCCCTGGGACACCATTTCTGGCTCCCGCAAGTGCAGCCCGGAGCTGGCTCTGTCGCCACAAGCGTCCTCGCGGGGAGCCCCGGCAGTGACGTGCAGCCGGAGCGCGGGCGGGAGAGCTCTGCCGAGCCACGCGGGGTGGCAGCTGCGACGGCCTGCCCAGACCCGCTCGCCCGGCCATCGCTCGCCCGGGCCCCCGAGCACAACCTCGCGCTTCCTCCCACCCTTCGGTCTGGGAGGGAAGGTCTTTCTGGGACGTTTCCTGCGCCGGGAAGGCTCAGCGCCGCACAGCCCGCTCGCAGCCACGCCGCAGCAACGCCGCTGTGGCCTTCGCCTTCCTGTCCACAAGCACCCCCGAAACCGGGACTGGGGGACGCAAGGGAGCCTCTCCAGCGGGGAGGGCAGCCCTGCGCAGCCGGGACACGGCAGCAGCGGCTGCGGGCGCAGACTGGCCACAGCCTCAGAGAGGAGCAACCCAAAAACGCAGTCATCTTCCCGAAACCATCACATTTTGAGAGAATGGGAAGGGGGGGTTGTTTTCCCACAACTGATGAACCCATGCTCGGAAACGTATGGAGAGCTATGGTGTCACCTTCAAACACAGAGAAAGATGCTGCAGGATATCTCATTAGCATACACTTTTTACTAATCAAGCCAGTGTGAATAATTTTGCTTATGATTGTGTTTGATTGTATCAGTGAATTATAGATTTGAAAACTCCTTTTTTCCCCCAAGCCTACAGAAAGCAGCAGTATCATTACCAGACTATTTTTAGAGCATTTCATAGATTGCATACTCTGCTCTTTTACTGTTTATTATAATAGGATTTTACATACAGACCTCCAAGGAAAAGGAAACATGCCCTGCACAGGTGGCTATTAGACAGGTTTTTATGATGAGCAGGTACATTTTCTGAGCCATAAGTCATTTCACACCCTTGTACTGTCTGCAAAGAGCAATGGTGATTCCATGCCAAAAACACTGCCCCTGCTGATGTTGCTGCTACTCCTGGCAACATGATAGATGCGTGAGCTGGACCTGTGGCAGGCGTTAAAGCCCAGGGCCAGTGCTCACGGCTTGGAGCAGACTCTGGCCTGTGGTTGCAGCTTTTGCTAGGCTGGAATCTGCGCTCGGGAAAAGGTCTGCTTTGTTTATGATCCAGGCTAAGGGTGATGTGCTGGGTTGCAGCATTTAAGCATCATGGAGATTTTTTCTACTACATGTCTGAAAACAATTTTGATGGAGGTTGATACTACTACATTGCTTCAGCTGAACATACGAAACCACACCTGTGCCCCACATAGGCCAGATCTTTCATAGAAAAGTGCTGAACATCACAAATGTTAAGGCAGAAATACCATGTGTTACTTTAGATGTGTAATTAACAGAGCCTGTTGTTAATTAGGCTCTGTTAACCAGCGGCACCCTGTACCAGCCCAGAAGCCGTGGGCAGAGTGAGGTGCTGGTGCTGTGCCTTCCAGCAGTCCCGGCAGGGAAAGAGAGCTGTGCAGCTCCTGGTCACCATGTGGGTGTCGTGAACTCACAGTTCCTCTTCTGGGTTGCTCAGGCCAGGTCAGTAATGCCAGGAAGGAGCAAAAGCAACATTTCATAATTTCTGGTGTGACTTCCACTTCCAACAGTTTCATTAAACCCAAACCTTTCCAGGCAATTTCAAAGTTAGAAAAAGGATGTAAGAGTTCACATGCTGCCACCTCCTACATCTGCAAGGAAGGTTATGGGAAATTCCTCTCGGTCCAGCCTTGCCAGATATTGCCACCAATTGTTGAGTAACACTGCCAGTAACCAGGCAAAGAATAACCGGCTCTTGTTTTCAGATCACCTTTATATACAGCTGCATTTCTGGTTTGGTATTTTTGGATGCCTAAAATAAAACTGAGTGGGGTTAAAAGGGAGGTATGCTCCTGGTCTACATGCTTACTGATGGAGGAAGAGATAACTCCTACCTCCACTCTGTTCTGACTGCAGTGTTGCTAAATAAAACCCAATGGTGCCACTATAGTTTTAAAGCTCATAGACAAAATTGAGTTTTTTAAATCACACGTATCTTGCCTGCACTTACAATATACCAAAATGAATGGGAGATGTTTTCTTCTCCAGCGATAGAGAGTGATTTATCTGTCAAGCCTGAAGTTATAATTACAGGTGAAAACCGAGTGAACGTGGAAAGCACATTTCCTTGTAACATTAAACCCCAGCAATGATCCTCTCAGGCCATGGAGGTTTCACGGCCATTGTACAGCACAGCTCCAGCCCTCAGTGAGATTTATGGGTAGCTGCTCTGTTTCCAGGCGTTTTTCCTGAAGGGGAGCAAAGTGGGGCGGCCCTGGAGCCCACCTGGACTGCTGGAGTGAGAGCAGTGCGAGCCCTGTGAGCCCCCAGGGTGTGGGGCTGTGGACCCTCAGCAGGGGCTGGGCATGGCCCCCGGCAGCCGCCATCCCCTGCCAGCGGAGAGCATCGCTGAGACCCGGAGGGGAGCTGCAGCTGAGGAGCCAGCCCGGCCTGGGAAGCCGGGGGGAAAGCCTCCAGGGGCATAGGATAAGCCCCCTCCACTATTGGGGTGGTGGGACCAGGGAGCTTCCTGGGAGCTCCACTCTGTGCTGACCACCACCTATCCATGAAACCGCACGGGCAGGAAAAAAAAGTTCTGGCTACCAGTATGTTCATAAGTTACCTGGGTGTTGGTATAAAACCAGCACCTGTGCAGAAAGCTACGACTGGTTACAGGCGGGCGAGCGGTGCTTCCCACGCTGCGGCCACGGAGAGGGATCTGGATCTCCCCTGGGCTGGCCCATCTAGGCGAAGGTACCAAGCCAGGCTCAGAGCCTGTGGCTCCTCCCGGCGTGGGGCATGCTGGTGCCGAGCCAGGGTGTGGGGATGGCAGTGTGAGCGGCTGGTGCTGGTGTGGTGCTGTGGCAAGTGCAGGGGCCATGGGCTTCGGACGTGCCAGGGGAGCAGTGGGAGGAAGCAGGAGGCAATTTTCTTCTGGTAGGACTAACACTGGACCGATGCACAGTGTTCTGCTGTCTGCATTTTAAAGAAAAATATTCCAAATGAATCTCCAAAACAATTTGAGGGGTGGGAAAAAAAAAATCCTTATCTGACAAGAATAAACTGCCTGAACTACAATAAAATGCTGACTTAAATACATGTTTTCAGGGAGATATTGTCTGGTACTTGGAAACTTTTTAATCTAGTTGAAAAAACAAAGGAAGAGCCTGACTGGAAGCTAAGGTAAAATTAACAGGATTGGCAACCAGGCATGAGTTGTGAAAGTGCTGGAGGTTAACTCTGGGTCACACAACCAAGGCAACCGGTACCTGCTCCAGCTCCTGCAGTGAGTCCAATAAGACTAGCTGGAACCTCTTCCAGAAGACAGAGGAGACAAAGCCCACGCTGTTGTTTCTGCACCGGGGGGATGCTGCACATGCTGCACGTGTTATGGAGGAGGTCCTTCCTGCAGTGCTGCAATCCGTCCAGCTGGGCGGGAGAAGGCTTTTGCCCCAGGGACCCTGCCAGAGCCTCCCACCGGTCACTGCAGTAGCTTACAAGATGCAGGAGTGATGGATCCCCTGGACATCATGAACCCATGGCTTCCTGTGATCCCAGCTCGTGTTTATCCTCCACAAGGGTTACCTGTGACTTTGCAAATACCCTCCGGACTTCCGTATCCACTCATTACAGAAAGGACTCTGGGGCTGTCTGCCATCCTTGTGTCCCAAGGCCAGGCAAGCTCCCCCGTGAGCTCTACCTCCTGGTTTCTGTGCTGTTGTTTTTACCAGGGAGCACATTTTTTTTGAAACAAAAGCATGGATGAATTTCTTCTGTCCTCCCTCTGAGACTCACAGCTTCCCTGGAAAAGACCTGCCCCTGCTGTGCTAGCGCTCACAAACCGTGACAAGCCGTATCACTTCCTCGGTGTGCTGCTTTGATCACGAGTCACACCGCAAGGTCACTCTTGCTGAGTGCACTGCTGAGGCCCCACGGGCTCTGAGCAAGCGGTGCCTCCAGCCCGGCAGCCCGCGGCACATCCCGGGCCATGGCCCCGCACGGCTCCTGGCCAAAGGCTGGCTCGCTGCCGTCCCAGACCTGTGTCCAGTGCTCCTCTCCGTGAGCTGGCTGAGAGACAGGCAGGGACAGCAGGGACTGCTTGTTTGGCTGGAAACAGAGGTACCCTCTGAAGGCAATGAAGGAACGTCTCTGCCTGAGGTGCTGCCTTGCCGCAGCCCTGTTCCGCTTTGTAGGGGAAGAGGAAACTTGTGAACAAGTGAATCGCTACCTAGCTCTTCAGCTGAGTGCTCATGCACACCTCCACACACAGAGAAAACTCGTATTTTTCTCCAGTGAATTCTAAAGAAGAGATTATAATAAGATTTTGAGCACACACTGTTGTTACACATGTCGACATCAACACTTCCATGGGAAGACTGAAAGGAGATAAGATGAAAATGTTTCTGTAATGGGTGCTGAGGATTTTGGGGGGAAGAGATATTTTTCTTTGTTTGCTAAGTTTTCAGAAATAACACCAACATTGATCCAAACAGAGGTTTTTTATTTTCCCTTGGAGATTAAAAGCCTGCAGTCTCCTGTAGTGAACTATCATGGGCACTGCCAGCACAGGTAAAGGGATTGCTTCTAGTCATACCATTAGCACCCAGCAAGACAAAAATATTCTGGAGTTAGTTATGGATTTAATAACAAGCAATTATCAACAATTCCGTCCTGTTCACTCTGGTTCATGAATGGCAACTTTACTAGCCCGTTGTGTTGGTGGAGGGAGACGGACCCTGCCCGGCAGCACACCCGCAGCGGCACCGGCAGCTGGTGCACCTTGCTGGTACTGTTTGCACGTGCCTGAAGGATGTATCGGCTGACACCAACCTGGCAGAGTCAGTAGCTAATTCCCTGTGTCTTGGGCCCAGAACTAGACAAACAGACAGCCTGGGCCACCTAAATATGCCTGCCAGCAGGTGTGACAGCATTCGCTTGACAGCCAGCATCTGAAGGGAGGGGGAGACAGAAGGACTGTGAGATCGAGGGTCGGTCTCCATTTCAAGAAAGGTGGCAGGGACAGGACCAGGGCGTTAAAGCATCGTGTCAAGTAACGGTGCTATCTTCATTCAGTCCATCATCAGCTGAAACCTTGGCTCTTACACCAGTGGCAGACCAAGAAATTAGTAATTTCATTCCCATGGCCCATCAAAGAGCTCACAGGATAAAGCAGCCACTGAAATGGTGCAATGTACTAAAAGAGTGTGCAAGTCTGTGTTAACCGCTGCCGGCAAAAGCTACCCCAAACCGTGCCGTGCAGTGTCCTGACTTAATGTGAATTGTGCGTCAGATTAAGGCTTCCCTGGGGTTGCCCTGGGGCTGGGACCCGCAGTTGTGTCTAGGGGCAACCGCAGTCAAAGGAAAAACGGTCTATTTGCCAGCCTGTTTGCAAGACTCCAGCTGATGATTTTGTGCTGAGTGAATTAATAAGTTTTACTCTGGTTCCCCCACAGAAGGCAGATAAGAAGCCAAAAAAAAAAGAAAAAAAAACAAATAAGAAGCACAGCCAGAAGAGTAAACATGTTTGCTTTAAGGAGTGGAAACCATGGTTAAGTTTCTAGACCATGAAGCTACAGGCTTCCTCAAATTAAATTAATTTAATGGTTTATACATTTCCTCTGTAGAGATGTGGGTACTGAAATGTGCATCTCCAGAGGAGTGCAGGGAGATCTGGCAGATACTCCTGTCACCCCTCGGCAAGATGCAGATGCCACGTCTGCCTCAGGGATGGTGGGAGTGGGACGGCTGCCCCAGGCTCTGGCCCTGCTGGCACCAGCAGCACCCCTTCCAGCAGATCTGGCCGAGCCGCTGCCGTGAGCAGGTGGGGGGGCCGGAGGCTGCACCTGCCTTCCCGAGGGGTCCCTTGGCGGGCGGCCGGAGCGGCAGCCACGGTGCTGCGGGCATCCCTGCCCAGCCCAGCTCCCCCCCGCACCCCGCTTCCAGCCTTGGCTCCTGCCGTGGGCTCTCTGTCGCTTCTTCCCCGGAAAGGTTCTCTATTCCCATTCTCCAAATTACTTTTTGCTCATTTGGCCAAGCCCTAATTCATCTCCTGTCAAATATTTTTTCCTGATGTCAAAAGCACGGTTCCTATTGCTCTGTTCCTTGCATCTACTTTAGCCTAATGGCATCTGTAAATAATGAATTTGCATAATGAACAGTATTTATGAAAACAAATTGCACTCTGCGTAGGTGACCTTGTGACTTCAAACAAGCTAATAACCTCTGAAGTGCCGACAAGATAATACAGTGAGACATCACCGCTCCTCAGGATGAGGAGGGGGCCCAGCGTCGACAGCAGAGCCGTGCAGAGCAGCCGCTGTGGCAGCGCCAGGTTCAAAGCGCTGCCTGCTGGGTACGTGAGCCGTGTGCACCAGCGTGCCTTGCCTGACGTACCGGCTGAACACAGAAGCCTGAAACGTTGGGAATGGGAATTCGCTGTAGTCCCTGCAAAAGCAGCGGCAATAGGGGTCACAGCCCCGACAGCGGTACCACCCGCCCACGCTGGGCAAGCTGCTGGCACTGCTCCTGGCACAGCCCAGCCGGCCCGGCCATGCAGGGTCAGCCGGCGGGACCCCAGCAGCGTGGGCACCGGGTCAGGCTGTCGGTCTTTCCTTCCAGCGGATCCTGCTGTGCTGCCCTGGCTGCTGAAGGCGCAGCAGTTCCCTGACGCCTGCCCGTCTGCAAGCCATGGGCCTCTGGTTACCCATGGTCCCACCTCGATCAACGCACACTGCTGCTGAAAATGGCGAAACAAAGTCAAATATCCCATTTCTTACATTACAGGGAGTTTCTTGCACTGTTACAAGATTTAAAAGCTGTTATTATTACATGATGGTTTGATTTAGATTTTTGTAATGTTTAAGTATTAGTGATGTTGCACAAATAAAATATATCTGATTTTGCCTCTCTTTTTCAAGAAAACTGAATTTGATTGCAAAAGAACTCATTCCAGGCCTGAGACTTCATTAATATAGTCTCAATTTAAATTTAATTTCTCTCACTGATGGTTAAATCCCAAGCCCTTTATATTCACATGTTCCTACTTCCATCTGTAAGCTGTATGTCCTTTTCTGTTCTTTCTTTGTTACAAAAGTCTCCAGTTGTCTTTGTGAAATCCCTGAAATGTAAAACTAGTCAAAGGGGGGCTTCAGCGGGTACAACCTCTCCAGGGGAGCGACACTGAGCTGGAGGGTGAGGACCTGTAAGAAGCTTAAAAGATTCGCTGGGGCCCAGTGGATGACAGGAGCTGGGGGGACTGGGGCCACAAAGCAGCATCTGCGGCTGGGACGTCCCGCTGCTCTGTAACTGCAGGGGAAAACACTGAGTTCCCGGCCACTGTCCGGCGTTTGCAGCAGCAGCAAGAAAGGTGCGGGAGACAAAAAAGGACAAAAGAAGTGATAACGGGAGGTGCCGGTTCCCCTGAGCCGGTAAAGGCTCCCCTGCTGCAGCGGCGTGCACCCCTCCGCCGGGGCCAGCTGCTCCGCAGGGACCGCAGGGAGCGGAGCGGGACGGGGGTGCCCGGGCCGATCCCTTGCCCGCCTTAGCGGAGCTGTGAGGGGTCGGCGGCAGGGGAGGGTCGTGCTGGGACGAGCAGGGGCTGCCGGGCTGTTCCGGCGGGCTGGGCTGAGGAGGGCTGCGAAGGAACCCGCGGGGCGCAGGCAAGCGGGCGGGCAGCACCGCGACCGGTGCCAGCCGGCCGGGGTAAAGGCACAGCTCGCCCCGCGAGGGGGGAGCCACCCCCGGCGCCCCGCTCCTGTCTCCAAGTGTCAGATCGAGACCACCACTGGGACGCCTTTCTCATCCTCTCGTTAAAGATCTCCATGCAACTGCACGGCAGGAAGAGATCAGATTTTGGGGAGGCGAACGAGAGGGCGATAATGGATATCAGTGTGATATAAACCAAGTCTGGCCTTACCTGCAGAGCCCTGTGCAGTGCTGCCACCTCTCCCTCCATGCAGGCATATGCGACACCTGAACGGATATATGAACACGGAGGGGGGGGGGAATATGGGGAGCGTCAGCGTTGCAAGAAACAGCAATAAGAACATGTGCAACAGGAACACGTGAAATATTGAGAGGGAAGACAGCTAGTTCTGTTTTCCTTGTGCCATGACATGAGAGTTTGTGTGATCAGGTAAGTTAGAAGCTAGAAATAACCGAATGCAGCAATGAACGAAAGGAAGCTTTTCTTACGCCCTGCGGAGCACACCGCGCGGGTGCTCCGGTCAAGGATTCTGGTCAGAAGGGAGCTGGGCTCTGCTGTGTGCGGAGGGCCAGGGAGATGCTGGGTTTCTGTCCAGGCAGGGCTGCACTGTGATCCACCACCCGGGAGGAGCCTTCTGCCCTCCCCGGGGTAGATCGGCCACCCCCTGTCTCCATCGGACCTGCCGGCAGCGCAGCAGGCACAAGAAACCACTGGAGACAAACACGTGTGAAGTCAGACCCAGGCTGGCAATCTCTAAGGTTTAGATCCGCTGCAAAACGGGTTAATAACTACAGCTAATCGGAAATTATGCTTTCTCCCATGGAAATTTCTCATAGAAAAAAAAAACCCATGAAAGTAATTTCTGTTAAAACCTTCCATAAAAACTAAAAGTTTTTTTTTTTGCAGAGAGGAGGAGTTGCTACATTCCCAGATTTCCACCTATTCTCAAAGAAGCTGCCTCTAGGGGAGTGTTTTCAAACTAGAAGTCCCAATTCTATGCAGAGCTGCAATACTTTTAAGTGGAGCCATAAGACTGACAGAATTCAGTCTAATCCAATATTCACGCAAAAATCCAATGTTGCACCAAATTATCAGTGTTTGTACAGGGCTGCGACTGGGAAACCTCCTGGAGCTTCTGCAGCAGGGAAAGCCCCGGCTGTGCTGCTCCTCGGACGCTGCTTCAAGCCCCGTGTTTTGCTGACTCCCCCGCTCTGACTTGTGCCCGGCTCAGCCTTGCTCAGCTCCGTCCTGTTTGACAGAGCTGGCGGTGCCTTGTGAGAATATCCTTTGGTCGGTTTTACAATACGATTTCAGTGGCATTTTGCAGACCTTTAAGTGAACAACGTCGGACAGCTGCGGCAGGGTGACAGCGAGCAGATGGCTGTGTGAGCCGGGCGGGATGAGACAGCCGGAGCGGCTCCCTCGGCAGCAAGCACGGTCCGTCAGGCGCAGGGAGCTGTGGGGAGGGCCCGCTCCTGCTGCTGCTTGCTGTCCTCCACAAAGGAATCTTTGCTTTTCGTGGACTTCACCGTGCGCTGGAAATTAGTGTGGAGTAAACGGCCACGGGCACGTCCCTAACGCGCGCGATCGGTGCCCACCAGCCGCCTCTTCGCAGGAGCGGAGCTCACGCTCCCGGCTCTGACCCTCGGAGAGCGCCGCCACTTCATTGATTTCTTGTGACAACTGCCAGTGACCAGAACTTAAATCGGGGGTTTCCAAACCTAGCACGGGGCTGGTGCTGGAGAGCTGTTCAGCCCGTGTCCCTGTGCCCCCCCTCCCCCCGGGCGCGGCGGCTGTGCGGTGCGCGGCTGGCTCTGGAAAACACCGTGGGCTCCGGGGCGAAGGGGCACTGACATCAGGGGGCTGCGGGCAAATGTACAAGGCGAGCCCCTCAGACACGCCGCGGGTGCCGTGGGAGCCGGCAGTCTGCACCTTCCTTTCTCCCCGGGGGACCTGCCCTCTCCACAGAAAACTTCCTGAAGTTCTCTGTCCTTTTGGATCCCCCACCCAAGGGTTACTGCTGTATAAATGGGCTTTATGGGGCTGTGTGCACTAACAATGGGAGGTGCTTGAGCAAAAGGACTTAAATGTGCCTCTTCTGAACAGTCCTTTCCTTTTAAATGCCATCAACAAACGGCTCTTTCCAGCGAAGCAAGATGCAGGTACCGAGGAAACAGCAAACGTGCATTACTCATGACACGTAATGCACTGAACAATCCTGCAGTTATTATTATTTCCGACAATTCATAAATAATGTAGCAGAAGAAACAGTCCTGATGAGAGGAAAGGGGTCCATGTCCCTTTTGTGTATTAGCTCTGCCTGAAAGAGGAGAAAGACGGGTGTCTCTGACTGCAACCCCCCCGGGCTCTGCCCCCAGTGCGTCAGGGCACTGGCCTGAGCTGCTCCAGTCACCCTGCTCGGGGCTTCACCGGGGCTGGGGAGGGGGTTGGCTCAGGGACCCCTGTCCCCATCTGACACCCAAACACAACTGACTGATGCCTCGCACACTGCTAGGGGATGTGCCCCACGCACGGCTGCCGAGGGAGGGGACACTGCTCTCCTTAGGGTACCAGGGAGCACAAGAAATGGCACGCTTTAATCTCTTTCCCAGTTAAGTACCGTCAGCCAGCGTGCAAGCCTGTCACCCTTGCTTTTAGGTCTTATTCCTGCATGGCCCATACTTTGCACTAATTTCGGTGCATTTTCTGCATTTATAAACCAGACTGACAGATTTTCTGGGGTCAGGATTTTGTCTGCAAAGTCAGCACACATTTTCCAGGCCTATGTTCTGTTATTCCCAGCGTTAGGCTTTGGTTTTTTTTTCATGATATAGTACAGTGATGTGCACAGATTTTTAGGATTGGGAATCTGGAAGAACATTGCTTTCTGACATAGCTTATGCTGGATAAATGGTTACATGGACTTTTGGTTGGACCCAGTGCCTGTTTGTGTCTTCTGCTGTATCTCTCACAGGGGAAAATGTGATTATCTTTCCATGTTGCAGAAATAATAAACTTACAGCCCTGATAATCTACATACACAAGTAAGGTAAAATCTATAGATAGAGGTTTATGTTTTTTAGCAGAACCACCGATACGGTAGGTGAAATTTCAGATCTGAAGAGCTTTTGTTTGTGAAATACTGTCTGCTTTCTTCCAGCTGCATCAGGTGGTAAGATGAAAGATCCTGTTCCTGATATAAATCTCCCTTGCTTACATCCTTAGAGCATTGTGGCTACAGCAGCCCCAGTGCTGTACCATATGAGACAAGAACATCACTTCTGTCCTCTGAGGAAAAACATGGCAGGTTTGGAATCCCAATCAATGGTTTTGAAAATAGTCTCACGAAGCTGCTCATGTAAATGTAAAATTTGATAAAAAATACCCTGTAAGACAGAAATGTCTGTATTCCCTTCCTTGAGATTTACATAGCAATGCATTCAGGAAGAAGCCCCTTTTACAACGCCGCCACACCAATAATGCATGTGAGCCTTCCACGTATTCAGATTACTCTGGCTAACTATATGCTTTGAGCTCTTTTTAATTGCAAACAAGGTTAAAAAGTTGAAATACCATAAATACAAAACGTTTCAGGGGTTTTCATAACATCTGCTGAAGCAACATTTTGTTTTGCACTGCCACAGGATGTGCTGAACACGAACATCGTTTGTTACCTTGCCCACGCAGCTCTGCAGAGCGGCCGCGGAGGACACACAGGCAGCTCTTGCCGCCCCCCTCAGCACAGAGGTGCCCTCCAGCCGCCCCCAGGAGAAGGCTCAGAGGGGTTGGACACTGCAGAAGTCATGGCAATGGGGAGCACGGGGTGCAGCTGTGCCTGGAAATCCGCAGGGAGGTGCAGGCTGGTGCTCCAAGGCGTCACCTTCAACTCGTCAATCCCGACCTGCAGAGCTGCGCTCCCACAGCTGGGCGTGGAAGATGGGCAAGCGGGAGCCTGAACCTGCCAAGGTCTGCAGGGGGCAAGGGACAGCCTGGGGGCTCACCGGGCGGGGGCCTGCCTGGCCGGTCCTGGGGCCAGGTTGCATTGTCAGGGCTGTGAGGCATCGCAGGGGGAGAAAGCTGGCCGTGGGCAGCAGCTGGAGCGGCGCCCCTGGCACATCCCCATGGCACATCCTGTGGCACATCCCCATGGCACATCCCCATGGCACATCCCGTGGCACATCCCTGTGGTGCATCTCTGTGGCACATCTCCGTGGCACATCCCTGTGGCACAACCCTGTGGCTCATCTCCGTGGCACATCCCCGTGGCACGCTGCCCCAGCGTGGCGCAGGCAGTCCTCCTCCCGGGGCATGGGCAGGGCTGCCACGGCTCTGCAGGAGTACTTGGCGAGGGGCTAAATTCAGGACCGCTGGGTGGGAATTAGTGCCTCTGACCTCAGTGGTACCAGTGACACCGTTTTGTCCCCTCAGGACGGTGGGTTGTCCTGCTGGGGCCTGCCCAGATGCCAGGCGCTAGAGGAGGGGAACACGTGCGGCTCTCGCAGAGGAGCCTCGCCTCCCAGGAACCAGCATCTATCATGACACAAATGTTATTTTAAGCTTTCAGTTGCTGACATAATTAATGGCATACAAAGCATACCTTGCATCATACAGCACATCAAGCGAGATCTGATATATTACATGCATCAGAGAAACTATTACTTATTGCAGACTTGTCCTCCACGTTTTCCTAAACCTCACAGTCCAGTTTATGAGCCGCAATGTTGCGCGGTTTTGCCTGTTCAGGTGTCCCCTTCATGATTTATTTATTTTTCCTGATTTTAATATATTTACTCCCTCTGTACTGAATAGTGGTGATTATTTATCACTGGACCACATGGCAGTGAACCCTGCTTGGCTGGTATTCAGCTGTCTGGAGGTACCTCATTCGTCTTGTGTTTGCCTTGAACATAAGTCATAAGCCGCTATGGCTGCTCAGAAATACACCCTGGTTTTCTGCAAGATAAATACATAATTCTGCAAAACAAACACACAAATAAAGGTTAAATTGTCCTGGGTTTGCGTGGCAAGGTTTTGGTAGCAGAAGGGCTACAGGGTTGGCTCCTGTGAGAGACTCCCACCATGTCCAATGGAGCCAACGCCACCAGCTCCAAGACGGACCTGCCGCTGGCCAAGGCAGAGCCCATCAGCGATGGTGGTGGTGCCTCTGGGGTAACGTGGTTAAGAAGGGGAAAAAACCCAAAACTGTCCAACAGCAGCTGGAGAGAAGAGTGAGAACACGTGAGAGCAACAGCCCTGCAGACCCCCAGGTCAGTGCAGAAGGAGGGGCAGGAGGTGCTTCAGGCGCCGGAGCAGAGATTCCCCTGCAGCCCGTGGAGGGCCACGGTGGAGCCGATACCCACCTGCAGCCTGTGGAGGACCCCACGCTGGAGCAGGTGGATGCCCAAAAGGGGCTGTGACCCTGTGGGAAGCCTACACTGGAGCAGAGGAAGAGTGTGAGGAGTGTGAGGAGTGTGAGGAGTGTGAGGAGTCCTTCCCCTGAGGAGGAAGGAGTGGCAAAGACAATGTGTGATGAACTGACCACAACCACCATTCCACGTCCCCCTGAGCCGCTGTGGGGAGGAGGGAGGGACATCGGGAGTGAAGTTGAGAAGAAGGGAGGGGTAGGGGGAAGGTGGTTTAAGATTTGGGTTTATTTCTCATTACCCTACTCTGGTTTGATTGGTAATAACTTAAGCTAATTTCCCCAAGTGGGGCCTGTTTTGCTCGTGATGGTAATTGCTGAATGATCTCCCTGCCCTTATCTCAACCCACCAGCCCTTCGTTATATTCCCCCCCCCCCCCCGTCCAGCTGAGGAGGGCAGTGACAGAGCGGCTTCGGTGGGCACCAGGCATCCAGGCAGGGTCAACCTACCAAAAATATATATACTTCAACATTTTTTTCTGCCCTTCTTGTCAAATAAAATTGAGCATTTGGAGAGATTTTTCTCTTTTCCAGAATCTGTTTTTAGTTCCAAGCCCTTTCCACCTGCAGTTCAGGTCTCCCTTCACTATGCCTCCCAGTTCATTTCCAGCCATCTTGACTGGAAAAGGGATATTAAAAAAAGAATGGAGGGAATGGAAAATGAAACAAAACCAGTGAAGATCTGAGTTTTCAGTAGAAATGGAAAGTCATTGAAGAATGACTCCCCACCTTTTCACAAGAAGGTCTCCCCCCCTTGCCCCAGACTGATTTTTTCATCAAACATGACGGACTGGTCAGAGCTTCAGCAGGCTGACTCCACTCCCCTGCCACCAACCCAAATAAACCCCCCTGGGCACTGGGCCACCACTTCCATCACCACTTACAAGCATTTTTCAGGGAAGAAATTAACGTCTGGCGTGTGATACAATGAAGGGAGAGTGCAAAAAGGAGAGAAGAGAGCAGTACCGCTTCATGGCTGGGTTTTGGGAAAGTGCAGTCGGACAAACTGCTTGATTTAAATTTTGTTCAGTGTCAGCCTTCTCACCATCAGGGAACGTAACAATTTGGGCTGCTGGGCTATTTGAACAAACCACAAAATGCCCCTCCAATCTGGTCCACAGAGCTCACAGGAGATCCAGTTGTTCCAAGCCGTTGCCTAGGAAAAACGCAAGGCCGGGCTGTAACGGTGTTCTGAGCACCGCTGGCTTCGGGAGCGCCCCCTTTTTTGTTCCCACGGGACTCTTTCAGACGTTTCCACCCTAGGAGACCTTGCAGCCCTTGCCTGGGAAGAGCCGCGGGGATGGCGGAGCCCTCAGCCCCGCACAGCCCTCGCCGTGGCGCCGCAGCCCGGGCCGGCCCCGCGCTCTGCTGCGGACGGGCGCTGCGGGGACGCGGGGACGGCACGTCCTTTGCGTTTGGGGCTGGCTGGAAGGGCGGAAGGGAAAACCCCGCAAATGCCGTTTGTTTGCCGTGAGAGTCTTCCCAAACGGGCATCCCTCCCCTGCCGTAAGGGCTTCCCCCCACGGCTGAGCACTGCCGCCTCATCACACCTTCCCTGCCAGTGCCCCCAGCGCCGTACAGGGCGGAACTGGGTTCCCGCTGACGGAAGGATGCTGGTCATCGAGTGGGGCTTCTCTGTTGAAATGCCCAGACCCAGACTAAGTCAGCAACTGGCCGGTCAGTGTATTGACTCAGCTTTGTAATGCAAATGTGATCCTTCCAGGAGGAGCCGAGGTCCTTGAGAGCTGTTACACAAGTCTTAAATTCATTATTAACGATGTAGAACTGCTAATTGTGGAATTGTGATGCAGAATTTGGTAATTGCTCACTATACAAACACTTTAACGATCTAAAGAATACATCTAATTACTGGCTTTTGACAGAAAGCAGGCTTGAAATAAGTCCAGGGCTGGTGAAGTGAGTGGCTCAGCATCCCCGCAGCGTGTCTGCAGATGAAGTTACAAGCCAAGGCTAAGCGGAGCCGCCAGCCGGTTGCCACTGAAAGGGGAAATCTTGCTCATCCACCTCTTCATCATCCTGCTTCCACTTCTGGGTGTGCTGCATTCCTTCTGCAGCAAAGGGCTGAAGGAGGTGCCAGGAGGCATTTGTTGGTGCCATTTTCTGGCCTTAGTGGGAGTTCAATTTCAAAATTAATCCAAGAATTGCCTAAGGTTTTTATTAGTCGTGTGGAATCAGTGTTGAAGACTATGGAGCAGCTGTGTGTGAATTAGCCGTTGTACTGGTTTTGGCTGGGACAGAGTTAGTTTCCTTCGTCGTGCCTTGCACGGTGCTCTGGATCTGTGCTGAAAGCAGCTGCTCTGCCCCTCGCCCTGCCCAGCCAGAGGGGGGGTGCACAAGGAGCGGGGAGGGGGCACAGCTGGGACAGCCGACTCCAACCCACCCCAGGGGTGTCCCAGGCCGCGGGGCCTCGTGCTCAGCCATGGAACCAGGGGGAAGGAGGAGGAAGGGGGCACGTTCGGAGCGGTGGTGCCCGTCTGCCCCAGCCACCGCCACGCGTGACGGAGCCCTGCTGTCCTGGGGACGGCTGCGCACCCGCCTGCCGCGGGAGCAGGGAACCAGTTCCCGGTTTTGCTTTGCCTGCGCCTGAGGCTTTTGCTTGACCCGTGACACTGCCTTCACCTCAGCCCAGGAGTTTTCCCACTCGCGCCCTCCCGAGCCTCTCCCCACCCCGCGGGGGTGCGTGAGCGAGTGGCTGGGTGGGCCGCACTCCCACGGGGTGGCACCAGGATGGCCAGACATGGCAGGGCTGCCCGCGTGTGCCCTGGCGCTGGGCTGGCGGCTGGCGGTGCCCCCCGGCACAAGCTGATTGCGGCTGTTTACAGCCCCTGATCCTGTCGCTGCCCCCAGTCCTGCGCCTGCCCGGCAGCAGCGGGGACACTGCGGGCACAGCCTGCAGCCCCGCTGCCCCGGTCCCTCAGCCCCCAGCACAGCCCTGGCCCGGGCAGCTCCTCCGCCCGAGCTGGCGGCAGCCCGTCCCTGTTGCGGGGGTCCCAGGAGGGGCTTGGGGCGCGCCGAGCCCTCGGCCTGGCTGGGGTCTGGGCTGGGAGCTGTGGCTGCCGTGCCAGGAGCATATGGTCTCCAGAGACACTCTGCCTTGACGCGCACGAAGGGAGCAGCAAAGCTGTATTTGGCCAGCAGGGTAGCTTTACACATTTTTCATTAAACCTATGTTAAATATGGAAATACTGCAGGAAATGAGACTTGGTATTTCATGTGCGAGCTGTTTTGCACATTTTAGTGTTTCTCATGTTTGGAGATAAAAACAGGTTTGACAAAACTCTCTTATGGCTTTCTACTGGAAGTGTACTTAAGTTTACTGAATTGCCGTGATGAATTTGCTTTAAAAAACTCATCTAAAATCAGATAGAGTTAATAAAATCTCTAGAAATGTTCTTCCAGTCAGATGAGCAAGGCAAAAGATTATTTCTTTTTTTTCAAGAAAGAAAATTAAGTCGTAGTTGTTGTTTCAGTCGGAGCTCTCCTTGAAACGCAATGCTCTCGGATGTGACCAGCAATACAATCCCGCCCTGGACTGAGCCAGTGGTTCAGCAAGCTTGTCTCAGAAATGAAGAGATACTTGGTGGTCATACCTGGAGCAGATTTTTGGTTCTACTGATTGAGAACATTTCATCCATGAGGATCTGTCGCTCTCCGGAAGGTAAAAAGCTTTTCTGGCAGCAGCTCTTTTTGCTGTGCGGTTTGAAATCGGAGAGGGGAGTGATGAGAGAGAAAGCTAAATGGAGACAACAGTACCTAGGTCTTTATTGTATATGAGATCTCTCCATTGGAATGAATAAAGATAAAAATCCCACCTGAATATCAAAAAAAGCCTTTCTGAAACATAGCTGTGCACTGCTTTATTTAGGTTCTTCCACAAAAGGGAGAATTTGAGTGAAGTTGCCCCAAATGGATGAACAGTTTTAAAGTGAACATAAGGAGTGAGAAGACTTGCAAGGAGCGTGGGGAAAAAGATGGTACACCGAAGGGAACTGCATCTTGGAGACAGCAAAAATCTTGGAGAAAGCAAAGATTTCCAGAAGAAAAGCAAAAAGAGGTCTTTGCAGGGCATGAGGAGTACCACATGAGAGGCTGATCAGCAACGTAGAGGAGAGTAAGGCGGCTACTCTGCTATGGTTGGGGCGGAGACTGAAGGAAACCTGTGCAGGGCACACAGACCAAGTGGCTAATTCCCCTTATGGTTATGGTTTTGGTAAGGCCACGGTGTTGAACACCAATCCAGACAGGTGATGGGGAAAGAAAAAGAGTTTGTGGAGGCAGAGCCTGTGGAAATGGGTGAAGGTGAGGAGCAGCTCAGGCCGCTCAGTTTCCTGCACACAGAAACCAGGTCTTCATCCCAGGATACTGTTGTGACAGACCAGAAGTGAGGGTTTTAATAACTGCCGGATTGTGAATGGTGCCACTGGGTGGGGAAAAAAGCTGCACTTGTTCCTGTGTTTTAAGAAAGTGGCTGAAGCGAGATGGGAAAACAGGAATCTTTAGGTTAGTCCCCAGCAGCGTGCAAAGTTGCAGGGGAAACTGAGAAGAAACAGCAGCTGAAGACAAGCAGACACGGATAATTTAGGATTCAAACAAGCCAGGATTCAGAGAGGCAAACAGGAGCAGAGCTCCCCAGCCAGTAACGTTTTCTTAATGACTGACTCCCTGGGCAGCATTATCACGGACCGGGAAGGCACGGACCCAACGTGCGCAGCCTTCAGGAGGGAACGTGTTGAGTTAAGCTTGGCAGGATGGAGACACACCTGACCACCGCTGGGCAGGCGGGGAGCTGGCTGGCCTGGGGAAGGGCTAGCGGGGAGCTCCTCGGGGGGACCGCAGGGCCACCATGCTCGGTCCGAGAGAGAGGCTGTCACAAAGAACTGAAGCACAGGAGCAATGCTTGGAGAGGACAGCGGCAGGGAGTAACTCTCGATAGAGACAAAGGTCCTAACATGGAAAACCAGTCTCTGTTTCTGCTAGGGAATAACAGCGTGAGCCTTACAATGCAGCTCCCAGTCGTGGCACTTTCTGCTCCCTGGCAGCCTTGTCTGGTGGGCTGGGAGTTAAACCCGGTGACTCCCTTCTCCACCGTGCCCGCCCACCACCAAGCTGTGGGGACACGGGTGCTGGGGGGCACCTCCGCATCCCGCTGCAGCGTGAACAGGAACTTGTGACACAGACGTGGACAGAAGCACCCGCAGATCGTGTTGCTGAGTGACCCAACGGGTGAGCACCAGAGGTTCTCGTGGTGGGTATACACAGAAAAGGGAGAGCCCGCCTCGGCCGTGCCTGTGCCATCTCTCCGTGGCACCTGGAAACCTGAGCACAGTGAGCACCTTTGGGGCTTTATTTAGAGCAGAAATCTAGGGGAAATCCAAGGATGCATCTTCTAAAAATGGAAGAACCCAGAAAACCCCCCAGGACGTGCCCGCTGCTCCACTGCTACCCCCCGCCAGCAGCCTGAAACGTGGGCAAACCTCTGCCCGCTCCCAGCACCTCGTGGGCTGCTCTGCCCGGGGCTGCGCAGGCCTAGCGAGGCGCTCAGCTGAGCACAGATTTTTGTGCTGAGCGTTCGCCTTTCAGCCGCCAGCGGCCCTGAGCTCCCTCCTTCCCAGAAAGCAGGTAAGCAGATTTTCAGGTCAGCGCCAAGCGACAGCTCCTGCGCGGGCTCCTCAGGAGGGCTGCTGAGAGCAGGCTGGAGCCGCTGCTGCCGGGAAGATGCTTTTCATTAAGATGTCTGCCATTGGCAACGCAGAATTCACACTGAGCTGCAGACACACATACAGATCTCTGCGAGAGGGGAGGCTGAGACAGGGAGGCTCCGCTACGGCAGGGCAGCCTCTGTCCCTAACGGGAAAGGCAGTTCTGAAGGGCATTATCTCTAACGCAGAGGGGAGCGTTTCCAGAGCTGTGTGCAGGGACAACTGCTGTTCCACGCAGCTCTCTGGAGTGCCTGGTCATTGCTGCGTAAAGGACATTTTCTGGAGATATAGTTCCCATTTCCTGTATAATTTCATGTTCCTATACACACCGAATGCATATTCGCATTGCATATTCATATCGCTCGCTGACTTCATAAGGGCATTGCGTCTTTGCAGCCTTGCCTTCCGAGTCTGTACCACAACAGTGGTGGAGGCCGGGCTTTTTTAGAAGTCAGAGCATCTGATTAACTGTTTGGAACTCACGCACCTCCTTCTGGAGAGCAGAGCTGGGCAAGATGCTTTGCTGGGCAGGCAGGAGAGCAGGCGTGCGAGCGCAGGAGGGATACTCCAGAGCGGGACCGCGGTGGCAGCTCTGAGCCTCGCCAGGAGCCCGGCTAAGGCCGGGGCAGGCACCCGGCTGTGAGGACCAGGCCCTGAGCAGGGGGAAGGGGCTGACCCCCCGCCCGGGGCTGCAGGGGGTGCCTGGCACCATGGCCGTGGTGCCCGTGGGGTGCCTGGCTTTGGGGCTCTGCACCAGCACATCAGGTGCCCCAGGAGCCCCCAACCTTCCCGGGTGGCACAGGGCAGGGGGCCATGGCCCAGGCCGGTGTGGGGAGGCAGCTGGCGGCAGGCCGGGCGCTCGCCATGCCCCGTGAGGTCTGTTCATCGCAGCAAGGCAAAGCCTGGACACCCCCGGCTTCTCCCTCCACTTGGGCAGAGCTTCCCAAGAAGCCTCTTCCAAGAGGCCACCGCAACTGAGCCCTTGTCACCCCTGGGGAGGGCTGGGGCGACCCTCTGGGCAGCGGATGCCGTGCCTTTTGGAGGGGCAGAAGTGCCCCAGAGCAGGGTCTTGCTGTGCGAAGGAAACCCATTTCCCAGAGGGGACGGTGGTGCAAGCCCAGTGCGGTCTGGCAGTGCTGACACAAGGGGAAACCCATCTGGTACCTCGTTTATCTGATTCGCAGAGTTTCTCAACCCCTTCAGACGATCAACCCCTTTTCTGCAGCACACATTCTCAAGCCCGTGGGGCAGTGCCAGCACTGCCTTTGCCCTCCAGCTCCCCTCGTGTGCATCTCAAGAGCCAGCGGACGCGTGACCTTGCAGGGCAGGACGGCTCCTGAGCGGGGAGAGAGGGGTTTTTGGCTGGAGATGGCAACACGGCTCTTAATTTCTCCTGACCCCTTCCTATTATCCCATGGCCATTCACAGCACACCAGTAAATGTTACCCGGTGCCTGAGAAACATGTCTCTTTAGGGGCTAGACATTAAAAAAAGTTAAAAAAAATCCATGTCTGGAAGCTACAGTAGGTAACTTAAAAGTAGAAGGTGCACATTTTTAACAGTAAGTTAGTCATTAGAGCAACTTACCCAAGGGGTTATTTGAGTCTTGCCTATTGAAGCTGTTTTTCTTTAACCCAGCCTGAGTTCGTCTCCAGAAGAACTTCAAACAGCAGCAGAAAACACGAGCGTGTGGCTGTTGGCCTGTGCTCAGTGGCAGGTCAGACTGGGGACGACAGACCTGCCTCTTTTCCTTAGGAAATGAAAATCTGTGTTCGCCACCTTTGAAGGGGAGCTGCGATGCAGCATCTGAACCTGCTTCTGCTGCCCGGGCGCGGTGCTGTGGTGCTTGAGACCTCGCAGGGCTGAGCATCCTGTCCGTGCAAGGTCATCACCAGCAGAAGCTGTGGAGAAGCTTGTGTTAGCAACGGGAGAAGGAAAAGGGTAATTAACAGTGACGGTCCTTGACCCAGGCGTCCCCGATCTCCCTGACTCTTGTAAAGGGAGTTATTAGCCAAATACAGTGCCTGTGTGTGAAACAATTAGCACTAATTACCGTCAAGTCACGGCATTCTGAGATTTTTAAGCACAGCATGGAAGGCTTGTGTGATTAGAGAGACTGTCAGGGCCAGGGGCTTTCTAAGGCAACTAAGTGTTTTCTGTGCAGCACATTCCTGAAAATACAAGATGATTCAGTCCCAATCAGGTGACTTTTAATGCCTTTAATCTGGACCTAATATTAAAGCCAAAGCAAGCTGTCAGACTGAGACCAAGAACGGGCTCAGCTACGCAGCAGGTAGCCCTAGCCCTCCCCTCGGGCCCCCTCAAAAAAAACAAACGCTGGGAATACCTGGCACCTTGTGACTGTTCATGCAACTCCTGCTCAGATTTTGGCTGATGCAGCTCATGCCAAGGCCTGATGTGAGCCAGAGGCAGCGCCACTGGCCAAAGCCAGAGCACCAGGTAGGCAGGAGAGGTGGCCAGAAAGAGCTAAAGGGCCACGATGCAGCCACCGTCCCCTGCAGCTGGCTGACCCTGCATCTCTGCATACCGAGTGTCGGGCAGCTTCATCAGACTCCGCTAACTCTCGGGAAGAGGATACACCAGACCCCTAAGCTGGAAGGTATAAAACATCAGCATACCCAAACCCCTTTTGAAGCGGATCCAGCAGCAGCTGGTGCCTCCCGGTGTGGTGCAGGGGATGCCTGCACTGTGACGGAGGAGGAAGGGTGAGCGCTGTCACCCTCGCTAGGGAACTATTTTGCCCATAGCCGCGTGAGTTAAGAGTTCCACTCTTAAGAGTTCAGGTTTTTCAGAGTGGTGAATAAGTGAATTCATGTGAAAGACTAGTCTGAGCAAAGGGGATTGAGCCCGTGTTTGTCGTGCTTGTTTGTTGTATTTCTTACTGAGCTCGTAAATTAAAGCTTAATTTAGAGGGTGCTTTGTCCTGTGAATTCCAGAGATCCAGCTGAACCGTGACCAGCTGCCAGCCGTAACAAAGCACGGCTTTGGCCGAAGCTGAGCTGCACTCCACAGGTGCCTTCTGCCTCGCGCTGCGGAGCCGTGCAGGACAGCGGGGAGGTACGGATCTGACCTGCCCGGAGAGGTGCTGCAGCAAAGCGGCGTCTGCGAGAAGGAGAGGAGGGTGGGCACCAGGGAGGGCACCAGGGGGGGCACCAGGGAGCAAGGAAGCGACTTCCAGCCCCACTAAATCTCTGGGCAGGGTTAAGCCCAAGTCTGACTCGGGACCTCGAACCCGGTTTGTGTCACGGTCACAAGTGGGACCCGGCTAGTGAATCGCAGCTATTGCAGCCCACCTGCAGACAAGCCCGTGCCAAACCAGTGCCCCCAGGGAGACCCGCTCTGTGCACGGCCCCTCGCATCGCCGCCCGCGTGGGCAGGAGTGACACGGCCACGCTGCCCGAGGCAGCCACGTGCTGGACGCCCCAAGCGGTGGCCGGGAGGGGGACGCGTGGGGCAGTGAGTGATCCCGAACGCTCAGCACAGCCCCAGCATGAAGAGCCTGAGACCTTGCTGTCCCCAAGTCATGTCCTGGCACCCCAGCAGGCAGCTGGGGACTGCCCTGCCTCGGTGGCACTCTGGTGGCAGGAGAAACGGCACGGGGAGGACACTGGTGCTCCCCACGGGCTGCCCCATGGCAGCCCTGCATAGACAGACGGGTCTGACCGGCCATTACAGCGTGCTCGCTGCCCTGACCAGACCAAGGAGTAAATCTGAGGCTGGAAATACTGTGTCATGGTGAAAGAGAGTAATTCGGTAGCGCTTGGAAATTGCTTAGTCTCTTCCTTATTAGATTTATCTCGCAGCTCTTCCTTCCTCCTTTGTAGGGTTCTTTATTCAGAATTTGCTCAAATATTTTCCTTCAGAAGATTTAATATCTCAAAGTGCAAATATCCAAACCCTGTATCATTTTGTAATTTCATACTCCATGGTTCTTTCATATGCATATCACTCATTTGCTATCCCTTTGAAGAATGCAGCTCGAGTAATGGAAGTGAAAGAAAACCCATTCAGTGTTGATTTTAATTGAACAAGCTTAGAAGCTGTGGGGATCCATGCCAGCTCCAGCTCACTCCCTTTTGAAGGGTTATTACTACACTTCTTCTGCCCATGCATCTCTGCATTTTTTTTCCAATTAGAAACTTCCCAAAAATATTAGTTATCCTATTATTTTTCCAGTTCTTCTTGTTTGGGATGCTTATACCTAATAATCATTATATCTGCTCTCGCCTCCTGTTCCCATGGAATATTGCATTCCTTATCTGGGGAGCAAAGCACCAGCCTGCATTCAGGAGGAACGTTTTGCAGTGACAATTGACTCATTTTTGGTGCAGCTTTTTTGCTTCAATGTGGCTATGGCAGTGGTGAGCTTCTGTAGGCTTTAAACTGTGATGGTAAAGACTGTAAATCAAAGACTGCAAAGACCATAAACAATTTCTTTTTCCTTGTATGCATAAATGAGGTCTCTGGCAGTTCTTCATTCTCCCATCTCAGTCAGTTGAACACGAGCCCTCAGCTTGTTGCTTGGATATGAGAGAGTAGATGGGATGTACAGAAGAAGGAAGACAGTGCGAATGGCTTGAGTTACTGGATGGTCTTTTCCATGCAAGATCTGGCTTAAGGAAAACACTTAAATCAGCAACCGGTAGAAGAACAAACAATTTTCCAGTCTATTATGAAAACGAGCTCTCCACATGGCTCTTACAGAGCAGCAAGCATGCTAAGGGAATTCGAGCAGGCTGGTGATGTGGATTTTGCTATTTTCTACTGAGGAGTCACCTCAACAAGGAAGGAATAAATTGCATGAGAAAGAAATGTGAATAAGAAAGAATTTTAAAAGACCAAACCCCAACACAAAGAGTGCAAGTGTTAAGGGAGCACATTATTAAAATATTGGGGGCACAGCTAAATACTACCAGAAGGGAGGAGGAGACGGTGATGGAGCGAATCTTCAGCTCGGCTGCTCCGTTCCGTTCGACAGGGAGAAATTCAGAGCTGCGTTTCCCCCAGAGCAGCTCACCAGAGTGCAGCATTGCGCTGCAGCACGGAGCCCTTTACTGGGGCTACTGGGCGGCTTTGGCTCCCGCCTCCTGTGGTTGGCTGAGATGGGAAAGTGAAAAGCACTCCTAGTCAAGAAAAGGGCTTCATGGACTGGAGGCTGGTCAGTCCCAACAAAAACACAGGTACCTGCATGCCTGTTTATGGCTGGAAAGATGGGGCTGCCCATGGTGTCGGCAGCCCTCTCCTTTTCTTTCAACCTCTGCCCAGCTCCAACGCATGTCGGCACCCATGTCAGCTCCCTCCTGCTCCTGTCCCTGCCAGCCCTGCGAACACTTGTCCCATGGCCAGAGGGTGACAAGAAACCTGGCAGAAGGAAGGAGCCTTTTGCAGGGAGCAGGTTTTTGGGGGGTAGGCTGTTTTTTTAAAGTATGATGTGGCTTATTCTCTATTTTTGATTTACAGCCCTGCAATAAATCTTTCTTCCCATTTCTTGTGCTGGGTCTCCATCTGCCGTATTTCCTCCCACTCCTGTACCCGCACACACTGAGTTGAACAAGCCGTGTCTTCGGACGAGCTGGGGCCCCAGCCACGACGCATCCAGGCGATGGCGTGGAGCGAGCAGCGATCCGAACAGGCGTGGCTGCCCCTGCGCTGGCCCAGAGGGGGGGCAGAGCCCTGCCCACGAGGTGAGGGGCCGAGGGGGGAACGGCTCCTCCATGGCAGAGCAAACTTTCCCCAGTTGTGCCTCGAGGTCTTTCCCAGACAGAAGTGTGCTCGTGCTATACAGAATCGTTGCATGCGCTAGATCACTCCTGGACATCCAGCACCAGCTTGTGTTGGTCCTCCAGCTTGGATCTGCAGATTAAAAAGTACTGAGAAGTCTAAAGCTCTGTTTTGAAAGCCAGGTACCAGTGGGCAGAAACCTTCACATAATCATGCAGGAGACTTCCAAAAAATCCAAAGCATACCAGTGCTTTATTTTATTTCTCAAAAAAGCAAATCTGGTAAAAGATCAGGCTGACAGACAGCGCAATTACTGTAATCAGTAATTTAAATCTAAGCTGAACTGGGTTTTTTTAATAGATTAAAAAATGTAAGAAAGGATACACTTCAGCTATGAAGTATCTCTGCTTGGTTTGGTTTCAGCGGATGAACTGAGCCCGTCTGAGGACAAGCCCGGCACCAGCCCCCTGTCCCCGCTGTGGTTTCGGGTGCGAGGCCCATTGATCCCCGGCAGCGCCAGCTGGCAGGGACAGGCAGAGCGGGGCTGCCGGGAGGCACCCGAGGAGCAGCGAATCCGTCTGTGCCGGTGCCTTACTGCTCCCCAATGTGCCCTGGATAGAAACGCCACACCGGTTCACCTTAAGCAAAGCTAGAAGTAATGATGGGGCAGGGGCCTCTCCAAAACCTGTTTGCCTGGGCCAGGTTTACGCCCCGCTCGCCCTGTGCCACCCCGGCTGGCGAGGGCGGTAACCGGGTGCTCCAGGGCTCCAGAAAGCGCTGGCGCTTGCTGCAGCCTCGCCTGGAAGCTGGGGGGGCCTCTGCCTCCCTCCCGCCTGCTGCAGCCTGGCTATGAGGAGACGTACGCCCAGGAGCTGGTAGGAACGGTCCCTGCCATTTTTTGTACAATGCAACAGCTCCCCCATCTTACAGACTAAAGAACTTAAAATGGAAAAGAATCCCCAGGAAACGCGTGCCAGGGCAGCACGACACACGCTTCACGGCCGGAGGGAGAGGCTGGTGCCACGCTGTGCCCGCGGCGCTTCCCATGTCCCAGGGGCTCTGGAGGAGGGGGACCCACTCCACGCGGCCCGGCACTCGGCACCTCCGTGATTAAGGCACTGAGCTTCCTTCTGGCAAGGATGAGCACGCACCGCGGACTCCAAACCCTTTTGGATGAGGGACAAGAGTCTGTCCTAAGGAGCAACATTTACTGCCTCTTGCCTTCGTTTTCACACGGGTGCGCCGAGGCGCAGCCTCCCGCCGCCCTGCCCAGCTGCCGCTCCCCTTCAGGGCGTACGCGCCGCATGTCGCGTGGGCGCCGCGAGGTGCCCGGCGAGCAGGGGCCGCCTGTGCCCACGTGCGGCACTTCCCTCGGCGGGCGGCAGCGACGGGTGCCCGAGCGGTCGCTCCTCCAGACCGCTGCACAGCCATCGCCGCCACAGAGAAGCGGCGATTTCTCCTTGCTTTCCCCAACGGCAGCGTTCAGCTTTGCTAGCCCAGACCTTTGGCAGTGACTCCCGGGGATGCTGCCTGCTGCAGCTGGAAGGACGGCTCTGGCTCACGAGGTGGGGCTGGAGGGACAAGCAGCCCCCTGTGACCAGTGGAGGGCATACCCGTGGGTCTGGGAGGAGTGGGAAGCCAGCTCGGCGAGCACAGCACCCCATAGCAGCCAGCTGCAGTGAGGTGGCACTGTGCCCAGGCCTGAGCTCCCTCCTCCGTGAGGTGATTCAGGGTTGGAAAGAGTGCATAAAAGCAGCAACATGTATTATTTGTACGAAGCACTTTCCTCAAGAAGCTCTCCTTATTTCAGCTAAAAAAAAAGAAATGATGAAATCATTTTAAAATGATACCTGCGAGGGTGGAAAGATTTTAGGTTAAAGACGTACTGGCTCTACCAGGAAAAAGGCATTAACACTATGCTTGGAAGGGAGCGTAAGACAAAACTCACAGTAAGTGCTTACTAGGGAGGGTAATGGTGAGGTGTGCGGTGGTTCAGCCCCGGTGGCAGTGAGGGGTCCCCAAGGCAGGGTGAGTCCTGGCCAGAGCTCAGCTGAGCATCCCCAGCCCTGGGGGCCATGCAGGCCAACACCACCGACAGGGGTATGCTGCCAGGCAGGCGGTGGCTCCCCCCAATGCAGATCTGCCCCTTCCTAGGGCACAGAGGTCTTTCCCAAAACATCCCCCTCCGGGTGTCGAAGGGAGTGTTCAGGCACAGACCCCCCCCGCGGTGTGACCCCTGGGGGCAGCCGGAGCACCCCTGGGAGAGACCACAGCAGAGGGGCGAACCAGAGGGAGGGGAACAGTTTCAGGGTAAGAGCTGCAGCAGCACAACAGTCACACATTATCACAGGTCTGGGCCCAGGATTCGCTTTGATCTGATCTGAAGGGAATCAAACGCACTGTGGACGCTCCTGTTTGAAAGCTGCTGGGGTTTCACTCCACTTCTAACCAGTCGTGGAGCTACCCGTGGCCGTGGGCAAGTGCCAGTGGTGCCAGCACCAAGAGCCTCCAGGGCAGGGCAGTGGGGCAGAGCCGGACTGCCCAGCAGCATCACCCACGGAGCAGCCGAGCAAGTCACCGTATAACCACTGGTCCCCTAGACCCAGAGCCCATGCTGGTCATCGGCACTGTGCTCGCAGGAAGGGACACACATGACCTCCTGCAGCTGCAGCATCTTTCCTTCTGCGAGCAGAGCACAGCCAAAAGCATCCCAAAGCCTTCAAACAAAGACCCCAGCAACTGCACCGTCGCTGCCGTGGGACAGCATCCACAAGGCAGCCCGGCCAAGGCCAAGGGAGTGGGGGTGGCTGGAAGAGACATGCTGTGCGTACATGGAGTCGGAGCCATCGGTGTAGACCCATCCAGTGACCTGACAGACTGGCTGTCCATCTCGCCCATGAGGGAGTGAACCTCCCCAGCACATCCACTGCTCCCCACATGCCCAGACACCCCAGGGAGGAGCAGTTTTTCCACTGGGTATGTTAACAAGGCAATGGGGCCGCTCCAGTCCACGTCCAGCACAATGTCAGGCTGGCAAAGCAGCTGCAGCAGCCCTTGCTCAGATCGCTGAGGCCAGAGGGTGCAGGATGTTGCTGTAGCTGTCTGCACGGACAGGGAGCTCCGGACTGGGCTGTAAGGTACAGCTCAGAGTGGTCCTGAACCAGTCCTCGGGGTGTGTTTGTGCTGGACGGTGGCAAACCAATGTACCCTCCGGTATACGCAAGGCTCTGAGCGCAAGCTTCTGCTGGGTTCCCACCGGGCTTTTTCTCCCTTTCGCCAGGGAAGCCGTACCCAGACACTCGCCTCCTTTCCTGATGCCAGCAGCACAGCTGGTGTCACCGTCACGCCAGCTATCCTGCTCCTGGGGCAGCAGAGAACTGACAGAGCAGCAAATGCTTGAACACAAAGCCCAGGAAGACTGTCTAATGTAGTAGACATCAGCCAGGGTAACAGACACTTTACCACGGAGCATATTCTTGTCTCTCTATGCTCCCCAGAGGACAGCACGCTGTGAAAGCTGAACCGGGGCTGAGCACGAGACTGTCTCCAGCTCCAGAGGACAACCGTGCGAGAACCGAGCGTGAGGGTGAGTAACAGCAGAGCCAACCCAAGCAAACTCAGCTCACTGACATGAGTTTTCCCTCAAGGGAGTAGAAGATTTAGACTCATTCCCTTCCACCAGCACTTTAGTCTCTCTGCCCCTCTAACGGCTCGAACCAGCTCCATGACATAGCAGCTGGGGCCTGGAGACAAACACTCACTTAGGAGACCCAGCGCGGCTGCCAGGCCCTGGGCAACTTCAGAGGCTGTTGGAGGGGCAGAGGACGGCTGCTGCTCTGGGAGGCATGTGCTGCTGTGGAGACCACAAAAAAACTCCCTTTCCACTTCAGAGTTTGCAGGGAGAGCAGCCCTCTCAGGTCGCACGGACAGACCTGAGCCTGGAAGCACTGCTGCGTTCCCTCTTCTCACCCGTGCCGACGCCAGACATTGCATCCCAAGGCACAGACACCTTTCGCACAGCGTCAGCAGAGGCGTGAGGGCTGTCACCGCATCTTCCCTTTTCTGGGACAGGGCTCCCCCCACGTGCATCCCCAGCGAAATGCCGATGTATCCCAGCAGCATCGCTCCCGTTGCCTCCAAGCACATCGAGCGGTCGACGAGTTCTCCCGTGCAGCCTGCAGCAGCAACAGCCCCGCACGCTGGTCCAGCCACAGACGGCATCCTGAGCGCCCGGGCTGGAGAAGCCAAGCCGAGCTGGTGGCCCCAGGAGAGCTGGCAGCTGCCTGCCGTCCCACCAGGAGGGTGTTTGAGGAGACAGGGCCGATGCCCAGCGGGTGCAGGGCGCGTGCCCTCATCTCCCTCCACGGGCAGGGTCACTGGCAGCTTCATTAGCTCCTCTCCAAGGCTCTACAGGCAGCGAGCACTCCTCTTGCTGCTCCACTTCGGGCCCTGCAACATCACCGACATCTCACAAAAGAGCATTAGAGACAGGTGTCAGTATTTTGAGGCACGAAATGCACCCTCTTCCCGGTTACAGATCCCCGGAGATAGCTGACGATCACTAAATCCCTAAAATCTCCCAAATTTATTGACTCCAAAGGTAACCCCAGACTCTCCTTTTCCTGCCAGGATCACCCCCAATCTACAAGTCAGACCAGGCGCTTCGAGGCCGGGTCTGCCGGACAGGGTGCGGGCAGGCTGCCTGCTTCCCGGAGGGTGCGCAGGACCCGCCTCGCCATGCAGGTCAGCGCCGAGCCTCCGCCGCCGCGGGATGTTCCGCGGGTGCGCTGAGCCGGAGCAATCACCGGGTCAAGACCCGGGCGCACCCCCCCGCCGGGCTGCGGCGGCCCCCGCCCGGCACCGCGACACCCCGCCCGCCCCGGCGCTCCTGCCCCGCGGGGCTCCCTCCCGGCGGGGGCAGGGGGCGCCCCGAGGGCCGCGGCCGCGCTCGGTCCCCGCCACCGCAGACCCGGCTGTCGCCCGCGTCCGTGTCGGTGCCGGGGCCGGTCCCGCCCGGCGGAGCGGAGCCCCGCGCCCGGCGCGGCGGGGGGCGGCCCGGCGGCACGTCTGCGCGGCGGCCGGGCGGCTGCGGCTCAGCCGTGCGTGCGGCGGGGCGGGGAGGCGCCCGGCTCCTCCAGCCCGCCCCGGCGCGGCGCGGCGCGGGGGAGGCGGCGGCTGCCTCCATGCTGCAGCGAGCGGCGCGGCTGCCCGGGGCCGGGGCTGGGGCCGGCGGGCTGCCGGCGGCGCGGAGAATGGGCGCAGCAGCCGCCGCGGAGGGCCGACCCGCGGGCGCCGAGCACCCCGCCCTGCCCCGCCGCAGCGCCCGGCGCCGGGGCTGCTCCGCCTGAGCGCGCCCGGCGCGGAGCGGCGCGGAGCCGCATGGCCCTGCCGCCCGCCGCCCCTGCGCGCTGCGCGGCCGCTCCGCTGTAGCTGCACCCCCCGCCCCGCGCCCCCCCCCCCCCTCCACCGCCCCCCCCCCTCCCGCCACCCCGCCCGCCCGGGAGGCGCCGGCCCGGCGGCGGGGCTGACCGCGGCCGCGCTCCTCGCCCCGGCCCCGTCCGTCCGCCCGCCCGTCCAGCGGCAGCGCCCCGGCGCGCAAGATTACGCAGCGGGGCGCGGAGCGGCAGCGCTTGGCGAGGATTAACCTGGCGCAGGTACACGGCAAGGTCACCGGCCGGCGGGCGCGGAGCGGACTGCCCGCGGCGGGGCGATGCGAGCGGGCTCGGCGGGCTGCGCCGCTGCGTGCCCCGCGCCGTCCCCCCGCCTCCCGCCCGCCGCCGCCGCCGCCCGTGCGTGTGTGCATGTGCGCTGCCTGCCGCCGCCCGCCGCCGGAGCCGCGCCGCGCCGCATGGGGCCGTCCGCGCGGGCTGCCCTGCCCGCCCCGGCCGCGGGCAGCCGCCGCCGCCGCGAAGCGGCTCTAGGATGCGGCTGGTGAGCGCCGGCACAGGGCGGAGAGGCGGCCAGCCTGCCCGCCGCCACAGCCCGCAGCCCGCCGGAGCCCGGCCGCGGCCGCACCTGCAGGGGAAGCGCTCCGGACGCCGTCCTTCCCCGGGAGGCGCCAGGTAATCGCGGAGGGCTGCCGTGCCCGGCTCCATCTGCATTGCAGCCCGCGGTACTTATTCGCGGGGGACGGGGCGCGGGGGGCGGGGGGGGGCGGCGGCGGCGGCGGCGGGGGGGGGGGGGTGGGGGTCCCGAGCCGGCCCGGGCAGGGCGAGCCCCGCAGCGCGGCGGGCGGCGCCGGGACGGGGATGGGGACGGGGATGGGGACGGGGGCGGCGGCGGGACACCCCTCCCGGGAGGGCGGCGGCCGCGGGGGGCGCGGGGTGCGGAGCGGCGCGGAGGATGCGCGGAGGCTGCGCGGCGGGGCGGGTGCCCCGCGGACGGGCCGGGCCGAGCCGAGCCGGGCCGGGCCGCGCTGCCGCCGCTGCCCGCGGGACGGCGCCGGCGGCCGCTCGCGGCTGGGGGTGCTGCAGGGCCGCGTGTGCCGCCGCCGCCACCCCCCCCCCCCCACCCCCCCCCCGCCGTGGCGCGCTGCTGCCGCCGCCCGGGGAGCACCGGCACCGCCGGGCAGAGCCGGGCCGAGCCCCCGGCGGGGCCGGGCCGCACCGCGGGCGCGCAGTCTCCGCCCGGGCGCGCGGCTGCGGCGCGGCGGGCGCTGCCCGTGCGCGGGCGGAGGCGGCGCGGGGCGCTGCCGCGGGGGCCGGGGCGGCCGGCTCGGCTGCTGGGGCGGCGCGGGGTGCAGGGCTCGTCCGGAGGCAGCGGGGAAGCCGCGGCTCCCCGCCTTCCCCCGCGCCCCCGCCGCCCCCCGGCCGGCCGGCAGCCGTCGCCCGGGCACACACCTCGCTCCGCGCTCCGCCGTCCCGGAGGGCTGCCGCTCGTCCCCGGCGTCCCGGGAGACGTGTGCGCTGCTGCCCCGTCCCCTCCCCTCCGTCCTCTGTGCAGCGAACACTTCTCCTCCGTCGGAAAGCAAATGTAGGGCAGGAGAAACCTGTTTATTCCCTGCCGGAAGGTTCCCGTTAGGGGCGATGGCAGAGCGGTTGCGGAGGAGCCGGCGGAAAGCTCGCAGCCATGTTGGTGGCGGGAGCGCAGGAACGTCCTGGTTCCCGGGAGCAGCCGGAGCCCAGTAGGGGCCGGCGGGGGGAGCGTGGCCAGGCCCGGGCGCGGTTCGGGGTCGGTCACGGCTGGGCCGGGGGCGCTGGTGAAGGTCCTTTCCAGCGCGGCTGCTGTCAGCGCAGGCCGGCAGGGACGGGGTCCGCCGTGAGAGCCAGCGTCGGCGCTGCCCCTTCGTCCCCAGCCTGGCGCTGGGCAGCAGTGTGTCCCCTCCTGCACCTTTGCCTCGTCCCTCTCGCCTGGTCCATCGTGCCTCTGGGGCAGGGACAGTTTCTCGCTGTCTGGAGCTGAAGGGTGTGTTAGTCTCAGTTGTGGGTATGACCATGACCTCACCAATCCCCCAGACTGGGGGTGGGAAAGCTGGGTGCCTCCGGCGAAGCCCAGCCCTTTACAGCCTCCAGCTGACTGTCACGGAGCTGGACAGGCCAGAAGTCCCTGCACCTTGGCCATCGTGCTGTCTTGAGAGGATCTTTCCCACCCATGCCGACATTTGACATGTTCCCAAAGCAACGTGGTGTCGGTTCGTTCCTTCTGAGCATCCTCGGGTGAGTGCTGGCGTGCCCAGGCCTGTTCCCGTCAGCGCAGCCAGACAACATACCAGTGAGATGTGATGGATCCATCCCAGGTCGTTAGAGCCTTTTTGGGTACCGCTGCGTGGCTGTGGGTTGCTGCCCGCGTGGAGCGGCCCTGGCTGGCTCTGGCAGCACCGATCCTGGCCACGGATGTGTCCGGGGCGCGGTGTGGCCATGCCCAAACGCGCTGCGTGTGCCGGGACCGGTTCTGCTGTGGTACGGCGGGGCTGTGTCCTGGCACGCCCAGGCTGCCCTGGACCCAGGCCTCGGGGCTGTGTGCGCCTGGTGCTCCCGCAGGGGCTCTGACTGGGCTCCCTGGTAGCTTAGAGACGTTCCCCAAACGCTGTGGGCTGTCACAGGCTTCACCTCAGTGTCAGCCCCCAGTGCTGCCGTGGTCCCTTCTTGTCAGGTGGAGGTGTGCCGCTGGGCTCCAGAGCAAGGCCCGTCGACTTCACTGCTGATCAGGGAGTTGGGTTCGATTCCGTCATACCAGAGCCCGAGCGTTCTCAGGGCCCAAACACCTTCCCAGTCTATGTTTCTAAATATATACTGTACTCAAGGGATTATGCATTTGTTTAAATGCATAATAAATGCATTTAAATGCGTAAGACTGTATCAGAATGCATACCAGAGCTTGCCAGTTAGGCCTCGAGTCACAAGCCTCACTAAGAAGCTTCTCCTGGCATATTAGCTTGCCTTTCTGCCTTCAGAAAGAGCAATTACTGGTTTTATCATGGCGGTGCAGCCAGTAGAAGTAAACCCTGGCTATTTCAGGTGCCTGGTACAAGTTCAAAGCTGAACTAGTTCCCCTGTTCCCCAAAGCACCTGCAGCTGCAGGCGTGGGCTCCGCAGTGTCCTGTTCCAGTGAGCGCCGGTGGGCTGGGTGCTCCTGCCACCTTGGTGCCCATCAGAAGGGCTGGGCTCCGGGGCAGCGCTGCTCAGGGGGGCTTCCCAGGGGCTTGGTGGGGATTTTTAGTACGACTGTTGTTGTCTGTGGAGGCGCCTGTTGGCCACCACAGGTACGAATGGTGACAGGTGGTGGTCGTAAGACACGGAAAGAAGGGTAAGGGGTGGCTGGGTGTGTGGGACCAAGCAGGGGAACCCGAGAAGGAGTGTGGCAGAGCAGCACGGCCAGAAGGAACCAGATCTTCCCCAACGAGACCTCCGGTGGGCTGCTGCCCCTGCGGTGGCTGTGTGTGGTTTCTGCCCTGGAGCTGCGCAGAGGCAAAGGCGGGTGTGCCAGGAGGGACGGGCTTGGCAAGCAGGGGTGCCTGCGAGATGAAAGCCCTCGGAAGGGAGGAGCACCCCGAGGTGCCCGGCGGGCCTGTCCGTCCACTGGGGCACGTGGAGGTATTTCAGATGCTGGAGAGCTAATGGCCTTCCATGGCTGATCAATACTGCCTCTGCTCTCAGATGTGGTAACGGGTTCAGTTTTATAGAGCAATCTTTTGAGTATTCTCTGAGCAAGCAGCTGGTCCAGAAAATCATACTAATAGCTTTGCTATTAACGGGCCTGCAGAAGTTGAGCCAAATAGAAAAGGCTTGTCTAAGTGCTATTGAGGCGTTTTGGGCCAGGCATATTCCATGCATTAGGGAAGGGATGTACTCCTTTGACCAGACATCACTGAGTGTTGTCTATTTATACACATCTAAATATATCCTCTGCAGTCTTAAGACTTTTCTAGCTTGTAGTAAAATTACTTTTCAATATCATGCTATTAAATGTGCCTGCTGACACTATTTGATGAGTATTGTGCCAAGAGAGGGGTGTCTGTGTGCCTGTGTGTGTTTTAAATAAAAAACTATTCTTGAGGTAGTTACCTAAAACGCTTTGGAAATAAGAGCATGTTGTCCATGTAGATGGGCAGCAGAAAGAAACGTGGTTGAACAGAAGCAATACAGGAGACATGCTCAAGCCTGGGAAACCAAATCCAAACTAGTGTAAGGTTTTGTTACTTCTTTCTGGAAATAGATGTCAAGTATCACGTACTTCGGAACAAAATAGAAACATTTGCTTCTGGTTAGTCAGATATGCCTTCTGTACCCTGAAGTTTGAGGCATCGTTTTGAAAACAAAATGACAAATCTTGCAGAAGTAACTTCTCGTTTGCTCGGGGGTGTAGCAGGTCGGGGAGCTGGTGGGTGCCTTTGGCGTCAGTGCTCCTGTCAGGCGACCCCGTCCCATGGGAGCCCAGAGGTGGGGCCCATCCTGCGATGGAAACAGGGATCAGTTTGGAGAGGAGGGAGCTGGGTTCCCCTTCACAGCTGAACCCCATGGTCCATTCCCATGGGGCTACGGGTCTCGGTGTGGGGCGGCTGCCGCAGCTGGACCCGGAGCTGGCGGTGCCGGGTGGCCGGCTGCATGCTGCACCCCTCCACGGCGGCACGGAGCGGCGGTCTCACCGCGTGCTGGGGTGGAGAGGGTGGTGATGGCTGTCCGGGTCATCTTTTGGAAATGATGTTACAGACCCAGGGGTGAGAGGCGGTGCCCTGGTCCCAGGCGATCATAAGTATATCCTGCGTGTCCCTGCTGCGGAGGGGCGAGTCTGTGTCCGCGTCTGCGTTTCTCTGGAGCTAGCGAAGGTCTTGTGGGGCCCTGAGGAGGGATGGAGACCACCGATGCGTTCCCAGATAACAAACAGGATCGCTCGTTGGGTTGTGGTGGCGATAGCTATGGCTGTCTGACTGGCTTGCAGCCCATCATGAAATAGTAATGACAGTCATTTTATTTTCTGTGGCAGCTCTCACTGGTGGTTCTTGGAGAACCAAGAAAGACTGCAGAGGCGGGGAGAGGGTTTGGTATTCACGGGGGACGAGGTGGGGTGAGGAGAAGGTGAAGGCAGGGCTCTCAGAGGAGGTCCTGGCCCACAGCCCCTTGAGCTGGGTCACTGCGTGCCCAGGGTAGCCTGAGGACAGGCGCTGTGCACCCCGGGCTACTTCTGGCCCCTCGGTTCGGGGCCCAGGCTCCACCAGCCAGAGGTACGTAGTGCGGTGGAACAGCGTGGTGCCAGGACCCATGCCCCGCCGAGGGCCGGCGGGCACGGATTTACGTGGCAGCTGCTTTGATGGCCGAATGGTCCCGTTGCTCAGATGGGTGTCGGGGTCTGTGGTGTCCGAAAGGCTCCCTGCCTGATGCCCCCATCCTGGCTCGCCCGCCCTCCCCTGCCTTGGGGCAGCTGGCTGGGGTGCAGGCTGGGCACTCCGTGTCTGCCGCCAGAGCCAGGCGGCAGCTCTCGTGTCCCTGTGGAATAAATGGCTCTACAAATGATATTTGCCCCGAGCAGGCTGAATAATGCAAAAGGTGATTTGTCAAATGGCTAATTCAAGCGGTAATGGGAACCTTGGTGAATGCCTCCCTAATTGCGTAGCATGTGGCCAGCTGCAACTCTGAGTGTTTGAAGCTGCAAAGCCGTGTCCAACGCCTTGCTTTTGAGGTTGCTTTTGTAGTTGAAGTTTTTCACCAGGAACTATCTCTTAGCAAAACATTTCCATGAAAACACATGATCAGCTAGCTTTGCTTTAAAGTGGAATATCTTTTTTCCCTTGAAGTTTTTGTGTAGGCTTCTCTGTCAAGATCACGTTGGACTTCTTTTGGATTGGAGACAGATAAAACTCTTTAGTTTTCATTGCCTCAGCATTGTTTTGTTGCCAGATACCTGATATTCCCTGCGTATTTATTTCTCGTTCTTTATACTACCTAGTCTGTGCACTTGGCCAAGGGGGACAGGGAAGCAGGAGGCCTGAGCTTGATGCAGGAGCCCACAGCAGTGAGCGGTGGCAGCTGTGTGCCTCCTGTAGCAGAAAGACTGACCGCCAGCTGCCATACAGCAGACGTGAAGGGAAACACGTACAAGGAAGAAAAAGCTCGGTAGAAACAGTCACACTGAGAGGAAGCCCCAAAATCTCTTCCCAGCACCCTGGTGTCAGTGCTGCTGGTCCCAGGGTTTGGGATGGGATTTCTGTAACAGCGCGGAGGAGCGATGCAGAGATGTTCTGCTGCACACGGGTGAGGAGGTGTGGGTAAAACTTCCCTGCGTTTTAGCCAGAGTTAGGAGTTTACCCGTTAGGTGAGGTCTGCCCCAACAAAGGCAGACACGTACAGTCGGCAGCACTGCTGGTGCTCTGGTAGTTGCATTGTTTTTGTTTTCACCAACGCACTTCTAAAATACTTTATGTAAAGACATCCTGATACGGCTCCGTGGGAGCAGGTCTGAGTAAGGCGAGCAGGATTTGTCGCCTTGTCAGCTGTGACTCAGTGGTTCTGCCGGGTACGTGGTGTTTCACAAGGGAGCTTTTCTATTCGGGACCGTGATTCAGCTCTGCTGCGCTGTACGAAGCTGTTTTTGCTGGGCTGTGGGCAGATTTGCTGTGCTCAGGGCTCCTCCTGACACGTCAGTGTTGCATCTCATCTCGGCCGGAGCCAGGCTGCAGCGGTGCTGTTCTCGTGGCTCGGGAGCAGGGTCCAAACTGCAGCTCCAGAGCAGCGACTGCCGCTCTCCTTCTGCCAGCTGAGCCGTGGCCATGGCCGTGACTGCTTTTGGAGGCAGCCTGCTGTTTCACAGGCCCGCTGGAAGGGGTCTGCAGGCCAATGGCACCCTGGTCAGGAGAGCGGCCCAGCCCTGAATGCTGTGACCGAACCTGGGCAAGCTGCACAGAAAACTGAGCATCTTCTGCTGCCCTGGTGTGAAGAAACAAGAGGAGAGCTGTATGAGCCCCATTCAGGCTCCAGTGGGGTTTGCCAGCACACAGCGGCAGGTTGCCATGACAGGCACTGTGCGGGGGTCCTCTGGCACGGCCTGTGGTGGGGCTGGGGACGTGCTGTGGGTAGATCTGGGCGATGACCTTCCCTCGCAGTGTGGCTTGTGGGTCTGGCAGCACTCGGGCACCATAGGTTACGGCTTTGGATCCTGGGGAGGTTTTCTTGTGCATCCCGGCTCTGAGACTTCTCCGCCTTTGTGCATGTCCTGCTGCTGGGGGCAATAACGGGAAGGGAGCCGGGGCGCAGGCTGGGAGGGGCTGTGCTGTGCTGTGCTGTGCTGTGCTGGGGACCGGGACATGGGGGTACATGAGAGGACCGGCCCTCCGGGTGACATGTTGCTGCAGAGGCTCTGCCTGGCATTTGCAAGCAGAGCACCCGCATGGGGACCCCTCCTTGGGCTGCTCATCACTTGGGGCCGTGGCTTTGCTGTGATGGAATGGGCCGCTCCAAACAGATGTGTCCTTGTCACCAGGCACGTGGCAAGGGTTGCACTTAAGTGACTGGTTTTGAGGGTGATCTCCTTTCCAGTACTCCTTGTTCCCTTGCGTGGAGCCCCCTCTCACTGCAGGTGGGCACCGCAGGTGCCCTCTTACACCTCCCCTCTCTGCATCCCCGTGTTGGCAGGCAGCAACGAGCCCTCCCGTTGGGGTCTAGTGCCTGTTGGAAATACCTGTGGGGACATGGTTAGTGTCTTAGGGCATCTCTTTGGTTGTCCCAGATGAGGAGGTTTGCCTGTTCCAGACAGAAAGAAGGAATTTCAGCTCATGGTTTGGTAAACAGAAGTACGTGCACAGCCGTGTATGTGTGTGGTGATGGGCGAATGCCGTGCTCCCACAGGGCGCTGCTCGCTGTCACGGCTGTTCAGCCTGGCCATTGCCCTCGCAGACTGTTTTTGCAATTAAAACTTGCAGAGGAGAGATTTTCTCTTACCCTAGTGGTATGAAGCAGTCTTTTGGTGTTTTTAGTAGTTTATTTGGAAAACTTCATCACCCTGGGCTAGTTCTTGCACCTCCAGCACCATTGGAGTGGGGCACTTCCCCGGAGCCATTCCAGAGCTCCGCTGGTGCAGGAGCTGAGCGTGGCTTCTTGTCTCGCTGCTGCATCCGTGGTGCGGGCCCGGCACGCGGGCGGTGCAGTCCTTCTTCCAGGCTGGCACTTCACATACTTAGGTCGGCTTAACTCTGTCCGTGAGTAATCCTTCTGCAGTCAGTAGGACTGGCCACGCACCGCGGGGTGTTCCTGGCGCAGGGCCCTCGGCTGTGCCGTCACCCTGCAGCGTGTGGGATCAGGCGGAACGCCTGCGTGGGGCAGCGCCACGTGTGTGAGACGCCCATGTGCCTGCGCAGCCGTGTCCCTGCCGAGGTGCTGCCCGGGATGGGGAGGCACGGGGCGTTCACTGACACCCCTCGGCCTGGAGAAGCTCCTGGAAATAGTAGAGGAGTTGTGCATGCTGTAAAACACTGACTTTTAAAAATCTAATAGAAAGCCGTAAAAAATCACAGTGCCTTGCAGTTCTCTGTGTGGGGTGGGAGGTTTACAGTGAAGAACATCTCTGCAGAGGCTGCCAGCTTAGGAGGAGACATGAGGTGGTCTTCAGTGAGTGTTGGCCATTAGCACAGAGTCTTGAGGAGTGGTCCCCAGCCTGACAGGGTGATGCTTGACCATGCAGGGTGGCGGCACGTGCCCTGCGCGGTGACTCGTGGCTGGCCTGCCCTGCTTGCCCTGCTGGCTGCTCATCACGGGTGCTGCTTGTGGTGGGCACCTGCCAGGCTCTGACCAGCGCCAGGGCTGCGTCGCCGTCCTAGGGGTGCAAAGAGGGGCCCGGGGGAACCCTGGGGTGCGGGTGTCAGAGGGGACACGGCCAGAAGCCCTGAGAGCAGAGCTGGCCGCTGCCTGCCTCCTGCTTCCCCCCTTCCCAGGGCGCCTCCAGACCCGGCTGCAGGATGCTGGGGTCCCTGGAGCTGAGGTGGCCTCCAGGGTTCATCCCCCACCCTGCTGCAGATGCAGGGTCTCGGGGCATCCCCTCTGACCCATGGCAAAGTGCTGGGCACCAGGGCACGTCCCGGGGCTGGTGATGCCTGCTGTGCGGGCGTGGAGATGGCAGCATGGGTCGTGGTGCCGTAGTGGTCACGCCTGGCCGTTACTGGTGGTCTTGTCCTGCCACCGGTGGTGGTCTCACCCTGCCACCCCGCACAGAGGCTCTGTGTGCTGGGCTGTAAGTCAGCAAGCAGAGCACGCGCCGGCTTGCTGCTTGGGTTCCAGCAGCCTGACTGACAGACAGTTGGATGAGGTGGTTGAAACAGAAGGTTATTTCCTCCAGGGCTCACATTTCTGTTGTGTCCGTTACTGCCCGTTACTGCCCTGGATAAGACTCTCTGTTTCTAACTTGTTTTGTTTAAGAAGCATTCTGCTAACAAACACCTTCTGTGGATTGAAGTAATCCCCATGTCCTTCCTTGTTCATAAACGGAAAACATGATAAATACCGTGCAAAAAGATGCAGTAGGTCAGGAGGGATAGTTGCAGCTGCCTGCTAGTTCCAAATGAAGATTGCGTTAATTTCTAAGGTCATAAATTAGGAAAATAGTTTTAAAATGAGCTTTACTTGCGTAGCATTGTGCAGGATATACAAATGAGTGAAAGATAAACTGCTTAGGTTAATGCCCTTTGATTGCTTGCATGGCTCAGCCACGTGATCGCAGCGGCTCTGCTCGAGCGTCGCAGCCCCTTGCTGCTCACACACAGGCTGTATTATTGTCTTCCGCGGTTTCACTGGAGGGTACAAAGAGCTGAGCTGAATAAGCTTAATTTCTTCTAGGAAGCGTTAAAGGAGTCTGTGTACAGACCACGTGACTGTATTTAGATTGCATCTGGAAAGTTGAAAGAATAACAATAAATAAATAACAATAATGAGGAGCAAAATTGCGGCCAGCAGGATGTGGGACTCCGAGTGCTGTGGAGAGGCTGGACTTGCTCATCACCAGCTGAAATCCAGGCCATACATGAAATCAGATACCCAAATGGTTCCCCGTTGGTTGGTAATGCCTCCTTGATTTGTATTGAGAATGTGAAGAGAGGCGAAGGGTGAAAGAGGAGAGGGAAAGGCAACAGCACTACAATGACCGCACGAGTCAGAAGAATCTCCCGTACTCCGAGGGTGCAGCGTGTTTCTCCTGTAATGCTGGACGCAGCAAATCTAAACCAACATGTCTGTGGAGCGGCGCACACGTTGGGTGGCAGCCGGCGCAGCACGGCACGGTGCAGGGCAGCGCAGCGGGGAGGGAGCCGGCATGCGGGGTGTGGGGTGCCAGCTGTGGCCGCGTTGTCTCTGCCCCGTCCCCTCCTCAGCCTCGGGTGTGGCGAGCAGCGCCAACTTCGGAAGCGATGCTGAGTATTCAGATGAGAAAGTGGGTTCCTACACTAGAGGCTTGACCCTGAACGGACATGTGCACGTGCGGGGTGTCATGGAGCAGATATCCGAGTCCTGCGAAGTGCGGTCTCCCTCTGCTGAGGCTCTGCAGCCTCTTCAGAGCATGCTGAGTTTTGTGGACGTAGTCTTGGCTTACATCTGCGTTACCAAGTTGTGTGGTGCAAGAGAAGAGGATTTCTAGGGTGAGGTGGTGGGTGATGAGGACCTGATGTCCCCACCGTGTGAGTCTGGGGAGTCAGGCAGGGTTTGGTAAGGTCCGATGGACTGAGTGCGGACCGGGGGCTGGAGAGCACCTGGGAGGTTGCAGGACTCACCGGCCCCTCGTGTTTCCCCTGGAAAGGGCCCCGTGTGCCTGCTCTGCGGTGCGCACCGCAGCCGTGGGGTCACCCCCGGCACACGAGGTGGACAGGCAGCCTGTGATGGAGCTGCCTTCAGGCAGAGCTGCTGTGCTGGGGGGACGGGGGTCTGACTCGGCTGCTCTTGCTGGCGGTGGCACCGCAGGTGCTGGTGCTGGGCGGTGCGGCGCGGAGCAGGGCAAAGTGCTGGCTCGGCTCCCTTGCCAGCTCAGCCCAGAGCCAAACGCCGGCGTATGACACTCCTTATCTCTCCAGCTCAGAAATGCAGTGCTCAGGGCATCCTGATGGATTTGTGACACTCCCCGTGGGACGCTGCGCTCAGAAACCAATTAAAGGATTACATTGTTATAATGTGGAGACTATTCTTTGTTTATTAAGTAATGCAGGTACAATTCAATTAGCGACAGGCTGACCTGCCGATGTCAAGATGTGGAAGCCAGCCAGGTCAGAGCCTTGAGCTCTGCTTTCCAGCGTGGCGGCTCCCTCGTGCCTGCCCTCCAAACCAGAACGGCGAGAGTCGGAGGGAGCAGCCGCCCGCCGGTAGCTCTCCCTGCCCCGCACAGAGCCGGGGCGAGCCAGGGGTGCGGGGACTCTGCCAGGTGCCCGCTCTGCTGCACCCTCTCCTTGTGCCTGCCCCCCACCGCTCCAGCTCCCAGCGGGAGGTGAGTCCGGGTGAAGTTTTGGCCTGGTCTGTACAGCCCTTTCCCCGGCACTCGCTCTCTGCCCTCCTGGGGAGGCCCTGCCTGTGGGGCACAGAGGCAGCAGTGATACCCGTTGTGACCGTGCTGCCTGCTGGGGAGGTGAAACCCACCTCCTGCCCCGCGGTGGTGGCCCTGGTGCCTTCGCTGGGCTGAGGAGCTGCAGAGGGGGCTGCTCCAGGCACAGGCCGTGGATGCATGGGATGGTGGGGGGAACAGCATGGCCTGGCTCGCCTGGGCTTCCAGAGCACAGATGTCCAGCCCCTGCACCTGCACAGCTTCGCTGGAATAGCTGCCCCGCGCTGCTGCTCAGCGCTAGTTAAACCAGGAGGTTGCCTGAGGCTTTTACTACTGTGTTCCTTTATGAAATGGTTTCAAGCTAGGCTGGGTATTTAACATTCAGCATGGCTTGGAAAGTGCCGTTTCACCAAATGGTGCCCAAAACATGGTCTGTCTGAGGGCATGGTGTGTGTCTTTGAACCCCCCACGTGGGTGACCACGCTCCCCTCCCTGTCCCCAGCTCAGATGCTGCCGTTGGTGCTGCACCATGTTTCCAGCAGCCCGTGGCACCCCAGCATGGGTTGGGAGCCACTGCTGGAGTGCCATGATGTGGGTGGAGATGTAAACAGGAACATCTGTTCCCTTTGGTGGGTCCTAAACGCTGTGAGTCCTGTGTGCAGGGAGTTCCTTCAGGGCTGGGCCGTGTGTTGACATCCCAGAGGTCCAGGGAAGGCAGAAGACTGCGGATGTTTTCTGCTGCGATTGCGTGGCCCTGCTCTGGAAATGGGAGCTCACGTGTGTGTGTTTGTGCCTTGGCATTGGAGCAAAGCACAGGCTGGGCACACCTCTGCCAGCAAAGAGGGGTGAGGAAATAGAAACGTAAAAAATCCTTTAGATCAGTAAGACTGTACAGGAGTAACTCAAAGTGCAGAACATAGCTCATTCAGTGGATGTGGAGATTAAATTAAAATGTAAATCTCATCGAGAGTGATTTGCTCCCAGGTGAGAGACATACCGTGAAACTCGGCCAGTGCAACTCCAGTGTGTAGCTGGGACCGGGTGTGTGCACAAGGCGTTTCCAGACTACCAGAACTTTCCAGAAAGACCTGTGGGTTTCGCTGTCCAGAATAATGAATACTGGTCAGAAGCGTGCTCTGGTTTTCCATGCAAACCCGTGACAAAATTACACTTGGTTTGCAGCACAGATCAGGCAATACCTGCCTCCTTACGTGTTGAAAGCAAATATAACGTGAAAAAAGGGGTTATCTACACACGTGTGTGCAAACATAGACACGAAAGCAGCTCATGTAGCCTGGCAGTGCTGCAGCGATAGGAACACCTGAGAGCGGAACAGAATTATCTGTGAGGACCAAAGCCTGACTTGTAAACCGTGGAATAAATTGCTCTTATTTTGTAGCACGCACTTTCTGGGTTGTGCTTTGCAGGGAGTTTGCTTGTCTGCCAGTTCCTGTTCGTCGGAAGGGAAACCCCAAACTGGCAGCAGTCTGGCAGCTGTCTGTGCAGTGAACCGGGCACAGAAGGTAAAATAAATAAGGCCTCGGCACTAAAACTGTTCCCCCTGCCAGAAAAAGTGACAGGCAGGGGGGAGGGTGGGAGGGTGGCCCTGGGCTGCAGGGGCGGAGGGGAGCGAGCAGAGCGGCTGGGGGGGCTGCAGGGACAGAGATGCCCTTGCCCACCCTGCCCTTGCCCGCTGCTGCCCTGCCCTGGCCCTGCTGCCATGGCCCCTCGCTGCCCTCACCCCTGCCCTGCCCTCACCCCTGCCCTGCCCTGGCCCTGCCCTGGCCCCCTGCCCTCCTCCTGCTGCCCCGGCCGGGCCGGGCGGGGAAGGCCTAGGCCCAGGCCCAAGGCCAGGCCCTCGGCTTAGGGTTCCCGCCTTCCCGGGGGATAAAGCCTTTCTTTCCATTCTGGCGGTTTGTGAGACACTAAGTCATAAAATCCTGGCTCTCCTTTTAGAAAACCCATCATGGCAGAAGGGCGAGCGTGTACTTTTTTGGGTGCAGGGGGAAATTCATGGCAGTTTCCCTGTTGCTGTGAGGTGCTGGGTGGTAACCATGGCGACCGCGCTTCAAAGACAGGGTTAAAATACAGGTTTCCGAACTCGTTGTGGCGGAGGAGACCCTCTCAGTGCCCACTCCCGGCAGGTGCGGGCTGGGGGAGCAGGGCCCAGGGCTCTCCCCGCTCCGGGGGGCAGCGTGGGGCCGTGGCACCCGCAGAGGTCCGCCCGAAAGGTGCAGCCGGCCAGCACCTTCACCACAGCCTCGCTGTCCTGGGACTGGTGCCTTCCGCTATGCTGTTGTGGTGCTCGAGACCTCCCGGGTGCTGCTTCTCTGTGAAGCTCAAGCAGCTTCCAATCCTTCCCAAAATCACAAGATTTGAGCCTGTTTCCGTGGAGGGCCAAAGCGAAAACTTGGGATCTGCATGGTCAGTCCCAGCCTGGCAGCTCTCCCGTGATGCTTGGTGTGAGTTTCCATGTGCTGGTGTTCATCAGCTCTTCCTTTTCCCATCCTTGTGTGGTGCAAAGTCTTATTTTCTGTTCACCTATGCCCTGCTGCTGCTTCTGAAGTGTGCAGTTGGTTAAGGCTGTGACTTTGGCATGGCGTTCATTCCCGTGGAGAAGTTTATACACTAATATAGAACAATCGTATTGCAGTAGGATGGTGTCTAAATACTTCTAAATGTCAGCTCGTGTTGATGCATGAATGCCGTTTCATCATGAAATTAATTGCAAATACACCACCTCTGGGCATCTGGGAGCAACGGTCTCCGCAGTGCTCCCAATTACCAGCCAGCACTTGTGCAGCCAAGATAATGAATGAGTTAATGGTAGTTGGAGGGGCTGAGAGGGGAGGATACCCGTTACTGGTTAATGAAGGGGAAAAAGCCGATGGAGGGAAGTCAGTTCCCCAGAAAATGAGGACAGGAATAGAAACGGCAACCTGCCTACATCCCTGACTTGATTTGAAGTTGATGTTACCATCCTTGCAAATGTTCACTTCATCTCTGGGTTGTCAGAGCAGCGGTCCTGGCTGTGCCAGCTGGCGGCAGCTCCTTGTGCGCAGCACCCGGCCCCTCGCTCCCTGTGCCCACCGTGCTGAGCCCAGCCTTTGGGGCTGGGGGGCTTCTGCATGGCCACATGCTTTGGGTTGGTGAGCTGACCCTGGATCTGGCTGCCACCAGCGAACTCCTGTGCCCAGGCCCTGCTGGGGAGCGTTGCCCTCTGGGGCAAGAGCGGTGTGCCTCCCCTGCTGCGCCTGTCACCCTTGGGGACCGCAAAACCGGGGCCGGTGCCTGGGGCGGGGCAAGGCAGTGCCACCAGGTGCCCAGGCAGCAGCCCCATGTCTGCTGCATCAGGGGCGCATGGCCCGGTGCGTGGGATTAGGCTGGCAGCACCCGGTGCACCCCTCCCGGAGGGTTAAAGTGGCTGAGGCTTTGGGTGAGGAGAAGGCGAGTGGGATCCCAGAGGGTGAGCGGGATCCCAGCTGGGGTGGCAGCGGGTGGTCAAGGCTTGCGCTGCCTCTGCGCAGGAGGCCTGCGTGCGGGACTTCCACGATGGCCCCAGCGGGGCTCTCCCACTCCTCTGGGCTGGAGGAGGCCTCACACAGGCTCTTCTTTTTGGGCAGTCTTGGGTGGGCTTTGTTTGTGTGAGCAACGCTGAGCACAGAGCGGCCAGCACCGTGCCTGGAGCCAGCGCTGGGCAGGGCACCGCTGCGGAGCCGGGGCTGGGCAGCCCGGGACGCCAACGCAACTTCTCGAGCAGCAGCTGCTGCACTTGGAGCAGCAAACCAGGGGCAGAGCCCAGGACTCCCCAAACTCTGCTCTGTGGTGTCCCGCTCGGTGCAGCGGGCTGAGACCGCCTGTCCCTCGCCAGTGCTGTCCCGTGGGATGATTGCCATGACCGTGGACCTCGTGGGTTGGTTGTGTCCGGCAGGCCGTGCCTGGGGACGATGTGCACCCCTGTCCCTGTCCTGCCAGCGGCCGGGTGCCTCCTTCTGCGGGAAACCTCCCGTCTGTCAGGCCGTGACATCTCATCGTACTGCGGCGGTGATGGTGCTTGTGTCCCCTGCAGTGCCCGCTTTTCACATTATACCAGTGTATTCCAGCACGCTGCCACAGAGCTGGTGGCTGAACCCTTCCGCTGTGAGTGTGGGCTGCTCTGCTGTCCCGTTGGACTTGGTTACTGAGGGGTACCAGGCTTCAAACTGGAATCACTTTGCTCTGTGAAGAGTCTTTTCCAATATATTTCCAGCTGTGCCGTGGTAGGTGCGTGTGCTGAGTGTCACTATGTCGGAAGCAAATTGCACATAAAGGCAGCTCTTTACACCGAGACGATGCAGTAAGGACAGTCAGATCTCATTCAGAGATTGTGTGAAAGAAAGGCTGCCTGGTATCACTAGGAGATATTGCTCAGTGCTTTGGGGATTTGTTTGTTTGTTTTTCTGTGTGCATATGTAAATGAGAGTTTAACTGATTGTAAATAGCAAAGTAGCACATTCCCCTAATTTAAATGGGTAAAGTGGAGTGAAGCATTGCAATATTCCTTTCTGGTGGTGTGAGCTGTTTTACACTGTGGCTCTGCTGCACTGCTGGGTAGGAATGCCATTTCCCCGATGGCATCTCCCAGTGCCAGAGCCTGGCAGGTAAGGCGGCGCCTGTGCTGCTTGGTACCAACTCACACCGGCTGCTGCGGCCGCAGCACAGCCAGTCAGCGGTGACTGCTGCTTCGGGGGGCCGGGGTGGGCACCCCATGGCAGCGTGCTCATGGGAGCCTCAGCCGGAGCGGGGGCAACCTCCCCGGGCAGGGCTGACGGTGGGGTCCCCAGGGCCGCACCCAGGGCAGGTTGCTGGAGCAGAGGATGGCAGGCATGCTCTTCCTTCCTCTCCTTCAGTTCAAAGAGGGCAATTTCGTGCCTTAAGGGCATCGCTCCTGAGAACAAAAGGGTTCATGTTTTCCTGGGCAATATTCCTGGCAGCTCTCCTGCCTGCTGTTTCTGACACAGCCTGATCGTGTCTGCTGTTCTCCCAGCAGCTCCTGGGTGGTACTGGTAGTGTTTGAGCAGTGATGGAGCTGTCGCTGATGCCTCCAGGTGCTTCCCCTGGTCACAGTTGTTCTGAGAGTGGCAGGGTGATGCTGGGCTGCTGCTGCTGTCTGGTGTCGGTCCTTGGCCTGTCACTGCCAAAGCTGAGCAGGTCCTGGTGCCGGAGCAGGGACATACCTGCCACTGTGGTGTCTAGGTATCGTCCTGAGAGCCGGCCGAGCTGCTGCTGCTGCTTCTAACGGGGTCCTGGGAGCACTGTGGCTGGTCTGGGTGATGGCTGGGAGATGCTGGTCTGCCGCTGCTGGGTATCTACGTGTCTCCATGATGTTCCATGATGCGTTCCAGTGACTAGATAAAAACAAACCCAAGGGTCAGCTCCTGCCCTGCTCTGTTTCCGAGGCGGTGTTGCTCAGCCTGGGCAGTTCCATCCTTACGGCAGATCTCAGCTGGAGGGAAGCTCAGCACCGGTCCCTGTGCCCGGGCGGCAGGTCGTCAGCAGGGAGAGGCTGGGGCTCTGCCCGCAGGCTCTGGCTGTCCTACAGCTCTCGTCCATGGAGACCATTTGTTGCTTCCTTCTTCCCATACACAACAGACCCCTCTTTTTTTTGTCCGTATCTATCTCTTCATGCTGGTCGTCCCTGGTTGTGAAAAGTAGGGAACGAGAGGATGGAGATTACTGCCTCCATCCGCCAGACCAACAGCACCATGGCTTTCTTTTAGAAATAATAATAATAGTTGTTACCAGTGTTACTGTTTTTATTTTTGTATTTTCTTCTCAAACACTTAAGGAAGTTTATTCTGTGAAGTTTATTATTGGCAGGTGCTGCCAGAGGTTAGGGTAAGGTGCCGAGTGGTTCCCTGGAGCAGCGCCGGCACTGGAGGAGGGGAGGTGCTGGTTTGGCATCTCACCCCAGGAAGGGCTTGGGCACTGAGATGAGAAGGGGTGGGCGGCTGGGTGCTGGGGGAGGAGAGGCAATTCAGGGGTCTGCTGCTGGCGAGTGGGGGACATGGCAAGGGGACTGCACCAAGAGATGTGGCATGGAGGTGTCCAAACCAGGGCTCAGCCTCTGCGCCCCAGGGTTCCCCCTCCACTCCGGAGCTCAGCGCCCAGCTCAGCCCAGCTGGGAGGAGCGCTCCCGTGCGCAGATTGGTTTTGGAGCGTGGTCGCGGTGCTCACTGCGAAAGCAATAGGCAAGAAAGCGGCAGGGGTGGGAGGAGGTGGGCTACCCCTCTGCCCTGGCCCACAGCAGAGTCAGGTGTGGCTGTTTCGGGAGCATCCTGGGTTGTTTCAGACCAGCACGGTTTGTCCCCACCTGGATGGGCCTGGCTGGCGCCCAGCCGGACCCCGGTGCCATGGGTTTGGCAGAGGCTGCGTGGTGGTGGGTGAGTGCCTGACCCTGGGTGGCCAAGTGAGGGACCTGGGCCTCAGTGGCCTCTGGTCTCCCTGCTCTGACGCGGCAGTTTCTGATGGATCCCGATGGGACAGTCAGTCTCCTCTGCGGTGCTGGGCCGGTGTCGGTTGCCGTCTCCAGCCGGTTCCAGCGTTAACGTCCAGCTCGGTGGGGCTCAGTGCAGCAGTGGGGCTCGAGGCAGAGCTCGCTGGGCGCTGTGGGGCAGAGAAGGCACGGGGCTGCTGTTGCAGCAGGGGAGGAGGAGGCACGGCTTTCCCTTCGCCCTCGAGCCAGCGCGTGGCAGCTCCTCGGGCAGTGAGGTGCGAAGGAGCACACCGTGTGGTCCGAGGAGAGGGGGGTGTCTGCAGGGGGTGTCTGCGGAGAAGCCCTCTTCCACATCCAGTGCAATGGAGAGGGAGGCAGAGCGGAGAGCAGCAGCCTGGGACGGCTGCAGCAGCCCCTGAAGACACAGACCTCCCCAGGTGATGGTTCTTCAGGCCCAAGACACGGAGCTTCAGCCGGGCGGTGCCGGTAATGGGGACCTGCATTCGCCCTGTCTGTGCCGGGAGCAGGGGCTGGACGCTCCGTCCCCTGCACACACGAGTGCTGCTCTGAAGAGCCTGCAGCCAGACAGATAAAACTGGCAGAAGAGGGATTTTCAAGTAGGACCTGAGCTCTGAAGCAGCTCAGTGACTTGCAAAGCCTTTTGGAGGTGCCTGTGTCAGCCGGGGGTGAAGCACTGGCTGAAAAGGTTCATCCCAGCCAGGGAAGGAGCTAACCTTCCTCCCGGCTGCAACACCTGGCTAGTGCGTGTGGAACAAATGCAGCGGCGTTGGCACCACAAAAAAGTCTCTTTGGTGAGTAAAATATGCAATCTTGACAATGAAGCACAAGTGCAATGTATGTAGAAGGCGTGTATCTTCCAAAAGTCCTGTTTCAGGGAGAGAAGTAACGTTGGTGTGCTCACAAAATCAGTGGTACCTGGACTGCTGAGTGGCAAACTAACTTGAGAATGATTTTCAGTCCTATGAGCTCTGAAGGTGCAGCCCACAGTGTTGCTCTGCTCTTATCTGTCCCCATGCTGGAAAACTGAAGTGCTTTTTCTCCATTTCCCCTTCTCCATTTTTAGTTACAAAATCAAACAAGACGGCCAGAAAGCAAAAGAGATAGAAAAGGGAGAACTTTGATATCAAAGCTTGGGAAAAAAAAAAGTTTTGGATTCCTTAAAATAAAATTTTATTTTCAGTAAAAAGCTTTCTTATTAAAAGAAATTCAATTAGCATCAGTTCTTGGCAGCAGCAATTAAGTGCATGAGAAAGTATTTGCGTATCTCAGAGCCTTCAGTGCAACTGGACGGGGTAAGTTGCGTTTCCTTTTCTATTGCTTTCTTTGGCATAATAAAACTTAGAGGCAAAACCAAGAGCAACAGAAGTTGAAACGTTGGCAAATGGTTGTGGTACATTTCGGTAGCTGCGGAAGGTGCTGCCTTCGCCGCTTCCAAAAGCAGAGGTTGGCAGCCCTGCCACCGAGGAGCGCCTTGCAGAGGGGCGGCAGAGACCTCTCCTCCCCTGCGCGGCTTGTCCCGGGTGGGTGGGAGCCCCTGGCTCTCCAGGGTCTCCTCCCCAGCTAATGCCCTCCTGGCCCTGGGTGGCGCTGGGGCTGCGGAGGGCACGGGTGACTGCCCTCGGGCGCTGGCAGACAGGGTGCTCCGCTGCTGGAGCAGCTCAGGGCTGGTGCCCCCAAACCTGCCTCGCCTTTTGCACAGCCAGGTGGGAGCGGGTCCGGCTTCTGCTCAGCCGCCTGCTCCGCCTGTCCTTCTGTGGGCACAGCCAGGACCCCCACACCAGCACCTGCCCCGCTGTCCCTCCGCCGCACCGGGACCTGCCCCGCTGTCCCTCCGCCGCACCGGGACCTGCCCTGCTGTCCCTCCACCGCACCAGGACCTGTCCCGCTGTCCCTCTGCCGCACCAGGACCTGTCCCACCGTATCCATCCCGGGGGGCCCAGGAACCACGTTTTAGCTGGGCTTGAGCCTCTGGGTGTTTCCCGTGGCTGTAACTAAGGGTCAGCTCTGCATCAGGATATACCTCGGAAGTTTTCCGATTAAATTTTTCTGCTAAAAAAATGCAATTTTTTGGAATACAAAATGCTTCGAGTTTGATGACTTTTCCTTATGTTTAGGACAAACATTGGAATGACCTGCCCCAGGGTTATGGGTTTAGCGGGGCCCTGGAGCATGTGGTGTTGTGCCGACACCCCGAGCCGGCCGTGCAAAGCCGGGGCCTGGCCATCCTCTGCGGTCTCCCATTGCTGAGGACACTGCGCTTTCCCATTGCTGCTGCTCCTGCTGGTGACGCTGGCCCACTGGCAGCCTGAGGCGTTTGGGCTCCTCAGTACTCACTTTCAAGAAAAAAGACTGATTCTTCTTCAGCTCAGAGCGAAGCAGAAGTTCAGTGCCTTCTGGCAAGATCCCCGTCTCTCACCTCTGTGTGAGCTGGGCTGGGTGCAGGCGGGGGCACGCTGTTCCCTTTTTTGGCTGTAGCAACCACAAACAGGTGAAAAACTGAAAAATCTGACAAATCTCCAAGCATGAACCGTCCCCTCACCCCTCTTGTTCCCCTGCAGCAGCAAAAGATGAGAAGGGCACATACCCCATCCCAAACCCTGCAGGGTCCCTCTGGGCAGGGGTCGCTCCCACCCCTGCCCTGCTGCAGCCTGTTTAGCTGCAGAGCAGGGTGCTGCGGGTGCTGCCCAGGGAGCAGCAGCCCCGTTGGGGTTTGTCTCTCCCTTTCTGTCACTTCCCTGTGTGGATCCAAGGGCCGTCTGAGCAGCAGGACAGAGTGTGGGAGATCTAGAGTAAATGGGTGGCATCGATGGTGCCTGGGGCCATGTCCAGCTGGCTCAGGCTCGGGCGATGGGCTCTCCTGTGCGTCCTCCCCTTCCTCCCTCTTCTTAGCTCCTTTCTGACAAACCTGCTGGGGCCGGAGAGTAGGATGTGACATGAGCCACATCACACACAAATGCATTCCTGTGCCTAGAAGCCTAGAAATGAGGAAAAGTAATGCATTTTTAAAGAGGACATTCTGGAGAGAGCAAAGTACCTCCTTTGATTTCTGTGCATAACTTAAGGATAACTCAATTAGCTTCAGTAAAGTCATGCTAATTTACCTGAGGTAAAAGTTTGAGGTTTCTTGTTTCTACTAGCATTTTCCTGCATAATGCTACTCTTTCTCCTTTTGTGAAAAGGGAACTGCGTAATTTTTCTGATATTAATTAAGATAAGAGAGAATTATACCTAAACGTATTCAATGGAAAATAAATAAGTTTAAAACATGCCCGAATTCCAGATTAAAATCAGTGGCCGGGTCACTGCTTGAGCCCAGGCCCCTGAGCAGCGGGATTACTGTGGTTAGCTGCGGCGGTGGCACAGCCAGGGGCGCAGGTTGTGGAGCTGCTTGGGATCTGCGTGGACTTCGTTCTCCTTCAGAAGTTGTGGGGAATGGGGAGGGCGCGTGCAGGGAAGGGATGCAGCAGAGAGCGACCGTGCCGTGGCCGCCGCAGACTGAATGGTGTCTGCGCCGAAGCTACCGGCTTCCCGCCGGGCTGGTAACCGGGGGCTGCAGAGCTCGGGGGGTCAGTGCCCGGGTGGGCGGCTGGCTGTCCTGGTGTGGTGCATGTTGCCGTGGCGGTGCCGCGGGAAGCCTGCCCGGCGAGGGGCGAGGGAGCAGCCAGCTCTTCTCCCCGAGAGCGGGGCGGTCTGGGGGAGCCTGTGCGGTGGAGCGGGCAGCGCCCAGGGACGTGCTCCACGTGGTGAACAAAGGATTTTGCAAAGGATTTTGTTCTGAGCTGGCAGACTGCAGGTTGCGGTGCCATTCCGGCTGGTTGTGCTCACACCAGGTGTAACGCAGGAGTAGCCTTTTACCGTTTGGTCTGGAGCGCACCACGCTGCTTCTGCGAGCAGCGGAGATGCACTTTGGGTGGGGAAGTGTGGGAAAAGGCTGTCCAGATCTCCCGAGATCTCTGTCTTCTCCAAGTCACCATTGAAAGCAGGGATGGGGTGCAAGCTGGAGAAGCCCATGGTGGGGCTGTGGGGTGTGCAGTGCGACGGCGTCGCAGTAAGAGGATGTGGCTGGCGGGGGGAAGCCCTCCCATTGAGTCACGAGGTTCAGGAAGGACCCCCTTGCTTTCTAAACTGCTTCTCAGAGAGGAGCCTGGGAGCCCAGCCTCAGGTCCAGTCTTAGTCCCAGGCTTGGTCAACGGTTTATGCCTAAAGGATTACGTGTGTAGCCACTCAGCAGAGTCAAATGTTTGCCTGTCAGAGCCCTCTCGAGGACTTTCACTGAGACAGTTTGCAAAGTTGAAGAAAAGGTAGGTGATTTATTAAAGTGACCGACATAACAAATTCGGAATTGCCGTTGATAAACACTTGCTGCAGAAATGGAGCACGAGTTAATAGTTAAGCACAGTTGTTAGCGGTGTTTTCCCAGGTAGTGTCTGACGTATTTGGAGACGCAAGTCTCACCAAAGAGGCGTCCCTGCTTGGGGAGGGGAGAGGTCCAGGCCCGTCGGCCCTTACGGTAGTTGGAGTTCTCACCCTCAAAACAGAGGATTTTAAATGCCAGATTTATACTCTTGGCGAGGTGGGACTGAGTCAATGAACGCGTTGGATGGCTCTTCACAAGGCTTGTTGTGCTGTTAATCGGAAAAGAGAGCGGGGGTGGAGGTGGTGGAGAGCAAAGCTGCTCTGCGCAGCAGCGTGGGGTCTTCTCTGGCTCTGCTGAAGCGACGTTGGGCTGTGAGGCGTCCACCTCACCCCAGGCATCGCCCAGTTGGTTCCAGCGACAGACCGCCAGTGCCACGTCTGTCCTGTTCTGGGCAGGACGAGCACGCTGTGCGGCCCTTGCCTTTGGCCGGGTCCGGTGCTTGTTGGTGCTTTACGGGGCAAGAGGAGCGCGTTGTCAACACCGCCCGCCCTCTGCTCGACCCAGCAGTGACTCTGGCGCCAACAAGCCCACGGACGGCCAGAGCCTGGCGTGGTCCCTGGCAGCCGCCGCGCAGGCCCCTGCACAGCGGGCCCCAGCTGAGCCACTGTCTAAAAGCAGCGCTTCCACGAGGCCTTGGGGATGGCTCCAGCCAGGATGAGCCTCAACTTGCTGTACGGGTGGGTTTGGGGGGCGTACATGTCCGTCTGTCGGTGTTCGTTTCAGGAGTTCAACAGAAATCCTGCAACAGCAGCACGGTTGATCAATTTTTGAAGCAGCAATTAAAATCTAAACTTCTTTGCCAAAGCCTTAAGTATGTCTCTTATCTAAAATGCTCAGACACATTGCTGAGTTAAGAACATTAGGACCAAGAGACCCATTAAATTATCTGGCACAGAAGAGATAGCTATAAAACCTGCAAACGGACTGGATCTCACACTGCAGATTTGATGGTATCTTCTTTATACACCAAGATGTAGAAAAGAAGGGAAAAAGACCTTTCAGAATAATTCCTCTAGGCTAGAAGTTTTGAAAGCGGCTAAGGATTTATTTTTCCAGAAATCTGTGTAAAATATTTTTGATCTTGTCCAGCTGAAGGGAAACCTGCTTTGTTTGCGTATTTTCACTTTTTCCATCCTACAAGATGTTTGATCTGTCATTTGGAAAAAGACAAAAGATACAGCACTGTTCTGTCAGCCCTCCCCTGATTAATTAAAATGATCTGTGATAATTAGATTCAGAAACTGTTCAAAACTGTAACTCAAAGATGAAGTAAGGTCATAAAAATAATCACCGTACAGCTTCTCCATGTTTCAGCGATGCTGTTTCTCAGTAATCTGTGTCTTTGCAAATTCTGAGTTGCGGTTTATTAAAAGAAATGGCCTCGCGTTAAGTCGTGGGCTCTGTTTATTAGCCAAAGCTCGGTGCTTAAGGGCCAGTAAACACTTGTGTCAATACTCCCCGAGTAGCCCAAACAATGTGGTTTGTTAATGCGAAGCAACAGAGGGTGGAGAAATGGCTAATTAACAGATGAAATAACGATGCACTTGCTTAGGCGATGACTTATTTAAAACTGCGGGCCCAGAGCAGCTGGCTGGGAGCAGGAGGAGCGGGGTGCTGGTGGGATACTGGAGGAGTGGGGTGATACTGGAAGAGTCCAGGGGCAGGCTGTCCCTGGGGCAAAGGGCAGCGGGTCCTGCTGGAGCCGCCCATCTCACCGCCCTTCCGTGAGCCACGTTTCTGCCAGACCATGGTTTTAATTCTTGGCCCTGCTCCCCAGAAGAATTTCTGCATCCCGAGGGTCTTTTCTTGTGCCTGAAAATCTGTCTTCTGAGGTCAATGAAGTTTTCTAATTGAAATGTTAAATAGCCTTGGTTCGGGTACCAGGTGCAGAAGGAGAATTACATTTTAGACACAAATAAAAGCCTGTCATAGGGTGGGACCTGTCTGTAGGCAAAGAAAGAAATACCACCAAGGGTGGTGCAGAAGAGAAAGGAGTTTTCAGTGATTATTTCTGTTTGCCATTTGCAAAGAAGCAGAGAAACGCAAACTCATGGAGACAGCGATATATTTTCTACTTCTACAGGAACTGAGACAAAGGTTAAAAAGTGACAGTTTAAGTAAGGCGTTTTAAAAGTGGCAGCACTGGATAACTGGTACCCAGGAGTATTGAAATAATTGGACAAGGAGCTCCCCGAGACAGTAATGGTTTATTTTTAACAAATCCTGGAACACTGTGGATGAACCAGAGGAATGGGAAAAGGCTAATGAAAATTGATAGAAAAATTAAATATGATTGGGTCCAGGGGGAATCGTGCTGTCAGCTCCTCCCAGACCGGATCCCTCTCCTCTCCCTGCCCGCCTCCTCCCACTCGCATGCCCTTGCAATTTCCACTGCAGCGTCTTCCCGCAGACCTGGCGATCGAAGCAGTGGCATCTCCTCCCAGGAGGCCGGCCGCTGGGACATGCTGCTGGGACGGCGCTGGCAATGCTTGGCCCCTCTCCCACACCCCGTCCCGGCAGCCCTGGACCCTCTGCCTTCCCGGCTGCTCTCTCTGCCCGTCCCTGCCCTCCGCTGCTGGGGCCTGGGTGGTGGGTGCAGCATTTTTGGGCTGCTGCGGTGCTTGCTTTCCCCAAGGCACCCTCGGGGCCGCCGGAGCCCGTGGAGCCCTCCGGGGTGCGTGCCCGCCGCGGGACAGCAGCTCTCCGCTGGCCCCGCTCACCGCCCCGGCTGTGCCAGCAGAATGGGGGAGCGAGGTGCTGCGGACCCGCGCCCCCCTTTTGGCAGAGCGTTGGCGCGAGGCACCCGCGCCCTGGCGAGGCATTCCTCTGCGGGTTGCTGTGCTGACTTTGGCTGCCACTGCCAGGGTGTGGGGTGCCCACAGGCAGGAGCGGCAGTGGATGGTGTGTGAGGTGCCCGATGCTCTGAACGTGGAGTCGCAGGTGCCAGCCAGCCCCTCAGCCCAGGACTCCCTCTCCAGCCTCGATAGCTGAAACCAGCGTATTTAGCCAGAGCTTGGCTCTTCCAGGGCGAGCACCTGCTCCTCACATGGACACCCTAGGCAGCTAGAGATATCCTCAAGGTGCTCCATGTTTTGCAGTGCTGTTTTGGGAGCATTCCCAGTTTTACAGGGGCTCAGGGTCTCTTGCTGTCCAGCCCAGCTCCCGATTCCTCTCTGGGGTTGTCCCTGAGACTTCAGTCCCGTGGCTTGCCCTTCCACATCAGAAATAGGAGTTTAATTGCCTTCTCTCCCATCTCTTTCCAAAGCCTGTCTCTCAGCAGTCTGTGTTTCCCAGGGGTGGTGACCGCCCCTCTGGTACCCTTAGTGTCCTGAGCTGTGCTCTTGGGCTCGGAGGCGTTAACCAGCGTGCGTGTCTCGTTGTGCCTTGCCTTTGATAGGTGCAGTTAGATTTTACTGGATCTTGACAAATGCGGGAAGGACGATTTCCAGCTGTTGGTGACACAAAATCCCACCCGCTTTGCTCCGGGTCAGGGGCGGGGGAAGCTGCTCCAGACCTGGTCCCCTTCACAGGTAGCTCCTCGCTGCCATAGCTCTTTGGAGAGTTTCACGTTTGATTGATTGGCAGCTGTTTAACTGATGACAGCAGAGGTTGTGTGATGGTGCTGAGTCCACAAGCCCTGGATGCTGGTCTTGTTGCAGTCCTGCAGACGGCTGCCACACCAAACACCTTCTGGTGTCCCGAGCCTGGTGAGTGCCTGACATGACCGTGTGCCGGCGCAGTCACAGGTACTGACCCGGCGTGGCAGCGGGTCCCCGTCCCTAAGCACAAGTACATGCGAGGCTGGTTTGATGGTCCTCGCGTGTCCTGATCTCTGCTCACGGACCTTTGCTCGAGAGCAAGGCTTTACGTTTCACGTGCTCCTGCAGGTTCTGACGCCATCCTGCCCAACGCCGCTTTCCTTGCGCGTTTCGCTATACCCAGCGACCTCATACAGTCTCTGAAGCGCACCAGCTTTGTAAGCCCTTTGGCATCATTATTCTCTTGCCTCTAAAGTAAGCCGGCAATTATGAAAAAAATGATATGAACTGATAGTACAGACTTGGCGTATAATTTCCTGATTGTGCTACAGAGATAGGCTTAATGACTTTCTGCAGTGTGTTATCTTCTGCTGTGTCCTCTGCACATGTACTTTTTGCTCTTTCTGGGAGGGTCAACTCCCTGAGTTTTGACTCCAGTGGAGGCACAATGAGTTATGCTGCGTGTCACCTGAGGGAGCAACTCGGTGGGTGCTGCCAGGATGGGGCCACTGGCAGTGGTCGTCGGTCATCGCAGCCTCTGCAGCCAGAGCTGGTGTGCGCTGCCCTGCCTGGGGTCTCCCTGCCAGACCCAGCTGAGCACCCCCATGGCCGAGCATTCCGGTGGCCGAGCATCCCTGCGGCCAAGCACCCCTGTGACTGAGCTCCCCTGTGACTGAGCACCCCTGTGACCAAGCACCCTGGCGGCTGAACATCCCTGCAACCGAGCACCCCTGCGCTGGCCTGGCCTCCCCCTGGCAGACAGCACCGGGGCAGTGGCTGGGTTCAGCATCTCTGCCCGAGTAACCATTTCATTTCTGTCTTCCCCCTGACTCTGCCACCGATCCCCAGTTTGCTGTTTCTCCTGTTTCCAGAGCTCTGCTTACATGTTGTGCAGCTTATCATGACTTTCTTCTGTTGTTTTTCTCTATATCAGGAAACCATAAATATGTATTTTAGAGCCATGAGTTTCTTCAAGCGTGTGGAGCACTGCCTCCTGAAAAAATCCCAGCAGCAGATTTTGAGCCAAAGGGAAGATTGCAAAAATAGTTTCTCCCTTATGGCACATTGAAAGTTTCTCTTTTAGGCGAAATTGCCCAGCCCTGACAGATGTATCTGAAGTTTTAAAAAATATGGGTCCCGCTATTTCACTGAAACTGTCATCCTTGTTAGGTAAAGGAAAATACTCTTTTAGTGTGACTGTTGATTTCCTTTGGATGCAAGTCGTCGCTTTCCTGCTGCAGCTGTGTACGCGCGGCCGGTGAGCGCTTGTGTCCGTGGTTCCCCTGGCGCTGTTTCAGGCCCGCTCCGTGGTCGAGCTCCGCTTTGGGTTCTGTGTGCAGCCGGGGGGATTGCCGAGAGCTCTGTCCCCTCGCTGGCTGCGGGAGCCCGTGTGGAGCACTGGCCATCGGCCCCCTGTGCGGCGGTCCTGAGCCTCTTCGGCGCACGCATCGTCAGCCAGCGTGGGGAAGGCCAGGGCTTTCGCTCCGTGCTGGCTTTTCACTGGGGACTAAATCACCTCCATTTCTTCCCTGACCTTCAGCTGAGGGGAGGCAGCCACCGCTAGCAGCCTCACCCCATGTCCCCAGGGCCCCCGTCAGGCAGGGGTGCTGGGACTCTCCTGTGCATGGGAACCCGTCCTGGGGGCTGGGGGCTGGGGGCTGGCCTGGCACGGCCTGTGGCTGCCAAAGGCAGACTGTGCCGTGGTGGTGCCATTCGCGGTTGTCACGCCGTTGTCATGTGCTGGGTGTTTGCTGAGTCGAGTTGTGGGGTGCTCCTGCATCCCGGGAATTTCCCATCTCCTGGAACTGCTTGGAATTTGCTCCAGGGTCAGTCAGAGCCTCTGCCAGGGGCTCACCTCCTGGGCCGGTGTCAGCTCAGATCGTCCCTTTGGGGAGTTCCCTTGCCCGCCCGGGGCACACCGTGCTGGGACAGCAGCACCACGGCTTGGGGCAATCAGGGGCTGTAGAAGCGGCAGCTTTGGGCCGGCAGTTCCTGGGAAGCAGGTCTCTGCTGCGGCTTTTCTTCCTGCCGGAGCCCAGCCCTTGCCCAGCGGTGCCCGGCTCGAGCGGGAGCGTCACTCCCAGTGCCATAGCCCCTGTCCCTGCCCCCCCCTTTGTCGGGCTCCATTTCTATGGTCACGCAGTTCCTCCTGACTCTTGGTACCGCCTGGCCAAAGTGGGGCCCTGGGCCCTGGGCGGGGACCCTGACAACATGCTCAGCGTGCCCGGGGATGCGCTGGGCTCCTCGGTGAGGTTGGGGGGGCTGCGGGGGGGCTGTCTGGCCGAGCCCCTGGCCCCCGCTCGCTGCCTGCCCGGCGCAGCCCACCAGCACTGGCCCTGCTGCCCTGCTTCGTCCCGCTCCTGCTGAACCACGGCTCAGGGCAAGCCGGGGTGGTCGGGGGGTTTAATGCGGGCTGTTCCCGGGGGCTGGCACTGCTGCTGGGCTGCAGACCCCCCTGGGCAGCAGCGGAGGGGCGTTGCTCGGCCTTCCGGGCAAGGTAACGTGGTGGATTAATTAGATAGTTAAGTGCTAATAGCAGTTGAGAAGAGATGTGCTTGCTGTATGCCCCTCAGTTTGAATTTATTAAAACTCCTTTCTGTATGGCCTATTAATTTTTGATGACTTTAGATAAATTACACTCAGCCCGAAAATAAATTAAAATAAGTGCATATAAATCATTTACTATTCTTGGCTTCTGCAAAACAAATTTCCATTTCAGCTTTTGTTGTCCTTCTTTTATTACATGTATTCTGCCGGAGCACATCATTGTGATGAAAATATTTTATCTCCTTGAGATTCCCTGGTTTTGTCTTTGAAGTGTCGAGGCTGTTGTAGACACAGCGCATCTTCTGTTGTTTCAGTAGCTGATTTGACCGCGTCCGTTTTGATTTACCTGTTAAGAGGCCAGACCTAGACACTCAGTAGGTGTTCTTTCACGAGAGAGTTCTGTGGTTTGTACCTGGTATTACTTGATGTTAAATTAAACTTTAGAACTTAAAATCCAGCTTATGTTTTATGACTCACATCCACAAGTGATGTTCAGGCGAGTGTAGAGGCAACCCAAATAAATGCCCGTCTGGTTTTAGATTGTTTAATTTACTATATGTTTATGTAAGAGAACTGTGACTAAGAAAAGAATTGGCCTCCGTTAATCCTGCAGTGATTGCAAGTTATTATTACTAGGATAATAAATGTCCATCTGGAGTAAATCATTGTTAGTTTACTTTTCATTTCATTTTGTTGCCTGCGCAGAAGTGGCGCAGTGGAAGAAATGAATTATTTTTACAGCGCTTGATAAAAGCTACAAACTGTTTAGGCTTGGAAATCTGCTTGTGACGAAGCCCCCCAGTTTAACTTTGATTGTGTTGTACTGACGGTCTCCCTGTTCAATAGCGCGGTTTCCTCTGCTGTTGCTGTCTCCCGACCAAACTGCCCGTGTGTTCGGTGGGCGGGTGGGCTGGTTTGGCCTCGGCGCCCTGTGCCCGGGTCCCTCTCACACCCGTCACCATCGGTCTCTGGGCTGGTGCTCGTTGGGGAACACGGGTGTCGGTGTGTTAAACAGCACGGTGTTTGGTAAAGGGACCCTTAGGAATAACTTACTGCATTTTTATCACAGCGATAAGTTAGACATTGCTGACGTTGGGCATTCCGTGCTGCCGTGCGGTGGCGGTCAGGAACGGGTTGTGTCAGGGACTTCAAGGAGGTTGTGCAGTGGGGTCTGCCAGGCAGGCTGTACGTCCTGCTGTCTGTCCTGGGGTCCATTTGCTCACCGTTACTGGAGTAACTGGGCACTTCTTGTGCGTGCCCTCATCGCTCCGCTCTGCGGAGCGGCAGAATTACTGCTCCTCTTCCCTGGGGAGCCGAGGAGCGGCGAGGCCGCACTGGTGGAGGCTTTAACCACGCAGATGAGCTCGGAGGCCGTTAGCTGTTTTGAAAATCCCTTGGGTGTCTTCCTCTCTCCTGCAATAACCCATCCCACGTGCAAAGCTGGTCCTAAAGGCAGGTGCAGGGTTTGCGCCGGGTGTGGGGTTTGAGTCTGCGACTCGATGCCTTCATGCGCGCTCCTGCCCTCGCCGCAGGGCACTCCCGGCTGCAGTTGGGCACGCGGCCGGTGCCGGGACGGGGCTCCGTTAGCTCCTGCCTTATGTGCCTGGACAGTTTGGGCTCCCAGCGTTCAGATGGCCCCAGCGCCCACCTCCAAGCACAGGGCTCTGCGGCGCTTCGGGGTTGCAGCGAGTGCCAGAAGTGGGTCCCTGCCCAGCATGGGTGCTGGGATGAGCCTTGGAGGACGGGAGGACTGGATCTTGAGGCAAAGATGATGCTCATACTTGTTGTGGATGAAGTGCTGTGTGTAAACGGAGCAGTGTGCAGGCGTTTTTGCAAATGCAGTTAGAGAGCGATCCCCGGAATTGGAGGGGAGGGCGCAGAGGCTTTGTGGAGCTGTGTTGGGAAAGCAGATGGGGAGTTCTGCGGTGTTGGATGTATCTGTGTGCTGGGGCAGCCAGCACGGTTCCTGTCGATGCCCCGTATTAAAGACAAGGGCCCCTGGGTGCCCCTGGGCCTTTGCACTTGGATGGCTTTGGCTGTGGATAAACCTGAGCTTTCACTGCTCCAAAAGCCCTCCTGTGACTCAGCCCTGAGTAAGGTGAAGCTTTCTCTATCCCATGGGCTTTTTGCAGTTTCCAGGAGTGATCCCGTGACTCTGAGGTGAATCCAGTGGAGATCCTCGCTTTGCTGTTTTCCAGAGAGGATCCCCACAGCCGGTGTGCTGTGTCAGGGAAGCAGAGCCTGCCGCCACACCGTTGGTGTGCGTTCGCTCCCTCTCTTGCCGTGGCTTTGTTCCGAACAGCAGTGTCAGCGCTGGCGGGGCGGGCACTGCGGGCGGCTGCACCGGGTGTAGGGACATTTCTATGTGGTGTCCCGCTTCCTTCGCGGCACCCTGTTGCTAAGAGCCTCCAGTACCCATAGGTGTTCTTTGGCTTTGACGCTTGCACCGTCTCTTCTGTGTACCTGCTCGCAGCAACGTGTGCCAGGGTTCGGCACGGTGCATTTCAGGTTTCACCGGCAGTGGTGCCAGCTTTTTGTCAGGATCTGGTCACAGATGGAATAATCCTTCTAGATGATTTTTGTGCTGAGCTTCCTGCTCGTCCGTGTGTGGAGGGAAGAATGGACACTCTGGTGTCCTTGTTTTGGGGATATATGGTTTCATGATCCCTTTTGCTACCCCGGGTCCATGTGGGTACCTGAATAAAAGAGCTCTCCTGACTCCTTCGAAGGTAAATGATCAGATCCCCGTGTGTGTTCATGTGCCGTTTGGGGTTTCCCCACCTCGGTCACTGGCTGTGGCACTGTGGCATGTACCAGGACAGGAGCAAGAGCCCCTGAGTCAGACATTGGGACTGGGACGGGTTGGGGAGGGAGATAAATCCGAGCCTGAGGCACCATCCGCCAACATGCTGGGGCACAGAGCGTTGCACAAGGGCACACTGAGTTGGCTGAACTTGGGAGATGTCAAGGTGCTTTCTTAGTCTCTGTTCAATTTAATGCATAATTTCAAAATTATCCAAGTTAACCTACAAGGCGCCTAGTTTTGAACTTTTCAAATCTTTCTGCCTGTGAGCCTCCATCCTGTGGAGTGGTTTGTGCCGCTGCGTTCATTCCCGCCCCAGGTGACAAGGAGATGTAGCTGTTGGTGGTGGGGTGGAGGCGTCAGCTCTGCCCGTGCGGCAGCCCTGCGTGGCACCACCGGGCCGCTGGCAGCTGCCTGCTCGGCACCGGGAGCAGCCCGGTCGGACGGGGAGGCTGCCCGGACGGGAGCCCTGGGAGTGGGAGCGGGTGTCAGGTCAGACCCAGGATGCGGCCGGGGGATCGCCTGCCCTCGCTGGAGCAGCTGCCGCCCTCCCGCCCCCACCGCTCGCCCCCTCTCCGAAGGGGCTGTGGGTGCCGGTGGCATTCGGCGAGGGGGATGAGATGGTGCGTTCCCTGAAGAGGGGACTCGCCAGTGTGTGGCTGCCGGGGCGCTTGGTCGCGGCGGTTCGGAACGGCGGCAGAGCGGGGAGGCGCGCAGGCGAGAGCAGGGGCAACGGGGCAGAGCGGCGGTGCCCGACCCTGCGCCAGGGCTCCACAGCCCCTCGCCCTGCGGGGCCGGGGTCTGGGTGGGCGGGTGGGTGCCGTCCCCTTGGCCGCTGCCCTGGCCCGGGGGGAGCGTGCCCTGCCTGGGGCTCCCTGAGGGCGGGCAGGGGGACGGGGACCCTGCCTGGCATCTTCCCAGCATGACTGGGGTCATTCGGTAGCGGGAAATACCCCAGTTAGGGTCCAACTAGGCTGGGGCACAGCGTCTCATTTTGGTTCTCTTAATGGCAATTCAGGGGTTTTGGTAGAAATAATGAGATTTTCCTCGTGGGAAAATTGGATTTGGGAAACTCTGTTCGCTGTCAAAAGCTGTCGAGGCGGAAACCACCCGTCCAGCCCCGGTGCTCGGGAGAGCCGCTGTGCTGCCCACAGCCGTGGCGGTGGCCAGGGGCGGGAGAGGCGGTGGCACACTGCGGCAGCAGCAGCCCGGGGGCTCCCCAGGGGCTTCCTCTGGGGCTTTGTGAAAGGCTGCTTGTAAAAAAGAAAATCAGAGTAATTCATTTTGAGGGTTTTTTGGTTAAATTTTCTATGGAATTTCATAATACGAGATTAGAACTGCAGCAAAGCAGATCTGCAGCTTTTGCAAAGTCTACTCTCTCAAGAATAGTTGTAATGTTTTGATTTCATACACTCCTGTTGAGGAACAATCTTGTGGCTGTATTATTAGTAGGGCTGTCAGACTTTACCACATCTTACCCTTATTTTCCCTAGTTTATAGCAGTGTTACACATCAAGTGTTCAGGCCGTGTTTGGCTGAAGCTTTGGGTATCGATTGCCTTCCTCCAGTTGAGGTCTGTGATACCTAGAGTCACAGAATGGTTTGGGTTGGAAGGGACCTTGCAAGATCGTTGAAGATCATCTCATAATCTGATACAGTGCGTTTCAGCAGTTTCTGAGATGACTTTAATTTATTTTTAAGTAGAAAACAATCTGGTCACTTCCCCTGGAGAGGGCTTTGCCATCTTCCTTACTTGATACCCATTAAAAATCCCTGGCAGGACTTTGCCAGGAGGAGGAGCATCACCGGTGTCGTGCACGCTATGGACCTCACCGTCCCCCCTGGCCGGAGCCAGCTCTTGGGTGAGGGATGCCCTTTGGGGGACCGGCCCCACCTTCTCCTGCACCGCAGAAGGTGCCCGTGCCTCTCTTCCCAGCAGCCGGGACGCAGCGGCCGGGGCAGGCGTCTGCGGGGGGCGCAGGAGCAGAAGCAGGGGCAGTGCTGCGTCTCTGGGATTCCAGGTCCGACGTGTGAAAGGGGGCTGGCATCGCCTTCCCTCTCAGGGGAGCTGAGAAAATGGGCGAACGTTGTGGGAATCATTCAGAAAAGCCAAAGGAGAAGATAATAACTCTTCAGAGCAAGGCCTGAGAAGTGAGAGATAAATAAATCCTGATGCCAGAAGGGAACAGTCTGGATAAAACAAGATATTTAACAGCTGATTATCAGATGGGCACCATCCATCCTGATACCTCGACAGGATGGGATCCTTCGGCAAGTCCTGAGCGTGCACGTGGCGGTGTGTCGGCCGGGGAGGAGGCACCAGCTTGGTGTTCCCAGGATCCGTGCGTCCGACCCCTGCACCCTTGCTCCAACCTGTGCTTTCTGGGCTCCGGCGTTTGGGCGGACGTTTCTGAAATAACCCCTTTGTGCCGAGTTTGCAAACCTACATTTCCTTTAAGACAAAAGTGAAAAGAAAAAGGGACAGCTGGGAGCGCGTGTTTTGGGACGATCCGAGGATCTGTGCTGCGAGGCGGTACCAGGGCAGCCCATGCCCCGAGCCGGCCGTGGCAGCGCCCAGGGCTGCCGAGGAGACCTGTCGGCGCGAGTCGCACCGTTTGTTGGGAGAGTGGCAGCTGCTTGGCCAGAAACCCCAGGCTGTGGCAGTCTCCCTTCTCCTTGGCTTCCTGCCATTCGGAAAAGCTCCGTGTTTCGGGTGAGTCTCTCGGCTCTCTGCCTCCTTTCGCAGCAGCTGGCCAGTGGTTCGGGTGCGCTCCCCGAGGGCGGGTGCCCAGGACAGCTGTGCGAGCGGGTGACTGCGCCCGCGGCCACCCCAGCCGCATCGGGTGCCTCTGCCTGGTGGGCTGCACGCCGGGGAGGGTCCAGGGTGGGGGTGGTCCCGAGGAGCCTCTTCCCCCCGCATCAGGGCTTGCGACTGGCCGCTCCGTGCGCAGACCGGGGAGCTTGCCCACTGCCAGCTGGCAGCGCTGGCCGGGGGGCGTGGGGTGGGTTTTGGAGGGGGCAGCGCGGTGGACTCGCTGCCATGCGCCGCCTGGGGACACGCTGCTTCAGGGCGATGTCGGTGCAAATCCCCTCCCGTTTGTGCTGTTGTTTGATGTTGCAAGAGCACTCAGTTTTGAAAATGCCACGGTACTCCAATTCAATAAACATATTTTGATAAGTTGAAAGCTCTTTTGTTTAAACAATTATTCACATCGTTCACTTGGCTTGCTCACATTTTTAAGCTGCGCGATTGATGCCGATAGTACAGACAGCATTTAGCGTATTTGTCTGGTATTTCCTATGGCAATACCTCAGGAGCTGGGAGACACGAGAGCTTGGTGTTTCTGACTTTGAAACACACTGTCTGTTTGCTGATGTACCTGCTGTGGTTTTTGGCGAGGTCCCTCTCTGCGGAGCTCTGGCCCCAGAGGGGGCGGCTGGGGGGCTGTGCTGGAGCGTGCCCCCGGCCCCAGCCCTGCGGCGGCTCCTGCGCTGCACGGCGGGAGGAGGGAGGAATTCACAGTGCGCGTTGTGCAGAGTGGCCCTGGGCGGTGAGCGCTGTGTCTGCCTGAACCCGGCTGGGTTGGCAGAACCCTGCTGGCCAGGACACCCGGCAGGCAGCCCCGGCTGCTCAGACTTTATTGGCGCACGCTTCTTTCAACAAGCGCGGAAGGAGAGGCATGTGGAGTGGTGATGGGCAGTTCAGGCGGTCAGTCTGCTGCTTGCTGGTCGTTACTGATGTACTCTGGTTTAGGGGTGCCTTGGGAAGTTTTGCTGGAGGGAACACTGCGACTGGACCAAGAGGATGCATTGCCGAGAGTTTCTGTTTGAAGGACAAGGAGGAAATATGGTGAAAACAGCCAAAACAGGCTCTCAGCTGCGCCTGCTTGAGCCCAGGGTAATGATACAGCTGCAAACAGAGCTTGTTGGGTTTTACACTGGACAAGATGGGAGTGCAGAAATCTCTCTTACCTCTTATAAGTAAGAAGCCAGGAGGTGATCACCTCTACAGGTTGAATACCTAAAACCCGAGGCTGAACATGCAGAGGAAGGGCTGGGGCGTGCGTGGCCGGCTGTGTTTCGGCAGCCAGGGATCACGGTCAGCCCTTGCGAAGCCGGGCCTGGGTAGTGAACTGTGTGTTGCTGTGGTGGAGCAGCAGCCGCTGGTGGGCGATCCGCCCGTCCTCCTCCCCTCCGCAGCCCCAGGCAGGGCGAAAGGGCCCGGACCGAGCGGCAGAAGCGTCTCCTGCCCTGGCCTCAGCGGGGCCAGCAGCGTGGGGACGCCCGCCTTCGCTCCCCCTCGCCCTGTCCTGCCTTGCCCTCCTTGCTGCCTTTACTCGCCGATCTAAGCATCCTCTGCCGCCTGGAAGCTCTAGGTTGCAGTTTTGCTGTTCACACCGCAGCATTGTGATCGTCTTATTTCTTTCTGGAGAAAACTGGTTGATTTTCTGCCTCAGACAGCAGCAGAGAGGGGCTTTGGCTCGGGTCAGAGGTCGGTGTAACCCGTGGTTGCAGCCCCGGCACTGGCTGTTCGTGGCCCCTTACAGGAGGCCTCGCTGGGTGGACGTGCCGATGGGGTCCTTCCCCAGGAGGCAGCTCTCGCTCCCGCTGCTGAGGGTGCCAGCTGGGGTGCCCTGGCCCAGCGAGACTGGGATAGGCTGTGCTCCCATGGGAGCCGTGCCTGGGGATCCTGCTGGGTGGCTGTGCGCCCCCATGCTGAGACCAGGGTCAGGAACTTACATTCTGGATTAAAGCTGAAACCTTCCTTGCCGCTCTGAAGGGTGGTCCGTCCGCTGGGAGGATCGCAGAAAGACGTGGAGCAGCCGGTTTCCCAGGGAGCTGCAGGCACGTGGGCTGCAGTCCAGGGCACCCACCCCAAGGCGGTGGGAATTTGCCATGAAGTTGGTGCCCTTGATGCATCATCGGTCTGTTTTACACTGATCAGATTTTGAAACAAAGTATTATATCAAAACACCCTAATCTCGTGCGTTATAATAAAATCAGCAGATTTTATTACGTGTTGGACAAAATAAGTGCAAGTAACAACTTGTGAATGATATTGAAGATTACAAACAATTGCAGGCAATAGAGCTGCTCACGGAAGAGACGAACTGTGGGGAATAAAAAGCCAAACTGCTGCAACACCTCAGTTCTCTTCTGGTGCGTGACAGCTCCTTACTGCTTGGCTGTCTCCAGGGCACTCGGACAACTGAGGGACGTGTAAAATCAACAGTAATAACGAGTTTAACATCCTTTTAATACAGTCCAAGACACAGACTCGCTCCTACCGCAGCAAACCCCCGAGGCTGCTGTCGGGCGTTTGTCCAAGTGGGTGAGAAGCTGCACACCCGAAATAGCCGCTGCTTCCCCTCGGTTCTGTGTCGGCACGGGGGCTCATGGCTCCCTTCCTCCTGGTGGTCCTTCAGCAGAGCTGTCAGACCTCTCGGTGGAAGGCTCAGACCTCCCAACGCGGTACGCTTATCCTGTCCCGTGCGCCAGGCCAGGCGCTGGGGCACCCCAGCTGTCCCATCTCAGCTCCCCACCAGAACACCGGTGGGATGCTCCTGCCCATCCCAGCACAGCGGGGAAAACCCAGGTGCGTTATGAAATCGGAGCACGTGGAAGACAAGGCTGAGGGGGCTCCTGTGACTCGGTGCGGAGCCCTTCGTCGGCTCTGGCTGAGCTATGCCGGGGGCTGTGCCGGCTGCCTGGGGCTGGCGTCCGTCGGTAGCAGCAGTGGCGGAGCGGCAGTCGCGCTGGTACCTGTTGTGCCCCTTAGTCCCACGTGAGCTGTGGGTCGGTCCCCAGTTGCAGGTGGCACCCTTGGCCCTCAGGGATGTGCCTGTCGTGCCCAGTAGCTGGCAGCTGGCTCCTGCCTGAAGGTGCTCACGTCCCTCCCCGAGCTCCTCATTCCGGTTCGCTTGCACTTGCCTCTGTTCGCTCTGTGTCACCGTCCGGCTCTGGCCCTTCCCTGGGAGCACTTTTCCTGGGTGGCACCTCGGTCTGGCTGTGGTAACCCCTGTGCCGGACAAGCCACCGCGGTGCCCTCGTGCTGCGTCACCAGCTGCTCAGCGCCGTGACCTGCCGCAGCGGTGGGAGCAGCCAGTGCTGCTGCCTGTAACGGGGCATGGGCACTCTCAAGAGACCGGTTCTTCCTACAAGGGGTCTGTAGGACTCCCTGGTAGTTGTGTGATCGCTCCTTCCGTCGGGGAAAGGCTTGCTGTGCGCACGGGATACAGAAGAGGTGCCGTTTGTGAATCACAGCATTGGTCACTTGGAGGTAGCTGGTTGCAAGGATTTGTTTCTGTGTGTGCTGCGTGTTGCAGTTTCGTGTGACTCCGCACCCTGGGCCACGTAATTATTTTTTACTGTTGTTGTGCCGAACGCTTCTGAGCGCAAACCTTTCATCTGGGCAGCTCCTGGTGGAGGGAGTCCAGGGGCAGGGTAGATAGGGAGTGGGGGGCGATGGGGACTGGGGGGTGATGGGGACTGGGGGGAGATGGAGAGTGGGGGCGATGGAGAGTTGGGGGGGCAGTGAGGAGTGCTGCCTCCCCTGTGCCCAGGCTGCCCTGGGGACTTGCCACGCAGGGCCTGGGGGAGCAGACGTGCCAGCACACGCTATCGATGTTATTATGCAGCAGCCAGTGTTCTTCCTAGCAGGTTCATATTTGCACTATTCCTCAGAAATTTAACTGTGCCAATTGGGTAAATGGTTAATTGAATAATAAAGGAATTAAGTTAATATACTGACAGGGTGAGCATTTTGTCCTGCTGTAAAGTGATGACTCTTCCATTGTTGCAGGTGTTTGGTCCCGCAGTGAAGCTGAGGGTACCTGGAATTGGGGCACATGAGCCAGGCTCCGGCTGCCTGCGCTGCTCCCCGGCGTGCCGGACCCCGGCCGGCGGCTGCCCGGTGCCCCGTGGTGGTGGCGCTCTCATGGCCTTGCTGAGAGGTGCCCAGGCAGGAAAACACCGACGAAGCGGGCTCAGGTATGGGAGCCCTCCTGCCGGCTCTGGGGCAAGCATGGCTGTGGCTCGGCGCGTCGCTCCCGTGCCGGGCTCCTGTGCCGTGCTGCGTGCTGCGTGGGCCGTGGTGGGCTGGTGGGCGATCCGCCCGTCCTCCTCCCCTCCGCAGCCCCAGGCAGGGCGAAAGGGCCCAGACCGAACTGCAGAAGCATCTCCTGCCCTGGCCTCAGCGGGGCCAGCAGCGTGGGGACGCCCGCCTTCGCTCCCCCTCGCCCTGTCCTGCCTTGCCCTCCTTGCTGCCTTTACTCGCCGATCTAAGCATCCTCTGCCGCCTGGAAGCTCTAGGTTGCAGTTTTGCTGTTCACACCGCAGCATTGTGATCGTCTTATTTCTTTCTGGAGAAAACTGGTTGATTTTCTGCCTCAGACAGCAGCAGAGAGGGGCTTTGGCTCGGGTCAGAGGTCGGTGTAACCCGTGGTTGCAGCCCCGGCACTGGCTGTTCGTGGCCCCTTACAGGAGGCCTCGCTGGGTGGACGTGCCGATGGGGTCCTTCCCCAGGAGCACCTTCCCAGCCCACACAGCCACAGGCGCAGATGCCCAGCGCTGCTGCCAGCCCCCCGCTGGTGCTGTGCCGCCCCCCGCCGCCCCCCGCCCTGCCAGGGGCAGTGTCTTCTCCCCAGCGCGATGGCTTCCTCGGCCACCTCCGGCTGCAGAGCCGCCTCCAGCCCTGCCGGGTCCTGCTGCCGGCTGCCCCCCAGCTGCTGCCTCCCTTCCTGCACGCTCCGGGGCAGGGGTGCAGACCCCCATGAGCTCTCGGGCAGGGGCTGCCTCGCCCCGTGTTTTCGGCCCTGTGCCCTGCCACCGGCTGGGAGAGCAGCTTTGCTCTCGGATGTCAGCCGGGCGCACGGCACGGTCTAGGGCTTACTGATGCCGGTTCTGGTTTCTCTAGAAATCTCTTTAATTAAAATAATTGTTATTGTTCACTTTAATCTTGCCGGTTTAGACCTCATTACGGGGAGAAAAATTGCCTCCCAGAATGCATTGCTTTGCACACGTATCGTTTGCAGCTTAAGGTTGGAGGAAAATGAGAGCAGCTACGTGCAACAGCTCATTAGCCAGCCTGCCTCCAACGCTGGGCTGTGCTTCGCGATTTGCAGGGGGACATAACCTCCGGAGCACACCTGGCCGCCGCTGCAGCAGCGTCGGGCGCACCGGAGGAGGCCCCGGAGCAAGCACAATTTGATGTCCTGCGGCTTTTAAAATTCCCAGAGGTTAGAGGGGGTGCAGCTGTATTTGTTGCAGCGTTTGAAGCCCTTTAACAAAGACTGGGCTACAGCATTTCCTCCATAGCATGCCTCCCCGCGGTGGTTACCTGTTCAGCCCTACAGCAAGCTTTGCCAATGTCAGAGAACCAAAACAGCACATCCTCCCCACAGAGCAAATGGGCAGGCGGGACCTCAGGAGGGGCCGCCTTGCAGCTGAGGGCTCCTTTCTGTCTGTGCTGGGAGATGCGGCTCCTCACCAGCGGGAGAGGGCTTTGGGGCCAGTGGAGCTCTTCGTGCATGCTGCTGGGGTGAGACCCTGCTCCTGGCCCGTGATCCTGGCCTGTGCAGCGGCTGGGTGGCCAGCAGATCCGCCGGGGAAACCTCTGGGTGAGACTCTTTGATCCTGAGTGTTTCTGTTTTCTTAGGTGCTTTGTTTCCAATTCAGCAAAACACTCAGGCGTGTTTACAAACCATTGACCTTTGTGAAATTGAAGCTCCTTGTTCTCTACTTAAGTAGTTTTAGCAGCTGGTATGCCGTGTATCACAGCATCTTAATTTATATGCACCCATTTTAGCGTGGCTGCAGGATGCCTTTGGTGACTGGTGTCAGCTATTTTCCCCATCCTTCATCCCCAGCAGGTGAATATCATCAGCTTCTAGACTTTTTTTCCCCCCACCATGAAATTGCATTTGCAAAGACCTTGAAAATCACAACTTCTGCTGGGGCCTGGAGGGGTAGGAAAGGCAGTCAATAGCTTCTGTCATGACCCTACTGATGGCAGATTACGGCTGAGCCAGGCGTTAGCAGCCGGCTCTGAACAGCTCCTGGGGTGCCGCGTTGGGTTTCCCCGGCACGCTGACTCCGTGAGGCACCTCCCGTCTGAACGGGATTGGAGGCAGCGGAAATCGTTCACTAATTGATTGCTGTCTGTTGGATCCTGCTGCTTCCCTGTCTTAGGTAGGTCACAGTATGTAGATGACCCTTTGCAGCATGGGCACATTGGCAGGTGCTGCACGATGCGTCATAAAACCTATGGCTCCTGAAGACGACGGAGGCAAAATAACCCCCAGCAAGCAGCACCTCGGGAAGGAGAAGCAGTCTCAGCCTGCCGTACAAGACATTCATTCCTGTGTCCCTTGGATCAATTCCAGGCAGAATTTCAAATTCATTAGCTCTTTACATGACCTCAATTTGTTGTTAGGACCGGCGGGGGGTCATTTATTTTCATACCAGCTGCTGATCAGGCGCCTTTGAGGCGGGCGCTGCCACTCGCCTTGCAGGTGTGTCTCCCCCGGGGGTGCGGGGGCGGCTTTGGTGCAGCAGCACGCATACGGGCTGGGGTCACTCCAGCTGTCCCCTGGCGCCGGACCTTGCCTGGCAAACCTCGGCAAGCGTTTCTGATTCGGGTCTGCCTCCCTGGGAAACCCTGGATGGCTGGGCCCGCATGTGCCCAGGGCAGTGCTGGGGGCTGCTGCCCTCAGAGGAGATGGCTCCTGGCACCACGGCTCCTCTGGGAAGTGGTGGGAGCCGTCCTCCTCCGCTGGATCTTGGAGAGCTGCCTGCGGCGCCGGGGGCCGGAGTGCCTGCCCCAGCTGTCCCTGCACCCTGCCCATGCACGGGCTTTGTCCCCGTGAGCTCAGGGTACCTCCTCCGTGCTGACGGCTGGTTTACAGCCGCTGGGACGTGGGGCAGCAGGAGCCCCGAGTCCACACGGGGAGCACAGCTGAGATGGAGCTGGTGCAAAGCCCAGAAGCCACGTGAGATGCACCGGCGGGGGAAGAAACGCCGAATTGTCGCCCATTGCGTTGGCACGTCCCGCCTGAGAGCTGCCATGGCAGAGGGGGGAAGGGGGTGACAGGAAGGTGGGTCGCTTCCCCCTCGAGCCCAGGCTCTGCTGAAGTGCTGTCAGACCCTCTGTGTACCTGGGAAGAGTGAATAAGGGGAAGGACTTCTCCGCTCTGAGGCGGAAGCAGGAGCCTGGGGCCAGTGCCGTAGTTCGGTTGTTTCGGGTGGGTAGGAGAGAAGCAGCCAGGTCTACCCCTGTCCCGAAGGCAGCGTGCACCAGGGGTTGGCGCGGTTGTTGGGTCTTTGGGGACACAATTTTCGCATCTGTATGGCAGTGAGCCATGCAGCCCACTGGAATTTGTAGTTAGTTTTTCTGGACAGATTGAATAACTCAAATTATCAAATGTAGCAAGAAAATTGATTTAAAAATTAGTATTTGAGAGCCTTTTTTGTGTGAATCACAAATGTCACATAAGGAGCTATCCGTATCTTTTTGCAGACACCAAGTAGTCAATGAAAGCGATGCACAACTTCCTAGGAAATAGCATTGCTCTATTTATTTTATGGTAATAATGCGCTTTCTCTTTCTTCTTTTTTGTTTTTTAACTGAGTAATGAGAATCAGATAATGCTTTGCTTAGTCGAAAAGGCATTTTCTGCAACGAGCTGTAAGCTGCATCAGGGCTGCTGTCGCTGTTAGCTGTCGGTGTGCGGGATGAGGTGTGCTGGGAAGGGAGAGGACGCAGGGCTCAGTTGACCTTCAAAGACATTGACTTCTTACGGTGACTGTTCTTTGAAGCCACCAGGTCCTGCAGTTCCTCCTGTCTTCTGGGATGTCTCAGTTGTGGGCCATGGCCGTGAGGCAGAGCACTGTGCCGGGCACCCCCCATTCCGTGAGGGAATGCTCCCGTTCCTGCAGCGAGGCGGTGGAAGGTTTGGCTGCCCCTGCGGTGAGGGGGGACGCCCAGTCTGGGGAGGACGGGCCGTCCCTGTCCCTGTGCGGCTGGGGCACCGGCCTGGTCACTGGGATCCAAATGTGGTTTTGCTGTTTCTGTCAGCTGAAGTGTCCGGTACTGTTCTGCTGCTGCCAGTGTCAGTACCTCTTTGCATGGCGTGCAGATCTTTGAGCGCTTGTGCAAACACACAGCCCAGGGTGACAGTCCTGCTCTTCGCCAGCGCCGTGCAAGGGACAGCCCAGGCCCCGGCCGCCCGTCCTGCGGAGGGTGCTGGGCACCGCGGTGGTGCCCGTCTGCGGGGCTGGAGCGGGGCAGCCTGGCGAGGAGAAGCTGGGCAGGGGTCCGCTGCTTTGTGCGAGGGCACCCTCCGCTCCTCCCCGGCCTTAGCTGCCGGGGACGCTCCGGCCTCGCTGGAGCAGGCAGCTCCCTGCGGGGACGGTGTCCCTCCATCCTGCTGCCTTTGCCTGCGGGCAGCTGCCTGCCCTGCCCGGGGCTGAGCCCGCCCGGGGCTGCGAAGCTGCAGCCGTGAGGGCTCTGGTGTGCTGGGAGAGGGTAGGCAGACAGATCAGGTCCCAGACGCCAAATCCGCGGTTGTCCTCGTTCCAGTCGATAGGGCTGGTGGTTGCCCAGCGCTCTGATCCCCCCAGACCTCTCCATCAGCACCCTCTGCCCTCGGGGGACTTAACACCTCCTCCTCGCAGGCGGCCATGGTGTGCACTCACCTCCCTGTTCAGGTCACTGGTAGAAACTGGAGAGGGCTGGCCCTAAACCTGAATCCTGGGGGTCACCACTGGTGACTGGCCGCCAGCCAGGTCTTGCCCCGTTCACTACAACCCTTCGAGCCCAACCCTTCAGCCCGGTGTTCACCAGTAGGGTTGTGTCCAGCTCACATTGCGTGCTGGGCATTTTGTCCAGAGGATACCATCAGAGACAGTATCAAAAGCTCTGCTAAAATCCAAAAAACACATCCACTGGTGGGTACCCTCGTCACAACCTTGTCATTCCAGCTGTGGTTTAAGTCTACGTCTCCTTATGTCACCGCTTCATCTTGTAACAGTATTTCCATACCTGTAAATGCACCTTGCTGATTTGGTTTTAATCTTGTAGAGCTCTTCAAATGAACTTGGCTGAATCCAAGCACATTACTTTAATCACAGCTACAAATCTAAATTAGCAGTATTGAGTTAGCAAATCTAAATGAGCATGGTGGCCCCGGCCAAGCCTGGCTGGGGACCCCGGCAATCGAGCTGCAGATGCCCTGAGCCGCTGAGTCCATTTGAATATGTTACGTGTCAGATCTAGATGAAAAGAGAAGAGTTGCGCCTGGAAAGGGCGGGTGACAGCCCACGGCCGTGACCACAGCCGCCACGTCAGGAGGTGGCCGGCCGGGCGTCACCGATTGAATTTGGGGTTGGAGCAGGCGGTTTGCTCTGCCGTGCTTCCTCCTCCGCTGCTGGGCACCACCGTTCTCCTCCAAGTCGGTTTCACCTGCAGGACCACCCTGACCTGCAGTGCTGGCACGGCCGGACGAGACCGAATCTGCCAAACATGCTTGAATGTGTTTGCCTGGGAAGTTTGCTTTCTGCTGCCGTTAATGGTAGCGGTAGCGGCGATGGTGATGGTAACGGCTCCCAGCACTGCAGTAGCGGTGGGCCGTACCGCAGTAGCACGGTCAGCAGAAGACCGCAGTAACATACTCAGGGTTTTTTTTCCAATGGGGACTCAAGGGTTGGAGCCAGGAGTCATGAAAACCTACAGTCCCAGAAAAAATAAATCGATAGCGCTGAAGCTCAGGGTTGAGGCTGGTGTTTTTACTCATCCTTTTGTCAGCTTGTTGGCTCCTCTTAGTTTGCACGGCACTGTGGATGAGTTATGGACAGACTGGACAACAGGAGCGGTGGTTATTGCTCTGATGTTAAATGTCTTTAAATATCCATGACGATTCAAGGCTCTTGCTTATGGCTAGCAGTGAAACTGTTTTATTTTGAGTGAGCTTCGTTAGCACATTCTGGGATAATGATGTGTCTGAGTAACCCAATCTGTACGCGCGTCGTTTTACCAGTCCCAAAGGGAGCCGAGTGCTACGTTTCCGTCGCGGAGTCCCTCTGAGCTCCGCTGCTTACGGCTGCGCAAGTCCCCTCTCAACACGTAGGTGCTTCTCCTCAGGACGAGCCCCCTCCTGCCCCCTGCCCGCCCGAGGGGGATGCTGGCGCAGGGCTGCGCAGGAGCTGGCGCCACAGCTCTCTTGGGGCGTTTGGTGTAGCCGCTGGCAGACGGGCTCGTTTAGCTGGTGTGGGCACTGCTGTCACCATCCCTGTTTCCATACTCTGCGAGGATCCTGGATCTGGCAATGGAAGAGATATGGCTAATTGAACTGTCAGGCTTTCGGGGAGGCGAGTGCAGCGCTGCGGGCTGTGGCAGCCGGAAAAACAGCAATGATCTAAAATTAGCCCATGTTTCATTTTTATTTAGATCCCTGTTGTTGTGGGGGCTTTTCTTGGGGTTTTTTTGTTGTTCGTTTTATTTGCATTTTGGGGTTTTGAATGACACAAAATTAGCTCCTCCTGTGTTTATTCTGAAAGTAGCATTAAGAGCTTAAATGTTCGGTGGAGAAGGCTGTAAACCCATCGAATTGCCATGATTTAGAGGCCACTGTGGGTTTTGTCTTAGCCAGCGAAGCACACGTGAAACACCCCCCTCATTTTCAATACATAAATGTCGTTGTGGCAAAGCAGCCCCAGAGCGGGAGGTGAGGAGCAGCTCCCGGAAAGCCGCGTGCCTGGAGCGGAGGTGCGCTGCACGGCGGGGTGAGCGCTAGCAGGAGGGGCCCGAAGGGCACTGCTGACACCACGTGCGGTGCCACCAGCTGCTTCCAGATGGCTCCATCATTTGGGTAGAAATGTCTGGCGATCGGTGTGTGTATGTGTGTATGCCAGCATCCCTATCTCAGTCGTTCTTCTGGAAGGTGGCGTAGAAGCTCTCGTGTCGGGATGTGGAGAAAGACGTCAGGTACAAGCTGAGGGTGACGCACCGTTACATGGACCTCAGTTTCAAACCTCAGCTCATTTAACCACAGACAGCTTGTCTTTGCTTTTTGATTACGTCATTTGCTTACCTTGCAGAGACTAACAGGCATTTGCTCTCCCTTCCAGGCTCTTGAACCTGATCTACAATGGAAAAACTGCTTTTGTTTCTGCTGTTCATTGGCATAGCGGTGAGAGCTCAGATCTGCCCAAAGCGCTGTGTCTGTCAGATTTTGTCTCCGAACCTTGCCACCCTTTGTGCCAAGAAAGGGCTCTTATTTGTTCCTCCCAACATTGACAGGAGGACTGTGGAGTTACGGCTGGCAGACAACTTTGTTACAAACATTAAAAGGAAAGACTTTGCCAATATGACCAGCCTGGTGGACCTGACGCTGTCCAGGAATACAATCAGTTTTATTACACCTCACGCATTTGCCGACTTGCGCAATTTGCGGGCTTTGCATTTGAACAGCAACCGATTGACTAAGATCACTAATGACATGTTCAGTGGACTCTCCAATCTTCACCACTTAATACTTAACAACAACCAGCTGACTTTAATTTCTTCCACAGCTTTCGATGATGTTTTAGCGCTTGAGGAGTTGGATTTGTCTTACAACAATCTGGAAACCATCCCCTGGGATGCGGTGGAGAAGATGGTTAGTTTGCACACGCTCAGTCTAGACCACAACATGATTGACCATATTCCTAAGGGGACCTTCTCCCACCTCCACAAGATGACCAGGTTGGACGTCACGTCTAACAAACTGCAGAAGCTACCGCCTGACCCTCTCTTCCAGCGAGCTCAGGTACTAGCAACCTCAGGAATTATCAGCCCCTCGACTTTTGCGTTGAGCTTTGGTGGGAACCCTTTGCATTGCAACTGCGAGCTTTTGTGGCTGAGGCGTCTTTCGAGGGAGGACGACCTGGAGACCTGTGCTTCTCCCACGCTCTTGTCCGGCCGGTACTTCTGGTCGATCCCCGAGGAGGAGTTCCTGTGCGAGCCTCCTCTCATCACCCGGCACACCCACGAGCTGCGGGTGCTGGAGGGCCAGCGGGCAGCGCTGCGGTGTAAGGCCCGGGGGGACCCCGAACCAGCAATTCATTGGATTTCACCTGAAGGCAAGCTGATTTCAAACGCAACGAGGTCCGTGGTGTACGACAACGGGACGCTCGACATCCTTATAACGACGGTGAAGGATACGGGCTCCTTCACCTGCATTGCTTCCAATCCGGCTGGGGAGGCCACGCAGACGGTGGACCTGCACATAATCAAACTGCCCCACTTGCTGAACAGCACGAACCACATCCACGAGCCCGACCCCGGCTCCTCGGATATCTCCACTTCCACCAAGTCGGGCTCCAACGCGAGCAGCAGCAACGGGGATACTAAAGTCAGCCAAGACAAGAAGGTGGTTGTTGCGGAAGCAACATCCTCTACCGCTCTGCTCAAATTCAATTTTCAGAGGAATATACCCGGGATACGTATGTTCCAAATCCAGTACAACGGTACTTACGATGACTCCCTTGTTTACAGGTAAGGCAGCCCCAGCCCGCCCGCGCGGGGCCCTGCCAGGCTGCTCGGCGCTGACGTGCTGCCCCTGGCGCCGGGCAGCCCCAGCTCCCGGCAGCCCCCTCCGCCGGAGCGGCAGGTTGCTGCACCGCGCCGGCCGAGCAGAGCCCTGCCCGTGGCAGCAGATGGTGGGAGCCTGGGGAAAGACTCGTGCAATTTTCTGCTCGCAAATAGGGAAATTACCTTGAACAGTGTTATTTTTAGATAATCCAAATGGACCTTTAATCCTCTGAACTAATCTGATTGGCAGTAAGGTCGTAAAGTTAGATGAGTTAAATGGTTGTTAACGCTCTCGGCTTTAGGAAAACACAGGCAGAAAGGTGTCCATAAATGCATTCCTGGTAGCGCGTGCTGGCGTGTCCATGCTGGTGTGCAGAGAGGCTCTGTGCTGCCCGCTGTGACAGGCGCACCCTTCAAAACCGCCTGTTTTGGCCATTCAAAACTGTCTCATCATTCCTGTTGTGTTTGTGACGTGGTCGCTCTCATGGGGGTGGCTCTGGCATGCTGAGCCGTGCCGGGGTGCTCGGTGGCGGCTGCTGCTGCACCAAACGCTGTGGGGACGGCGAGCGGCGCTGCAGGGCTGGGCGGCAGGAGTGGTGGAGCTGAGCCCTGGTGGCGCTCACCGCGGCCGGGGGCCGCGGCACACGGTGGGGAGGTGCCTGCGGGTCTGCCGGGTTCATTCACACTGGTTTCCTTCTCCCCCAGAATGATACCTCCCACAAGCAAAACCTTCCTGGTCAACAACCTGGCCGCTGGGACTGTATACGACCTGTGCGTCCTGGCCATCTACGACGACGGGATCACCTCACTCACCGCCACCAGGGTGGTGGGCTGCACGCAGTTCACCACTGAGCAGGATTACGTGCGCTGCCACTTCATGCAGTCCCAGTTCCTGGGTGGGACCATGATCATCATCATTGGTGGGATCATTGTGGCCTCCGTGCTCGTGTTCATCATCATCCTCATGATCCGCTACAAGGTGTGTAACAACAACGGGCAGCAGAAGGCCACCAAGGTCAGCAACGTGTACTCGCAGACGAACGGGGCTCAGATCCAGGGCTGCAGCGGGGTGCTGTCGCAGTCGGTGTCCAAGCAGGCTGTCGGGCACGAAGAGGGCATCCAGTGCTGCAAGGCTGCCAGCGACGGCGTGACGCAGTCGCCGGAGACCGGCTCCAGCCAGGACTCGGCCACCACTACCTCCGCTTTGCCTCCCGCCTGGACTTCCAGCACTTCTGTCTCCCAGAAGCAGAAGCGAAAGTCGGGGCCAAAGCCAAGCAGCGAGCCGCAGAGTGAAGCTGTCAGCAGCGTCGAGTCCCAAAACACTAACAGAAATAACTCCACTGCCCTGCAGTTAGCTAGCCGTCCCCCCGACTCTGTCAAAGGGGCCCCCACGTACAAAAGAGCACAATCAAAGCCAAGTAAGTTCCTCACTTTGCCCGCTGACGCATCCCGAGCCAAGCGCAGGCTCTCCCTGGGCGGCGAGCTGATGGAGTCCCGCTGCCCCGGCAGTGCCCGGGGCGCAGGTGGATTGCGGTCCAAAAGGAGCGTGTCCATGAACGGGATGCTCGTGCGGTCAGACAGCTCTGATGTGGATAGTGGAAAAGCAACTTTCTCCAGTTCTGAGTGGATATTGGAAAGCACTGTGTGACCTGCTTTTTTTTTTCTTTTTTTTTTTAAAAATTTTAATTTTTATTTTAATGAAAAACAAAACACCAAATGTTGTGTGAAACTCCCTCTCCCGGGGAATTGGATTTGGAAGTCCACTGCTGTCTCGCTGATTAATGGCTTGTTCATGCGGGGTTCTGTATAAGCCACCCAGTGCACACACAGGGTTTTATTTAGTTTTCATTTGATTTTATTTAATATCAAAACCGAAGGCAACATTCAGAGATTAAAAACAAAAAAAAAGGAAAAAAAAAAGATTAAGGGGTGAAAAAAAGCATGAAACAGCACCAGTGCCTTCCCTACTCTAGGACTGGCTTCCTGGTTCTGCAGTAGCAGAAAACAAAAGAGAGAGTTTTCACAGAAAAAGCCTTTTATAAAGGAAATGAAATTTCCTCCAAGCTAACAAATAACCACTTCTGGATCAATCAGTAAAATGATATTTTTTAAAACGGTCAGACTGTATATTTCTTTTCCGTGACAATGGTGTTGCCTTTGTTTTTAGGCAGATGCTGTACAGAAACAACAACGCTGTGTTGTTATGTTGTGTAAAATAAAATATTCACTCCGTACACCAGCCAGCCTCGCGGTAACTGCCCGCCCGGGAGCCGTGCCCGGGGCCCGCGGGCGCCGCTCGGCAGGTCCCACCGCGGGGCCAGGAGGAGGAGGAGGAGGATGCCAGAGCGAGGGGTCCCTCTCCTCCCGCCAGGTCTGGCTTGCTGGGGCTGGGTGCTGGTGGAGCTGCAGGGCTCCGCTGCTGGGGAGGGTCCCTGACCCGTGGTCCCTGGGCACCCTCGTCCCGCGGTGCTGGGTCCGGCAGCGGCCACCCGCTCGCAGGGCACCTTCCTTGGCCCCGTCCAGGAGCCCGGGGCTGCCGTCGGCGCAGGCGCGCGGAGGTGTGGAAGGCGGGAAGGGCGGGAGCAGCCCCGCAGCCCGGCCACGGCGGCAGGCCTCGCGGTGGTCCTGCAGACCCTTCTGGGCAGGAGGCGTGACCTGGCGGAGCTCCAGGCAGGGCACCGGCACCGCTGGGTGCGGGGCAGAGCCGAGCAGGGGCAGCGAGCAGGGCCGGCAGGTCGAGCCCGGTGCTGCAGCAGGCGGGTCTGTAGCTGTTCAGTGGTGATTGATCGGGATGATGGTGGTCATCCCCTTCTTTCTGAGACTCTTTGGGGCGTATTTCCTGTAAACTCTGTGGTTTGTTCCAGTTCTCTTTAATCTCCGTGCACAATGAAGGGACTGGAAGATGTTCTCATCTTTAACCTGCTGTTTGTGGTGTGGCCACTATGTGAGGACGTAAACAGGTGGCAATAGGTGATAGCAGGTGAAACCCCCGTCTTGTGAGGATGGCAGACGTGCTTCTGCTGCTCTGCTCGTTCTAAAGAAAAGTCTACAATTAATTAAACTCATATGGTCATCATGTCTAAATTAGAGACAGCCTAACTCTGCAACGTTAGTGCATTCTCAGATGCCAAATAATAGGTTTGATAGAGGCTTTGTGGCCATTAAACTGGTAGAATAGTTCAGTTTTACATCCTGTGGGCTTGTTCTTGAGGGCCATGTAACCCGAACAGATGCCTGAAGACACCCTGGCTCTAACCAGGGCAGCAGGCCAGCCCGAGAGCAGTCGTGGCAGGGAGCGTCTTGTGGCAGGGCATGTCTCGTAGCTCCCAAGAGCAGTTGTGGCAGGGCGCGTCTCGTGGCAGGGAGCATCTCGTGGCAGGGAGTGTCTCGTGGCAGGGAGTGTCTCGTGGCAGGGAGTGTCTTGTGGCAGGGCATGTCTCGTGGCACCCAAGAGCAGTTGTGGCAGGGCACGTCTCGTGGCAGGGAGCATCTTGTGGCAGGGAGTGTCTTGTGGCAGGGAGCATCTCGTGGCAGGGAGCATCTCGTGGCAGGGAGTGTCTCGTGGCAGGGCACGTCTCGTGGCAGGGCACGTCTCGTGGCAGGGCGCATTCACCGCATCCCCCTGGGTCTCTGCCTCCGAGGCCCCGCAGCTCGGGGCTGACACACCAGGTGAGCCCTGTTGCTCTCGAGTGTTGTGGGTTGCTCTCGGCAGATTTACTGTCTGTCGTGGAAAAACGGAGTCTGGGAGGGGGTGGCATAAAGGACACGAAAAGAAGAGGCTGTTTCTTTTTTAGAAAGCCCTTTTACTTCCCTTGGGAAAGAAGAGACCAAAAAGGAAACGAAGCCTCATAATTAGACTACCAGCTTCCTGCTGGAAAAGTTAAAAAAAGAAAATAATATAAAAGATCCCTTCTTAGATTTCTCTGGAAGTCCACGTTCTTCTTGATGGGCTGTATGCACAGAAGCCGGCCATTAAAATAGTGCACCCTCAGAGGCAGCGATCAGTGTTTGTCCAAGTTCTGGTGGTCTGACTGTGAGAACCTCCGTGCTGCGGCGAGCCAGGACCTTCACCTTGCATTGGGTACAGAGAGCTTTGAAGGTTTTCTGCAGCGACATTTGTTTTAATCGTGCGTTTTAAAAACATCAAATGAAAATGCTTTATATGTTGTCTAAAATTGGACGTAAACATGTCTAATGTTTTGTGAAAGTGCTAAAATATTAATAGCTTCTTGTGGTTTAGGGAGGTTTATTTTTGTATTTTTAATTTTTTACTCAAAGGAATAATTTTCTAAACACTGAAGCTGAGTGTTCTGTCCACAGTGCATCTGTATAAGCAGCTTAGAAGGACCATATGTCCCTGCGTTTGATTTAATTCTCTGCTAATAGTGTAGGAACGGTTAGACCTGGGTAGCTGAGGGTTCGTCTCGTGCAGCTTTCTTTCTTCAGCAGAGAGGAGCGTCCCTTGGGAGTGTGCTGGGCGTGAAATCTGCCACTTCCACTGGAGTAACTGTGCAGCAGGACACGTCATTCACTCAGGCTTGATTCAGTCACAGTGTGGAAAGCCTTACGAAGGAGGAAATTCTCTGTCCTTTCTGTTCTGCAAAACCAGAGGTTGCCAACAGTTTGAGGCAGAAAAAGTGCTGAGATGTCCCCTGACGAGAACAGCACTGGCCCGTCCCTTCAGAGCGCAGTGCTGCGACTGCTTCAGAAAGGAGAGCAGGCGTTCGGTGAACCCGAGCAGCCTGGTCCCCGCGGCGGCGATGGGCGGTGGCACGTGGGGCAGTCCTGGGGGTGGCGGGGGAGCGGGGGCACGGTGTGTCTGCGCTGGCCTGGCGCGGCAGCCCCGGCTTCGCCCCGGGGTGCAGGAGGGGTTTGCCGAACCTCGGACTGGTGGGCGCAGACCTGCCCCTGGGGCATCGCCCAGCCCGCGCCCAGGGTCTTCTCGACACGAGGTTAACCGAGGTTTTAGCCGTGAGGCGATGTCTTTATTCACAAGCACCGGAGGAGGAGGAACGACTTCAGAAATTTGTTTGCTCTTAGTAATGCTGGCACGTGCCTCCTCTTACCCGCTTTCCTAATCCTTTTCTCGGAGCGTACGTGTTGTGTTAAAGAGGGCTGGTACAAACCCTGTTTGGATGGAGAAGCAGGGCTTTGTTGGGTGAAAAAATTTGTTGTGTTAGTTGTTTTCTGTGCTGCCTTTCTGCTTGTGTTCTGGGCTTGTTCTTTACGGTGAATACATGGTACTGCTCCGCTCTGGGTGCCAATGTGGCTTTATTTCTGGTTCCCGTGTGTTTGACAGCCCACCCTAGGCAGCCCTGTGATAACCAAGAGTGAGCTGGAAGGCAACGGCGATGTGTCCTGTGCCCCCCACGCCGCGAGGCGGCTGCTGCTGCCGGGGCACACTGCCAGCCCGAGGAGGGCTCCTGCCGAGGGCCCCTGCGAGGCTGCAAAGGTGCTGGAGGCAGCACGGGGATGCTCCTGCCTCCCGGGGGCCACAAAAGCCCCGCTGGTCACTGCTTCGGGGCTGCACAAAACATCTAGTAACTCCTTAGGCGCGCGGTCCCTGAGCCCGGCGGACGCCTGGCATTGGGCATCCCGGGCTGGCGGAGCGACAGCGAGCCGTGCCGGCCGACAGCCGTGCCGCAGCCGCCGCTCGCTGTGTGCCTGCCCTCGGGAAGGTGCGGCGTAGCCCTTCCTGCGCCGCTGCGAAGCCGCACCCGGAGCCACAGCGGGCACCCTGCCCAGCGAGGGAGCGCGGTTCTTCCCCGGTGATGGATTTGACCAGCAGAAGCGGCGGTCGCAGCTGCCATCGCTCACAATCACTTCTCTGCCTGTGAATCGAGAGGAACTGGTGTCTCGGGGGTGCCGCTCGCAGAGTGGCCACATCTGTCAGCGTTGCAGCAGCTCAGGAACATTTACTGTCCTGTTCTGGGGCGCTGCTTGCAGCCGGGGGTGTGCTGTGGCTCTCCTACAGCAGCTGTAGCAGCAGCCACAAGATCACACAGTGCCTCTCCCCTGGCAACGTAGTAAGTAATTTTAATGTCGGTCCAAGTTCTGGTTTAAAGAAGCAAACCGTGGCAAAGCCAGTAGGGTCCTGCTCACGGAACACGCGTATCCCATCTTTTCCCTTTGCGAGTGTGTTTCTGCGTGCCTTGCTGCCTGTCGGGGTGGCTGGACCTGGTGCCAGAGCCCGTGCTGCCGGATCCAGCCCGTGCTGGGGAGGGGACCCGCCACAGCACCTCCGCCCGGCTGGGGCTTCCAGGCGGCGAAGCACCGGTTCCTTCTGCAGGTGGTTCTGCGGTGCTACACCCCCCCGCTGCCCTTGGTGCCCTTGTTGCTGAACCGTCCCTTGGGCATCAGGCACCCGCCGAGGGGTCCGGCTGGCACCAGCCCACCCCGCACAGGCAGCAGTGTTGTCTGTCTTTCCGTGCAGGCTGCGGGCGGGTACATCGCGTTAGGCGTTGGATGTCGGATTAAATCCACTCTAAATAGGAATACACGTGCCCTGCGCTGACTTTCACTGTTGGAACGTGGCTGTGGTCTTGCTTTCACAACAGCACAGCCGTCCACGGAACAGAAGCGCGCAGGTTAGTGGGGCTGAGGCGGTGCGGGTTAGAGCACCTGCACCCCGGCATCAGTAACACAAGACCAACGAAAGGCAAATCGTACTGTTCTTGCTGACTGATGACTTTCAATGTGATTGATTTATTCACAAGAGCCGGGCGTGAAGGCTGCTGCGGTAGAAAGAAGGAAGCTTAGCTTGGAAGACTAAAAGGGACTAAAAGGAGACTAAAAGGAATAAAAGCAAACGTGGCGCATCGCTGGCTGCAGAGACCCCACGTCGGAAACTTTGTATGAAAACGAACAGAATAAGCTCCTGTTCCTGTTGTGCTGGAGCAAGCTGTGTCACCTCAGGTCGTTTCAAGCACTGCACTTTGGAAAGCGTTCCTGTCCCCAGTCTGGAAGTGGAGACCAAGCTGGTGTGCCCAGCTTGGTGTGAGCTGGTTTTCCTCCCAGACTGCCAGCTTTACCTGTGCGTGCCGGATTGCTTCTCTGGAGACGCCTGCCGTGTGCTCTGTGCCAGCCGTGCAGCCTCCTCCGCAGGGGACATTTCCCTTGGGAGAGGGAAGTGAGGCAAACCAGTACGGGTTTGTCCTCAGCCCCCTCGGTTCCCCCGGGAGGCCTCAGGGGGTGGCGGAGGGCAGCACCAGCCTGCTCACGGCGTGGGCACGCAGGGATCCCCCGCCAGACCCCAGCCTTGGCCTCACGCGGCCGGGAGCTGCGGCCGCAGCAAACCAAGGATGAATTTAAAACGTGGTCTCTAGTTTGCATTTATGTTCCGCAGCTGCAGCTTTGCATTCCCCGAGGTAAGTGGAGCCGTGCCGGGGCGTCAGGGAGAGAGGCCGGGCACGGTGGGGCCCCCGGCGAGGCGCCTCCTCCTGCGGAAAAGCAGCTGCCCCCTGGGCGGTCGCTGCGCCACGGGTTGATGCGGACGGTGTGGGAGCTCGGGGCACTCCGTGCAGTGACTTTTTCTCTTGCGTGCAAACCTCACGAAGGCCAGTGCTGGGCTCGTGCCCACCCGCTGCTCCGGTCTGGTGTGTTCGGTTCCGCGCAAACCTGAGACTGTGCAAAGTGCTGAACTCCCTGCTGTGGGAAAATGCTTGGCCTCAACGAGGGCAGAAACAAATGTGGAAACCGGAAAGTTCTCTGATTGCGGAGCAGAGCTTTACTGGCTCCGTTTGGGGTTTGGGAGGTTTTTTTGTTGGCAGCTCTGTGCCAGTGCTTCCAGCCGGTGCGGGAGCTGGCTGGTGGTGGCTGGCTGAGCTGCAGGCTGGGGTGCCGTGTGCCGTTCACTCCTTCTCCCGTTAACCGCCACGTGCCGCCTGCCGGTGGTGCTGGTGGCACCCGAGCTGGTGGGGTGCCGGGCCCGAAGGCAGGCTCTGCTCCCGCTCCCTGCCCGGGGCAGCTCCGCGGGCAGCTCCCGGGGCTGTCGGTGCAGTGCCGTGCTCGGGCTGGCCCCACCGGGCACCTCCCGGCACTGCCTGCCCCACGGCAGGTGGCTTTGGTTGCGGGGAAGGGCCAGATCCTGCTCCTTGTCGCCTCACCGTCTCTGTTTTGTCTCTTTGCACAGAAGCTGGGGCCGATCCGCAGGATGCCTGCCCTCCTCCGCTCCCCGAAAACGTTGCCACTGACGTTCTTACTCGGCAGAAAACAATACGATTCCAACTCACCGAAGATTAACGTGTCGCACCACGCTCACCCCACCAAAACCTTTACTTGAAGCTGCAGCCAAAGCCAAGAGGCTGTCGAGGATGGCTGCATCGGATAAACTTTCTTCCCCTGTTCACAGATTGCCCATCTCCCATCTGCCACATTAAGTCTAAATACCTTTTTTTCTGGTGTCCAAGGTTTTTATAAAACTAAAAAGTATGATGAAAAATCTGGTGGCAACAGCTGCATTCCCAAGTCATGTTAAATGTTGCCAGTGGTGAGTTCACAAACTGTAAACATGGTAGCTTATATCACCTGAACAAATAAATGTTTTACTACAATGGCGTGGGCATGTTGGTTGATCTGGCAGGTTTTGCCCGGTGGTGCCTTCTGTGCACAGCGCTGCTTCTCTGCACCGACGGGCCCCGCGCTGCTGGTGGTCCGTGTGCCCGGCAGGCGATGGCAGGGGGTCACCTGCGTCTCTGCGGAGTGGGGCGGGCGAACACCTCCTCGAGCGAGCAGCAGCGAGCCGTGCCTGGCCCTGGCCCTGGCCCACGGCCTCCAGTGCCGCCTGCCCAGGGTGACCGGCTGGGCCGGGCACCGGTGCTGCAGGAGAGCCGCCCGGTTTGCCCCTTGGTGCTGGGCGAGGGCTTGGGCTCTGAGCGGAGCGGGAGCGCCCGTCTGCCCCTGCCCGCTGCGGGGAAAGCCCTGGGGCACCCTGGCTGCTGGCCCCGCACAAACCCCCTCTCCACGCCAGGTGGGGAACCTGGGACAGGGCGGGTTGCGGCACCGCAGAGTCCTGCCGCGCCGTCTGCCAGCAGCGCCCTGAAACGGGCGAAGCACCGAGCCCTGGCGTGCCACTAGCCCTTGTGCGCTGCCAGCCCTAACGCGGGACAGCCTGGCGTGGGGGGACGGCTGGGGACCGGCCAGGGGCTGCACCCCCCCGTGGCTGCACCGGCCCCTTTGGCCGTGCTGCCAGCCCAGCGTGACAGCAGGTCTCCCCGTAACGCCTTCCAAACAAGACCAAGGGGATTTTTTGGTTGTTTTTTTCTTTTTCTTCCTCATCAAGAATCCCATATGGCTTACAGATATAATTATAGCTTCTACAAAACCCACAGTGAATCAACCAGCTTTAATGTAAGTTCTGAAGAACGGATTACAGCTAGTATAAATATTTATTGTCGGCGGTACTGGCTTCACATCAGCTGTGCGAAGGGCAGGAGATGGAGCTGCCCAGACCTGGCTCCCCTGGCCCGGCTGCTCCCTGCGGCGCCGCCTGGTCCCATCGGTGACTTCTGCCACGCCGTGCAGATGAGGGGCCTCAGCCCAGGCAGCTGAGGCTGAGCCACTCGCCTGTGGTTTGCCCCGACCAGCAGAGACACCAGCATCTCCCCAGGAGAAGGCAGGCCGTGGGAGGAGAGTATGAGCTAAGTCAGAAGCTTCACCCTTCAGGTTTCCTCTTATGCTTTCTCCTCTGATGGCTGCAGAGCTGAGGGCTGCCGAGCCAAGAGCAGCAGCCGGGGTTCACCCCAGGGCATTGGTGACGGGGACCCCAAGCTCGCTAGTGGGGCCCAGCGCCCCAGGACTTGTGTGTGTGCAGAGAACTCGGTGCTGGTCCAGCCCCACAGGCCCTGGGGGTAAACTGTCCGTGTTTCATCCAGTGCTCAAGAATGCCTTGCCAAGTGGAGACCTCAAGGGGAAAACCCATCGATTTTGATCAGGAGTTGGACTGTTCGCTTATTCTTACAAAGCGTGACCAGGGATCTTTCTGGTGCTGCACATAGCCTGGATTTTGTGTGGATTATAATAACGGCACACACCGCTCTTCCCTTTCCTTACTGTAGAGTGTAATTGGGGTTTGAATTATGGAAGAGGATGAGCCCAAAATAAACTTCTTTTCAATAAAGTGTTTAGTGGAAATTGAGTCCGGAGACTCATCACGTCTCTTACTGCAGACTGAAGTGACTTCCCTGGTGAAGTTCCAGGACAGCTGACCTTTCTCAGAGCAAGCAGATGACACTCAGGTCTGTGAAACAGCCAGGCAGAGTGGATCCGTGACTCAGAAGTGTGAGTTACAAGAACTGAGAGGCTGCTGCTTCCTTTTGACATCCCGCATTAACCTGCACAGCTGCTGAAACCCTTATTAAACCAACAAGCTCCACACTCCTGCTGCACAGACCGTATCAGCTCTCAGGATTTCATTTCACATTAATATCATGTTATTACCCTCATTCAATGGCTCCAATTTCAAGCTTTCATGCACATAGCAGAGCTGCTTTTCCCTTGCTGATTCCTTTCTATACCCTTTTAATTAATTGTCAAGGTAAGTTCCACCTGTCAGCTCAACGTTAGTTAGAAATCCAGCTTTCACTGTGGCGAAATGTGCTGCAGTGGTGAACCAAGTTTTGGAAACCCCCCTGGAAGGTGTGTGGAGTAGAGCATGCCAGCTCTACGCTGTCATGGGTAGCGCTGGTGGACCAGCAATGGGGGCTGCTTTGCCTAGGATGGCTTTAGTGGCATTTCGTCCATGCATTAAGAGTTTAGAGGAATATCATCATATCAACAAGCAAAACTGACCTGTTACAAAGACCCAGAACTTGGATACTTACTGAAGAACCATGCCAATCATCTCAGTCGATAAAGCTGAAGGAAATTCTGGCCCACAAACAGCATTTTCTTGGCTCCTCGTGGGTGCTGTGCCAGCCGACACTTGCGCGCCGCAGCATCCTCTGCCCAGCCTGGGCCGCGGGTGGGTTTCTCTCCAGGCGGACGGCTGTAACGCTTTGAAGGCTTTTTCCATGAGTGACTCCGTGGGCCTGACACCACTCAGGGGTCCGTGTCTCGCCACTGGTGCTCACTAAAAATACGTGAATGGATTAATGTTGGAAAGTGCTTTTCTTTATAGCTTGAGAAAGGTCAGGAAAACTTGTCCATAGGCACTGAGGAGCTGGTGGCAAATTGGTGGTCCAGGAAAGGCAGATGGGGATGCAGCACCCCCTGCCCCAGCAGCCTCCTGGGGAGCTCAGGCTCCTGGACAGCTCAGCACACCGCTCACAGGGTCTGTGTGAAGCCCGGTGGTGGTGTGACGGGTTATGTCTCAGTGCTGTTCCAGGGCGTCTTCAGTGAGAAAATCCCGGACGTTACAGCCTGCCGGCGGTCGTTATGCAGCCTGCACTCAGCTCTTGCCGGCCTGCAGCGCAGTAGGGAGAGCTAGTCGGGAGTTTTCTGATTAAACCTTATTTTCACAGAAATACACAGATTTATCACGGTTTTGTTCTGGTTTTGTTGTTTGTTACTCTTGGTTTGGTTTTTTTTTTTTCAGTGGGGGAAAAATTAATTTTAGAAAAACCCTGGGTCAGAGACAAATGAAACCCTGGAGCAGCCTGTAGAGAATCAGTTCCTGGGAAGCAGGAAACCCAGGTTTGACTAGATTCGGAGTGGGGCTTTGAATCTCCATTTTCCGTGCGTACTGCAAACGTCATTCAGTGCTGGCCCCAAACTGTAACCCCAGACCAGCAGGGGCGTTTTCCCTCCTCCTCTCTGCTCTTGCAGGAAGCATTGCCTTACGGCATCCTTGCTGCCAGGGAAGGGCACGGCAGTGACGGCTTCGGCCTTGGCTGCCACGAACGGCTGATGAGTTAGGGGTGACGTTTGCTCCTTTGGCCGCCCTGCGGAGGGGCCCTATCCTGACCGCAGAGCAGCCTTCAGCGGGGCCCTAACGGCGCTGCCCTGAGAGCAGCGAGGTGCCCGGTCTAACCCCGTGCTTTAGCCGCTCTGAACATGGACTCGGACTGTCCCTGCAGAACTGTATTGCCCCAGCCCCGAGGGCCGGTTCTCCCTAAGTCTCTGTGTCCTGCGGGCGACGACACCGGTGGCAGAGTGCCGCTTTCACAAACCCACACAGCAGGCAGACGAGTCTAAGGCCTGGTGGGTGGGTGCTGAGGGGGCATCTTTAGGGTTAAACACACTAGTTCAATACTGCTAACAAATTACCTGGTCTTTTTTGTTTGCTTTTTTTTGGTTTTGTTTAATTGTGGGTTTTTTTGTTTGCTTTTCATCTCCTGGAAACAGTATGAGACTATGGAAGCACTTCCAGGCTGACTTCCAGGCTTCCACCTACCCTAGGATGGCCAGGTCCTGGGGCAGCAAAGAGTTGGCTCCTCCAGGGTATTCCCATCTGGGCAGGGCGTGTGGACTGTGCAGGAGTTGTGTGCGCTGCAAGCCAGCCTCCTGATGGCTGCCCCGGCTGTGGGACTTCCAGAGGCGCTTTCACAGGAGTCTGAAGAACTGGCTGTTTTGTTCATGTGTCCAGTGCTAGTGGCTGCATCTGTTCAGCATGTGGGTGGAAAGCAAATAGCCAAAGAACCCCCTGAGCCCTCATCACTGCCCTTGCTGATTGAGAGACGTCATTTACAAGATCTGCACGCTGGCTGCTCCCTGCACACCTCTGCAGACCGTCTGCAGCCGCTGTGCCTCGTGGTGCCCATATGCCTCTCCTCTTCAGGGTGGGACTAGCTCACCTCCTGAGAGGCCCCAGGAATCAAGACGCTTGAGCGCGACCCAGCTTGCCACTAGGAAGTCTTTGCCGTGGGCTTGTGTGGCAGCCCGGCCCATTGTCCCTGCCCGTGGTCTTCCAGCACTTGCTTTCCCCAAGCATTGTCACTGGCCGTTTCTGAAACAGGGTTTCCTTTGCGGTTGTTTCCCTTTGCAGTTAGTGCTCACCCTCTCTTCCCACCCTGCCCACAGCCCCTCTCTGGTGTCTGATTTTCCAGAGAGTTCTGCCAGTTCTCATCTACCATGAACGCAAACAGAAGTTGGGGCATGAGTTAGAGCCTCCAGAAGGAGCACGTGAGAGTTTCCACCCCCTGTTAGTCTGCTGGAGCAGAACCCGTCCCCGTGCCTCCGTACCCGTGACAAGTGCGTGCTGCCCAGGAGAGACTGCACCAGGAACTCCAGCAAAGGGCAAGCTCCCTTCGGGGGCACTAAGGCGAGGGCTCAGGGGACCGAAAAGCTTCCCAGTCGGTCTCGTCCTTCTCAGCCTGCGACAGCACGTTTTAGGAGACGTGGCACTGACCAAGGAAGCTGCAAACCCCTGAGAAGGTGCCTTCCTCGGAGGAGTCCCACCATGCGGCTGCAGCTCCACCTGCCCTAACGCGGGCTCAGGGTCCAGGGCGAGAGCTGCCAGCTCGGCATCTCGAGGGGCTGCGAAGGGACCTGCACAAACAGAGGCAGGCGAGTGCGGCCTCCAGTTCCCACCCAGCTGAGGTACACTGGGAGTTTTGAGGCCAGTGGGGAAAAACTTTAATCTTTGAACTGTGGGCCACCTTTTAAGTTACGACAGGTTTTTCCAGTAATTTTCTTCCATAAATTACACGAGATTTGAGGTGGACTGGTTCAGCATTAACACGAGCTGTGGGATGATGGTTGTCAAAGAGGCTCCTAAGAGAGACCTTCCCTGGCTACCAGATGGTAAAACGTGTGAGATAAGGAGGACGTCAGCATGCTGCTGTCGCCTGCATTGATGCAGACATTTCAGTGTTGATTAATGACATGGCAACCCCTTTTTGCAGTTATATTGGAAATAATGTAGTCCTTCAGAATTATTTCAGGTTGCAATATCCACTGCCACATCTGCACTCATGCTTCTGAGTGGCAGTAATTATACAGCTCTTAAACATTCATTCTTTTCTAGGTGGTCTAATATTCATCTTCGTTATTTAGGAGTATTCATCCCTAAAAAATTGTCTGACCTTTAAAGTCCTAAAACCCTACTGAATTTTAAAATATGTGGAATCTAATCTGTGTCTGGGCTGATGTCCTGTTACTGTCTTGGAGGACGAATGCGATGGCCGTGGGTAATTCTCTGCTGGGACCGAACCTTTCCTGTTAGTGAGACAAGCGAGGTTTTCAGTATCAGCGTTTTGTGCCCGGCCTCTGGAAAAGGCAGGGGAGAGTTACGGCTTGTGGGGTCCTGTGCTGCCTGGCCGGCTGCTGACCGAGCGGCTCGGGCTGGACGTGGGGAGAAACCTTCCCCCCCCCGGGCAGCGGAGCAGGGAGGAAAGCCTGTGGGATCTCTGTCCGTGGAGGTTTTTGAGAGGCCATGGAGCAAAGCCCTGAGCAACCTGGTCTGAGCTGGGCCAGAGACACCCCTGGGGTCCCATCCCCCTGGGCAATTCTGCATCTCTGTGACGCAGCGCAGGACCGAGGGGGTGGTCTTGGCCGAAGGTAAGGGTTGTGCTGGTTTGGTTCGTGTCTGAGTTAACCTCCCAGGGAAGAGCCCCGGCCAAGGCTGCGCTCACTGGGGTCGGTGGGATGGGAGGTCACACCAGTACCTGCCGAGGAGGGGATGGATCTGCCCTGGGGAACGGCACTTCCCGCTGCTTCCACCCCGCTGTCCACACCGGTTATTTCAACGTTTTGGCTTGCAGTTGTGCGGAGCACTTGAGCGGGCAAGTACAGCACGAAGGGTTTTCTCACCTCAGCTTGTCGCGGTGCTTGGCTGTGCCCCCGCTTGGTACCTCTTTGTGGTGACCAGCCTGCACCCACAGCTACTTGCAGAGAAGAGCTGAGTCAAGGTGAACGTGATTTTCAGGTAAAACCAATGTATCTTCCTGTGCCGTACATCAGTGCTGATCCTTGGGCCTCTTCAACAGGGCCTTTGGTAAGGGCCTTTTTAAGACAAAGAACAGCAGAATCTTCGCCCGCAGCAGCAGTGTGGTGCCCTGCCCTGGCACGTGCCTCATTGTCTTGGTTAATCCAGTCTGCAGGAGACGCGGGTGCCCCTCTGCACCCCTGACAGCGAGTCCTCGCCGCCCCGGGGGATCTCGGTGGGGAGGGTGGCATCATGCGCTCCCGGCTGCGAGCGGCCCCAGTGCCAGGGAAGCGCACGCTGCACTGAGGGTGTCTCCCAAACCCCACACGTGCGCTGGCTCTTTCTCCAAGGGTTTCACAGGGTCTGTGCCTCATCCTGGGGCGAGGAAGCCCAGGCGATGAGCGGTGCTAATTGCAGCTGGAGAAGCAGCTGCCCCCTTGCAGCCTGCAGCCCAGCCCGGGGCTGGGGAGGGATGCAGTGGGCTGGGGTGCGGTGGGGAGAGGAGGCTGCATCTGATTTTCTCTGTGAAGCTGGGCTGGGAGCAGCACGGGGGATAACCCACAGGGGCTTCCCAGGAGTGACTTAACACGCGTGGGAGAGGTTTGTCTGCTTTGCTGGGATGAGAGGGCAAGTTAGGAAAGGGAAGAGACACCGTCCCGGAGAGCCTCTCCCTCTGGGGTAGGTGTCAAGGGCCCTGCACAAGTGCTGCCTGTGCCGGGGGGAGGAAGGCAGCCCCAGGCCCGAGGGGGCTCTGACTGGTGCCACGCTACAGGGGCAGGCAGGAGGGCACACACGGGCGGGTGTTGGTGCTTTGGGTGGGTTTATGTGAACAGCTCCTGCTCAGCCGCTCCGTAGCCCCGAGCCCAGCTATGGCTAGCGTGGCTCTCAGCCCTCCTTGCACGGGTGCCCAGGAACGGGCTCTGGGATGGTAGGTGGCTTGGGCAGGCGGCCCTGCGCCCCCCTGCCAGCAGCCTCTTGCTTCCCTGTGTTTTGCTGCTGGCACAGCCCTGACCCCGTGGGTGCCAGGAGGGCTGTGCCCTGGCTTAGGGGGTCCCCGGCATGTCGGTGGCTCCTTGTGCAACACAGCTCAGCAAAGGAGGTGGCTTGTGCAGCCCTGCGGAGCTGAGAGCTCTGCCAAAGGCAGTGTTCAAAAGCCAGCCTGCTGTCAATAGCTTAGGTTTTCTACACAGAAGTTCACAAAACTTCTGGATTTTTGGCTGTTCATAGATTGTAGGAGGCTGAAGACCCATGGCAGTGTGGTTTCGTGCATGGGCATCAGGGCTCCTGGCTCTGTTAAGTGGCAGTTCATGTACTTAACAGAAAAACAGTGCTGTGCAAGAGTAACGGCTCCGTCTGTCTGGGCTTTACCCTCAGACTGGGTGGGCTCCATTCCCCTGTTTGATGCACTGGTCTGAGGCTTTGGGCTTTTGTTTCCAGGTGGTATTGAGCTCTAGAAACGTGGGACTCCTGATATCTACTGCTTGCCCTGGCCAAGCAGGCTCAGCCCGTGGAGTGTTTGTCTCTGTGGCTGTAAAAGAGCGGGGTGAGGGATTGTTCTCGTGTGCCTTTGTTCGTTTGCTGCTTTCTCTGATCATTTATTCTTTCACATTGGGAGGGAGCGGAGGGCGGCAGTGCCGGGGGGTCTGCGGGCACTGGGCTCACCGGGACGGGGCCCAGCCTGGCAAGCACATCTCTGGGCACTGGCCTGGGGGGGCTGGCTCTGGCCTCAGACCGCTCCTCTCGTACCCGGGATGTCTGTGGCTGCAAGCCCAAGTGCCGTCCCTGGCTTCTCGGCAGCGTTTTGGCCGCCGGGGCGGGCTGGGTGTGCGGCACTCGGTGCCCGCAGCTGATGTGCTTCCCTGGGAATCCGCAGCCTTCACAGCCCCTTTAGGGGAAAGATTCTTTTCCCTGCGGGTACATTGTTTGTTGTGGAGCTCACCAGAACTTGAGAGAACTTAAATACGTGTGTCTAGCATTTTTGTCAGGTTGAAACCTGTTATAACAGGTAGGTGGAAGGCAAACACTTAGAAGAACATTTATTTCGTAATTACATTAAAAAAATATAATATTGAAAGCAAAAAAAACCCACCCCAAAACCAACTAGTCATTAGCTGTAGCTTTCTCAGGCTTCTTTCTTCATAAAATCCAACCTGGGGTTCCATTGACCTGACAGCCCTTGCGCAGCGGTTTGTAAAATACATTCCCGAAAGCAGAGTAGGGCAGGCAGCCGGAGGAGACCTGCGGCCCTCAGCGCGGTGGCAGTCCCTGGGTGCTCTCAGCCTGGTGCTCGGACGTGCCGCAGTGCCTTGCCAGCGGCGTGCTGTGAAGCTTTTGGAGTGATTAAATAGTGAATATATCTGACACCACAATTAGTCATCTCTGGTGAGTAATTGTGCTGTAAAGCACAACTGTGAAGACAGCTATTTTAGAATATGCTGCGCTGTAGTTCCTGTGACTTGTGCTGGATAAACTTCTGTCTGTAGCTATGTTGAATAGCAATGCTGCTTTTTAAACAGGGCTGAAGTATATTTGTGTGTTCTTGCTGATGTAGATAAATGTAGTGCGCAAGTACCTTTTCTGTCCCTGTTACTCCCTGACATTAAATGAACAAATGACTGGCCTAGCTTGCACTGGTCTGGCTGTGTGCGAAGATGCAGGTCGTACTTCAAAGTGATGCAGCAGGCTGCAAATTGCAAATAACGTTTTTGACAGACTGCAATAAACTGAACTTAAAAAAATCCCTGTGATACAGAAGAGCTGAAGCCGTGCTCCTGTTTCTCATTTGGAAATAGAGGCAGGGTTATTAATCGCGCAGTGGCTTCGCCCGAGGGACGTGGGCACGCTGCCCCGGCGTGCTCCAGCCCTGCGGAGGGGCGAGTGCCTGCCCTGCTCAGAATTTGTCGGCCCTTCCCCTCTCCCCAGCATGCCAGCGGTGAGGCAAAGCGGCTGTGTGATAGCACGGCAGAACAGCACATTGCCGAGCGCTTCAGACGCAGGGAACGGGAATTCGGCTGACAAGTGGGGGGAGGCAGGGGGTGCTGCGCCAGTGAAGGACAGCCCCAGCCCCTCTGTTCACGCTGCCTGCTATGGAACTGGGACTTGGGTTTTCGGTGCATGAGAGGGTGTCGGGAGAGGCTGCGTGGAGAAATCTGCTCCTGTTCGCTGGCGTCGAACAGTCCCTGGCCCCCCGGGCGTGCGCAACCTCAGCACGTTGCTGCTGGGCCGCGGCAAAGGACGTGCCTGCAGCTGGAGGGAGACGATAACCGCTGCAGGCTCTGCGTGTGCGGGCCCTAGGGCAAAGTCTGGTTTGAACAGTGCAGAGAGGAGGGTGGTGGGACGGGCAGTGCCTCAGAGGGGACCTCCTGGTTCATCACTGGTTGCAGCTGGTGGCAAGGGTTGTGTTGGTGTTGCTGCAGTTAATGGCAGATCACCAGTTTCTTTCCAGCCCTCTCTGGTCAGGGATCTGAAATGTAGATGCTAAAATAAGATCTCAAACATGACACAGATGGAGAGGAGGCTTTTTGTCCGCAGTAAGGGCACACTGGTTTCGGTGGGGCTCAGCTGTGGGGTCGCACCCACTAGCTTCATCCCTGAATGCCTCAGGACGCAAGGAAATGCTCTGTGATTTTTGTGATACTAATGGGAGAACTTGGTAAACGGAAACGTTCAGGAGTAACCTCGCAGAAGATCGCGGTTTCCTTGCTGCTGCTGTGGCACTGGGCAGGAGCAGTCGAGGTGTCCTGCCGGGCGTGGAGGGAGTGCTGCCCTGTGGGGCAGCTGGGGTGTCTGGAGAGGTACGGTGGGCTCTGCTCATGTGTGGAGAGCTCCCGGTGTCAGACTGCTTCCACTACCTGGTTACATTCGAAATTACCACATAAATGCAGCTGTAGCTTACTTGTTCTTCCTAGGTTAACAAAATCATGTGACCTTTTGAAACGAAGATAAATGTATGTTTATTCCACACTTGGGTCTAAAATACAAACCTGTATGTTACAAAAACCAGCACAACCTTTAGCTGGGCTGCCCGGACAAGTGCGCTTTTCCTGCTTATGAGCTAATTCCTGCAAAAGAGTTTGTCCAAGCTGCAGGTGCTTGGCCCTGTCAGTAGCACTGGCACATGAGGAGGGGTGTGTGACCCAGAGGAGGCAGCATGTGGCAAAGTGGCTCATTGAAACTGCGTTTGCATAGTTCCCCTGAGGGCAGAGTCCTGGGTGTTGGGTGACCACGGGCAGAGCCCCAGGGCTTGCGCCCTGCGGCTCGGTCAGTCAGTCCGCTCAACGCAGAGCTCCCGGCATGCTCTTCATTGCTGGAAGCCCCTCAGCTGCTGGAAGCTGGAGACAACCCAGCGTTTGATCCTACCTGCTTTTAATTCTGTTGTTGTTGTTCTGTAGCCCTTGTGCCCCTGTCAGACGGACGGGCACTCTCGTGCCGGGGCTTTCTGCTCCGGGCTGCCCAGTGTGACCGTGGGAGCATCTCCCAGTGCCAGGTTGTGGGCTCTGTCCCTGCCCAGGTGCGGGGAGCGCAGGGGCTGAGCAGGAGCTGCTGTGCTCGCTCTGAGGCTCGGGCAGTGCCCGCACACGTGTGCGGGGGACGCAGCCACGGCTCCCACCCGTGTGCTCAGCACGCAGCCGGGCGTGCTGCTTGGCCGGGCTGCCGGCCGTCAGGCTGAAGGGAGCGGCAACAGCCAGAGCGCCTGTGGACGTCTCCTCTCCGCGGGTGCATGAGATGACTTCGGGTTTTAGGTAGGCGCGCTGACACGGAGATTTCCTTTCCTCTGCCCGCCCGGGAGCAAACCCCTGGCCTCCTGCTGAGCGGGGCAGGCGCAGGCAGGTCCCTCCGGCTGCCGCTGGCCCTGGCACACTCTGTGCATCTCATTCACTTGTGCTGGGTGAGTTGCACGCTCTGTTCTACTCTGCTCTTTCGCTGTTTGCTCCATGAAAACCCATCCAGCTGCTAAGTATTTTCTACCTTCACCCCTCTAAATAAACAACAGCAGGAGCTGCTGTTAGGTGGTGGCAGATGGCGTTTATGAAATGCTCTCTCTGCTTGGATGGTGTGGAGCAATGCTGCAGTTCTCGCTCTTCAGGGCGGGTGTGGGTCCAGAGCTGGGGCAGGCTCTTGCTTCTGCGCCTCTGCTGGGGAAGGGCTCGTGCAGCATCTTCCCAGCCAGTGCCGCAGAGGGTCGTTTCCCGCTCGGTGTTAGCAGTATCGTGCTCTGCTCAGTGTCACGATAAAGGCCGTGCTGGGGAGCAGGGGGAGGCCAGAGGAACAGACCCTGGGGAGCCGGCAGGAAAGGCTCTGGCCGTTGCCCGTCTCCTCAGCTCCTGGGGAGAGGCGGCTTCAGCCGGAGGGCTGTGTGGGAGCTGCAGAGGGACTGCCTTGGACAGTCACTCCCAGCAGTGACTGGCACTGGCCCCCCTCGGCAGCTCCTGCCTGCGCCCTGCTTTACCCCCTCCTCGTGGTGGGGAGAGTGTCCGAGTGTGTGCGTTGTCCGAAACACCCTGCGGGTCAGAGCGGGACAGGGCGGCGCAGCAGAGACTTGCAGAAGGTGCACAGAGGGTTGTGTGTGCATCTTCAGACAGCGGGTTCTCCCTCCTCTCTTCCTTCTTCTTTCTGACTCTGACTTGCTGCTGTTCTAGGCAGGATCAGTGTTCTGAACAGAAATGAAATGCCAGTTTTGAAGCCTTTCAGAATACAGTTCCCCCCTTCCTATTCCGTTTTGTCATTTTAGCCAATACCTGGTGCAATCCGGAGACTAACTGGTTTCCTACCACAGCGTCAAGTACTCGGCTTTGTCGCCACACCGCCAGGATGACCTGTGCTGACTGATGTCGAGCAGAGCTCAGTTGCCCGGGGAGTGCTGGTCCCCGCTGCCTGCACACAGCCCTGCCTCGCTGGCCGCGGATGTGCCGGGCACGACGTGCAGGGCGGGGGCAGGAGAGCCGGCGTTCCCTCCTCTCGCAGGGCTGGATCAGCCGCTCGGCCTCCCGCGGCACACGGAACCCTCCGGCAGACCGAGCTCTCAGCCTGGGGAGATGGGGAGAGGCAGCGGGAGACAGGGAGTGCTATTTTTACGTCCTGGCTGTCGTGACGGCGCGGATGCCGGTGTGGAAGGAGCGTTCGCGCGGCTCAGCCCACGCAGAGGTATTTTGGTGCTGGAGGAACGTGTGGGCTTTGTTGCCGCCGCGTTCCTGGAGTGCTGACGGGCACGGCTGGCAAAACACAGCCCCCTGCTCGCGGGGTGAAGGCTTCGTCTGGGGTTTGCCTTCCCAGCTTCTGGCAGGACCCGGGGCTGCAGTGCCGGCGGGATGCTCAGCCGACTGCCCTCCTTGCGTGCAGGTGTCGTACCCGGTGTCGGGCAGGGCTGGCTGGAGATGGACACCTCTGCGTCCTGTCCCCAAAAGGGTGACCCCTGCCCCAACCCAGAGCTGACACGAGCAAGTGTGGGCACAAAGCCCTTGGCCGTCAGCTGGAGTGAGCACCAGCTTTGCCCTGGGAGAGGGGAGAAGGAAGGGCTGATTTCTGGGGGTTGTGGGGCTGCTGAACGCTTTGAGCCGAGAGCGAGGGCTGTGGCTGAGCCCGGGCAGCGTGTCCGTGGCCCAGGCAGCAAAGCTGCAGGCCTAGAGAGACCCGGGCGTGGTGCAGAGTTCAGGGGTGCTGGGGGGGCTGTGCTGCCCGGGCGGGGGCACACGCGTGTGCAGCGCCGCTGGAGGCATGGCTGCTGCGAGATCTCCGCTCAGGGCAGCGGGAGGGTGCCCACCATGGAGGCTTCGGTCTTGCGAGACAGGCAGGCTTGCCTCTGCTCCCCGGGGCAGCAGGGTCTTCTCCTTGGGCTGCAGGTCCCTCCAGCTCCTGTTGTAAGAGGAGGTGGGTGGGCTGGGGGGGTCCAAGGACGGCATGATTAGCAGTCAGTGAAAGACAGTCTCTCAGGAGAGAGCAGGTGGTTTAACGCTTGGATTAAATATAAACCAAGAAGTGACATTTTGGGACTGAGTGCTATCAAATATCCTGATAGTCTTCAAGCATGTTTTAAGGAAAAAGGGGGGTGTGGTGATTGAAAGAGGAAAGGAATAATCTGCTCGGTGTCTGTGATGGATGAGGAAACACATTGTGGGTTTGCAGAGCAGGTGGCCTGGAGGAGAGAACTGGGAACTGCCCGAGGTGGTGGGGCTGGGGCCCTGGGGCAGCTCGCTCTGGAGGACCATCAGGTCTTCAGGAGGCTTCTTCCAGGGCAGACACCTCTGCCGGGGATGGCACAGGTCCTGCTTGGGGGCTCGTCAGGGGCTCTGAGGCGGTTTCCTGTGATTCTGTCATTCTGTGATAAGAAAAAGTACTTCCCTCTAAATTTTGGAAGGAAATCAAATGAACTGAGGGACTGTTGCTGCTCTTCTGTTAATAAACTGCTGCGTTTGTCTTTGCCTTTAAGTAGCTGTTTTGCCCAGCGTGCGGAACAAGGAGCACGTCAGTGGATGGAGCCTCTTGTCCCACTGTGCCACCTACAAAGTTTGAGGTGGGTCTAGGGGAGAAGAGTCTTAAATCACACCAGCAGTCCCTTTTGAAGGAATGCATGGGAAGGGGGAGTTCGGCTGTGAAGGGAATGGTGGTTTGCTCTTCAGTGCACACGTGGGCACTTGCGGAGCAGCAAAGCAAGACCCCGCTGCCCAGTGATCCTGTTACTGAGCATGTACTGGGCACACACTTGGGTTAAAAAGGGCTTCCCTTTGTCACGTTTCACTATTCCAGCTACAATATGTCACCTGGGGCTGGCTTGGAAGGTGCTGGCAGTGACTACAAGCGTAAGGAAACCATCGCAGGAGACGTTGCAAAGACTGGGCATGAGCCCTGGGGTTCCTTTTCAAACGTACTGAGGGCGAGGTGAGCGCCCGTGGTGCTCCGCTGTGGAACGCTCTGGGAATGACGGAGGCCACCATGTGGCTGGCTTCCAGCTGCCGTGCCTGCTCCAGGCTGCAGGCTCCGGGGCGCTGGGGTTCGTCCCTCCGGACGGAGGAGCTTGCTCTGGCAGGGCAGAACCGCAGGGGCTGTGGGAGCGCAGCACCCCCGTTCCACCCGTGTTTAGGTGCCGCCCGAGGAAGCCGCCGCCGCTCGCCACGCTGCCTGTCCCTCCACCGCTGCTGAGGTCGGGATGCGTCTGTTCCGCTCGCTGCCGCTTCAGTCGTTCCTCCCGCTTGGTTCTGATGTTGATAACAACTGCGGAGCAAAATTAAGTGTCCTTCATAGGCTCTTGTGGGGATCCTATCCAAAGGCATTTGCAATTCTTCGGGCGTTTTCCTTCTGCTTTACATAAAGTGTATTTGTGGCATGGAACAGCGGTCAGTGACTGTCACTTACGGTAAAATACTTATTACCATTCACAGCCGCACTGGCCACTGTGAAGCCGAGTGCATGAAGGCAGTGGTGAATACTGAGTGGGTGCTCAATCATGGTGGTTTTCTTTTGCTCAACAGATTTCTCAGTGAAGTTGCCCAGGATTTCTATTTTGATAGGTTCCCTTCCTCCCTCCCCTTGGCCAGTTCGTTAAGAAGGAACCCAAATGGCTCACTTTCCCTCCAGCCTGTGGGAAGCACGGTCTGGCTCTGGCAGTGATCTTGCTCTGGCTGGGCACCCCCAGCCCCAGGATTGCGCTGTTTATACATACCTGCTGTCTGCCCGATGCACGGAGCTTGTGTGGCTGGGAAGGAGGGGTCTTCCTGAAAACCCGACCCCTCATGATTCCGTAAACAAAATTTAAAAAAAAAATCAACATCACTTAAAAAAAGAAAATTGAACAGAGCTGATCAGAGATGTGTAGAGGGTTGGTAATTTTTTTATGTGGAGGAACTGGGGATGGAGTAAAAAGGGTTTGTGGGTTTTTTTCCTGTTAAGTTCCATCCTTGTGTGGTGAAATAGTCAAATCCCATCCACCTCTGACCCAGGCAAATGCAGTGCCGTTCCCAAGCACATACTGGTGCTTTAAAGGAAGAAATTAAAGAGGAGGAAGGGGGCAATCTGCAACACTTTAGTAGCACATTTTTACATTAAACCTTCGTTATCTTTCTTCTCCTTGGGGTGTGGGATACTGCTTCACTTGCCTGCTGCCGAGCAGCTGGAGGCTCTGGAGCACAGCAAAACCCTGGGAGATACCCAATGGCCTGGCAGTGCTCAACGAAAGGATGGGGGGGCTGTGGGGAGGGGGAAGTCCAGCCCAAGCAGCGCAAGGTGCCCACCTGGGTGCGATGGGCGAGGACGAGGCCAGCCATGCCGCATCCCTGCCTTGGCGCGTCCGTGGCGCCTGGCCCCAGCCGCGGGCTCCCGGGACTCGCAGCGCTTCCCTTTGCCGAGGGATGGGGTGGTGGGCAGAGCCCCCCATCTCCGAGCATTCCCCTGCTGCTGGCTGGAGCCGAGGGCTGCCCGGACCATGCCGTGCCGACAGCCTGCGGACCCAGGACCCGGTTTCTCCCTTGGCCCCTTCTTGGTGAGAGCTGCCGTTACGTGGCTACGGCTCGTGCTGCGGCTGTGCGGGCCGAGCCTCTTGCCCGGCTCCCCCAGCTGCAGGCCCGTGTCTGAAGCAATAAAAGTACTTAAGAAATGATGGAGTAAGCAGGAGGAACTGGTGTTTCTTTCTGCTTTTCCAGATTATCTTTATGGTGAATGTAACTATTTGATGTGAAAAAAGAGATTGTCCTCTTTAACAGCTCTCTTTCTCATCTCATCTTTTTTTTTTTTTTTTTTTTCGTCCCGAAAAGGTTGTTTAATTTTTCCTATTTGGCATGTCTTCCTCTGCTTTAAATTTAGCTTAGCATTATTCATCTTTACACCCTATTCAGAATCAATGAGGCAGTGAAAAAGGGAGATTTACATGAGAAGTAGTTTGTGTATTTAGCAAGGGTACTTCGAGCCTTCCCCTGACAGTGATCTCAGTTATTTCAGAAGTGGGATAACCAGTTCATTTGTATATTTTTCTTTTTAAAAGAGGCTACTTTTTTCCAGTGCCTTTGCTGGCTGGAACCTCTTCAATTCTCTTACATTGCCCACTGTCGTTTTCACTGATACCAAAGCCATTGCAAATACATTTTTCCCATGAAAACGTGTTAAGAAAATAAATCACCACTGAAATGCCTTTCCATGTGTGGGCTTTTGTCTTCAGTGGCTTCACTAAGCTAAAATGAGTTGTTCCCCCAGCACCTCTTCTGGTGATAGGAGACTGGAACTTGGCAAAAGTGATGATGGATGGGAGAGACAAAACACTCCGGGTGTTGAATTTGTCTCCTGTACTTTTAGTGTCATGTGCAGCCTCTGCAGACCCCTAACGTGGGGACCAGAGTGCCAGGGAATGGAGGTTTATCTGCAGTGAGCCCCCATCAGGAGCTGGTGCTGCTGGAGAAGGACTTGGTGAGCATCCTCCCTCTGCACGACAGGACTAGGGGAGCATCCTCCCTCTGCACAGCAGGACTGGGGGAGCATCCTCCCTCAGTGCTGGATGGGGCAGGAGCAGGGACCTGCAGGCAAACGTGGAGGGGGCAGAGGGTAGCCGAAACCAAACAGCTGGGACTAGAAGCGGGATTGCGCTTGCCTGGTGATGTTAAACACTTTACCCATGTAAGCCTCAGCCAGGAATTATGCAGTGACTTACGTGTGCTCCCAACTTGCTCCAAGTACCACCACGTCCCCCGAATCCAGCCTGTCTGGGGACAAGCTGACTTTCCTCTAGCTGTACTTTGTAGGTTTTGGGGAAGGTACCAGCCTCCTTCTAACGAAGGGAACAAGCAAGGTCACCGCGCTGCTGGACCTGTCACTGTGCAGAGGCTCAGTTTTTCCTGCTGCATCTGAGCCCAAGGAGCCGTGAGCTGCCATGTGGCCCTGGGGCCAGGCCAGGAGGTGCAGCGGGAGCCCCTTGTGCCTCCCCCAGATCGTGGCACCACGCGAAGGACAGTGCCTGGCTGCTCTTCGCTGGGCTGTGGCAGCTGTCACAGTTATTGACTGGTCTGAGACCTCGCATGGGGTTGAATGAAAGGTTCCTCTGGGCTGGAAACAGCTGGTGATGGATTACTTTAATATTTCACTCAGTTCTGTTCAGAAACTTCTGACAGTCATGCTGTTTATTACAGGGATTTTGTTGTAAAGTACCAAAAACTCTGTGTCCCTGGCTGCTTACAAGTAAACTTGGATTCAAAATGTTTCCTGACCTTGGAAGGGTGAAAAAAAACCAGAGGCAGACAAATGTATCCACGTGATGTTTGAGAAAGTCATAAATCCAGGCTGGAATGAAAAGTAATTTAGTCATCCCTTTGGAGTTATTTTCCATGAGAAAATACATACTGAATATCAAATTTACATCCAGTTGCTTTGATATCAATGGTACTAGACAGTATGAATTTCTTAAAAGACAAGCTCTGAATTCATACCCTCTGCCTGGGCGGCCCAGGGCCGAGCTCGGGGCTGGAGCCAGGGTCGGGGGTCTCCGAAGGCTTCACGGCGGATGCGACGGGCCGGTTGGCACAGGGGTGTCTTTGAAAGGCTGCTGGCAGAGCTGCTGGGCGAAAACCGTGGGGACGTTGCGTTTGAAAGGTTTCTACATCCAAGAAAACCCTTAATTAGCCCCGCGATTAGCTGAGACGCGGGATGCAACCCCGCAGCGCTGAGCGCCCCTGCGAGGGGCTCCCGAGCTCCGGTTCGCTCCCCGGTAACACCAGCGGGGGTGGTGCCCCCCTCCCCGCCGTTGGGGGGGCACGTCCCGGGGGCAGGTGGGGCGATGCCCGCCCTGCTGCCGCCCCGGCGCCTCCTCCGCTCGGCGCCGGCCCCGCCGGCCGTGCCGGGGGGGAGAGGGGGGATCAAGGGGGGGATCAAGGGGGGGAGCGGGGGGAGGAGGGGGGGAGCAAGGGGGGGAGCGGGGGGAGGAGGGGAGTGAGCAGGGGCGGGGGTAGCGGGTGGGCGGAGGGGCGGAGCAGGGGGGGGAGCGGGGGGGAGGAGGGGGGGAGCAGGAGGAGGGAGGTGAACGGGGGGGGGGGGGGAGCCCCCCCGAGGCTCATACCGGCGGTACCCACGTGTGCCCGGAGCTGCGGCTCGCTCCTCCTGCCCGGGCATCTTCCCGGAGCGCTTTATAACGGCTCGGCTCTTCCTGACCCCGTTCGGCACCCACCGGCCCCCCGGCCCCGACCCCCGCACCCACTGTCCCCCCGGCCCCAGCACCCACCGGCCCCCCGGCCCCAGCACCCACCGTCCCACCGTCCCCGGCCCCAGCACCCACCGGCCCCCCGGCCCCAGCACCCACCGGCCCCCCGGCCCCGGCCCCGCTGGCCCGAGGGGCCCTGGCCGGTCCCGAGGGGGGGCCGTGGGACGGTGCCCGTCGCCACCGTTGGTTCGGGCCGCGATCACCCGCTTTCCGTTCAGGGCTCGCTGGTGCCCCAGGGAGCCCTCCCGGCTGGTGCGAACCGTCCGGGACCCCAAACCGCGATGGGGACGAGCGGGGGCGCAGGAGGGTGCCAGCAGCCCGGGGGCCCTGCGGGTCCCGGGGGGAGCAGAGCCCCCGCGCTGGGAGCTCCTCCTTGCAGAGACACCAGGGCATTTACCTATGAAGGTTTTCGCTGTATTTGTAATGATTTTTTAAATAATGATTAGATAATTTGAGGTGCAAGTGTTAGTGCTGTTGTAACTGGACTCATAATAACTGCTTCTCATATTTTGATTAGGCCAGTAAAAAGTTAATTAGACTAGCAATAAATCCGTGGCACCTCAGACGTGTGCTCCCTTCTGCCTGTAACAAGATTTTGAGTATAACAAATGAAGTGTGTATATTTTTATGGCAAGCCATAACACTTCCTCTGAGGTATCTTTGGTTTCACTGGATGATTCCAACTAATTGTCCTTGAATTCATTACAGGGAAAACTGCTGTTATTTGAAGGGAGATTTTTAGATGGGGAAAGTGACCGTTCGGTGGTGATGACCTGCCAGAATGTCTTACTGCGGAGCCCTGTGTTCAGTATTTCGGCATTCCTCCTTCGTTTCTGCTATGGCAAGGCAATAATTATCTTTGCTGGGTCATCTGCCTGGAGCGGGGCTTGTCTTCCCTTGGTAGGAAAGTAGCTCTGTGTTTCCTAGTTGCTGGACTAACGTTCTGAGCTGGCGAGGCTGAGCAGGGGCAGGAGGGGCCGAGCCTTGGGGAGCGGGCGCAGGGGCAGGGCTGCAGAGCCCGGCCGCCAGCAGCCTTTCCGAGGGCAGCTATCTTCTGTCCACAGCAGCTTTGGTTCATCACTTGCAATCCATCCACTGGGGTTGTTTTGTGAACACGTGAAAGCCATCATGTTTACACGGTTATGTACACACGGGGCGTACGTAAACAAGGAAACGAGATTTGCAGAGGTCGGGGTGGCAACCGTACTTCCTACTGGGGGCAGGTATTTTCTTGAAACGGCTTTTTTTTTTTCTTCTTCTCAGCATTTCAGTGAAGAAAGGATTTAAAAACCAGCATATTTTAAGGGTATGAATAATCATTCTCATCACTATCTGATTTGTGTTAACTTACGTAAACACTAAGAGTTTAGGAAAGTCATGTTGTCATTTGTCATTTTCTTTTACCCTGTTTTTGTTGAAGGTTTTTTGATAGGAAACCAGATGCAAAGCAGAGTACACGTAAGGAACAGACACCACCACAGAACTGATGTTTTGCAAATCCTTTGAAACTTTCCCGATATATTGATGTAAAACCTGTGCTCAGGCTGCACCAAACTGCTTGACATATGGATGTGTGCTGTTCCTGTCTGTCAGGAGCAGAAGAGCTGGCACAGTGAGCCAAACATGGTGGGATCTGGGAAAAAACAGCGTTCTGGTCCCCAGAAAAGTGAGAATTAATAAACGTACGGTGCGGCCCGCAGGACCCCCTGCTCCCTCCGCCCCGCGCCGGGGGCTGGCTGGGGGACTGTGTGCGGGGGTGACGGTTTGGTGCTCAGGACAGGCAGTGGAATAAAAGGGGCAGAAAATGCAGCGTGCTCTGTGTGTTGAGACCGTGCTTCGGCTTTAGCGGGGGCTTTCTGGTGCCACTGGGTAGCAGCTGGTGCCTTGGAGCATCTTGCTTTTGAAATGACAAGGAATTTGCTTCAGCTTCAGGTGCCTTGATCCACCTTAACTCCCTGAAGCAGCAGAGTACTCACCCGGCCAAATCCACATCCCAGCTTGGGCAAAAGGCTGGTTTCTTGCAAACAGCTGCTCCCTGGCTGCAAAGCCATAATCTTACACCCTGCACCTGGCTCGTTCTGCGCTTCGCGAGCTGCGCTTCTGGGGCCTGCAGCGACGGAGCAATGTCCCCTCTGCACCTCTCTCACCGTTTGGCTCTTTTTTTGGGAGTCACCGAGTAGGTCAGTCCGGTCTCGGCTCAGGAGGGCTCCGGCACAGGCTGCGTGAGGTGTTCCCACACTGACCGGCCCGGAGGGAGCGCGGCAGGGGCAGGGGCAGGAGCGGGCTGCGCCTCAGCCGGCGCTTAACGTGTTCGTATCACCTTGCTAACGCCACCGGAGAGACTCGTTACTGCCATTAAGTGATGGGCCACGGCTGAGACTTGTTATCATTATCTGGAAACGGTGCTGCACAAGCTGATGCGAGGGTACCAAAGAAAAGCGCCGTCCTGGCAGTTGTCCCCCGTCACGCGCGTACCAGCTCTCGCGCAGCACTGAACCGGCCGTGGGACGCAGCGGCAGCTCGACGGTTGGTATCGCTGCGATTCCCCTGACACTGGGGGCAAAAACTGAGCGTCCCTCCAAAGGAGAGGGGGGGCTGCGCCTGCCTGGAGGGGCTGACATCCCTCCTTTGGCACAGCCTGTCCGAAATGGGGGGAGACTGAGGCCGGTGGGTCAGCGAGGAGGGAGGGGCTGGCACGTCGCTGCCGGCTGCGGTGGCCTTGTGCGTGCCCCTGGGAATGGCATCGGGGCGCAGGGCATGGGGCAGCAGGGCCGTGGGGACGGGGAGCTGCATCCCCCACGGAGAGCAGCCCCGAGGAAAAGGCCGACGGCTCCCAGCCGCTCCGCGCCGTTCCTCCGCTCTGCGGGGGCTCCGGCCCCGGCGGGGAAAGGCGCTCCAGCGTGTGCTGAGGGACGTGGAGTGGGCATCAGAAACGCCCGCAGAGAGGTGCAGCACACGGATCAGACACTGCCCAGTGGGCGCCTTTGGGCGTAGGGAAAATAGACCAGGCAAGACCCAACTATTTTCAGTTAGAATTTAAAAGAAACTGCTGATTTTTCAGAAGTGTATTAGCTGAAGTACAGATGAAAGAATAACAAACCGCAGCAACTGAAAAGATGTCTGCCCACTTTTGGCAAGACCAGGGCTATGACTCGGTGCTGAGGCTATTTGCTAGGTTCATACCAGAGTGATGTGAGGAAAACTGTGACTTCAACATTCCTGTAAGTGAAGGACAGGCTCAATTTCTTTGTTTCTCAGATGAGCGGGAAGAGATAGCATGTCCCATAGTGTCCATTTAAAAAAAAAAAAAAGGAAAGAAATCACCTGTGCCTAGTGCGGTGCCATTATAAAGCAGTAGCCTCTGAGCTGAGTTTATCTGTACACAGGAGTTTGGTCTCCAGCTGGTACTTAAATGAGGCACTCTCCTCAGTGAATGCATTTTCAGAGAAAGTCCGATGTTGGATGGCTTTTTATATAAACGTTTCAGCAGAAGAGACCCCAGAGTGCTGGTCTGGGGTTGCAGCTCACATTTAAAGTGTATGTACAGAAAAGCATTTTCCTTCCTTTCTTGGAAAAGCCTCCAGATGAAACTATTACCATAACGGCACAGCACATCAGCTGTGTTGCACAGACACACAAACCTGAGTGTTTCTTAAAAATTAGCTAATTTATTGGGGTCTTGGCATAGGGTGGTGCATGGACAGGGAAGGAAATCCCTGCCGAGCCTCGTTCCTCCCGTTATGAACCTGTCCCGTCCCGTGGGCGGTGGGGAGGGAGGTTGTGTCCCAGCTCTGCCCCTCTGGCTCTGTCTCTGCCTGGGACCCATCTCGCTGCTCTGGCCCTGACACAGCTCCTCCAGGCAGGCAAGAGCGAGACAACCCCCTGCACGGCTGCTCGGTGCCGCCGCGGGGACAAGGATGGGGACATGGTGCAGTGACAGCTCATGCCGCTCGCCCACCGAAGGGGAAAGGGGCCACAGCCATGGCATCGTTACCCGGACGGGTCCAAGGGCGCTGCGAGGCCTCGGCGACACCGAGTACAGGAGAAGCGTGGCTGGCACAGAAAGGGCTCTGGCGGGGCATTCCCACAGGGACGCTTGTTTAGGGGACAGCACACTGGGCTCCCGGTCGCGCGGTGCTGACCGACCCTTGCTGCCGGTCCCCTGCGACGCGCCGCTCCTCCTGCAGCGCTGGGCACCGGGGCTCGGCCACCCCCCACCCTAAACCGCGTCTTCGTTGGTGAGCGAAGGGAAGAGCGATGCTCCGACAGCTGGGATGCAGAACGGCGGCTGGGGGATGGAGAGGAAAGGAGAAGTGGTTTTCTCCACTGACCTTGTTATGAGTTTTGCTCGCATGAATCTTCGTAACAAGCAAATACATTTTTAATGCAGTAACGGGGCAGGTGAGTCACAGGGAAACCTCGGTGCTCAGCCCGGCCGCTGAGCCCTGCCACAGATGCTGTGAGATTACAGGGCTAGAGCGCAGGATCCAGGGGAAACCCTGTTTTGGGATCTGAGGTGGGGGAAGAGCACTAGATTCTGTGGACAAATATTGTTTCCCTGGGTTTCCCGTTCCCGCCTACAATCAGAAACAGTAATGGCCTTTCACCGTCACTTTTCAACACCCGCCCCCCCCCCCCCCCCCCATTTTTTAGTCAGAACGTCTTGCAGGCAGACTGTGCTTTTCCCTGGTATTTCCACACGTACTGCTTCTAGCACAGCAGAGCCTAGCTAATGCCGAAAGTCTTGACAAGTGTTACTGGAATACAAAGGCCTTAATCCCAGTGCAAACACTTCCTGTGTTTTGCTTTAAAACTTCGGTCGGGGTTTCCGCTGCCAACTTTACCTGCTCAGCTTCTGTGAGACACCTGGGCGTTGCTGTCTTTTACATGTATTTTCTGCACAGTACTTTGATATCATGGGTAGAATAACAAAATAAGTATGAGAATGACATAAATTGAACTACCTTTAGTCATCATTAAATCCAAAGTAATTCCTACAAACCGTTTGGCCCAACACCTATAAAGTGAACACGCGGGTCTCTGTGAGAAATGTGAGATGTGCCAGAAGGCTGATTATCTCGTGCGAGATACGTGGTGTCGCTAGTGCCCAACCGGAACAGGGCAGGAGTAGGAATATATCCTCCATTCTGGCCTTCCTATATGCTGGAAATAAAATCAGACACTTCATCTGAGAGCACTGCCCTGCTGTTCATTCATCTGTGCAGTAGGTAAAACAGGCTAACTTGGCCCTTCTGTGAGCCTGATGGATAGCCTCATTTCATCATGATGTTACTTAGTTAAATGTTGTGTTCATGACAAATGATTTGCCAAGCTAAGCGACTTGGGACATTTTGATTAAAACCCTTGCGTAATTTTATCTTCTTAATTGTTTGCACCTTGATTCCACTAAACAATTACATACATGTATGTGTATTTGAGTACTGACTTTACCATTTAACTACAATAATGTTGAAAGTTCCAAATGGTAAAAATAGATTGCAATGTGAGTATGAATTCAAATCCTGCAAGAAGTTATAGAGCGTTGACATGTCTCTAGAAAATCAAGCCACGCCACGTGAATTGGCGGACCTTGGGTATGAAGGCAGACGGAGTTTCGTTACCTGAAGCAGCGCAAAGCCGTGCTCTGAGGAAGCCACGGCCAAGAAACGTTTCCCCTGTTACTGAGGCTTCTGGAAGGCAAACAGTGCAACGCGCACGCCCAGCGCCGGCTGCAGAAGGCTGGGAAGCGTGAATGGGGTGGGGGAGGCAGGCGGCACCGGGGCAGGAGAGCAGCAGGAGCTGCCGTGTCCGTGCTCGCACCGCTGCTCACACGGCCCCGTGCCGGGCCCTGCCTCTGAACTTGGCTAAAGGCTCGCGCCACGGTGACTTTCCAGGCTGGGTACGGACCCTTGGCAGCTGCCCCGAGCCCACCGTGACACCCCGAGTCTGACGCAGAGGGCCCCGGCGCGGCGGGCACCGCTGCTCTCGGCACTGCCGCGGTGCCGCCCAGGCACTGCTGCAACACTGAGAACAGGTTCTGCCAAAATTGGGGTGGTGCAACAGTCCTCCAGGCTCCTTACACCATGAGTACGTTGCTCCTGGGGCACCGTCCTGCCCCGGGCTCAGGAGTGCAGGGCTGACGCCTCGCAAGAGGAAGGGCTCGATAGGGAACACATCGTCAGGGAGGACCAGCCTCACCCCAAACTGCTTCCAGACACACACGGGGCTCCCAGTACCCCATGAATGCACTGCCAGCTGCTAAGGAGGGACACATGGAGGCCAGGCTGCTCACAGGTGGGCTAAGCCAGCTAACCACGCACCTACTGACTCAGCAACTACCAACCACAAAGGCTCCCTATAAAATTGGGTCCAGCTGCCTTTTTCTCCTTCTGTCAGTTTTTCAGGCCTTGCTTGTGTTCCTGTATAAGGTAAGTCAGGAGACAGTAGTGAGGCTCGCTTATTCTGAAATAATGCCTTATGCTTGTGTCGGAACGTGTAAATGTTTGCTTGCTTTTAGGCTCTCTAGAAAGATTGTTTCTGAGGCTGGAGAGGGTCTGGCGCCTGGGAGGGATCAGGCTATTTGTGAAACAAAAACTTTGGTGAATTGCCAGGCTACAAGATTGGCATATATGAGAATAAATAATCTGGGCTCTGCTAGGTAGGGCTTCTGCGTGTGCAGATGGAGAGCGTATGGGGGCTGGCAGGCAGGTCTTAATGAAACTTGCTGTGGTATCTGCTGTCAGCGTCCAGCAAAGACAGTATCTCCTGAACGTCTGCGCAGGGCTGTGGTGTTGAGCGCCGAAAGACACACAGCGAGGGATGGCTCCTGCCACAGCAAACCATAGGCAGAGCTAGGGATGCTGGAATAAACTTCATCCCCCCTTTGCAGTGGTGCCAGACATGCAGTGCTCTGAGTACTCAGCTCAAGACCTGTGCTTTTGCACCCTGGGCTGGGGAGGGGGTCCTCCAGTGCTGGGTGCAGCATGCCATGGGGGGCTTCGAGGGCTGAAGTGCCTGCACCGTTGCCAGCTGGAGACCTATGGGTCATCCTGAAAGCTGAACTGCAGCTCCCTGGTCCGAGTGGCAAAAGGTGTGAGCAAAAGGAGGGAACATTGTCCCGTTTCCCAGGTCCTGAGCCTGATGAAACCAGCCTTAACCTCGTTCACAGGCTGCAACGCGGCCCCCAGCTCTGCAGCCTAAACCACGTGCATTGTTTGTTTGCGTGGGTAGGTTTTGTGTACGAGGCTGGTAATTCCTGCAGCGGGGATGATACTTTCCCACTTACATGAGCAGGCACAACAGGCTCTGAACCTGCAGTTTAACTAGAGCATCTCCTTCTCAAACTAAAGGAAAAAAAAAATCTCTTCTCAATTTGAAGACAGCAAGTGCTGATCAGATGATACTGGCCCACTTCAGAGGATTTGTTTGATCCTTTTCTAAGTGGCTTAGTCTCCTTTACACTGAATGTACAAAATCTTTTCTTATATCCAATTAAGATTTCTTCTAGGTACGGGGAGCACTTCACTCCCTGTTCAGAAGATCTCCTCTCCCTGCTGCAGGAGAGCTGGGCGCACAGAGCGAGCTGGCACTCGGAGGCACGGGGAAGGTGGGAAGTGCCTCGCTTGTTTTTCTGGTCAATTGAACAGGGTGTTTCAGAGGCACAGACACAAAACAACTGGCTGCGCTGCACTTGTCTGCACAAGTACCTGGAAGTGTGGGGCAGAAGCCGGGTCTGCTGGGGCGATGCTGCGGGTGAGCAGCACCTGGCCCCGGGGCAGGACCCTCAGCTGCACTTTCCTCCCAGTGCCCCAGGTGGAGGCACACTGGGGAGACCAGTGTGGTCTGTCTTCCTGCTGTTAGGGCCAGACTGGGTGTGAGGGGTCTGGGGAACTGCCTTGGCAGGACCTGCCATGCTGTCCTTTGCCCTCGCCTTCTGCGGGGGGCCATCACTGCCACACCGACCCTGTGGGGCCGTCGCATTCGGGTGTAGCCACGTGGGGCTGGTCCCATGTCCTCGTCGGCTGTGGATCATCTCTTGGTGGGGGAAACGGATGCACTAACATGCTAAAAGGACAATTTTCAGAGAGATATTATTTTTCAGTGCATTCCCTGATGTCTGAGTGACATAAAACCTGTATGCACTTTTTTGAACGCTGCTGCTGCTGCCGACACTGTGCAGAGGGGCAGTGAACTGAGTCCTCTCCTTCTGCATCTTCAGATGCTTCTGCTTGCACGGCTGGTTGGTCAGTTATATTTTAGCAATGCCTTTGAAGGCATTTTGTTTGCACAGGTGTCACTGAAGATTAAGTTTAGCATGTGAAGTCTATTATTTGGAGCTCATGCTTCCCCTATTCCCAGGAAGAAACTTGGCCCAACTGTCAGAGCCTTGGAGAGGTTTGCCGAGCTGGCAGCTAGAAATATAAACATCTTTTAGCAGCTCTTTTAATCTAACAGAAATAAAGCCTAGAAAAAGCCAGTCACTGAAAGCTAAACCCTGACAAACTCAGACTAGACATAAGACATTGGTCGTGATGGCTGGCCACGATTAACCAGAACTGCAGCTCAGCCTGGGGTATAGCCGGCGCTCTATCACTTGACATCTTTGCATCAAAACTGGGTGTCTCCAAAAGCTGAGAGCTGGTGGGTTGGTTGGTTCACAGAAGATGAAGCTCTGAGGCTGAGGGGGCCTTTGCTCCTCACCACCATCAGGGGATACTTCCCTTAGGATCCTGGTGACCGCTCTCAGGGCTGTGTATAGATGGGAGGTGGCTTTATTTTAGCAGGGTTCAGAGCTGCTGTGACTCAAACGCTGGTAGATGAATCCGTATCTTGACTTTTTATTGTTTCCCCTCTTTCCTTGGGTTTAGTGATCAACAACATTATCATTGACAATCTCTTTGGAAGATGACTGAAACTCACAGTAGGACAAACTCTTTGCTCATTACTCATTCGTGATTGCCAAACTTTCCTGTATGATAAATTAGGCTAGTGGATTAATTGTAGATGCAGTGTATCTGCCAGCAAGTGAGAGATCCCAGAGCTGAATCCCTGGTGCTTCAGAAGATGGGTGATCTCACATGAAGAGTGGTGGTACTTGGCCATCGGTCCTTCTTCCTCAGGAGATATCACACCCCAGCAATTCCAACGCTCTTGCCCTAGTGAAGTTCCTGTCATCCTCTTCGAAAATGTCTCCATTCCCACCTGTAACACCTCAGCTCAGTGTAGCTATTTCCCTGTCTACATGGCTGCCTGCTGTCATGCCTGATAGTTTTGCATGTTACAAAACTAATTCTACTTTTGGTTATGCACGGTCATTGTTGGTATTAAGTTTCTGTTTATTAGAATTATTTCATAAAGTACTATTGAACAAAGTCAGGTATTTGAAGGAATTAGCTAATATCTAATCTTTCAAGTCAAGACAGGCTGTTAAGTCACACTATATTCTCTGATGTACTCAGATGGTGAGCAGTTCCCAGTAGAAATGGTCTTTTCCTGAGCAGTCAGTACTTGGTACGATGTTTTCCTCAATGTAGCTGAGGAATCTAGCCACTACCACATATGTTGGTAATAGCGTCAATGAAAGGTAATCCCTGAATTAACTGAAAATTGAATACTTGCTCCTCAATAAATCTGTGAGATTTATATGAAGTTTTATATGAATTAGTATATCCTTAGGAGTAAAATTTAAAGGCTTGAAATTCTCCATAGAGCCAGTTTAAAGATCCTTAATCCTTCTAAAAGTAGTTTACTGGTGTTAGCCTGGTAAGCACTTAGAGATACACTCATTTCTGTCGCTGGGAAGTCTCTGCTGCGGAGGTGGGTTTGCAGGGGGAGTCGGGTACTAAATATTCTGAACAGCAGCCAGCCGAAGCAGAGCCTGGTGATGCCAGTGAAGCAGCGGCTTGTCGGTAACAAATCGCGAGCTCTTCGTCAGTCAGGAGAGGAAAACTGAGGGAGGGCTGGGCTCGCGGTGGCACGTGGGGCCGGCAGTGCTGCGGCCAGGGATAGGCGCCTCCCTGGACCACGCAGCTTTTGGGGGCTCCGCAGGCGCGGTGAGAGGTGACTTCAGAGGTGCAGAGGGTGAAAGCCCGGGTGGTTTGCTCTGTGCCCTGCCCTCCCTGTGCCGTGTGATGAGGTGGGCTGGGTCTGTGTTCCCCCATCACTGATGGCTGTGGGAGTCAGAGGGAGGAAGGTGCCAGATTTTGGGAATGGCCCATCCCATCCCTGATGGCGGGCAGGGACATGGCATCAGGAATGTGATGCAGGTCACGGCAAGGCACCAGCTCTTGCGGTGCAGACCCTCAGCACCAGCTGTGGACCATGTAGCTGGCAATGTCTGCTGGGTCACTGCTAGGAGTCCCTTCTCCAGACCACCTCTCCCACTGTCTAGGGTCCTAGCTCTGCTGAGGCCAGAAATCTTAGGGCCAGGGCTTTAGTAAAGCTCCTGCCCTGATGGAGGGAGCAGCGTATGCTGCCTTTATTGGCAAGGGTGCCCTGTACCACGAGACATCTCTAGAATAAGGAGGCCACACTATTTCTTCCTACCATGTAGCAGTTTGTCCAGGAGGTGCAACTTTCCCGTTGCATTACGCTGATCCCAGCAGCAAAACGGATCTTCCCTTGGAAGAAGTCAGAGCATGACTTCAGTTGATATCCCTGCAGAACAGGAGCCTTATCGGAGGCTTGTGCAAACCATCACTGCCCCTGACACTGTTGTGTGTTTTCTCCTCCTTTTTTTGGTCTGACAGCCCCTTAGGGAACCTCGCTGGGCAGCTCTTGTCAGCAGCGCCCAGGACTGCTGTAGTACATGCTCCAAAATATCTCGCCAAGCGGTGGGAGCAGGCTGTAATGCAGATGCCAGCACGTGGTACAGGAATGGCCTCTGGGCTTTGATCTTTCTCAGTCTTCAGTGTTTCTTTATATATGGGGGCTGTAGGGATCAGTACATTGAAATGCTCACCACGTTCTGAGGAGGCGACTGCTTTTCATTTCTTGGTAGAAGTTAAGCCAGCTGAGCCTCATGTAAGGTTGGGCTGGTGGCTGGAAATCACAGCAGGTCAGAAAACATCGTTCTGGGCAGTGCTGAATGGCTTCAACTCTGCTGGACATTGTGCTGTGCAAGCAAGGAGCTTTCTCTGTCCTTCGCTGTGTTGCAGAAGAAAGAGAACAAGGTTTGTGAAACTGAAGAGCTGACCCTTTTGCCAAATGCAGCTTTTCCTATTAGAGCTTCTGGGCCAATACTGCAGTCCCCAAAGGTATTGATGGGGACTGTTCAAGTTTTAAGTAACATTTGGCAGAGATGAATTCACATTTTTCAAGACTGTTGGTGCAGTTGCTCTCAGAGATTACCTTCTCAGTGGTGTGGGGTCTAAGTGCACATTAACAGCCACTTTACTTTCACACTTGCTCCAGAGGCTCACCTCTGTAGGTGTTTTTAGAAGTACTGACTTTTCTGCAGTGTGACCTTTCGAGCAGTGAAATTACAGAAGCAGCAGACTTCTCCACAGACTCACTTGGATTATTTTACAAGTAGAAAGAATAAGTCTTAAAACAAATCTTCACTTACAGTCTTAAATTAAGTAGTTGCAAGGAGCCCTCCCGATTCCCCATGGGCTGTGCTCTGTCCACGTGATAGATCTGCCTTTGTCATCAATATCTGATCCTGGCGTGTTCCTGTGTGGCCCTGCACACCTCCTTGGTTTGCCCTTCACAAAGCAGCCGTCGCTGCTGCGTGCCATGACGGCGATCACAACCAAAGCTCGCAGGCACTGGGGACTGCTGAGCCTTGCAGAGAGTTTGTGTTTATTGCTGGTTCATTTGTGGTACCTCACGATGCAAGTGCTTCCTGCTCCTCCCCGCCCGCCCCCCTGCCCCCTCACCCGAGGAAGTTCATAATGAAACAGCAATTTCTTGTTCCTTTGGGGACTGAAATATGCTTTACCTTGGTTTTGGACTGTTCATCTTGTACCTCTGAGAGGTCTCCATCTGACATACTAAGCTGGCTTAGATGTCTTTAATCTTGTCTTTTTAAAATTTTTTGGCTTTTTTTCCCTCTTTGATCCATGAAATGGGGCACTGCTCCTCAAGCCCTGTCTGGCTTTGGGACAGCTGATCTCGCTGAATTTCAGCCGCCTCGGCAAGGGCTTTGCTGTCCGCAGCTGCTGAAGCGGGGGTGGATCTCACCAAAGCCGGCAACACCTTTCTTCCCACTGGTGTCATCACCGAATTGCACTCTGCTGTCTCCCCGTTTAGCCTGGGCCTGGCTGAGCTCCCCAAGCTTCCCCCGGCCCCCAGGCGTTTTCAGCCTCTTGCCCTTCCCTGTGCACGGCTCTGCCAGAGCCCGGCAGGCTGCAATCCCAGGGGTGTCACCCCAAGCTCTGCAGCTCAGACCTGTTCCTCCCCAGCTCCTGCTGTCCCAGCCCTACCTCCCAAGGGCTCTCATCTGTCACCCTATGCCTCCTGTGGATTTTCTTTGGGCAATTTTACTATTCACAGAGACTTGGAAGTGTGCTTATGACCTGTGGGTGTGCAAGAAATGTGTTTATTGGCCAATAAAGAAAAGAGACATCTGGTGCTGAGGTGGTCAGGGCTGATGGTATGAGCGGGCAGAGAGCGGCGATGTGCTGATGGCTGCGGTTCGTGTCCCTGCCAGGCTGGGCTCGTCTGGCTGAGCAGACAGGGCTGGGCTCTGCTCCCCCGCGCTGGAGTGGTGTGGATTTCACACTGCTGCCTCTTGTTTGAGTTGGTAACTATTCATGCCTCGTGGAATTTCAATTCTGTCTTTGTTTTTGCTTTTACCTTCACAGCTTTAAACTAACACACTCTCACTTGGACTGCCCGGCAATGCTTTTGCACTGAAGGTCAGCCAGGGCAGCGCAGCTGTACCTCCAGAACAGAACAGACTGTTTCAGTTGGAAGGGTCCTGCAGTGATCATCTAGCCCAACTGCCCAACCACTTCAGGGCTGACCAAAAGTCCCAGCACGTTGTTAAGGGCATTGCCCAAATGCCTCTCCAACACTGACAGGCTGGGGGCATCGACCACCTCTCCAGGAAGCCTGTTCCAGAGTCTGAGCACCCTCTTGATACAGAAATGCTTCCTAATGCCCAGTCTAAAGCTCCCCTGGTGCAGCTTTGAACCATTCCCATGTGTCCTGTCCCTGGATCCCAGGGAGCAGAGATCAGCGCCTCCCTGGTATTCAGTGATAGGACATGCAACAAGGGGCTGCAGTGTTCCCAGACGTGCAGAAAAATGCACTTGCGCTGTTGGGTCTGTGTTACTGCTGGGTTCTGGTTTAGGTTGGGCAAAAACATACAGGACATGATGACACGTGCAAGTGGCTGTCCTGGTAGGGTCCAAGTTTCTGCCATGGAGACAGAGAAGATCCCTCAGTAGTCTCCCAAGCTGTTAAGAAGGGCATGACCTGTTCTACCTTCAGCTGAAATGCTCAGCTCATGGCAAAGTATTTTGCCTATTGGAATGTTTTTAGCAGCCATAGGGTCTCCTTCTCTTGCAGGCCCTTTGACTGAAAACTGCTCAGAGCACAGAGCCCACCGTGCTGCATGGGAACATCACAGCACCAGCCTGGCCCAGCAATTAAGTGTGTGTTTAATGGAGAAGCGCTGCCTGCCACCAAAGTCTGACTACGAACACTGCAAGACTGCCGGCCTAAAAGGCATCGTGATGCTGAAATTGGATGTATTTGGCTTAGGTCAGCGCTTTCTGTCTTTAGTCATAGAGAGTACAAAGGGTTTATTGACCATCTTAGACTAGCAGTTACCCCTTCCTCTGGAGGCAGGAGTTGGCTTTTGTGGTGTGTGGGAGGCACGTGGGATGGCGTGGGTGCCATCAGCTGCCCCAGAAGACCCAGCACACCCAGCATGGAGACCCTGGTCCTGCCCAGGAGGTGAGCGCTGGGTGGGAGCACCCGGCCCCGCAGGGTCCCTTGCTGAGGGTCCTGGCAGAGACCCAGTGCTGAGGTGCCCTTTTCTTCTGCGTCCCTTCAGCGCTGGGCTGGGACCTCTTCTTCCTCTGTTATTCTTTTTGCTGCAGCTTCAAAATAATTAACACTTCTTTGGAGAACAGAGGCTTCTCAAAGCATTTACCATCTGGTATCACTTACCACATTAATCATAGTCCAAGGAACAAACTAGTTTTGACTTGAGGTTTCCTGAGTAACTGGATTTCTCTGTTTCAGATGCTATTATTGATAAGTCTGAAGTTTTTGCGAGATACCGTATGTTCATGTCATCGCTTGAAAGGAAGAAAGCAAATAAAAATAGTCCAAAAACCCCAAACCTGAAAACAAAACTTGGAGTCTTCTGATTTTTGTACTGAGGCCTGGGAAAACATGATGTCTACATTTTTGACAGTATTACAATTTAAACTTTCATGACCCAAACTGAAAAACATACCTCTGGCAATATTTTAATATTGATAGGCAAAATTGTGATTCATCAACATCAAACTGTTTAATTCATTAGCCAACAACTCCTATGCAATGTGGGAATACATTTAAAAGAGAATGAGAGGAGACCAAGTATTAATTATGCAGTCATTGCAAATTAAATTTTATGTCGCAAAGAGCTTCCTATGTATTAACACTTCAGAACCTGTTTCCTGCCCTTGTTTTTAAGTTCTTTTGAGGTACATGGATATGCTGTGTTTTTAAATCAACTTGTCTCAAAAATGGTAGGCAGAACTGAGTATGAAAGACTGACATAACAAAACCATGGTTTTGGTGGAGGTGAAGTTTTTAAGTTTTCTGACCTCTGTGTGTGTGTGTGATTCTTGTACACGGTATGAATTGTCATTAATAAGTTTGTGCCTTGTTATGCTTTCGCTGCCTTTTGTAACATTCACCTTGACCACACGATCATATTAATACTGGTGTCTCTTCATCCTCGCTGAGGTGCTGCCGTCCGACAGCAACACAAACACTGGCAGCTGTGGGGTGTGAAGAGAGGTGGGAGGCAGCCAGTTCGGAGGGCCGAGATGCTCCAGGTGGGCGATGTGCCGCTCGTGCCCTCGGCTCCGAGCTGGCGCGCAGGCGTTACTCCGGTTTGCTGCCTCTGAACGGGGCCGCTCCGGGACCTGTGCCCCATCAGCCCAGCGGCGCGGAGCTGCGCTGCCCGTGCTCTGCTGCCGCCGGCAGCACGTGGGCTCCAGCCGGTGCTTGCCCGGCGCTGGGCTGCCCGGGCCGGCGGGCGCGTTGCACGAGGGAAGCCTCCAGCAGTCACAGCAGCCAAGAGGTTTCTGTGGAGACGGCAGTGGCCGGGTTCTGGACCCCTCTCCTCGCCAGCTGGTGAGCGCCGGCCGAAGGACCCACGGGAGCGCAGAGCGTTTGGGGGGACCTTCCATCTGTTAGATGAGGGGAGCACCCTGCAGCCTGAATGGGCAGAGGGGATTATCCGGACAGCGGGGAGCCTGCAGACCTGCTGCCTGTGGCACTGAAGCAAAGGCCCGTCTTCCCAGGAAAGAGCCAGATATTGTGAAACATCTTGGAATGGTGAGGAAATACTGTCTGTCCCCAAGACAGAAACTGCGTTTTCATCTTTGCCATATTGCTGATGTTTAATTTTTAATTGCTCTGCGATGTGGTGATCTCCATAACAAAGCTAAATATGTCCTGAAGATAAGAAAGCTGCTGGGTGCTCTCAAAGCCAGAGCTTGAGCTGAAAGCCAGAATGAGCCATTTGAGAGCCTGAGCTGAGGCAGCCGTTTCCTACGGTGCCACACGCACAGCATTAGGCTGGAGGACACCAATGGCATGGAAGCTTTTGGGAGCGAAATTCTCCGTAAGGCTGGAAGGACACGCTGGGGTCAGAAGCCCTCGCCCTGCCCCGAGAGGTCTGGAAAGACGGCTGAGCCCTAAAAGGCACACGAATCCTTCACTTCACACCATCCCATTAAAAAGGTACAAGGGGTGGGTGCCAGACTGGGAGAAACTTAAGCTCAGTAGTTTTAAGAGCAAAGATCTCGAATTCCTCCCTGCCTTGCCGGTAACATATTGATTAAATTGGAGCCAAACGCTGCGTGCATTTGGCTGGAGCAATTTCTTCAAGAATGTTTTCCTAAATTAGGGATGATAGTGATAATGCTCCTACTTCTTGGCTGTTGCCTACTACTGGCTGAGATTTCATCTGCTAACAACCGTGTTTCTGAAAACTCGCAATCTGCTTTTACAGCTACTTCACAGAGTATGTGAAAACACTTCTTGACAACGTTGCATTCATGAGCCTTGATATTTCCATGGTATAACTGATTTTTGTGTGTAAATTATTGTGTTTCTGCTCCTTGACATAGAGGTGCAATTTTATTAAACAGGTTCTTTTTTTTTATTTCATTTCAGATCATCTTTTCAGTGAGTTTTACATTTTTAAATCTTTAGTGCAAGGACTAGAAGAGATCTTTCCCCCCTGAATACGTGAGGATGCAGGCAGGGATGCCCCTAGAATATTCTGGCTCCATTTGTGGTTTTGTGTACTCCTCTGTGGTTTCTACAAATACTTTTTGTAAAATCATTCCTCAAATGTTTCCAGAAAAACGGTCAAACATTTATGAATGCCAGAAAATCTGGTAATTGTTTTTAAACTAACGAAGAAACTCCTCATTTCCTTCATGAAAATGCTGTTGTGGGGCACTTACCTTCTTCATCCTAGTTCATGGTATGTGATTGATGCTTTCCAATTAATTATTATTAATATTATTATTCATATTATATAAAATATGAATATTTGTCAGGAAAAGTATTTCTTTTTCTTTTTCTTTTTCTTTTTTTAACATGGAATTATTTTTTTTAGGGTGGGGCAAATAATTATGAGTACTAAGCTGAAATTCCCTAACGAAGGGGTTCAGCGCTGCCACCAGGGAAGCAGCTGTGACTGCTGATACGCAAAATTCACCCTTCTCCTGAGGCATGATGTGTTCCTCACCGGAGAGGTTTGTTCATGAGTTCACCAGGTCGGGGAACGAGGTCCCTCTGCGTCAGGCCCCAGAAACACACTGTGGGAAAGGCGCTTGGGCACGTGTGTGAGGTGTTTTTATCGTACCAGGGAGAATCTCAAGAGCGGTCCAAAGAAACGGAGCAATGGCAGAGGAAGAGCTGTCAGACACACGCCTCTGGCTCCTGCCCCCAGGCCAGTGGCTGCAGCCTGGCGAGGCTTTTGCTGTGGCAACCCGGGCAGAGCGGTCAGAACGGTTTTCGCTTGCAATGGTTGAAACCAAACCAGCTCATGTCTGTAGCTTGCTGGCACTGGGGAGGGAACTGCCTGGTACTTGGCTTGTAATTCTTCAGACTCCGTGTAGATGTTTTATGTAATTTTAGATATCCTGGCAACTGGCAGTGATTCATACCAGCTCTGCTGCTGGCTACCTCCCCACCAAAACAGCTCCCCTGCGGCCGCAGCTTCTACCCGCCCCCCCAGCATTACATCAGCTCACGCTCACCGTAAGCCCACCGTCGGTTGTGCCGTGACGCGATGTCCCTCAGCCGTGCTGGTCAGCATCTGGCCCGTGGTGCCTTGGTGGTTCCTGCCCCATCACACCAGCCTGGGGAGGGTTGTGCAACCGCGCCGGGGGTGCGCAGGGAAATGGAGAGCTCTGTCGTTCCCACAGCAGCAGACCGTCGCCCCTGGACCAGGGGTGGGAAGGAGGGTAAGTTCAGAGCTGGGAGTCCACTGTTCCTGATGCCATGGGCAGAGGAACCCCTAATCTGCTGGCTTGCGCAGGGTGCTTTGAGGGGTGAGCGGGGAGTTTTGCCAGGTAGGTGGTGGCCCTCTTCTACTCACCTCTGTCCTCAGCCCTGAGAAGAGCTGGTTGCTGAGTGCGTGCTTGGGCCTGTCCCGTGGGTTAAACTTGGTGCAACTGTATGTTGCCAGGGTTAGAGAAGAAGAAGAAAGGCTCAAAATTTGGGTTGAAGGACTTCACACACTCCTGCAGTACTGGCACATCCAAAGGCAGCCAGATGTGTCTTTATCCACCCGGCATCCTCGGTAGGAGGGCAGAGAGGGAAATGGGTGGATACAGAGGTAGCACTGACAGCGCCTACATAAGCTCAGCCAGAAAAGACTGAGCTGGCCTTCAGGCTGATCGCAGTTTCTGGAGACTGTTTAGAAGGCGGAGGTGAGGAATGAGACACACGAACGGTGGACAGAGCTCATTACACAAAGAAAAGCTCTTGGTGCTCAGACTCAGCTAGACAGGAGCAGGGAAGAGGCAAAGGTTATGTCTCTGTGTTAATAGGTACAATTAAGCGTCCCTGACCTTAGGTCACAGCTGTACTTGTTTCTCTCGTGCTCCCACACAGCATTTGTTTTATTTTTTATTTTCTCTAGTTGTTTTCTGTTTGTTTGGTTGCTTTTTGACAGCTGTTTGTGGAGCCGGAGGTCTCTGTAGGGCAGGCAGAATGAGAGACCAGTTCTTTCACCGCCCCTACGAAGCTCTCTCTCCACCCCAGTTACCATCAGCAGTAGCTGACCTGAGAGATTAGCACCATCATCACCATCTTTGAGGTGAGCTAATGGGAGCCACCACATGACAAAGCAGCTCACCAGGGACAGACCTGCACGTTCCCCAGTTTACAAATTGTCTGTGCTGACTGGAAGAAGCAGGGAGGCTCCTGCTGTTTGCTGGTATCTTGGAGTCGTGAGTGGGGGGGATGGAGCCTGGCTGAAGGCGAAGGGGGGCACCCCTGCGTGTGGAGCTTGGGGGACTGTGAGGCTGATGTACTCTGTACCGCACCCCTGGGAAGCTCCACGCTTTGCATCAGCCCTGTGCTGCTGCCTCACCTCCGCTGTGCTCAACCCCTGCTGCTAATCACGTTACGAAAGAGAAATGCGGAGGTGCTAGGTGGGCAGGCTGTGAAATTTGCAGACGCTGCCCCGGACACGCGAGGAAGCGATAATTCTCTGCTGTTCTGCGATGCACTGCCTTTGTGCAACACGGCGAGAGCTGGGGGATCTCCTTGGTGAAAACACGGCGTGACAGGAATAGTGAATGGGCTCCTTGGGGACCGAGATCTGCGGATGCTGTTGGTATGACGGCTGAGCCTGCTTCTCCGTTTCGTAATGCTTAAATTGTTGAAGTAGAACAGCATCTTGATTGGGAAAATTTTGGTCTAAAATTGTAATAATTTAGGCAATGAATTATTTAACTCAAACAAATGCACGCAAAGGCAAGAAATGAAACTCTTCATGCCTGTTGTGTGGTGATGGGAAGGAAATGGAAATTATGCTTTGACTAGGTGATGGCAGAAGGTACCAGCTATAGACACTATAAAATTAAATGACATGGGAGAAGAGGACCAGCTTTCAAGGGTACCCTAACTGTGGGGAAATAAGTTCCTTTCAATCAATTTTCTCTCCTCCAGAAGATCAAAAATTCTTTATCTAACCCACATCTTATTCCAGGTGTTATTTGTATAAAACCCAGCCACTAGTTTCTATTTTCAGTGATGTCAGGATTCTCACCGTAGAGGGGAGGTGGAGGCTGTCTGTCAGCTCCTGCCGAGCAGGGATCCCATAGCAGTTCAGGTGTTTGGGTTTCCCACACATGGCCAAACCTTTGCCTTCCTCCAGATAAAATGTCTCTCCACTCATTTTATACAGGGAGGAGGAGTTGAACTTGTTCAGAGCTGTTGTGTGAGCCTTCGTTCTCCATCCTGGTGTGACAAGACCCGGCTTCTCTTGACGTGGAAGTAGTCAGTCTGAGAACGAGTGAGAAGTGGTTCGAGACTACTATTTGCTTCTCCTGCAAATGAAGAAATGTTGTCTGTGGCATCAAGACCTTCAATCAGTTTTGTCTGGGGTAAAGCGCTGGAGCACTTAGCACGTAAAGAGGCTCGTAGATGCATGGCTCAAGAACTTCTCTGCATCCCCATCCCTTGTGTCCTAGCTCGAAAACAGAAAGATGGGCTCAGTGCAAGAATTTTGCATCTGGATTTTTGAAGTTGGTGCAGTGGCTCTGTGCCATGGTGTATTTACAAGACCCGTCTGGGAAGCGGTGATCCCTGGCAAGATGCCACAGCCAGTTTCTGTTCCCAGCAGTAACAATAAAGGTATTTATTTCTGCTGTTCTGTAGTGCAACACTGACTGCATTGCTGGTAGTGGTATTAAATACTCCTTTGTGAATTAATTACATATTCTTTTGTGTTTTCTGGCATCAGTCTCTGGGTGCTCCATTGCTATTCAGCGTTATCTTCCAGGATGACAGTCAGATGTGCTGTCAACAGCTCCTGAACTGTGCCTTGTAGGTGAAAGACAAACGAGGGCTCAGGAGAAGATGACAGCAGAATTTATTCCACAGGTGGGTGAATGCAATTTTGAAAGGAGCCGTTTGTTTTTAGGGCGAGATGTAGGTGTGACTTTTTTGGTGTTCAGCTGCTTTTATGTGTGTGCATTCTGCTCATGTTCCGTTAAGGCGAATGAGAGGCGGGACATGAAAGACAGAACAGGGAGACACAGGCTGTTGTGTCCTCCAAAACAGGGTGAGCCAGGAAGTCCAGGAGCGGCAAGGGCCAAGGTGGTACACGACAGGTTAAACTTCCCAAACAAAGGCTCGAATTATTTGATTATTTTTTTGTTGTTGTTTCGGAAAGCAACATGAAGACCAAGAGAGACATTGAAAGCCTGCTCTGAGCCAAGAAAATGTTTACAAATCCCCCTGCAACAACCAAATCGATAAATCTGTACATTCTGCTCTGACTTATCAGAGTCACAAGAGCCACAAATAGTTGTTGATTGTTGGTTGTTGGATGTGTTTGTAGAGAGGCTGGGGTGTGTTTTTTTTTGTTTCTTTGTTTTCTTCTTTCTCTTTCTGGATTTTATTTCACTATATGAGGAAGGTGTTTATTTAAGAAGAAATGAAAAACACACAAAACTGTATTTGGTGAAAGGAGAAGGTTACTACAGAGTTGCTTTTGTGAGAGTTAAGGTGCAGACACAACCTGGAAAACAGGAATCGTGAGGCACAGGACAAGTGGGGTTGCATTTCAGGTAGCAGTGGAGAGGTCTGGCCAACAGCTGACTTGTGATACTGCCATGGCTTGGGGAAGCGTGGGGCTGGAGTGACCGGCGGCTGGTCTGCGCGGCCGTGGTGAAGGGTTGCGCGTGTACGGACACCTCCTGCGACGCTGCGAGCACAGACAGAGGCGTCGGGAGGTGCACGTGTGGGAGCTGGGGAGATGCAGGTGGCGGTGGGGACCGGGTTTGTAGCACTGCCCCGCGGGAGGAAGGGCGGGCGGTGGCAGCACGGCGGGCACCGCCTGCCCAGGGGGGCTGAGCTGCGCGTCAGGGGGATCGGGCACCTCGCTGGGTCTCCCCCAAGCCCTCAGCAGATGCTCTGTGCCAGGAGGCATTTGGAGCTTCCTATGACTGCTTTCTTCCTCTTTCAGGCACTTCAGCCTGAACTGAGATCCAGGTCCTCCTAGTGCATGTGGGTTTCTCCTTCATTAGCTGTTCTCGACTTCTACCTGCCTTCGGGTCTGTGCGGTGGGACTGGCCGGCCAGCGGCATTGCTGCGGTGGCTCAGCATGGCCCCGGTGCGTGTCTGGCTGCCCGGTCAGCTGGGTTTGCAGCTGTGGGGTGTTGCTGCAGCAACACAAAGCACCAGCTCCAAGAATGCACCAGTGTTTCTGCCTCTGCATGTCTGAAAACCCAGAATGGTTGCCTTGTCAGATGTTCTCCTGGCAAACAATGCCATCCCCACTTGCTGACCACAACTGGCTGTGCTTTGGCAGCAGCCTGAGGCCATCCATGCACTCCCCAAAGACATCGAGCCATGTTCTCGCAGTGCCTGGCACTGAGACCCTCCTCAAACGCCTCCTCAGTTGCTGGTCAGGGTGCTCGTTCCCCTCCTTTGTTGTTTCCTGGCTCACAACCTCACGTGTGGCCTCTGTGCCTCCCTTCCGCAGCCTTGCTTTCCTCTGGACGAGGTACCTTTGTTTCCCTCTATAACAGCGGGATGACTCGGAGTGAGGCCGCTGGTCCATCACCCTTGAACAGACCAAACCCCAGCTCCAAACTCGCTGTCTGCGTTTCCATAAGCCTCCCTCTGCTGGTGGATCAGCCTTGCCTGTTCCTCAAGGTCTGGGGGGGTTTGGCCAGCGCGTTGGCTGTGGGCAGGTGCTTCCCAAAGTCTCCTGGTTTGGTTTGTCAGCTCCTGTGCCAGAAAGCGCACCTGTCTGAGGCGGCTTCTGTACTGGCAAAGAAAAGGGGCCACAGGAGCTACCAGGGCATAATTGAGTCATAAATGACAAAAGTCGGATTTACAAAGAGATTGCTCCAGGGCAACCGGTGAGCTAACACCAGTCCTATGCTGGAAAGGTAAATGAGGAAAAACTGGGCACTCCAGTTTGGATAAGTGACTAATTATAATTTCTAGATTTAATTATCAACAGTAAACTCTGAAATACCCACTGCAGACAAGTGAACCTCTGTGCCTTCTTTGTGTTTGATGTGCTAAGCATAAATATTCAGCTCAGTCTCTCAAGAAAACATGAGGTTTTACACAAGAACAACTATCCCAGATGAGCAGGGTTTATAGCTCCAAAACGGTCTGGTTTCATAATTTGCGAAAGCTTTAACCTTTCAAGCATTTCCAAACCTATTTTAGCATGCAGGGAGTAGTGATGCAGAGACATTAACATTAAAACTTTGTGTGTCTCCAGTGAATATTCTTACAACAAGAAGCATAATATATCCTTTTTCTTATTTCATTTTCTAATATTTCAATGCCGTTTGCTTCCATGAAAGAAAAAAAAGAGAATATATTCTTATAAAATTAACAAATATTGCAAAGCTTTAGATACCAATTAAGATGAATAATTTAATGTGTAGATATCGGCGCGTGACAATTCTACGCTTCATCTGCCTGCTCACCAGTTTATGGTGGAAACTTGAGGCAGATTTGCTGAAGCCATTCAGATTTCCTTGAAGGTCATTAAATGAATTTTCAGATTTCCTTTTAGTTTTCAGGTGATCCCATTAATGACTGGAAAAATCAAACACACACACAAACAAAGAAACCGGTGGAAGCAAAAGCAGATTGAATAAATCATATGGCAATCCTTGGTAGCCCGGTGTCACATGCACCAGCTCTGCAAAACCGTAGATCAGACATCTATCTCGGCTGCCATCCTGAAACGCTGAAGACAGCCCAGATGTGAGGAGTGCTTCACATTCGTGAATCCTGGGGCTGAGAGGCATCTCCTGCTGCCTCTGCCAGAGGGACAAGGGGCAGGATCGCCTCCCCCTTGGCTGTCGTTCCTCTCGGTAGACCGCTGCATAGGATGCACAGAAGCTCTCTCCAGCCTGCCTGCCTGGCACGTTTGCAGGGCAGCCAGCCTTGAGGCTCAGCTGCTTGGAGAAGCAGCGAGGTTTGCTGATGCGTGCCCCCTCCAGGCACCGGTTCCTGTGTGGGAAGGTGGCAGGGCTGGACGAGATGTGGTAGAGCCAAGGTAGTCGCAGGTCTGTCAAAAGAAGGGGACTAAAATGGATGAGTGGGCTGACATTTCCCTGAAAATCCTTTCGTTTGCACAGATGGGGTCCACTGTCTGCTTCCTCGGCAGTGAGCTGAGAACCTGTATGTACCTTGTCTGAAAGTGGAAGGTGGGACCTCAATAAGTGACTCTGGCTCCTGTCTTTACTTGACATTGTCTTTGTACAGAATTTCTGTTACAAGACACCTGGAAAACCAAGGTGGGAAAATGTCCTTCTGAATATGTAAATAATGATAATGTCTTTCTTTAATAAAGAGGTAACTCCGAAACTCCTACCTGCTATCCTGATGTGGACATCTTGCTACCTGCCTTTAGCTTGTTTGCAGCTCTGAAGGCCAAGCACTAATTCTGGAGCACAGGATTTATGCTTGTATCAGGCTGTTCAGCTCTTAACTGCATTGCTCTTTTTTAAAAACCGTCTATGTTCAGATTTGGGAATGGAAGTCTGGTATGAAAACTGCTAGATCACATGCATCTGCTGCGCTCGGGAATGATCTATATCTGTCATCATCACCCTGATGGAATCAATTGTACCAGCAAGTATCGACAGCCGCGGGTGGGAGAATAGATCCGGCACCGTGCGGATGTGTCTTGACGTTGTCAACTAATGTGCAGGCTTTTCAGCAGTGTTGTGCTTCCTATATCCTCTTTGACAACCAAAGTGCTCCAGCGATGAAGAAGCAATGGCAAAGGGTAGACCTTGCTGCTGATGTTTCTAGTCACAGACACGTCAGGCAGGAGTGATCTCTGCAAGCATCTGGTTTGAGGAAGCAGTTGGGTTTGGACGCTCCTTCACCGCAGGCCTGAGGACAGCCTGGGTTTTCCCACTGGAGTAGCTTTAAAAATTCTTCTTAAGTAATTCCCTTTGCCTGGATCCAGACAGTCCTGGGCATCTGGGTCACTCTGCCATGCAAGAGGAGTCCTGAGTGGAGAAGCAGTTTGAACTTGCACCGTGTAGTCTCCACTTTCCTCCTGACACTGGGGAGCAGAATGCTGCACGGCCCTTACAGCTTGTGTCCCCACTTGTCGTGGCTCTGGCTTGTCTTGCTGGAATTACCAGCTGGCAAAACCTCTTTGTGAAACATTTTGGGTATATAATCTGATTAGAAGGTGACAACAACAACCTGTAGTAGACTGTTGAGTGAGCGTCAGAGGGTGAGACAACAGACACCAGCGTTATTCCCCTCAACATATTCCAGCTTTGGGACCAAAGCAGAGAACTGTTCAGTGCTGTTGGCACGAGGAGGTGATTTCTCAGAAACTCAACACTCTGCAGCCATTGTCATGCTTTAGAAGCAAAAGATGGCAAATGTGGGTGATGCAACATCTGCAGGCTGTCCCTTCTTGCAGCTTCTGGAAGAGCCTTACTGTGACTTTAGGATTTATATGGCTGAGCTCACTCAAGGGCGTCCCAGTGAGAGGTAAAATCTAACCAACCAAACAAACTTCAGTACTGCCAGCCGAGCAAGTCTTCAGACTCCCCATTGCAGGTCTGGCTACCCAGACACATTTGTGAAAACTGCTCGCCATCTCACCGTAGCCTGGTAACACCAGAACTGTTTCGTAATCCCAAATAGCACTGGGACAGGCTTTTCCCTGCGCTGTTCTTCAGTTATCATCTTCCATGCAGCAACCTGTGGTACGTTTAGAGGTGATAATCAAAGATGGTAAGTTTTATTGCCCTATCAAGGGTAGGTTTTTCAGCCTTCATCTTTAGAGCTAAACCAAAGTTTACAGGGTTGCTGTTCCACAAAAGGACATTTGGCAGCAACTGCGCTTTGGTTGTGCATATGTTAAAGTGTTACAGAACACTCTTAATGGCCTTGATGACGATGCAGATCAGAGGTTTGCCTCAAACATCAGCATAAAGAGAAAAGCGGCACTGTATCAACTTAGCTTTGGCAGAAAGCGTGCCGACCGCAGTTGTGCTTTGAAAATACAGCGACAAAAATCTGCAAGAAAATTTCACAGCGGGGCACCTTGTACCACCATGACTACCGATGAAAGGCAGCTGGAGACAGTAAAGAGTGCATCTCTGGGGAGATTTCTGCAGGCTCTCTGGAAGGATGCTCTGCAGTGCCTGGCTTGAGGAGGGAGATGGTGTGCACTGCACGGGCTGCCAGCACTGCTTGTCTCTCTGTGGTGGAGCTTCGGGCGTGTTTCAATCAAGTGTCTCCATCAGCTACTCTGTGCTGTCTTCATGTCCTTCCATTGAAAATCTGCAGGACAAGAGTCCAGAATCAGGGTCCTGGAGCAATTTCAAATATTCAGCACTGAAATTATTCTGCTGGCTCACTTAACTGGTCCAGTCAAATGTCAGAGATGCCTGCTGTCAAAAGTGGAGTGATTAAAGTGATTTTTAAGGACAGCTAAAATAAACTGAAAGGGTAAGAAACCAATCTCTGACATGATATACCATGCAAAAACAGCGTGAAAGCCTCTGCCAAGGCAGAATTCAGGAAACTGGAGGGAGCAGCTCTAGCCGAGATACATTGAAAGCGCCCGAGATCATGAACAAGGTTAGATTAATGCTGCACAGCAGAAAATGCTCGGAGGAAATGGGGCGTAGTGAGTACAGGAAGCAACACCTGTGGCACCTGTAACCACTAATTGCTGTGCAAATTAGACTAATTTCTCACTTTCTGTCACTAAAAATCTTAATCTTTGTGTACTGAGTTGAAAGAAAATTCTATCACTGTGTAACCCTTGCAAGAAAAAAAGGTTCTTTGAACAGCTACACCCTCGGCCAGTGAAAGATAACCTACCTGTCTTGATATAAAATGCCAGCTATGGAGAAGAATTGCTCTTGAAGAGCCTCTCTGTGGTGGGTTTGTGTCTTAGCATTTGCCCTTAAACTGTTTCCTTTTTCACCCCATCTTTGTTTTGATGATCAGAAAGCTTGAAGGCACTTGTCCATCTTTCTTTTCCTTTTCAGGAAGACCAGAAGTGTGGCGTTATCCCGTGTTCTGCCTGCTCAGCCTTGGAGAAACGGGGTAGGTACAAGTTTGCTCAGGGCTGTTGAAATAAGTTCATGTTTTAGAGTATTTTCTGTAAGTTTTTAAGCACTGCCATACTGCTGCAGGCCAGAGGGCTTAAGAAACTCCTCTTTTCAGGCAGTGGGTGTTCAACATGCACCTTATGCAAAGATGCTGCCATGAAGTCAACGTCAGGGTGCTCATCTGTTGGTGTAGGACAGCAGGGCTGCCCTTTCTTTGCTCTACTGAATTATTGAGGAAATTGGTAAAAGAAGTAATTTCTTGTTACTATGAAGTAACTACTTGTATCTCACATGGACTAATTAAGAATTAAAAATAAGTCATTCAGAAAGAGCTGCAAAAAGCAGAGAAGTCTGAGAAAATCTGCATTTCAGAAAAAGGCTACATCACCTCCTGCTGCAGCGTAGTCGAGGGAGGGTGGCATGGTAACCCGTGTGCAAGCTGCAGCACGGGCAGCAACCTGCGCCCAGCTGCCGTGAGCTTAGTGGAGCAGACAAAAAGCACAAAGGTGGAAGAGTGCTGGATAAACCAGTGCCCTCCTAGTCTGAGATAGGAACAAATTCTTATCATCTGAGTTCTTTAACATGAGGCTACATGTCATTAGGAGAAACAGCGTGTCCTGTCTCAGCCAGGTCCTCTGCTACAGGAGGCTCTGAAGGATATTTTCTGGTGTGTCTTCAACCAGATGAACTGGAAAAAAGGTATGGAAAAGTCAGTGTCCTGTTCAGTGAGGACAAATGGGAAAGTCCTCGTTTTGGTGGAAATAGAATAGGAAATAATCCCCTGCAAAGTAAGGCTGGTGAATGACTGGGTCAGTAGCAGCTCTTCAGAGAAGGGTTGGAAAAGCTCAGATGAACTGCAAGATGGCTAGAATTCAGCAAATCCTGTTGGTGTGAGCAAGCCAGTGTGCGGGCACCTGCGAAGAGCAGCGCAGTCTGCAGGCCAGGGGAAACCTCCCTTCCAGCCCCCTCACACTGGCCAGGCCGTGCTGGAGTGGTGTCCTGGCTGGGGACCTCACTGGAGAGATTCAGCACAGCGGCAGGAGGAGCTGGTGGTGCAGAAAACTGATGTGTAAAATATTTGGTCACTGTGGGAATAGAAAGGATGTCATCAGCTGACGTATGTCTAATGTTCCTGGAAACCCCATGGTGTACACCAGACAAGTCTCCATTTCTAGTCCTTCATGTCCATTTAGGGATGGATTCATCTGTAACTACAGAATGAATAATATGAGCTCTGCTGTGCCCGTGGTCGGCCATACAGAAGTGTATTGCTGTTATCAGCACAGCAGTCAGAGGCAAAGCTCGAAGACAAGGCGATACCTAGTCTTCAGAGCTCAGTTTGGGGGGAAGGTCACTGTGGCAAGTGAAATAGGCAGCTAAACCAAACCCCGGGCTGCTCAGGCCCCGTGAGGAAATTCTGCATCTGGCCAAAAATCAAATAACCTGCCTCTCAGAAATACATTGCTTCAATGTGTTTCTACATGACTCTAAGTAGCACTGCTTTTGCTGTTTAAGAAATCTCTCTAGAAAATGCCACTCACTATAAAATTATATATTTTTCATAAAAGCTAAAGTCTCAGCATGCATAATGTATTATTCTTGTGTCTGGGCCCATGGCCTTTTATCCCAAATAGGAAATAAAACAATTGCTGAATAGAAACTTCTCGAGTGTTCTGAAATTCTCAGCTGCCACCACCCACCACCTTGCAGACTGCAGAATTTCAGCTCTTTCCATCAAATATATATAGCGTATAAATATACTTGTATATACATACATACATATAAGCACTAGGGGTATGTATGTGGCACATCACAGTAGAGCTGATCTCCAACAGAGCTGGTTATACAATGGACCCCCCTAAAATCTAATCCTGCTTGCCCTAGGCTTGGTCCTGGGAGCAGAGCCCCAAGCTGGCCACAGCCTGTGGTGAACCAGCAGCTGTTTCTCATGTGCTCGGCAGAGGGATGTTCAGGCGTGCGGATCTGGATCTCTGGATGCAAGCTCATCCTCGCCTCTCCAGGAAGGCTCACGCAGTATCTAGTGCCTGACCCTTTGAATATGTTCCTTGAAGCACATCCCGGTCCCAGCTGCTGGCTCTGTCCCTGCTCACCTATAACTAGATAATTCGCGCTGACTGAAAGCGAGCTGCAAAGGGAAGCCTCGCGCAGAGCCGTCCTGAGGGATCCTCCTAAGGGCTTCTCGTGGGACCCACTGGGACCTGCTGCCGTCCTCCTGATGAGCGACTGCACTGAGCGCAGGTCATGGACAGAATGCTTTTCATTTCTGGTTATTTTATTTGTGTTCCTTTTTCACAACACCGAGGCCTTCTTTCCTGTCCTGGTATCTCCGTTGTTGCAAAGGCAGTGATGATCCTGCTCCGTTGGAGATCCTTGGGGCTCATGGAACTCTGGGAAAGCAAGTGGCCACACACCAGGGCTCCTGTGGACTGAACCTCGCGAAAAGGTAAAGACAACATCAATAACTGGCACCTTCTGCTGATCCGTGAGCACATCTATTCCCTGTCAGTGAAAAGAGAAATCCCGCATTGTCCCCGCCCCGTGGCTGTAGGTGTTGGAGAGCAGTGGTAACCCCGCCGCTCCGGTACCTCTCCAGTATGTCCTTCAGCAAACTGGGGGCGCAGGAGGGGACCTGGGCAGCGATGTCCCCAGCCACCCGCCAGCCCACTCTCGGAGCACCGGGCTGCACTGGACCCACCGCTCCTCGGGCCAGACAGAGAACAGGAGCTCGGGGTGCCTTTCTCACCGCTTTCCTGCAGCACGGCCAAGATCCTGTCTTGAGATCCTCAACAGTTGCCTCTCTGCAGCAGGGCCCGGCATCTCCCCACACGGACAGCTTCTCTGCCCCTCACGGCTGTAGTTGGATGTGCTCATTTTATCTCATGGAGCATGGGAATTGCAGCATCTTGCTTATTCAGACTTCCCAAACTGTTGACACCCACTGAGGTATTTTGTCTGGAGAAAGCACTGTATTTTATTTTCTTTGTAATCCATTTAATGATGAAGGAACCCAAACAGGTGGTTTTCAAAGTTTTTAGATGCAAGACGCATATGTCTCGCTGTCATAACAGTTTGTCTCATTACACGGGGATAAAATTCAAGAAAGTTGATATATTGCTTACAAAGGAAGCAGCAGCAGTATCAAGATGCAGTCCTGTTTGTTCTGCAACGGTGTTATCATTTGAGGAATTTGATTGCCTGAGTCTCTGAAAGTTCAACTGAGGCCAACAGAATAATAATATTAATTATTTTACCATGAAAGAAACAACGGCTCTGTGCCTTCTATATATTTTTATTGTTTTATAGCCTTAAGCATCTATTTACTAATGCTTTGTGCTTTATGAGGTTGAAAATATAATGTTCCTTTTCTCTTTGTTTACTTTAGCTTTTTCTGTTTGTTTTTTGCTCACTTTGATTTTTTCTCTTTTTTTTTTTTTCCCTTTTACCCTGAGGCTCTTCAATACTTTAAATCACATATGTCGCCTGGATTATCACATACATCATTTGAATTTCTTTGCAAAATTCAGCGGTATCTGAAAATTGCAGTAGATGAATTATCCATGGCCTTTCAGGTGTTCTGCCTTTGCTGATTCATGGGGCTTTACAGCGTGCTCTCTGGGGCATCGCTGGTCCCCGCTTGAAACCCCAGGTTTGCAGACATGTGCTTGCAGGTGCGTTCGTTTGTGGGAGGCTGCGGGAGCAAAGGCGTGCTGGGGCGAGCCGCCCGCCCGCCCTGGTCCCTGCAGGCAGTGGCAGTCTTGCAGGAGATGGGTGGCGAGGGTGGCTCTCCCTGAGCCCGGGGGGAGCGCTGGAGGCAGGAGACAAGGCACAGCAGGCATGTCCCGTGAAGCACAGCTCAGCTCACAGCCAGATCGCGGTACAACATCTTTGCACCTCGTTGCAGAGGCTGAGAGCCCAGCTGGGAGGCATCTCCTCCTCCCCGCGCATCCCCGGGGGACCCTCACGTGCTGCACACGCAGTTACGCTGCCGCGAGGCTTTCCGTTATCTGCCAGCGCTCTTTGAAAAATGCCAACGCTTGTTTCTTGTCGTAAGGTAACTCTCAAACACAAAGGTAAGACAACATACTATAATATATATATAATCGCAAGGTATGCAGCAGAGAGACCAGGTACAAAGTGGTTTAGAAGTCCCCAGCCACACAGTGCTAAGGTGAACAGTGTGTTGGGCATTCACCTGCTAAAAGGAGCTTCTGCAGTACAACCTGAACTTCATCTGGTCTAATACTGGAAAGTAAATGCTGGATGCAGGTGGCTTTTTGCCTTCTTTACCCTATGGATACCCTAAAATATGGTTTATAAGGAAGTGAAACTTGCTCGTTCTGCACGGTGTGCGCACGGCGCATCCCTGCTTAGTGCTCACATACGCTGTGTGCATCTTCACATTGCCAGTGGGAGTCCTTCCATCGATGCAGAAACATGTGCTGCTCTGGACCAGAAGCAGGCGAGTGGTTGCTACTGTCATCTGCAGAAGGCATAGGCGATTCCTCCCTACGACTCCTGGGTGGAGAACGAAGGTGCAACTTCTGTGACAGCAAGGGTGAAAAGACAGGCAGTAATCCTGACCAATGGCTGTGACGTTGGTTGGAAGCCCTGCTGTGAGTTCAGGGGTCTTACTCAAGCACAAGCACAAAGGAACAATTGTTTGAAATTTAGTAAGCGATAATAACAGAGCTATTGCAAAGGAAACCACCCTGACTGACCCTCAGCCCATCCATAATATCCCACAATATTGTTGGGGAAGCCAGTCTGATGAGCAGCTCCCGCAGCCTGAGGAGAGCAGCTGAAGTGAGCGGTGTTTCAGGTAGACTGCTAGGGGATCCAGACTGGCTGCAAGTGAAGTAATTTTGTTTTCATCACTCCGGGGCTATAATAAAAGGAAACCCCGGTGATGACAATTCTGCAACCATTGTACGGAGGATTCAGCTGGCACAGCGCTGTAAAACGGGATTAATTAACTTGCCACCAGAAGCACGCTGTGGTGAGCTGTCCTGTCCGCCTTCTGAGGGGGGCTGTACTTCAACCTGGAGAAAGTCGCTGCAGCTGCAGAGGGACGGGTGGTAAAATGCTGCTTGGGAAAATGAGTCCTTGGGTACGGGCCGTTTGTGCGTTCAGCAGCACGCGCTGCCCACCATCTGCGTGTGACAGCCGGTTTCAAACACGTCTGGGAGAGCCTGGAGCACGTTCAGGTCGGCGGCCCAGCGAGGCTGGCGTTAGGTGCCTGCTGCTGCCGGCTCGGCCGGGGGCTGAGGTGAGGGGTGGGCTGGAGATTTTAAAACGGCAGCCGAGGGATGTTTTGGAAGTACTGGCTCCTGGGGGGGGTTAGCGAGTGGGACAGTCTGCAGGTCCCCCTGCCTCCTCTGTGGCAAGGAGAGCCCCATGCGTGAAGGGTGTTTGGGAAGGTCCTCCCTGAACACCCACCCGAAGCTGTGTAGGAGCCAGCTGGTGAGCCCCCCGAAAGAAGGGCAGCCAGAGGGGGGAGGTAAAGGGAGGGACAAAGGCCCCCCCAGCGCTGCCCTTGGGATGGCTCCTTCGCACGTGTTAATGAGGATTAGCACACGCCCACCCTCCCAAATCCTGCTACACCTCGCCTGGGGAAGGGGGAACCTGAGACTGAGTAGCAGGGGGTTGCACTGGTGCAGTGAATGTAAAAAGGGGAGAAAAGTGACACGAGGGGGAGAAATATCAAGAAGAAAGAAGAAGAACACGGCCAGCACACAGAAGAGTGCTCCTGGGAACCAGGGACACCCCCCGCTGGCTGTACCAGCGCTGGAACCTGCAGTGGTGAGATCTCTCTCTTTTTCCCTCCCTCTCTCCTTCTACTTTTGGACTCTATCAAACTTTTTTGCCAAAGGTCTTGTTGTTTTATTTGGGAAAGCCCTTTTGCTGAAGCCGTTGTTTCTGCTTGGGAGAGCTCTTTTGGCAAAGTTGGTCTTTTTTTTTTGTTTGGGAGAACCCTTTGGCATTGCAGGTAAATCTGTGATTTAAACAAGCCTCCAGAATAATTGTTATTGTTCCGGATTGCTGCACAGAGTGTTTTAAAAGATCACCTTCCCCTCGCCCACCGAGAGGGATGGGACAAGCTGAAGCAGCATCACCCCTGCCGTGCTGGCATGCACTCGGCCAAGCCTCTTACCCTCTCGTTACCTTTTGTTCAGAGGTTCCTGTCCGAATCTGTGCTTTGAGCTAGGCAGAGCCTTTACCACTGGCCTTGCTCTGTGAAGCTTTGGAGCAGGCAAGACTTATTTGGGGATGGAAAAAAAAAGTGTCATGAAAAACCAGTACTTTTTCTTGGGGAATATTTTGTTGCCATGAATTTTCACTTCCAAAAAAGTTCCCTCCTGAAACCGCCAAAAGACCTCATATATCAAACTTCTAACCTAACCCCAATAGTTATTTTGAAAGAAAAGGATTTTATTCTTCCCAGCAGAAGGATCTCAAAATACCGAACTCTGACGATGTGTGAAACTGTAAGAGGACACTTTGCAGAACACGCCCTGACTGCTCAGAATCCACATGGTGCCTTTCCAACCCCGAGCAAACCGGACGGGAAAAGTCCTGACGTGCACCCACGGCTGGCACTGCCGCTGCGGGGCTGAGGGTGCTGGTGAGGGCCTGCAGGTGCTGGTGTGGGTGCCGGTGGGGGGCTGTGGGTGCCGGTGGGGGGCTGTGGGTGCCGGAGGGGGCTGCGGGTGCCGGTGGGGGGCTGCGGGTGCCGGCCCACCGAGCGGGTGGCTCTGCATGGCGCAGGGAGCAGAGGGTGCTGGGGGACGCTCTGTGCCTGCCCGGGTTGGCACCACGCTTACCCGACCGCGGCGGGGACCAGATGGGCTGGACACCCTCAGACGAGCGCTTCGCTCCCAGTGACCTCGTCTGACTCGCTTTTAGCTTTGCTGGGGAATGCAAAGAAACAGAGTCTTTGCCAGAAGCTTTGCAGCATGAGTTCTGCTATGAGAATACACGGGTGCGTGAAAAGGTGAAGGACATCTCCTTGGGCTGGTGTCCTCTCATGTAGGAGGCCTGATCACAAGCCGACAGGGCTGCATAGCATCCCTTGGCTCATTATGAGCACAGCTTGTCCAGGCAAGCCATTCACAATGCAGGAGGAGCCTGAAAAGCTGTCTGGACCCTCAGTGAATGGTGACCACATCTGCCACTGATATAAAATACACAGAAGATATTGCAGTCTATGTTTAATTTTTTTTGTTAATAATAATTAAAGATAATAAAAAAACCTATGTATTTTTTTTTCTAGAGTCTCATGGCAATTTGAAGCTCTAATCCTGTTACTTACTTGTTCCTCTCTCTGTTTTTTGTGGCTCGTCATTGACAGATGAAGTTCAGGACCCCAGTGTGTCTCCTCTGGGGGATGGTTACAGCGGTGCCTCCTCAGCGGGCAGGGAGGTGCTGACAGTCCCCTGGTCCCCTGCCCCCTGCCAGCAGCATCCTCCGAGCAGAGTGTGCTACTGACACTTCCCCAACTGCAGGATTTTTAGTGCTGTTCTCAGCGAATAAGTATTCCCAGGAGCCTTTGGGTGAAGGCAGAGAGTGAGCTGAGTTCAAACAAGCTGCTGCTCAGCTTGTGCTTTCCCCTCTGCTTCCTTCCCTCGTGTAAAGGCTACCTTGAGATCATCTCCGTTCGTTAGAAACTGGTCTCATTAATCCACATTCTCTCTCTTTTCCTCATTTCCCATGAGCAGGAACTGGTTTTTATTCAGAAAGGTGCCAGTGGTTTTCTCTGTGGGTCTGTCCCTGATCACCTGTGCGTGGCCGCCTGCAAACAGTCTCCCTTGAGAAGAGCAGTTGTCTCGTCCTGAGAATTGCTCTGGTATTGCTCTTCCCAAAGTCAGGTTTAAGTCTCATAATAACCATGCTTTTCCTCACTCTCAATTAAAGCACTATAATTCAGTCTCTACTTAGCCTGTTAACTGTTCAGATTCACTGCCTGGGCTTTATCCACAGATTAATGGATTTATAGATTATAAAGCCAGAAGAGACCAGTGTTACTTTCTCCGTAACAGAGGCCTCAAGAGGTCCTTCAATGAACTCCTGACTGAACTAGAGTACTGCTGAAGAACAACAACAACAACAAAATCAATCTTATCCTGATTTAAAAATTCCCAGGTCCATGGTAAGTTTGTCAGATTCTTAATTACTCTTGCTGTAAAGGAGCAGCATGCCCGGCCCCTCGCCACCAGCACACCAGCTTCACCCAGCCGCCATGCTGACCTCCCTGGACCCCTACTGAGCAGAAACCCGCCCGCTTTCACCAATTTCTGCTTCCTCAGCAGATGCTCCCAGACTATCCCATCTCCCCTTACCTCTTCCATCAGCAATTCTACCAGCACAGGAGCTTTGCACCTCTGGTGCTGCTTTTTGGCACTTTCAGCATACCGGTTCCCACGGAGCCTCCCTGGGCTCCCACACCCCTCCAGGACGGGCGATGGCAGCTCCGCAGCAGTGGTGGCAGCTGCAGGAGCAGCTGCAAGAGCTGGTTGGACCTCTCTGCTCTGACTTGGGGTGCTCCCGCACGAGCACCCTTTGTCCCTGTCACCAGCGCCGCCCTGGGAACTCCATTTAGCTGAAGACCAGCCAGACTTTGCTACCCGTTTTAGTGGTGCCAATTCCAAACATAGCTCCCCTGGTCTTGCAGACAGGTATCTTTTCTCAGACATGAGGCTGCGTGTGGACATGTTAAACCAGCTATCTGACCATGCAATCCAGATTTCCCTGCATTGGTTACTCAGCCTTTTTGTCACTCCCCTCTGCCCCAGTCTGAGCGGTATCAGCCCAAAACCAGGCTGGGGAGCAGGCTTTTGGTCTGGCAGCACCGACAGCCACTGGCCGAGGCTCCACGGGCAGCAGACCTGGCTCACCTGATGAGAACACACAGCCGTGGCATCGCCACACGTCAGGATAGGCCATGGCACACAATGCTGCCGATTAAAAAAAGCCAACATGTCACATACCCAATGGATGAAAAAGCAGCTGATTAAAAAGCCTCAAAATGCCACTGCAAGTGGCTGCAGGGATGGCCACAGGGCACAGGGATGCTGGCCCAGCTGATGGGTGCTGCTGAAGTTTCCTTGAGCACCCTGCGAGACTTTTGAAGCAGGAATCTTGTCCAAAAAGGAGATAATTAGTTTAGCAAACCAGCACCAACTATATTTTATTCTTTTAGCTCTCTCTTGATTAACTTCTATAACAGCTGTTCTGTTATCTTTTCTGGCATTGATGTTGGACTGACAAGTCTATAATTATCTGGGCCATCTTGCTTATTCTGTTTTATAACGCTGATATACTTCCTTTTTTCTCACTTTGTGCCAGATATTCGCAGCGAGATTTTGAGCCAGCTCTTAAACCTCTGAATGTTACATTATATATATCTTTTTCCATGCTAGATGCAACATATCTTGATTTTAGAAAATTATCTTATAAAGTGATTATAAAACCTGGTGATAATTTGTGTCAGAATGAGACTTCCAGTGTGTACCATTCTCACCAGAGCTCCTCTTTGCTTTAGTTCTTTGTCTTGTTATAGCTTCTAATGCCTAACGATGTTTTGGTGGTCTTCGCCAGAAATCAGTTAATATGCCTTCTAGTATTTTGTCTGTGAATATTCACTAGGGCATGTCTCCAGATACCTTCCACATTGTCCTGTTTCCTTGTTCAGAAGGTCTGTGTTCACTATATCCAGTGCATTTGTATCATCCAAGTTTTGAGAAGAGTCTTCCAGAGGCCAGTGTCATGAAATGTGGGATTGCTGCTCAGAAGTCTGCGGGTTCACTTTCCTCCTGTGCTACCCAAGCTCATGGCATTGACAGGTAAGCGAATCCATCTATATTTCCTGTCTGTTGTTTGACTGAAGCTGTTGTGTCACACTTTTGTGCTAGGTGCTTCCCCTTCGCCTCTCTCCTTTTCAAAGCCAGTGCCCCCACCCACTGTGCAGCTTCACCCCCACGGCCGGGGTACGGTGTTGTCCCTGCTCCCCTTCACCCCCACGGCCGGGGTACAGTGTTGTCCCTGCTCCCCTTCACCCCCATGGCCGGGGTACGGTGTTGTCCCTGCTCCCGGCTGTCCAGCCCGGAGGGGTGAAGACCTTTCCCACAGACGGGTGTCAGAGAGCCCAGCAGTCCTGCCCGGCCAGGGCTTCTGCTCACCCGGGTGAGCTTTTCCCACACCTCTGTGTAAGACACGTTGCTGTATTGTTGCTGAATCTGACATGCATTTCCTAGAGAGACGTGGCCTGGCAATGAAGGAGCACGGTGAGCAATGTCACACCTGATCTGTGTTGTTAATCGAGGGACTACAAAATATTTAAAATCTATAGGGGAATCACAGGGACAGGGAGCAGGCGCAAGGTTGGTTGTGCTGCCGGGATATTTGATGGTTTTGACTTCAGAGTACTTAGCCATGCATCCTTGTTTAACGCTACCTTTGTCGATCGAATGTGTTTGAACTTTTAAGGAGTTAATTGCTTTTCACACTTCTGCTAGTAGCTACCTCCTTGATCTAATAGAAAACTGAACTTAATTGGGCTCATTCCAGGGAGATTTAAAAGGTCTTTTCCCCCTATAGTATCTGTGATTTAATGAAGTGTGCACGTGGCTGTCTTTTTTAACGTGTTCACCAATTAGAAACCCGCTCTGGTACCCGTGTTTCCTGCGAGTGGCACCCACAGCTCTGCACAGCCGGTGTAGAGTGACAGTGCAACAGACTTTGCTGATTGCCGGACAAGAAATACCGATTTATAAGTGACCTTTAATGTTTTGTGATGTCAAGTTTAGCAGTCCAGCTGCATATATGCATCCGCCTCTGCTTCTGGGCGTGCGCTGCGGATGACTTCATGCTCGCAGTCGTGCTCATGCCCAGAAGTCATGCTCTTGGCAACCTCAGTGAGCCAACAGAGGCGGCTCTGGTTTTATTTACGCATTTATCTAACAGCAAAACCACTTCAGGTGTGTTCACTTTATCTAAATCTGGCTAAGAATTAGCAGAAAATACCTTTAAGAACTGAAATGTTTTAACAAGAATGTCTCTAAGAACTCTCACCTAAATAAAGACAAAAGTTGGTATTTATTTCAGTGTTTAAAATATATACAGGTAAATATTGTCACTACAGGCATATCTGACTAAACAGATTTAGGTGCCTGTTCCCTGTGTGTAGAATTTCCACTCAACGCCTGAGAAGTTCAGGAAAATGAGACCATAATATTAATTTGAAATCTTGGCCTACCCTAAAGAGCTCTATGAATTATTCAAAAGAGAGATTGAGGGTTGCACAACACTCTGTCACTTTTTAATGCAACACAGGGAGGCAGGAGGCTCTTGGAGTTTCCCATGGCTGCTAATTGAAACCCAGAGGATTTAGAAAAAAAATGTGGAGAACAGAAAAGATGAAAGAGGAACCCAAATGAAGTTCTCCAGCCTGTTTTAAAGAAACACTTTCAAATGGAGATTTAAGTAACAAAAAAGTATCTGTAAATAGCCTTTGTACTGAACTATTCATAAGGTAAAAGAATACAAATACCTTGGTTTTCCCTTCCAGCTGAAAAGAGTCAGCACCATTTACAGTTCTTACCTGCTTTGGAAGGCTCCGGGTGAAATAGGTGCTCTGTGGTAAGGACAAAGTCCTGTAGGGCTGGCACCTTAGCGTTCGTCACCCCTCACCAGCATTTTCTTTTCACTGCTAATTTCAGAGTGGGATAGAAAAGGGTAAGCTTTACCCAGAATGAAAGATGTCATTGAAACAAGCAGTGATTTCCATCTAGCTACGAGAAAGAGGGTATTTAAAACAGGAGTGAGAATACTCGGGACGTGACTGTTTGGAGGGTGTGCAATAGAAAGCCCTGGAGATCCGTGCCAATTTTCGCTTTAATTGCAGCCGAGACGCACACCACGCTGGGTGCTATTGCAAAACCCAGGCTGTTTCTAGAACTTCCTGTTTTCTTGAAAGAAGAGCATGTGTTCTTCCTCCCCGCTCTGTCTCCCTAAGCGAAAGCTAAGGACCCCCTGCGAACCCGCAGCTAGTGACTAGCTGTACCCCAGAGTAATGCAAAGCCCAGAAGAGCACTAACAGTTTTCTGTCACCCCGCTAAACGCTGGGGCGTTTCAGGGGGCAATACATTTCTCGTTTGAATACCCTTGCAGGGCTTAATTCTCTTGGAATCAGCCAGCGCTTTCCTTACGCTGTTCAAAAATTTTATTTATTATTCGGCTGTGCCCAACGCGCCTGTTGTGAGACCCTGGCTGGCAGCCTCCTCCCGCAGGGGGTGGCCGGGAGAGCTGTGTTTTACCACCCCTGGGTCACCCCCCTCCACGAGTTTGTATGGTGGGTCTGCCTGGCTCCTCCTCCCTGGCGTGGTGTGGTCTCCTCTGCTGGCCCCAAGTCCCCGTCCTGCCGCGTAACTCGCTCTGGTGTCTCAGTTTCATTCTGGAGTGGCTCCTCCTTATATCAGCAACAACCTCATGGAAAAAATCTGTCAACATCTACGTGAGTCTCTCTTTCTCTCCATTATTTCCATGGCTACCTCTTCTAGCACAGTCTTACAGCCTGCACAAGATTTCGGTGTTGGGTTGTCTATTGCCTTCTTGCATGTGGATCTTGATCCATAAGGTTGCTGCAAGGCCTGAAGGCTATCCCGTTTGTCTGGGAAGCTGGAGCTTCCCATGTTTATTCATCTGTGAATAAGAGGAAAATGCCTTAAAGGCCTGTTCTGTCACAGATCCCCTCTCACATTGGCTGCTTCTGCAGAGCACCTCAGTACTGTGCTGGGCTCCAGTTCTCCCATGTTCTACGTCTGCCAACACATATTCCTTTTGCCCCCTTTGTAACAACTGATGCATAATATCTTTCCCTAAGCTTACTTATTATTTAACTTAAACCTTTTTTTAAATTTTTTTTCGCCATTATGATCAAACATTCTATAGGGTTAACTTCTTGGAAGCCTTCTAGGACAAGACTTGGTGCTGAGGCCTTGCAACTCAGTACAGAGCTCATGGCCTGTGACACACCACAGCAATATTGTATTACAGGGCTACAGAGCTACAAACTTCAGAGCAAGTCTTCAGTGGACATTTGGCACTGCATTTAGTGTGGAATTAGTGTTTTCAAAGCACTAGGTGTCTTCTAGCAGACTTGTTCACCTCACAGCATCAGTCCATGCATGGCCAGCGATTCCCTTTGCCCATGGTGTGAGGTTCACCACAGGTTTGTCCTCTGGAGTTTCTTCTGGGCACAGGTTCTCCCTGTATACCTTCACTTCTGTAATTTCTCACCCAATTTCATGCCTGTTCTCTCCTAAACAAATATTTATTGTGCCGTCTCTCTCCTATGATTCATCATAACTCTGTGCTTGTAGTCTTCCATCTTATAAAGTCACTTGGGAGAAAGCTGGTATGGAAGAAAACACTCCAACCAGAAAAGAATGTATGTTGAATGGAATTAATTATCCTTTAGCCATGGACAAGGACACACCAGGGAGCAGAAAAAGAGATCTGAAGCATGGGAGGTATTTAATGAGACACAGTTTCCTGGGCTACCTCTTTGCCAAGCGTTGTACATGGCCATTATTGCTCTGATTTCATCCTGAGATGGCGGCCCTCCTCCCCCAAAGACAAAGCCTGCCAAAGCCCATTGTTGGAAGCGGGAAAGCTGGGGTGTCGTTTGTGTTTTCCCTCTGATAATGCTCCACAAAGAAGAGACGTTTGGGTAAGAGCCACTGACATCTTCCTGACTGCCTGTCTAAAATGTGGGTGTACATCCACCTTTTAAATTTGCCAAAGAAAAATGAATCTTCCTGGAGGTTTGACAGCAGCAGCCAAATGAACATTTCTGCATTCTTGCACTGTGGGCTTCAGTTGTGACTTGTAAAATATGACTGGGTGAGCCTTGTGCTGATGTAGTCTGAGGAGGACACCAGTCACCTCAGAGGGTGTCCCCAAACATGTCACCAGCTCCATAACGCAGGTGGCTCAAAATATGCAGAATTCATTCTAATTAAGGAGAACAGAAGTTCATAAGCACATAGTTACAAATATGGGTCACCCTTTTTAGGCTTTGGGCTAAGGTCAAATGGGCCATTTCTTCCAAAACCATGTGTGTACAGTTCATGTTTAATTTCACAGCTTGACGCTCCAAGACCACAGATATGACTGAACAAGTAATTAATGAATAAATGCACATATACATGTAACATGCACCCAAAGTATGTCTGTCCGTGAAGATTCCTGTCTAAGATATTTATAATTTGGCAGTAGGTCCTATCACCCAATATGGAACAATATTCACACCTTAATCCTGAACTGCTGTTGTTCTTCTCCTGACTTGGACTTCAGCGTGGTTCAAGGACTGAAGCATGGAAGCAGCAGCAAGCATATGAAAGGAGCATCACCCCACGAGTGGCACAGATAACACACTGACCCCACTTGCTGGCAGCATGGAGCACTACTTGCTAGAGCTGTGCAAGTGTAGGTGGAGGCGGCAAAAAGCACCTTTTCCTCCCCTGCTTTGAAGGCAGAAGCATCAGGGCTGTTCAGAGAGCCTGCTGAGCAAAACAAAGCATCATCCAGGCGTAACACTGACCACTGCGAAGAGCTGTAGGCTTAACTGGCAAAGCCCATCATGCGCAGTGTAAGGAGGGAACTCACTTCTGACATGTGCGAACCCCCCAGAATATTTGAACCAGAAAAATCTGAAATGGATCTGCCATTTATGGAGAAGAGAAAAGAACAGCTATGCCTGCAGCTCCTGGAGATGATGCTTCATTAGCAAGTCGAATCTACCAAACCTATTTGGGAATGCAGTCAGATCCCCTCTCTTAAGAACCCGCCATCTATCTTACAAACTATTTCCAGCCTTCCAGTCTGGGGAAAAATAATGAGAGACGCAGCAGCGCTGGGCGCTGGGCAGAAACCCTCACTGACATCCCTGCACGGCGTTGGGCCACCACGGTCGATGCCGACCCCAGCACAGCTATGGCCGTGCTGCAGGGGCTCAGTGCTGGCGACTCTGGGGCTGGTGCCAGCCGTAGGCAAGGGCTGCTGGTCCCCACCCATGTGTCACGGCAGGTAGAGGTGTGCAGACCGTCTGATGTGCCTCTGCTCGAGAGCCTGCTCTCAGCTGGGGTGGAACCCCACCGGTTCCCAGGGTGTCCCATAAATCCCTACCAATGTCAGGAAAAGCTTTCTTTTTTTTAATGAAAGTCTTTGCTGCAAAAATAATGCTGTTTTAACAAATGTGAGGAAATGTGCCAGAGACCTGACCTCAAGCCCTGAACTGTGCTAAGGACTTTGGTTTTTCGCCCGGGAGGAGCGCCCCTGCGGCACGTGGCACCTGGGGCCCGGCCCCCGGCCCAGCGGTGGTCTGCAGAGGTTTACTGCCCTACGGCCAGGAGCTTGGCGAAGCAGCCCCGTACGAGGAAGGGCACCAGTGAAGTGTCAGTCTAATCCCACTGCACTCCACAGCCAAGTCCCTTCTTTACTGGAATCGTAATTTCAGGTAATTCCATACACAGATTAATTTCATTGCCCTGTAAGCCGGTGTTCTTGATGCCTTGGTGAAAGATGATGTCCTGCAAGCGCGAGGGCAGCTGTCTAGATGCCTCCTGGCTGCCCCTCCCCACTGCAGCTGGGTGGCAGAGCCCTGCTCTCCTTTCTGGTCTTTGCTCGTGCGGCCGGCGGGGCCCCGAGGGCAGCTCTGCGTGACAAACCCCTGGGTGAAAGCTAGAAAGCATGCGCCTGGCTCAGCGCTGTTCAGACCGACGTGACCGTGTGTGAAGGTTGCACAGTCCTCTCACGCTCACCCTGTAGACTCGGGGTTCGCAGTTACCAAATGGACTCGTGATGAACGGAAAAATCCATAGCCTGTGCAGCAGCTCGCCGGGCTCGCCGCGCAGCGGGGCTTTCCATTACAGCAGCACCCAGGTGTATAAATAGGCTGCCCTGGGGAGGTACATTCACAGGACAGAGAGGGACTTCTTTGGAAGCAAATGATTCATGCTGGATGTGGCTGTGGAGTTTAAAGTGTGCCTCAGCGCAGCCCAGTCTCAGGGTGTTTAGCAGCAGGAGGTTGCCTTCATCGCTCCGGGCTGCTGCCTCCAGATCAGATGCCGTGCTCATGTCTCTGCAGAGCACGCTGCAGGGAGGCTCCCAGTGAGGAGAAAACCTGCGCCACTCATTTCCCATTTCATCTTCTTAAATTAAGACAAAATATAGCATCATTTCCTATTTAACTTGAGAAACAGCTCAGAGAATTTTTGTGGCAAAAGAAATATCACATCAGCATTCCCAGAAACCCCCTCAGGTCCTCCACAAGCAGCTCGTCTCCCCTGAGGATGGTTGCGACAGGAGCGGGGAAGTTCAGCGGCGCTTGTGAGGGAACACACCCTGGCACCTCGAGGGATGGTGCCACCAGGCTGTCGCCCGCCGTGTGCTCCGGGACGGGCAGCCTGTTTCGGGAGGTTGCTGCTGAGGTGAAAGCACACACAAATGACAGCATTCAGGCTGTCTGTAAACCTGCAAGAGAGGGTGACACGGAGTTCAGGAGTTTACCGATGTCTGCCGTGGCAGCAGTGAGGTGAGCCAACGTGATGGCCTCCCAGGGCAGCTGCTGCTGCGGCTCCTTGCAGCTTTCCCGTGCTGGGGGTGACCCCCGAGTCACAGCCCTTTGTGGGGAGGATGTCACACTGCCTTTTAGTTAATGGTTCTTGCTGCCAGTCCTAGGCTTTCTCCTTTTGGACGGGGAAGGGATTTTTTATAAATGTAGGTGGGGGTCTCTGAGGTTGGATGCTTGGAATACTTGACTATGGAAAGTGGCTGATAAAATGCATTGAAGTGCGTAACTGCATTGTGTCCCCAGCACAACTGTGAATGTCAGCTGCTGTGGCAGAGCACTGACTCTCTCCTTTACAACGTGGAGGAAAAAAGCCTGCAATCCCAGAGGCTTAAAATCCCATCTTCTCCTGCAAGGACTCCTAGTCACTCAGTATAATTCTTCTGCTGTTTCTCCAGAGATGGGCAATGGTATGGTCCATTACTAAGGTGCTTAAGCAAGTGTTTACAGCGAAAAAGAGCACTACATAAAACTAAAAGGTTAAAAAATAGCTGCAGGGTTTTAATCTTCTTGTAAAGGTGAGGATCACTGTATATTTTAACTCTGACATGCTTTCTTTAAAGATAAGGCTACAGAGATAAGGCTATAAAGCATGAAAAAGCATTTCTGAGAAACACTGATTTAAAAAGTAATGGTAAAACATATAAGAGAGCAAACAAACCTGCACGGCTTATTACATGACATAACTATTAAGAACAGGAGAAAATGTGGAATAAACTATTAGAAGAGTAAGACAAATATTTTCAGATGGAAATAATAGTAGCAAAATTGCTCATTTACATTTTATTTGTAGATTTTTTTACATAAGAATAATAGGTTATTGGTGAATTATTGCAGCTATTCTATTTAATATGAATACTAATAATCAATAGAAGATGAGGAAAAAAAGCTACTGCTGCTATACAAAACATCAGAACACCCAGTCTGGGGTGGAAACATGGTATCTGCAACGAATGACAGCTGTTCTGCAAACGGAGAGTCAGACAAGTGTCTCACAGTTTCTATGGGTTAGGTGTCACCAAGTTAAGCACAACCATTTGGGTTGCACCCGGGTCGAGATCACCAGGTGGAAGCAGCCACTAAGGCAGGTGCTGCATCAGTCCCTGGGGTGGCTTCTCTACCTCACCTTCACAAACGGGCTTTTGCCAGGATAGCGCAAGAAACACACTGCAGCGACGCGGCCCACGCTGCAGCTGTGCCGTGCGATCGTGATCTCCTCTTGGCTCTTCGTTGGCAGCCTGCGTGTCTTCCCCAGAGCTTTAGGAACTCCAACCTGGCTGATCACTTTACGCCTTCATAAATTGTCCTGTGAGCTTGAATACATAATTTTTTCTTCCCTACCTAGGCAGGGTTGATGTTGTCAGGGCACCAGGGCCCAGGGCCGGAGGAGCTCCCTGTGCCTGGGGGTCTGCGGGGGGCTCAGCCCGCGGAGCGGAGGGCAGAGCCCCGGTGCCCTGCGCACTGCACGGCAGGGTGGGCGCAGCAGATGCCCTCCACCATGGCCGTGCTGCCGTCGATTGAGCATCACTGAAAACGGTGGAAAGCAGATCCCTGACGAGTGGAGCCAGCAGTGTTTGAAGAAGGAGCTCGTTTGCCTCTGGTCTGACCATACCCAAAGGCAGGGAAGAGCAGCAGGGTGGTTTCACTCATTGTTTTGCTGTAATGGCCTCTAAATGTTGCCTGAGACCAGAAGTAGAAGAAAAAGTGAAGTAATTGAGAGACAACCCGAGGCAACAATGCTCTCCTTGCCTGCCAACAGAGCTGCTCTTCGTGAGCCACCCATGGGAAGCAGCCCCCGGCAGCAGCGCCCGCAGCTCAGCCCTGACCCCGGGCTGGGCATCCTCCTTCCCATCCCACCCCGTGGGACGTGCTGCCTCTGCTCTGCTGCCCAATGGCCTCCTATCCTGGCAGGGAACAGAGGTGCAAGATCATTTCAGGAGTATAAACTCAGCGTTGTTAGCTTCATAATAAAACAGATTAAGCCGCTTGCAGGGAGCTGAGTCCCTTGGTCTCAGCGGGTAGATCTAAGCATCTGTGTAAAAAGAGCACACGGGTCAGGAAGGATTCATAGCCACCAGTACAAAAAGAAGAAAAACCCAGAAAGTCCTAATAGGAATACTCAGAAGGTCTTTTAAGGATAGTTTATAGGTTCAGACAGCTGGTGTGGTTGTTTTGCAGGCCAGCAACTCTGTGTCAGGGCTACTATCGCAGCTGAAGCTGATCTAGTTCGCTGTGCTTGACTTTATCTCAGCATCAGAAAAATACAACGAATATTAAATTTGAAATCTTTAAATTTGTCAATCTTTTCAAGATTAACAACCAATCCCTCTTTCAAATGTGACAATACAGAGGAATGACAGTTTCCCCTTGTTTGTACAGTGATCAGACGAAGAAGCAGCTCAGTCACGTATCACGTGAGTACGTTGAAGCATCTGCCCCAATCTCTTTTGCTGTAAATCTTTGAGATGTGTGTTCCTGGCTTCTCTGTTGAAAATACAGCTCGTTGTTGCCACAGAGCACGGAGGAAGCTCCAATGTTGCGGAGTGAAGGTTGGAAGAGCAATCTCAGCCTAATGATTTAGGAAGCGGTATTCCCAGACTAGGTGTCAGTCATGTTGAAGAGGACTTTATGATGCCTCTGACAACCTTTAAAGCTTTGTTTACCTACCCTACAGAAAAGCAAAGTAACTGGGCAATTTTTATTTTACTTTTGCTGTCATTATTTTATTTGCAGTGCCAGTATCAAGGGGCTGGATTTATGAGAACAGCTTATGAAGCTCTGGACTGCTCAGCAGCAGCCTCTGAGGCTGTGCTGCTGCTCCAAGCACTGGTCAAAGGCTCTGCTGTACCTACGGAGATTTGACACAACTTTCTTCCAACACAAGAGTAAGTCTTTAGGTCACTAGCTTTTTTAGGTCAGTAGTTCAGATACCAAAAGTGCTCGATATCTCCTGAGATGCAATTTTTTTCTAGATGTACTGCTTGTACCATCAATTAAGTGCTTTCCTTATTTAGATCTTGTTCCGAAACGTCCTCATCCGTGAAATGTCTTTTCCTCAAGAAAGATTTGCACCAGATTAAAGAAGCCAATGCTTCTTGTGGGCAGCAAATTGACTTGTAAGACTTCTCTAGTGGGGCACCCTGGAAGCACGCCATCTCCAGAAGGCAGTCTCCTGTTGATCCAGACAGCAGCTCAGGCTAGTAATGTCTTTGAGAACACTGTGCTCCATGGGGCAGCACCCCAGGCAGGGCAGGAGCCCGCTCCAAAACCCACTGCAACCTGCGTAGGAAAACCAGGCGCTGGGCGGGGGAGGAGGACAAGGCGTGCGAGCCGAGCAGCGCCTGCCGAGCGCCTGGCGGGGCCCTGCGGCCCGCTGCGCGCTGCCGGCAAGGCCTTCGGGAGACGGCTGGCCAAGGACGGCGGTGGAGCGCGGGTGAGCCGTGCCAGCCGCGGTGCGCGGTGCCGGAGGGAAAGGCCAGGCAGCGCGGGCAGGAGGTGGCCAGGGCAGCGCTGGCAGCGCTGCGCCCCATCAGCTGCAGCCAGGCGGGCGCAGGGAGAGCCGCAGCACCCGGCTCCCGCGCCGGTCCCTGCTGTCACCTGGGCAGTTGTCCTCTCGCCCAGTGCCGCCTGCAGATGTCGAAACTCACAGACAGCGTCCGGCAGCGTCTTTGTTTGCACCCGAGGAAGATTTGCCTGCTAGTCTTGCGGCAGGCAAAGAGCAGAAGAAACTCCAGTCAGCGTGGTTTTGGCCAGCGGTGCTCTCTAAAGCCTCCGGAGTTCTGTGGTCCAGGCACAACAGCGACGGGGGCATTAGGTTGGCGTGTGTGGTGCTGCCCTGTCCCCCTCGAAGGAGTGGCGAGCACTGGATCAGGGATGGTCGGGCTTCTGCAGCTTTCAGAGAGGGGAACGGCGGTACTTTTGTCCTTGTGCCTGAGCTACTTGCAAGGGTTGCTTTTAGAGAGCGTGCCTGTCGGCAGCTCCAACATCATTGCTGTACATTTTGATGCCCTGTGTGATTGTAATTGGTTTCACATGTACCTTGCACAAAATCACCTGTCTTATGGACACTGGAAGTGAAAAAGTGCAAAACTTTTGCAGCCAGAAAGAGTGATGGATTACAAGCTTCCTTGTGCCGTGCAGTTACCTGAAGGATCTCCGTTTTTCCTAGTAATTTGGAGCAATTATCCTTGTCTGTAACCTACTTTTTCCACACTTTATCACTGTTGTCCTGGGGTGGAAAAGGCAGAAAGCTACATTCCAGGATGAAATAATTTCTCAGTGACATCTTGAAGCGTGTGACTGATTTGTGTGTTTGTGTTGGACAGACACCACCCAGGCCTACTTATAGCAGGGCTGTCGAGGTTGTCACAGCCCTCGAGTCAGCAAGGGGAGAGGTACCGCTGCCTGGGAAACCTTGTTCGTGCTTCAGTAGAGTGGCTGAGGAGGTTTGGTGAGGTTGTCAAGCAGACCTTCAGCGCTGGCCAGCCCGCAGGACAGAGACCCTCATCCTCGGCGCCGAGCTCTCGCCGTGGCTCTTCACAGCTCTGCCGGGTGCCACAGCACAGCCCAGGCAAGAAGCTGCCGAGGCCGCTAAGCACCTCCCTCCTGTGCCCGGCAACTGTCTCATCGTGTTCTGGAAAGTGAAGTATCATTTGGTGCGAGAGGCTAAGAAATGGTCTTTTGGAAGGGGGCAGGGGAGGAAGAAAAAGGAAAGGAAAGCAAGGCTGCGGTTCTGAGCCTTGAGCAGATCCTACTCTGCAAAGGGAAATAAAAGCCAGGCTGCAGCGTTCCCTGACTGATAATGGCGTTCCTGCAGAGAGGGTAGCCTCCAGCAGCGCTTAAAGGAACCGTGGGGAGAGACCCTCAGACAAGGAGATTGATTTTGTAATTCTCGATCCGTGCTATGGGCTGTTAGCACAATTGCACCTGTTTATTTCAGAAGCATTAGCAAGACAACTCTTGAATTAAAGACAACAATACACAAATGTTTGGGTGGCGCTCCAATTGCAAAAGATCAGGAATTTTTATTTATTTGTTTGTTTGTTTGCTTATTTATTAGTACACCTCCTCTCTCTCCCTTTTAGTCAGGGGAGCCAGATGGCAGCACTAAAAGAAAGTTAACAGCAGCACTTTGGGGAAATAAAGTGTGTTCATTTAAAAATAAATAAATAATCCATGCAGTCCATTAACCAGAGCTTAAGGCAAACAGCCTTAATTATTTTCTTAGTTAAAAGGAACAAGACCATTCTGAGAGTCCTGGCGGATTCCGGGACAGACGACCCGCCCGCTCGGTGCCAGCAGCTCTCAGCCCACTCCCCTGCCTGCCGAGCGCGTCCAAAACCATCCCGCCTTCCCCAGCACGTTGGGCTTCAGGCAGGCATTGCCTGGTTCCCAGCTAACAGCAGGAGGGAGGCGGTGCGGCTGAGACAGAGGGGGATGGCAGCAGAGATGAATCAATAAATCAACAAATAACCTGCACTGAGTCTACGTAAAACCACAAAGTACATGTATGAGGGTCAAGACCCTGGATGCCTGGCCAAGCTAAAAGCTCTGCTCAGAAAGGGTGTGATCCTTCTCCTCTCTTGGGGTGAAGGTGTTTTGGGTGGGGGTGGCCACACTGCTGCAATTACTCCAGACTGTTAGGAGCAAATTGTGGCAGGGATCATGAAGAAAACCTTGTGGGCCTTGGTTGTTCTTTTTTTTCTGAAGCCCCTTCGTACATGAGCAATGGAGGGAAAAGTTTTCCCTGAAGAGCATCCCGCTCCTGAGGCGCAGCTCTCGTTGGGTCACCCGCTGATGTGCTCCTACCCAGCCACCTGCCAAGGGACCGGCGTCACACCAGGATTTCACCCAGGCTTTGCACCGCATGCCCTTCCTCCCCGGAGCATGGCTCTGGGACAGGCACCGCAGACGAGGGCGATGGGGCCACCATGGGAAGCTTTCGCAGTTGTTTGCGGTCAGAGGATCGGTGCTGGAGGACCAGGTGATGCTCGGCCGAATGCAGCCATTTTCCCGGAGGGACGAGGACGTGATGTGAGGGAGAGCACGAGGGCTGAGCGGGAAGCAGGGTGCTGCCAGGGGAGGGTGTGCGTAGTTGAGGTAGTTGCTGATAAGAAACCTCAACAGAGAAGAGTGTGCGTTGGGGTCTGGGGTGGGTACTTCTTAAAAGCCGTATCATTTTCCCCATTTTTTAGTGATTATTTCGTAACATTTTCTTCAGAATTTTATGCCGAGTGTTTAATAAAATTGTTGCAGTCTAAAAGTTCATTTGTACCCTGTTTGGACGTGCGCCAGTACCTGGTTTTATTATGTGCGTTTATTATACACACACATTATGCAAGTCATTTCGGAAAACAGCTATGTGTTTTTCTTTTTGATTCACTGTACTTGTTGAACTTGAAAAACCTGTGACATTATGCATGATAGCAATTGTTTTGAAAAAGCCAGATGGCTTGATTTTGGAGGAGACATCGAAGAACATTGATTTGAAAGCACAAGCAAAAGATTTCTCTGCATGTAAGGTTTTTCAGAAACCTTACTTTTTTTCTTGATGCAATTCATCCACCCTCCCTTTTTTTTTTTCCCTTTCTTTTTTTTTTTTTTTTTTTTTTGGTAGGAATAATTTCATTCTCATTCAAAATGAGAACTGCAGAGTTTGAAGCCCCTGGTGACCAAAAAAGGCCATTGCCTTCTCCCAGGCAGACACTACCGGAGACATGTTTATTGTTAGTGTGCTGCTAATGGCTGTGTCAGGCAATGATGATTTCGCTGATGAGCCTTTTAATCCTGGTGGCTCTGAGGAAGGTCCCCCTAGGAGGAGAGAGCATGTGTTTGTGGTACAGAGGCAGGAAGAGGAGAGGACGGGAAGCAGCAGGGATCCAGCAGGACCCACTCTGAGCCGTTTGCCTGCAGCTACGTCCCCTGCGAGTGAAGGGGCCAGAGGAGAAGCCACTCTCCCCCAGCCCAGCTCGCAGCTCCCGGCCCACCCTGCGCACACTGGGTGCTGGATGTGGGACCTGGTGGGCTCTGAGGACAAACGGGCTCTGTGTCCCCATGTCCTCTGCGGTGCCGGGATGTGCAGGACAGGTCCTGCAGCACAGAGTCCCCACCAGGAAACCTGCTGGGAGGATGCTGAGCAGCTGGGAGGTGATCTGGGCCACCATGGACTTCTAAGGGTCATGTGCAGTGTTTGCTGTCATCACATCTTTTGCGGGGGGCGCCTCTCAGTAAATGCCATGGCGTATGCAGCAGCACAGATCTGCTACACTGGGCTTTTGGAGTGTGCCTCCATTAATTCCTGTTTGCATGTGAGAATGCCTGACACCAACTTCTGGCAGTTTGATTGAACAGGAGCTTATCTTCTGATCAGCTTAAAATATACATTTTTATATTTCATATTTATTATTTTTGAAGTCTGCAGTGGCAAGATAGGCACAAAACTGCTTCAGAATTACTTTTTTTCCCCTCCAAACTACAAGCCACTAGCTATCTCTCATGCTTATGGCAGCTACTCTTGCTGGAAGAAGTGATGGAACGTGTATGAAGTTGGGGGGACAAAATATTTTCTTTTTGAGTTTTACTTACCTGCGTTTGTGCCCACCTAACTCTGGATATTTCTCATTGTGACAGTTTTGGACAAAAAAAAAATGTTACTTGTTTCTGACTGGAGACAGATACTTTTCTTTCAAGGGGGAACCTTCGATCTCTAAGGAGATCTCTCCCTTCCTCCTAGAAGACACCTTTCTGAGAGCTCCCTGGCTGTGCCAGGTCCCCTCGCAAACCTCTCATCCGATGGCGTGGCAGCAAGGCAGGGCTTGGGAAGGAAGGTATTGACATGCTTGTTCTTCAAGATAACGGCGGTGACCAGCTCAACCTACGCTTTTCTGCTGAGAGTTCTTCTTATTTCCCATGGTTAACTTATCTTCTTATTCTCCTGTGTATTTTCATTTCATGCAGCTATGAGAATCAAGAGCTTTTGCTGTTAATATGAGGATGTCGTTAGACTTTTCCAAGACAGATTAATTACTAGCTGGCTAGATGGATTAAATAAATGGAACACCATCACCCTGCCAAAGCCAAAACTCATGATGAACTTCACAGGAATTTCCAAGGCAAAGATTGTCACTTCTATGTTTTTGCTCCCAGCCCTCTCCTAAGTGTGACTCCAAGAGAACTATGGCAGAGCTTCCTTATGAGGGATTTCCAGGCTGTTACTGAAGATTCAACAGGTTCTCAGATAAAAACGGGAAGAAATTCTGACAGAATTTCTCACCCAGAAAAGTGGAGGCTGACTGCAGACCCGTCTCTCGAAGCCTGGGAAGGATGCGGGCTGCCCATGGGCTGCCCTGCGGGGCACATTGGCTCCCAGCGCGGTGCATGTGTGCTGGTGGTGCCGGCACCAGCAAGCTCTGGGGTCAGCAGTCCTCGCTGAGCAGACTGTCTGGCAGCTGGAAACTAATGAGACCATAAAAGGTGAGTGGCCTTCTGCTGTTTTGTTTGAGCTGAATCAGCTTCACAGGGTGTGGGGGGAGCAAGGGTGGGCACAGGACCCTCCCGCTGGGCAGGGGGAGGAGGAGCGGGGCTGGGACAAGCCAGGCAGGCTGTGCCAGCTGCTGCACCAGTGCCACCATGCCCTGCCCAGTGCCCTGAGAGCAGGCAGGCACCGAGAGGGACGTCTTCTATCAGGCTGTGTGTCAGTCTCCAAGAAAATGAACAGTCTTCCTTCGGCGTCCTTCCACCACAGGGCTTGATTTAATGCCTTCACTGCTTAGACTTACGTGCCTCTGGCACGCTTCACTACATATTTAACATCAATTCAGGTGACCTGACAAGAAGACATTGAGCTGGAATGCTTGGCCATTTTTTTCTGGCTAATGAAGTACATTCCCTTCCCTACGAACCTGCCCCTTCTCTGGCCCCCGTCCATCACAGCGGCAGTCAGGATACTGGCGGGGAGGCGAGGACGTCTGAACCCAGTAACACTCCCCAAAGAAGCTCCCTCCTCTCCCGGCGGCTGTGCTCAGCCCTGGGCAGCAGTTCATCAACGCCTCGACCTGCCCACGCCGCCCCTGCCGTGGCCGGCAGCCGTCACCCACACCCTGCTCCCGGCCAGCGTCGGAGGCGCTGGAGACATCCGTCGCTTCTCTCTCGTGCACACGCACGTACTCAGAAAAATGGGTGTTGGCTAAACGTGTGCTCGATGGCAGGAAGGGGTAAGTGCAGCTTTGGCACAAGTGGCAAATGAAGGAGAGCGCGGAGGTCCTGGGCTGGGGGAGCGACCCGAGGCAAGGGCCCCCCCCCCCCCCCCCCCCCGGATGGTTTTGTTTCCCTCCCCACTGCCCCGTGAAGCACCCGGGTGCAGAAAGATTCGACTGCTTGAGAATGCTTCTGCAAAATGAGATGCACAAAATAAACCTCTTTGAAAAGGAATTTTTTTCAGTACAAGCTGGTTTGCTTTTTCTTCCTATAGCAAAGTTAAAGAAAACCAAGTTTCCGTGAAAACCTCACAAAAAGAAAGATGAAAATCACAGACAACTCATTAGAAAATACATCCAGCCTCATCTGCATTTAACATTCTAAACTGATTGGTTTTAATATGCTTAAGTGCCCAGTTCATTTAGATTTAAGGTAAACACTTTGTTAAACATCAAACATTAACAGAATTTTTGTAAAAGTATAGGTTAGATGAATAAAAGACTTGCAAAGTATATTTCTTTATAGATGTAGGTGCAAGCCTTGATATGCATAATTGCTCTTTAGCAATTTTAAAATGAAGAAGTAATTGAAAAAAGTGCAGCAAGTTAAATAATTATATGTAAAATAAAATGAAATAAATTAATGATTCATTATCTCTTTCAAGACCTTTTTTTCCTCCAGAAATGAATGTGTTTGATCTTACCCCATACCCTGGTTGAAATAAAGTGCTTTCTATCCAGTACATGACACACAGCTTCTTTTACAGACTCCCAAATTTCAATGAGTGAGGTGTGAAAGTAGATGTTTATTAAGCCAAGGTCAGACTGAAAGAGCGTGTGCTTCTTCCTTAGCGAGTGATCATTAAATCTTCAGCCAACTGATGCTTGCTATTTCGATGGTGTAGAAATACAGAATAAATGTCACCTTCCTCCAACCTGCTCTGCCATATTTCTACTATAAATGGAAACGAATTCATCCCTGCAAAGCTAATTCCTTCTTTTCTCACACGAAACGTACATGACTAGAGGGTAAAAAAACCCCAACAAAACACAACCAGCAAGAGAAAAGGGAACTGTAAAGGGGCGGGGGGGTCAGCAAACACTTCCCGCATGCTTTGCCATCGTTTCACAGGCTGACTCATTCATTGACATTCAAGTTCACATCCAAGAGAATGTCAATGCTGCAGGCATGAGGTTGAAGAAATATTCAAATAACCATCTCACAAGGGAAGTTTAGGAAATAACCTTCCTTAATTAAAGAAAAAAATCAAGCATCAATGAAAAATGCATGTGGAAAATCAGTGTTCAGAGTTTTCTTCCTTTTAGGAGCAGAAGAGAAAGCTGGAAGCATTGACACTGTGAGTGATTGAGCTAACTTTGGTGTCCACCCTGCTTGGAGCAGGCTGTTGGGTTAGAGACCCCCCAAGTCCCCTCTTTCCTACATTATTCCACAACTCTGTGGCTAGGTGCCTGTCTCTTCCCAGCAAGACCAGGGCGAGGGGGGGATTTCAGCAGGCAACAGTTATTTCTTGGGCAACAGCGACTTCATTTGCGATGTCATGTTCTGTTTCTTCCGGGGGAGGAGCCGGCAAGGAAACCTCACTTGGTGGAGGCTTTGTTCTGGGGGGGAAGTCAGTCTTTTTAACAGACAGAGTGCATTTTGATGTCTTTTGAAACCAAAAAGGAAAACAGAAGCTGGGGTTGGGAGGTGTAGCAGCTCACAGTGATGGGCTCAGCCCTTCAGCCTGAGGGAGGGGGTGGCCCGAAGGGGCTGTGCACCTCGGGTTTTGCTCACCTAGCTCAGGTTTCGACTCTTGCTTCCAGCGCTGGGTGGGAGAAGCTGCCAGGTCAACTTGGACATTGGGCGCCTCTGTTCACCTGCACACCAGTCCCGCTGTTTCGGCATCCTTGGGACTCCCCGTCGGATCACGTTGGAAGAGCAGGAGCAGCCGGCTGGTGCCTGCGGCTCCCTGGAGTTATTCTGCACGGCGCACTGGCGAGCGATTTGCAGCACAGCAAGTGGTGGCCCCTGGGCATCTGACCACTAGCCTTCTGCCATGAAGAAATCTTCTGCTTCTGCCATGTTATGTGATAAAATTTCAGCTTCCTCCTCTCGTCCAGCAAGCTCTGTTGTGGTTTTCGTTATTGTAACCAACCAAACACGTGAACAAGGATCAGTGTGATTCACTGCACAGTCAGTGCTTATCATTTCTTTGGGAAAAGCTGCCTTCAATAATCAGTTACCAGTAGATTGTAGTGTCCTCTGTACTCACCTCACTGGCAGTTGTTGGGGGCCTTCTCATGGGCCATCAGTTTTCTGCTTTCAGGTCTGTTCCTGCTTCATACTCACCCTGGGACAGAAACCACAAGTCTCTTGTCCATCTTTTTTTCACAGCCCCATTTCACAATTCCCATGCATATTTTGTTTAACCAAGAAAACTTTTTCTCCTGAAAGGCTTTTAAATATCCTTTTTTTTTTTTTTTTTTTTTGTGGAGGCCTTTTAAGATCAACTGAATCATTGTTCTTTGTCTCTATTTCTGTCAGCTTAATTCTAAAAATCTGCTAAGTGTAGCAACTGGTATATTATCTCTACATGTTTTCTTTCTGTTTTGCATCTGGTCCTTCTATAGAGCTGCATAGGAGAGAATCCTCCATTTCCAGGATCTCTGAGCAGCTTTAAGGACATACACCACAGGTGTGCCAGGGATATGGTCCCTGGAGGCTTCGCTTCAGCTTCACTTTGCAGCTGCGTAGATACGTATGAAAATATCTGACCTATAGAATCATGGAATGATTAGGTTGGAATAGACCTCTGAGATCATCAAGCCCAACCCAGAGGCAAACACAACCAAGCAAGCTGAAAGCAGAATGGACGTCCTCTGTGGCGGCTGAGGACTGTGCCATTACGATTTGCCCATGCAGTTCTCGCCTGCAATAATACCTCTGCACATGTTGCCTTTGAACCATGCCAGTGATGATATTTCCTTGCTTCAGTTTCTTTTGTCCAGTTTGTTTTGAGGATGATGATGTCCTTCATGGGTTGGAGGGTCCCTTCCCACTCACTCTCTGTTGCGTCACTCCCCAGCCTCACCTCCCCACCTTGCTTTAGCTCTCCTAAAGCCAGGCCAGTGCAGGTCATCTGGCCAAAACTCATAATTAATCACCACCCCTGTATGATTTTCTCTTCCTGAGAGTGGGCTGGGAGTTATGTCTTTGCTACTGTCCTTATTTAATTTGTTACTGATACTTCTTGTGCGCCTGGGTCACACTGGACCTTGCATTAACATACACTGCACTGGTTTGTACCGTGTATGTGCTGGCTGAACGTTGTGCACAGCATTGTCAGGTTTAGGTCAGAGTCCTCTCTGCCACGGCTGTTGAAGTAATGTGATAAGTCCTATCAGCCCCCTGCAATTCATGGAACATCTCCTTGGAGCACCGTGCAGGCGTGCAGCCCCTCAAAGGGCATCCTCCTAAAGAGATATCTTCCAGCGCCAGCTTCCAAATGTCTTTGCAAATATTTCGTTTTCTTTGCCATTGTGACCTGCTAGTACCCGAGTCTCATATCTAAAACGGTGAGTGCTGCAGGAGGTTTCAGGTATTATTGTCCGGGCAGGAGAGCTGCAGGGCTTTTGCAGTATTACCTCGCGTACACTGAGAAGCCCAGGAATATCTCTGCTCAGTCCTGCCCTTTTTAACGGCAGCCGTTAGGATAACCCCTTCTGAAGACGTCACCATCTGTTCTTTACAATTGCCTGGGACTCCTAACAGAGAGCTGCTGTGTTTGCCGCTCTCCCATCTGTCTCTGGCCCGGTACTCGCTGCCGTACACGGCTGCTGGCAATAACAGCCGTGTCGCATGTGCTTCTGCAAGTGGTACCTGTTGCTGCATTTCTGAGTGCTGCTGAGGTGGTGTGTGTTTCAGTTGTGCTGGTGGCTTTCCCCACCAGCTTTATATTATCAGTCAGAACATTCTTCTTGTATTTCTTGGGAGTTTGATGCTATTAAGTGCTGACCCATCAGTGTCTCACCTGTATAAGTAAAAGCCACTTTTTGTATTGACTCTATCTGGGTTACCCACTCAACGCTTTTCTCAGTACATTCTTCACTTGTGCCATGGAAGTAAAAAACTTCTATATTTGTATGAAAATACTTTTATTTAGAAAGCAATTGCGACTTACAGCTCAAATAGGCTTTCTCTATTTAAATTTATGACTTCTTTCTAGAACCGCCTTCTGGGGACATTTCTATCTTTTTCAATGCATCTTCACGTTCTGAATACATAATTTACAATGAGATCCTTCTAGATGATATCCCCACAGCAGCTGGGGAACTGAAGATGCTGGCAAAGATTTGAGTTTCAAATGTTTAACTGTCATTAATTTGAAGATTATAGTCAGCGAGCTTTGTAGATTATAATGTACGATGCAATTACATTCTGCTAATGTAATGTATCTAATTTTTTTGAATAGATTATTTGTTTTTGTATTTCCAGTGCTCAAAAAGAAGTGGATTTATAATCCTAAATCCTTGCTCAGATGGGTTAATTTACTTCTGTGTTAACGGTAGAAGCATCTTCTGTCCAGACTTTCCTGTTTGCTGGATTTCACTTGGTCAAGCAAAGAGAATGAGTCTGAAGTAACCAAAGCCACCTCAGAGAAGTGACTTCGCCAGATTTTCCTGGTGCGTTAGTGTGTGCTCGCTGGTTTGGGGCACTCCAAGATGACCATGTTTCTGCACCGTCTTCCCAACCCTGGTTCCCCTCACAGGCGGTGGAGGAAGCATGGTGCGAGGTGGACGAGGATATCCATCACTGGCTTCCTCCACTGCTGCCAGGGCTGGGTGGTTCTCAGACATGTCGCATCAGACGATGACGAACTAATGCTGGGAGGAAACGCTCCTCCCAAAGACGTTGCTTTTGCAGCTCCTCTTGGACTTCCCACCGCGGGCACGTTGGCTTGCAGCCTCCTGGGTCAGGTGCAATTGCACAGCAGCCTGGGGTCTGGGGGAGCTGAGTGCAGGGGACTGAGGACCCCCAGCCCCTTGCCCTAGCTCATTCCAGACTGTCACTCGGATGACTTTGGTGGGCCTGTAGACATGCGGCAGGCTGGTCGCTGCAGTCAGCATCACTACAGCTTCAGAGGGAACATTTTTGTCCTGGTTTTGCTGGCTTTATGGCACCTGGAGTGACCTGGGAGGCTACGGTCAGACCTCTCATCCAAACGTTAGTGGCTGTGCTGTAACTTCCCTGAATAAAAAGAGGGATTTTGTGTGGTCCCTGATAACTGGCTGTCACACTGTACTGAAAGACAACCTTGCCGTCTATCAGTGGCACTATCTCCAGCTTCGCTAGAAGACACATTTTTCCCCCAAGTCCCACCTTGGAATATGGTCCCTCAGGTTTGTTGTGAGCTTTTCTTGCCACTGTACTATCAACTGAGAGAATCAGAAAAAAAAATTTCCCTTCTATGGAGGATATACCTATGTTAATAGGGGTTTTTACTATTTACAGATACAGTCATACCTCTACTTGCAGGAACATCAGTATATCGCATCAACTTCTCTGTTACAGACAACAAATACTTTCACTCACATTAACTTGCGTGAGAGAAAAATAAAAAATACAAAGTAATCTATTAAGTGTCTTATATTTATCAATTATGCTTCAAACTTTCAGATGTAGCTGAAGTAAAAACTCAAAGAGTAACCAATACTGCTGGAAAACCCCACAGAAATACAGCAGTTGTGGGGATCTCTGGTTTCTAACGTGGATGATGCATCAGTTTCTCACCCATCAGACTACGTACTTGGTGGAGGTACCACTGACTTTGGTTCTGAACCTGATCTGCTCCCTGTCCTTAGAGGTATTTGTTACAAGCAGGGTAAAGTCTTCTCTGAAAAGTAATATACTAACTGTGGTCTTTGATGAAGCCCACGTTGTGAACTGGCAGCTAAACATATCATAAAGGGACCCACTTGTAAGAGCTGAGAAGAAATGCACCATTTCTGAAAGCTTTTGTCCTAAGCCAGTTTTCTACTTCGCAAGAGGGGTTGTCTTGCACTGGTGGTGGCAGGACAGGAGAGGGAATGTCCTCAGCTGCCCTCCCTAGTGCTGCAGGGGACCTTCCAAGCAGTCACCTTCAGGGAAGTTCAACCCTTTTTTCTCCTCCTGAAAGTATTACAAGTGCTGGCTGTAGATACAGCTCAAAATTAGCATACCGCATTCAGGTCTAACACTGATTTGCATAAGAAGTTCAGAGATAATTCAATAAATGCCATCACATCCTCAGAAAAACTTGTTGAGATTTAATTGGATTGAACAATAATTTTATCTGGTGTTCATTGTATTAAACGTTCCAGCAGTGCATTCATTTTTAATCAAATGAATTAATTTTTAGCATTCGGTTCTTCTGGAACCTCCCTTCTCTGAATATATTACCTGCTCCAGTTGAGTCTTTTGACATCACCGTAAAAACTGTGACAGATACCTCCGGTTTTTGTCTATTGTAGCTATTAAGCTGTGTCTGACACCATGCTGGAAATCAATACACTATTAAAAAAAAGGGTTAATTGCTGTGTTTGCCTTTCTCCCTTCGGCTGCTGGAGAAGATTCCCTGGCCAAAGTGGCTGAAACGAGGGCTGCAGCTGCGCTGACCTCCTCTGCGCGCCCTGTCTTGTGGGTGACCCCACCGTGATACTCTTCACCGGCACGGCTTTCAGCCCGGAGCGCGGTGGCGGCCGCCAGGACGGCGTTCCTCTCCCTTCCGCATCTGCTGAAGGTGCTCTGCAGCGTAACGGGGCTGCGCCCATGAAACGCTTCAGCTGACGTGGGAACATCAATGGGCTGATGGGTGTAGCTCTCACCCGGAATTGCACCTCGCTGTCACGCCTGGTTTTAAAAATGAACGAGAAGCGAGGCAGAGGAGTTTCTCGGTGACCTGCCCCAGCCCAGCCAGGCTCAGAGGAACAGGAGTGAAAACCCAGGAGCCACCGGGCGAGGCCTCGGTGCCACCGGCGGGGGCATGGCCGGGCAGGAGGCCGGGGGGAGCAGGCTGCACAGAGGGGTGGATGGAAGGAGTGTGTTAACCTCTACCCTCAGCCCCTGCAAGTCTGCTGCCCTGTGGCTCTGCCATCTGGGAGCTGCAGAGAAGGTGAATCATTAAGAGGAAAAACTGAGAGATGTGCAGAAGCGCATAAAGCCGCTCGCTGGTGGGGTTCATCATGGGCAGTGGCTCCCCCGCCTCGTGCGGTGACCAGTGCTGGCAGTCAGCAGCCCCACCAGACGAACGCAGGGTCCCTCTCTGCCCTCCCTTCTCCAAGAACATTCTGCGTTCACTCCTGTTCTGCGAGAACACCCCAAAACCACCTGCCATCACCTGCAAACCGCCTGCCTTCATCTTAAACAACCTGCTGGCTGGCCGGGACGTGTGTACCTCACTGCGCAGGTTACTTCTTCACAGATCTGTGAAATCAAAGAAACACGTTTTAAACACAGCTCAGTAAATGCACAGACTACCTAAACAGCTACAAATTTAGATGTACCAGCTCCCCTCCATCTGCTGCTCCTGAGAAGCCCACACACACCGTGTCACCGATCTTGACTTGTTGATGTCTGGAGAAAGCCTCTCCTACTCCTTTCCCTCCAGCTGTGCCTTCCTTTCCTATTATAAATCACAGTACTTTGCCAGAAGCTTTTAGCAGCTTTTTTGGCCTGTTTTGCTCTCCCTCCTGCCGTCCCTGTGGGTCTCCTGTGCTCTCGCCTCCACTGGCTGCAGGCAGGCAGGACCAGGCAGGAGTGGCTGGGGCTGGGTGGCCCTCTGCCAGCCGCCAGCGCGAGGAAGCTCCTGCCTGCACTGCGCAGTGTAATTATAATTCCACTCATGTCCTTAGATAAACCGGCAAGTTGGCACAGACGTGCTCCAGAACCGTCTTAACAGCAGTGCCGAAGCGTGGCACCATCCCCTCGGTGTCTGGCCAGGAGACTGTGCCATCTCCGAGACGGAAACCTCAGCGTAGGGACACCGGCCGTGGGGTGACGGGGCGCTGCGCCTCATCCTCATCAGCGCTCTGCCCCTGGCAGAGACCTCCCCGCACGGCAGCACCACGGGCAGCACTGCAGCCCCAGCCCCACCGGCCCTTTCGCAATGGTTTTCTGATTGAGACCCTCTCCCCCGTTTTAGATCAGGTGCCTTCACGGCTTCAGTGTTGGCCCCAAATGATCCCATACTTCAAAGAGAGCCTTAAAGTCTTCTGGAGCTGTCCCCAACCTAGAGCACCCGCTGCAGACACCGCTGTCCACCTGGGATATCCGGCGCCTGGGATGCGGTGAGCGGGGAACCCAGGAGGCAGAGACCCTCCAAGAAGTGCCATCAGTGTGGGGAACTCAGGGGTTTTAACACAGTGTCACCCAGGGAAGGGTTTTACTACACTATGCTGTGTTGTACTGCACAATAGAGCTTCCCCGACACGCTGTACGCCTGTTCTTCCACCCTGTGATAAGCTGTTATTAAGGAGAAGAAAAGGCCTAGGTGACAGTTTTTTATTTTTATACTTACTTCTGATATCCAGTGATGAATTAAAATAGTACTCTTACCGAAATATGGAACATACGCATATGAAAAATGAATACAAAATAAGTTCGTTATTATCAGTGTTATTATAATGAATACTTAATTAACTCCTCATAACAGCACACTTGCAGTAAAATGTTCTCACTGATTATAAAGTGCCAGATCTCCATTAAGTGATACAAAAGACAGATGAACACCTACGGACACATCTATGACAGCCACATCAATAAACAATGAATTAACTGTCTCTAATTTACAAAAAAAAGAACTCTTTCTTTGAAAAACTATTTCTTCTCTATAATTTTTTAAATTTTCTGATGCCATCACACGACTAGCCAAAACCTTGAGAATTTCTGACAACAGAGACAGCAGTATGAGCTTTAATTTCAGTACTCAGCCTTTTGGGTCCAGTATGAGGACAGAAAGGGAGCAGGCACTGTGCTGGGACTCGCGGAAACCGCTGGCAGCGACTGGGGCTCGCTCAGGGCAGCTGCGCTCCCCGTGCACACTCGTGCCTGGAGCTGCTGCACTCGCCCTGCCTGGCGTGCCCACCGCTGGAGCAGGGCAGGAGCCGTGGAGGGTGCCCTGGGGTGCAGCGCACAGAGTGCTCGGGACTCACGGCTGGCGGAACGCGGTGCTGAGGGCGGCGGGATCCCAGCAGCCGGTGAACCCGGTGCTGCTTTATCCTCCCTAAATGATCTGTTTTCACTTGAAAATGGGCACCTCCCTGGAAGCTATACTGGCTTTGGTAATTCATGACGAACAAGCCCCGTGGCAGATATTCAGCTTGTTGTGTTTGCATTTTCATACAGGCGCTGTATTTGCTTTATCGGCCTTACCGACGGTTGTGCACGATGGTCTTTATCAAGTGCTTTACTCAGGGTTGTTTTCGTTCATAGTAGTCTTTGTAAATACTCAAAGAGAAGATAATTTTACTTTAACTATAAAGGCAAAATAATAGATCCTGATTATAGGGTAGGAACTATATTGCAAAATCGGTACTGGGGAACAGCTGCTAGAAATGAAGCTATTTACCAAAGTTCAGCTCCGCGCTGCCAGCGCTAGTGTGAGCGGAGGACAGCTCGCCCTGGCTCGCCAAGGTCAGCTTGTTTCGTGACAGACTTCTCACGACTCAGAGTAACCTCTCAAATAACCCACTCCAAAGATGGTAGGAACCAACTGGTACAGTCATCTCTGCTCTACTGGATCCCAAAGAGGAGGGTAGGCAGCCCCGCTTGGCAGCTGGAGGTGGTGCCACCAGTGCACCCTTGTCTTTACCTTGAAGCGAAGCATCATGTCTTCTTTCACTCTTGGTGGCAATGATGAACAGAGTTGTTTGTGTCTAAGAAAATTCTTATGCTGGCGAGCTGCAGCAAGGATGGGACCTTCACCACGCGCCGTTCCCTGATGAGAGGTCTGGCTGACGCTGCACCACCAACGTCCTCTGTGTCCGAAGGGATGTGAGATTCTCTATGACCCCCTTTTTCCTTCTCCCATTATCTCCCTCCAGTAAAAGGCCTTTTAATCAAATACCTCACAGGGCTGCGTGCCTTTCTTACTGGGACCTACATCAGACATTTACACCGCTGCATTGCATTCATGAGCACCGTTAACCACTTACATACCCAAACCTATCTACCGTGCCTTACTTGGACAGTACGGCTTCTGTGTCGGTGTCTCAGGAGCCCCCGAGTCCCCCGGCGGGGAAGCCAAGGAACTGGGGTTTGCTGGCATGTTTGTGTGCAGCTCAGTGCTCATCTTTGAGCTGGCAGAGTTGAGCAGTGGGAAAGGATCTCCCTTTGGGTTTCTGGCTGTCAGTCAAGCAAAGGAAGGCTAACATCGTATAATTTGTAATCTGCCAATATTTCCGCTTGCACGCTGACTCAAAGAAGAGGGAGACGGGAGCAGCGGATACGGGTTATCAAAGGGAGTTGCTCCTCACTGGCTGCCTGACCTTCAGCGAACCGTCATTTCTCTGGGCCGAATCTGACATTTCTAGATGTGCAAATAATACATCCATCTCAGGCCCAGCATTCACAGGTTTGATTTTCACGGGCAGTCAGCTCCTGCTGCTCTCAGTTTTTGCCCTACATTTCCTCACATATGTAAGAACAGATCCATGAGAGCATTTACTGACGACTGACTGTAATTTAGCCTGTTTTCTGATGGGGAAAAAAACAATTTACAGATTAACAATCAAGATAACAGCTTCTGTTGTGTATATAAAATCACATTACCCTTGTGGCAAACTTCAGTCCTATAGTTCTGTGACTTCATAATTCTATGATAGCATCCATATGCTGACAGAAATTCAGGGCAGACTTTGATGTGGACTCATTTAGATTTTTCTGAAATTAAATTTCTTGTTCGTGGAAGAAAAGAAAGCTTATTTCTCTCTATACCAGACTAGGATCAAAATCTGTATTTCTCTAGGTCTACTCGATGGAACAAGCCCTCATTTTTTCAGCCTGTTTTAGTTTTGTGGTTGTTTGCATTTTGGGAGCGCTACCACCACAGGCCAGCTCTCGGAAAACCAGCATTTGCTGGAGTGGGTTGGGGGGCGGGTGATGATGGGGAGGATGCAGCGCAAGAGCTCCTTGAGGTTTGCTCTGGGGCTGTGTGGGTAGAGCCCAGGGCAGCAGAGCGGGGAGGATGAGCGTCCTCCCAGCACAGAGCTCTGCTGTGCTGTGGATGGCTTGAAAGGGCATGGAGAAGCACGGACCCAGGCGGGAGCACTGGTCTTGCAGAAAGCCCTGCTCGTCCGTGTGTCCTGGACGGCCAAGTGGCAGTCCTATACCAAAATGCCTCTGAAGCTGCTTGTCCTGAGAAAATCAGCCATGTTGAACCATTCAGCCACCTCCACGCAGTGTAGTCCAGTGACTCTTCACGTAGCATCCCTATTCTGCAGTCGAAAAAAGGGGATGAGGGAGGCACCTGAAGGCTTGTGGGCAGCTCTGGCTGCCTTCCACCAGCACCACAGGGAAGTGTGACCTGGCTAACCCCCAGGACAAGGACATTTACCACAAACTGGTATTTCACTGACATTCTAAGTCCTGCTGTCGTGAACCTAAATGGGACCCTCTTATGCAGGAGCTCTGCCCGCCCCTCTCCCTCTGCACCGCAGCCATGGTCCTGAAGCCCTTCGCTGCACCCTCCTGCGTGCCCAGGGAGCAGCACCCCGGGGGCGCGGTGCCCTGCTCCCCCAACATGCAGGACAGACTCTTCCAGCCAGCGGAAGGCAGTCCCTGTCCCCAGAGGAGTCTGTCTGTCCACAGACCTTCTGCAAATCCGTCCCCTCTGATGTCAGAGATCCTAAACTAACAGTACATTTGAAGCCCCAGACTTCTCCCTTTTGTAAATTGTTCTTCTATGTTCTTGGGCAAGACTTGATGCTGCAGCTTTTAGTCACATAGTAAACCCCACTTACTTCAGTGTGAAGTATCGTAGAGTGCTTTTTGAAAGCGAAAGAATCTGATGGAAAGACTTTTTAAGGCATTTTTAAAACTGCTATTTTTGTTTCCTTAGATCTGACACATCTCCAGAAGGCTGTGTCGTGATGACTTAGTGTCTCTGCACATCCTGACAGAAGCAGTGCTGTATCATTCTTGAGAAATCCCAGAAACATCGTTTACCTACAGCTCTCAAACCTGCTACTACCACAGTTACACCTGCCATTTGAGCTGCTTCTGGGGTGTACATAGCCTCAGTCCTACTGAACCATTCTTCAGTTCCACCTTCCGTGCTCATTTACAAGTGGGTCCTTTCCAATGTCATGTAGGTGAGGTTTGGGCTTGGCACAAACCCTGCGGATAAAACGAGATTCACGTACCCCTGTCCATGCAAATACTGTGGCAGCTGTGAAGAGAATGAAGGCAATGTCAATAAGACTGCAGACACAATATTTTTAAGAAACAAATCGATCTCTTAGCGAAGGCAGGTGCGCGGGCACTCGTGCACACGTGTCTGAAGGCACAAAGGCACACGCAGGCCAATCCCAACTTGCTGGTATGTCTGTTCGAGGAGGAGGCTCCCACAGTGCTGGTGCTCCGGAGGAAGCCTTTCCTTGCCTTCCCCTGTACCCAGGCAATGCCAGGCTGCCTCATGTCCGTGTCACGCCTTTTTGGATGAGCAGGGTGCTGCCTGCCTGCCCCCAGCCTGGTGCTACACCCAAGTACCATCCTGTCCCTCCCAGCCCTGTGTCCTGAGAGCTGCTGGAGGCAAGGAGCTGCCCGAGAGGAGACTGCAGCCAGTACTGCTCGACAGCTTGGCCCCCGCTGCTGGTTTTCCTTTTCTTTCCACCTTCTTGCCCATATCAATTTCCTCCCTTTTTTGCAAGGGCTGTAGTACGCAAACGTGACACACAACTGATGATGGGCAGCGCGCCCTGAAGGCTGAGGCTGAGGAACGGGAGGAGGTTATGGACCCCAGAGCATTGTTTGCTGGTAATACACTTGCTTGTTCCTTCTCTCTGCTTGTTTTCCCTTTTTGATCCCTGTCAGGAGCGGCAAAGGCTCTGCACGCCTGTACCTGTCCATCGGCCACGGCGCCAGGCGTTGGCATTTCTGACCAGCTGGCTCTGGGCTTGAGCTTGGACCTGGCCTGAAAATGGAGCTGCTGCCCGATGCTGCCCTGTGAGCACGGCAGCGAGGCAGGAGGCTGTGGGAGGTGGGTTGGAGGAGGAATGTCTGACCCTGAATTACTTCTGTCTTTTACCACGAAGATCAGTTATTGCTGATTGCTTTCTGATTCTCCTCTCTTCACGGTGATGACCCTCAGGTAAATCCAAGCGCCATCACAGACATGGCAGAAATGATCCCAGCTTCTCGGGCTGCTAAGTGAGCAATCCTCTCGCTGAGGACTGTTGAGGCACATAAAGACGAGAGTTTCTCCTGCCCACGTGTGCTTCTGCTCAGTCTCCCCTCTTCCATGCTGAAGCAGCGATGTTGCTTCCAGTTTGTTGCACACTATTTTCAGGAATATGTCTTTTTAAATTAAAAGATATCCCTTCAGCTATTACAGTTTGCCATAACAGTGCATTTACATTATTCCACCAGCCAACCCGGAGCTGTAAATGTAGCTTTTCTTCTCATTTGGTGGGATTTCCAAGCCCAGTGATGTACATTTTTCAGAAGCCAGGCTCAGCTTACCTTGACCTGGAGGAAGATGGATTTGCCGTATGGAAGCATCACCTGAGCCGCCCACACCCGTGGCCGGGAGCCAGGGGCCACACAGCCCATGGCACTGGAGATGCTGGTCCTCTGCCACCGCTGCCTGCGACCGTGACAGAAGTCCCCGCTGTCCCTGCAGCTCCCACCCTGCTTGACACCAGTGCCCTGGAGCAGGAGGGCTCAGCCAACAGCTCTGAGCTCCCGCAAGTGGGCCAGGGTCACATCCATCCCTTCTGGGGCTGGGTGGAGGGACCCTGGTGGGGTGTGCTGAATGCTGAGCCCATCTCCATGCCAGTGGAAGAGCCCATTTCATGGCCCCGGCCAGGCAGCACGCTCCTCTGCCTCCTGGGCGCAGGCCATCTGCCCCGGGCAACCCTCGCTGCCCGTCACTCTCCCCAGTGACACTCAGTCTCTGCAGCTCTGCAGTGGAAATGTACATGTTTTTGCCTATTTTTCCCTCCATTTGTATGACAACCTAGACTCGAGCAGCTTCTGTAGTGGTTCTGTCTCTGCTGAAATTAAATTCAAGAGGAGGTAGAAAGGTAACCACAGTGTTTGAGGAGAGGGGCTTACGGAACAATTGATCTCAGTGGCTGACATGCTACAGATCTGATGGGAAAAATGTTCAGAAATGATGGGGAAGCTCATTTTAGAGAACTTGTGGTTTTTCATTTTGTTTGGTGGTGGTTTTTTTTTTTTCAGTTTTTGTGCTTTTTTTTTTTTTTTCCAAATTCCTGAAGACGTACAGTAAGAAATAAGAAAAGAAAATGTAATCAAAAAAAAGGTATGAAGGTAATTCAAAACCTTACCATCAACAAAATGTCTAGTACATTCCTGAACTGTCTTCTGCTTCTTATGAAATGCATCACATTAGCAATAAATGTTGTAAAATACCTGACAACTCCTTTAGTTTACAAATATATGATAGCTGTCACTAATGCTCTTTGTGTTATGTCAAGATAATATAGTAAATAACTTACATCAGTATAGTGTTTATGCAGCTGCTGAAGCTCTTCAACGATATGTTAAATGAAAGTAAAAGTGTTAATTTAAGACAAAAAGTCATTCCAGATATCATGACAAAGAGAAACATTCAGTAATAATGAAATCAGAAGGCAAGTGTGTGCGTATGTGAAAGACGTGGAAGGAGTTGGAGAAAGAAAGCCTAAATATCTGTATTTTGTCCCATCCTTCAGAATTTCAGGAGGAGAGGAGGGTGTTGGGTTCCCGACCCCAGGCTGCAGGAAAGGAGGTGGGTGCTGCGGCACGCACAGGAGTGTTCACTGCAGGAAGATATCTGCCAAGTTAATTGCAAAGATGGGGTGACCCCTTCTTCCCGCAGACAGCCCGTCTCCAGCCTCTGCAGCTACGCTGGCTGTGCCGCTGCCTGCTCTCCCTGCCGTGCCGGGGGGCGGCTGCGTGGGCACACGAACCGTATTCACACGCGGCTCGTGGTTATTCCTGCCAGGAAAGACAAACTATTAAACCTCAGCCAGTATTCACTGCAGTCCCTTTCTTTCATCAAGTCTCTTCTCCAATATTGTATTTCTTATTCTTTTGGGAAAATAGTGCACCGTTTAATAAGAACAGGTTGCTTCAGTACACCTGGGTATTGATGATTGACTCTCAGGCTTTTAATAATTCAGCGGCCAGATAGGCCCTGTGTATCCAAAGCACACCTAAAGAATGCTCCAGAGAAGAAAACCGAGTTTGAAAATTTTCCTGCTGGATGCTGCGGGCTGAGAGGCTCCTTCCAAGCCAGCCGGGAGCAAACCAACCTGCCTGTCCTGAAAAGACAAGGTAAAGGGGCCAACCAAGGGGCCAACCAAGGGGCCAACCAAGGGGCCAACCAAGGGGCCAACCAAGGGGCCAACCAAGGGGCCAACCAAGGGGCCAACCAAGGGGCCAACCAAGGGGCCAACCAAGGGAAGCAGTAATAACAATCACACTCACTGCAAGTGGGAAGGGCAAAGACAGATCTGAAGGATGGCTTTGCCCAGGGTGCAGACAGCTTTGTGTGCAGACCATGTTCATCACTTTGTATTCGAACCTGACTCTTCCAGAGCCAGCAGATTTCCTCCGGGGCCTTGTTTCTAAGCTGAGTTCAGCTTAGGCATGCGAAGCTTTAGCAAGCCCACGCTAACAGCAGAGACCAATCACTCTTGCCCATGTTCTGCCTTTGCTGACTTTTGGGTTGGTGGCAGTTGAGCTAATTCTGACACAGAGGAGACAAAGCACAGAGTAAGGCTCGACTAACGTCTCACAGAGACGCTTCTCACCAGGAGTTCCCAAGGAACAGCTGGACACACAAGGCAGGTCCAGCAAACAGACCTTTCTTATTAGTCAGCCTTTCCTTGGATGTCAGTCCAGGAGCATCTCTTGAATGCTGTTCCAACAGCAGGAGATGATGATCCTCCACAACTCCAGCAGAGTTTTGAATACTCCCTGCAGCTACTGTAACTCAGTGTAACTCACCATCCTGTCCCTTGAAGAAAAACATCATCCTCTTGCTCTTCTCCTGTCCGCTCTTCAGTATATCTGCCTATCGTGTGTTTCCTGCTGCTCCAGAAGTGACTGTTTTAATATGGGTTTTCAAGATTCTTCTATAAAAAGACAAGATTTCTGCTGACTTGTGCAAGTTTGGACTCATGTACTTACATGAATTTCAGAGCCAAGGCAGTCATCAGGGCTGCAAACTTGAATAAAGCAAGGGAAAAGGATGACCTGGAGGCCAGGGTCCGGTTTATCCCATCAAGTACATAGAAGCAATCTTCATATTAGCTTGGGGAAGCTAACACATACTGGTAACTGAGGGGATAAGCAATCTGCAGGCAACATATGAAGAAAACAAGGATGGATGTTTCAAGAATGCAACGGAGTGGATAAGTCCTGAAGGATTAGGGAAAAATGATTGGTTTATCTTTTCTGACATTAACAGCACAAGCATACACACACGCACCAAAGCCATTAGCTAGCTGGAACTTACTTCATCCTTGCTTTTCCACAGGTTTTGGGTTCCTTCCCATGTTCTGTTAAGTCCCTGGCAAAATTTCCCTCAAGTTCAGTAATAAATTAGGGCCTTTATGAATTACATACCTCTGATGCCTCCTCAGAGAAATAAAACATTAGCAGGATACCATGTCATGTTGGAGCAGCCAGGAACCCTGAGGACCGCTCACTCCATCATCACTTCAGCTGCCAAAATGCACCCAGTTATCAGTACTAGGACATGTAAATCACCCAAACCGGGTGGATTATTACTCTTTTTATTGTAATATTTTAAACCTCAGTTTGACATGCTGTTTCTAGCTATGCAGAAAGAACATGGTTATAGCAAACCTAAAATACAGTTATCTGTAGCAAAGAATCATGCAGTTTACAAGGCATTAAAACACTAATATTTTTCACATTGCTGTTGGTAAATACTGACTTTGTGCTCAGGGCATTTAAAAAGACGACACCTCAAAGTGCCATTCGTCATACATATATTCTGGGTGTTAATTGACCCATTCAGTGCGAGGTATTCACACGGCCTGTTACATGGCCATTTTCAAGTTTTCTTCTGTTTGTCCACAAATAGAGATTGGTCGTGGCCCCATTAAAGGCTTAAATTTGCTCATGAGAGAAACTGTCTGGAAGGTAACATAACTGGAGCAACCTCTGTCAGGGAAAGGAAAGTCTGAAGGAGATTACATTTCTGAACTGTTGCAGGAGCTCTGAAGAAATCCACTGACCCTTTACATGATGATGCCTGTCTTGATCCCCATTAAGCCTTGGATCTTTGCCTTCCTGTACAGCTCTCTGGAAATAAACCCAGAAAAAAAAAAAAAGGTCAAAACTTGGTTGTTTTGATAGCCTTTACATTTTGCTCTCCCCTGCCTGGTTAAGCTTCATCTAGGACTGGATAGTTCTAATCTATTGTTCTACCTTCAGTATAGCACTCCACAGTTAACAGTGGTTAAACTGGGCAAAACTCCTTTGTGGCTGATGCTAGAATGGCCTGAAATTTGAAGTCCTATTAGGAAGAGATGAGCTGCCCAGCTGAAGGAGTCCAGGTTAGACAAAACAGAACAAGCAGAACACAGCAAGGGAGAAAATGGGGAAGCTGGTAGAACAGAATACAAAGCTGCAATTGGGAAACACAGCAGAAAGTAATCAACAGATGTTACTGAAAAAATACCTATGTCCAAGTAAGTTGACGAGCATAAAAAGGAATTAATCAGTATTCCACGAGAACGTGTTATGTGACATGAGCACAGTTCTATCATAACAACGTTTCCACATAGCAGTGTGGAAAAAGCAGAAGTATTTTCCACATTTCTTCTGTTTTGAGGAATACGCAGAGTAGATGTAATCACGGACTAGAGAGAAAAAAGACATTCCCTCTGTCATCAGTTACTGTGAGAGAGAAGTAGTTTCACAACAGCAATGAAGTAAAGACCAGCTTGTACGTGAGTACTAGATCTGCTCAAAGTGTTCCCTGACCTGTTGTTGACTTTAACAAACTGACATTTGGAGAGTCCTGAGAGAAGATGAAAAAAACACTCCAACATTTCAAAACAAAGCAGACAGCACCGTGTCAGTTCTGTGACAAGGACTGATCTAGGAAAAGGTGGGTCAGTAAGAGCATTTTGACCCAGCCTTGTTCCAATTTGACCCAGAGCAGTCTGGTTTTGGCAGTGGAAACAACAGCCCCAGCTCCGCCCGAGACAACAGCGGTCCCTGTACCTGAACATACTCATCTGGATATCTGCTCACAGGAGACGGCCATGCCGGGTGCGACAAACCCTTCTGGAGCAGATGAACTTCTGCATGGGCATGATGCGGTGCAGGCGTCCTGGGCAGCACACGCACCAACACACCTGCCTTGGAGACCCACATCTCCTGCGAGAGCAACCTCGGGCTCCCAGACCATTGCCTACCTGCTTCCCCGTTGCCCTTGCAGGCCACCACAGCAGCTGGGACACCTCAGTGGTCTTCCTGTGGCTGTGCACTGGCTGAAGTACCTGGTCACCGAGGATGCAAAGGACGTTTCCCAAAAGCCTGCAGTCTCCACTCAGCGCATTTTGGTAGATTTCAAAATTTCGCCTCAAGTTTTTTCTCTGCTTAGCTGGTTTGATGGTTTCTTTAGATATTTGTACAGACAACCACACAGGCATTTCTTCTGCAATCCCTGCTTAGTCTTTCTTCTTCCTCATCCTTCTGTCAGGTTTACACACTTCTGCTTCTGCTCTGCAATTCTGAGCATCTCTTTGAACTTATTTTTAATCAAAGTCCTCCAGGAGCCTGGTTCTTGCTAAAGCATTGAGCAGAGTTCACTGTTCATAGGTTTGGTGAACTTCTGGGGAGCATGCGGATTCTCACGTTGCTGGATTTGTATTGAGACCTGGTGCCAGCTGAGAGTTCAAGATACTTATCAGAAGTTTCTCCCTACGTGGAAGTGGCAAAATCTCTCTGTGCTTCCTCCAGGTTTGTAGCTGGCATGTCAGAAGGCATTGGTCACCATTAAAGTCCCCATGGTATTTTCAAATACTTAAGGGTTTTGTTAATAACATCATCAAGAAGCCACCATTGAACATACGCTTTCTGGCGTTCTTCTGGGAGATTCTGTAGGTGAAAGTTTTATTTTTCAATTCAGGACTAGCAAATCCAGTGAGGGCACAAGTCTTGGAAATGTCTTTGAACAAGAAACTTACCCCAGATGTTTCCTGGACCCTTATCCCCCACACAGTCATTGGCCATGAGATCACAGATGTCCTCCAACACAGCACTGCCCCTGAGGACACACACAGCACACCGTGCTTGTTCCTTTTAACAGGGCTCTGCTGCCCCAGCACCCATCAAGCAGCACCCTTCTGACCTGTCCTGGGTTCGGGTCACACCCTTTGTAAATTGGGCTTTGGTTTTGGCTCCTGAGGGTCGCAATGCACAGCTTTCATCTGCCCCAGACACACGCGGGACAAGCTCACAGCTCACCCTCAGCCCTGCCAGGGACTGACCCTCTGGGCAGCCTTTGCTGCTTCTGCCTTGACCTGCGACTCCCACGACTCCGGGGCTGCCCACCAGAGATCACTAGTCCTCGCAGACGCCAGCCTCCATCCACGGCAGGCAGGAGGTACGTTCACCGTAGAGTCGTGCCTTGTGAGGAACACGGCAAATGCCTTCCCTGCAGCTGCCCTTTCACTGGGAGTTTAACACCAAACCAGCTCCTCGTGGGGTGCTGGGAAAGTGGGATGGCCTCACCCAGGGTTCCCAATGCTCCCAGGGAGGAGCTCATCTTCGGGTGAGGGGTTCTCACATCATTACAGCCACTGTACGGCTTTGGCCATCCTGCCTGCTCCTTGTGCAAGGAAAGTCAACTGGGAGATGGAGACAGGAACATTCATTAACTAGAAGTCACTTTGTCAGTCGTGATCTTAGGCTGACAGCTTTGTGTCTGAAAAGCAATTTTAGTTTCAAGCAAAAAGAATAGAATAACAAGTTTAACATTTGGAAAACTCATTACTGGAAACTTTATTAAACTTAAGGCTAACAAGCCTGAATTACTGCTTGAAAGAGCAAATTTTTTTTTGTTAAAAATGCAGATATAAAAAGATTTATAGTATCTAAACCAATTATGATAGCGAGATGCAGCATTAGGTATTCCACACTCTCTTTTTTCCCCCCACATTTCTTCTTTTTCACATATCAGTGCATCTAAGCGCAATATCATTACCACAGAGCATTTAGTAAAGATGCTGTTATGGGGATTGAATTAAGCATGCTCTGGGAGGCTTCCTCCCTCAGATGACACTAGCTGTCTGTTTTTCCTATACCCCAGGAGTACAACAAAAAATTACATTTCTGATGACTTACATTTCAAGGTGGGGAGGAAGTCAACAAACAAACACATAGTGGATAGCATCTTGTGCCTGCACGGATGCACAAAATGGTCAGTCACTCACCTTCCCAACAGCAAACAGAGCAGCTCTTTTATTTATTGATGGGCTTGGAAACAGAACCCTCACCCACCACCTCCCTGCACAGCACCCAAACCCTGACTTCAGGTCTTGTGCAATGTGCCAGAAACGCTGTGCTCTGCACTATAATGCTGAAAAACTATTCATGTACCCCACAATACAGGAAAACGAACCGGACTTGCCTTTTGGACTACTAGAGAGTGCAAGCACACCAGCTCACAGAGTTAGGTGTACAACTGGTCACTCATCCACATCAGCAAGGCATGTTAAATTTCTTTTGTTCGGTTGTTTTTTTCCCTCTAAACACATACAGAAATATTATAGTTGTGAAAATTCAATCTATGTTCTAGAAAAGCTAAGGCTCTTGTGCCTAGTTTACCCAGAAATGCGCTTAAATATTGATGTTTTAATGATACATTCTTCAGAGTCCCCTATTTTGCCAGAGACTTATTTTTAAAGGCTTGCTCTAAAAGGCATTGGGGGAGTTGAAATCACACCACTCGAAGCCTCTGACAGAAGCTGTATTTTAGTAGCAGCACAGACCACATGCTGAAAGGCTCCACACGGGACTTCCCAGTGCTCTCTTCGGCACATACTGGTCTCTGCTGTTTTTCACTAGGGAAACATCAGCCTCAGCAGAAAGGAAGCTGCTCCTCCATTTTCAAGTCCATTTGCCCGAAAGAAGTCTCCAGCTCTGGACCAGTGTCCAGCTGTGGCTTCCAGTAGGAGAAGCTCAGGGGTCATACTGACTGGGCAACGAAGGCTCCAGCTGCCATGGCCAGAGAGGGATGGATGACCAGCTCCTGTCACCTCAAAGGGTTGTCAAGAGCCTCGTGACAGCAGCCAGAAAGAGACACCAAGGGAGCGCTGTGGGCCTGGAGAGCCCCGAGAGAAGCAACGTACTCCTGCTTGTGATGATGCCACTCACCTCTGCCAAGCATGGAGCAGTCTGACACACTCATGGAGCCACCTGGCAAGTAGGAGGTATGGAAACAAGGTTCAGCTTCAAAACAATGACAACCAGCACCTGGATTTAAGGCGGTGAGCAGAACTGTTTGCCTTTCTACCTCCGTCAAAGCTCTGCCCTTCCCTCTCCAGCTCAGGAGCAGCACCCTCTGGCTGCCCATCTCAGGGTATAGGTGCTGCAGTGAGCAGCACAGAACCTGCTACCCCACAGGCTTCTCCTCCAACACACAAGGAGGCCCACAGCATCTGCACCCCTTTTATTGCTCCTTTCCATGAGCTCAGGTGAGGCTGCAGGTGGGAGTTTTCCATTTTCTTTTCTACTCTCTGGCAGGGCGTTAATTTGCAGCTGCTACCGATGCTCTCGGCATCACGCAGCTCACCTGTGGCTGGGGGCGAGAGACCTTAAATCACAGCCCATTGCCGCATTCATGGCTTGTAGTTTTGTAGACTACTGGTAAGAAAAGGTTTACTATGTATGACCTGGATGGGTATGAGATGATAAAAAAGTTCTCTGGCTTTGCTTAAGGTAAAGCTATAGTCTCTCTAGGTAGAAAGTGCTGTAGCCCTGTTGAAGTATGTATAGGGGTGCTGGATTTATCAAGTGAACGTGCTTGGATTAACATGGACTTCTTTCTGCTTCTCAAAATCCAAAGGTTTGTCTGCTTATGTCTAGATATTGGTTTGTTTTCTAACCTGCAGAGTCAATCACAGTTTTGTTTCTTAAACAGTAAAAGTATCCTCATTTTTGAGCCCATTAGATGATACCTGTCATCTGTTCAGCAACTTCTTTTTCTGTTTTTATGTGTTGAAGAGTCGCAACTTAGGCAAAGGGGAACAGAGTTGTAACGGGCGCTTCTGCTGATGTGAGGAGTCTCATTTTGTCAGCAAACTTAAACAATAGGTATTAGAGTGAGTATCTACAAAGTCAGAACCTGTGATGCTTCAGAATGGCAGAAGTTAGATAATTATTTAAGTAATTATACAGTAATATCCTGGTGGAAAGAAAAATCATCTTTCAGTTGAATCCATCTCACGTGCTTATCCAGCAAGAGATGAACACATTTTTAAGCCTTAAAAAAATGGTTAATGTTTTTCAGGTGAGATACCGAACATAAATCTTGATCAGCTCAGAGATAACTGTTATCAGGCCGAGCCACCGGCCAGCAGCTGTTTTGGATCATTGGAAACTGTGTGGTTTTACTTGTTACTTGCAAAGGTGACGTGCTATTTTCTGGCATTCATCTACTGAGCTGGTATTAGCCTGTAAACAGTAAAGGATGCATTAGCTGCATCGGATGCATTAGCTACATCTAATGCCCTTCTTGGGTAAAGTCTGTAATGGAAACTTGATATCCCAGCTTGTGATAAATGTGAAATCCCTGAAATCCATTATTTTGGCCGTGAAAAATGACTGTAAATACTCTGTATTGCAGATCTAGAATTCCTTCGATTCTCTTAATGTTTCAATTCTGTCTCTAGTGCAAAAACCACCCTAACAAACACAGCCAAAAGACTCCTACAAAGAGCAACCCTGAACCAAGCCAAAACTGTTCTCCCCACTCCCCCCATATGCACATTAAGGAATTCAGCTAACCAGGTATGCTGTATAGAGGAAAACAATAACTTCTAAATTGTTTTCCTGGTAATTCATGCCGTGCGCGATGTTCAGTGGTTTGAGCTCTTTGCGCCGGGCACAACCTCCTGTTTGGGCTCATGGGTGCAGCTGCGCGTCCCTGTGTGCGGGTGGCTGGTTTTGGCTCAGTGTTGTGCTCCTGTCGCTGCTGACCTGCTGCTCATGGCTGGTGACGGGCTTTGGCAAGGCCAGGCAGCCCAACCTTCAGCTCCCAGAAACGCTGCATGAAAATGCCCAAGCTGCAGTTTTATTTGTTCTCCTCTTAACAGCTTTAACACCTATTGATGAAAATACTGAAAAAAATACTGGTGGTGTTTTCATCAGGTTGATTTAAAACAGCACTGCCAGCAACATCGTTCCTCCTTCGTTCAGTACCCTTCGCGTAAAGCCCAGGCAGGGGCAAGGTAAGGAGGATGCTCTTTCTCTGTCTGCTCTTTCCGTAGAGTTCCACCAGCCAGGAGGGTGACAGCACCTTGCCCTCGTCAGTGACCCATCGCCGGAGGTTGTGTTTTAGAGTAACTGTGTGATGATCCCTCTGGAATGACCATAATAAGCCTTTTAACCAAGTCTCCCAGGTAAAGAGCCTGGCAGTCTGGTGAGGCCTATCACCTCTCCTGAGGTCTTTGTCTGGGGATTTAACTTGCTGGGCAGACTCTACTCTCTGTGTGCACCCGTCTCCAACGTCCTCGGTGCAGCTCCACTGTTCACCCTCGTAAAACACCAGCATAACAAAGTGGGAGTTTGTAGATAGTTTCAGCTGTCACAGCCAGGGAACGCAGAAGTCTGGTAGAGTCAGGGATGACGACGAAAGGACACCAGGCAGAGAAGTCTACTGCAACACCCACGGTCATGCAGGGGGTTGGTCACCCGCTCTGCGCCTAGATGGCCGGCCAGCCCGAAGGAGGATGGAGCCTGTGGCTATAGGAGAGACCTCATCATCTGTGGGGGCTGTCTGCGGGCGGCCCCGAGGCCCTGGGGTGTGACTCCTGCAGGAAGATGCTGGTCGGGGTGCGCTGGTGCCCAGCCGGGTGGGGGACAAGGGTCTCCTTGGCCAGCAGGAAGCACGAGCAGCCCCTTCCCCACCCGCTGCTGTGCGCCCTGCAGCTGAGGGGCCAGGAGCAGGGACCCCGCGCTCTGCCTGGCTCCCACCAGCCCCACATGAGTCCGCTGGTGGTTTTGAAATGCCAAAGCGTTACTGAATTTTGAACAGTTTTGCAAACTGCAAGAGGACAGACTGTGGGGAGCAGCCCCGCCTGGCTGTGTCGGCATCGGGCTGAGCAAATGGTCTGCTTCTGAGATGTCTCAGGCACAGGGGAGCACACACAGCAAGCAGTGGCAGTCCAGTATTTGGGCCCCTTTTCCTTCCGTTTATTTAGATAAGAAATTAACTACAGCAAGATAATCTACTAGTTCTCTTAAAACTAAATAAGATTAAGAGAGATAATGCTTCATCTTAACAGGTGTTCTGAAGGTGATTGTATGCTACGTCTGCACTACTTTAAATAAATTATAAGGATTAAATATTCATGAAGTTCCATTGTTTGTCTTAGTACATTTACTTCCTGTAGCATAATTCATTCAACAATTTTGTACAAATTGTATAAGTATGTATTAATTGCTGTAACATAATTTACAGATTTCCTCCCATATGGCTGATCGGAATAGTACATACAGGAAAATATCAGCCAGTGACATTTGTTAATAAATTGTGTGCCTGAGCGTGCAAAGCTGTGTTCTCACTAATTCATACTTTGCAAATTTTTGTGATTATGTCATGTGATTTGTTTTCAGTCAGTGCTTAACATAACCCCACATGCCATGGTGTCATCAGTGTACATCCAAATCGTCTTCACTTGGGAGGCAAGATGTACCAGCTTATCTGGAAAGGGGAACTTTGTGCCTTTGCAAAAATGGTTATTATTCAAAATAATTATTATTTTAAAACAAATTGCTCGGTGGCTCAAATTTCCAGGGTCAAACACCTGGAAAGGACAGTTTTGCAGAAGGCAACCTTACGAAAGACAAGGGTTACCGCACTTTGGGCTGTGCCTGTTCCTGCAGCCTCCCCGGCTCAGCTGCAGGGAGGGGCGGACGCAGCACCAGCTCCTCGGTGTCCGTCAGGGCAATAAAAGACCCTTGTAAGAGGAAGCAACTGCAGGATCGAGTCAGCAGTATCAGCACTGAACTTGCATCCCTCCCTGGTCCGAAGCCGCTAAACTGAGCCTTGCTCCCCCTTCTCCACCCACACCCGTTGACAACTGCTGGGGGTCTGTGGGTGCAGGCGGCTCTCGGGGGGCTGGTGGGCAGCGGTGCCCCAGGGAGAGTGATCTGCCTGCGGCAGCTGGGGTGTTGGGAGGGTTTTATCCTTCCAGCTCAGCAAGCGCAGGCCCTGGAAGCGCTGTCAGTGACTGTCAGGAGAGCAGACGGGGCAGCATGTGGTTCCCTGTCTGCTCTGAGCTGGTGAACTCCAGGCCAAATGCACCCCGTTTCCTAGCTGAAACACGGTTTTCTCCAGGAGACAGCCCGCTTGCTGAGGTTCAGGGTGGCCTGGGGAGGGGGTGGTCGGTGGGGCTGCTGTGCCGGGGGCAGCCCTTGGAGGGGACGGGTGGGTGGGGACCTGGTGGCACAGCTGCTGGGTGGTTGGGTGGTGTCTAGCCAGAGCCCAGCCTTCACGGTCCTGCCCTGCCCACGTAGGGCGCGCCCAGGCAGCAGAGCAGAGCAGGAGCGTCGCCCTTTTCTTGGGCTTATCCCTTGCATTAGGAGGAAATGCAAGAGCAGGAGCACGAGTAGATCCCAGGACCTTCACAGGGGCTTTTCCTGCCCCCCTGTTTGCTCAGCCCAGGTGAGGCACTCCTGCTGCCAGGCTGTGCAAGCCACTTCCAGCAGGGAAAAACGCGATGGGGAATTAGATTTCCTTTTTTTTTTGCTTTGACTTTGTTTCTCTTTCATTCAGCATTTGCATGTACGCTGATTTAGTAGGAGAGCCAGGCTAGCATTAGCTCTTTTTTTGAGCAAACGAGGGCTGGAGAGCGTCTTTGCCGAGCTGCACGTGTTCTGCCACGAGCTCCGAGCTCAGCTCTGAGGCTGAGCCAACGTGGCAGGTAAGGGAGCTCGTGACCCGGGCTGGCCAGGACACGCGACATGGCCCATTTTTTACATACAAGTGTTCAGATCCGTTGAAATAGTGATTGTGTGCGCAGTGTTGCTCCTAGAGAGAACTGGGCTAAATTATAATGAGGACAGGGCACGGTACAGCTTTAAGTAAAAACGACAGTAAACAAATGGTGTTTGTGACAGCTTTGCTGTTAATGCACATCCCCCCTCGGGAATACAGTGGGGAATGTGGGTACCAAAACGGTGTGGAAAGAAGCTGTGTAAAAAGGGCATTTGAATGTCTGTACGTGTGTGGATAAGGACAGTTTCCACAAAATCTTCTGCAGCGCTTAGTTGACGCTTGCACCAGCTAATCATGCAGGCAGTTTTAATAATACAGATGATTCCTTCATGCTCGGCTCATGTTAATGATATGTATTGACTTTTACATATTGTAAATTGTGCATGAAATAACCCATTTCTGGCTGCTAGAAGTGGTACTGTGCAATTACCACTTTGCTACACAGTTAGAAGAGAGAGTCCAAAAACGTTCCCTTTGCCTTCACTAGCAGAGTGGCGGGTCCTAGCCTGAGAATTACATTCTGGGATCAACTTATTGAACTTCAATCTTCCTGTTTACACAAAAGGAAAGGTTTTCTTCACGGCACAGCCTGGAGGATTTGTCTTTGAACTTCAGCACTCCCACATGTGTCCAAGTAGCAGTGGCGTTACCTAACAAACAAATAACTGGAGATATTAGGGTGTAGGAACGAATCATACAAAGTTCACAAAACAGCCACTATGCTATTGCCATTGGTCCTCTAATGTTGTTGATGATATTTATCCAAAACTGTATCAAAATGAGGAAAACCAAGAATTTTTATTCTGCAAGGTATTCCGATATTTCAATTTTTTTCATCCTCAGTCTGGGAAAGGGTTAGTACAAATAAAAAAGGAATTAAAAATAAATAACAGTATATGGCATGAATATTCCAGGAAACTGCTGTGAGATGCAAATGCAACCTTCACATTTCTGCAAGGCACACTACCCATTCTGAGTCATCCCCCACTCAAAATGTTCTCATTTCAGCCGGTTTGATTTGGGTTTAGTGCAGGTGTTGGAGGGTTTCCTTGCACAGTTCTCTTTAATTGTGTTTTCAGCAGTTTTATGTGGCTAAGTGCCCATGCAGTTCCTTCTTTTTCCAGCAAGGGAAAGGTCGAGGTGCGCTTTCCTGGGTGCCATAGTGGTACCTGAGGCGGTGCCAGGACTCGTGTTCGCTGTCTTGACGTGGGATTTGTGACGTTACTGTTTTGTCTAGGCTCGAGCTACGGCGAATTGTGCGAATACCGTGGTTGCGGTATTTCTCCTGCCTGTCCACTGCCTTTGTGTTCTATTTATTGCCCAGGAGGTACAGAGTTACGCCAGCTGAGAGGTGTATGCTGTGCAAATTGTGGCGCATAATTCTCACCGTCGTCCCTTGGTACCTCCTGTGCTGATGAATGTGATTTGTCAGGAAAGAAAAGGAAGTTTTTGCATGGAAGGTCTTTCTCTTCACCTGCTTTAGGATTAGGTGTGACAGCTTCATGATTCTGTGGCATTGTTTGTTTTGCCGTGCTAATGTGTCAGTAAAAGGCTCGTTCACTTTCCATTAAGAATCAGACACTGTGGTTTCCTCCTCCGTGCCCCCTTGCATTCCACATATTGACACAACACATGCACATTTCTTCAAAAAGAAGAATAAATCCAATCCATCAATTAAAGTGTGTGTATTAACTACTTACTACATAACATGGACCAGTTATATAATAGTGTGGCAGAGTATTACTGCAAGCAATAAGCTTATTCTTGCATTAAAATGTTAACGGAGTGATAACAAATGCAGAAGCAAGTTTATGCACACTCTGAAATACGCAGTGGCAGCTTCCCCGAGCTGGTACGAGGCTTCCTAAAGCCAGAGTGCTGTGACAATGACTCACGGCCCTCCTGTCCCAGCCGCTGAGTCCTGCATCAACCGCGTAAATGGTCATTGAGGGAGACAAGACAGTGAGGGAGCAGGCACAGCTCCTCCTGGGGGGGGGGGGTCCTGGTCCCTGGCCCTGGATGTGTCCTTCCAGCCAGAGACCCTGGACAGCCAGCAGCCCCTCGGGCACACACCCGTGGGGACACGACTGCTTTTTGTCTTTAAAACTAACAATTAATTCTGTTATTTAGAAGAAAAGGCTGTAGGGAGCTAAGAGGTACTTTCCCAAAGCAGTCTTGTGAATCTAGATATGAGTTTTAGGGTTTGTGGTTGTTTTTTTTTTTTCCCAGCCAAACCACTCACTGACTTTTGTGTCTTTTTCCCGGTATTTTCAGAGCAGTATGTGTTTCTGGTGAATTTACTGCTGGAGGTATTTTTCTCCAAGACACGGGAAGCAACACTGCAAACACGGGTGAGAATCAGAGCAGGCCTAATGAGGTTTAAGAAGCAGAGGTGGCGAACAGGGGGATATGGGACCAGTATGATGAAAATAGAAGCAATAAAAGCCATTTTATTTGCTGATTTAGGGTACCTCTGTAGGTGAGGTGATAGACTCCCTTTCCAGCCTGGGAAGGAATTCCTTGCTGTGTCTGAATCTCCTTTGCTTTCTGGTCATTGAACAGCTTCAAATTGAAGCTTAACAAAATAACACAAAATGGGGCTATTTCCTCATTCAGAGATGCCTAAAATGGCCTTTTTCTTTGTGTTCCCCTCTCTGCAGTGAAAAAGGGTCCTTGCTCTTTCTCATCCCCTGCTGAGCCTTTAGCTCCTTTCAGCCATTGTAGCCCCCCACACTGCGCAGCGCAGCGCCGAGAGCCCTGACACTTCTCTGTGGGGTGGCGCACGTATATAACTGCAGACAAAGCAGCGTGCTCGCTCCTGTGTGCCCACCGCAAGTCAGCCGCCGCCTCCGGCGCCGAGCGAGCCCCCAGCCCGCCTCTTCTTGGCATGTCTTTGCTTTGGGGTGCGGGGGCTGGCCGCTGCAGCTGGAGGGAAGACCCCGGCACAAGCACTTGCCATCCCTGTGAGTTGTTCTTCGGTAACAGCGCATCCAGTGGCTCCTGTAATTACTTAATAAATAATTAAATTCTCACCAGAAAACGTTCTCTCAGTGTTAATCATTACAATCCCACCTTCTCAAGAGCACCTGCTCCAGGCACCCTGAGCAGCACTACATTCTGAATTATTTCGTTGCAAGAGCACAGCTGGATTTCAGCATGGATTACGTGGGATGTCATTTATTTCCCGAATGAGCAGAGGGTTTATGGTTCTGATATAGCCTGACACGACTTGCAGCCTCTGTTGGAAAAGACAGGTAAATATTGGAGGGGCAGGGTGGTCTGCGCTGTTTGTTGTGCTCGCTAGTACCGGGTCTTTTCCCTGCCAGCCTTTGCTGATGGGGGCTACCCTGGCAGCGAGGAAGGTGAGGCTCCTCTGCGAAGCTGAAGGGTCCCAGGAAGCGAGTGCTTGCGTGGGGCTTTGCCTCAGACCTGGCGTGTGCTGCTGGCACAAGCAGAGCGTGTGTGACACGTGTCGAACGGCAGCTTGGCTTCTGGAGGTTTTAAGCTGAACCTTATGTCAGCAGGACAAGCGAGGAAGTTGAGTGAAGACTGGGATCTGGTGGCACTTCTATTCCTCTCCCTGCTGACTTTGAGAGGGATCGGTTCTGACGTTACGAAGTGTGAGCATCTTCGTTCGCCGTCACTTGCTGTACGTGCTAGCGCCTGTCCCCAGGCCAAGGCAGAAGAGCACCTGGGGAGCCAGGCGTAGTTCCAGGAGGGAGGGAAAAGGGAAAGCAGAGGTTATTTCTGACTGCTAGACAGATTTGGAGGTCACTGGAGATGACGGATATGAATGTGTCTTTATACGGCGGGAATGAGTCTCTTTGCAGGTGCTCCCGTTGACAGAGGGGACCAAGGGAGCTCTGCTGCGTGGGCAGACCTGCTCTTCGGAGGAAAAAGTTCATTCTTTGTGTCCTGGCAATCTCTGTTGATTATGCTTTTGTGGAAGGCTTCACGGAAGATCTTGTTTCTGCGCCGCCCCCAAGGTCAGACCGGGTCGAGTGGCGTTTGTCTCCCAGGATGTGGTTCCCATCCCCACTTGGTGGATAATGAAGAAAAAGGAAAGGACGTCTGTTCTCCGCCGGGCAGGGTGGTGAGAGCAGCCAGCTCGCAGCACCCCGCCGCAGGACGGAGTGACGGGGCTGCCCTGGGACCAGGCAGCGAAGTACGGGCATTGCGGCGACCGGACCGGAGCGACGTGGCTGTGCTTAGGAGAGTGAGAGTTGTTGCTGAGCAAGGCAGAGGATAAAGATACAAACGATAGAGCTGGAAAGAATTCAAAGCTCAATCTCTTAATTAATCCCAGAAACTAATATTTAGTACAAAAAAAGGGCCTTTTAAAATCATGCCATCCTAGAACACATATGAGCTTTTCCTTAGTCTTTAAATAGCTCCCTGGCTATATTTATATGCCAGTTTAGCTTAGCATGTTTCCTTTTTTTTTCTTGCAGTTTTTTTTTAAGAATTCTTTCTTTCAATAGCTCTTTCACATTTTTCATTAACATTGTATTTTATTAAAATCTTTTTGCAGTGATTAGAATTTTAAATGCATGTTTAAAGAGAAGCCAAAGAGATTAAATGAATGTTAATAGAATTTAAGACACTCCATTAGCAACTTTGTGCCGTATTTGTAAAATTCATGAAGCAACATGTTTAATTATATATGCTGATGAAATCCAGGTTGTAGGGCCTACCAGTGAATTGATGTCAACATTATATGTTTAGTTTAAGGTTGAACAATGCATCAATCTTCATGTTTTCTGGCGTAAGTCATTCATCAACGCTGTCAGAGTCACACAGATCCATTCATCAGCAAGTTGCTGATCATTTATAGGGGATAATCGGTAAGTTTGGCTGCCTCTCCCTAAAGCTGCGTATTTTGCATCTGTTCTCTATTTTTCTGAATTCACGTTTTTGTAGCACCTCGAGAGCCTCATTGATGCATGTTCTCGCCCTTGAAGAGCCTCAAAATAGCACAAAAATAAAAGTCCAGAACACAGAAGAAAGTGATGTAATTCAACCCAAAATACCTTTTCTCCAGGATCCTGATAAAGCACTTTAACTCCCTACAGACCTTCACAGCTCATGATCTAGTGTCTCTTTGCCTTAAAACCTGTCTTCTACTGTGCGATTCTGGGTTTTCTATCCCCAGTTTAAACCTTAAGCTAAATTTAGGAGAGATTTAGGTACCAGCGGTCTAACAGGAGAAGGGACAGGCGCCCAGCCGAGACCCAGCCTAACGAGACGCCACTGAATGAACTCGGTCCCCGCCTGTGATAATCACAATTGCAAGCAGGCCAGCTCCCGGCATGCTCAAGTCACCACGTCCTCCACAGCCCGGCTGCAGCCGCGTAGCAGGTTGTGCACCTCAAGCCTGATGGCCGGCTGCGACCCTCCGTGTTTGTGAGCCGGCTGCTGCCAGGTCTGGGAGCTTTCCTCCGTCCGTGGATGGAAATGGGATGGAGCCTGGGCGTTTGCAGGTGTCCCCTTGCTGTCCCTCTCCTCGGCAGCACCTCCTTCCACCCAGCCGCCCCTCCAGCCTGCCGGGTGGCGTCCGACTCTGGCAGCGGAGGGAAAGCGAGGCTTCTGGGAGGAGACAGGGCACTTTCCTCCACTGCTGCACAGCACAGAGGGAGTGTGGAGGGGTCGGCCGGGCTCCAGTGTTGGAGTTCTTCCCTGCTCCCGATGTTGACTCATTCTTCAACACAAGACAGGATGGATTTCATCTGCACTTCTACGAATAAACGCCTCAGTTACCTGATGTCAGTTTGAGAATAAGGCAATATGTAGGCAGCCACTTAAGTTCTGCCTTTCAAGGTTTTGGTCTTTTTTTTTTCTGTTTTTATATCTTTGTAATTCTGCTCTCAAGAATAAGTTTGTTCTCTGTGAACCATGAATTTTGGACTGCCTAACATAGGTGGTTTAGTGCTGGTTTGGTAGTCACTATATATTCTTCTGAACCTGATTAACAGTCTTTGTGCTCCTGTTGCCTGGAAGTTATCCAGTATAACAATTTCACTGGAGAATGGGATTTCATCAAAATGTATTACAGGAGTGTGCCAGTTTCAAAAACTTTAATCAGAAAAGGGATCTTGGAGCCAGGAAGGTATTTTCTATTGAAAAGAGACAGTGTTGAATGCAGGTGTGTTCTCAATTCATAAGCTGTTTTCACATTTTCCTTCCTACTTGGCAAAGCTACTGCCTGAAGAGTTTAATTCTTCTGCAGGATCTTGGGCCATCCCAGCTCCCGGCAGCGCTGCACGTCACAGCTGCAGTGGGCATCGCGCAGCCATTGGTCTGCCCTGCCTGAAGCCGTCCTGTGCCACTCACCACACTGCAAAGCCCAGCTTATTATTAAACAAGGTTTGAAGAAACTGAGAAAAAGCCCCAACCCAACAACCAAGTCTGCTGAGACAACTGTCAAATGCCCGGTACAAGCAGAGCCCTGAGGCAGCCCAGCACGTCTGCCCGCCGTCGGCCTCGGCGGTGAGTGGCCACAGCCCCTCGCTGGCCCTGCCCTGGGCGCTGCTCTTCTCCCCCGAAGCAAAGCAAACCCTGGCGGGCGTTACTTGGAGCCAGCCGTAACCTTTCTGTGTGCAGCCCCCGGGCAGCCGCTCGCCTGGCGACTGTGAAGGCGGGTGGTTAGTGCTGGAGGGGGAGCACGGCTCTGCCAGGAGGAGCACCACGGAGTCCCCGTGCCGGGGGACCTGCCCTGCCGGCGCTGGCACCTCCTGCTACGGCAGCCGCCTCTGATGGCGCTTGTGACCCCGACCCTGCGGTTAGCCCCGTCACCGCGGGGAAGTGCGGGTAATGGGGCAGAGGGGCAGGTCGGGATGGTTGTCTGATGGATGTGCAACGCCCGTCAGATCTCCTGGCATCACGTTTTGCCATTTCAGGTGTCACGCCTGCGGCAAATGGCCAGGTCACTGGGCGGTGTGGCGTGAATTTCATAGTCAAGGTCTAGCTCGCTTGTTTTCTTTATTCAAAGCCTCCTGTCTCTTAGCTGTTAGGCAGTTTGAGAACCTCTCAGCTGAGAAGATCCAGCTTGTTCTTCCCCCGCCTTGTTTTGATCATTTTGAAACAGTTGGGTGCTGACCCATGGCAAATGCTTAACTTTTAGTACAGGATAGTGCCACTGAAATACAGGTTACTGTTTATATTCTCTAAAGGAGGATCACATAAAGGCATTCAGCTGAGGTAAAGTCTGACTACGCAAAAATAAATGTGAGTTCAGAGACAAAACTAAACTCAAATAACTTCAAATAAACCAAAAGCAAAGCACTTTGAGAAACTTCATAGAGATCCCTTGAATACTCGCTGTGCTCCTGTTCAACCTAAGCACAAACCCACACATTTCTTGGTGCACAATGGTACAATGGTTTCAGGACCAGCCACCAACGTTCATCACTTTGGGTTCAGGCAGTGCTCTGCCTGGGCTGCATAGCTCTGTGTCACGGTGAGGTAGTGTGGTGCTGGCAAACTGATCTGGCACATAAATCACGTAAGAAGGAAATAGCGATAACATTGGACAATGCCCTTAACAACATGCTTTAACCGTTGATCAGCCCTGAAGGGGTCAGGCAATTGGACCAGATGGTCATTGTAGGTCCCTTCCAACTGAAATATCCTATGTTGTCCTGTCCTGTCCTGTCCTGTGCTATGCTGTCCTGTTCTGTCCTGTCCTGTGCTATGCTGTCCTGTCCTGTCCTATCCTATAATAATGTACTAAACTGTCGCTTTCATTCTCCAGGATGTTTTTGTTCCCTGAGTGTCTTTTATTCATTAAAAAAGAGAAAGATTTTGAAGGAATAATTAAGGCCAGGAGAGCCCCTCAGAGGTCTCTGGCCCAGCCCTCCACTCCAGTCCAGGCTGACTCTGGAGCGAGCCCAGGCTGCTCGGGGTCGGGCTTTTGCTCCCCCAGGATTCTGGGCTCTGCCCAAGCCTGGCACAGACAAAAAGGGCTCCTGACCTGACGCTCTGCAGGGCATGAGGATTTACAAAAATCAGAGCAGTTCCATGGAAATCTTTGACTAGAATCCAGGTTTTATCTTCCAGTTGCTGCTCCTCAGAACGAGTCGTTTAACACTTGGGTTGCTTGCTGTATTTGTTCCCGTACATTACCTTCTCTGATTTTTCTGCTTTCTATTCTTGCAGGACGCCTGATTAGTGATGACACCACTCTTTGGTTTTGCTGTTGAAGAACATTTTAAAACAAAAAATCAGCATCTTAGCCAGATAAAAATAATCCTTGGCTTAGTGCCCATGGATTTATTAACATCACTGCCTCTTTCTGCTACTGATGTTAAGCCTGATGTGTTTTTAAAAACTCTTACCCACGGAGACCGCTGAAGATGTGTCCCTCCCTGTTGAAGATACTCAGTATGGGAGCATTTCACAAGAAAAAAGGAAAAATAATTAAAGCCACAGCAAGTTTTATTACCTGAGTACAAGTAAGTGGCATGTGAGGCGATGGCTCCCTTCAATGCTGTCTCGCATTCAGAAAGCCACTGCATCAAGTGGTGCTCGAAGTCCTTGATGCAGAGAATCCCTTTTCTGTTGAGCTTGCCCAGTTTCACATTAAATGCACCCAGAAACGGCTTGTATGATGCTATCAGTTGATATATAACTACAGCAAAGAGATGGAGGTGCCTATGGGCTTATTTAACACAAAAATTCAGTCTCTCAAAAAATTGTCTGGAGAGTAGGCAGAGAACCTAAGGCCAGTGGACATTGTGCTGCTCTTTAAACAAGGTTTTACTAAGTACATATTTAAAGAGGAATTGTTGAGATAAGTCAATGGAAAGACCAGCTCCCCTGGGGACTCGGTCGCAGCCACATAAATACTGCCATGAACACCTCACTTCGTAATGCATTTATGTAAAATTAAGATCTGTTTTTATTCCTTGTCCCGCTGCTCCTGCTGTTCAATCTCCAGCTGATGCCCTAATCCTCTCTTTGTCACTTAATTGCTGGCTGTTAAAATCGCTTCCTTTGAGCCTCTCTTCAGCCATAACTGCTGCAGCTTTCGCGCTGCCTCTCGCCGCCCGGACGCAGCGCAGCCCTGGGGCAGCCTGGCAGCAGCCCGGGGTGGGGACCCAGCTCCGTCCCATGCACGTGGTGACAGGCGTTGGGGTGGCACCCTGGCCTCCTCGCTGGAGACAGCATCGTGCACAAACAGGAGAGCACGCTGTCCCTGGAAAGGAGAGGGTGCACCGGTCAGTGTCATGCTGCCTCTGTCACTTCTTGCAGCCAATCTGCCAGGTTGCCAGCCTGGAAATGAAACACGTGTTGGAAGAAAAACTCTTTTTGAAGAAAGGTGACTTTTCTTGTCAAAAGCCAGGTTGTAGAGGAAGGTTTGGCGTCCCACCTGCCTCACTGCCCCAGCTTGGCTTGCGCAGAGGTCTGGTGGCAGGACCTCAAGGGAAGTGCTGGGGTGGAGGAGAGGTCCTAGAGAGACACAAATTGTACCCTGGTGTTTGAACTGGCTCTGGCTGATCCCCCAGGGATTGTGCTTTTGAGTGCAGGCATACCTTAGTGGTCAGCCCTGTCTTAAAGCAGGCAGGGTCTCTTGCTGTGAAGAAGTAAAAATCCCAAAAGCTGAGGTCTGATGCTGCCCCAGAGAAGATAAAGGCAGGGCTGGTGCCAGCTGTAGGACAGTCCTGGATTCCAGGAGGTGGGAAGGACATCCTGCAGCTTGGTGAGCATCTTGTGGACAAAGTTTAATGGGGCCTGCACCAGGCTAAGTGTGAGAAGATGTGACATCTGTTGCTCCCCATTTCTCCTTTTCCATTTGTAGAGACCGATTTGTTGTGTCCTATGTCCCCATGGGGCTGAAGCATCTCTGCCAGCTCCAGGAGATGGGGAAGGATCTAAAAGGATAAGTGGATGGATGGCTTCAGTCATGAACAAACCTGGTAACATTCCATCTGCCGGTGTTTAGAAGACACCCAGCTGTCAAGGTTCACCTGTAAGCAGTTGTCAGTGCTTGTGCCATCTCGTCCCACAGCTGGTTGGGTCACAGACCGGCTGAGGAGCTGTGAGGGCTGTCCAGCTGTGGCTGTGTCCCCCAGGTGCCTCAGAGGTTCTTGAAAACATCCCATGGGTGAGCCTTGGCGAAAGCCCAAGGGTGCCCATAACTGCTGGAGAGGCTTCTGGAGGTGAACAGGGACAACCAGAGAATCTCCGAGCCGATGGCAACTGAGGCCCTACACTGACTTCAGCGGAGCCATTTGCATCATGCCATTTACGTCAGTCAGCTGGGAAACGGCTCATTGACTTAATTTGGACCGTTCCAGTCTGTATCAGTAGAGGATACGCACTATATTTGTTCACTTCCCTCCTTAAAAATACCAAAAGAGGGAGAATAGCACAAAATCCTGGCACCTGATTAAGAAAATAAGTTTCTGCTAAGGTGACTTTTGAAATTTTGGCCAATGTTGACTCCTTAAAGACTTCTGATTAGTACATTCCCTGTTGTCTTTGTCTTCATAGGTTCGTTTTTTGTATTAATACCTCTTCTCATAAGTCGTGCAAATATAATCTTCCTTCTGTTTACAAAAAGAGAAAAAAGATTTTGTTTCAACATAATGTCATTAAAAATGAATATTTTACAGATAAGCTTATGGCTCGAGGGACTTTATTTTTGCAGGATTATTCTCTCCTGTTTCATAAAGGGCAGCAAAGATATCAAGTGCCTTCTAATGCCATCAAAAAAAGTTGACCAGTTTAATTGACATTTTTAAATAGGATTAGTTTAGTACTTGAGAGAGATGAAAGATCGATAGGACTGGAAACTAAAGGCTGTAGTTTATGAACATGACAAAATGTAGGCAGAAACAGCAGTGGGCTTCAAATGTCCTGCTGTTCTCTTTTAGCGTGTCCTGAATAGACTCTTGAGACAATAATTCAGACTCAATCTCATTTTGTCTTGAACCTATATGAAATGGAGAATGACAATCATTAAAAATTTTGCTGAGCTGGTGGATAGTTTGGGACTAAGAAGCCTAGTGCACTGTTAAAAGTGCTGAGGCCATCACATTCACTTGAGTGATCTGAAGAGTGTGGAGGTGAAAGTCCAGCATCTAAGGAGAAGCATATTCAGAAAGTAAGATATATTATTTTACTTCCCTGTGCACACGATTATCTCCTGAGCTAATGCTTGCAATTTAGATACAATGCCAAGGATTAATATCCTCCTGTTTTAGGCAAGGACTACTTGCTATGAATGATGGGATTACCGTGTATTTGAGCTATGTCTGAAATAACATACTTGTATTGTCCTCAGAATTTAAATCATTGTAGAGATATGACAGTGGTAGGAAAAGCAGAGGGGTTTTTTTTTTCTGTTTTTTTTTTTTTTTTCTCTTTTAAAGGAAAAATCGTAGCTGAAATGTTGAACAACCTAAAGTAGTCCTTAAAGTTCACTGTAGATGGAATAAATGATCCATCCCTTAAGAGGTCATCTTATCTGTACTTATTTCATCTATGCATTCATTATGTTTTCTTCTTGGGTGTAGAAGGATATTCTGGCTGTCCATTATTTTTTCAGATATTGCACGGATCAACTTGTCTTTGCAATCAGCTATGGAGAGAAAGAAACACCTATTTTTTATTCAGGGATCTGGGGGTTTTGCCATGGTGAGACAGCAGCGAGTTCAGCGGAGCTTGGGGCGGGGGGCACCAGGGGAGGAGACCCACCTCTGCCCCATCCCTGCCGGTGAGGACCCGGGTAGAGGTGGGATAGAGTGGTCCTGGGCAAAGGGAAGCCAGCTCGGAGAGGGATGGGGAGGTGGAGTGGGGGCTCCGAGCTCTCCGGGAGGGCAGTGGAGCAGTGGGGTACTGGACATCTGCGGGGCTGCCGCTGCTCCCTGAGCGGGAGGGCAATGAGCCGTTCTCTAGTCAGCTTGGGCCTGCCAGTCGGGATCTCCTTGGTTTAGGAAAGCGGGGTTCGCCTGGCCGCGGGCAGCCCACGTGCCTCGCGAGCGGTGAGGAGTGGAACGAAAGGGTGCCCACACCGCCGAGACCGACTGCTTGCAAAGATGGCCGGAGCCGGCAGTGCCACCACGCGCCCTGTCCTCAGAGCGGCCCGCGGGCACGGGCGAAGGCTGCGTTTACCCGGTGATGCACTTGAAGTGCACAACCCAAGCGGTGATCTTTAAAGAGCTCAATGAAGTACACCGAAACGCTGTGAAACAACTGTTCTTAAGCGGCTTCTGGGGATGTGGCTTTTAAAATACAAGTTTCAATTCTTTTGTGTGGTGTTCCAGGTCACTGGTCCTTTGTTCCACTTCTGTGAGCCCTTGTTGGATGACTGCCATTTCTCATCCTTCTTTGATTATTTCCAGCTTTATTTAAGAAGCTGCTCTCTGCAGATCATTTAATGAGGAGGATTTCCTCATGCAGGAAAGCTTCCATCTTTTTCTTTTAAGTGTCAAGGTGGATGTTTCCTCCGCTGAACAGGAGCCACGTTTAACTGTTTTGTTTCTTTAATTCTTAGCAGTGAAGTTTCCCTCCTTTGCTTTAGTGTGAAGTGACAGTTTATAGCATCTCCCCCGGAACTGTTTTAAAGAAAACAGAGAAATACTTGCATTGGATTCTGTGAAAAGTGCATCTGACAGGAGAGATGTCCTTCTCGCTCAAGATCCTGTTCAGCTCGACTTAGAATGTCTTTATTAGTGTTTCACTAAAGCTGCTGTCGTTCCTGTATCAAAGTTACAGCTGGTCTGAGATTTTCAAAAAGTACTGTTGAGAGTGGAAAGCCAAACCGTTGCGTGGGTCTTGAGGGAGAAATAAGGCTCGAGGCACTCGGGAGGCTTGAAGGGACATTTTAATTTGTTCCTGCCCTTTGGAAAGGGATAAAGACGGAGGTAAAAAGGGGAGAACGGAAAGCACTGCTGAGAGGGGACCCTGCTGAGAGGGGACCCCCAGACCTCGTGGCCAGCACTGGAGCACCCCAGAGGGAGCAAGTCCGGGGCTCTCGCGGTGGCCCCGGCGACGCCCATGGCAGGGCCCGCCTTGTCCCTGCCGGCAGCGCCTCTCGCTTCGCCACCACTGCTTTTGGCTGTCTCGGCCACGCGGGAAAGGGCGGGATTTCTGCCTCATCCACAAGACCCTGCAAGGCAGGGCCTGGCATGCCGGGTGAGGGGGCAGGACCCCCGCCACCAGCAGCCCGCCGTGCCCCTCGGCGCCCTGGGGACAGCCTGGCCCTGGCTGCCCTCCCCTCCTGCCTGCACGGGGCAGGTGGGCGGCCAACCTTGGCCAAGGTGGAGCTGGACCACCCCGCACTGTCTCCAGGTGACGTGGGTTTGCATGAGGAAGGAGCAGAGGCCCGGTGTTGCTGGGAGGCTGTTTCCTATGGTTAGTTTTTTTTTCTTTATCCCTTTAGAGGGAAAAAGCCTCCCTCAGAAACTAAAAGGCAAATCATAACAATTAAACTTAAATGCAAGCTCTCTGGAATCTTTGTTTTATACCCAGGTAAAAGCTGCCTAGAATCTGTTTGTTTAGTATTCTTTCTTACTTCTCAACATGTTTTTATAGTCCAAAATGCAAATTTAACCCTCAGTAACAAGTTCAGATGAAGAGATGATATGACATAAGCTCAAGCTACGTGCTATGCATGTTCCGTGGAAAACAATGCCATTTATATGCAAAGATGTTTCAAATATGTCTCTGAACTTGGTTTCACTGGCTCTCACAGTCTGAAGTGAAATAAGGGTTTTTTTTATCCTACTTAGGGCCAGTTGTCGCCCGTCCTCCTGCGGGCACGGCACTGGTGGAAAGACCAGCAACCAGAGCCGAGCAGATGCGCTGCTGGAGTGCGCTTATGGTTTTGTGCACCCGAATAGTCACTGCAGAGCTATTAACGCGGAACGTATTACTGGTAACGCGTTACTGGTAACACAGGCCTGCGGGCGTGATAACGCTGTCTGAAAAGGGTCTCTAAGCTGGTTTCGATAAGGCTGACATATGTGGAAAGAACAGCGCCAACAGTTTATTCTCTTCCTTGGTGTTGCTGCTTTTCCGCAGATTTTTGAACAAAACTGGGGTTTGGCCATGGTTACGGTTTTGTTCTGACTGCTCTTTTCCAAATCGCACTGATTGTGCTGGACGTGATGTTTCTTCCTATTTTCAAGAAAAGTCTGCTCAGTAAATTATGCAATTTTAGTTTTTACCCTTTTGCTTTGCCTGTAAGTAATATCAGCGAATATGACGGAGATAAGGGCAATTTCAGAATCTGTGGGCTGTTATTTCAATTTTCCCTTTCATTTTTATGTCCTGTTTTGTCAGAGGGACTGGGATTTCTGCTCTGTGTCAGACCACCCTTGTTTGGAGTAGCATCAAATTTTCATCACTTCTTGTGTCTGCTCTCTTCTTGGGTTTGTTTGTTGGTTTGGTTTTTTTTCCCCTGTTGTTTCCCCCTAGTTTTTCTCATGTCTAGCACCCAAATACTTTTTTTCCAGATTAAATGCCAGAGATAAACAGGGATAAGGAGGTGCATATTGCTGTGTACAGCTCTGCTAAAAACTGTAGAAGAGAGGTGTTGAACTGCCATAAAAATTTTTCAAAAAGCAGTAGATTGGTAGTCCATTAGTAGATGGTTGTGGATTTCAATTCTGGTTTTATTCTTTTCGTCTTGTTGAAGGGTTTATGCATACGGCTGATATTGTTTTAGGCTCATTTTCCTTCTGGGGGTCAACACTGTTACCTTTCTCTTGTATGATTGTTTTCATATTTTATATACAAAACATCCTCCGCCATGTTGCCACATTTAGATTTTTCCAACACAAAAAAAGAAATAGAAAAACAGGGCTGAAACACACCTTATTATGTACTCCTTTTATTTTAACATTCACTTTTCCTCCTGTTTTTCAGTCTTAGGTTTGTTTACTTGATTATTTTAAATTTTAAGTAAATTTTCTGGTGGACAATAAATTTTTTTGAGTAAAGTACAAGATGCCAGCCTTCTGGAGGGGTGTCCCTAAGGGGACTGAAATCATATTACAGTGTGATAACATGTGTCTGGGAGTGAGAAAGAGAATAAACCCAATTCCTTGAAATTTCACAGTTCCGGAAAGCATGAAATAAGTGGCAGTGACCCTTCCTGGTTCGCAGGGCAGGGCAGTCCCCCGCCATGGCTTCACCTGGGGCACTGAGACATCAGCATCTTTCCTCAGATCCTGTCCTTCCTGGGACAAGATCCTCGAGTCTTGCAGCAAGTTGTGAACTGGGCGAAGGAACAAGCAAGAAGTCGGAAGTCACTGGACATTTGCAGTTAGCGCTTTGGTGTTAGAGACGCTGCCGTTTGCAGAAGCTCTGGGGATCTTCTGTAGCACAATACTGTTGTAGAACAGCTGGAGTGGGGACAACAACAAAACAACCACAAAGGAAACAAAGCCACGAGAGATCCCTGGATTTCTTCATGAGAAGGCTTCATACCCTGCAGGCACACCGAGTCTGAGAGAGGGCAGGACAGAGAGGACAAATGCTTCCAAGGAGCTTTCAGGAGGCAGCCGGCTTGTCCAAGGGGATCAGGTCAGGGCTGGAGCTGCTCTGCCCGAGCCTGTGTGATGGTCCAGGAAATGAAGTCCCAAACCCAGCAGGTTCCTGAGCTGTGCAGAAAGGAAGGAAGAAAGAGGGGGGATGATTTTCGCTCTGACTAGTGTTGCTACAATGCACTGTAGCTGCTCCCACTGAAACCCAGGGTAGGCATGAAGTGCCTCTTGATAACATCTCTGCTAATCACAGTAAGTGAAGATTTCCGAAGGGAGAGAAGCTGCCACAGCCATTAATATGACTATTTAGTAGTTCTCACAAATAGTAATAAATATCTTGCTTTTTCCCGTCTTGCTCCACCAGGCTGTCTAGAATGAATGAATGAATCATGATTTGTTTTTTATTAAGTCAATGGTATAAGCGCAGGTATGAGATGGGAACTGCTGCAAGACGTCTGTGGTCTTTTATATCTGTATGCGATGTGCTCCTTTCCACAGTTGTTATTGATGTGATAAAGACAGCGGTGATTACCTGATGATCCACGATCCAAGCCTTCCTTGAACCTGGGACTCACTTTGCCACAGCTTGCTCCACACAAATTTCCTTTTAGAACCTCTCATTTCTGTTGAACACACAAAGCCCAGCTTCCTGCTACACCGCTCTGAATACATCACACTCTCTCGTTGACATCTTTTTTTTTTTTGGGGGGGGGCATCAAACATAAGTTCTCCATCTTTTCCACCAAAATTCTGGCAGTTTATGGCCATCTGCTATGCCCAGAGGATGGGGCTGGTCACTGCTCTGCTTGTGGTGGCCGCTTCCTCACTGCCAGGTCCTGCCCCAGCTGAAGCTGGCATCCTTGCAGGGGAAGGGAGCTGTGTGCTCGTCTCAAAGCCTCTGCGCTGCTTTCCTGGAAACTCATTTCAAGGTTCTTAAGTTGTGGTAAAATTCCTTCTCATCAGAAATAGGCTTCCAAGTTATCCAGGAACCCATCACCCCATCAGGCTCCAGTTTCCAGCTGAGGAAGACATGTTAGGCTTCAAAAGGTACTTTATACGGTTTTAAATTCAGAAGTCTGAGAGCCTGCCTGCGCGCCTGGAGCCTGGCTTGTCGGCGCCGATAGCTGCGCCCAGCTCTGTGAAGGGTGAGGATGACAGTTCAGCACGCCGTGACCTGGGACTGCGCTTTCCAAAGCGTGAAAAGGGTGGCTGGGTTCATTACAGGTTTGCCTCGAGGCAGACGCAGCCTGATGGGATGGGAGGAGGAGCAGGGTGCAGGTGGGAAGGCTAAGCTGTGAGCTGGGTGCTGCCAGAGCCCGCAAAATTTCAATGTAATGATTCTTTCCATGGGATTACTGTAGACAGCCGTGGCTTCTGGAGGATCTGCTGCATCCGTATCTCTCCCTGGCATTTAGTGCAGCTTGTTTTGCCCATCTCTGCTCAGCCTCCACGTGCCTGTTGTTACCTGGGCCCACGTTCCGCGCTCTTGTCAGGAGCATTTACCACCTTGGTAAAAGTCTGTCAACAGCAAAAGCAGAGCAGTGGCTCGCTGGGCATGGCCCAAGCTCTCACTGTTAACCTCTCAGTTCTTGACAGAATTTTGCCTGTAAAGCTCCAGGTCAGCAGCAGGAACATGAAAACGCGGATTTAGGACACAGGCGGGTGGGCGATGCAGCAGGGGCACAGGCTCGGCACGCTGCTAACTTAGCTGCAGGGGCAGGGGGTTGGAAACAGCCACGGGTGCAGACCACGGGGCTCAGTTATCACGGGTGCTCCGTTGGTGCCGGTGTCGGGCAGACGCGTGCTGTTAGTTCATCTGAAAAATGTTGCAAAGTCAGTTCATTATTTATCCTTCCTGTGGCTAAAACTTAACTCGTTTCAGAGTATCTACACGTTCTGAGTGCTCTTTTCCCTGGCTTCAGGCACATAATAGCGATTTGTGTGCCAAAGTGTGTATTTTTTTAACGTGTACAAGCAGTAAAAATAGCTGATGTTTTTTTCCCTGGCATTGCCTCGCTGTCATCCGCCAGCTGAACGACAGTGTGCCTTGTCCCACCACCCGGGGCCTCGGTGGGGGTGTTGAACAACACCTGCCCCGCCACCAGCCCCCGCCAGCATCACTCCTGAGCAGGCGCCAGCCCGAGCTGGAGCCCTGGGCCGCCGCCCTTGAGCCCCATGGTCCTGACAAAGCTGTTCACCTTGTCACCTGCCCGTCCAGGGCATGTCTCCACAGCTTGACCTCAGGGGTGCTGTGGAAGATTATGCTAAAAACCTCGCTAAAGAGGTTTGTCCACAAACCTCATCAAGATAAGACAACGTTTGATTTAAGAACGTAGGTGCCGCCGCCTGCTGAAGGCAGACGGTGTTATCGTTATTGGCGAACGGGAAAAGCAAGTGAAAGAGTCTTTTTGGGTTTTTTAATACTGTATGTGTTACCAAAGCTTATTGCCAAGATGAATTTCTTCTGTGCTCCTTTTGTTATTATTTGACATTTACATTGACCTATTTTAAGAATCACTTTCTCTCTTCCTCCCACTCCCCGCTGGCAACTCCTTTTAGTGCTCCGGGAAGGAACCCCATCTCTCTTAACTTACAGGAATGTTTTCTGCTCGTCTGTGAACCCTCTTGCTAAAGGCATCTGGTGGGGTGATTAGAAAAATATAAATATTTCATTATGAGGCACTAAATCTGCTACTTTCCTAGAGAGACGCTCAGGAGAGGGTGCCCTGCCCTTGACTTGCTCACGACACTGAGTTGGCTGCTTCATTAGATGCGGCGTCGGTGGGCAAGGTGCTGTAAAGCTGCTGCTCAGCATCCATAAGCTAGGACCACGTATTAATACTCAGCATTGTGCCGTGCCATTAATTTACTAGAGCACAAAACTAAATGGCAATTATTAGCAGTGCCTGTTTATTATAGCCATTTTATTTTTTGTGTCCCTTAAACATTAATTGCTCTTCTTAATAGGATGAGGTTGGTTGAACAGATGTGAAATAAATGGTATAAGTCTGTGTTCAGTAAACGCTTTTTAGATTTTCCCCCTCTTTTTTTTGTACCCTGCCCGTGCAAACACACCATTTAAGATTATTCTGAGTGTTTAATAGACTCTTGTGCCTGAGTGTCACAAACAGTTGCCAGAGACCTTAAAATAAATTAGTGGTGTTACGTGTCATCACAGGTACTTTTTCCTTGTGCAGCATAATTCGGCAGCAGGGCAGTTACACCAGCAGTCACTGGGGGAGAAGAGAGTGCATCCCACGGTGGCTATCGCAGCGCTGTGTCGTGCAGGGAAGCGCAGCGACTAACCATGGCGTTTTCTGTGGGCTGGAAACGCCTCTTTGGATGTATACTGATGGATGTCTTGGGTAGTGACATTCGGCTGCTCAGATTGCAGCTACTTTTGAAGATTACACCACAACAAATAATTTAATTCCCTTAATGCTGTTGTATTTCCTCATCAGGAAAACAAACAGGTAAGCAATTGTTTGGATACCAAGTCACCATCGCTGAATACCTCAACTATTTATAAATGTTTGGTCTAGGAAAAGCCTCAAAGCAGCCCTGCAAACACCCCCGCCCCAACTGCAAACCACGGGGGCACTTTGGACCTTGTAAAAGTCTGGCGGTGAGCATCGCGGTGTCTCACAGGCAAGTTCAGAGGCATCACCCATTCTTACAATGCTGAGATATTTGCTTGATAGTGCGTTAGCTTTTCTCTCCCCATTTTTTTTTTAAATAAAAGAATAGCATTGATGTGAGCCTAAATGTTTGGCACAGAATATGTGTCCTCAGAAGGTGTTAATTTCACTAGAAAACTTAAAATTTTATGTCTATTAAATATATAGGCAAATATAAAATACCCCCAAACTTCAAGTTTTTCAATTAAGTCATTAAAAAACCCCAGCAAACAAATCCCGTTTGTGGAAAGTCCCCTCTCTGTCCATTGTCTTGTCCCAGAAGGAACCAGGGAAAGAGGTCAGGAGAGCATCAGCCCCCCCGTGCTGACCGCTGCGCAGGCACTGAGCACAATCGCATTCGCACCCTGGGAGCCCACGCAGCTTCCCCAGGCAGGTGAGAGCGGACAGACGGGCAGACGCAGGAGGCCGAGCTGGGCACTGGGGTGGCAGAAAATGGCTTCAGCTTCCCAGTTGCACACTCATGGTCAATCTGCAGAAATTACGCAGAGGAGTTTGTGTGTGACACTGACTTTTCTCTGCCGAAATATCAGAAAACATTTTCTGTCGTTTGGGTTTTGGTTGGTTTTGTCTGGTTGGTTGGTTGGATCTTTCCCAGATGTCTTTATTTTGTGTCTAGTGTGGTCAGAAGAAAGTGTCTTTTAATTCCCGGTAACCTGCCTGAGGGAGATATCAAGAGCTGGTGTCCATCAAACCTCAGCTGCTGCATGCAGCTCTCCTGTACATGGAAACGTTCTCGCTGACTGCACCAGATCTGGCCTTCACAGGCTCAAAAGTGAGAGCATAGGGCAGCACCTCTTCTGCTGTCATTTCACCATTAAAACTGGTAATCTTCTGGCCGCCCAATAAGATATTTCCCTACCTGGGGCACAGTGCTTTGGGTAGACATTTATTTTGTTGTTTCTCTCCCCTGATAATTTCCTTTTTTTGGACAGGACAGCAGAAAAACTAACCTTTGTGGTTGCAGCATAGAATCACAGAATCATAGAGAGCTGAGGTTTGAAGGGACCTCAAAAGTTCATCCGGTCCAATGTTTTGGGGAAAAGGAGCCTAGATGAGATTTTTTAGTGCCCTGCCCAGCTGTATGTTGAAAACCTCCAACAGTGGGGACTCCACCACACCCCTGGGGAGGTTGTAAATGACTGTTCTCACTGTGAAAAATTTCTTATATTGAGTTGAAATCTCTCCCAGTGCAACTTGTACCTATTGCACTTCATCTTCTCCATGGGGCTCCTTGTGAAGAGAGAGCCTCTGTCCTCTTTGGAGCCAACCTTTATGTACTGGAAGCTGTGATGAGGTCTCCCCTCAGCCTTCTCTTCTCCAGGGGGAAGGGACCTGACTGCTTCAGTGTTTCCTCATAGGGCAGGTTCTTTGGCACCCTTTGGTCATTGGTTGTGATTGTGATCATCATTATGTTGTGGCCTAAATTCCTCTTTTCTTCAATTTCTTATTTCTCCTTCACTTAATTGCTGCCCTCTGTTGTTGGGTGTTAGTGCTTTTGGGTTTGTATTTTTTTTCCTCCCCCCCCCCCCCCGCGCCCCCCCCCCCCCACCCCGGGCTGCTCAGACCCTTACCAAGCCTTACCAAGATCTGTCTCTTTAGGAAAGTAGGAAACAAAATGCTGAAGTGTGTTCTGGAAGTGCCTGCTGCAATAATTTGCAAGTCGGCAAGTTCCTGACCATTTGATGCTATTAAATATAAATGCTTGGCTCATTCTGTTCTGTTGTGTGATGGATAGGAAGAAGCACTCTTTGTTCCTGGATCAGGGCTCGTTTTGTTGATACGCTTAGGAATTAGCCTATTCAGTACCTTGTAAACACAGTCCAATCCCGAAAGTGAAGCCTCAAAGACTCCAAGTCTCTTCCACAGCCAATTTCAGACTCTGGAGAATGAGAAAACAACCATGTAGGCAAAAGATTACCAGGCAATTATTTCTGATTGTTTCTATTTCTGCCTGCTTAGAAAACCAGGAAACAGGATTTACATTTGAACAGTTGCTTTAATAAAGTCAGTCAAAGTTTTGCCTTGTTGGAAAACGGGTACAGTTTGAACTAAAAGCGGTAATCCAAAATAGTTGACCTTGATACAACATCATCTGTTTCTAGAGCCTTAAGGCATGACAATTGCAAACACCTCTAACTCATCAATACTCCCATTTTGCTTGGACTCCACATCATCTTCACAGTAAAGGTATCACACGCCCTCGTCCAGTTCCACACTGGGAATTAGCATTTCTTTTCAAGCGTCTTGTGAGGACGGCAGTTGGGGCTTGCAGGAAAATGGGGCTCAGGGTCAGCTTGGACAGGTTATACCCCTTCCTGTGTGCTGCCCTAAGTGTAAAATAGGACGTGCCTCTCTTTACACAGCTCGTTTCCACGGGGAGATGAACGTGCTGTGTGTGCACGTGACCTCGCCGCGGCTCTGCCAGCATGCCGGGATCCTGTCGACAAGGAGCCATGCTGGTGGGTTTTGCCCTGGCGCCCTCTCCGCTCTGGTCGTAGGGGCTGTCACAGAGAAAAGGGGAGGCAGAGAAATTTCCCTTCTCTCCCCTGACTTGGGACTCTGTGTGGGTAGCCAAGACACATTAGACCTCCCACCCCACCCGAACACAGAGCGGGGTCCGTGTGCACCCGGGCTGCAGAGGCAGACGAAAAGCGGTGGCTTCATTCCCTCCCGCTCCATTTCCCCCCCGCACGGCTCCTGCTTCCAGCCCAGCGCGGGCCCAGCCCTGCTCCAGGCAGGCATCCTGCCCGCCCTGAGCTCGGCGGGGTGCTGCTCAGCCCCAGACACACCTGCGGATCCCTTAGTGCTGGCTTCTCCACACATCAGATAAGCCTACCGCAAACGTAATCATCTCAATTACCTTTCCCTCTTCTTCCTTTGGGATTCAAGCAGAGAGGAGACACTTAAGAGAATCCTCGACCTTCGTGGGTCTCTTATGAATCATTAACCTAGAAGATGGATGGGGGAGAGAACCTGCAGCCTGACAGTGCAGCTCTTGCATTTCATTTCTGTGTATCTCTAATTCAGCTGCTGTTCTGCTCTTTTTTTTTTCTGGCAGTATAACATTATTGCATGTGGTGGAAGCGTAGGAAAGGTCAGCTTTCCCATATATCTCTTCAGTTTAACAATCTCTGCCCTTTATCCTCACGCATTTGCATAATGTGCGCATAATGGAGCTGCAAAATTCTGCCTTCTCGCTCCAGAACCTGCAAGTGAGTTTGTCATAGCGTCCACTTCTTTAAAGAAATAATGTTGTACTAACGTGTAACCTCTGGGAATCACTCTGACAACATGTTATAGCATGGCAGAGCTTTACGTTTCATCATTTCTTCCCTTCTTTTTCTGTGTTACAACCTTTTGTTTTGCTCCTAGGCTGAAGAAAACTCTTCCTTTGTCAGAGACCGCCCCCCCCCCCCCCCCCCCCCCCCTTGAGGTAGTGCTTGCTGCCCAAGGGCACAGCTGCATTAGACCGAAGGTTGCCTGTTTGTGGAAAATGTGTACTTCAGTGCAAGTCAATCCATCAGTCACGAAGAATTGCCTTCCCGTGTGAGCTTCTTGATGAGAAGTCCAGTTCCAGAGCAGCGTTTGGGTGGTTTCCTTTTTGCAGATCTCCTAAAGCACCTGATTTCTCAGGCTGAACTGGTGGTTATGGAAGAGCTAAACCCTGACAATCCCTGACTAAGGCCTCACTGGGATACATAACATCTTTACTTGCATTTTTTTAGTTTTGCTTGCACCCCTGTTTTCCTGAGTTTTCCTTCCCCCGCAAGGACGGTTTTAACTATTTGCTGAGCAGAGCTGATAAACAGGTAACACCTTGCCTGGCAAGGTTAAACAGACCTTGAGCAAGTTCATGAAGCTTGCTGTGTGAGTCACTGACAGCATGAACTCAACCGGGAGAAGCACCCAAGGAGATAGTTCAAACCCACCCTTTGTAACATTCCGAGGCCAAAGGACTGATGAGCTCATTCAGTGACTATATATGGGCAAAGGCAGCCCAAAGTTCAACCAGGGGACAGCGTGAGGAAGACTATGAGTGACCACTGGAGGGTGAAAAGACCCTAACCCTAAATCCACTTCGCATGCTTGGACTATGTAAATGAATTCTGGGAACTCGTCACCGTAAGACGGCCCTTCTCAGGAGATCTGATGGATATGTGTGATTTTTGTGTGTATGGACTGATGGGTTTTGCTAGCCTGTTGGAGCACTCGTGGTGGAACGATCCCCAGTGCTGCCCAGCTGCAATGAAGGATGCCTGCTTGATAACCCCCTGTTGTTAGTGAGTTTTCATCTTGGAGCCCTCACCCAGCCGCTCCCAGCCTCCCCCCTCGGTGAGGAGTGTTAGAAAGCGAGGGGGTTTGCAAGCTCCAAAGTTTGTATCAGTTTCAAACCAGAAGCCCCAGTTTTGAAGGCCCAGCTGGTACTGGTGCTCCAACACTGCCCTTCAGTCCCCAGCCCGCCGGGCCACCCCCTCTACCATGTGCCGATGCCACGGGCACAGGCTGTGACATGGCCACTGTCTGGGGGGGCTGCAGCGGGTCACGCCGGGCTCTCCTGGACACCACCACCAGCCACCCGTGGCACTGGGTGCTGGGAACCGTCCTGCCCGTCCTCCTGGGCACAGACCCAGAACAAGCCGAGTCCTCTTTCTGTGTCGATAAAGGCCGGGATTTCCCTAACACAGGTCCTCGCGCTTTCAACCCGCATGTCGCCGTGCCCCATCAAACAGCTGGGCCCTCTTGAAGGGCTCAGCGCGAGGTAAGATGCAGCGTGAGCACCTCCGAGCCGGTGTAATTGCTACACATGTGAGAAGAGAGCTCGCATGAATAAAAGAAAGATGTTCAACATTTCCCTACGTGTGACCAAACATGGAGCACTGCCTAGACGTGAAATCCTTTAGGGATGCACAGAAAAAGGGTAGAAGGAGAAACTGAGGAAAATGAGATAAGGGACACAGAAGAAGGGAGAGAAATGTGGATTTTTCCAGCAGTGAGATTAATAATGAATTTCCTGCTCCTGATCTGAAAATGGAGTACAGCTGCTGCTGACAGTAGTAGGTCTTGAAAAGAAAAAAAAAAGGTTTCCCATTGATTTCCTCCTTGATAATTACGTGCACCAAAATAGTCACTAATCAGCTAAGCCTGGACGTGTGCGCATGGCCAAGATCAGAGAAAGACAGATTGTAACATTAATCTTCCGAAGACATATTTTCCTGGAATATAGCGTGAGTTTTCTCCAGGCTAGGACCTGAGTTCATGTGGGTGTCGTGGGCGCAGGGGATGTGGAAGAAGGGCCCTCGCAGGTCGCCCGTGCCAAGGGGGAGAATTTACAGCCCAGAATTTACAGCAGGGGCTGCCCGAGCAGGGGCACCGTGCTCTCGGCGACCTGCCCGCACTGACCTTCACCAGCAGCTCCTTGTAGCGGCTCATTTTGGGGGCTGGGGGCAGCCCTGGCCAGCCGCGGGCAGGTGTGTGGCCCTTGCTCCGCACACGGGCACGGCACCGTCCCAGCGCCGGTGCCACGGGGACGGTGCTCGCCTCCTGACACGCGGGTGCCGCTTTCTGCTCGAAAATGAGGAGTTAGGCTTGACGCCTCCTGCGCGGCTGCCGTAGCATCTCTTCCGATGTTTTAGCTACAGAGTCCACAGACACAAGCGGAGTTTAACTACAGGGCTCGTGGGGTGTAAGGGGAATAGTGTGGGGACCGGGCTGCTCCACAGTACTCATTGGATTTTAGCCTGGCCCTGAGCAGCACAGGACTTGTCTGGTCTGTCCCTGTCACCCAGGGCAGGGAGCAAAAGGCATGTCAAGAGGCAAAGGAGCTTTTCTAACCCAAGAGTAACAGCGAATGTAATCCGGTCACTCCGATGGGGAGAGGAAGAGCAGCACTTCACAACATCGGTGTTGCTGAGTTATTCAGTACAAAACACACATGGATTCTTAAAATTGACAGCATAGCCTTAGAAGGAACGTGAAAACCCTGCTCCCAGATGAACAAAGGCTTCATCGCCCGGTCAGGAAAGAGCCCGTCCAGTTTGCCTATTCCCAGGTGCTGCGGTTGTCGGACACTGTGGGAAGCTTGTTTAATAATGACCGGTAAGGCCTGGATCACGATAGGAAATCTCATTAAGAATCTGTCAGAAGGACTCTCAGACGAAGCCCGTGCTTGTGTGCCACTTAGGCACAGAGGAACAGGGCTTTCCTCTGCTGTGCTCTGGAAGAGCTCTTCCCTTCCTTGAGATTCGTCACCTGGGATCATAGGGCCATAAAATAGTTCGGGTTGAAGGGATCTTCAAAGCTCGTCTGGTCCAACTCCCTATGCACATTTCCACACTGTTAGGTAACTCGCCTGTGTTCACCTGATTTATAAATTGAGTGTATTTGTTTTGCTGTGGGTTTCTCAGCCACCCGTTGCCCCCAGCTGGCAGGAGCCAGGCCTGGATGCTCCCAGGCACCCCGCTTCCCCGCTGGGCGGGCTCCCCACCTCCCGGCTGCTCTCCGGGTCTCTCTCTCCAGCCGATTTTTCCTGTGGATGTGGGAGCGTGGCTGGGGAGGCAGGTCATGGGGGTGGGGGGAGAGGATAAGGGTCTTTTCCTTAGGAAGCCAGGCTAACGGCCAGCCAGAGCTGCGGACTGTTTCTGGAGCAGATATGCCCGGCGTTACCGACTGGTAACTATTTCATTAAAGCCAAGATGGTCCGTATGGACAGCCAGTCTGGTCTGGGGCACTAGTCTGGCCCCGTAACCCCTGCTGCGAGCCCAGTCTGCGCGGGAGCCCGAGGATGTATTTCAGGCTGTCACTCTTGACACGTAATCTTCAGGTAATGATCTCAAGTAAATTGTCTCAGCAGTTAATTACAGTCTGTATTATCTACAGTGTCGTTTGCCGTTTGTTGTTTTTTCCTCTGCTGTTTTTTTTTAAATTCCTGAAAATTCAAAATCACCCCCTCCGAGTCTTATTCTGCTTTTACCTGGTAGGTTAGAGACTCCTGAAGGATCAGGTACCTCCTCCCTGTACTTGCAGAGCTCCAGCACACAGCTCACCTTCCTTGATGGAGGGCGTGTGTGTGTTTGTATATCACAATGGACTGTTAAATTGCGTGCTGTCAGGCTGAGCAACTTGATAAAACTGGCTGAGGAGGAAGATCTGCTTTGTGTTAAGTGCCCTTGTTTTCCTGGAGAGTTCCCTAACCCTGTCACGGCAAGAATAAGGGCACCATCGGCTACAGCACGGTGTACAGTACAGCAGCATTTCCAATTGTCCTGTGCTAGTGAGGAAAACCCAAAGTTGGATATATTTAGGTCTATTATTTGAAGTAATCCCACGAGTTTGTAGAATGTAATGATTTGAAAATATCATTAATTTCAAAATGCACTGCCTTCTCGGAACACAAGGAAAATTAAAAATAAAAAAAGAAGAACATGTAACAAATGCAATTAATCTGGAATTACTTGGCAGGGAAGAGTGGCTATTGATGTATTTAACAAAAAATCTCATTAAAAAAAATTCAGACTGAAAATAAAATGTGTTATGTAATGCAAATAACACTGATTAAAAACTGTAGCCTCAAGAATTGAAAGCCTATGTAGATAAATCACGGAACCTGTGTACATTTTGCAGAGATCAGTCTTTAGCAAAATTCCGGTCCTGGACGTGACCAAAGTTTTTGGTGGAAAAGTTTCCTTTTGAAGGCCTTCAGCCACAACCTGTATTTTAATAATGAATATTTCAAAGATATCTCCTATGTGCATGTGCTGGGTTGACCCTGGCTGGACACCCGGAGCCCACCAAAGCCGCTCTGTCAGGTTTGAACAGTGAATTCAAGAGGTGAAGGTGCTTGTGCCAGGAGGAAATGGCCTGAAGAAAAGCGGGAGGTCGGCAACCTGTTAGCAAGGCTGCTCTAGGTGGATTTTGAAGCAACACAGTTTTGCACGGGGCATCCACAGTGCCACTTTCTGGAGCCTGGTCTGAGACCAATTTCACACTGGTTTGAGGTTGGGTTCACCCTGCAGCACCTGGCTTAGGCACGGGCTGCCAGTTTCAGAGGAGTGAGGATCTGCTTTGGTCCCCTCCTAACCGATGACCTCCTGGGAGGGTGGAAGGACATCGAGGACAGGACCGGGGTCTGGCCGAGGCAGCAGGTCCCACCGGAGCTTCCCAGCTGCTCGGGGGGCTCCCACAGGCGGCTCCTGAGGGACGTTCTGGGGGGTCGTCGTGGGACCCCACCAGTTGCGCAGGAATTAGATGGTCACCCCGTCTGCCCGGCTGGTGCCACTGCACTGCCCCCCACCCAGCTGCGCTGCTCAGGGGAACAGAGAGAAGCTGGGCCTGGAAACACAGAGCACACGCGTGCAGAGGCACGCACACGCACACACACACGGCAGACATGCACACACACATTCACACACAGGCACACACACGCACATACATGCACACACACACACACAGAGGCATGCACACACATGCGCACACAAACATACACACAAGCACACACATGCACACACGTGCACACATGCACACACATGCACAAATGCACACACATGCACACACGTGCACACATGCACACAAGCACACACATGCACATATGCACACATATGCACACACGCGCACACATGCACACAAGCACACACGTGCAAAGGCATGCACACACACATTCACACACATGCACACACGGCAGACATGCACAGAGGCACAGAGGCACAGATGCGCACACATGCACACATGCACAGAGGCACGCACACACACACACACACGCATTGAGGCATGCACACACATGCACACACAGCACATGCACACATGCACCGAGGCATGCACTCACACATGCATGCACACACACACATGCATGCATGCACACATGCACACACACTCACAAAGGCATGCACACACACATGCATGCACACGCATGCACACGCCAAGGCACGCACACACACATGTGCACACGCACACGTGCACACACGCACACGGAGTCACGGGAGAGCAGCGTGGGTCCAGCCGCTCCCCCCCCCGCGGAGCAGCCCCCCTCGCCCCCCGCCTCCGTTCAGCCCCTCCCACCCGCCGTGACCCCCAGCCCTGGCTCGGGTGATGCAAAGGGGATCCCCTGACAAGAGCCGGCTGCGCTCTTCCCGTGAGTCTTTTTAAGCTGGTTTCTCAATTAAACAATTTGTTATTTTTCTGTCAAAGGAAACAGAGAAGCCGACCCGGCCCAGGAAACCCGTCATTTGGTGTCTGAAATACCGTGACAGGAGTAGCCTCACGTCCGCAGTGTCCCTGGTAGCTCAGCTCCTCGGCGGATGACATGCCCTCTGATCAGGGTGACAGTTCTCAACAGAAATCCCACCCCGGCAGTTTCCACTTCTCCAGAGCTCAGGATGCCCTTGTGAGGGAGAGCACCTCCTTTCCTCACCACCTCGGAATGTCTTATTCAGCCTTGGAATAGTCTCCTCCTGCTGAAATGCTGTTCTTTCGTTTAGCTTTTAGCCAATGTAGTTGTTTTCTCAGGTTTCTCACGTTGGCCCACCTGGCAGGCACGGAGAGATGCTCTGCAGCGTTTTCTACATGGTAATCATCTCCTGCATTGCCAGCGGATGAAGACGTGGTGGTGGGATCTTCCTTGGCTGCGCTCATTGTTCTTTGAGTGCATCCATTGTTTGAGGAACCACTCAGGGCAATTTCTGTGCTGTGCTGCGGAGAAGGGCCGTCAGGTGGTTGGTCACTAGTGCTGTTTATTGACAGCACGATGGCTCTAAGTGATGGGGCAGAGTTTGACAGATCCTAGGTCCTGGTGCCAGCCAGATTACAAAGGAGCCTGCGAGAATGGTTCAGAAAAAGCCACTGGAAAAAAAAATTGTGTGTGTGGGAAAAAGAACATCAGGGAAGAGTTACAGAATAAAATGTTGAACTGCCAAATGTCATACTCAGATGGAGATTATTATGAAATAACTGTACACTCCTGCATCCCTGTGGTTTGATTGTCTTCTCACAGGCCTCAGTAAAGAGCAGAGGTTTCTGAATCCTCTGACTGCTGCCCAGGAGCTGTGATTGTAACTGCATAATATCTTTCAATTAAAAGCGGTCCCTGTTCACTTGTTGCTTTTTAACCACGTCTGGAGCGCCGGATCCAGCTGTGGCACTGTAAGGGGAGTGCACGGAGACCCCCGAGGTCCCTTCCCACATACGTGGCTCAGCAAATTTTTCCTACAGTGTCCATGTTTAGTGCTATCAGCGCTGTTTCTCTGGCTTGCTGTTTGTTTCTTGAACAGAAGTGAAGACCCCTCAACCCCCATTAGACTATCCAAGGTAAAAGAGCCAAGATTTTAGACTCTCAAAAAATGTGAACATGAGGACGTTCTCTTGCTTAGCTTTGAATTAGCTGTTATGGTAAGAGTCTTTTACTGCTTTATTTTTTTCTCCTCTTCTCTTACAGAACAACGCTGGCTAAGCAGAACATCCTTGCTCCTCCTCACCCCAGGTCCTGCCCACCGTACGACAGCGGTGTGCCAGGACATATGGACAGAGGGGCATTGCTGCCAGGACATACGGACAGAGGGGCACCGCTGCTTTCCCTCGCTGCTCTGCTGCAAAGGGAGCTTCTTGCAAACCATGCACTGCACCCGTCTGCCGTGAAATGTTTGTCATAAGCTCTTCGGAAAAAACCAAACCAAACCCCCACACAATTATATGGTTGTTTTTACTGTGGCGTTTGTTGTTAGGCGCTTCCATCCCACACACTGATGCTGTTGTACCTGAAAATTGTCGGTGTTAATGATGTAAGACTCATCCCCCTCTCCATGGGTGGGGAAGCTTAACTGGAATAATTCCAGTAGCGAGTTCTCATGATTTTGAGAGGACATTGATGAAATGCTTGATTCAAAAGGCGAAAGGCCTCACGCGAGCCTGCGGTGAGCTGCGCAAGGCAGCACAGGAGGTAAACACCCCGTTAGCTCAGCTCTCCGTTCAGCCGTGTTTATCACGTCAGCTCAGTGGGCCTCCGGATTTTCCGTTTCAGCTCACTGCACCCCGTCCCGAGAATCGATATGAATTATCAGTAACTTGTCGGGGGCTGATAAATGGCGTTACGGTGCGGAACTGCCGCTAATCCTTGCGTTGGGTCAGCGGCGTTTTTGCAGTCCCCCGGTGCCCCAGCGACGTGCGGGCAGCTCCGCCGCGGGGCCGGTGCTCCAGGCTGTGCCCCCACCCTCACCCCGGCTGGCTGCTGGGGGGCGCTGGGCTGGTTTGGCCTCTCCCAAAGCCAAGGCCGGGGCAGGGCTTCGCGGGGGGACGGGCGGGAGGAAGCCGATGCTTTCGGTGGGGCGCTGGGTTGTCCGGGGGTCTCGGTCCCCGCCGGGCGCTCCAGCCCCATCCCGCCCGACCCTCTCACCCCGCTGCAGGAGCCCGCCAGCACCGAGGGGCTACGAAGGTATTTAACCTGAAACCCCGGGGTTCGGCTGCGCGAGGCTGCTTATGAAAAAGGAATGGGTTCATCTGGTAAGAACCATAATCCTCGTTATGTGACGCAGCAGAAGAAATGGGTCTCCTGTTTTCTGCCCGGCTCTTCTCTCACGTACGGCCCCTCCAGCATTTCTATGCGCTGAAAATACACTTGCTTTCCTTTTTCACTCAGATTCCCTGCTTATCGATCCCTCTTCAGACAGCCAGTGCAAAGAACAAAGGAAGAAGTCAGCGAGGGCTGCGCAGCGGCTTTGGTACCCCCCGGCCACCCGGCCCGCGGGAACGGCCCCTTTTCGGCAGGTTTTGATGCACTTGCCCACTTCGGGCCCATTTGGCCTCTCTTTTTTGTTCACCTTTCATCCCGCTGCGCATTTAAATGTTGAGCCTCTGGGCTAGGGCTGATGTTCTTTATCGCTGCGGTTGGCCACACAATAGCAATAGCCGCAGGTTAATTAGCACTTGTTAACGAGGTCCATTCAGCGGGCACTGGCTCTCCGCAGCAGGGCAGTCACAGGCGGACTTGAGCCCGGCTGAAGGAACACTGGTCCTGTGTGACTCAAATAGAAAAGAGAGGCTTTTGCAGAGCAAAATCTTTGCAGCAGTTTATTAGCCCTGTCCTAGCTGAGTCTGCAAGAGCAAAATGCTGGACAGATGTAAACGACACCCAGTTCCAGTAACCTTTCCTCCTGGAGATTTAGAACTCAATTATCAGGTTCCCACCTTGATTAGAACAGCTTGCAAGATCATTGTTAATATAATTTTGCAGTTGCTCTGGCCAAACACAATCGTAGAAGGTTCAAAATTTTTGTACTGAGGTAACAGTAAAGAAAAATAGATATTTTCGAGATGTGAAAACTGTTTAAATCTCAGGTTTCTATTTTTTTTCTAATAAGAATTTCTCACAGATTAAAAATTCCCAGTCCTGCCCAGACCAGCTCCTGATTTTCACTGATCTGCGACCATCTTCATAGCTATCCTCATCATAAAATCAGTCTGTGACTTAGCCGTGCCTCCCGTCCCAGCTGCCTGCGGCCTGGCAGGAGCTGCTCCTCGTCCCCTCTCGGGAGCAGAGGGGTGGCCTGTGCCCCATGGCCAGGCACCGGGGCAGGAGCGACCCCGACCCCACGTCCCCCTTGTGCCCACGTCCAGCCGGCTGGGGCCGTGTGGCGGGGGAAGCTGGGGGTTATTTGCCCTGAGCCCGGGCCTCAGCCGTTTCCCCACCGCTGCAAGAGAAACGTGATTTTCACCCGGTATTTCCCGCAGCCGAGGCCGCCCTGGCAAACGGCGCTGGTATCCCTGGGGTGTGCGCCCAGCGAGCGGGGGAACGTCCCCGCTCCCAGCCGGCCTCTGCTGCCCGGGCGCTACTTCTGGGGGCCAGGGCGTGGGCTGAGCTTTGGGTCCGCATCAGTGATGAATTTGTCGTTTTACCTCAGGTTTCATCACATCGCCCACGTCGCTACCTGGTCTTCAGCACCGGCAGGTGGAAAAGAGAGAGGGGGATGATATTTTACGTGTCTTAAGGGCGCAACAGCAGCCCCCTTCTCCCCTGGGTTCATCAGCAGTTCACCTGCGCAGCCGGTAGCTGCTGTCAGAAGATGCCAGTTCGTACAAATGGTCCCAGCATTGACAGACGGAGGCACGCTCTGGTGTAGAACACCCACGGTGGGCGCTGGAGACAGCATCACAGAATCATGTTGGTTGGAAAAGACCCTTAAGACCATCGAGCCCAACCGTTAACCCAGCGCTGCCAGGGCCACCACTAAATCATGTCCCTCAGCACCACAGCTACACGCCCTTTGAACACCTCCCTGAAATGTTAGCTAACACTTTCTGGAAATTGCAAGAGGAATAACTCTGATTTTTTTTTTTTTTTAAAATCTAGCCAGTTTGCTCATTTCCAAGGGAGATGTTATGCCTGAGTCTTTTGCCTGGGGACTCTCTTTGTGGGCACTGAGGGTGTCTGTTCCTATTAGAAACGATGCAACAAATAGAAATTACATGCAGCATCGCATCAAAATCTCCAGGCTAGAGAAGGATACCCCTTTTGGTTTTTTCCATTGCTTGTTTTTTAATTTGTTCTGGTGAGATGCAATGCAGAAAGAAGAAGCGATCCTAAAGGAATTATGACTCATGGAGATTAGATGAATAAGACAACTATAAAAGCCGTGTTAAAAAGCAGTTTTGCATACAAGTCCTAAAAATTGTCTAGTGGTTTGTAATTCCATCATGTGAATGCAAAGCTATTTCTGAGACAAAGATTTGGGTAATAAGTACGCACTTGAATCTTACTTAAGAAAATAATATGTCCTAAGGGTACTTATTCTTGAAATCATTTTGCATGCGTGTCATGTTCCTTTTGAAAAGAAGAACTGCTATTATTTGACAGCTAACTACATAAACTAAGAAAATTAATAAGAGGATGTCCTCAGAGCATGTGTTTTACTGCCAGGGACAGGCGGCTCGGCAGCGGGTTGACCCTGGAGGCGCCCAGGGGAGAGCTGTGCCTTGGGCCCGACGGCCGATGTCCGATGGGAACGCCGAGCGAGCGACCTGGCTGCCCAGCGAGTGCCCTGCCAAACATGTGGCTGGGGAAAACTGGGACTTGGATAAAAAGGGAGGATGATTGATCCTCAGGGAAATTACACAAGCAATTTGTTCACCGATTTTGTTGTTGAGTTTTTGTCAAAAAAAAAAAAAAAAAGATTTTTGTGCTCTGCTTAGCAAATGTTTTTATTATTCCAGTAATTGTTTTTTGGGGAATTGAAAAAAAAATCAACTGACAAGACTTAAATGGCAACTGGAGAGATCGTGGTTACTACCTCGAAAGAGAAAGGAGTCTCAGGTGACATTTCTCGTTGAGAAAACTCTGCCATCAAATGCATTTTATACATATCTGAATAAAATCTGTTTAAGTTTGACTGGAACACAAACCTGCCACCAGGAACCCTTGTCCGGCGAGCCCGCTCGGGGAGTCCTGAGGGGCTCGGCGCTGCCCTGAGCCAGGAGCAGGGCGGGAGCACTGGGTGGGGGACGGCGGGGCTGCAGCCGCCACGCGCCTTCCCCGCCGGAGGACACGGGCACCGGGCACGGCCCAGCTGGGGCTTGTTGGGCTCCAGCAGCCAGCAGCAACCCGGGGCTCAGCTGTCAGCACGCCTGGGCAGGGACGTGGGCCCGGCTGGGGACAGCCGCGGGCACAGTGTTTCCCTCCAGAGCAGCGCTGCCAAGTGGAGCTGCCCCTGAGGTGGCTGCAGTTGTGAGGTTTGGTGTGGCAGGACGCAGTGGGTGACCCGCTCCGTGCCAGCGAAGAGGTGCCACCCCCCGTCTGATGGTGTGCAGAGCCTGTGCTGAAGGCAGGAGCCCGTGGGAGCAGAAAGCTGATGAACTCACTGGCTCCTTCACTGTTTTTCAGCACTTTAGTTGCTGCTCAACCAAACGGATCCCTTTGGTTACTCCCAGCCACCCACAAAACTCCCCTCTCCTGTGGGTTTTCTCCTGAGCATCCTCGCACAGCTTCAGTCCTCCACCTCCCCATCCTCCCAAACCCGCCTCAGCAGGGGAGGTGTGTGAGTCCCCAGCAGTCCCCATTTTTGACTGGGTCAGTGGGGTCAGAACCCGAGCTTTGTTATTTCTCCTCATTTCCTGGAGATTTCTGATTAAATTTCCAAAGCTTTAACTGCCTTCAGGCTCTTTGCTAACTTTTGAGACCACTTTCTCGCTGGGCCAGGCAAGACGTAGAAATTGGCCTGTTTATTCCCGCACTCAGCAGCTGGAGAGCCATCCCATGACACCCTGACTGCCACCTGCCAGGGCAGGGACCGCCCCTCCCCCCCCCTGTTACTGGGCTGGTTTGGGGATGAAAGCCATTCTTTCATGAACTGCAATTAAACAGCTCTACCTTCGGGGCTGAATTTTGTCTTTTTTTTTAATTTTTTTTATTTTTTTTTTTTTTCCGATTTTTTCAGTTCAGGTTCCTCTGGCATCTGCCAGTGGAAATATTAAGTAATAAAGCTGAAGCAATAGATGTTTTGGAAGGTGTGAGGGGCTGTGGAGGTGCCCGGGGAGGGAACACTAAACCAAGCACGTGCAGCACCCTCATCCTGGTACATCTGAACCCCGAGAGTAGGGTCATGTGTCCCCATTGCTGGTGGAAACCTCCGTGCAGCAGGGCAGGAGCGTGGGGGGAGCCTGTGAAGGGGGCTGGACACCCCAGAGCTGCTCTGGACCCAGGGGATGCCAGGGAGAGCCCGTCTGTCCTGTCCCGGCTCAGCACTGGAGCTTGGGCAGCACCGGCCAGGGAGCAAAGACACGGGGAGGAGCTGGCACCCACCCTCCGGGCTGGGTCCTCTCATGCTGCTGGGGAGGTGGCCTGGTGGGAAGCGCTGGGCACGGGCAGGGGACTTAAACCCAGCATCTCAGAAACACGTGGCCAGCTGTGGTTTCATTTTTGTGTTTTTTCTCCTCAAGTACTTAGCGGCTGCACGTAAGAGTATCTGCTGCAGCAGGGAAGGATCAATACACTTACGGTGCCATCGGGCTACATCTACCTACCATGTGCCGGACTGGCAGGAGACACATCAGTCACAGATGATGATGCATCGCAGGGGAAGGGGAAATGTGGCTGGAGGGGAATGTGCTGGAGAGAACAGTACTAATAAAAAAAAGCAACTCGGATCATCTTTTCCCATGAAAGCAATTACGAAAGGCAACAGACGTTGACATGAATCTGTAATTAACAGGAAAGCAAACGGTTAAAGATTAGTGGCCTTTAACGAGATGCTATGTAAGCAGCTTACTGGCCCTGCGCTGTAGCTGGAGGTCTGCAGGCAAGATAAGCAGCTTGTGCCTTTGCATAGGTGACCTCTCCTCCTGATCCTGAATTTAATTATTGGTAGACCAAAACCTGTGCTGACTCACGGACATAATTCTCAGGGGAGCTGCGCTCCGGCTGGAAGACAGCCATGCCGATTCGAGGGGCCCGAGGAGTCTGCATCTGCACGGTGCTGCGGGGCGCAGGGAAGGGTGGGTGGAGTGCTGCCTCCCACTTACCTTGTTTTGGGCTACCACGTAAAAAAGAAATATTTCCTCTCCCTTCCTCTACGTTTCTCCAAGCAGAGCAGTAACCTTCCTCTCATCTGCCAGCACTGGAAAGTGGAATCCTGCAAGCCAATAATATGCAGAGGAGAAGTGCTCACCACTAGCTGCGTGCAGCCCTCCCAAGGAGCGGGGGCAAATGCCAAGCAAGGGTGACCGGCTCCCTCCGGCTCTGCTCCCGCGGTCCTGGGGCTGCTGCCAGCCCGCTTGGCCAGCAGCGGCGCGGCAGGCGTGGGCCAGGACCCACCGTCCCCCGGTGGAACGCGAGTCAGCCCGCACTCTGCTCCTCCTGTGCCTGGCACAGCTGAGACCCTGCCGGGTGGCCGGGGCTTGTTGCCGCGACCCGCCTTAGGCTTGGTGAAAGGTTTGCCAGTCCAACAGCTTGCGCTGCACAAAAGCAGCTGAGGTCCCTCCCTCCACACCCGCGCACCAAAGCAGAGCGTTGTTCTGTCCTGAGTTACAACCCAAAAGTGCCTGTTAACCCCTCCATGCTACACCCGTGCAGGCGGCCAAGTGGGACAGTTTATACTCGCAGCTGTGATACAACCTCAGAAATACGGGGATTCTTTACAAACGTACTTAAGTCTCCAGCTGGGCTCCGGGTGACCTGGGCAGAGCTCTGCTGCACCCAACCCTCCGCTCTGTCTCTGCTCGGGTGGAAGAAAGCCCGCAGCGCTGCCACAGCGGCTCCGCTCCCCGAGCCGGCAAACCCAGCGTGCGTGGAGCACGTCTTCATGCTGGAGGCTCTCCCAGTGCCGGTGCTGTCCCGTGCCCAGCTGCTGCAGTGCCCAAGGCATTTATTTCCACCGGCAGGGACAGTGGGGACGGGCATCCCGGTGTGCCGGGAGCCGCTCACCAGTGCGCCCTTGAGGTCTGTGTGGCACCGGTGGGCGAACGGCCATGGTGGCCGATGGGTATGCAGCTAGGGGCAGACAAGTAAAAGAGCAAGAACAGAGTTTCGGTGACCTTCTGGAGAAGGAGTTATTAGTTTGAACGGCTCCCCTGGGTGGACAGGCTGGCTGGGGGATAGTTGGTCTCCACAGCTTTTACAGGCGCGCGGGGTTGCAAGGGCTGTCCCCAGGTATTTGCTCACTCCTACCCATTGCAGAGGGATGCTCCAGGGAGCCAGAGCTCGTGGGTCTGTGGCTCCAAGCAGGACAGAAAACTTTGTATGAGGATGCTGAGAGTGTAAATGTATGATCTGGAGATCAAAGTGGGGGTGAGATTTGCATACAAATACCTTGACTCTCACACAGGACCGACTTTGTGTGTGCCACCATCTGCACAAACCTCCATCAGTAACGAGGTTAGAGTACTTACATACAGAAAAGCCACAATACTGCTGCTACTACAGTTAAGTGTAACATGCACAGACACTTTCCTCATTTTTTAGTCCCTTCTCATAGGGCTGTGCTCACCCTTGCGCTGCCTTTCTGAGTCTTCAAGTTGTCGCCTTTGGATAGCTGGAGAGGATGACTCCGTCCACTGTCAGAATCGAGGTCCTTTGCTGGGAGGAACGTGATGTCCATTTCCTCCTTCCAGGACTCACCTGGGGTCATTTTCACAGTTTTGCTAGCGTGCTTTTACACCTTTCCTTTCTCTTCCTTGGACTTTGTCTGCAGCTCCAGGTTGTATGTATTATTTATGATGCCTTTTAAGTATGCTGGATATGTTTTCTTTGTTCTCTTCATTACCCCGAAGCCATCTTTGTACCTCTGCAGCTGGCAGTGAGTGAGGGCACTTGTCCCCTGAAGTGATGGAGAAAGCAGGCACTAGCCCCTTTGTGGCTTGGAGACCACTGTGCTCTGGCTGAGAGTGCAAGGTCTAGCAGGAGCAGGAACTTTTCTTCTTAGAAATCTGCAAGCACCATTTCTCTGAGCACTTGACTCCTCTCTAGGTGATTTTCTGAATCTTCATTACACTTTGATTCTGATTATCAAAGAGAAAAATCCATGGTAGGCTTAAATAAACAGATTGCCTGCTCTTTACTTCATGTATTAATTGCTATGCACACCGCAAGCACTTCAGTGATGTGAGACAGCTCTCAAGCTTATTTGCACAAAACCTCATATCTGGACTACCTTCTGCATGGCTAAGTTTTAAATATTTGAAAAATATATTTATATATGTTAAAATATTAACTGTTTCAAATACAGATATATCTAGCAATGAAATTAAAGTGGCCACTGAAGATCTCAATGGATTTTGTGATATTCTGTCTGGATTTCTAGTACTTAACTTCCATTCATTTTACCAAAAGCCCACTCTGCTTTCAAGGCCAAGGGTGGGCGATTCCTTTGCCACCTAAGTGATTTCCAGCGCTTTGAAGGACACTTGCAGAAAGAATGCCAGCAGGGAGCGATGACAGGGATGTAGGCTGTCGTGCTGCAAAGTGAGTTTTCTCCTGCAGCTTTCCACAGGAGTGAGGAGGAAAGGGATGGGGTGGAACGGGGTGGGATGGAGCCTGGGGAGCTGCAGGAGTCGTGCAGGAGGGAGCAGCTCAGCACTGCCTGCACGGTCCCTGGGGCTGAGCACCCCCCCGCACTCCCTGCGGGCAGCCCTGGGCACCCGGCAGGGACGCACCCTGCACCCCCGGCCCGCGTTGTCTCAGAGGACACCCGGGCTGTTCTACAGGAGCCTCGATAAGGGACTGGAGTGTTTTTGGGTGAAATTCATCTTTTTTTCGGGAACTGTGGTGTTCGCTCATCCAAGGAGACTCCTACCCGCAGTGCTGATGTGTCAGAGCACCTTAGCAGGTCTTGAGGACCAACCCCGGTGTCTCTATGGACCTCGAGGTCCTGAGCCAGCCACCGGTCCCCTGCCTAGGGATGTGTGGTCCTGGGAACAGCTTCTGTCCTCAGACGCCCTTTCTGTCAATCAGGATAAGAAAATAAAAAATCACTTCTGATTGCCTGTTATATATGATGTGGATAGTAGTGGTTTACTTGGGTTTATTTTATTTTATTAATTTTTGGCATTCAGCATCTAGTCCAGTCTTTCCATTGTTCGTGTTCATAGCTCAGCTCTTACCCCAGGCCCAGGACGAATAGGAGGGGAAGGGCTGTTAGAACAGAGAGGAGAATGCGCCAGGCTCTTGCTGCACAGTAAGAGTTAGTGGAAGAACTAAACCGAATAAATCTCAGAAATCACAGTCTTCCAGTCCAAGTGCGTCGCTTACTGGTCGCTGCTTGATTATAGCTAATAATTATAAATTTGTATTTAAAGCTGGTTTTATTCTAGTTGCATTGTAACTGAGTAATTTTTAAAGCCCTTTAAAAGCTGCTGATGATCTTCCTCTGGAGCCCTGTCTTTAGTCTGAGAAACTGTGGACCTGAAGAGAGCATCCCTGGAGGACGGTTTGACAGTGACATAGGAACCAAGAGCCGTGTCGGGGACTTCAAGCACAGGCACTGACTTACGGGAAGTTTTTTTTTCCCTTTTCCAGTAGAAGAGCTGGCAGAACGAGCTTGTGCATCCCTGCGCTGCCAGACACGGCGGCCCACCAGAGCTGTTCCCGTAAAGGGCATCGGGGCGGCTGGGGAGAGCACGGCGAGGAGAGCAGGAGGGTGGCCCTGTGTGATGCAGTAGGAGGCAGCTGCACAGTACCGGCAGCAGCCGGGTCCCCACTGCCCTGCGCGGGCTCCGGGCTGGGCAGCGGGCCGGCCGACGGAGAGAGCCGCGCGGACCGGGAGGCATCCCTCAACCTTCCTGCCACGCAGGGTTCTTCACGTGAAGAGGAGTGGCAGCGGGTTCCTCGAGAAGCGCTGCCTTGGGACAGACAAAGCAAGCTGAGCACCCGGGGAGAGGGGCCCCGGGTCAGTGGTGGGATCTGGGGAAGCAAAGCCCAGCTCCTGTACTGGAGTCAGCCTGGCCCTGGGTGCTGGGAGTGTGGCTTAGCACGGGTCAAACGGGGCAGTAGTGCAGGACATGCGTGCTAGTGCATTCCCGGTACCTACTCAGGGCCCTGTGCCTCCTGCAAGGCTGGAGAGTCTCAGAGAACGAGACCTGTGACCTTTCCAGGACGCTCCAGAAGCAGACACTGCTGCCTGCGGACACCGTCCTGCACAGCCCACGTGCGAGTGCCCCCCCTCCACAGGCGTGCAAGCTCTGAAAGGGTGAAGAACCTCAGGGTCCTGTTCTTTTTTTTTTTTTTTCTTTTTGGATTGGAAGAAAAGCTGCTGTGTGCAGGATTTCACCCCTTTCTCTTTCTTGTACGTATCGGCAGAAGTAATGAAAATCAGAACAGTCTGTAAGCCTAAAGTGGAGCCCACATAACTGTCAGTTTTTAACTGAATCTTACTTTTTCCCACTTAGCAATATGTTTTAGTTGTATTATGGATCACTCTGGGGGATTTTATGGCTCACACTATGCTGAGGACAGGCTAGGCAGCCACAGAGGTCTCCTCAAACCTGTTACCGCACTGGTTTGGAACCGCGCATACCGGCTAATGAGGTTCCATAACCGGATGAACCTTAGAGCCCCTGTTTATGAACCCTCCAAAACAAGCATTGCTGTTTTCCCACGTGATGGAAACCACAACCTGTAACCAAGATGTTCCTGTCGTTAGAGTTCCCAGGGTGACAGCACCTGCCCGCTAGCTGGTTTGTCTCGGCGTGAAGCCTGTGCCGTTTGAGGCACCGCGCTGCCAGCCGTCACAGCCGAGCTGGTGTCACCTCCGGCCGTGCCACCAGGCTCCCCCAGGCTGGCGGTGGGAGGTCGCCTGACACAGGACGTGGCTCTGAGCTCCTGCGGGGCTCAGGCTCATCGCACGGGGCAGCCTGATTGGGATGCGGCGGCGGATGCAGCCTCTCGCTATGGAGGGGGCTTATCTCCAGCCCCTCCGGCCCTCAGTGACTCCAAGAGACAAATATCAGGGCAGGAGAGGTGGTTTGCAAGCCACGCTTGTCCCTCAGGTCACCCACTGGACCACTAGGCAGCATTTATCAGCCATCTGTATCGCAGAAAGGGGATGCTGCCACTGCTATGGATATTTGTAAACTGTCATTTAATTTAACCTCCTGTCTTCCCTGGGGTGACAGGTTTTACCACGAAGTGAGAGTATTTATCAAATCCACACTTCTGACTCACCATTACTCATCTTCATTTCTAATTTCAAACCTCGTGTCCTGATTTGAAAAATGGAAAAGTCACCTGGGCTGCAATGTCTGCCTGCTGTTACACCTTTGCCTTTGAAACCTCTCAAGTGAAAAGGCTGATTTTCAATTGAATTATAGCTCATCAGGGGTGGCTTTGCAACAATTCCATTTATTTTTCTCAATTCATCAGAAGTCATCAATACCCAAAATGGGAATAATAGACCATAACAGAAAGCCTGTGTTTCTCCACGAAGATGTCTCAATGGTTACTGCAAAACTCTGTGGTGTTGTCATAGTCGGGACAGATTTACTGGACCTCTTACTCCTATAAACCACAGATTATTACTAATAATCTGAATATTTTGGAATGCTTTAATATAATCAAATAAGGCTTTATTATGAAATTGATCTACAACTTTAATTAGATTTTGTATTATTACAATAGATTTTTCTATGAAAAAGCAGTTCCTGTCCTGCAGTCAGCATAAGAAGGGGAAACACAGGACTCAGTGCACAGTTAACACCGTTACCACCTCTGAACTGTAAAGCTCACTTTTATGTGAACATAGTTGTGAGGTTTTCTATTGGAGTTTCAAATTGCGAGGGCAACGAAAGTCTCTTAGCATGTCCTGAGTTTCTTGCTTTCTATTACTGATTCATTACTTTCTCGTCACAATTAAGTAGGTGGAGAAGGCACAACTCCTTCACAGCAAAGCAAAGTAACAAAAACCATTTGTTACTAAAATGATGGCGATAATCTCACACGTAAGCCCATCCCGACACTTTCCTGTGCTGGAAGAGGCGTGTGCATGACCTGATATTGCAGGGGTGGCCGGGCGAAGCGTCCTGCCTGCTGCCAGCGGCGACTCCTCCTGCCCAGCCCGGGCACCCGGGGGTGCTGCATGGCTGCTACCAGCCCTGGGGGTTCCCCCGGCCCTGCTGGGGTGCAGGGGCTGCTGCGGGAGCTGCTGCCCAGCCCCGGGGTGGTCCGCAGGCTGCCTGGCCCTTGGCCTTCAGGGACCCCCAAGTGCCGCCTCGCTGGGTGCCGCTGCCGTGGCCCCAGGAGCGGTGCTGGCGCTGGCCCTGCGAGCGTGTTCAGCTGGGTCAGATGGAGGCTGACGGCTCTTTAATGACGAGAAAACACTTTTCCCACCCTCACTAGAAGCGTTGAACTGTTCTGCTGCTTCTGAACAGGGGAGAGCCGTGCCAGGTCAGCGTTTCCCCACGCTGCTCTAGCAGCAGTCCTGTTCTCTCTTTGGAACTTTTTTTCCTTGAGTATATACTTAAAAAAAATAATCTTCCTTGTTGACTCATTGTAATTAATAGAGAAATCACAATAAAAATACGCATTTTCTGTTCTCTCCTCGTGGACGGCCCGTACGCGTCAACACCAGCAGAGCTCCGTGCCAGAGGGCGTCGTGCGGGGCTGGGAGGGGGATGCTGCGGGCGCTGCCAGCCGGGAAGCAGAGGCAAAGCTCTTCCCTTTGCTTGGTGGTTGGTGTCTCTGCGCCAGCAGTGGTGAAACAGCTCCTCCGCTGCGGCAGGAACCCACACTCCCTCGGCAGCATCCCCAGCGAAGCGGGTTTTGTGGGGCGGGGGACGGTCCCCGTCGGCAGAAGGGCTGCCCGCGGGGCTCCCGGGCAAGGTTACCCAATTAACTGTGCTTCCCTGAAAGGTGTTCACAAATTAAGGAGCCCTTGTGAGCAACACTCAGAGCTCCCTCAGGATCAACAAAATGCCCCTTGTCACTTACGCTAGACAGCCGCGAGTCCAGGGGTATTTCACAGTCCAGATGGTGTACTTCAGCGTTCCCTGGAAAATACCTTGGTACTGAAAAGTTTTCTGTAATTATAGAAGGTCTGAAATTGCGAATGATAGCAGCATTCACACATCATTTTAATGCCTATTTTATCATACCAACCTGATCTGTGATACCCTTTAATAACAGTCTTTATCCCTGTTGTCCTACAGAATTGCAATGTCACATCAGGCAGCCGAGCAAGGCTTACAACGAATTGATTTGAAATTAAAAATGAAGACAGCCATTCACTTTTCATTACTCACCCTGTTTTTCAGACAGTAAAGGTAAATCGCTGTGCTTCTTAGCAGATCAAGACGGCTTAAGAAGACATGCACATCCCCGAGCTATCTGAGACGCCTGTGTGCACACTCTCCTGTGCTGCCGCCTTAACCGTGGCCTGCGCTCGGGGCTGAGGTTTCCCTTTCTGCAGCACAATTAATTATGCACTAAACCCTCCCTAACCGCTGGTGCCTCCGTCCTGGAGAAGGGGGTTTTGTTCTTCTGGGTGCTGTGAAGCAACGTGTGCTGTATAATCATAAACACCAGCATCTGCCATTGATGTTCCGTGTCCTTTGTGCTTTCTACTTGTCTTCTGAAATTTGACTGTTGTTTTGAACAGAAGTGTTTACCTACTAGCAAATATTTTGCGTATATTGTCTTACAGCCTTGCTATTTACATCTGTTGCATGCGCATCCCAAAATGGCATATTTTCATTTAGCTTCTGTCATTGCATGGCACAGCACATTTGGGTTTCTGAATAATTCATCACAACCTAATCTGTGTTATAAACTCTTGTAGCTTTTGAGCTCAGCACTCAGCTTGCATACTGTGGGCAACACTTGGTTTTGTTTTTTTTTCTGAAGAGCAAAAAAAAAAGGCAAATGTCTTATGAAGAAATCAACTGAGATTTTTGCAGAATATTTTGCTTTAGTTTATAGCTATAGTGAAGTGAATATCACTAAACACTCAAAAATTGACCTGGCCCAGTTTCTCTGCAGCCCGCACCGGGGTGTCCCCAGCAGTCCAGCAGAGAAAGGAAACCTGAGCACAGGGTGAGAGCAAACAGCCGGTTCTCGACCGTTGCTGCATCCCTGGAAAGGTGCTGTCTGGTGATCTGCTGCCCAGCGCTGCAGAAAAGTTTTGGCAAGAGCAATTGAGCTCTGAAAAAAGGCCAAGGAAGCACTATATTGAGAAGAAACCAGGTTTCTTGATAATCTGAAACTGTGCTTGTGAACAGAAGTTTCTGCAATCATTTTATCTCATAAAAATGTGATAGTGCCACTAGAAGTGTCAGGCTGAGAGCTGTGGGCTGGCTGAGCACTGCCTCTGGGGAAGCCTGGCTGCTGGCTGGGATGGGACTGGGTGGGATGGGACGGAATGGGAGGGGACAGGGACTCGGCCACCCCCTCCACACCAAAGCCCTGACCCTGGAGCACATCTTTCACGCCGCAGCAGCCTGCTGCGTGTGGACACACCACCGGGTCCTTTCCAGAGTCCGAGACTTCGCGGTGGCCAGTGTTACCCTGGGCGCTTGTAGCATTTTCTCCTGCCCTCACAACCTGGCAGTCTGTGAACATGGTGCCAGACTGCCTTGAAGGAGCCTTGTGGGTACCCCTGGCCAGCCCCCTCACGTCCTCTATGGGCAGCTAATAGCGGAGAGAGAGCCCGATTCTCAGATTTTCACTCTGCCGGCGGATGTAATCGGCCGCACAGCCTGTGAGGGAGCTAGTTTGGGTGCACAGCCCACAGGTGACTGCAGGCCGCTGAGGCTGGCGTGGTTTGGGTTCCTCCACTGAGAGAGATCCTGGCACGGAGGCAGGGGAGTGACTGGCACGTGCTCCCGCAGTGACCTGTCACTGGGCAGTAAGATCCTTAGGGCGCGAAATAACTGTCATACCTTCCTCTAAATCACTCTCTTACACTTGTATGCAAAGGGCACGTGCATGTGCTTGTGTGTGTGTATGCATGTTTTCTGTTTAAGCTAACACAATATAAATGAATACTTTTATAAATCGGATTTTAATGTTTTATTATTTTTGCAGACAGCTGTCTGATTCACCCGCCTTTCAAGGCTGATAGTAGAGTTTTGAGGGTGGGTGGGATTTTTTTTCTGAGGCACCAGGATGCCTGCAATACCTAGGATGGTGACTACCATGTAAACCTGCTGCTCAAGTTCAGAGTAGTGTTGGCTCAATGCAAAAATCTTTCTGTGTGTAACAAAACACATTTCTGCTGTGTTCAATCATGTGATTTACATTAATGCCTCTGCAAAATGCACTGAACCCAGGTTAAAACTCCAATCTGAAGTCTCTGCTGGTAAGAGAACAGATTTACAGACTAAATATCGCTTTTCCGAGAGCCGATGCTGCTTGCCAGCGTCTTCCGAGGTCTCGGTGCAGGTTGTCACCATGCTGCGGCCACCTTGGCTCCGCGTGCGTCCCAGCACGGTGCTGGGCTTTTCCCTCGAGGCCGTGGGCTCTGAGGGATCTATACAGCACCACACGGTACAGTCGTCCGCGGCCGCGCCTGTGTGGGGGCTCTGTCCCTGCCCCGGGTACGGGACCCACCTCTGCCACCCGCCGTGCCGCCGCGCTCCCGGGCTGCGCCCTGTCCTGGCGTCTCCCCTAAAGACAGGCAGAGCGTACGACGTTTAGCCAGGTGTGAAGCTGCTCAGCTTCACCTCTTCGTATGTTTTTTGACTGTGACTGTTCCCCCGACCTGCTTCGCTGATTTTACATGAGGTGCCACATGCACCTCGCTCCCCCCGTGGCAGCGTGGCAGCCAGACCCTGTGCCGCCTCTCGCTGGGAGCCCTTTGCAGCAAGTTCGTTACGACTGGTGCACACTGCTGGAAACCCAGAGCGGTTTGGGGTTTCTCTTTGTACACGTGCATTATCTCTGGTCCCTAGACAGGTGGCTGGACTCCTTCAAGCAGGGATTCAGATGTGAGTTCTCTCTTTTCCAAGGTCAAAATTTGCTTTCCATAAACGTATTTTATATCCACATTTCTCTGTTTTTACTGCTCCTCCTTCCTTCCTCAGCCTTCCTGGCACTGACTATGAAATAAAGTCCTGGAGCAGAATTCTAAAATGCTAGTGATATATTTCAAGATAGATACATAGGATATTTATTTTCTTCTTACATGAGAACTGAACTATGTGATAATCCTGCCACTGTAACGTATTAAAAAGTATCAAATTTTGATCCATCCAATTATTTTTGCTGTAACCTATTGCTGCATTAGTGTACTACCTTGAAAATTCAAAGTGGCTCATCATTTACATGTTATTCTTTCCACCTTCTACTAATACATATCTATGAAGCAAAGGAAATCTATTGTGAGAGAAACAGTGCAAACTTTGAAGGCTTTAGCATCTGCCCTGGCAAAGTTCCCATCACATCCAAGAGATGCTTTGCCAGTACAAGGACACAAGGAAATCTGCAGGGTGTTGTCCTATTTGAATTTTAATATGTTTTCATTTCTTGTGTTTCCCTTGTTTGTTTGTTTTTGAAAGAATTGGTGGCATATAAACATAGGTTTGTAAATAAGAAAGTAAAAGACACATCAATACTTGCAATCTCAGAGGACTGGGTTTCTTTAATTTTAATCACACTTGAAGTCAGTCTCCCCACACACCTTTTGCTGAATGTTTTTCTCTTCCTAATATTATATGGGAGAAAAAATGCTGGCAGTATCTGGTGCCTTCTTGACAAGTTCAATTGATCGTAGCACGGATGAGAAGTAAGGCTGGTATAGAACAAGCTTTCATTGATTGCTGGAGCGGCATTGGCTTCACAGGGAGTTTGAAGCAACATCAGGTTCAGGAGCAAGAGCCAAAAAAGTAACAAGAACCTGATGTCTGCGTTTCTGAAGGGTTTTGGCTTGGCTTTGCATTTTTACCGGCTTTCAGTGGTGCAGCAGTCATGGTGGACTGGATTATTCTTTTTGCTTGTTTTTGTTTTTGTTTTTGTTTTTTAAATTATATGTTTTAAATTCCAAGTAAAATTAAGACAAAGTTTATCAAACTTAATAATGAAATTAATATGTTATAAAAAGGCTCTTTTTTCCAGAAATGTGTGCACTTCTAACCATAACAATCAGTTTAAATAAAGGACATTATTTTTCCCTACTAGCTATGGCTCAGACCATCCAGATTAATGTGATTGTTGATTATCAAGAAGCTTAAAAACCATTGCGTGATTTTATCACTAGGTCAATCGTGATCTGTCAGGTCTGGCCATTTATCCCAAAATGTTGTAACAGAGGTGGAGGAAATCTGCATTGTTCTCTACACATATGTAATCAAACCACTGATGTGCTATATAAGCACATTTTTAAGTGATGTGTAACTAAAGGGAAGCTTGAATAATAAGGCCAACAGCAATAACAATAAACCACGGCGGTGCTGTAAAAGAGGCACAGAAGCACTGCACCCGCTGCTCCGAGGAAAACCAGCGAAATGCTTTAAAATGCCCCACTCCTCCATTCAGTTCAGAAACTTGGTTTGGGGGATTCCCATTGAGCTTTTCTCTAGGAAGGATGCAACGAGCCACGTGCTTCACCGGTACCAGGCAGTACCACTCTTCCTGCTACGAATGATGCTGAACCAGTTTGCGCCACAAGGGATCTGCCATACATTCCCAGTTCTTCCAGTGGCTGAAGGGCTCTCGTGGGGATGAGCCGCTGCTGGAAGCTGCGGAAAGGAAGGGCCAGCTCAGACCTGGGACTGTCCTGGATCTGCTCAGGCCAGCGGCACTGCAGAGGTCCTGTACCCTGAACATCTGTACGGACCCAGGACTTCTGGAATGGCTCCAGGGAAATGTTGAACAACCTTCATGAGCTCCTTTGTAAACGCCAGGCGACGGGAGAGAAGTCTGTCTGGATTAAGATCTGTGATTTCAGCTTTAACTGGTAGTGATAGCAGCTCGAACAGATATTGTATGCAATTCTATTGTATCATTTTCTGAAGTACTGCTATTAAAAATATGACTTTCATTGTACATCCCGCAAGAAAATGTGTATCATATTGATTTCTTTGTGTTCACGTCAGAATTCTGTTTATTCTGTGTTATCTTTTCAATGAAAACGAAGGTACGGAGACTCCAATGTTTTTTTACTGCAGTGAAAATACCCCTCATCTTTATATTTTGAACCACAACAGAGAATGACATCCCACATCCCCATGCCTTTATCTCTCATCCCAGTCTGAAACCTATCAGTGTAGGATAATAACGACTTATTTGTTCACAGGATACACATAAAAGGAAACATATAACCAGCTTTCACTCGATTATCACTCTGCTGTTTCAGTTGCGAATGGTCCATAGCGAAAAGAAAACAAGACTTAAGAAACAATCATTTTAATCTATAAGATTTTTTCCAGTGTTGTGCATCTTCCACTCATTAAAAGCACCACATCTCATTTTCTAATAAGAAAGAAACCCTAATATTTCGTGTTTGTCCCTGTCCTGAGCAGAGTATCGCCCAGTAGCACATCTGTGGGTCAGGGGGTCTCCGTGATGGTGCCCTCGCCTTGGACACGACACCGTTACTGACACGGCAAGCAGCTCACGCGGGAGTAACCCCACGGCTGCCGGCAGCTGAGCAAGTCCTACTGGGGGCATCAAGCGGCGCAAAATCATCCGCACCTGACAGGGACAGGGATGGGGATGTGTCCTCGTGGCTTGCCCCAGGTCCTGAGGAGGCGGCACCCAGGGTCTGTGGTCAGGCCGGCTCGGGTTTGCTTTGGGTTTTGCCTTGGTTTTGTTCCGTGAGGGCCGGGCACAGCCGGGGGCCAGTCCTGCAGCAGGGGTAACGGTCCTTTCGGGTTCCTGAGTAAACACTATCCTCTCCCCAGAGTTAAGTTGAATAAATTTGTTCTGACTTTCTCTTGTTAGCTTACACAAGAGCCTTCTCCTGATAAATTCTCACCTAAATATCAAACTACTCTCACTCTGGCTGCAGGAATATCCTTTGCCTCACTGCAAAAAGCTCTTGCACTTTTGTCCTTCTTCTGGTTGCCCGTGCCCCACCGGCTGGGACCCCCTGGGGCGGCAGGGGCGGCTGCCCCTCGTCCCAGGGCTCCGGAGGGCAGGCAAGCTCCTGCCCGCAAACCCACTCCTCCGGGACACACACTGCACCCCTCTTCTGAGAGAAGGGCAGCCGATCCTCGCTTTGTGCGTGCACGGAAAATCCCGCCTGAGGAAGACAGCTGTGAAAAATTACACTTAAAAATTGCGCCTGTGAATAAAGCTCAGGGCCATGCGCTCGGCGGGAGGCAGCGCGGGCTGTGTGGTGGCTCCTTGCCTGGTGGGGCTGGCGTCTGAGGGGGTTGCTGGGCATTTTTTTGAGTATTCCAGCAATAATTATCCCGCCCTGCATGAGAATTTCCGTCTTGTGAGGGGCTGCTCTCGTGTGCCGCGGTGGCTCCCGGGGAACGCAGATGCTCCTCGGCTCTTCCGTCCTCCTTTCAGGCTCTCTTAACCCCGGCTCCTGGGAGGGATGTGCGCCCCTTATATGCTTCGTGCCACTTAGGTTTTGATCTCATGAGGGGTTTGGGTACCAGGGCTAATGCGTGTGGCACTAACAATACTGCGTGTCCGGAGGGGCGCTGTAGTGGCACGGCAGGACCCGGGTGCCGTCACCCGGCTGGCATAACCCCTTTGTCACGGGGCTGTGGTCTGCCAGCAGTGCTGGCCTTCATGGAAGACAACCCAGCACTGGTGCCTGCCGCTGCCTGGTCTGTGCAACCTGTGCAGGGTTCCAGTTTGTGGAGGTGCTGCTAGAAAATGTGTCTTATTGGGATGGAAAAGATGTTGGATAAAATGAAAAAGATTCATATAACATTTAACATCATAGAACATTTTTTATTGTATTTCTTCATATCTACAGAAAAAAAATACATTTTTTTCCTAGGAATGTTGCTGAAGACAGACAGTGAAAGTATTTTCTCCGGTTCATTTAAAAGTGGAGCAGACCCTGAGCTGTAGACATTTCCTACAGAAGATGAAACGTTGGGTTTTGGCTGCCTGGTCACTGCTCGGGGGTGAGGACGGTGCCTGTGCTGAAGCCCAGCTTTGCTCTCGGCGATGTGGAGTGGAGGAGCCTGGTGCTGGCCCTGGCAGGGCTGTCCCTCCCCACCAGCAGTGTGGTGCCCCTGCCTCGCTTCTCTTTGCTGACCTGAACCCTCACTGCCCCTCAGGTGCTTTTACCTCCTTCCTTCCTTACCTGGTCGGCTCATCTGCACCATTCCGCCCTCATCCTTACTTCCCTGTGGGCTTTATATTTTCTGGTCCTAGAGATGTGCCCTAAGGAAGTAGGAGAGTTATGAATGGGTTAGCTTGTACAAAAGGGGGATCATTTTGCCCCAGGCAAGCCAAACGTGATTTCCTTCCGAGCCTTACAAAGCCACAGAACATAATTTCCCTCTTTCTCTAGAGCTGCCATGGTGCAACTTGCTTCTGGTTTAACGATCAAAACCCTCTGCCTTGTTGCTTGGCAAGACGCTTGCATGCCTGAGTCCTCCAGCCTGACCTTTGTTCCTGAAGAGCCACTCTCTGTGAGCAAGTAAGAGACAGATTTTCTCATTTCCCATCCTTCTTCCTCTTTCCAATTTCTAGATTTCATCTGATGAGCTCATTTTTAACTACCTGGTGGCAGTTTCTCAAAAACCTTTAGATATATTTAGAAAATTTTTGCAAAGTAATCCTTAGAAAGTCTTTTACTGCTGAGCATCAATACTCAGGGGCACAAATGAAACACCTTTTATTTTCCTCTTCTCTGAAACACCTCCAGAAGTACCTGACAGTGAGGCCCCAGAACCTGCCAGCTCAAAGTTTTCCCACTGGGAAAGGTCTGGTTGGCACCAGGGAAGGTGGAGCTCTGAGCGCAGAGTCAGGGACCGAGTGGGGCTGGGATTTGGTTGACGGAGCAGCGACAAACACGGGACTGGAGACGGATGAGCTTGCTTTACAAAAATGAGGTCTGCACTACAGCCGCGTTCACCTTTCTTCTTCCTCCCCAAGCATCAGTTTTCTTCCCTAACACTGTGTGAGGTTTGGGAACATCTTCCGCCCTCCCCTGTGGCTTTGCGTGCTCTGCCCGGCTCTCGTAGCCGTGTCTGGATGCGCCACTTTGCTGCCCAGCATCGGCTCTGGCTCGTTCGGTTTCTGGAGGATGCTCCAGCAGCAGGGTCTGTGCCAGCGCACCCTGCCCCGTCTGCACCACAGGGGTCGTGCCTGGCCCCACCGGGGGCTGCCCCGAGCCTTCGCGGGGACCTCTGGGACCGCAGCATGCCGCAGACCAGCAGTGCTCCTCCAGCCAGCTGGCTCCAAAAGCAGGGAAGGTAGAAGAGGGGCAGCAACACCATTTAGCATCATTGAATCCTTTAGGTTGGGAAAGACCTTCAAGATCATCAGATCCAACCAAGAACCTAACTCATCTTAGAAATTTTTTTGGATTTTGTTTATTTTTCATTTTATGGGATTTTTGCAGTTTCATTTCACCCACGATTAAAAGCACAGGCAGTTGCACATCTGGCTTGAAAAGGTCAGACATGGAACTGTCAAAATATCACAGGGAAGACTATTGTTAGATTTTAATTTTTGCCCCTGCCAAAGTTGATATTAGAAGGAATCATTCATGAAAGCCCAGTCCGATGACATTTCTAGCTAGATTCAGACATCAAAGAACCTTTCCATTTTCAGACTCAGCTCCTGCATTAAAATGTTAACCTTTTTTAATGTTTTGCCATTGTATATGGAATCTGGTATGGTAGTTTAGCAAGCACAGAACATTTCTTAGTACGATATTGTAGGAAATGATAGATTTCCTTTGCAGAGGAGTTCAGCTTATTTTAGTGAGCTACTGGGTCATTTGGAAAATAAAGTTCTGGGAGAATGACAGGTCAGAAGGACTGATGAAGATCGTAAAGACATAAAGCACAGCAGCTCCCGTTCACAGGCAACTGAAGGCAAAAAAATTTTCTTATATAGCTCACTGTTATTAAAATATCAAGTATCCTTACCTGCCAATTATATAACCTCTATGCCACAAGGGCAAATTATTTTAATTATAGGATTGTTGCATGCTCAGAGAAGATCATTCCTTTGGAAAATAAAATAAGCTGAAATTCTGGCATTACAGGGGAAAAAAAAGGTTAATTGCTTTGAGCTAGAGACTTGTGGTGAGGGAGGTGGGGTGCTCAGAGACGTTTCATCAGGTCTGGCAAGAAGCAGCAAATTCAAGTTAAATACAGATTAGGCTGAATCACTGCTAGCTTCATATGATTACATTATATTATTGAGAGAAAACGGTCATTAGAGCTCTAACTCGAAGGACATGAGCAGAGGAAGGGAACAGAACATTTCTCCTGCTGGAACAGGGGATGAGAAAAGTCGTCTGTACTCGAGAGCCACCAGTGCAGAGGGACCAGCGGGATCACAGTGCCCCAGCCCCAGAGCCGATGACTGTATCTAGCATGGTTCAGGGTTTAATTTCATGCACTGGGGCTTTGGCGTTGCTTACCCAGCCCGTGGGTGCAGGAGGTTCTTGGCTTGATCCTTCCAGGTCGATTCGAAGCGAGCTGTGGGAAGATTTCCTGCATGAGCCGGTGCCACGGGACTGATCCTGCCGCAGGGGAGAGGAATGGAGAGGGAAGGGAGCGGCCAAGAGAAACACACCTTTGGTTTCCAGCCCTCTTCTGGGGTCTGTGTGTGACCATGGCCGGCTTGCTGAGGGTTACGGTGCAGGTTGAAGTCACTGCAAACCTTCCTCTGGCTTTGGAATAAGAGCTCCAAAAGACATATTTGGCCACGGGATGAGCAGAGAGGAACAAGTGAGTCAAAAGCAACTAGAAGGGGGCAAAAAACTGACGATCACAGACACACGAGAAGATATATGGCAGATTTCAGCTCTTCGGAGGCTAAATTCGGTTTTCGTGGGCACTGGTACTAGGGCTGCATGGCTGCTCGAGGCCGTTGAGTCCGCCAGCAGTGCCACGGGGGCCAGGATCAGTGCTCAGACTCCAGCAACAGCTGCTCAAACCTCAGATACTGCAGATAAAGGAATATTGGGTTCTGTGGAGTCGATTCACACTGGAAGGTCTAGAAGTTGCTTAATATGCCCTTTCATGTGATAAGATATTCTCATCAGACAATGGTGTCCTTTATAATCTGTCTCCTTTTCTACACAGACGAAACAAGAATTGTATGGAAATTTTATCCAGATATGCTGAATGAAGCTAAAAGAGTTTTGCAAATCCGTTGAAATCTTTCTCCTTTTAGATGATGAATCACGGTTTTAACTAGAAGAGAGTATTAAGCTAATATCTTTTGGACCAGTAATGTATTTCAAAGGGCATACAAGCCGCTAAGGTCTCCAGTGACTCTGTCTTATTTTTATTAAATACTTCATCACTCTAGAAAATACCTTAGAGCTTGTTAAAGCTGAGGACAGCTTTAAAATATGATAATATAATGCACCACAATGACATATCCATTTTTACATCTCTCCATTCAGATTGCAAAGCAAGAATGCTCATAGCAGACATACTTAGGCGTCTAGGAACTGTTGCTTACTTCTAGTCGCATTCGACTGTGCCTTAGATGACTCCCTTCAGAAGGAAGCTTCACATGGCAGTCATTATTCAAGGAGTAGTCTTTCACCTTCCAGGGAAATAATTTTCAAATATTGACCGGGTTTTGTTAAACAGTATATTCTACTCACAAGAAAAAGGCGGGCTGTAGTCCTGACAGTCACAGGAGATGGACAGTGGAAATTCTGCTGCAGCATTTCTCTTCGACAGCCCCAGCACAAGCTCCAGCCCTCCCCGTTGCCCCATTCCCTGCGACGCTGGAGCCCCGGAGCCTGCCGGAGCCGTGGTCTGGCCTCAGCCGGGATCTGAGCACCGGCCACTCACCGAGGGGCTGACAGCCGCAAGAGGGGATCTGCAACGAGCCCCCCGGCTCGCGGCACAGCAAGGCAGGTCGCCGCTCATAGTGAACGGGTGGGTTGGCTGTGACCGGTTCCGCTGCAGGGCCGCGTGGCCTTGGCTGGCCAGACGCAGGCGTTGCAGCCCAAGGGCCTCGCCAGGCAAACGCCAAACCGCAGGGGGTGTGCCAGGCACAGCCCCATCATGGCCAACATCCCAGGGGCCTGAGCCTGCCCTGGGCTGGTGAGCCTGGAGCGGCGCAGGGCAGGGGCTGGTGGGAAGGTGCGTCCCTGTGCTGACGGAGCTTCCCTGCCGCGGCTCCGCGCTGCTCCCGGCAGCTCCTCGCCTCCCCGGCTTCACCCGGCCGCTGCAGGCTGACGCCAGGATCCCGCCTTCCGCTGCGGCCGTGCCTGCATGGCGAGCGGAGCATCAGCTGAGATCTTCTGGGAGTGCTTCTGACTGATGGCTCGTCCTCTCTTGCAGCCTTGACAAACACTCGAGAACTCAAACTGACAAATTAAAAATGAGGCTCGGGAAAGCAAGACAGGTCTCCAGGAAGAGCAGCTGACTGCTCTCCACGGGCAAGTTTATGGAGTACTTGTGGAGTTCATGTCTGAATTTATAGATGTGTGTATGCACGTACATATATATCTGTAGGCATACAAATACATATATATTCCTTCAGTTCTAAAATAATTCCAGAATTCCCAATGAACCGGGAAATAGTTCTTCTTAGTGAAAAAAAATTATTTCAATGCAGAGCTTTTGATTATTTATTCAAAACTAGAAACATTGCTCTATGAGCGTGTTAAACTTCTAAATCCAGAAATTTGACATACTCACTGAAGCTGGCTCCCACTCCAAAAAGCTGAGGTTTAAAAAGCTTTTATTTTCAGACACAAGTAGTATTTTTGCTGAAAAACTGTTACCCTGCCTTGGGAAGCGACCTCCCTCCGCATGAGAAAAGCGCCCTCCCAGCCTCACTGCCTGTCCTCTTGCTGGGTGTCTGGGTGCGAGGAGGGGCAGTGTTGGGCCGTGTCACAGCATCGACCTCTCCAGGTACTTGGAACAATTCAGATACCAGACCCAAGGCTTCTTTTCCCAACATCAACATAGGCTTTGTCACCCACCAGCCATCCTGCTTTCGGCAAGAGCATGTCCTAAGAACTGAGCAGGAGGAACCTCCTTGTAGTTTTGCTTATGGGGAAAATACATCCTGATCCACAAACCGAACCAAACCAAACAAATTAGCCCTGGCAGGATCCAGATCGCTAAGTGCAGCATTACTAGAAGGCTGGCGCTTTCTAGAGACACACCAGGCCCTTGAAAGAAAATCTTTGTCAAGAACTCACCTTATTCAGGGAACAGGCACAAAGCGCCCAGCATGCTCGTAGGCAGCTTCTTTGGTTGTCCCCTCTTCGCTGTTAGCTTTCTTTTTATCTCACCTCCATTTCAAGGGAGCTCAGACAAAGCCAAGAGCTGAGCTGTAGGAACTGGTAGAAAGATGGTGTTGCCATGTTATATATTATCACAGTGATCGCCATGGAAACGGGAGGATGGGACTGACCTTGCTAGTTTGCCACTGATCCGGCGAGGGCTCAGCCTTGCATCTCGCATTAAGCTCTTCTGGGATTGGAGATACACATCTGAAGTTAATAAATTAGGGGGGTAAAAGCTACAGAATTTTGGAAACACAAAATGCAGGATCCTTTAATCTGCACTTCAGATGTGCTTGCTGTGAAGGAAACAGCTATTTTTGTGCAAATGGTTCACTGCGATATAAAAGAGGTTTAATATTAAGTTCACTGTTAATTATACAATTCCCTAGGCTTTCTAGTGCCTTTCTATAACACAGGTCTCCAAATGGGAAGATAGTTAATCCCTTCTTTCAAAACCTGCCTCCCATCCTCGTCCCCTCAGCAGTGCCCAGCCGCAGCCTGCCGCAGAAGGTCCTTGTTCGGGGGCTCCAGACAGCATCAGCAGCCCAGCGCTCTGCCCACCTCTCCCCCTTAACCTCACAACCTGCAGCGTTTGGTGTTGCGGCCGTGAGCCAAGGATCACCCTGAAAGAAAAACTGCACGCTTGCATGTATTTCCCTCTCGCGCAGGTACAGGAGTGTCGTTTTCACCACATTTCCAATTCTGCCCCCTCACTACATTTACAAAGAAAGGGAAATCTCCTGCACCCGTCCGTGGTGCTCAGTCAGCTGCCAGGCACACGCAGAAGGGCCACAAGCGCTCTGGAGCTCGCTCTGCCTGTGCCTGCACGCCGGTGTCTGGGGGCCGCGTGCCATCGGCACCGGCACTGGGCTGGGCGCGCCACCAGCCCTTGGAAAAGCTTTCCCTGATCCACGTTGTTTTTCTTGCTGAGGCTGTGTTGGAGACACAGCACCTCTGGGGATGTCTGGTGGCTCTCACGGAGATGCCGGTCACAGTGTTCTCAGGAGTGGCAGCGATCCTCTGGCCAGGGTGCCCCAGGGACAAGGTGTAAGGAGGTCTCTGCTCCGGTGGGGGATGAGGAGCAGAATGCGGTTTGGAACCGCTGAACGCCCCAGGGCTCCTGAGACAATGTGTGCACCGACCCTGCGCTGCTCGTGCTGCGGCAGCCGCGCACAAACCTCTCAAGGCCAAGAGTCTTTCCAGGGGTTCGTCTGGATGGGATACCTGCATGTGACACTCACTTCTGTTTGTAGAAAACGCTGAGGAGAAAACATCAACAAGAGCAGGCTGTTCCCCCGAACCCAAGCAAAGAATTAATTACAAGACACAACCGTAAAGCAATAAGAATAATTGATGCACTAAAGTAACCCAACAGCGAAATGCACAAAGGCCAGCGATGTCAGAACCTGGGTGTTTACAGTACTCGGGCTACACATTTACATAATCTGCTCAAAACCTCTGGGCTCTGTTCACTTGCAGATACTCACTGCAGTGAGCCAAGAGCTTCTGCTGCATCTCTTCCCCTCTAGAAACAAGGGTGTTTTCCCCCGTGGGATTCTGAGTCCATTTTTATCAGTAACAATGGCAGCGTTATTCTAAATTCATTTGAAGAATGCTAAGTTAGGTAACCGCTGCTATCGGAGTAAAACCGTTTGTCTCCAGAACTTGACTTCAAATGCCTCACCCTGTTATTTTAGGTACTTGTGCCTGACTGGGAATGGAAGGAAATATTTACATGGGCTTAATTAGTTCTCTGCTTTTTCACCTATGTTCACAAGTGACCTATGTAGCTTTTTACACAGCTGTTTGATATTATGAAGATGTTACTTTCATATTTACATTTAGTTTAATTTGTAAATTTCAGTTTAATTTGTAAATTTCTTGCAGGTTTTACACCTTCTCTTGCTGTTTGCATTACTGGGACTAGTTTACAGGGATTTTCAAAGGGGAGAAATGCTTTTTGCATTCCTTTCTCTTGATCTTTTCTGCTGTGTCTTCATTTTCATAATAGTTTGTCTTCCCAGTAGTGTTACAAACCCATCACATCCCACAGAGAAAACACGCGAGATGGCCTAAAAAAAAAGCCAACTGTTATTTAAGAGGCTGAGGCAGACCACCTTATTAGACCATCACAGTGTGTCACTACATTAAGCTCTAATCAAGGGCTACTAATATTCAGCAGGAAAGCTCACCTCGCTCCAGCTCTTGGGGAGCTCCGATGTCCGTGCAGGCTCCTTTCATTTCCCTTTTATTGACAAGGCTCGTTGCTAAATGGCACCAGCCTTGGCACGTGCTGTGCCGTGCTGGCCACCTCGCGGTAGGATGCTCCCGTCTCCAGCCGAGGCCGTTCGGTTTTCACCCCTGTGAAGTCTCCACTTGTGGCTGCTCCGTTTTTGTGACTGGTCACTGATGGTCTCTGGTGGTGCAAAACCAGCCGTGAGTGTTTCGTCCTCCGCCTCTTCCCAGCGGTGATGCAGGAGGGCTGGGTACCTCAGAGCCCCCAGCGCTGCTGTGGGGGGCACAAACAGTCTGGGGGGAGGGAAGAGCTTGTGACTGCTTAAAAACAAAAGCTCTGGCTCAAATGCCTTGAGAGGAGCACCCCACAGCCACTGGTGCTTTCCTTGCAGATCATTCTGTAATGGACTCAATTTTAATGCCTCTGCCATGGCAGAAGGCGGTAGCAGCACCTTCTGTCCGCTTCTGAGTTCTGTCCGTGTCATGAGGGGCCGGCTGGATTTACAGCTGCTGACCGCACCAGGGGAGGGGGAGGAAAGAGAGAATGTGATCTGATAATTTGAAGGAAAAAAACCCAGCCCCCCCCAAATTTACAGCCTAAGAGACTCTACAGAACACAGGTGTAGCTTTGGCTCCATTGATGCCCGCAGGCTCCACAAGGACGCCTCCCTCAGGGAGTGAGGGGTGCAGAGTGCGCACCCAGAGGGGTGGGAATGGGGTTCCCTCTGCAGACAGCAGGGACAGGCATTTGGCATCAAGGAAATCCTTGCTTGCTGTTTATTTTGCAATCCCATTGATGCCTCCTGGCCATCGAGCCACGTACTTCAGTGAAGTCTCACTCACGGCAAGTAGTGAAGCAGACCCTGCCGCGGCTGCTGGGGACCAGGGCTGCACTCCTGTGCCGTGGGCGGCTTTGCCCGGTCTGCATGGGGAACCCCGCTTAAAACCGCTCTCGGGAGCCCCATCAGCAGTGTCCCAAACCTCGTCCTGCAAGCTCCCATCACCACATGCAGCTCTGTTACCATGGCCGGGCATGGTACGTGCATCCCCCTGGCCATCTCTGAGGTGTGAGCGACTGGGCGAGCTTCTCCTCAGTTAATCCGAGAGCAGAAATATTTCCTTTTCCGTTAAAAAGCAGCAAACCGCCAATACCCGCTAACCCAGCAGCGTGATCCCAAAGGCTCAACCAGCGTTTCACAGTGGTTCAACTAAGCCACAAGACATCACCGAGCCTTCGTCCCGGCAGCAGCAAGCTGGAAGCCTCACAGGTACACTGGCTGCCCGGGAAAGTGCCCGCGTTACGAGTACGGCATCAGCGACTTCTCAGGAGCTGCCCGAAGCCACACGGGGCTCAACCTAGGCACAGAAGGAAGAAGGCACTTGACCTTCAACACTTTTTTTCCCTTTGGTTGGTGCGAAGACTCCCCACTCTTTCAGGCAATAAAGCATAGCCATTCACAATGGAAATATTGAATAAAAAGGTGTTTACTGCAGTTCACATCTGAGTTTGCTTCAAAACTAACGTTATTCTTGGGCACGGAGCTCTCGTGGGATTTCTGGCACCTCTCGCCTCCTCCCGGGCAGAAGCAGCCTGAGAAGAGCTTTAGCACTTCCTCACCCCGCTGCTCTCCAGGGGGACAACCAGGCAGATTCCTCGGGTCTCACATTCCCGCCAGCTCTGCGGGACGCAGCTCGAAGCGGCCGCTGGCAGAGGGGGAGCCTCGCGCTGTCACGCAAAGTCCTGACAGTGGCAAGGAAGTCGCAAGGGAAAAAATATTGCTGCTCCACGCCATGAAAAGTCAAGAGGCATAAATACATCTCTTGTAAAATAATACTTTGGCTTTTCTTTTGTGGAGGTATGAAGGTGTGCCTGCCTCACGTCCTTTATTTTCTATCTAAAGTAACACAGGCTAAAAAGAAGAGCTTGGCAAGGCATTAGAGCATATGGTCAAATTTTACTGAACAGCGTCAAGTGAAATATTTTCCAGAAGACACAGCAATTTATTTCAATTTTTATAAAAATCAATGTTTAATTTAAAAAAATTTACATTTTAAATTTGTCAAAATGAAATACTGAAGAGTATTACTGATAAAAAAGCAAACTGCAGTTGTTCTTCTGCGCTGGAAAAGTCAACTCAGGTAGAGCTATTTCTGGTTTTATTATCATTATTCAGTATTTTCAAGAAGCTAGAAGGTAATGAAACAAACAAAAAATCAATTATTTGCATAATCTTGCTGGCACATACTCTGAACTGGAATTACCTCATAGGCACAGAAGTCTGTACATCGGGGTTTTCAGGAGTGCAATAAAGATTCACTGTTTTTGATAAAATACTGTGTTTCGGCAATGCTGTAGGGAAGAGCCCAATCCATAGACTTTCAACCAACAAATAAGACCAGTTTGAGGCAAAAGGTCCCACTGGTGCCCTGTGCTACCCAGCCTTGTTCATTCACTCTTTCTTAAAGCATCTGGATCTGTCACTGTATTTTCCTGTGAGCAGATTTGCTGCTGCCAGTGTCTTGCCTGCCGGGGGCAGGGGGTGTCACTGGGGCCGTGTCGGGCTCCGCAGTGGGATCTGGGGTGGTTGTTCAGCCCTGGTCGGCAGCTGGCTAGGTAACACCTAGATCATGGATGGAGATGCCTAGGGCATTGGAGATGGAGGTGCTTTTGGTGGTTGAAGATGGAGGTGCCCGTGGTCATTGGAGAAGGAAATACTTAACGGTCATTGTGACAGAGGTGCCTATGGCTGTTGAAGATGGAGGCGCTGATGGCGATTGCAAACTTCTGAGCATGCTTGAGTGACCACATGGGGCTGACAGACCAGGCGGCACTGGATGGGGAACGACTTCTCCCAGAAGAGGCGCCTGAAAGCCAGGCATGGCATGGGCTGGGGTGTCTCACGTGACAACTGGAACCTGTCCCAGGAGGAGGCCTTAGGTAAGGTCACACATACAGTGGCGTAATTCCGTCTGGTTACAGCCACAAGCACTGCAGGAGTGCGGCTGGATTAGAGAGTCCTGACAAAAACCTGGATGATAAGGAGGGAGCGTTATTTCAGGAAACCTTGCTGGCCTCTGACACTCACTTTGGGTCTTTGCTGTTTGAGTCAGCCCGGACCAGGTCTCTGGCATAAAACTCAAGCCAGTTCATGCACAAAGCCTTAATCTTCTATTTTGATATTTGAAGAAGGAGACCTGGCAGTTGGACATCTCCAGGTGGCAATTCATAACCGTGAAGACACGTGGGGGAGAGAAAGGGGAAAGAACATCGGAAGGATATTCCTATTGATCATATTTACTCTGTATAGGAGGAACAGGGGCAAATCTATTCATCTGTCCAAAAGTCTCAGACCTTCCATGGGAAGTAAGAGTAATTACATTTGAAAAGGTCAGTGTGAGAGTTTAAATCCAGAATGCCAAAGAGGAGAACGCGCCGGCTGCTCTGTGACAAGGGAAAGCTCAGCCCTCACACGTGAGTTGCCAAACAAAATTGGATGTGTCATTTAGTTGAAACGACTTGATTTCCAAGAGCACACACACCAGTTTGGCCGAGGAGGGAGCCTGTGGTCCTGGGCAGCCTGAGGGGCATGATGGAGTGAGCAGGGGCGGGAGGGCAGCTATGGGCTCGGTCCCTGCTCCCTCTCACCCGCCTGCGGGGTCTCGCCCTGCAGCAGTCAAACCTGCTCTGCAGCAGAGCCTGCTGGGGACCCTCCTCGTGCCCCTTGTGCCAGCTGAGCACCAGCACCACTGGGCCACCCCAGCACGTGCTGGGGGGAGGTTTTCCCTTTCCTTTCCCCCTGGCCCTTCTCCTTTCCCTTTATATTTCTGAAAAAAATGTTGTGCGGTTTTGGTGGGGGTTTTTTTGAATACGGAAAGTAAAAAGAAAAAAGGTTTTACAACATTCACAGAAGAGAAAAAAGCCATTTACTTCTCATTTTACAATATTATTCTTTACACTAGAGCCTTGCACTGCAGCCCTTTCAGTAAATGACCAAAGTTTGGGCAGTTGGGCCACGGCTGAGCAGTGCAGGTTTGTAGGTAAGAGCCCACAGCCCCGGGTGAGGGTAAAGGCCCCGTCAGCACTGTGGAGCAGCAGCCCCTGCTCAAGTCTCCTCCCTTCCCCGGCAGAAGAAACGTGTGGTTTGCAGCTCCGCTTGGCTGTGAATGTCTGTGAGACGGCCGAGGACGTGTGGCGCAGCCTCTATGGAGGTGGGTTGCACAAAGCCATCGGGCATCCTCGCTCCTTCCCCCGCTCACCCCCTCCTCTGGAGCCGGGTGCCTCGCTTGCCTCCCACTCATCGGCCCCCACGCGCCCCTTAGCACGGCAGAGCCGCCCGCAGAAGGCGTTACCGATGTATGGCGCTTGGGTCTCCCCAGCTGCCTTCCCCTGGATATCGTCCCTGGCTGCCGGCCGCAGCCGGAGAGCGGTGAGCGTGGCAGCCCCGGTACCCTGCATGCCTCACCTTGGAGGTTTCGGCTTTTGCAGGTGTTATTTGAAACTTCACTTTTTCTTTTTTTCTTTCCTCAGAGCACCGCCAGTTCCTGAACCTGCCCAGCAGGTTTCAGGAGGTGATGCCATAAAGGCGGCGTTCCCCTACGTGCCTTCTTCCCACCACGAACTGCACGCCGAAGCGAGCTCGCAGGCAGGCGCGGGGGGCTGGGGTGCAGCACGGCAGCGCAGCACCTGCAGAAGGGGGTCACGCGTTCCAGCTGGCAGCCGGGCCGGTCCCAGGGCTGTAAATGCTCTGTCTGGAGCTGGAGCTGCACAGATGCTGCCAGCACAGCACGGCACGGCACGGCATGGCACGGCACGGCTGCTGGCTCTCCAGGGAGCCACGAGTCCCTGGAGGGCATCCGTGGTGAGGTGCTGCTGCTGAAAACTGCAGGATGACGACAGTACGCTACAGGAATTGGCTTTTAGTGTGGAAATTAATTAGTTTGTGTCTGTGGTTGCTCAAAACTCTAAGGTGAATCCGTGCCGTAGTCTGGCCAGGCCTGAGTGGCTGAGAAGAGGAGATATCAAGGACGCAAGGTCCCTGCCCGTAGTTAGCTGATGTTATTTTATCCAAATAGGGACCCACGTCATTCCAAAGAAAGATTGTCAGATACCAGAGCGGTTAACTTTTAGTTAAAATTAAAACTTTTCTTTTCTTTGTTCCTCAGGTATTTAGTGAGAACAATCCATCTTAATCCATCTTCTGGCTATCAGTGGTGCTTCTTTGTGGGCAGTGATGAAAGAGACGTTTCAAAAGACTGGTGCCCTGGGGTCCTCAGTAAGAACCGCCCCAGAACCGGATCAGAAACCGGTGAATAGCAGAGAGTTTTCCCCACTGTCAATTAAGCGGAATTTTTCATTGGACTGCAAAAGATTAAAAATAAAATCATAGCTGGAGTACAGGAGGTGGGAAGATTTGAAGCCCCAACGCTGATCGCAGAGTCGCCTTCGGTCTCTTTCAGACATGCGGGGCAGCTGGAGTGTCCCAGGGCACGGGGCTGAGCAGGGCACACGCTGCGACCGACCGACGTCGTGTCACCGGGTCTCCTGTCCGGTTCTAATCGCACACCACATCAGCTGCCACACACCTTTTGGGGAGCATTTGTTTCGGGTTTTAAAAGGCCTCCCGTGACAGAGGAGGCACGGCAGGCTCCACGCTAATCCATCCTCATGCTCAAAACCACCTTCCTCTGCTAAACCGACCTCGCCCACCTGCAGCACCCACCCGTTTGCTTTCCGTGCTTTGCCAAGGGGACTAAGGGGCCTTTTCCAAGTTCTGGGTCACGTGCAGGCGTTTACAGGTAGCGTCACGCTTTCGTTCTTTTAGCTAAACCGAGGGTCCAGAGGAGACTCCTGACACCCGTTGCTAAAACCCCGACATCTCTGACCCGCTGGCGGCTGTCCCGCATCTCCCGGCTCTGCCGCTGTCCTGCTGGGCGACCTTCCCCCAGCCCACTCCTCCGCGGGCTCTCGCTGGCACCGGTGTCGGTCACCGCTCCCGACTCAGCGGGTGAGCAAAACCGCTCGCGCTGGTGGCGGGCTGCCTTTTCTGCAGCGTTCGCAGCCCCGCGCTCCCGTGCACGTGCTGCGCGGCATCTGACCCGTCCTTGTGCTACCTGGGACCAGGCTGTGGCGCGAGCTGAGCTGTGAAGCTTTACCTGCAGAGTCGGGACAGTTTTCTTACAAGTGCAGATGGGCTGTGGCTGAGAATGAACTCACAGCAGACACTTCCTAGCAGAGTTTCAATGGGAATGGAAATGCAATGTGAGTATAGAGATGTCTCATGCACGTTCGCACTGAAATTAGTTTAGGATTCAAACAAATAGTCATATATTCTATTACTGTATTTGTACAGCTCTGATCTAGAATAATAGACTTTACTGGATAATTGCAGAGACTCTTTAACATGCAGCCTTGCATAAATTAAATGAGTCAGAGCTGCTTTGCAGGCTAACGAAGAAGCGCTGCTACAGTCGGCAGAGACGCAGGTTTCTCCAGAGGAGACCTGTGTCCCGAGCATGCTGCTTGTCCTCGCCCACCCCTCCACTGGAGAGACACTCCCTCCCACCGCCTGTGAGCCCGGGGAAATATTTTTGAGAAATCTTTTGCCCGTTTTTAATAGAAAACAAAACCCGAGAGAAACAAGCAGAAAAGATGGAAAACAAAACCCCAAACCTGAACTTTCCAAGTTAAACAAATCTCAGCTGCAGAGAACAAACATGCCAGAACAAACCCCTGTAGTTCATACTGCTGCCAAAACTGCCCTCTGCCAGGGCTTCGGCCGTGGCTCCGGTGTCCCCGCGGGCCCTTCGGCAGGTCCCGCAAGCAGCCGCGCCACGGAATCGCTGGAGCGCTTTGCTGATGCGGTGGTGGGCAAACCCACCCTTCCACCGCCCTCCCCTGCTGGCTCTCAGCCCGCCTGTCCCCCTCCCACCCCAGGGTGCCACACTGGCTGGTCCCTCCGGGACACCAGGGGTGCACCAGTGCCCACATCACCCAGCGGTGGCATGGCCCAAGGGACGGGTGGGGATGACACAGGGACTGGCAGGGGTGACACAGGGACTGGCGGGGGATCATGTCTTGTACCACATCGCAGGGGCTCTATTTTTTTTCCCTTTTCTTTTAAGAAAGTGCTTAATCATCTAAACTACTACTTTCCATGCAAAAAGATTAGTGATGCTTAATATAGAAAATATTATTTTTTCAGCATTTGTTAAATTAAAATATTCCTCTCTTATTTAAAAATATTTTTTTCGTAAAGATGGGGCAGAGTTGATAAGCAAAAAAGTTATTTTTAATCTCTGGATATGGAATGTTTTGTTGGCTCATTCCTGGTCCCCTGGCAGGCACATGCTGACACCATGGAGCGGCGAGGACACTGCGCGGAGGAGGCCGGGGGGCAGCAGGACTCGGCAGCCGCGTTCGGATGTCTGGGGATGGCTGGGGCCGACAGCCTGGCTCACCCCCTCGGGGGACACCTCAGGCCCTCCCGCTTTGCGCCCGTTCGCACCTGAGTTACTGCCTCGGGGTCAGGCTACCCGCCCTGCCAGCCAGGCGAGGGGGAATGAAATGCTCGTTTAGGTGATGCAGCACGGTGAAGCCTTCGCTCACTCAGGTGGGCAAGGGGTGCAGAGCTGAAACCAATGAGACTAAAAATACTGCAGAAAATGTACAGGCTCCATGCATACACTTTTGGATGCAGTTAAAATTTCATATATCAGCGAGGGCATTCCAGATGTCTCTTTCTGTCATATGTTAGAACTAAAATACCCCCAGCGTGCTCGATGCAGTTCAATTTAACAGGCATGTGGATTGCAGATACAGCTGCTCTCTGAAATCAGTGTAGTGTTGCTGCACGAGGTTCAAACGCTAAACCTTTGATTAACAGGCTTTAATAAGGGCAATGAAGCTGGTGAAGGGTCTGGAGAACAAGTCTAGTGAGGAGCAGCTGAGGGAACTGGGGCTGTTTAGTCTGGAGGAGGCTGAGGGGAGACCTGATCACTCACCAAAACTGCCTGGAAGGAGGTGGTGGTGAGGTGGGGTCAGTCTCTTCTCCCAAGGAACATGTGATAGGACGAGAGGAGGCGACCTCAAGTTGCGCCAGGGGAGGTTTAGATTGGATATTGGGAAAAATTTCTTCACTGAAAGGGAGCAGTCTGCCCAGGGAAGTGTTGGAGTCATCATCCCTGGAGGGGTTTAAAAGACACGTAGATGTGGCACTTAGGGACGTGGTTTACTGGTGGCCTTGGCAGCGCTGGGTTAACGGTTGGGCTCGATGATCTTAAAGGTCTTTCCCAACCTAAATGATTCTATGAAAGATTTCCAGTTCTCTTCCCTTTGTAAACAAATTAGAGCTGAGAAAGTGCAGCAGTGTCCACGTTTCCCTAAACAAATGATCTGTACTTAGACACGGTAGAGTGAACAGTAAATATATAACAATACTTATTTCTTCTCTGTTATATTTACTTACCCAGCTTTGTTTAAGGAAATCGATGCTTGGAGATGATGCTGGTAATGATGATAAAAAAGTGTGCCAGATACTCCTCATTACAAAACCTCATTTTAGCTGCTAATAACTTTGCCAAGGTTTCCAAATCAGGCTCTTCCCTCAGGCTGATGATTTTGGGACGGCTTAAGAAAAAATATCTCCTGGCAAGTTTTTGTTGTTTGTTTGTTCCCCCTCCCTGTCAGGGAGGATGACTGAAGAAAACTGATGCGAAATGATGCCACGGGGTCCTACAGTCCCAGTGCATCCAGCTGAAAGTGGCCCTGGAGGTCCCCTAGCCCCTTTCCAGCCTCTGACAGGATTAGATGCACTGGCAGAGCCATCTCGGACAGCTCTTTTCACAGCAGCTATTGGGGCCACCAGCAACCTCCTGGGCCCCGGATGAGCAGGCAGCAAGGAGCCCCTTCACCTCCCCTTCTCCTGGCAGCACCCTCAGCGCCTCCACTCCCACCCATGTGGCTCGCCCCAGTGCACCCAGGGCTGCCTGGCACTGGGGGCAAGCAGGACCCAGCCAGCTCAGTCAGTGAGGGTGACCTTGGACAGTGAAAATGCCTTGCACCGTGTCTTCTGCAGCGAGGTGTTCAGTGGAGGATGGGGATGGAGCTGAGGCCCACAGGGCAGCCCCTATCCTCTGTCCCTGCCCCTCAGTGGCCTTTCTGCTTGGCAGAAGAGTTGTCTTGGAGGGAGTTTTCTTTGCACAGACGTCATCATTTTATTTTACTTGCCGAGGTGTTATGGGAAAGGGAATTTCTGGCTCAAACGCACCTTGAAGGGCTTCAAAGCATGGCGATGCTGGGCAGCCGCTGGCTCTGGCCACCGGTGTCAGCAGCTCCCACGCGGCAGGAGATGAGGGTGCGGACTCTGACCTGCCGAGTCCGGGTCTGGCACCTTCTCTGTCACTGTCAGCCAAGGGAATGGAAATTTTCAGCTCCTTCTGAATAATCTCATAGTCCTGTTCCTTCTCTTGCTTAATCACCATTTTTTAGTGAATTACCATCTCTGTTATACTGTGGAAAAAACATTTTTCCTACCTTGCTACCACTGTGTCTCATTGCTCCTTCCACTGTTTTTCTCATTCTATTTTTAATCAGGACAACCTTTGGTTTCATTGTTATGCAGATAACATGCAAGCGTCTGACTGTTTCTTCAAGTTCTCTGAAAATAATTTCCACTGCTGATTGGTGTTTTCTAATACTATGCATAATAGAGTCTTTCCGAAATAAACAGCTCTCCTTGATTTCTTTATCGAGGGTCTGTAATTTTACTTTCCTTCACATGTCTATGACTCCTGATGAGAAAGTTCAGGCTGCAGCGTTCCCTGTGCCTGCTGGGAATGCTGATTCCCCTGCATTCCCCAGTCCTGCCCCGTGCACCCCCCCGGCCACACCGGCACGTCTGCCACCTGCACCTCCGCTGCATCTGGGAGCTCACTGCTTTGGAAGTTAAATGACTGAAATGGCTCTAGTAAATCCTAGAAATAACATAAGTCACGCTGCATGAAAGGGCATGAACAGAATGACATCCGCACTCGTAGCCTCTGTAATTAATTGTTATCACTTGCTCTCCTCTCGTGTCAGAATTCTCTTGAAGTTCTGCTCCATGCAGGCTCAGGCGATTCAATCAGCTTAGTGAGTAATTTGTAATGTTATCTAATTGAATGTACATCTGGGGGGAAAACTGATGGGAAAAATGGTCTCTTTCGTGGTTGTTTGTAAGCTCAACAGCCAGCCCAGCCCTCTCCAAAGCCTGCACTCTCCTCCCCTTAGAAAAAGACCTTTTCATCAGTGCACTGTCAATACAAGTTTTCAAGCGCTTTCTCCAAGAAACATGTTTCTGTGCCTGTATTTTAAAGAGCTTTTAACTCTCCAAACAATTCTACCATCAGTCTATTGGGTCCTTGCCTCATCGACAGCAGCCGTTCGCTGTGACAACCATTGAGGGGGGATGCTTGCTCCGGCGGGTGTCGTTTGGAGGTGCTCTGGGTGAGTACTTGACGGGTCTGGCACCTGTGGGTGCAGCCGTGCTGGGCCTGCGGGCCGTCCTGCTGGGTCTGCACCGATGGGGATGCTCGTGCCCAGCCGTGCTCCCGGCCCACATTCTGCACGGGCTCTGTCGCTGCTCCTTCGGTGCTTTGCTCACTTCTCCAACGTTTTTCTAGCCAGGCTGACGGAATATTTTCCACTTCACCACTCTGGATCTCTCCCTGCTTCCACATCCATGTTTCTTAACCTTATTTGTGGTGCAAATGCTTCAAGGCAAGGCAAGACTTGTCGCTCTGTCTGGGTCTGTCAGTACCTTGCACAACGGTGCCCGGAGACGAGCTAGGAGGTGCCTTGAAAAAACATTGCTTATGATGACTCTTCTCCATCTGTTCCAGAGCTTAAAGACTAAAAGAGCCAAAAGACCAGACAACTACAGCCTGTCACCCACTCCAGTCTCAGTCCAAGCTGCACAGTTGTACTTGGTTATACAGCCAACGGTGAATTATCTGGGAATATCCCCACAAGGCAGGATAACTTTTTCCTGATTCTTCATAGATTAAACAGAGCTTGCTGTAGGACCCTGCCCTGCTCACTGCTCATGGAGGGATTGCTCTGTGTGCCCAGAGCTCTCACCCCTGCAGAGTGCACAGGAGAAAAGAACAAAGGAGCGAGACCAGCACTGCTTGGATGAGGCACGTGCAACGGAGATTCACGTCATGAACTAGATCTTGACCAGAGAGCCATTGCCTTGCTGAGGGATGCAATGCACGGAGCCAGGCGCTGGCAACCCCCGCTGCCGACAGGACACTCGTGCCCTTGCTCCTCACGGCGACCACGTGAAACGCTTCTAGTACCCACGAAAGAAATGGAGGTGGCAGAAACCAAAGGGAGAGGCAAAAAGGCTCGCTCAAGCCTGCAGCCTTTGACTAGCTTCCCCTGCAAGGGCTTCGTGGAGAAGCGTCAGCCTTAGCTCGGCAGCAGAGCTTCTCTCCTCTGTGGTGCCAGCCACCCAGCAGATGAAGGCCCTTTGCAATGACGGGGAAAAAGATCTACATGGAGATGAGAAAGGAGAGAAGCGTCAAGTTTGATTCAGTTTGCAGAGTGATCTGTGAGACAAGCCCTCTCCTAAAAGTGCCGCTGCAGGTTGCACACGAATCGCACGCACGCTGGCACCCAGGCTGTGCTGCAAGCACTTCCCCGGAGCAGCTCCTGACACGAGACGTTCCTGGCTGTGCTCCCCGCGCCAGCCATAGCCGTCCTGGCACCTCTGCCAGCGGCACGCCGGTGAGCGGCACAGCTCTGCAGCAGCTGGGCTGGTCTGCCCCGGTGCTGCTCGGTGTGCGTGGGTCCCGGCAGGGAAATGATTATCCCCTTCCCCGTCAGGTGAGAGGCCCTGACCCCTTTCATCTCATGCCTGCTGCTGTTCCGGGGTTACCCGGAGGCAGCACCGGCTGTGAAGGGACACGTCCAGCCACAGTCGCTGCTGGTCGGGACAGGTGATGTCTGCAAATACCCGGCGCTGCTCAGGCAAAGCGCAGAGGAGCTGGTGGGACAGTGGGGATCTGTCCCCGAGCAGCGAGCTGGCGGGGAAGCTCACGGGGCAGCTCTGCACCCCATCTGCCCTTGGCAAGAAAGACCCTTCTCACACGGTCTCTGTAGCATATTTGGTGAGCACGAGTTTAGTCCCTTACCTGTAAAACACAGTTAGTATGTCCATACGTGTGTGCAGACCGGTGCGCACGTGTGTGCATTACCTGTGCGCGCCTGCTTTATAAGGGAAAAGAAAAAGAAAGCAAAGGGAGATGGGAGCGTTGAAAACCCGCAGATTTCTGTGGCTTGCAGCACCGCTCTTGCAGCTGCTCAGCCGAGGCAAGCTGCACTTACAGAAAACATGATTTGTGACTGAGGTAGAAGGTACTTGGAGAGAAAGCGTGGTTGGAGATAGTGCCTGGTGCAGACAACGGCGGAGTGTCACAGGTTTGAACCTTCTCTCTCTCCTCCTGCCCAAAGCCCCCCAGAGCAGCGGTTCCCGGGGGAAGGCTGCGTTCACGGCCGAGGGGAGTACCGACCTCAGTGCTTTATCCAAGAGCCAGTCTTCCGACGGGTTTCTCTGTGGAAAACCGGTGAAACAAACCCTTCCTAAGCCCGTGGTCAGGCCTCTGATGTCGGATCAAACCTCCCTTAAGAGAAGGCAGGGTGGAGGGGACGGCTGGCCCAGAGGGGCTACCTGGGGTGGCCAGGGGTCCTGGCTGGGTGGGCTGCTGGGCCCCAGCTGGCACCGGCGGGACGCTGGGGGCCACGGGTGGTGTCCGTGCTTCCTCGCTGCTGCCCCCGCCCTCTCGGTTTGGGTTGGGCAAAGACTTTCGAAAATTCAGGTGAGTTTCGACTGTTTTGATCTAAACAAAGTGTGGTCAAGGAAGCGAGATCTGGAAAAGACAGAATTGTTCTTCTGCTGTCTCAGAATGAAGTTTTTTTTGTTCAAAATTATTAAACCTTGCTAAACAGACATTTTAAAAAAAGATTTAATGTTCAACAGAGTTTCCATTCTGATTGAGCCAGACTGTCTGAACCAAACCCAAGCTGTTTGGAATTACCGTTTGAGCACAACGGCGTGGATGAAAGAAGTGGCTCCTTGGCCCGTATTCAGTCTGTTGCTTTCTCTCCAAATCATGGAAAACATGTCAAAAAAAGCGAAGTGAAATCTATTACAGGAAAGGGATCTTACACCTGAACAGGCACATTAATTTACTTTCTTTTCAATAGCTCAGCTGTCTTATCTATCTCAGCCATTCAGTCTTCTTTAATTGACTGAAAAATGTTAATTCTTTTTCTCTTGCTCTGTCATATTTTATAATCCTGGAAACAAAAAAATCTAGCTACCCTGATGTTAAATAAAAACTTTTGCAAGTTCGGCTGCATTTCAATTTCAAACACAACAGAAAAACAGACTGAGTTGCATGATGAATATCTTTGGGCCACAATTGTTTTATTAAGATGCATAAAGCGAAAATTTATGAGAATAATGCAGCAAATTGCTAAAGACAGAAATGAAAAATTGTTTCATTTTCACAAAAAGCCTATGTTGAAATTCGTTATCAACAAAAATGAAGGCCAACACTTTCAACCTTTTAACCAAAATCTTTCAAGTTTCCTAATTCTTTTATCATAATTAGACATTTTGAATTTTAAATTTAAATTTATTTTTACTTTTTCCGCATAAAATAAAAAATACTCATTTTATGAAAAAAATTTCAAAACTCTCTAAAACATGTTCATATACATGAGCATATAAATGACCTATACAAGGCATGTAACACATCTATATATGACTAGTTTAATGCTGTTGGCCTTCTTGGCCACCTGAAGCCTGTACTTCTGTAGAACGAAAGGCTCCTTGATGCACTGGAATTTCTGAAATACGTGATTTCTAAAAGCATATTCTTCAACTTTTCAACAGCTAAAACCTCTCCACCTCTTCCAACTGCGAAACTCCTTAATCCAAGCTGTCTTTGAAGAGCTTGGTGAATCCGAGTGGGGAAAATGGAAGTGGTTCTGCTGCCTGTGGTGCCCACCCCTGCGTGGCAGAGGGTTTGGAAGAGAACAAAAGGAGTTGCGGCGCTTTCGCCCCATGCGCTTTGCTGTTGGTGTCCGTGGGGGCTGTCTCCAGGGGAGAGGAACTCGTTCTGCCAGCCAGGACGCTATTCTGCCAGGGTCACACTTTGCACCGATCCAGCTGGCGGATTAGGCCGTTACAGTGTTGGCAGTTTACATTTTCAGGTGAAGTCATATCCCTAAAATCAGCAGAAACAAAGAATCCGGAGCAAAATGTGTTTTCCTTTCTGCTCATGAAATATCAGGGGATACCAGCTACTGAGAAATAAGGCCGATGCATTTGCATTGCAGTTTGTCGTGTTTTGCTGGAGGAAAGCAGTGTGCTGCATCAAAATGCTCTCTCTGCTTCCCCCCCGCTTTGCCTTGTTAGGATCCATCAAAAATGAGGTTTTGAGGAAACCAGTGTTTTATTAGAAGCTGAATGTGTGATGATAAAAATATAATGAATTAAGCAAATTTCATGGCAAAAACTCCACCACCTGACAGAACTCTCTTATATCCGAGAACCATCTCCTGCTGAGATCCATGTATAAAAATCAGTGTTTTATTAATACATTTATGTCTACAGAAAAGAGGTGCAGGAAACCAGACAATCCCTGCCTGAAATGACAAGTACTTGTGCACTTGTGTGGCACTTCAGGAAAGCTGCATGTCTGAGACAGAGCCGCTGCGCTTCTGGGAAGCAGGGTGATCGCCCTGCACGGTGCTCACTAGTGGTGAGGAGAAGGGGTCGGCAGGGAGATGACAGCATTTGTAGGTGACACACAGTCAACACTAAAGAAGACCTTGAGGACACCACAAAAAGCAGGTTCATGGGCAGGGGGAGGGCTGGTGAACGCTGGCACCAAGGAGCGCAGAGCCAAGCGTGCTGCCCAGAATAACTTGGTGCTGGGATCTGGGTTAAACACTGTCCCTCCGAACCCACAAAGACACGAGGGCTCAGAAAGACGAAAAGCAGACTGAGTGGTGAGCTCCTGCTCGGCCATCACAGGGGCAGGTACAGCAGGTCCGTGCCGCCCCGCACCCCTCACCCCTGCACGGTGTGGGGGGAATCATGCTCGTAGCCCTTGCAGATGCCTCCCTCAGCTGCAGTGATGATGAGATGCTAACGCGGGCAAAATCGCATGACCACATGTCAAAGTAAGCTGGGATCACAAGCACAGACACTTCAATGAGCAGAATAACTGCAAATGGTTATTCTGTGCCGTCCTGTTTTTAAGCTTCCAGCTCATCAGCAAGACTGCAAGAGAGATTTCACGTTCAGGCTCAGCAGTTTTTCAAGAAAGAGAAAGAAGTAAACTTTGTATAAAACATAAAAGCGCATTTCAAATAGCGTGGCGAGGGTTAGGTGAGTAGGGCATCCTTCTCTGAATCAAATGCTGAGTGAAATGTGTTAAGGAGACGCTGATTGTTCAGAAAGGTGCAGGGATGGCGCGGAGTGACTCGTGCACGCTCTTGGGAGGGTATGGGGAGGGACTGGGGTGGCAGCATTTGAAGGGGTCGTTAAGAGAAGGTGTGATAAAAAGGTAAATCAGCTGCTCCGTGTCCCCCTGCCTGTCCCCTCTGCGGGCCAGGGATGGTGTCCAGCAGCACTGCAGGGAAAGGTGGCAGGAGCAGGGAGATAAACCCACGTGCCCCAGGGCTCGGCCAGCCTCTCGTCAGTGGCAGGGATCTCCCGCGTGGCTGTGAGGTTTCTTCCACATCTGTCTGCGGAAGAGGGAGTTGGCCACTGCTGCAGTCCAGAACCTGGGGTGAGCAAGTGGCAGATCCTGACCGGTAGCATGGTCTAAAAATTTAGCTGTACTTCATACAGGCTACAAATGCTTAATTTTCCTGAATCAGTGCATGTCTCTCTGCATTTACATTTAAAACATTTTCTTCCAATTTAGATATATGTGGGCATATACACTGCACAATCTGGAAGTGCAGTTATAAAAATGATATATTCTATAAAAATTATACTTCTGTAATGATGGAAGATGTCAGAGCGCACACACACGTACATACAGTGCATACAACGTGTGTATGTGCACACGTACTCGCACGCAGCCTCCCTACCTGCTGCTTCCTCTGAACCATGTCTGTAACTCAAAATAAGCTGCTGTGCCAGTGACCCAATGCCCCGGCTGCGATTCCAGCTAAAGGTGCACCCAAGAGGAAGGAACATTTTAGAGTCTCGTTATTTCCTAATCCTCATGAAGGCAAACCATGGTTTGGGGCATGTTAGCTCAGAATTGTCCTCCAGGAGGTTACTGCCAGGCTGAACATCACCCAGCCAGATTTGGCACGAAGTGTGTGCAGGGACACGTGTGCAGGGACACGTGGGCACGGGTCTGGGGATGGGGGCAAGAGGGGATGCTCCCAGGAAGGATGCCTGGCCCCGGTGGGATGTGCTCAGGACCGTCGTCCCCACAGCAGCTCCTGATTTTGGCCACTGTAGTTTACATCCGTTGTTAGGTATCCCCAGCTTTACAGACTTGTCTTCTGGACAAGAAAAGCAGTTCAGAGTCCTGTCCAAGGGTGCGGAGGCAGGCTCGAAATTGTTTCTTCATGGCCAAAATGTAAATAATTCACACTTCTGCTGCTGGTTAAGGAACCACAGTTTAGGAGTCTGGACTGTTGCTGCCTTCTGGTTGTGCTTGTAGTTTTGGTTGGTTTTTTGCCACTCGTGCACTTGTCAGAAGACACCACATTTCCAGACGGGAACTTGGCGCGTGTGTGCACACGCTGGTGCAGTCCTGTTACAAGGCAGTTCAGCAGCAGAGGTTTTGTGACCCACCCCCACCCTAAGGACAGAAGTATCTGTATTTCAGCCCGGTCAGAAGCTTCCTAATCCTTCATTGTTAAGTAAAATTCCAAACTTGTCTGAAACACAAATAGTGAGTGCATTGTGTTTCAAATACAAAGGACAAGGTCTGCAGAGCAGGAATTTTCAAATTTCTTGTAAACCAGGAATCACGCTGTCTCTTCAGTAGCCTGCTAATTATTTTGTCTGAGAAAGATTTGGCTCCTTTTGAACATGCCTTGAAGGCATTTCACTTCCCTGCGTGCTCTGCTGCTTTCGTGCCACGTGCTGGAGAGAAGGGAGTCCGTCCATCTGCCGGCTCCCCAGCGAGCGAAGCCACACCGGGCTGCCGGCGGCCGCGCAGGCTGCTGCCAGGTGTGCGCTGCTCTTGGTGAGTGCCACACCAGTCCTTACTGGGGACAAACGGGGAGGCCGTACTGGACACCTCCCGGGGTGCCGTTGGTGACGGGCGGCGGGCGGTGGAGGCGTGGCGGTGGCAGGTCCCTGCTGTGCCCGGCAGCGGGGTGGCACGGTCCCCGTCTGTGGTGACACCAACGGCAGCCGCAGGAGGAGAGCGGGCAGACCGCACCGGGCTGCTCCTTCGGCGCTGGCAGCCTCCTTGCTGCAGTACTTAGTCAGTATTTACTGCTGTGCTTCTCTTACCTTTAAATTAACTCTTATAATGTGCCTTCAGGACTAATGAACTTGATACATAAAGCCCATGCGCTAGAGATGGTGCCATTCGTTTTCTGATGTTCCCCGCATAAAGTGATTGTCAGCTCCTGAAGCCTGGCAGTACAAACGCTGATATGAATCCCTCGCTGTAATTATATTCCCCCAGACTTCCTTTTCATCGCTAATACAGCCATCTCTTCCCCTTTCTGCCTTAATAAGGTTGTTTGCCTCCTTGGCAAGGACACTGTCATCCATATTTTGGTGCCACATTCTGTGCCTCTTGGTTTCTCTCTTCAATTTTAAGATAAATTATCTAGCCTTTGCAGGGCTGTCATCAGCATGTTTTTGAAGAACTGCATTATCAAACAGTATAAGGCTTGCAGTGGGGCACCCTAACCTAAAAAGACATGTTTATCTTTATTATCACACTCCTATCTCTTCATTAACTTTCAGATATCTTCATGTTCCAAGGGTAGCTGTTGTCACATCTTGTGAGCAATAGTATTAATCTTCCCTTGTGCCTCTGCCCGGGATCGCTCTGCCCTATGGCTTCCTTTGAGGTTTCCCGTTATTTTTGTAATCAGGTCAATATTACAGTTCTGCATAAACAAACAAGTAATGTTTGTTATGCATCCTTATGAATTTATTATGATGGAAATTCTTCTCCTTTATATGCACAGTTATTCCCTGACCTATTATTCCACATTTCTGATGTATAGAAGGAAGAGTATGAGAGGTTGTACATAATTTAATCTCTTCTCTCATCACATTAACATTCACCTCTTACTGAGAAAAGTCCAACTCACTTTTGATGGCGATGGCATTACGACAACCTGGCAGGGCCACCTACACTGGCGGTGACTTGCCAAAGGGAAGGCAGCTTTGTTGCTGGGAGTGAGATGTGCCTCTTGGTCTTCCTCTGCTGCCGCAGGGTGGTGGGAGCCGTGTGGGGACGCTCCTGCGCATGTTTTTGGCCCAGGCTGCACGTCCTACCCTGCAGAACCACCGTGGGCGTCGCAGGAGTGACGTAGGGGGCTGCTGTAGGAAAAAGAAAAATTCTTCCTTGTTTAAAAGGTAATGATCTTCCATGTTTTTGCTGGGATGGGAAAGTATGAATGAAACAGTAGATAATGGTGCAACTTCTCTAACGTACTGGGATTGCTGCCTCTGCCCTGGATCTCACTGAACAACATGACCATCTGGCCAGCGCAGCTTCTCCAACACCATCAACCTCTCCTCTCCAACACTGCTCTTCAATCCTGGTCCTGTTCTGCCTTCCTTTTCACAGCAAACCGTGGTCCTGCAACCCAGATTGACTTTCCTGGAAAGAAAGCAAACGATAAAAATGTGGCATGGGTGCAAAGGCAGGGAAGAGCGTGGCATGCTCTGGAGAAGAGACTCCAGGGTAAATGGCATTAGCCACACTGCTTTCACAGGCAAAAAAAGGCTGAAATTATGAAGGCTGGCAGGCGGCTTGTGCTTGGGCAGGCGAATGGCCAAAGCCCAGCTCTCCAGCTCTCTGTCAGAAGCCTGCTGCTTTCCAGCTGCCACCGGGGTGGGCTGATTGTAAATATTGGTGACACCTGCAGTAAACAAAATCGGCACATCCCGAGTCCTCCAGTCGGTAGAGAGACACGAGACAGGAGCAGCAGCTGGGAGGCTGATCGCGCAGACTGGGCAGCCCCGGGGCGCAGGGGGCTGGGGAGAAGAGGCATCGCCCTGGAGCAGCAGGGTGTGATGCTGGGGGGGGAGCGAGAGGGTGAGACATGTGAGCGAGGGAAAATCTCTGATCTCCCCAGGCCCAAAATCATCCCCAGCTTCCAGACCCAGGGCAGGGTGCTGCTCCTCGGTCCTGCCTGCACACTCTGGACTACCGCAGAGACGAGCACGGCAGAAAACAGCAGCGGGCTTTCTGCCCTCCGTGCCGCCCATCTCCAGATAACCTCTACCCCATCCCTCATCTGGGGCCAGGTCTCAGGCCTGTCCTCAGGGGCTTATCTGTGAAAGGAGGAAGATTAAGGTTCCCTGTTGATTCCTTCTGGAGCCAGACACGCTGAGCAGTTGTTAAACGGCTGCTGCGGTGCTGGAGCTGTTCGCAGGGCTCACAGGGCTGCTCCGTGCATGCAGAGGACGTGAAACGCTGCATCCACACCAGCATTTTTTCTCAGAAAGGAGTGAGGTTTTGAAGCAACTTCCCTGTTTGACCCCATTTAGGAAGCATGGTTTAGTTTGTAGGGAAGTGTTGGCTCATGCAAACCAGAAATTGAACCAGAAGAACAGTTCCAGATGTGTATCAAATGCTCTCCAGTCCCCAACAGGTACAAGGGCCCAAGGCAATGGCTGCTCCTTCAGAGAGCTGCAGGCCATGTCTGTGCTGGGGATGCTGTAGACAAACTAAATTAACTAAGCCAAACCAAACCAAACCAAACCAAACCACACCTAAAAGGTGGACACTCCCAGGTCACAGACTGTGTAGAGAGGTGTCTCTCAGCTCCCCCTGGTTTGGCTCAATGATGCATTTCTTTTGCACTAAACAACGTGCTAAAGTAGATGCAGATAATATGGGAATATCTGGGATAAGATCCGTGCCAGCTTGTCAGTGTTGGGGGCCCAAGTGAGAGCCACCTGTGCTCATGTCTCATTTCTGGAGCTCCAGGATCTTCCAGCCATTCTTCCCCACTGTTTGCTACTGCCAGCTGGACTCCAAAGCCAGACAGAATCCAAGTCATTCCCAGAGTGAAGCTGCTCTCTCTCCACAGCGACCACCTGCTTCTGAAAGTATATCATTTTACTGCCCAGAACATCAAGCTTTTCCCGAGTGCTCCACACGAGCCTGCCCACTTCCCTGTGCCCTAAATTCACATCCTTTTCCAATTCCATCAGCACGTGTAATGAGAAGATGGCACCGTTCCTGTAGGATAACAGAAGACAAACGTGGAGCTGCGCGACCGGAACAGTTAGGGCTTTTTTGTTTTGTTTTCAAAAACGTACTTCTCTCTTTTTTTTCCAAATCAGACAACCCAGCGTTGTTCATGCTCTTATCCATGCCCTGAGCAGGATGAGTCAGTGCTTCAGACACGCGGGTGTACGCTGGTATCTGCATCACATCTCTGACAGCTCCCGCAGGTATGTGCCTGGGTTTTATGTCCTCAGTGAGCACTGAGCAAACAGGCTGCGTGGGGGACATTTTTATTTTTCTGTATCTTTAAACCACCAAACTGAGTCATAATTTCCATCACTGCCCTTTTGGAGTCATCCAAAATAAGGGTGTTTTTTTTTTTTTTCCAAGCAAGGATTAATCTAGAGAGAACACAAGAGTGGATTTTCAAAACAGCAATTTCCAGGGGGCATGTATTACATCTGCCCGCAGTGTTGTATTAGAAAAGACGAATTCGGTGTAAGAGAAGGTACAACACTATTATCCTTTATCTACTTTATCACATGAACTCTCTCTGTATTGTGGAGACCTGGAATTTTAAACCAATATTTTATTATTTTTTTTAAATTATATAAGGAGGGTCTGGACAATGCTGTTAGTTGTATGGTTTTGTTTTAGGCAGACTTGTGAGGAGCAGGGAGTTGGACTCGATGATCCTTACGGGTCCCTTCCAACTTGAACTATTCTACAATTCTATGAATAAAAAGTGTTTGCCAGGCAACATGACTTTCAGACATCGTGCTCCCACAGTAAGTTCTCAATCTTGACCCATCCACATCTCAGGTATAGGAAGAACTTGCCTTCACGAAGCCTAAGATGGGTCCTCCTGCTGAGCAGGGAACGTCTGGAGAGTGTCTGCGGGGCTGGACGATCCGAGCAGTGAAAGGCAGTGTTAAAACCTTGCCAGGGGAGCGCTTACATGGTCCTTGCATGTACCGTTGTGGAAGCCCCACAGGTCACGCTGCCCCCAGCGGGGTGGTTGTCACCTCCAAGCTGGCCACAATGCCCACCAGGACCCCCTGTCCCCCCCTTAGCCAGGGGCTTCCTGCAGCTTGGGATCGGTGCGGGGTGCCGGAAGGTCTCTCTCAGGGGCCTCCTGGGGTCTTCCCACGACTAATGGAGGTCACCTGAAATCAAGAGGAGCCACAAACCAGTGGCTGGGGCGTTCATTGTCCCTGGTCGTGAGGTCTATCCGCAGTCTCTTATTAATGGAAGTACACAACCCTGGTCTGCCTGGAGCATCGTCTGCAGCCACGCGCTGCAGGAGGCAGGAAGGGCTGTCACAGCCACAGAAAATCATCTCCTCGCGTTTCCTCCTGCTCTGCCTGCCCTCTGCTTTCCTTCTGCGCTGTTCTTGTTCATCCTCTCTACTACACGTGTCCCTGGTTCTGTGGCCGAATGAGCATATCTCGGAGAAGCCTAAAATAACTGTGCATCATTAGGATCTTGTTATGCTGACTGCAGTTTCTGGAATAATTTCCAGAATCCACTATAGAAGACAACTTTATAAATAAATTAAAAAGTGAGACTATGGCCTCTGTTAGAGTGTGCGTTGATGGCAGCTCTGCGGAGGAGAGCAGCTCCTTCTGGAAGATGGCAGGTGCAGAAACCGCCACGTGAAGCACCAGTGGGGCCGCAGGGCCAGCCATGCCGGGGCAGGCTGGGCTTTTCCTTCCCCAGACCTTGCAAAGCTCCTCGGGTCGCTGGTGGGTGTGGAACATTGCTCGGGTGGTTTTTGGCTAGACTGCGCAGAGACCAAACCTCGCTCTGCTCTGAGGTTTGCTTTGAGACAGAAACATCAATTAAAGGTTTGGTACTGAAATTTCTCAGTGTAATGGAGTGGTTGTAAAGGCAAGAAAGAAGAGAAAGAGGTGGCTGGGAACAGCCCCCTTCGTGTCCCATGGAGGGAAAAAGACTTTTTAAACTCGCAGTACTTGTGTTCAGGCGGAATAGTCACTTTTGTGTTGGCTCTTGAAACCTGGATTTGGCACAGACAGCTCTGGATGTACTTGCGGGCTTGGAGCCGGGATCCTCTGGGCAGGAGCAGCACGGAGCCTGCGTGACAGCCCGGGGAGCCAGCCCAGCTCCGAGGGGAGTGCAGCGGGAGCAGGGGTGCTCACCCTCACACGCAGACCCAGCTGCCCAGCGGGGAAGTGGGAGTTCCACACAGTTTGATGTGTGTGTTCCCTTCACCCCAGCCACGACAAAACATTGTGTGACTGCTTCCAAGCATGTGCAAGTACAACATGCTCACAGACATCGCTTCTTGTTCCAGTCTCTGCTCTGAGTTTGCCAATAGAGTTGAAGAAAAGGCAGTTAAGGAAATATGCAAAAAAAGAAATGATGATGAGTGAAACTTTTTTTCATAATTAAAGCATGACATGAAAATGTGAAATGTCAAAAGGATCAGCTTCAAAGTTGTATGAAATGAAACCCGCACTTTGATTTGAATATTACTTTATGAAGAAAGACATAAGGAAAAGAGTTTTCTGTGTAAATATTAGAATTACAAATCACAACTTTCATGATTAAAATCATACTTTGAATAGTAAAAAATGTCATACAACTTTCGGCAGAAAAGATGGATTTTTCTTGTTGCATCATGACATTGCCAAGTGGCACATGGGGCTGCAGGCTGCCTCCTCGGTCCCACACCTTCCCTCTGGCCAGAGGCACAGCCGGCGAGCCTTTGCCCGCTGAACCCCTCCTGCACGGAGGGATGCTCCCGCTGTGCGCAGACCCTCTGGGCTGGCCGGGGGCTCTCCCCACACCCACATCCCATGTCCTACACCCTGCAGTGCAGAAAACCCCTTCTGCTGCTGGGGGCAATGCGCCTGCCTTGCCTTGGTTTTCTTCTGTTCATGTGATATCCTGACACCTGAATTCTGTACCTCCAAAATGTTGTGGGGTTTGGTTTCTTTTCATGTCAAGGTTGCCACAAACCGTGAGAGAGCACTGCATGAGGCCCCTGTGCTGAGATTGTGCTCAATTAAAACGTCGATCCTGGGCCGTAACCCAACGGTGCGTTTCCAGATGCCAGTGAACCTCCGTGCTGCCCGTGTGTACAACTGTGGACAAGAGACGTGCCTTCCCCCACGCACCCTGGGGTCAAGCCCATGGGCTGCTTGTTTCTGCAGCCACCTTGGGGACATATTTCTGTCTGCTGCTTCTCTGTAATATGCTCTGATCTTCTGAAGAAAAAAAAGAAAAGTAAATTAATTTTAAAGCAGCTCCAGCCACGGGTTTACCTCTGAAAGCATAAACCAGAGAAACCTGCTGAGTTGTCCTGCGTGCTTCTGACAGAGTAGAAATCCCCTGTCCTCACACATCGATGCCATCAGCACCTGCCTCAATTCATCCAAACCCACAGGAGTCTTCAGTTCTTTGTTTGACAGAGGGGGTTTTCTGGAAAATTTTGCATTAACTGAAACACACTGTGGTTATAAACCTAGAGACGTGCCCACTTTAATCTTTCAGATTCCTTGCCATGTTATTGAAACCTCCATGCCCACAGCTGAGATGCAATATACGCAAAACGTAAAAAATCCCTCAGGTTTATGGGCATAATCTTACTTCATTTCTGTGTGTCTTCTTGAGTAAAATTAACCTGCAGGCTCATCTTCAACCAAAGCGATCAGATCTTTCAATTCTTCTGCAGAATCCAACAGCAAAGAAATAAATGAACACATGCATTTTCCTCTCCTCTTGCTTTCTCTGTCTTGCAAATACTTGTGACGTTTATTATTTTCTTTTTTGGATAACAAAGGACTGTGAGGATTCCAGGTCTAATTGAAAACTTCACGTTGTGGGTATGTATTTTGTTTGGTGAGTTGTTTTTTTGTCGTGTTCATGTCATGGCTCATGTGATCAGCGTTACGGGAGGGTGCAGTCGAGGGATGCCCAACGGAGACTGCTGTCGCGGTGAGCCACTGCCACCGCCCAGCCTCCGCCGAGGCGCGGGGTTCAAATTACTGTTCCGATTGCACCGAAACCCATGGAAAAAGGTCACAAAACATTTGATGGCAAGGAAGTAACACACACAACTGTTCCTGAGTCAAATCTTCTGACTCTGCCGGCAGTCGCGCAGGCAGCCTTGCCTCATCTTTCAATAAAAAGTGTTGGAGCTAGAGCACCTTGCCCAGACCTTTACTTCAGGGAGCTTTGTTGTCTGCGCAAGACTGAACACTGTCCCGGCCAAAAAGAGCTGTAGTATTTCTCTTCAAATGCTGGAGGGGAATAATCAAGAAGAACATTTCTTCTTGAAGCTCGTGGGCGCTGCGCACCCCCCCTGCCTGGGGTACTTGCCCTGAGATGATGAGGTTGGTGCAGTTTCTCATTGGGAGCAGGTAAACGAACACAGAGGTGTTTTCAGAACCTGCTCATTGCTTAATATCTCGGTTACATATCTAGTGCGTGCTGGGGAGGCTTCTTTGTCTCACTTGTTACCTCAACTGAAATGCAGATCACAGAGGGAAGGCAGGGTATGGGATTCAGACACACCTCTGCCTCAGCAGAACAAAGATCTCTGCAGGCAAAGATTAATACTACCCGTGCAAAAAATATTTAAGTATTTAGATCTGGTTTACAAATATTTAGATCTGATTTACATTTTCAGCTTTCCACGCTGGTTGGTGATGCGTGTTTTGTGCAAATGAAATCTCAGCGCTCGGTTTACAAGCTCCTTGGGTTTTTGGTACACTCCTATCAGGAAGGTGCAGCCCATCCTTCACACGCCCATGGCCTGCTCACACCCTCCTACACAGAGACAAACTAATTGCTGGCATATTTAAAATAACAAATGTGAAGATAAATGAAAATTAGAGTTTCTTAGTAAGCAGAACACAATTATTCTAAATGAATTATTTTTAGTTTTCCTCCTATTCTTTCCGAGTTTCAAAGATGGTGTCATTGTGGTTGCTTATAAATGAGCACTGCGGTAACCTCAACAAGTAGAAGATAAATTGCATTACGCACATTTAAAATTCATCATTTTTATACAATCTGACACAGAGTTTTTTACAACAGCTCAGAATGAAAAATTGAAAATTACTCTCAGGAGCATTGAATAAAATTGTCTAAATCACCTAGTCCGTGCCAAGGATTGACTTGTGTGGTCTAGGGCGAAGGGTGACGATTGACCTTCTGTCAGCGGCTGGGAGCAGGAAGATGCACCTCGAGCTCGGGGACGTCGCTGTGCAGCGGCACGAAGGACACCACCTTTTAATTTCAACCCACAACAGACCCTGACCCGCGGATAAAATCCCCCTATTCTCACTTCTGGTCAATATTACAAACCCTGTGTTTGGCACTCCGGGGCGTTTTCATTGTTTGCTTTTGCCCATGGATAGATCTGTTTGTCCTCAGACTGACAACAGGGGTTCAAACCACACCAAAATACAGTCACCTTTTGCTAAACAGGCACCAAATCCCACCGCGCAGCCCCTCCCGTGGGGCCGGCTGGGTGCTGGGGGGCTGCAGTGGGCTGTGTCTCACGGACCAGGGGCTGCTCCAGAGTTGCGGGAGAAGCCTGTGGGGTGTTTGCCACTAGAAACTCCTCTTTTAGGAGCCTGGCAGCCGGGGAAGAGGCTCTTGGTGAGCGGCGGGCAGGCTCTGTGCAGGGCTCGTTGCCTGCTCGGGAGGAGCAGCCCCGCACGCAGGGCTGGGGCCGAGGGCTGCCCATGCCCCGTGCAGGGCTCTGCACAGGTAGGTTCCTGCAGCCGTCTTCACCCGAAAACCCCGCACAGCTCAGCACAGCACGTTGGCACAGGCGAAGCTGCGCTGGATCACTGCTTGTGGCCTCTGGCCTGCGTGTTTGTTCTATAAATAATCTGAGCTGAGCTAAACAACTCGCTAGAGGACGTGTGTAAAATCCCTGTTCAGTTCAAGCTGCACATCTCTTATTGTAAGTCACAGAACATACAGTGTTATCAATTTTCTGATTAAACATTGTTTGGATAAACAGAATTATCAAACACCAAAGTATTTCTCAAGTGAATTAAGTAAAAAACACTGCTAACAATCTGGTGGTTTAGCTGCTGTACAGGTAATTAGGAGGACAGCTATTTTTAGCCCTAGACATTTTGTTAATTGAAAGGGACCGTTGCTGGTTAGCAGATGTAAAAACGTGCCACGAGGGTCCCCCGTGATGTGGCGGTGTGTCGCGTGGCCGTGCACACCATCGCTGCGTAGCTGGCACGCGGGCTGCACGGCTGAACAGCCACCAGCCCCGGGGCGCTTGGCCGCTGGCGCGGTGCTGCCCTGGCGCAGACCCGTTGCTGGTTACTCACTCCGCAGCCATAGAGGGGTTTTGGGGATCGCCTGCTCTTCCTGCCCAGGCGCTGCTGTGGGGGGCTGCGGGGCAGGGGGCTAATTAGTGTCCCATCCCACTCGGCAGGCGAGAGGAAGGTGATCTTTTAAAACACTTTATGCGGCAATCCAGTATAACGACAATTATTCTGGAGGCTTGGTTAGATCACAGATTTACCTGCAATGCCAAAGGGTTCTCCCAAACAAAAAAAAGACCAACTTTGCCAAGAGAGCTCTCCCAAGCAAAAACAATGGCTTCAGCAAAAGGGCTTTCCCAAGCAAAACAACAACAACTTCAGCAAAAAAGTTTGATAGAATCCAAAAGTAAGAGAGAGGACAAGAAAGAGAGATCTCACCACTGCAGGTTCCAGCGCTGGTACAGCCAGCAGAGGGTATCTCCAGTTCCCAGGAGCACTCTTCTGTATGGTGGCCGTGTTCTTCTTCTTTCTTCTTGGTATTTCTCCCCCTCATGTCACTTTTCTCCCCTTTTTCAATTCACTGCACCAGTGTAACCCCCTGCTACTCTGTCTCAGGTTCCCCCTTCCCCAGGCGAGGTGTAGCAGGATTTGGGAGGGTGGGCGAGTGCTAATCCTCATTATAACGTGCAAAGGGTCATTGCCCAGGTACAAGGGCTGAGAACAAACCACGCTGGGCCAGAGCAGAGCCGGCCCCGCTCCCCAGGGCTCCCTCCTCCAGCCGTGCCCTGGGCACAGGAGGTCACCAAACGTTGGCCCTACCGGCTGTGGAGCACCGGGCTGCACTGTCCCCATCCCACATCGGCCGCCCTGGGACCGCAGGGTCTGTGTCGTGGGCCCTTTGCAGGCCTTGGAGCCATCCCAAGGGCAGCGCTGGGGAGGCCTTTGCCCCTCCCTTTACCTCCCCCCTCTGGCTGCCCTTCTTTTGGGGGGCTCACCAGCTGGCTCCTACAGGCTCCTCGAGGACCCCCATGAGATGCAGGAAGCTGGAGGCAATGGCAGCCCTGGAAGGTGCGTGGCCTGGTGCTGCAGCCGAGCAGGTGCCGTGAGGGTTTTGTGTCCCCGTTCCTGTTAGTTTGGATTGAAAAGAGTGATATTTTTGTATTGGCCTGGACAAGCATCTCAGGAGCTCATGCATGGAGATGGGTGAGAAACAGGAGGCTGGGATGAAAAGACGGCAATATCGGGGAACTGAGCCAGGGGAGACTTTTGTCAAGGCTATTTATTTTACTAGGCTTTGTTTTAGGCTACTAATACTCCTTCTGGCCTCATAAATTCATGGGAACAAACCAGAAATGATTGGTTCAACTTGGTGCTTGGGGCCAAATGCTCTCTCCTGGTTACGGCATCTGGGCATCCATCCATCTGTCCATCCATCCATCCATCCATCCATCCACCCACCCACCCATCCATCCATCCCTTCAGCATCCTCTCGCACCGCTGCACGCAGGCAGGGCACAGATTGCTGCCACCCCCCTGGGCCCTGTTCCAGCCCCTGCCACCCTGTACGTGCCGACAGGAGGAGAGGACCCGCTGGAAGCTCTGTCCCCTTCAGTTTGGCATTCTCCCTTCGCCCTTGTCACACCTCTGCCAGCCCAGGTGGAGGTTTTGTTGTTGCAAAGAGGTTTTTGTAGAACAGGACAGCACGTGAGCAGCCAAGATCCCTGCTCAGCCTTGTGTGCCCTGCAGAGCCTCCGGCCGAGGGCTGCCTCAGTCCTTGGGGTGGGGGTGAGAGCCGTGCCGGGGCAAGCACACCGCGCTGCAGGAGGCGGGCACGGGCAGAGCCCTGGGCACGTCCCAGGCCAGAGTTTCTACCTGAGCTGCCACCGAAGCGCAGCCTGGTGCCAGGGAGGGCAGTTACCTGCCAACACCTGCCTGCGCCCGCTGGGTTTAACCCTCCCGAGCGTTTCTGCGCACGCCCTGCTCCCAGGGCAGCTCCTTCCCCAGGTCTTGCTTCCATGGGTCCTTCGCCCAGGAAGGGTTCGCACCCTGCAGCTCGAGCACGACGAGGCTTCTTCCAGCCCTTCTCAGGGAGCTGGGGCAGCAGTCCTGGCCCAGCACCCTGCTTTGGGGGAGATTTTCCAAGGGGCAACCAAAGTCACCTGGAGAGTGAGCCCGAGGCAGGGACACCAGCCGGTTCTCTGTGAAAATCTGTCTTGTGCTGAAATTCAGCAGGATTCTTCAATTGCTTTTTCAACACCTCCTATACCCCTTGAGATTAAGCAATTATGCAAGGAAACAAGTGTATTTTTTTGTACTTTGGAGACTCCACAGTCCTGATACTCCAAAAGTAAGTGCTGTATTCAGTGAACTAGAGCAAATGTTATTCTCAAGTGTATACATCTTTGTAACTTTCCTTTTAAGATGCAATATATACTACAATATAAATGCACATATATTTAAAAAAAAAAAAGCCTGAAAAAAGTAACTGAATAGTTGGCATGCATATATTCCTATGTGCCTTACTAAATTCCCTACAAATGCAGAGCAAATGTTTATTCTTTAAGTCAACCACTGAAAAGTGCAGGATATAGGTTTTGATAGGATGGATTTAAAGAGCCAGTATAATTTTTGCCAACACGACTACGTCTAACCCCATCATGCATGATGCTTTTCAACTACCTGCCTTTCTTGACCGGTATCCTGTACTTGTGGAAATCCACTCTTTAGCAGGGGTGTCCTCCTCTGGAGCCGTGCTTCTCAGTCTGTGCCGTTTCCCCATCAGCCGGTATCATCACGTCTCCTCCGCATCCCACTGGATCTGTGTCTGTAACTGTTAGGGAAGTCCTAGGTGTCACCCATTGGCCTCGCTGAGCCCTTCCTGAGAGAGGCTGATGAGATACCTGCACTATTGCAGGTCCCCAGATGGTACTCAACACGCCTGACAGAAAATCCAAGAACCAGCCCAGCTTTGCTTGAATGGGAGGGAGAAAATATGGCTTAGGCTTAAAGACCAGATGGAAACTTTTTTTCTTAAAAAAAAAAAAAAAAAAAGGAAAAAGAAACCTGGTTGTTGATCCTAGAAATATCCAGGGATTACTTTGGTTGTTGCATATTTTTAAATGGCTTTTGGCCGCTCCAGCTCGTGCCTGTTGTTTATGGATACCTCTGCACGGGGGCACGGCTGCCCTGCAGCGCCCATGGGCAGCTGAGGCTCCGGCAGAGGTTGGTAAAGAATAGTGGCAGAAAATTCCATTAAAGTAATTTTGTCGAGGAAGGTACAAAAGCCACCTAGAAATGGCTGTTTCACAGCTCCTGGCACACAGGACTGGTGATCTCTGCTGCTACGGAAGGGCCTTCCCTTCAGCAGAGATCTCCTGAGGGGAGACCTCGCAGTTGGGCACCTCCACGCGGTGCTGCTGCGGGCAGGGCCGGCCTCCCCAGAGCCTCGTTGCGGGGGGGCGGCTCTGGCAGCCTTTCCTTTGGTCCTCCCTGGAATTCTACCATGAGAGCCAGCCTCGCTGGAGCACCTCTCCTGTGCCCTGTAGCCTGTGTGGGCACGACCGGGCGCACACGGATTGCCTCTCTAGCGGAAGAAGAAAACAGAGGACCAGGAAAGGAAAACCATGTGGAAAGAGCAAGCGTTTCATGACTAAATCAGCCATTTGATCCTCCATGAAGAATAAAGGCTCATTTTCTGGTCGCTGGCTGCTTTGCCATGAGGGAAAAACAAACAAACAGAAAATGAGCTCATTATGTTCTGATGTGCTCTCAGTGATAAACCGTAGATGGCTTTCAAAGGGGAATAAAACACATGCAGCGAGGCATCGCTTATTCCAGTGAGGTCTCTTCTCGGGTTTTTGGTTTTGTGGGTTTTTTGTGCTGGTCCCAAACTACTGGTTATAATTGTTGCCTGAGAAGTGCAACAAAGAGAGAGGATATGGAACTATGAGAATAAGGGGAAAAAGAGAAAAAGAGGAATTATCTTATGTCCTTTTTTAGGCTGTGCAGTTGTTATCCGTTGATAGGCACAGAAAAATCTGAGCACGTTACATTTCTTGCATTATAGTTAGATTTAGAAAGGCAATAAGTCAGGTCTGAGAGAAGGACACCGTTCAAGAAGAGGAATGTGATGAAAAAAGGCTGAATATGAGTGACACATATTGAAAGATTTTCTGGACTCACAAAATATCTCTCATTAAGTACTGTATAAACATAAATACTATATCATTAATTAATGCCAAACATAACATACAAATAGGTATCAGAAAGTAAAAAATCAGTTTGTCCCATTTTATTAACTTACACCTGCTTTCAGCACTGCCTACGAGGTGTTGAATTTGAAGCTTATTAAAATAAATTGGATGTTAACACAGGCTTCAGTTGAGACAAAATTTCACCTTCTGCATTCAATGCAATTAGTTTGTGGAATTTTTTGTCCTGCATACGTGTAATTATTTTTGAGTGTATTTATATTTTTATTTTCCAAACACTCCCATGGCTCTCAATTCCATGTTTAATTAAGCGTTATGTGGAAGAAAAGTTCTACTAATTAAACTCTGTTTTTATTTTAAACCTACCCTTAGACAATTTGTTCAGTGACCCCTAGTTCTTATGATGGGAGACACAGTGAAGAATTGTTCCCCAGTTATTATTTTTCCATGCCACTCTTCTTGGTTTTTTTGCATCAGAGGACTATCTCAGGTTTGAAGATACAGATCTAGTTTTCCTGGTTACCAGAGATATCCAACAACAGCAGTGTCTCTGACTGCAAACATCGATAGACCAAACATGATGGTGCAAATATGCAACAATGGATAAAGTTGTTTGAACCCGTGCGCCATGATCCTTTTTTTTCAATTTAAGATTTACTATAAAGTGAGCATAAGTTAGGGTTTGGCTTGGGAATACTCGGTGCACTATTTCTGTAGTGTATACACAGACAGACAGTATTGCCCATTTTGAGTACGTGGACGGCACAAAGCAAAACCTGAGCGGCCAAGGCATGTAGCAAAAGTGTGAACCGAATTCTACCTGGGACAGTGGGACCACAGTTTTCATCCTTCCCATTCCACAACAGCTTTCAGGTTGACTCTCCATGACTTTTACCGATTGCTGGGAGAACCAGTTCTCTGGTTTTATCACTCTAAAAATGCTGCATGTGGCTCCTCCGCGTGCCTGGCGTTGGGCTCACTGTCGCAGGGCTGCATCACCACGACAGATCAGGGATGCTTTAGGGGGTCTGACTAGCGGGATCCCTACTGTGGGACACTTTCTGAGAGGACTGTCCTCTCATGGTGTAGATCAAACCCAACACCACCTCACGGGGAGGGCATGGGGCTGCACACAGGGAGGTGACTGCGCTCTGCAGGGCCAGGGTGATCCCTCCGAAAGAGGTGCTTTGAGCACTCAGGGAGTATCCACGCGTTTAACACCCGTTTCTCTACCAGGGGCACCAGGTGAACATGAAGACGTATGGAGCAGCGACCGTGGCAATGCCAGCGTCCCGTTTCCCAAAGTGATACCCTGGTTTGCTTCTGTTCTCCTTTCTCAAGGGACAGGCAGGTTCTCACTTACCCTATTCCTCGCACCTTCCCGCAGTGTGGGCCAGAAGACAAAGGCAACGTGTGAGCGGAGCCGCATGCAGGGTGGGTGAGAGCTGCTGCGAAGCCCCGGGGGAGACAGGTCCTTGTCTGGGTGGGAGAGGATGTTTCACACGGGAATGAAGGAACCGGCACTGCTGTGGTGGGCTCAGAGGACGCGGTTGCTGTCACTGTCACCCCACAGCTGGCTCCTCCTGTCCAGCGGCTCATGGCACCCATGAACACCCACTGAGCTCCTGAGCACTGGGAGGCACTGCCGAGAAAAAAAACCTGCTCAGTTTAATTTGTTGTTTAGCACACGAAAGCAAGCACTGTCTGTGGGATATTGCCACCAATAAAACGCTTTTGTCAGAATACCTGAGTGTACATTTCCTAAAATAAGCAGTTAATTTATTCTTTTCAGACAAATTTATTTTACTTGCCTTTGGTTTATGTATCATGAATTGCAAAAGGAAATGAGATTTAAACCATTTATTTTATCGCAAGTTAGCATTGCAATAATGGTAACTGTAAATGTCAGGGGAAATAGTTGGAGCTGAGAAGGAACCTTGCAGTCTTAAACTCCTTCTGAACTACATCTTGACAGGGACATATGGTGGCACAGACATGTCCCTAACGGCGCCGGTACAGTCGCAGGCATATGGTCACTGGGAGAACCAGGTGGCTTTTTTGGGACTGGAAAGTCCTTTGCACAATTTCATCCCGGTAAGCTAAGGCTGTGCACAGGCTTTCCTTTCATCCTGCGATCGTTGGTTCACCTGCTTCTGCAGGTGAGTCTCCCCTGAGCTTACCCCCTGCCCCGTCCTGACCGGGCTCCCAGCGTCTGACCAGGGTGTCGGTGTGGATGGGCAATTAGCAATGGGCACGTATGTAAAATAGACTGTCCATCATTAAACGTCCACCAGTTCCTCCTCATTAAGGCTGTTTGTTCTGTTTGCCTCAGCGAAAGGCAAAAGTGATAAAACGCGGCTCATCTCCGGTACCAAGAGACATGTCCAGGGTTCATGACCCTCCCTCTGCGTTTCTCAGCCGCAGTGATGTCTTGGTTTGAAAAGACAGGTGTCTGCTGAGGAAGGCAGGAGCCTCCCTTGAAAATGGAAAATGCAACCCTCTTCCCTCCAAATTATTATAATTTTGAAATTAACGGGCCTTCAGGCAAAGATATGGAGAATAGGAATAACAGTTCTTTACTAATATATATATATATATATAACACAAGGCAGGGAAAAACAAACAACCCACTGGTTTACACTGGCAGAGTCAGAAATACAACGTGACACCCTGTTAGGGTGGCAGTAGCAGTCCGATAAGATGCTGGCTGCAGTTCTCCTGAAGCGATGGGTGTAGTTCTGTGGAAGCAGCGATCTTGTAAAAGAGTCTGGTCTTCCTCCGAAGGTCCAGTGGTAGGTAGGTAGCTCTTGTCCTCTGGAACTCCACTGGGGGAAAAACTCCTCCGGGAATCCAGCGGAAGAAGGCTGCTAGGGTGTTGGAGATCTCAGTTTTTATTTGGCATGGACTGCTCGGCTCCTTCCCCCCGGGTGGAGCATCTCACCATGGGATGGGGAGTCCTGAGGCAGTTCCTTGATGGGCCATGAACAGGAGATAGCCCAGGAGCGAGTTATCGATGGGTCAGGCGATAAGGCATTGTTGTGCCCGTTGACAGGAGATAGTCCAGAGGGGGGAGGCAGGGAGCACCGCCCCGCCTGGTCTCAACAGCTCCTGAAGATGGTAATAGAATACTTTTTTTTTTCTTTTGGCACGTTTTACACTGTCACCTAGGACAAGTGGTTTACCACGAGCTCTTGAGCCCACCCCAGTGGATGGCTTGTCCCCTTCAAGGTGTAGCCTTTCACGGGCCAGACCCACACCCGGGATGGCCAGTGCATATCCCCTGGATGCTATCTTCTCTCTTCTGGGCTGTCTAAGGAGGAGAAGATGCTCTGATGATAGCAACAACGGAGCCTAAGTGATGTGTCCTCTGGAAAGAGATGCAGACCTGGGGTCGTGCTCACCCCAGGCCAGGTACCGGCTCTAGTCTGCAGTGGCACCTCTGGAGGGCAGGAGGTCACCCCTTCCTCCGGACAGCCCGTGGGGGACGTGTGAAGCGGCAGGCACTGCAGTGTGAACTTCAGCTGGCCCTGTTTTAACATCGTGATCCTGTATTAATGTTATAGCTGAACAGCTTTGCTTCTTCCAGCATCATTCCTGACACAAAATATTTGTTCTTCAGTAACAGGGCGTGTTTTGGTTTAGTTTATGCTGCTAGGTAATAGATTTAAGGTATATTGAAAAAGCTGCTTTATTCAATAGCAGTCACTACAGGAAGAGATATAGTGAAATAATTACTGTAATATAGTTATATGGTAATTATGTTGGTATAATTGATGAACCTTTCCGGTGCAGAAAAACCCTTACTGCTAATAGCAAAAAGAAATTGTAGTTTTCCTGTCTTCAGAAAATGGTTTATTGCCCAGTCGAAATACATAGGCAACCAGTTTGATAGGGAAATTCAGGCTAGAGGGGGAAAGATCTCTACAGCATAATTAATCTTGATCTAGCTAGAGCCCCATGTGAAGGGCAGAGTAAATTCTGGGATATAATTAAGCTTCAGTTCAAAAGCCTAAACTTAAATTGCATTCCCTGCCCTGTTGTACCCCTCTGTACATTTCGCTGACAAGGTAATAAAAGCATGTGATGCTGACTGCCACCGGATACCAAGTCCATCTACTATAGAGAGAAACTTTTGCTCCTGCGTGGATGCCTGCTGCCTAAAACGCCCCTCATGTTTTTCTCTCCCTGTTGTGAAGCAAGGGCCGGTTCACACTGTGTGTGTAAAGTGACCCGGGAGTTCTGCACCCACCGCCCCAGGGGCAGTTCAGGCTGGCTGCACTCAGGGAGAGGAGGAGACGAAGCTGTGTAAGTGACCGGCCAACCCACAAATACCTGTCACTGCGCTGGTGGGGAGTGGGAGTAACGGATTGGCAGTAATGCCAGTAAAGGATTAATTACGCTGTGGAGATCCATAATTAATGGCAGAAGCAAGAGAGAACGTTCAGCCACTTTCTGAAGGGGTGATGCGTTTAAATTTGATCGCCCCTCCCGTACCCCTGGGTAGTCACACCGCTGCTGTTCATCCCCCTGCTCACACCCACACTAACTGTTGACAGAGATTTGCTGTGGTTCAAGTAAGACAAGGGCTCTCGGGGGGGGGGGGGGGGGGGGGGGGGGGGGGGGGGGGGGGGGGAGCTCTCATTTTCAGTGCTCTCAGGAGCATGTCCCTCTTCTGACCTGAATGGGAGGCAGCAAGCTGCTAGCCCAGGGTGCGGCTTCAGGACGTACGGTCTGAAGTGGCCACGGACAGTTCACACCTTAGCAGGTAAAAAAGAAGAAATTCAAATTACGTTATCCTGCTGCTTTAGACTTCATTTGTCTCAAATGACCCAGGCATCCTTGAATATTACCTCCCAACAAATAAAAGCACCATTCTGTTAACACTGCAGGTCAGATTGCATGGCAGCCCAAGGGCATCAAGGTCTTCTGTCTTTTCATTTCCTTCCTGTTGTACAGTTTTATCCCCAAACCCCACAATTTTGTACTTCCTACCCATGATAGTTAAAAGACACCATCAAATCAGATCAGGTTCTGTTAATGTTTAATGCAAAGCAAAAGAAAAAAACAACATCTGAAGAATCGAAAGGAAGAAGCCCCTCTTATCAAGAAATTTGTCTTATTCTTTAAAGCCATAGTAATTGGGAGGATTAAAATCTTATTTTCTTCTGTAGGTTTGGAAGGACCAATTATGCTGACAAATGTGGCCTTATCTCAGCTTGTACCAAAACAGGTGGTGGTTACTAGTGACTTGAAGCCAGCGAGCTATTGACTATGCTGAGCAGAAAATCACACGTAAAACAAGATGCCGTGTTTTCTGCATATTGACTCACCTCCCTTAGGATGTACCAACTCAAAACCATCTCTTTTCCTCAAAGCTTCACACCCCGGTCCTGTTGCAGATGGGATGAGATGCTGCTCACCTGGGTATAGGAGCAGTTTCAGGGACATTGAGCAGGGCGTCATGTTCAGACCGTCTCTCTGAGGCGGCAGTCCTGCACTAGCTCTGTGTCTCTGGCACAGCTGGAAAGAAAACCAGACATTTTTCAGCATGAGACAGTGTCACCATTTGGGGCCCACACGATGTAACAGCCCTTGTGCCTTGTTGCTGATGGTGCCCACGAGCCGAAGGAGCTACCTCGAGGAAAGCGAAGGAGAGAAATGCCATTCACATCATCTAGTGGCAATTTTGCTTGATTAATGTCATACTCTGGAATGATGATGACGAAGGCAGTATGATTTGCTGAAAAGTAAAATTTTATTTTTTGTAATCTCAGAAACCGCGTGGTTCATGTTTGAAGTGTGAACTTCCCACTGGGTTGAGAGTTCTAAAAATGATGGAAACTTCAGGAACATTCTGTTCAGTAATTCCAATTTGTTGTGGTTTCAATAATATGAATGTTTCCTGAGGTTTGCATCATCACTTATTCAGGTTCAGAATCACAGCATCATAGAATCATAGAGAAGAATCATAAAACCACAGAATCGTTTTGGTTGGAAAAGTCCCTTAATATCATCGAGTCCAGCCCAGCGCTGCCAAGGCCACCACTAACCCACGTTCCTCAGCACCACAGCTACAGGTTCTTTAAACCCCTCCAGGGATGGTGACTCCACCACTTCCCTGGGCAGCCCCTTCCAGTGCCTGACAACCCTTTCGGTGAAGAAATTTTTCCTAATATCCAATCTAAACCTCCCCTGGAGCAACTTGAGGCCACCTCCTCTTCTTCTATCGCTTGTTCCTTGGGAGAAGTGACCGACCCCACCTCTCCACAACCTCCTTCCAGGCAGTTGCAGAGAGCGATCAGGTCTCCCGTCAGCCTCCTCTTCTCCAGGCTGAACAGCCCCGGTGGCAGAGCCTTGTACCTACCATGCAAGGGCACCGGGGAATGCGGGGTGGTCACAGAGGAGACGCGACCACTGCGCCGGGCAGGAACTTGTCACCATTCCCCTCTGCCCCTGAAGACACCGCGTTCAGCCAGGCGGAGAGAGGATAGCGGAGTATGCATCACTAGTGTGGGGGGAGGAAAAGAATTTACATTTTCAAAGTAACTCTCCAAAATTAGTTTAAATATTGATGCAATTTCCTAGAAAGCTCTGAAATTAAACCTATTTGTCATGACAGAAAAAGCACTAAGCCAGGAAAAAGGTCGGAGTCATTTTATTACAGACGGAACTTTTCTTTTCTGCACCGCTCCCGTACTGAATCAAACCGGCTTGCGCAACGGTGCTAACGCTGCCATTCGGAGGAGAATTAATTAAGCGAACACCATATTACAAATACCTTTTTCGTAGTCAATAATATTGTGTACATATTGTATATACCTGAATTATTGCCATCATTTTAAATGCAATTAAAACCATTTATTGTTGAGCTTCTAGAAGCGGATACAAAGCTGCTGTAATAGGTGCTTATATAAGAGGCTGGAGAAATTTCGATAGGAGATGGTGATTAGAGAAGAATAAATTGTCATCGCTGCCCACATGAATGGACAGATAATACTCTTTTTTTGTAATTGTAATCAAACCCAGTTTGCAGTTTGGTTCCATTTCACACGTAACTAGGAGCAATTATCCAGTTTGTTCCATAGGACTTCTCTCTACTCCATTCTATGAAGCGCGAAAAAACAACAATTATTTAATCAAATAAAAAGGAAATATTTCAGCCTCGTTCATGGCATCTTTCCCCCTTTTCTCTCTCTCTTTTTTTTTTTTTTTTTTTTTTTTTTTTTTAATGTGAATAGGACTGGGAATTGTACAAGGAGAAATGGGCATACTTCTCCTCCCCAGCGCAAGGGGAAAGGGAAAAAGCTAAAATATTCTAACTCAAGAAAAGATTATTTGTTGCAAGTTTTTCTGTAAAATCTGTGTCCTGAGAAAAATGAAATGTTTCCTAAGAATTTTTTATGGAATTTCATTCTAATTTAGCTTTAAGAGCTAAAAGAGCCAACTGGAACCTTCAGGTCTATTGGAGCTCTCCTGAGCTGTCTCCTTGTTTTAGGCAAAAGCTTTCTGCCTTTATGAAACCTTCCGTGGGTCACAGTAACCCCTACAAACCTGCTGTTTTTCATTTTAACAACTGTTTCTAAGGGAACTGTCGAATCCAGCTCCTTCTGATTTTACTGACGAACATTACTCTTTATAACACGAAAGCTCTCCAAGTGTTGGATAGGGAGAACGAAAGGTGGAGGACTCACTGCACGCAGCCGCCAGCACTGGGGCCAGGCTGCTGGTGGCTGCAGCCACGCGCCCGCGTCCCCAGGACGAGGGTGGGGGAAGAGGAAGGATGCCCTCGTCCTCGGGGACAAGCTTTCTCCTGGTGTGAAGGAGCCTCTTCACAGGCAGCCCACAGCTCCTTCGGCGGGCGGAAAACGGGCCGGAGCTGTTCCTGGGCTGCAGCTGCACTCCTGGGCAGGCGGCACCGCTGCCCCGGGGTGGGAGACGAGCCTCAACCCTGCCCACGGCCTGTTCCAGCTCCTGCGGGGGCCGGGTGGTAGCCTGAAGGTCTGAAGACAGAAACGAGCCAGGGGGGTGAGCAGAGGAAAGAGCTTTTGTCAGACAATGGCCCCGTCAGCGAGGAACGGCCGGGCGTGAGGGCACCGCGGCTGCTGCTTGGGATTCCCGTTGGCCTTCCAGCCAGCCATGGCGAGGAAAACCCCTCGTTCTGGTGGCCGGCCTTGCGCTGGGGGTGCGTTGGTGGGTGTTCTGGCGGACACTCAAACCAGCGACTTACCTTCCCGTAACACAAGAGTCTTTCTGGAGCCAAATGAACTTTTTCCACTCTGAAATCTGCCTTTTCATTCACAAACATATTTTAAAAACAAAATCAACAAATGTTGCTGAGTTTCTCTCCTGTGGCTTCTTTTTCCCTGTTTTTTTCTTTTTTCTTTTTTAATTTCATTTTTTCTTCTTTTTTCAACGTTTATAGTCCTTAAGAAGCCAGAAAGACTTTCCCAGGATTCTCACATGTACAGACCATGGCCTGACCTTGGTGCTGTGGAGAGACCCTTGACACACACCAGTCAGCAGAATATCAGCTTCTCTTTCACCACGTCTTGGCACAAAGTGATGAGGAATGTAGGGTTTTCCACCAGCACATCCCAGGAGCCAAGAGCTCCTTCGGCTGATGCACATTTTGAAGGGAACCGCAGGAGCCCTGGGCTCTGTGCTGGCTGGGGAGCTGCAAGCCAAACATTCACAGTGTAGCTCCTGAGATGGCTTATCTGCTTTTTTTTTTTTTTTTTTTTTTAATACAGAGAATAAGATTTTCAGGAAATAATACGTTCATGATAAGCAATGTGATGTAATAAGCACAAAGACCGCAGGCACTGCACTCTGACTTGTTTATCTTGTAAGACAATGTTATGCCAACGTCTTCCCTGGGTAGATGCTGTGCCAAAAGTAGAAGAAAAACACAAATCTTCTCCTTATTCATACTAAAAGTTGGAAAATTGGAAGTGCAGTGGAGTAGCAGAGACATAGCACTGCCCTTACTTGCTACTATTAATCCAGCACCTTCAGCACCTCAGCTCCTGGAAGTTAATGCAGGAAAAAAAGCAAAGACAAGACAAGTTCCATTCAAACTCAAATTAGCTCTTCCGGTGCGTTCAGATATATTCCTGAGGCTTTAACTACAAGCAGGGTCAATGCTGCGTTCTTGTCAGAGAGCTGCCATGGTGCAGGCTGTGCGTTCAGTTCCCCCCTCAGCTGTGGCTCAGTTCCCAGGTCCAGGACCCAAGAGAGCAGCTTTTTACCCCAACCGTGGAGGGGTGGATGTGCCCTGTAGCCCTGGCTACCCCTCGCTGCAGTCCAGGAGCTGTGGGGGCTCAGGGAGGCTGTGCAGGGAGGGGACTGCTGCCCCTGCCTGCCCCTGCCTGCCCTTTGCCTGCCCCTCCAGCTCGCTCCTCGGGGCTAGAGGATCTGGGGCTCTGTTGAATTTGGCTTGCTTGATATTTGCAAAGAAAGGTAGAATTGCACCCAGAGGACTTCAGTGCCATCCTCTCCCCCCACCCTCATCTTCCAGCAGCTCCTTGCATCTGTCAGCATAAGCTCACTCATTCCTAAATCATTTTCAGATTTTGTATTAATTTTTTAATCATCTGCATATGAATGATTAATAAATGTTTAACAGCTCATAAAATATTTATCATGTTTCCCTATGGTAGGCGCTCCATCTTCACTTGTTATCACTCGTGGGTATGAAAAATGTCTGCAAGGCTGCAGAGTGAAGAAGCAGCCTCGTATCTGCCTCACCAAATACGGCTCCTGCTTCTTTCCAGGACACGCAGTCTTTAATGGAAAAACAGGTGAAGAATCTTGATTAACTCTGCAAACACTGAGGCTCAAAAGTATCTGCACTGGAGTAACTCAGCTGCCCTAAAGGTCACGCTGGCCAGGCATTCAGAGGTGGTCCTTTCCAGAGAGTGAGAACAAAGAGAGCAGGATGTGCAGGAGCCATATGTGCCTGCTCCACGTGAATAACCCTCTTCTGACATAGTCATTCTTTTTATGATTCTCAGTGTTTATTTTTCCATGGAATTATCTTAGGAAGTAAGACAGTCACCGTCATCAAATCATGAGAATTCCTCCCTGTATTTCTTCTCTCATTAGTGGTTCAGAGGCGCTGAAGCAGTTTCTGCCTTTGGTTGCTCACCACACAACAAACCCCGTCCCGTCAACACTTCAGAGGTGTCCTCCATGGCATCACCAGCATTGCCCTGGACCTACTTCGAACCAAGGGAGTTTCTCCTAACCTGGCAGCCTGGTCACTGAGTACTCCTGCCATCTCCCATCTGGGCTGCTCCAAACCTGACAAATCTGCCCAAGAGTCCAAACTTCTTCAGAAATCTTGGCCATCAGGTCTGCTTCTGAGAGCCTCAGACCTGCCCCTGTGCTCTGGGCTGCTGAGCAGAGAACAGCAAGTGTGGTTTGTCCCCAGAGCTCCCCATCAATGCAGTGAGCCTGTTATAACCAAAGGAGAATTAACGAATAAATGAATAAATAAATAAATACACGGGGAAAGGCTCTTGGTGCGATAACTGTTCTTAAAATACCATCAAATGTTCCTCCTTTGAGATAAGCAGATCCATACTAGAGGCAGGACCAAGTGTGTAGAATAAACACATCCAGCAAGTGGGGCCTGGTTGGTGTTCCCAGCATGGTCTCTTTGCCTGTGGATAGGATTAACATCTTCCACAGCTGTCTTCTAAAAACAGAGTAAAGCCTGTTTAAAAGAACCGTGAATGTAAAACAAAACACTTTACTGTCAAAATGGTTCTGCCGGGGAGAGGCAAAAGGGATCAGCGCTTACAGCCTGTTAGCTGCAGTGTTGAACAAGCCACTGGAAGATGCTCAGACGCCTGCACGCTGTGAACCCCTCTGCTAGACCGGGCGGCTCTTTCGTGCTCGGGATGTTCCACCTGCAAGCTTCCCGAGTGACCTGTTCCTGCCCGCGGCACTGTGCACGCGTTTGGTTCAGCGGGGGATTGGTAGTGTTAGGTTAGCGGCTGGGCTCAACGCTGTTAAGGGTCTTTTCCAGCCTGAACGATTCTGTGATTCCGTATTAAGCTGCAACAAGTGGGAATTCTGCCTGTCCGCTGGCGTTCGGTGCAGTAGTAGCGCTGGCGAGCTGGTTGAAAATTGCATTTGAGCACGGGGGCTTTTCACAGCTACAGTTTTGGTTTTTGCTTGACTAAATAACATAACTGTCACCTGTCGTAAGGCTGACTGCGAACACTGTGCAGGTCTGGTAGTTGCTGAGATGGGCCACTTCGTCTTTCCAGTACGGAGGCTGGGCTCTGGCCTAGCATGAACAGTTTTAAATGTGGATTAGTTCACCTCAGCAGACCCAGTCTAAGCAATTTTGGCCTTTATTTTAACCATTATAGAGCATGGCCCAAATACAATCCAACAAGATTATTAGGAGTGACTTCTCTTCTAAAAGTTCCTTTTTCAAGGATATTCTTTAATATGAAAAGAAACTTATTGTAGAAACACTCAAAATTAGAAATCTGGGTATGAAAGCAGCTACTTCTACCTGGGTGAACAGCAGGTGTTTATATTTTCTGATATTTAAGTTTGCTGCCTGTTTAAAGTTCTAGTAGATAATTAAAACATAAAAATAAAAAAGACAAAGAAAAGCCTTTTCCTGTGCATCGGTGCAGTCCTGTGTGACACGTGCAGTCAACAGAGGTGGGACCTCTCCCCTCCTGACTGTACAGATCAACCCAGAACCATTTGATGCAGAATTGGTTGTGACTGGTCAGGTCAGGGCGGTGGCTGCGGCAGCGGTGGGGGCTCCAGGGCTGGGATCTCCACCCTCTCCTCTGCCTGAGTATCTGCCAGTGGGGACGAGACCTGCCTCCTGCCCTCCTGTCCCCCCCAAAACCCCCTCCCCGTCTCCTTTTCTCTCCTCCTCTCCCTTTCGCTTCCTTCTTCCCCTACTACTCTTCAGTGCCCCACATTTCTTGGTGTTTGCCAGCTGTGAGTCCCACAGTGCTGGTGTTCAGCAGGGGGGAGCTCCAGATTTGGAACCCCCCAAGAGAAATGCTCCTCCCAGGAGAAATGCTCCCGTACCCCTGGGGCAGCCCCAAAGCCCCGCTGCCACCCAGCCCGCGGCAGCCTCCAGGCATCACCCCCTGCTTGCACAGCCCCCCCTGGCTTGTGGGGCTCTGAACGTGCCGTTACGTGAAAAGGGAGACCTGGAGCCCCTTGGGCCAGCACACACGACTCTACACACTGACCAAGCGCCGACAACTACTGCCGTTAGAGCTGCAAAACTATCTGGGAAACCTGTTTTCCAACCCAAACACAACTGTATCTTTCTTCCTATTTTTACCAAAAGACTGTTGCTATATACTTCCTTTTTAATGATTTTTTAAGATTAAGGAGATTGCCTATGAAGGATAAGAAGCAATACTATGTATTTACAAATAAATATAAAGAATTAGAGGATAAAACTCTGAAGAACATGCCATCTGACATCGCTGGCTTTTTGAGTAGAAGCAAATAGTCTTCAGAAGGAAAAAAATTAGAAATATGTGGTATATTTATTTATGGATAAATGACATTCCTTCAACAACACTGTTTCTTTTTTGATTTTTAACATTTCCCTCAGATCAGACGTGTCTTCTGTTTGTCAATACAGTCAGCCAATTCAATTATTATTTATCAAGACTGCACGGATGACAAATGGCTTTGCTGACTGCGGGGATTTGGTTATCTTTGGCAACTCAGAGTATCAATTACTACTATTAAAAAGAAATTATTGCCCTAAGTGACAATTCAGCACACAATCAAGCTGTACATAATTGCATCTAGTACATTGTATTATGTCACATTATGTCAAAAAAGAAATCTGAATCATAAACTGAAAGGCAAAGTCACTTCTGTGCTTCTGACACAGGAATGAAGGGTGCTTGCTAAATCCAGCAGATTGAAAATAATTGGGCACAGGGAAAAAAACAACTCGATTCCAGCGCCACCGGCAGTGCCCCAGCCTCACCAGCATCCCGGGGAGCACGGTGTGGCCCGACGGGTGGGGGCCACCCCACACCCGTCCCGGCTTTTAATCTGATTTTAGCGGATGACCCCCCCGAGTGGAGCTGTGTGCTGGAGGTGGGTCCCGCCTTGCCCGTGGCGTGCGGCCGCTGCCCGCTTCGTGCACCCTCTGCTCCCCGGTGTGCCCGGCTCCGCACTGGTGGGGCCCGCCGACACCCCGCCACAAAACCCAGAGCCCCACCTTTAGGGAGGTAAGAAGTGCTAACTCACCCTGCAGTTTTTAAAGATGTGTTTTTAAATGAGCAAAAGGCGGATATTTTCCCATTCTCCGGGAGGCTCTCTGTACGCTACGACCTTACGGAAACTCATTTCTAGCAGCCAGAGCCGTTTTTCGGCTAATGAGGGACATGTCCTCAGACCACCTGCAGAAGGTGGCAGCCCACTGTGATCTGTGTGTGGGCTTTTTTAAGAAAATACCAAGAGTTCATGTCTTTAAAGATGCTTCTACACAATGTAAAAGATTAAAACTAAAAGCAGTCAAATGGGGGAAAAAAAAATCTCTGGCTCGATCTTTGGCAGCGTAGCTGCTGCTCTGTGCTGGGGCAAAGGTCGCCCTGGACCCGCGGAGCTGAGAGTGGCCAGAAGGATTTTTATAGAAAGAAAATGTAGGAGTGGAACAAGTGCAAAGAAGCATCCCCAGGAAAAGTGCTCCTCGCCGCCGCTCCTTCCAGCTCCGTGCCGGCCCGTCACCCGCACTCCAGAGCTGCCCCCCACTGCCCTCCTCTCCCCTGAGCTCCTGCAATTGGTTCTTTGAACCTTCCAGCCATTCAGCACCCACATGTGCATGGAGAGACCCCGTGGTTCGTATTTAACCTCCATGTTTCCATTTTCCAGACCCGAAAGATGCATTTCTGAGGTCGCCGTGGAGCCCTCAGCGGCCTTTTTCGCAGATTAGCCAACTGTAACTCAAAGACCCTTTTCCAGCGAGGTAACAAACGGCGTGGAGGCCTTCATCCCGCTTTCGTAACGAGGGCTTCCTCCCCTGCGCCAATGCACAGCAGTCAATTTTCACCTCTTTGAATTTTGCTTTGTTCTTTACCGCCCGTCCCTTGGCAGCCCGTGGCCCCCGCGGCTCCGACCGCACGCTGCTGCTCTCTCGCCAAGGACCAGGTATTTGCCGACAGACCGCGCCAGCTCGCCGCCGTGTGCCTCACCCATGTGGCTGCTGGGTAAGCCACTGGTGGAGGGCCCAGCTCCGGTTCAAGCGGCGGCTCTGCTGAGAAACACGGCCGCTGCCCTCAGCCTCTGCTTGCTGCCCCCTCGCAGCGCCTTCTCTCCGTGAGCATTTTTTGACTTTCATTCCACGTCAGTTCCTGAAATGGGGGAGAAAAGGTACCACCGTTACCCCAATCACACATGTATTCACTTGGATTTTCTTATTGCCTACGTCCATTATACTAAAAATAACTATGATGAGCTGATTTAATTTTAGCCTGTGAGTGTCTGTATGAATATTTATAATACTCCATATTATAAATGCTGAAAAGTTCCAGGCTCTGAAAACATGATGGCAGACCCCAGGGGAACAGAATAGCTTTTTTTTTTTTTTTTTTTGTCCTATTTCAAACCAGTTTCACACATTCTGCATTCCCAATGTGAAGTCTAGCACTGAATGTTTAAGCTGCTTAAAAGACTTTACGGTGTTTTATGCTTGACAAACACAGACTAAGTTCCCATGCAAGAAAAAGGGAATGTTTCCAAAGGGATTCCCTATGAATTTATACAAGGAAAACATACTTACTGAAGTGCTTTTCTGTTCAGGTCTGGCTTCCATGTCCTTTTCATTTCCCAATACAAGAGAAAATATTTATTATCAGCTCTCACCAGCTACAACCCAGAGCTCCATGCCCTGCTCCAGACAAGCAAACTCTTGTCACCTCCCCTAAGACCCTCACTGCACACCGGGATTGCTGCACCAAGGCTCTTTTGAAGAGTTGCTGCAAAAGGGGGTGCTCTCCCCGCCAGCCCTGCTCTGAGCTGGGGGTCTGGTGGTGTGGGAGGAGCTGGCTGGAGCCCAGCCACGCCACGCCGCCTCCCCGCAGGCAGCCCCTCACGGCACAACGGGCTCCCATCACCCGGTCCCCTGCGTTAATGAGCCAGAGCTCTGCTTTGAGGGGCTGCCCTCACGAGTCATTGAGTATGGGATACTGGTGCAGCAGCTACACAGTATGTTTCTAACTGGAAAAAAGGTTGAATTGCAGCTGAAACGCACCCAAAGAGCCAGGTCAGGGCTTTCTCAGAGATCACTGCCTTGCCAGGGTGGGCCTGGCTTCTGCAAGTAACACCGTTTCAGCCCACCTCCGTGCTTCACGGATCCTTTGTTTCCCTCTTGAAAATGATCTCAGCAGAGAGGAGAGATGTGTAACTCTTCTCTATTAATCGTTTTTATTCCGCCTACTGCAGGGTGCATTTACGGCAGATCAGCCTACTGGAGTGAGGTCTTTTAGCACTTGAGCGTAAGAGCCAAGATATGAAGAACTCTTGAATTAAAGCCTTTTCCTTTATAGGTCACTTGGAAGAAATCAGTTATAAAAAGAAAGGAAGCCGGGCTCTGCGACTCTGGCATCAGAAACAGAGACAAGCGTGTGACAGCAGGAGGAGGTCCTGGGCAGAGTCTTGGTGCCACTTTCCATCTGCCTGGTGGAAGATGTGAGGAGAACGCCGGGTGAACGATGCAGAGATCTGATGCTGCTCTTCCCTGTTGCCTCTCTCCTCCCTCAGCTCTGCACCGCTTCTGCCTGCTCATCCTTTCTGCTCTTTCAGCACCGAGCTGGCCCTGCACAACCTTTTTCACCAGTGCTACCGGAGCCTTGGAGCGCCTCAAGTGCCATTATTGTTGCTCTTAAGAATTCAAGGTTTCTGTACAATAATGCTAATCAATGTAAGCATTGCAGTAGGTGACGACCTCTCTATAGCTTTAGAAATTTTACATCCTTCCCTGTTCTCTGCTTTTCATTATGTCTAATTACCTTACCTATAGTCCCAAACAAGAATCAATGGGGCTGTATTGGAACAAATTATTGTTAATTCTCTTTTAAAAAAGGATCATAAAGTGCTATTGAATATGACACTTTTAATTACATGGAGCAAATTAGCTTTCTGTTGGAGCTTGAGTTGGTAGCCAACTCATTACAGATGTTTCGAGTTCATATTCTGCTAAGGATATAATCTTTTGATTTTCCAAATACTTTTAGGATTTTCCCCCCACTTTCGCAGTGAGGCTCCGTATCCTTAGCACTGTACCAGGACACTGGTTTTTGTAAGATTGTGCTCTGGTTGCACAGATGTGCTCTACAGGAGCCTCTCTGCACCGCGTGTGATTGCTCCCATCCATGGTGTGTTCCATCAGATTAGCTGTATATTAGTGTATTAAATGTGCTTTTGCAGTAGCACCTATGACTTTTTTTTTCTAATTTAATAAAGGGGTTTGTATTTTCCTGAGGTGCACAGGGAGAAATCTGGGAGCTGTAGCAAATTGTGCTGCCTGCAGAAGTGAGGTCGTTAGTGATTTGGTGGTTATGAGTCAATGCCTGCTGGACACTTGCCTTCCCCCCTCAGAAAAAATCCCTTGTTTGTCCAGCACTTCTCCCCTCACTCTCATTGCCCCACACTGTGTCCTCTCCAGAGCTTCAGTTCAGTTGCCTAAAATTAGGTGCCAGCCTAAGCTCACTGAAGTGAGGCTATGAGAAAGTAAGATTAAGTTATGGATTATGAAACACCAAAAATAAGCTAGTTTTGGATATTCCCCGCTGTGATCAACTTGTATACAGTGCAACGTAAACTAAAATGAATGACATAAAATATGTCTTAAGGCCAAGCAGTCACCAACCACAGAGTCCAGAATTGGGTCCACCACATGCAATTTATTCAGGTACACTGGAGTAGTCCCCTCCAATAATGCACCCCTACACAGACACACACAACTTTGTACAATTATTTCAGGCAAACTCAGAGCTAAAACTAAATGACCCGTGGATGACAAAACTCAAGCTTCCTGCTGAAGGACGCCCAGTGCCAGAGGCAGCTTTCGGCAGAGATGAGGCAGGATGTACTGGACCAAACCAGACCTGTGGACATTGGGCACTCTGGCAGCAGAAGGAGGTTTGTGGCCCTGAGCCATTCCATATGGTTTCACCCACCTAAAGCTACTTCTGCTTCCAAACTGCTCTTCACATACCTGTCCTCTCCTTCATGCCAACAAGGGTGTGCCTCAGCCTGCGGAGCAGAGGGATGGAGGCCTCTGTGCCTGAAGTTTCCCCATATCTCTTCCTCCAAGCGCACAGGAAAGAAGACCCCAAGCAAGAGGTGATGAAGATATCAACGGCAAAGTAGCAGCTTGTCTTAGGGAAGAGGGAAAAGACAAATACTGATGTGGTCTGCACTCTGTTATCTAGACAGGTGACCTAGATACCCTAGGTCATGCCCTTTCTCAGTCCAGCCTACAAATGGGGAAATCTTTCCTGCCGTTGGAAGAAGCGGGAGGGGGTGCAAACACTGCACAGGGCTATAATCCTGCAAACCCCTTAGTCCAAGCACAGGAAAAAACAGACCAATGAGCGATACATGTGAGTAAAGACGAGAAGCGTAAGGAGTCTTCAGCAGTATGCAGGTGCCTCAAGAAGTGAGGAGCCTTCTTGGGGCTTTAAGCTTTAAAAAGCTTGGCGCTGGTGAAGCAAGTCGGCTCCACTTCCCTCCGCCTGAGCTGGGCTCACCTCGCACGAGGAGGGGCATTTGGAAGTGCTGCTAGTCACTCTTCGAGCCCTTGCACAGCTTGGTTAGGAACCTGGCCTCAATTATTTAATTACTGTGGTAGTCCTGGACTTCATCTCAAGGGTATTATTTTGATTAAGAAAACGCCATTATTTTAGTTTTTTCTGTCAGACTGTCTTTGCCACTTTCTGTGGTCTCTCTTTGTTTGTCAGTTGTGCCTGAAGATCTGACACTGCTGGAACTCAGCTGACAGTAAAAATTCGGTATATGAGCATCCTTTAATTACTCAGCAACTGTAGCAAGAGGGGACAGACAATAATGGAGAAAAGCAATCTCAAAAATAACTGTGCTTTTAATGTTTCTATGGAAAGGAAGTGTGATACACAGACATACCACTTCATTTGGTATGCACAAGATACATCATGCTGAGCTGCTAATGAGATTGCAGTTTGGAGGTTTGGGAAGTACTGGCTATGCTTCATGCCTGCAAGAATCAATGAAAACTGATGAGTGAAGTTTTACAAAATTTCGGTGTAGGAATTATAGAAATTGTTGTGCCCAGATGAAAGGGTCAGCTCTGGTAGCAGAGGCTCAGTTCCTCATGTAGCTCATAACAGTGAAACGTCTGGATCAGCTTGAGGTTTTTTCCTAAAGGTAGAGAAAAAAGGCATACCGTTTTCCATTTCAGAGTTGGAACTTCATAAATATTTTAATTTGCCCAGTGCCTACTGTTTAATGTTTGCATACCAAGAAAATCTGAGTGAACGTTGCCTCGCATGAAGCGCTCTGAAAACAAATTTTGGCATCTTTGATTGCTTGCCCCACTGTGGAATAAAGCTAGTGTTGTCTGACTTGTCCTGTCTGTTGTGAGCAAGCAACACTTTTGGATTATTTGTATTTGAAAAAACTCCACCATTGAATTGAACGTCTCTGAAGACAGAAAGTTTTGCTTTTGGCTACTAAAGGAGCAGAATAAAATAAATCACTTTTGCTGAATACATCATTGATTATGAGTTACACGAGTGCTCCTCGGTGTTGGCTCCCAGGTGAGTCAAGTGGGACATGTTTATGTGACTCTACTGTTTAACTTGCAGCCTGAATCTATCCCGAGGGCTTCTCAAAAATAACTACCCAGGATGGGCTGTCCCGCACCCCAGCACCTCTGCCTTCCAGCAGCGCTTCGTGCTGTCTTGTGGCCAAAGCAAAGTCAGAAGAGCAGGCCAGCGCAGTTTGAAGTGACCTTTGCATCCTTGTCGTGCTGGTATTAGCCAGTTCCTGCTGCAAGGCAGCCCCGTGCATGAGACGATAGATTAATATGCATTTATTCCAGCCTTGGGTCAAGTAAGCGCATACATAAAAGCTCAAGTCCTTACGGTTTCTGGATTGATGGTGCAGTCTCAAAAATGGAGGCTGTCTCTGGCAAGGGAGAGCAAAAAGCTGCTGGCAAAAAGGTATTAACTTCACTATGCTGCATTTTATGAGGTAACAAAGAGTGTCTTGGTTCTGTGCCTTGAAAGTAAATAGAACAATATTTCAGTCCTCCTTATTCAGTTGTCCAAATGCACATAACCGATTTTTGCAGATAGGGATTTATGTTCTCTTGTCAGCGTCTAATAAAGTAGAGCAATTGAGTCTGCCATTTATTTCAGTGCTGTTGCCTTTATTTCAGTATCCTTGTGTACACTGCATGGTGCCTGCCCTCAGGTTTTACTAAGCGATATCCTCCCTTTGGCGGATCCGCACGCACGTGGAGTCGCTCTGAACCGCACACATCCAAGCTGGCAGACTTCAGAGGTGCTTGGAGAGCGTGCCCAGCTGCCAGCGATGCCCCCTGGACGTGTCCCACAGCAGGCTTGGTCTCAAACTGCACCAACCCTCAGCCATCCTTCAGAGCTGAGGACGCAGGAGAAGAAACGCCCTTCCACCTTCCTGACCTGGTCCACACCGCTCTGTGAGAGCACGCGCGGCAAGGCTGTGTCCTGCCTGACTGCTGGTCTTACTCCTTCGGCATCCCTTGCTGGTGGCCATTATGGGCTGCACAGGCTCCTGAAACAAGCTTAAGTTCATTCCTGTGAGTCTTTCTGCGTCTTTTTCAGTCTGAGCGTTGGTTCTGCTTGGGGCATTTCCTATACTGCTCAGCAGCAGGGCGTCAGTGTAATAACCTCCAAGGCAGGGAGGCCTCTCTCTGACAGGGTCCTAAATTATCACAGCCTGCACCAGAATCCCAGAGCGTTTCCACTCTTGCTTTTTTTGTTTGTTTTCCATCTGGATTTTTGCTTTTAATTGATGCACACTCCAGCACTGGCTCGCCAAGACACCTCTTCTCACTTTAGCGTTCCCACATTCACAGCCCTGCCGCGTGCTCCACGCACCAGGGTCCATACGTCAGCGGATGGGAAGCGCTGGGTGTGCAGTGCTCTTACCACTGCCGATCTGCACCGCTTTCTTCCTGCGAACCCTGTATGAAGATGAAGCACGACTGTCACATTGCAGATGGGATACTGACTGACCTCCCCTGCACGCGCACGCGACTGGTGGCAAGGCGGTTGGGTGACCTCTCAGAGCCCTCCTGCCTCTGCTGCGGCTCAGGAGCGGCGGTTAGTTGGGTGTGAAAGGAGTTTGATGAATAGATCCAAGCAGTCAGAAGCTGCTGACCCACGTTCTTTCCTGCCCCACTCCACACGCTGGCAAGCGATGAGCAATGTGGTGCCGGCCGGGGGGCACGGGCACCTCCACGCTGGGCGTGGGGGGTTTGCACACGTGAGGAGGCTGCGCCTGGGCAGGTTGGGAGCCGGTGCACAGGTCCCATTACTTTGCCAGCATAATTCAGAAAGAAAAGAGGTTTCTGTGCTTCAGTGGCACAGTTTTTAAAGATTTTTTTTTTCATGTATTATTCAGCTAGAATTTGTATTTCAGCTACTAGTTCCTTGAGAGGAAACATAAATCGATCCAGACTAACACTGGCTGGTTCACCCTCAGAACTGTCTTTATAAAGAATTGCTCTGCAGAGACACCGCACGGCAATGTTAGCAGAAGAGCTGCCGAAAACCTCCAGGGGTCTTTGCAGTCGGAGTCTGGTTTATAGCTACTTTGCTCTCATTTGATGTTAATGGCACTGCGCTAATTTCTGAAGATCCTCACCAAAGAGCAAGCAGGAGCGATGCCACTGGGATCCTGACCTTTTGCCACTGCTCAGGAAAGACGAGTTGGGGGGTGAGAGGGTGGTCGTGCCCAGTCAGTTTTGGGAAGCACAATTTTAAGAATGATTTTACTGTGGCTTTTTTTCATGAGACATTTCGAAGGAACTGAAGAACGATAGTTCATGTAATGGTTTTCTTGAAACACTGCAATTTTATCTGTGATACATTTTCAGAAAATGCCCATTTTTCATACTTCCAATATCCTCTCATCCAAATTTCCTGATGGAAATGTTTTGGACTTGCATTTTTAAAATTGCAAAAAGAAGCCGATGTTGAAATATTGAAACCCTTCTCTATGCACATGTTTATTTATGTTCTTGATATAAAGTGTCTTGGCAAAAAATGTGTATCTAGTTCCAATTGGACCGTACATCCCAGGTGTTTCACTTTATATGAACACCCAGGAGAGAAGAAAAATGAAACATTGACTCTTTTGTGGTTTATTTCATACAGGTTGTGTTTAAAACACAAATAAAATTAAAAAAAAAATCAAAACGCTGCTTTTGAATACCAAGTGCTAAAAAGTCCGTGGTTAAAATGTCTTTGTGACCCCTCTTGTCCATCATTATTCAACAAAGAAGAGAAAATAATGTCAGCGTTCAGCACCTGTGGCTGCAAATTCAAGTCTATAAATGAACTAAATATTTCCTACATTGTAGCTGTTCCAGTAAAATGAAATCCTGAACTCTAATTTATTGACTTCTTTTGGGTGCACTGTAAATAAAATTGCACGCTGGAGGAGAATCCAGGGATTTGGTGTTTGTACCAACACAGGGAGCTCCTCCCATGTGTAAAATCAACCAGATTTAAAGGAATTGCTGAAGGTCTGTGTCGTTCCCAGCAGAAGGATTACCAGAGGTGCTGGCAGCCTCCTGCAGCAAGGGCTGTGCAGAGCAGAGCTTTGTCCCTCCGTCGGCACAGGGCCACGGTCACCGAGCCTTTTCTTGCTGTTTTCAAATGGTGCAGGGAAACACAGGGCTCCGAGAAAGCCAATAAAGGTGATAGGGGACATTTACAGTGATAATTTGGTGCTATTAAATGTATCATTTAATTTTCTCTTTTTAAATCCACAGTTTAATTTTACAATGATTACATGCACAATTATAAATGTTATATCGATATTTATGAATGTTAACATCAAAGAGAACACTGCAATGAAAAGAAATGTGGCGAGGTTAGGATTTTTCCACGGAAAGCTATGACCAGCTTGCAAAATCTCCCAATTCCAGCCTAGATTCCCATAAATGAAACAGTTTGGGTAGAGTACCTTAGACACATCCTTACGTTAAGCAGAAGTTCTCATCAGCACGGCCCAGCCCCAGACTTCCACAGGGAAGGAGCGTCCCTTGGACTGGGTCTAGCCTGGTGCCACGGTCTGAATACTCATTAGCAGGCGGAGCTTGTTACTTTGCTTATGCCACGTGTATTTTGTTCGCTTTTTCTTCCAAGAGGAGTCTGTTCTAAATAATGATGTGAACCAAACCTTGTAAGGGAAACCACCGCGAGACCCAGTCACATAGAATCACAGAATGGTAGGAGTTGGAAGGGACCTCTGGAGATCATCTAGTCCAACTCCCCCTGGTTAGTCCTGGTACTAACTGCAGAACATGACACTGTGATGGTTAAAAAAAATCCGGTTTCTAGGGAATTTATAGGAATATTTGCCTATACCTCTCTGGGTTTTTTTCCTCCCAGTTGTCCTTTTTGCTTCAATAGTTTTGTCCTTCTTCTCCTCATGATTATTCCTGATGTGTTCACAGACGTCAATCATTCCTTAGTTCAACCATTTTTTGCTGTGCTAGACAAGTCAAAAACTTTTTGTTGCCCCTTGTAAAATATGCTGTCCATTCCCCTTGTCAGCTTGTGCCTGGCTGACATTGGTTTCCATCTGATTTTTCTCCCCTACACAGGTTCATACATTATTCCAGATGAAGTTTCTCCAGTGATTTGTGCAGCAGAATTACAGGGGAATATGTCCTGGCTGCCAGTTACTACCTTTCCAGAAAATGCTTTTTCTATTCACAGAAAACTTCTCTGTTAACATGAATCTTCTCTCAAACTACTTAGGCACCCAACAGGGCTACCTGGTGAGTGGTAGTTGATAAAAATATGTTTTAAATCAACAGACTTTGACATACTGGCAGTGTAAGCTCAGCATTTCTGCAGAAGCAGCCCTCAGTGAAATGTATGTTGCACTTCAGTGTCCTTCCTTCCCGCCCCCAGTTTTATGATGCCCTGCTGTGCGTTCACTGCACTGGATAACAGCAGCTCCGGGCGGTTTCCATGTACAGCTGCCCAACAGCTCCTCAGGTTCTGATTTCATGTGCTGCCCATGCTTGACACCTCTCATGCCAGGCAGCCACGATGTGTTTAACAATGCCAAGAGATTGTTTTGGGGCTCGAGTGACGGGACAGTGCTGCAGGTATCTTACTCAATTAACTTTTACAGTGGTCCACTGAGCATCTGCAGTGAGGTCTTCCAGTCCTTCCTGAGGTCAGCCCAGTGGGATGCTGTGGGAGGTCCAGGAGGAGCTGGGGTGGTGCATGGCAGCTGCTTCCTTCAGGAGAGAGGTGGGAGTTGCCCTGGGCATCACCTGTCATCTGCCTTTACACATTGAGAGGTTAGTTGCCTAAACTGGTCATCGAAGCTCCATCTCTAGGCACCATGATTCACCCCAGTTGTCTTCAACATGTGTTTCCCACTGTGGCAACACCCTCAGGGAGCGCCTGTCTCCCTCCGTCGAGCACAGCGTGAGTCCAGGTGAGTAATTTGGAATTCGACAACTAACTTTCAAAATGTCTCCAATGTAATAAGATTAATTTTCCCTCCTCTTCTCACCTCCAAAACACCCCTGGGAATTCTGCAAAGCGGCTGCCCAGCAGCTGCAGGGTCCCCCCCCCAGCTGCCTGATGCAGCCCCCGGGCTGGAGGTCGTATGCGAGGGACTTCGCCAAGTCGTCCATGTCATGTGCTGCAAAGTAGAAGTTTTCTCAGAAAGTGTCTTATATTGCCAAATAAATGTAGCAGTAAAATGAAGATTTCTGTGGGCTGCACGCCAGTATTGTTTTCAGTAAAAATTTCTTTGTAATACTGTTTGTGTCATGAAAATAATTAATTTGGCAGGAAGTTAAAAAGAGAATAAAGTTGAGAGGTTTGAAGGCTGGTTTCCAGTTCTCGTTCTTCTGTCTTTATCTCACAAGGAAAGACTGCACACAGGTGTCAAATGAGAAGGCTGCTCATAATTACACTCCTTAAACACTTAATAACATTTTCTTAAATTAATATATTCCCCATCTGTGTAGCATATGAGACATTCAGCTCATAATATTGCCTAGTTTATCAGTGTCAAATGACACATACTCAATCCGTTGGAGAATATTATCAACAGATAGCGGCTTAACGTGCGTTATTGCTCATTCGGCTAATGAGTGTGATTTGAGCTGGTACTTATAATTAATAACAGATCTAAAATACCGGTTATAGTGGGGATGCTAACTTGGCTTTATGCGGAGAAGGTGTGCAGGTGTAAAAAGAACCCGGCCCCGCCAAACCCAGACCGGAGGAGGCGGCGCGCTGCTGGGGGCCCTGCCAGCGGGCGTGCGGCGGGCGCAGACCTCGCTCCTGCGAAGGGCCAGACGAGGCCGGGGGGAGGAGAAGGCCGAAGGGCTCGGCAGTGGAAGACTTTCCATTACCATTGCTGAAGGAGGGTGGGGGGAAGGGGTCCAGCAGTGCCGCGAGGCTGGGACAGAGCAGGAGGCTGCACCCCTGTGTGATCCGGTGGAGGCACTTGCAGCTCCTTCCCGGGTGCAGTGGCACTGAGGCCGGAGGGACCGGCTGCTCCAACCTCCCCTGCCGTGAGTGGTGGTGCTGGCGCCGAGGTTCGACACCACAGCCCAGTGCTGTGAGGGACCTGTGGGGGACACGGGGAGGCCCGGGGCAGGCGATGGCGAGCGGGGCAGCCAGGCGGGAGCGGCCGCACGACCCCGTCAGTGCTGCGGCAGGCTCCAGGCAACCGTGCGCAGCGGGGTGGCCAGTGCTCCCGATAAACGCCCGCTGCTGCTAGCCTTCTGACCTTGAGCGGTGCCAAGGACACGGCCAGCGCAGGAGGAAGGGCCATGCCATCTCTGTGCACGGCAGAACCCAACGCGCTTGGAAGGTTTGTCAGATCTGCCCAGCTGTGTTCCCATCACTGAGCAGGGCTGGGTACGGAATCGCCCGAGTTTGTTTTGCCATCTCTCCCGCTGCTGGTTTGCTTCGGATCCTCAGTGTCATGGTACCTAAAAGCATTTGTACCTTAATTATTTATAACATTTTTCGTAATTAAAATACATGCTCATTCTGTTGCAGAATTTCGACTCTAACTAGTGCAGTGCCTTGCTGAATAAAAGCACGTCATTAAAATGCTTTCCTTTCTCTTCTGCACACTCTGGCCTCTTTGTCATTGACTCAGTTTTACAGGAGGTAAAAATGTCAGCAGTTCATCTGGCCACGACCCTGTGCTAGGATAGTGGATCAGGCGTCAAGTCTCCAGTCCTTCAGCTAGGATTAATATGTTTCTGACAAGCTGCTGTGCTTGCATGTTCAAGCCAGCTGGGAATCAACTTACTTGATTCTATTTAGTTTCCCCTTTCATTTTTTTTTTAAATCAGACTCGAAGGCTTTGCAGCTAAAGCAGATCATGCGAAGAGCTTTGCAGAGCCCAGCCCCACGCCCGCTCCCCTCCGAAGGGAAGGCGCACGGCTCCCTGCACCCTGGCTTTGCTCTTGTCAAACATCCTCTCCTTCTTCCCCCACAAGTTAACATTGCATGGGATCTATATCTCAGTTTAACAAACATAAAGAACCAATTCAACCAGGTTTTAAAAGAGAGGAGTCAAACACTAAAAACCTGGGCAGCATTGACCAGTTTCATGACTCTGCGTAAGGATTTGGTCCAAAACACCAGGCAGAGAGAGATGGATGAGAAATCAAAAATGGAAGAAAAACACAGGATATTGTGAGCTTGGCAAAGACCTATAGCCACTGGTGAGCCAGAGGAGTCAGCTAGTGCCCGCAGCAGAGAAATCAGACCCTGCTTTCCTGAGTGACTGTGTACCCCCGTCCTCCAGGCCAGTAAATGGGCTTGCTCTTCCGATGAAAACCTGGAGAAAGGCCACAAGTCACCAGCGGGTGGGAGTGCAGGGGTGGTTGGTGCAGGTGCCCGTGTGAGCTGGGCTGTCAGGGAGGACCTGTGGCAGGGACGCCTGGGCTGTGGGGCTGGTGTCAGCCCTGGCCATGTCTGTGCATGGGATGGTCATGGAGTCCCACTGGATCAGCCTCTGGCGGCAGGGTCTGTCAGGAAGGTTCTGGAAACCTCTCAAGAAATGGGTGGAAGAGGGATTTTGTGAGGAGCACTCTGGTATTGTGTGCTGTTTGAGGGGAGCAAGAGGGATGATGCTGAGGATGTGGCAGCTCAAATTCTTCAGGGTTTAACTGTCTGCTGTGGAGTTTTGCAAACTTTGTGCCTAAACATATGACTTTTTTTAGAGGTGTCTACTGGAAGCAGGAACAAATCCATGGGAGTACTCTAGGTACAGCTGATTGTGCCCTGGAATCAGGACATAGATGAGTTTACATGCCAGGTCCCTCCTACACTATTCCCTGTGATTCCATAAGCGTACAGTTATCATCCTGAGTCACATGAAAATTGCGGCCTGTTTTCTGCTTATGCATTTGTATCTGATGAAAACACATCTCCTGCAGTTCCCCTGGCTGCAATATTAGCCCACGGCTCATCTAGAGAGAGCGATTGTTTCTGAGTGGCAATAACGAGCAGAGAATGCATTCTGCCGCCTTTTCCAAGATGACTGGTGACGTCTCCCCCAAAACCCTAGAGCAGTAGATGAGACGGACCAAAAGCGGCAGAAGCGAAATGCAGACTCCAGCGTGACCCTGTTCTGCTGAGCGTTCAGCAGCGAGCGCTGCGCTGGGCTGGTGTCACCCCTGCCTCCCCCGGCAGTGGTGGCCTTTGCTCGAGGACGTTCTTGCGCAGGAGATGGGTTGGGCGTCACGGTCGGTGCGGACAGAGCGGGCATCGTCCCCAGCCGGGCTGCAGGTGCGATGCTGCCCCGTGGGCTCTTACGGGAGCGGGGCTTCCCCGGCAGCCCCGAGCCCATCTCGGCGCAGGAGCCGGTGGGGAGCTCGGGGCCTGCCCAGCACAGGACAGTGGTGACGTCCAGTGATCCCCAGCGCTTGTCCCTGCCGCCGGGGAAAGCCCGGGGTGCATCGCTCAGGCTCCCGCACGCAGCCGGGCTGGCAGGTGGGAGAATGACAGGCAATTTTGAGACCCAACTCCAAATGAGAGTCAGTCTCCTTCGAAGCACTTTTATGAGCAAAGCGCTGCTGCCTCTGCAATCATGTTGTAACAGTAGATACTCTGGCAGGCAAAATAGACTTCAGGATTTGTATTTTATTTATTATGTTTTTTATTGCTCTCTATTCCGAGGTCTCTTTCCCTGTTACTTTGCTTTTCCTTGTGAGAAAAATAACTGCGAGGAAGAATCTCAGAGAAATTGGAACAAGACTTTTGCTTTGTTTTTGCTCATGGTGTTTTGGGGCTTTTTTTTTTATTATTATTTTTTTTGTACTGTAATTGCAGACTCTTCACTGCTGAGCACAGGCTCTGAGCCAGGCATTGTTCCTCTGTTCCAGCTGACAGAAAATTTTTGTAACAACATTTTAGTCCAAGGGGAAAAGTTAAATATAAGCAGGATCAGGAAAATTACCGTTGCAGCATGGTGGAGAAATTGCTGACTTGAGTCTGCTCCTGGGCAAAGGCAGCTGTGATTTCATGGGGCACAAGAGCCGACTGCCTCAGGAAGGAGCCCCCCGGGCACAGGCTTGTTGCTGTGGCTTCCAGCACACCTGCAGGGCCAGCGCTGTTGGGGTTCATCTCCTCCACCCCGCGGTGCCTGGGGCTGCTGGCAATGCCCAAGGCTGCAGGTCACCACAGTTGCTTGTGAAACAATGGCGAGTGCGAGGACTGCTCCTCTCCTCGGAGCTGGCGGGAGCTGATGCGTCCTTCAAAAGCCAAAGCGTGGCCCTGAGCATGTAGCTCTGCCACTCAACTATCTTTCTGCTTTTGTGGTGACTTCACAAAAATAAACCCCGCTCTGTAACGCGCGGTTCAGAGCTGGTTTTGATGAGGTGCCTTTGGGTGCCCGCCCCTGCTGGGTGGAGGGCAGGCAGCTCCCGCGGGCAGCCCACCAGCCAGCCCTGCCTGGTAGAGGAGGTGTCTTCATAGCTTCCTTCTTAATCTGGAGAAATGAATGGGCTGTGACAGCATCTAAAATAGGAAAAAGACTATAGGAAAGGAAAAAGGGAAAGTGCAGCAAAGCCGAGATGAAGAAGCCGTGCAGCCTGAGTCCACCGGTGTGAGTCAGGAGTCGCTCAGGCCAAGAGGCAAACGCCTGGGGTAAAAGAGGCACCATAGGAAGCCAGGGTCCCATGGGATCAGGATTCCAGCCTTTCCCCCTGTTCTGTGTGACCTGAGGCAGCTTCCCCCCGCTTTGTGGCAGGTTTCTTTGGTTTGGCCTGGAATCAGCTGAGATTATACAATTATAAAGCTCTTGCACTACCTTTAGAAAAAAGAATACAACCGTCAATTTGTTAGTGTTTTCAACAGTCTGCAAGCCCATAAAATATTATTGTAGGAAGAAGTAAAAAACAAGGGTGGCCAGAAGAAAATACAGCAAAATTTTAGAAAAGATAGATCCTGCTCCTGACAGATTTCTTTGACAGAACAACTAATTTTCTAAGTAAAAGGCCGTGGACTTCAGGAAAGCATATGACTAGTTATGCTGGAGAAAACTGAGCCTGAGCGAGTCTGGAACAAGGTAAGGAGGAGATAACAGCAGGTTACATTGCGTGGAAAATTATGGGCGTAAGGAGTGGAGTTTCTCCATGGTAGGTCTTTGAAAACGTACAGTATTTTCATGAGCAATTCTGGCACTAAGACAGTCATTAAGTTAAACTTGCAGATGGTGTAAAGCTATGATGCTACTGCCAATAAAGAGTTAGACTGTATCCAAAAAATATTGATGGAAAATGGTGGCTTGAGAACAACAGTAACAGATGCAGGGTGACATCCACCTGTACAAAATACTGGCACTTACGACCAATAGCTGTAACGTCTGCCATAACCTGGAGTCTCTCGGGAAGGAGAGAGATGCGGGAATCGCGGGTCCCTGGGAGAAGGACATGGGTCAGCTGCCAGATGCAGCCATGAAAAAAGCCACTGAATCCAAGCGCCCCCCGAAAAGCTGCTCACCTGCGAGCTGCGGTGTCAGTGCGGCTGCTGGTGCTCGCACGAGTATTTCACCAGGGCTGCGTGGGAGCCGTGCACCGTGCCTGCTGTTTTTCCATACGGAATTGTAAGCATTTATAAAAGTGGCCAGGAAGGTTACAAACTGAGCAATAATGCTGGTCTCCAGTCCTGCTCCACTCCCGTGTGTGTGTTTGTGTAAATCTATTGCAGAGTGTCCCCACCAGTTTCTTCTCTCTATTTGCACTTCAAAGGGTATTTGCAATATCTTTCCTCCCTGGTACGGCCCTTACTGCATAACAAATAGCATAGTCAGTGATTACTGCTTGAACCCAGTGACTACCGGTCCAACATGGCTTACAGATTTAGTTAAAATGGAAGCTTCATGTGGGAATTAATAGAGACTTGTCAGGAATACGCACAACGTCAGTCACTTTCAGCTAGTGCTTTGCATGCAGGATGGGGCAGAAGGTTCACTGTGCTGTTTACTGACGCTGCGAGGTGGTCAGAGTGCTTCTGCTTTGTGCATGGACAGAGCCAAGGAAATAAATCCCCAGAGGGGCAGTGATCTGCTGTGGGATTCCCGTTTACTGAAACTGATGGTACTCTCTTGTCTTCCCATGTTTTGAAAGCGCACACCCAGCGTACCTTCTGTGCTAATCGGGTGGGTCAAACAGCCTTATTTCCTTCTTTCCTCAAAATCTCATTCCCCTACCAGGATATTCTCAACACCATGCCAATGCCTCCTCCAGCCTGACTGGTCTTTCTTAGCCGACCAGACCATTCATCCCTTGTGCTTGCAGACTTGCCTTCCGACCTACAGCCAGCTGAATGTAAACGCAAGCCCTGTGTGCTGCTCCTGGCTGCTTCCATGCTTCATGTCTGCAGGTCTTGCAGGACACGTGAGAACCTGAGAACCAGAAGACAGCTCGTGATGATAAGGTAAAGCCCCCAAAACAGCAGGAAAAATGAAAACAAGAAGCAACGACAAAACATTTTTCCTATGAGCAGAGACTGAGAAGCCATGTGGGTTTAAAGGGGGAGTCAAGGAGAAGGGAAATATGACAGAAGTGACTAAAACATGTGGGGCTTGAAGAGACGTGTCAGAGGCCAAAAGACAACCCATGAAATTCAAATTACATTTTGCACAGTCTGCAGTTTGCTGGGGGAACTTGCTGATACATCAAACTGTTCAGGCCAAGAAACCAGTCCGATTTTAGGGCAAATCAGAGTTTCTGTAGTTACTGATAAAGATTTCTGAAGAATAGCATTGTCATTCATCAGGAATTAAAACAGTCAGTAGCAGAAAGCATCTGAGCGAAAACAAAAGCGTGGTGAAAAGACCACAGCTGACCTTACCCATGAGTACCCTGCACTTCTCTCTGAAGCGGCTCTTGGTTTTTTTCTGCCTTATTTCACCTCCAAGCACATACATTCCCTCTCCTCTGTCTGTAACCTCTTCTCGGTACAGTTTCCCCTTCTGCAGAGTAGGCAGTGGAGCCTGTGGGGAAAAAAGGCTGTAAAAGGAGGGGAAATGGTGACATCAGTATATCTCTTTTATCTCACTTCTGTTGCTCTGTGCATGTGATGAAGCTTTGGGTAACTCGATTTATCTTCCTGTGCTTGATGTCAGTGGAGATCACACGAAGCAGGCCGCTCTGCAGGCTGCAGTGGCTCTGGTGGGTAAGGCGTTGGCAGCACTTGGTTCCTGCCGACAGCAAGGGGCAGATACATCGCTGGCGTGGCTATGGCATGGCTGTGGTGTGGCTATGGCAGTGTCTGGCTACGGATGCACAGCGCATCAGGCAGAGATACAGGGTGTCTCAGGTCACCAGCAAGGAGACTTCAGAGGAAGCCATCACAGCGATTAAAAGAGGGACAAGAGACAACTGTCCTCTCACTTCCAAGAGGCGCAGTCACAGCCCAGCAAGTGGTGACAGTGCACTGGGACACAGGACTTGGCAGGGACTTCAGACAAAGCTGCGACTGGCATGGGTCAGACCATCTTCTGTCGTCCACATAGACGTGCCGAAGTCAGGATCTAGAGAGGGCTTGGGCTGGACCTCCTCTCCGAAGTGTGAAGGACTGTTGTGGTCAGGACTCAGAGCTGGTGGGGAAGGCTGGGGTCCAGCAGAGTAGTGATGCTTTGCTGCCCCCAAAGTGGCCAAAACTGGAGCATGCTGTGTTGCACTGCCTGGGTTAAATACTCCTGCAGCTACACCAGGACTCAGTGAAAGTTTCCACCTACCTGTGCAAATACCTGTTTCTAATGTAGTTTTAAATTATATGCAAGGGTTCTCCAATCAAGACATTTATGGATAGGTATACCTGCTTTTGATTCTCCCTAGGTGAATTTGAACTTCATACACACAGATATATATGCTTTACATCACGTTGTGCTGTATTTTATTTTGTGTAAATACTGTATTTAACACTTTTGTATGATAAATGCACCTACAAATACCAGTTACCTCTGTCTCCTCTCCCTCCAAATTTCTAAATGAGCCAAAGGACAAATTAGAAGTTAGGTCAATGAGTCACTCATACATCTTTGCAGCAAGAGTGAAAAGCTTTTTCAACTCTCAGGGAGTCCTGGAGAATTGTGAGCCTGGTGCCCCCATTATTATTTTACTTTTCTACTCTTATTTGAGAAAAAAACTCACATGAGCAGGGAAGAGCTCAGTTCGACACTAAGCAAAGGTTTTCTTCCAGTAGTATTTAGAGGACTCTAAAACACATGGCATATTGAGGAGGAATAGTCTAGGGACTCCCATTAGTTCATTTGACAAGAACTTATTTGATGTCACCATTGTACTTCTACACCGTCTTGTTTTAAGGACGCATGTAAGAGAAAAAAAGTCAATGGATTTCCCCATTTTTCTACTCTGTGCAACAAGCTGCCTCTGCTGTGAGAGATGCTGGAGGAGCCTCTGGAAGCACACTGACACCACCCCATCTGTCTCTTCTGTCCAGCCCTCTGCAGCCTCCGTACGTACAGACCTGACACTGATATTTCAGGCCAGCATTGATTTTTCTCTTCAAACTTGAATAACTGTGCCCAAACACACAATGTACTTTGTTTTAGCTGATCCTACCTCATTAGCTCTTGCTAACTCACACGTCCGACACAGGGACCGCTTGGGCCAGGGCTTTCTGTTTATCCAGACTGAATAGTGCTTAAGGACTTCAGCTGCTCTCAAAGGAGCCCACCCAGCACCTGATGGGGTAGAGCATCTCAGAATGAGCAGAACTATCAGTGTCACCTAACGTAATCATAACTCAAAGTCTTCTGCTGGAAGATGCCCAGTGCTGGCATCAGAGCAAACCTGGTTAACTATATTTGACGGAATTTGCAGCTTTCACTGCAAATAGCCAGGTCTGTAGGCAGCTGCATCATGGAGTCGTCTTCTAGCTCTAGCCTGGCCCTCACCAGGTTCTGTGTTTGAGTCCTCACGGGAACCTGGTTCTCTTCATCTTTCCTCAGCTGAATCCGCACACTGACTCTGTATTTAAGTTTCAAAGCCACCCCTCCAGTGCCCCTTCTCTTTCCCAGAGGCTGGAGGTCTCACAGCCTTGCCCATCGCCCCATCCAAGCTCAGAGTTCAGGGGTAAGATGTTCTCATTTACACCTGACATCTCTGGCAGTGGGTGCTGGCAGCAGCTGATAGATACGTCACTGATTCAAAAATGATCGATCTTGAGCTTAGATTGCCCAGGTAAAAATGCACAGCTCGATAAGGTCAGTAAAGAAGCCTGTTTGCCATTTCATGCCTCAATTTCCTGTTCAACAGCAAAACTGCTCTTGAGTTTTCTTTAGAATTGGGTCCTGATTGTGTCCATCAGGGTTTGCCTCTCACGTGTTTTCTTTCTTCTTAAAATCCCATGCTTTCTCTTTTTCTCTGGTGTTTTAAATCACTGTTCCCTAAAATTATCAGGAAGAGAGTTTGGCAGGTATTTCAGGCCCCTTTGCCAGGCAAGCCCTCACACCACCCATAGGTGAATGGCTGCAGCGTTTTGTCCTCAGCTCCTTGACGTGTCAACCAAGCTGGAGGTAAAATGCCGGCTGGAAAGGCTGACAGCCCAGGAAATCACATAAAGGCATTCAGAGCTCAGTACAGAGAACAGGCAGTATGAAAACATACAGTACAGTGTGCGTAGTCCCATTTCTTTGATATCTAAAGCCTAGAACAGCCCATCTCCATGAACACAGTGGGTGTCGTGTTTGGTAGTGGTGTGTATACATCAGCATTATTTAAAAGAGTTGGACGAGCCCCCAGAAGGAGTTTGCTGATGCCAAACATCCGTCTCCCTCTCCGGGTTCTTCAGTGCTGAGGGATTTTATTTCAGCCTTGCTCTCTCAGGAGCTCAATACCCAGCAAAGGACGCTGACAGAACGCCCACTGAGTGTTTAGCAGTATTTAGTTTCGTACCCCATTTACAAAGGGCTGAAGTCAGCAGGCTGGGTAAAGCCCGTGAGACAGAAGGCTGTGTGGGGAAGTGCAGAGGGGGTGCACAGAGTCAGCCACACCAGTGCAGGGAGCATTTTTTGGTTTGGAACAGTGGGCACTGCCACAGCCTGCCGTCTTCTGGCTGCCTCTTATGGCCGTCAGTCATTTCACATAAAGAAAGAAGGAAAAAAATGGTGTGCAAAAACACGTGTGGCCTGAGCACTGGTACTCCTTAAGGCTCTCCCTGTTTGTATTGTGTGGACACCACACTTCTTAGCTTGTCTGAAATTAATAAGAGGAAAAGACAACTAATACGATTCTGCAGTATTACTGCCCTGAACTTGCTGCATGCTTCTCTTCCACCCTAAAGAACAGAAGACGGGACGTTCCCAGGCGTAGTGACGGTTTAGATTTTGGAGTACATGGTTGTCTTTGACCAGAAAGAAAGAGAAATGACACCCCTGTCACACCAGTCCCGTTGCTGCACAACTTGCTGGGAACTCCAAGAGGGCTGTAATCCAAGAAATAAAGTCAGTGGATATCATCTAGGCCTTACGCGAGAGACCCTACTTTGTAGATCCTGTTATGATGGATGAAGATTCATTGCACATCAGAAATCTGTGGTTACTTTAAAATCACTTATAATGTGATCATGGGTTATATTATTGGATGCAGGGTAGGGCAATACATCCTCGTTATAGGACATACTGTTGCCCTGTTTCATTCTAATAGAGCCACACAGAAACTCATAGAGTCAGGGATCAGGAACGCAGATGGGGTGTGCAGAGTGGAGGTTTGTGTGCTGAGCACAGCAGCAGCGACGCAGGGAAACTCAGCCATAAAAGGGCAATTTTATCATTGTGTATGTAGGGAGGAGATCAGTGAGGAGGAGAAATGTTGTGTCTGTGCTGTTGAAGGCTGATGAAAATCTAATGAGAATAAAAAAATATAGAAAAATCCTGTCCGGTCAATAAACCGCCCTGCAGTGAGACATTTCTGGTTTTGGTTTGGGTTTTTTTTTCCGAACGCAGAAATGACAACAATAATAAGTCATCACTTTCGTTAGTAACAATATCCAGTACTAAGGTGGTTTGACACCTACAGGAAAAGACACTGCAGGAACGAGTGGCAGGGCACCAATAGTCACCAAATACAGACCACGTGTGATTGGGAACAATTGGCCACGAGAACTGTTTGTCTGGGAAGAAAACGTGAAGAGGAATACGGAGAAAATGCAGGCTTATCCCAAAGCATATGGAAGATCTTTTGTCAGTCTCGGCTGTGCCTGCTTGTCTTGCACTTAGTTACACCTGCAGTGTTACGGCAATGGAGCTCACTGCTGAGCTCGCACTCGCCGCGCTCACACGTGCCCTGCTAGCTGCTCTCACTAGCAGGGGGGGGTGAAACCCTGTTACTTGAGGATTTTCACCTCGTGTATTTATATCCTTAACTCATTAAAATGTAATTGTATTTCAAAAGTGCTTTCTCATTGTGAAACCAAATGAGCACGATGGTAATGGGATGTATTTTTTTCGTTTGGAATATACACAGCAGGTGATTAGCCTGCTAATGGGATCTTTGGGTTCGGAATTGGGGCCACATTATGTCGCACCCTGTGAACACCCACAAATGCATTTTTAATTTCCCAGAGGCAGCCCGGATCCTGCTGGGCGCTGGCCGTAGCTGCTGCGGCGCTGGCAGCCGGCCGTGCAGCCGAGCGGGCGGGCGGGCGAAGCCTCTCCGTTCTGCCGAGCGCGGCCAGAGGCGCCTCACGGCACACGAGCCCATCTGCAGCACCAGCCCTTCCGCTGCTAATTGATAACTGGCATTAAACACAGCTAATTGGCGTGTGCCCCTCCTCAACGTATTATTTTGGCATAATTAGGCAACGTAAGCTGTAGCTTTCTCAAAACACACACGAGCACAGCAACAACCGGGAAAGGTTATATTTTCTTCCTCACAAGAAAATAACTCATTAATGCAAATGTGTTTGGCATCTGTGCTTTAGCTTGCCACAGGCAAAAGAAAGGAGTCAGGTTCAATGCAAGTTTAATTGCTACAAACGCTTTTCAGGGCCCTCACGAAAACGAGGTGACTCATCCCTGCTATTGAGCTTTCCAAGCCATCGCGAGCCAGAATGTGTGGAGTAGATACAAAAAGGATAAAGAGAAAGTTTAGAAACAAATACAGCCTTAGCTGTAACAACCCCCGAAGCCCTTCGGCTGATTCGCAAGGCAGACGAGGCCGGGTTTCAGCCCCACCTCATTTACAGCGGAGGCTCCCACCCTCTCCCAGATCCACCCGCACTGGGACCTGGGCCCCGATGGGGGGTGCACAGCGGAGGGCTCTGCTCTGGGCTGACGGGAGCGGCTTGGCTTGCTTCTGGGGGGAAAGGGCATGTCTCCAGCTTTACAGGCTGGAAGCGAGAAAGGAGGAACAGGGAGGAAAATAGAAGGAAAAAAAAGTTAGAGAAAGAATATCAGAGATGGAAAGAAAGAAGGACAAAGAGAGCAAGGGAGACAAAGAAAAGAGAGCAAAAGTAGTACAGAAATAGAGAAAAAAAGAAAGACAAGTAGAAAGTGCTTCCAGCAATGCAGATGGAACTGGATATAAACCAGAAAGAAACCAAAGCTATAGAATGATACACGTTTTTAAGCAAAACTCACCGCTGACCTCAGATAACGAGAAACAGTTCAAGCCAAATAATGGAAAATCAATGGGGGTAAAAGAAGAACCCAGGAGAGTTTCTGCAGAAAGTGTTCCTTGAAGTAAAAGAGGCAATAAAGAGCTGAAGTCACCTTTGCTTAGAAATGTGTGTGAAAAATGTAGAGAAATGATGGACGCTTTTCCTTAGCACATAGCATGCAAAAAGGGAAGTTTTTTTTTTTTTTCCCCTGTATCAGTAGAAAGACAGAAGCTTTTCCTTTCTTGGACAAGGGTATTTCTAGAAAGCTTCTACCTCACACTGTTTTTGTAACATACATGTACTGGTTCAAGTGAACAATAAAAAAATGTTAAAACCTGGTAGAACAAATAAGCCCAATAAAGGATATAGCTCTGGCTAGCTGTAGGGGTTGTTAGAAATACAAATACTAAGAATTTTACTACCCAAATAACCCACACATTTAAAATTTGCCTTCATTTCAACTGGTAATAGAACCTGGAGAATAAAATTGTAACAAATCCTGCAAAGATGTGATTCACCATTTAAAAATGGATTCTTGCTCAAAAATATTGTATGAATTATCATTTTACTGTCTACTACATTCTACAATATTTTTAAATCAAACAAAAACTAATTTGAAAACAAAAAGATTGAAACACTTCTTTCCAAAATCTCGAAAGAGGATGTTTCACCAGCATCTGAAATCTTTCTGCCATAGTGCTTTTGTGTTTCTTTTTCCAGAAGCCAAGGTTTGGTGCAATGGACATACTTCACTAAGGCTTTTTATTTCATTTTATTTCCATCTTATTTTTCAAAGGATGCATGTGGATACTGGGAAAACAGCATAAAGGAATGTGTTTTTTTCCAACAGAAGCCTCAGGAACGAGTTTTTGCAGTCCTTACAGTAAAAATGTTGATTATTCTCTCTATAAAGAGAATGTTTGGCCATTGGGGATTGCTTCCACGACCAAAGTTCAGCCTTGGCTTCACTTCTGGAGTACTGTGTCTTAAATTGCAAGAGACAGCAAAGACAAGAACTCTCAGTTGCTTCTCTCTCTTTCTTGTTCTAGCAGAGACTTCCCCCAAAAGCAGCGATACGGCTGCAAACAGAGCCCGGGGAGGGGGTGATAAAGTGCCCCACGGAGTTTCAGCTAAGGTGCCCTTCCCGGCCTCTTACACCCCACGCCACGAGCGCACGAGTCACCGCGCCCTCCTGCCTCCTGCCCTGGCCGGGAGCCCCCATGCCCACCAGCACCGGCCCTGGGGCTGGGCTGGTCCCAGCACGGCGGGACGTGGGGCAGGGGTCTGCTCCCACCGGGGGCAGCGAGCTTCAGGGAGGGCAGGCAGGTTGGGAATTGGCTCCAGGCAAAAAAGTAGTGGGAACAGCAAAGGTAATGAAGAGATGAAGAGGGACCAGCACGTGTGAAGTATGAGATAAGGTGGTTTGACAGCTGTATTTTGAGAAGATGGAAACATGTTGGGGAAAAATAGAAAAACACTTTACAACCATTTCAAGGAGGTTTTCTTTGTTGTTTCTTGTTGTATTTCTGAAGTCACTAAATTGTGTGTACCTTAGACATACAAAGCAAGCAAGCTTGGCAATGTTTAGGAGATAATAAAGGACACCACAGAGTCTGCGTACTGTATTTGAACGGTGTAAATTATATTAATTATATGAAATGTAAAGTTCTTGTGCCAGAGGAAGCAAACTTGTTTGCACTGGTTGAGAACCTGAACACACTTCCTGAGTTCCTGTGCGGCTTTCGTATTTCCCTACAGTTACAGCAGTTATAAATTGTGAAAAGAAAAAGAAAATCTTTCGATTTCAAGGGCTTATGATATTTTTTTAAGAGCGGCATTACAGAAGAACACGCGGTAGGAAGCTGTATGGCTCCGAGCCCCCATTTCGGTCCAGCAGGTGAACCACAGCTGTAAGAAAGAGCCGGCAGAGGTGAGCAGCGCGTGGGCTGGCAGGCGGCTGCTGCTGGCACCCTGCCGGTCTCGGTCTGGGTCTGGGGACGTTACCCGGCCGCCAGGCTGTGGCCAGCTCTCATGAACGGCTCCCGCGGAGCCCCGACAGCAGGCGACTGGAGACACGAACACCTGGAGACTTTCGGGGTCCCAAGCTGCTGAGCTGCTGTGGAGCAGGGAAGCCAGGGAAAGTGGCACAACCCCCCCCCCCCCCCAACCAGAGGAAACAGCTCTGGGGTGACACAAAGCCCAACTGAACCTGGCTGCTCCGGGAGCCCGTTTGCTCAGACATGGCAGGGCCGACCGGAGAGCAGCTCTCCGCTTCAGGAGCCGCCTTGGGCTTTCTGCAGGACGCTGGCAGCAGCTCGGCGCAGCGCAGCGGGACAGGCTGCCCCTGCCCAGCCTCTGGTCCAGAGGACCAGGTTGTCGCCTCTGCGGGGATTTCCTTTGGAGAAGCTGGGGTCTGGTCCCGTGGGTTTGGGGCATGTTCATGAGTGGATGTGCTTCCTGGCTGGGGGTTAGAATTTATTACATTTGCTTCCAAGAAGGTAGAAATATATGATAAGAAAACAGTATAATTCACTGTTCCAGTTTAAATACTGCTTCATTGTGAGATGTAGATCTCATACTAGAAATGAAAACTGAGACAGACAGTGTTTGACTTTTGATTAGTCATAATAAAATTTTCCAAATCCTCAGAGTCACTTTTCCTTGAGATGCTAACTTTAAAAACTTGTGAAGGTATTTTAAAAACTTTTGACAGTATTTTAAACAGATTGAGACTGGAATCTTTTTCAGATATCACAACTGATGTTTCCACCAGGCAAGACAACTTCAGTCCCATCCTCCATAACCTCTGCTCTGTATTCAGACTAGATATAAGGAAGAAATAGTTTATGATGGGGGTGGTGAAGCACTGGCAGAGGCTGCCCAGAGAGGTGGTAGAAGCCTCATCCCTGGGAACACTCCAGGTCAGGCTGGACGGGGCTCTGAGCAGCCTGATCCAGCTGAAGCTGTCCCTGCTCGCTGCAGGGGGTTGAACTAGATGGCCCATGAAGGTCCCTGCCAGCCCAAACCATTCCGTGATTCTATGATTCAGCTTTTGTGAAAAAAAAAAAAAAAAAAAAAAAAATCAAAAAAGAATCAATGCAACTTTGAACAATGTGGATTAAAAAATAACTTAATTGAGAAACAATTTGCACAGCAGCAACTGCTCAGCCTGTTCTGCAGTCCTACGCCGAGTGCGTGTGAGCAGCTGCAGGTCAGCACAAGCTTCATTGCCCTTTTCTGAGCTGCCTCCAAATGAAGCAGCCCTAGTCGGAATTGGTATAAATGCACTGATAGGATTTTGTGCCTGAGATAACACACTGCAAAGCCCTGTGACACCTACACTGGAGTAGCACGTACCACCCTGGTGAATAATGCATTGAGCCAGAAGCACCTGCAAATTCTGTGTGACAAATTCCTTTTGCTCCTAGTCATTTTCCTTTAAAAAACCAAAAAGCATGCAGACTGCAGATTGTACTTCAGCCTGTGCAGACTTTAAACTAGCTGTCTCTTATTTGGGGACTGATGCATGCTATGGGTGCCCAATAGCTTTACTCTAAAACCAGGAGTAATAAAAATTCTATTTTTCCATAGAATGAGAAAGGGGATTGATCTTCTGTTTTGAAAATGCTGATTTATGTTATCCCGTTCCCAGTCTTCTGCAATGTGACCAGATTCTCGAACTGTGAGATGACTTTGTGAAGCCAGCAATGAAATCCATTCCGCTGGCCATGAATGACTCTGGAGTGACAAAGTCCAGTCCTTTACTGCTTGTCAGGCATCTGTCTGTCTGTCACTACAGCCCTTCTTTGTAGGACCGTTGGTGTAACTGGTCATACTTGATATAACCGCAGAGGCAGTCTGATTCTTAAGTCAAAAAGGATCTTCCCAGACACGTTATATGTCAGCATCGTGGAAGTGTTCCTTGTTGTCGTACTCAGCTGGGGGATGGAATGGCAATGGATGCCCGCCTAGAACTTCACAAAGCATCAGAAACTGGGTTAGGCAGGTGGCCAAAAAGTGACCATGACGTCTCATAACAAAATCTGCAAGGGATTGTCAAAAGAACTGCATGTCTTCCTTTAAATACAAATACTTCAAGTCAAACTTTCATTTACAATTTGATGAGAAAATCTGTTCCCTATCTTATTTTGTCTTTACTTCTTGTGTCTCTAATGGAAGCAAAAGACGGGAGCAAAGATGGGAGCAAAGGTAGGAGACAATGAATACAGAGAGGAGAAAATAAAAAAGTGGAAGAACACAGACACGTCCCTGAGAAACCTGTGCGGTAAATCGTGCACATTATGATGCACATCATGATGCACATAGCCACTGTTCTGATATATCTCATCTGTAAAAAAAAAATTGCAAATGGTATCTCAACATTATGTAGAGAATGAACCTTGTTTGCGGCGATCCTGGGCACACTCACTGAGCACTGAGCAAAGACTGAGAGAGGCTGTTTCATCATCTGCATCAGCACGATGGGAACAAACAGCAATGTGAAACCAGGAGAAGTATGACAAAAAAAGTAGATTTTAAGACACAAAATGATCATTCTACAAGTAGCAGGAGAGTTACACATGAGGATGCTGTATTTTTGGATTACTGAAGGGGATGTTAAATTCATATTCGCAACTGCGAGGTCCCGAGATCTTGATTAAATACACAGAAATAGTGGGTTTATCTGCATGCTTTCACTCACTTTTCCTGATACTTTCCTTTGATAGAACCTTTAATGTTAAAGGTTTTTTCTCAAGAAAATGTAAAGCACATTTTAGGACGCCAACTTTGACAGATGTTCAGTATCCCTTCCCTTCCCTTCCCTTCCCTTCCCTTCCCTTCCCTTCCCTTCCCTTCCCTTCCCTTCCCTTCCCTTCCCTTCCCTTCCCACAGACATTAGAACTACTGATTTAATTATTTTTTATCTTTTTTTTGGTAAAATTAGTGGAGTCAGACTTTTGGGAAACAGGGAGTTAGGAAGGGATTACCCCTTCTGCAAACACATCAGGAGTCCGGGTCTGGCCCAGGGGCAAATCCCTGCTCTGCCCGCTGGGGTGGCCCAGCAGGGGACATTAAAACAGCTTTGGAAGATTAACCCTGTGCTTGTTGTGCTCCCTTGAAAATCTGGCTGATGGAAGTGTCAAGGTTTAGCTCCAGAAACACAATTAGCGGAGAAAACAGGACTTTCAGCAAATGGCATTTTGATGGATTAAGGAGGGATTACTGCCTTGTATCTAAGAGCTCTCAAGAAAACAACGTTACAAAAAATAAAAAAGCTGAGAAATTAACTTGTTTTCCACTGGAAGTAGATTTGTTTGCCTTCACTGCCATCTGCCAACTCTTGCCTATTTTATAAACAGGAAAACTAAAACAATAATACAAACCACTCAGGAAAAACTGGGCTGTGAAGCTCATTATTCAGGCCTGGTCATGAAGTGGGCTGATGGTCAGAGAGCTGCCAGCAGCTATTACTTTTCATGGGGCTTGATAAACCTCCGCTGTGCAGGTTGGTTCGATGCCCTCCCCAGCTCTCCGCAGGGCAGAGCAGGGACCGTGGGGTCACTGGTGGGGGTACGGCACCAGGAGCCCCCCCAGCTCCTCCTGCTGACGCCTGCCCTGTGCTCCCCCCATCCCTCCCGCCAGAAGCCGAGGCTGGGACGGGGCGCCGTGCACTGGGGGACTCTGGCTGGGTCTGCTCTCCTCCCACCAGCCCTCTCTGTCCTTCGTCCCCTTCAAACCCATTTGAAATCCTCCTCTCGGTGATCCTGGGGAATGATCCTTGGTCCGTGTGTGGTTGGCCGGCTGGTCCCGTCGGCTGTGGGACTGGCTGGGACAACGGCAGCCTCTGCTGCGCCCTGGCTCTGCACCCCTCCTCCTCCTCCTTGCCATCAGGAAGCCTTTGCAAACACCCGCCGTGTTCGCTCTGCAGTAACCTGTGGTGTGGACTATGTGTGTGCATGGCACGAACACAGCGGCGCAGAGGCGATGCTTTCAGTAAGCTTCAGCTCTTCCCATCTCTCTTTGCCCTTCTCCTTTTCTGGTGGCTGTTATTCAGTTAAGGTCAGACTAAAACTTTCCACTCAAGTGCACTATGTGCTCTAGCATCCCAGGGAGGAAGCATCGCATTAGTAAAATCACATTTAGGATTCAGGATCCCTCTTCAAAAGAATCTGTAAAGTTTTTAACAAGGGTAACCAAACCTTTTATTTTCTCAGTGGGCCACAAAAAAATACTGCTTAAGGTTATTAATTTTCTCACAATATGACTCTCAAACGCTGGATGAAAAAGAATTTATATTCCAGGCAGTGTGTTCATTTTAATTATGTTTACCTTCCCAGTCTTTCTAAATCAGACTTGATTGCATTTAATAAGGGCTTTAAATGTGTCTTAATAATGTTTGGAATTAATACTGGTTTGTGAGTATCTGAGGATGGTAGGTCCCCAGGAGACCCTCTGAAATCTTGTTGTGATAAATAATCTAAAGCAACCACCTGTGATAAGAAATATTTTGCATTTTTTTCATCTATTTTCTATGCTGATAGTATTTTTTTACTGTGTCCACATAGCAGAATAGCTCTGGCAGCAGCAGGCAGGAACAGCCGTCAGTATATTAAACTGTCTAATAATTTTTTATTTCCTTCTGACTACCATTTGTGTGTGCCTTTCTTAATAACACTTTCTGTCTGTGAAGGCACACGGCAGTGTGAGGTATGCAGCAACAACACAGCCCGTAGAACGCGACTCCAAACCCCATGGCTCTCGCTTGCCCGGCTGCCCGGTGAGGACACAGCCCTGCTCCTGCTGAAGATGCACAGGGGGGTTCTGGGAACCTCACAGCCACCTTCCCCCACCAGTGACACCGCGAGAGGCTGAAATTGCCCAGGCGGTCAGTGGGTTCCAGTAGGGAGGATGTAACGGCGCTGGGACTGATGAGGAAAAAGTGACTGGTGGCGGGTTGTTGATCTGAGAGGAGCTCGGGCGAGGTCAAGGGGGAGCAGAGCTGGCAAAAAGGCGTGTTCAAGGAAGGAGAAAACAGGCAATAGGCATGAAATTGTGTGGAGAACGAACGGGGGCTTTTACTCCGGTGGGAGTCGAGGTGTCTACAGGTGCTGAGCCAGCCTGTGGGCTGCAGGGGGGTCCCCTGGGACAACCCTCTGGGCTCTCCAGCAGGTCTGTGTCCAAAAGCCCCGCTGCGAGCAGCAGAGTAGGAAGGGACGGGTTTGCCAGGAGGAGCGAACTCGCACCTGACCACTAAGTGCGGCAGCGAGGAAGGGAGAAGGAAGCAGAATTGGAAGCCAAAGGCACTTCTGCGTGTGATTTGCCAGGTTCCCCTACAGCAAAACAACCACCCATCAAAGTGACACCAGTAATACTCATATAATTGTGCAGTAACATTACTAAGAATTTTATTGATTTTATTAACTAATTGAGGTACTACCAGTTTTTGAAGGTGTGTTTCCCAACCTGTAAACAGTAAAACCATCTCGCTCAGTTACCTCTCTAGGCTGAGTCTGAAGGGGTAGACTCAGCCTTAGGGAGTGACACCTTCAGCTCGCCTTGTGTTGACCGCTCTGCCTTTATAGCCAGCGGGGGAAGAGAGAAACATGTGGTTCATCTACAGCCAGAGGTGCCTGAGCTAGGCCAGGTGATGGAGCTCCAGAGGTGCCTGTTTCTCCCCATGGGTTTCACCCCGTGGGTATCACCGGAGCATCAGTAGCTCCAGTGCAGACATTTGAAGTTATGTGGCCCACTGGAAGCGGGTGGGCTGACGGAGCCTCTTTAGCTCCGAGCCTGCCTGGTGAGCTGTTCAGCCAGTGCACAGCTCTTTCCCAGGGGCAGCTGGAAAGAAGAGAGAAGCCCAAGAAAAGTGGCAGAAAAAAAATTCTTATGATTTTATAGTAAGAAACCCCACAACTTTAAGCTTAAGTGCTCAAACGGCACAGCGTTGTCTGGGCTATGCTGCTTCAGATCTGCCTCAGACAAGCTGCTGTGTGAGAACCTGGCTTCCAAAGGTTGGGCTATCCGGTGATCCATAACCGCTACGGAGGCTTGTACAAGCAGGACTACCATTTTTTGCCGGGAAGTTTGCAAGATGTCGGAAGTGCATTGCCATATCTTCATGCTGCCTAAATTAGTTACAGATGCACCTTTATGTAGTAGCAACTAAAACATTCAACCTATTAAGGTACAAATAGGGCAGAAAATGTTGTTTCTGATTGTATAATTTTCTGTGCAATAAATGGAAACCCTTTTTGTTAAGGTCTGTTGACTAAATGTTAACCCTTTTGTCTCATAATACTATGTAGTGACATAAATGAGCCATGTTATATGGAATTAGGGTTAAACTGCAGAGAAACAAACTACAGCCATAAAAGATTGGAAAGTTTTCAAAAAGAAATGGGGACCTTGAGAACAGTAAATAAAGTGGCCATGTCTAGCTGAGCTTCTGGAGGAAGAAGAGCAGCACCTGGGACTCCAGACACCTGATCACATTCACTCTGCTTCATGTGAAGGCTCCCCATGAGGAACCAGCCAAGACATGCAGAGTTTTTGAATTCCAGAAACTTAGTGCTTTTGCACATACACAAGCCTGCATTTGTCTATTTTCTCCTATTTTATACTTACTTATTTCTGCTCCACTTTTGTTCTACCTTCTGTTCTGACATCCTTGGACCACTTGCAAATACAAACCTCCTACCTGGCAGGCATCCATGAGTCGATGCCTTCAGCAAGTCTGACCCTAGGTATGAGATCTGACAAATGATTTCTTCCCTGTGAGGGCGGTGGGGCCCTGGCACAGGCTGCCCAGGGAAGCTGCGTCTGCCCCCTCCCTGGAAGTGCTCCAGGCCAGGCTGGATGGGGCTGGGAGCGACCTGGTCTGGTGGGAGGTGTCCCTGCCCAGGGCAGGGGGGTTGGAACTGGATGGTCTTCAAGGTCCCTTCCAACCCAAACAGTCTGTGATTCAGCGATTCTGTGATCCTACGAAATCCCTTCTGAAGCTCAGCCGCCACCTCTTCCACACTCCTGGGCTGTGGCTGCAAAGCCCGGGGAGGCACGTCCCGAGCGCGGGGAGGCGGTGAGCAGGAACGTGACCTGTGGTTTGGATGTCCAGATGCTAAGACGACGTCCAGCCTTGTGCAGCAAGGTTTGGGATGCGCCGTGAGTCGCGCCCTCAGCCCAGGTGGCTCTGGACAGGCAGCGCCGTTTGCCCAGGCAGCTCTGTGAAGCACAGGGTCTCCCTCAGTGCTAGCCCCGGCTTGCAGCGGACCCATGGCAATCCAGCGTGCTGGCGTGCCCTTGCTCAGGGCTCGGCAGCCCAGACCTTGCTGGGGGTGCAGGACGCGCTGCGGTCCCTCTCCTGTCCAGCACCTGGCTCCCAGGAGAGCACAAAGTGGTCTCAGCTGTGCTGAAAACGCAGTTATCCCCCTTTGATGTCACAGGGGGCTTCAGGAATAAATCGGTGTTATTGACGACTGTTAGTCATCTAATTCTGTGACGCTTTAAGAAACAAGGGAAAAGGAGATTTATGTCTCTGATGTTGGCTGCGCAGAGAAACCACTTCACAGAAGGATGAAACAACACCAGTAAACTCAAGTGGTTCTCAGGTCCTGAGAGATCAGCAGCCCCATGTCACCACTTCAGCCATGAATTACCTTTATTCTTTGTTTTTAATTTCCTCTCTCATGCAGATATCACTGAGCTTTTTAATACCCTTCTTCTGATCTCCTACACAGAAAAGCTTGTGCTGAGTAATTTCTGGCTATTTTACGGTCCCTGTGAATCCTGCAACTCTCCTCCGAGAGGACGTTTATCCTGTGATTGCAGCTCTCAGCCCCAGGGAGCACCAGGAACTGCAGAAACTTTCACCCCAAACGAAGAGGATGAATTGGCATTTCCGGCTGCAACAGTCCAGCCTGAGGTACAGGACCGTTGATTTGGCAAAGCCAACCAGATTAGGAATTCCTGATACGCAGGCTGGAGGTTAAAAGGAAATTCAGGGACTTCAAAGGAAATATTTATGATCTTCAGCTGTGTATGGACAACTAGGTAGCCGATACATCCAGGGCACATCCTTTAGTCTCATCCTTGTTTCCTTGTTTCTTTCTCTAACAAAGTTTTCAAGTCACCAAAAGTAATTAAAACCCCCCTCTTTAGTTATATTGAAAAAGTCCAAAATTCACAAGAATATTATGAAAATAGATACATATGGATGAATAGCCAAACTGATTTGCAAAATGAGTAGATCACTGATTTTGTTTAATTTTTGTTGTCTGTTAAGTTTTAATGAGATTTAGAATTGTAGAATCACCAAATAATTTCGGCTGGAAGGGACATCTGGACGTCCAGCTCTGCTCAGAGCGGGGCCAGGTGAGATCAAGTTGCTTAGAGCCGTGTCTGCTCTTGTTATAAATTATTACTTACCCCCCAGAAGGGGAAAGGAACAGTGTGCTGATGCTACCCATTACTAACTCTGTCTCAAGAAACAAACAAGCCCCCAACCCTTCAGTTAGCCGCTCGCTGAACTGCAGCAAGACCACCTACCTGCCCATTCGGGTATACGACTACCTGTCACTGTCACCGGTCACCCATTAATGACTTGCAGCAGCTTATAAATAATAAAAAGGCTGTAAATATCTAAAATGTAATTCCTCCCCCACGAAAAAAAAAAGAAAGGCAGCCAGCTTCAGCGATGGGAGGGCAGTTCTGTTTCAGTCGATGCTGTAAGGAATCGGTCTCCAGCCCTGGTTCTTTTCCAGCTGGTGGGAGCAGGTGTTTTGCTGCCAAGTCCAGGGTGTCTGCAGGTCCCAGGCTTGCTCGACAGGGTGGGCTCTCCATGGGGCATGGGTGCTGCTCAGCCCCTGCCCGTGGGTGCTGTAGAGCCCCTGCCCAGGGTGGACGGGGGCTGCTGGGGGTGTCCTGGGTGGCACAAAGCAATCCCTAGGCTCACAACACAGTGTTTACAAGAAAGCTGGTATTTGGTTATGATTTCTGCAGGCAAGCAGAGCACACACGTTGCATTTTTACCCCACTTGATCAGGCAGGGCTGACCTCGGCTTCGCGGGAGCCTTCCTCTCTGCGAGCATCCCCCTCCCGGCCCTGCCCAGCACCTCACCACCCAGAAGTTTCGGTCCTGTCTGCTGCTGCCTGCTGCCGGCAGGTTTGCTGGGAGGGGGCGGCAGTGGGGGTACCCCACCTTCCTGACACCTCGCACCCGGGGGGGCCGTGGGTGCGCATTTGGGGATGACTCTGCTGACTCTGGAGACGGGCAACAGCAGGACTCTGCCAAAGGCTCCTCTAGCATCTCCCGAGACGTGAGAATACCCGTGAAAAGGGCAGAACCCTGAAGGCAGCACAGGGCTGCCCGAGCCTGGCCCGGCAGGCGCTTGGCTGGTCTAGTCACGCTGTCGGTGCTCTGCAACTCCCGCCTCTGGGAGGTAATAAAACCAATCTGGGGGACACAGTTATGGCCACACAATTGGTATTTACTGCTGTAAGGGTAGAGTTTTGCTTCTTCATCCTGTGGCAATCACTTATGCTAAGACTTTTATCTAATCAGTCCCAGAGTCCCAAAGCACAGAAACTTATTTATGACACTAATTATTTCCAAGACTTATTTTTCAATATGTTGTTATACAAAGCATGCCATCTGCTCCTGTTATCAAGGTCAGATAAAATATGGCAATTAGGACTTCTTAAATACAAGGGAATGATTTCTCTGCCATGTTCTCCTGCCACCAGCCCCCTCTCGCCGCCGTGGCAGGGCTGCAGGGTGAGATCCTGCAGCAGCAGCAGCAGCTCCTCCGTTTGCCCTGTGCATGGGCAGCATCACTGCTGCTCCCGGGGGTGCTCGTGGCCGGGGCCACCGCAGAGCGATGTCCTTGCTGGGAGGGGCTGAACTGCAGCTGCAGGACCTTGGTTTAGAGGAGATGTTAGACACAGAGAGAAACCAGGTGTGAAAGAGGGTTTTTTGGAGCTCCTTTAGCTGGCTCTGTGGATTTAGCAACCGGCTCCTCTCCAAAAGCTGGGCATGGGCCACGGCAGGCGCCCGCTGCCCGCAAAGAGGCCCAGATGGTTTGTCTCAGCCTGGGGATGGGTTTGCTCCGAAGGACCCACCACACGGACGGCTCGGTCCCACCACGCATCACCCCGGCACAGCCCCGCCGGGAGGAGAGCGGCTGCCCCGGCCCAAGGAGATCCTGTCCCCGCACCCCGGTTTCCTTTCTTTAACCAGGTGGCTGTCTCCCAGAAATCTTCTCAAAGGGAAATTAAAACAATCCTGTTATTCTTGCTCAAAGCCTGGGTATTCCAAGAACGAACGTGCAGTGTCAGCCTGCACGGCTGCCGGCTCGCTGCGGTCCCTGCACAGGAGAACTTACCCGTCTGCGTCCGCAGACAAGCTGATCTGCAATTTATTAGCGTGTGCAACGAGACAATGTTAACGGCAACGTTTAACAATAAAAATTACTTTTCATAAAAATCTAAGCTTGGGTCTGCAGAACAAATATTTTGGAAATTCAGTGTTTGTTCTACAGAAAATCCCCACATTTAGAACATTCATTTTTTCTGAATCAGAACTAAACATATACTTTTAAATTTTCAATTAAATTCATACGTCTGTGAATTTTTGTATGTGTGTATATACAAAATTGAGACAATCATACTTCATTAATCAACAGAATCATACCGATAAACCTTATTTTTGATATATTTAGATTTTAGCTATTGTGATTCTGTATAGTATTTATGAATTTGCATCATTCTTTTCTTATAAAAATAGTTTGGTTCACATATTTTTCCCTAAATAGTTTTGCCTATATTGACACATTCCCAGCAGATGCTTTTTTTGATGAAACAGCATTTTCTGAAAGGTTAAATTGGATGCTATTGGAAAATTTTCTGCCAGCGTTTCTGATGAGTCAGAGCAGTGATGTGAAATATTTTCATACAGGCTAGAAAGATCTTTGCAACAGCTTTTTGCCTTTTGGAAGGCAGATTTCTGAGTTGTTTCATCTTTCTTTCCTTTCCAGTGTGTTTATTTTGGACATGCCGTGGGGCTGCTGAATTTGAAATAGTCTGTAGCAGACTCAGGGGACAAACAGTTCCCTTGGATGATAACTTGGAAGTTTAAATGCAACTTTTCCACCACTACGTGTATAGCCCTTGTGTCTCATTTCCATGTACATTTTAGGAGATGACCTTCTTAGTGGGAAATGTAACAGAAACAATGCATTTCAAATGACTGATGGAGGTATTCGAAAAAATAAAATGCTAAGCTCAGAAAGACAGGCATCTCCATAAACAGCATAGTTTTATGCTTACAGAGCTCACAGTCTTTAGTGTTTTTTTAGGAGTTCCTGCTCCAAGCGGCGACTCTCTTTGTGTTTGTGTCACGTTTCCCACCTCAGCTGCTGGCGGCTGGATGGAGCCCTACCTTGGTTTGGAGGCAAGTCTTCTTCACCCGAGGAGAGCACACAGACACAAACACGCTCTTGCTATGGCCGTGTCCAGCCAAAGCTGTCTCTGTTTCAGAGGGCTCTCATCGGCAGCCTTTGTTCCTCAGCTTGGTCGCGGTAATTATGGCCATTAGGAAACGAAGAGACGTGCGTCCGTCCCTGGGTGGGTTGTGGGCCTGGCCTGGAAGCTCGACTGGCCAGAGGTGATGGAGCCTGTTCTGTTCCTGCCATCGCCCTGTCCCAGCTCGGGTGCCAAGGGGCTGCAGCGTGGCTGGGGTCATGGCTGCCCTGGGGACACCCTGCTGCTGGCTCAGCTGCCCTCAGGGGCACCCCTGTGCTCACGGTTCCCCAACAAATACCCCGCTACAGCAGTCCCGCAGCGGTTGCACAAGGCGAGGCAGCCTTGGGTGACCCACAGCGATGGCAGCTGGGGACAGAATGGCAACCCTCGACCTTGTCCTTGGGCTGGGTGCTGGTGTGGCATTGCAACACCCCCAAACACACTGCCCACAGACGTGGAGCTGGAGGCTGTTTAAGAATAATCTGTCACGGGGACAAGCTCAGCATGGTCCAAACATCACTGTCTTCTGCTGATCGTTGTGTTTGGTGAAACAGGCTGGAAGTGGCGCAGTGACCCTGTCACCACGCTGGCGTGTCCCACCTCCAACGCTCTGACTATGTGTCAGAGAAGCTTCCCCTGGGCGATGTCCTCGCTTTGCCCTTGACCCGCAGAGGCAGCCGTGGATGGCAGAGCCCGGGGAAACGGGCGCGTTTCTGGCGAAAACCCACACGGGCGTGTTGCGTACGGGAGCGCCGCCTTCGGCAGCTGCCCTGGCGCCAGATGCAGTGACCGTGGGGAGGCGGAGAAGCACGGCTTTGCTGCGCCCCACAGCTGCTCACACCACAGCAGGCAGTAGTGTTTGCTCTGCTCCGTGCTGTGGGCAACTAGCTGCAGCAGAGAGGCTCCGGGAGCTGCGCGATGGCAGCAAACCCAGTGTCCACCTCTGCTGCTGAAAGCCAGCAGACCTTCGTCCACTCCTGACCCCATTTTACTATGTATTTATGGAGTTATTTTAAAGTAGATGAAAAAATTTATGACTTTTATGACTTTCAATAGCTAAAAAATCGTTATCTAGCAATTTCTTCAAATAGCTTTGTGTACTGTTTGAAAGACTTTTTTTTTTTTTTTTTTTTTTCCTGAGCTGTTAGAAAATTTGAAGTGGAACATTTGTTGCTTTTATTTGAAATTGCTGGTCCTTGCAGAAAGCCCATCTCTGAGATGGGAGACAGGACAAACTAACAATTTTCGTTTCAGAAATATCTGCATGGAAAGGAAGCGCACTTCCAGAAAAGGTGAAATACCGTTTGAAGGAGCAACAGAGATTTCAGGACGTAAAAGCTGGTGGAAATTCAACCTGCCACACAAGCACTGTGATTTCTCCACAAGATAATACTTGATAATTCAGCAATAAATTTCACCCTTCTCAGCACAGCTCTCTGAAGGAAAGTGCCCCATTTCTGCCTGCAGAAAAGCTTATGTGATGTAGAGGGAAAAGTGATTCAGCAGCGCTCCCCCCAACCCGACAGAAACCTTCCTGCACCTTTTCCAAGAAGGGAATGGGTTTGACGCAGTGAGAATGTGCTGACGTGGGATTATTTGAGACCAGCTCTGTGTCCCATGGGGCTGGGGGTGCTCTGGGCGTGGGGCAGGCAGTGGGGCGATGAGCAAGGGAGGGGCCGTAGGTGGGGGAGCCCCAGTTCGCTCTCACAGAGGGGGCTCCATGGCCACGCTGCTGCAGATATGGTGTTTGCTACACCTGTTGGAACCAGTTTGTTTTCTCCCTCTTTTATGACTCTTCCCATCACCAATACCCGGACAGAATCTTCACGTTGCCGTGAGAGGTGATAAACAGGTCACACCGTGGGAGGGGATGCCCGAGGGTGAAGGTGGAAGTTCAGGGGAAGAAGTGGGAGAAGTGGGGGCTACAATGGTCCCCAGCTGGGGACAGAGATGTGGAAGGGTCTGTTTGAAGTGCATGAACCAACAACCTCACTGCTCTCCTGCCTCCTCCAGGGTCTCGGCGGAGCTACAGCCGTGCCAGCAAGCCCCAGAGATGCCTGGGGTGGGACAAGAAGAGATGTCCAGCCGAGAGCCTCGAGGTGGAGGGCAGCTTGGTTCCCCTGGAGAAGTCAGTGAGCCAGCGCAGCGGCACAGGGGCTGTGCTCCCCCGTGCAGGCGCGGGACTGTGTCCGCCTGCCCCTGGGAGGTCGCGGGGAGCCGCAGCAGGGAACAGTTACGGGCTGCAGCTGTCGGGCAGGCGATGCTTCGCTTCCCGTGCAGGGCAGCTTACCCTTCCTCTGCTGGGGGGGCTGAAGGATGGGCGGCCTCAATGTCCCCGTTGATAAAGATCTGCGCAGCTTTGCTTCACAGCAAAGCAGGAGCGGCTCCTTGAAAAGAAATTTTCTTTTTATTTTTTCCTAATTATTTTTTTCCTGACTCAGTTTTCCCTTCTAATGGAGCAGCTGCTCTGTTTTGAGTCGAATTTATTTCTCTGGATTAACCTCCCATATTGCCATAACAAAGCAGTAGGGGTATATCAGAGACAAACCAACCCATAAAACCAAAATTTCCTCTAGAAACCAGGTACTTCACTGTAAACGCTTCTCCTCTGCAGAGCGGCTGACGGAGCAGACAGTACTGCCCCGATGTGCGAGCTGCCTTGTGCCGCGCAGCAGCGGGAAGGTGCTGAGACTCCACAGTGGTGATGTGAAAAACCACGTGGAGACAGGCATAGCCCCGAACGCTGCACAGGGAGCAGCCTTGCTCCCTCCAACAGCTTGGAGAGAAATAAGTAAATTCACTGACACCGAACTGGTGCACAGGATTGGTATTATCTGGGTGGCTTTTTAAGAGATTATGACACAAAGCAAAGTACTCACCTGCACAAACTCAGGAAAGTGTAGATAGCTGCTAGTTAGGAACACATACTGTTAGAAAAGTAGTTCTGCAAGAGACTTCCCACTTATTCCCAGGCAAAAAAATACTTGGTAGACTATTAAAATAAAACCAGTGAAAAGTAAAAGAATAAAATTGTATCTAAAGAATTTTTATTTGGCTGTAACAAAAGAGGTTTCTGACAATTTGAAAGAAAAAAAAGAAAACGAGATGCATTCGTATTTTTCATATCTAGATCTTAAAGGACATCACTCCTTGTGAATGGCAATATTTCAAGTAGAAAAATAATGTTGCATGTAGTTAATCTCCCGTTATAAAGTGATACCCAGCAGATACAGAATGTAGTAGTATTGCAATTATTCAGTTTTCTAACGATGCCCAGCACTGAAAACCATCACTCTTATCTATTAACTGAAATGTAAAATTAGATCCTGCAAATAGTGGGAGTTGTGGTCACTGGTGTTTCTACCCAACAGAAGTTTCATCATTCCTTACTTTTCTCCTTAACCCAAATTTATGATCTTCAGTTCTGTTTCCTTCTGCTGATGCAGAGTGTTTGTCTTTCTGGGGCTCCAATCAGGCCGTGCGATGCTGTCGCCCCAGGAAATGTGATCTTACTCGTCCCTGGGGCTTAAAAAGGACGATTCAGCAAACCCCCACTGTCAATGCGTACCAGACATTTCTTTGGCATGCAAGGGAAAGGAAAGAGATTCTCACAATATTTTGCATTTTGTTGCCACGATAACACAAAGTGAACCAACGGCCGCCTTTTAAACCAGCAAGGGGCAGACGGATAAATTCGAAGGCACAAAGCTGCAGCTCACAAGGTATTTGGAAAGCTTGGCGTTTGTTGTGCGTTGAATAGAAAATTTGGATAGTTTTTTATCACCGTCTGCCTCTTTTTCAGGGCTGCGGTACTGCACCCTAAATGCCTCAAACCTTCTTCACAAGAACTCAGTAAAATTACTGCATCTATGTTAAGTATTTCTATTAATTTCCAGTTCTTCTGGGTAGCTGAGTTTTCCAAAACATGCCAAATAGGATCCAGATTATACCAAAACCTTGAAAATAATTCCTTAGGCCATTGCTGTGTGTGGTAGTGCCACATGGTCCATGTTTGGGTCGACACCTACAGATAAGTGGGACAAAAATATTACAATCTTTAGCCGGGTGATGCTGTCTCAGTGAGTGCCAGCAGAGGTGCCAACAGCAGTCCAGAGGTGCTGCTGTAGGGGATGCAGAAGAGGGACTCCTGAACCACCATGCTCCAGTCCTTCACCCCACGTGGACATCTAGGGAGAATTTGCAAATGCAAATGCCCTGTGGCCGGGGTTTTGGTGTTGCAATGCTCAAGTGTCAGGATAAGCCTGGTCTGGAAAGCATTACAAATCACAACAAAAATAAGGACTTAATGAGTCCCTGACAGCGCAGAATGTTCCAGGTTCATCTTTGTAACAAGTACGAGTCAGCTAAGAGCAGTTCTGCACCGAGGTGCCTGGCAGTAAAGTGCAAGTTGCTGGGTTCAGTACATGGCTGACAGAGTAAATGCAGACATTTGTGATCCCCAGGCAGAGTATTTGTAATTGTGGGTTTTCCTCTGCAATTACACCTATCAGTAAGGTTGGCCAACTGACGGTTACAATCACGCAAAGGAATAATAAAAGATTTATAATATATATCTGAACATGTATTTGTGTTGATATTTGTATATTTGTGTTTGTGTGTAGTACATACATCTTAAAATTTACCCACAATTTTAAACTGTGGACCGAGCGATGCTCTCCTTTTAAAATAAGATGAACATGCATATAGGAGAGATATATGGATTCTCAGTGTCCAGGGACTGCATCACCATTAATAAGAAATGTATCTGTGAGATCCAATTTCTCGGACTCAGTTCAATGCAAAAATGCATTAAGCCGGTGGCTCAGGGGGTGTAAGGAGCCCTGAGACACTTGAATTAGTGAAACTACATGGTTTTATGATCCTTTACATCACGATTGCCCATTGCACATATTCATAGCAAGGGATGAAAAAAAATATTAGTGTGAGATACCTATCCTACTGTAGCCAGCCCATTCGCCATACAGAGTGCTGTCTTTCAGCCACAGTCTTGGTTTTATTCATTCAGTGTCCGTCCTGTGGGAAGCTCTGGTTTCCAGTTGCCCCTGCCGCCACCGAAGGGTTTCAGTCTGGACCAAAAATCATAAAGAAAACTGATCTTCCAGTTTTAGCCAAAACCAGTTCCTGTTTGCAAGTATTCTTTGTAATTCAGAACAAAAATTATTTTGAAATAACCTAAATTTCACAGGGAAAAAACATTTCAAATTCTGAAAATTTCTAATTGAAAATTTTGATTTAATTCCTCATGTTGCCTGCTTTGAAATGCAGGTCTTTTTGGAACAATCATAGGTACCAGGATTTTTCTGCTCTTAGCCATGAAAAATGTATTCCCAAAAGACTTTTAACTAACCACTTAAAGTGAACTGGTTACATCCTAACACAGTAAATACCATCATGCATTTTAGTGATATTTTCAGAGTAACACTGAAGTTTCTTCATGCCTCTTCCAGTGAATTTATGTTACTGTATTGACACGGAATAAGTCTACAGGTCAGGTTTTTTTGATTTTACTTTTGCTTTTTCTATATTAACAGTAGTCTCTATCTCACCAAAAAAATGACCTTTTCCTCTGGCTAAAACCTCAGCTATAATGAGGAATGCTGCAACAAGAAAAACCATCTCTAGTGATTAAGAAGACCCATTTGTTACTCCCAGTAGGTACTGTCCTCTCGGCGATCGAGGACGAAGTGAATTTTCTGTACCAGAACAAGAGAAAGTTCTGGGCTGCGTTGCTGCAGGACACGGTGACATCCAAAGAACTAAGTCATGTCGGAGTGGCGGCACGAGCCCCCTTGTCTGGTGGAGCGGAACAAAGGTCCAAGCCCTTGTTCTACTCGAGAGCCTTTTCTAGGCCATCTGTAAGGCAGCTCAGACGAGGGACATCCCATGCAAGCAACGGGCCTTTCACTGAAACTGAGGGAAAATTGTGACCTGGGTAGGACCAGTTACCCTGCTGCTGCTGCTGCTGCAGACTTGGCTTGCAGCACGCCGCTCCCCGAGTCTCCGCGGGACGCTCCTGGCGTGGAGCACAGCAGCGTCCCGACCTGCTCAGCCTCCGGCTCTGCAGGATGGCGTGGTCACTCCCAAGATCCTCCTACGCTCTGTGCCTGGCAGCCCGACTTCTGAGAGCAGGAGGGCAAGAGCACGAGCACGAGCGGGTGGCAGGACACGGGGAAGTGACACAGCCCAAAGCCCGCGGGGTCTGCCCAGAGCCCAGGCGCAGGCGGCAAAGGGGTCCCGGAGGGGCTGGGGCTTTGAGCAGCCTGCTCTGGTGGAGGGTGTCCCTGCCAGGGCAGGGGGCTGGATGGATGGTCTTTGAGGTCCCTGCCAGGGCAGGGGGCTGGATGGATGGTCTTTGAGGTCCCTGCCAACCCAAACCATCCTGTGATCCTGCAATGATCTGCAGCTCTGAGGACACGAGGACGACGTCTGTCCAGCGCGGCTGCCCTGGGAATGGTCTTTCTCTGGTGCAGCTCTAAGGGGCTTGGCAGACCTCTGTGACACCGTGCTCCTCCATCCGCTTCCTCTCCTGGCACTCACGTCCTCGAAGGTACCTCTGCGGCTCGAAAAAATATGGTATAGATTTTTACTTCATAAATTTTGATCTGGAGAAGAAAAAAAAAAAGAAAAAGACTGTTCCAAATATTTTGCACCTAAATATGACATCTGCTATTTTTGTTCCAGGTAAAAGGATATAAATCCGTGTTCCTGAATAAGTAATGCACCAGGATTTCCTAGAGAGTTTGTCCTCAATGAAAGATAAAGATACGAATATAAAAGATTCATTCATTTCAGTAGTAAACAGCTTAAGAAACAAATTGCATCCGGAACTTTCTCATGAATATAGGAATGGTATAAACTCCCAAAAGCCTAGGGAAAAATCTTCAATTTATTACATTTATAAAATATTTTCTTAGATAGTCTTTCACTGAATAATAATATAATAGCATCAGAAATAAACAGTGGTTTTGAGGGAATTATATACTTAATACAGTTTCTCAGGTGGATTACTGGGTTTGACATTTACAGGACCAGATTTCCAGCTACTTCATTTTCAACTGAAGGTAAAAGGAGAATTACAGACTGTAGGAGCCTTGAATGTTCACATTTAACAATTTGATGTTTCTCCTGCAGAAGAAAATGCCTGTGTTAGAGCAAAACCAGTTGGCAAAACTTATGTGTGGGGCTGTAAAGCTCAGCTGTTAGAGTAAATAAAGTGATGAATCCTGAGTGGGGTCAATGCCGCTTCCTAGTGAGCAGAAAAGTTTGGAACAAGTTACTGAAACCATGGTTCTCTAACCGAAAGGGCTGTGTGACCTGAGCTGAGGGAAAACCTGCCGTACTTCAGGTTGTCTGAAAGCTGTTTTCATGTCAGTGACAAAAGTGGCACTGCCAAATAAGGACAGGTTTCTCCCTAACAGATCTCTGTGCATGCACCCTCTTGGATTTTCTGGTTCCTATTGCTATTCTATTGTTTGTCTTTGGACTTGGATGTGAGTATGAGCGATTCTGTGCAGGTGAACAACTGAGCAGCCCGGTTTGGGAGGCCAGGGGAGGTCACCGGAACACGGCAGCAGTGCAGGGGGAGCGCGGGGGCACGGTGCTGGTCCGACATCGGAGCCCGTGCTGTGCCTCGGGGGTTTGCCAGCTCTGCAAGGGTGCCAGGCGTCACAAGCGACAGCAGCGCAACGGCATCCACATCATCTCCTCTCGCCTCCCCTCAGCCATGCCAAAGCGAGCACCAAGCAACTGGCATGAGCTGCAAGCACTGCTGTATGCAGAGCCATTGTCACCCACTTCAGCAATTTCTTATAGAACAGCAAACAGTTTACACAGTCCTCTCAGGAGAAAAATAAAAAGCTAAAGGGATAAATGACCAATTAGGCTGCCTCATTTCAGATCTAAAAGCAGGGCCAGCAATATGTGATGGAAAAGCGAAATGCGCAGGGACCCATTTAAAGAAAATGCTTCTTTTTCTGGCTGCATTTTTGCTGAAGATAAACCTCTGCCTGAACAAAAGGAGCTTTCCCCTCCACAGCCCTGAGCTGTGGGAAGAGGAAGGGAAGGGAAGAGGAACTGCTGGTAAACACAAGCCCGCAGCCTACAACTTCATCTGCAGGCGGTTATTTCTGGTTGAACGTGCTGCTTTGGTGCTTCCCTGCTCAAGCTATCCTAGCAGCAGAATACGCAGACACACATTACATTCCTCTCAGCTGATGGGCTGATGGCAAGAAACTCACTTGGGGAACAAGGTCACCTGCTTTGACCACAGCATCTTAAAAGCCGCAGATGAACACGTCCTCCTTTTCTCCATACTTGCAGGGGAAGGGAGAGCACATCGGTTTCCTCCCTTCCACTTACTCAGCTCCTCTACTCATCTGCTCCTCTCCAGCCGCCTGGCACCATCTTGAACCCCCACACAATTATCACTCTTCAGTTTGTTTTCTATCTTACTTCAGTTGTGGGGTGTTTAGAGGGCAAAAAGATGTTTATGCAATTATTTCCAAGAAGCCAGAAGCGTGCTCCGTGCCTACCGCGCTGCCACCACAGAAAGTGAGAAGGCGACAAGACAAGCACAGGGAGAACCACTTCTGCAGGCAGCCGCGGCCAGGGGAAGGTGCGGCGCTCGCTGGATGGCGTGATGCTCCTACGCAGGCATGGGAGGGACCTCAGCTCAGGATGCTGACGCTCTCGTTACCAAACAAGACTGAAGTACCAGTCTCTTGACACCCGTACCGTGTGCTGGGCTCTGCTCCATCCCACCATCACCGTGCTGTCCCGCTGCATGGGAGCTCTTTCCACACCCCGGCTCCCGGCCGGCTGCTTGCAGGCTGCTGGCACCTCCTGCTGTCCCCTGAAGGGGCAGACAGAGGGGGCAATCAGGGGAGAACATGCCCGACGTGATCCAGCCATTTTCAAGTTGCTCACAAGAGCTGCCTGCTCACAGAAGGGGTTTCTGGAGGGTAAATCTGGTGCTGAGGTTCCTCCCCTCCTCGCCCAGGGTCCTGCAGCACAGGGCTGCCCCCATGCCAGCATCCGCACAGCGCAGCCCTAGGGACCGCTGGAGGCTGGCGAGCAGCTCTCTCAGCTGCGGCACCGGGTGGCCGAGCTCCCGTGGCACCTCCTGCCGAACCGGGATGTGCCATGCACTGGGGGGGGTGGTGTTAGCCCCGCACAGGGGCTCGCTGGGAACTGAGGAAAAGGGCTCTGCCTCCCATCAAGACCCGCAGGAACGGCTGCTTTCAGTTGTATTCTTGTCTGCAGTTGGAGTGGGTAAGAAGCGGGCAAGATGTGGGTAACCCCACCTGCACCCATGCCTGTCGCGGGCTTGGATGTGCTGCCAGGATGCAAAGGAACGTGGATCCTCAAAGGCACGTGCAGACCCGGCCAGGACAGGAGGGCTGTGCTGGCTGTGGCTCGATGAATACCCAGAGCACGCTGCTGCTGAGGCAACGGCAAGCAAACTCTCATCTTCCCTCTGAAATTTTAGAGAATCGATTTTAATGCAAATACCCACACGGAATGTCTCCTGGTCATGAAAGAGGCTTGTGCTCAGGCTGTATCTCCAGGGCAACTCTGCAGCAAAGCAGGGTGTTGTGCCACTGAAAGCTCTTCCCTAGGATATGCGTACCGGCACTTCATCTCAAAATATCAGCCCTGCTCGGTCTCCGGGCTCTGTGGTACCTGTGTTTGAAATCCACGTGACTGAAATCCAGCGAGCATGTTACACCCTGGCATGCAGGGCACGGAGGGACGTGTGGCTGGCTCAGCCCCTGCTGGCTGTGCACCGCTCCCGGGAGCTGCAGAGGGCCACTGCTGAGATCTTCCCCGCGCCTTCATTGCTATTCCCGGCGTGTAAGCTAACAAATAATCTTTGGTGATGTTTGGCAGTAATAAAGCAGCACATTGCCATTTCTTTTCCTTTCGCTCATGAATCCTTTTTTTCATCTTTAGAAAGAGTCCAGTGTCTTAATATGTGGAAAAATGGAGACATACATTATAAAATAGCTGTGCAGCATCTTAAGCTCTGCCCAGGTACTCCTTCGTTGCCAGTATGTGATCGAGCAAGCTGACATATCACTGTCGGAAGCCTAACGTTTCTGAACAAGGACAAACAGGTGGCAGCTTTGTTTTCTAATGAGTTTTCTGTCAGACATGATTTCTGAGCAGGTTCTCAAGCATGTTCTCCTAGGGATTTCCTGCACCTCTCGTCCTGTACGTGAGGCACCAAAACACCTCCTGTGATCTCGGCACTGTCCCCTGCAGCCCTGGGTGGCTTGTCAAGTCTTGTTTCTCCTACAAGTCTTGACAGGTCTGAGCACCTTCCTGCCCAGGGGACCTGCTCTCCTCATCTCGGAGGTAAACTGGGAGGGAGAGCCCCGGGGCTGTCCCTACGGTCTTGCAGCCACCGGTGGCTTTCAGCCCACGTGGCGGGGTGAGAACTCATCCAGGAGAAACCCCCCAAGAGCCACGGCGAGGGTGTCAGTGGCAGAGCCAGCTGTGCCGCTCCGTGCTCTGTGCTCCCCCGTTGGGCTCGGCATCTCCCGTGCAGACCCGGGCACTCTGCTGGTGTTCACCCAGGCAGGCAGACCCATCCACAGGGGCAGCAATTAGCAGCATCGTACAAGCCAAACCCCCTCTGCGTTTTGCTGCATTTCTGCCAGAGCAGAGATCATCACAAAAAAAAAAAAAAAAAAAAAAAAAGCCCAAACCAAAAGCCCAAAGATGTAGCCACTTATTTTGTCATGATGGAAACGCTGTGCCTGTAAATATGAAATGTGTTCCATTTACTCTCTGCTCCCAGGCTCCAGACCCTCTTGCTTGTGGTCCTAATTTTCTGCACAGTTGCAGGCTTTTCCACGCAAGGCTCTCGTTAATGCCCTCACATGCACCACGGCAGCGGGCAGAGCTGCGGGACAGCACTGGTGCCCCGCAGGCAGCGGCGGGTGCTCTGAGGGTCTCTCGTGCATTAACAGGAGAACACAAGCTCAGCAGCCACGCTCAGGAATCAACGGTGCACCTCGTAAGGAGGCAGAGGGAAAGAAAGCGTGCTGGCGGCAGAGCGTGGCCCCAGCTGTGCAAGGAGGCTCTGAGCTGCTGCTGAGGGCAACATCTGGTAACTGCTGACCTTTTCGAAACTGTGCCCTGGCAAATCACTCTCTACGTGCTGCCAAAAGAGCCATCAATTAAAAATGCATTACCACGGCTCCCTAAAGCAAAGCCAGAAATTGTTGTTTATTCATTCAGCAGATACTCAAGTCCTGTTTATAGAGAGTTTTCCACATCAAATGTACTAAAAAATTAATTGACCTCACCTGTGAAGAGATGTTAGTGAAAACCGAGTGAAATAGGTTTGGAAATAATGTCTCCATCTCCATGTGTGGATACTTCGCGGGCAGGGACAAGCCTCTCCACCTCCCACCTCACCCGCCTGCAGGTACTGCCTGCTCTGCACCCTTGGCAGCCGTGGGAGCTTCCCGTGAAGGCAGGTGGGTCCCCGCGGAGAGCGGGGCCAGGCCAGGGCACGCTGGGGTGCAGGACACGGCGGCACCGTCCCACCCACGGTGGAGCTGTGCCAACGCGGTGCTGGAGGTGGCGGGGCGCAGGAACCCCGGGGCATGCCGCGGTCGGTCACCTCCCCCAGGCAGTTCCCCACGGCTTTCTCAAACGAGGGGCAGCAAAGAGCTGACGGTGATGATTTACCAACCGACCAAACGCTGCAGTTCAGGAGGTGAGGCTTCAGCTCCGGCTCCTCCAAGGCTGCTGCCTGAAGCTGTCAGCGCAGCGGGTGTGAAACCCAGCAGGAGAAAACCAGCTTTCATTAAGGGCAGAAATAAAAACATGAAGGTTGAGGAAAAAAAAAGGAGCACATGATAATATGAGGCTAAATTACAAATATGACATCTTTGCTGGAGATATTCGATTTTACAGTCTCTATCTGGATGAGCTGGTAATAGTTAACAGCAGTTCAGGGAGAAGTCACGGCTTGGCGGAATGAATTACGGAGCGAGGCTGTCTGTCCTGGGTGTCACAGCAATGGCAGCACCGAACCGGGACACCCCTTTCCCCTCAATGTGTGACCAGGGACACTCACGAGTGTATAGACGCTCCTCAGGCCTTTCTTCTGAGCAGCTCTGTGTTCTCTGCAGCAATGTAAGGTTCAAGCAACCACGTGCAATGCCGGGAAATGTGGCGTTTCTGACCGTTTAACTTGTCCACCAGAGATTCCTGTGGCTGTTTGAGGTACAAGGCCTGGCTGTGCTCCGGGGCAGCAGTGCTTGAGGAGAAGCTGGAGGAAGCACGGCCGGTTTCGGAGGACTGAGGTCCTTTCTGCGGGGCAGCAAAAACTCTGGGAGCACGGACAGAGAGGTATCTGGCAAGGGGATCCGTCCTGAGATGCTGACGGCCTCAGACTGCAAGGCTCTGATTCAGGAGAGCTCCTAAACACGTGTCTGAAGTGCCCATGAGAGAGCGCTGGGCAGAAGGGCCCCAGGGTGCGGTGGTGTGCTCCTCACGGCTTGTTAGGTCTTTCTGAACCTGTTCACGCCTCTTCTTCCTAACAAGGATACGCATTTCTTTCACACCCTGTTTTCTGTTGAGCTTTCGTTTTGCTTTTGTTTTTCACGTCAGACCTTTAACGGAGAGGGAACACAGGCAGGGAGGTTTTACAAAGACCAGCATTCTCACCCAAACACGGCAAAAAATTTTCTGAGGAACTCGGACAGCTTCGTTACAGATTGCCCCTCTCCATGGATGGAAATAAAAATTGAATATGTGACCTACTGAGACACCAAATACGAGGAGTCTGGTTTCAAGCCCATTTCTCTGTGACAGCGGAGCTAACTATGATGTTCAGATCAAAATGCTGTTTTCAGTGAATGACAGAAATATTAATACTAGTGGGGTTTTTTGTCTTTTTCCAACTGGTTCCACATAAAAGTGTAAATTGTATTTGCTCTTGGCCCCTAGATACTATCTCAAACTTAATAAACATCTACTGCCTCACACTTAAACGGTGCTGCTTTGGGAGAGAGTCCACGAACACTGAAACAACACTATTACTGAGATGTCAAAATGTAACCGAACACAGGCTCTGTAACTGCTGTCTGCTAGGGAAATTAAAAATAATGATCAGGTTACAAATGCCATCTTTTGCATTTGAATAGCAGCAAGGAGGCAGGCATTGTAATGCACGCATTATCTCCGAGCAGGTAAATGGCACTGGCAGTCCCTTATTTATGTCGCTGTCATAAACATGCCTCCGAAATTTGTTGTCACAGTATTGTTGTTTCCCTGTGAGATATATGATGCGCATATATTAACAATATGAGGGTCTGCTTCTTTCACTAACACATGCTTTACTCCGTTATCTTTAATGAATTCACTGCAAAATTAAATAGCCGTGTAACACGCTGCAGAGTGCCTGGAGTAGATCAGGGAATGCACTCTTTGTGTCACTCCTGTACAGCTGAAACACATGAATCTTTTGAGTAGCTAAAAGTAAGATGGAGCAGGGAATTCATTTTTAATCTGGGCAGTATCCCAAAGCTGATATGTAATTCATTTCCCCATAACCTTAGAAAGATGGAACACGAAGGAGCAACACTGAATAAGAAATACCACTTGGAAAATGATGGGTGCTCCTTCTTCAGGTCAAGAAAAGTCCGAGGCCAAACCATCTTGGCCCTGCCTGAAGAGAACAGAAGCACGATGCTTGTTACAACACAGGCAGAGACCACTAGACCACTCTTCTGGCAAAACCAGATTCACGTGGGCTGAAGGGGCGCGCACTCCTCGCTCTCTGACACCGAAACGGGGCACTGCCCTCACTGGCAAGATGCAGCCCTGGCTGCTCAGCACAGGGGTGCCCTCATTTGCCTCCCATGGATATGCAAATAGTTTTCCACTGCCTGCAGCACAGCCAGAACACCACAGGATGAGTGAGGTGGTGCTGGAAGTTTCTATGAGAGGAGCCAGAACTGGGATTGGTGTGCTGGGAAAAAAAAAAAAGCGGTGGTCACACTGAAGTTGGGGAGGCAGCCACTATTTCAGGGGGTCCTCAAGTTCATGTGTCATCTGTTCTCACCAGCTTCATGTTTGATGTCCACGTGGAGCTCCTACCATGTCTCTTGTGGCTGATGTGGAAGTACAGCGTTATCCGGGACGTGTTGGGAGAACAGTGCTTTTGGGCTGAGAGTCGACTGGCCCTGGCACCACGAGACACCTCCCCCCCTCGCTCATTTTGTGCCTGATCCAGGGAGCGGGAGGCAGATCCAGTCTGCCTCGTCGCAGCCGTGGCGTCTGCACGGGCACCTCCTCACAACGCGGACCCGCCCAGAGCTGTGCGGGGGGCAGCACTGTGGAGAGGCCGCGTAACGGGTCCCCGCGCACCCTCGAAGGCGTCAGCAGTGAGGCAGCAGCAGTGAGAGCACGGTATGTCCTCGGCTGCAGACACCTGAATGCCAAGTAGCTTCACTGACCCCAAGCTTAGACAAGCGTGCTGCTCTCCCACAAGATCCTAGCTCTTGCAAAACAGGGAGAGAAGGGGCTTAGACGTCACCTAGAGATTACTACAACCCAACACGTACACTCCATCAGATTTCCTCTTCCTTCCTGCTCTCAGCTTCTCATCCATTCTTCTGGTTGCAGCCCTCCTACTACCAGTGTTTCCCACCTGCAGCTGCTCATCTCCTCAAACTATTTTATTGCTTGCTCTCCTGTCAGTCCTGAGTTGTCCCCTTTCCAGCTATCATTCCTCACATCCTTAACCTTTACAATGAACATTTACCTACATTATTTGGGTTTTTTTATGTTCTAAAAGTCTTCTGAATTACCTGCCATACTTAGATTACCTATATCTCCAGAACAGAAGACCCCAGGAGGAACATTAATTACAGAAGCACATACTCAAGGTTTTCTGTGTTTTATGCCTATGGCTCAGAGCCAACAACAAGATGGTGTCAACACGCAGGATGGATGGACACCGTCATCCTGGCATGCTGTGCAAATAACCTGAGACCTGTTTGATGTGTGCTGAGTCACTCTTCTCTTAAGATATATAAGGACCAGCTCTGCCACTCCCCAGGAGGTGTGATTTCACGTGCCAGCTCAGCTGGGGTCCTCCTGAGCTGTGGTTTGATCTCTGGAGACAGAGATGCCTGTGGACACCCCAGCAGCTGGAGCTGAGCGGGAGCTATGGAGTGAGCCTTCTCTGGCTTTCGGGGTCTAAAATGACCGGCGTTCCCAGATGACGTAGTGGAAGAGAAAGCGTTGAGTAGGTTATTTCCAGAGGAACGGAACTAACAGTCCTTGCTCATCAGTGCCACCGGGGAGCCGCGTCAGGCTGTGTGCACCTTAACGTGAACAGACACTTGTGCTCATGTCATGGGAGCACACGGCGCCCGGGCGCGCTGCTAAAATGTGGGGAGATTTGATACGGCACTGGGAAAATCTGCTTGTCTTCCCTGCTCGGTATAACCGGACATGAAAAGATTTGTAAGCACATCAAGATGGTCTAGCTGTAAAACGTGGGGCTGAAAAGAAGCAGGTCCCGGGTAGGCTGCAATCCTCGCTTACCATTTCGGAGTCTGTTCCCATTTGGGCAGCGTGGGTCATGGTAAGGCTGCAAGAAAAAACCTTTCAGATCTGGGAGTCACTCGGGTACCCTGCACCTAAGGATCCAGTTCAAGACATGGGTACACAGCTGCACAAAAAGAACGTGCATCTTCTCATAAAAGATGTATTATAAGGTATGCCAAGAAATATAGCTTTTGAGAAAACTGAGCCATTTTGGAAGATCATGTGGGTGAAGGGTGGTCCTTGGTGTGCATTTCTACTGGACCTGTGGAAAGACCTAAATCAGGGCAGAAACGTGAGAGGGAGAATGCTTCTGGCAATTTGGGTCCTGTCGAAGTATTGTCCCTAATTCACTCTGAAGTATTTTGCCTACAGCTATTCAGAAAAGCACTTTTGCTCATGCTATGTTACTCCAGAGCTGAGCTAAATCACAGTCCTAGCAAAACTGCTGAGGAAGTCCATCCTGAGTGCTGCTCAGGCTATTCACCTGATATGCCCTGAAGAGTGATCTTGCTTAGATCCAGCGGTGTTTAAAGGGACTTCTGAGGGCTTAAAATACACCAAATTATTGTTGGATTGAGGAAAAAATAGCCTCATTTTCCACAGTTAATCACAGGCACAGCCACATTGTCTATGGATATGCTATAAACAAGGCTCTTCACGCCCTCGTGCAGGTGACATCTGACAGAGAAGTGTAGCATGGTTCCACTCTGAGGGCAGCCACCAAAATCCTGTAGGCTCACCGTGCTTGGTCGAGTACCCACACAAATGGGTGCTCAACATTATTTCGCACCAGTGTGCTGGTTTTGGCTGGGAGGGAGTTAATTTTGTCATAGGAGCCTGTCTGGGACCTGTGCTGAAAACAGCGCTGGCCCCAGCAGGATGTGTGGGTCATCGCTGAGCGGCGCTGGGGCCGGGGGCTGCTCTGCCCCTCGCCCTGCCCCGCCAGCCAGCGAGGGGGTGCACAAGGAGCGGGGAGGGGGCACAGCCGGGACAGCCGACCCCAACCCACCCCAGGGGTGTCCCAGGCCGCGGGGCCTCGTGCTCAGCCATGGAACCAGGGGGAAGGAGGAGGAAGGGGGCACGTTCGGAGCGGTGGTGCCCGTCTGCCCCAGCCACCGCCACGCGTGACGGAGCCCTGCTGTCCTGGGGACGGCTGCGCACCCGCCTGCCGCGGGAGCCGGGAACCAGTTCCCAGTTTTGCTTTGCCTGCGCCTGAGGCTTTTGCTTGACCCGTGACACTGCCTTCACCTCAGCCCAGGAGTTTTCCCACTCGCGCCCCTTTGATGCTCCCTCCCACCCTGCTGCAGGGAGCGAGCGAGCGGCTGGGTGGGCAGAGCTGCCTGCCAGGGTGGCACCGGGACAGCCAGGACCACACCGCCTGCCCTGTCTGGCACGCACCGGCACGTGTGAAGATGCTGCTGTCTGGTCACTCCACGGCACAGGTTCCCAGCGATGAATCCCAGTGGCCTCTTGCTTGTCCTCTCTGGTGTGAGTCTTAGGACCCACCTTGCCACATCTGTGACCCACGGTGCCCCGAAAACTCACTGCTGTCCTCTTGCAGCAAGCTCAAAAAATGTGGAGATGGTTCAGAAAGGGCAGAGGTAAAGTGGGGAAGGAATGCCAAGGCCCAAGGCAGCCTGTTACAAAAAATATACAGGAATGAAGCCTGACCTTGGGAACATCTGTACCTCAGGGTCACGGTAACTTTGGCGAAGCACTTACATTTAAAATTGTCAAAAATGTCTTACTCCGTTTGCTGAAGGGGATCAGCACTGAAGCATTGCTTCAGCAGTTCTAGTTTAGTTTCCTGCTGTAGGCTCACTTTTCAAAACCTATGATTTTTAAACATATATAATATGGGTGAGAGGGGCTTCAGGCTGGTGGCTAGTGACGCCCCTGGCCGAAGAGCTTTACGAGCTGGTGGCGGCAGCACCTCTCCCAAAGCAGTGCTGGCCCCAGTTTCCCTCTGCTCTTTGCAGGGCAGGAGCCTGCACATGCTGGCCAGGAACTCGCTGGGGCTCGTTGCCATCGGGCTGAGCGGGACGGCTGAAAACCCGTGACGGGACCTCGTCCTTGTGCAGGGCTGTGCGATGAGGAGCTGCAAAGAGGATCCCTCTATGCTCCCTGTTGCATTTTGCCCAGGCAAATGTGGGCTTTTTCTGGTTGTTGTGGTCAAAAGGGTGTGATTTAATGAAAAGTGTTACTGGAAAATATTGGAAAAAAAAGAAGAGAAAAAAAGCACCCTGTGAAGGAATGTTACCTGTCTGGGTTTGAAGGCAAGATTTACTGCCTTTTAATTGCTTAGTAATGCAACGTGGTTCACTTGGGGAAATGATTGCAATCTAATTGTTATATTTGTCTGATAAAATCTAGTTATCATCTTAATTACATTTATGAAAATCCTTGTTTGTGTCTTTCTTAACACTTGTGCATTGAGTGTGATCTCCTGCAGCAGATCTCTGTGGTAGATCTGTTCGCGGGGTGTGCAGCAGGTCCGCAGCGGGACGGCTCCCCCGAGCAGCGTGCACGGCCGTTGAGCGCCACGTGTGAGAGCAAACGCTGGTTTCCACGCTGGATACCGCGGTGTGTCATGTGGCTCTTCAGGCAGCGTGCCAGTTAATCACCGCTTTGGATGGACCTGCTGCTCGCTCTGGCAGCACAGAAACTGCTGGTGGGGAGGGAGACGGGAGGAGAGGCGTAACGGCTGCCCTGGCAGCGTGGTGCAGTGATGGAAAACAAAGCAGGCTCAGCTCCTGTCCCTGAGAAAGCTCTCTGGTCACTCACTGTCAGAGGGGACTGCGAAGGCCAGCGGGACTGGCATGGGAACAGCAGGGGACCGTGGGCTCATGGAAATCATGGCAGCTCCTTCCCTGCTCACAACCTCCCAGCGCCTCGTCCCAGGGTTCAGCTTCACGCACGGTGCTCGTCAGCAGGATTGTGACTTCGGGTTCTGCAGGGAAAAAAAAGAGAGAGGGGGAAAGAAAGAGAGATAAGTCCATAATTTATAAATCAGTATTCACCAGTCCACAGACTCTACGTTAGTCAGATCAAAACATGACACATGATTCAAGTAAAACATGTGAGCAAACCCATCTTAATGCTTCAAATCCTCTGGGAGGCTGCACCATATCCCTGTCACAGAAAACGCTGAAGGGAAGACCAGAGACTCTTTATCATCACAGAAATATCTTACTGCTTTCCCTTCTGCTTTCTCTCCTTATCTACTGCATTCATGCTCTCCAGGATCTTACCTTTTACTTTTGCTCGAGTTCTTCACTGAATTCAGCACAAATTCACAAATGATTTATCAGCTGGTAACTGCATTTCCTGTGCCTATGCTGGCTTTCTGAAAAACACCCCAAGTCCTGTTTGAGAAGCAGAGGTCTGACTTAAACCAAAGGGAAAGTTTTGGAACAAGGTTCGGAAGTTCATCTGACTGAAGGCAGCATCTGATGTGTGTCACTGGTAATGGCAGTGTCACATACATCCAGGAATGTATTCAGGTTGTTTTTACTGCCTTTCCAATTAGGAAGTTTTCTTTGCTGTCCAGCCTAAACCTCTCCTCCTGGAACACAGAAACCAGAGGAATTGTCACTTGTTTCAGTACACAGGATCAAGCTGAAAAGCAGATATTTTAAATTCCTTAATGGTCTTAGATTTTAAGCATAGTCTTAATCATGTTTGAAAACTGCACTTCATAATGCATTACCTTGAAGACTTTTACGTGTTGGTTTGGGGTTTCTTTTAGGGGTTTTTTTATTGTTTTGTGTCTGTCAAAATGTGTGTTTGATGGAAATCAGGAAAAAAGAAAGAGTGCCTCTCTGGAATGTACTACTTTGGATTTGCAAACAGACTGTCGAGGGCTTTTGAGATTTTGGAGGACGCCTATCAATGCTTTTTCAAAGTCAGTTCTTGCAACACTCCATGTGAAATGGAACTAAGTGGCTTTACTTTCCTGTTCTTCTAGCTATACACAAACAATTACTCATACTCTGTACTTTTTCTACCAGCACATACCTCTTCAAAGTCCTTCTAGGATCTAACACAAATAACCCAGTGCAGAGGCACAACTAAACCTGTGCTAGACATTCATTTCTGGTTGTTTCTCATTCACATCACTGCATAGTTCCTTCAGGGGCTGGAAAATCAGGGTTTTTCTTGTGATATCCCAAAGCCATATGCACCCCCAGTGACAAATGATCTGAATTTCGTAAAAATATGACTTGTATTAAGTAAGTGTATAGACTGCCAGACTGTCCTTCAGCCTCTCACATTGATAAATTTGTGCTCCTCCACCCTTTTTCCCACCTGCACCCCCTGCCCTGTTCCATGGCACCCCATCTTTCCCCCTGTCATACCGGCTTTGTGAATCTCATTTCACAGAGTTTGCCAGCAAATTCCTGGACTAGTGAAGACATGTCTGGAGGGCCCGGTGGTACACACTCAAGGTTTCTCTAATTTGCTGTCTGCAAAGCAAAATAGGCTTCAAAGAAAAGACAAGGATCTCCAAAAGCTGAAAATTTCTTTTAATTCCTTTACCCTTCCATTTGGTTTAATGTCCAGTTTGCGATTCTTGTTGAAATTTATTTGGACACATCTATAAAGAGACCAGGAAAAAAATGGTGAAAAGCACATTTATTCCATGTTCAAAACCATTGGAGGGGCCATAGGCCTGATATGACTTGTAAAATCCACTTCCAGAGCCCTGTTTCTGCACAATTTACTCCCGCCTTACTTTGTCTTCCCTTTCCTCTTTCTTTTCTCTCTCTTTGCTTTTTTTTTTATGCTTTCACTTTTTAAAATCCTGTTCAGAGTCTGCCTCTGGGTACTCTGCTGAAGTTAGCACTCTGCACAAACGCCCTTTTAATTTCCATGCTCCTGAAATGCAATCAAGATAAAAGGTTTAATTTTTCAAATGCATGTGATATCTCACGGCCATTTAAGTGCCTTGATCCATCTGCTGGTCTGGTGCCAGTTGCGTTGCACTTGGATGCTGCTTAGACAGCTAGCTTAAAGTTGCTCCAAGAAACAAACAGTATTAATGTCTAATGGGGATGCAGCAATAAATCCTCAAATAAAAGCGCAAAGGAGAGCGGAGATACATGAATGCTGAAGTACATAAAGGGAGGGAATCTTTTACAAACCATTTAAAAAATCAAGTTTTTTCTTCTGTAGTGTGTTAGAAATGAAAGAGACAAAGCGCTGTCTGAGCATATAGATATTCCTGAATGCATTTCTTACAGAAGTTTAATATTTATGTGTTTTCCCCAACCTTAACTGTGTGAATTTCCACGGGAAAGGTAGCAAAGGGAGGACACGCTGCAATGAAAATTGCCAAGAAAGAACGCTGAGCTTTTGTTTGAGATCAAGCGTGTCGCCTCCAGAGCGCGGCTGCGTTCCACCTGTCCGAAGGGAGGACTTCTGGCTTGGTGGTGCCTGTTTCCAACAAGCTGTTGAGCTCTGGGAATGGAGCTGGTAAGCAGAAAAGTTTGCACTGCACATCCTTACCCCTAATGGCCTCACCCTCTCCTACCAGCCACTGCCCTTCGGTGCTTTCAGCGTCAGACCCACGGCAAGTCCTCTGGGGAGCGGCTGAGGGAACTGGGGCTGTCCAGCCTGGGGAAGAGGAGGCTGAGGGGAGACCTCATCGCTCTCCACAGCTGCCTGAGAGGGGTTGTACCCAGGTGGGGTCGGTCCCTTTTCCCCAGTAACAAGTGATAGGACAAGGGGAAACGGCCTCAAGTTGCACCAGGGAGAAAAACTTCTTTCCCTAAAGTCCCTCCGAAGCGCTTCAGTCCACTCTGCAATGGACGCCCACCCGCCCAGACCAAGTGGCCGCAGTCTCCCAGGGCCAGGGGCTGCCAGAAGTTTGCAGCATCGCCCTCCGGGGAAAAAACCTGCAGTCTTCACCCTCAGCGGCTGTCGGAGCCATCAGGCTCAATTGTCACGTTCTCTTTTCTTTGTGGAGCTTATGCAGCCACCAACTTTTACCATGATGTTTGGGCATCATTCGGCTTCAGTGTCTACAGGCTTTGACTGCAGATAAAAAGCAACTTTGCAAGATCAAAGGCACACAAGTAGCGTGGGCATGTAAGTGATTCTTCAGGGACTTACAGCCCCCCTTGTTAACCTTGCCACCATTTCCTTCTAATTTAACTGACTAACACATCCGATTTCTAGAGTTTGTGAGGCCCTGCTGCCACATAAAATTCTTTATGTGATCTGGTGGATCATGATGATCTGGTAGATCTGTCCTGGCACAGCCTGTGACTTCTGCTGGGTACTGTAAGTGACTCTTTCTGACCACGTGTGCCAAATTCCAGTAGAATGAGGGATTTATCTCTCCTCTGTTTTTTATCTTCCTGACAGTTTTCATTCAGCCAGGTGGCCTTGTGCTGATAACTCTATCCAGCCTTGGTCATTTTTTATTTTCATGGACTTGCGGACAGGAGATACAGCCAGGCAAATTGGATTTTAAAATGTGAACTCCAGATGAGTTTCCTTGTTACTGCCTAATCGTCTCCTCTGCTTGTTGCTTGTCTTCTCTTGCTTTGCACCGAGTTTGTAAGTTCCTCAGACACCGTGGTTTTCTTGTTTTGTGTGTGCTGTACACCTTTGTGTAACTCCAGCGTGACAGGGTTCATTGTGTTTGTGTGGCTCTGTGTAGTAGATATAACAACAATAAAAACTAAGAACAGATCGCTTTGGGGCAGAACCGATTACTGAGTGAGAAAGAACAAGAGTTACTTTACACTAAAAGAGGCTTTTTCTAATCAACCAATTTAAAAGCAAGAGAAAGAGAGAAAAAAAGGTAGAATAGACTGTAGAGGAGAGACCAAGAGTTAAGAGTGCATGCCAGTGCATGGAAGTGTGTCCTGTCTTTTAGAGCTTTGAAGACATGTGGAGATATTTTCTTGTCCGATGGAGACCTACATGATCGCGTGTCTCCCTCCTGTATTATCCACCCCTGGGTAAGTACGGGTTCAGTGCAGAAGGCTGGACACCTGGAAAAGGCATGTGCCTGTGAAGTCAGCGCTTCTCCTGGTGCTGCCTCGTGAGGAGGTGACAAGGAGACCAGGACAGGGGCAGTTCCTCAGCTTACTCAGGTCTGTAGAGGTGGACAGCCCCGCTATCGTATCCTGGTATCCGTGTTTGATCAGGGGTGTTTTTTCTAAGAAATTGTGCAGACTGTCCTGCCCAAGGAGGAGGGCTGTCCCTTGGGGGTGTCTCCCCCGTCCCCAAGCCCTGTGCTCCTCGGGCTGCCCTGACCTCCGCTTCCTCGTGGGCATCTTTCCAGTCAACGGCGGTAAACGTTGAACCTGCCAGCTGGTGCCTGCTTGCTCTGCCCCTCAGTCCGCACGGCTTCGTTTGCTAACACAGTCGCAGGAGCAGCACAGATTTTCTTCTTGCTAAACTTTTTTCTTTGCCATGACATTAGTGTGTGACCTTAAGATCTCTGTCCTAATTTTATTTATGACTGTGAGCAACAGACACATTCTAAACAGACCTAAGGCACTCAGAGAGTGTATGACAACTTGAAGTAACTAATTGCTGTTAGTTGTCTGAAATGTTTTTGTATGTGTATATATATAGATAGATATTTATACACACAAGAATATTTCTGAGCCCTGGATATTATAAATGTACCAAAAGTAGAAATCAGATTCCTAAATTCATGGACAAACTCTGGATCTCTGTCAGTGCCTTAGAGTGAGACTGGCTGCCTCTGGCTGTGTGTCATAGCATTCAGTCTAGTGTTTGCTAAAGATACTTCAGGAAGGAAAATAAAGGCAGTAAGGTTCTGGATCAGAAATGGAAACGATGCCTGGAAGAGACTGATCAAAGACTGGATTGCACTGCTCCAGGGGCTGACGAGACGGTATTTTCAGGCACTGGCCAGTGCCAAGACAGCACTTAGAAGAGCACTTAGATAGATCATTAAAGTACTCTATCAAGAAAATAGCTAGGGCTGGAAACTCTTGCATCATGGCTAGTTTCAGCATCAAAATACTTTAATCCTAAACCATTGGTTAGTAAGAGCACTTACGGCTATAACTGGGACTATGTTACTGAAATACCAGCAATAACGCTTTCAAAATCAAAAAACAAAGCAAAGCAAAACAAACGAAAACAACAAATGAGTAAACTGGCCTCGTATAATATTGAAAGATTTTAAACACAAGGACATTAAAAACATTTCAAGAGGTTTAAGTCTTTACAGTGCCAGGAAGCACCTCTGGTGAGTAATGCTAAAGTCCTACTGCATTTCAGAGGAAGGGGGAGGACAACGGCATTGCAGGGCCCCCGGTGCCTCCCCCAGCTCCCCACCCGTCCCAAGAGTCACTGAGTGGAACAAACGTACCATAAATGATTCAGAAGGGTGCTGGTGCGCTCACCTTCGCCTAATACCTACAGGGTGGGGTCTCTCCATCCCTCCAGGCTCTGGCACCGGAGGGTGGGTGGTGCATCCCCCCGGGACAAAGGGAGCCGTGGCTCGCTGGGGGCTGCTCCCTGGCCAGGGGCTCCTGGCTACGCCCCAGTCAGTAACGTAGTGCTGCCTGTCGGCGCTCTTCCCATTCACACGGAGCTGCAGGACAGAGCAGACCTGCCCATCGCTCTTCCCTGGCATGAACAACAGCAACAGGGGGAAAATTGGCCCTGGGCTCAACATCCAGCCATTCGGATTTTGACAGAATGACTGTAGCAGTGACAAACAGGTTGTCCACATTGCTACACCACCCTGTTGCCCAAATCTATTCCATGAAGCTGATTTAATGTGTTTACAATTCACAGAGCCTCTTTTAACGTTCGCAGGCCTGTATGGTGTTTCTGCTGCAGACCACCACACGTGCCCGCTGACACCTGCACTCCTGGTTGTTTGGGTGTACACCGGTGCAGGCAAACATTTCCAACAGCTGTGCTGGTTAGGAATTAGCTTTGTAATGAAACCAATTACACAGATTCAGCTTCACTTGGATTTTTGCCTTAGCAGAAACAGGCTGGCACAACCGTCCCCACTGACCACACTTGAGCTAGATGAGCAAAGCAATCCTCTCTTCACCTGGACAGCGACTACAAGCTCTGCTGTCGTTTGTACTGTAAATCCAGGCTTAACTTCAGCATTCAAATTCATCTTCTTTGTGTAAGTTGGGGAAAGCTTGTTGCGCAGCAAAATCTTCCTTTCTGATATTAAATTTTTTTCTATTTCTCTTTTGAATCTTGGACAAATGAAGGAAACACCGTAGACGTTTATATCTAAATCTGGAAGCTTTTTCATTCCCCTTCCTTCAGACATATTATGAAGTCATTGATAATGACAGGGTTATTGCACAAGTCCAGATTCACACGGCAGGAAGAAGATAAGAGAGAAAACTTGTTTTAATGTTTTCTCCCAAGCAGCCTCAAAGGAAAGCAGTTAGTGCAGAGCAGAGTGTCAGTGCAGCTGCCCTCTCTCCTGTGCCACTGCACTCAGGGAGAGCCACTTACTGAAGAACAAGGTCATTGTGCAGCCAATTAACTGTTGAAAAGTCTCTTCCCTGTAGAGTCCCGCTCAAAGGGGTTCTGGGCCGACAGGCGGGAACACCCGGACACCCACAAGCCGTGGGGAGGCAGCGGCTGCCCGAGGCCAAGTGTGATGGTGAGGGGCACTCCAGCTGCCCAGGGGACACAGCCGCGCGTGGCTGCATAGCCCGTTCCACTGGCTTCAGCTTTCCTGGGACACTTCCAGTGTTTGGGCAACAGTCAGTCCACCTGAAGGGTCTGGAAGAAGCACCAAAGGGGGTTCAGTGGTCTCCCAAAGAGAGGCCAGTGCTCGCTCCCCTGGTACTCAGCATTTCCTCTGGTTTTGCAGCGTGGTTTGTCCATCTACAGATAGTCTGCAAACTGGCACGCAAGGATCGCTGTTAACACCGCGAGAACATTTTCATTTTGACTTTGTGTTGGACTCAGGCTGTGGAGGACGCTTTCCTGGACTGCCACGGGATCGCTGCCTCCTGCAGAATTATCCATCAGCCCTGACGGCTCCTGTTGGCTCCTGCGGCCGGTGACTGCCCCAGCGTGCTCCAGTACCCCAGGAAGGCTGGATGGCAAGGGGGCTCGGAGGGCAGCGCTGCTGGGGTTTGCGTCCTCCCTGCCAGCATCCTCCTGCACAGAGCGGGAGCCACCCGGGCCGGCAGGACAAGTGGCACCGTCGGAGTTTGCTGATTGGGGACAGCAGCTCCTGAGCCCCGTGCGTAACGTGGTGGTACCTGGCATCTCTGCTCTTTGGTGCCAGAGGGGTGCGTCCAGACCCGCCCGGGGGGAAACAGGGACGTTGCATGGCCCAGCCCTGCCCTGAGCACGGCTGTGAGACACAGAGACGGACCTGAGCAGCGGCGCTGCCGGCCCTGAGCCACCAGCCCGGGCAGCCGAGAGCCCAGAACACCAAGTGCTGGCAGAAACCTGTGCGTTCCAGTTGTTCCCTGCGCTGAACAGACTGGCCTTGTAAGAAAACGTCGTTTCGTTTTGGGTTTCTTTTAAGAAAAACATAACAGAGGAGCTTCAATAATTTTTTTTTCCCATTTTGCTCCTGTTTTGTACAATCTTACACTGCTTTTGAGAATGTTTCACCAGTTTTTATCCTGCTTTTTCTCTTCTGCACGCAGTTTTTGTAGAACACAGCAAATGAGGCAGAAATTACTTTAATGAATCCTTCCATTTAAAATGTTTTATTTTCCTTACAGCTATGGATGCCTATTACTTCCTTAATTGGTAAGTTCCAAATTCCTGGCTTTGTTACTAAGGATGACATAGCTTTATTTAGTAAAGTTGTAAGTTTATTGGCATTATTTAGGGTAGGGTTAATCTGTTACCACTGTCTGGTTTAGTATATACTTAAATTAACAAGACTACTGCTTCAGAATAACTGTAAAGAACCATAGACATACAATGGTAGTATAATTTATTTTTAAAATTTCTGAGTTTTATCTCTGTATTTTTAATATAGTGACTTATACAATATACAGCTGACTAAACAAGAATGAAATTCTTCTTTAAAACATACACTTTTTGGATCTGAAGGCCAGAAAATGGAAAGATGACAGTCACTAGGTCAGTCGCAGGTTATTGGGATCCAGGCTCACTGGAGATCAGTATCAGCCTTAATGTGACGTACCCTTTACCCTTTTGGTCAGGTGTCCGTGCGTGGTGTGAAAGCCTCGGGGGCAGATCTGAGCAGTGCCCACAGCAGCGCACAGAGACACTGGCTGTCACAGGGCCGGGCTGTCCCGCGGGACGAACCCCAGCAGAGCTGGCTGGGCTCCTTCACCCCATGAACGGGCAGGAGGTGCAGAGGGGCTACAGTGGGGCGGGGAAAGCTGGGGCCTGAGGAACAGGATGGATGTGAAGTTAGGGGTGAAGGATGCAAAACTAACGGCTGAACGCTGACTCAGAGAATTCAGATTAGGAAAAAGAATGTTTTAGATCACTGAGAGTGACTGAGCCTTGAGTAAGGGACCCAGACCAGCGAAGGTCACCTCTTCAAAGTGGACCCACATCTTATGTGCAGAGATGTTCAAGGCAGGAGTCCCACAGGGGCAGCGGGCTGAAGCCTCTGGGCTGCTCCTGGTCAAGTGAAACCTCTGGGCTGCTCCTCATCGAGCCCCGCTATGAACATTGCTGTTGTAGGATGTGGATGGGTTTTCCGACTGCAGGATGGGAGGTCAGGAAGAGCCTTCCATTAAATGGGTGGGACATAAAATGCCAACCACAGAGCGACGGTGTGACCCACTCCTGTGTCCCATAAGGTTTTTTCCAATGTGTCCATTGTACTTTGCAGCAAGATCTATCTATAATGGTGAGCTCTGAAGGACCTCCCTGGTGAAACCCACTTGTTTTGGTTTGCTTTAGCAAGTGCCTCTTGGTCTTTTCAACATCCAGTAGTACAGACACAAAATAGCAACAAAATCTGTCAAACGAAGTATGAAAAATATGTTCAGAAGACAATTAAGAGAGAAAGAGAGAAAGAGAGAAAGAGAGAGAGAGAAAGAGAGAAAGAAAGAAAGAAAGAAAGAAAGAAAGAAAGAAAGAAAGAAAGAAAGAAAGAAAGAAAGAAAGAAAGAAAGAAAGAAAGAAAGAAAGAAAGAAAGAAAGAAAGAAAGAAAGAAAGAAAGAAAGAAAGAAAGAAAGAAAGAAAGAAAGAAAGAAAGAAAGAAAGAAAGAAAAGAAAGAAAGAAAGAATTTGTGCTCTGTAACTGAGTCCCCCAATAGTTTTAGCGACATTTGGACGATTTCAGAGCCACAACCACTGTGTTTCACTGCAAAATTTACTGGCAAAATCAAGTAAGGGATATACAGTTTCCCATTGAAAAGGGGTATAAAAAGACCGAACTAAACCCCTAAATAGTTACAAACATTAATTTATTGAGGGCACCAGTTGTTACTTTGAAATATTTTTTAAAAAAAGCAAATTATTGGCAGTTAAAACCATCCTATAGCAGATCCAATACTCAGTAAATATTCAAGTTATTATCTGCGATTTCATCTGTGGACATGGTCTTGGAAAGGGTATCTGGTGCTTTGGCTGGATAATGATAAGACAATTAAAACGCCCTAATGATTTTAGCAGATCTAAATATTACAGAATGGCCACAGTAAATAAAGTTAAGATGATCTTTCAGTGGTTTACTTTATTATATATATAAAAACATGGCTATTGATGCAGGGAATTCGCATAAATGCTGGCTGTTAAGGGCAGCCAGTTCAATGAAATTGCAAATCAGTGCTACAGTAAAACGTTAACACTGGAGAATAAACATAACTGGAAGTTTGATGGAAAAATGAAGCTGTATTCCATTTTCACCCCGGAGCTGTTACAAATACACATATCTCTGCAAGCCCTCCCCGGTGGTCATGCTGGGAACTCGGGTTGTGTCCGCATCAAGTCTGACAACTGAGTTAAATGGTTTTAAACCCGCCGGAGCACCGGGGCTTCGGGGACCGGCTGCTGCAGCGCCCCGTTTCAGACCGGCTGGGCTGCAGACGGGTGCGGGGAGTGCGGCCGACTCGGTTGAGTAACAGTGATGATAAAGACCAGGATGAAAGGGCTCACAGGCACCCGTGAGGTGCAAGGGGTGAAAGAGACCTTTTTTCTACAGCTATGCCCTGGGCTGGGGTTCTTTGAGAGTCAACAAGTGCCTGGGCAAGGGTGAGGGAGCTGATATGGCAAGTCTGTATTTCCGCAGGGTGTTTAACGAGGCATTCCCCAAAGGATCCTAAAGAAATTAGGTAGCCCCAGCTGGAGAAGGCCTCCGCCTAGATAAAAAAAGCCTAAAGCCAGGATGGAGTGTGGAGGGAGAAAAAAAAAATTCAGGTGGAAGAAAAAAACCTCCCCTGAGATCCCACAGAGATCTGTGCTAAGGCGTGAGGAATTCCAGGCATCCATAAAGGAAATGGAAACAGCGCCTATGAACTATGTGATAACAGGCTCTGGTGATCAGAGACAGAGGGTGCTGGGACAAAGATGGGTTCTGAAGAGGTGCAGGAAGACTTTCAAACAAGGAGTAAAGAGGTACAGAAACCACAATTTTGTTCAGGTCAATTAGAACAATGTAGATTTGCAGTGAAAATGCACTTGCAGGTAAACCCAACCCGCATTTACATATACACAAGGGATTTGGGAGCAAGGTCTTGGAAGTGAAAAAAAAACATTACGAACTTTAGTGAATAATTAAAAAACCCAAGATGGACAACCATTTCAACATGACTCAAATCTGCTGTACTTGTGTCTTCTGGTCCTCCCCAGCAGCCGGAGGGACCGTGGCACTGGGGGCCTGGTGAAGGTCCAGGCCAGCCCTGCTGCCAGGCTGAGCCGGTTCCCAGCCTCTAGCCTGGACAAACCGCACTGAAGGCGGGTATAGAGGAGGTCCAGACAACCACCAGTGGCACGGAGGGGACCGGTTGGGCATTGTCTTTCCTGGGTGCAGTCTTGCTCCAGCCAAGTCTCTGTCACCAAAAGGAGAGGCACTAAAAGGTACCACTAAAACAAAATTTCCCTTAGTACTTTGCATGTGAAGCACTTACCATTTTTGTTTGTTTGCTTTCCCCTCTTTTTGTTCATTTCATAACAGTTTGGATGGTGTGTTACAGCAATTAATTACCACCAAACGAAAGAGACTTTCTCGGTTGTCTGTTCAGCAGTTCCACATTATGGCGTGAACACTTCTGTCTCTCTGGCCCTGATGTTACTTCAAAGTAAACCCAACAGAAATTACTGGGAAAAATGTATTTACGAATGAAGTGTCTTGATTTTTTCAGCTATCTCAATCCGAAATGTGGTTCATATCAGAGCAAGAGTTTAGGAGTTGTAGTAAGAACTACTTAAACTGCTAAAAAAATACAGAGGTTGTCACTGAAAAGCATCTAGTTTTCCACAGAGCTGAGAGGTAATAAACGAGAGGTAATATTTGAAGAACTTCTTGGTAATGCAGAGAATTGTGGTGTCATAAAGTTTTACCTCGGCACACTCCAAATTGACCTAAATGGGAGCCACCAATAGAGTGGTAGTTGCAAAATGTAACCGGTTTGTGCTGCTTGCAGAAGAATTACAAAAACAGCTGGGAGGTAACAAACTCTCCTGCAGAAGCCATAGGCTTGCAATCAACCTGTCAGAAACCTCTGAGCATTTCAGTGGAGTCTTAGAAAACACAACACGTCACTAGTTGATAGGATTCACATAAAGTCTTTGACCAGTTCCCCCACAAAACTGCTAAAAGAAAACTGTTTTGGGTGGAAAGCAAACTCCGGCTGTGAGCCAATTGGTCACCGCAGGCAGGGTTCAATGGTGCTGCTGATCTTTGGCCGAGGGCAGCGGCGGTGCTGGAGCTGCTGGCCAAGTCTCCAGGAGGACCTGGAAGCAACGCATGCAGCGCAGAGGCTATGAGGGGAGAGCGAAGCGAGGAGACAGCAACACACCTTGTGAAGGTAGCAAAACTGTTTATTGAGTGAAACCCAGAGACGACCAGAATGGACTTCAAAGGCAAAAGAGGTAACAAGAAAACCAGCCAATTAACAAGAAAACCAATTAATGAGAGCTCCAGCACAGCCCTCAGTGACCAGAAGCACTTCATTGGTGGTTTCAGCCTTAACCAGAGACACTGACACACCTCTAACTGCCACCCCCCGTTACTCTCTGCAGACACTGAGGTCCTCGTGCAATGAATGCTGCCCAAAGTGCAGAGAGCTGTAAAGCTCAGCTTCTAGACAGAACAAGGCAGATGCAACAATACAAGCCAGCTACATGTGAAGCTTAAAAATATATTAACCTGACAGTGCCTGACAAAATGTGTGCACTGCTTCCCATTTCAAAATGCATGTGTTTGGCTAGAGAGGATTTTCTAGAAAGGCATCTCTGCTAATCTTACTATGCAAAAACTATCTAGTACTCTACCGTGTTTTGTCACCACTGTAATTAACATATTATTTCTCATTTACATGGATATTTATGTACAATTTTCAGCTGTCGTGGCTGTAGGTGATACCTCTTCCCCTTCTTTTTGACGAGTTGATCCCACCATGCCAAATAGCACATGGAAAAACAAAAGTCTGTAGGACCAGAACAACTTGGCTGAGTTGGAGATCCGAGCCTTGCCAGGAGCGGGCGCATGTGCAGTGTACCTGCTCCCGCGGGAGCCTTCTGCTCCTCAAGCTGCCGCTCCTCATAAACACAAACGTTGAGCAGCAATGGAAAAAGAAAAGGGTGTCCTCCCACCACATCTATATTTATCTCATGGCAATGCTATGGTTTAATATGTCTTGACATCCACTATTCTTTTGTTGAAAGGGAACACCCTTTTGGAAGGAGGGGGGTGCTGTTCCTTTCCAGGAATAGAACAAGGTCAGTGGAAGAGCTGTAGACTTCTCTGATGTCACTTGCCACCAGCTTCTTACCACCCACAGCGTGAAACAAATCACATTACGGTCCTGTTCCTCTTGTCCCTTGAAGCTCCGCAGTTCATTCACTCTTAGAGGTACGAGTGATGTTGGACTTCTGAGGGAACACGACCAACGAAGCTGCTTTTACAGAGCACTTCTGAAAGCTGCAAAGCACCAGCACACCAGCGTGGTTTTTTACTTAGTTTTATTTTCTTCACTTTTCTTCTCTCTCTTCAGTCTCTGAATCCATCTCTGCACCGCCTATCGGAGCGATGCACGACACCAGCAGATCGCTTTTGTAATCCCTTTGCGCTTCCCCTTGAAACACACGAGCTCTTTAAAATTCACCTGCCCTAGAGGTACCCACGTCAGGGCACAGCAGCCAAGTGCCCAAAGGCCTCCCCAGCGCCTGGGGAAACTCTTCCTCAGTCTGCAATTCAGGGACGACACCGCTCGGCTAATGCCCCTTTCTGGAGCGCAATTACTATTTTAGCAGAACACATCAAGCAGCTCAGCGGGGCGATTCCTTCAGAGAGAGAGGGATGGGTGAGACCTCGCAGACAAGGGACAGGCACGCCTGTGAGTGGCTGAGCGTGCACGAGGCTGTGTGCAGGTGCGCCGGCCGTGCACGCACGCGTGTGTGCCTGTGTGCACGGGGGGTTGGCGCGGTTGCAGCCCCGTTGCGGGCACTGCCTGCCTGGGCTGAGGACGGCCACCAGCAAGTGCAGGGTGGCGAACGCAGGGTATGCGGGGAACGCGTACCGAGCATTTCTCACAACAGGAGACACCCAGAGAAATTCGTTGGCCTGAGCTGAACAGAAACACGAGGCGGTACGTTTGTCACACAGCCCCTGGGTGGGCTGGGAATTCACTGCCATAGGCTGCTGTAGATGCCGCAGTACAAATCCCCATCACGGAGGAGCCGAATAAATTCATGTGATAAAAAGGTCTAACGGTGACCAGATGCCACTGCTGGAGAAGTCTTTAAGAGGTGGGAAGGTCATGTTGAAGGAGGGAGCTCGAAGCAGATGCAGTGTGGGACGAGAGGAGGCAGCGAGGCCGGTGTCCCAGCCCCTCATCCTGAAGAGACAGCAATTAGAAATGTGAGAGTGTTGTGTAGAAGCAACATTTCTTCAAAATAACTTTGTTGTTCTAATGTGCTTCACAGCTGCTGCCCCAAAACGTTGCACTAAAGATTTGGATTAAGACCTTTCAGCTTCTGCTGCTCCTAGACAAGCCAGGCTCCTGCCCAGACACCACCACAGCCTAGATGAGCTTCAGAGTCGCTTTGTCACCATCATCCAGCTCTAAGAGCAGGGAAATAAGTGTCTTAGAACTCAGTGTTAGATCTTACAGAAGGGGGAAGTGACCCTTATTGGCAAAATCCTTATGGAAGATGATTTGTGCATTCCTTCCGACACTCACACCCCCACAGGCACCAGTTGTGCGTGTCCAAGTGGTGGGTCCAGAGCTCCAGTGTGACAGAGGGGACAAGGGACACCATCCCATGTTCACTACATCTTTGGTGCTCCTCTTGAGTGGCAACAAGAACCTCTTTTTTTTTGGACAGACCTTTATACCCTTCAGAAGGCAATAGCTCTTGTCCTGCCGTACCTCCCAGGGCTCAGGTGCTTTTCAGGTTCCAGCCAAACCAGCCTCAATATTTCTGTCACAAACCTCCACAAGCACTGCTGGAGCTGCTGGGAAAGGGAGGTATAAACCTGCCACGGCCATGGCATCAATGTCCCAGGGTGGTTACACCAGGCAGTTACAATACCTTCGTGCCCAGAGGGATTCCCACCATGGCTTGATGCAGCTCACCTGCAGCTTGCCTGGATGTGGAACACCTGCACCTCAGGGCATGAAAACAGCAGAAGAATCATGAATTCAGGTGTTTCCTGAACCTTATCGCAAGCACCCAAGTTTCTCATGTCTGTGAAACTGTCCCCATGAGCTCCAGAGAACGGACGGGCTGCTGAGGTCCCCTGTGATGGGTGGGGATTTGGGACAGACACATTATGCAGGAAAACATGGAGTGCCCAGGCTGCAGTGAGCTGCTGCATGTCTGCCTGCAGCACCCGTGAGGCCCTGAGCTCCCTGGCAGCATGGGAGAGGCTGAATTTGGCCCCGGGCTTGTCAAGAGCATCCAGCTGCTGCCTGTCTCCAATGGGTGTGGAAATCCAGTGGCCTGGGGGGAACCACGGGGAGTTTCAGTTGGCATGCATACCTTTCATGCCCACTCTGCTCCTGGGGATGCTGCAGGGCTGGGGAAGAGGGTCAGAAGTGGGAACAGGCAGGGCACTGCCTCATTTCGCTCAATTGAACGCGCTGTAGAAATCACAGCTGTGGAACTTCAGAAAGAAAGCCTGGTCCCGTAAAAGTCAGCTGTGGCGTGGGTGCTGCAAGCACGGGTGGTCTTCTGCTGCCATCCCCGACCTGCTCGCATGCCTGCCGTGCCCTCGCTGCCCTCACCGTGGGCTCCTGGGGGGGCTGCCCGAGCCCCACAGACATCAGCCACGATGCAGGTTGATGGATGCTCTGGGAACGGGGCTGTGACATTGCTGGTGTGAACTTTCCCTTTTGTTTTCACATCTCAGCTGAAAATGTGTCACACCAGAAGGTGCGGGTCTGCAGGAAATCTGCCAGGGCTGCAGACAGACCTGCCACCGGCCTGACCCAGAAAGCACAATGACCTAAAAGCACCAGATTAGCCTGTCTGGAGCTGTTACCCTCACCCTATGTCTGCACCACCTAAGCAGTTGCCTGGACCTAAACCCAGGCGGGAGAGACCGTGGGTGCCGGGTGGTCTCCAGCAGACCCCCTGTGCCGAGGAGGAGCCGTGTTCTCCATGTCCCCCCGCACCTTTCTGACTCCACGGACCATGGGGGGGCTGGATGGACGAGTGTCACCAACTTTGGTTTTATTTTTAAATTTCTGATGAATGTTATAAAACCCTGCCAGTATGAGCACAGAAAAAGATGGATAAATATTGTCGGCGGCTTTGCGGTGCTGGGGAGGCTGAGCTGCCCCCGGATGCTGCAGGGACCTGAAGTCATCTCAGCCGGGCCCTGGGTACAAGATTCTCCCCCCAGACTGGCGGTGCTGGGACAGCAGCTGGTCTCCCAGCAAGCAGGGCACACACGAGCGTGGGGGCTCTTGCCCTGCCTGGAGACCCCATCAGGTTTGGGAGGGGACAGCATGGCGCTGCCCACCTGTGACCAACCTGCTGCTGCCAACTGCGCCTGGCACGCTGTGCACCATCCTGTGAGGCAGGGCTTGAAGCCGTGGTACAGAGCGGGGAAAGGGGATATGGCAGTAGAGTAACACGGGCCTTTTAATGGAAGTTCGAAAGCATGAGGTCTTACCAGTTTTGCTCTTTCAAGGGTAGTAAATCAGGAATGGAACTAATTTTAGCAGAGAACAGATTTGTAGAGATGTGTCCTGTGTTACGTGAGATAATCCTGGTTACAGGTCCTGCCGTTCCCAGAATTTTTCCTCTAAATGCGATCATCAAGGAAAGGAAAGTGAGACTATCTTCAATGACAAAATGCTTCTTGTGTCCTACAAAGCGCTAGCCTGACACATTTAGAATCTTCGGTCCCCTGGAGAGGTGATGAATAATAAATAATGCAATAGAAAGAGATGATTGTGCACAGCTCTACACGATGTCTGTTGTGAATTCAAGGGAAATCGGGCATTCAATGAAGAGCTGGTTCCAATTCAGCAGAGCACCTCCCCGCTCTTCCACTGTATCCGGGCTCCCTGACCCAGGTCCTGTTTGCCACCAGTCCTGGTGGGAGCGCAGGGGGCTGGAGGAAGAGCAGCAGCTTCTTCTCCGCCTGCCCCCTCGAGCAGGCAGAGGCAGGGGGTGTGCAGCCTCCCAAAGCAGCCGGCCGCGGGCTCACCTCTGCCGGAGCTGGCAGCCTGCTCTGTCCCCGCGTCTCCAAGGAATACTGAAGGTGCTGGGCGGTAGCGCTGCCCTGCCGAGCTCGCCGGCTGCAGGGTTGCCACCAACACGTGCCTGGCTACTTTTCTGCGCCGCACCTCGGCAGCCCTGGGCTCCCCATCAGCCGTGTGCAGCCCCCCTGGCGGGGGGACCAGCTCCACCGCCAGGGAACTCTCAACTGAGACTGAAACGCGGTTGTTAAATTCCTGGGTTTAATGAGTTCCATTAATTTTGTCGCTTCTTATATTTTCACATTTTTATTTCACTTAGGTCTCCAAACAGCTCCAGGGAGCGAAGCAGTGGGTGGCACAGTGGGGACCATCCAGGATGCTGCCCCGCCAGAGCTGAGTGGCAGCAGGAGCATCAACCCCCACAGCACCCGGTGAGTCTCAGCACCAGTGTGGAGCTCGTGAGGATTTTCAGGTGGAAAATGAAGGCTTTGATTCTGCTTGTGGTAAATGCTTGACTGACAAATTGGTGAGGACATGAGAGGATGAGATGGGATGGGACAGGGCAGGATTGGAAAGGACAGGACAGGATGAGGTGGGACAGGACAGGACAGGATAGGATAGGATAGGATAGGATGGAATAGGATAGGATAGGATAGGATAGGATAGGATAGGATAGGATAGGATAGGATAGGATAGGATAGGATAGGATAGGATACGATGAGATGGGACAGGTCAAGACAGGACAGGGTAGGATAGGATGGGACAGGATAGGATAGAAGTGCCGTGTGTGGAAATACAGGGAAGAGCTTACAAGCTGAAAGAGGATGTCTAGAGAGTACCAGGCTGCATCTATGACACCTCCATTCCTGAACTATTGACTTGCACCACATCCAGCCCTAAACAAGGAATAAATGGTCCATCCCAGCACAATTCAAGAGCAGCCCATTGCTATTTACCAGACCTTTTGGAAAAATCCCAGAGGTAGAAGTGTGAAATTTCCCTCCGGATCACTCTGTATCTTTCCATGGTAAACCTGGTTTTGCAAAGCACTTTATCAGATTCCAGCACTGAGGAACCGTTGCACAGCTCCAGGAGGGTATTTGGGGTACAGATTTAAAAAAAAAGGTTGGCACAAGACAATATAGATAACTGCAGCACCCTGTCACTTAGGTCTCCAAATTATGAGTGCAGGCTCATGTGGAAGTGGATTTTCCACACTTAAGAATAGAGTAGAGAAGATTCAATTAAGCGATTTCTGGAAAGTCCTTGGAACATTTATTTATGGACAGTTGAGTCAATTATGTCTCAAATAGAACATTATTTCTATCTTATGAAAGTTAAAGGAAATAGATCACTGCTGTTAGCAGGCCATTTGTAGAACACATTTTCATTAGTGTGCATTACAGCACATTTGAGTTATATGTATGTTTGTACAAAACTGCACATCCTTCTCATTATGCTCATTAAACACTAGGTATTTAAAGTAAAAATAGCAAAGATCACTCATATGGCATAAAAGTATGCAAATAAATACATACCAAAGTAATTGATTCAAAAAAGAGTGCATAGTAATGAGAGTTTGAAAGACAAGAATGTGTCTCATTATCCTGAGAAGGGTGTGAGCTTTATAAAATAACAGCTTATCATTATGAGAGTAGCTGTTTGAAATTGTAGGGAACAGAAAACAGTGGAATAGAGAAGATAGAACAGAACTTTCAAATACTCAGGCATAATTAAAGAAAAATAAATGCAGGTTGCCCAGAGAGGTGGTTGATGCCCCATCCCTGGGAACACTCCAGGTCAGGCTGGACAGGGCTCTGAGCAGCCTGATCCAGCTAAAGCTGTCCCTGCTCGCTGCAGGGGGTTGGACCAGATGTGAACCATTCTGTGGTTCTGTGAGTCTATATTGCCCATGAAGCAGTAAGAAATATCAGCGATCAGTAAGAGAAAATTCGAATTGTGACTTGTCTCTTTGAAATGTCACCCTTCCCAATGGAAGCACAGTTAACTCCTAACTTGTTGAGATTTACGTACCTGTCTGAAGAGCCGAGGATTCCTGGGGGTGGTTGCAGGCTCTCTGCCCATCGCTGCACCGGCTGGTTTCAGGGACGTGTCTTAAGATTCTTCTGACCTGCAAGGGAGGCTTGTCAGGGTGGGCTTGCTCATTGTGTAGAACTGGACACGGGGCATTTTCAGGCAGAGCTCATTTGAAATTACGGCTGTCCAAGTAAACCACTTGCCCTTCTTCGGCTGCATTGATCTTCATGGAGAAAAGGGAACAGAAAGGGATTGCCAGAGGAGAAATGCAAATGCCACCAGTAAGGAAAAGCAAAGACGAAAGGGAATGAGAAGTTGGGGAGCACACAGGGAGGGAGCGTAACGTGACCGGGAAGCAGGGAGCGAGGGCTGAGCAGGCATTTGGGCACCGAGCACCGGCCGCGTCTTGGGCACCGTGTGAGTCCGGGAGCAGCAGATGCTGCTCCCCCCTGTATGGGATGGGGAGCGACACCGCCGCACCGGACAGCTGACTCCTTGCCAAAAGGATTTAAATTCCTTTTTTCCTTTTTATTTACACGTAGCCTGTGCTGACGCTTCAGATGCCGAGGTCTGTTGCAGGCACAGAGGGTCAGTCTTAGATGCTCAGCACTCAGCTGGATGAAGCCCACAGCAACCTGTGCTGATCGTGCTACTAATTAAAATGCTTCAGATGAGTCACTGGAGCTGAAAAACCACGCTTTTTTGTACAGCATTTGGCACAACGAGGCCTTCATTCTTGTTGTCTCCTTTTTGTTATGCATCAGATTGAATAAAATACAGTTGTGATTAAATATTTTTAATTTTTAGAGACATCGAATATTCAACCTTTTCTAATTCCTCAGCAGGAATCTGAAAAGTCTCCTTAGAAAAGGAATATCTGTTATTTTGGGGGAATTTGAGGCAGAAATATGGCAGCGGTAGGTCAGATAAAACATGAAATATTCTGTTTCTTGTACAGCTCTATTTCATCTCTCCAAGGGTGTGTAAGCATGGTAGTCTAGGGTTCAGAGTGAGTTTGGAGACAGCCCACCCACATTTTGGTCATTTCTTTTTCTTCTTATTGCTCACATGGTCAAGAAACGTTTTTGTCGTATTGAAACAACGCGTCAGCACGAGGGATAACTCTCTGAAAAGTCGGGGTGCTGGGGCGCCAGCCCTGCCCCAGCAATTCCTCGGAGCGTTACAGGAACCCGCAGCTACCAAAGACCTCTGGTGCCAGCCCTGGCCTGAGCCACAGCTCTGGGTCTGGGGGGGCGGCAGCTCCTGCCAGCTCCTCCCGTGCCAGCGGGTCCGTTTCCACCGGCTGCCCAAAGGAGCACGGCTCGAAGAAGAGCAGCAGAACAGCGCAGGTGCCGGAGTGGAATCACAATGTGAGTATTACGCCAAATTGCAAGGACTGGGATTTATCAAGATTCTCTCATTCAAGGAACTTATCAGTGCATTTTCTGCTTTCTGCTCTGGTAATGGATATTCCACAGCTAATCACTGAAGGATGTCGCCTTTTAAATACGATTTCTATTGAAAGTAATATATCTACACGCGGAATTTCCATGCTGCAATAAAAATTACTTTTTGATAGAGGCAAGTGCTAAAAGCTCTGGCTGATGCCACAGCCCTTGACTCCTCTGCGGAGCCACGGGGGTCCGGGAAGGCTCAGCGAGCCCCCGAGGAGGGGCAGGGACCGGGCTGAGGGGACGCCGGGCCTGCCAGCTCCCTGCAGCCGAGGGGGACCACACCTGCAGGAGGCCGGGCTCCATCACCTCTGCTGATTATACAGCCAATTGCTGCTCCTGCAACACCTGAGGCCCCTGAGGAACCTTTGACATTCACTGATGTCCATCTCGTATCAGGTCCTTGTATGATTAACGATATATTGCCTGGACTTAGGGGTTCTCTTCAATTGCCAGTCACCTCTGTATCTGAACTCCTCCTAAAACCCATGGAAACAGCCATGGCCACAGCAAGCTCTGCAAATCTCTGATGAATCTCCCATTTTGAGGAAATATCTCTGGCCACGGCAAAGCTGTCAGGGTCTTTTAGATTTCCTCCGTTTTTATTTATCTGATTGGTTCTGTGCACACAAACTCACACGGACAAGGTTGTATCTGTGCTGCAAATATTGTGGTGGTAAAGTTTATCCAGAGATAAAATAACAGAGAAAATTAGCAGTTGGTAAGTTGCTCATAATGCCTCACCATGCTGGTCTAATTTCCCCCCTTCCTCCCTCTTTTTCTCTTTTAATCTCTTTTACTGGCTGTGTTTTCAAACGCAAGTACCTGCAGCAACTGAATGACCTATTTTCCTGATTACCTACAGCATATCCGTATCAGAGACTGCAGAAAACGAGGATGGAAGAGCCCGCAGACAGGGATTTTCATGCTTGAAGCTGCAGCTGTACGGCAGCTAAGGCTGATCTGAACCAGGGCTGCTGCAGCCCGCCTGCCCCGGCCCCCCGGGCAGTCCTGCTGCCCGCTCCGTGGGGACATCGTGCCAGAGGAGGTTGGGGGGTACAGGGTGTGACTGGGACAACCCTACCCAAAAAGTGACCGGTGTCTGGGCTCATCTCTAGGTCTCTGGGCTGAGATCGTTTTATCACAGAGTCAGCAAGAGGAGGGACGGGGTGGTAGGGGGGCAGGGGGAACCCCGGGGGCAGGGGGAACCCCCGGGGCAGTGTCTGTCCCGGAATGGGTTAGTTTAAATCGCCATCGAACGGAACCCACCGCAGCCCTGACACCCTGTGCTCGTTTGGGCTGAGCCCGTGAGCCCCAAGGGCCTCAGCCCCGCTCTGCCTCGCCCAGGCGCATCGCAGCCCCCAGCCCGGCGAGCCCAGCGGCCCCCACGGCGAGAAACCCACGGCGGTCGCTCCAGGGGACGCAAGGTTTCAGGCTTGTCGGCGTTTGGTCGCTGAGCACAGGGAGGGCTCAGAGACCTTTCTGGGGCTGTTCCAGGCAAGCCCTGCCGGATGGTGGCTGCAGAGAGAGATTTGGCGTCTGGAGGAAGGAGCAGAACAGCAGTAGCCACCAGCAAAGCCCTGAAAAAGCGTTTAATGGATTCAGTTCCGCAACTGGGCATGAGTTAAACATCAGAAGATACTTGCAAAGCACGGGGAATAAATTGGTCCTTAAAGATGGAAAGGAACGAGTGTTTCCCTGCAGTCCCTTCAGCAAGCCCCCGCCACCGCCGCCCTCCCCGTCCCGTCAGTGCTCAGCACAGGAGAGGTGACCCCGACACATGGGGCTTTGGGACAAATCGCAAGGAGGAAAAATCATCGCCTCGTGCTTCAAAACCCTCAGCCCAAGCCGGGGCTGGGAGTCAGAGCGCCGCGATGGGGGGAGGCTGTCGCGGCGCTATCCCACTGTGCTGCCCCTGTTTCCCCGGCTGTCGATGTGATGCTTCTGTGGTGCCAGATCTACAAAACGAGTTTTCAATCGCATCGAGTGTTGTCACCCGCCAGGAGCAGGGGGAGCTGGAGACGGCCACTCCTTACGGCAGCTGAATAAAAATGTGTTCTCCCCAGAGGCAGCTCAAACGGTGTCAGAAGTCTGTATTTGAAAGAGAAATGCGTGTGCTTCCTGCCTGCCCTTGCACACCACTGACAAACCGTGCCCCTTTGCAGGAGGTCAACGCTCAAACCTTCCAAACTGTCTTTTCTTAAGAATTCTTTGCATTTTAGTGGACTTCACAGGAGTTTTACTCCACTTGGCAGAACTGCAAGGCAGACGCTGACTGTGCTGTTTGCTAGGGGCTGTTTTAGCGCTGTTACCCTTCTGCAGGTGGGGTAGATGCTGCACGATCAGAAATTCAAGATCTGCCGTTGCTGAGAGCAGGAGGCAAGCACAGATCGACACAGGGTGAAAGCAGTGCTCTGCTTTGGCAAAAACTTATTTTGTACTTGTTTGCATCTGGAAGCACGATTAGCTTCAGCAAGATGGTAGAAGAGCTGGGTCCCAAGAGGCAACCCCAGCACCCATTTCCATTGCCGTCTTTAGGGCTAGAGAAGCTGTCTCTGTAGCACCATGGTTTAGACAAAGCTAAAGATTTGTTCATGAGTAAACACCATAGAAATGATTCTCAGATACTTTCCGTAAATGTCATGGTAAAAGAAACTGTGGGTTATGCTCATTTCCCCCCGTATGCAGGGTGTACTACAGGCACGAGTTGGAGGGGCAAGGGGAAGACAAGGCTGATCAGGTGGCAGCAGCGAGCACCGGAGGCATTGTTCTCCTTCAGAGTCGTGGGGAGTCGGGGGACTGGGAAAAAGCATTTGTACCAAATTGCACAGGAGCCTGATGAGTGTTGTGACATGTTTATGGGGCTCCCCGCAGAGCAAATGAACTACTCAGATAGTTGAAAGGTACACATTTTACTTCTGTATTTTGAAATCCAGAAAAAAAAAGGGACACAGTGACAACATTTCCTGAAGACCCGCGTTACCTTTTCCAGAGAGGGAACCCACACGGCAATTACCACCTGCGTGGCACCACAGGTGACTGCAATTCTCACAGTCACTCAGTTGCAGATAGGCACGGAAAACATATACGCACGGAGATTTTGCTGAACTTTAAAAATAATAATTGCTGTCGTTATTAACTTAGAGTCGTATTGTTGTTGTTTTGACTTTTTTAGCTCCCGTGGCCTCTGTGTGTGACTCCCCAGAGCTCGGTGCCGTGCAGCTGGAGCAGGGAGATGCCAAACCCTCCTGACGGGTGTTCCCATCTCCCCGAGGCCGGCAGCAGCGGGTGCAGCAGAGCAGGGCACTGGCGGCAGGGCAGTCCTGCACCGAGGGTGCCCTGCACCCTGCTGCTGTGGAACGTGTCCCAGGGGATGCAAGAGAGGATCCTGATGGCTCCGCGCTGGGATGGGAGGGAAACCCTCCCAGAGAGTGAGAGGGGCTCTTCGCTCTCATCCCTGCAGGCTCTGGTCAGGACAAGGGCCCCCTTATCCCCATCGACCCCGCGGGCAGGAGCGGTGCCGCACACAGCCCCAGCTTAGGGCACCAGCTCCCATCCGGAGTCTCACAGCCGGTGACAGACTCCTGCAGGGATGATCAACGCGATGCTGACAAACCTCTCCAGCTTTCTCAGCTCCAGCTGGTTGACATTTAACTGAACCCTTCCTCCCTCGAACTAAACCTCCTTCTTGGATGTAATTTCTTCCTCTAGGATGAATCAAAATTACCAAATTAACACGTACGAACCTTCCTGTCTGCAGAGAGGGGTGCTGGACATGGGTGTGTTGCACTTTCCCTTAAATGAGGGAAGTGACCAAGTGTTGATCATTCCCAAGAAAAACACCTTGAGGAAAAAATGGCTGAATTTCCTTCATATTTTTAAAAGTAGTTTGAGAAGCTGGTACCAGGTGACTGCAAGCACTGCAGTTGGGGACCATGATGCAGAGGGGGTTGGTATCCCACACACTCCCATTTAAATCATTATCGGAAGAACAGTTTCTTATCTTCAGCTCTTGTTATTACAGCCCTTGTGAACAGGAGGGCATAAATTGCCTGAATAACAATGAGGGTGGATTCAGAACAAAACTGCTCCCCAAACATTTGGCTAACGCTGGAGGTGGCTGTGAAAATGGAAGAAGATCTTCAGCATGCAGGAAAGATATTAGTGGTTTTAAGGTTACACATCTTTGGAGAAGAATAAAATGTGATGGCTCTGAGCAGCACTTGCCAAGTTTCTTTCTCTGCTTTTCAGTTTGACTTTCTCTCATCAAGAAGAAAGCAAAGCAAACTGCTCAAGGGATTTGGACAAGACTGGGGAAAACCGGCAGCCTCCATGGCACCAGTGAGAGTCACAGGCCGTGGGAGTGTCACGAGCCCTGGGAAGGTTTGGATGGGTTTGGGTGACAGTCTTCTGGGGATTGCAGCCTTGGGGGTCCTGGAAACAGAGACCGAGAGGAGCAGGACAGGGGGGGATCAGCGCCTTCCACCTGGCGATGAGATCCTGCTCTGTCGGGTTGGTGGAGTGGGTGGGGAAAATCTCCTGTTTGGGGACCTCGCTGACAAGGTGGAAGCGTGGCCACAGTTAACCACCTCCAGAGCCTGCAGATGGGTTCGCTGCCCAACCCCAGAAGCCCAAGCACCCCCAGGCCCTGAGGGGGACCCGACTGTTGCCCCGTGAAGTGCCCCTGGGGACGCGCTGCCTGCGCCCCGTCCCTGAGGCATCTCGTACCTGGCACCCCAGCGGGCGCAAGCGATACGGGCTGATTCTGGTTCAGTAGCACTTGACAGATGATTCGGCTGAACAGGACACTTTAGAAGATGGCCCTTATGTGTCGAGAGGTGAGGAGAGGTAGATGACAGCACCATCAAAACTCACTGGCTCTGAGGTTGGCAAGCAAGCCCACGCTCTCAGCAGCTCTATAACTTCCAGTGGATGAATACTGATCTCATATAGAATCAAATATTTATTCAGAACCATGCACAATAAAGCATTTATGAGCCTCTAAAAGAAGCTAAATTGTCTCAAGACAAGGTAAACCTTTGATGTTTAATAACCTGTATTATAATAAGTATCTGCTTTGAAAAATAAGAAATGAAAATTGAGGTCTTTCAAGCAGAGCAGTCATTCACCTGCTGCAAATTGGTTTACAAGACATTTTAATATATCACCAAATTATTACAGTTACTGACCAGCACACTTAGCACCCTGGGAAGGCAGCGCTATACCTGCCAGACCTCTGCAGCAGACAGAAGGAGATCTTAAAATAGACACAGGGATACCTTTTCTCAGGACATGACTCCAAGGCAGAATTGCATTTTAAAGCATCTCGTGATGGATATACTAAAAGGCAGATGAAACAAACCACCTGGGAGATGGTGCATGCAAAGTGCAGCAAAACAAGGCATTTCCTTCTGCTGTCCCCAGCCGAAAGGTGCAGCCGTTTTTTCACAACATAGTTATTTGCTTTATAAAAAAATTATCTTGCAGATGCACAGAAAGGAAATGGGTCAATGGCTGCTGCTTTGGAGGAGCTGGAGCAGGCTTCCTGGAGAGGTGGTCGATGCCCCCAGCCTGTCAGTGCTGGAGAGGCGTTTGGACAATGCCCTTAACAACGTGCTGTGACTTTAGGTCAGCCCTGAAGTGGTCGGGCAGTTGGACTAGATGATTGTTGTAGTTCCAGCCGGAACTATTCTGTTCTAAATTAGGAAGAAGGAATAAAACATTGTAAAAGAACGGGATTTTTCGAAAGGTGTGTGCTATAAGTGACTGCCGCCTTCCTGTTTTCACAAGGAGGCAAGCACAGACCTGGAGAAACAACGTGGTGCCTTAGATAAGCCCGAGAAGCTGCAAAAGTTCTTGCAAGTGGAGAAAGTCAAGGATAAAAGGTGACAGTGGAGTCCAAGGATATGCATCCTGTTCACGTGATGAAACGCTGAGCAAGTTTTTTCATAAACAAATTAGAAAAGGAATAACTCAAAGGAAGGGAAACAATCGTAACAAAGAGATTGAAGAAAAGCAAGAACCTGTTCTACGATAATGGACAAAACCGCAGTCGTCAACGTATCCCAAACTATGCTGCTTGCAAAACCAGGAATATTAAAGTTATGGAGAGCGGGTAATGAAAAAGATAATTACTTAGAAGATTGGAAACCATTCCTTGGCAGTAATGGTTTGTAATATGTTGCTCTTATTGTATATTATCAGATGGTCCTGTACAGTAGCTGAACTCTGCGCAAAAGAGCCAGCGTTTTCATCTACTGTTCTCTCTGCTTAGCATGTTGCTGTCCAATTATTCATATAATCCAATTAAAATGGATGGCTTGTTTAGAAATGTATCAGTAAGGATAATTAGCTGATTCTATCCGTGTAAATAAGGTGCCTAACTATACAGCTTCGGTGGCAATATAGAAGGGAAAGACTGGAAAATGTACCAAAAGGGAAGCCCTCAGCGCTGCCCCAAGCGAGCAACGACCCAGCGCTGGGCAGGAGCGTGTTTGTGCAGAGGAGGACGTTGGGGATGTCCCTCCTGTCCCTTTGTGGGGATGCTCACGAGCAGCGAGCCTTGGCGGGGAGGCAGGGACGCTGTGGCTCTCACGGGCTCCTCGGGCGTAGGAGGAGCACCCTGGGGCAGCAGCGGGGGTCCCTGTCCTGGCGCGCCCCGGCAGGGCGGCGGTGCTGGTGGGGCGCGTAAGGGTACCCACGCCCCGGGGACAGCCCTGCCACGCTGCCGGTGAGCTCCTGCTGCACCCATTGTTCCACGTGCAGCTCCTGAAACGTGGTGCTTCAGAGCACGAGCTGCAGCCTCGGCCCCTCCGTCCTCCTCTCCGCTGGATTTTCACTTCGGGGGCAAAAATAAAAAGGTTTAATCATGTGGAGGAAAAAACGGAAAGTTCATTGAGAGCTGTAGATCAAAATCTTCACATTTTTTAGGACATTGCATAAATAAGGAAAAGGAAAAAAACTCAAATCAGGAGAAAATTTGCTTTATGTCAATCATGGTTTACTGTAATAAAGTGAACTGGCTTCTCCAAATAAGTTTGTCATATTTAGAAAAAGCTTCTTTCTTTCACACTGTCATGTCATTACTCATTGTCTCAACCTAGTTTTTCCTGGCTTCGTATGTAAGTTTTCTGAACACTTATATACAGATTTGCCAGCTCGTTTTCTCGTGGGCATGCAGCAGGTCTCTGACAGGTAACGTTCTGTGTGCTATGTGTGGTGAAAAAGTATTTATCCATCCAACATGCATATTCTTGGGTGAAGGTACACATGATTTGATGGGAAAAATGTTTTCCATGTACAAGGCGAAATAAAAACTAAAGCACATACCACAGGGTAATAAGATATTTTTTTTTTTTTTTTGGGGGGGGGTGGTGGTGTTGATTGTTGGGGGTTTTATGCAAATTTAAATGTACATGTTTAAATTCTTACAGATTGATCAAATCAATCTGTGTCTACATAAACACGATATATAACACAGGATAAAATGCCCCGCAGCAGATACAAAGCAGGCTTCCACCCGCTGTGGCTCCAGCCGCACCCCTGCGTGGCTCTGCCCGCACGGAGGGTGCCTGGGGCCGCGCCGGCAGCGCCCCGTGTTTGCCTCACCGCGGCTGGGGGCTTCCCACCGCCCGGCAGCCAGAGCTGGGCTGGTGGCACGGCAGCCTCACCTGAAGCTTTGGAATAAATGACCAAAATAAGTCAGCTTTCCTTACTTCTAGCAAGGTGTTTGGAGACCTCCTGGCTGCTGATGGAGGGTGGTGACTGAGTTTACAGATTATCTTCACAAGCTCCCATCCATTTCTCGGTCCCTTCAAACACCTCCTACTCAATAGCGATGACAAGCAGTCTGATCTCCAGGACTCCTGCCTGCTCTTCTTGTTCGCTTTCCGAGTTACACACACGTTTTCATCACCTTATTAGAGCTTTCCGAGCCTCTGCCAGCAGCGTTTGCCTGGATGCTTATCGCGACTCGGCTGCTGGCACCGAGCGGCAGCACAAAAGGTCCCTGGGATCAGAGTTACCTTTGCTGCTTGGTTTACAAACTCCCTCCTACCTCTAACAGCTGGACACTGATACATGACATTACGATAGTGCACGCCACGGATTTTTTGGACTGAACATGTGGGGCTCCTGGGAAGCGGAGAGCCCGCTGGCGCTGCCGTGCTGCCCCGCGCTCCCCGGCGCCGTTTGGGCAAGATTCGCGTCGGCGGTGGGTTCGTGGCTCGGGCGCTGACCGAGCAGCGCGGTTACGAAGCGAGACGCGAGCCCCTCGGCAGGGTCCGTGCTCGGGTGCGCTGTGCAATACCCCCTGTCTCGGCACAGCCCGGGCGGCTGGCTCCGCCGGCTTTTGGGCACCGTAAAGCCCGACCTGGGCTTTAGGAGGCCGGGGAGGCGGCTTTGGCACACACCAGCTGCTCGAAGCAGGTTTTTCTACAAAACAGAAACGGTGTTTAACTTTATTTTCTGTGATGCTGCCACGGCACTTTCTGTTCATCATTCTTCCCCCCACCTCCAACAAACAAACTCCACTTGCGTTTCAAAGGTGCATCTTGCAGATATTTTCAGTTTAAAAATAATTCAGTTTTTCCCTATTACCTCTGAACACAAAATTAAGCCTTCTGCACCTGGAAAGCAATAAAAATGCTTCTGGCAGAGTAAACTTCTCCTGTGCAAGTTACCAGGGGAGGCAAAATTGGATTTTGCAACAGACTCCAGGCTCCTGCCGCCAGCAGGAGAGCCCAGGCGGGGAGGGCCGGTGGGTCTGCTCCCCCATGCGTTAGTTTCCAAAACTCCTCAGTCAGCAAAAAAAAAATAAGGCAGCACCGGCTCCAGGCGGGTCTCGGGCCTGAGGGTTTGGCTGTGGGATGACAACCACGATAACCCTCGCTGGGCGGCAAGCCCAGGGGTTGCTGAGCCAGGCTGGCCCCCTCCAAGGGCGCCTCCCCACAGGACACCCCTCCCCACAGGACCCCCTTCCCTGTGGGATCCCCTCCAACCTCAGCCAGTCCCAGGACCCCCCACACCCCCCACCCCGGTTGTGCTTCATCCTCTGAGCCACCCACCTTATTTGTAATGTATTTGGGGCAATGCTCCTTGGTCTTACCCCTAACTCCCAGGTGTCGGCAAAAGCAGACAGCAAATATTTACGTTTGGAAGGTAAAAAAGGAACATCTGCAGCGTCCTCATGGGGAAACAGTCCCTCCCAGGTGTCTGCCTGCTGGTTTCCTTCACCTGCCACATACTGGTTAAAAAAAACAAGCATGAAAGCAAAATAAAACTAATAACTTGCAAATATTTTCATTTCCAAGAGAGCTCGTTACGGTAACTTTAGCTCTGCTAATAACAGCAGAACTGGTGTCGCAGTGTGGCACGTGCCAGCCCTTTAGTGCGAACGTTGCTTTCAGTGCGAGCTCAGCCCTTTTTTAGGCATTTCCAAGATAAACTGCACTACCTGTGTGAGAGAACCCAAATCGCCTCAAATGTGTGTTTATCATTTCTAACTTTCAGATTTCCATTTAGGGTATTCCAATTATCAGTTCTGAAGGGAAATATTTTTTTTTTTTAAATAATTAAAAAAACCCAGACCCAGCAAAAGTAATTACCGTGCAGCATCAGTTCACCCTGGAGCGTGGCGTACCCAGCTCCTGGAAACCCCTGTGCCTCAGCCCACTCCCGGTGGCAGCGGGTGGGCTGGGACTCGGACAGACCTGCTGGGCACGGGGCAGCACCCCACCGGGCACCTCGCCTTTCGGCTTGTCCGGGCAAGCTGGGACGCTCGCACAAAGCGACTGATACCTGACGGGCAGCAGTGGCCTCACGTGAGGTTCAGACACGACTGAGCAAAGTTTCCTGGGCGTCACTGCTGCTCCTTCCTGGCTCACAGAAAGGCTGTTTTCCACCAACACCTGCAACCGGGGCTGTTGGCGAAGCCTGGGAAGGGGTGGGCAGCTGCGGCAATGCTCTGCTAACCCAGCCAGCACGCACTCACCTGCGGGCCCTGGGCAGCTCTTCTCCAGGACAGTGCCCGGCACAGCCGGCTCCTCCCTGCTCAGCTCGGGTAAAACCCCGGGGAAGGGCCCCAGACTGCGGCTGCCCACCGGGCTGGGGTCGGTGCCTTTCCCCTTGCAATTTAAGGGCTAAGGGCACGTGAAAACCAACTTTCTGTAGCTCAGGCGATACACTGAAATTCATGGCCGTAACTCATCTGCTGTCTCACATGACCCTTCTGTTCAGGAAAATGTGTTAATGTCTTTCTGTGAAATGGGTGTGAAATAGAGTTGCAAATAGTGGATTGCTGGGTTAGTAGGATACGGATTGGGTGTTTATCAGGGCCTGTGTCTGGTCCCAGTCCATGCTATACTGGCAGACTGGAAACCTGGTCTGGGACAATAAGGATAAGTGTAAGATAATGCACTCAGCGACTACTGTAGGAGGAGAAAGAGCTGCCAGAGGATTTGGGGTTGGTGGGCATCCCAAGATGAATGCACATTGGGCATGTCCCACTACTAAGAAAAAACCAGTGTTTTGTGACTGAGGAAGCACCGACCTAAACCAGCCCTGCAGGAAATAGGATGCAGCACTTTTATTTTGCTGAAGAGGCCTCAGCTGGCCTCGTTCGCTTACTCTGGGCTCCCTCCCCTAGAGTGTGGTGCCAGCTGGAGACAATCCAGAGGAGAGCCAAAAAAATCCTCAGAGGAAAGGTATGAGGGATGGACCACCTCCCAGTGGCATCCAGAAAGGCTGCAATAGTCTGTGTTAAAGACCACCTCGCAAGGAACTGTGTTGTTTCTTCTCCAGGTGGGTAAAAGTCAAGAGGGGAAGGAACCGGCTTAAATTTTGAGTGTATTGTGTTTACACAGCAAGGTTTTGGTACTGGGGGTCTGCAAGGGTGGCTTCTGTGAAGAGACACTAGGAACTGCTCCCATGCTGGATAGAGATGGTTCCAGCTAGCTCCAGGATGGACCTGCCACTGGCTAAAACTGATCCCATCCACATTGGTGGGGCTTCCAGCAAAGAAGGAGGGGCAGGAGGTGCTCCAGGTGCCAGAGCAGAGATTCCCCTGCAGCCCGTCGTAAAGACCATGGTGAGGCAGGCTGTGCCCCTGCAGCCCATGGGGGTTAACGGTGGAGCAGATACCCACCTGCAGCCCATGGGGGTTAACCTGGAGCAGATACCCACCTGCAGCCTATGGAGGTTAATGGTGGAGCAGATACCCACCTGCAGCCTATGGAGGTTAATGGTGGAGCAGATACCCACCTGCAGCTCGTGGAGGACCCCATGCCAGAGTGAAGGTGGATGCTCCCTGAAGGAAGCTGTGGCCCTGTGGAGAGAAGCCCACGCTGGAGCAGGTTTTCTGGCAGGACCTGTGGCCACGTGAGGGGTGTAGCTGAGCCTGGGAAGAAGCGAGAGGTGGGAGAAAGTGGTTTTAGTCTTGTTCTTATTTCTCACTATCCTGCTGTGTTAGAATCAGTTTGCAGCAAATTAATTTCCCCAAGTCAAGTCTGTTTTGCCTGTGACAGTAATTGCTGAGTGATTTCCCCACCCTTATCTTGTCCCATGAGTGTTTTTCTCTCCTTGTCCTGTTGTTGGAGTGGGATCGATAGAGCGTCTGGGTGGGCACCTGTCAGCCAGCCAAGGTCTACCCGCGGCAGAGGGAAAATCCATATGGAACTTTGTGGAAAGCTTTCTGGCAGTAAGGGCAGGAATAACCAACTGCCAGGTGAGGCTGTGAAGCCCCTGTCAGGAGAGGCTGCTGCTGGTGGTGAAGGGGGCTGCTGGGACGGGATGCAGTGGGATGCAGGGAAGGAGTCCGCAGCCCCTGGGGCTGTTTCCATGGCTGCGTGCCTGAGGCTGCACCGCTGCGGGTGGTTCCGGTGAGACTCGTCCTCAAGCCGGCTTATGCTAAATGTATCAGAAAATTGATTTAGTTAACAGGTCTAAAAAAGAAGTGGTAGGTAAGGAGGCATGATTTCATAAAAGTGGTTCTTAGTGCGGTCCCGCAGGGATATTTTCTTACTCCGCTGCCAGTCTGCTTTATTATATGTTCTGGCGCTGTGTGCCGAGGCGGTGAATACAAATCACAGATTGTGAAATCGTGGCTGAGGGCACGTTACAGGTAGTGGGTGAATGAATTGTATGGTGGAATGACAGCATTTCCTTCAGCCCCGTGGTTTTATAGGGATAAAACCCAGCAGTCCCGCTGGGGTTAACGGGGGGAAGTGCTCTTTGGGAAACAGTAACTGCAAAGGATCCTGCGGATCAGGACCCACAGGCTTTGCATAGGCTGCGAGGTCACATTCAGCTTTTTAATAGCACAAAGGCAGTATTTTGACAGCAGCCTTGTTGTCTGGGTGTTACAGGTTTAAAAGCTGTGTCTGGGTATCAGTGGAAAAATCCAGGTAAGCAAATCTCACCGCTATGGCAGATGATGGGTCTGGAGGCGTGGGCTTTTTACTTCTCTGCGTTTAACTTTGCCTTGTTAGTATGTGAAAGGCTTTACACAGCAGAGGAGAAACACAACTGTAATTGCTGTTCTGGATAAGGGATCCACCATGTCCCAAATCTGTGCTACACACAGCTGGGAATGCTGTGTAGTGGTTAGGGAGGTACAGGGAGAAATGACAGTCCTGGAGGAGGAAGCGCTGAGCACAAGCTGTCCTGGGCTTCCTGGGGAGCTGCAGGCACAGGGATAGTGACAGGGCAGGGAGAGGGGCTTGGAGGGGTGTGATGGGGCTCTTCCCCGACATGGTAGAAGGTGGTAAGAACTTTAATTATATTCTGAAAGGACTCATTTCTCAGCCTGGCACTGACGACGCTGTGAGTGGAAAGGTGCTGCTGAGACCACTGTGGGGAAAAAGGTTTCTGTTCCGGTGCCCAGGTTTCGGAAGGCTGTTGGAAGGACGGAACGGGCTGTGCAAACCCGACCCGAGGGCTGGGAACCTCGCAGCAGAGCGGTCAGGGCCATCCCCACGGGCAGCCCGGGAAGGCGGCTTCAGGCGGGGAGCGCTCCCTCTTCTCCAATGGAGCAGCTACAGCATTCAGCTCCTGGAAACCAAAGCAAGATGTTTCCAGCCCAGATTTAAGGAGACAGAGAATAATAAACGCTTCTTGGATTTTTTTTTTTTTTTTAAATTTGTTTTAAGCCAGACTTGAGTTTCTGTCCTTAAGAGAACTCCAGTACCTTTCTATAAGATGTTTTTAGATCAACACAGTGTGTGTTTTTCGGGTCAGATTGGAGAACACAACGGTGTTAAGGCCAGGCAGACAATTTGCTCTGCAAAGTTAGTCGTGTTCACTGCTGTGTATGCTGTTGCTTTCAGCACAAGCCTTATACACATGTCAAAAATCAAATGTTCCTCTAATCAAAGGCAATATAGATGTCGTGTTCACTTATGTAAGCATATTTTAGGCTGCCTTCAGCTGAGCTGCATTGTGGAACAGGAGGATGAGTCTTCTCCTTTGTGCTCAGTTGACCGTTTTTCTTGGTGCTAAAAGGAAATAGTTCTTCTTGCAGAGAAGAGGCTTCTAGTGCTGATTTGTACATCAACTGGCAGTGTGGAAGGCAATGCTCACCTGAATATTTGTTGATATAAATATTTAGTTTGTATAGTCCTCTTGACTTTGAAATAGCTCTGTCTGTAGGTAGGCAGCGCTATGGGATATAAACAAGCAGCAAAGATGCCTTGAGAGAGGCTTTGGAGGAGCCTTCGGGAAGACGGGGCCAGTTTAGCATTAACTGCAGCTGTAGGGTCTTAATAAAAAATTTTCTTAATAAAAATACTGTTTGGCCCTAAAGTCATGTAATTACTGAGTTCATAGCAGATGAAATGCTCTGACTGGTTTGATCTCTCAGTAACTTATTACATACATCACTATCTTAAGACCTTCTTCTCGCAGCTCTTCCTCCTCTGAGGAATGAGCTGAACATTTCCTGGTTAAATATCTCGTCTGCCCAGGCTGGTCGCGCTCAGGCTGCACTGTGCACAGGGTCCCTGGTGCACACCCAAATCGTGTAACCCTGGAATTCGAAGGGTAAAAATACATCTGAAGATGAGACGGATGAACTAATGTATGCAACAGAGTCATTGTGTTTCTGGAACAGAGCAGAGTGGACTTAGGTGGTTCTAGCCAAGACACAAAATGGTCCCACCATACCCAAGCATGCATTATTTGGGAGACAGCTCATCAGCACAACTCTTTCGTTTTTTTTTTTTTTTCTGCTGTGCTTCGGGAGCCTTTAGGGTTGGAGTTACTTCATGGTAAACACAGTCTTTATCACAGTCTGCAGGTCCTTCTGTGGGTGCTCTGGGTGTTGATAGTGCCCTGAATTTCTTTTGTACCTGCTTATGTAGCTGAGATGCTGAGAGACTGTAGCTGCTGCAATCGTTCAACATCTCAGGGTGCTCAGGACAGGCTCTAAAATTCCAGGTGTGGTGCTTGCAGATGAGAATACATTCGGAATCCTGATTTCTTAGAAAGTGGAAGAGGTTTTCACCTTTTCCCAAGTAAAGATTAAATGAAAGTGGCACCTCCTGTTCACAGTCCTGAGGCTGGAAGCTTCAAGGGTGAAACTGCTGGAAGAAGCGATTCTTGGGGACTAGACACAGCTTCCTGGTGCTGTTCCATCATCTGGTTACAGGACCTGGAAAAGCACTGAAGGAAGTCCTGCAGTCTCGCTGCTGCAGGAGAGGTCTGTGACCCCCACAGCAGCAAGGGGATAAGTGGGACCTGCCTCCATGGTGTCATGCTCTCAGGTGAGAGGTGGGACACATCAGACCAAGCAGCTCTCAGCCTCTGCTGTACACACACCAAAGTGCTCTTGCTGGTGGGCTCTCCTCTTCATTGAGAAGCGCTTTGACACTGACCCAGGCACTGGTGTGTGTGAAGGTGCAGGGATCAGCCATCAGACTTTGGCCTTGGTCTTCACAGGGATTTGGGTCACACCTGGGTAGAAGATGCAGAGTTTAATGCCTCTAGAGAGCGATGGAGCTGATATTTTATATATATATATATAAATAAAGTTAGATAATTCCTTTTAACAGGCTGTTCTTATTAAATATATTCCCTGCTTACCATCCCTTTACCTCATTTTCAATTGTAGTTAAAACTCAGACCTCTCCTCTGCCCTCTCAAAGCCAGCTAATCAATGCCACAATATCTCCGCTGGTCCCTAGTTGGTGTGCAACAATAGAGCCATTGTGTTCGTAGTGAAGACAAATGACTTCTCTGCTGCGGAACAATGCCAGCTGATAAGTATCTTCTTGATCTACAGGAGACCAATCCACAGACACAGAGTTTAATGGGCTGTCTACTCAGCTGGGATATTCCTATTGAGCTACTTGTGAGCTGTCTTAGATGTTCTGATAGCAGACCATCTTAATCTTTGCCTTTTTTTCCTAGGGGGGTGGGGGGGAAGAAGCTACAATTAAATATCTCTCTGAAAGAAGCTGGGAAAATTCAGTCATGTTTCAGATCTCCTCATCCCCTCCCTGTCCCACCCGAAACAAAATCTCAGCAAGATGAAGCTGAAGCTGGAGCAGGCGAAGGCGTGAGGAGAGGCTGAGCGGAGGGTTTGCGCAGCCTGCAGAAGAGGTGGGGGATCTTTCTGCCGCCTTCAGCTCCTGGAAGCAGCCTATGGAGAAGATGGAGCCAGGTGCTTCCCGGGGTGCCCTGTGAAAGGTGAGAGGCAGTGGCAGAAATGGGCAATTTGATGTTATCCCTGTGAGTTAGATGCTCAACTGGAGACTCTTGCAAACAGAATTTTTCTGCAACTACAATCCGAATACGAGTGTGAAATTGTGATTAAGAGAGACAGTGCGATGTGGGAACACGTGCACAGAGGGATGCCCGGTGAAAGCTGCCTGTACAGAGGCTGTGGACATCCATCACCAGAACCGTGCCCGCATCCAGCAACCAGAGGTGTTCGTACGTGAAGGTCCAAGCACGAGGGAAGGCCCCGCAACACGCCATAGGAAGAGCCGGGAACCCCGTAAGCTGTTCTTTAACCAGAACCGGTTGAAATCTCTTGTCTATAGGTATTTACATGACGATCTGGTAACAGATGGATCTTCAGAGAAACAGATAAAGGTGCAAGAGCATGCAATGGCTTCGCCTGAGGCTGAATGGATCCGGGGAAGACAGGCATCGCTGCCAGCGAGGAGAGCACTGGGCAGGTGGAGCATCGCTCTCTAAGTCAGCAGGGGTGGTTTGTTGTTGGGTCTTTGCTGGGGGGGTGATGCAGTGCGGGGTTAACTCTGCTCTTTGTAGAAGAGCTCTTCCCATCCAGGAAGGAAGCAAAGGCAGGAGGCCCAGTGCCTTAGGCAGCCCCAATACCCATAACAATCCCTTCTGGCTGTCCAAGCCTTCAGGTGAGGGGTAAGGAATCCTTCCGTACTCCCTCCTTTATAACTACGTGTCACCTACCTAGTGACTAAATCTAGTGTTTTTCCAAGACTGTAGATGATGCACTGTGACTCATTCATTTCTCTGAAAACCTATTTTCTTTTGCCTCACTACTTTGGAAGCAGTTATATCAATTGCCTTTTTTTCTTGAACAATTTATTATTATTACAGCTCTCCTCTATAGTTTTAAAATGTCTGTAGTTAATGATGCAGGCTATTAAAAAGCCACTTTATCCCAAGTAACTGTGAGCATCTGGCTTTATCAGTAGTGATGTAACGATTTCTATAGCTCCAAGTTAAGGAAAAATCTTTACGTATAGTGTTAGAAACCAGAACTGAAGAATGTTTTAAAGCCAAAATGAGAAATGAGTACAGTTTTCCCCTGTTTGAAAAAGCACTTCTGTTAGAAAGGAGTGGCATTTTAGAAAATTTTCCTCCAGGTCTTAACATACTGAAAGTAACGAAAGCCAGCTCGGGTTTGGGGTTTATTTTTAAATGGTTTTCAGAAAACACTTCCAACTGCAAAATTTTCAGATTTTCTCTTCACCTGGATTGAGTCGATGAAAAGTCCCTAAAAGCAAAGGTGTGTCACCAGGTGACTGAGACTGCTAAACTCACTCTCCTCAGTTCAAAGTCAACTACCCTTTTGCATTTGCAGAGCAAATGTGGGAGATTGCTTGAATCCATGCTGAGACTTATGGAGGTTTAGATTTTCTTCCCCCCGGAGTCCAGGGGCCAGATTTCCTTGGCACTGAAGTAACACCTCCAACATGCCCAGGATGCGTGAAACAAGCATGAGATGAAATGCCAATGACATTCAGGTCGGCAGTCAGGACCCTTTAATCTCCAGCTCATTGATCAGTTGTTAAATAGCAGACAGGTCATTTTATCCGTGGAAAGCAACAGCAGAGACAATAGCTTTAAAAATGACATTCTGGGGACTTCGTTTCTTTAAGCTGACCAACAATATATAGACAGACAGAGGTTCTTCAGCTTGGGGTGAGGGGAGACAGGGCTGAGAAGGGGTTTTTTTGGGTTTTGCCTAAAGATAGAGAAGGCTATTCCTTGTTTCTCACAGTAGGAGCTATGTTGTGGTCTGGCAGTGCACCTAAAAGAAGAAAGAGAAACCTTTTATTAACCTCAAAATCTTTATCACCTTAGGAGAAAGGGGAATTTGATTAGGCAACATCACGAACTGTGCAACCACCAGCTGATAGAAACACTAATTGTCTAGGCAAACCTCCAAATGGGAAAAGACCCCAACCCACAAGCGAGGATGACCAGGGTTAGAAGGGTGGCTGTGCTCATCCCGTTTCTCCTAAAGGTCACAGGAGGGTACGTGGCAGCACCTTCTGCAGTCTCGCCGTTCCCTCCCTCCAGCACGTGCTTCTCGGGGCACAGCCGTGGGGGAAGACAAGGGTCCCACGGGCCCAGAGCTGGGGAGGGTGCTCGCAGCAGGGACCTTCCCAGGGCTGTGTGCTCTGTCACTTGGGGTGTCTGAGCCCACATCTGCCGCTGCGTCTCCTCCTCCCGTCTATGTGCCAGCACAGGCAGACGCACGTACCGCGGTTCCACTCCTCACGGCGAGGGCGGCTCGTTTGGTGGGGGCTCGATCCCCCCGTGTCCCATCTGCCTAAGCTGGAACACCCATCGGTCTGCACCATCTCAGACACGACGTGCTGCACAGCTGCAGCAATTGGTACACCTGCTGTTGCTGTAGGAATGTCTCTGGATAAGATGATGGGAGCGTGCACCAGCCAGACGGATGTGATTTTTACCCCAGGAATCGTGCATAACTAATTGGTGCAGCCGTTGGAGTATTGCTTTGCTCCATTATTTCCTTTTTCTGACTGTCAGTTTGGGATGCTTCCACTGAATTACATCAGTTATTAGAAATTTTCTACAGTGATCTTTAAATATCATCTGCGTCATAAATATTTTATGACATTTTCAGTGGCAAATGGTGAGTTTAATCAGACTCCAGAGAAATCCAGCTAGGAGAGCACTCTAGGGCAGGGGCTCTTCAGAGAACATAAGTGTCAGGTTCCTGGGAGCTTTCATACTCTTCTGAGCTAATGACAAATGCTCTACTTCCATCCTGGAAAACAAGAGAAGATGTGCTTTCCCACCACCACTGTCTGCAGTCTGAGCATCCTTCTCCCGCAGGCACAGCGTGCGGCCGTCCCGGTTTTCGCTGCCGTCACGGGTCACATCTGCTGCTGTGGCAGAGTTTGGAGCGATCATGGGCGTTTCTTTGTCTAGCCCAAGCTCAGTCAGACTCAATGAGGTTGCGCCGCTGCGCAGTGACAAAGCTGCTGGTAGGGCAAAGCGACGCAGCCAGGACCTGCTCAGCCTCGTGAGCCAGCGGTGCTGCTGTCCAAGGGGAGTGTGTGGGGACACAGGTGCCTCCAGCCTGCCCATGGTCTGCGCGGCGCACGATGACCCTGGTGTCACCCACCATGGCTCAACAGACCTTTAATCCTCTGCGTCTTGCTGAGCCTGAGAGGAAGTAATTTCCTTGGTAGCCCCGCACCTCCAGATGACTTCATCTTTTCATTTCTTCCCCCAGAGAACGTTGCCTGGGACTTGGTGGAAAACATCTCGAACACAGTATTTCTAGGAATGAAAGGCATTAAAATTATGATTGTGAACAAGTCAAATTACAGAGACTTTTCCTGTCTATTTCTCATGTGATCCACCCTCCAGGTCTGAAGTTAAATACGCCATTGTATCACTGAACACCGGCGTGGCAGATGTCTTTTTGATAATTTGCTATAATCAGTGACGAAAATGCTTGAAAAGTGCCTTCACAATTTTGTAGTTAATGGATCTTTGTACTAGGTAATCTCCACAACTTTTACAGTTCAAGCTTGCCAGTCAACCAGAGGGAGAGCAATGACTGTTGTATAGCCAGCCTTCAGGAGAGCCTTTGCCACGGTCTCCAACAACATCTCCATGGCCTCACTGGGGGGTGGGAAACTGGGGGAGCTCTTGGGTTCAAAAGGCTGCCCAGCAGTATGAAATCTAGAGAGTTATGAGCAGTGCCTTTTGGAGTCAATTCTTCTTAATGTCTTGGCCCCAAATTAGGGGCAGGGGTGGCTGCGTTGGAGGTAGGGCTGCTCCCCGAGGGGAGCGAGGGAAGGCTGAGACCACAGTGGAGGGATGGGAGCTACAGGAGGGACTGGCAGGAGAGACTGGGATGGTCACCCCTCAACCGGTACATGACTCACCTATGTTATTCCATGAGCTGACGCTCTCTTGATTCAGACTCTGTATGTATTTAACACTTTTTTTCCTTCAGGGTAAAAGTTTCAGAATTTGTATGTAGAAATTTAGAGAAAAAAAGCTGTTTGAATTGAGATCCTTCTGCACAGTGACATGCTTTCCACAGAACTGTAAATGTTAACACACAAAAATTACTACCTGTGTTTTGGAACATATGTCTAAAGATAATGTACAGAAACAATTTTTACTTGTCATTATTCCTTCAAGATGTATGGCTGTTACTCTCAGGAAGGAGAGTTCTGCATTATAAAATTCCCGTGTGATGGTGGTTGCTTAAAGAACTGTTGGCGACGTGGGAGAGGTGCTGCCATTTACTCTGAAAATTCCAGGAATGACGAGAGGTCATCACGGCCAGGATGTCACTTCTCATGAACGAAGAGCACAAAATACACCTTTTTGTGTGGAAGATTTATTCGAAGTGAAAGATTACTTCAATACCAAAAGGACAAGTAAAAAAAAAAAAAGAATCTCTTCTCTTAAAATGAGGTGGTATAGAGTAGGCTGGCTAAGAGCAGCTTAACGGAAGATGCTTGAAATCACTCAAATGGTTACAAAAAGGGCTGGATGACGTTCGGGAGAAAGGCGTGCTGCTAAATGGGGATCAACACCAGCACTGCTGGTCCACGCTCTGCCTCCGCACGTCCCCTTCAGCCCTTCCCCCGGCGCTGCGAGAAACTACGGAGCAGAAGTACTTCATGGGTAAGGTCAGGGCTCAGGCAGGGCTGTGATTAAATCAATGAACAACTTGTGGCTTGCAGGGACGTTGCTAATGTAGCGTGTATTTATTATCAGGCCCAAAGCAAAGAGGGAGAATGGATGAGGCACCTACTTGGCTTGGGCTGAGGAAGCAGCTTGCTGCATGGTGGATCGCGGGCTGCCTGTGAACAGAAAAGCTTATAAAAGCATCAGCACCCAAACGCTGCTTAGATAGCGGCCTTTTTACAGAACAAGGTGGAACAATCAAAGCGGCGCTGCCTTTCCTCTTTCCTAAAAAGGAGAAGAAGAAAAAGAAAAAAAGGAAAAAAAAATTTGGAAACGTACCGGCTTCCTAAGGATGGATGTGAGCGTTCCTGCTCGGTGTGTGCAGCCTCCCCACGGACACAGGCGAGCCTGCGCCCGAGAAGGGCTGAGCCAGCCCAACCTTCACTGCCGCCCCCAGGTTTAACAGCAGTGGCAGCCTGCTCTCGGTGCTGGGCGGCAGGAGCCTAGATAGATTTGCCGGGCAGCGAATATTGGCATGAGAAGCAACTTAACCTACTTCGGGTCTGAGAGAAGCCCAAGAGATAAGCTACGTTCTGCAATGGCTTTGCAAGAGGAAAGTGCTCAGAGCTGAAAAAAATACTTGAAATCAGTTGATTCCTTTCTTCCAGATGAAAACCAGTCCAGTGTCTATAGAGCAGATAGCGTTCCCAGGTGCTGTTGTGTTGGGGTCTGTTTTTTACAGATGCTTTTTTTTTAAGACTGCCTGGGAGAAACCAGGTTTTACTCAGCAAGCCTCGTTGGCTGTGGTAACTCCGGCAACGCGATTTATTAACTTTTTTTGGTCTGACTGTGAGAGATGCTGCTTGACTGGAAAGGCGCTGCCCCCCAGGATCTCCGGGGGGAGCGTGGCTGACTGTGCCCCACGCAGCCCCTGCGCCCTCCGCGGGAGGACAAGCTCAGAGGAAAGCGGACACGGAGGGTGGCTGGCTGGACGTCGCGGCACGTGCTGGCTGTCGTAGGCTGCCTGCAGCCGGAGCTGCCGGGGGGCTGGGGGACGGTGCAGAGGAGCAGGACCCTGTGCTGCAGCACCGGCAACTGGTACAGAAGGGACGGAAACGCATTACTTGCTAATACAGTTTATAACAAGGGCAAAATCTATAGAAAAGGAATGCATTCCCTCGTGTAAATAGAGGAGACGTTTGCTGTGACAGAGCTAATTAGGCTCCTGGGAGAATTTATGCAGAGCTAATAAGAAGCAGAACTAAACGTTGTCTTAATTTACCCTCAAGCTCACAAAAATGTTGTTCATTCATGTTGCACTAATTAAGCCAACAGCCATTAACCCTTTCTTCAGAGACCAAGACCCTTGGCACTGAAGAGGAATTAAACCACATGCTTTCCAGTGAGCGTCTTTGTGTTTCTGATGAGTCGTCGAGCACTTATCTTCATCCTGTAGGAGCGTCAGTGGTGCTAACCAGCGGGGAGAGGAGTTACTCCTCTGCCCTTTCCGACTCCAGCTGTCAGACTGGCATTTGCTGCCCAGCGTCCCCGTGTGTCACCGTGCAACGTCCCTGGCTGCAGCTGGCGTGAGGTTTGGAGCTCCGCTGACCACAGCTCTCGGGAGATCCAGCCTGGATCGGAGCCCTCTGCTCGTATCACAGGGTGGGGGTTTTGTTCAACCGTGTCGGTCAGTGTGGGAGAGCTGATGGCGCTGGAAGTTCTTATGCAAGCCTGTGCTAGAGTTCAGCTGCCCCAGCACGATGCCTTTGCATGCCCAGATTGCTGCAGGAGGCAGCAGACACGAAGAAAATCTTGCCCAAAGTGTGTTCTCAAAAGTTGCAAGCTCAGTTTTGGAGGATCTGGTCCGGGCATGGTTTAGGCAGCATTTCAACCTTGGGCGGGAGAGGGGGGGGGGAGGGGGAGCAAAAGCTAGAAAAAAGTTAATGAAACAGCCTAAGTTAATAGCAGTGGTTTGAGTTTGAGCTGTTTATCCGATTAACTTACAAATCTTGTGAATGTCTTACAAATTGTGTTTGCTTAATTCTCTGGTTTCCAAATTTCCACGTGCAATCCTTACTCTGCACACCATAATGCAGGAAAAATCTCTTTCATTTTGAGTAAACATTTTTGTATATTTACTTAAAAAGTGTTCTTTTACTTGCTGCATGTTCAACTACTTTTATACAGTGTTGACAGATGCTCAGCCTTAAGCAATGACGGTTCGTGGGAGGGGGCAATCACTTTGTATTGATTTTTGTGTGTTGTCATTGTGCTACAGCACTGCGTACCTGCTCAGTCCTAACAGTTTGCCTTGTTTTCATCCATTTTCTACACTGATTTTATTTCCATTCCTGGTGTTACTGAAGTCATTGAGTTCACTGAAGCATGACTGGACAGCTTGTTTGGGTTTTCTGGTCTCACAAAAACTGGACAAAAAAATCGCTTGGTCTAAAGATGTCTGATGATTACTTACCAGTCTTATATTAAAATGAAGTCATTAATGAATGAAGTTATTAAGTAAAAATGAAATCATAGCTGTTTACAAACCTAGCCTGATGGCATTATGTTTCCTGAAATGCAGGGGTGGGTTGGACCTTCAGCACTTACCAACCGCCCAGCCTATGTCACTTCATTTTTGACAGGCACATTAAAAGAACCAACCTTTCCCTTACCACATTAAAAATACAGTACAAGACATCTTTAAAAATGTGTAATCTAAGGCAAGAGCAATATGGGACTTCTCTGCCCACGTTTTCCTGCAAGCTGGCGCACTGACCGCCACGTTCCCCTGAAGACACGGAGCAGGACCCTTGATGGCCTCTGCATTTTCACACCCAAGGGTGATCCATGGTTTGCTTTGTGCTTCGCAGGCAGACCTGAAGCACAGGGCACTGCAGAAGCCTCTTCTGGAGCTAACCATGATGAGCTAATATCCTCAGAAATTTCTGGTGTAAGGTTAAAAAAAATGAAACTTCAGCTTCTTTCCAAGGAAAGGGAAGTGTAAGGAGGGAGGAAAACACGACGGAAGAGATGAGCCAATAAGAAGGAAACTGCAAACTCGCCTTGATGAGCACAGGCTTGCCCTGCCGCAACACTTCGCCTCCGCCGCTGCCCCTGGGTCGCCCTTCTCTGACAGACGACGGCTCTCTGGGGCCCAGACCTGGTGCTGGTCAGCACGGGGAGATGCCCAGAAGCAAACAACCTACAGAACTCTGCATCTCAACAAAGACGTGCTTCAGAGACTCCCTCTTGAGAGGGGGTGACGAATTCACTTGTGCAGCCACAAGCTGTTGAGGTGCCACAGCCCAGCTGGTCACGGAGACTCCAGAGTGGGTTCCCCTGGAGCCACGTGGAGGTCCACGGGGACAGGGCAGTGGTTTGGCGAAGGAGAAGATGTTGTGACCTCTCTATAAACACACCAGAGGAACAAGCGCTACAGAGGGAGCAGAATGGATTAAATGAAGGGACGCTGCTGTGCTAAACCCAGACCAGTGTAACGTGACTATGAATGTATTCGGAAAGAGCAAATTAAACGGTGTTAGCATCGGAGACAGGGGGGTCAGGCGGAACTCTGCAAATGAAGAGTAGGAGAAAGATTGACTTCTCTTTTGATGAAGCTTGATTGTTTGTCATTGTGGTTGGACTCGTTAGCTGGGAGACCTGCCGCTGGAAAGTGAAGCACTGGTTCACATTTCCATGAGCTAAAGTAGCTGTCTCTGAGATTATTTTTCTGTTTCTTCTTTTTCCCCTTGTACCCATGTTAATACTTTTTAAATTGAAAGACAGGTCTGGAGACTATTCCTTCAAAAATGAAAGCTAATTTCTAGAAAATCATATTTCTGGCATGTCTCCTTGACGACATTCTTGTAATCAGACACCTGGTGTGTGCTGGTGCCCAGCTGGTGCCAGCACTGACAGGTGCCCGGTGTCACATCTGTAACGCCGCATTCCATTGTCATCCTGCTCTGGGATTTTCAGGCAGGATCCATCCCCCACGAACGCTTCTGCTGAACACAGATCAGGTTTAAAAAGGCACCGATTTGTTAACATTGGGCTGCACCAGGTCTCACAGGAGTAAAAAGCGCAGCGCGCTCTTGAGTCCCAGCGCTGCGAATCAGGAGAAGCAAGGTCTGGATGTGTGCAAATTTCTTGCTGTTCTTTCAGACAATCAATGGTAGAAATTATGAAACCATGGCAAACGAGCCCAACATCCCAGAATATGTCTGAGTCGTTTCCATGCGCATTGCTGCCACTCTCACCCCACTGGCAGACAAGCTCTCTGAGCTCGTCTCAGGGCAGCGCAGCAGCCCTGGGGAGCCAGGGGCAGGGGTGACCAGGTTGCAGGATATGCTTATTATCTGGAAAAAAAGATAAAAAAAGGAACATGGAGGTGGATCACGTACGAGACAGTTATGCTTCACGCGATGGGAGGCTAGAAAATGCTCTCCCTGTTTTAAGCTCTGCCTAGCCACAGATTTCCATATACTTTTAGCAAGAAAATGAATGCCAGCAGCTTAATAGCTTAAGTGCAAAGCTTACTGTCAAATTCAATCCTTTGGATGAGTAGAAAAATCTTCTGAGGTAGACGGCAATTTTTACATGTGGGCAATTTCTGCTCATCTTCTATTATCCTTCAATGAGTTGCTTTCGTTGTCTTTATGCCTTTCTATTACTCGTTCTATTTCCTGAAGTAGGAATTAGTGTATAAGGTAGAAGGGCCAGCAATCTGCCAAGGACACTCGAGACTGATCGTTGGACAGCTTTCCTCTAGGATGACCAGAGAGAGCAGAGAAAGTCTGTTGGTCTGGAAACGTGCGAGCTCTGACTTCCTTGCTGAAAATGCAAAGTGTCCAATAGATGCAGTTAAATAATGCATGGGAGTCAGTCGTGTTCTTCCAGTTACCGACTGGGAGCTGCAGGTACACGGGTGAAACACCACAGGACTGTCAAATTCCCAGGCCTCTCCGTTACCACCCGCCTCCGCTGTGCCGTGCACTGATGGCCTCCCCTGTGCTGCACTACAGGACCGCCGCTCTCTTTGCCACCCGAACCAGGAGCAGCTTGCCACGAGGCCGGCTGGCCCCGGCGTAGGAGGGCTTACTGCGCCAGAGAAGAGGCCGGCAGGGCAGGATCCCGCTCCCAGAATTTGTTCCGTTTTCCTCCCGTCTTCCTTGGTTCTTATTGATCCTATCAGCAATTTTGGGAAACTTCCCACCCGCCATGGATTAGAAAGAGACGTTCTCAGTACATGCTGAACCTTTAGCTCCTAAACCCATTTTTTGTTGCATCATTGTAATTTTGCTTATCTTGTGAAAATTTGTGGTATTTCGTCTTTTTATTGTTTGGATGAAACTTCCCTTTCTGACAGAGATCTTTCTACTGTTAGTGTCTTTGCAATACCCTTCTCGCCCTTCAGGAACACTGACTTCGGGTTTATTCTTCTTCTGTGGTACTTTCAGGACCTCTTTTGGGGAAAATTTTGGGTTAATCATCTTCAGCCTCTAACACACTGTCTTCAAACGATGGCCATGCTGCTGAAAAGCGCTTCTAATATTTTATCTGATTCTTATTCTCCCCTGCTTCAGTTAGCTTAAAAAAGTCTACGGGGTCCTGTTCCCACAGCGAAAGGCTGCTGCCAGGGGCTGGCCAGGGCGGCAGCTGGGGACCAGCGCCCGCTGTGCCCGCACGGCAGGTCACGGGCCCGCCGGCGAGGGGAGCGGGGGGGAGGGCGATGGGAGGCACGAACACCTTTGGGTCGACGTTGGACATAACTAGAAGTAGTGAGAGGCAGGCAGGGCTTTCAGTCTACTGTGAACCACCCTGCTGTTGGGTGTTTTAAAGGCCCAAATCCAGACAAGGGAGACCTCAGTGCGGATCTCTCTAAAATCTGTAGCCCTTGGCAATGAGATCGTTAATTTTCTGTGTGTTGTGTGCTGGAGCTGCCTGGCAGAGTGAAACGGAACACAAGGTAACATCTGCTTCGTAGACAAACACGACAGCAATCATCTTCTATAAAGGAAAGACAGAGTGTCTTCGCTGCAGAGATTAAATTTCAAATACAGGCCACAGAACTCTGCCTTGACCCGGGATCTGGGTGAAACCGCAGGTTCCTCTACGTGAGAATGTCCAGTATTTCTTTTTAGCTCATGGGTATCTACAGCATTTTTGCCTTTTATCAAGTAACTTAAAAAGTTAAATAAAATGAAAGGAATAAAATTAATAACATCAATTTTAAAAGAATAGCACGAAGAGCTCCAGAGTGTCATGAGCTTTATCTGGTTTTTTGCTGAAGGATTCCAGCCCTCTGGCTACCATACTGTTTTCCTTTCTAGCCCACATTTCTAATGCTAGAACAAACGTGAACACCACTCCCAAATTACTAATCTTTGGGTTTATTACCTAACCAGCATAGAGAAATGTCTCTCTAAAATACTTCGCACACCTTCTTGCATACATTTTTCACAAACTTTTTTGGAGGAAAATGTCATATCCACCTGAAACCTCAGCCATTGACTGAGCTGTTTTCTTCAGAATCTTCAGAAAGCAAGCGGGAGTGTTTCTCACGTGATGCATTGACTACCCAGCTACTTCAGGGTCCTTCTCAGCTCCGGCAAGTCCGACTGTTGCTGGTGTCAATGTGCTTCCAAGGAGCTGCTAAGAGTTTTGTTTGCCTGTGTGCTTTAAAGACGCAGCCTGATTTGCGGGGGGTACCTTCTGTTTTACTTTTGGGTGTTGAGCCCATCTGACGGCCAAGCAGGTGGTGTCTGTGGGGGCGGCAGCGTGAGGAACAGGGTCCTGCATCACCTCAACAAGCAGCATCTCCCTGCTCACATAGATTTCTTATTTATGATTTTTTTCTAGAGACAGGGTTTTGGTCTTCACTTTTGCAAAGAAACGCTTTGCTTCTCAGGTAGGGATGTCAGTGCTGTTCCTTGAGTAAACCAGGGCGTTTTACTGAGGAGACCGGGTTAATCGACAGGCAGCGCTAGTGCCTGCGTGCAGGTTCCCTGTGCTGACACGTCGAGGAGCACCCCGAACCCATCTCGCTGTGCCAGCGCCTGCTGATGGCTCAGCGGCAAGTTGAGTTTCACCCAAAGTGACTTAAATCCTCCCGCTTTCCAGGCCTGCCCTTTCGGGCCAGCCCTTTTGGCTATGGGGCAGCTTCAGCTCCCCCGAGCAAAGAGCTGCCCGCCCTTGCACCGTGGATGCAGGTTACAGACCGTGGCACGTTTCCCTCCCTGAGCGCGCCGCGCCGCGCTCCCGAGAGCAGCCGGGCCAGGCGGCGGTAACAGTTAACCAGCTGCCTCCCCTTAGCTGTAATTATTTTCCGTCACTCTTGGCTCTAACCTTTTCCCAAATGACAAGATTTCTTTAGCCGAGGTATTAATTTCCGGCTCCCAAAACGCCTCTGCTGCGTGGCTCGCGCATGTCGCATCACTCCCGACTAGCTGCTGCCATTCTGCTGGGGAAAAGTGCTGCTTTATAATCTGACAGTCCATAAATGAGGCAGTTACGTGTCAAATAGCATCTTTTGACAAACTCGCCGGATGAAAGACTTCTTCCTTTTGGGTGACATTTTACCACATCTTTTTCTTCAATATTTCTGACATTTTTCCCATTATCGTGATGAAGTTCTAAGGCAGAAAGAAACTAGTAGTTTCTTCTTCTCATGAAAAGAGTGGAAAGGGAAAGCAATGAAAATTAAAGGAAAAAATAGCTAATATTGTAGTAGTCAAGTGGAAGATGTAGGACTGAGGATTAGTGCATATGTGGATGTAATAATAAAAATCAGCATGCTGACGGTTTAAGATCAACTATGCAATAGGATTATTTGAAAAAATGGCATCCTACAAACACGGAATTGACTATATTTTCTGAAAGGGAAGTTATGTGGCTCAGTTTCTGGTGTTTTCTGTCAGAAAGCCAACTCTGGGCTATAGGATGACACCTAGAAATGCAGACATTTAGACAATGCAAATATAAGATGTCTGTGTATAAATACATTTAGCATGTATAGCAAGACTGATGGAAAACTCCGATTTAATTTTTGTCATTCATATTCTTGCAGCTGTGTAGCAGGTTTTGCGAAGTTTACGTTCTGCTTTCAGGTCAATTTGCATATGCAGCGGGGCCGTTGCAGGGCAAAACCCTCTCCTGCCTGCTCTGACCCAGCTTTTAAAGCCATCACCTTTCCAGAGCTTAAATTGCTCTCCTTGGAGGCAGGAGAATTTCTTTTCAGTTTCCTGCTTTGTATTGTGTTTCTTTTCAGTGTCCTGTACTGTATTTGACTGGTGTGCCTTGTGAATATGACTTAAAAAATAGGTCTGTTGGGACTTGCATTTCGAGTTTGCAGTGGCGAGAGCTGTTTCATTTCATTCGGGTTTTGGTTAGTGATCTAGCGGCAGCAGGTTACACAGAGTGGGCAGTGGCTGTATTGTAACCCAGTCCTGCATGTAGAGATTCCTCCTCTAAAGTCACCTTCTGTCTGTGGAGTGTTTGCAGAGACCGGGGGGACAAGAACTTCTGGAAACTGGGAAGAAAAACTGAGTCATTCCTGCCAAGCTACACTGGGGAAAAAAACCAACAAAGGAATCCCAAAGTTAAAGTTGTGGCTGCTGACTGTCTGCTGCTGGTAGCCAGATGATGGAGGAGGGGGCTTCTCTTTTATCTCGAACAACGCGGGTGAGGGTGACAGTGGCAGAAAAATCGGGAGGCTGGAACAAGCCAGACCAGGAACTGAGCAGTGATCAGACATCTCCCCTCCCTGTCTTGCACGTCTCCCCCCCACTGCCCACGCGGTCGTCGGGCAGAAGCAGGGAACGGGCACAGGCGTCTGCAGTTTGCAGCCCTGTGTTGGAAAGTACCGAGTTTGCGCTCAGAAGTTTCCACATATGAAGTATGTGCTCATCTTCCTCGAGCTGAGAGAAGTTTCTGAGGACTCAAATCAATCTGATGATTTTTTAGTTAAACTGATACTTAAAACAATTGATTCTGTGGAGTTTTCTGTTGTACTTAGCTGGGGGGAAAGAGAAGGATGCTCGTCTGCTTAAGCATCTTCCTGAGCATTTATTTAGCTAAATCCTGCACATTGTATTTGACTTTCTGCAAAAATAATTGCAAAGCAATTAGTTATCTGGATTAGTATAAAGCCTCCAATGTTAGATATTTCACAAACACAAAGACAGCACTGTCGTTCCCAGAGGGTCGCAGTTTAAAAAGGATTTGCATCTTTAATTTCACTCTCAATTTTTTTTAAACCTTCTATGTGGGTAAAAACTTGGTGAAGAAATGCTGCCTGTGCTTTGTATAAACATGCTGATTTTAAAGATGGCCATGGTTAGTCCGATGATACTTCAGCCCTATATATGTTTTAGGGGTCATACTATTTTTAGGCACCTGAACTTGTCACTTTGCAATAATCATGGATTTCATCGTGAGGTAGAATTTAGTGGGTTTCATCTCTTTTATATTTAGGACTCAGCTGTCTGATACTTTGCCTTCCACAAAGGGTTTTTCTTTTGCCTTTGGGGAAAGCAAAACAAGCTGCAAAACAAGTAGAAAACACAATGCAGAACTGTAAAGCCAAGTGTGGTTTGAGAGATCCTGCATTCTCTCCAGTCATCTTCTATGTTACGATTGTTTTCAACATCCCGTTAGGCAACATATCCCTAAAATATTTTTTCTGATGGAAAAAATAATATCTTTTAGTACTGTAGATAAATTCTTTCTCATTTTATTCCTATTTTTATGGAAATATTATGTAAACCTTTTTTCATTTGCAAGGTAACGCTGTATGACCTGGGTAAGGTGGGTTTTTGTTGTTAATTTTAACTACATGTCTTAAAGTTTCTAACAGGAATGTAAAACTGAATTAGGGTGTGTAATTGACCCCTTTCTGTAGCGAAATATAACATATATTAACAGAATACTGACCATTTTCTAGAATTTTTGTATTAAAAACCTACTTGGCCATATACGTACGTGGACACACACACGTACAAATACACATACCTATAGCTATACATATGTATACTTCTATTTAACGTCCCGTTTTTTTCCCTTGAAGCTGAGAGCCATCTGGTGTGAAACCTGGCGAGTGAAGCCAGCTGACTCGTGAGAGCGTGCAGGTTGCTCTGTGAGATTTTCATGCTTATCACATTAGTTCCCTCCAATTTTGCTCAAACTAGGACAAAATCTGTACAGCACGTTAACTTCCCTACCTCGGCCACGGGTGACTGCTGCCCAGACGCCTGAGTGACTCTCTGAGGGAACGATCACTTCAAAGCTTTCATCTACCGTGTCCCGGGCCAGTGCTACGGAAATGTTGGCAGTAAGACTCACACACCGCTATTTCCTCTGGTTTTGCTATGAACATTTGATTTCTAAGCACATCCCTTTCCAGGAAACACAGTACAACTAATTTCAATAATCACTTTGGTTGTATCAATTATTAATGTTTTTTATGTTCCCAAAATTTTGATTAACAAGAAAGTAAAACCAAGAAGTTACTTTCTGTATAATACTCGCTCTATTTTTATTGACTCTAATTACTTATTGATTTTTCTACTTGAACAGCTGTGTCCACAGCCATTGAAGCCACCTCACGTTCCTGGCTGTCACGTCTTATAATTCCTCTCATGAAGTCATCAGCTTTTATTCAAACGCTCGTTTTTCTGGACTAGTGGATTTTTGCTGCGTCGTGTCATTGCAGACGTGGCTGTAAAGAAAGTTAAACATTTATTCCAAACCCAGCCAGGGTCCATCGTACCCAACATTTTCACAATGATCAAAAAGTAACAAAAAATTACTTTTTGAGGAGTCTTTTTTTTCCAACGTCATGTGCAGAGTAGCCTAGATTTCCTTACTGCGTTGTGGGAAAGCCACGGCAGACCCTGTAAAACTCCAGCCGTGGTCATGAGACACGAACCCACTTGCATCCAATCCATACGGGCGCTGCTGGAATCTTTTTGCACCATTTTTCCGGGTACCAAAGCACCCAGATTTTGGTTTGGTGAGCTGCAGCGATCCGCCTCTGCTCGTCCTTAGTCACATCACCTGACTGCTGGTTTTATGTGTGTCTCTCCCTGATGTTGAGCCCTGATTTAGTTGTACGTCCTTGACTTGACGCTGCCGGGGGTTGTCCCCCTCGGAGCAGCAGCCAGGGGGGAAGCCCCAGTTCCCCAGGCATCCCTCTCCTGCCGCTCACACGTTTCCCAATCCCATTGCGTGGCCGTGCTGCCTTGCTCTCCCCGTGCCATGGACCCCAAGCTGCCCTCCCGTCCCTCGCAGCCTGCAGCTCGGGCTGTGGGAGCACCGTGGGCCGTTGCGCTGGCACCCTGGCAGACCCCCACCGGGCGGCATGCCCATGCCCACCATCCCCCTCCCATGAGGCTTTTGCTCCCCTCCATGCCCGGCTCCTGTGCCCGCCTCAGGGATGCTCACGCGCCCCAGCAGCTCAGGCTGCCAAAGGAAGCTTTTGATCAATGCAGACGTCAAACCGCTTCCCCTCAGAAGATGTGGTTTGTTAAAACTCAGCCCTTAAATTATTTTAGATTCCACAGGGGGTTTATTTTTACAGATAGAAAATTACAGCAGCCTAGCAATGGTAAAACAACCAGTACTGGTGCGTTGGGAACATATTCTTTCAATCCTGTCTTTCATTTTAATATCTGTTTTGCAATTTTATTTTGTTTAAAGTCATAAATTTTAATACAGAACTTAAAACTGAAATAAAAGCTCAGCCTTACTTTTTTCTCAGGATTTTCACTCGCAAATATTTTGTACTTATCCCTGTGTCTAAACATCTTATCTCAAGGACTTTGCTCTTCTTTTTTAAATACTTCAGTGATTTGGGGCTGTTCAAGAAGTTTTCTCTGATCATGGAAATTGTGAGGCAGATACAGGAGATCTGCACCCTAAACTGTGCCTTAAGCATCCAAATTTGGAAAAAGGAATCAGAAAAATTGCAAAGTAGAACTACAAAGTGATAGAGAAGGCCTTTAATGCTGTCTTGTGAGAAAATTGGAGATCTCTCATTCTTTTTAGCTGGTCAAAAGAGGCTGGTACGGGAGAGCATGCTTGGCCCTTCCAGGGGAGGGAGGGAAGGAAGGCAGCAGAGGCGAGAGCCAGGGGCTCTCAAACAGCAAAACAAGGAAGACTTTGCCAACAAAGGTTACTGACCACGGGAGAGGAAGGCAGGGAGGGGGCTTGGGAAACAAGTGAGGCAGGTGGAAAACATTCTCTATGTCACGCTGTACTGGGAAATGCTCTGCTGCAGCCGGGGCTGAGCTGGGGCTGAGCCGGGCTGCCGGGCGGCCACCGGGCTCGGCAGCGGCTGATGGAGGGGAGGATGCAGCCAGATGCGACCGGTGCCCTGGTTTGTCCTGCTGATGGGCAGGCCAGCCCCAGGTCCGACGGCTCAGGGAGGTGTTGAGGAAAACCTAAAGGATCATTCAAGTCTTTTTTCTTGTTTTCCTTCAGGAAGGGTGAAAAGCAGATTGGGAGGCTGGAACGAGACCGTGGATTTACACTGATGAGCATTAGAGGTAAATAGTTACCCACTTTGCTCTGCGCAGGTGCTGAGCGGTCAGGCACTGGTTTCCAGTCATGTCAGACTGTCTCTGCAGGTCAGCACGACTCGCCATGACCCCTGGTAGGACAGGTGTCTGTGTGGCAGCGCGCTGCACGCCGCAGCGTTCTTTATCAGCTCAGGCATTGACCGTCACATGAAATATTGTGGCACCGGAGAGGACGTGCAGCACCAAATGACGGGGTGTTTCAAAGGCTGGATCGTGCGCGACTGGTCCCGAAAGCGCCAAGGCTGCAGTATTTGCAGACAGCAGAAGTTAATCCTCGCTTCCAAGTGCTTTCACCTGACGGTGCTGCAGAAGTTTAATGTTGCTTTCCTGCAGTGTGGCATTTCAAATGATAGACATAAAACCAAACAGCTAAAATCTGAGATCTGAGATTTCATGTAGTATACCTCCAGAAGAATTTATCACTAGAGACTGAAGAATATAAAATGTTTTTTAGTCAACATTGGATTGATTTAAATATTTTGGATATGTTTAATGAAGTATAAATTATTTTTAGCACAGACTTAACTGCTCTAATAGGACAGAAAAACTTTGAGGAACTTAGATACAAGAATAATTTATAGGGCTGCTTTATGCTGTGATGCACAGTAAATCATTGTGAATGGATGGAAATGATTTTTACAACGCTTCTATTTGAAGACTGTTATAACAATGCAAACTACTTTTGAAGGACAGCAGGTGATTTTAGTTCAGTTTGTATCAGTGCATTCATGATTTAAAGTTCTTAAATGGCAAAAAAACGAATTTATCTTCTCTACCAGGAGGGTGTTTTAAATCGCCTTAAATGCCAGTAGAGGTGTATTCCAGTTTATGGGATCACACAGTTAGTGCTGTAGGATACAGAAGTGGTTCCTGGAGAACAACACAGATTCCCAAGGACAGGTCAAATGAGTGAGAATTTGGGCTCTCTCATCCCCCCGTCACTGCAAGTAACGGGATGGGAGTACTGCCGGCTCACTGGGTGCCCACACGGCCCTGATCTGCCGCGATGTTGATGACACCCGTATCTCCTGTCATGTTGATGACACCCATCTCTCCCATCATGTTGGACCTCCAGTCCCTGGCGTGTGCATCGCCCCAGCCCCAGCCGGGGTGGGGATGCTGCTGCTGCAGGGAGATCCCCGGGAGAGGGCTCGGGTGTCCCCTCAAGTTGCCTGGGTTTAGATCGTGTGAGTCCCACGAGCAAGTCAAGTACAAAATAACCGTCTGGTGCCAGTCCATGGGCTAACAGGTCCTTCCTGCAGCCCTCAGGTGCTCCCAAAGAGTGCAGGTCTCTTGGAGGTCTGTTAGGCCTGTGCCAGGAAGATGGCAGGGCAGCAGACACTGCTTCAGACCCATCACAACGTCCAGTAGAAGCTCTTGGTGTCAGAGGCGTTTCAAATGACTCTCATTCATGTGCAGATCATTTGCCTGTGTCAGAATCACTGCCATGTGCCACTGGATGGAAGTGTCAAACATTTGCTGACATGAAAAAAACAGCAGTGCAGTTATTGTATTTAATTCAAGGTTGTATTACTGGGGCCTACTGGCTTGCCTTTTCAAGAAGCAGGCAGCTGATAACAGAGACAAAACTACCAGCGCAGTTTACCTGAGATATTTCAAGGAACATAACAACATAACTACATTTATTTCTTTCTAGGTTTTTTAATTAATTTCTGGTTTTCATTTTGGTGTGTGGTTCATCTCCTCTACTGGAAGCGATCTACAGCAGTTACCTGTTTAACTCTCCAGAAGCCTGCTTTCAGAGGGGACATTGCATCTTCTTTTTTTCCCCATTTTTCTCGGGGTTTCTATTTTTTCCCTTTTTTCAGTACAGCTGTTTTGCATCCCCCTACACCGCTCCTTCTTTCAGCAGTTCCTTTTGAAGTCTGCAGGAACTGACAGTACAGCGGGTGTTGGTGCCTGTGCCTCCCAGCAGCAGCGCAGTCCCAGGGTCACTGCTGGTAACTGCCGCGAGCCTCTGCACCGCGGGGGACCTGCGGGCCCGGGGACGGCACCAGCGGCTGCAGGTGCTCCTTTCCACCTGGGACTCACCCGTTACTGCTCGAGATCTGGCTGTGAATACAAGGGGAATGTGTTTGTAAGCTGATCCGTGGCGCCCAAGTTTACCCACAAGAGTACGTGCAAGGAGAAGCCTGGAAAATGGCAATTAGAGGATTGGATTTCACATCTTTTCTCATTCCACTTGCTGATCTGTTGTCATTTAAAGAAAAAAAAATGTTCAAGCAAGTGGTGTGTTCTTATTATACAGGAGGGAGAACTGACTGAGTCATCATTAACGTATGTCTCTCAAAAAAGCGATAGTTTTTTATTATAGCCATCAGAAGATCGAGGACAGCCCACTCTTACAGGGTTCCTTTTTCTTAAATACCGTGTTTTACACCCGCTTTGACCACCCCTTGAACGCAACGCCTCAGTACCTTCAGAAAGAAACCTTCCCAGAGATTTAGGGGACTTCATTCCAGCAGGAAAAGGCACAAGAAACAATTCAAAATTCATGTTCAAAATTAGAAGCTAATTTTTAACAGCAAGGTTGATCAAACACAGAACAAACTGCTATGGAAGTGGCGGAGAATCTGCCCGTTGGCGTCACTGAATCAGGACAAATTTTTCTTCAAGATGATATGCTTGATCTAAACACAACCTGTCAAGTGTGATACAGGGCAAGTGCTGAAATCAAATACCCTGTCACACAGCGAAGGTCCTGTGAGCTGAGACAACAGTTCCTTCCTGCAGGACATCGAGGCAGAAGACTGTTACTGCAGCTGTCCTCGCACGAGAAGGCTCCCAGTATTACCAGTCACACCGCTCCCATCTCCTCCCCAGATTTGCAATAGAAGGACAGTCTGGTTTTGGGGTGGTGCGGGTTTGTATTCCCTTTCCCCATAAACGTTTTGGAGGAGTGGGCAGGAGGAATAGCTTCACCGTACAGCAGAGCAGCCGCTAGCCGAAGGATGTAGAAATGATACCCTAAAAATCCGGAGGCGGTGGCAGTGCCGACCCGGCACAGTAATGCCAGGGGACGTGCGGGCGAGCGCCGGTGATGCTCGTCTCCACCCGGAGTGCCCTGGGCACCCAGCCAAGGCCCGGGAAGAGCCCGTGCTCCCGCTGCCCGTCCTTGCCGGGAGCAGCCGTACCCGGGTGCTGAGCCAGCACTGGAGTACCACGGGAACCGGCAACCTCGCGGCTTCTGTCAGGGAGCTGCAGCTGCCGGCGTGCGAGAGGACATGGTAAAGCCTCTCCCAGCTGGAACTCTCCTTCCATCCCCCTCCAAACCAAACCAACTCAAACGAGCAGGCTTTCATTTCACACCGTTAAGGACGTTTTCTCGGATGCATTAGTGCAGTGGAGGAAGCCGGCAGCGATGCAGCACAGGTTTCAGCTGTGCAGGGAACGTAAATAAATCCGACTCCTGGGTCTCAGATTCCGCCTGTGGCCGTGACCCTGCAGCCGGGTTTCCGCAGCCCGCAGCTGCCACCCCAGCCCTCCGCCCCACACAACAGCTGTGCCGCTACCGACCGGATTTCCTCGTGTTTCTATGTTGTAAGCTTTTTTTTTTCTGAAGCAATTTTCCCGCTTCTGTTGTTATCTGCTTCTTCCCTGTTATGCTTTTAGGATTTGCATTTACAGGTCCGTGCTTTTCTTAATTGCATATGTAGCTTCCCCAGTGCCTTAACAGAAGGGCACCTTCCGGATAAAATAATTATAATCGAATAAAGATAAATACTCACTACATAAATAGCATATACAACAAATGGAACCTTTCCATTTAAAGGCTAAATGACAGACTTAATGATGAATGATATAGCCTAATTACAGGTTTCATAATTCATTAGCATCAAAATGCAGAAATGCTTTAAAGCAAGATAGATGGGTCAGAGCAGCCCCCCAGCTCCAGGTGCCAGCCAGCCTGCCGAGCGGCGGCAGATGCAAAGGCAGCGGTGGGTTCGTGCTCTTCCTGCCCCACTCTCTTAACCACCAGTTTTGAAGGTGTGGGTGCTGGCGCCAGCGCACCAGTGATGCTGGGGGCTGGACGGAGATGGGGCTGCGGTGCCCGGTGAGCAGCCTGGCCCTGGCTGGCAGGACTGGCGCACCCTGCTGAGAGACGTGCTCCTGTCTGTCCCCACAGCTTTCTGCACACGTATAGTGCACACGGTATCTGTGCTGAAATGTTGACGGGACTGCTTTATCTTGTGGACATCTTCTCAACTGGGTGCAAGGTCAAGCCAGTAAAACCATCGCACAGCAGCACCACAGTCCGCCTCACTACTCACCCTCTGGATGGTGAGCTACAGGTACCCGCTGCTGCTGGGTCTGCTCAATCCTGAGAAAGAACAGCAGAAACAGGCCATTAACTGGATTCCAACACTTTTTGGCCATGCAGGAAAGACTCGGGCTACTTTGCTTATTTTCATTTGGGTGTGCAAGCTAGTGCAAGGGTAGAAAGTTAGCCACGAAGACTAACAGAGAAACGAACGACCCACAGGAATTGCTGGGACTGAGATCTGTTTAAGGACATACCTGTCAGCCACAGCATCAAGATTCACTGCCTCAGCTAAATGGTAAGATCCTGTCAACACAGCACATAAAATGAAAGGGTAACCTGCCCACCCTCTCCCCAGCGTTTGTGTGCCTAGGTACCTGTACACTGCTTTAAACACCCTAAAAAAGAGAGTGCTGAACACTGCTCCCAGCTTTCATTCATGAGGGGTAGTTTAACTGCCGCTATGAACAAGACAGGTAAAAACCTTACAAAATTCCTGCACTCAGTAACTTCCCAGGGCAGGTGGTTACGGAGCCTTTTTCATGGGAAAAGGAAATTTCTTTTGTTTTATTTTGATGGAAACAACAAGGAAAATTATTAAACTCATCAGGCTGCGATGCGTGCATTTATGTGTGTTATGTATGTCGGTTCCCTGTAGCTGAAGGAGTACGGCTGCGTAACTCAGCTGTTTTATCATCTGTCTGTCTGTCCATCCACATACTTACCCATCTACGTACCTACCCATCTACCTATTTTATGTGTGGGACACCTACAAAGGGAGGTATCACGTGGAAGAGCCAAGGGAGGAATTTGAAACAATAGAGAAATTCCCTCTCCCTTAACTGAAACCCTCCCGGTTCCCCTGCGCACACCAGGCCGATGCAGAAGGGCATGTGCTAAGTAGCACTGTGGGTGGAAACTGCAGAACAGGCTGGTTGAGATCTGTTATCAATTATAGATGATAATATATAAAAAACAGCTGGCCCTGGTGGGATTCCTCCATGCTCTTGGCAATGCTGCTGTCCCAGGATCTCTGCTGGCTGTGGGCTGCAGGATCATCCCACAGAACCTTACAGGTAAAACTGCCGTGAAGTCTCTACAGGAGACACGGAAAACAGTCCACATGTAGCAGCCGGGGGGAACCTTCCTGTCAGTCCTACCTGGGGGGTTGCTCCTGCTGCTGCTTGGCCACTGCTGCATTGCCAGACTGCTCCTCACGGCAGCCTCGGACAAACGTCAGGAGCAAAATTGTGAATTCTGTAGTGCTTTCACTGGGCTGATGGAAATCTCCTGCATAATGAGAAGATAAACTTAGAGCTTCGTTGAGAGATTTGCCTGGCTGAGAGAAATCCTTCCAATTTGGAGTTGTATTTGGGAGAGAGAAGTTTGAATGAAACCTGTCACACCTGTGCCAAGTGATGTTAAACGTGATGTGCACAAGGACTATCTTTTTTGGTCGGTTTTAGGCGGTATTATTAGAAAAGTATGTTGGTACAGCTTTCAGGAAGGAACTGCAATTATCAATGACTGTGGAGCAGCTGAATTTCCTGGCATTCACGAGCAGACGCGCCTCAGGAGTGTCTGAGCAGTCACGGCAGCTTCCAGAGGCAGAGCCTTGCCGTCAGAGGGGTTCCTCAGGCAAGCCAGACCCCGTTGGGCGTTGGTGGTCCTGGTGGCCCTGCCTCAGCACTGGGGCTGGTCACCGTGCAGAAGACATGCCAGGGGGCTGGGAAGGTGCCAGCAGGGTCACCACCCCTCAGACCTGCAGCACCTGCAGCTCCATGGGAGGAGGACCAAAGAAAACTGCCCGCAGCAAGCCGGCTGCCTTCCTCCAACGCCTTAGCGATGATGGTCCAGTCCCCGTGGCCCAGAGGGACCTTGTCAGCATCTCCTGTTCTCACAAAGGCAATGTCAGAAAGAAGGCAAGGAAGCGCTGTAAAGGCTGTGAGGAAACGTGCCACGTTGCGGTTACACCGGCCTCCGTGGTGGCAGCAGTAGCCCCAGTTCCAGTTTACCTGGAGGGGACAAGAAATTGTTCAATCAAAGCTGTTTACTGCCGCGAAGCCCGTACACCAGCCTGTCCCCTGCCCGCAGATGCTAACTGCTCCCCTGCCCACCCCAGCACCCTCGCTCTCCACCGCGAGGACTGACAGAATAACACCCAGCATTCGAGCGGTACATCCTTTGCTACTTACACTACAAGACACACTGCCATTTAAATTGTAAAAACCACAGATTTAAAAAAAAACCCCACCATAAAATAAGAAAAAAAAAAGTAGTGCAGAGTCACTGCTGACTATATCCCAATTTTAGCTTTATTTATAGGGGATGTTGTTGTAAAATTAAACCCTTAGATAATTCACATTGAAAGGCAAGTCTTATGGAAACATTAGTTACTTACTGTTATAGTTCATTTTTACTATGTTGTCTTGTTACTCTTATTTGTTAGGCAATAGCTGTAAAACTTTGCTGGCAATGATGCACTACATTTCTACAGCATATGTGAAAACGCTGCCTCAGAAATCCTGTAGCATATTGCAGGTAAAATCAGGCAGAAGAGAGCTGCACTGGAGAGCGCTGCCATTCTGCTCTGACTTAAAATGAACTGAAAAGGCATTTTCTGATCTACCACATTTCTCCAAGCTACAGGGTTAGAGAACAGACCCAGCATCTGGAAACATTTCCAGCCCCTTTTTTCCCCACTTACAGTTTAACCTTTTGAAGCATAATTAACAGATTTTTACTGGGGGGGGTGGTAAAAAGAAAAAAAAATGCCAGTGGTTTTTCTGAACCCTCCAAGGCAAACATGGGAAATCGGTGGGAAATCTGTCCAGTTGCATTCCAGAAGGGATAGATTTGCTCGATGCACCTGAGTTTCTCTTCCCACCTCCCGCCTGGGCTGGTGAGGGCCTCGAGAGCAGCGGGCACACGAGGATCGGCGAAGGGTCCTCCCTCCCGGCACCCACCTCTGACTGGAGTGTCCTGCCCCCAGGGGACGTTTGGTGACAAAATTGCCAAGGGCGCAGAAGGCCGGTTCACACGGTGGGGGTGATGCCGCGGAGCGTATTTGGCACATGGCACAGGAAGATTTTGAGGCACATTTGATACTTTTTTTACACTAAAATTTCCCCTGGCTGGAGGATGCTGATCTGCTCCTGCTCCCCAGCCAAGGCATGCAGGCGAGGAGCGCTGCTGAGCCAGCCCGTGGGAAAGCAGCAGACTGGAAAGCACTGGGAGCCCTGTGCAAACCGCAGTTCTCGGTGATATGAGATGCAGCTCTCGTTTTCCTACTGAAGAGAGAGAAAGCTTCAATAATTGAAAGGTTCCTTAAATCCTTTAACCTTTAAATGCTTCTTCTGGGCTGTGGTGTCGCTGAACTACAGGTCTCCACTTCTCTAAAGGGGTAAGAGTCAGAGAAACTGCAGCTGGGAATGATGCCAGATTGGCCAAAACGGGGGGGGGAAAAAAGGGCAAAACAAACCCAAAACCTTTTTGCCACTTGGAATAAAATAACCTGCCCCTTCGAACAGACTGTGAAAGCTTTGAGCCTGTGAACCCTGTGAGTGCAGAATTTTTGCATCAATTTAATGTGTTGCTGAGTAACCACTGTGAGATGACTGATTGAAATTCTCCGTAACATATGTAGAAATGTAAAGAGATAAAACAGCTTTAAAAACATGCGGAAAACCAACAAAAATCAAGTAGTTGAATAAAATTTGCTCATGACAGCTGTTCAGAGCTACGCTAACCGCTCTCTCCTGTTGATATGTGCTTAGGCACACGATTATGTTTCTTCAACCCGGCTTCTACAAAAATAACATAAAAGAATACTCATTAGCCACAAACCTCCTTGTTTGCATGCAGATACGGATGGGCATTTGCATATAAATCATCCACTCCTTAGACTTTTTTGGGAAGACAGACCTAGTTTTATGGGTGTTTGTGGGTGCTGTGTAGGAAAAGAGATGGTCGGGCTCACACACCGCAGCTACCTGGGCTGCAGCAGATGTGCAGGAACGCCTTTTTGACCAACTCTGGCAATTAAACAGGACGTTTGGACCTCAGGAAGGTAGAGAGAACTTCAAGTATTCCCATGCTGTATCTCAGGATTTCATGCCCTCCTCCTTTCAAAGCCATCTCAGCCAGAAAATACACTTGCAGTCTGAGCTGAAGTCCTTGCACATGACTGATAAAGGGCTTCTTATCTAAGCATTTTCTTTTCAAAAGGAAAATGAAAAAGTAGATTCCTTATCTCTGTAACATCTAAAAAGCAATATCTGACTTCAGATATTTTTTTCTAACGATTCAGAGAGTGTTGATTTCCTATCGTATTGATGCAGTAATGGCATAAATGATACAGTGATTAATCACTCCTCTAGTCACCAGTCACTTCCCTTGTTACGTAGGTTAGGCAGCAAAGAGCTGTGCCTAATTTAGCAAGGATAAATCTATTTATCCCTAGTAGAGTTATTTCACTGTTCAGCACCGTTTTTTCGCGGTGAGTTTCATTTACTTTTGACTCTTGACCAACAGAGAATTGATAGATATGACCATCTTTTAAACACCATTAACCTGATGTAACGAACATAGAGAAACCCATTAATTCAAATATACATAATCAAAAAGTCATGCAAACTAAATCAGATATACAGTTAGAGCAAGATATGCCATCTGTTCAAACTTTCTAAGGGCTAAAGTAACTGAGATGAAGCCAATTTCAGTAGGCAATAATAAAATTATGCTGCAGAATTACAGGCTCTATGTCTCACAATTTATTCCCTTTCTCTTAGATGATTTTCCTAAATCATATGAATACAATCACTTTCATCCACACATTACCTGTTCTGCCTTCTTTTGACTATTAAATTCAACAATCTTCGTCAGTGAAATGTAGAACAGAAGTCATACAGCTGCTGAAATGGTGTAGGAAAACGTGTCATTAATTTCCCGACAGCAGTAATTTCAAGTATTTTATATGTTTTCTTCAAATGGTCACCACGTGTTCAATACAGGCAAAATAGATGTTAAATTACAGAGCTGACCCTTGCATACAATGTATGGGATACTGCCCTGTTTATGGATGTGGTGCTGTTTTGCACAAACATTACGACTCTGAAACAGACATGCACCCCAGTTGCCCCATCAAACAAAACCCTTGGGAAAGTCCTGAGTAAAATAACGGTTTGCTGTTAAAACAGTTCATTGTTTCAGACTTGCAAAATGTCTCTTGAACAAATCGGACCCGAATGTTCTCCCGAGGAGGAGAGCAGCTCCGCTTCCCCCGAGACGCCCGCCTGCCACCGCGGCTGGGCACCATCCCAAACCCGCAGCCATGGCTGCCGAGCTGAGACCTGTGCCCCGGAGCCCCAGCTCGCAGCACCATCAAGCCTGATCTTGAGGATGGGGCTTCCATCACCTCTCTGGGCAACCTGTTCCAGTGATCCACCACCCTCATATTAAAGAACTCTTTCCTAATGATCAACCTAAATCTACCCTTTTCTAGCTTAAAACCATTACCCCTCATCCTATCGCTACAAACCCTTGTGAACACCTCTTCCCCTGCCTTCTCGTAGGCCTCTTTCTGCTATTGGAATGTTGCTATAAGGTCCCCCAAGAGCCTTCTCTTCCTCAGGCTGGACAACCCCAGCTCTCTCAGCCTGTCTTCACAGGAGAGGTGCTCCAGCCCCTGAGTGTCTTCGTGGCCTCCTCTGGACACGCTCCAACAGGTCCATATCTTGCTTGTGTTGAGGACTCCAGAGCTGGACACAGCACTCCAGGTGAGGCCTCACCAGAGCAGAGTAGAGGGGCAGAATCACTTCTCTTGATCTGCTGGCCACGCTTCTCTTGATGCAGCCCAGGATGCGATCAGCTCTCTGGGCTGCAACTGGTGGCTCACGTCCAGCTTTTCATCCACCAAGTGTTTTTCCACAGGGCTGCTCTCTGGCCTGTCTTCTCCTAGCCTGTGTTGATACTGGCAGTTGCCCCGCCCAGTTGCAGGACCCTGTAGTTGGCCTTGTTGAACCTCATGAGGTTCACCTGGACCCACCATACAGGCTTAAAAAACATTTCTTGTGTTGAGTCAAAGTGCCTGCTCTGTTTTAATTGGGTTTAGCAGCAATGGCCTCATTTAGGGTGATTTGCATAAAATTCTGCCTTTCTGGAAAAATGACAGTGAAGTAATAAAACACGCCAGAAACCAAGGACAGACTTTAGTTAGGAGCCTGAGCTCAGGGTCTGGGCAGGTCAAACTTCCCAGGTGGATATTCAAACGCATAGAGGGTTGCTGGTGGGGTGCTGGTAGAGCCCAGCATGTGTGTGTGGGTTCTCATCCCCTGTTCCTAAATGGTCTCTAGTTCAACAGTCCCTGTCGATGGAGACAGGATTTGTCCATGTGCCCATTGCTGTGTCCCAGGAACGAGTGGGGACCTGCAGTCTGCTGCTCCGATGCATTTACATGTGCCCACAGCAACAGTCAGAAAAATAAATGGTCTTTCCAAAAGGCATTGTACCTGCAAAATGACCCTGCTGCTGGCCAGAGAGGCTGCAGAGCTGCTGGGAACAGGGCAAGTGCATGGATAGATGGGATGAAGGCAAAGGGGTGGCAAGTGTAGTCCTTTGGGCATCATCTGCATCCCGCAGAGCCCGGGAAATGGCCCGAGGTGGAGCAGCCTGCTTCAGACCTTGGGTTTTTCCTCTGCTGAAAACCTCCATCAAGGACTGTGGCTCTGACAGAAATATTCACTGGGAAATGAGACAGGGCTTGCAGCTGCAATTCCAACCTCAACTTCTTTTTCATTTGTGAAAATGAACCAAAGACAAATGTAGAGTTTGTATTCCTTTTGATTTCTTCTCATTCTACTCTATTCCCACTGGAATTTGCATTTCTGCCCAAGAACAAGATTTATATTTTTTTTCTTTTCTCTATTCATGTTTTTGTCCCTGGTATTGTCTCAGTTTTAATTTCTTCAAAGTGAGTGGAAAAAAAAGGAGATGATAGAAAAAAAGGTATGAGGAAAATTCTTTGAGTCATTCCTTTCACTGAACTTGGGAAAAGAAAGGAAGGGAGGAATCACACTTCAAAAGCTGGAGGAATATCATCCATTTCTGAATCTAGGAAAATTTAAATAACTTTGAAATGCCAGAGCTTCCTGAGTAGTTGTGCACGTTTCTGTGAGCTGCTAAGAGACTTGTTTAATCCGTATTATTTACCAATGGAGAGCGAGTGGCTTTCACCAGTGGCACATACAATTCTGGAGACTTTCACCATTTAGTCGCTTGTATTACCCAGCCAGGGGTGCACCAGGCAGCGGCATCAGGGAAAGGTCCAACACCGAACATTTGTGTCAATGCACACAAATTCTGAATTCTTCAAAAATGTCTCTGGCACCAGAAGTGAGCGGTGAAAGCCGTAGTGTTTCGTGCTGGAGACACGTGGCTGGGCCCCAGCTGCCTTCCCCTGCTCGTGGGCTGACCCTGCGCGGGGCACAGCTCTGCCTCTGCCCCTCCGCAGCACCGGTCATTGAGCACACCCCTGAAAAGTGGGGCGTTGGGCTTAGACGTCAGGATGAGATGGCTGAAGAAACTCTTTGGAGAGACTTTTTATTACTGAACTCTTGATTTTAAGAACGAGCCACTTAACAAAAATAATGACACACATTAGAGACGTATTTTTATTAATTTTCTGTAGAAATAGTTTATAAAAATAGATTGAATTTTGCAGGATTCCACTGAGTTTGAACACAGAACAGTTCATCCCTTTCCCTCTCCCAGTGTGCCGGAGCACAGGGCAGGAACAGCCCTGGTCCCGTCCTTTGAAGTGTAACTTGTGCAGACTGACCTACACAAACACGGGCTGGCAGCAGCAGCACCGGTGCGGGACAGCCCCAACCCTCCAGCGGCGCTTGCCCTGCGGACTGCAGCGTTCTTGGCACGGGAAGAAACTCCACGCCTCCTCCGTCGGTTCCCTTGGCCTTGTGGCACCACCGTGCCAAAGGAAGAAGCCCCAAGAGAGGGAGACAGACCCCGTGGGAGCCGTATGCCATGGAGCCCTTTGCTGGGGTGATGGCACAGCAGCGGAGCAGTCTGGCGCACCAGGGCGAGGCAAGGCATGGGATGGGGACTGCCACCAGCCCGGGGCATGGCACCGAATACTCAGCTTGTCGGGGGGGTGAGCTTGTCATAAAGCACCAGGGTAACAATGACTTGGTAGGTGAATCATCCCCAAACTGCCAAATATCCACCCACAAGAGGGGATTTCAGTGGCCATTACCCAGAGATGGATAGCATTGAAATCCTGCGTTAATAGGCAGCTTGGCACGGCGAAGCAGTGTGTGACATTTTGAAAGGAATGAAAAGTAGCCACGGGGGCAAAATTATCTTTGCAGATAAGCAGAGCCAAGTGTGCTTGCACTGTAAGCCTAAGCTCGGGTTGGTTTGGGAAAATCTACAAGACTGAGACGAATGTGAACGTGAATGGGAGGAAGAGTCGGATCGGAACGGTAAGTGAAATGCATGAGAGCAGAAGCTGGGCTGGGGAGAGCTGCACCTCGTGGCACCCAGCCCCTCTTCGCCTGGGGACGTTGCTTTCCTTGCTTTTTCTCAGCTCTTTTAGTGCCTGTGCACATGGTAAACTGCAGCGATATTAAGTGCTATAAAAGTGCTGATTCCCCACCAGGCGCCCAGAATTCGATTGTCTGCCTTGTGTCCCCACCAGGTTGGTAAGGGAGACTGGGAGAAGCACAAACCTCTGAAACAAAACCTGAGAGATCAGGGCAGCTTGCCTCAAGGCAGCTGATATAAATTCACACAAACAACAGTACTAGTGGGTGAGGGCAACTAAATTTAACCTTTTGGGTATCACAGAATCTCTTGTCGCAATCTCTGAAGTGCTGGCACCTCAGTGCCCGTGACTGCCGTGTCGTGCTCCAAGATTGTGATAGACCAAGCCACTGGTCAAGCCTGGTCTCCTCTTCAGGGACTCTCCTCCAAGACCTTGTCTTTAACTTTTGCACGGGAAGGGAAAGTTTGCGATGCATGGCAGCACCTGAGAGAATTTATTGTTGTTACATGAACTAAATTAATTGCAGGCAGAAAGCACAGGTACACTGTAAAGGAAAGAACTGGACAGGAGATTTAAGCAGAAAAGTTTTGATTTTTGTTTAGTGGCGTTTTTTGGTTTATATTTCTTGTTCGGTTTGTGTATTGTTTTGTGTTACGGATTTTACCCCTGATGTCTAGTTAATCCATACACCTCATTCTAGAGCAATGTAAAAAAAAAAAAGCATGTATGACTTCAGTCATGACGGCTACATTCAAACTTAATTAATTTTCTGTATTCGTGCATGCTTCAGAGTCACCTTCTGCCACTATTTGTTTATTTTGAACTGTGTATAATCATGAACAGTTTAATCTTGTTTACTGTGTTTCACCCATAGGTTAAACAGTCACATAACTCAGCAGAGCACTCCAAACAACTTGGTAATTTACTGGTTTGGTAGTGAACCTGCTCTCTGGGGTGCAGTTGTACAAGTAAATGTCCAATTCCCGGGCCAGATTGAAAAAAACCCCCAACTTTTCTTCTCATCAACCTCAAAAAAAAAGAGAAAAACCCCCACCTGATTAACCAAGTATTCAAGGTGTAATTTTTTTCTAAAGGGATCACTTCCTTCCCCTCTTAAATGTGTTAAACCTAAATTGTATTAAAAAGAATAAAAGCAACAAACATTTTTTAATTGAAACAGATACCACTGGACAGATAAAGCATTCAAATTATTATTTGTTTGCTCTTCGTTTTTTTTCAGTCAAAAGGATCTCACGCATTTGTTACAATTCCACAAAAGGGATGATTGATCTAACTGTGTTTTCACTCGTTAAATATTTGTCTAACCCCGGTTTTGCTCAGCTGTGCTTTGCAGCAGCAGCACCACTGCTGTCAGAAACGAGATGCCTGGCCCGTTACTGCCGGCCCCGCTGTGCAGCGCAGCGCGCGCTCCTGCGACCCAACTGATTGCCCTGTAACGAGTGCCTTCCACGTGGGGTCAAACCGAATGCTCGTGACCGTCACATGGGCGGGAGGGAGGAGGTTTTTGGACACCAGTTCACACGTTTATCCCTCCAGAAGCTGCCGGCTCATCGTCCAAGCCGTGGGAGCGCCGCACAGATGGCGCTTTGTGCCCCGCCGATAGCCGGGGCTGCGGCCACCGCGTCCTCCCAGACCTGAGAGCATCGCCGGTGCGGGAGCACGACGCTGCGATTCCCACCCCGACTGCCTGGGCATCGCACGGCCCCCACAGAGGGTGGGTCGTGCCCCCGATGTCCCAGCCCGTGTCGGGAGCCAGAAAACCGGTGGGGCAGAGCTGGGACCAGCGCTTCCAGGCGGCTGCTTGGCCAGACGCGGGCTGTCCCTGTCAGCCTGGCTGGCACCGTGAGCCAGGGTGGACCGAAGAGAGCGTCCTTGCTGTGCTGCTGCCGGCCGGGGCCGTGGTGTGACACCGCGGGGGTCACAATCCAGCCTGCCAGCTGCCCCTGTGCGCAGCCACATCCCGCTGCCAGTGAGACCGCATCCCTCTGCGAGAGCCGCTGCCTCCCCAGGCGCCCTCCCCAAACCCCCTGCTCGCCTCCCAGCTGCTTGGCTGACACCTGGTCTCAGCCTGGAACTGGACCCGAATCTCCACCTGGCAAAAGCGGAGCTGCTCCGCGGTTTGGCCTTGCTGGTTGGGTGTTTCCCAACAACCTCAAGGATGGACTGAGGAGCTGAGTGAACTTCCCTCTTCTCCATCTTCAAGAGAAAAAAAAGTCCTTGTTTTCCTGCTTCTGTAGCTTTACTACCATTTTTTTTGTGATTCAGAGAATGCAGCTATTAATTAAAGACAGGAACAAGCGCCACATTGCAGGGGGAGTGGTGAGCAGCGGAGAAGAGGTGCTGGAGGAGTGCTGCTCCCTTTGCTCTCGACAGCGCTGACAAGGGAGCGGCAGCTCTCCGGGGAGGGCTGCTTTCTTATCTACAGGGAGCACAAACGTGCTCTGGGCTGGGAGAAAGCCATCTGTCATGGAGCACAGCGTACCACCCCGCCAGCATCAACACCGTTTGACATCCAACAAAACAAAGGCTCCTCAGAAAAAAACAGACACAAATAAAGGAGGTTTTTTTTCATCTTATTTCCTAATCCCAGTCCGGACTGCTGAGTCCTGCCTTCCTCCCCTTCCAGCCCAGGCACGCCAGGTTGTCCCCCCCCATGCTGGGCTCACCGTGTCCACGTTGTCCCCCTTTCAGAAAGCCATCAGAAAGCATCCGTCTTTGCCGTGCCAGGTCCAGCAAACAAACCTCCAGCGCAGCCTGCCAAGTGTGCTGGTGCACAGGAGATGGTATTTGACTAATTGCTGTGTTAATCACTTTTCTTCAGAGACATTACCTTCAAGTTCAGGTCAGAACCTGAACTAACCACCACCTTATGATCATTTGGCTCCACAGAAGTAAAATGCTGATGTAATTCCCCAAAAATATATTCTCAGGATCCACTCGTCCGTGTGGGCTTCCTAAAAATAAAGCAAGCTATTATGCCTTCTAATTTCTGTGGCTGCAGTTATCTTCCAGACCAAGAACCAGGCATGCACGTCACTCTTGTAATGTTTTGACTTTTTTTTCTCTTTCTTCCCCATCCGCTACAACATTAAAGACTGGCAGGCATGGTTTTTGCTGTTATAAATAGGTTTGCATTAAAAGCCTCTGGTCTAAATATTCCTCAGGGAAACAATATATCTAAAAAATAATTCTACCAAGCAATACTTGATCTTTGACACAAACACATTGCTGGGACACTAAGGAATAACAGGTGATATGTCATCTTCCCTCTGAATTTCAATTGCAAGTGGCATTTCCTTAGCAGAGAGAGAAGGTTAATAGGGCGAGCGTTGTGCTGCTGGAAGGGTTCAGTGTGTGACCTCGGATCTGGAGCAGAGCGAGGTGTCTGCCTTGAATGCCAATGGTTGCAGCCACCGTGCTGCAGCGTTTATCTTTTGTCCCTGGAACATACATCTCCTCTACTCTCAGCCTGGTATTGCCTTCTGAAGCCCCATCTCTAGCATTGCAAAATAATTTTTTTCTGTATTTTTATCCATTGTGCATAGTCTTTCTCATTTTCCAGGAATTCTTATACCTGAGGTTTTTGCATATTTATTTGTGCAGGGGCTTGGGAGGTGGAGCAGTTGTCAGACCGTGATGTCAGCCATAAAAGCAGTGACTGAAGAGAATTCATTTTAGCCTCCTAGAGAGCCGCAAGCGGGAGCCACAGTAGCTAAGCATGCTTTAGCCAGTGTTGAAGTGTTCAGAAATCAACCTAGTAGGGAAATTCATCATTTTTCATAGATATTTATGATTCTGCGGAATTAGCAAATCGTATTTAAGTATATGAGTCTTTCTAGCCTGAAAACAAAAATAAAGCAGGAACAGCATTGTGTAAATCTAGAATACTGAAAATGAGTCAAGGGAAATAACAAACCTTGTTTAAAGATGAATTTCTAATGAGATATGACAAGAAACTAATCCAGCGTGACTTGGGTAATAAACACAACAGCTCTAATTCATATGGAAGAAGGAGTGTAACTTTACCACGGTCCTTCACGGGACGTTGTGAGAAAAACTGCCAGTAATTACATTCAGGGCAATTTGCTGATGACAACAGGATTTTTTGTAATGGCCTGGGGAACTGCCCATGTGAAGGAAGTGTTTAATACCACAGCAGATGGGTTTGAAGCTGCAGTCTACCAGAGCCTTTCCAGGTCCCCAGAGGGTCAGAGGGACTCGTGTCCCAAAGACCTACAGTCTCAGAGTTCCAGATTTCTTCCTCCTCTGTGTTGGTTCTTTGCTATAATCCTGGTTTCTCCCTACACCGTCCCTGTATTTTCCTGTCCGAACCGCACTTCTCTTCCTTTGAGTCACCCTCTCTGTCATCCCATGGTGTTCCTGCTAATTTTGAGCACAGTTCAAGCACACTTGACCCTGTCCCTTCTTGCTGATGACAGTACCTGGCAAAAGGGTGATGCAAGGACCATGGGCCTACAACTATTGTCACTGAGAACTGCTAATTAAAATAGCTGCTAAAAATCCTCAAATGAAATATGATTTAGCATGGCTTTTTTTTTTTTCTCCAAAGAACATAGCAAGCATAATAACTAGCTTACAAATAAATGTAAATGTAAATGTAAATGTAAATGTAAATAAAAAAGGGTGCTCCAATAAGAAGCCTGCATGCTTGTGACTGTTGCAACAGTAAAAGTTGACACGGTGGTGAAAATAAATTATGTTTATGTGTTGTTTGTGAGTAGACCGTTCGGCCCAGAATAACAGCTAGAGAGAAAAAGCTTTTACAATTCTATTAGTTGTAATGGATTTGTAGGTTCAAACATACCATTCATCATCTGAGTTCCACCCAAAATGAAAAGCAACACATAGAGCTAATTAAATACCAGCACCAGTAATTAACTATTCCCCAGATGTTTATATTTCCCTGAGATGAAAGAATGGATGTCATTCAGTGTGCAACCTCACAGAAACGCGGCATCGCGCCGGAGAATCGCTGGAGGAACCACGGCTTGTGTGCCAGCACCGCCGCGGCCGAGAGCCCTGCCTCCCGCACCACCGCGCCTGCAGGGCCCGGGCGCGGGCACCTCGGCTTGGCGAGGCAGCGAGGGGTCGTCCTGGCACATGGCGTGGCTTGTTCCGCCCTGGGTGTGTGGCACGGATTAATCACCTCATCCCTGGTTCCTGCTGCAAACGCTTTTCAAGTACCAAAGCTCCTGTCTCTGGGCTGCATCAGAAGTCGCGGTGCTTTAGAGGCTCGGGCAGTATCAGCGCAGAATTGAAGACGAAGCCTTGATTCTCTCGAGACTGTGTGCTGGGTGGATTAAACACACTTTTCAAATACTCTTCTAAAGCTTCAAGCCAGGAGGAAAAAAAAAAAAAAGCAGCTTGAATCTCTAACAACTGTGCCTTTATTTATCAGTTGGAATAAAGCTGATGCATTATGCATTTTAGGACGCATTAGTGTTCGTCTTACTTGAGAAAAGGGGAGGCTGGATTTACAGCTCTGCCTCGCGCGCCCGTGGGGCAGCCAGGAGGCAGGGCTCGCTTCTGAAACACCAACCGGTGGAAGCGAAGGTGTGCACGCAGAAAGCCTCAAGGCAGCATCTCGCACAGCGCAGCCCTGCGTGGCTTTCGCCAGAGGGGAGCACCGGCTCAGCTCGGACACCCCTGCGGCTGGTCACCAGTGCCCACACTGGTGTGGCCCGGGGCAGCGCGATTCTCCAGGCAGGTGCTGGGTTTGCTGTTGCTGCCGTGTGCCCAGCACTGCTGGACTTGAGGAGGTCTCTACCTGTATTTCCTCTAAGAGCTTTCCTATCTTTATATGGAGGTGATACAGGTTTGAAGTCATCAGTAGTAAGTCCATGAAAGTAGAAGATGCAGCCCAGGTATGTACAGCGTAAGGATACTGGAAAGAAAGGTTGCATTGGTGTGATCAAACCCTTTGATCCCTGTGCCAAAATGCCAGGGTTGGGCTGGCCTCATTTCAGGGCTATTGGAGAAAACACGTGTCAGGGACGGCCCGCTTGGGAGGTACCCCATCACCGCTCCCCCTGCGGCCACGCAGCCCTGCCCACCCGGCCCTGGGCCATCGGCCTTGCGCACATCTGGGGGCAGTGGAAAACCCTCTCCAGCACCCGCGCTGAGCCCCTGCCTCAGCTCGCTGCACGAGTGACAGCTCCTGCCCCCCCAGAGAGCTTGGGGATATCCACCGTGTACGTGCTGGGACCAGCAGCCCAGCGCAGGAGAGTCAGAACTCGTCTCCCGGCTCCTGCCACCCTTCCGCACCCCGGGTGACCGCTAAGGGAGTGTTGGCCCCTTTCCTTAACTCCCACCCTGCTCTCCCCCCCTGGCTCCCTCTCACAAGCGCCCATGGGTGCACACCATTGCCACGGTGCGGACCTGTCCCCGCTCAGGGAGGCACTTCTGGATGAGGAAGTGATCAGGTCTAGCATAATGGATCCCCCATCAGCCTCAGGGTGGGTCTGAAATCTCAGAACGAGGAGGTTCCTTTCGGATTTGTGCGTGAATCTGTGAGCAACGTGCGCGACGCTTTCCGCCTGTGCCCCTTCCCCTCTCCGCGTGAGCAGCGGGGCAGCCGGGCTACAGGAGAGCTAAGGGCAGGCTGGAGGAAAGCCAGAGCCTTCCCAGTTTGTTGGTTTTGACCTCGCTTCAGGACCCTCAGCTGCAGCTCCTTGGTGGAGGCTCCGCTCACCAACATGCCGACCTGAGGGAAATGAAGTGTCTCACCTCGGCCGGCAGCTGCGCTGGTGGGAGTCCCCTCGCTCCCCCATGCTGGGAATCCACACATCATGGCGCCTTCTTCCCGGCCAGGAAAAGCCCATCCCCAGCAGTGAGCAGGTGCGAAGCATGGGCAGGGGACTCGGCTGTGGTGTCCACAGGATCCGCCTCACGCTGTGCCTGGGACGGAGCCCGTGGCCCCAGTCCAGAGCTCCCTCCCTCACCCGGTGCTCCCAGCGCCTGGGCCGGCCTCCTGCCCCTCTCCTGAGTGGAGCAGCCCTTTCAGGGGTCAAGGCTGTAACCGGAGTGAGCAATACTTTTTAGTTACCGAGATACTGAGAAAAATCCTTTCAGCTCCATGGATTTTAAAAGAAATTCCTTCTGGATTATCCCGTATTTCCAGAAACCTGCATTAGGGACATGGGGAAGAGACTGTCTTTCAGTGTTCGCTCTGTACCTTTCCATACAAACTCAAACACAACCACAAGTCTCCCCACGACTTTGGACCTTGTGACAGAGACTCTTTAATCTTTGCTATGTAGGGGGCTACTTTTTAAAACTGCCTGGAAGCTCCCAGCTCCTGATGAATACAAATAACCAGCTTTTAAACCCATCTTTCTAATCTTGGTTCCTTGGATTGTGTTGGCTTTTATTTTATTTCCATATAGCCTGACAGTATTGGTTTTGAATGCTGAATGTTGAAATGGGCTTGAGAGTACTATTTGAGAGAAGATGCAAGAAATAGCCTTAAGTGCTCTCTTCAAAATGGAAATAACAATTACCAATATCGGAAGGAAAACAATATATTAAAGTGATGCAAACTCTTTCCAATGGTTATAATATGAAAAAATCGTAATGGGATAAAAATAAAGTGCTTACATTTAGCCAATTAGCTCAATAAAAATATTTTTATGGTACCATCCTACAAAGAGGTGCACAATCTGCCAGAAGGACTTTGATTACGGTTAAAAAGCATCCGGAGGATGGGAGTGAGGTGCCTGAAAGCAGGTGTTGATGCCATAGTAAAGCCCCGCAGCACCTGCGGTGCCACCAGCCACCCTTCCACGGGGCAGGGACCCGTGCCTTGGGTGCCCTGGGATCTCCAAACAGAGGAGCTCTGTCCCTTCAATTTTGAAGGAGTTATTTGAAACTGTGGGAGAACCTGGCAGCCTCCTCCTTGTTCCAGCTGTGGGCCAGAGTGCAGGAAGCGCTCTGAGACCCCTGCACAGGTCTTGGGGAAGAGAGGTTCCATGGAGACCTGCAGGTGCCGGTACTGAGCAATTTCCTGGGTGAGCTTTCTTGGGGATCCGGCTCTCAAGGAGCCAGGAGCAGCGTTTCGTGGATCAGATGTGCAGAGGAGGTCTCCGTGCTGCCTGGACCAAAGGAGAGTGAAGGGCTGCGCATGCACTGGTGCGGGGGGGGGGAACAACATTCAAAGGTTCCCGAAGGCAAACTGTGCCTTCTAGTTGACGTGTGGATCAGTTATCACCTTGCTGATGCTGATTCACCCGGTCACCTCGGGTCCCTCTGGCCGACTCCCTCATTAGCCAAGCCCGCACCATTCACCTCTTCTCTTGCTGGGTTTTCTGACGTCCACGGCTGCGCCTTGGCAATCTGGGGTTGGCCTGCCAAGGGCAGAATAGCATTTTGGATTTATAAATGTGGAGGGCTGCACACACCGTGCAAGAGTTTTCAGGGAGAAGGTGATTCATCGCTATAAATCACAGGTAGAAGACACATAATCACTTGTTATTAAATGAACAGACAATAAATCAAACACTGAATGTAACTCTAAGAAACACGACAAAAATGATGGGGCAGGTAATGGGAAAAACAGGCAATCTGGCAGGAACCGAGGCTCCGTGGGACCAACACCACACCGGCTGGCTGGGCTGGGGTTTGGCAGCAATCACCATGATGGCTAGCTCTGTGTCGATGGGGGGGAAGTTTTCTGTGCTTACATGCCATGACCTGTTTTATTGATTCAAAAGATGTAGCTGATTGGGATCAGAGTGCAAGTTCCAGGGAGCCGTAGCTTACGGGAAGAAGCGGAGGAAGTCCTGTGTCTTCTGTTAATAGATCAATCAGAATTTATGGAAAGTGAAATGAAGAGTAACCTATACCTGGTGCTGGAATGGCTGTGTGAGAGCAAGGGCTGGATCCCTATCGACATCACCCTGCAGCTGGCTGCTTCTGGCATCCTATGAGTGACTTCTTTCCTCCAGGCAGTGCTCTGGTTGAAGTACATCCCAAATTCATGCTGGATTACAAGCACAGTGGTGGGAACAGCGTATTCTCATGAAGCAGGAGGGACATGGAGATCTGTTCTTGTGGAAATGGACTACTTGACAGGCTCTGCTCCCACAGGAAGCTGCTCTCGGAAGCAGCTTTTCCAGGTACTGTGGAGCAGCAGACCTGCAGCACCAGCTCCACACCAGAAACTGATTTTAGTGCAATTCCCTGGAAAACTGTCATACCAGAAATGCACTACCTTTTCTCTCCCCGCCGTCATCACTGCTGCCTTGGAAGGTTTGTGTCCGAGTTCCAAACTTCCCATCTTTGCTCATTTTGGTCTCGCTTGCCTGAGCGCTGGGGAGGGTTTCCCCTGGTGCTGCGGAGCCCCTGCAGCCAGCGCAGGCGGTGGGAGGGTGTCACCACACCTCGGCACCTCTGCTCCTGCTCCTGGGGGGAGATGCAGCCTGGACTGTGCCGGTGGACCTCCAAGTTCACGTTGACCAGCACGGCCGTGCACAGCACCGACCCACAGTCACGGCTTCTTCTCTGCCCACAAAGAAATCCTGGTTTTCCCTCTGCTTCCGCACACACTGGCAGCGGTGGAGCATCTGGTCCCTCTTCCTACCGGACCGTGTCTCTCTGCTGTTGTAAATGGGGACTAATCAACGCCTGCTAGCTTTTCAGTGGACAGAGATGGGTTCACAAATGGTAAACTTACACTAGAATTCACACTGAATTTTTGTGTGAGAAGAAGAAAAAAATCAGGACTGCAGAAAAAAAATGCAGCCTGGTTCAGACGTGCCGTCCAGGGTGCACAGATCCTCTCCTTTCCTGGCTTGCCAGAAAGCCTGTTGATTTACTTTTTAATTCATCCTATTGTTGAAAGTGTTATCTTAAAATGTTTTCAGAGGAAACAAACCTTAGTGGGAAGTTCAGACTAATGGCAAATATCCATTTCGCTTGCAGCAACGGCCACGCTGACAGGGCTTCATTCCGGGCCAGTGTGTGTCCCGTGCTGTATCTGCGCCTCCACATGCTTTGTAACTAGCTAGGGTGTCTCAGAGCCACTGCCAGGAGAGGGATGAGCTCCTGTTTTACTGTGTTGAGCCACCAGGCATAAGCTGGAGTTGGATGTGTTCCTATCCCATAATAAGGCATACTGCAGGATCTTTAATTTATCTGCATAAAGCTTTGATATATTATGCTACATCAAATCTAAACTCTCATTAATCAGTTACAAATCATTATGATTGAAGCTCATCAGTGGCCTAAAGATCACTCCAAGCTGCTTGTTGGGTACAAGTGAGGTAGAACCGAGTTTGACGTGCCAAAATCTGCGCTGGCTTTGTTCTGGTGCTGATTACTCGTGCAGAAGGAGTCATTTAGCCCCCAAGGACCAGATGCAAAGGCAGAAAGTGGAGGAAGCCAGAAACCCGCTGAGGAGGCGGAACGGCTGAAGCACAGAGAGGCTGCTCCCACTCACGCCGTAAAGAAGTTGCAGAGAGTTTTGCCGGGTGAAGCCCAAAGGCTGTGTCCACACTGTCCTTTTTTGGTGTTCCCAGAGGTGCAAGGCCAAATCCCCCACCGGACCACTCCACCCTAGCTCCGTGCGCCGCGGGGACGAGGGCCGTCCTCGCTGGAGGGATGTGAGAGGGGCCTCAGCAGGGCCTGCCCAGGGGCTGTGCCTGGGGAGCCCAGCAGCAAAGCATCCCGGGTCTCTCCAGGCCGGTTCTAAGCAGGCGGATTAAAAATGGAAAAAAATCACTTTGGGATTAACCGCTGTTTCTGGGTCGTTGTTTTGCTGGTTTGGTTTGGTTTGGCTTGGTTTGGCTTTTTCCCGTTCTGAGCCCATTTGAAAGGAGGCAGCAGAACACAGGTGTAAGAAATGACACGCTGTCTGCAGGACAAGATTGCTGCCACCTTAATAGACCCCAGAGCAAAGGAGTGGAGAGGAAGATAAATCCAGAAGGTTATAAAATGCCTTTAGAAATATTTTTTATTTCTCATCTTTAGAATTTTTTCTCACAATGCAGTAATAGAAAGCTGTTAAATACAAACGTGAAGTTCATAACTTGTATAAACTTCCAAGAAAATATTTTCCTTCCAGTCTGACAATAGATGTCCGTGTGCATGTGAAATGTATTTAAATTTAAATTACATTTTCAATCCAACATGTAGTGCCAGATATGAAGTTTTTAAAAGTTACAGTACGAGACTCTATGCAAAAATCCGGTGCAGAATTAAAAAAAAAAAAAAAGATAAATGTCTTAAAGCAATCGCTGTTCAGAAAAACGTGGCTTATGTCAACACGTAAACTTTGGGGAAAAAAAAGCTGTTCAAGCTTTTTTGAAGAAGTTTTTTGATGCCAGCGTGGCCCATGAGGCATCCTGCTGTTGGGGCAAAAGGGCAGCGCTTCTTCCAGGGCCCTTCGGCAGCAGCTGAGCTCCCGGTCGCAGGTTTGAGCCCTGGTGGCGTGAGCAGCGGCGGGGAGGGGAGGCAGAGCTTGTCCCCCGCTCAGCGCCTCCCGGCCGCCGCGGCCCCGTGGGGGCTCCGGGGGTGCACGCACCCACGGGTGCCCTGCTCACGCGGGTGCTGCGGAGCAGCTCGGCGGGGCCGGCTGAAGCCCTTGCCCCGAGGTTTGGCTGGCGAGGGCGGCGACCCCGCTACAAAGCTCCTCGGCATAAACCATGGTGGGGCTCCACGGCCGTGAGCACCCCTCCTCGCGCGAAGGGAGCCGGGGGGGTCCCTCACCCAGGGCTGGCCCCCGCAGCCCCTCTCACCAGCTGGGGAAGGGGTCAGGCTCCCCAGCAGCACTAATTGCGCTGACTCAGCCTGAAAGACCCTGGCACCCGGCGCGCGGCTGCGCAGGCTTTTTGCCGCTGTCTCCCCATCCCTGCAACAGCTCTTCCGTACTTACGTCCGAAACCTCTCTGCGACAGGGCCGTAAATGCTTTCTACCCTTGCACATACCATCACAGTCCTGTGGCTTGCCTGCTGACGCACTAGTTAAAATATTGATTGAGTTACTGCGTTAAAACCTCAGTCACAGTTGTACGACCCCACTGTAATTCTTTTCTCCTCCTTTTTTCATCTGTCTCTCTGTAGCGGTGTTCAATTTTCAGTTGCAAAGGTTATGAGTGCAACCACGGTACGGGTGTCACACAAAATAAAGCAATAATAGCACTTTCTGCTCTGCACCGTGTAGTTTCTCATAGAACATTTATCACTGCAGTGCCAGAGTGCTTTCCAGAAATGCATCGAGCAATGCAATGAGTACGTCTTAGATGGTGCTAGGACTTCCACTCCTCCTCCGAGACAGACGGGCACAGAAGAGAGGAAGGAAAGCAACAGCAAGCTCCAATATAGCCTTGCGTTAATTTTGACAACACTAAGCGTGATGCTACTTCTTCCCATTTATTAGATGGTGGGAGCGTTTCCAGCCACTGGGGCTGAAGCCACACCTCGCTATGGGCTGTGAAAGGCATTATTATTTGTGGTCATGTTAGAAAAATGTTCTTCTGCTTACTTTACCAGAACTGTGCTCCTAAGTCATAAGTGTACGTGTCATTATCTACCCACCAGCTGCTGTCCTCACTCATCCCTCAGGCAAAATTCAATCACAGCTTCTCATGAATAAAGGATTTGGGGTCTGCTCTGTGTCAGCGTAGTTGCAGGATCCGATTAAGCAGGGTGGTGGTGCTGATGTGCTCCACTCCAGCGGATTGACTGACCATTTAAACAGCATTCGTGTCCTCTCCCTGTGAGGAGAGCAGCACAGAGCAGCTGGACATTAGCAATAAGTGCTAGCAATGATCTTCCGCTTTGGTCACCAACCCACAATTAACTTTAATAAATTATGTAAAAACTGCTTTGGCCTTAAAATTAAGGATCTGGAATATTTGTCAATATTGTCTGAATTCACTCAAATTTTCATTCCACCTGTAATAACATTATTTAATTTTCCATTTAATAAAAGCACAGTGTGAGATTCAGGACTAAGGCATCTCTGAAAAACTTGTGTACCTCCAGAAGCCTCACACCCACATGTCATCTCTTCCCCTTGCTTGACTCAGAATGAAAACATCCACCTCCCGGGACCTGCCCTGACCTGGAGATCAGGAGATACTGCTTCATGAGCCTGTATCAAGCTTGCTAAATTTACTCCATCTCACATAGAATGAAGAAACACTCCCAGGGACAGAGGTCTCATGAGATCTTCAGAGGCAGGATCAAGTCTTCCCTGTTCCAAACCACCTCTGTGGTCACGGCTGCAGCAGCTGGGCACTGAGAGCTGTGGTCTAAATGAGCTGAAGACCATGAGATGCTCTGATCCTTCCATTTTGGAAGTCAGAGAAAAAAAAATTATTGTGAAAGTGCACTGGAGGTGCAAAATGCTATTACCGTGGGTCACAAAGAAGGTCCATCTGCCCAAGACCCAAGAGTCCGTATGTACAGCAACTTTCACTTGCAACTTACTCCATGTGGCCAAGAGCTTCCTTGGCCAGGTGTTCCTCCCAGAGCTTCCAAAACCTCAAAGGTCCCCTTCTCCTTTCCTTGGTGTGGGGAGGCAGGAGTTACAAGGATACGGCTGATGTCTTGGAAAGAATAAGGAGAAGCCGTACAACAACAGCAGGTCTGCGCTGCGAGCAGTAGCTGTGTGGTGACAAGCCCATGGACTTTCATTCCTGTCATCAGTTATGAGATAGAAGTAAGATTTGTGCCTCGCTTTTTTGTTTGCTACATCTTCACTCTGTTTTAATTAGCATATGAGAACCAAAGGAAACCTAAAAGAGGGAGCTTCCGCCGCCAGCGGTGTTTAGGCTGGATGCTGAATCGGCTCTTACAGTTCATTTGGAGTTGGTGGTGAACCTCGTATCTCCATCTGCTTTCAAATCTTCAGTGCCATCTGCCACAGGCCTGGACACAACGAAGCAGGTGCATGATAACATAGTGGGAAATAAGGAGACGCTGTCTTGGCAACACGCTCTCCAGGCAGGACTGCATCTAAGAGAACATAAAAATAAAGTTGAATTCCTGGTCTCAGCATTGCAAGGGTAGCGCTACACTACATTCTCAGGAAACGGTTTGCCTGATCATTACAAATAAGTTTAGAAGTTGACTGGCTTGCCTTCCCACTCTGTGGCATGCATGTGTCCGTGAGCAGTGCGATGACGGAGAAGCCAGCAGCATCTCACGTGAGCAGAGGTTTCTGCTAGAACCTGGCCTCCACTATACAGATTTTTTTCCTGTCCATTCTCTTCTCTCTGTAAAGGCAGCGTGCTCTATGGCTCTAAATGGCATGTGTAAATCAGGGGGTTTCACCTATACGTAAAGAATGTCCTTGTAACTCTGGTCTAGGAGTTGTCTGGGATCCTTCTCTGTTCATGTAATCATCAAATCACAGAATCACAGGATGGTTTGGGTTGGAAAGGACCTTAAAGCTCATCTAGTTCCAATCCCTGCCACGGGCAGGGACACCTCCCACTAGACCAGGTTGCTCCCAGCCCCGTCCAGTCTGGCCCTGAGCACTGCCAGGGAGGGGGCAGCCACAACTTCTCGGGGAGTCCCAAAGTACTCATGATTTTACCCTCTAAGCACTTTGAGCTGTTGCACTGTGCTTACTGCTCGTTACTTGGCAATTAATCACCATCCCCCAGTCCTCTTAGCTAACTGATGCCAATGACTGTTCCTCCCTTCTGCCCACAGATCGGTGTGTTATCAGCATTATTTTGGTCACAAATCTAAAGCACAGCACCATGCAAGCTGCTATGAAGAAAACTGACTCCATCCCAGACAGACCCAGCACATCTTCATATATTTCTTACCAGTTCCTCAAGACATTAATAAATTTCTAATCCATGTCAAGTTCCAAGTCCTTTTTCAGTGCCTGCATCACTTCAACAAGTTACTTCATATAAAAGATCCAGAGGAATTAGAAGTAGAAAGATGTATTAGGTCATGCAATACATCTCCTTGCCAATGCAAAATCTGTTCCCTGGAGTCCATTTCACAGAATCTTTTTAAATCGACTCAGATTTAATGAATTTTTAGTCATACGCTCACTGAGTAGTTGCTCAGAGTTCAACATGTGAATTGCAGATGTATTATAACAGTCAAATAGGAATGATGTTAATGCAGCAGTCCATATTTCTTCCTAGTTACTTGGCAAATCTTTTCTGGATTTAAGAAATCTCCAGGAAGCTTTGAGACCAAAATGCAATGTAATTCCTAAATCTGCACTCAGTGAATCAGGAGCCATTAAAGTTGTGGTAGGGCTTCATTTCATTATGCATCAGTGTTAAATTGTATCTCATGTTCTCATTTTTCTTATGAAATACAATTTCAGCATGGATTACTTGTAAAATAGAATGCATATGTAATTTTAAACATGGCTGAGAGAAGTTACGTTCACACTGGAAGGGAGCATAGAGGATTCACAATTCAGTGGGAACACAAAGCTGGCGCAAACAGTCAATTTAACTCCTATTCAAGTTTACTGTATTCTCACACAATACACTACTTTCCCTAAAATTGTAAAGAACTGATAGTTCAATTTTCTTCCTGGAACACCCATCATGCAAGATGAATAGAAAATGTAATAATGCTTTAAACTTCATTTACTTTTACCCACTTGTTTTGACTAGAAAGATTTCTCGATTTTTATCATAAAACCCCAAGTAACCTGCAGCATCTAAACCAGTAAGTGCCTGGACACAACATGATGCTCTTTGTTAACATTCCCGCATTAATTTGTGAATCATAAGATTTTTACATCTGATAAGTGTCTACATGTCCAGATTATCAGTCCCTTAATAGACAAGCTGGATAGCTAGAGGAGCAGTCAGCAAGGGCTTTTCCTTTCTTTCAGAAGTGGCGTACAACAGAATGACTAGACGATGATGTAAATTAATAGTAATTGCAAAATTTTCAATTCTAATTGTCTAGAAATTGGATTTTAAATGTTTAAAAAACCCTGTCAAGCAACCATCAGTGGAAAACGCTGTGGAACCTGTGATGTATTTCACATCTGCAGAGCACAAACAGAACAGGCAGAGAGCTATTCTGTGTGTCGATGTTGGGCATCAATGTCCTAAGCTGCGTCTCTAGGCTGGGTCATTGGTTCATATGCAGGTCTCCATTTCAGCCCTTATTTGACAGATCCTTATGAGGCTTTAAAAGCAGCAAAGCCAAGCTTGGGGTACACCAGGGCGGGCCAGGGCCTCTAGAGCACCGGTCGCTGCGGACAGGAGAGGCCAGCAACAAATCTGACTCCACAATGTGCCAGAACTGCACGAAACGCAGTATCTGTGGTGCAGCACAAGCAGAACTGGTGTGTGGGACCAATATCCTGCTGAAGGAACCAAGCGCCACCTTTAAACAACCCCTATTCACAAGCAAATTAGGCTTTCCCATTTGTTTGTTCACATTTTATATTTTCCATTATTCAGTGGTTAATGGATGAGCAAGTTTGGGAGGATGCCCTTCATTTCTGTTAATTGTGCTTACACGCAATGTGCAGTTGAGTCTGGCAGTAAACATGTACCAGCCTTACACTTCATTCCTGGGTGGATATTGTAAATGTCTCCCTAAATCCTCTGTACGGTTTGTTACCAACTGCAGCCGTAGCAGCTGGTATAAGCAGAGCCAATGTGGGGACAGCTCCTCTGTTACAGAACAAAACCATTTATTCCCTTGCAATTCCAGCAGATGCAACTGCATTTTATAGGAACCCCGCGAGTACGTTAGTTGAGCTTTCCCAGGCTTCCTGAATGGACACTGCTGCCTACACAATTCCAGTTCGTGATGCTCAGTACCAGTACAGACATACTGCAGAGCACGGCTGGCTCCTAAGGAAGAGCGGGTGCTAGCCAGCACCTTTGCCCTGCACTGGTTCATCACCATCACCGCGGCCAAAAGGGAGTTGGAGAGGAAACGGCTCATCTGCCTCCCGCCGCTCCCGCACCGGCCGGTGCCACGGGGATGCTCCGTCCTGCGACTTTCCAGCAGCAGTTAGCTCATCCTTCCCAAGGACCCCAGCAATGAACCCCTTTTTGGTGCAGCTTTTGGGTGGAATGGCCGCTGCGCAGCGTGACGCACTCGCCCTGCTGACCACCGCGCTTCTTGTGGCGCAGGGAGCCAACCGCCCAGTCAGCGGGCGGCTGCTAGGACTGCACGATTCCTCTTTATCTCTTGCCAGAATTACTCCAGAAGACCTCTCAAAACTGCAAGGGGGGGGAATGTACTTGACATTTAGGAAGGGACATGGGTATTAAGAGTGGGAATCAGTTGCTTGAAGGGTAGCAAGCTCCTTCTCTGTAAGTCTTCAGGAATTTGGGCACCCACCTTGGACCGAAGGAACTGCAGCTTAGCAGACGGCCAGTAAACATTGCCTGGTGCCAGATAGAAACTCCCTGTAATTTTGGGAAGACTCTAAATTCCAGATCAAAACCAGAGGACTCTGAGCATGAATTTCTTCATTGTAAGCCCTCTGGTACACACAGGCTATCGTAACTGAGCAAAAAAGGGACTAGAGATAAACCGCTCTTATATCTATGAGACAAAACAAGAGTGAAGAGTAGAAAATCAGCAAAGAGAAGCAGAAAATAAGCAAAGAGAATATGAGGATTGGGATCTTCTTGCTTTACAGACCTGAGCAAAGAGCCGTCAGGACTTTGAGCCCCACAGTCTGGCTGCCTGTGCTGGAGGCCAGCCCTGACATGGGGCAGCTGCAACCTGGGGTGATGCTGCTGGGGAAGAGCCGGGCGAGAAAGAGCTTTAAATCTGTCCAGCTCCTTCCTAGCATTGATTTGCTTTCCTGTGTTTCCTTAACCCTTCCATGTAGCTGTCTATGTGGCCCCAGGTTTATACTGTGGTATGCAGGGAAAGCCTTTGCTGCAGGCATCACCACCAGCAGTTTGGCAAACTGCAGGGAAAAGGATGGTGAGAAATTGCAGAAGACACTACTTGTTGGTCAGACTGACTCTAGGCACCGAAATAGCAGGTCTGTTGTTAAGGTCGCCTCATGTTTACTGTTAATAACACCCCCCCAGCTGATTAAATACTGACAAACTGTTCTTCTGCCCTGCAATTTTCACTGCTTCCGTTTGCCCCCACTCAACTCCTTGCCCTGCACTTTTTAATGCTTTTAATGTTCCAGAATTTCACAGTATGAATTCACATTTTGGAGTCCTGAAGTCAGAGGCATGGTTCTGCACCCAAAATGGAGTTATAAGGAGAAAATAGAGGATGACTAAAGAATTCTTCAAATTTAAATTAGTTAGAAGTCTGACAGAAATAAATTTTGGATTAGACCCACAGAAACTGTCTAAATGAGAGGGGATCAGCAGAGAACTACAAATCTGACATTTCCTAATTTCTCAGTGCCTGACAGGGTTGTCACTTCTGGTTTCTCGCTGCAGGTTTACTTTATCTGTCGTTACCTTTTCCATTGCCACATGGAGAGCTGTTCACGGGAGCAGATCCTTGTGCCCTCCCGACCTTTCTTCCACAGCTGGTGATGGGATTTTGAGGGAGAGACACTTTTTTCCATAAGCTGTAATCTGATAAAAAATGGCAGACCACCGTAAGTTTCTTAATTTTCTTATTTTCAATTATTTCATTACGTTATTTTTCCATATATACATAAGGACAAGAAGGATCATGTTCCTAACTAGTAATGGTCCACTTCTAAACTACTGTTTAAAGCTTTTCCCCATCTTTTTGACTGCCAGGCACTGGGTAAGGAATTGTCTCGTGGAATTGTCAGTTGCCTCAGTTTTGACCAAAGGCAGAGCTGGTCACACACAGAATCTTGTGCGCGTTTAAGGCTCATCCACGTCAGTTCTTCTGTGGGGGAAAGGGAGCAGCAAACCCATTCTAAAATCCTTCTTGGTGTTAAAACCAGCTATGCAGCGAGAGCGGTTTTACTGAACAGAACAAAACAGGAAAAGCGTTAAAGAAAACAAACCTCCGGACCCTACGAGCGTGGCACTGGATGCTGATCTCCTGCCCGGCCTTGCAGGAGAAGGTGCAGCAGCCGGCAGGAGCTTGCCCTGCCCCTCGCCACCCCTGGGAAAGCCTCTGTAGCAGAGGCTGCTGTCGCTGCTGTGTGCTTGGGGCACCCTAGCCGAGGGATGCTGAATCGGGTTCTCACCACTGGCAAGGACGTGATCCCCGAGTTACAAAGCTGGGCCGGGGGGAGCAGGGTGGGAGGCTGCTGCTGGACGGCAGGGGAAGGGCTGTGAGCCCTGCCGTGACGCAACCGCTTAATTACAGGTTTTTCTTCAAAAGGAAAGCATAATGTGTTGTGGAAACACTGCCACCTTATACCCCCCTTGACATTGTGATAAGCATTTTTCCACCTTTGAAATACTCGCAGCCCTTTTATCCGCATCATCACAAGCAAACAGCGTATTAAAGCAAAGAGACATTTGTTCCCTGACACCTCACAGTAGGGGTGGCTGATGGGGAACCTCTCAGTGGGAACACATGCTCTCAAATATGTTATCAGTCCTTATTCTTTCTTCTCCCAGGAGTTACTGCGTGCTTTGAGCTCTCTGGTCTGTTGTATATACAACTCTGAATAAAATTAGTTTAAAATCACGGAAGCCTGAGAGTATCTCAGCTACAGGAGAAAGTAGAGGAGTCAGGATAAAAGGTGCTCTGAAGGCCACTGTGAACCCTCCCCTGCCATGTGGGGACATTACGCAGTTGGTTTTAAGCCTGTGACGCTCAAGTCTGTTGTGGTAAAAATCTCTTTGTGAAAGCTCTTCTGCGACGGCACTGCCAGAATGAATCTTGTTCACCCCAGCAGAAGGTCTGTGCAGTTAAAGATGGTAGGAGAGCACGGACCCATCACACATGTGAGACAGACGCTTTGCTGTGCCTATGTTTTCCCACTGAACAAATCCTTATATTGTCTTATGCTAAAAAAAAAATTAAAAAATAGAAAGAGATGTGCCTCTGGTGCATTGTTTTTGCTGCTTCGTCATTTATTTGCTATGCTGTACCAGAAGCACTTCTCCCGTCTTAAACAACAGCTGTTGCAGTAAGGATTGCTCATGTATAAGATATTACACATGGTGCTTGCCACTCACTTCTTGCCTACCTGTCACCTGACACAAATTTATCGTCTTTCTGTCTTTGTCATACATAGGAAGTCTGTAGCTCTAATTCTTTCTCATATGCTTGTTTTTCTCAGCTGTGACAGTTCTTCATCTGTTTTTGTGGGGTTTTTTAACTTGAACTTCATAAGCTACTAAATTGGCACATTCTTGTATTGTGATTTAATTCTCCATGTCAAGGCTGTCACCTTTATAAATATTTCTCATAAGTTTTATGGATCAATGTGTCAGCAGATTACTAGGAAGAAGAGGAGAAGTAAATTGTGTCTTAGGTTAAATTGTTAAATGGTGTTGTAACTCCTAGGGGTATAACTGGTTGTGACCATATACTTGCATCGCAGTACCATCTGGAGGTTGTCCAGGGGATGGTGCGCTAGGTTAGGTGCTGCATAAACACAAACCTCGGTGGGTTATTTTAAAATGAGATGAAGTAGATGAAGTAGGAGGCTGGAACTGGAAGAAGCCTTCAGCAGGCACCACTGCGTACCAGAAAATAAGCACACCAGCAAACCCATAGCAAAAAGGATCTGGAGGAAGGGTGTATCCCAACAGACAGACATCTACGCCGGAGGCTCAACTCTGCTGCTTGGCAGTTTTCATTGGCGCCCGTGATCCAGCTGGTCTGCTTGTTCCGATAGTATCTCTAAAAGTGAAAATGTTCTTGGAAATGGTAAATAAAACTTCATTATCATGACAGATAATGCATTAAAGTGTAACAACATTTTTTTTATTAGAGTTGTAGGTGGTAAAATGAGAGTCATCCATCCACATTTCTTTGATAGGTACTGGGCCCCACGCCGGCTCCGTTTTAGCGCTGCGGCGCAGCGATGATGAAAGCTGATTGGGATCTGGATGAGCTGAGCGCGTTCCGCTCTTTCGGAAGCCCAGCCAGCTGACTTTACAGCGACGGCACTCAGCGCAGCGCTCAAACACCGAGTGCGCCGTAAACCTGGGAGACAGATAAATGGATAGATGGATCCTGACCGGATCGACCTCGTTGGGGAGCAGAGCTGACGGGCAAAGAACGCCACGTTGAGAAGGTAATTGAATGGGCAAAAATCAGATTGCAACCTCACTGACAGCACAGTTACCGAGTTACAAGAAGGACCTTTTGGTTAAGACCAGGAAAACACCCTTATCCTGGGCACAGGGGGAGGGGTGGAGGTCCCAGGGGAGACGGGTCAGGGCCAGCAAAGGCCCTTGGGTGCCTTCAGCCCCCCGACACCTCTGTCCTGTGGCGTATATTAGGTGTGTATATGTTAGCCTGTAGAACTATGTTCCCCTGTTGGGGTTCAACACATTATAAATCTTTCTTTATGCAGAGGAACAACTTGAAGAGAAGTGGAGAGTCTCCAGCCTGGGGGTCTGGATGCATGCTGGCTTCCGCACGCTGCTGCTGGCCAAGCGGCACGCCGGTGCCCAGCTCCTCTGTCGCTGCTCGTGACTCCAGACTAAAAGCAAAGGACATGGATCCAAATTCCTTGTTACTGAAAGGCTGTGAAAACCTGGTCTCTGAAACAGCATTTGGTGGTTTTTTTATATCTTAGGTATTTACTGCTCATGGAAGGAGCTGCCAGTCAGTTAATTATGTGGATATTCCTAATTAAGTCTGCGGATAATACCAAGAACAATTGAAATAAAATTACTGTTATTTTAAATCAAAAACTTCTCTATGTTTGAAATGATTAAAAGGCCGCATGTAAATATCATCCTGTTTTGATTCATTTTCCCATGAAATTTTAGTTAAATTATTTTCTCTAGCAAGAGCTGTTAATAACAACACCAGGAAATTGAACATCAGGGTTTAACTCGAAGGCAATAAATCAACACATAAAAAAGGTTACAGGTTGTACATTATGAAAACATTTCCAAAGATAATTACAAGTTAGAGGCATGTGTTGATTGAGTGGGAAATCTCATTGTATCGACAAGGCTGGATTCACAATGAAGATAATCAGGTAAAGCAGTACTTAGTGATTTTAAAAAGAAAAAGTCTGTTGAATACCCAAAATAATTACCACAGTGTGTCTGCAGAGTGGTGCAATACACCCAGAGTTAACCAACAAATCTTCCTCCAAATCGAGCCTGTGTGCAAAAGCAGCCCATGACGGGAATGCATCAAGCTGTCACTCACCACCACCTTCTGCTTCAGGACGCTCTGTGCCAAGATCTGCAGCTCTCGGGCTGAAATTGGAGAATGATGTGTAGCGCTTCACATAAATCTGGATGTACCAGCCCAGGCTCTGGCTCCATATGTCCATTTGCAATGAAATCATTGAGCCAAGGACATGCCTGGGAGGACAGAGCTCAACCCTTGAAGTTTTGGAATATTTTTTTTCCAGCGGGAAGAATCTGTTTGATTGCAGCTATAAACCTGCTGTTTATGGCTGCATATTGCCGGTGTTAAACACGCAAGAACAAGAGATAAGAAAATGTGACAGCAGAGTGAATCATCTGAAGAAAACCCAGCGTCTTTCTCTCCAGATTTCAGGGCTGCATTGCAGAGAGATGAAACCAGCGCTGGAGAGCTCAGACCTTCTAACGATGCACACAGAACGGGACGTAAGCTAATCCATTACCGCCTACCCCCTACGAGCAGAATCTGCAACAGCCTGAAGCGGGTGTAATTTGGTTACCACTTAGTCTAAAGCAGTTGGCCAAATCCAAACACAGTTTTTACCAGCAGGTACACTTTAGGTTTGCAATGCACGAACTGCTTTAATGACTCTCCCCTTTTCTCTGTCTTGTCCAAATTCCAGGAAGGAGGGTTTCCACCGCCTGGAGAGCTTTGCCTTGCCAGGTACTCAGGTTTCAATCTGGAGAAAGAAAACAGAAAACGCTGGTGTCCAACACAAAAGACAATTTCAAGATAATTACATCTTTAAAGAACTTAAATGTTCCCTCTCAGTGCTCCAGACCTGTGCCAGATTGCCAAGGGGGCTGACGGAGGTGAGGACCAGGCACCGCCTGGGTCCGGGTCCCGGTGTCCGAGGGACCCAGCAACCCACAGGTGACAAGGGCCAGCGTCAGAGACGGGCAGCTCGGCGGGTCGACACCTGCTCGGGAGGAAGGGGCCCTGCTGCCCGCCCTCCAGCCCCAGGACTGCTCCGTGTGAGACAGGGACCGACAGCAGCGGTGCTGGGGCGAGAGGCTGAGGGGCAGGGGAGCAGGGCCATGGGCAGGCTGAGCTCCTTCCAAGTCATCTGCAGCCGAGCTCTGGGCAAATCCAGGTTCCTTCCTTCCCTACTGTGATATGTTGCAGCAGTTCTTATGTTCTTTCAACTCTGCTCTTACACTGCTCTTTAATCCTGTTAAATCTTGTTTAATACTTGTCTGTGTTAACGGCTGACATCAAGATTCTGAAATGATTAGAAACGATTGTGATCTTTTGGGTTGTTTTCCTAAACTTCAGATGGCAATAAAGCCCTTATGAAAGACAACTTTCAGGAAGTAATGTTTAGCCTCATTTAAAAGACAACTAAGTTCTAGCAAGCCATTCCAGTCATCTCATTAAGTCTGAATAAATATGAGAATTTAATATTAATTTCATTTTCATATATCCAAATTAGAAGGCAGCAGAGAAGAAAACAACATAATCTGATTAAACAAATTAGAATCACGCTGCTAAAATTGCCCTTCAGTATTTATTTATTTTTAACTGCAGTAGCTTAAAAAAATCTGTAAAACAAACTCCCCCAAATGTTACCTCACATCTAATTACCAGCTGCTCCTCCCCAGGAAGCACACAGCTGTCGGGGCATTGAGAGGCTGGAAAGCAGCTATTCCAGCCTAGGTTTCCAGACCTCTTATGAATTTTTTACTTTAATCCTGCTTTAGACTCGGGTTGAGGCAGCAAGATTTGGGCTGAAGACTGACGTCTGCTGTCCTCGGCACCCACTCTCCTGCTGGGAAATGGCGGTTGCACCACGCCAGGACATCAAGTGGGGACCTGCCTTGCTGTGAAATGTACCCAGCGTCCTGTCCCGTCCAAAACAACCGTGCCTGGTCACCCCAGGCACCACGCACATCAAGCTGCTGCCTGGAGTCCTTTAGCCCTAGTGAAGCCATCGCTTCCACAGCCATCCCCCATGCCTCTGGAAGGCGCCTGGACCCTGGGCTGCAGGCAGTTGGACAGTAAAATAGGAGATGCTCCCCCGGGATCGATGTAGAAGCTTGTTAGGGAGCTTGTTACCAGCAGCGCCCTTCTGCTGCTAGCTGTGTCTGCAGCCTGCCCGCCTGGACGTGGCGAGGATGAGCCAGCAGTGACTTCCCTGCACGTATCTCTGTGCAAAACTTGTGTCGGGGCACCTAATTAGCTGCTGCAAGGAACAGTGTTCGGAGTGAAAACAGGAATATATCCCACTTTGGTATGTATGGTTCATTCTTTTTTTGATCTTTTCAATAAAAAGACCCCAGGTCACTGCGAAACCAAAGCCCATACAGCCGTCCCCTGGCCCTACGGCAGTTTCACAGTTGCAAGCCCACTCAAGTACCTCAAAAGTGGGTTCACCCCACCTCAGGACGGGTCCTCACAGAGGCTGCCTGTGGGACCAAGGATGTCCTCTCTGCCTTTCCTCTATCAGCTGCGAGAGCAAAATTGAAGTGCCGAATTTGAGCTAACCATCCTTCGACACAGCAACATTTCCAGCACAAGGTGGGCTCGAAGGAGCCTGGGGTCCCACCAGCCCTGGTCCTGAGGGAGACCTCCCTCCTGCCAGCCCTCGCCTGCGCTCTGGGCAAAACTGTCGGCTTCCAGAGAGCCGAGGACACCCCTGATGTGGGTAACTGAGATGATTCAGCTGCGGGCATGGCTGCAGCAAGCCAGGGACATGTTCTCCGGCTGCTCCCTGGGACTGCAGGTGGGCAGGCTGTGCCACCCGCACGGAGGCCGCCCCGGGGAGCTGTGGGCTCCCGCGACACGCGCAGTGCTCAGCTCCAGGACAGAATAGTCTGGGGTGAGCACGGAGCTGAGAGGGGGCAGCAGCACGGGAAGGAGAGCGCTGAGTTAATGTCACTGTGGCCCAGATGGGCTTCACCAGGTCTGAAGGGCAAGGATGGGAACGGCCTCTGCTTTCACCATCTCCGCGGCCTCTGCACAGGGAGGCTGAGTCTCTTCGCCCTGTAACGTGGTAAGAAATGGTAAATGTTTGCGTTTCGTTGGCATGGCAAGCACTGCTTGCTGGAAGAGCGGAGCGCACCATTCTGTTTCCCCTTCCCAAGCGGTGCTCCTGTGACTGATTCAGTTAGCTTCGTTCTCCTGGATGTCTCTGGCCTTTCCCTGAGGAGAGCCTTCAGAGACCCATCCCTCTGTTGGGCTCTGTGTACGGTATGGAGCACCGTCCCCAGCACGGCCGTGACAGCCGGCTCGCTGCAGGTCACTCCGTGTGTGCTCCAGGTCCCTCCTCCCGTCAGCCTGCGCACGAACCCGCTTACACAGCCGCGGCTGCAAGGGATGTGCTTATCCTGCTTCTGAGCCGCCAGCTGCATGCGTGTGCGCGCGTGTGTGTGTGAATAAATAAATATATAACTGGGAACTCGGGGGGAAATCTGGAATTCAAAATTTGCAATGGAATTTCTAGACTAGGTTCGTTGGCGGGAGAACCTTTCAAATGCAGTTCCCCGCCCCACAGCTCAGACCTCTGACCAGGCTTCGTGCCCGCCAGGCACAGAAACAGCTTTTCAAACCCGGTTCAATTACCTGATTGTATCTGAAAGAGAAAATCCTCATCCCCTCACCCAGCTGGGCCGGGCGTGCGGGAGCAGGGCGTTGGGTGCTGCCCCGCGTGTGCTGAGGCTGGCAGGGGCTGTAGGGGATCGTGTGCGAGGGAGGGGGATCCGGAGGCGTAGGATGTTACTTATTTTTTATTTGATTTGTTAATGTTAGTAATATTTGTTATTATTAATTTGATTAGCAATAGTATATTCTGTAATTGATTGGTTATTGTTTTATTAACTTTTGGTAATAACATAGTTGAATTTTTTAATTTATGCCTTTATAAATTTTAATAATATTTTATTGTATTTTTATAAACATTATTCCATTATCTTAAATTTTATTTATTATATTCAAATCATTGCATCATATACTGAATGCATTTAAAAATATCCATCTGGCAGTCACTTTAAATGCAAAATCACTGTGCAACATAAGCTTTATCTTTATTGCAGAAGCTTGATGTTGGACCAATTTCCTTCAGTGTTTTACCAATGAGATGGAAGAAAGCAAAATTATTTCTGGCAAAAGGACAAGGGCAAGTCAGCCGTATAAAACAAGATAGGGAGCTTGGTAATCACGGCTTGCTCGGACATCATTTACTGCTCCCAGTGTGACATATGGCCTCCCCTGTTGTTAGAATAATAAACAGAAAAGAAGAGTAGAGGGGAATCTGATTATCCTAAGCAGTATTAATAAGGTCAATTCTGATATTAAACCGTGAAAAATCTCACCAAACAAGAAGCTCAGAAAAGGGCTGCCACCACGACTGTGGGTTTGGAAAACCTGCCTTTCAGGAGAGAAGGAGATTTCTGGAGACTTGGCCATGGTTTAGAAGTTGTAGGGTGGACGCAGGGTGGCTAGCGATGAGGTGAAGGGCTTCCACTGCGGAGGTGTTTAAGCATCTGGCTGGTTTCCCTCGGGGTCTAGGAGAGTCTTTGATACCTGAAGTCTTTACAACGATGCGGGGACTGCTCTCCATAAAAGGTGGGTTTGTAGGCACTGCATAGGCATTAGCAGGGAAAACTCTCTGGCACTGGTTGCGCGATGACTAGGCAGCGTCCTTTGGTCATTAAAGGCCACTCTGGTGTGGTTTTTATCAGCCAGGTTAGTTTTATGTTCCTTGTCTACACTGGAGCCTAACCCTGCTCCAGCAAATCACCCCAGAGCCTCCAAACCTCTCCCACGACCTCTGGGTTGAAGTCACAAGGTCAAAGAAAATGAAGATCTTTTTTTTCCTCTGCCTTATGTCCCTTATCCTCCTTGTGAAGGGCCTGAGCTCCTGACTGCGCGTCTGGAGTTTTACCAGAATCCCACTAATCCTCCCGACTCTCCTGCCTTGCTCTTCCTACCTTTGCAGCATTCGGCAATTTTCTCTCCTCATCTGCCAATTTAAAGCTCATCCGAACAGCGCAGGTGACAGCTATAAAAAAAGATTTTTTTTCCTCTGTGAAAGAACAGGCCAAAAGCGAGAACAGCTCTCTGCCTGGAAGAGCTCTGCAAAATCTAAATTAACATGCAGAAGGGGCAGGAAAGAGAACACTATTTCAGCGAAAGTGCAGGGACCCAGCGCGGTTATGACAGCACTGCCATACGGCTGAGGGTGTTGGCGTAAAAAGGAGCAGTGAGCTGTGCTGGAAGAAAATTGCCCCAAAGAAATGAAACTACAGAACTAGGAATTCTAACAATGCACAAGAGAATGCAACATCAAATAATATTAGGAATAAAAGGAGAAATAGTAGGAAAAGTCACACATCACTGTGGGTTTCACAGGCCATAAGCTGTCCCGTGTGGGTGCAAATCTATCGTGTTTAAGCATGGATAGCAGTCTCAAAGTTTTTTGGCACGCTGACAAAAAAATCTTTAAAATTACACTGGAACAAAACCCATTTATAAGGAAGGTCTATTATATACTCTGTGTATATATATATATATTTTACATTATTATACATGACTTCACACCATTTTCAGGGCATTTACTTTAAACCTGAGCTGATGATGCTTTCTCAGAACAGGCACCCGTCTGTGCTGGTAGGGATGGAGAGCTGTACGGAAGCAGCCGAGCGTTCGAGCTGCCCATGCCCAGGCCAGGGACCAGCATCCAAAGTCACGGACCAGCACCTTGCCCGTGGGGCACCTCCTATCAACGCCACCTTCGTTGTCCTTTGCCAAGTGCTGGTGAGCGCCTTGAGGTCGGGCCCAGTGTGGGTGGCCAGGTGCCGATGGGGCAGAGAACTGGCCTTGCCAGCCGTGCGGTTTCCAGGGGTGCATGAAGGTGCTCAGCCCGCCCGAGGACAGCCCCCGTGGCAGAGCCAGCCCCAGGTAAGAGCTGGGGAATGCACGGCTGGGCTTAGGGGCACGGTGAGACCCCTGTGCCACGCCAGCCAAAGGATGGACCGGATTAGGTAAGTGATGACCCTATGGCACGCGTTATTAATCACTCTTTTCTTGAAATATTCCCAAAGTCCTGCAGGCAGTAATCTGGATCAGTGACATCGAGTTCAAATTCTGGAGCCTCCTTGGTTGCCCAATACTGGACACTGTCAATCCAAAAAATATAATATCAAAACATTGGTGTGCTTCACACAGGGCTGGGTTTTATTTGGGCTCTAACACTAGAGTATGTGGCTTGGTGCAGAAACCTGAGCGGTGCCATGCAATATGCTACTGGAGCCCATGCTGCTTTAACACTAGAAGAATTTGAAAACCGAAATGATTTGTTTTGCACAGGAACGATGGCTTGTTTAATGAGGTTTGAACAGCCTGGTGAGGTCAAAGCTAAAAGTAGACCTGGATGGAGACTACACATCATGAAGCATTTTAAATGTGTTAAAGAAACCAGCTGCAAAAACCCATCCCTGAGCACCAACCAGAAGGTAAATAAACATTGTCACAGAGAAATAATGAGGGAAATGTTTTCTGCCTTCATGTGAGGCGGGTGTCAGCAGCTCCCCCTTCTGCAGAAGGGCTCTGACCCACACGCAGGACAGTGGTGCCGCAGGTGCCGTGGGGGCTGCCTCTGCACTGCAGTTTTTCTGGGAATGGATTTCTTTCCCACACACAAAGCACATCATGACATCTGAGCCAGCCGTTAACTACACTTCGGAAACCCTGCCTGTCCCCCAAGCCGACGTTTTATACTAATTCCATCATTGCTCTCATGTGCAGGGGACTGGGAAGTTTTGGAGCGAAGCTTCTGTCTGTCTCTGTGTGGCAGTGAGGGCTGTACCATGGGAGAGCTCAGCCGTGGTCACTGTGTCAGGCCAATCGAGGTAAATGCAGTTGGATCGTTGGGTTCTGGAAGAGATCCTGCTCAATGAAATCACTCCATACAATATGTTGGGTGTGCTTGAATGCTCCCTTTCTTAATACTTCAAAGCAATACTGCAAAACTGAAGGAAATGCACTGAATCCAGTTCTTGAGGGCTGACGAAGAGGACTGGTAAGAAATTAGAGCTGGAAGAGGTCAAAGTTACAGAACTTATAAACGTGAATATTTAACTAAATATCCTGGGCGTAATTTTTAAAGAAAGAAAAACAAAAAAAAAAGAAGGCAAGAGAGGACCCCTCGCTGGAGGCAGACATAACTGGAGTGAGACATTAAATGAAATACAGAAATACAGCAGTTTTCCTGAACTGGCCAATCGCACAATGAAATAATTCTTGCCCCTGGGAGTTTCCTGAATCCTTAGATGATAAGCCCAAAACAAGCAAAAGCCATCAGCATTCAAACTGGCACTGCTGCCACTGCGCCGGCCAGTGCCTGGGGCTTTGGGGACGGTGGAAATCGTCTGTCCTGCGCCATCATCTGCAGGGGTCACCACCCCTGCTCCAGTGGGGACCATCGCCCCAGCATCCATTTAAACTCCCATTCTCACTTTTAATTCTTCTCAGCTCTCTGCACAAAGGATATCTGGGGCAATAAAGCTCAGCCTCCAACTCCAAGTGAGGAAAAACATGGACCTTTAACCAAAATCCTGAAAAGTTATGTCATTAATTATTCTTGCATGGCTGTGCATCATTTAAAGATGCATTGTGCCCATGATGACACAGAACAGAGGCTTGTGGCCTTTGATATTTTTCTCAATTTTTTCCCTACAGAAACACTCAGGAAATGTTCTAGGTAGCACTTAACTCCTGCTGTAATAATTCGATCGAATGAATGTCACATTTCCGCAGGTGGCCTGTTTAAAATAACCCCTGCAAATAAAATGTTTTAGCTCACATAAGAAAGCCTGTGCCGTAAGCTCCTGCAGCTGGATGAGTTGGGCATCAGCTGCTATTTGCTGGGCTGGTCAGACAGAGCCCCCCAGCCTTCCTCTTCACCTCGGTTTTCTGTGGGCCAGGAAAAGTATTTTTCACACCTAGACCCTCTTGGATGATTTCTGCGCCAGGAGGTCTGAGCACTTGGGGCAAGGTATCTATGGACGTTAGGCTGCCTGGTCACACCGACACGACCGTTAGCGGAGCAGAGGAGAGCACGCTGCTCGTCCGGCACCACGTACCCTTTGCCACCCGGTTGTTTCCGTTGCAATTAATGCCCGCAAGGAACTCGTTCGTAGCAGCTGCAGCGCAACGTCTGTCGTGCCCAAACCCTGGGCGCCTGCTGGCGCCGGCTGCTGCGGCTGCTGCTCCAGGAGATAATGGGGGGACGGGCTCTGCCGTGGTCCCGGCAGAAGGCGAGGCCAGCGGCGCTCTGCTGGCTGGATCCAAGGGGGTAGGAATTACCCCGTTTTTTTCACCTCTGGCCTGCAGAAACCCTCAGCAGAGATGATTCCATGTCTCAACAGGCAAACGGCTTGGACTGGACGATCCCCGGAGGTCCCTTCCAACCCTCATCGTTCTGTGGTTCTGTGAAAACAAAGGCTTGCTGGCTGACAAAGAAATCAGCAGGACTCAGGGGGGAGTTCACGGGGCTTTTTGGTCATGTTTTTAATCTGGCCAGTGGACTTCATCATTCTCTCTTTACGCAGCTCTAATTCCACCCCCAGGTTTGCAACGGGGATACAGCACACGGGAAAAAAATTGTGCCCTCTTTTGCAAACATCCTCTGCAAGATAAGTCCTTTTGGTGCCATGTGGTTTCATTGCTAGAAGTGATGGGAGGTCAGGAGAAGGTGTGCCCTCCCTCTGCAGAGACAGAGGCCAACACCAGGCTGCCAGACCAGCTGTTATGGAAACATTTGTTGGTTTGTTTATAGCAAGTGATTTATCATTTTATTCTTCCATTTCTTTGTTCAATTGCAGGTTAAATATTCACCCAGTCAAAGTTGTCTTGTTCATTTAAAAGACACCACATCAAAGCTCACCTTCTGTTTAAGGTTCTCTCAAGAGCCTTTATATTAAGAATAGTGAAAAGTATAAATTAGCCTACATGCCATGGAAGAAGGCAGCTGTCCCTGGCAGAAAGTAACCCATGGTGCCTGAGTAACTTCTCTGCAGTACGGACAGTGCTATAATGCTAAAGCTTTTGGGTTTCTTTCTCCCCTCCCAGCAAAAGCTTTGTTAAAGGAGAGAAGCATATATTAAAACCTAAGTTAGTCAATACTACCCTGCCTTACGCTTGAGGTTAACCTTCCTTGCATGGAGGGATTTTTACACACAAGAAACTTGTTTCAGCTTTTGAGTTAGACCCGCTCTGCCTTCCCCACCCGCACGGGCGGTGATGCGTCTGCAGGCAGCGGCGGGGTTTGGTGCCCTTCCCGCAGCCCCTGCGCTCAGCCCCGGCCCGCCGAGGGTGCCCAGGCGTGTCAGAGCCGGGAGCGCAGGCTCGGGCGATGCCAGGACCAGCAGCAGGAGAGGCTTCGTGAGGACCTGCACAGCCAACGCGTCGGAGCTGAGCCCACCCAAGCCTCCAGCTGCTCTTGGGATCGATGGCAATTTACCGCCTCTGTCCCCTTGTTTGTCTGAGCACGGGTACCTGGAGACAGCTCCGCACGCGTATTTTGGTGCTAACGGCCATCGATTCCCGCGGTCGTTGGGCACCGGAACGATCTTCAGTGCTGCCTGTGCCTCCCTTCCCAGTAAGCTCAATGGTGACAAAAGCACTCGCCTGTCTCGTAGAATCACAGAACGATTCCCAGAGAGGCGCAGAAAGATAAATGTATTAAAGACCGTGAGGCGCTCAGATGCTAACGTGATTATCCCGTTTCAGACAGACGAGCTGAAGAACAAACAGATACTGCCGATTACAAGTTTAATACATCCGAGCAAGAGATGACCTTGCCTTTATTGCTGTCTACACAGTTTAAGGACTAGTTGATTCAATAATAAGACACTCATAGTAAATATTTATAAACATCACATCACATAAAAATTATAGGTTATTTAAGTTTAATTTGCATTTATACTTTCAAATCAGGTTATTATATAGCAGAAATGCACTAAAATTAAATTCATAATACACATTACAGCAATTTGAGCAAATTGTACCTTGAAGCAATTTGTATTAAAAATGCAGTCTGTGTGCTTCTTCACTTTCCTGCAGCCTGTAAATAAATTTACAAAGCATTTTCAGTGACAGCCATAGTGTTCCAGTTGTAAATTGATGGAGTCTGAAACAAAGAACAATTACCACTTAAGCAGATCCTGTGTTACACTAAATCTTAAAGCATTTGAATTCCCTGGCAAAACAAAAGGAAGTGATTTTTCTTTTCTCCTTAATCCACGGCAACAGCTCGTGTCAGGTGGAAAATGTTTGTGCGCTAACCCCTTGCCTGTTTGTCTTCCCAGACAACCAGCTCTTAAAGGGGTCGGGTCGCAGGCGGGCTGACGTGATCGTGAGGGACCAGCGGCCAGACTGACAGCGCTGTCAATTGTGTCGCTCGGACCCCTCTCGCCAGCAGCTGGGATCAGGTTAGGCGCGAAACTCTCCCCAACAAACAGGTCTATCAAAACGCATCCCCTGAAAAGTTCAGGTTCCTCTGCTTCAACTGCAGTCCTGAGGAAAAAAAATTAAATATATTGACATCCGAGGCTGTGCAGCAGCTAATAGCTTAAATGGTTCAAAAAGCAAGAAACCATGGCACTCCTGAGGAGATGCTTGGGAAAATCGATCTGATGACTGTGATGCACCCGGTTACACACGTAGAGCATGCCCGCGCACTCCAGCACAAACACACACACACCTTTACACGCTTCTACAGCTTTCAGCATCTGAATGAAAAGTCACCCAAAAAAAAGCAGAGTTGAAATCCCATGGCATTTCCATGCCCAAAGGCTGAATCACGGGGAGCGGGGGAGCCAGGGGCCTGTGACCCGTGGGGACAGGGGTGGGCTCAGTCAAAGCTGGTGAAAGGGACCATTTGCCATCGTCCAACAGGCCCAGGCTGGACCTCAGTGCCCAGGAGGTCCCACCAAGCTTCCCACCTCCACCCTGGTTATCACAGCAGGACTCTCTCCATGATTCAAATAACCAGAAAGTTTTTTGCAAATTCCGCTGTTTCACACTTTTTTTTATTATTATTTGTAATTCTCTATATATTCAACTCTGAAATGAAAATTTGCTTTTAAACATTTGGGAAAGAAAAAAGGAGGTGTTATCCTGCTGTACCGTGGAATACACGTTCTCTTATAAAAGCCTTAGCAAGGGAAGAAAGACCCAAAAACTTCTCTGAAGTGCAGATCAAAACTGTTAAAAATATATATGGAGAAGCTCAGACAGGTCATGGCATGGCTAACTTTCTACTACCATCAAGTTCACCCTAAAATAACCTACAGGTGATGGAGGGGAAAGCTGCTTTTCCCTGTAGCTGTCCAGGCAGGACGAGTCCAGTTCATGGACTAGGAGCCTGCCAGACACCAGAGAGGAGACTCTGGGCCATGAAGGAGGTGCCAAACGGGAGAGAAAGCACCCGGGGCATCCCCTGCTGCTGCCTGGACCAGGGAGGCTGGGACGTCTCGGGGTGCTCCGCTGCGACAGCCGAGCCGGCGGGTGCGCCGGTGCTCTCTGCGAGGCTGCACGGCGAAGGCGTGGAAACACAGAAGCAGAATAAAGACAAAGTTTCACCCTCAGGGAAAAGCGTGGGTTAATTCAAATGAGATTTTTTGTGTAGGACAATATTGATTTCAAAGTGACAGATCAAACATAAACATTTCCATTCACAATGACATTTATTTGAACATTTCATTTCAGATGCTGAAATGTTTCTTTCTTAATTAGCATTTTCAGCTTTGCCATTTAAAATTGATTTCTCAAATTGTGTTTATTACGGTTTTTTCTATTGGCTTTCTCTTCTCTTTGGAACGAAAGCAAACCTTGGCCCATCAGCAGTTCCTCCCAACGCAGGCTGCCTTTCCAGCATAATATATTTAGCAGTCATATTTCTTGAGTGGTCGATCTTCAATTATTCACTTTACTTCTTTTTCTCCACCAATATCCTTACCTCTTCGATGAGCGAAGTGTGAGTTTCCAGCAGGTTCGTCCCCGCACGGGTTGCTCACGTGGCAGCTCAGCTCGCCCGCACAGCACCGGTCAGGGTGCCGCGCCTGCGCCAGCACACACGACTCGCCGCCAGAGAAGCGTGCTGGGAACAAGCTAGATGTGGTTAAATCCCGTGTTTGCACCCCAAGACAGGGCGGCTGGAGGAAGCGTTGCCCTCACACTTGTACAGAAGCAGCCCGACAGCCAAAGCCCGTGGTCTGTCGCACATTCCCGCAGCAGCAAAACATCTCCTTGAGGGTTTGACGTCATCCTGTAAAAGATTTGTTTCTGATTGCCCCTTTGTGTTTGGGACTCCAGTGTACATTCTCTGTGATATCTTCATTCCCTAATGAGAAGACAGTGGGTCTTTCAGGGTGACTAAACAGGGCTGAGCCAATGCGGTTTTTTGTATTAAGCCATTGATTTCTGGATTCAGACATAAATCCAAGAGAAGCTGGTTATAGAATTTATATTCCTCCTGAACAGAAGACATTCGTACATTTCTTAAATCCACCCAGATCCTAAGAGGAACAGTTTTCCTCTTCACTCTGAAAATCTTCGTGGCCTGCTGATGCCTCTTTTAATCGTTTCTTTAGAGACTTCGTTTCAGAATCACAGGTGAAGTGTCTCTTTCACACCCGCTTGGAAGCAACATGCAGCGATTTCATTGTTGCCGCTGTGGAACGTAACAAAGTGAAAGAATAAAAAGGGATATCAGTCAATTATTCCGTGTCCAAATGTCACTTGTTTTTAAAGCACAAATTCCAAGAAGCAGAGCTTTACCTGAGGAGCGAGCCCCTTCGATTGCGGGCTGCAGCTCGCGCACGCATGTTCCTGCACAGTCAGCCCCTGCAGCCCCGTCTGACAGTGCCTGCAGTCCCCCAGCGTGGGCGGGTGCACGGGGAGGACCACGGCCTCCTCAGCCCAGATCCCCCTGAGCCACCTCGGATGGGGTCCCCATGGCCAAGCCAGCCCCAGCATCCCAGCACCGCTCATGAAAAGGGTGTCTCTGTGCCTTGAGTACCAGGCTAACAAGAAAAATGCGGTGGCAGCTGCCAGCCCCTTTAAACCAGAAGCAAAGAGGGAGCCTCCTGTCTCCTTTCATGACTATGCAGGTGTCTGACACCTGCCGGAGACACCTCGGTCCCGCTTTTGCACAAGGAACCTCAGACCTGTATGTCCTCTTCTGTGGGGTCAGGCCAAGCCAGACGTTCTCTGTTACTCTTGCTGACGCTGCAAGTTGAAGAAAGGAAGAAGGAAAAAGAACACAAATGAAGCTGAGAATGATAACCTTAGAGAATAGGATGTGTCAAAGATATTTGGACAAAATATGTAATGTTTCACTACAAGGGGGCGTAGAGCTCAGGTCTTCCCTTCCCACAGAGTCTACTCATGTTTGGTCTTCAAGTCATTTTTTCTCTCACATCCTTTATGTTGTGTGTCCTGTAAAAGAGCTGTAGGAAAGTCGCTGCAGGGTCCATCCTGCCCACAACCTGGAAGAGCAGTTTCTTGGGCTGCATGGGTGAAAAGGGGAATTTAATCTGTACCTCTGATGGGTCACGTGCTTTAACCACTGAGCCTTGGTGGAGGAGGGCAGGGTATGGGGAGCGCAGCAGCGCTTTGTCTTCTGAATTTGCTTCAAAAAGAATGAAAATTGCTTGGGTCTTTGGAAGAAAAGCTGGTTCCCTTCTTACATCTGCTTTCTCTGGATTATGTACTTCACATCAAGACTCCCTCTGCATTCAGAGCCATTAACCCTGGGGGTTCCTGTGCTGGAGTGGCCAAGCACCCACCTCGACTCAGTGGCATGAGTCTGGGTGCCTGGCTCCACGGAAGAGGGCTTGGACGATGCTCCTGGGTGAAGCAAGTTGTAATCAGGTCAGGTGTGAAACGCTAAGTTGCTTTTCAATGTGGGTTATTCCTGTTCAAGCACAAAATAATGCTGGAGTGTTCAGTGTCTCACACAATTATGTATGTTCTAGTCCACGGGCTTCAAGCCGTGAAGAGAGCAGACCATAAGGGAGTCCATGCACTGTTTCTCTGGGATCGGTGAAAGGTGGGGAAGAAAAGTTCAGATACACTGCAATGTCAGCTACGTATATGGAGTTTCTATGGTACCTCCAGCTGAGCCAGAAAGCTGTAGAGACTGCCGTCCTGAAAACAACTGAAAACAATTAAAACGTGTAGGACTGTTAATAAATTGTTCTGATAGTCCACCTGGCAGCAATTTTCCCCATAAGAACAGAAATGGTAATGGATAACACGCATGTAGAAGCTTTAAAGTTTGACGGATTGCTTTATTTGCCTTCAGTAGTTACGACTCTTGATTAACTGAGGTCACTAAAGCTGTCTTGGCACTCTTCATCAATGAAGTTCATTAAAATCTAGTGTCGTGGCCAAATTCCTTTTGTGTCAGCCTGGAAGTCCCAGACTAAGTGTCTGCAGAGTGCCATGCAGTGATCTGTGGCACACAGAGTTCGTCGTAGTAATGGCTCTATTTCCATGTCAATGACGTTAAACACTTGTCCACTTATCTGCTCAAATTACGTTGATGACCATGCAGTTGTGGTGAATGAAGTCCACAATTAATCGTCTGTAACACTGTAAATCCTTTCCTGCAGGAGCTGATGCATGCTGGAGCAAGCACCGCTCATTCTTTCAGACATGTGCTAAAACCCAAGGCTTTACAACTCTCTCATGGGGGTGAACTCTGCCCCCTGTGACCCGTTTCCCAAAACCCAGAGCAATTTGTGCTCAGGTGCAGACAAACTCAATCCGAGCAAAAATTCTGGTTTTCTGCCCGTCCAGGAAAGTGATTATTCCAGACTTTTTACTGCAGAAAATAAATAGAAAGATTGAACATCAATTAATTTTTCAAACATTGTTGCCATGCTCTGTAAGGTATTGACAGGCAAATAGAGAATCGACAACTTTGGGGTCAGTAGAACAAAGACTATTTTATTTTAGCTTCTGAAATATTGAATCCCATCAGCTACGAACCTGAGTAATTTCTCAAGCCCTTATTTAACGTAGGAAGTGACAAAAGAAGATGAACTTTCTGGCTAGGGACATGGGTGTCCTCCTCATAATTTGCATTACCAAAAGCATCATCTAATCCATTTTTAATCTGATAGTGCGTGTGCTAAACTCTGATGGCTCCAGGGTGAATTTCAAATATTAACGGCATGCAGGAATAAAAAGTAAAGACACCTCTCACCTTTGAATAACAGAGGTGCTGTGCAGTGCATGATAGTCAGCGATGCTCTAGTAATTCAATGACATTTTGACATTGCCTACTCTGCTCTCATTACTCCATTTCTATATCAGGTTTCCCCAGGTCAGCATGAGAATCAGATGGCAGACAGACAAATACAGATAATTTTGGTGTGGTTTTGGTGGGTTTTTTAACAGTGACACACGTGCATTCAAAGAGAAAGATAATAGACTGTCTTCGTTTTCACAAATACAGTATAACAGACACTAGGGAGGGAAAACTGATGTATTTTGGATGTCTATGACTAAATGCAAAATGACAGCCTGGATCTCTCTAAATCTATATAAAGCTGTAAACTAAGCAGAAAAAAAAATCGTGTCCTTTCCAGGGACCAAGTTAAGGTAATCACTCAACTCATGGGCTTGCTTTGAAGTTGATTTTGTTTCTGCTATTGGATTCACCTGACAATTGCATTTATAATGTCTTTTAGAGTCCATTTAAAGAATAACCTGCAACTAATTACGGCTGTCAGCGTACTTCTGAACCATAAAAGTTGGAGATCAGTGCCCCATTAGGAACCTTTGAAAGAAGGAGTCCTATCAGCTTCAAAGATATTGGTCAATATCTGAGTCGCTTGCACAACTCAAAACTAAGGCTCTGTTCCTGGAACCACAGAATGGCTGAGGTTGGGGGCATCTCTGGAGGTCGTCTTGGCCAACCCCCTTCTCCAACTGGGTCATCTCAAGCAGGCTGCCCAGGACTTACAGTCAGGTTTTGAACATCTCCGTGGATGGAAACTCCACAGCCTTCTGGGCTACCTGCTCCAGTGTTTGACCACTCTCACAGCAATAAAGTGTTTTCCTGTCTTCAGATGGAATTTAATGTTTTAATTTGTGCCCATTGTTTCTTGTCCTGGAAGTCAACACCACTACAGAGTCTGGCTCCGTCTTCTTTACTGCCTCCCAGGTATTCATACACTTGGATAAGATCCCCCCGAGCCTTCTCTTCCCCAGGCTGAGCAGTCCCGGCTCTCTCAGCCTTTCCCCATGGGAGAGATGCTCCAGCCCCTTCAGCACCTTTGTGGCCCTAAGCCAGACTCTCTCCAGTAAGCCCACTTCTCTCCTGTACTGGGGGGCCCAGCACTGGACCCAGCACCCCAGCTGTGTCTCCCCAGTGCTGAGCAGAGGGGCAGGATCCCCTCTCTTGACCTGCTGGCCACGCTCTGCCTGACACAGCCCAGGAGGCTGGTGGCTGCCTTTGCCATGAGGGCACATCACTGGCTCATACACAATTTGTTGTCCACCAGGACCCCCAAGTCCTTCTCTGCAGAGCTGCTTTCCAGCTGGGCAGCCCCCAGCCTGTGCTGATGCCTGCGGTTGTTGCACCCCAAATCCAGGACTTAGCACTTCCCCTTGTTGAACTTCATGAGGCTCCTCTTGGCCCATTTCTCCATCTTGTTGAGCTCTCTCTGGAGGGCAGCACACCTGTCTGGTGACCCAACCACTCTTCCCAATTTTGTGTTGACTGCAAACTTGCTGAGGATACGTCTGCTCCATCCCCCAGGTCATTAACAAAGATGTTAAACAATATTAGCCCCAGTATCACCTGCCGGGGTACACCACTAGTGACTGGCCTCCACCTGGACTTCATACCGATGACAACCCTTTGAGCCTGGTTGCTCATATAGTTTTCTCTCCACCTCATTGCACCTACAAACTCCCGTTAGCCCTGGGTGAATCGTGTTCACATCCAACAAATGGTATTTTTAGAACAAGATGCACAAAGTAAAGTGCACAAAATGCTCCATTGGTTCACGCCAGGTCAAGTCATGTTGAATAAAGTGATGCATCGTGTTGTTCTTAATAGGTTCATCCTTAGGGTAACTGCACCCTCATTGATTCATATGAGTTACTGAAACCAGCCTAAAAGGAAAAACTGTAACATCGGCCACGTCTGCCACTGTCGCCAGCGGCAGAGATCACCCACCCCATGTGCACACCGCCAGGGTAGTTCTCTGACACCTCTTAGCATTGCTCCAATTTCCCATGTTGCTCCTTCATGGGTTTCTGGAGTTATCAAGAAGTTCTTTAACCTGGGAAGACACGTGAAACGGTGCGCAGCAGCCTGTCCAGACAAAAATGCCTGTAAACACCCTGACCTGCAAAGTCCCATTCACTGTAGGATGAATACATGAGATCTCGACCTCGTTAACAGAGGCACAGCACCCCGGCTCCACCAACACCGGATCTCAGTCACTTCAGCTGAACCAAGATTTCATGGGAGTGAGGGCCTGCTCCAGCTCTGCTGAAAACAAAAGTCAAAGCCTGTTGAAGTCTATGAGAACATAATTGGCCTTTAAGATACAGATCATGACCACACATAACCGGACGAGGTCGTTCTGTGTAACATGCCACCACCAGCAGGCTCCCATTGGCAGAAAAACTCAAAAGCCCTGGAAATGAGTCTGCATGTCTAACTGTCCATCCTAGTTAGACATGGCAGTACTGAGACTCATAAAAGAACAGGACAGAAGTTAATCTGGCTAATGAAAGCCCAGCAGTAGCTGGATAAAGTAGCCGAAAAAAAGTGTTTACAGGTCCTCGTAACTAAAACCAACCTGCTCCATTGTTTTTTGTGAATGCATGCTACACTAGGTATCCATTGGTACTGGCGTTAAAATGACACATACAAGATGGTGATTAAGGGAGTACAAAAATATTTACAACTAAAAGTAACCTTCTCTTGTCATCTGATGTTAGTAAAATCTTCTCATGTTCTGTTCACAGATACTGTTCAGCGGTTGTTTCCTTGCAAATGTGTGGTTTTGTTCATGCTAAACCACACGTGTCACTTAAACAAATATGATTCTGTTTTGCTATTATAATTGCAACCGGTTGTACGTTGTGCTTATCACGACCCTGTGTGTATGAAAAACGCTGCTGCAAGAAAGGGAAGCCCGTTCCGTTCAAAGGTTTCCATCAGCAGGCTCTGCAGGTGGCCCATTAGGCTGGGTGGAGATAGAGCCCGTTCCTGTCCCTGTCCCTGTCCCTGCTGGGGTACTGCAGGGCGCACCCTGCTTGGGTGTCACTCTCCCGGATCCCCAAGGGGTCCCTAGATCTCACGTTCGGTTATTGGCATTTTTAGGAAGAGGCACTAGAGCAATGGGACCCGTTTTTCTAAATATTTTTTTTTCCATGCACTTAACTTTTAAATAAATATGTTCGTCTTGATCAATCAACTGCGCTTGTGCCTGTAGGTGGCTGAGGAATTTCTCCTGGCCGTGACACTGAAATGGTAGGAAATGCCAAGAGAGATGGAGAGAATATTGTTCCATAAAGGTTGAAGATAATTGAAAGATGTCAGTTTGTAGGAAAAATTAATAATATTACTCTCTTTTTGAGAACAAAGATTTCTCCAGTGACTTTTCTTTTCTTCGAGGAAGAGAAGACCCTTGTGGTCAGTGTTATTGTAGGTCAGAAAAGCCACTGCTCAGCTCTCAGATGAAAAATATTGAGCACTTTTAAATTCCCGTTGGTTACACTCAGGGCCACGGTACCAGAGTACAAAGCCTGAGTATTAAAAAGGAGACAGAGAGTGCTCCTCCAAGGTTAGCATCACCCCCCTCAGAAGCCCTCAGCTCAGCCAGCACACATCTCGAGTTCTGTCTTTCCCAGCAAAAGGTTTAAAGCTGACTCTGTGGCTCCTTCTCACTTCAGAGGGAGGCAAACAACCCGAGTTTCCAGTAATTGTGGATGATAACACGGCAGTAAGGGCGAAAGGGACACTATCAAAAATAGTGTGATTTTATGTATTACAAAATACCACCTCCTGTAACAGACTGAATGAACACAGACGCTGGGAGGGTGGAGCAGAGAAGATGACGAGTGAAACGCAGTGTGGACCATCAAGTGAAAACCAGTCTGTGGGCGGCTTCTGCCTGACTCTGGGCATCCAGAAGCAGGATCGTTCTTGCGGGTGGGAAAATAAGATCTCCATGTTCACAAAGGATTCAGAAATTTCAGACTTTGTTATGTGTCAAATCTGAATTTGTCAAAAACTGTAGAGAGCAGAACAAGGAAAACTACAGCACAGAATAACAGGATTATTGGGGAAATAGAAGAGCTTCTGCATAAGAAGGAGCAGGTAGATTGATTATTTACCCAAAGGATTTTTTTGTACCCGGATCTCACACTCATTCAGCTGCTGATGACAATAATTTGAATATTTCCTGGCTTTAGGTCAATGTTGAGAAGAAATATTGACAAAAGCTGTAGGGTGGACATCACCCTCAAGCAGATGTGGAGGTGGCTGTATGTATAACGATGCCTGGTAAAGAGCACAGAAGATGCAACCACCATAGACATTGTGCTAGTGGTGATGGTGGAGCTCTAATGTGGATCTGAGAAGAGGATGAAGAAAGGAGACGGGCAGCACATTGGGACAGGAAGGGCTGGAAAGCGCAGGGCTGGGAAGGGGTGATGTGCCCAGAAGGACCAAGGATGGAAAAATCAAACACTAATCAAAGTGGAAGAGAAAGAGATAAAATAGTGTGTGGGAAAGAAAAGGAGAAATGTACCTGGGAACAAAAATAACAGCGACAGCCAGGTGGAAAGCCTGGTTATGCACAACGATCATGCAAAGAAGCGTAGTAGGTATTCAGAGCAATGGAGAGCCTGCCGTATGAAATGACGTGAACGAAGATGCTTTCAGGCTGAAACACGCACCGAGAGGCGCTCCTCGGGGAGTGGAGAATGCCTTCACAAGAGCAGCCTAATGAGACCGGCTTCTTTAGCCTAAATAAGCGAAGGCTGAGAAAGGACATGATTGCTCTCTACAAATACATCAAGGGGAAAACATCAGGGAGGGATAAAAAGCCGTTTATTCTAAAAATAATTTTGGCATAAGAACAAATGATGATAAACTGGCCATGAATAAATATATTCTTGAAAAGTGTGGCAGTGTCATTAGAAGAAAGTTCCTAAACATTAAAGCTTGAAGATTTGTGAACAGTCTTCCAAGTGGAGCAGTGGATGCAGACAACATCCCTGCTTTTAAGCTCAATGGCTTCATAAAAAGGAGCAAATCGCTGCCATCGCAGGGCACTGCAGTTGGTAGCCCGACAGCCCTTTCCAGCCCTGCACGCCTTTGCTCCTGCGCGCAGAAAAACTTGCTGCCGCTGACAAAAGGGTTTGACATTTAAATTATGTTAATTTAATAAGTGTTGAACGAGATGACAGGACTGAGAGCTCAGCTGCCCTTCCAGAAGGCGCAGCCCTGCCCAGGCAGGCTCCAGCCTTCTGCCCACGGGGCACAGCCCGGCTCTGCCAGCTGGCAGACGTGCCGCGGCCGGTTGCCGGCGGAGCCAGCACGGGGCATCCCGAGGACGTACGGCCGGCCGGCCTGGCTGCAGGAGGCTTGGGACGTTCCTGGCACGGCCCCCGGCCCCCGCGGGGAAGCAATGGTTTTCCCGCAGCCTTGGCCGGCGAGAGCAGACATCCCGCTCCCCGAAGGGCACCTGCACCCAGCGGCGCGGCTCGGCGGCACCGCTGCCTTCTTGCTCTCACCGGCGAGAGGGAAAGCAGAGCAGCCGCCCCCCAGAGCCGCCAGCGCCTCGGGACTTCTTCCCAGGCCTTCGCACCCGCGTCTTCCCCAGCACACAGCCAGCCGCCTTGCCCGGAGGTGGTGTCGCCGTTAGCGCTGAGATGGCAAAGGGAAGGGGAAACAGAAAGTGCCCACAGAGCACGAGAGCTCAGCTACAGCGGAGAAGAAGGTAAACTTGTCTGTAGTCACGCAGCCTGACGGGGAGAGCTGCGTTTTCATCACCGGAGAGAGAATTTCAGTAGCAGCTGTGGCAAGTAAGGGCCACGCACAGAAGAGGTTTGCGGGTCGCTGCCTCTGGAGGAGACAGACTTGTCAGAGTGCAGAAGGATGATTTACTTTATCGCTGGTGGAATCTAAAATGTTGTAGTGGATTGCATCTGTGCGAGGAGGGTACACAAAGGTGTTGACTGAAAAATCCCGATGTGATTGGTTGAAAAGGTTTAATAAATGAAAAAAATAATCCTTTCCTGGATGTTTTTATAAAACATTAAAGTTTAATATATATTAGATGCAAAACTTATGTATATTTGCTGACTACAGTAATGAAATGGAATATTTAGTATTCCTGCCTTCGGGAGGGGCAGGGAAGAAGTGAAATTAAAATCTAAGAACTTTAAGTTTTGTAGCTGTTTTAAGAGCAATTTTCAAAGGACTGCTAAAAAGGGACAGCTTCATTAAAAGAAACCAGGATACTATTTTTTATTTAAAGCTTTGTTATATGTTTAGCTGATACCTAAATAAATTTTTAATAAATTACCTATAAACAACCCCAATACTGTTCGTCTTGTAAAGATTATCATCTCAGTCATAACAGTTTTTCTACTAAATTTTATATCTGGAAGATCCTTTGGCTAGGGAGCAATGCCAGGTTGTGCAGCGTGATGGAGGCCTGGTGATGTGTGAGGAGAGGTGCCCATTACCCTGAGGTCTCAACTCTGCTCTCATCCACACGATTTCATGGATTTACTCCAACTATACATTTCCATTTTCCTAGTTTAAAGCAAGCCACTTTAAAAAACAAACGTGGTTCATATGAAGTAATCTCAAATCTATTTTTCTTAGAGTATTCATTCTTGTTTTCCCCAGTTTCCTGAAGTCCTGTATTCTGTGTGTGTAACAGACTGCAGGAAAACCGGCCAGCACCCATTTACAAACACATTAGACTTAAAAGGCAACAAAATGATCCATAAGTGCTGGAATATATTCCACCAAGAAATGGTTGAGAAAATGATATGTAGTTGAGAAATATGCTCTGAATTATTAATCAAACTCCTTGAATAAGTATTCTATATAGAGAGGCAACCTTGCAGTAACCCCCACCGTGTCTGTGGATCCTGTACAAAGCTATCAACAGTGATTCAGAACCTTATTCTTCTCAATTAGATCTTCTGAGGTGAATTCCTCCTGTAAGAGGAGCTGAGCTAGCACGAGGAGCAGTGCAGGGGGATGGGGTGCAGGGGAAAACAAGACCCCTGGTCACTCAGCCGGGGCACGGGCCTCAGCGAACGCCCTGCTTCACATGTGCAACCCCTGCTCCTGTCCGTGTGTGGCTGATGACTTTCCTACAAGCCAAACGAGACTCTGAACCTACTTTTTGCAAGTTTTTTACTTCCACTTGACTCATTTTTGGTGGACCGCTCTGTGCTCGGCACCAGGTCCAGGCGGTTGGTGCGCTGGGGTGCGATGCGGAGGGCACGGAGCACGGTGTGATCCCCATCCTGACCCAGCCTGTGCCGGCAGGACCTGGGCAGGGAGGAGACCCAATCCCTCCAGCAGCAGTGACTGTTTAAAGCATGGTCATGGGCAGATAGCATTAGAGATTTCGGACACACTGATACAAGTCTTGCCTGAATCCTGTGACAAGAAAAAAGTATTTTCGATAACTTTAACCTGACAGGGGAATAGGGTAAGAGTGGAAAAAAAGAGACGTTGGCTTTACGGGCCCCAGAGCTATTCAAAACCACTGAAGCACAGCCAGCCACAAGCACCTTCAGCTCAAAGGCAGTGTTTTTCTCATCTAATTGCAGCTCACCTGGCACATGGCACTGCTGGCACTTCAGCGCTGCTACAGGAAAACCAGCCACTACAAAACCAAGTTTTCTTACAGTGAGCTTTGCTTTTCTGTCCCCTGAAGCACCAGTGCCGTGCCGTGCCAGGCCGGGCTGCCTGCCAGAGCTGCTGCCTGCAGAGCAGCGTGAGCGGCCAGGACGGTGCCCGAGAGCTCCTCCCTGCGTGCTGCCGCTGCCAACGCCATGCCAAGCGGGTGGCTTCCCCCAACCCTCCCTAGTGTACACAACATTTTGCCCTTTGAAGAATTTTTCTGGAAAAAAAAACAAAACAAAATAAAACATACATATGTATATATTTAAATACGTAGGCTAAAATGTAAGCCGAGGTAATTGAGGGTAATTACGCCCGTGCCAGGAGGCTCCCCAACGTGTGCTGCCTGTGCAGGAGGTGCAGGACTGCCTACATCAGCCCTGGCTCCCCACAGCAGTACCCAGCCTCTCCCAGACACCATCCTCGCTGAGGATATCCCCCAAATGCTCAGAGATATTAGGAGAGGGCTTCGTTGGGACCGCAGTGCTGGACAGGGGACAAGTAAGGCTACTGCAAGGACATGTAGTTCCTTTTCCCACTGAATTTTTACTGGGGCTACATCTGTATCTTCTGTGTTTGAACTTTTTCAAAACTTAGCCCATCAACAGGTATCTGAAAGCCTTTTGTGTTCTCTGTCAGGGCTATTCTGTAGTGGCTTAACAGTACATTGAAAATGAGCCATCCTGAGTGTTGAACAAAAGCTCTTTCCTCTGCCTGCTTCTTTGCCTTCTCCATGGATCTCACTCATATTGAGGACACATTTCTTTAATCTGCTAGACTTTTCAGGCACTGATTTCTGGGAGAGCAATAAATGATCGGAGAGCACGGCAAGGAGCAAACCTGAAGGCTGAGAAACCGAAATAATAAATGTACCTAGGGTTACAATTGCACAAAAGGTGTTTGCAGTGATATGTCGCAGTGACATGCTTGGAGCAAGCATGTCAGGACTGGAGGGATCAGAGGTTCAAATCTTCCAAATGCCGCACCGACACTGAGCAGAGCCACACGAGGTAGCACCAGGCTCTGTCCGCCGCCAGGACGCAGCTCGGGGCTGCCTCCAGCAGCACTGCGGACCCTGCAGCTGGGAGACCGGGACCCCAACCCAGGGGGAAAGGCTGGATCTCAGCAAGTCTCCAGCTGAGAGGGACTCATTGGCTGAGCAGCTTCTCCGGTCCCCCAAAACCAGGAGTTCTTATTCCTTTCCTTGTGTGCCCAACACGCACACACAAACGTAGCACATTATCTGTTTTCTATGGTATTTCTTAATCAGAGTATTTACACACCTTACAGATACAAGCGCTCTGAGAATGCTAATTATTTGCTGGGAGCTTTATTTTATCTTTACAATCTAATGGTTGCTGGGGAACTGTAGTGCAGCAAAATTGATGTAGTACAGAACGCTGGGAATCCCTGGATGAAGAAATGCAATTTTTTTTTCACTTTTACATATATAGGAATTGTATCTGCAGCCTCAATGGGCATGGCACTGCTATGATGCTCTGAGATGGAGGAAACCAAGGGGGTTGTGGGCTCAAGCCTCCCTGTGGTTTTAAACTCATAATATGTGTTACTTGCAAGATAATACTTGTTTCAAAAACGATTAGACACTTCACTGATTTGTGCCCAGGCTACACAATGCAACACTCCTGAAGCTGAGCCACTCTCACACCACTTCTGTTCTTCTCTATGCCCTTCCCCCACGTTGTCAGCTGCGGAGAGTTCAGATGAGGTCTGTGAAACGACCCACCATGGATGCTGCTGGGAGCTGCCTCCACTCACCCTCCTGAACCTCTCTGATGAGGCCAGAGGATGAAACCCCACTCGTGCCCAACGAGAAATAGTTCCATGTTCACTGAAAAGCCTCAGAAAGAGAAACCATGAGAGCAGCTTCTCCCATCCCAGCTGTGATGTGCGCCCAGCGAGGACATAGAGAAGAACGGACCGCGTCTGTGCTTCCATGTTCCCCCCAACCCTCGATCCTGCAGGAGCACAGGCACCACCTTCCCCACGCTCCCTCATTTCTCAGATGCCTCTGAGCTGGTTTCATCCTTGGCTCCATGATCTGATTTATCACTTGTGCCCTGAAGCATCGCAGTGAGGCTCAAGCGTTCTTCTCCCACGTTAAAGGTGCCAGTTCACAACCTGTCTGCTGTCAAAGGCAACTGCCTGCAAAGAGAGAAGGAGCTCACACAGATTCCCTGATGGCACGGACTGTGAAATGCTATGTATCGGGTTTGTGTGGTGAGGTTTTGGTAGCAGGGGGGTTACAGGGGTGGCTTCTGTAAGAAGTTACTAGAAGCTTCCCGTGTGTCCAATGGAGCCAATGCCAGCCAGCTCCAAGATGGATCCACTGCTGGCCATGGCTGAGCCATCAGCGATGGTGATTGCATCTCTGGGATGACCTATTTAAGAAGAAGGGAAAAAAAAGTTACTGCACAAAAGCAATTGCAGCCAAGGAGAAGAGTGAGAAAGCAACAGCCCTGCAGACCCCCAGGTCAGTGCAGAAGGAGGGGCAGGAGGTGCTCCAGGCGCCGGAGCAGAGATTCCCCTGCAGCCCGTGGGGAAGACCACGGTGAGGCAGGCTGTGCCCCTGCAGCCCGTGGAGGGCCACGGTGGAGCCGATACCCACCTGCAGCCTGTGGAGGTCCCCACGCTGGAGCAGGTGGATGCCCAAAAGGGGCTGTGACCCTGTGGGAAGCCTGCGCTGGAGCAGGGGAAGAGTGTGAGGAGTGTGAGGAGTGTGAGGAGTGTGAGGAGTCCTTCCCCTGAGGAGGAAGGAGCGGCAAAGACAATGTGTGATGAACTGACCACAACCACCATTCCACGTCCCCCTGAGCCGCTGTGGGGAGGAGGGAGAGACATCGGGAGTGAAGTTGAGAAGAAGGGAGGGGTGGGGGGAAGGTGGTTTAAGATTTGGGTTTATTTCTCATTACCCTACTCTGGTTTGATTGGTAATAAATTAAGCTAATTTCCCCAAGTGGGGCCTGTTTTGCTCGTGATGGTAATTGCTGAATGATCTCCCTGCCCTTATCTCGACCCACCAGCCCTTCGTTATATTCCCTTCCCCCCCCCCCCCCCCCCCCCGTCCAGCTGAGGAGGGCAGTGACAGAGCGGCTTTGGTGGGCACCAGGCATCCAGGCAGGGTCAGCTCACCCCGTGCTGCAACAACTTCCCTGAAGCAATGTGGCACCAGGGTGGCAGTGCAGTGTCGCCTGCGGCAGGCAGCACGCTGAGAGTCCCCCAAACCGCCGCCGGCTCTGCTGTGGGCCCGTGGTGGGGTACAGCTGGCACACAGTGTGCAAACCCCTCCTGGGACTGGCCGTTTGCTCCCAGTAAAAAGGGTCTGTAACATCCTGATGCCAAAGCGTAGCAGTGCTCAGAGCCGGCGGAGCGAAGCCAGAGGGGGGTCCTGGGGACACGTGCAGGGAAAGCAGTGTCAGGGGAGCTGTGAGCAAAACCGGGTTGAAATGAATCCCTGGGGACATCTGCACGTAAACCACATCTGTCCACCAAACGGGAGGGGAGGTGCAGCAGAGCACCAGCACAGGGCGGCCAGGTGTCCTTGCGCTCTGTTTACAACTGAGCATCTATTTCTCACACATTCCATCTTTCTCTAAATAACTCTCCCTGTAAGTCTGGGGCCGTAGCCTTGGCTGCTGCAGACGAGGCTCTGCCGGCTGAAAGACCTGCTGCTGCAAACACGGCTTGTGGCACAGTGCTGGTTAGCAGCAGCTGCTCGATAACCCGAGCAGAGGAGGGAGGCAGCAGAAACCAGGCAGGCAGTGAGGAGCAGACGGCTGAGGAGGCGGCTGGAACAGTCCTGACGGCCAAAGCTTTGGTGTGCATCTGCATTTTATCGCGCATTTGACAGCAAGCTACTTGTGCCGGATAAGCCAAGGTGTACAGCACTAATGAGGGGGGCCTGTACACGTTATTCATTGCAATAAATCCAAAACTTCCCTGTGAGACTTCTTAGAAACCTTTTGAATCGTGATCCCTTGAGAAGTGAACGCTGAACATGGCTGTTTTGGGAGAGTAACCCAGGCTGGGCAGGCATCCCCTGTGTACTGCTGGCTTCTCTGCCTCGTGAGCGATGCCTTGGCCTTTTGCTGACCTTCGTGTCAGGAGAGATGGAAACAGCCTATTTGCTGCCTGAAAGCTATTTGAGGCTGAGGCCATCCATCTGTGTTTGTGCCGTGCCTGGCGCGAGCGCACTGAGGCGCAGAAAGCTGCCGGGCTCTGCCGTTACGGGAATGAATCATGGCACGGACCGCAGCCGCACAAACGGGAGCTCTGCCTTGTCCCCCGTGAGTCGGTCTGGAAGGGAGCGGGGGCTTTCACCGGCAAGAGGAGAAGGACGTCCCTCCTCTCATTGCCTGGAACGCCGCCTGAACGCAAACGTGCCCACCGTTTCTCAGATCCAGCCTGGGCCGTGTGGGCATCGCATGTACAGAGTGATAAAGGAATATTTAACTGCTGAATATTGCAGCCACCCTGCAGAGCATGTCCCAGCGGCTCTAAGCTGACCCTGCTCTGCGCAGGCAGTGGACGCAGACCTGCAGGGCTCCCGTCCCACCCGGTATGTTCAAGTTTCGTGGATGCCCGTTTGGATCGCAGAACAGCACCAGGCAGAGCTTGCCTTTGCAGGCCAAGTAGGCAGTGGGAAACACCTCTGCCCGCTGCCCCTGCCCCCTGTGCGCAGGGGGGGTGACTGCCCACCCGCCCTTGGCCCCTCACCTTCCCGCCACTCCTCTGCAGGTGCAGCAAGCTGGCAGGGCTGGCTGTGGAGGATGGAGATGTGGACTACACCAAAACCGTGGAGCTCTTGCTATTTGCTTCCCCCAAAATTGGCAGTAGTATCTCTGCGCCAGATCTGAGTTCCCCTCCGGGCTGGCTGCTCCGGAGAAGCTCTTCTGGTCTATTTTTAGTAGAGCCCACGCAGCTCATTAAGTATTAAAATGATGGGGTAAAATTAACGCATCAGCTACCTGCGGATACCAGGCAGGCTAAGTGCAAGGCAGTTTTGCTGACCCAGACATCACCCCCGAGTGCCTGAGCTCAGCGACCGCAGGCCCCCCAGCCCTGAGCTGCGGCGGCAGGTCCGCAAGCAGCCTCGTGCCAGCAAAGCGTGTTCGGAGCTGAGCTCGCTGCTGGATTTGACCTCTAATTCGACTTGACCCTTTGCAGTCTAGCTGAAGGGGAGATGCTAGAGGGACGAGTGATACCAGCTCGGTACCCACTGAGAGCTCATTCGTGTCAGTGAAGCCTCACTTGACCAGATTGAGCTGTTTTCCAGCTCATTTGAGCCATATACCTTTGAGCAGAAAGACGGGCAGCTTGTCTCGCTTTGGGGGAAGGGGAAGGCGGCAAAAAAAAGGAGGGTATTTCTCCCCCTCCACTTCTGCGTTTTGCCACCGAGATCACTTATCTCCAAAGAAAATTATCGTGTCAAGTGTGTTCTGAAAATAAATTAACAGATATAAATCGTGAGAATGACACTGGCAATTCTTCTCGATGGCATTAAGGGATTTTGGTTTGGTTCATGTGGATGATTTTTATTTTAAACATATCACTAAAAAAAAAAATATTCCACATAAAATATGTTCTGGGATTGAAATGAAATCTGTCAGAACAAACATCTGCATCAAATTTACAGAAAAAACAAATGTTTGATTAGGAACTGGAAATGTAGAATTTGTATTTCAAATTCCTATTAAATGGTTAAAAATGTGTACTGTTCGTGATATACCTCAAAGGCACTTAGAAAAAGTTTCAGAGTTACATTTGAAAAATGTGTGTCTTTTCTGTGTGGGTTTCTTACGGCAAAACCCCAGTGCAAGAATTACCTGTGAAAGCTGGAAAACCATCCAAAAAACAAGCGTCTTGTTGAAAGATCGCTCAGCACTCAGCAGGGAATTACAGAGCAGCTCGCCTCTCTTTAAACGAGCAGGTGCTGATCAGAGCCATCGGCAGGTTCAAGGAGAAGGCGCTCTGGAGCTCGTCGCTGAACGAAGAGCGTCTGCCCTCAGCCCGGGAAGGGGATCGGCCTCGGCGGCGCGGCCGGAGGGGCACCCGCAGGACGGGCAACCCTGAGCCAGAGCACATGGCACTGCTCATCCCCAGCGCCCGCCTCGCACCGCTCCACTGACCACGGGAAGGCACAGACGGAATCTGGGGGGTATCTCCATTGATCATTTTGCACCTGAAAAGCGTTTCTGCTCGAGTACAGAGAAGGACGCTGCTGTAGGATTTCCTCTGTTGCTAACTTGTTTTCCTTGGGGAAGGTTCTTCTTAAAACAGTTTCAAGTGCAGGGGTGATTGTCCATTGGAAATGAAGTGAATTACGGGGAGATACACCTGCGCACAATAAAGTTTCCATCTCAGCTTGCCAAAAAGAGCAAAAGCAACCACACTGAGGAAAAAATAAATCCCAAAATAAAGAGTAAGGAGTGGTTTTGATTAAGATATATTGCACTTTTCTCAGGTAGGATGAGGTAGAGGATTTTAAAAAAATAAGTCATGCTTTGTCTTGATACTTGTTTATGACTGCTAAAGAAAAGGGAGGCCATTAAAGCAAGCCTTTATAATGGTTTATGAGACAGAAGAGCAAGAGCAAAAGTGCTATAGAGACTTAAATGAATTAACCTGTGAGCATCCCCTCAAAAGCCTGCCTTCAAATCTGAGGACTTCTTACGTGTCTTACAGCTCGCTGTTTCTTCACAGCCAGCTCACACACCTCCACAGAAAGTCAACTTTGGAAAATATTTCCTATACTTGACGGGACTACAGGGACCTACGAATCATGAATGTAACTGAGAACCTTCTCACTACAAACGTGGACCCTTCTGGAGGTGCAGGGCCGAGGCAGAGCGTGTCCTTGCATTCCACCGAGCCGCGCTGGGGAGAAACAACATCTGCAGAACGTGATCCTTCCTCCCTGGGTCACCTTTCTGCTGCGGCAGCTCCCTGCGCAATCACACCCACAGCCCAGCCACCACCACACAGGGCGGCAAAAACAAGCGGAGGGCGGTGGGGGGGTCACTCGGGTGCGTAACCAGCAGCCCACGAGCTGAACGGGTGAGTCCCGGCTCCACGGCTTCCCGAGACAGGCACCCGTTTTCTCATCGCAGTGTTCTCGCCCCTTCTCCCTTCCCTTCTGCTCCTGCCTCTCCCTGCCCTGTTTGTGTGTGTTTGTTTGCAAATAAAACGCAGCACCAGGTTGCTAAAAATCCCATTAGCTGCTGTGGTGCCGCCCGGAGATAAGTTATTACGGAAAAGCTTACGTAACAAGGGAAAAGAGCATCAGCCTCCCGGGAGTGGGAAATCCGCCCACACAAGCCATTCAGACACGGACTAGAAAGGTCGAAACGAGGAACCGATGCTGAGTGTTGGTGTCCTCTGAGAAACCGTGGGCTTGCCTGCTGCCAGAGAGAGCCGACAGCGTGGGACCCGGGGCACCCACGCAGGCTCAGGCACGCCGGGCTGACACGGCGCAGGCGACGAGCGGGGAGGCTGCGCAGCCGTCAGACTGACAGAAGTTCCCCCATCCACCTTCTTCCTACCGCGCTGCCGAGGCGGCAGGGAAGCCAGCCCTGTCGCTGACAGCAGCCGAGGTTTGAATCTCCAGCTCCATCCTGAGTCATCCGTGGATGGCAATGCCTCCCGCTCGTCCCCTGCACAGAGGTCTGCGCTAGGGACCTTCTGTGGGCTTAGACGTGGACACCTCAGTGTGCTGTGCGTTCATTTTCTGGTTGTTTTGGCTTTTTTCTTCAATCTGTTTTGGGAGGGGGAAGGTGGAGCACTCCCGAACCTGCTGGAGAAATATCAGGCTGCTGAAGAGTGCCTGCAGAGTGGATCTGAGACAGAAGAGCGATCAGGGAGCACAGAGGCAGCAACGTGGCCAGCACACTGATCAGAGCTAATTGCAACTACAGAGACGCACTGATGACTCTCTGATGGGGCTGTTCTTGAGTGACCGGTCACAAAAGCTCGTTGGCCGTTTCAGGGGCTCAGGGGCTGCTGCTCCCATATCCCGCCCTGGCCTTGGGTTCGCCTTGGTTCCTCCTGCTGGACACAGGATGGATCCGGCAGGTTTGGGCAGCTCTCCCCAAATGGTGAGTTCTCGTGTGGCTGAGGCCAGGGAGGCTAAAGTCTCTCGCCCAGCCTACCCTGAGAGTGATGGCTCACCTTGGTCCCAACGAAGAAGTAAGGGAGATAAGCACTGAGATAATATTTCTGTGCTATTACCAGTATCTGGTGCTTTGAAACAGCACTTAGGCAAGGAAGACTGTCAAAAGTATGACAAACACGATGAAAGCTGAGATGATGTATTGCACTCCTTTTCACTTCAACAGCACTGAACTGGGAGAAGAGTTCTTATTTTCAGGGTCAGCACTCCAAGCTGTTCCCTTCGGCGCTGAACTGACCGTGGGATGCAGCGCCGTGACTTGGAGCCAAGCTGAAGAGATGCCCTTGGAGACAGCTGAGGCAGAGGGATAGGAGCAGAGCACTACGAATGATCCTCGTGGAGTGACTCATGTAAAAAAGCTCAGCCTATACATCTGTCACATGGAGCTGTAGAGCGTTCAGTGATTGTGGCATCCAGTGGCGAAAATTGAAATAATCCCTGGTTTTTCTAATGCAGAACAAGTTGCACTTCCAGACAGCTGAAACCTGACGGAAACCCCAGAAAGAAACCTGGGGCAAAACCTGGACTATGACATGACACTCCAGGAGCTCATCTTTTTAACCCACATCTACCATAATCTGAATAGACAGACCCAAGGACGTTGCAGAGAAGAGATCTGGCAGTCTTGCAAAAAAGGCTTCACAAAGCCCAGCGGCTGGGAGCTGATGTTGCACAAATCCATCTCGGAAATAAGATGCGGTTTCCTTGGGATGGAAGTGATGAAAAGCAGAACTATGTTTCCCAGAGTAATGAATCTGCCACGGCATGGCAGCTTTGCAATGAGCTAGGAAAGCCCTAACCCAGCCTCGGGGAGGAGCTCCACAGCCGGCGTGTAGGGGGGAGAGGGGTTATTACCAACATAAGCCTCAGAGCAGGCAACTTGCCCTCTGCCTCCTGTGCACCCCCACCACGGACGGGTGCCCAGCAGATACCCAGCCCTCTTCCCTCGCTTCCTGTGGCCCTTTCCAAGCCGTGCCCCCCTTGGCATCGGAAGGCGAGACGCCAGGGACCCCCACGGGCTGAAGAGCTGCGTGAGGCAGCCTGCTCTGCCTGGACGCGCTCAGCTGACCCAGCAAACAGCAAAAAGGAGTTTTGTTTATTTTTTTTCAGTAAAAGACCAAATGGTTCTGAAACATCTATTTCAGAGACCACTGAGAAGTGTGTGAGGGTTTTATTCTATTTTTTTTTTTCACTAGCAGGCTATAATTAATCCAAAGGTTTTGGGGTTTCTTTCTGGTACGGAGAATCACACATCTAACCCAAATACTACGGTAGTTAAAGGACTTTTACGTAGTTGTAGGATCACCCACTCAATCTCACTCAGGCTGGAAAAGATCCCAGGATGTCCTAGTCTAAGCTCCTGCTCAAAGTAAGATCCATGCTGGATTTATACCAGGTTGCTCAGAGCTTTGCCCAGTCGGGTCTCAAAAGCCTCCAAGAACAGAGACTTTTTAGCTGCTTGCATGAGCCCTTTCTGGGGCCTCGTTGTGTATCATTATCTATGGGCATCAGGGCAGCTAGCCAGTCTCTGCTCTATCAGCAAATTAAAGTTGAATTACAAAGAAAACCTCTGTTAATAACACATTTGCTCTGGAATTGCAATCAGACTGTGCAAAAATGGGACAGTTTTAGCACGAAAAATAGTAAGTATGTCTCAAACATTTTAGGACAGCTCTAGATCTTAATGCCTGAAGCAAGATTCATTTCTTGAATGAAAAAGATTTGATTCATTTTGCTTGACCTTATTCGGGGGATTTTAGATAGCTTTTTTCCTTGCCTGATTGAACAGCCTCATTTTTGTTTTACTCTGCATTCCTTTGCCTCTTTTTCTTCTTTTATTTCCTTTTCAGTTCTATGGAAGGCTAAAAAAAGAACCAAGACAGGGAGAAACAGTATTAAATATTAGGCAGCAGAGAAATTAGATCTCTCTATTAAAGTAAATATAACTAATCATTTCTATATCTAATCTAAACTATCCATGGAAAGTTCTCATTTTCTTTGGAAAGCTTTTTTCATGAATAATAATACTGCGTAGATACCGTAGCTCTTGATGCTTGAACAAACAGAAAAATGAAGCATTATTCATTCTTGTGACAGATAAATCCTCTCTTAGGGTCGCAATCAAGTTTCCACTGATTTTTTTTTGTTTTGTTTCTACAAACGTGTCCCCACACACCCCTTTGTTACAGCATCAGCTATAAATAAGCGCCGAGCGCCGACAGAGCGTGGGGGAAGCTCACACCTCTGCGGCGCCGACTGCAAGAGCTTTCAGACGCTTCGCTTCAGCCGTGCTCGGCTCCCCGTGGAAGACTGAACCGAGTGTTGATGGGAAGGGCGCCGTGCTTGGTGCCTGCCCAGGGGAAGCACAGTCCCAGGGGACAGCTGGTATGCCAGCCTGTGTCTTCTGACAGATGGGTCGTGCCATGATATCACACAGCCCAACCATAGGTGTTGGTGGGAAGGGACCTTCGGCTGTCTTCTTGTCCACCCCCTGCTCGAAGTGGGGCTATAACCAACACGAGATCATATCGGGGTGTCTGTGTCTTTGCCTGTGAGGACCGAGCTGGAGAAGCATCCCCCAGTCATGCCATGGAGAGCATCAGTTCAGCACTGAGCACTGGTGAAAGAGGTCCCAGGCACTCATCGCCTCCCCACCACAGGCAAGGTCTGGGTGTACCTTTGGGCTGCTCCACTGCAATTCTGGACACACACTATAGAAATGCTAATAATGCCAAAAAAACCCACCTTGGAGCCTGTTACACAGCATTCAGCTCAAAAATCTGACCTTGGTATAACAATTCCCTGTTGGCAGTCTCCAGATTCAGATCTTCAGTCGTTGACTTTCAGAATTGGTCATTCCTTTGCGCACAAAAGTTTCCTTTTTTTGCGTGGACCAGTGGGCTTACAGAAACACTCAAGTACTGTAAATACATCAAGATTGACTCAAGGAGTTGCAGGCATTTTCCCACAGCTTGTCCTTGGCCACTCTTTCTATACTTGCCTAGTGTATATATGTATAAAAGTTTGCTCTTTGCTCAAGAATTACCCAATTGTCTCAAATCTAAGACCAAAGCAAACAAAAGCCAGGCTGGATATCCATCCCCGGGCAGGACTGCTGATGCTCTCGTTCAGTTAGGATGGATCTACACTTCTGCTCCCGGTCCCAGCAAGGTCTGGTCTGCCCTGTCCCTGGTTTTGGTGTAGCACTCTGCTCTGCTGTCCTGCTCTCCCCTTTGGCTCGTTGGTTAATGCATGGTCACACAAGCATTGTAAGGGGACATTCAAAGGGAGTGTCCCCACCCAAAGCAAACGGGAGCAAACCACTCTTGAACCCTCTGTGCTGTGACAATCTGCGAATGACTGTGTTGCCATCGGTCCCTGCTCTGCTGTTGCAGCATCCAGGAGCTCTGGTGGGCTCCGGGACTTTCTCTTCTGTGTCTGCAGCTGCAGTTGTCTCCTCAGGTGGCTTGGTGTAACCCAGGGCTGCACGGCTCTCTCAGCGGGGAGGCGTGCCCGTGTTGTCCCCCTTTTGTACGGCATCAGCTACTGACTGCACTAAATAGTGCCATGAGAAGAGGGGACTATTTCTCCACGCTCTCCTGTAAATCCACCCTCCAGGGAACTCGGTTTGCTGGGAACCTTTCAGGGAAACCTGCTGGTCCAGGATCGCACGGGGACCCAGCAACTGAACGGCACGTACGCAGCCGCCACTTCCCTGGGCTTTCCACAAGCCTAGAAATTTTCAGGCGGCGCTGGGGTTGCGGACGTGCTGGCTTGTGCCATTTGAGGCCGTCTGAGGGAGTGTTACAGCTTCCAGTGTAAGAAACCACATCTGCAAGAGGGGGTCTTGGGATGCGGGTTGCAAGCACAGCAGGAGCATCCCCCGCCTCTCAGGTCAGCCCGCTCGCCGGCAGCTCGCTGGCCCAGCGCACCCTCAGCAGCAGCGCTCAGAGGCAGCGCTCGCTCAGAGGGTGCCCACGCAGCCAGACCCGGCTCTGCGCTCACACGCTGGGATTCAACAGCAAGTTTACACAACAACAACGCTCCTCTGCATTTGTCAATTTTCAGTTCAGAATAACGGAAATTATTATATTTCCTACTGTGAGTTTTACTCTAATTGATTAAGTGGAGCCACAGTGCCCATGGCAGCCTAAAAGCACCGTCATGTGCTTCTAACAGGTAACTATCGTTTTCTGTCACTGCATTGGAGCTCATTTTTCTGAAGCCCAGGTAGCGTGGAAAAGAAAATATTACTTGTATCTAATAAAAGTTGTTTTGAGTTGGATAACACTGTCATTGATGTAAAGGTCACAAACCCACCAACTTAAACAGCAGCTCTGGGTACTTCCTAACATTCTGGGAATGCCATTTACTTATAAAAGGTCTGAGGATTCACAGACTTTCATTCAACCAAAGGAGAAAAGAGGTGGAGTGAGAAAGTCATAAAACTGATTTGAACTGTTGTTTTCACGACCCATTTCTCAACAGAATAAAATAGTTCATCAAGTAGTGGTATGTTTATCCTGATCACGGCGCTTCTTTCTTGGTGGTAAAGATGCAATCTGGGAGGTGAGAAAGACTAGAACTACAAGTATAACCAGAATAAATTTTCATAATGTAAACCATTTACGACATATACAGCAACAGACTTGGAAGAGGTAAAGTAAGGCAGATACTAAATGTATTCCACCTTCGTCTGTCAGACGTTTCTGTTTCATTTTATCCTCTTTTGGGTGGACACACATCTACACAGCAGATCTAAGTGCTGCTGACAGGGCTGGCAAGTCCATTACTCCTATTAGTTTCACTGACATTTTGTCTTTCTCCAGCAACAGCAGGTGATGATACTTGTGTGTACAGAAACGTTTATACACACATATATACAAATACATAGACTTTAAAGCTTGAAACTCCTTACTTTTTGTTTATAATTGCTTTTCTAGAAAGTCTCAGAGAGAATATATAGCCTGCAGTCTACTGGCAGCTCTAGCACAGGGACCTGGCCATGAGCGGCAGTTTGGTGAAATTTTATCACGTATTTGTTTATTCTTATTGGAAAACCATAACTGCAATTACATCGTAAGATATCTTTGTTCCAAGTCCTGCAGCCTCAGTTTGTCAAAGATCTGCGTGCCTGAGCTCTTTGTCCTTAGAGAGCAGCCTTTTGGATGCCATGGCTGAGAGGTGCCCAGCTGCCCAGGTGCCACTGGGATAAACTGGGCAGCCCACACAGAGGCACAGCCCCGGGAGAGGGGAGATCCTCACACCTAGAGCCTGCTGCAAAATAAGCCTGAAGGATGGAGCAGTCGAGATCAGAGTGAGGGGAGGTCAACAAGCGGGATTTTCCCTGGGGGAAGGTTAGAGAGGGTGGATAGAGCATCCATCCCTGACCAAGAAAACCAAGAGCAGGGAAGCATGAGAGCAAGATCACTCCTGAAACCTGGGTCCTATTATGGCCACAACCTCACTTACCAATTGAGGAGGCCAAGCAGGTGTGCTTTCCTGACAGTCTTTTAAAACTTATGCTCCTTGTTTCTTTGATCCCTTTGCTTAAAACAAGCAAGCAAATGAGCAAACAAACAAAACCTCCATCCTTGTCAGGTTAATACTGAATATTCTACAAGACTAGAAGATTTTTCATTCTTTCCCCCAACCCCAAGTGGAATTTCGGGGAAATAAAAAAAAATCATTAAAACCTGCACTTTTATTTCAGTGCAACTGTGCTTTCTGACAGCAGCTCGCTCTGGCAGAGCTTCTGATCAGCTCCACAAGGAATGGCTGGGCAGAGAGAACAAGCCACATCAAGGTTGCCAGACTCTTGTCTGCAATAGCAAGCTGAGAAGTCTTTCCATTCAAGTGCTATTTGTAAAGACCAAGCGGGAGGAGGAGAGAAGGAAGGAGTGGGCTCGTTCCCAGGTGAAAAGTCTGTGCAGCAGGTCAGGACTCAGCCAGGAGCAAGGTCTTCTGTGTTTTTCCCACTCTACAGCACCCTGAAAAGGAAGGCTGACAGTGCCAGCTCTGACGTGCTCTCACCGCTGCAGCATGAATGGCACCCTGGTAATGGGGATGTCTCATAATCCGCCTGTCAGATCCATGTAAAGACAGACTATGCTTTTGTCTGCCAGAAACCTGTGACCTATTTAGAAACTACTCAAAACACAGTCTACCTACGCGCTGACGAACAGGGGAACTGTGCTGACACTCACCTTGCTGAGGCAGTGACATTATTCTGACAACGGTGCTACACAGCCAGATGGACTTCAGGTTGTGCAAAGGGACCAGGCAACACAGCTGCAAGAGACCCTCCAGCCCCTGGGAAGGAGCACAGCTCTGGTGCGCCGGCGTGCCATGAGCAGGCAGCGATCCCTCCAAGGGATGGCTGCAAGGGGTAGGAAGGTACCTGGATTTGCAGAACAGGGGTTATTTTTCACTGATTTCTGTACTTCCCTGAAAAGCCGTGCTTGCAGTAACACGCCTTTATCACAACCTGTCATTTCTGGAGGCTATTGTTTTTGATGGAAACGAGTGCTTCCGCAGCGTGGCATGAAATAAAGCGGGGCATCTTGCCTGATCAGGACTGAGCGTGCCTCACCTCTGCAGGTAACTCCTGTCCTCTAGACACGGGAACGACACAAGATAAATAGATCCCGAGTAATCCCACAAGCCAGATACAGCAGTAAAGCTGCATGATTGATAACCCTTCAGAGGGGAAAAAAATAACATAAATCCTCATCTGACAATGTGCAGTCTGAGAATTGGACAATTCATTTGGTTGATGTATTTGCTTTTACGTCGCGTTATATCATTTGTGCTATAGAGCCCCAAGGTGTCACTGAGATCTGGACTTTATTGCGCCGCGCACTTCGCTAAGTACATGCTCATAACTAACAGCAAACCCTCCCCTGCAGCGCACGGCGCGTGCGGTGGCACCCTGGCCCGCGCAGGGTGGCACGTGGCTGCTGGAAGACGGCGGTTGTGGTGCATAGGGCGGCCCTGAGCAAGTGAAACAGGGAGGGAAGGCAGAAGTGCTCACCGTACTATGGCAAAGGGAAGCTGAGGCCAAAAAAGAAAGGTTCTGCCCCAAACCACTCAAGGTAGCCTCTGGAAGAGACGGTGCTTCAGCACAGAGGCTGGAGCCTGTCTCTCTCGTAAGCACCAAAGAAGCCAGCAAAGATGATTTATCTGTATTTCGTATTCAAACGAAAATATTTGCAAGACAGTGATCTTTTAGAAAAACAAGCTTAGTCTCCTCCCCCCCCCAAAAAGGTTCTGAAGTCATCATGCTGCTTTGTGGCTCCTGTTCTCTAACAGGCCTTTTGTCTCTTTGTAATCAAAGTCGTTACGGGCAATTTTATGTAAAAACACTGAGGACATTTCCATGGACATAATTCATGAACTAAACACGAATCCTGCTTTGCTGGGTGAGCTGGTTCCTCAGACAATGCAGACCAAGAAAGACAAGAAGACACTAAACAAAACCAAACCAAACCCTGCCGCTCTCTTTAGACCGAATTCATAACCCGCAGCCCATTTTCTCTCCCGTATTTCATTTTCATTAATAAGTGAACTATATTTCTCTCCTGTTCCTTGCTGACCATCTTTTTCCTACCTGTGACTTTTGGTTCATCTGCTAAATGAAATTCGCAGTTATTTGCAGAGTTCTCATTGTCGCTGAAAGGCCCGACGAAGGCACTCACACGGAAGGGTATTAACTCCAGGCACCGCGTCCACTTCTCAGTGAAGGAAAGGACATCTTCCAGGTGGTGATTTACAGCCTTTAGGCTAAGCCTCCCGCTCTGAGGCGGCTTCCTTGGCTACTGAGCATCCTGGGGAGCCTGGCTTCCCGGCTTGGAGATGATGTCTTCCCTGTAGGGGAGAGGGCGGCCTCAGAGGTGAAATGTGAGAAGCAGCAAACTGTTACACATCATTAGTCCTGCTCCATTGCAGTAGCGATAGACCATGTCCCGGTGATATCCGTGTCAGATCTGACAATCTGACATTCACATCAGGTTTTCCAAGGTCAGCTAACCCTTACTGATGTGCTGACATGACAGATACCACACGTGGGGTCATAACCAAACCTGATTACACCAGTAAGAGTGGGTGCGAGCTAAGAATGAATTACAGGAATAATGAGACGCTCATGGATGGCATGCTGAGCAGTGGGGGGGATGTTTTTGTGCTCTTGCTTTCACTACTTGGGAACTACCTGTTCAGCGTCAGTATACAGCTTCTGAAGATGAGTAAAACAAATCTAATTTCACTTCTAGATGGAAGGGAGGAGGAGATGTGGCTGGAAAAAGAAACAGAAAAGAAAGAGAAACAAAGAGCTAAACAGAAGACCTAAAAAAAGAGAAATGTGAATGGAAATATGTTGGTACCAACTGCTGCCTTTCTCTTCTGAAGCTGCTTCCATTTGGGAGATTTTCCTCAAAAGCCAACACAGCCGAAGCTTGGTAACTGATCTGCAGGCAGTGAGCACTGACTGTGGCTTAGCAAATACGATTTATGTGGACAAAAAACGAGTTAACAGAGGAAAAGCTGCAGCAACTGAGAGAAAACATTTTAGCTTCTTGAACTCATCCTTAACATCAGCTTTTTGTATCATACTTTGCTAGGCAGAAAAAGGTGCTTATCAGAGTGGGAAGGTTTAGTATTCAACATCTGGGCTTATGGCTGGTTTCAGCAACGTGAGTTTTATCTTGAAATACATCTGGAAACATTAGTGTGCTACGTACTGTGTAAAGAAACAGCCTCTACCTTGTGGAGCTCACAATGCAGACAGCCTAAGAGCAGACTACAGAAAACATGTACAGCAGAGAAATGAAGAAATTGCAGGGTTTTCCAAAGAGACACATGAAGCTTTCAGTGAAGAATTCAGAAATGAGTCCTGCTTTTTCAGGACCTACGCCAGCGCCTTCATGACAAGACCTTTCTGTCTCGAGTCACGCCTCTCCAGCGCCAGGCTGGGTGGAGGCAAGGATCCCGTGCTCTGTATGAAAGGTTTCTGGAGAGCCAGCGGCCTGCCTGTGCACACCGCTGCCCGCCCTGCTCCTTTGCACGCTCAAGGCAAAGCGACCTCGGCTGCTGCTCTGAAATGGAGACTCCGTTGTAAGTTGTCCGAACGATTTCTCAAAAACCGAGTAAGTGAATGTACAAGCCGACCACGACGATTTCGTCTTGGCTGCTTTGAGAGAATCCACAGCTGAGAGGAGCCACTTTGTTCAGGAATTAATGGCTTGAGCAACAGGTATTTGTTACAGCAGCAGGGGCAGCGCCTCTGTCTGCTCCCTCAACACGTGAGGAAAAAGAGAGACCAGAGAAAGGTTTTGTTCCTGACGGTCTTAATACAAGCCCAGAGCCGATGTCATGATGTAGTGGCTGAGATCCTACCGGAGGAGGAAGACGTTATGAATAAGAAAACACTGCAACTGCCTTCAACAAGATTTATTCTCTTGATGATAAGCCAAATTAGTTTTGCTATTCTCTTCTTAATCTGATTGACAGGGCAAATCTGTCATCTTTTATCATGACACCTAAATTGGAAGTAAATTAAATCAACAAGCATAAAACTATGTAACGCTTTATCTTGCACATAACTGCAGGGCAGAGTACGCAATGGGACTGTATATGTTCCTTCTGGACACTCTAATGCGTGTTTACTGTCGGGCTGTAAATGAAGGAAACCACCATAATGGATCCCTTTGCCTCCAAGGTGGAATCTTCTTGCCTGCAGGCTCTTATGCATCTGCGTCCTAACAAGCTGCCTTAAAAATAATTTGATAATTGAAGGTTGTAATTTGTGCATCTTAACGTTTACTTGATTTAATTGAGCATTAGTGTTAATTAAAACAAGTCAATGGCTTCTATCCCAGTTCAAGAACTTGGTGTGCAGGAGAAAGTGATTCTTCCTTCCTACCTACACATGTCTGTTATGATACGGAATGTAAATGAGTTGAACGACTCGCCCTTATTTTTCCGTCAGTTGCCATGAATAAAGTGATACTATCAAACACATCAGTGATACGTAGCCCCCCCCTAACAACAAATGTATTGTAATAAAACAAGAAGCATGTTCTTCATCCTTCCCGTAGCCTCTGGAGCAAACAGAAATGTATTCCCATTTTGAAAAAACACTTGATTTTTAAAGTATTAAGGATAAAGTCTGTAACCTCTGTTCTGATCCAGCTCTAGGTGAATCCATATTTCCTTTTCCATCGATTTAAAAGAAAGAAGAACAGCCACACAGTCACACAGTTATCACTCAGGCAAAAATTCCCTTTGAAATTAAAGATTTGCCTAAGAACGACAGGATTTTCTTGTAAAATTCTGGGGTTTGGTGGGGTTTTTTAAGTTTTGCAACAAACTTCCCTCAGCAAGGAATGCATGCTTATGAAAAGAGACTGCATTTCTAGCTTGCCTGAGCAAAAATTACTTTTCACATCTGGTAAAGTTTCTGTTACAAACAGATACATCATATTTTTCATTTGTATATACTGAGTATTTTTAAAAATCAACAAATCTCCTCCAATCTTTTTCAGAAGTAATACAGTTATTGCCACAAAGCGTTTCTTGACAGCTGATAACCTGTGAAAAGTAAAACAGAACAAACCAAACCTTATCCAATTTCTTGTAACCTTTATGTGTAAAAAAAAAATTCTCATGGTGTCCCAAACCTGAAATTTTAAGGCTCCAAACAAGATCTCATGAAAATTACAAATACATTAATTGCACTGATTAATCTTAATAATCGTAGATAGAGACTGGCTCATGGGATATTAGATCATATTGTACAGTACTGCAAAATTTTAACCAACCTTTTCATCCATGACAGAGTCCTTGTGTGTGCTCATCTCATTGTAGACAAAACTGAGAAAATATGGCATACAGTGTGGAACAACTAAAGCAAATCTATTTTTCTTTCTATCAACAAATCCATTTTTCTTTGACTTTTAAGTCACCCAAATTTAATATGGACCTTTTGATCTGATATCAAAAAGTTCAATGAAATGGAAGAAATATCTTTAGGTCACTATGACCATTTCTGCCTCTTTCAACAGACAGATACCAGAATCTTCGCCGAACAGGACGAAATGGAAAATGTATTCAGAGCAAGAAAGAAAACGTTTACATGTTGTTCTAGCGCCAGAACGAAGAGACATAAAGCAGAGAGCGGGAAGCCGTATGAGAACATGCAAAATGGGATGTGCAACAGTCCTCCCTGGGGAACTCCGTAGCGCAGGAGAACAATTTTCATGGGTTCAAAAAGCATCTGCGCCCGTTCAGCAAAGAAAAAATGTGTCGGGGCAAAAAAAAAGTACAAAGACGCTCGATTGGCCACCGGACGTTTTTTAGTCTGTATTGCTGGCGGCCGAGGTTTGCTTTGGCAGACTGTCCCTGCGTGCTTGTGCGTGGGAAGGGATGGGTGAGAGGGAGACAAGGGCTTCCACTGCTCCCTCCCAGCCCTGTAGCGGCCTTTGAGCCCGGCTATTCGGCGAAACGCAGAGCGCAGCGGCGGGCAGCGGTTCCCAGCCGTTCCGGTGCCGCGTGGAACCCTGGGGGGCGCGAGGGGTCCTGTGGCAGGCCGCCAGCCACCCTGCTCCGTCCCCCGACGGTGGGTGCAGCACACCCCTGAGGGCTTTAGCTGCGCGGCTGTCCTACCTGCTCCAGCTGCTTTTGTAGTGAAATGTCTTCATTACACATGCGTACACACAGAGGTGTGTGATGAGAAATAGGTCTTGCCGTCTGTTTCCATTAAATACAGCCGAGTGGAAGAATGTTTTTAAAGGAGAGCATGGAAATTGCACAAAGAAATTAATTTAAAAGATGAGCTATCCATGAAAATGACACAGATAGCTACTGTGAATGTGATGTACTTACACCAAAGTGTAATCCCCTAACTGCTGATAGAACCTGGAGTTAATTAAACTCCATCTAGATTTATATTTTTGCACGCGAACTAAACCTATTGATTTAAACTTGCCATAAATGTAGCTTTCTGTAAATCATTTTTTTCCTAATTAAAACATTCTTGTATTATGTCAGGATATAAAGAATAAATTACGTGTAACTACTTCTGGTTCAAAGCTTAACCAATATCTGAGCTTGGCTATTTCACACCTCATGTAATTTTTTCATTTAACTGTTCAGATTGCAGAAACTGTCTGTCTCGGACTACCATTGTGTTCTTTGAAAAATGACACTTTGCTATGCTTTTCCCATGGTCTTTATATATCAAAAGTGCTTTGCTTAACACACAACCAAACCCAGAGTCGCCTGCCTCTGACCAGGGACATGTACCAGAGGGTACCTGGCCCAAAGGTTGTTACAGAGGGATGGACGCCCTTCCAGAAGGTCTGTTGCCAATGAGCTAGAATTAACCCAACCAGATTTTCAGATCCCAGACAGAGACTGTAAGGGTGTAAATAAAAAAAATCATATTTATTGCATAACTGGAGAGGGTTTGATCCTATTTGAACCTGTCATGGGTCAGCAAACACGATACTTCTGGATGCTTTTCAAAGGAAAGTCCTGTCCATCGCAGCATTGTCACGCAGCCCGATCTGACTGGTCTTCACCCCCTGGCTCAGTCAGAGGCTTTATCCGCCTACAGAGGTATTTTGGGTATGTGGCAAGCAGTAATGTGAACACAGGTTAAGGAAAGCAAATCCTTTCTGCTGCCCACTTCATAGTGTTTGAAGTCCCGGAACGAAATTTTAACATAGATGAAAAAAAAAAACGGAGGAGAATCCCTGCCCAAGAAGGACCGTCCTTCCCTTGCTGGCTGGAGGGAGCCTTGCGATGGCGAGTCACCCAGCTCTCACTGGTGTGTCTAAAACCACCAAAATACAAGTGGAAGAGCTGCCATCCTGGGTGTCCTCAATGAGTCCCTGGGAAACATCTGCAGGTACGTTCCTGTAGGGGCCAAAGGCAAAACATCTCTCCCAGGGGTCAGCCCCTTGGAATGCTTTTCACTGCTCTGGAAAAACGCAAACTAAGGAACAGTCCTGAAGGATTTTTGATCTGCTATATTTTGTGCAAGAGAAATTAATCTCTGTACAATATAGCTGCATCTTATTAGTGCTATTCCATGGTAGTATCATCTTCTTGCTCGGTACTCTTGAATATGTTAAAAAAATTCCTACATAGGCAAAAAAACCCATAAAGCTGTAGTTTAGTATGAAAACACGAATATCTTCGGTGTAAAAAAAATCTAGTCTGTTGTGATCCCTACAAAACTACACCATTAACTTAGAAAATTCAGCTGGATTATTTAATCTGAATGATCACCATTAGCAAACTGAACTTCACTCCTAGGCACTAGCAATTTATCCTGCATACCACAGGGTTAAACAGCTCTTCTCTGGTTTCAAAGAGCAGGAGAAACCTTTTTCTGTTTTAGCAGGTTGTCTAAACCCCTGTGCTGTGTCCCGTCTCACCCAGACACGAGACCTCTGCACCACTCCAGGGCAGGTCTCCCGCCTTCCCCCATCCCCACGCAGCTCTGAGATGATGACACGAAGTTTAGCTTAGAGGTAAGCAAGAAATAACATAACGCACGTGTAATAACCAATAAAATCGGAGATGCTGGGTGACAGTGTCCATCCAACAGATTACGTTTGCAACTGATTAGAGAAGTGTGAGCCCAGTCCAGAGCACGATTCATCCCTCTTGTTCCGTGCGCCCGCTTCGCAGCGGGGTGGCGCTGGATTTGGAGGTGTCAGTCTCCCTCCGCTGGCAACAGCAGAAGCCTGTACAGCTGTCGGAGAGCGGGGGCTGATAACCGATAGGCGAGCTGCACCCCACAAATGCCATCGTGAGGTACCTGCACCCCACAAATGCCATCGTGAGGAACCTCCTGCTTCGGCTGCAGTGGGTCGGGCAGTTCCAAACGCTGACAGGCTGACGGAAAGAGGCAGCCGCGGGCCCACAGCTACGGCAGAAACGAGCCGGTATCAGAAAGAGGCTCAGCCACAACTTCGTGACCTTAGGTTGGACTTGAAGCCTCTGTATCAAAAAGATCCCTTCAGGCGAACGGGAGCCCGTCAGGCTCTCCAAAGCATCTGTTACCCCCAGCTCCCCTCTCGTACCAGCAACGCCTGTGCAGTCTGGTTGTTTCTGAACCAGACCGTGTTGAGCCAGTGGTGCATGCAGAGCTTCTGATTACAAGATAATTTGGTGACACAAGGACATTTAATGGGGTGAGCATGGATATGTTAATAGAAACCTGTCAAAAATTAAATGTACAACTCCCCAAACACATCAACTTCGTTGAGATACTCTGTTGTCTTTATTTGCAGTTGGGCAGCACACTTCATTACAGTGTGACTAAATCAATGAATCTGAACGGAAGCTTTAGCTTTAAAAATAACTTCTTCTATAAATGCATTTGAACTGGTTTTAACAGTTAATGTGGCAGATTCTGAAAGTCTTGTGATGGAAAGACTTAATGCCTGTTAATTAGTATTACTATTACTATTTTCGTATTAAGTCTCCATGGTAATAATACTATTCTGGTGGATGCCAGGGGAAAATTGGGTTTGATTTTGATGTGAAGAGTTTGCAACAATAATCTCAGCTTCTAACCAGGATTACTGTAGAACACAAAACCACTGATTTTTTCCCTTTTCATATGACTTGGGAAAGGATAATTTTCAGAAAATATTCATGGCTTTTTTTTTTTTTACAGCTACTTGTAATTCAGGGAGTTCAAGCAATGGCGTGTCTGCTACATGCAATTACATCCCCTGTACAAAGTTAAAACCTTATTTCTTGTGACATGGCTTCCTAGCGTTCAGAATTTCTAGTTTGAACTTCCACCAAACAGATCTCAGGATTTCCTTGCCTGTTACATTAAAGAACCTTTTCTTAACAGGAACATGCACGACCATGATTGAGTCAACTCTTAACTTCCTCTGGGATAAAATATTTAGACTGAAGGGCTTTTCTGTGTTCTATACTTTTCTTTTTCAGGCAGGTTCTTCCAGATCTCATTTGTTGTTGTTGTCAGAGTTTTCTAGTTCTCACCTGAACAAACATCTGACTACGGGACCAGCGGCAGATGAGAATGTGGTACGGGTACCTTCGGTGTGGGTTTGTAGGAAGGGGGTCTATGGCAAACACAGGCTTGAGTGGAGAAATAGTTTCCAGAAAACAGCAGGACAAAGAGGAGAAGAATCCATGCTGAGGAGGCAGAATGTGAGTTTCCCAAGGACCAGTGAGTTTTAGACACCAGTGGGCCTGAGGGACTTTACAGACAGCCGTGTAGAAGCCACCGGCATGCCAGTGCCAGCCTCTGCTTCTGAGCACAGAGCTGGGGTTGGGCTCCCTTCTGGGGCTCCAACTGGGCAATTAGGAGCAGATTTGTGAATATGTGCGTGAATAGTTACCTACTGCTGTTAACAGCGTGAAGCTGTTGCTGCTAATAACAACAGCTTAATGACTGAAAGGTTTTCTACAAGAAGTTTACAGTGATCTTTGACTCCTGGCACCATTGCACTTACCAGGGAAGGGGGATTTTACAGCAGAAAGTTGCTCTCCTTTCTTTTCTACTCTCTTGTTGTGGGTTACAGCGGAGAAAACAAAGCGAGAAGCACCACGCTGTTTCCACCCCCGCTGTGGTGGTTTTGCACCTGTAAGGGCCATTCCTCAGCCCCACCACTGCTGTTGAAGCAGCAAAAGGCAGGAGCAACCAGGGCCTGTCTTTGGCAGCCAGAACAATTTTAATTTCTTCCACCTCCATGTAGCCAAGGATACATTAATCCTCCTTAGCCCCAGCGTCTCCATGGGAGCTCACATGCAGTTAGAATGAAATCCTTTCCTCATATCGGCGTTAGACATCTAAATCTGAGCCAGTTCTCCGGGCTCCCCTCAGAGTCCGCAGGGAGGAATGGGCAATTCATTCCCATTCAGCTGATTTACGTACATAACAACTGCCCTTCTGATGTTCTCATTTCTCTTCATTAGTTTTGAACAGCATCCAGGGTGACTTGCCCTGATTTAAGAGCCTAGCTCCTGGCTGTCTAAGCCTAGGCACACCCACTCCTAATGGTCTCCACTTGCTGCTGAAAACCCTGCTCTCCGGGGCTCTGCTCCCCGGACCAGCTAACGGAGTGCTTTGTCCCTACGTGCCCGGTAACGTTTATTTATGTGCGTGGTGATTCCACCTTGCAGAACAAAGGCAGCTCTGCCACTCCTCAGATCGTCTCTGCCACCCCCTCTGTGCACGATGACCCCATTACCAGCATCCTTGGCAAGGACAATACGTTTCCTTTCACATCAAGGTATTTCATAGCAAATCTCCAAGTACAAGTGTTACAAAGCCTGTGAAATGTTCCTTGATGGGTTCCTCATAAACAGTACACATCAGGCATTCATGCTCTTGAGAGAAATTTTAGAGAACCCTGACTGTATAAAATAAGAAAAAAGAGAAAGCACAATTTAAAAGTTAAGGAAATAAACTGTAAAAATGGAGAACAGTACGAACACTTAGTGTTGGAAAAGCCATCAGTTTAAGGTTGAGGGTTTTTTTATTTTTAAGATATAAAATTCATATTCATGACGTTTCTTTTTGTTTAGTAGGGATGACTGTGACACCACAGAGCCACATTGCTGTGAAAACTGTCACAAAGGCATGGAATACAGCCTGACCCTATGGAGAGATCTTGCTGACCAAGCGCAAGAGTCCTGCCTCTGCTCTGCCTAGTCTTCACTAGAAAAGTTTCACAGAGTAGCCAGAGATCAAAGAGGCCAGGCAGAAAGACTGGTTTATTGTCCACCCCACTTGTCATTTACATCAGCCTGTATAACGGCAGTTGTCACTCCGGCTGCGGGACGGGTCTCACCGCAGCTCCAGGCTATGGAGGATTTGCACTTCCCCCTTGTAAAGGAGAGTGCCTGGCACATTCTTGAGAGAAGAGTCAGAATAAACTCTCTTTTCAGAGGCTCTTTGCATTGTGTAAGCTGATGGGGTTTTATGAGTATTTTGAAGTCCCTTTCTCGAAGCTCTGCTAAGAAGTTAATCTCTCAGATTGGTTGGAAAATGTCGTAAAAGGTGTGTGGCTTTTCCAAAAGGAGAAAAGGACACAGTTATAAAGAAATGTGAGCTGCTAAAAAGGCTTGTGCTGTCCTCACAGGTAGTTTCGTTATCAGACTGGTCGGCTTGAAAATCATTTCTCTCTACTTAGAACCACAAGGACTCGCCGGTTTGTGAAGGGCTGGCGGGGGAGGTGTGAGGGTGGTGTCGGCAATAACACAAGGTCAAAGAGGAGGGTGATCTGTCCAAACTAGCCACAAGCACAAAATCAGCAACCGCCTCAGCCCTGGGTAAGCATAACTCAGAGGATCACCTCTTGTTTTTCCAGCATGCTTGCAGTGAAGCAGAGTTCGTGATGGCAAAACAGGTTTTGGTCAAAATAAATATATTCTTCAGCTTTGACTGTCACATTGGTTTCGTGGTTTATCCCATACTCACTATTTCATCTTCATCTTGTGAGAACTGGTGACAGTTGCACTCAAAGAAGTCAGCTGTCAAGGGCTGTCAATGTTTTCATACGTGTACCCAGTTTTGTCTGCTCTCCAACAGCTCCAGTGACGCTGATTCCATGTGGTCAGCCTGGGGGATGGGGGGTAAAGTGCGGGAAGTATTTACTGAGGGTCACCCACACCCACCACTGCGCCGTGAAAAGCCTGGTGAAACAGAAAGGGCTATCGAGGGCGCCTGGTGAACCCCAAGGAGCTGGCCCAGCCGTCTCCTTTCTGGAGCACTGCTCAAGGCGTCAGTGACCACCTCTGCGGGTGACGCCTGTCTGCAGCCACCGTCCCGCATGGCACTGCGTGCCACAGCTGCAACCTGCAGCCCAGGCCCGCAGCCGGGCAAAGCTTAGTGCTTTACAGGCCACGCTGCAGAAACACCAGGAAAAAAAAAAAAAAAAGAAAGAAAAATATACAGAAATGTACTGTTTGAAGTCATGAAAAAAATTTGTTTGCTTCTAAACCCTTTTTGTTAGGTCATCAGGTATTTTTTTAATCTTTGGAGATAGATACTGCTACATAGCAAAATGAGAGGACATGTTGAAATATATTAAAGGTAGAGCATAGATTCAGGTTAAAAATTCTGAAGTGTTTTGGCTGAAACTATTCACCAAATTGAATCTAATTTGCAAAAGATTGCAATCAACCCCAAACTTAAATTTTTGGTTTAACTAAGACATCCTGCCTTTCCTGGATGATTATTGCTTGCCTTGCATTATAGGCTGAAATTGTTCTGTTATTGGCTTTCTAAACCTGGAGATTGTGATGGCAAAGCGAATGGTGGCAATAAGAGATTAAAAGATAAGCTTATTTAACTTTATAGTAATCCAATCTGATTTTTTCTTTCAGAACTTTTTCAGATCATTTCCACACAATACAAGTGAAAAAGGTGCCTTTTTTTGTTTCCCTCCTCTTTTCATTTTGAATTCCTCTGACAAGAAAGTAGCAAACAGACTTTTAAAATAATGACTCCCGGTTTGAAACCTTGAGTAATGAGGTACAGCCTGGTTTAGCAGGGTTGTTCTAAAGGTTTGAAAACACAGCATTAAAATTAAATCACTATCAGGACATTAACTGCAGCGGTCACGGTTTCCAAAAACCCATTACACTGGCTACTAAAGAGGCTGGGGTCACAGTGGAGTAAACCCTTGGCTCATCAGAGGGCTCCTCCAGGAGCCCCCCAAGGGTGCCCGCCAAGGCAGCTGATTTCCAGAGGTGTTTTACCAGCAGACGGATGCCCTGGTTTTGCTGGGACGGACTCCGAGGCCAGCCCTGGCACGAGGCCGTTGGCAGTGGAAGCAGCTGGGTGCCCCGGCTGCCGGGGCAAAGCCGGGGCAGCTGAGCCCCGCTGGCCCGCAGCCACGTCCCGCAGCACAGCACCAGGCTCATGGTAAAGGGCGGGTGGTGAGAAGGAGCCCTCTGCTCCTCCCCAGGGCGGCTCTCCTGCTGGCTGTGGCTGCTGCACCTTCGTTGGGCTGAGTATAACTTCGTGTATTCTCTTGTGTTGGCACCGGAGCTGTTTCCTTGAACCTGTTGCACTTCAACCCAGGGGACTCCTCTCCTCTTCCCCATCCCCCTGCTTGGCTGGGGAGGGATCCTGGGGTGATAGAGCAACTGCTATAGTTTAGACCCAGATATGAGCTGAATGTAGGCAATATAATACCAAAAGAGGAATAAAATTTTCAGTAGATTCCTAATTACTGAAGAGAGCCATCATATGTTATCCAGGAGAAAGTGATTTACTGACCTTCACAGTGATTACAACCTTCATTGTAGTGGATACGATGCTTGTTTTTATACACAACCTCCACAGAGCTTTGGGCAAATAGTTGAAGCAAATAATCTATTATTCCTTGACTAATTCAGCCTCCTTTCTTTTTTTGTCCTAGTAAAATTTCCTTGAGCTTATTGCTTTTTTTTCTTTGATAATTCTATTATTCAGATTTATTCCTCACTCAGATTTATTTGAAGGGTGTTTGTATTTCAAACTTGCTCCAGTGATAGTTGTGACTTTCTGGTGCTGCTACATATTTAGGAGTTTCAGAGTCAGAAACTTTAGCACATGTAGTTCCTCTGAGCTATGATGAATGCTGGGCTGTTTGTGGCAGAAAGCTTTAGAAAACATGTTTTCTCAGGAATGGTTGTGCTTTTTGTGAGCAACCATTATGAGGGTTATTAAATTGAACATTCTGGCAAGTTGTGTCATTTACATCAAGATTCTCCTGTAACAATTCCATATGTTCTTATAGCAAATTATCCCAGGGAATGTGGGAAAGAATTCAGCTTATTGTCAGAGGGAAACAGATAAAGGACTTGCCTGTCCTGTAGATCGTAGTGCACTGTAGAAATATGTAAACTAACTTTAAACAAGCAATTAAAACTAGAAGCAGTTCAGCTATGGCAGCATGGGGTCTAGCAGAAGCTCATTTTTTGCTAAAAAGCAAGATAAAATAGCCTACAAAGAGCCTGCTTGTGCAGCTAGGACACATCTGAAAGTAGGCTGATTTTTTCCTAAAGGATGCTGAAATCTGTTGTGCAGAGGACACAAGAGAAGGAGTTTCTGATCCCTTTTTTTCTTGGTTTTGAATGGCAAACTGGCTGCCAGAGGTGGGGATCAGAGCAAAGTACGTCAAAATCTCTTCCCAGTAAGAGCAGCAGCCATTTAAATGAGGTTTGGCTATAGCTGTTCTCCTTCTGGCAGCTTTTCCCAGGCAGCCTGCCTGCCTTTCATCAAACCCCGACTTTGACAGACACCTTGGGATAGCCATGAACATCTAACAGCTTGTGGTTGGACTGAATGTGGGCTGGTTAAATCAAAACTTTATGGCGGTGTCCATCAGCTGCTACCACACTTACCCTGAGCCCACCATCCCTTTGCTATGCATCCCCTGGTAAGCTAGGAAGCTGCAAATTTGTCCTACTTAGAAAAGCTATTTTCTCAGAATATCATTAACTGCCTAGAGTGGAAAAAGCAGAAAGCGGAGAGCTCGCTGAGATAAACTGGCTGGTCCAAGTGGTTGAAGGCAGGTGGCATTACACAATGACAAATAATTCAGCTCCCTGGATTGCTCCCGGAGTCTAGTGCACTTCAGCCCGCGCTCCTGTATGGCAGTGCGCTCCCAGGCTCCCTTCTGGGTAGAATAAGCTGCTTCTGGGGTAGGACCTGGCTCTGTTTCTGGGCAAATTATACATAAAGCACCACTCCTGATAAATAATATAGATGAGGCCAAGATATGTTTGGGTCTTCATTTTACATAGTCCTTCAAAGCTTTCAGATGATTTCAACTGAAAACAACCAGCAAAAAAAGGCCGAGTGGGGTGCAGCCGCCTCTGCCCAAGGGCCGGTGAGCCGGAGGCAGCACGGGCACAAGCCATGCTGCACTGCAGGACTCTGGCCAGGGATGCCCGGGGGGGGGAAATGCCTTTAGCACGGGGTGCAGCCCCATTCTGTGGTCAGCCAGGACCTGGGACAATCCTAGCTGTAAGCCATCCAGGTGCTGGTAGTACCGGTATGAAGGTAGGATGAGGACAAGAGCAACTCTGTTAGGAATCTGTGTATCTTTCTCTAATGAGCTGTCGTTTTTCAGGCTTTTCTTTACATTGTCCGCTTCCTTTTCTCTTTTTTTTTTTTTCCCCTGATCACTGCCCTTTAAGCCGCTGTGCAGCATCTTGAAAGGCACTGCTCTCCCCACAGACACTCAGAGCGATGGAAAAGCAGAGCTGCATTTCCTGAATTACAAGCAGAGCAACCAGGTAATTCACAGAGCCATGCCATCAGGTAGCGCAGGGTGTCTTGGCAGCATTTGGAGAGACAGATTATCAGGGATCTTTCCTCCTCCGATTGAGGGAAATGTGGAGGCATTAATTTTGGTTCCTCTTGTTGCCACTGTTTTTGTACTGACCTCAGATTAGGCTCGCAGGTAAAGTCTAGCCTAGTCTGCAGCAGAGTTATAAAGAATTCAGTTATTTCCTTAAAAATGCTTCACAGCTGTCTTCATACTTCTGGCTCAAATGGCAGAAAAAGCTATGATGTTATTGACTGTGCGTGCACAGCCCGTGGTTTCAACAGACGCGCTGTCCTGGTGTTTCACCCGGTGTGGATGAGGCGGCAGCAGTTGGACCAGCACTGAGCAAAGGCAGCGGCCGGTGGCTCTGGGCAGAGATGGTGGTGATGAGCTCCTGCAGGGGCACCACGTGTGTGGGGACAGCGCTGCTGCCCGTGGGCCGTGCGTCCGCCGTCCCCTGCTTGTTCTGGGTCCCTGCACAGGCCCGATCACTGTGTGAAGCTTCACCTCGGCCAGTCCCGCCGCAGCGATTTCAGCAGTTGAATTGCAAAGCCCCCAGTTTGCCACCTTACAAGCCCAAACTGGGAGGACGTAGCTCAGCAGGTTACGGTGCTTTACGAGGGCAAAGAAACGGATCTCGCTGCGCGCTCGGGACTGCCCAGCCCAGACCCCCACGGTCGCGGTGGCCGTGCTGAGGTGTCTGTGAACAGTTGCTGGCGAGTTGTGAGCAGAACAGGAGGCGAAGGTCGGCAGCGTAACCGGCTGCTGTGAACCGGGGAGTGCTGCAAGCTGGGGCCGACACCCCCGACCTCATTGTCTGACCCTGTGGAAAGGACCCACAGAGACCCCTCCGCTATAGTTTTGGTAGCCATCTCTTTGGAGTTACTGTGGACAAAGTTTGCCTTGGTTTTATTTTATGTCCTAGAGGGCAAAGACACCGGCTGTAAAATGTTTTGCTAGGTCAAATCATCTGATTTTTTAAGAGCGCTGATGAAATGCCATTCCTTGCTCTACATCCTTCTGTGATACATGTAGTTGAGCTACAGGAACATGGGATGAGCCACCTGTTCTCCTTGGAAAAGGTTGCAGGGCCTGACAAAACACACTAGTGGAAAGATGAAGGCATAGCAAGAAAAACTGTTCCTTTAAGATTTAAATGCTGATCCAATGATGAAACATACCCTTCCTGCTGGGCTGCACACTCGTTTGTCTCCTGTCTAGTTGTTGCGGTGACTTAATAACAATAGTGTCCACTCTTAGGCAAAGAGCACATCTGGAATGGATTTTGGTTTCATATGAGTTTCAGAACCTGCCAAGGACAACCAGCCCCGCTCACCTCCCACGTGGACATAAGCCTGTGCTGATGAAGGTGGTGGAACTGCACCACGTTAAAATGGTTACGGGGGAAGCAAAGAGCTCTGTCTAATTGTTTTTCTACTTAACACATTATTCTTTTTCTCATTTCTGGCTACAAAATGGCATCATAGAGCTTCATGTTTATGACCTCTTATGTGATACTAGATCAAGCACATTTTCTGAGTCAATAGTTTTTAGTTGCTTTTTTGTCTATCAGAAGACTCTCAGCAATTTTTTAAAAAGTTTGCACAATACAAACTTTTATGAGTTAAATTAAGCTATTTGCTAGCTCAGATTGACATAAAGTAGGTTGATCTCAATTGATGTGAATTATCTTAATTCTCTTGTGCTCGTTCAGATCAGCTGAGGGTCTAGATTAAAACTGGCCTCAGTGTATCCAAAAATACAAAACTGATTGAGCATTGAAGTCCCAAGGAGAAACATAACCTAGTTCAAACCCTCTTATGCCATCTGCAGAAATTAAACAATCCAAAAGTTAGTTATCATTGGGGGGGGGGGGGGGGGAAGTTTTCAATATGAGCATGTTGAGTGAGGAGTTTCCATTTTTACATTGTCCCTTGCTCACAGTGAAACTGAGCTAATAAGCTTGCAAGTCGAATAACAGGAATGAGACGCTGAGACCATACAACGCAAGAAAGAGCACAGGTTCCACATCAACAGAAGGAAAAACTTTTTCCTTGGAAGGGTGGCAGAGCCCTGGCACAGTCTGCCCAGGGAGGTGATGGAGTCTCCTTCCCTGGAGACATTCAAAACCTGCCTGGATGCGTTCCTGTGTGACCTGCTCTGGGTGGTCCTGCTCTGGCAGGGGGGTTGGATTGGGTGATCTTTTGAGGTCCCTTCCAACCCCTGACATTCTGTGATTCTGTGATAGAATTTACTCTCATTTATTCTTTCACCAAAAGGACACTCACCATGAAAGAAATTGGAAGATTTATGGTCAGAAGTTGCATGTATAGGCCTTCCCAGAAATAGTCCTTGAGAACATGTAACTTGAAGGCCTCTGAGCCATACATAAATATGATTTATATTTATTTGTTCAACTCTTGTGTTGGAAGGATGGATGTTGGGCTGTGACATGTTGAATGAAGAGAGGAAACTTTAAAACCCTGGACAAAACTTGTGCTCACACCTTTTACAAGAAATACCCCAGTAAGATTGACGTTTGCATACATTAGGCTTAAAATTGTATCAGTTGTGATAGCCTTAGCTAGCTTAAAGCTTGAGTACTAGAAGACCCAGCAAATTAACCAGAGGTATTTGGAAAATGATCATGTAATTGCCTACTATAAATTCAGACTGGGTATTCCACTAGTTGGCATCTAATCTACTTTTTAACAATAAATGGGCAAAAAGAACCCACTGTGAAAAATAACTCTATTGTATTTACGAACACAGAAATCAGTTCATTAAATGATGCCTTTTCATAACAATGTTGTAAAAAATAATCTCTGACACAAGACTATCATATTGTCTCATGCTACCGAATTGTATGGCCCAGAAAATGCGAGATATGACATATTATATTTCATTATAACGGAGCATTATTCCTCACAATATGTGATCATAGGTTGCAAGACTAAAATAATAGCCCATTAAAAGTCAAGCTAGAATTACTCTGTTATGCATAATGACCCTCCTATTCCCTAGGGGACTGATAGATGTCTAAGCTCTTTGTAAGCAGTTTCTCACTGTAGTTGCATCCATGCATATCTGGCTTCACTTAATTTCTTATTGATGGAGTTCAATGAATAATCCCTAGTTAGGGTTGGCGCCTGTCCTAGTTTAAAGTCCTGGTGACTACCAGGGGAGGTCTGCCAAGTAAAGACAAGATAAGCTCCATGAAGATGACTGTTGAAAACAGACTTGTGTTTGTGTTAGGGGAATATCTGGAGGTCACAGCTGAAAGGAGTTGCCATTCTGCGAGCAGCTGACACCGATAGACCAGTGTCACCACAACATTTGCTTCATAATTATCCAGACAGATTTTTTTTATTTTCCTCTCCATATTTAGATTGGAAATGATCTTTAAGATCATCCAGTTCAACTGTTAGCCCAGCACTGCCAAGCCCACCACTAGACCATGTCCCTAAGCACCACATTTACATGTCTTTCAAATCCCCCCAGGGATGACGACTCAAGCACTTAAGCGGAGAAGCGAAGGTATGAGGCGATTAAAGCTGTGATTTGACTTTCCCTGACTTTAGCGTCCCCCCAGCCCCCGCCAGAGTCAGTCTGTCTCATCCCCGCGGGGTTCAGGGCAGTTCACCTGCAGGCAGCCCCGCTGCCCCACGCGGGATCGCCCGGTTCTGCCCTCTGGCTACAAAGCGAGCCAAGGCTTTTGTTTGCATCAGTAATTCAGCAAAGGCAGCGCAGATAAGTAGTCCGCAGCAGCTGCGGATGAAGCCTGTATGTCTATATTATATGAACTTCAGAAGCTTAACTTTGGGTTAAACTCGGTGTGGTGCCTCTGACTGAGGAGGTGGCTTGGGGGCTGTCTGAAGAACCAGTAATTTTTCAGCCCTTTTTGCCCCATTAGAGTTCAGTTCTCGTGTGAGGATCCTCTAGTTCATGCAAAACAATGTGGCTCTACATCAAAAATGGGCATGACCAGGAGATTTGCTTAAAAGCTGTGCAACATTTCTGAATCAAAGTGCTGCCTTCTGTGTCACCGGTTTGGACTCGGTCACCTAACTGTTGCTTGTCTAAAGTTAACTGAGAGAAATCCCAAATAGGTGACTGGTTTTAGTCCACAAGGGATTTGTGGCAAAGCTGGAATTTAATAGTTGCAGATCTTCTAAATCACAGCCCAGGCTCTGAGAGCATACGTGACTGTATTAAACTGATTGTATGAAGTGACAGATGTCTCGTAGAATGAAAGACTTTGAGTTCGGTGTGATTTATATCGACCTCAAGAAAGTTAATTATAGGGCTGAAGGTAATAGCTTGAACTCCAGTGTAGTGGGAGTTTGAGTGGCAGATGTAAGTGAAATAAGTGGAACATGTTGATAGCGGACATTTCTCAGCCAAGATACTCTTCAGCTGTTTAGCGATAGGCCTTGGTGTGAGCAGGAGAGTTGGAAGAGATGTCCAAGAGAGCTGGAAATCCTCCACGGGGCTGTTTTCCTTCTTGTGAAAAGAAATACCATCCTCCGGCTAGTGTGCTGAGCTGTGAATACGCAGCAGGAATACACGAGTCAGCGCACAAGGCTTGCAGTAATGGTCCTGGGGTCTTTACTTATCCCAAAACACACTCCTGAGTGTGAGACTGGCTGCTGCTTTCCCTGGCACTGGTGTGCTTTACTACCATAAGAAAGCAGCCGTAAACCACTGACCGGCCAGAGGGGACAAATATCAGGGTGGAGGGAGCAGTGGCTGGGCAGGAAAGCAGCTGGAGTGGTGCCCGTGGGCCAGCTGCCTGGGAGCTCCCTGCTGCCGGCTCCGCTGGGGGGCTGCAGGCGAGGGAGGAGGGGGCACCAACTGTGTCCCCAGTTGCAGGGGTTGTCTCCCGTCTGTGTTGTGCGAATTCACGGGCTGCTTTGCTTATGTCAGCTACACAGGTCAGCTTTTACTGTTACCATTATGATACAAACTTCGGAGCTTCCAAACCCCCTCGCTTTCTAACGCTCATCACCGAGGGGGGAGGCTGGGTAAGGATTCCAGCATGAAAACTCACTAACAACAGGGGGTTATCAAGCAGCCATTCTGTACTGCAGCTCCGGGCAGCACTGGGGATGTTCCACCACGAGTGCTCCAACGAGCTAGCAAAACCCATCAGTCCATACACACAAAAATCACACATATTCATCACAGTTCCTGAGAAGGGCCGTCTTATGGTCATGAGTTCCTGTAGTTCATTCACATAGTCCAAGCCTGCGCAGTAGATTTAAGGTTAGGGTCTTTTCACCCTCTGGTGGTTGCTCATAGTCTTCCTCCCTAGTTGAATCCTCCTTCTTGAGGACAAGCCTGGGCCCCTTTTCTGGTGCAACCTCTTGTACAAGCAGTGGTGTAGGTGTTTGCTGGGCACCTCCTTAAGTCTGGCATGTGTAGATGGCTTTGGCTCCTTGATGTCCCCTTGATATCTGGAGCTTTGTCTCCTTGGTGTCAGGCAAGATGTTACCTATTTATCAACCTTGCTCAGCAAATAGCTAAAACCATCCTTGTGGGGGAAGGAAAACTCAGGAAAACAGAGACACAAGCAAAACCAAACAAAAATATGGGAGTAAAGCTTTTCTGTATCACAGCAAGGCCTTAGTCAGGGGTGGTCAGGGTTGAGCTCTTTCAATTATTTGATTAGAAATGAAGTGGAAAATGAAAATACAAATAACAAAGGTGTGTGTGCACCTGCCTATGCTAGCAGGGCTCGGCTGTGGCAGGTTCGTTCCACGGATATGAGATCTCATGGAACAAATGATTTGATGTCCATTTCTTCTCATCTGCATCAAAGGACCCGCAAGTGCAGAGAAAACGAGATAAAACTGGTGATAACCAGCTTTCCCAAAGCCTTCCAGGCTTCCCAGAAGGTTTCAAAGGCCCCACGGATCGTTTTGGAGGTGCTGGGTTTTCTGTACTGCTCTGTCTGGGCTGGGGAAATACCAGTTGGCCTGAAAGTCTGCAGGAGAAATTGCTGTCAAAGAGAATCAACGTCTGAATTAGTACTCTAAGGAGGAAGAAGAGAAAAAGAAATGGGGAGTGGGGTGGGGCTGGGGCACAGTAATCCAGAGGAAGACACTTTTTGCCAGCAGGAACCAGCAGTGTAGCTGGAGGCGAGCACTGGCCGCAGTGTATCGAGCTGGTGTAAAATTTATTTGTGCCGTGGCCGTTGCCTTGGTTCTGCAGTGAGCTCCATGCACGTGGACCTCTGCTGGATGCAGAATGTTCTTTTTTTTTTTTTTAATTAAATAATTGATTGAACAGCGACGTTTCACAGGAACGGAAAATCTGCTAAAGTAGGTTGAAATCAGCAAAGAGATTAGTAAAAAAAAGTAAAAAAAAAAAAAGGCCTATAACTCCAAACCATTGGATTTTAACATTATCAGAATGAAATGTTTCAGGCTTTGATATTTTGAAGTGCTTCATCTCAATCCTTAATAAATCACTTTTTATGTGGAAGTGACAATTTCCATATTAAATATACATTTACAAACAGAGGGGGTTTTAATAGTTACATAGCACCAATCTGAATGAAAACGAAGCGGAACTGCAATTTCAGAATCTTTGTTTCATCGGTACTTTTTAGAAAACTTAGTTTTAATTTAACATGAATTTCCCCCCTCCTATTTTTATTTAGTTTGGATATATCCGAAAAGCCTGATAGGGCTAAGATTGTTCAAGCCCGTTGTTCCTTTTTTACGGATACTGAGCTGCTACAAACTTCGAATGAGCTGTTCGAAGGGAAGGGCTCCCGGCCAGTGCCACAAAGGCCTCCTGCGGACGAGGGGTAGGGTAGACTGGAAATACTGTTATTAGCTGCTTATATCCAAGACCGGTGTCCACTTCTAAAACGGCTGGCTTGTAGCAGAAGAGTCAGAAAAGGTGTTTTTCTCCATGTTCTTCTAGTTAGGCTGCAATTTTAGTTTGTACTACAAGTTCTGTATCTGCCTGAAGGCAGAGGCGTCAGGTGAGAAAAAATGACCAAGGTTTAAAAATCACCTAACAGCAGGCTGATACCCTAGCTCTGTTCTCACAATGCGAAGGGATAAAAAAGGCAGGGAAAAAAATGATTCCAGATAGATTGTGTACGTCCTGGAGTGACCTTGCTGTTCACAGAAAACATTCAGACAAATGGGTAGTTGGCCTATATGATTTTATCTTTTAAAGGATTTCTTCCCCATTTCTAATATGAGCCAGGGTACAATAGATGCTCGAGCTTTTCTTTTTTGCCCCATATTAATCCCGCTTTTCATTTATTTCTGGCTTCTGGGTGTTAAAAGGGAGGATTTGTTCCCTGAACCTTCCTCAATTCCACTGGGAGTCGTAGTGAATCTCTTTTGTTTTGCAGGTACCGGGTAACTTCTTTCTACAACAATGGGGTTTTCTGTTCCATTCATCTCATGATGTGGCCACTTATCTCTGCCAGCATTTGTCTTTGCATCACATACCTTTCTATGCCTGAGAACTAGCTGTTCATTCACACTTTTCTCGTCACCATGGAAACCTGGAAATGGGAGATAAAGTTTGCTAATTCACTCGAACTGGTTACAGCGGCTCGCTGCGTTTTTGCATCATGTGGATTTATATGACCGTAAGAAGAACAACAAGGGCAAATTCCCTTCACGCGAACTGCGCATCTTCTCGGGCGTTATCACCCTTGTAATACTGGAAATCGGGTCTGGCGGGTTCCAGAGCCTTCTCCTTCAGCAACGCAGCTTCTTTCTCTCCTCAGTGTAATCCTTATTTTCCCCCTTTTCCTTCATTTTTCTGTGGTACAAAGAAAGGTTGGCAGTTCCATGCAGGCACACTCCAGATGAACATGGTTTAGTTACTAAAGCAACCCTGCTGGTAAGCCAGAACAGAGCCATGTCTTTTCACCGTTAGAATGCTAACTGCGGAATGTCACGCCAGTTTAGCTCAAAACAGATTTCTTGTGTGAGGGTGATGCGTTGCCAGCTGACCTCGGATTATTCTGCTTTGACAGCCCCATACTTGCACATTCCCAAGCCTCCTCCCTTTGGAGCTCCTGGCTGCCTTAGGAACAGGAGTGCTGTATCCTGGCTGCAGGTGGTGTTAGCAGGTCAGAAAGCTGGGAGAAAAGTATCAGAAGGAAAAAAAAAAAAAAGTTTTATTCTTGCAAGGAGGGACTGCCTTCAGAGGGATGGCTGTAGAGGGATCAGCACGGACCTGCCAGCTGCGGGAAGCTCACTCCTAAGGAGATCAATTTTAAGAGGAGAAGGACAATTAGGATAATCTGATCTGACCCTGGCTTGTGTTGGGCAGAAGGACAATAGCAAGAAGGAAGCTGAGGATGAGCACAAAGCACCTCTGCTACCACAGGGAAAATCTCTGCAAGAGCAGGATAGGATTTCTGCTACCTAAGGCAGAAAATACTCTGGTGAAAGGGATTTGCCTGGTACACGGTGGAGTCGTTTGAATCTGCAAACCTCCTGTTTTGTTCAGTCCCTTCCATTGGGGTTTCTGATCTCTCAGGTCTGAGTGAGTCTTTTTTCCAAACGTCTATTTTCTTTTTAAGTCAATCTACTTATAAGTCTATCCCTTTCAACTTCTTTTTCTAATCTAGCCTGTTTGGCCGCAAGAGCTGTTCCCAAGTGCCCAGGTACCGGAGTTCCCTGAGAGGTGACATAACGGTGCACTTAGGTTTGTGAATAGCTGTTTAGATTGCTAAAGCCCCGAAGGCTCCTGTCTGAGAAAAATACAGTGCTTTTCCCTCTGTTCTGCAGTATTTTCTGTTTACGGCTTATGGAGATTTGTATTTTTAGCCAGTGCAAAAAAACCCCCGAGAACTCTAAGATTCCATGACACTATTATAAATAATTAAAAGCTGGTGAAGGAGGAGAGTGTTAATACGCTAAGAAAGTTTTGCAACAGTTCTGATATATTTTCTTGACTTGCCCTACTATGTCAGAAAAGCTACTTCTGAACAGCAGATGGTCTCAGGCCAGGAAATTACTAACAGAGTGGAACAAGTTGAATTACAATCGGTTATTTCTTGCCAGGTTTCTAATCTCAGCCCTGCGAGGTGTTAAGTGCCCTCGGCTCCTGATGAAATGAGGGTTGATGGCATTCAGCACTCAGCTGGATTTGGTACTGCATACATAATATAATTTTTCTATTTCAGAAATGCAATTTCTGATACAGGCTTTTAGACTGCACATTAAAACTAAGAGTGCAAAGGCAGGTGGTGCTGAAGAAGAGGCCTGTTGCATCCGTGAAGCTGAAATATTTTAAGCAGGCTATTTGTTTTTCCTGCATACAGACATAAGCACGCCACCATAGCACAACCAACAGCAATGTACAGGCGTTTTGTCACACAGCTGAGCGTAGCTATGGTAGAAGCGTGTAGGGGGACAAACAGGTTTGCACAAATGGGGTACAGGAACATGGATCTGTGCAAGCAATATATCCTGCATAGTAAGAACAGGGGAAGGACAGCAGGGAGAAAAGATACCTGGTGGTGCCAGAATGATGCTGCAGGGCCGGGAGGGAAGATGTTTGGCTAAACCAGAGCAAGTCCTGGTCCTAAAAAAAAAAAAGATAAACTATGTCAGGAGCAGACAAAATCCCTGCCCTTCTTTTTTGGGGAGGGAGAGGAGAACATGAAACAATAAAGGTAGGCAAGTAAAAATGGGGGAAAAGTTCCCCAGTTCTGAAACCTGATCAACAGCTCTGGGGACCAGGACTCGGAAGGACCGCAGCCGTCAGTGCTCAGTACCTGGCATCAGCTACCCGGTGCTATACGCAGAGTCCAGGGTGAGACCGTCAAGGAGTAACCGCTTCAGTGTGTGTTGGTAAGGATGAGAGCCAACCATTGATGACGTTTGTTAATGAATGTCTGTTAAGCAAAGCTCAGCTTTGAAGTTCGAAAGTGGCCTCCTTTACCAGCCTTCTGAACAGTCTTGTCCACACCACGTATGTGCAGATCGTTACACACAGGTACACAACACACACACAACCTTTAAAAAAAAAATGTACACATGTGCACACAATATACATAGAGATATATCCACCATTGAAATCCAGGCCTCACAAGACCCATTCCCTTTTCAGTAACTCTAGGAAAACCCCAAGACAACCTACTTAACAATTTTGAATTGTGTTGCTCTTGGACAGGTCCCCGCTCTGAGAGGCGAGACCTGCCCTCACCCACCGCTCTGGGGCACCAGGTCAGTCTCGGCGCTTGGAGCTCTGCCTGTTGGAAAAGGAGCTGCACCCCCCCTTGCTGGGGTCTGCCCGGTGCCCCCCTCGCTCCCAGTGTCTCCTGGGTGCTCTGGCAGCGATCTGGAGAGGGAGTTCAGGCTTGTCTCGTTCAAAGAACCTTTTGGTGAAAGAATACAAAGCCCTTGTGTGCAATTTCTGTTCGGGGGAACTCAACAGCCACTCTGAAAGCTGTGAGGACTGGGACAATAGCACGTTTAATCAGCTGTGAATCTCTGCGTGTGCATTTTTAAGTCTTTCATTTGCTGTTCCTTCATCCAGATGCAGGTTCCTGTATTTGTTGGTTGTTTTTTTTTCCTGTTTGCCCTACTAGAAGAAAGTAAATATAATAACCTATGTACAGGGGCTGGGTTTCACTCCTGTGTCGGTCACCTTGAGAAGGGGTGCTTTGATAAGCAAAGAATTCTACACACTTTTTTTTCCCCCCACATGAGTGAGGTATATTCCAAACTCAAGATCTTGGGATTTCTTATGAGAAGAAATCACAACTGCACTTGCAGGAGCCTCTTGCTGTTAAATAGTCGGGTGCTTCTGTCTCTGACATATCACAGGCATGAACTTTGTGATAAATGTGGAATTACCCTGACTCCTTGAATGAATCAAGTATGAATTAGTTGATTCTGAAGATCAGAACTGGAGTTTTATATTACTGGAGACACTTCATAAGAGCTAGAAATCCCTAGCTCTGCTCTACTGACTTTCAAAGTGAATGATGTTAGCTAGGAACAAGGCATTTGTTCCATTTTCACTTTCTCCTTTCTCTCCCTTTGCTTTTATTTTCTCTTTCAAGATGTCCAGAGATGTCGTATTTCAAGAACAACTTCAAATTAATTCCCTACTTTATTTCTTGTCTGCTTTCAAATGTAGCTGAACCCTCACCTTTACTCAAATTATCCTTGTACAAAGCAAGCTATTAGTGTGATTTGCATTGACCATCAGTGGTAACCATGGGAGAGTTATAGTGGTTTTCCTTTCAGACACTGGGAAACAAGGCAAGTGTGTGCAGATGTCTCGGGGAATACTCTTCACACCTTTCCCTCCCCATGCCCACAAGGTGCGGTGGTTGTTGGGAGAAGTGACGTTAAAACACACGTTGTCCTCTCGCTGGAGGAGGCGCACATGTCACAGTGCTTCAGGATATGAATTTGGAGAATATCTCTTTCTGCTGGATGCTGTGTCCTGCCGTGTGGACCCTGAAGGGCTCAAGGGCTGTGGCTTGGGGGTCTCTGCAGTGGTGGCCAACAGCAGAATTGCAGGGAGGAGCGCAGGACCCACACCAGCACACGGCGCTGCTTTCCCAGGGTGTTGCTGTGCCCTTGGCTCGGCTCGGGCGGTCCCTGGCGTGTGTAGAAGGCGCTATGATGTTCCTGGTCAGCCTCCAAGCCCACAGCATCTCACTCTGAAGTGGAGCTACAGCGTGGCGAGTGAGACGGGGCGCACCGCGGCACGGCCGTACGGAGAGAGAAGGGAACGGGGCGGCAGTGTGCGATGCTCCGTGGCCGCAGCAGCTGCGGCAGCAGAGTCGTAGTTGTGGTTGGATTTAGCAAAGTGCTGCTTCACCACAGGACACTTTGTAAGAACCTGAGCAAGGTCATCACGGTATAAATGCAGAGAGAGCCCAATACCTCGTGTGCAACAACCTCCAGTGGTGGAGCCTGTAGAAAGAAGCACAGGAAAAGAGCGGAACAGAAAGCTGAAAAAGAGATGCCGCTCGGTATGCCTTGGCAGAGTGAGGTGTGTGCTGCTTTTCTTGAAACATCCAGCTATTTCAGACTTAATTCTTCAAATAATAATTGCCTTCTGTTTGGCTGAATGCCACCCGGAATGTAAATAACGCTTGCTTCAGGGAAGCGCTCCTCACCGGGAGCGCTGGCCCTCTTCAAGATGAAATGCCGTTTCATTTCGTTGGCCCACTTTTATTCCTTGCAGGCACCTTCCTGTAGCTAATGCTGATGGCTGGTGTCTGGAGAATCTGATATGGCACCAGAGCTCCTATTTTAGGAAACAGATTTGCCAGGGGATATTGCTGTTAATTGACATCCTATTTCTCATCTTCTCTCCTTTCGAAGGTTATTGAAAAGTGTGGGAAATTCACCTTTAGAATCATATAGGTTGGCTTATATTGGAGCGATAAGAAGTTTCAGATGAAGCTTTTGGCCCTCTGTAACCAAGGGGCTATTTTCTTTTAATAAAGTAAAGGTCTGCCTGCTGCAGTGACATTGCTCATCTCTCTGTGTTACATTCAGCAACCTGGAGTTTTTAAAAATTGAGGATTTATCCTTCACTGGTACAAACAAAAAAATAGCTTCAACTTCTTCTGGATGTCTTTATTTTGCTGTACAGTTTAAGCTGATACTCACAGGCTAGTTGGTCAATACTAATCAGGTGACTTTTCTCATTTTGGTCTGAGATATATATCTATTTTTTCCTTTAAATATTCTTTTTTTCCCTGGGTTAATTTTAGTTAATGTTAGGGGCAGATTTAATATCACTGCCTCTACTATATTATGCCATATAAGAGGAATAATTTTTAAATGAAATCTTTTATCCTCCGCACTATTACTCATATCCAGTTATTCATGACCAAACTTTGGTTTCTTTTGTTACTTTAATCAATTTTTTTACATTGGGAGTTAGGAAAAACTGTGAGAAAGATAAAGGACCCATAGGAAACAATGCCCAGGGCCATCCTGACTCTAATGAGGTAGGCTTTCTGATGTGGCACCTTTGCGTATGCTGAAATCTTGATAAATGTGTTCCCCTGCGTTTCTGTTCCCTAACAGGATGTTCAGAGGGCTCCGTTAGCCACCCCCTTGTGAGCAGATTGGGGGGGCTGCCTGAACCATAGAAAACTGTAGGCGGGAAGAGGGCTCAGGAGTGTGCTGTCCTGTCTCCTGCTCCAAGGAAAGCCAACTCCCATGTTAGAGGAAGGCGGAGGCCTTCTCAAGCCCAGTTTGAAGTATCTCCAGAAAGAGAGATCCCAGAGCCTCTTTGGGCAACTGTTCAGGGTATCTTTCCTTATATCCAGTTGGGGTTTTTCTTGCAGCAGTTCGTATTCATTGCCTGTCACCACCTCTGAGGGGAGCCTGGCCGTGCTTTCTCTTATAACCCCCCACCCGTGGAAGATGGCAATGAGGTCCCCTCTTCTCCTGCTCTTCCCCAGGCTCTGCAAACCCAGCTTTCTCATGCTCACCACTTCAGTCATTTCGTGTGCTCCATCCCCTGACCATCACTGTGGCCTCCACTGGGCTCTCTCCAGTTTGCCAACTGCTCTTTGGTCCCTAGCAGACCCGAGGCTGGACACAGCGCTCCACATCCCCCCGTAAGAGGTGTTGAACAGAGTGGAAGCGTTTCTTCCTGTGCTCTGCTGGCTGCTCTCTTGCTGATGCAGCCCAAGGGGCAGTTGGCCTTTGCTGCTGTCTGCTGAGGGACCTGCTGCCCACCAGCACCATCAGGCCCAGTTCTGCAGAGCTGCTGCTTCTCCAGGCAGCCCAGCCTGTCCTGTTGGGTGGGGTTACGGCAACTCAGGTGTGGGACTGGGCACGTGTGTCCCTGCCAGCCCTTCTCTGCAGCCTGTCCTGGTCCCTGTCCTCCTGCTCCACCATGCTGGGGGCATGTGTGACCTTGCTGAAGGGGCATGCTGTCCCATTGTCTAAGCTTTTGAAGAAGACCTTAAGTCATAAAAATATTTAAATACTAAAATATGATGATACTTAGAAGTCTAGTTTTGAAAGCAGTGGCCCTCACATCTGTCTGTCATTGCAGATCAGGCAGTGGACCAACTGTGGCTAACTTCTCGATATACCAAGCTTTAAGAACTGTGAAACTTTCAAAGTAAAAGGTAATGATTTGAGTGGGATTTTTCCTTACCTCTTATCTACACTTTATTATAAACCTCTAGGCTCCCAAAGCAAGGCAACATATTACTTAACTTTCAACAGCAGTCAGAAAAAAATATATTGTCTTTCATTAACTTTTTAAAGCTTACTGATAGTGCGGCGTTGCCGCAGCAGATTGTAAATGATGTATGAATTGAAAAATTCATGCCCACCTGGTGCACAGGGAGAACGCGGACCGGGCTCTGTAGTCGAGGTGGTGCTGTTTGCTGTGATGCTGAACTTCCTTGCACAGCAGGAGGAGACTGTTGAGCTGTGACTGCTCTTCCTCAAGCGGATCGCTCAGCTCTGCCTAGGAAACACTGGAACACACTACAGTGCCCTGCCTGGGGTTGCCTCGGCTGCTCGTACGCCTAGGCTGAAAATGTTTGTACTTATGCACATGTGTAAAAAGGCAAAAATGTCACTTAGAAATATTAATCCACTGAGTAGTTAGAAGGTATTATTTTTGGTCATGGTAATGGGAAGAGGAACAGCACACACCTTAACATGGTTCGAGCTCTCAAGGTCAAGGAGGACTTCTCCACGAAGCCCTGTTGACACAGCACGGGTGCTGTGTGCAGGGATGGTTAGTAGCTCTTCCCCTCACTGCTGTGGATGCAGGGGAGCAGCTTGATGGTCATCGGTCCTGTTACTCACCTTTCTCAACAGGTCCCTGCGTCCTGGAGGACTTGTGGAAGGAGGTCAGCATGCAGAGGGAAGAGCAGCTCAGTGTCTCTGTTGATGGCAGAACTTGCCTGTTGCTCAGCTTTAACCCCACCATCTCCTGCCCACTTTAAACACCTTTTTTCTTGACCTAATCGAAACCTTAACTTATTCTCCATTATCGACCATTTTCTCAACACTTGACTTTATGTGCTTAAGAGTAATAGAAATTGGCTGTATCCAAACACAATAATCAAACCAGCTCATTCCTGCAGGCCCTCTGGGGTCACCACCCTCAGCACCTTCTTCAGCCCCTCCTAGACATCATGTTGGTAAGCATCTTCTGCCCATTTGGAGCCTTCTTAGAGGATAGTAGGGAGGGAAAATGCTTCACAGACCAGGTTCAGAAAATACTCTGCTAATTAATCTGCACTTGAATCTGTAATGAACTTGTTAGCTTGAGATTATATAGAGGTGTGATGGCCAGCTTTCTATGGGCATAGGTGTGCGGTGGTGAGGAGACCTGGTGAGTGCTCCGAGATGCACAAAGCACGGGGCCGGACCTGACCGATGCACAGCTCAGCCCTTTCGGCTGCTTGATGTCCTTGGAGAAGAGCTGTCCTGCTGGGGGGTGGTCCATGGCTGTGGGAGCGAGCTATGCCTGTGCAGTCACCTCTGTCTCGGCACAGAGAGGGCAGGGCTGGTTTGGGGAACCTCCAATGAGTCATTTGTTTAAGTTACTGCTTCAACCACGGCCAGTGCAGTAGGATTTTGTGGTCTGGGTGCTCACTGTCGGGGGGACGCAGGTGCCATCGCGGGCAATTGCCTTGTCACAGCTGAGGCAGAGTGCTCGGCCCTGGGTGTCAATAAACCCATCGTGTCGCACGTGCCACTTGTGTTGCCACGATGAAGGCTCTCCGTTGGTTCACCCTCGGGAAGTAAAAGCAATGGGGCTTTTTTGACATACCTATAATCTTGCAAAAACACTGGCCAGCCCTAACTTTGTGGTGGGCATTGAAGAAGGGAACACTTTATCCACAGTATGGGGTAGGGGTTTCTCCCCTTACGGCAAATGAATCGTGCTACTGCGTAATAACAGGAGAAGAAAAGTGATGTTTTGCGTGTAGAAGGCAAAAATGTGGATATGCGTAAAAGTAGCCATTTCTACTAGTAATTTTTAAAACGTCCCCCATAGCAAGATAATATTTTGCCAAAGGTCTTCCCTTTCTTACTGCAGCACATCTGAAGTTGGACAAACAACTTCAGTTTCCTCTTACTCTTCCTGCTGACTTGTTTTAATTTGAATGAACCAAACTACACATTCAACATGCTAAATTATGTGCTGCTATTTCTTTCTGTAAGTAATTGCAATGAATGGAGCAAGAGTATTTGACAAATTGCCTTTCATAGGTTCCAGATCAATAGATACATGCGTGTGTGAAAAATTTAAATTAAACTCATGAAGGAAGTCCAAATTAATTAGGTTTATATCAAAGGCCACACTAATTTCTACTGGCATCACGGGAGCAACTTCAGTGCTTTATTCAGTAACAGGCTAACTGAAGCATTTTCATTGAAAAAAGCAGTTTCACCGAAATAAAATAATTTCCTGGTAACGTGCTGATTCTGTTAATTTTTCAACAGTATTCTGTTTCGTTGAAATAAAGATGTTTTGTTACCTTTACTTAGTTTAGAATTTCTCAGAGACTTGTGATATTAGTTTGATGCTATTTACTATTATATTTTATTATATTGTTTTGGCATATGTCAAATGTCATGTGTCAAAGCACTGTAATATTGATCTCACAGGAAACCGGAGATTTTTTGTATCTGCATAGTTAAGGATTAAATAGAATACATTTCATAATAAGGATCAAAATATGTTTCTGAACATTGGAACAGTCTGTCAAAAGGAAATCTCATATTCCAGCCTACAGTACTTAATAGCACAGCCTGCCTGGAGTCGTATGAAATACTGAAAATCAACATTATCTGAAAACGTGGGTACCTATTATAGGTGTTGTGAGTAATGAGTCAACACTACACTTTAAATCAACAAAGCTGTCTTTCATTTTGCTTTAGAAAAGGAGAGAAGTTAATTTAAAATACAGAGTAACACAGCTTCTCTGAGAGAAAATGGCAGGTAAATGCATTAGATTAAGTCTCTTAAGGTCCCTTTCCTTCTCGTTTCAGAGCTCCTAAAACAAGAGCTGAAGAGCGAAAGCAGCTTTGCCTCTGGAACAACTCTGCGCTGTGAAGGGGGGACGGATGCTCCAGGTCTGGGACCACAGCACATCTTTTGTTCATCTGCAGAGCTGAGCTTCAGCCAACAGTTGTTTGAGATTCTGTGGGTTTTGAATCCGTATCTTATTTTGGGTTTTGACCCTGAACGTGAGCCAGTACTATCCTGTTCCTGCCCAGTATCCCGGGCATTGCAGAGGAAAATGCGTTCGTGCGAAATCTCCAGGGAAAGCTGAGTTTAGCGATGGATAAGCCTCAGATCAACCCTAACCCTCGATCCGTGGGATGGTGTTGCTGTCTTGGTCCCAACAGCACCCAGAAGGTGGGCTGTGCTCTGCTGTATCCCCAAGGGGTGCGGCTGGGGCGCTGGGCAGTACGGGTGCTTCCTTTCACCCCCCTTCCCTATCGCACACCGCTTTGTGGGCAAACAATGACGTTTCACTGTTTGATTGTAGCAAACCCCTTTGGCGTGGTTACCTTAATTTTGCACTTTGAGATCACAGCAAAGGAACCATCACGAGTCCACTGAGTGGACCGTGACACCCAGCCGCCCCCTTTCTGTGCTTCTTGCTGTTTCCCTTTCAGTGAGTTTCTTATTCAATTTACACCTTCTTACATTATTCTTTAACAGATGCTTTTCTAAACATTATGCTTTAACAGATTATTTCCTGTGTGGTGCTTTATTAAACGTTTTACAAAAATTCAGACAGATCAATCCTCTGAATTCTCCTTGTCTAGAAAAAACAGCTACATTATCAAGGCTTTCCTTGACAATACCATGTTAATCTGGAGCTATATATCTTCAGTAAGCCCAAGATGTGTTTCATCATGGTCTCTTTTTACACTCTCGTGTCTCACTATTTTCTCCAAGACGTGTACCAAAGCCATCCATGCTAATGGGCTTATTGTTACCTGAATTCTTCCCTCACCCCAGCGTGTTGCTCAAGTACTATACCACAGAGCAGGCAGCATCACCTCAGATTTGTTAGATTTATTAAAAACCTTTGCCTGTGGACTGCAATATGGTATTCCATTTCCTTCCCGCTCCTGGTGCGTAGGTTATGTTTTCCCCAGCACAGGCCAAGGCAGCAATTTCAGCTCGCTTAGGCACCAGGTCCTAAAGCCTCTGAGGAAGCAGCAGCCCCGACTGACAGGTTGGCCAGGGTGTAAGGAGGGATCCTTGGCACGGATTGATGGCGGATCTAACCTTGTCTCTGGACTTGAGAGGCCTGGTTGTTGCACTGGGCTATCAGGTCCCACAGTGAAGTTCGATGTCATTGTTCAAGTCTAGACTGAGGGACTGGTGCTCTGGGCAATACCAGCTCTTGAGCTGGATCTTGTCTTTGTTGTTCGGTGCCTGACAGTAGCCGTGTTGTACTGGCTTAACTCCCAGTTCCCTGCCACGTTCAAGTGCCTGAAGAAATCATCTGGCTTGCTTTCTAAAAGCAAATTTGGAAAAGACCTAGGTAATAAAGAATAATTCATCTCATTTTTTTAATTAGCTAAATGAAATTTGTAGTGTCACGTCCTTAAGAACATTTTCTGACAGCTTCTGACAAATTCAGTCAAGTTAATACAGGTATGGCAGTCTTGAACACTCTAAAGAAAACAGGTAATCAGAGAAATTAGTCAGCTTGATGAGATTTTATGCCTCCTACATGCGTGTGACCATACAGCCTGTTGTGGCCACCCAGGACGATTCTGGTGTGGGATGCAATCTTAATTCACCATTAACTTTGCTCGATTGGATTACTTGACTAGATTTTTCTATTGCAAGAGGTACCTTAGCTATGAAATATGGTCATACAAAACACACCTGCTATTTTATGGATGAAAATGCAAGGTAGCTGGTGAGGCTGAGTGGAATTCTTATTCCAGACAGGTCCCGCTTTTAGCCACAGCCTGCTTTGCGGCACGGATGCATTGTGAACTTACAGCAAATTTGTGATATTCTTCACCCTGACGATGTTTTCCTACAAAGACCAGTCACTTGTAAGGTAGTTGGATGTTGGCTCTGTTTGTGCCGGACTGAAACTCTGTTCCACCAGCAGCTCCGCTGCCGCTCCGTTGCCAGAGCCTGGGCTCGTTGTGGAACCTTCCCCGCACACAGGCATCCTGGCTGCACCGCAGTCGCCGACACAGAGCGACGCGCTGCTTAGCTGCAAGTACGCTCACCTCTGGCACCGCTGCCTTTCGAAGGAGTCTTCTCCAGAAGGAAAAGCAAAGGGATGTTCCCTGACTCCTGCAGGGTGCGGGGGTACGGCGGTACCTACAGTCCCGTGGAGAAACAGCCTGTGGCGAACACGCCGGCAGGAGCTGCTCTGGGGGTAAAGGCAGAGCAGCACTTTGCCCAGCAGGCAGCTGACCACAGACCACCTGAGTCAGAGACTGTGCCAGGGCTGTTGTGTTTAACAGCCCTTTGTCGATTTTTATTCTAGGCAGTAATTTTTTTTAACGCAGTTATGGCTTCGGCAGCCGCTGAGCCAGTGAGTTCTGCTGCAATCTAATTATAGAACACGGGAAAGAGGACTGAAAGGGAACATCAAGAGGACATCTGGTCCATCGCTTGCCCCAAGGCAAGAACAACTCCACAATGTCGTTGCTGACAGATGTTTGCCCAACATTTGGATTGAAAAATACGGTCTTTCGTTTGTTTTGAACATGTTACCTGGTAAGTTGACTGGGGTCCTTTCTTTTTGTTATGAAAGTAATGACTAGCCACCCCTCATTGACTGTTCCTGGGCCATTTTAGACTTTACAGGCTGCTATCATATTCTCAGGGTTTAATTTTTTTTTTTCTGAGGTTGAGAAGTTCTAATCTATTTAGTCTTTGCTCATACATATGCATGCAGGATGTGAAAACACTGCTGCAAAGGGCTTGTTTCACTCACTTCAGTAGCTGAGACTAACAGTGATGAAAGCCTACAGCTATCTGGAAAATCATGCAGAGATGGTTGTACCAATGATTCTAGTGCCGTGAACCCAAGGGATTCAGGGTATGCTAGAAAAGAAGTCCAGAACAATAACTGTGGTCTAAAGGGTATATCCTATGTACCTAGAGGGCATGTCTGATTTCTGATAGATTAGCTCCGTGTCACTCTCCAAGCGTACTGCTTTCAGCCCCTGGTGTCAGCATCCACAACTGCATCTGCACCACACCGACACGGGTCTGCCAAGCCAGTCTCTTCTTTCAAGAAAAATCGTGCAGGAGTATTCCTTTTCCTGAACCCCCTGGGAGTCCTTTTATAGCGATGAGGTTGTAAAAGGGAGAGTGTCATTAAAAGGAGAATATCCAAGTTGCTTTCCAAAGGATGTATTTAAGAAGATAACAGAAATGATAATTTAAAAATCCAACTTCTTCAGCTCGATCTGTAACAAATGGGTTCAGCTGATCTTCTAGTTCCTTCAGTTCTACTGCTGTGCCATGCTGCGAGTGGGTACTGCATGGAGCGACTGCTGATCGCTTGGATTTTCAGATTACTGCCAAAAATGACTCAAGCTGTTCCTAATAATTTTCATTAATCTTGGAAACCGGTTTGATACTGGCCAACAGCACAGGCTCTAGATCCATTGACTGAAAAATGTCTGTGAGGAGAGGAGAGCAGGCATTATTTTGTGTCATAAACTCAGGGGGGCTTAGAAAAGAGATTTGAAACACATGAATGAGAATATTTTGGAAATTCTTTCTTATGTCACTGTGAAAAGAACCCTAATATGCAGCTCTCCTTTACACTTGGTTGGATGATGCAATTTCAGTCTGATTTTGTACATTTTAAATATTTCCTGATTTCCATAGCAAAAGAAAGAAAGCGTAATGTTGGTTTTTTATTCATGAGCCACCCAATCTCAATCCTAATCTGTTTAATTCGAAGTGTAATGTTATTGGGGTTTTTTGATTATTTTGAATCACACAGAATAGGGCAAGAACACAAGTCTTGAAGAATCCAGGCAGTCTGTCTTCTGTGGTCCCTTCATGCCCAAGTCAAAGAAGACTACCCCTCGATCAAAGATCACACCAAGGTTGGAAGGACTGGTATGTGTGTTTTAGTACGACAATATTGAAAATTATCTATTGCTGAAAAATGGAAGTGATACCTTGAAGTCACATAAAAGCAGAGAGGAGCAAGAGCGCACTAAATATAAACAAAACTGCCAAAATAAGGAGTGAAAAAATCCCGTGCATCCGGTTTTGTGTAAGAAGCGAGGAAAAAGTAATGGAAGTTAAAAGGAAATAAATAGAGTCCTCAGCTGAGAAAGGCACCTACATTGACGGTATCGCCTGAAGATAACGCTTAACTGTAGGCACCACTTCAAGCCTTCTCACTCTAAGTGTCCCCATAGGTGCGTGGCCCTGGACAGCACACAGCCATGTTAAGCCCTTCGGGGCTTTGCCCAGAATTTACCAACAAAAATAGTTTAAACGGGTATCTTTGAAGCCAAGGATTAACCAGAAATCAAACAAACAAAACTGAAGCGTTTTCAGAGAGATTATGACCCCATGTCTGTGCTAAATGTTGGGTGCGTAGATCTCCGTGTTTTGGGGCAGTGGACTGAGCGGTTTGGGTCATAAAAGCTGTAACACGGTGCTGTGGTTTAACCCCAGCCGGAGACTAAGCACCACTCAGCCACTCACTCACCCCACCCTGCAGTGGGATGGGGAGAAGAGAATTGGAAGGGTAAAAATGAGAATACTCATGTGTTGAGATGAGAACATCTTAATAATGGAAATTTAACCTAATCTACTCTAATATAATATAATTTAATATACTGTCATATAATCTAATATACTATATTATATAGTATAATGATAACAACAACAATAACAATATTGTAATGAAAAGGAAAATAACAAAGAGAGAGAAATAAAACCCAAGAACAACAAGTGATGCCAATGAAAACAGTTGCTCACCACCAGCAGACCACTGCCCAGCCAGACCCCGAGCAGCAGCACACCCGCCCCCCCCCCCCCCGCCAGCCTTCCCCCTGGTTCCATGGCTGAGCACGAGGCCCCGCGGCCTGGGACACCCCTGGGGTGGGTTGGGGTCGGCTGTCCCAGCTGTGCCCCCTCCCCGCTCCTTGTGCACCCCCCCTCTGGCTGGGCAGGGCGAGGGGCAGAGCAGCTGCTTTCAGCACAGATCCAGAGCACCGTGCAAGGCACGACGAAGGAAACTAACTCTGTCCCAGCCAAAACCAGTACACGTGGGAAGGCTGTACTGCACCTGTCCTAGAAGACATTTTCCGACCAGACAGTCAGAGCAAGGCAGAGTATTTACCCCATCTTTTATCTCTGAAATAAGAGGAGTGAGTATCAACTTCACAAGTGTACAGAGCAATGCATGATCTTGCAGGAACTTTCGGTATCAAAGGAAAACATTATTCCGTACTCAGAATACCTCGAGATGTCATGAACTAGACTAAAACCAGCACTTGAGCTCAGTAACTTTGCTTTATCATACAAGTAAGGAAACTGTCATTAATTTCAGTGGGACTTCTACTTCCGAAAGCAACCTAAACCAAAACTGCTCCCAAACACCTTAAGCAATGAGACCTCCTATTCTTACATGTCCGAGCAGCCACGTGGATTTTTGTATTCTGTTAATTTCAGCTGGGTTTTTTCATCTGCCTTTCCTAAGTATCAGTATGAGCTTGAGCTTAGTGCAAAGAATGACCACGTGGTAAACAAATACATTCATGTAAGAACAGAAACAACCCTGTCTCTTACAGTGCCAACATCTTCATGCCATATTTTTTCCATCTGCACACGACTAAAACAGATCAGTGTGCACAGGCAACGAAGGAAATAAAGTATATTTGCTGTCCAAAACCAATATCACAAATCCTAACATGCGCAAAACAATTCTAATTTAATTATGCGAAAAAGGCTTCTAACCTTAATAACAAATGATTATCTCAAGCAGATCTGAATTGGCCTACACAGTGTCAAAATAGTAGTGTCTTCTCTTAACAGGCAAAATGCAAGCTGGGGAAATACAAAACGTGTCTGGTGAATTAATAATCTGTTAGTAGAAATTGCAGACAGAAGCAGGAAGAAGCCATGTAGTTAAAAAAGAAGTTTTCATAGATTAATAACTTCTAGTTTACCCTCTCCCTCTCTGTCTTTCATGATCCCTCTCTCCCCTCCCCCTCCCCCTGCCCTCCTTACCCACTCAGCTTCTCACTAGTTAATTTACTTCCAGAGTTTAATTTTTCTTCTGCTTCTAGACAAACAACGCGTCCAGGGCACAGTCCACGTGCACGTCACCTCCGCCGCGCAGGGACTAGCTGGGGGAAAGCGGGGCAGGCTCTGCGCGTGACGCCGAGGTCCTTCGCTGTACGGACAGACCACCGCTTCCTCGCTTTCCTGCTCCTCCTCCTAGCTGTGGCCTTGCTGCTTCAGGCTCGGAGCATTTTGTGACCCCGCAGTGGGTCTATAACATGCCTGTGGAGTGCAGGACCGTTGTTCTCGTCTCACAGACCAGAGCTGGCAGAGTGACCTGCCTGAAGCCCCGCACCCAGGGACAGCCGGGCTGGGACCGTGAGCATGGCACAGCACCTGGGAAAGGGGAAGGAAAGGCAGGCACGAGTGAGCAGCTGTGTCACTGGGAGACTAGCAAAGGAGGATGGAGACCTTACAAACGATGCAGGACGAGCAGAGCTAGAGACCACGAGAAGGAAATATTTAGGTCGATATAATTTCACGCATCACATTAGTGATAAAATCCTGGAAGCACTGCGGACAAACTGCTGCGCTGAAATGAGACTCTGTTAGTCACGGTTCAGGCTGGCAGGAACTATAAATATTTATTTTCTGAACCCGAAAAAAGCAGGAAGAAATCTCTGTGCTAAACAGGATGGTGAAACGGTCTCCAATCCTTTCTCCTCAAAAACTACACTGAAAAAATTTCTCCTGAAATTTTCAGGTCAACCGGATCCTGCACTCAGGATCCCTGAACAGGCTGGGTTGGGAGAGCTGTCTCTCAGGTACTGACTTTTATTTAATCTATTTAATATTCCCTGGAATACCTGGGAAACTCCACAGCCAGAGACATTTCATTAGGCAGACAGGACGAAGCAAGCAGCCACACACCAGGTGACACGATGTCACCGCTGTTTAATTAATAAACAAGCTGATGTAGGCTGAAGAGAGAGCGGTGAGATAGGGCCAGCCCTAGTCCCAGCCAGCACTGATTAAGGAAAGCAGGGGTCAAAGTGAACTGACCTGGTTTTACTCTTGGGAGAGATTTGACAGAGGTAGCTGCAGTACTTGTAAGACATATGACTTCATCTCTGGGTTTCTACTAAGAGAGGATTGCCAAATTAATGTCTTTTAATAGGATTACTTAGTAAAAATTACAAAGACAGGCACTATTCTCTGCTTTGAGGGTGAATATACAGGTGTTTTCCAAAAAGCGTGAATGTGCCAAACACTGACAGAAGTCGAAAATGGATTGTATGGATTGTCAGGTGAAACCGATGGCAAACAAACGGTACGTTAATACGGATGAGCGTGTAGCCAATGTACAGGGCTGATGAACAAGTAGAAGATGGCAGCGATGCTGAAAAGGTCAGTGCGGCTCGTCACCAACTGGCTCAGCATTAGGTCTGAATTTGATGCCAGAGGTAAAAAAAATGCTTGGGATGCATAAAGGAAATAGAGTAGATGTTTTCTCTCTAGAAAATAAAATTGTGAAAGAAATACTGGATTAGTGAGCTGTGCAAGGCTTTCTTGCAGAAGATGCAAGTAGAAACTCAGACACAGAGATCGAAACATAATTTCTGCCATTTTGGGGACAGATCCCATGAATTAAGAGTTCAGATTGTGACTGAGGTCCAGGAAAGTGCCTGTCAAACTCCCCTCGGATGTGAACCCTTTCCGAGAGGAGATTCCAAGCAGAAAAGAAACAAGAGGTTGAATTAATGAGTAAGAAAAAAATCACATCCAAGTGTTACTACAGGTCCCCCAACACAATGCACAGCCTAGGGAGGGAATTTGTGTTAAGAGGTACCCATAAAGAAGGCAAAGGGGTTGTAATTCATCTGAATTGTTTCATCATTACAGGGAAAGCACAGATAAAATAAAAATTTAAAAAAGAAAAGACAAGACAAGAGAAGACAAGGCTATACTTCCTGTATAGACTATTTTGGTTGGGTCTGCCCAGAGACTTTTAACAACGATTACACCTTTAGGAGCAGGGCTGCTGTTTGGTGGGATCAGTGGCCCTTTGTCCGGAAGTGGCTGATGAACAGCACTCCAGTGTGCCACGGAATAGTAAAACTGGTAATAAATAAGTTGCCGATTTCCTCTAGAGGCTGATGACTCTTATCTGGTACCATATGAACAGACCAGCACGGTCCAGGAGGAACCCCAGAGATCGTGCATGTCTCAAGCTGATCTCAAACTCAGTGGACATCTCCAACCATTGGCGTACTTCAAGCTAAGTCCATCAGGAAGGCTAGGCGAGGAACTGCCCTGAGTTGAGGACAGCACTTCTCTGTGGTTATCAGCAGCAATGTCCTTCCGTTTGTGTGGATACCCCAGCCTGTCCTGTCCGGGACCTGAAAGGAGATCCATTAGGCTACCATCCAACACCCTGTAAGACACCCACTCTCAAGAAAGAAGTAACATAAGCTCATCTAACTGAACACATGCCAAAAGTTTATTGATGTGGAAGGCTTTTTTCCCTTCAACTTCCTTAGATGTCTAGAAGCCTGCTGTTTGCTCTTCTGTCCAAGGAGCTGTGTTCTTGACTGGCACGTGTACATCAGCGTCCCTCTCACACCTCCTCCTGGGTGCATTCATGAACGAGGTACTTGTTCTCATTCTCTGTGCTGAACAGCGCAGGAGGTGGGTTGTGAACACAGTCCCTTGTGTAGCAGGTGGGAGAAAAATCAGAAGGAGGTGCTTTTCTTAAATTGCATAATGGAATGGTGGAAGTCACCAGTGCTGCTCATCAGGGAGTGAAATGTTTACAGGGCCCAAAACAGGGAGGATATATCTGTAGAACCTGGGGGACAGCAGCAACAGGAGCTGTAAGGAGAACAGACCAGGAGGGAAATAAATAGTTGACTGCCATTCATCTAAATTCTTATTCTTTTTCTTACTGGAGGAGATGCTGGTGATCATTGTGTCTCCATTTGGACATAACACAGGTCACAGGAGTATCACCCAGCAGCTACTCTATAAAGCTACGTCTGCAGAGGAAATTTGGTCTTGATTTAAGACAGGAACAAATGTGACTGCAGGCCAGTTTGTACCAGCTTCATGAGATCAGGCTCATAATGTCATGACTTGTAGCAATGTGACCTTTTTGGAAACCATTTGTTCTTGGAGGTTAAAATGAATATATCTTCTTGTTCTTTGCTTGAACAGTTCCTCAAAACTGCCCTGAAAATCCCCAGCAAGATAGTGTCAAGTTCATCACTTACTAAAAAATTTCCTTCATAGAATTTCTACAAGCAAGAAAGTAACCTGTTATATTCAGAGACATCTTATTTATAAAACAAGTATCACTTGGAAGGACCTGGAAGATACAAAATACTGAACTATTTTGGTCTAACCCATACTGAAGCAGCTTTTTTTTTTTTTTTTTTCCATTGGATTGAAATGAGGGGAAGGCGTGGTTGGAGTGGGGGATTCAGGGCATATAAGTATCAGTGGACATGGAGGATGTGCATTGGTATGTGTATATGTGTTTAGCAATAATGAGATACAACATAGATCTCTAAATCTGTTCGAAAAGAAGTAAAACATTCCTTTGTATCTATCGAAAAGCTTCTCGAACTTAGGTCTTACTCAGAGACATCCAAGAAATTAATATTCTTCCCATTTCTCTCCACAGGTGCTCGTTTTAGCCACCGAGCTGTGTTTCAGAGAAGGGGATGTAATACAGGCAACAATGAATCAGAAACGTTACTGCTGAGACACCATTTCCAGCAGTCCAGATCCAAGAAATAGTGTATTTTATATGGTGATCAGTGCTGTTGGGAAATGGCATAGCTCCAGAGGAAAATGGAAATACCAGTAATTAATTACTAGTTCTGCTCTCTATTCAAGTGCAGACAAATAGTCACTCAGTTAACCGTGATATTGCTACAGTCAGTCCACTTATAACAGTCCTGCTATGCCCTTGATCCTTTCAATTATTGGTGTATTTGCTCACTAATTGTGCCCTAGACTGCAGTTAAATTCTCAAGTAGACTATTTCTATTTTAATCTTTCTTAGAGCCTCGTCAGGTTTGGAGTGTCGACTTATTTTTTTAAATTAATTCTCAAATCCCAGTATTACATTGCATGAGTGTAACATGGAAGAAAATAGAACGAAATCTACATTGTGGACACCCATGCTCTCTATTACATGTCCCTGTGTGCAGCAACTCACTTCAGTAGTTGGAAACCTCCCATCCTTTCACTCGTTCACTTTTAAAGCTGTTAGAAGCTTGTCTCTGGCTTATCGTTATTCCACTCTTTTTGTAATATACTAGGTTTTTTGAGTTGTTTCAAAAATCATATTTACTGTACATCAAAGCAAACCCAACAACCAGGAAAGAAGCCATGCAGAAGGCCAAGAGCTCCTGAGGTTTAGTCGTTCTTTACTTTGATTTGGTCAGAGAGCTTTTTGAAATTTTTACATTGGATTGAGCCTGACTAAGCACAGGAGTGGTGGTGGTGGTGGACTGACGGGTGTCTTCAGGGCTGTGACAGTCACAGCCTTGTAGGTCATCTGGAAATGCTCTACGGAGTGCAGGAGCAGAAGGCAGGGAAAAGCTGGAGTACGTACCTGCCTTCTGAGCATTGCGGGTACCTCACTGCCTCGTGGAGTCTTTTACCTCTGCTAAAATGCCAGAGGTCAATCAAGAAAGGGATAAAAACACCGACAGAGAGTTTTCAAGGACCTTGCAAATGCCTTTTCAGGAAGCAAAGGACAGCTGCTATTAATACATTTGAATGGCACGTCAGTGGTTTCTGGGTTATGTTTTGCCTTGGCATTCTGCTAGTGGGGGCGGTGGGAAGCCGCCACGGGGAGGTCTCTGAGATGCTGCAGGACGCCTGAGCCGGGGAACGCACCTCCAGCAGAGGGGGGGAGCTGGTGGCGGCTGCCCCATTCCCTGTTCCCCACTAACGGCATCCACCTACGAAGCAGAAACACCCCTGACCCCGGGCTGTGGTGGATTTTTCTCTTTGTTCACAAGCAGCGGAGCAACGGCTGGGATAACCACCCAGGACTCCACGCCTTCTCTGGAAGCAGTGGTTATAGACACACAGTGCAGCTGCTCAAGAGCTGCTGCTCGTTTCAAGCTAAAATAGACCTCTGAATTCATTCCTGCCAAAAAAGTCATGGCCAGCAATTGGTTTTGTGTAGCCCTGTCTTTCTCTGACTTCTGATTACAGAATACAGGGGATGAACAAAGTATGTTCTCACAGCCAAACAAACGCTCGTCTTCATTGTTTCAAGTACTTCTAAACTATTTTTATTGCATTGCCATGCTCAAGTGCTGTACCTGTTCTTCAACAGCTGCTGCCAATGTTTGCTGTACACTAAAGAGAAGATACATAAGGCTTATGAAAGATTAGCTTGCAGTGGGAATACAAGTGATAGGAGCTTGATACTTATTAAGTTAATTATTCAATGAAACTGGTTCTTCCCTTATGAATTTCATTTAATCTTCACAGCACAATTTCCTTCAGAAAACACGATGATCTTAATGAGTCAGGTCTGAAGTCTTTTGTTCTTTTCAGGTGAGCAGGTTAATTTCCTATGTAATTAGTTAATTGCAAAAACTTGAGCTATTGGTACCAAGTTAGAGGGAAATCAGTACAACACCTTGTCCGTGTCTCTTGAGGTAAATCATCTGAGAAGAGGTTGGCATCGCAAAAATTACAGACATTGTGAAGGTCTCTGTAAAACGTTTAGATGTAAGAAATTAGAAAAGAAAAGCACACACTTAGCAGAGAGATGGGTTTAGCTGTTAGTGTTCTTCTCTTCTTTTGCTCACTTATTTTAAGTCCTAGCACATTTTTACTTTTCCTTTTTACTTTCTCCATCATAATGTGAGCTCCAGGTTGCCTTCCAAGGTTTGTGTGCCTCTCCATTAGAGATCTGCTTCAAACAGTTTTAACCCCTCAAGTGGTGGAATTTGTAACTCTGCCAGTGTCTCATCCTTAGAGTGTTTCTCTCTGGTTTTTCTAATGCAAACCACAATTTCTCTTTTCCTTTTTCCAGCTATATGGGAATAACAGTCTTCTGCTCAGCTTCGCTGTGGCTGAAGTAGCCCTGCCTCTAGCTCCTGCAGCTGCAGTCATTGGAAGTCCCTAGTGAAGCGGCAATACTAGGGTGATGATATTACTTGTCACCATAATCTGCTGCAGTACATTTGACACGGATGTCGACACATAAAAGCCTACCCATTGCTTCTGTTCTCTGCTTCTGTGTTTGGAAATTTCCTCCTCTGTCAGAGCTAAGAAACCAGCCTGGTCAGAGCACCTGTTCCCAACGTCCCTGTGAAACCCAGCAGCCTCTGTGTGTTCGGAGGGAGCAGGAAGAATGACTTCCATGGCTCACGATTCCTGACGGATCAGGCGACAAACTGAGCTGTGACCATGGACCACAGCATGGGGAGGCAGCGGGGCAGCAAGTGCCTGAGCCCCATGCTATCAGTGGTCCTGGCAGAGTGCCCCTCGGATTACATAGGCACGTAGGATAGCAGACAGGCTGGCAGATCCTTTAGTTTTTGGGTAGGAGACCCTGCCGTTCCCTGAAAACAGAGCCTCAGCGGAAGAGCATGAAATGCCACTTTTTCTTTGTGCCAATAATGGCCAGAGGCAACGACAGCAGCAGCGTCCTCATTTGGATGCAGCGTTTTCAACAGTTATTTCAGCCATCGGAACAGAATCTAACTCGTATCAGTGTTGCTGTTGCTGAAACGATTAATGTTGCAGCGCAGTGTACCCACAGACAAGCCCGTATCCTCCTAACACCCCTCTGAAACAGGCAGCGTTTATCTGAATTAGCAAGCACACCGTCTCAGCCAAGGGCTGACTGTGGCACTGTCCAGCGTCCCTTGAAACATAGGAAAATGCCCCAGGAACCCCTGCACGAGCAGCCGAGCTCTAGTCCCAGAGGAGCCCCAAGCTACAAGGAGGAGCTGTCAGATGCTGTCAGAGGATTGCAGAGACAGGGGGTCAGGGGAAGACAGAGAAGACGCTGGCACTTGGCTCCGTGGAGGTCGTCATCTCCGTTCTTCCACGCCGGCCCTTGCCCGTCGCGCTGCACCTCCGCGCTGCAGACCTGCCCTTTTACGCTGGCTGGAGTGCCACGTGCTGAAACAAGCCGCTGGCCTGTGAGTGCCAGTGCCACTGCGGGCACAACACCCGCAGCGAGACGCCCCCGTCTCCCCAGTGCTGCCCGCGCCCGGCGGCAGGCGGAGGTGCTGGCCGCCGGCTGGCAGGTTGGCGTGGCGCAGGGCGTGCATCGCGGGCGGTGTGTGTTCTGCGAGCGGCGGGCAGGAGCGCTCTCACGGGCCCGGCTGGGCTTTTGTCCGATGCAATTTGGTATTGGCCCCGGGATGCACGTTCTGCAGAGGTGATGTATGTAGCCCGTACGTATGGTGAGCTGTCTAAACGGAGAGGGGGGCTGGCGCTGCAGATACAGCCGGTGCAGCACCTACGTGTCTCGCTGTAGCACGTTCTGCTAATTCCATACAAACACTCGAATGACAAGCAGCACTCCTAAATGTGCACTGCTTTAATAAAAGAAGTAATAACCACGCATTCAACCGTTCTCAGTGCCTGAAAAATAAAAGATACTGCTGAGTGATTTGAGTAGACTCTTCACCCAATTAATGTAAGCGATCAATTCACACGTTTTCTTTCTCAACTTGGTGTCAGGAAAAATCCAAATGGAAATGGTGCACAGGAGAATATATCCCAGGACACAGGAGACACTTACAGAAAGCTCAATAACTGTCATTAACTTTAATGTAGGCAGGAACTTGATAATAAACTTTCTACAGAATCACCCACCAAGGATCATTATTATGACAGTAGAGATACTCACATAGACTTGTTCACTGATTAGAAAATGTTTACCACAATGGTTGGCAAAGGGAGAACGCTGCCTTATGGACTGTGTTATTGTCTCTACAGACAGAAATATCCATTCCTGCAGTGTCCACCTGGAAAGCTTTCTTATTTTTAACAATAGCATTTGGCAGCACTCTACTAAAATTCAAGCTTTGCATGTCACTTGATTTGTTCCAGCTACACACTTTAATTTAAGAAAGTAAATAAATTAAACAATGTGTGACAAAGGGTTTCCCTAGGCTTTCCAACTATTTGTTTTAAGAGAACAGAAAAAAAAGGCAAATTCATCTTACTAATAAAAAGCCCTTCACTAAGTTGATTCTGCCAAACGAAGAAGACTTTGATTTCTTTTGAGACCTTTCCTCGTGCTTAGGAAGTCACATTTGGCTCTTGTTTGTGTCCCATGGAGCCAAGGCCAAGCTCAGCCTTGGGAGGAGTGAAAATGCAATTCCCAATGAAGTGGAAGCTCATGCAAGGCCAGAAGTTGCCATTATTAAAAAGTAATTGTTCCAGCCAAGTGCTGTTCAACCATATACAGTGGTTGAGCAGTGTTACATTAATAAATTAAAGGACCTCAGGGCCTGGCACAGAATTTTTATTTGAATATATTTAATTGCATTCTTAACTTCTTCCTGAAAATAATCTTTGCATAGGGCACTTTCCAATTAAAAATTATACAGAATGTGGCATTCAAACTATTTGAAAGTATTCTTTTTAATTCGGCTGAGTGGAAAGCCGTGAATCTGAGTGCCTTGCATGTAGGGAACAGTTTCATTTTCCACCCTGTATTTTGGAAAACTGTGGCCCAAAGTGGTTCTGTGCATAGGAAAAAAAGAAACTTGGAGTCAAAAGAGCAAAAATATAAAGCAAAAGCCCAAAACTCTTTTTACCAATTTATGGGGCTGCCTGAGATGGTTACTGAAGTACTGCGGGAAACGTGTCCTGTCTCCAGTTAGAATGGTGGAAAATGGAAAAGGTTTCAGAAAGACAACCGTAACTGTGACACAACTTCAGAAAATTCACAAGGTTATTAACCTAACACAGGAGAGGAGAGGACTCAGATCTAGGTCCAGGCATGTATAATTGGAGGAAGATTAGTGTCAGGAGGGGATTTTGCAGATGAGTATTTAAATGGCCAGTATGATGAGAGGCTGCGAGCAGAACGGGGTCTGTCTCGAGGTGAGGCACAAGTGCATTCAGTGCTTTTCCAACGGTGAGGACAATTCACAGTAAGAACTATATAAACCACAACTGGGTACATTCTCCATCATTGACAGAGTCACAACCGTCTGTCCTTGTAGAAGAGCCCCTGTGCCCCAGTCACAGCGTGTTGTTATGGAAATGTCACCAGCTTCATTACGGACCCACCAGGCTGGCTGTCCTTTTGCTTCTGTATTAGGATGCACACAGTGGTTGCTGTGTCCCATAAAGGACTGGGCACGGAGGTTCCTCTCAGAAGCGGTGCTTCCACTCATAAGGAAGAAATTTCATGTTAAACACCTTTAAATTGGAGTTCCTTAATTTACAAAAACATAATTCATTCAGAGCTTGTAACGAAGCTGTTTCACTCAGGTATCCAATCTGAGGCACTAAAGTTTAAAAAATTTAGATACTGATGAACAGAAATGCCACTAAATGAATTTTCACTTTCATTAAAATAAATAATAATAAAAAAAACACCAGGGATAAATCCTGCCAGAATGTATTGCTTCACAAGGCGCACCTTTAAGGTGGCCAGCCCAGCATGGCCAACACAGCACAGCAAGAACCGCTGGACTCAGAGTGTTGCTTCCCTCCAGCAACATCCCAGTTTATTCCATGAAATGTGGAAATACGGCCACACGCCATACGTTACGTTGGATTTCTTCAGGTACAGATAACAAATGGACTTCCCCGTGAGAGAACAATGCAACTTGTATCAGCAGATTTCAGTACTCCTTCTCCAACTGTGCAGTGCTTTGGGCAATTCAAACTCCTCTGACCTTGCACCTGGGCTGTATTGTGAGTCCCAGCCTCACAAAGATTTACTGATATTCAACTTTACAAACTGTGAGCTAACGTTCTTCAAAGCGACAACTCTTACTGAAAAACTTGATTTGTGTTTTCACCTCCCCTCGTCATGTCATGACCTAATTACTTAATATACCCATGCTATTTTAAGATAAGAATCTTGACACCACAGACTGTATCGCCACCTAAATTAAGCACAACCATGGAGGCAACATTTATACTTTCACTCCAGGAAGACAAACGTGTTGGCAGAGAGGGACAGGAAGAAAATAATTTTCTGCTTCCGGGTTCAGGCTTCAGTCACAGCCTCGGCACGGACAGTCTCCCGTCAGCAAAGTGCTGTCGCAGTCTGGTAGCTCCCAGTACCGACGCGGGTATCTCTGTCTGCTTCTACGAGTGCCCACAAATAGACACACAGACTGACTCTTCATGTGTTGTCTTGTATAGATACCATGGCAAAACAAATCCGTTGCTTCCTCTATTTGCAAGATTATTTGCCCATCAGAAAGAGCATTTTTCATTGCACTGGCTTCCTTTACACATACCAACAGACATCCAAACCCACTACCTGCTGAACAGAAGAGACTAATGAGCTTTTAATAGATTCTCTAAAACGCCAAATATTAAATAAACCACAGATTTCAGGGTGTCAGTACACTGCTGCGCAGATAGATCTAATAGTGTAACCAGCTTTGGGGCGTCACCTTAGCTATCTGTCCATGAATCAGTGGCTTAGACAGATTTGATCTTCCTCTGTGCTTCAAACACCACGGAGCCAGTGCGTGAGCGCCATAGGAAAGGGCTTAGAAGTTTAAAGGGATACTGTGGAAGTTTCAGGACATCATCAGTTACTTTTTCCTATGGCTAATGGAAATCTTGTTAATCCCACACCAGCAAAGTGCAATGTGATCAAGGATTTTAATAAACTCATGTGCATCAACAGGATCACAGAAACTGTGCCACCACAGGGCAGTTGAGAGTCCACCACCATGAGCTGAGTGTTAGAAACCCTTGAGATCACCACGGCGAATCTGGTTTTGCTGTAGCTGTCATCATCAAAGCCACAGCAGCTGGAATTCCTCGGGAAACAAACCGGAGTGTAGCTGCCTGCCACCACGGGGGTGTCTAGAGGACCCAAACCCTCCAAGCGCACGGCACAAAACCTCCCTGCACCCAGCAGCTCAAGTTCAGGCCTGCTCCTCCGTGTCGGGGCTTTGAATGCACTAATAGACCTTGATTGTCCCCACAAGCCTCACCTGGCCTCCCCCACCCTCACCCCTGGGCTAGGAGCTCCATTTAAGTCTCGGTCTGGCCACCTACACCCTTCTAGAGCTGTGTGAGGGGTGTTCCTGCCTCGTGGGTGGACTTTGGGTCCATGTCACAGCCTTGTCTCCAGTCCTCTCTCCATCTTCTTTTGCTCCTGGCTGGACCCTGGACATGATTTGTTCCTCGCCGTGCCTGGGGCTGTTGGTGGACCCTCTGGCCAGCCGGGCTCAGGCCCCGAGGGGCTGGCAAGGGACTACATGCCCTGGGCAGCCCTTGGCCCCGGCACCTTGCCCTTTGGGGGCCACTGGCCCCGGCCAGCGCAGACAAGGTACTGCCGGTTTGTAGGTAGGGTGCAAAGCCTGTCCCTGTCTGCTTTACCCCACAAGACAATAGTGTGTCAGTCTGGGAAGAGCTCTCTAGGCTTCACCGAGGGAAAACTGGAAATGGTAAGTCTGAACATGAGCTTGGCTAAGGAGACCCTTCCATGGTGGCGCTTCAGCTGCCGTGATGGGTTATTCTGAGAAAGCAAACCCACTGCTCGCTCTAAGCGCGAGCTGTCAGGAAGCATTTCCATCCATTCGACACGTTAACGCGCAATGTTAAAGACACAGGAGGCGTGTAGGACACCCAGTGCCCCAGGTCAGGATCAGCTCTGGCTGTACCATTCCCGGGGCAGAGCTTGTTCTTGGCCCCAGTAAAGAGAGCTCTGCAGACCTCCCTAGGCAACCTACTCCAGCGCTGCTTCATCCCCAGCGTTGGAAACTTTCTCTGAATGTTTCTCGCCTGAGTTTACCTTCGCTATGCTTGCCCTATCTGTGATGGACATAGAAAACTGATTATTTAATGGTTCTTGCCAGCCTTTTATGCAGTTGAAGATCATTAACCATGTCCCCTTGAAACTTCTTTACGCTCATCATTCCAAATTTCTCCTTGAAGGTAAGATTTTCCAGTTTGGGGTTGTTTTCTTTTTTTTTTGAGAAGGCTTTTGTGTTCTCTGACAGACTGTTTGATCCATCTCCTCCTTGAAGTGCAGTACCAAAAACTGGTCGCAATGTGCCAGCTGACACCTTCCCAACACTGACTGGAGTGGAGGAATCACTTCATGCGTTTCACAGGTAACACTCGTCTTCAGAGACCATTTTTCACAGCTGCACATGGTTGATTCAGTCTGTTTTAGTTAAATCCCATGTCCTTTTCTGCATGCTGTATACACATGGATTGCTCCTGCCTACGTATGATACATGCAGCATTTATCAGCTGATAGCTTCCTCTATTTCCAGTCCACCTAGCATGGCAGAGCTATTTCCAACTGGGCTGTTCTCGAGTATATTTGCTATTTACCTCACGTTGATGAGTGATCTTCAGGAGATGTCACCCAGACTGTCAAAATACTTGGTTTGGCCAAAATGCAAGGGCAGATGCATCCCTTCTTCTTGGTCATAAACATCAATAACCTTTCTACAAGTATAATTTCCAAGCAGGCTTGCATCTGTCATATATTACTATTGCATCATAAAATAAAGTACTGCTTTAAGAATGGTAATGACTTATTTTAGATCATGCTTCCCTCACTTGCCTAGGAGAATACTGCGTGAGCTCTTCCGACTGTTGTAGGGCTTTTGAAATCGGGTGTCTCTTCATTAGAGATCATGAGATTGTTCCTGTCTTACAGAGAAAAAAGTAGACTGGTTTGTTGTGGTTCGTTAAAGCCAAGCTGTTTCTAGTTTATCCTGCTGACTTCCTTCACAGATTTTCTGTGAAGTAAAACTAATTTCACTGATTTTTACCTCCTGGTTGTTTCTCTTGCTGAAGAGCTGTATAGCATTGACCCTTTCCCTGTCTCCTAGTACTTTGCACCCCCACTGGTGCAAAGCAGAGATAAGTGATTATTAACTATAAGCACGAACAATTCCGAGACTTCTCCACAGTTTTTTAGTTGTTCTCCTTTATTCTCTCTGTTTTTATAAAGGGGCAGAGATGTGACCATTTCTTTGTTCTATTAATTGTACTAGCCACCTGATCAGTGATTTTTGTTGTTGTTGTTACTGATTAATTTGCCAGGTTCCTTACTCCATCGGATACTGAGCCAACACTACTGGGGGTTACTTTGCTTGATACTGCATTTCTCATTACCTTTGTTGTCAGCAGTTAATGTGCCCTGATCTGTGGGATTTTGGGTATGCACATCCATTGTATTTTTTCCCGTGAGTTTGATTCTCTGATTTTCATATATGAAGTCTAAGAAAAATGTGCCTATCTTGTCTTCTGCTGAATTTCCTCTGCTTTAGGGTAGTGATTGCTCCTTGACAGCTTTGTGATCTGATTTGCTTCTGTCAATATATCTGCTGAAGCTCATTTTAACAGACCTAGTTTATTTGCAAGCAAGTCTAGACAGTGTAAGCTGATTAGTATTGTCAGAAATGGAGCTCCCAGCCAAGCTTCACTGCCATCATAACAAACATCGGCCGTACGCCGCTCTCAGACCAGAGACTTTTCAGAAGCAGCAGTCTCTGCTGAGGTTAGAGAAGGAGAAAGTAGCTGACATGGTTCAAGCAGAACAAGCAAATCTCCCAGCTGCTGCCTCTGTTTCTGAAATAGAGGAACCTGCGTTGTGCCAGGTTGATTCCTCTTGGTGCGCTGGAGCGATGCACAAGTGCCCTTGACTGGAGGGATCTGCCTGAACTCCCAGAGGTGCTGCTCAGTTGGGGCACTTAGCGTTCCTGCAGGGTGATGCTGTACCTTCCCTGGCTTAACTGAACCCACATGTTGGCATAACAGTAATAATGCCTTATTACAAGGCAAGGACACTTGGTTTTGGTCATCAAACAGAAGGGTATCCTAACAGAGGATGGGATTGTTGGCCTTTACGTTAAGGAAAAGTGGGTATCTCTTTCAGCTGTTGTCTGTATTTTCTTTGCAATTTAACAATGAAATCATCTGACTGTGGTACCTTACAAGATTACACTGGGTGTTTATCACAAAGCTTTGAGCCTCTCTTAAACTAAAACCATAGAAGACCTTAGGCAAAAAAGTGTCATGCTCCAATATGGCACAAAGTCAAAATAACTATGTAAAAAAATAAATCAGAATTTAAACATCTAAAAATCTCTCCTAAAGAAGAAATCAATATATAGCAACCTAATTCCTCCTTTATCCTGTTCTACTGCTTACATTTGCTTCTTCTGTATTCTGTGATCAGTGTGTATAGGTTGGTGTGCTGGAACTGCGTGCAACAAGTTAATCTCATTTTGCACTGTTGAGAGGGGTTTTAAAAGGATTTTGCCCTAGGTTACCTTCCTGCAACTAAGCCAAGATAAAAAGGAGATGTTTGAGAGGATCATTTGTCTAGCCTTCTGTGTCAGCTGCCGTCTAAAAAATAATGACACAGAATTCTGGCACCCAGATATTTTAATCAAGGATACATGTTATATACGCACACACACAATATCCATATATATCCATTATACAGAAAATAAATCTGTATATATGTTAATATACCCATATGCATATTAATGTAATGCGTGTGTGCATATATCACTCAAGTACATTGAAACACATCTGTAAAGAAAGCAAACTTTAGAGATGTACAACTGGTCTGAAATGAGAGAAAATACCGATCTGTAATGCTGAATGCAAACAAGCTCCGAACCCACAGGAACAGTCCCCTTTAATCCGTTGCCATTTGGGGGATGGGAAGGGAGCTGAACTCCGTAAAGACTGAATGTTGCTGCACTGGGTACCTCTGGGTGAAGCTGGTGGTGGGAGTGCTGACCGGGTTTCCCCGCTGTGGCCAAGCGCCGTGCACGTGTTCTGGGGTTCAGCTACCCTCCCTGGGGGGCTGGCGGGGCAGGAGCGGGGTCTGGCAGGCACGGGGCAGCCACGTTCCCCTCGCTGGAGCCCAGGCTGGGTCAGCCGGGCTGTGCTTTTTGGAGTACGTGCTGGTTGTCCGCGGAGAAGGTCGGGTGAGGTACGCCAGCAGAAACACTGCTGTCGGAGCGCTCTGGGGGGTGGTAACAGAAACATCTGGTCTGGGGAAGGGGCTTTAATGCAGAACTAGCCTCAGCCCTCAAGAAACCAGGAATCACAAGGCTATCAAATAATGGCACTAAAAAACCTGACAAGGAGAGGCAGGATTGCCCATCCACCACCAGATCCGAAAACATCATGGTAAGATGAAGGAAAAAGTCAAAAGCCAGATAAAGGCAGGGCGGTGATTCTTGCTGCAGATCCTGTTTGCGCAGATAATCGTGAGCGAAAAAAATCACCTGAGGTGAAGGGTTTGGGCTCTTTCCACAGAGCGACTCTTCTGATGAATTCCAGCCCAGACTGAGAAAGGGGAATGGATATGTTCCTAGCAGAGGGGAAAAGGAGGAGCACAGGCTACCAGCCGTGAGGAGCTCCGCACAGCGCTGGCTGGGAGCAGGTGGGGAAGGGGAAGAGGGTCTCATTGCCCAGCCAGAGGGGCTTGGGCAGCCCCTGGGGGCAATTCAGATGGAGCTGCCAGAGGTAATTATGAATGAGAAAGGGTTGTAGCCTGTCCCTATATAGCCATGGGAGAAAAGGAGAATGAGTGTCTCTCTGTTCTGCCAGTCTGGAAAGTGGTAGTATGGGAAATGTGTGTGGGGAAAAAAAAAAAAAACAAAAACCCAAAAAAACAACCCAAAACAAACCAAAAAAACCCACACACAAAAAAAACACATAAGTGTTCATGTGGGGGCTCTGGTGCTGGGAAAGGAGTTGCTTTTTCATTTGCTGAACAACTAATAGGAACATTCATGGAACCTGTGGGCAACACCAAGCTGCACCTGTAAATAGAGAGTGGCAGGACTTCGGCTCATTATGTTCCTGAGAAATGCCGGGGATAACGTTTTTCGCCCCAGAGGAGGGGGAGGCAGGCTTTGCCATGAGCACAGGCAGCTGTCGCTTCATGCCTGGGTGTTGCAGGAGGGCTGGGTGAAGGTCTGAAGGGTGGAAGATATCGCGGGCGAGGGAGAGACACGCACGTATGAAGTGGTGGAGTTTAGTATTCTAACGAAGGGATGTAATGAGAGTGCCAGAAAAGAGAGGATAGGCTTAGAGCAGAAAACCTCTGATTTCAGCAGGATCAGGGAGCAGGAGGATATAAAGCTTGAGAACAAACGCGAGGGGGAAAAACAGTGCGGGCAGGCTGGCTGGCAGCTCCTGAAAGAAACTGCATTTGAGGTACAATGGCAAACCATCCTTTTGTGGAAGAAAGATGAAAAAAGAGCAAGATATATTGAAAAAGGCCAATAGAGGCTGAAGTAATAAAATGTAGCCTGAATATCCACCTTTACCTCCAGTTCTGAAGAACTCCGAGGTGATGAGTAGATCTGTCAAAATATTTTAATGGAAAAGTTGTGATTTATGAGTTTTTGTTTTTCATTACTTTTTCTCATTTTTTGAAAAACAAAAGCAAAACTTGGTGGGGGTACACTCAGGTTTTCCCATTTCTATTAGTTTGAATTGAAAAGGATGGGGAAAACCGGACATCGTTTATGTATTATTTTTTAAATATGAGAAAAGAAGCCTGTAATTTTTAATTACTGTGAAAACTGGAAGAAAGCTGCAGTAAGAAGGGTGAAAGAGAAAGCAGGAGCCGTTACCATTTCTGCTTGTGTAATGTGGGCCTGCCTTTTTGTCAAGGAAAAAAATAATACATCTTTCCTGTAGGGAAGAACTTGGCTATAGGGAAAAAATCCCATTTTTCAACCAGCTCTATTCAAACAGAATTTGCAGCCCCACAGATTAATTGCATTAATTGCACACTTTCAACCACCTTGCTGTTTCCCATGGCAGCCTGCAGAGAGAGAAACCAGGGCTCTGAACCTGAAAGCTGCTTCTCGTGCCAAGTGCCAGTACCGTTGGGCTGACGAGTTCACCTGGTGCTCTGAGGAGATTTTCTGCCTCTAGTAAATGGCAGGTATTGTCATTAATTTTTTCAGAATATTGTGCACTGAAGATTGTTGGTTTTTTCTTGTGGAGTGCATTTGTTGCTGTTTCCTCCTTCCCAAGGGTGGCACGACTCGCTGTAAGAACACCCTAGGTGCGCCTCATCTTCAGTTCCCTCTGTACCTGCCAGCGCCTGCTTTGCAGGCACCCTGGGCACGCACTGACAGACGTTGCCTGTGTGGGCATTGCACGTGTGTGAAAAATGGGCAGTGCTGAGGTGGGAAGAGGAGGCCATCCGCACCAACCCTGCTCGAGCGGGGCCACCCAGGTCCAGCTGCCCAGGGCCATGCCCAGGGGGGTTTTGACTGTCTCCGGGGGCAGAAGCCGACTGCTCTGTGGTGCGCTGCTAAGATGTGCTCAGCATCCCAGCCCAGGGAGCCCCGGAACAGACCGAAACACTTTTATATATTCCTAGAGACAGGTTACAAGAGGAATTGTTCAGTTGTTTGAGGCTCCTTTGCAAAATACAAGGCATGAAGAAAAGGCACACGTGAGTGATGTAGTACCCCAAAGCCGCAAGGGTAAAAGCCTCAGTAGCTGTAAACCACACCGTGCCTTGTCTCTGGCTGCTGGCTGTATTTACTGGTAGCTTGAGGAGCATCCTCCAAGCGTGGGAGTGTAATTTGTGAGCACATCTTGTCACCTGCAGTTTGATGGAGGACTTCTGAACAGCTTAAATTCCCCTCTATTCCGCTCACGTTCAGGTAGTTAGAAGATGCATCCTACATAGAGCTGCTATTTGGGGAAGATTCAATGCAAAGAGCTTTCGCGTAAAATGTAATCGCATACAGGGAGCGGCACACGGGTCTGGGCTTTATTACTGTTATATTAATTCCTCTCTCAGCTGTCACAGGGTGCACGTTGCCCTACACTGATCTTATGGAGTCTGATGGGGCTGCATTCCTGAGGACGAGGTGAGCAGAAGCGAGTTTTCCGATTCTCACTCCTCTCACGCAGGCTTTGCCGTGTGGATGTGCCTGCAGTTCCTCGCTGTTTCACTCTGCCGTGAGAATGAACTCTTTTAACTGAGAGTGCTTATTTAATGTATTCAGACGAGGGTAGTGTTTGACCACACTTCACTTGTGACCTTTTCAGTATTCTGTGTTTCGTTCGAGCAGCCACTTTGTCCGGTCCCCAAAGGTTAGCGCGATGTGGTGTGTAAACACAGGACAGTTGGAAAAGCCAAGTAATCAAAGCGCACTTCATAGCAAAGGTCACGAGCCTATTGCACAGTTTATTATTATATACAACATTAATTTCCAGAACTTGCAGGCAGGAACTTGCACACAGAAGGTGTCTGGAAGCCAAATGTGAAAGTCCCCTCTATAAGGAATAACGGTGCAGAGAGGTTACCTGTGGAATACCGCGACGTTGAAGAGCAGTGAACTGGGGAGTGTGTTGGGCGCTATCTAGGTAGTGAGACTGAGCCATTTTAAGCGGTACGATGGCAAAGGCAGCCACCAGCCTCCTGGGCTGTGTCAGGCAGAGCGTGGCCAGCAGGTCAAGGGAGGGGATTCTGCCCCTCTGCTCAGCACTGGGCAGACACGGTTGGGGTGCCGGGTCCAGAGCTGGGCCCCCCAGTACAGGAGAGATGGGGGCTTACTGGAGAGAGTCTGGCTTAGGGCCACAAAGGTGCTGAAGGGGCTGGAGCATCTCTCCCATGGGGAAAGACTGAGAGAGCTGGGACTGCTCAGCCTGGGGAAGAGAAGGCTCGGGGGCATCTAATCCACCTATGTAAATACCTGGTGGGAGGGTGTGAAGAAGACGGAGCCAGGGTCTTCCCAGTGGTGCCCAGGGACAGGCCAAGAGGCTGTGGGCACACACTGAGATGGAGGATGTTCCACTTACGCATACAGACTCTCTTATTGTGAGGGGGTCAAACAATGGAGCAGATTGCCCAGAGATGTGGAGTCTCCAACTTTGGAGATATTCAAAGCCCAACAGATCATTGTGAGACTTGAAAGGTTTATTAAACACTCATAGATCCTGGCAGTGCCCCTGTGTATGTGAAAAACCGTGCTGAAGCCGAACACTTGTTCAGAGTGAGTAACTGTTTTAGCTAACTGGAAACAAATGATCTTCTATTAGTTCATCTTTCTCCATTGAAATATGCACTTTGTTGCTCACTCCTGCTAACAGAAAACCAACATTATTCTGTAGGAACTAAAGTGTCTCTTTGGTGCACATGGACGATGTTTTCTCTCAAAGTTATTTAACAGGCAGTGTTTTACAGAGTGAACAGCTACTTTGTGTTTATAATAATAAAACTAAGAAATCAATCAACTTGGTTTTAAGCAGAAGGATTAATCCTTCCCACTCACCCATTTGAAGTGTTTTCACAGTTTTGCTTCCTCTCCTTGCTTCCAGCTTATTTCTTGTTGCATGGTACTGCATCAAGAGACCACATCACACCACCTGTACGGTGTATAGAAAACACTAATCATCATGTAGTTTTAATGTCAAAATTGCTACTGAGGCAACAGAATCAAAGTAAAACAACTGACTTCTTGTTTCCAGAGAGTGACTTTGAATACAAATCAAGTGAATTAATTTGTGGCAGTGTGGATGCTGGAGAAGTGTTGAACCTACTGGTCTCTTGCTGGGACCACAAGATGCGATCTCTTCCAAGGAGGTGATCGGAGCAGGGTTTTGCGTGGGGGCAGGTGGGTGCGTGCACCCTCTTGTCTCTGACATGCCCGGTTCACCCTCCCGGCAGCCCCGTCCCCCCCAGGCAGGCTGAGATGAGAGGAGCGAGGACACCCCCAAGGAAGGATGCTGACAGAGACAGCGAGAGGATAGCTGGAGTGCTTCAGAAGGGAATTCAAAACCATGATGGGTAAAGCAGCAGAGACCTCACTCCTCAAATTTGCCCTGGAATAATAGAATCTGGTATCTGGAACAATTTTAATTGTGTTGACTGCAGAAAAGAATTAAATTCCTTCAGCTTTAGAGCAGTAGCAGTTTGTTTCACTGTCCTTCACGCTCTCACTAACTCGGTGGTTCGCAATGACAGTGTTTTAGTGTTATACAAGTCATCTTTTTGTAATTACTGAAAAGTTGAGCTCAGGGCAAGGGAGGTTTTCCTTCTGGTGAACTGAATCACATGGGAGAAGATGATGGAGGAAAAGGAGAAGGACAGACCCAGGGGCGGGAGCAGAATGGGGCTGAACCACACATCTGTTTCCCCCACACAAGAGGGGGACTGTTCCCTGAGGACCAGCTTCCACCTCCTATGGGCAGAGGCACTGTGTCACAAGAAGGGTGTCTTACCTATAGAGGAGGAAGCCTTTACCCTGAAGCCATTCAGAAACCTAGGTCAATCTTCAACATCTTGAGGAGACAATCTTTAAGTGAAAAAAATTAATATAACTACAGTAATTGTGCTGGGGCCAGGAGCTGTGTCTCAGGTGAACTTAGAAGCTAAGAACAATTTTTTATTAGTTTCAGGAGAGCAGAGTCTTTGCTAACCAACTGAAAGACCCAGGAGAGGCCTTAGGTGGCCCAAGCTGAAGCCACTTCCACTTTCCTGGTGACTTCTCTGGTTGTCCGACCTCAGAAGCCAACCACGTGAGATTTCCATCCCTGGAAATGCCAGGGTGTGGATCAGAGATCTCCAGAGGTATCTTCCAATCCAAGTCGTTCTCTGGTTCAGAGACCACAGCAAAATTACAGAGTCACAGACTAATGTAGGTGGGAAGGGTCTGCTGGAGGTCCCTGTTCCACAGTGTTGCTCAAAGCAGGAACCCTCAGAGCAGGTTGCTCAGGGCCTTGTCCAGTCAGCTTTAATGTCTCCAAGGACAGAGTGTCCACTACTTAGTTCTGTTTTTCTCAAGTCTTGTTAGCAATTGAATACTCTCATTTTTAAAAAGCCTTTCTTTACACCTAATGGGAGCTTTCCATGTTTCAACTTGTGCCCACTGCCTCCTGTCACCATGCTGCTTCAAAGAGTCTGTCTCCACCTTCTCTAAGGTCTCCCTTTGCCTTCTCTTCTTCAGGCTGAAGGGACAGATTTCTCTCAGCATCTCACTGCTAGACTTGTGCTTCAGTGACAGCAGTTCTGTGCTTCACTTTTTTTTTCCCTTTTCAGCTGAGAAGGAGCAAGGATCTTTCCTTGGCCAAATGAGGACCCAGGCTGGAGTCCAGCTAACCCTGAGTCCAGCCTGGCTCGCGGCATCAGGCAGGCTGGAAGAGAAAACACCCTGGTCAGGGATTTGTCTCAGTGTGCTGCAGAAGGGCATTACTGGGAGATGGTTGATGCTATTGACTCTGCTGTCAGTATTACTGCACTGAAGAGTTATTTGGAGCTTATTTTTGTCAGCATTTACAATCCGTAATGATCTATCGTGCTTAGCACTACCAATAACGCTGCTGTAAGAACATATTTTTATGTACTTTCTCCACTCACACAGATTTTCCTGTAAAGAAAGAGCGTTTTTCATGCAAAAAACTTTTTTTTTTCTCTCTTGTGCACATGTGCTGAGCTATATCAAGAGCAGGACTGTGAAACAGATAAAAAACTGGCCATATGCTTTCTTTATGGTCTCGCAGTGCCTGGAGCCCTTGCAATCTGGCATGGGCTGCTGAGCAAGTATGAGCAACCCGAAGGCTTTTCCACGCTCTGCTGGCTGGAGGCAGTGCTCCTCAGCCTACCAGTACGACCAGTGCCTGGGACGAGGATGCTACTGGAAAGCAACTGCTCCTCCTCAATGGCTTCTCACCTGGGGAGAATTCATCTGCCCGAGTGAGGGATGACATTACCTGCTGTCCTGTAGCCAGGGGGCGGCCAAAGCTGTGCCTGGCCTGATCATGCTGTTCACCCTTAGGCGCTCGGACTGGTGCTGACCAGTGGATCGGTGCAATCAGGCACGGAGCGGTACGGTCCTTCTCATCTCCTGGGAAAGCACCAAATCTGTTCCTTTGCTTACGTTGTTGCTCTTATCGGAGAGAACGGTGCGTTTGAGCGATCCAGGTAATGGCAACATCGGTTCATTTCAATCCTAGTGGGGAATTCTTTGTGTTACGCTGAAGCCTTCTGCCCCTTTATGCTGATTCTTAATGAAGGACATTTTAGACTGGTCTTGTTTTCTTCTTTTATTAAAAAGCATTAAAAATGTTGCTCATAAAACATATATAGGTTTTTTGAACTTTTGTTACTGCTGCAGGGATGGATAAATACTCTGCATTAATAAAAGCCAAGGAGAAATAAAACAGCAGCTTCCAGCACCTTGATAGCTTAGTGTGAGCCAAACCCATTTCTAATTGCTATCGGTTTTTTGGCATTCCTCCCCAGGGTGGAGCTGGCCAGCGCTGGGTCACTTCTCGTGACCGGCGCCAGGGACCACGCGTGGCGGCGGGATGCCCTTGGTCAAGGACTAGGAGCCGCCTCGCGGAGCGTGGCAGAGCCCACGGCGCAATCCATGCGGAGCGTTTGTGAGGAAGGACCCAACTGATTTATTCTCCCTGAGTTTGAGATGAAACAGATAAGACACTTCTAAAATTAAAATGTGAGAGCAATTACCCTGTCGTCTTTCCTCTCTACCTTCATTGGAAAGAGACTTGGAATAAAGATATAACTTTTTCACTGAGTCCTGGAGCTACAGCTGCTGCAAAGTTTGGGCAAGGCAAAGAATTCTTGTCTCAACGGTTTCATACGAATGCCAGACCTGGAGATACCAAATGGGACCCAGGCCCTTTGCAAGAAGCGTAACCAAAGACGTGGTGAAGAGCATCAGACCGTCACTTTGTACCTGCCCTCAGCTCCTGCGGCAGCTCTGGGCACGCAGTGCCCGGGCAGGGAAGGCGGTGAAGCCTGAGGAGGGATTCACGTTGCAGGGTGGCCATGATCCCAGGGACCACACACCCCACGGTCCCGTGGTGGGCTCTGGACACAGCCTTCATCACTGTAGAGGTCCCCCTGTGGTCTGCTCCCCCTACAAAAGGCTATTGCATACAGGGAGACAAGATGGGCAAGGAACAGCAGATCTCTCCCTGCAACTCCACAGCTGCCTCTGGCCCACGGTTTAAATGGCCTTAAGGTAAGGAATTTCAGTTTTATCCCCTAGGGTTCATGTTTCTCCCGATGGCAGACAGCGTTTCGGTGTGCAAGAAGGTGCATAATACACCTTGCTGTCCTTCCTTCCCCAGACCTACCTGGCTTGTTTGATGAGCTCGGCAGTTATGGATCATTAAGTGCAGTAAGTGGATCACAGGACACTGCACAATGCTCAAGATTTTATTTTATTTTTAATAATGTGTTTTGAGAGCAGCAACATAGCTCATGTGTTTGGGTCAGATTTTCAGTGCCAGACACCTCTCCCGCTGGCCATGGTGCCAATCTCCATTAACCCCAAGAGGAATTTTCGGAGGTGCATTTACGCGTTGTCGTTTCCACCCCACCTGCTCCAGGACTGCTCCTGGCACCAACTTGTGTGTACAACTTTCTGTCCCCCTTACTTCTGCCTCTGCAAGAGATTTTGACAATCCGTCTGTTGTGCTGGGGTCACTCTTTTAGTGCTCTCTCGTCCTCCTCTCCTGCTGCCCTATGCCACTTGGGTTTGTTATATCTGATTTTTGATTCCCTGGGTGGGGACTATATCTGATGAGTATGTATCAACAGAACAAGGTCTGATGCACTAAGATTGGCTGCACAACTACATGGTACTGGGGAAAAGAAGTATTAATAAACAGGTAGGTTCTGGGTCTGGGTCAACATTTCACACACAAAAATATAGTACTGAAATTAAAGAGAAATTACTGAAAAAACGTAAGCAGCAGCTCTATAATTCTTGTTACTCTCAGCTACGCAGTATGCCCGGACTGCTGCTTCCTTCAGCACTAAGTCTGTTATCAGTCAATTATTTCAATGTTGTCAGGAACCATCAACAGCTCTTATAACCATATCTAGCATTATAGTGTATAAACTGTGGAGTAAATAAATCAAACAATATGAAGAACTTACAAATGTGCTATTTCTAAGGGGTTTTTTCACACTTTGGAGGCCATTTGTCTGCTCTGCACAGTATTTTTTCACAGCCTATTTCCATCTGTTTCCTGTGGAATTGATAATGTTCTGCACAGCATTTCCTAAACTCAAACGCAGCGCTGCAATTAAATGCCACTCACAATTCACACCTAATGCATACTAAAAAAAAAAAAAGACAGACAAAACCTCTTCTCTGGCTTGTTTCCAGCCTAGGTATTTTGGGGATGTTTCTTTTTTTCATATTTGGTGCTTGACTTTGCATGAGATATGTTTTCCACTTTCAGCAGTAAAAACACGTTCTGTTTTTTGGGTTGTGATGGAGAAATAGCAGAGTGGGAAGAAAATATATCTGTAACCACAAGCTTCATCCACAAAAGCTAGCAAATTACTTCATATTTAAAATACACTGCAAAAATTACAGGATTTTTCTAGCTACGGTCATGATTCCCTGAGGGGTAGCCCACTCCTGAGAATTTATCTCCTCTGGTAGTCCCTAGTCAAAGCCTCCAATGTCTTACACTGGCTTTTTGGTGGGCAAAGAGCTTCAGAGTGTGCTTAGCCAGGAGTTATCCAGCAAAATTGCCTTTAAACAGAAAACTTGCCTTTTGACCAAACTTATTTTTTAAACATATGTTTTCGTGGCAAACTTTTATTTTATCAGAAAACTGATTGTCATTTCACCCAGATCCCAAACTGTTCTGATTCTGAAAACCAGAAGTATTTGCATTCTTGGTTTTACCGTTTGCTTGCCTCACACTCCCGACCTTCTTGGTCCCGTTGGCTCCTGGAGAGCCCCAGAGCCGCAGCCCCGGGCACGAGGTCCCTGCAGAGGACATGCGGCTCCCACCCAGCGGAGCAGCCCGCAGGACATCTCGCCAGCTGAAGGTGCTGTCAGACCTTTAGCCTTTGGCACGTCTCTTCGGAGGGATCACCGGGGCTTACGGGAGCGTTTGCAGGTTTTTCGGGGTGCGGATGCAGAGTGCAGCAGTGCGGAGCTGTCAGCATCTGTCCGCTTGTCAAACCAAGCCCTGCGCAATTTCTGAAACCATTTCAGGTGATTTCACATCCTCACGACTCGAAGGATTAAAGTCCTTTTTTAGTTCCCAGCTATATTTATCCCTGGCCGCTTTGCATCCATTTGTTCTCGGAAAGAAGATCTGCTCGCACAGGACCACGCACCATACGGCCGCGTCCCCGCAGCTCGCGCAGGTTCCCACATCACGCTGCTCACCTTACCCTCTGCTCAGGCTGCCCTTCAGGGCTTGTTGGGGTTTTTTAATGCCCACGGTATGGCATATAAATATATACAGTTATGCAAGTATAGGTAGCTAAATGTACACACACACACGTGAATAACTCATCCTCAATGTCTCCAAGTGCTTCTCTCCGCAGGGCTCTCCCCAGTCCCCCACTAGGCACCGTTCACCTCCTGTGCACGGTTTTTCCTTAAGGTCAGCATCACTGATGATCCCGAGCGTGGTTACACACAGCAGGGTATATTTTGCCTTCCTATCATCACTTTCGTTTGTCTCGTTCCCTGGGAGCCAGCGGAGCAGCTCTTTAAATCAAGGACATATCACTAACAAGAATTGCAGCTAAAGCTGAGCCACCCACCACTATTTTCAGTTCTTTTAGCTTGCTCAGTGCTCTTCTTTCTCCACCCTCTTTGTGAAGAGAATGTGTCTACTGATGCTCTTAGAAGGGAGATCTACAAATAAAAGTGAACACAGTTGTTAACTTAAGGCCTATGCTGTTTGCACACCTAGGTTTGAGGTTTGCTGAGTGGAGCTGACTACTCCAAGGAGACGAGATATAGCTTTCAAGTCAACATTGACAGTGGCAAAAGCTGCTGTGGGTGCTGGTATCTCTGTCCCATTTTATGATTAAGAAACATGCATAGGCCTCTATGCTACAGCTTTCTGCATGTCTTTACTCTGCAAAAGATACAGGCCATGGAATTCCAAAAATAGTTTTAAGGGAAGCCTGTATCTCCATTTCCAGCTCTGACTGTCATTGTTCCTTCAGCACCAGGATTGACAACCTTGCCTTGAACACCAGTGTCATAAATGATGGAAAATACCAGAAGCTGCAGCTCCCATAGAAGTATTGAGAGCATGGTAGGCGTCAGGGATTTCTTGAGAGGACAGGCTTAAACAAGCGAAGGCATTGCCTTAGGTGTGAAAAAAAATTTAGAAGGAATGCTTTAGAAAAACTTGGTGGTGCATTAACCAGATACTGCAGATCATAACTTTATTACAGATGGATAAAAAAGATTATGAATAAAAGATGGAGTTTTCAGAGAGGAGAACAGAGAAACAGAGTCATTAGTAGATCCAGCTCTGTCCACCAAACAATTTGGGAAGGCCCATGAAAAGCTGTTGAGCATTCAACACAATCTTCTTTTGAACACATGGAAGCTTCAGTCTTCTGCTGTGTCCTGGCTAACCTTCCATCCACCCGACTGCACCCTTGCGAGATATTTCCTGAAAACTGAGGAAAAAATTTATTCCGAATTTAATCCAACTTAATCAATATGTATGCCATTGTGGCACACAAATCCTCACCCTTGACAGTCCCTAGCTGGTAACCGGCTTAACTACTCCCACGGAAAATCGTTGTTTTCCTTATACCTTGTTCAAGTTTCCCTTCTTGCAGTTTCTGTCCACCGCCTTTTTACCCTTCACAGTGCACATGACAACCCTTCAGGTAACCGAAGAGAGTAAGTAAATCCCTCCTTCACCTTCTCTTCTCCTGTCCTTTTGCATGGAGTTATTCCAGGTGTAAAACTGCATTTCTCCTTGTTAAACTTTGAAGACTTCACACCCCTGCCCTGTGATCCTGGCGTCCCACCCATCTCCAGCCCATATCTCACCAGCTTCGCTAATAAACCAGCTATGAGATTGTGCCAAAAGCCTTGCTGCCCTCAAAGGCAGTGACTGCTCTCCCATCATCCGCAGCGCCTTTTCGCCGTGGGAGGCAATCGAGTTGGCCAGTTACAACTTGTCTTCATACTTCTGTGCTGGATGTGCCCAGAAACTGCTCTGTGCTGCTCTGTGCTGCTTTGTACTGCTTCTGCCTAGAAATGGTTTCTAGGAGACTGGCAGGCGAGGGACAAATGTTTCTGCATAATTCAACAGTCCCCACAAATTTTGCACCTTCTGCATAGCCTGTTGTGTTGCAGACCTGCTGTCAACCTTAGTGGCATGTGAACGCTCTCTGCCTTTGCTATGCTGACCACTGGGCTTCTGCTCCTAGGATCTTCACGTTGGTTTTCTATTTTGAGCCTACCTCATCTAGTTTTTGCTGAGTTGCAGACAATACTGAGGTCTTTTGGGGTACTTGGATGCTGTGCTAATAGCAAGGAACCCCAAAAGGACCTCCCCAAACCCAACGTTAGGGAAAAAGGTGGCAAATGAGCTCCAGCAGAGGTCAGTCTAAGGGGGTACATCTCCAGAAAAATATTTGAAACCATAGCTTTCTAATTGTGAGACACAAATGAAAGAAAATTTCACCCGTGTACCTACTGTTGTCTTTAGCTCTTCTTTGGCACCACACAGGTACAACGTCACCTGTCCTGGGAGGAGGGAACATCATGTTTGCTTCCAGGCTGGCAGCCCGGTCACCTTCTGCTCCAGCGCTGTGTTCTGCTCGTGTGAAGAGTTCCTGTGGACTATGTCACTGCCCTGTTCTCCACGCTGCGCACAAACTCTGGTGCTGGCAGCCTCTTCAAAAGCAACTTAATCCAGCGAAGTATTTGGGGGTTTTGGTGGGTGGTTTGGGTTTTTTTTTTCAATGCTGAATTTTTCAGTGGTTTGCATTGCTGCTCTTCCACGTGGTTCTGCGGACTCCAAATTAGAGCTTGCTGTGCCTTTCGTCGGCCAGGTCTGTCTTCCCAGAGCGTGTCCGTGCGTGTTGTCCAGGCAATGCCTGCCGTTCGTTACACGCAGGCTGGAACGGGTGAATATAGATTTCTCTGCAAAGTACTTTTGGGGGTGGAGGGACTCTTTAGGGCAACCTCAGAAATGATGCAAAAAATGGTCACAGTTAGTCTTCCATCTGTCAGTTACGTTCCTGCATATGGTTGTAATTGGCAAAGTAAAATTCACCACTGACTTTGTATGTCTGATTCTTGTGGAAGTTAATAACTTTTGCTTATATTTCTTCAGCGCAACTTTATTAAATAAGATTTTCAGCCTAATTAAACCATTTCAGGATTTTGGCTTCCTGTCACCCGCAGATAAGTCTGAAGTGTAAAATGAGGTAATAGCCATAGAAATACAGAATATATTTATAGAGGATTTTATAACTTTGGTATTGTTTTAATTTCAGTTCTATTTTCTTTTATGATATACTTTAAAGGAGGGAAAAATGCAAGCAGCAGTTACTGGGAATTGTGAACTTGATACATTTAATAAAATATTAGATTGCAAGTTGTAAATGTGTTGTATATGGTAAAGAGTACAGCTGGGCCATGGTCACTCAAATGTCATAAAACCAAAACGTGCCCAGAGAGCAACAAACTTTGAATATTAAGCTGGTTTATTGCGTGTTTATTTTAAACAGGATTTTCAGAAAGGTCTTACCTTTTCCTGAACATAAGGATGCATGGTTTAGAAGGCAAAGGGGGAGGTACGTCCCAGCAAAGGCAGGAATGATGATGCAGTGTGGGATTTACTCTTTGTCTTCCTGAAGAAGACCCTTCAGCATGAGCCTGCAAGAAGTGAATGCCTCCGTTAAGCAATGACATCTTTAATCTAAAAAAATAATTTACAGAATTAGTTGTCGGAAGAGACCAGTGACCTCTTTCAGAGACTGTATTTACAAATATTTTCTTCAGTGGCAGAGCTTATTTACAGTCCTCTCCCTCCTCCCTACTCCATCTCTTAGCGCCCATTCCTGCCTCCATTTATGTGTCACTGACGTATTGCCAGTGCAGAGATTTGTAGGACTATAAAAAGACCTGAATTGAAAAGGAAAAAAGTTATTACTTTTTTACATTGGGTTACCTCAGTGATCCAGTTCCAGTGTGACCTCACAAACACTTATACCGGTAAAGGAGCCATGAAGTCTGTCATACAGCTGGAAACGTAGGGGTTTTCTTAAGTGTGTTGTAAACAAACAGAGTCTTTGTGTTTGTTTCTCATCTCAGTCACGTTCCAGTTCTTATTATTTGTTGTAAATTTTGATTTTGCTCAAAAGAAACAAGCCTGTTCTGAGATGTATACTTTCCAGTACCCCACATTTTTATATAAATCTTCCTGTATTATCTGTCCAATATCTGTGCTGTGTAAACTAGAGCACAGAAAAAGCACGGCTCGGTGCATAGTAAGTGTCGTTCTGGTAAAAACTATTGAAAAGAGCTGGAGAAGATTCAATTAAGTGACTGGCAATGTCAAGGAATTTTTGAATTCCTAGCTTTGAAAACCAAGATCACCACACTGAGGGGTCTTAGGAGTTAAAGGCAATGATGTATTTAAAGACTGAAAATAAAGACTATTTTGAGAGCTTGGTGTCTTCTTGGCATAGGCATGAGCTGGAGAGGCAAGTGATGAAGGACTTCTAAGACGTTAGATGTAATTGCCTCTAATAATACTACTAACGAAGTGCTACTTTGCTCTTGATGAAGAAAAAAAAAAGGACTAAGGGGGTATTAGAGGGGCAGTGAGATGCCCAGAGCTGGGTTGCACTGAACTGGGAGCTGAAGGAGGTTTTCCTGGTAAATAGTTATGATGGGTCCTTTTACTGGGAGAAAGCACCGGGCCCTTGCAGAAAGGTTCCTCTGCTGTGCAAAAAAAAAAAAAAAAAGAAAAAAAGCGGCACCAGGATTACGGCTGCCCTTCCTGGGGTTTTGGGTGCAAGAGTCCTGGTCGGACCAGGAGAGTGATCACACATGGCCAGGGCAGCCACTCTGGGCCACCCCAGGAAGGGCGGGTGGCAGAAGAACTTTCCCCCAGCCTACAGCAACCTGTGCCGTGGAGGTATCTGAAGCCAAAGATGTGCTTATGCATTAAATAACCTCCAGTAGATTTTTCTTCCACAAGGCTGGAGTCAGTGTTTGAGGCAAATACTGCTCATAGCCTCAGCAGCATTCGACGTTCCACCATTCAGGGGAGCTGGAAGCGGTGCCGCCTTTGCTGTGGGTTGGTGCTGTCGCCCTCCCGGCTCTGGGCTGAGCTCTGCTCACCCTTTGCTCCAGGTGAGCTCAGAGCCACCTCCCGAACCAGCTGACCCAGAGGTTTCGGTGGAGGAGGGAAGCTGTGAGCTCCAGACTGGACGGAGCATGAGCTGTGCTTTGACGCACGAGGCTTCGCTATAGAAACCTTGACTGGCAGGGGGAGCAACAGTTTGTTCACCTCAGGGAGTTTCTCTGGAATATCAGCAGGAATTTTGAGACTTTGGGGCACCTGCGTATTTACTGGAACTTTTTCTGAGTCCTGGCTTGAATGCGTAGGGACCTGCCTTCTGCCCAAAGCAAGAGTTTTTGGATGGAAGCCTCAGTGATTCCCCATTCAAGCACCAGGCAGGGCAGGTTCACAGGAAAGGAAAGAGGTTGTTCCTGCACACGCAAAGGAGCAGTGGGGTTTATTGCAGATTCACTGTTTCTGTGACGGTTTGTGTCTGACTCGGATCAATTCCTTGAATACATTTCCTGACATTCTCAGTTTAAAGTATTTCTTTGGATATTTGCCTGCATCTGTGTATTTCTAAGCCAATGAGGGTGCCAGAGGAGGGGATAAGGCTGATCAGACATCCCAGAAAGGCGAGCTGCAGTGAAAGAACGGAAGATGTGTGGCTGTTGTGGCTGGAGAAGAGAAGGCAGCAGGAGGGATGATGGCAGTGGGCGTTGTGCTGTGGAAATGGGGAGGCAGCTCTGTCTTCCCGGTCCGTGGGCTCAGATGCCGCGAGATGTGAGTGAGCGGCAGCCTCTTACCATGGCTGGGACAGCTGACCGCAGGAGCAGGCCCCTGAGGGACGACACGAACGTGTTCCTTGTGGGGAAAGGCTGGGGGATACGAGCATCCATTGGGGACAGGTGGGGTCAAGCTGGACCATCCCTGGGGCACGTGGGTGCCCCCAACCCATGCTGACCCCCCCCCCCCCCCAGCCCCCAGAGGCGGTGAGCTGCCCACCTACCAGTTAGGTCTGCGCGGAGCACTGAGACTGGGCTCACCGCTCGTACAGGAGCTGAGGGAGTCTGAGCCCTCTCCAGGAAAAGACCTGTATTTATGACAGCTGGTAAAGCTTTCAAACGTGAGACAGGGGAAAACAGTAGAGGAAACAATAACTTCATTTATTTATTTATTTATATCTTCCTTAAACAACAAAAATTGTTGAAACAGATCATTGTCATTTGTAAATTTCTTCAGGAATGTCTCCTAAGGCAAATACAACGTACAGCTGAAATACCCCTCCATACAGAAGCCAAAGGTACACTTATTACCTGTCGGTATTTCCCACGCAGTTAATTCAGGATCCTTTTTTTTTTTTTTTTCACTCCCATGTGAATTAATTTGCTGAGTTCCAAGAGTGCCTGTGCAAATGATCCTGATCAAAATCACAATCTGTTTGCTTCGCCAGGACACATCTCCCGAGCCTGCGAGGTTCATGCCTCAAACTTCACATCTCAAATTCTATTTTTATCCTTTTTTTTTTTTAAAGAAGCATCGCTCAGCTGTTTCATTTATTCATGAAATGGGATCTTCTCCTGTGCTACAGTGCCACAGTTGGTTTCCGTCACGTCAGTTAGCACACACCTCTTTAAAACATGGAATGCTTTGAGCTGCTCAGAAAATGATCTCTTGTGATCTGTTAACAGATTCGGGGCTCTGGACAGGGTGCAGCACCTTCTGTCGGCCCAGCTAGCGGTGGGAGCGAGGAGCAGTCGGGCAAGCCCTCTTTGGGTTGGCAGCACAGGCAGCAAACCGCCACCCCTCGCTCAGGGTGACAGCGATGCTCTGGCTGTCACCCCCTCGCTGGGTCCCCATCGCACCCTCTCACTGCCCCGTTGTGCTGCTCGGGCTCTTCCCCGGGTTGTCCCCGGGCTCGGGGGGCTGCGGGGGCTGCCCGGCCGTGCGGGTGCCCCTCTGCCAGCCCCGGGGAAGGGGTCTCTGCGGTCAGCCCCTCGCACAGGGCAGCACCCCGCACTCCCGGCCCTCTCCCAGGCAGCCCCGGAGCAACTGTGTCTGGAGAGGCAGAGTCTTCAGCGGCTGAACATGGGATAATCAAAGTTATCCGGTGGTAACAGGTAACAAATGCTAATCCAGCGCCTCTCCTGGCTTTCTGTGCTTTAATGCAAAGCAGAGACACTTGTAGCAGACAGTATGTTTTACAGGGCAAACTCAGTTCCTCGCCGAATAAAAATGCAAACCACTACGTGTAGTGTTACCATAGCAGTAACTATTTTCCTGAGAAAGGTGGTTTCAGCATATATGTGTCTGATGGAAGGCTTTTATGAATGAGCAATAATTCATCAGGACGTGCCAATACAGCGTCTCTGACATATTCATGCATCCCAACTAAACTGTAGGCTCTAGAAGATTCAGCTTTGCCTGGAGCTATGCTGTTCTCCTTTATAAACCACGCCAATAGGTGTAGTATCGTATTTTGGATATTTTGCCCACATCAAGATTTATTCACGATCTTTTGCAATTCCACAAAGGCAATGCCCATGACACATAACGAGTTTCAAGCATTCTACATCAGAGGTCTTCTGTACAGCGCCCAGGTTTCCAAATTATTGATAGAATGCTGCTGAAGCCAATTGATTCAGACTCGTATCAGAAAATCCATCACTGCTTCAGCCAGGCTTCCTCTGCGAGCACTGGGCACTTTGTTTTCCATCGGTGGATGTCCTGTTTTCTAAAAAAAGACTGTATTTTATGTCACCCTTGTCTAGGAAACATTTCCAGCAGCAGCCTATTAGCAGGACAGAGGGAGAATCATGGAGGCAGCATGGCCAGCCTGGGGCAGTTGAAGGGTACAAATGGGACTATGGTGGGTCCCCAACACCAATGGGCAGCGGAACCAGTGCCCCCGTCCTCCCCCCAAAATGTCATCAGTCATAGGAGCAGGTTAACTTCAAAGGAATAGACCTCCCAGAAAAAGAACACCTCAAACAAAACATCAGGCTTGTGTTATGTCAGAAGGGCTGCGGGACCCTTAAAATGCAATTGAAGTTTTAAGACAGAGACCAAAAGACTGACAGAGACTAATTCAATAAATACAAGTTTAATAAACGATCTTGTCCTGTAATAAAGCAGATTATGCCAGTTACTGCAACCATACACCTAAACCTGAGGTATTTTTTCCATAGGTGTCTTCAGTGTTAATAAGATCTTGGAAATAGAGTTAAGCTATGCAACCGAGTAGTTTTACTACCTCAGCTAAGTTATTCAAATTATCTTTTACTCTATGAATTATTGTAGCGACAAACAATAGATCTAGGTCCTTATTTTCATTTTGAAGCTTGGAAACAGATGAGCAGTAAATATTTCAGTTAAGTTAATGCACTTAAGTAGTGAGCTCGCAGACATAAGTACCAAATCTTTGAAATCATGGAACACCTGATAGAAAGACTGTTAAAAAGCTTCTTTCTTATTTCTACCTTATTCTTGGTTTTCCTAAACAGGTAGAATTTGCCCAAAATCAATAACGAGAGTTGCAAGGTCAGTAAGAAGACCAACTCAAATTCGGGTCTTAATTTCAGGGCCAATTTGCCTTGCGTCCCAGTAATCCGTTATTTGAGTTTTAGCAGATCTGACAGCTAATTAATTATAAAGGAAGATTGGAGAGTGGACAGCAGCAGTGGCACAAGAGGATTCATCTTTTCTGTCAACTTACTAATGTGTATCCGTTCTCTTGGCACGGAAAAGAATACTTCTAGTAAATCTTTGTCCATCTTCCATCCCCAGAAAGGAAATCAGACATGACATTAACAATTGCCTCTGTATTCTCCAGGAAATGCACTCTTAAACCAAGACATGGGAATATATTAACACTTCAGCGTCACATATTTCTTTCCAGCTCCATGGTTCACGTTATGTGAAAGACGCATACAGAATTTTCCAAGAAAACCTGTAACCGGACAGTGTGTAAATGGGCAGGAATCAGGATACACGCACGCCCTAAGGACAGAGGAGGACCCAGAGACGTACCACCTCCAAAAGCTGCTGAGGTGGGTGAGCCACAGAGTCAGCAGCAGTATAAATCTATGTGGTTTACATAAATTATAAACAAGTTTTGTGCACTGGGCCAGGGCTCTTCGCAGCAACATGGCAATCGATAGCGCTATCAAAGCAGAGTATTAACGTGGGGGCTGATCATAGAACATGTTTCAGCTCCCCAGAGAATTCTGTAGGTATTTTCAGGCTCTGGAAAGCTGAATGTGCGGCATATTTTCCGTATTGTCATGCCTGCTGCAGTCTTTAGCTTCTCATCTCTTTGGTTTCATGCCCGGTGGCATGATTTACTGACCTCTGCCTGAGCAAGGAGGGAGCGCAGCACTCGAAGGAACAGTGCCTTGGCTTTCCACGAAAGATGGCTCTGATTATTATCTGACTTCAACGATTTCTGGTAAAATTCTGAGAAGTCTCTCACACCTTTCTTAAACTTTATTAAGGAGGAATGAGAGTACTGAGATTTCTTCTCCTCATCTACCAAAAGGGTACATGGAATGACTAGTTGTGAAAAGGTGCTGCAAAAGCTCCACCAAGTGAGAATTAGCCACCAAGGAGCCAGGTACTTCCAAGGGCATGTGTCCCTGCTGTTAACCTTTAACAGTGTCAATGGGAACCATTTGCTGGACTTGCTGCCCAGACTCTTGGCCTGTTCACTTCTCTCGTGTGCATTCCTAAGCGGGAGGGAGGAAGGGAAAGCATCCTCCGCAGTGTAAGTGTGGGACAAATAATTATCTTGCCTAGAAGAGTGCATTATCTCCCCTAAGGCTTTTATGGGACATCATCAGTGCCCACAAAACACCCCCGTGTCGTTTCACATTCCCTGTATTGGTCTTTTTTCCTTTCATCCTATCCCGTATAAATATTCTTTCCAATCTTTTAATATATCAGGTAAATAAAAGAGCCTAGGAAGCATGTAACTGCCTCCATTCATAATTCAGACGTTCCAACTGTTGGCGGGACGAACAGAGGCTCCGCTCCCTCGGCCCATCACCACCCCTGCCGAAACCAGGCGGCAGAAGCACCCCGCGCCAAGCAGCCGGGCGGTTGCGCTGTCAGTACCCGCAGCCTCCGGAGGGCAGGGCGTGCTGGTTGCTCAGATGGTTTACCTCCTCAGCCCGGAGGCGATCGCTGCCGCTTCTTACTGCTGCTTCTGCCTCCTCACCCACGGACGACCGTGAGAGATCGCAAAGGAGCCAGGTGAGCTACTGAGGCGACGGGGAAAGGAAGCCGCCGCGCCAAAGCCAGCATCACCTGCTGCTGGAAGGAGAGGCAGTGAACTAGCGCTGCGGCAGACACCAAAGCGGACACTGCTGACCACGGGCACAGGCCGCCTGCGCAGCATCGACTGTATCGGTTCAAAACCACCCTGTGGGCGTAAGGCGTTCCGCTTTCCCTCTGTTTTGCGCTAACACGGGTGGTGCTAAACCGCGTTGCCTGGGTCTGCTATGATCACTTTAAAGAATGTGATGGGAGAAGGTCCTGAGAATCTTGAGAACAGCACCAACAAAAAAAGACAGAAAGATACACCTGACATGAAAGACTGCCTCGGAAGTCAGCATTTGCCGCGGCTTAACCCCAGACAGCAAATAAGCACCACGCAGCTGCTCGCTCACTCCTCCCCAGCCCCCAGGTAGGATGGGGGGGAGAATCGAAATAAGTAAAACTTGTAGGTTGAGGTAAAAACAGTTTAATAATGAAAAAAACTTAAAAATAATAATAATAATAGCAACAATAATAACAACTGTGATGAAAAGGAAGATAACAAAAAGAGAGTGAAACAAAACCCCAGAAAAGACAAGTGACGCGCAAGGCACTTGCTCGTCACCCACTGACTGATGCCAGGGCAGCTATCTGTGCCCCACGGGCAGCTCCCCTCAGTTTCCCTACTGGGAACGAGGTCCTGTGGTATGGAATATCCCTTTGGCCAGTTCGGGTCAGCTGTCCTGGCCATGCTGCCTCCCAGTTTCTTGTGCACCTCCTCACTGGCAGAGCAGGGGAAACTGAAAAGTCCTTAACTCAGGATAAGCACGACGTGCTAACAAGTAAAGCATCAGTCTGTTACCAGCATTGTTCTAAATCCAAAGCACAGCACTGCACCAGCTCCTAGGAAGAAAATAACTCTATCCCAGCTGAAACTGGGACAATGTTTTACTTACCAAAGCAAACATAAAGGTCTATCTTGATCACAATTTCCAACTTTTAACAACAAATGGTACCTGATTTTGACAGAGGATTTTCCAACCTACTCAGTAAAGGGCAAAATATATCCAGATGGGAAACAAAGCTACACAAAGCCTTGTTAAGAATAGTTTGGAGGTTGCAGGTTAAAGGTCATTTTCTTGCTTGTGTATTAGAATAATGAGGGATAAGTTACAAAGCATTGTGGTAAGTTATCCATCACTGGAACTTTTATATTCAAATGTGATTTTTTCTTTTTAAAAGAAGTGCTTGCTTTGAAGGAGAGCCACGTTCAGAGAAGCTCTGCCATCACAGCTGCACAGGAGGTAATGATTCATGATCAAAATAGTCCAAAAAATGCTTTAATATATGACCCTGGTGGTCTCAGCTACATGGTAATCACACTGGGATATGCTAAACTAGCTGAAATCCTCAGATCCCGGATCTGCCGTACTTCTGATAGGTCTGCATAGGTAAGTAGCGTTTGAGGAACCCAAGCAATGTTCATCCTATCGGCTGCCAAAAGACCTAATACGCAAGGGCTTAGAGAAGCCAGTGGATCCGGAGCTGTGGTGCCCAGAGAACCGGTCATCCCTCTTGTGCTGGATCCCCTTTTCATTTCGGTCTCAGAACTGCTCTCAAGACCCACAAAACTGCACAGAACTGTTTTCTGTGCAGGTTGTGGCTGTAGGTGCCAGAGGAAGTTGTGTGTTGGCAAACAAGAGATGTGTCCCACGAGACATGCTGGAAATTCTGTTGGAAATTGGGGAACTTTTGCTAGGCTATAGTCATATCTCCCCCCAGCCACTCTAAATTCTAATAATAGCCTGCAAATACCAGATAGGTTTCATTTAAATATACTGCCAATGGCTTTTAAGGGCTCTGATAACAACTTGGCAATACAAAATAAACCAGTATTTGATCTGCTTGACAATGTATTGGAAATCTTAAGTTGATCTTAATTCATCACTGCTATAAAGTACAGTATTTGTTACCTCTACAGATTGCTCTATGGAAATAGCAAGTTCAGTTTCTATGACAACAAAAGTCATAAATGCCAAAATTCTTCCTGTTCACTTTCTTTTTTCAGCTTGACGATGAGTCATTTTTTTTCCCATTCTTTTAAATTAACCTATTCCTTTCTCCTAGAAATTAGTAATCCAGACACGCCTTCCTTTCTGTATTCACAATGTCCAGTTATTTCACCGCAGCCAAGCTGTGGCTGGAGAATTTGAAAAAAGCTCATATCCTTTTCCCCAGGAGATACTCTGATCCTGCAAATGTGATGAAAGATGGCAAAAGAAAGCCTAAAGGTAACCTTATAGAAGCAGGGCTCTTCCAGTGGCCACATTCCAGTTAGGACCGCGTGGTGGCAAGGCTGGAGCAGTGGCACCAGGGGCTGAGGGCATCCCGTCTGTTCCAGCAGCATCTGAGGCTTGTGTGGGTGGAGCTCCTGCTTCTGCATGCTCCCAGCTCAGGTACATTGATAGACATGATGGACGTGATGGTAGAAGCTGCCCAGAGTTTTGCAGAAAAACACTGAATTGGAACCTTTATCAGAAAAAAGAAAAGAAAGAAAAGAAAGGAAAAAGAAAAGAAAAGAAAAGAAAAGAAAAGAAAAGAAAAGAAAAGAAAAGAAAAGAAAAGAAAAGAAAAGAAAAGAAAAGAAAAGAAAAGAAAAGAAAAGAAAAGAAAAGAAAAGAAAAGAAAAGAAAAGAAAAGAAAAGAAAAGAAAAGAAAAGAAAAGAAAAGAAAAGAAAAGAAAAGAGAAAAGAAAAGAAAAGAAAAAAAGGCAGGACTTGCTTTTTGCAGCAACTTGTCAGAGTGTTGGGGTCATTAGCACTTTCAAGATCCACAGTTCCAGAACAACAGCACAATGCTGGTGGACCTTTAGGTTTTCTGGCAAGGAACCAGGGGTCCAGAGGGCCAGAAATACATGGAAAAAACATCCTTCATGGGCAGTTTTACCTGTAGTTTAGCAGAAATTAAACTCTTTAGACAATCTCAAAAGACCTGTAGTTTCAGTAAGCCAGTGCATCCATCTCTTGTTTTGGAGCCCAGATAGCCTGGTGTCACCAGCTCGGGTAAGCTGGAGGATCTGTCATGTAGGAAACTTCATACATCAATGTTGCCAGGACATGCCCAGAATTCTGGTTCACAGCATATTTTGGGAAACAACTCTATGCAGTCAAATATGCTTGCTCTATTATTGCTCTTTTCTAGACATTTGCGTTTGGCCACCCTGTAAGAGAGAATACGGGAGGAGACATCCCCTTGTCCCAAGCTGGTGTGGTCATTCGTACTCTGCCATGTAAACAATGATTGGTTTGATTTGATCCAACATTTCCAAAACAAGAATCAGTTTCACATGAATACCAAATCCTGTCTTCAAGTGTCACCAGGGACAAGCGGCGGCTGCATGTTCCCCTCCATGGGCTGAATGGCCAGGAAGGCTCATCACCCACATCCAGTGGCCATAGCACTGAAAAGAGACCTGCCACTGGCCACGGCGATCATCCTCCTGAGCCGCAGTGAAAGTCACGCCTTCTCATGGCAGTTAAAGCTGCAGTGGCTACAGGACGGAAGCAGGGCGGGGATGGAGTCATAGAGCATCTCACGTTGGAAGGGACCCAGGGTGAGTCTGTGGCTTCCTGGGGAAGGACGTTGTCATACAGGAGCTGTGACCAGTCATGGAGAAAGAGCCACCCACAGCCCATCAAAGGTCCCCTTCCACGCCATTGGCATTCCCTGTGCAAGCCTGTGTGGCCGCGAGGGGCCACGGGAGGTGAGAGCACACGGACACGGATTGCGTGGATCGAGGTCAGTGCAGGCGCAGCCCAGTCCTTGCGTCCCCCTTGGCTTTCGGGAGGTGTCCTGTGCTGCGAGTGGTTTTGCTGAGCTGGCTCCCAGCCCCCAGCACGCCCCCAGCAAGTCCTCCCCTCCCGCCTTCTTCTGTGCTGCTGGAGAACTGGTGCTGGAACAGTAAAACCCATTTCCATCTTAATTATACAAAAAGATTATGCAAATACTGCAGCCACATAGTTTGTGAGACTACACAGGGCATGTGTTACATAAGCAGCGGCAGAACAGGGTCCCTTGTTGTTTCTGCAGGTTGTATATTGTAGAAATCATTTTACAGTTCCTCTTGTATGTCATTTTTTTTCCTCTCTTCTCTACAGTCCTGTCTCACTGCAGTTCTTCTCTCTGTGCTACAAAGAGATTGTGAGTCTAACGATAGTGTTTCCCTGACTTTGAGCAGAATACGTCGAGATGGGAGCTCATGAAAATGACTCCCTTTACAAGAGAGCTCTGCAATGCAAATGGACCTCGACATGGTGCTAGCTCCTTTTTCCTCCAGAAAGGAGCCATACTTTTAACAAAGCCCATTATCCAGACGCTGCGTACGGCAGAAGGACTCGGGACATTCAGTACTCATGACTGAAGTAGGACGATGCTGCGGCTTGTAACGCGGCACTTCCATTGCGCCAGGCTTTTTTCTGCTTTTGCATCTGTTTCAGACTCAACAAGCTGGCCAGAGGCATCACTGCCCTAACGGTGCTTCTGCCAGAGCAAAGCAGGCGTTAAGCCGACTGCGTGGGAGAGTCAAGCCGGTGCTGGGTGCAAATGAACACCCTCTCCACTCCGCCGTTTCTCCGTGACAGACTCCGCGCTCTCAATCCGCAGGCAGTAGAGGCAGCTGGGCGCACACCTCGCTATGCAAAGCTCGGCGCGTTGTGCCACGCTGCTGTTCTGCCCGTGTACGTGACTCTGTAGAGGGTTCTTCTGGCCTGCGTGGCAGTTTACAGAGGATGGCATCACCACCAGGCGTGTGTGCAACCAGGCAGAGTTGAGGAGCTCGTGCGACATCAGCTCTGGTCGTTGTTGGCTCCTGAGCTTGAATACACAACACGAATATTCATTCAGGAGCAGCTCTCTGGGTAAGGCCAGTATATTTGCTGTCAAAGTGCAGCATGTATCAAACTTTAAAGACGTACGAGAGTGGTATTCAATGGAAGAAGTCAAATGTAAAATATAATTACAGCCCTTGTAAGAAAAAACCTGAAACCGAAGCAAGGCTTCTCCCATAGGAAGCTCGAACCCAAAGCTCTCCACGTCAGTCCTTGCTGCAGCAGTACCAGAAGCAGCCCCAGTGCCCCGTAGAGGCTGGGAGGCTGCTGCCCCAGCGCTCAGCCTGGGTTGGGTGCACCGAGCACCACGGGCGCCTCGGGAAGCGCTGGCTGCTCTGCGTCCCACACCCCGTGTGGCACCTGCCCGTGCCGTCGCCTTGAAATGTCTCTCAGAGCACAGCGAGCGGTGCCTGGGGGTGTGAATTGGTCCCGGTACTTGGTGCATGGAGGGCTGAATTGGGCCTGGTGCTCGCTTTCTTCTCTGAAAGCGTTTCATTTTCAGCTTTTAGGTGACTATCCTTTCCCAGCACTTGCCATGGAAATATTTCTTCCCTTCCTGATCCATTACCTGCATCGGTGTCTCCTGGGCCACAGGATTGTAAACACAAAGGAGAGAAACATTTTCACTGTTCTGTTTCTTAAGTGAAAATATAATACACTTGACTTTTCGCCAGTAGTTCTATTGCTTGTTGTAGAATCCCAGAAAAGAACGTTGATACTGTTTATATTGCGATTTAAATCTTCACCCTTTCTTTGCACTGTTACGGTCCACTGAAGTCATTTAATTTGAAGCTTAACATTGTGTTTTTAAAAATTTCTTATTCCCTTACTGCATTGAATATCCCAAGTAGATGTGTTCAGGAATTACTGCATGAAGCTAAGTTCAGCCAAAAAATGTCAAACCTTTGAATCCTAATTATTTTGTTCTAAAAATTACATGTCTGGTAATCTTTCACTGTACAACAGCTCCACCACGGTTTACCCTTGATGTGCTCCATGTTTCCATGCAGAAACCTGGGCTGGAAGTAGAAGGTTTTCAAGGCAACGGCAGGGAGACGTGAGAAATTCTCGTCACGATGGGGTGAGGGGAAAGCCTAGTTTTTGAGAGGGACTGATCAGCTAAAGACAGCAACTATACAATATGACAGCCTTCAATACCAGAGGATGGGTTTAATTTATTTTGACACTCTGAAATGTGTTTGTCTGCCTAGAAAATCCAGTACACAGGAATTGTTTTTACATTTTAGGGTTTTAGTCCAATCTGGGCTCAAACCCGAATTGGCTCCCCGCCCTGCCCCAATTTAATCAGCTCCAGTTTGCATTCATATTTTCACGAAAACTTATGCTTCTTCCAAAGCCTGGTACGTAATGCCTGGTCATAAAAATCCTCATCCAGCATCAACGGAAACTCTTATTCACTATCTCATGAAACATTCCTTTTTTGAATACCTCCAGTCAGTGATGCTGGGCTTTACCATCTGGACTGCAGCAGGCTGCTCAGAGGAGCTGTGGCTGCCCCCTCGCTGGCAGTGCTCGAGGCCAGGCTGGATGGGGCTGGGAGCGACCTGCTCTGGTGGGAGGTGTCCCTGCCCAGGGCGGGGGGGGTGGAACCAGATGAGCTTTAAGGTCCCTTCCAACCCAAGCCATCCTGTGATTCTCTGATTCCCTTCAATCTTTTCTTTTGGTTGAATAATCATACTTTTTTCCATCCTTCCTCATCGATGCTAATTTCTGGAGCCCGGATGACTCCTGTTGCTCCTCCTGGTTCTGTGCAGCTGCCTCATGTCCTAAAACAGCATTGGAGACCCTACCCATGGCCACGAGAGATGATCACTGCTGTTGGGGTTTCCACAGGTTTCTGAGCACGTTTTGGAATAGCAGAGGAGTCAGCTCATCCCTTGGGTTTCCTCCCACCCTTATTTTTCTGTGGTTTCAAAAGCAGGAGAGGAGAGGCCCAAGATATCAGAAGGCATTAAATAATTCTTATTTAACTGGATTATGGTATCAACTGAATATGTCAGCCCAGATTTGGGATTGTGGTACTGTGAGATTTATGACTACACACATAAACTGAAGGCAGGTCTTTCCCCCAAAATTTTTACAGTATCTAAGTAAAAACAGTGATGAGGCAACTAGACCGAATTTAATGACAGGATAATTTTGTCAAACTTATACAAGCTATATTTCCTTAAAACAAGTTTATCTCTTTAAGTCATGGCTCCCAAACACCGAACACACAGGCTGACAGGGGGATGACACGTGTGTAGGGTAGTTTGGGTGTTACCTTGAGTCTCAGAAAGGGTCTGAGCTGCATTTCCAAAATCTGTGCAAAGGCGGGGTCTAGCCAAGTGGGGATAAAAAGAAACACTGGTGTGTGAAAACTGAGGTGACGTGTTCCATTTAAATGTTATTTAATTCAAAAATAAAATGCACATACAAATGCAACCATCAAGACAAAATCAGGTATTATGGAGTTTCGCTACATTTACGAATTCCAGCGGAAAGTGTGGTGCAGAGCTGTGATGGTGATTACCTCTAGTCACAGACCTTGTCCTCTGCATAAAAGCACATTGGCATTAAAATTGTAGGACGTTCCCAGCACAAAACTGCCCAGAATAAACCTATAGGATGCTGCAGGGACGTGCCAGTCCTGCCTACTGCCAGTGCAGGTCCAAGACAGCTCTGGCTCTCGCACGGAAGCCGGGGCGGCTCGGTGATGAGCTGTAATGTGCTTTTCTGTGATGAGGAGGGGGTGCCACTCACTAAGAGCGTCTGCAGAAAAAAATTATGCCTAAATATTTGCCAAAAGCAAAACACGTTCGCATCTTGGCATATGTAATGAGCTGTAGGGACTTAAAGACAAAGGGGGTTGGTTTAATTTTTCTGACAACATAGGAACAGCAATTGCAACTACCCGTTTGATGTATTCAGAATGATTAATGTCACCGTTTAAGATTAATTCTACAAAGCTGCAGTAAAACAGGCATGGCTTTTCAAATACTGTGCTCTGTCATGACCTGGAGTGGCTGGCCTTGGTTGCGTGCTGGCGTATCGCTCTGTCAAGTGGCTGATGGAAAAGAACAGAGGCACCAGGGGGTTAGTCAAGGTGTAACTTCCTAAGCACAAGCACTTGTGAAACAGTGCACCTTGCTTTCTCTGCCTTTTCGGCGGTGAGTGGAGCTGGAAGATGCATGCATGCATGAAAACACCTGGTAATAAAGGTATTTTTTTAGTTTCCCTTATGCTACCCGTATACTAAGTCCATAAGAAATCTAAAAATAACTATCACAAAATGCCTGGGAAAAAAAATGGTTTTTGTGTGGAGCACTGTAGGTAGGAAACCTTGCCAATGGATGTTGAGCCCGCAAGCGGATCACAGAGAGCAGGGCTTGGCAGAAGGAACCAGCAGATGTTTGCTGGGCGGGGGGGGACCGAGTGGTCTTTACTGCACAGAGCCGCTGACTTCCCCAAGACATGTACCACTTTTAAAGGCAGAGATACAGGTCTAGAGCAGTAACTTGTTACACTTTCAAATATCACGAAAATCCCACCTGGACTTTTCCCATTTTTCTCCTGAAGGAGATGCTCTCCAGCCCACAGAAGCTGGGAATCGGGGATCTGGGGAGCTATTCGTGTGTGAGCAACCCAGAGAACAGAGAGAAAAGGCTAACGTACCAATAGATGAAGGGGGCAACTTGTCCTAAAAGAACGCACCTTCCACGAACGGTGGGACCTGGAAAGGAGAAGCAGCTTTTCAGAGCTAATGACAAAACCAAATTCCATTGAAACCCTGGAGGAAAAGGCCTGGCTTGGCAGTGGCAACTGAGAAGGAGAAGGCTGGAGACACATTGGTGCTGAACACTGAACAGAGTTTATCCCAAAAGCATCACCTACCAACCGGCTTCACTCCCAGCAGCTCCGCAGTCTGCTCAGGGCACCAAACACTCGGGTTAGACACCAGGCAAAGGCTGCCTTAACTTCAGGTATTTCATGGGAATTTCAGCACAGCAGCATCTGACGTTCTACCTATACACAGGAGACACTTCAGGAAGTTTGGCTCAGTTGGAGGGACATTTCTAGTGCACGGATGACCCAGAGAAAAGCGGGACAAGACTAACAGCACTATTGACAGAGAGCAGCTGAGTGAGGACCGCACGCACCTCTTCAGCCGCCTCCCGAGAGCAGGGACAGCAGCAGGGGCAAGCCACATGAAATAATTGAGTCTGAGGTATTGTACAGGACATGTAAAATGAAAAAAGCTTCACCTAAAAAAGTGAAATTAGATTTTGCTTTCTACAGGACACAAGGCCTTGTTCTTTGTCTCTCAATGCAGATTTATTCTGCCGAGGAAAAAAAGAGTCTGATAGGATGACACAGTGCTTTAAAATTATACATTGCCTCACATGCCCCTCACACGCGTGTGCTGCATGCATATGGCACGGGATATATTTAACACGATACTGTTACTTGATGCTTTCAAACATCTGAATTCCAAACCTTGCTGTGCCCGAAGTGTTAATTGCTGCAGCTGAACAGTATTTTCTGTTGATGTGTTGCAGCAGCCAGTGTGCAGGAGAATTTTTACACTGAAGGGAACCACATGAATTAAAATTTGATTTGTGACTTGTTTGTGCAGTATTTGATGTCCAAGATTTATTTTTTTTAATGTTAAATTTATCTCCTCCGCCCTGTGAGCAGAGTCTGGAGCAGTGCCACGTGCCCTGAGTGAGCTCAGGCTGGTGCAGAACAGCCCATCTGTTAACAGCAACACCACAAGCTTTGCTCTTTCCTGGCTGCTCCTCACCCAGCGAGCCCAGTTCAAAGTGTCTGGCCTGATTAGGCCAACAGCAGCTGTGCCTTTCGCCACTTTTTCAAAGGACAAGAGCACCCAAAGCAAGACCAAAGTGACTGATCACCCCAAATCACATGCCGATGTGCTAAATGCAAGCTGCCCAAGGACAGCCTGCGTATAAAAACACAGGCAGAAGGTTTAATAAAAGATCTTTACAATAGAAAGTTGCAGTATGTTTGTTTCCCCCCCAAAAAATTACCTGGAAAAATCAAATATATTCAATGAAAATACTCTAGCAACTTCAGAGCTATATAGCAGTCACAGCCAGGTGTGAGCGGGGTTGTTACACCTTTTCTGAGACACTTAACTTCCTAGAAAAGGCACTTCAGCATGAAAGTCACTCCATCTCTACTGATGAGCCACAGACAACCTTGAGACAGAAAGTGTTGAGTTTTAGCGCTACCAGCTCAGAAACCCAACTCTGTTGGTCGCTGTTCCCACAGCAACCCTGGCAGGGCCGAACAGAGCACACCACACCTCGGCAACGACCCTGTGCCTCGAAACTCCCATCCCGATTCTCATCTTCCTGAGCAAAACACAAGGACAACTTTTCATTTAACACATGAGCGACCCCCATGGGCAGTGAGCTCCGTCAAATCTGCCACCAACCATCAGCGGGAGAGTTCAACAGCCCCAGAGGTGGGGCTGGGAGTGCAGGGCATGAGCCCGAAACTGGGACCTGCCCCTCGGACACAGCCCCCGCATCCCCTTCACTGCCAGGCAAGACCCCTCTCCCCCGGCCGTCCCTCGTTCCTGCTTGCCTCGACCCACCGCTTCACTGCTGTGCGTCGCAGGGGGGTGCGGGAGCTCCCGACCAGCCGCAGGGAACGTGGCCCCTGCAGCAGGCTCAGGCTGTGAGCATCTCCTGTCCCCCACCTTGGCGTAGGAACGGCGTTAGATGTGCCGTTGGGGGTTGATGGATAGCTCAGGAAGGAGATTTATGGACCTTGCCAGAAGCCTTTCTACCCATCCATCTGTCATGCCAGGAACCTAAATAAAAAATTTAATTTAATACAGTGCTTATATTCCTGTTATGGAAAACGCCGCGTTTACAGACTTAGAGGCAAAGTGCTGGATGTCCCACGTGTGCTCAGCCAGTCTTCAGGGGAGCGGGAAGAGCAGGGGACGGTGGCACAGGGACAGTCCATCCCCAGCGCCGTCCATGCAGGATGGCATGTGGCCCGTTGCCTGTCTCATCTCCTTGGTGGCAGCTCCTGGGAGAGTGTCCCTGCCCCTCGCAGGGCTCTCAGCCCCGCTCCCCGCCAGCCTCGTGGGCTCAGCCCCAAGCCCAGGAAGGAGCCTTGAGACCCCATGGCCACCGGGCACCCGGGCTGCACCACCTCCCGCTTCACTCTGGTGAAGCAAATCCTACGGGACGCGGTACCTGGGAGGGGACGTGGGAGCTGTGTCCGTGACAGCGCCGCCCTCAAACTTCTTCCTGCAGTTGTGGGTGCGGGAGCAATACAACCTCACTCTTCCCGCAGGAGCAGGCAGTAAAGGAAGCAGCTGTTGAAGGAACACCCAGAGCTTTATTCGATGCAGGGTGACGCCAACAGGCACATGGAAAACGAAAATCCACTGTAACAGGGAAAGGTCGTGCTCCAGAGACCTTTTATTCCCAGCGCCTGGGTACCCTCGTTAGCACATTCAGCACACCCGCCCCGTGGTGTGTGCGCCTGTGAACCAAAATGCCAGGAGAAACTCGAAATTAATACTGGCAAATTGTGTTCCCTTTCCCCTGCATATAAAACTGGTTTTTTCCTTGTGACAAAGAAATTTGAACAAATAATTTAGGAAAAAAAAAACCCTCACCATTTTTTTATTCTTTCATTCTTTTAGAAAGGGAAGAACTTCAACCCCGCAGCAGCAAGGAAAGGCAATAATTCAATGCAGGAGAAAATGATCTCCTGAGGGACTCCCGAGAGAGCAGAAACAGTTCTTTCTCTGCTCTGGAGATACCTCTTCTTTTCAGTCAGTGCACTCAGGCCCTTATGGGGAAGATATTTGGTGTATCAGAGCCTTCAGTCCTTTGTCCATGAGGGATTTTTTTCACTCCTTTACAAAGCTTTTTCCAAAACAAAACTACTCTTCCTGTGCTTTCGGTACCCAGTCTCAGGGGAGTGGTATGGCTCCAGGGATGATATTTTTGAGTGCTCCCAACCCCACAATATGGTGCTTGGTTTTGCCTTATTTGCATGTTATAACGGTGCTATTGAGTGGGGAATTTAGTGCTCCAACTCCATCTTTAGTGTTTTTCCATCTTCTGTGCATATGCAATAATTTGTACTCTAAGAGACGAGCAGTGACCTCTTTTTTTCAGTGCAAGAAATGTTTTCATTAAAAATAAACCAGCAGATACATCAAGACACTTCCTCTTGTAAAGCCTCATGTTCTGAATATAAAATAGGAATAGGCAGTCTCTACGATGCGTTCTTATCATGCCACGCAGCTAAAAACGCGAGAGCAAGTGAGGGAGAAGGAGATTGGGCTGTTGCGTGACACAGATAAACCAAACTTTATAGGCAGCTCTACAACCTCCATAAATAGATAACTCACAGCAGTAACGGTAACGACACTAATAAAGTCTTGGAATCATATTCTTTGTTTCAACACGGCATTGCAGCAATCCAAGGAACCCTTCCGGAGCTCCGAGAGCCCGTGCCCACGGCAGAGAACACCGCGGCAAAGGCAGCGTCGGGCTCCCGCTCGCCTCCGCTCCCCGGCTGCGTCGGGTTCCAGGCGGGAGCCGAGGGCTGGCCAGCCTGTCGCTCGCCGCAGGACCAGCGCGCTGCCCTCGCCAGCACGAGCACGGGCAAGGGATGAGAGGATTTATTAGACAGAGTCTCCACTGCGAGCGTGCGAGAGGCAGCACGTTCCTTGGAAGACGCTGACGTGAAGCACCTTGCAGCCGGTGTCTGCGGGACAGGAGGGCGGGGGACGGGGACTTGGCTCCGTGCTGACTGTAAACACCTGACTCGTTCCACCGAGGCCCAACAGCAATGCATATAGGCTTCAGGTGAAGTATTTTTTTATAATATACATGAATCAGGACCTGTATATAATTTAGGAAGACAAAGCTCCGTTTTTGTAGCTGTTCGCTGCGGGCCTTACATTACATCCCTTTTTAGCTGAAGGTACGTGGTCTCATTTGCAGCGTGAATATTTATAACTGTGAATTTAAATGTTCTCTTTTCCAGTAAAGCAGCTTAATAGTCTAAGGCTGGTTAAATCACTTGCTGGAAAATATTCACAAAATAGGAGCAAAATCTACCAAAACAAATTCATGGAGACGTTCAAAAGAGCACATATCAGCGCAACCATCCCTATCGGTTCGTTTGATCAGCTATTGTCTTACTGGTGCACTGACTAAGGCAGCACTCAGAAGGCATGAAAATTAGTTATATTTCCACCATCTTGAGGAGACGACATTAGTATGCTGCCACGGAACTCGTGGCTTCTGTAACTAGTATGCCTTGTTGGTTACAAATTGTGTCTGAAATATTCTGAAATGTTAGAGTTGGCTGAATTATCAAAACCCAGAATTGTTAATATTTTTACAAATAGAAGCTGTCAGGTCTGTTCAAGGCGATTCACAAATTCATACCACTCTTCATCTGACAGAATTCAGATCACTGTCAAATAATGCTCACAAGTCCCAGGATTTTCCATTAATTTAGGGTAAAGAATAATTCAGCTGAACAGGCATACTGCTAATTACTCTGATTTAAAGAGCATTTCAATTACCTAATTGAAGAACAGAAATACTGCACTTGATTTAGGTGGTCAGTCACAGTTCAGAAATAATGAATAGTAAATGATTAATACACAGCACAGTCATAATCTGAAAATTATTCCTTTGAATAATCTAGTGGGTAGTTGGCAACAGCGGACACTTGTGATCAATTAAAGGAGCTGGCTGCAGACGTCACCACGGAAAGTGCAGTTTTCCACAACATTCTACCCAAAATGGTGTTTGTCCCCTAGGAAGGTCACTCAGATGTTTTATTGCAGGCTTCTTTACCTCAGATCCATGTGTTTGACTTTTTTTTTCCCCTTAATGGATAAGAGACAACTGATCTTGGGTCAGGCAGCTCAACTTTCAGTGGCATTTCCATGTCAAATTACTGCCTGGGTGCTGCTGTGCCGATGCAGGGGGGTGCCAGGCTGGGGGGTGCATCCAGGGGCTGTCCAAGACCTGATGGGAGCTGGGGAGAGCCAGGCTGCACCTGGCAAGGGGGGTCCGAGATGTCCAGCGAGAGGTCTCCTGCAGAAAGGTGACAGCCAGAAACAGAACCCAAATTACAAGGGAAACTCTGCCCTGAGCAAGGCAGCGGGTGCAGAGCTTCTCCTGACTCGGTGGCTGCGCTTTGACTTGACCTGGGAAAGGGAAAACTTCCCTCTCCCGGGCAGAGAGACCGATGCTGCTTCTCTGGAGCATTTCGTGCCTCTGGAATACATTGAAATGCCATAGCTGTGTGGCGAGAGGGCATTTTGCTTTCTAACAGAGCAGAAACCTGGATTGTTAGGGCCGTATTTCGCCATACGACATCCTGAAGCGGCCTGTGGAAACAGAGCACGGCACGCAGGGGCCAAATACCCGCTTCAGTTCAATTGCTGGCGAGGGAGATTTGTGTCCCTGAGTGCAAGGTGGTGTTCGTGCTTGCGTGCCGTGATCCACAGCATCACACCTGGACTGGGCCACGGAAACTGCTGGACGACAAACGTGAGTTCAGAGCCCCGCCACCATCAGGGTGGTGGTCACGGGGGGGGTCTTTTTTGCCCCTTGAGCTTTATGAAAGTTGAAGCACCCTGGGCTGCACAAAAGCAACACAAAACCCAGCCAGGGTACACCGACTTTGCAAATTTTTTGAGAAGAAATATGTTTTTATCCCAAAATAAAAACCTGCTGCAAGCAGTAGGGGGTGGGAGGCGGGGTGCTGAGGACTGGTAGAACGAACAGGTTCCCCCCTGGGCTGGTGAGCAGGGACCTCCCTCTCAGTGGAGATGCTCAGGCAAGTCCAGCGAGCCCTGGCGTGATGGGCTGGTACCCGGGACCACGCACGAGGACACCCCTGACTCAGGCGGGAGCTGAGGGGACACTTTTGATGTGCAAATGACAAAACCACCCGGTACAAATAGGTCAAACAAGCACAGGGCTGTTTCCACACAGCCCCGTCCGGTCCCACCAGGCCCACCCTGCAGGGACAGTCCCACCCCCCCGTGACAGAGCATCTCCCCCCAAGGTCTCCTCCATCCCCAGCCGAGCCATCCATGAGCCGGGACACCCACGGTGGCACTCCTGGGGCCATGAGCCCCAGAGCGGCACTTCCAGGGCTGCCCAGCTCCTGGCTGGGGACACAAGTGACAGAGCCCGCGGCATCAGGAGAGACCCTCTGTGCTCCCATGTCCCCCGCCATGTCCCCACCGTGTCCCGGCACCCAGGCCAGCCACTAGCCCCAGCCGGAGCGGCCGCATGGCACAGCAGCTGCTGTGGGCGCCCCGCAACACGTTTCATACTGGAACCACCGCGTGCCAGCGTTTCTAAATCACCTCTTTTTCCCCAGATAGCGTTCGCCAAGGGACGCTTACCCAGGCACACGTGTCGATGGCGCGGGGCTGCAGCCACCCTCCTGTCTCCTGTGGCCCGGCAGGGTCAGAGCTGGGCTGCAGCGAGGAGGGAAGGATGAAGGAGCCCAAGCTGCTCCCTCCCAAAGGGGCTCAACTTCGTCTGCTGGGGGATCCCAGGGCTGTGCCAGCTCAGATTGCCGAGAAAAGTGCTGAGTGGTGAGAAAAAGCCGTGAGAAAATCTGTAGGCAAGGTGAGAAAAGTGAAATCACAAAGATTGCAATTGCTGGTGGGCAGTTCCAACTACTTAACATCAAAACTTAAACAAACGCGGTGTTTATTTGCCATGTGCACCAGCTGATGGCTCGTGGGTGCTTGTGCACGTTACAAGGCACTGTGTGTGCAGAGAAGCCGCCCTCCCCGGGACAGAGCCAGCTGGGGCCATCAGATACGCACCACTGCTCACAGGCAGGGGCTACGGCCGACCCATCACTCAAAATACCACGAGAAATAAATGCAGAAGTGATCTATCGTGTCATTTTGTAATTGCTAATTTAATTATTCCATTCCATATTAATTCTTTTCTTAATGTGGTTTAATTAGATTATTCCACTATTAAATAGACAGAGTGCAAATAAGATGCACTTGAACCCCTTCTTCTCCCATCAGTTTTCCATTGCCATTTTTCAGCATAAATGAAAAAAAAAAAAAAGGGAACCATTGCCTTTGCTGTCTGTGCTGTGTATGGGGGCTCCTGAACTGGCAGGCCAGAGTGTAAGAGTGTAAAAGGGTGAAAACTGGGAAGAAGGCTGCAAAGCTCGTCATCGGAGCGGGCTGCTGTTATTCAGTCGATGACTGTGCTCATATAAAACAACACTTTTGAAAAGAAAGAAAAAAATGAAAGACCCCTTTCTAACTCTGCTGGAAGTGATAAATTTTCAAAATGCCAAATACGTTAAGGGAAAGAGCTCTAGGGAAGTGAGCGGAACGTACGCGCTTAAGCCACAAAACGCCTTTTCCTACAAACGCTGTAAAATGCTGGAAGTAATCATTTTGTCATAATTAATACACTTGAAGCTACAAACCTTTCAGAAAGTGTGAATCGCTATTTAACTCCAAATCCCATTTAGCTGTTACATTAGCAGACTCCTGAATGCCAAAGTCATGCAAAAATTTACCCCGAATTAAACCGAGGAGGGTCCCCCCACCACCGCACCCCCCCCAGGCTGCTGTGCTGTCCCACCAGGACCCCTGTCCTTCCCCTCTGGGTCAAGCTGCGGGGCAGAGGGGGCTCCAAGACCTGTCCAGAGCCTTCAAAGGATGGCGTACAGCTGCTTGTTTTAGGAAAGTTTCATGCCAGTCCTTTAATTAGAGGGGTGAACCTTGCTCCGGGCTCACCCCCTCTGCCCTAGAGCGCTGCCGCCGCTGCGGGCATCCCAGTCCTGGAGGCTGGCGAGGGCTGGAGGGACGTGCTGGTCATCCCCACTGCGGCCTGAGACCAGCAACAGAGCATTGGTAATGAAACCTCAGTAACTAAGTGAATGATAAACCCAGTCAGTAACCATATCAAATAATAATTAAACACCTATTTAAGTGTGGTGGGTTGTCCCTGGCTGGGCACCGGGTGCCCACCAAGCCACTCCATCACTGCCCTCCTCAGCAGGACGGGGTGGGGAGAAAATAAGATGGAAGAAAACCTCATGTGGCAAGATAAAGGAGGGTTAATAAAGCAGAAGCAAAGGAAAACAGAGGACTTGCTCTCTGCTCGCCATCAGCGGGCGACGTCCAGCCGCTTCCTGGGAAGTCGGGCATCAGTGGGTGCAGCGGCTGCTCCAAAAGACAAACGTCATAATAACAAATGTCCCCCCTCCTCCCTTCCCGTAGCTTTTACTGCTGAGCAGACATCATACGGCACAGGGTATCGCCCTGGGCAGCTGGGGTCAGCTCTCCTGGCTGGGTCCCCTCCCAAGACCTTGCCCACCCCCAGCCCGCTGCTGAGAGGGGGTGGTGGAGAGGCAGCCGTGGTGCTGTGGAGACAGCCAAAGCACGGGTGTGTTATCAACACGTAAATATAGATCTAAATACTATATTAATTAATAATTAGTAATTAATAACTAAAATAATAATTAGTTACCATTGGTAATTAACCATTCATAAATAAACATAAAATTAAGGCAAAGAAATGAGTTAAACTTGTTCTAAAAATAGCTTAATTCAGTGAAAAATGACCTTTAGATTGGTCAAAATATATTCAAGAACCTTGCTACACCTCCCACCCTTTCCAGGGAAAAGAGAAGGAAGGAAAATCCTACAGCAGGAATGTTCCATTCCAACCGCTCCAAAATAATAACAATAAAAAAAATTATTCCAAAACTACATTTTAAATTAGAGCGTGCCAAATTTCCATTCAAAATACGAGTGTAAGAAACAAACCCAAAAGCAGGCCGTGCTTTGTGTCAGGGAAAGCAAACCAGAAACGTCCCAGCTGCTCGGCGCTGTGAGCGAGACTTACAAATTCTGTTCTTTTCAGCAGCAAGTCAGGTAAGTGGGTATTGTTGTTATCGGTGTATATTTTCCCTTCCTTCAGAATTTGTATAAATTATTTGCCGTAGCAACTCCCAGTGATAATGAGTTGTACCATTTAATTACATGTTGCATGAAATTATTCCCATTTGTCAGTTTTCATGTTCCCACATAAGAAATTCTGTTCAAACAAGTCCTACCTTCCAGAAAAGGGATTTCTTTTTGAAAAAATTTTTTTTTTTACACTTTTACCTTAATTACCCACTTAGTTATTGTTTAAATTGGCTGCAGGTAGGCTGACTGGTGCAGGTAGCAGTGCCAGGGCTGGCTGAAGCTGGCGCTTTCAGGGTCCCCATAAGCTCCAGGTTCCTGCTCAGGGGAAGATGTCAAGGGCTAAGACTTGGGATGACCAGAAAACCACTTCTTGTGAAGAACACAAGCACAAGAAGTATCTGAGATCTCTACAAAATAGATAAAAACATTTGCTCAGAGGCAGCAGTTCTGTGGGTTTTGCCATGACATAAGAGTAAATGACCATGAGCACGAGCGCACCAATCCTCTTTGTGCTCTTGCTGCTCCCTGGTCTCTGTCTAACCCACTTAATCAGAAAAACAAACGGGCATGACTCCAGCGGTGGTGGGACCCAGCTCCCGCAGCTGCCATTTCTTCCCCTTTGGCGGAGCTCCTTCTGCGCGGGTCATCTCTGACGTGACTCCTACGGGGAGGAGGTGCCTCTGTGTCCCTCAAACACGTGGGGACAGGAGCAGGAGGGCTCCTCCTGCCCAACACCTCTCTTGGGACGACAGTTGGCACTCACTCAACTTTTGACCCTCTGAGCTGCCACGCAGCCCCACGGGCGTCGTGCAAGAAGGTTCCTGCCCGTTGAAGTGTCACAAGAAATACAAGTACCATTTTTCACGCAGGAACTCTGCTGCCAGGAAAGCTGGAAATGCACCACGGTTAGAAATCTTTTTTTGTCTTTGAGGTTCCAAAGGCCCTGGCAGCACTCATGGCGTATCTCAGCTCAGTTCTGTGAAGTCCAGGAGAGCCTTGACTGTCCGTTCCTTAATATTAGTTAGAAACCAGCACAGCTGATGCTGGAGGTGCAGCACTGTTGAGCCACCACATGAGGAAAAGCAACCTGATGATCAATTTGGCTTTTTCTTTGCTATTTACACTGATGTGCCAGAGACAGGGATGCAAGGAACTAGGCAAAAAAGTATGGTTTAGTTTAACGTGCTGTCAGAAAGTGACTCCCCCTCCACACCGGGGGAGGGCTGCCCACTGCACCCCAGAGTGGGGCTAATGGGGATGGCTTCTGCTGGGGCTGCACCAGCCCCCCAATGACTCTCGAGGAGCCCCCAGGGGTTCCTACACCTGTGTCTAAATCAGCCAGCACTTCCCCAGGGCCTCCTCCAGTCATTTAATAAAGCATATTATTAGCTATCCTTAGCAATAAAACTCCTTTTCTCTTTGCCATCTGAGTCCCCTCACTCGCTGCAGAGACTCTGCCTCTCCCCAGCAAAGCACGATGCCTCTCCCCCGGCGGAACACGAGTCCCTCCTCGGACGGCAACGTTTGACCAGTTTATCAGTCTGGATACGAGTGGGTCCCAGCCCCCGAGCAGAGGGGAGGTCGCAGGGGGATGAAAAGCTTCCAGTCCCTTCCTGGCTGTCCTCGGCTTTGGGCCAAGGGCAGTGACCACCCAGGGCACCAAATCACCCATCTGAGGGGGCTCGTGGCTTCTCAGTGGACCTGTTTTCTGGAATACTTAAAATAGTCCTTTCCAGATTATTCAGGTTCTCATTGCAAATATTTGCCTTTACATGGGCACTTTAAATTCTCCCCTCTTTTCTTTTTTTTTTCTCCCTCTTAAAGTTCTTATTTTATAAAAAACTCCACCTTTTCTTCCTCCTGATGGTTTCCATCTAACACCAAACCTTGCAGCTCCCAGTTCTGAAACGCGCCTTATGATTAACAACATTTCTCCAGGAACTCATGACTACGTGGTTCTTGGGGTGAGTTGCTCTCCACAATCCAGATCACCGGCTCTGTAGCTCGCTCTGCTTCACACTAGAAAAGCAGACTGCATTCAGCTGCAAACACCAGGGAAAGCCGTCAGAGGTGTCAATTCAAATGTACGAACAAACCCGCCTATTCCCAGCCTAGGGCAGCACACAGGTCCCTTCTGTTCTGGAAGGACAGAAGCCTCTTCCCGTGCCTGAGCAGTGCCAAGCACGTCGGGGATTTAGACAAAAGGGGATGGAGGGACTACCAGTGCCTTCAACCTGTGAGACGCTAAGGGGGAGTCTCGGGCAATGCTCCCCGCTCGGGGAGCAGCAGGAGCCCACCCTACCTGCTCAGCGGTGGTGGCCCGTCCAGACACAGGCTGGGGGTGCTGGGAGGGGAGGCCCTTCCCAGAGGCACCCACGCAGGGATGGACGAGCAGAGGGAGCTGCTGAATAAAGGGTAGGAGCCAGCTAATTGAATCCAGCGCGATTCTTGAAATGTTCTTGTTCCACCTAACAGCACTCCTGGTTCCTGATTCACCACCATGCTTAAACTCTAATGACACCGGTTGCTCTGAGACTTCAAGTGAGGAAATTTTAATAAAAGCTTGACTTGCTGTTATTCCACTACATGCTCTGTACTGAATTAAACATAAGGCTGAGGAGGTATGTTGACAGTACATCAGCATGAAGTCCTGCTGGCTGCTGCTGAATACGGGTAAATAGTTTTATGTCATCTTCTTAAAGGCTCATTTCCAGCTTTCAATCAGTCTCACACATAACATGGCTGAAGTGCTGCGCAAGGCATCTTATCACGGTCAGCTGTCTGAAATGTGGGTATATGGCTAATTTTGAGAAATGAATGGCTTGTTTTTCCCATTTTCATCATTACGGTGTTAGCCTATGCTGGAATACAGGCATTCCGCTGGAGTATACTGTGCCCGATACACAGAAGACCACAGAAAATAACTACTTGATAAAAAAAGCTAAATAACCTGTGCAGTCCATTACTGACGTGCAGCTAAGCTGTAACTTTCTCTGAGCGTTCGTCTCTAACACCACAACTTTATTCTTTGGTATAATAACATGCTTTCCAGACAAAGTAAACGCCACGGGGCGGGGGGGGGGGGGGGTGTACTTGGAAGAACGTGTGATGGGTGCGATCTGGAAACCTGTCACCTTAGCGAGAGCGGGCAGACGCCACGGTCGGGAGGGTAGGAGGCCTGCAAACCGGTGTTCCCCTTAAACCACAGCGGATCAAAAGCGAGGACGTGCCTTGGACGTCTGCACGGGGGTGCGCGCAGAGCAGCCCCAAGAGCTCAGTGGAGAGCCACGCGGAGGTGCGCTTACCCACGTGCAAGGGACACGGTATTCAACTTGAGCCAGGCCAAAACCCGGGGAGTGAAAACCCTGTTAACAGCAGGGCAGCACTGGAAGAACAGCAGAGCAAAGATGTGGTGTAAGGTGGGGCTTATCAGCCGCGGAAAGTGTAATAGCTCATGTGTGACATGGCAGCACGAGACTGCATTTGGCTCACTCTCACCACCACCCTAGCCCAGTTAATTGAAGAAATGTATTGATTTCCACAGCTGATAAATCTCTCTCGGTAGAACAGCAGGTACTGGTGTGATCCAGCATGCAGGGAGCAGGATTGCATTGCAGGGGGACCATCACTGGGCAAATGGGGTGATATTCCCATCCCTACTTGCCGCCAGACAGTGGGAAGTTTATTTGGATGTTACCCAAGTGTTATGACCTAAACAGGAGGAACCGCAGTCAAACTCAGGGGTGCCTGTACCTACTCACCTGGACCACTCACCTGGCACATGGCCTGCACCAGAGCTGCTGGGGATGGGTGGCTGTGGCTGCTGGAGCAAGAACATCTGATGTGCAGCGCACACCACCCAAGAAGAGAGTAGCAGGCCACGTTCAGCTGCTGTTTGCTGCTGCTACGGGAACAACCAGTCTCTGGATAGAGGAAGGGGTCACCTCGTAGCAGTGAGAGGGGCTCCTGCAGCTCCCTGTTCCACACAGCACCCGGGAAAGAGGTGAGCACAGCACAGGGCGGCATCTGTGTTTCATGCCCAGGGCTGCAGACGCCCCGTGAAACGTACTGAAAGGGGCAGAGTTTCCCCAGCAGAAGGTCTTTCCCAAAGCTGTCCACCAGACCGTATGAAACATGAATGGCTGCTGCCACTGCACAAAAAAAAAAAAAAAAAAAAGGAACAAAAATCCATTCTGAAGGGTCTGTTAATTAATAATCACAACACAGGCTGCAGAAAGTGCGGTGTATTACCTTGTTAAGGTGAAAGGGGGGAAAGAAGGTGCTGACAGCTATTACTGAATTAAGAAAAAACCCAATAACGTGAAGGTTTATTAACATTTTCCATTCGACTTAAAAGGCTCTCTCCTCTCAAGGATTAGAATAGAACTGATTTAAGAGAACAGCTTTATTAAATTAAAAGTTAGCTTTTAAAATGTTTATACAGCAGCATTTTCTGGAGATAAGTATCAGCCAGATACTTTCCTTTGCCTGCAATTCCCCCCCAAAAGTTTTATTCTGGCAACAGCTTGTCACTCTGGGCAGGATTCCCAAAATATTTTGCATCAGTCAGTAGAATGCCCGTGTCATGGTACTTACATGGTGTTAGGCTAAACAGCATCTTTCCAGCTCCCTGAGTCACTGAGGAACTGTGCAGCCGGAGCCTCGTCCCACCGGCACCCCGCACCGCAGGGAGACAGACGGCGGCTCTCCGGCCATCTGGCTCCGGGATTTCCCTGTGCAGCCCCACACCCGTAGGAAGCTGGCCGTGGAAAAGGAAGCCATTTCTGTCATTTTTGTCAGGTGTTACCTCTCCTCAGACAAACGCCTCCTTCACAGTAGCGCTAACCCACGCGTCCTCAGCATCTTCTCGGGAGGCTTCGTCCCCCCCCGGCTCTGCTGGGACTGCAGGAGCCGACAGCCCCCGCACCGCCTGGGCAGCCTCTGCCGCCGACAGGAGCAGCCCCTGCTTGTGACAGAGGACAAGTCAGGAGGTGTCAAGCCTGGGAAGAAAAAAGACAACCCGGGTGGTCTCCTAGCTGGTGGTGGGACAGCCAGCGTGGAAGCGGGGGCAGCCCGGCGGCAATGACTGGGAAAGCTCGCTTGCAGGCAGCCAGGCTCCCAGGCTGTGTGTAAAGAGTGGGGAAGTTCTTACCAAACTCATTAGAACTTCAGGTTTCTGAAAAACGGGGAGTTTTGGTTTGTCTTTTAAAGGGAAGGACAGGGCTGTGCCACACAACTGCACGGCGTCTTTAATGCCACCTCAATAATGATTTTCCTTTGGTCTCTGTGGCCTGATAATTTACTGCCTGTCTTTGGTAGATTTATTTATTTATTTTCAGAGATGATAAATTGCAGTATATTAAGATAATAGTGTAACATTTGTTGCTATTAAAATGTATATAACCAAAATTTAAAAGTAATTTAATTTTAAGTGGAAAATAATGATCACTGTTGAGATGCCCAAAGACAACTTATTACTCATCCCCATCAACATTTTATTAAAGAAAAAGAAGAAAACATTCAGTAAAAGTATTTTGAATATGTGCTATATTAATGCTCAATCATAGCACAAGATATACTCAAGCTTTTTTTAAAAATTGCATGAGTTTAGCTGCCCAGAATTTTTTGTCAAAATGACTTGTTCATTTTAAAGTACATTTCCCGTAAAAGTGATTATTGAAATGTATTGCAATATTTTGATTCAATTTAGCATATCTAGAACTTCCCTGCCTGAATTATTCCAGTGAAAGGAGCCTTAGCTGCTGCATCTAGCGTCTCCCCCGCTGCCCACGTGCTGGACGGCTCTCCCAGGCTGCCTCCCGCGATGGTCCATGCCCTCAGACCAGAAAAAGTGCTCCAAGGGACTCCGCGATGCCTCCTGGAAGCTGTATTCTGTGAAGCTGGAACACCAACAGAGAGGAAGAAGAAAGTAAAGCACCTAAAATACATTTCTACTGAAGAGCTATGCTTGTTAACATTTTTAACATATTTTTGTCTGAATTATTCAATACACGTGCATACAGATGGAGTATTTTGCTATTGCTAATAGCCCAGCAGACGATGGAAACAAGAACTGTATGTTTTGCTCTGCTATTAGTATTGATTGTCTTTATATCATGTAGCATAACCTTTTATCTTCATTGATGAAATAATGTGTTCACTTACAGTGTGTGTGATGAGGGGGATTTATGTGGAACAGCTGCAAGAGCTAAGGCATGTAATCCAAACTTCATTTACTAAACTGACTATCACAGTAGGACAGCAATTTCTTGGCTACTGTCTCTGTCCTGCAACAGTCACACAGGTCACGCTCACCCAGTCCAGCCCAGCCCGAGAAGCATTACCTGGGCCCAGGGAGCAGGACACTCGCCCCCACATTTGTTTGCCAGCCCCAGCTGGTGGTTCCATTTCTACGTGGAGCAGATCCAGCCCCAGCTCAGCCACTTCTCCTGAAGTAAAAAAAAACAAGAAATACTTATAAAAATCCCCTAACCCTCATAAACACACTTTACTCAAATATATTTAACACCAAGCTTCACGATGCAGAGATGTTTGGCATCTATTGCCTTGTGATCATTTATATCGCTTCTTAACAGGCTCCAGCCGTATTCGTCTGTGCTGCTGCCGGCCCCTGCTCACCCCTTCAGCGAGCTGAAGCCGTCACACCCCCAGTGGCAGCAGCCAGACCTTGAAATGCAGAGAAGGGGGAAATAAATGTGTTCTTGAGCTGCATGAGCAGCCATTCTTTCAAGGAGCAAAAAACATGTAAAATCTGAATAGAGAAAAGCAGTGATTAAAAAACCCAAAGACCTCAGTGCCTTGACTTGATTGGCGCATTTGGTGTGATTCCCTGGTTTCTTTAGTGGAATTGCATCCCCCTGAGTTTTGGGATGGCGAAGTGGTTTTGCGATCCGGACTCGCCCTTTCCTTCCCCAGTCCTGCATTACCTACGACACAGGCAACAGCCCCTTGCATTCTGTGCCGTTGCCATACCCACCGCCTGTCTCCAAGCTCCCAGCCAAGCCTTCCTGAAAAAGCAGCGTTTGTGAGATCTTAAGGCACTGCACTTACCGCATAAACCATTCAAGTGGATATTTCAAGTGGGCTGAATGTGATGGAAGGACATCGAAATCATTCTACAGCCTCTGAAAGGCTCTATGTCCTGATTTTCTTCCTTAATGGCCACTAAAGGCTCAAACGGTGAAGAACACAATGACCAAGAAGTGAAGTGGCATAAAAAAAAATTAACAAGCCAATGTAGTGATATTTTCAATAAGTTTGTTTGGTTTTCAGGGTTTTTTTTAAGAGAAAAGGACAGGATTTCATACTCCACATGATGACTGCAGTCACCAGGACTGCAGAGTCTGCCTACAAAGGACTGGGGTTTGCACCAGAAGCTGAAGAGGCCCTGAGCAGCCCATGCTCACAGCCCCACCGCCACATCATCACGCGTGACTCCGTGCCCCTTCTCAGCTCCCGGGGCCGGAGGGTCCACACGTGCCACTGACGAACCCCAAAGGTGGCTCACCCCTGCACGCTCAGCAGGGGCTTGGGTTACCGGGTCTGTCGTGTGGGTCACACTGGCCCTTGTGCCAGCCAGGAGGTGACCCAAGCCCCCACCGGTGCTGCCCATGTCTCCTCCGTCGGTGGGTGCTGCGGGAGGGCTCTCCAACATCACGCCGAGGAAAGGCGGGGGGCGGACACAGCGGGGCTGAAGCAGGTTGTAAGGAAAGCCCCGTGTGGTGAGTAACAGAAGAAAATATCTCAAGGTGAAACAGACTCATAGGGAAACAAGTAAATAAATTTCCATCAATACATAGGTGGGAAAAACTCACCACTTTTCAGGCTGTTCTGCAAAATACGAAATTCAGATCCTAATCTGTAGCCTGGGGCCTTCCAAATCTTATCCATATTTTCCTTCTGCCTCCGTTCCTGATGGACCATCAAAAAAAAAAAAAAAAGAAAAAAGAAAAAGGACACCTGCACGCAATACAGGTGCCTCAGCAGAACTGCTGGAAGATTACCGGGGCCGCCACAGAGCCCCACGGGCAGGGGTGTGGAGAATGGCTCCTCCTGGTAACAGGAACTGGGGAGGTCTAAGGTGCCTCTTGCTCAGGCGCCTTCACGCTGTGTTTGGTTTGGCTGATTAGAGCGCAAGCAGCAAATATGCCCAAGATATACAGGGACTGTCAAGCGACACGTTATTTGCATTTCCAATTTAACAAACTAAGATGCGTAAGACAAAGGCAGAGGATTGATGACCAAGATCTACAAGCACAACAACAAAGACAGCGGCTTTCAAAAGCCCAATACTGGTCTGTGAAGTGCAGAGCACGGATTTTACACAGCACTGCCTTCCCTCCAAAGCCTTGCACCTCTTGTGCACCTAGATTCAAACCAAGGTCTGCATCTGGGGTGCAAAACTGGGCGGGAAGCCTCCAGATGAAGCCCCTTAGTGAATTAATATTTGGTTTCCTAAGGGATTCACAAGATCTCCACGAGCAGGTAAAAGGGACTCGGTGATTAAAATGATTAATACCCACATAAATAAAAAGCCTGTTCTGGGCTGAGCAAATGTGCTCGTCTCGCTAAGGCGTGACACCATCAGCCAAGGAGGCTCAAGGGAAGAGCAAAGTCCTGGCTCATTCATTTCAGCTCAGTCACTAATTAGCCAGTGTGGTCTTTCAGTCCGTATATTAAAAGGCAGAAGCACATGTGAGAGCAACGGCCAATAAAACATTTAGCAGCAGTTTGTTAATGTATATTTGCAATGATTTAAACAAGGACCTCTCATCAGTCACCCCCTGTAAGGGACCGGTAACGTGCTCTGAGGACTCCTCCTCCTCCTCACAGCGTACCACGTTAACCCAAGCACCGTCCGCCACTGCTCGGAGCGCCCACGGCACCGCCCGGCGAGGGTGGCACGGCCCCCCCCGCACCGCAGGGCACGTCGGGGTGTGGGCACCAGGTCACGCTTGTGACGGCGAGCGCAGAGGCGACTCAGCGGTCCGGTGACGTTCACGCTGCAGGTCGCGCCATCGCTCATCAGACCCAGCTTTTCCGCACCTTCAAACACCCGCGTGACGGACCTTCAGCGGCCGCCGAGCACGGGTGACGTCACATCGGCGCTGGGCGATGCCCCGTGTCAAACGGCGCTCCCGGCGCCACCCGCGTTGGCGGAGACAAACGGTGCGGCGTGGCCGGGAGCGCCCAGAACCAGCCCTGACTGACGGCCCCGGCTCCGGCAGGCAGCGCGGGAGCTGGGAGCGCTCCCCACCACCGCCGGGAGACGGGCCTGCCCGGCACGCTGCTAAGTGCCGCTGGGGCGTGTTGCGTTTCAGCCCCTTCTCTCCAGAGGCACATCCACACAGCCCCTGCCCTCCCCACTGCGAGCCGCACTAGGAATTGAACAGCATCAGTCTGAATTGCTTTTTCCTGGTCATGTGCTCTTTTTGGGGAGATACACGATATGACAACTGCTGAAGGCTCGGTGGCGCTTACCCTGGCCCGCCCCTCAGGGTTTAAGCCCCTGAAGAACTGCAGATGAAGAACCATGACGCAGCAACAGAGCCTGTGTCACCGCAGACTGATTATGCGTCTCGCGCTCCCTTTACCTCCCATTTCGGAGGGGGAGACAACACCTCTCACTGGAGCCACACAAACAGAGCAAGAACTGCTGCTGCCGCTCAGGACCGCTGGATCTCAGACCATGACTTCGGTGCTTGCAGCTCATCTCCTGAGGGAAGGTGGAGAGCCTAAAAATGGAGGGAAATATCGTTACACGCAGATACAGTTTGCATTTCGGTTGCTGAAACCAAGCTGGCCACAGACACCCGAGGTGGTAGGCTGTTGCCATAGCCAGTCCATTCAGCCTCCGATAGGCCAGGTACGGCTGCAGGTGTCAGCTGGTCATAAATTTTGACAGTATGCAAAAAAAAGGTTTGTGTTTTTTCAGGTTTTGTGGTTGTTTTTTTTTTTTTTTTAAATTCAACAGGAACCAGTGCTTATTTTCTTTCAAACTTAGACATACAGGGAATCGGTTAATACATAGAAAGTACAGCTGTAGATATATTTGGTATAAATTCTCACTTAAGGCTGATAAAGGTACTCAGTGTGGCAGCAGTGCTGCACCATATACAAGTGCGTCAGTTTGGGTTTTGGCTGTTGACAGTGCTGAGCTGTGAACAATTTAAGAAGCTGAAAAATAGAAAAGTTCTGTTGATTTGTAAGCAAAAAGAAATTTATATTATAAAACTCAGCAGACAAACATGACTGAAGCTCTGATATAGGAAAACACACCCAATTAGGGAGAAGCTCGGCAAATTAAAAGTGTTATTTCTATAGAATTCCACTGTAATACAGCAGGTAGAGCACGACACCAAGCACCAGTTACACTCACATCATATGGGTGTGTAGCACACAAACTGCAGCTGTTTAATAGTTACAATTCTGAATTTGGGAGCACCTACTTTGAAATAAGTATTATCCTAAGAAGTATTTTCAAGGATTGGAGTGCTAATAGTGTCGTTTTGATAACAGTATCATTTTAAGCAAAACACTTTGGTTATACAATGAATTTTTCAGCAGAAAACGGTGTAACGTCTTCTTGCTATTATTAACCCCAATTTTAAATATTTGCAAACCAGACCTATAAAACAATGCACAGAGGGACTGGGGGTGGGGGGAGCAAGGTGGAAGCTAAGTGTTTTCAGGGACCTTTCTTTGTCCTGCAGATAATCCCCTGTGTCCCCAGAATCAGCCCATTCCGGCCCTGAGCTCAGCATGACAGCGCTTCCCAGCCAGCCGGTCGTTTAGGGTTCGCTTTATCCCAAGGAAGATCAAAGGCTCCTGTAATGTGCGAGCCGTCACCGTGAGATATTGTCATGGACTTTATTTGCAGGGTTGGGCTTTTTTTTTTTTTATATTCCCCAAATAAACTATACTTCTCTGTCGCAGAGAAGAGGATAGAGGGGAATAAGATAAAGGTCAACACAGCCCCAAAGGGCTGGTGGGTTAACAAGGAACAGTCCTTCATCTTCCCCAGGCACTGGAGGAGGGGGACACTGCTCTGGCTCGGAGGCACCGCACTGAAGTTCACATGCGGTGCTGCTGTGCCACGGGGCTCCTCACTGCTGGGTGCAGTGGGTTTTTGGAAGGACACACTAATAAAGAAAAATGGACTAATGGCTGATGAAGCCCCCTGTCACAGCACCGCAGATTTTCAGAGGTTAAAACATGGAGAAAAACCACCACGTGCTTCCTTGGATCCTACACTTCTGCAGGCATCGGGTATTGAACCATGCTGAGGTCCTGGGCTGGGCAGATGTTCCCTCTGGTCACCAGCATTTGTATATGAACATCAGCCTTTCTGAAAGTAAAATACATTTAGGAAGTCTGACAGGTGAAAAACTCTCTTTCCCTTCTGTATAAAATTATGAAAGTGTGATGGATTTGTTCCTTCGTTCAGTTCCTGCACATAACACAGACCTTGGGGACACCCAGGACTGCACCAGGCGACAGGGCTGGCAGGCAAAGAACAGATCCCCCTTTGCAAAAACACTCATGTTTTACTGTTCCCTCCACCTCCCCAACACGTAGGATAAAAACGAGACTTCCAAAGGAGCATGGAGAAAACACCCCAACAAACAGACCACAAACGGAAGCAGCAGCAGTCCCAAAACCAGGCGTTGCTCTGGTTTAGAGACAGTCCCTGGCTGGAGCCACTGCTGTCACGCCAGAAAGACCTAAACCCCTACGAGAGAACCCCATGGTCTGGGCTGTCCCACTTCACATGAAACAACAAAAGTTCCTTTTGTATCCAGGGGATTTGGAGAGTTCATTGTGAAAGAGGAGGACTCCCTGCCACCCTCCTCACTGCTTGGCAGCCTAGTGTCCTGGCTTCCCTGCCCCTTCTTCTCCTTCCTCGCCACACCAACCAGTTCGTCTTCCACAAGTAATAGTTGTCAATGAAAATTTCACTGCACCTGAGAATTCCATCGGCCCACGTGTTCGCACACACACACCGATGGTTCTCCGGCAAACAGGGCCTGCCCCGATCAAGCCCTTCAGGCCACCGTTTGAAACCCTCGGGTTCCTTGCAGTGCCGCGCTTGTGCCTGGACAAGACAGTCTTGAACACGATCGCCATCTCCCCTGGACCGGCAGGGCCACCCGCTCAAACGCCCGACACTGAGGGTCTCGCCCCCCCACGCATGACTTCAGCAAATTCGGTTTCTAAATACGCCGGCGCGGGCAAAGCCAAACCAGGCGAGAGAAACGGCTGCCGGAGTTTTCTACGCACAGAGGTTACAGAGGCATTTCTAGAAGCATATTTTTCACAGATAGCAATCACAAGCATTTGTTACAGCTTGGTGCCTTTTCAGTGGAGGGTCATGTTTTCTATTAAAGATTTTTTTATCGTTGATTTGCTTCCCCAGGAGTTAGCCACGTGCATTTGAAGCTGGCCACTGTTACGGTGATGCGTGGGGGAGAATACCATTAACTTTGACAACAGGCAATCATTGCTGTAAACTAATTTTAAAATGGAAAATTTTATCTTGACTGGAATATGTATTTTCTTCTAGCTCATCAAAAGCCTATATAAAGTCTATAGCAATTTTGGGTTTTTATTAGAGACATAAAACTTATTTTTATGGAGCCCACGATTTTAGGTTTTAAATGTTCTTCTGTCCAACTGATCGAATGTCCTTAGTGTGCTCAGATACCATGAGTGTATCACAGGAATAATTAATCTCTTCAGGAGGGTTTTTTTTTTTTATTTGAATAGATAAAAATGAATGATAGTTACAACGACACTGCTGAGAGTGGCTTTTCTTGGGTACCTGCAGCCACCAGACTACTTCCCCAAGCATTCAGGAGCAGAGGAACCGAGTGCCAAACAGCACTGCTGGCGCTGCTGGAGCACAGCCTGCACAGTGCTACCAACAGAAACAATCTGGGAGGGATCAGACTCGTGTGGGGTTTTTTTTTTCCCCACAGTGAAAGCTGTGAAAGCTGTTTTTTATTGTCCTTTTCTATATAAAAAATAAAATCGAGTAATGATTTCTGAGCACGCAGGTCAGGCGCAGAGCTGCAGGGGCAGAACATCGCCCCTGGGAGACCCGCGGGGTGTTCGCACCCCGGGAAGGCGGGGGGCAGCTTCTCGCCCCCTCCCCGGCAGCAGCACCGTGACTCTCCCAACGCAAGCAGCTCCTCGCTCCCGGCTGCCCCCCGCTCCCTGCCGCTGCCCCCCGGGCTGGCAGCCCTCTCCACCCCAGCTCCGGCCCGGACTCCTCGGTGCGGAGCTTCCCCTCACAGAAACAGGGCAGACGCCCACGAGAAAGGGACTGAACCCAGGTCTCCTCCGAGTGCCTGCGGCAGCCATGTAGCATTCATCTTTAAGGCTCGTAGGAGTTTTTCCCTCCAAGGGAGAGCCACTTACTGGCTCTTCTAAGAAACCCCAAATACGCTCACAAATTCTGATAAAATTATTGTGGCTTCTCAGTCCTTGCATTTGCCTTTGTAACTTACAGAAAACCTACAGTGAAGCAGCGTTTACCCGGGTGCCTACAGCTGCATCGGTACATACATCAGCAGCAACGTTTATCCACTAACAACAAGTGTTGATAGTCATTTGTTTAAGCTAATGCCAAAAGCTAAGACAAAATAGCCACCACTTAGCAAAAAGAATGAAAAAGAGAGAATAGAAACAAAAGCAAAGAGGAGAATCTGCGCTACAGTATGCACATCTTCCCAAATACCTCTGTGCCAGGAGCAGGGTGAAAAGCAGGTCAGCAAGGCTGGCTGTAGACACAGAATACAGCAATAAAACAATTTCAAGGTTTCTACTTTGTCAGAGTTGTCTGGTTTTGGTTTGTATCTCTTTTTCTCTTTGAATGAAGAGAGAGAAGAATGAAGGACAGTTGGTTTTGGAAGAGAAGTTATTAAAATAGCGGTGACAATCTGTCTTCACTTACGGAGCCCTCCAACGACACTCAAGCCACCTCGACTGCAGGGATGCAGAGGGCAATAAAGCACAGTAACATTCAGAAAGAGCTCTCCCTTCTTGTGCGGGCCAAGCAGGTATGCTCAGAGGGGAATCAGATCTCCCACGTGCTGCTGATACGTCACAACAGCAATTAACAGCAGTTAAAGACGTATGTTAGGAAATTTAACCAGAAAGATGCTCTCAATCGATTAGCAAACTACCCACCAAACTCAGCAAACAAGCTCTGGTCGATCCTCTGGGCTGACTCCTTCCTTTGGGATGTGCTGATCCTCCCCTCCCTCCAGTTTTCACACTAATGGCATCCCTGAAGGCTCCCACCTTTCTGAAGGCAGCCCTTCATCATTTCCCTGATCCCTGCATAATTCCTGCACTAGCTCACTGGCTTGCCAGCTGAAATAGTGTTTGTAATCAAGTCAAAAGAGGAACTGAAACCTCAGCACCAGGAATCAACACAGTTGCTTCACCTAGAAAAGCAGTTTGACCAGAGATGGATCTCATTAGTTCTGCACGATTCCCTCCGGTAAAGCAGCCTTACCTTTATCTCACTTTCTATTGATACACCTCTTTCTTTAATGACTCTTTCCTCAGAGAAATCAACACTTTGCAACCCCAGGGACACAATTCTGAGCCTGTAGTTGCTCACAGGAGTTTCTCCTCCTGAACTGAAAGCTCCACAGCCACAGCACCGTGACTTCAGTTTGTAGACACATGGATGAATCTTATCGCTGAATCTTCAGTGGTGGGTACTAGTCCATCAATTCGCAGGGTGAGATAAGGCTGCTGGTTTCCTCAGTGTTGCTCTGCATGTGATGACACTTTTCCACGTGTCCCTTCCCACTAGCTGGTCTGGTTTTGCACCTTTGCCCAACATCTCAGACTTGGACCTACCCGGTGGTTTCTGCCAGCTCAACGTTTCTGCCCATGGATGGTGCGATGTCTTGTTTCTGCAGTTCACACGGGCTTCCTTGTTTGTTTTCTGGCCACATAGGGAGTTATAGGGAGGACATGGCTTCTCATAAGAGCCCCCCTACACACCCCTGACTGAGGAACATGCATCAGGTTTCCATGTGTCCCAGGGTGAAACACAAACCTTCAGCTCTTGACCTCAGTATCAAACCCTGTCTGGGCTTTGCTACAGTCCCAATTCCTTCCTAAAACAGGATCATCTTTACATTGATCATGCCAAACGCATCTCAATATTGAGCAAAAAAATTCATATTTCCATTATTTTGAATTTTTTTTTTCCCCTTTTCCATGAGAATTTTCATTTTTCCATTCTAAAATTCACCTCTTTCCCTAGGTCTTGCTGATGGCAAGATCTGGTCAATGTACAACACAGATCTCTGGATTATCAACAGCTTAAGCAGATTATCGCTGCTTATCACCAGTTCCCTCAGTCCCTCCTGGTACCCAAGAGTGAGCTTGTTGCACAGCTCAACTTAAAACAGAAGAGTAAGAGCGTGCTGCAGATCTGCCTTAGATACAGTTCTGGTTTATTGACAGTGATTTTTTTTTTTCCTCCTTATTCTCCGGACCCCCCGTGCAAAATTTCCTCTTTTTCCCCTCATAAACAGACAATCAAAACTGTAGATCAAAGTTTAGTTTCATGTAAAATTGGTCTCTGGAAAAGCCAGATTTTTCCATTCTAACTGTATCTGCAAACAGGGTGTTCTGAGAGAAAACATTACTCAGAGTCCTTGGGCTCCGATCATTTTTCTTGCTTGGGATTTCCCTCCTCTGCTTCATTCTCTTGTGAGTTGCAAAAAAAGGATGCAGAGACCTGGAGAAACAGCTTCTATCATTCAATTTCTTTAAGTAAAAGTAGATTATACAACCTAATGTTTGTGAATTTCATTCACTTGGAGAAAAAGTGGTTTATAGACCATGAATATCCTTGTCAAATACTTAGGGGATGACTGCAAGAGTTCCAGTATAAACACATATTGCAAGTAAATTTTGAATAACGTCTTGAATCTGGAACGCTCTATTTATTAAAGCTAAAAATACTCAAAGATGTGTTGCTTTGAAAATTTGTTGCCCAAACTGTTTAAATCTCCCAGCAGAAGAAGTATTTGAGAAAGCTCATCCTCAGCTGCCCAGCATACTCTCACCTGCTGCAGATACAGACGGAAAGGAGACAGGTGGAACTGCTGACTATTTCTGCTAGAAAAAGCGCATTCAGACAAAACTGGAAAACATCCACTTTGGCACAGGATCTCTGCAACAAACTGGGAAAACTATCTGCAAATCACAGAAGAAATTGGAAGAGTGGGGGAAAGACTATTACGTTTGTTGGGGTCTTCCAATTGATTACCCGGTAAGCTGGGCTTTGCTGGATCCCCCCTTGGATCCCACCCATTTCCCTAGACAATTTGTTTCCCATGAGATGGCAAATTACTTCTTACCCACAACTCTTGAGGTATAAGAAACCAAAACGTTTTCTTACAGCTGTAGCAACTGTTTCAGGTGATTTTACAAAGTTCTGCAGCATTTCCCTGCAGCTAGAGAAACCACAATGCAAAATTTTGGAGCCTCTGAAACTTCCTTGCTAAGCAGGACTGTAGCTTGAAAACATGCCCCTCTTCCAGACAGTGCACGATCCCTGGAGCACCATCAGCTTAATACCTCTGATGACGTTCTCGCTCCCTTTTGACTCCACAACTGTCTGAAAGCCATCTTGCATCCTGGTCTGTCATGCAGCAGAAGGGAACTTGATCTTCGCTGAGACCTCATATCAGCTCCAAGAGACCCAGAATCACAACAGACGCTACCTATGGAGACCCACATACTGTTCCAGGTATCTAGTGCGTTACACCTGCCTCCCATCCTCAACTGGTGAGGTTGATTGCTCTAGCCAAAATGCAGCTTTCACATTACCTTGAATTTCATCTTTTACCCTAAACATCTATCCTACTTGTCAAGCTCAATTTTAAGCCTAATCCTATCCTTCAAAAGGCCCAAATCTCCTCCTGCATTTGAATTCATAGATAGGCTACGTAGTTCATCATATGTGCAGAAGGTTTAACATCAAGCTTACCAAATTCACGTGGAAAGATAAATTAAAAGTTGTGGGGCCAGAAAAGTGTTATAGGGATGGTCAGGGAGTGAAGACCTGCTCCTGCAAGAGGAAGCTCATATGGATGAGCTGTATATAGGCTGGCAGCATGTGTGATGGCTCCGTATAAATATACCATGGACATCATCAGGGAGAGAACAGTTGTATTTAGGTTGAAAAGCAAGGTTAGCATCAGTGAGCGTGAATATATAAGACTGAAAACTAAAATACAGTGAGCTTTTGAGACACATGCATGACCAGGGATGTGGGGGACAAACAGTCAAACTATTTTTAGGAGTCATGTGGAACTCAGTTGTACACATACACTCGGGTTGCTTGTGACAAAACAGACCACAGCGACCTTAACGCTTCCTCCGCCCCCGAGCCCTGCCCTCACCCTGCCTGCTCCCTCTCAAATCTCTCAGAACTGACAGATTTCTGCCCAACACACCGCTGCTGATGAAGTGGCGGGTTTCTGAGGATAAACTCTCTTGGCAGGACACTTCTGACCCGCCAGCAGCAGCATCCTTCGGCTGCGTGAGCACCGGCTACGGCCAGGGAGGAGGGGATGGGGAGCGGGGGCACCAGCGCCGCCTGCTCCTGCCCCAGGGGACACGAGCTGTCTGCTCCGCTGGCTCCGCTGCTGCCACCTCTTTCCGTTATGAAACTGGGGAAAGGCGTCGTTTCGTGTCACCCGCAGAGCCAGCCAGGGCTCGGGAAGGTCTGGAGAGAAGTGCCGTCCAGGGGGCAGGAGGAGCCGTGGGTTTCGCTCCTGTTACCCCAGAGCCACGGTGAAAGCGGTGCTGGAGAGCTGGTGCCACGTGTGCAAGGGGCACAGGTTCCACTTTGCTAAGAGAAGCACTCCTCTCCGAGTGGGCTGATGTCCAGAGGCAAGAAAAGTTATACATGCTGGTGGAAGACCAGGAGTTTGAAGGACAGCCATTTTCTACCTTTTAGACATTTTTTTTTTCTGTATACAAAAAGTTACTTGGAATATTTGTCAATAGTCTAAAATAATTTCTTCCACAGATTAGTCTGACATTAGTCAGTAAAACTACTAATTCTTAGAAAAAAAAAAGAGGTATTTTGCCTTTGTAAGCAAGTCACACAGAAAAAGCTCTAGTTTTGCAGAGGTTTCAGGGAGCAGTATCCTGAATTTTAAGGCTTTTAATATCCCAAAGATCAAGCCACTGTATTTGTACGCTATTTATACTGCTACATCTCTCCTACGGTCTTCTTAATTCTGGCTTTGACGGCAGGAGAAAGGATCACTTACTTTTCCCAAGGTTTTTGATCTGTGATGACAACTCTATCTTTGTGGAGTGCTGATGTCTGTTCTGCCCAGGAATCAGCCAGCATTACTGTAAAACTCGCTGTCACCAAGCTCTGCTTTGATGGATGACCAAAGTAGCTGCTATTCTGTTCAAAGGTAAGCAGGAAACTTAGAAGAAATTACTCAGGAGAAAGTGAGAAAATAATGTGCAGTTCCAAGGGGCATGACAAAGCGATCTGCTTAAGCCCAGCACTTACCCAGCTGAGAACAGGAGTGAAAACACCTCTCATCCGTATTTGAATAGCTAATCATGTAACTAACTTGGCAGGCCATTTATACAGAGAGATTAGATCATTATATCATAAACTGCGGGCTCTGTTCTGCCCTCGGCTACACCTCGCACAGCCCAGCTTCAGGCGGCCATAAAGCGAGGAAACGAGGCAAAGTGTCTCTCTTTAACTTGTACACACTGCATTCCTGTTCCTGCATTACTGCAAGTCTGCGTCTTCTGTTAAATAAGAAAATAATGCAACCAACAGATACTTTAATGGATATTTTTCAGGATAAATAATTACAGCTAGTATATGTTTGTGTAGTTGAGATCACATTAACACATGTGTATCCTAAGGAAAAAAGAGGGATGTACTGAACATCCTAAGAGGGATGTACATTTACAGATCACCTTAGCTTCAAGCATAGGAAATTTGGAAGAGCCAGGCAAACAAGACCTTACAGGCACCAGAAACCACAAGGTGATGAGTTGTAGCCAAACTAGATTTGTCAACAGCAAGTCCTGCCAAACAAACCTGACATTCCATAACGAGACAGCAGAACTGCAGGGAGGGGAAGCAGACACCCCATAGTTTGACTTCAACAAGGATTGCAACCAGCCTATGAGTCTCCCTCCACGTAAACTTCAACTATAGGTTGAGTGAAAGACTGGCAAGATCTTTCTGCCTTCAGGTCAGGCATCAGCAGTGTGGCTGGGCAGAGGCAAGGGCTGGATCCAGGTCTGCTCCATGTGTCTATCACGGGTGCAGATGATGGGAGAGGACAGGCTTATTTTTTTTGCTCATGACATCAAGACACATTTATTCAAGAGGGTGAGATTAGAGTGCATAAGTATCTTGAGAAATTGGACAAATCAAATAAATTGGACAAGAAAGAGCAGGATAAAATTCAGTAGCACTACAACAGGGGAAGAAAGAAAAATGGTAAGGCAGCACCTCCAGCAGAAGGGAACCAGTAGGTACAGGGGATCACAGACAGGCTGGGTCAGCAGCAACACACCACGGGGTGTGGGAAATCTTAACCCTGCGGGGGTACGTTCCGTAGAGGAAGATGTTGTACGTAGGAGGAAAGTACACAGCCAGGAGAAGCAGGGAGGCCTCAGCTGGAGAGTGCGTGCAGTCCAAGCACAGCACTGCAAGAGGGAAGCACACCTAATGGAAAGGGTGCAGAAAAGAGAAGGAAGAAGATTGTTTGTTTTTTTTTTTTTTAAAAAAAAAAACAACCACCAGGAATCAGTAAATACCTAGGCACCACTGGGGAGACTGAAAGATTGGAGATAACATGGCTTAACCATAAAAAGCACAAGCAGCTCTGGTAGCGTTCTGCAGGTCTGAAAGGGCGTGCCGATTGAAAAAGGGAACGAGGATGGAGGATATCCATGGAGGACAAGACAAAGCCATGAGTTCAGAATCGCACAAGAGAAGTTTCCCGTACTGGGAAACCTGTTAACAGGAGAGGTCGGGCTGCTGGGAAGGGGCGAAGGCTGCGAGGCACGCCTGGACAGACTTCTGTCCTTCTGCACTTCGAGGTACAGAGGAGGCACCTCCAACAGAGGAGGGGAGGAAGACAAAGGGGATGCCCTGTCTGGGGAGGCTGGCAGGCTTCCCCTTCTCCCAGCGCTGCTGACGGGTGCTGAGCTGCACGGGCACTGCTCCTCCTCAGGCAGCGTGGAGCAGCCCCCAGCCCGCACCAGGGGCTAATCCTGCTTCAGGGTGCCTCCAAATATAAGTGTTTGTGCAGCGACAGCGGCACCAAGCCCCTTCCCACTGCTTTGCGGCGAAGCCAAGGTACCGAGCCTTTGCTGCAAGGCTACAGACCAACATTTCGTGGCAACAGACAAGATCAGTCACCGGCCAGGACGCAGCGGTGGCTTATTTTGTAGGCCCTTCATTAACATTTTCATCTACTACTGTTAGCTTTCTACAGAGAGCTATACTGAAGTAATTTTCAAGCATATTTTGCATAATTATGGACATTTTCAACCTGAATCCCACTTCCAGTGGGCTGAAGGTGCTGGCCAGAGCACACAGCCATGGGGCAGCACCTCTGAACCTGTCTGGTCTGTTCAGCAGCTGAAGCGCTGGGTCCCACAGCCAGCGAGCATCCCTCTGGCTCTCACTAGGGTTCAAAACAGCCTTCCCCCATTAGGGGTCCCCCTGGATACATCCTAATCCAGGCCCCTCCTTGGAGTAGGACAGAGAATGGTACAAGACAAACAGATGATGAAACAGACCTCGCTCTCCCCAAATAAGCTTCAATGGGTTGTTATGCTTAGTTTAAGGGGGTCTTGGACTGCCTGTTCTTTGGATTCAGCAAAGTTTCAAACTGGAAAACTAAAAATACTTGCAACCCTGTGATGAGGAGAATCAGACTGTGCTTGTAAGTGCTAGGTAAACTCTGAATTTTATTATTTTTATTATGAGTTAATCTTGCCATAATGAACAGATCCTCTGATATAATAAAGGCATTTTATGTTCCAACACCTGTGTATGAGTACAAATCTCACTGAAATAATTGGGTACGTAGAAATATTAACATCTTGGGCACAGAGCAGCGTGCTGAAATTGAAGTGCAACTAGGCTGATAAAAGCAGCCAGCACAGACACCAAACTTTTCCTGCACCCAAAGCAGTTCTGCAGCCTTGTTTAAGAATCACCATCTAGAATTTACTTTCAAGTATCAACACTGCCTGGTCTGCAAAATCGTACCATGTAACTAGGAGTTAAACTCAACTACCCACAGCAACGACAGAGAAGTACAAAGAAAACACAGATCTGTGTGTATGCTAAGTTTTTAACTCCTTTTTTACCTGAGACTAAATGACTGTGTTCTGCTACCAAAGGAATGTTGAGAAAAAGTAAATGCAGAAGGACACTCACAAGTAGGCAGCTGTTCAGGAAAAGGGTTTAACCAGAAAATCTATTCTGCTGCTTGGATGTCCTCCAGAGTCGAGCTGGAAAGCTTCACACACACTTGATTTAAGAAAAAAGGCACAGCTCCCACCCACCATCTATTTCAGGTCCATGTTTCTCTTTGCTTTCCTACTCTTCGGTGACCTCAATATTCCACTTACACACAACGTCTTCAACTCTCAAGGAGATTAAATAACAGAAAGATCTTAATAAAAATCTGTGAAACTCACTACTACCAGATGTCAGAGATATATGGATTTGAAAGTAATTTGGGGGTATTTGTGTAAGGTCAGTCCACTGGTGGCTATTAAATTCAGTGGTTAAGAAATCCCCCATACCAGTAACTGCTGAAAGCCGGGAATAAGGGCTAGAGGAAGGACTAACCTATCTAAACTATTTCTCACATTGCTTCTTGGTTAACTGCTGTCAACCAGTCACTGGTCTCAACTAAGTCTGATAGTGTGGAATACTGTGGCACTAATTTCATTTTTAATATGAAATAGTGTTTTTATTTGAGAAAGCCCCCAAGAAGCCCTACAATGTCTCAGTCACCAAGGGAAACCAAGTCCTGAGGGCTCAGGACAAAGTCTTCAGGTGGTGTTTAAAAGCACAGACTTGGGCCTGACCAGAGAGCCCAGAAGAGCAGGTGCAGAGGAAGGCTTCCCTCATGGTAGCACGGCGCAGGCAAAGGGGAAACTCTTGAGCAGCGGGTTTCCTTTTTATTTTCTCCTGTGGCAGTGCCGAGTCCCCACACAGTACTCTGTCTCCATTGATGAGGGAACATTACATCTGCCTCGTTCTTTTGCTCTCCAGCGCAGTGTCCACCCACTAGGCAGCCCCTGCGCCCCGGCAGCTCACCCTCAGAGCACGGTGTCATGCATTTCAGTCATGACAGGAGGCACCATGGGTTGCAGCAGCTCTTGAATTTTGTTCAAAAAAAGGTTTCACAGCCTCTGAAGTTTGCCAACTACCCTGGCTTTTCAGTAGAGGAGAAATGGTTTCCACTGGTTCAAAGTAGAGCAACTCAGCTGCACAGAGAACAACCCATTTGCTTTTGCCAAACTCAAAGGCTTTTCAGGATTACCTCTAGCACTGTGTTCCTCCCTCATTACCTGACTGGTCCGACCACAACCCACACCCACACCTGCTGTGGGCTTGCTCCTGCTCCCCCAGCAGCAACACAAGCCACAGCAGCAGTCCTCCTTGTGCGTGCACCAGGCCACCCCCTGCGAACCCACATAGTGCTCTGCTGCTCCTGCTCCAGACCTCACCTGCTGGCACTGAAACCACCCAAGTAACTCAGTTCTTGTGAATAAGGCCCCCTCCTGCTGCTGGATGAGACCTTTCCAAGGCAGACGCTATCAAGCAGGCTGTTACCAGGGTCTCATTAACTGCACCGTGTTCCAGGGAAATGCACCCGCCTCCCACCCAGAAGAGAAGCCAGCTCATTAGGCAACTAGGAAACACAGCAAAAGCCACAGGAATCAGTTACCTACGCTTTGCACTTGGATAACCCAAGACAGCCCAAAGACAGATAAACCCAACACAACTCAGTCACCTGATTTGCAAGACGGTTTTCTGGGAGCAACGCGGCATGCAGAGTGTCAGAGAGCAGAGGCGATGGAGCCCCACAGACCGCAGAGCACCAGCCATGACTCACTCCTCTCCATGGGCAGCAACAGGTAACACCCCCGGGACGTGGCACCGCTGCTCTGTGGATGTTACGCTGGAGCTTGCAGGATAGATCTCAGTTTCAGACTTCAGCAAACCTGGCTCACCTCAGGCCACCGTCACACCGAGCTGGTGCACAGCGAGCACTTGGGCACTGCTACCCTCAGACCCATACCCTTGCTCCCAGCCAAGCTGTTTCACCATGATTTCTCATAACAGAGAGCAACCTAAGGCCCCTCCTCAGCACCAGCCTTAAGGCTGAGCTGGGAGGTCAGCATTATAAAGACAAGGAGATGAGCACCTCCTGTGTAGTCACCTAAACCCCCATTGGCACCAGCTGCAGAGTGTTAATGAGCCACTAGACACAGATATTATTAATCAATGGGTGATCAACGTTCACTACAAAATGAGGAGCAACTCTTCTCCCCTTGATTAGCCCCAAGCAAAGTGTTAGATATTGCAAGGGCATAAGTTACAGCAAAAGTTGACTTGAACTGTTATTAAACGGTAAGATGTAGGCATTTCTTTTCTGTATGTCAGAATGCTGTTCTGCTGAACGAGACTGTCTGCACACGAAAGCCAAAAGCAGTAGCGACCCGTGTGCCCAGTAGGTGCTGCCTGAACAGCACATCCCTAATGCACTCAGCTGAATGCAATTTAGCCCGAGTATTTCCCTAACAAGCTGTTGCTCTCACACAGATTTTTATCTTCAGTCCATTTTGACATCTCATCAAATCACCATTTGTAAGCACTGTGAAACAGCTGTTTCTGGTGCTGGTAGCAAGGGCTTATCTTAAAAACCCCAAAGGCCTCCAAACCACCCCATTTCTGTAGCTGTTTCAGATCAAATAAGGAACTGGGGTTTCAAATTATTATAAGCTCCAAACATACACGGTATCCAGTGATGTGTTTTACCCAGGCCTTGGGGAGTGCGAATGCACTGGGTGAAACCCAGACACGGTGCTCTGCAGGGGCCTTTTGGGATGGGGACACCGGGATGCAGGAGGATGCTGCCTGTGATGCAGCTACCCCAGCTCGAGGGGTCCCCGGCCAGAGGTGCCAGCGCGCTGGTTGCCGTGTCAGCCGGGGAAACTCCCACCGGGCACCGAAGGGACGGTCACATCCCCTGGTGTGCAGCCAGCGGCCGCAGCCCGGGTGCCGTCGCAGCCCCAGCCCCGCTGCCACCCACCCCGGCTCCGCAGGACAGGGGTGCCCAAGGTGCCGCTGCTGCACGGAAACACGCTGGGATAAGTAAAAGGGCACTGACACGTTCTCTCATCGCCGTCCCCTACGTGTGCTGTCCCTGCAACGTTCCCCTCCGGGCTGTGATCGCTATGGCCCGAGTTTCCCAAATTTATTTCCTTCCCAAAGCAGCGAGCCAGGCTGGTGCGCGCACGGACAGCTTCCCTGGGCAGGAGCATCACCGGGATCTCACCGCCAGCAGAAGTGCTCTGTGACATCTGCGCCGAGCAGTTTGTTTGCAGAGCACGGCTACCTTCTGTTTGCTACCTTCAGAAATGAAATTGCACGATGCGGGAACAATCACAGGGAAACATTTCTGTCATCTTCGCTGGTACCCTCAGCTCTACGGCCTCCTGAATGTGAATTAGTGTCTTAAGCAGTTTATTCATTCATGGCAATCTGTTCATTTATTTTCAAGAGATTGTATAGCTCCGGGAAGCCTTGCATAGTGGGTTTTTTTTCCCTCTCTTAGCTCTGACTACAAGATATCCTTTCTTTATTTTTCTCAGATCGTTTCTGCTTCCACTCTGCTGAGCTGATGCACGAGACAGCCTTGATCTCAGAAAGGGAAAGCAGGAAGATGTAGGACTTCAGTGAAGAACGCTGAAGCGGGCGCGAGTCACCCACAGGTTGCGCTTGGCGCCCGCACGGGGCCGAGGGCCCTGGCGGCTGGCAGCAGCGCAGCGCGCGGCCACCCGACCACCATCGTCCCCTGGGTCCCGCCACCCCGCCGCTGAGCTTAAAAAAATAAGCTGCACCAGGAGGACTGGATTGGATCTCTCGGGAACCCAAACTTTCCTGAAAACAGCACTCCCCGACTTTCGCGACGCCGAAGCGCTGCAGGGGCAGCTGTTCCCCGTCTGCAGCCAGGGCCACGAGCAGGTCGTGGCCCCGCTTACGGAAACAGTCAGCTTTGCTTTTCAAAGCAAAAAGCACAAAACAATGGAAATCTTTCCAAAGCCTAAATGTTAGTTTTACAGAATGGACACCATCCAAGTTAAGCTTCGGGGTTTGTTTGTTTGTGGGGGTTTTTTTCTGGATTGTTTTTATTTTTTGAGACTTTTGCAAAAAAAAACCAACCCAACCCAACCCCAGCTCATTAGCCCAGACGTACAAAGGTAGAGCAAAGGAACAGCAAGGCAGCGGAATTGCATTCCGGGCACAGCTGAGGGTAGCACAACATTTGTCTTGGTGCAGCAAGCCAGCACAGAGCTTGGCAGCAGCCAGGGTGCAGCTGAATCCTATTTTACAGCTTTAGCGGGACGAAGCGGTGCCGCAGCGCAGCGCTCACCTGGTGCAAAACGCTCCGTCCCTTCTCCGTGGTTTTGGATCTGGTGCCACAGCCTTTACAAAGAAAAAACTCTCATTAAATCTGTTCTCATTTTCTGTTCTTTGGGGTTTTTTCCCTCCTTGCTGGATCTCAGAGGGGTCGTACCGCGCCAAAGCAGGTGTACGATTAGTTGGTTTGTCCAGCACTAAACTTTAGTGTTAGGGAGCGGAGATTTGGCAGAAAGCTCATCCGTGCTCCCTGTGAAACCAGTGCCCTCGGAGTGGTCATCTAAGACTGCAGCAGCGACCCCCGAAGCACGTTGTTCCGTTTCTAAACCACAAGGCCTCATTTGCACTGAGAAGGCAGCTCTCTAGTGTTTTTCTTCCCCTGTGACTTCTACTACTCAGCAGACAGCATGGAAATGTGCAGCTGCATTTGAGATATTTTCAAATAGACATTTCAGGTTTGGCTTATCCTATTTGATCCATTAATCATATATTGCTCTGAGTCTAGAAATAATGTTTAAAAAAGTCTATATAGTTATGGCTTATTAGGATAGGTCAGTTTTCACAATAGCTTCATTTATTTCTATCATATTTTCCTGAGACCAATCTGGCCAACTGTTATTTTCCACTGTTTCTTTCATCTACCAATTCCAGCAAACTAAACTGGGTATTCCTCATGACTCCGAAGTGTTCTTGCTGGCTGCTTAGAAATAACCTTGGTTTCACAGATACTGAAAAAATACGAACATCTGAGGAAAATACCCATGTTCACTTACAAGACCAGGAACTTCCAAGTTGTTGCTGTTGCTGATTAGTTTTCTGTGGAATAAAAAAAAAAAAAAAATTGTTTGCCTATGAGATATCAGACAGATTATAGCACCGCTCTGCATCGTCCACGCCATGAGCAGTTAGTAATGAACAGCAAATTTATCAGCTCTTAAGATGCTAAACCATTAGCTCGTGCTGAAAATCTGACTGTCCTTCAACTGTTTTAATGGATTCTATCCACAGAGTATTCACACATTAGAAGAAAAAGCTGTTATTAAAACTAAGAGTATCAGAAACGTAATATGAGAGATTTAAAATGAGAGTCTTGTAGAAATTAGATTATACTTGTCTAGAAACACAGTTCACAAGTCCTTTAACATCCTTTCTAACAGGAGACAGCAAAATGCATTTGAAGAAATGAAGAACAGCCCAGGAATAACCCAGGAGCAAGTGCTCAATCCACAGGGAATGAGGATTGCAACAAGTTCTGCTGAAAGTGACGGACTCTTGCAGGGGACGGGTGCAGAAGAAAGGGAAGGGAGAAGAAGAAACAGCAAGAAGGGAATCGGGAAAGCCCAAAGGCAGCGTTTGCCAGTTCCCTTGCATTTGCTGTGGAACTCAAATTATGGCCATGAGGAGAGCCTCAGCAGGCAGCGGGCAGAGACAGGCTCTGAAAATGCGTTTCTGGGTCATTTCTAAGGCTCTGGGAAGGACCTTATCTTCTCGTCGCTGAAGTCCCTTTGTCAGTTTATGGAAAGTTCTGGGGAAACAACGTAAAACTGCAAACAGAAGCTCGAGTGGGAGACTCTCCTTGGGCACTGTCAGCAGGCTGCGTGCAACAACGTGCAGAAAAAACACTTATTGCTTAAATTATGCATCCCCGTTTGTCACCAGGTAGACTTTGAAGTGCTTTTGCTAGAACTCTGTCTTCAGGGTGGATTCCTCAGCTTATTGCTTAGCGGATACGAAGCAAAAAGAGAACTTCACATTCTTTTAAAAAGTCCTGGCAGCGCACCACATCCTGCTGTGGTTTCAGAAACTAACTGGAGGGTTCATTCGAGCAGCCTGCCTTTGAACTGGGCAAATCCCAGATGCACAGGGAGCACGGGCAGGGGCTGGCGGGAGCAGGGCTGCGAGAGCGGGGCCCTCCGTGCCAGCGCTGCATCGCTCCCCTCCCGCGGGTCCCTAGCGAAGGAGCTTTGCACGTGCTGCTTTTCGGCCACGGATCTGACAGACCCAGAGAACCAGCCAACCCACAAGCCCACCGTCACCTCTGAGTACAGTGGTACCTGCCAGCCACTTTGAGGATGCCAATGGGTTTTCTTGCCACTTAACAAGCTCCCCGCTAACATTTTGCATCTACAGTTAACAGAGGGTTCCTGAAAAGTCAGGCTCTTGTGGTACATGGCACGTCTTGTCGGATCTATGTGGCATTTCCCGGGGAAGAAGGTCTTGTTATTGATGCTCCCTGCCCAGCTCAGGACACAAAATAACTGCAAAGCATCCATATTTTCCACAGGAAAAAAAAAATCATTTTTACAAAGTATTTTGGTCAAAGTACAGACAAAGTCACTACGGCAAGAACAGCAACTTGCATTTCCTTATTGCTGTGGCTCACGCCCTTCCCAGAGTCATGCACTACTGTGAAGCGTGGCATGAGGAAGGTGTAAGAGCAGCCGATGGTGGCGCCAGCAGAGCACCGAAGTGCCTTGTGAAGCAGACGTTAGTACGTTGGTGACCAGCACTGGTACAGGTATCCTGAACTTCCCTGATTTCTGCAAAATGGACATTCTTAACCTGTTCCTGATTTACTGAAGAACTCATTTTTAACATTCAGCTCCATTTGATATCACAGGCATGAAAGCCAGAAACTTGGATCTCCAGATTACCTTGGGGTGACAGGAACATAAAAGAGCAAAGCTGAGTCCACCCCGATTTTTAAAGGGCAAAGTTGCAAAATATTATCAGCAACACTGTTCAGATCTTCGTGTACCCTCCTTTGGCTGCTATTCAGGTACTCTCTCAAAAAATACCTCCCCGGTTACAAGGAGCCTGCCAAATTGCAGCGTGTGAACATTCTGTCAGGGTTCGTGCTAAACTTGGGAAGAGAAGATGCCACAGTGACCCAGGCTCCACCTCGCCGCACTAGCCACCTAGGAGCCAACCTCCATTTCTTGTGCCTGCAATTAATTTAACGATAATAAAGTGCCATTTTGACGTTGAAGGGCCTGATGAATTGGCCCTAGCAGGGATGCAGGCAGCAAACCAGCCTGTCAAGGCAAAAAGGCAGAGGAGCTGGAAGAAAAACAAGCCTCTTGTCAGCAGACAGTCATAATACCCTGGGTGCTTTCAGGTAATCTTTAAAATGCCAGGACAATTATTCCTCACTCTGCCCAGCTTTGCTGCCTTTATTTTTTAATGACCCAAGCTACAGCTTCCCCTTAACTGAACCCACTAATATCAGGCATCACTGGAGGGGAAGGTGTCTGTTTATTAGCGACAAGTCATGTGTGCAGCCTCTTCTTTTGCTGACCCCTCGTCCTTGCAAGCAGGTAATATCCCCAGTTTGCAGCTCCCTCCCAGCAGGCATAAATCCCATCCCCACGGCGGGCAATGCTGTCCCATGCAATGCAGGAGTGCTGGTTTTGCTATGGCTTCACAGCGCAGGGAGTTTTAAGCACTAGCCTTTGCCTCCCCTCTCAGCTGTATTATCTGAGTAACCTTTAAAAAAAAGACAAAGTCATTTGAAGTGCTATTAAGCAGCGCGGGTGCACAGCGCATCCCTCTGCCAGGCTGTGGCCGCCGTGGGGCTCTGCCGCAGAGCACCGCAAACAAGAAGAGATCATCAGCTGTTCAGAGATGATCCTCGAGGTCTCGGTTTGCATTAAAAAGAGTGTGCACTTAGCTCAAATATAAGTATATCAAACAAAGGGTAATATGAGTTTATCAGTCGGAGAGCTGTCGGTATCGCCTAACTTCGGAGTTGATTGAAAAGTTCCGAGTTACGGTCGTCACAGACAATCCTCAGTTTAGCCAGGGAGCGCTTTCTGAACACTGACTTATAATTTCTTTCAAAACACGGAATACTGATAAATAGGAAATATAACCTGAGAATCTATAGGCAGAGGCTGTTGGTGACTTTGGTTATCCTCGCCGTGGAGAATTTGCTCGTGTTAAATTGGCCGGCACGGAGCTGTGGTAAGGGGGAGGCGGGTCCTGGGGAGCAGCAGCCCAGGCTCTCCAGCACACCAGCTTCATACAAACAAGTACAAGCAGGAGCAGAAAAAGTCATCTGGACAGTGTCCCAGGGTTACAGCAGCCAAAGGCAGACCTGAGTCATGCTGCTGCCCATGTGTCAGGATAAGGCAGCAACAGCAGAGGACCAGAGCACTGTTTTTGTCAGAAAGATCAACCTCACTTTATCTTATTGTGCCTCCAGTGTGTCACTGCTCTATATTGGCTTTGGCATTTCCCCGCAAGACAGCAAGAGAGTCTGACAGGCACGGGCAGCGAGGACACCAGCCTGCACCAGGCTGCAGAAGGATCCACCTGAGGAGCATCTTCTACAGCGTGAACAAACCACTGCTCTGGCCCAAATCAAGCAGGATTGTGCTTCAATTTAAGAAGGACCTTTGCCAGGTGTCCCCCACTCAAAGCCTCTGTAGTTCATACCCACTCCGGTGTTTTCTCTTGAAAACACTTTTCTGAGATGAAAGCACTACAATTGATGACTATCTTGAAACACCAGGCAGAAAAGAAAGCCTTCTTTTGCCGAGTTCTGGGCAAATCCATATCAGAAACACAACCTGGGGATAAGGATTAGCTCTGAGAAGAGGTTACAGAAGGAAACATGAGCCGTGAGGGTTCATGGGTCCTCCGTGAGCACCCCAGGGGCAAAACGAGCACTCCAGATCCACCCTGCCATGAGGTAAATGCCACTTAGCTCCGGACACGCCTCAGTGCAGTGACACAGCGCGTAGCCGAAGGCGCCTGTCAGAAGGAACCAGCCTCACGCCGCTGGTCCGCAGTTCCCAGCCCTTCGTTACCGGCTTCCCCCGCTCCCGCGAGCAGCGCGGCTCACGGAGCTGCCAGGACGGCGATGGGCGGCCAGGGCTGCCAGCGGGCGCGTCCCAGATGTGGGATGATCCCAGGCAGCAGCGGCAGCCCCGGAGCGCGCCGCCGGGCGCGCCGATTCACCAGCGTCCCCATTCAAGGCTATCGGTGCTGCTCGGGTTCAGACGATCAGAAATTCACTGCTTGGTATTTTGATCATCAGCGTTTTAAAGAGCATCTGTGCGCGCTCTGATGATTCAAGTCCTCTTGCTTCCCAGCCGTATTTAGCACAGGCCTCGCTGACTTCATCCCTACCAGAAGCTGCATTTCCCTACCGAGGCAGAGCCCGGCACCGCGGCGGCAGAGCTGGACGCCCCAGACTGGCTGCGCCTCTTGCTCGCACACAGTGACAAGAAAGCACCTCAGTCACTGTCCTGTAAAACAGATCCTGGAATCTCCTTGTTGTGGCAACTATTTTTAGCTTGCCCTTTCCGTGAGCCCCCAAACAGCCCTTCCTTCCTGTTCTGTATTTCTCTCTCCATCACTCCTAATGGGTGTTGGGACTCTCTGTGCAGGCTGTGGCAGAATGTTTAAGATAATTCCTCCTTCTCTCCTACCTGCACTAAAGGTCTGGGAAGTCAAGTGCTTTCAGCTTTAAAAATAACACCCAGCTGCTACACAGCATTTCCAGGAGCAGCCCTCGCAATGGAAAAGAGTGTTTTATTTATCTGCACAATCCAAAGCATTTCAGGTTTGCAGCTGGCATCCTAATTTCCTGAGAGAAATAATCACTTTATTTCTTTTCATGGGTGGTTATAAATGTTTGAATACATGACAGATAATACTATAAAGTTATCTATTGTTCAAAAATAAAAATAGAAATATATATCTCTGTCATGGTAAGAACTTAAGGTCTGTACAACTGTGGCTTTATGAAATACAATTGTGCAGAAGAAAAATCTTGGGTCAATATATTAACAACACATAAAGAGTTCTGCGTCTCAAGGTATAAAAGATTTGGCAGGTAAATAATATATTCAATTATCAAGTCATAAATAATAACGTAAGTTACTTTTGTCCTACAAACCACTCATTTAACAGAGGAAAACAAATTTTACCTTCGCTTTATTGCCCTCTGGTGTAGAAGTGGGGGCATGCACCGTCACTGCTGCTCCGCCGCCACCGCTTCCACACCCATCTCCACAGCCACCACCACCACCACCGCCACCATCACCACCCCATCTCCACCATCACCACCCCATCTCCACCATCACCACCGCCAGGCAGCATCTCCCTCCTCCCTGGCGCCTGCAGAAGCTGGCGGGGCAATCCTGCCTTCCTCGCCTGGGGGCTGAAAACAGGCGCTGGAGGATTCCACAGGAGGCAGATGAATACTTTCGGAGGGTTCTTTTGAAACAAGCAAGCAAGCAGGATATTTATAAAAGATGGTGAATTAAAATGCATGTTGTCTTTAAAATATAATGCAATTTTATCATAAAACATGTCATTAACAGTTTTCAGGAGAGAAAAAAAAATACCTTTAAAATTAAAAATAGGTATAAATATTCCAATAAGGTTTTTATTCTTTGACAGCCCCTTGCAGGAAAAAAGTCCCTCCCACTGATTTTTTTCACATGAATGGTTTATTGTGCCTTTGATCAGCATCGGTGCCCCAAGCCTAAGAGCCTGTCAGGTGCTGCTATTTGGTCAGCTCTGGGGGAAAGGCAGCCAAGTGACTTGGGACAACACATCCTCCACGGCATATGCTGCCTGACGTAGACTCTGATTAGAGGCGACACAAAAATGTGGAACACAGATGAAAAGTAAACGTTCCCTATAATGTGAAGGGAAGGACTTTTTCAAGTGTTACCATGTTTTGTTCAGATTTACTTATCTCTGGTTTTCCACAGAAACCCAAAAAGCTGGAGGGATGCAAGAAGCAAACCGAGTAAATAAATAAACAAGTAAACAAATAAATAAACACAAGATGATTAAGTTTTTGCACTCAGATTTTACCGAGAGCAAAAACTAAAGGATATTTGGAATGTTAGGCACAAACAGTTCCGTTAAAGTAAAGAATTTATTTTTAAACACCCATCTTCTGAGCGAGGGCGCTGAGGTCCAACGCTCCAGCTGTGCTGCGGGGCAGGGGCCGGCGAGTCCCCCCCATCGATTTGGGAAGCGGGTGGGCGGCGTGCCCCGCGGCCGGCGCTGCACCGGGGCCGGGGTGGTGGCAGCGGCTCCGCGCAGCCCCACGGCCGCAGCCGCCACCACCCCACTGCAGGGGCGCGGGGGCTCAGCAGGGGGCTGGTTCGACGGGACAGCTCAGCTTTCGGCAGGGCGCTCGAGGCGTGTTTCTGGGCACGCACCGAGCTCGGGCTGCAGCTGTAGAGGCCCCCACGCATGCACGAGTTGGAGGGTTTGTTGGAAAACGCTGCACATTAATAATGCACGATGCATTAATTACCTTGACCGATCAACCAGCTCTACAGACACATCAGCTTTACCGATGGTGAAGATTCTGCTACCAAAAGTCACGTGTTAAACTGACCTGACCATATTTTTACTACACGGCTCTCCTGCTCTACGTCACCAGGCCGTCTGGCAACCCATTGACTCAGGTCAGTAGCTCTGCCCACGCATTCCTGTATGGATCTGAAGGAAAGACAAATGGGTCTGAAGTGACACACACAAAGTTGCTTTACAATGTACACGTAAGTTCCGTAACTCTGATTTAAGCTAAATCAGTGCCTTCATCCTTTTTGTACCTGCTATCTCCAAAACCTTTTCCCAGCTGACAGCATGCTCCATATTCTTATTTACCAGTTTCTTTAAGTTAATAAAATCAACTTCGTTTCTTCTTTCTCGGACCGTCAGAGGCAGGTGCTGAGTCTGCCAGCAGGCTGGAAGCCCCTGCAGACTGACCGAGAGGTGCGTCCTGTCTGCGAGGAGATTTCCACGGACAGAAAATCCACATCGCCTTGCTTATGATGGTATGATGGTTTGAAATAGATGGTTTTCTATTTCAAACTTGTTTGGCTGCTGCTCCCAGGCACTGGACCCCATTGTACCTTTTCTTGATAAATTAGAGCCCTTTGCTATCAGAAACCTCCTCTGCACTTGCTTAGGCAGGGAAGAAATCGGGTCTTTTCATTGGGGAAACTAAATAGGTTGAGCCGGTTTGGTCTTCCGCTGTCAGGCAGGTTTTGTGGACCTCAACTCATTCATGTCACATGCACCCTGAAACTTTTCTAGATTGTCAGTACTGCCCCAGAAAGGATATGTTCTTTTCAAAAGTGTGTGTGAGAGCTGTAACCACAACAGCTCTACACCAAACTGCCTCCAAGATGTTACAACAGCTCTACACCACGCTGCCTCCAAGATGCTACAACAGCTCTACACCAAACTGCCTCCAAGACCACATCTGGCTTTAGGAACCATTTTTGCATGATATCACCACATTGATGTCCACAGGGACTCTGGTTACGCACTGAACACCCCGGCATGCTTGTTCTATTGCAATAACCAGTTCTCAGTAGGTCCAGTACATCTCCAAAGCACCAGACAGAGACAATTTCTGCAGTGCCACACCTCAGTCCTTTCCCAGTGGGGAAGGGGCAGGCCACAAACCACTCGGGAGCACGAATGTTTCCCTGGTTCCGAAAACAGACCTTTGAGGTTTCACCATGTGAAGGGGTAGCCACACGGCTTTGGTGAGCCTGCCCTACACACGTGCAGAGACTACTCCAGTCACAGACCAGTGCAGACACAGGTAACTGGGCAGGTGTGCGCACACACGCAGTTGTTATCAATGGATAGCCCTGGGTGCAGGAGAACCGTAACAGCACAAACATCAGTGGTGCAAATCGACATCAGCGGTGCTCGTGAACAATTACGGGCAGATTTTCCTACCTGCCTCTTTCGATTTAGAAGCTTCAGCCCAAGAAGCAAACAGACTGTTCTGTGGAGCCAGTGGGTTTGCTGGTATTTGTGGGTTATAATTTTGCAAGGATGGGAGCAAATTACACATCCCTCACCTGAGGACAAGTTTTCTGCTTCTATTCCTGGGCTTCTGCAGGTGCACGTGCATCATGACACGGAGCAAAGGTGGCGGGACAAACCTCCGTGGGAGAGGTGACGGGGTGCAGGGCCTGATGCATCTGCGTCAGATGCCTGCAGCCGTGTCCTCCCGCTCCGTCACCTTGAGCAGGGCATGGTCACAGGCCTCCAGGAACTGCTGACGCTTCTGGCTGCATCCGTTTGTGACGTGCCAGCCCCAGTCGGGAGGCACTGGGTAACCGGGATCCCCAAGCACTGCGCTCCAGCCAGAGGAACCTCCTGTTTCCGTAGGGCAGAAGAGCCCCAGGGAGGCTCCTGGCTCCTCCTCTGCCAGCGCAGCCGTACAGGTTCTTAGTTTCCCATTGCTAAAAATACAAGACGTAGAAATTACAGCCGTAGCGATCTTCCTTGTGAGGCTCAAACCCCTGAAGATTATGAACCCCCCTCATGGTCTAACAAACATTACAGAATCAGTTTTTTTTTTTTATAAGTACATTCAGAAAAACTTTTAAGTGCCTACGAGATGCAGCTTGTAGCTTTAGAAGAGGAATGATATAGGGGTGTCAAAGCTGTATTGCTAGCAGCTGGTATCAAATTAAGATATAGATTTGCAAACCTTCCAGCACCGAAGTGGTCCCACAGGGGAAATGAGCAGCAGGATCATATGAGATAATGTGCTGAGGGAAAGCGCTCGCACCAATTGCAGGGGGGTGTGCTGGGATCTCAGCACATCCGTGTGCTCAGCCTTAAAATATATTGGACTGATGAGTGTATCCCCAGCGTACCCACTTGGCAGTGCAGTCAGAGCGCTGCAGATGTTGGTTTATACCTAAGAATCAGAGAGGCAGCACTGGGAAGTACTGCCTACCAGCTCCGTTTAGAGGTTTGGGGCGTTATTTCTGAAGCTTCAGTTCTCACATCTCCCAGGTATTTGCGGTAGCCCCATAAAGGGGGGCACACTGCAGTGCCGGACTGGCTGAGGCTCCGCCATCCCCACCTCAGAGCTCACGCTGAGCTTTAGGAGTCGGGGTTTCGGCAGAGCCCGGACTCGGTTCGTGCTCACCTGGGGCTCTGGAGGAGGCAGCACGTGAGTGAGTGCCTTCAGAGTTCTGCGCCTCTTTTCACTGAAATTCATCTGGGTCAGGGGCGAAAGAGCGAGATCGATTCACAAGGGGCCCCATCACAGAGATCCTAGTGCTGGACAGGGCGGGAGGGAAGGGGTTTTCCAAGGTTTTAGAAAGCTTTGTGCTGAGGACCAAAGCTCAGAGAGCACGATCTGCGCGCGAGAGAGGTCACGGCACGTTCTGCGCTGGGAGCCTGCCCCTCCCGAGCCCCTTCGCACGCCGCACCTCAGCTGGGAAGGACGCGGGGAGCGCGCTGCTGGGGGCGAGCAGGGGCGCAGGGTCCCCGTTAGCAGACCCGGAGCCAGGCCGCTCCCGACGGCCAGCACCTCTTTCCCACGCTGGCTGCTGCGCACGAGAAAGCAGGGACGCGGCTACGGCAGCGCTGGCAGAACTGGCGCTGCGGAGGGTGGCTGAGCAGCCCGTGGCCTCGCCGCAGAGGGGGACGCTTCTCAGGTCCTTTGGAAAACAAACCTTGTGCTAGGGCTTTGCCCCATCGATGCATCACGATTTTTGGGAAGGTTAACCTGCACAGTTGACCTTCCCATCCAGGCATCCAGACAACTTGGTCAGCGTCCCAGCCTCCCATCGCTGCTTTTCCAGGGAACCAGCTGGATGCCCCCTCTCCAGCAAGACGCAACCCAAGAGCTATGACCACCTCAACAGCTTTCTCTCTGGGCTCCAGCTCTTTTCCACCATTAGCTGTGTGTGTGAAGCAGCGGCTAAGATGACAGGATGCATATCACTGTGGTCCAGCACATCATAAAGAAAAGGCAGCAGTTTGCTTTTTTACGCATGGATTAAGTGTATACACGCAGATATTAGCACATCTGTTATTCAAGTGTCAGCATAGGAACAGCTTCACAATCCTAAACTCAACAGAAATTAGATGAAAGGAAATGTGAAGGATTTGTAAAGCCCAATAACAGAGAATTGGAAACTAGCAGAGAAGAACAGATGGAGATACCATTTTTTTTATAATGGGATTATATTATCTTCTATCCTGAGATATTCAAAACCAAATTCATTTTTTGGTATGGCTTGCCATACTAATCATGAGTCACTGAGGCTGACAGAGAGCTTGCGTGCTCTCACAACACAAGGGTACAGTGCTGCTAGGGTACAGTGCGAGGAAAAGGCTCGGGCAGCAGAAAGCCCAGTCTTAAAGGCAGAACATGGGAGGATGCACTGGTGCCATCGTAAACTGGAAGGGTGCATATGTGCTGCCTAAACGAAAGGATACTTCCCATGCCCTTGGAGGAATATGCTATTTTTAGTCTCTAAATATCAAACAACAGGGTTTGGTTGTTGATCAGGGATCCAAACATGACCCAACACGTTGACACAGCAGTCAGCTATTTCCTACTTCACATCCCTGCAATTCATGCACGGGGTTTGGGAAGTGCTATCGCAAACTCCCCACAGCCACCCTGCTGTGCTGAAAGCACCTCACCAGAATATCATACCAGCTCTGGCACCTGCAGGAGCCTGGCACGACGCAGCACTCCTCCAGAGCCGTCGTTTGATTTAGCATGGCCACGTGCTCTGTGTTGAAGTCAAGATCTATAGTTGCACCCTGTAACTCTAAACTATTTCTTCCTCCTCGGCTCACGGAGAAGGGACACACAAAGCCATATTGCAGAAGCAGCCCTGCCAAGAGACTGGTTTTATCACGTCTTATCAGCAGCTTAGAGCACAGGTTTTTGGGGGAGGGTGGGCAACATCCTGCTCTGCTCTGCCAGGTCCTCCTCTGGAGCAAGACAGAGGGCTGCCAGGGCAGCCTGGCTTCTCCTCAGAGACAAGGATGCAGGGGACAATCACGTCAGTCCCCAGGCTGAGCACCCACCTCGCAGCACGGGGTCTTCAGCTTGCTTCCCGAGTCAAAGCTCTCTCAAATCCTACCATGTTCTTCCCGCAGCTGAAAGACCCAGAAGAGCCAGGCACAGAACGAGGCTTGCTGCAGCAGTCCCAGTACCTGGCAAATCTGGGCTGAGAGGCAGGAGTCTGGCTGAAGAGACCTCACTGCATCTCAGAGAAGCTCCAGAAGACAAGGAGGGAGCAAGAAGAAAACGCAGGGCCTGATCAGCTGCCTGGGATGCTGGAAAACAGCGGGTAGGAAAGCACGTTACCTCTGAAAGCCATGGCGGGGGGAAAGGCAGGAGACGACGCAGTAGCCATGCTGTTTTCCTGGGAAGGTGTTGAGGTGGATAAACCCCCCTCTAGGCATGAGTGTGCTCATTGCCCACGCCTGCTGGGGATCCCCCTGCCGTCGCTGGGCACTGGTGGGGCACTAGGAGCAGCCAGGCGGGTGCCTGCTCCACGCCCCAAGGCGGCTGGAGGGGCAGAGCACGCAGAAAACGTGCCGGAGCACGGCTGCACCGTTGTGCTTTCCACGGCTTGGGCTGGGGCCACAAACGCTGCCAGGCTGCCTCGGAGTGTCAGGCGTGGCGTTGCGCCGCAGGCTGCCAGCAAGGTGAGGCAATGCCACGTCCACCCCACATCCCACCTGCTAATAGACCGTGTACCCAAAGCCCCCGCAAGAGCTCCCGTCCCTGAAGAGGAGAGTCGGCCCCGGGGCAGCGAGAGGGCTGTGACACCGCCTCGTGGACGCAGCAGTCCCGTTCTCCCACGCTCCGGACCGTCAGCCAAACTTCAGCAGAGGTGCTGGTGGCTCTGGGGCTTTGTTGCTTGTTTTTGCAACAAGCATTTGCATCTTTCGGCAGAGAAAAGGAGCCCATTCGCTGTCCCATGATGTGCTCTGTGCCTTAATTGTCTACTGCCATAATTGCCCAAGAAGATTTTTCCTGATGCATTTATGTACTCCACCTGATTAGTAGTCATATAACAGCAAGCAATTTGCCATAATATTCTGAGAGTGCTTAATTTTCTCTTTGATGAGAGAGCTGTAAATGTAGGCACCTGTACTCAATAGTTCATCTGATTAGTTACTTCATTATTGTCATACTTTCCATTATTATTTGATATTTGCAAACAGCACTATTAGAGTGATCCACTGCCTAGTGCCCACCGAAGGATACACGGGTGCTTTTCTCATAACTACGCAGTAATGTATTTTCTGTAGACCATCTTTAGGCCAAAGTTTTATTTCAGATGAGATGCACAGATGATCAAGTTTCTATGGAATGGGCTCCTGAGGGAGAAAGGAGAATATGAAAGGTGAAAGTATTGCAGTGAGGTAACCCCACTGAGATACGCAAGACTAAATACTCCGATGAATGACTACTGGTCATTACATAGTAACCTCGATACCATGAATAACTGTCTTCTTCCAATTTTTATTGAACCCAAATTTGTTTTTCATGCAGTAAAGCCCAGCTGACAGCAGGAAGAGTGAGCGAGATAAATGACATGCACGTCCACATACCAGGTATTACCTGAAGTCGGGGATATTTAAAGTTCCAGCCTTCCCCAGTCCAGGTCCCCACCTGGCAAATGTTTTTTGGTAAGAGGAAAGGCAAAGGGAACAGAGCTACACTTCCCTTAAAAGCCTGAGGAATCTACTAAGAAGTTGAAACAAATCATCGAGAGCCACGTTTTGCTGTTCACGGGTCCAATTAAGGTTCTTGATTTTGACTTACAAATGTAAGTCCAAGTTACTCAGGAGACCCACGTAACTTCACATGCTGATAGGCACTATCTGCCTGGGAACTTTTGGTTCTGTCCCACCAGCTGGCTCAGGGACGCTGGTAAAAGGAGAATGTTCCCAGGCTACTCAGTCTCTTATAATTTGCTCAGACATTGACCGATTTACTGTATCGCACACGATATAATCTAACAAGGGATCATTTCTTCCCCAACATTGAGTAGTTCAAAGCCGTTCGGGGATGCAGACTCCCCACATAGCCAGACACGTGGCACTTGCAAACTGCAACACGCACCTAAGATGCGTCAAGTAGTAGGGCTACAGTGCAGGTCTTGACACACCGTTTAGACTAGGTGATTGTAAGTTAGGGGAGATGAATCTGAGCCAAGGCATGAAAGTCCTTCCCAGGACCAGGAAAAATGGTGCACAGCAAAACCATTTTTGTTATCCACGTTCACGAGAAGCTAAACTTTGACACGAGGTTATTCACGTGAGACATCTCCTGCTATGCACCTACCCTTTTTTTACTCCTTGTCTTGCATGTCTCACAGTCCCACACCTCTGATGCTTCTTTAACATCTACCCACCCCTCCAATTCTTACATAGCGCACAGGTTTGCAAAAGCTAAACCCAGTATCTTGCTATGTTGGTGCAGAGTATAGGAAGTACCAAGGGTGATTTGAATTCTCCTGCAGTACCACTTACAAAGACAAGGCTAAGGACTATGCTCACAGGTTGCTCAGAAGTTCCCCATCAAAAATTCCCTACTACACCTGTATACAAAGCCCTCCTCTCTTCCAGCTTCATGCGGCAAACAACGATCAACTCCAATCAGGCAAGAGGTATATATTGGCACAAGCCATCGTGCTGACCTCTGGAGCACCCTCTATATTCAGGTAAAGCACAAGGGCTACCAAACTTGACGAGCACGACACCATCTGATCTGACTTTCTCTCCAAAAGGCACCTTGTGCACCGCTTGGCGCCAGGAATGCCGCGCTGCTCAGCTGGTGTTCAGAAAGCACCACAGCCCCACGGCAGAAAAAGTTGGTGAACACACCCAAAACTCTTCCAGGCTTGGTGCTTTCTGAATTGTCCTAGAACTCCTGCCCATGGAGGTACCTCTCCGTTCCCGCAGGCACGAGCACTGCATGGGGCTCCCGGTGGTTCACGGACGCCTGACTGCTCGCTGCCGTTGAACAACAGAGCCAACTCCTCGCCTCCTGTGCTCTCCAGGGAACCCGGAGTTTACACAGTGCATTGGGAAAGGAGGGAATTTAAGGTTTGTCAGGCACTGAATTACGCTTTAAGGGGCTGTTTTATCAGCAATTTCTACTACTGGCATCAGGCAGGGCCTTTTTCCCATCATGAGCTGGACTGTGGTGAAGCAACGCCTGGGCCAGGGGTGACCAGGTCAGTGGCCCCGCGCTGTGCAGGCTCGGCAGAGGTGTCTGAGCCGAGCTCGCACCACACTGACCCTGCTTTCTGCTGCGCGCTCCAGGGTTGCCTCCGGTGTCGGGTCCCAGAACAGCACAGTCCCTAGGTCCAAGCTGCTGTGATGTACGGAAGGCTTGTTAAGTAAAATTTCACCTAAATTTCAAATTAAAAGGAATATTTTGATTCTACATTGATACATGCACATACGTCATATGAGAGTGAAGCCACTACTGAGTCACCCCTGTTAACGGTCCTTGTTAAATGCTCAAATTATGTAACTTTTACACATGCCTGTCTCAAAAATTAAATTAGGCTAGGTTTTGGAGAGGTGAAGCCACTGAATTTTTTTTCAAAGGAATGCAAGAAAAGTGTTTCTTTAGTTATCAACACTGCTATAAATTCATATCAAATTTGTTGATTACCGTTACTAATAGCTTGTTCCCTGTGGAGGTTGCTCAGTACTGGTGCATCTCTGACTCTGCTGTCTGTTTTCACCTCTTTAGCCTTTTGCCATCCTTTATTGACAGAAGAGCACACAGACTTTTTAAATGTCTCCATTCATATTGACTAAAACTTCAATCTGAGTTATTTCAAAGTCTCAAGCAGTTCAGGGATCATATAAAATTCATTCAGATGTCTTGCTTGCTTTTCTATTACAAGCATTCTGCAAAAGGGGAAAAAACCACCATTATAAGCGTATTCTTCCTCAGTATAGCTGGTTACAGGCATCCAAGATACGTCTCAAGCTTTTGATATTTGGGTTCTACGGCAAAGCACATAACACAGCAAAAGCACAGGAATATTCATCTGTTTCCAGCATGCATCAATTCAGAGCTTATAAAACTCTGTGAGAAATGCTCCAAATAAATATAACTCCACAAAAGATTTTCTTGGCTCTAGTGCCAGCACGCTGTTGCATGGAAGGATGTTTTTAGAAGGAACCCCACAAACCAAAACAGACCCAAGCTAGGATGTTCTCATTACCTGAAACACAGGCTTTCCCAAACTAATTTCATGAGCTCTAAACATAAAATTTAAACTGAAAATATTTATAGCATTCTATTTTTAATTTTAAAGTATTTCTTTCATATACGATGTGAATAGAAGTATATCTTCAGCAGTACTCTGTGTGTGTAGACAAAGGTACCAGCACATGCAGCGGTTATCTATTGCTCTATAGATGCCTAGAAGCTGAGATCAGAAGAAAATCATCTGACCTGTGGGATCAGAGTTCTGTCAAATACACTGGAACAAGGTCCTGGACAAGCTGTAGATCCTCCATCCCTAGAAATATTCACTACGCAAATACACAAGCCCTGGGGCAACTGAAGCTCACTCTGCTTTGAGGAAGAGGTTGGGCCAGGGACCCCCAGGGCTTCTTTCCAGACAAAATTATTCAATATCCCACCCCCACTTGGATCCAACTCTTCCATCCTGGAGGTTAAAAGGCAGCAGGTGAAGGACCCCCAAGCCCAGCGCACCCACGGCAGAGCAGTAGCGCACCAACACACACACCTACACAGCCCAGGAGGGACCCTTGACAGCCACGTCTCCATCCCCCCAGTTAAAGATCAGTGACAGAAGAGCTAACATTAGCTTTGGCCAAGCAGGGATATATTTGTTATGGATGATTCAGCCTCTTACCCCACCGGGATGCTGTTAGCAGTCTCCGAGAACCAAACTAGACCTTCTCAGAAGCACCAAAATCCTCAGCTCTCAGAGCTGCTGTTTCAGGCTTATTGCACGCTCAAGCAAAGAACCCCATTAATTACTAGAAATGGGTGTGAAAACTTGTTGGAGAGCTTGGGGTTGGGGTGGTGAGGTGAGCAAATTCCTCTCGAGCTAGGGCAAAGGAAGGCTAGAACACAGTCTTAATTAAAACTTGCTTTTCACTTCTTTGTTATTTGAAAAACTCAAGCCATCAGCTACATCGGCAATCTTCGGGTGGATGCCTAGTGTGAGGTGAGCTTTCCTCTACAGTCAAGTTTGGTTTTGTTATTTATCCGACATCTGCCAGTGCTTCCAAAAGGGGCACCACTGTCACATGTTGCCTACTTAAAGAGCTTCGTAACAGCCGGATTTAAAACACCGAGTACAACGCTCCTCGGTTTGGCAGAAAGCCACCGGCAGCCTTTGGGAGGAGTGTGGCGAGGCAGGTGTCACCTCAGGGTCATCCAGGCCACAGGTCCTTTGTTCCCAAGTCGCTGACTTGGAGCTGAGACCTCAGCTGCTTCCCCCACTGCTGAGCCAGTTATCCTGCCAGAGCACGTTGCGGTGGTTTCTTCCTGAAAAATCCCCGTTGGCTCTCTCTTATTGCCTTAGTACCCTCTATATACCCACCAACCGCTTAGTTAATCACTTGCCCCAGCCCCTTCTCAGGTACCTAACGCAGGCTCTTCCAGCTCCGCGCTCTGCCGAGTGCGTTTGAGGGAGAGGTCTCCGGTCGCCACCCTCCAGCTCCCCCTGTGATCTCCTCACCTCCCCATGGGGAATCACCACTGACTCGGGGGTCTTCTGGGCAATTCTGCAAGTATTCTAGGGTGGATTTCATCAGGCTCCCAAAGCTTGAAACCAGCTAATTTACCTAAGCACACTTTGATCTTTTCTTTCCCTGTTATCCCCTTGTTTAAATTAATTGCAGTAAGTGTCTGGTCACAATTAACCTTTTTCTGAACGCTGAAACAATGAGGCATCAAATAGTTTAGCCTTCATTCGCTTCCCTTCGCTGCTCAGTACCGGGGCTATACGTGCCTTTGTCTTCCTCCGATTTCTGATGCATTTCTAGATGTCCGCCTTTTTGCCTTTTCTGTTCTTTGCCCGTTGTATGCCTTCTGCTTTCTGATTTTATCCTTATAAGTGGGAGTGTATTCCTTTATATTCCTCCTTAGTCATCTGTCCTTATTTCTGGTTTTCTGGAGGTTTCTTTTTATTTCTCCACGTCCTCAGAGAGCCGAGAGGCAGCCTCGGGAATGCCTGTCTTTCCTTTGCAACAGGAGGTTGTTGTCGTGCCTTTAAAGCAGCTTCGTTCGGTAACCGCCAGCTCTGCTGCAGCTCGTTCTGCCTTTGAATATCCTCCCAGGAGGCCCTCGCTGCTGCTTCCCTGACTTCATTGAAGTCTGCTTTTTTGAACTCTGTTATCATTGTTCTGTTGCTCTCCTTCCTTCCTTCCTTTAGGATAACAAGTTCCATCCTTTTGTATTGTTTTACGGTTATTATCACCCAAATTACTTTCTGCCTTCAGTTTCTCCAGCAGCCTTTCTTTCAGTAAATATCAAATCTAAAAAAGCTGTCTGTGCCCTTTCATAACGCTTTTCCAATACACCTTCAGGTGATTTTTCTCAGCTGAGATAAGTCAACACGCGTTCACAGAGCTGAATACAAACCTGTGGGATTACCTGGGTAATTGGGGCCGAAGTGCAGGTGACACCGTCAGACCCAGCCGCGCTGAAGACCTGTTGGTCAGCAGAGCTGGGGAGCTGCAAGCGCGCGTGTGCGGGTGGGAATGGAGTAAATCCAGCCTTCCCAAACCCGTCCATTGACTCCCAACGCCAGAAAAACACACACAACCATTTCCACTCCTTTTTCAAGTCCGTGCATCCTCTGTCATCTCTTCTGCTGATTCCCGCTCTTCTTGCTCTCTGTAACGTATTGACATCACTCAGACAAACTCATCCTTACTCATATTCAAGCAGTTTTCTCCCCTCCCAGAGCATGCTCTGCGTGTACAGGCTCCAGTTTGGCAATCGGAATGGACCTGCAGATGTTGTCAGCCCTCAACCAATGAATTTGAAAGCAGCTTCTCAGTCAACTTAGTTCAGAATTTATCACCAGCTCTAATTACCTTGTACCGAGCATGGCCTGGCCTGGCTCCCAGAAGGGACAGGCTAACACCTGGCCAGTGTTTCTCTTTCGGGGTGGATAGATTTATTGATTCAGTTGAAATGTTTAAATAACAATCTTCAGACGAGTGGCGCAACAGTTTGGACAGATGCCTCTTGACGTTCAGCTTGTTGTAAAGTTCTTAACCCGAGAGAGATGAATTTCACCAGGTGCTCAGGCAGGTGGTTGGAGTGGAGACAGAGGAGCTTGAAACACTTGCTTCTATAAAATAAAGCAGACAGGGTACAGAGCATCCCAGTCTTTTCCTGTTGGGGAGGTGTGTTGATTTAATTAATCAATTTTCATTGCCTTACATCTAGTCTCCTTCTGCTATACAGATACAATACAAACCAGACTGAAAACTTGTAGTTCTGGGTGAGAAGCTTTCATTTTAGTGAAAGCTGGTGCCACTGGTTTCCAACGTTAAATATGAAGCATCTCCAGATCCATTTTCACATCACCCCGTTTTATGATGTACAGTGAATCAGTTCACAAAGTTTCCCAGGGAAAGAGTCTTGAAATTTTTCCCTCAGCGTTTTCCAGGGAAGCTAAGCAACTTTTACTCCAAGTAAATCACAGCTGTGGTTGACCCCTCACCACACGGCCATGCTGGAGAAACGAGAGCCCAGGAAGGCAGGGCACACGCTGCCTTTTCCCCCTCCCTGCCCTGCCAGTCTGAGACCCTTAGAAAACACAAGAGTCCTGTTCTACCACATCCCACCAGATAGCTTTCTTTACCAAGGGGCAGGTTCTGTGGCAGCTGCCAACATCAGCGAGCGCGCAGGAGGCAGCCTGGGCTGGCTGTGTGGTATGAAGTTCGTACCACCCCAACGGAGCTCAGGGAGGAGGCTCTGCCTGCTGCCTCCTGGCAGGGCACGTCCCAACCTCCAAAAACACAGTGGACTCTGCTCTCTTCCCACCCCTTACGCTCAGGAGATGGTGTGAGGGATGCTTGGGAAGGAGCAAACTCCGCCAGCCTGAAGCAGGGCATCATCTGCTGCCACGAGAATGGCCCCTGCATCCAGAAGCACAGTGGCAAGACGTCTTTTCCCTTTGCTCTGTGGGGATCCACAAAGTTGCCTGCCTGAGCACCTGCTCCCCTGCCAGCCAACACGGAGGGGACCCCAAAACCTCCCCTGCTTTCAGCCACCAAAGGTGTTTTAAGACCTTTCCCTATGGGGTACAAACAAAGTGAAATGAGAATACGACTCATTTTGCTCCTGCATAAATGCCGCCTGACACAAAATCTTTACAACACAGGTTGGGACCGTCAAACAAATCACGGTATCCTCAGACCAAATGATTAACTTCTCCAGCACTGAGCCAGTCCACCAGCAGCATTTCCTAATCATAAATCATCTCCATTCTCTAGAAATCAAGGTGCCTGCCAGAAATTGCACTTTCTCCCAGGGCTCTGCCAGGTGATGCTAATGGCATCGATCACGTCTCGGTCGCAGGCGCATCTGACTAATACGGCCTTGTCTGCCTGTGATTGCTCATCTTCTCCTGCACCGGCTGCATCAGCACCCTGCAGAGCACTTCGGCTCTCCAGATAAACCGGCCTCCTCACTGCCAGAAATCAGCCCTGTGCCCTGGGAAACTCAGAAATGCAGAGGTTAGATCAGGGCAACAGCGACATCCAACCCTTTCACCTCTCCTTAGGGGTCACTTTCCTTCCTTAACACACAGACGAAGGCTCCTGTGCCCTAAGGAATCGCAAAGGGCCTCCTGGGGGCACGAGGGTCAAACACAGTTGAGTTTTTCAGGTACTGAGACCTCAAGCTTGGTATTTGCTGGGAGGCTGCTGCCTGACCACACCTGAACGTGCCGGGCGGATGGATGCTGTGCTTTCATTTAGAAGAGATTAGCTCGTATGGCTGGTTTGGACCGAATCATCTCGGCATGTCAACGGTCCCATTGCAGAGTTCTGCCAGGAGAAACGGTCGCAAAAAAAATAGATCCTGCTTTAATTGGCAAACATGAAACCACCTAACCTCCTGCCCCAAAAAGGAAAAAAAAAAAAAAAAAAAGACAAAAGCTGCTCTCTGAACCGCAGACTGTTTTCTAAACAAATCCAGTTGTCTGGTCTCAATCACTTTGGATTTGCCCAGTACCCAGGAACAGACTCTGCGTCTCCAGAATGGAAAGTAACTCTGTTTGACCCTCTTCCCTTCAACACGTTTGCACAGAAAGCTGTCACAGTTGGCTGATATAAATTAGCGTTACCACAGCGTTCGTTAGGTTTTTTGGTTGCATTTGCAATAATGCGAATTTGTGGGACTTACCAAGTGATCTATTCCAGTTTCATCAAACAAGGCTGAATCTGCCTCTGAAATGAAAATGGGCTGTGGTTTGGATTTTTGTACTTTATGTGACCCTTATTTAAAAATCTATTTTTATTCAACCATAAAACTAAAACGTGTTGATAGGATGAGGCAAAACCCTTAATTATTCACAGAGCAATTGCCCAGCCAGACCACTTCTCTGATAAATTCTGACATGAGAGAATGTATTACACACTGGACTATTTATAGAAAAAAAGATCTAATGGAAACAAAATTACACTGTATTTCTTATTTTGCCCAAAATGCTTAATTTCTCTCATATTATCAAGTCTTTGAAAATACAACTCAGTACAAGTACCATCCATTGCTTCAAGCTAATGTAAAAACCAATGAAACTTGAGGTACATGAACTCTGCACCTTTGTAAAGCAGGTTTTTGCTCCCGTGGATGCACAGATTGCAGATCCAGGAGGGACCATCCAAACCATCTGCTCAGTCTCCTGCGGAACGAGGGCCACAGAGCCTCTTGCCACGATTCCTGCTCTAAACTCACCACTCCTGGATGAGCTGTCATGCGGATCTTCAAAGCCATCCTCTTCCCATTTCAAACGTACGATAAACAGCTTCCCCATCCTGCAGCAATCTCATATTTTAACTCTTTTTGCCCCACATCCATAAGAACAGGCATGCATGTCAAAGTTCTGCTTTCAATAATAATGAGAAACTAAACTTTTTTTTGCAGCAGCAGCATGTTGTCTACAAACACAAAGAAATGCAAGTCCACAGACTATTGGAGAATCAAGTCTTAGAAATAAAACATGGAGTGCTGTTGGAAAGGAAGTTTACTTCGATGATAACTAATTTTTTTTCTTGGGAAAGACAAATGAGATCTGCAGCAGACTCCTGGGGCTCATACTGTTGCATGTTTATTAGGATGCACTTGAATCAAAGCTGAGTTTCGCTGGAGCAGCCTCGAGTCTCCTGCCAGTCACCCAGTTTGCACTTGGGGTTAGAGGAATTCCATAGCAGCTCTTCCTGACCTGTTTCAGACGTGCTTTGCCATCCACAGCAAAAGGCAAAGCACAAAGGTGATGCTAAGGAAGGTGATCCGGCCTTTAACAGTGGGTCACAGTCAACAGACAAACTCGGAAGGAAAAGTTGTGGATGGACAAAATGAGGCAGAGAAATTTAATTATCTGAGCTGCACCACAAGCCCTTGGTAGAGATGAGAACTTAACCTAAACTCATCAGTCATGGTTCAGTTCCCTGATTTCTAAAAACCTCCTCCTTTATCATGAAAAATGTGCCTGTTCTTCCTCCCATTTAGTTGTCTTCTAATTTCTTAAGGCTTAAAAAAATGCTACTGTTGTCTGCAGTTTTGTTAATAAGGAAAAGAAACATTTCAGCACTTTCTAAAAATTAATGTCAGAGGATGTCTCATAATTTGAAAACAAACCTATTTTCCTTAGTAATTTTATTTGTCTTTTGTTAAAGTGAGTCATGTATCATTACCACCATAAATGAGAGGAGACAGAAGGATGAAAACCCAAGGTGGCCTTCTAAGTTGAGGTGCCTGTTCTAACAACATTGCCAACGTCACCTAAACACAGGACTAAAGCTTTCTCTTCCCCTGAACCCTGCTGTCTGGAATTTTTCTTCAGCATTTCCTATGGCAAAAGGAAAAAAGAAGTTAAATGAAGCGGGCTCGTGTGAGTCAGCTTTTGCTGGGAATTGGTACCCAAAGGAGAAAATACAAGGGTGCAGAGCTATCTCTGTAGAACAAAAGCGTTAACAACGAGATAATCACTATTTGCACAGCTCGGAGCAGCCAGGGAGCTCTGTCTGTTCTCATTCGTACCCCATGAACACAACGGGCTGGGGCACCGGGCGGAGAGCAGCGTCAGAGGGGCAGAGGGGACCGAAGCCAGGTGCCAACCCCACGCAGGGAGAACGGCCATCGGGTGCCGAGAGCAGCTGGGAGGGCGCCGCCGACACGGACCTCTCGAGGGCACTCGGCATCCCCAGGGTCTGGCACGAGCCGGAGCACCCCACCCGTGGTGGGGCTGGGGACGGCCAGGGCGTGCGTGGCTGCCCCGTGCCACACACCGCGGCTGGGGGGGGGACGGCCTCCTGCCTGCCCCCAGCCCCAGAAACCTGCCCCTGGTTTTGTGCAGCCTCCAAGCACGCGCCAGCGAACTCCTCTCGCTCCTCGCGGCTGGCAGAAAGTCCCGGCTGTTCACACGCCGAAGCTGTTGTGCTTGCTTCGAAACTAGCCAGGTGCTGCCTTCATCATCGCTCTCCACCCCGGGGGGGAAGGTGTCTGAAATCTGAGCGGGATGGAAGCTTTTTCCCTTTAACTTTTTGCAAAATATTTCCTCTCTCTCCCCCCCGCCCGGGAGCTGCACCTGCATTCCAGGAGATGCCAGCTTCAATCAGGACCAAGTGAAAAGCTGCACTATAAACATGCCATCATCCAGCGAGTAACAGGCATCACATGAATCCTGTTAAGATGCTCGGTCCATATTTCACTGTTGCCAGTACCTCCAAATGGCTTGTGTGAAGCAAAACACTTCAAAACACTCTAAAAGCTTGGCTCGTCTGATTTGCACCCTGTACTATGAAAAACTTCTCCTAAAATATTGCATGAGAGAAGCACAAAGAAGAGCAAATTAGCAAATGTCTCCAATTCTGGAAAAGAAATGCAGAAAAGACAGTTCCAAGGGGTCTTCTCAGAAACCTTCCTGGTCCCACAGGGAAACTGCAGAAGATACTGAAGCTGAACCACTTCGTAGATGATTGGCATAAAAAAGGGGAAAAAAAAATAAAAATCACTTGTGTAGCACGTTGTGGGATGGCGGCTGTGTAAATGAGCCAGATCACTCCTGCCAGGCAAGGGAGCTAATGGGCTGGGTTGGAGGCTGGCTGGCACACCCAGCAAAGCGCTCAATTTACCACCAGAAGGTTGGGCACTAACAAGGACAACACGGTTTAAATTCAAGCTCAGCAAACCATAAAGAAGTTGAAACGTTACGGCCAAGAGCAAAGAGGAGTCTGTGGTTTTGCTCCCCCTTTCCTTAATTGCCTGTAAACCAGAGAGCGAGCCTGAGGAACCAGGCTCGTGCCAGCAGGGGAAGATGCAACGTCCCTGGTGGGACGAAGATGCTGATAAAACAAAAGTAACAAGTTAATAGTAGCAGTGTTGAAAAAGACGAGATCTACTTAAAAGCAATGTTTTCCTGGATCTGAAAGAAGTTTAAGTGGATAAATTTTACATGATGGTGGTCAATTTTTTTCCCATTCCTTCACAGCCAAGAAGTATTTCAAAGATGTTTGGAGACCGAAAATTACCTAAAGCCCAGTTAAGTAAAAATCAATGGATGGTCAATGAAATAATTTACCTACATACATGCATACATACATACATGTATTTTTATATATATGTACATGTAAATATTAATTTAAATATTGAGGGAAAGGGCAAAAGACTGAAGAATGCAGCGGTTTTCAGAGGATGCAGACTTGAGTAGACATAGGTTTGTTAGCCTGAAACAAATCCCAGACAAAACCAGTAGAAAACCAGAAATAAGATTGAACCAAGAGAGGTAAGGGTGTGGCTATAAATAAGCCTGCAAACATGATTTTTAACGAAAAAACATGTCTTGTAAAAAAAAGTGATCATCTTATTTCATGGCACCAAAGACTTTAGCAGGATGCCTGGGTACATCTACTCCAGACTGGTACGAGGCATTTGGCTTTGCATCACCAGGAACCGAGAAATATCCATTGAGGTAAACGACACAGTGAGAAGAAAAGGGAAATGAAGGGAGTCAGGGGAACCTCTGTCAGACAGGAGCCCGCACAGGTCAGCACTGGCCCTGCAGCCTCGTCACCAGCCTTAACTAGTGAACGAACCGCAGAATCACAGAATCGTTTGGATGGAAAAGACCCTCAAGATCATCAAGCCCAACCGTTAACCCAGCGCTGCCAGGGCCACCACTAACCCCTGTCCCTCAGCCCCACAGCTACACGTCCTTTGAACCCCTCCAGGGACGGTGACGCCACCACCTCCCTGGGCAGCCCCTTCCAGTGCCTGACAGCCCTTTTGGTGAAGAAACTTTTCCTGATGTCCAAGCTAAACCTCTCCTGGAGCAACTTGAGGCTGTTTCCTCACGTCTTACATGAACTCATTGATGACGTCGATGGATAACAGAGATGACATCAATGGTAAACACCATGAGGGATGGGGATATCCTGGTTTGCAGTCCCAGGGCGCAACAAGTTTGAAAGATGTCCAGGGCAGTCTGGGCAGAGAACTTGGAACATGGAAGCTCTACCACTGGCATTTAACATCAGGGCGAATTCACATCTCCAACGGGCTTTAAGTGGGTTTGATCCTGCTTTGGAATGAAACTGCCCAGCTGCTCCGCAGGAAGCTGCCAGTCCTCTCCATGCTTCCTGCGGCCTCTGGGGTGGGACCGCGGCGATGCATCCCCTGGGGTGCGAACCCGGAGCAGGCATGGGTGAGCCCGCACCCGTGCGGGCAGCACAGCAGAGGCTCGCTGCAAAACCGCACAACCCGACTTTCTTTAAAAAGCCTTCGACAATTTAGAAAGAGGGCAGAAAAGAGCTACAAAAATAATTTGACTATTAGGGAAAGTTCTTTACCCGGAGAGGTTTAAAGAGTTTAATCTGTTTAGTTCATCAGAAAGACAATTAGGAGAAGCCTTGATTACAGTGTATAAGTACTTTCACAGGGAGAAAACAACAGGTATTAAAGGTCTCTCTAATCTAAGTGAGGCAGGCATAACGAGAAGCTATGGGCAGGAGCTGAAGCCAGGCAAATTCCAAGAAAGCAGGCACGCAGCTGGAGGAGCTGCTGTGATTAACCACTGCAAAGCAAGTGTAAAACCAGTAAATTTACCTTCTCTCTATTTTAGAAGAAATCTCCAGACAAAACCCCAGAACGTCCAGGATTCACCTTCCAGAACACAGTCAGCAAAAGTGCATCTGCTACGAATCTCTCCTGCTGTTCTGATGCAATTTCTCCAGGACCACGGCTGGCTTTTCTCCAGACCCTGTGCAGGACCCTTGCGGAGGGTCCCCATTCCCAGGAGGCCTGCCACGGCTCAGACCTGCCTCCTCGGCACATCCCCTTGGCCTTTTGCAGAAAACAGCCCTTGGTCCCTGCTTGCCTCTAACCGGGCGCGCTCGGAGGCATCGCCCCAGCCCATGCCACGTCCGTCCCCAGATGGGGACGTGCCAGCCAGCGAGCCCAGGAGCGTGTCTCTTCACAACCAGCCTTCACTGAGGCAGTGATTTAACATCTGAGGGAACGTGTGGCAAACACCAGGCTGTCTACTCACAAACAGCAAAGATTCCAATGCACACATAAACTATCTTTTAAGGTTTATTTTGAAGCCATGGGTGAGCAAAGGCTTTAAGCAAGGGCTTCCATAAGGATACGGTGAAATTCTTGCAGCATTCACGACTACAAGGCAACTACATTGGCTCTCTCTATCATCATTCAGTAATTGTGTTTGGAATTTATTTTCTTCCAATTAGAAAATTCTGAGAAGCAGAAATCTTCTGAAAGGTCCGTACGTGCTGCCACAGAAACTGCCTTGGCTCCTTGACCCTTACAGCTGCTGCTGTGGGGAAGCAGCATGGCACTGATCGCTTCCACAGCCCCAAGCTGAGGCAGGCGTAGCTAGGACTCATCGTTCGGGAGTCACTCTCCTCTCAGACTATCTCAGGGCAGGAACCTAAGGCTGAGCTGGGTCCTGCAGCCCAGGGACCTCCTGCACTGTCAGCCAGGGAGGTGGTTTTCTCGCTCAGCCCTGCAACCCTGAGCAGCCAGGCGCAGCAAAGATCTGCCCATAACCCCACACCAACCTATTGTGCCATTCTTCTATAATCTTGCTAACTTAGAACTATAATTTACTGATTGAATAACACGTCTGGAGCACTAATTCATCTTTGCACTGACAGAACAAGGTGGTCCCTCCCGCCCCATGCTTTGAAGATACGAACAGCGAACGACCTACAGCAGCACCAGTCAGAGGGTGTCATGAGGGACAACAGTGCAGGAAAATTACTGCCCTCTCAACGAGATCCGTGCTTTCCCACCAGCGGGAAGCCATGGGATGGGCTCTCCAGCCGGGTATCATTGTCCTGGCTGCTGAGAAGCCACATGAAAATATCTGCAACTGTCCCAGGATTTGTCTGCTGGTGACATGAGAAGCACAAGGTCATTTCAGTCAAACCTGCATATTTTTTCCACTTCTGTTAAAAAAAAAAAACAACAACCCACAACACAATGCAATTAACTGTGGGTGGGAAAACTTTGTTGTCTTAGCAAATAAATGACACTGTATTTCAATTTTTTTATATCAATGTTTAGAAAAATTAGGCTCTGAGGTACAAAACGCTATAAAGCTTAATCGGTGTTTTGGAAGCCAGGAGAAATTTAAATATATTTATTAATGAAAATGCTCTATCAATTTGTTTTGGTTTTAATGATCCTGGCTAATAAAAAGAAAACAATAGAAGAGGGATGATGTTACAGTTACAGCTGGGTGTGACTTAGCAGTTTATCAGTCGAGCCTTTAGCTCACGACGAATGCTGTAGTACAGAGGGTGAGCGTAACGGGTGCTTTCAAGGCGCAGGAGAAGACTGAGGAGCACAGGCTGATGGAAGGCACCCGGGAAACAGCAGCTGCAAGTCTGTAGGTCACCTGCGTGAGCCACGACCCGTGCGGCATGTGTGGAAAGCTGGAATAAACTTATGCGTGGAGTTAAGCGTGTATAGATCGTGCATCTCCTGGTATAGGACTGCTAAACATAGGGGGAACCCTGTAAACGTTGAAAGCGATGCAAAAAGCACTTCAGCTAGAGGGAGAGAGCTAACTGAGGGACACATCACAAGCGTGAGCCTGACCCAGAGAGGAAGGCAGGGAAAAGTGTGTGATACCACGGAGCTCTGTGCCAGGGCGCCTCATCCCGTAGGATGGAAGAACAAGGAAGAGCAGGGAGGGGGAAGAGGACGGACACAGACACACTGACACACTGCAGGGCACCGGACTCCAGCAGGTGTAGAGGCAAATCCAGCCTTAAAATCCCCTCTGGCAGGAGGCAGCGCTGGAGGAAGAAGTGAAAACCACACTGACATCTCTTGGGGTAGCAATGAAACCAGAATTGCTTCTCTGTCCTGTAATTTTCAGCCTCTGTTTTATTTTTTTCCACTTTATAATCCTCTTTTCAAACGTTATCCTCTTACATCCATGTCTACCATTCCTGCTGGCTCTGTACACAGAAACGTTACCCTCATGGCCCATTGCTCCAGCAGGCTTGAGAAGAACCTCTACTTTCCAACAGCCTTTGTCAAGATGTCTTGGGAGCACCTCCCAAAGCCAGTTTGGACTGGAACTGTATTTTTGGGAATCCAGATCCCACAGAGCTGGTTTTGACTATGGACTGGTTTGTGTAGCTTCTGTCCTGTCAGTCTGGAAATGCTGCACGTAATGTAATCGGGGATCTGCCGGTTCATTGTCACCCCGAGGCTGACTGAGGTATCTGTAGTCTCTGCTTGTGTCTAACTAACCCGCTCTCTGCTGGTGGCGTGAATACATCACGGTTCCTAAATCAGATAGTCCTCTGTTTTCACTATTAACTTCCATCCTTTCCTTGATCCCTAACTTCTGCGCACTCCCTTCCCTCACCCAGGGGAAACCTCTGTTTTCCTGCCTGTTACTGTTATGTCTGGAGTCACTGCTGAACCGCCCAGCCCAGCGCCCCCAGCCAGCCCAGCGGTTCCACTCGAGGAACAACCTAATGCCCTTCTACCCTCCAGTGCCTCTGCTGCCCCGCACACCGAGTCACGCCTCCACCAGGTGACACACCAGCTTCCCTCAGGACGCAGTACCAAACGCTCTTCTGAAGCCTCAGAGTACACGACTGCGTTTCCCGTGCTAGGAAACCAGTCAGGTAAGGATATCCACCCAGCTCGGCGCCCTGGTACGTGCTAGGCAGAGGCAGAGTGTAAATACACTTCCACAATTAAAGAAGGCTCCATGCAGCAGTTTATTGGCATCATCCTCTTTCATCATTCTCAGACATGCCTTATAGTATCGTTGACGGTAAATTATTTTCCTAGATTATTATAGTCTGTCTGGTGAAATTTGAGGCAGATAACACAATCACTCTGCCAATAAGCAGCCAATGCAGGCGCTGTGGGAGGTGTAATAGCTTTTCATGGCAGTTCCTAGAGAATTGATTAGCACTTGGCTCATTAGCTCAATAGCAATCAATGACTCTAAACAGCTTAGATACCATTCTTGCACATCAGAATTGCATAATAAAAATCCTTATGACAGATTTACTTAGTACACATTTGCAGCACTATGCTCCACGTAAGAGAGGAGATTTAAAGGGCTGAGGTGTTGGAGAGGCAGGTGCAGAGGAGGGAGCATGGGCAGTTCAGCAGGTAACAGAGGTGCTCAGCACCTTTCGCATGCAAACCCTTTGCTGCTCTGGCTCCAACAAGTCCTGCAAGTGCTGGTGCACCCGCTGCTCCCTGCCATGTTGTATGGCGGGAGAGGTTTGCCTTGCTATGGAGGAGAACGCCCATAGCACCTGCCTTTGGCGCAACTTTCTCCTTGCGTGGAGCCCAGAAAATGTGACCCACAGATTCAAGAAAGTCCTTTTTGAAAAGATTGGTGTACTTAAAGCATTTTAAACCTCGAGTGCCTCACGCTACACACTGTAGTTCGTGTTACACACCACCACCTTTCAGAGAAATTAAAATGCTTTCCAAATCTTTTTGAAAACATTTAACCAAGACACAATCATTTTGAACAATTCCAAATTTTGCCTCCCCTATGGAAAATCCTTCTCTCAAATAAAGAAAACAGGAGCATGAAATTCAAGAACTACCATGGAGAATGGGTACCGAGAGTCTCACAACAAGGTCCAGCAGAGAAGGACTGAATACTTTGGGAAAAAGGTTCAGGGGCAAAAACACGCCCATGCCTTACCCACGGAGGCGGTGGGGCACAGCTCCCCACAGCACAGCCAGCAGACCGTGTACCTGGGCTGCAGACAGCCCCTGGGGCAAAGCTGGGGGAGACCAGCACCTCCCCAGAGAGCTTAAGGTCAGAGCACACAGTGGGTTCTGTTGGCTTTAATAGCAAAAACCCGAAGGGGTCAGCAGTCTCTCGGCCTGCATTCCCGTTCACAGTCAGTAATGAGGCACAGCAGTAAAAATGATTTTAAACAACTTGGCCAGGTGGGCTAGATGGTCACTGTAGGTCCCTTCCAACTTCAAATATTCTCAGCTGTTCTTGCAGGTGGAGCTGTGCCACCTTCACAACAGGCCGAGGGTGTTTGTCCGGAGAGGGCTGGGCTCAGCAGGCACATGCGAACAACACAACCTGCTGCGAGGCGGACGATGGGGCAAAACACATGGCAGCGATTCCTGACCCGAGCGGGCAAACGTTTCCAAAGCAGGAGATGAGCCCAAAGGGTGGTATGAAGAAGGAAGAAAAAGCACCAAGGAGATCCCCAGGTCTGGTAAAACCAGAAGATCTGAAGAACAAGGGTACCAGCGCTGCTGGGGCAGGTTAGAAGCAAGCAGAACTGTGCCATGTTGATTAATTCAATAAACAAACAATTTAATGAAAAAATGTTATGTATGGCTTGAGTGCGGTTGTACCTTTGTACTAAAGGTTTAATGAGAACAGCTTCTACGGGCTTTCACTGACGTTTGTAAGCCGGGCCCTGGGAACTAGGCTGCTAATGAACTCCTGAGCTGTAAGTGATAATTGGGTAAGCAATTCAGCAGAAGGAGGTGTTGTTGGGAACCATTCGATAGCAAACATGGTATCAAAGGAGTGAGGAAAACTCCTCTGGCTAGAGACCAAATCTTGAGTTAATGTTTTTCTAAATGACACCAGCCCCAAGCTCCCATCAGATCTCAGAAATCCTGAACTTTTCCCAGACCTTCAGCCCTCTGTCTATTAAAACACTAATTACATTAAAAAGGGAACAAACCGACAAAGACCTTCAAGAGGAGAGACTCAGCTATCTGATACATCATTCATTTTTCCATTTACATGAAAAAAGAGAAAACAACAGGATCCAAGCGAATGAGGTTTTGTCTTTTATAGCTGAATTAATACAGCTGTGGCAGTCAGGTCTCACCGGACTGAGCCGTCTCCCAGCGGCTTGATGAGCCCTTGATAAAGTGCTTGATAAAGGACTGAATTTGTCTGGTGCTGGCTGATTAACTGCCCAGCAAACAGTTGATAGAAAATAAGCAAGCGGCAGCAGAACTCGAGACAACCCAGAAGACAGTGCCCACAAAGAGAGATAGGCAGCCTTTTCGTTACCAAAAATTCACCATAATACAAGAACACTTTAAGACTCATCTACTACAGTTAGGACTGTCAAAATATTTACTTGAAAAATTAGACAGAAATTCACATACAATTTTAATTCCTTTGCTCTCTTCCCCACCTAAGAATTGTAAAGTTGCCCTTGTGCAAAGTGTCAGCCTTATGTATTTTAGAAAATATTCCTGACTTTTTGGAAATGTGGTTAATCCTGAAAATTAATTTTAAATTATTAAATCATGAGACTGATAAAATATGAGTAGAATTTCAGGACAGATTGTATAAGGGAAAAATTAAGCTTCTATAATTGTTAATGTACTTAGATGTAAATAAGATTTCATTTTGGAGCGATTGCTTTATGAATCTCTAAGTCTTATTTAATTAATAGTACACTTTGCACCAGTGACAAACCACGTATTCAGCAGATTTAAAGATGCATATTCTATTATGGGAGCATTAAGTGTAGCTTTATCAGGGATTTAATAAATAACAGCAATATTCTAATATGAAAAACTCATAAAGAGCTGAGCTCAAGGGGACATAAATTGTGACACAAGGGCATTTTTAAATCAGAGCATGCATATTTCTTAGAGTCTTAGAAGACAAGAAGTAGTGCTTACTTTTGCTTTTTAAAGCCAAAAAATGCACTGTTTTTCATAATCCAAGGTGGAACAGAATGAGCCCCAGGAGGGCTCTCTTGGAGAGGGTACAAGGAGTGGAACTGGTGTCATGTTTTGACCTTGCTCTTCCGTACCTCCACAGAGAGCAGTGCCGGGCACTCCACCGATGTCCCAAAAGCAATGAAACAGCAGAACTGGCTAAAAAACGCAGACTGAGAAGACTGGAAGCAGATTAGCGCAGCAGCAAGGCCTCTTCTGGCAAATGAGGGAATGTATCACAGAAATGGGTGACAGATTTGCAGGGAATCAAAGCACCGAGTCAAGAGGGGCATTGCCTACAGTGGGAACAGAAGCTCAGGATCAATTACGTGTCTCTCGTTTAGATGCTTTTGAACAGCTCAGATTCTCAGCATGGTGCAACCTCAAAAAGAAAACCACGAACGTGTGTTCATCTCACTCAGGCTGTCAATTTACCTCAAACAAGAAGTGTTGGAGCCGAGAACACACAGCTGTGTGGGACATCCCCCACTCACCATGAGCGGAGGGGGCAGGCAGCCCACCCAGCCCCACACTGACATCCCCAGAGGGCAATACCGACAGGACACCGTACCTCTGAGCTACCAGCAGTTTGGGTTCCTTGCTTGTACTGTCCCAGTTTTAAACACCGCGAGACGCTCAGCAATGCACCGACGGCATCTCAGATCATGCCCCGCTCTAGACGTGACAGACAACACAACGCACCGTGTGTTCACAGGGCACCGAACCCCCAACTTCTACGGCTTTCCTTCCCTGCTACCTGAGCAGCTCGCAATTGCAAACTCGCACGTCTTGGAAAGCAAAGGCAGAGTCGTTTTACAGGAGGGAATCGAGTTCATCTTGGGATTTCTTGGCCATTGATACTGGGTACGGCCGCCAACAGGTCACCCAGCAAATCTCTAATGACCTGTATCAGAAACGGGCACTACATTTAATTTCTGGAAAATTACCTAGGGCACAGAACATGGAATATGCCCAGGCTTTATGCTAACTGCTGAAAACCAATGACTCGTTACCTGGCCATGGCTTTCTAAGACTGTCCACTGCAGTTTGAACAAATGAACAAACCACCCGTCCCTTCTATTGCTGCTCCATGCAGCAGAGACATCTGGATCTAGAAAAAAAAGATTATGTATTTTAATCAGCACTGATCAGTCATAGCTGCTGATTTTTATAAATGACATTAAAATAAGAGAATGTTTCAGCAATAATGTCATATTATGACAAGGCATTGGTTTGACTGCTGTCTCATAAAATAATGCCTGAATCACAAAAAGTGTGTAAAATGAACCCTCTGAAAGACTAGAAATCAATTTTTTTTCAGTTCTGAAAATGTTTAGAATAGAATTTCAGAACCTAAAAATGCCTCAGCTGGTTTTAGTCTCCTTGCACCCTTGGAGGTCTCCTGGGAAGCAGGGCAGAGAGATGTATTTGATTTCCTTCAATCTACCAAACAGAAGCTGGACACAAAACCCCATTACAGACGAGACCCCTGGCCACCGCACTGCCAGGATCACCTGCCCTGGAGGAGGAAACAGCAACCCAACACACATGCCAAAAAAATCCCCTTGGAAAGTCCCCTGAGCTCCACCTGTAGCTCTGCCCCAGCGGGCGCTGGCGTGGCTGGCCGCTCCCGGGGTGCAGGCTGCCGACAGTATTCAGTGCCACCAGTAACAGCCCTCCCCTGGAGCCGGGCTCTGGGCGAATGCCCTGCACGGGAGGAGGGGTGCTAGGGGGTGCCCCCTGCCCGGGAGGTGCTGGGGGGCTGCCCTCCACCCGGGCTCCCGAATGGCGCGTCTGCAGGACACGGGTACAGGACACGTACATATCCAGATCCACCTTGCAGGTCTGAGTAGAAAATTGTCGATTCCATCTGGCTCCCATCTGTGCCTTCAAGGCAGCATTAAACACTCAGCACGAACTGGCCTCTTCTTTTACTCACCGGCTGAGCAGAAGTGTTTTCTAGTGCCGTTAAATAATCCCTGCTTAACCCTGGTTTGGACGCGGCGAAGCATGGCCGGTTACTCAAAGCCCTTTCTCTGCATTTGGGATGCACGCTCCAAGCTCCCCCTCACTGCGCTGCTTTGATAGCACCGAGTGCCTCCAGGACAACGTACACAGCAGCTCTGGGAGGGAAAATAACTCAGACCCGCAGGACAGTCGTGCTGCGGAGAGATACAGGCGCAATCACGCCAAAATCAGAGCTGCTGAAAGCCAACGGTACCATTATCAGGCAAGATTTTTATTGCTGCTGGTCTTGGGTTTAAATTTTAAGGTTCCTAGCCTGGAAAATGCAGTTGCTATTAGCACTTTGCTGTTAAAAATACCGACGTTTGCAGTGAATGCTAAGCACGTGTGACAAACTGCTAATAATAAGGTTCCTCCCGCTCGTTGCAAGAGGCTTAAAAGCAGCACCTGCAAGCGGCGTGCATCCACCCAGCTGGCAGGGCTCTGAGCTGCTTTCCCAGGGGTCTAGATCCGAATCTGCGAGGTTAGTCAATTCTGTGCTGGTTGTTGTCATGAAAAATTACCTTTCTCTGGATGGCAGAGGGACTCGGAGCTTGCGCTCCTCCTTCTAGGCAAAAGACAAAGAAAATATTAACCACCTCAAATTTGCTGCATTTTAGCAGCATTGGCATTTTCTGTGCCTTTTGGCTAGAGGAGGGAGCACACACTGGCAGATCAAAGGTTATAACTCTACGGCCATAAAATGTTCCAAGACAGGAGAGGCATTTTTGGCACCAGCTGCCGTTACACCGTTGTTAAAAGGTCAGCGAAGCAGCAGCACAGCCCTGGCACGGCAGGGCAGGCACCACCAGCGGTTGTGTCACTGGCGGCTCACGAGCCTTACCCGCGAAAGAGCTGTGGTGCAGGAGAGCGTTGCAGTGGCCTTTCGGCCAGGGGTACAGTCACACGCAGTTACAGGGACACCTTAAGAACTGCTGTGGATTGACGGAAATCTCACCGTCACTAGAAACTTCAAAAAGGAGAGGAAAGAAACTTTCCAACAAGATACAGAAATAGAACCACAGAACTTGCTCAAAACACACTCTGACCTCTATTCTTCTCTTACAATGTGCAGTACAACCTCAACTTAATTGGCCAAGCAAGTTCCTCCAGAGCCCCCTGCACAAAGCACACTGCAGATGGGCTTGGATCCGTTCATCTTTGGCCACATTAGTGCTTTTAGGAAATGGTGTGGAAGTGGGTCTCGCAGCCCTGTAAGTCCCCCTGGGTTGGGAGCGTCCTTAGGTGCTGAGTACGATGTAACTTCAGTGAAAGTGCTCCACATCTTGGCTGAGAGCTTCGGGGGACCTGAAGGTGCCCAGCATGGCTAGCACAGGGCAGGGCACATGGGGAGCACTAACAAAAACCGCCGTTCATTTCCTGGATTCAATATGTCCACGCTAGACCATTGCAAATCACTCCATATTTTTTGCCAATGGAAAAAAAGAAATGGTTTGAGCTGACCCCAGTGCAAGCACTTTGGCATAATCAGTGCCCTAAAGCTTCCCCCATCACTTGGCTCCTGCAGTGCAGAGCCGTTCCCTGAATTCCCCAGAGAGCGAGGGACGAGGCAGAGCACAACCGCTCACCGCTGCGCCCAGCCCCACCGCGGAGCGCTCTGCTGGGTCGCTTCTCCGTTTGTGGGTTCACCTCTACACGGGTTCCCTCTCGTTCTGCATTTTTATAGGTACTAAGGGTTTTCCTGCTGGAGGAAAGCTGTTCTCCATGCTGCTGCTGGTAAACTGCAAACAAGGTACACAGAATCACAGAACCTAAGGGTTGGAAAAGACCCTTAAGATCATCGAGCCCAACCGTTAACCCCGCGCTGCCAAGGCCACCACTAACCCCTGTCCCACAGCCCCACAGCTACACGTCCTTTGAACCCCTCCAGGGACGGTGACTCCACCACCTCCCCGGGCAGCCCCTTCCAGTGCCTGACAGCCCTTTTGGAGAAGAAATTTTTCCTCATGTCCAATTTAAACCTCCCTTGGTGCAACTTGGGGCTGTTCCCTCTTGACCTGTCGCTTGTTACTTGGGAGAAGAGTCTGACCCCCCCTCACCACAACCTCCTCTCAGGTGGTTGCAGAGCGATCAGGTCTCCCCTCAGCCTCCTCTTCTCCAGGTTGAACACCCTCAGTTCCCTCAGCCGCTCCTCACAGACCTGCTCTCCAGACCCCTCACCAGCTTCGCTGCCCTTCTCTGGACACGCTCCAGCACCTCAATGTCCTTCTTGCAGTGAGGGCCCCAAAACTGCACCCAGCATTCGAGGGGCAGCCTCATCAGTGTCGAATACAGGGGCAAGACCAGCTCCCTGCTCCTGCTGGCCACCTCATGGCTGATACAGGCCAGGATGCTGTTGGCCACCTTGGCCACCTGGGCACACTGCCGGCTCATGTTCAGCTGGCTGCCGACCAGCACCCCCAGGGCCTCTTCCACCGCAGGACTCAGCACTTGGCCTTGTTGAACCTCATACATGCCAAATATCCCTCAGGCAAACTAGGTAGGTCAAGCTTTGTAAGTCCCTCCTTTGAAGACAACTTCACGGGCTATCGTTTCTATGAACCCTGTCCAATTTATCGACAGTGCTTTTAAGGAGGAGCAGCACCTTCTGACAGACCAGCCAGTGCAAGCGCCCGAGCACATCCCGCTACAGCTGTGACAGCAGCAGGGAGAAAAGCTTGCAGAGGGGGAGGTAGTGTGTTTTGTTAGGCCAAACGATGTAGCTGGAAACATCAGAAAAGCTTCTGGATAGTCAAACCTTTTTTCACATCTAACAGATTTGAGATTAATAAAAGATACCACCTTTCCCTACAAACCTCACCTCTTTTATAGCTTTAGATCATCACAGCTGCAGCAGCAAATTACAACTATTGATGCGGTATTCAAAGAAAATGGTTAGCTCCGTGGTATCATTTGATATTTATTTATACACCAAACATTACCTCTCTTAACCACAGTTCATGTAGGACACCTGCAAAGCCCCATTTTACCATCACGCCTCCAAGGCTGCAAAACCAAAATAGGTATTTGTGCACTGTGGCTCCTACACCCTAGATTCGCTATCTCCTTTGGTGTCCAGGGGTGGAGGAGAATCTGAAAACCTCCAAGTACAGGTCAGTACGAGCCTCTCCAAAACATTACCTCCAGCTTCTCAGCCTCACCCACATCTCTTCTTCCTATCTCTACAGTCTTGCAGTTTCCCATTAATGCAACACTGATTATTAGAATTAGACCAGTTATCAAGGAACAAAACCTTTCCCTTCCATTCCCAAGGATGATTAAAAGAGTAATCTTATTCCCAGCAGATGTAAACTGTTTTGCTTTTGGTCTCGCCCTGCAGAGCTATGTGCCCGAGACGACTGCAGAATTCACTGGATGTGAGCAAGGTTCAGCATCATCGACTCAATGAGAGTTTGCTCAGCGCTCCTGTGTCTGCTCCGATCTCGTTCATACGCGACGCATACCTACAGTTTCACTTCAAAAATTACGAATTTTAGCTCTAATCTGTCAAACTTTACACAGTTTAGTGCATCAGGACAAACCCTGTATCAAGTCATCTCTGCTGTAGCAAAGAATCCTGTTTTCCAAATGGCCTCTCAGCCCCCAAGTTTTGCAGAGCTGTTTTCCAGGCTGCAGCTATCAGTAACGCTGCTCTTTTATTTCCTATTTCCTCAGTTCCACAAATCTTACCATTTATTTCGGTCTGCCTTGCAGCCAGACCTATATGTTTTCTTTCCATTCTTTAGGCTTTTTCAGTGCTTTACTGCAGAGGCTCTTTTCACAGAAGTTATGAGTTATTCTGCGCTGTTCATCTCCCATGGAGGAAAACTATACTCTAAAGGTAGGTACTGGTGATATGTAGTCTATGTTGCTAAAACAAACAAAAGTCTTACAAAGAACACCATAAATACTCTACAATTTGACCAGGAAAAAGAATAGCAGATTTGAAAAATGAACTTTTCTGTTGTGACTTAAAGGCTGTACCCACTCCCCCTCGTATAATTAATACGTGTGGGAGGCACTGAAAAACCCCCATCGTTCCCAACACAGCAGCATCACGGCCAGCTATGAAAAACAGTGAAATTCCAAACAAAGCAAATCTGGCCTCCTTTTTAATTCCTGTAAAGAAAATGCAAAACAATTACTGTTGCTCCTCTGAGCATGGTGTCTTGTATCAAGAGGCACATTTGGCAGCTCCTCCCTGCAATCATGTGGAAACTTTCCTTCTTGTAAAGCGTGAACAGATTCAGCCAAGACGATTTCTCTCCTGAACAGTAATTCTACCACAGGGAAACTATTTGCAAGCAAAATCTCCTAGAAAAGCCACTGTCCAGGTGATGAAAGTAGACTTGTGAAGGTGTGTCATGGCCATAGAGAGATGACATGGTCACATTTACTTCCTCTTCCTATGGTATAGATAACTGCACATCTTGCCTTCCTTGAGTTTGTCACGTTCCCTAGCCTCTGAGCTTATGCTTGCCAGCTTTGTAATGAAGAGTGAAAACAAGAGGCAAAATTCAAAACCTGTTAGTTTCAAACGTGCCACCTTGAATTAGACATTAGTGTGAGGATGGCCTTGTCCACAGAACTCTAGCTTGCTCCACGTAAATTACAGTAACTCCCTGGCCATCCCCTCGACCTCCTGTTCTGTGAAGGCACAAGTGAAAGGTGAAGGAACATCTGGAAGATTTTACAGGCAATATGACGCATTCATAGACCTCTTTAGAAAGTCAGCACTGATCTGTCCTCACGTTCACTGAGGATGCTCAATCTCTGGTTCAATCACCTTCCCAGATCGCTCATGGAGACTTTGTCCTCGCCCTTCTCATGGCCTCCGCTCAGAGGACATTAGCAGCTGATCTTGAGAAATATCCTATCTCAACACCACCACTATAGCCCTTGTTCTGGATTCACACAATCCAAATCAACTTCACCAGACCGCTGAGCTCTGGACTGAGAAACTAGAGTAATACCTCCTGGAAACTCACGTGCTACCAGGAGCTAACAGCAGGCCTGAGGTCCTGTCCCCAGCAAAGCACATACAAAGCTCCCACTGCCCGGCACGCGGAACTCCATGAAACCTCCTGCTCCATCCCTAACAGCATCCAAGACCTGGCAATGCCAGCTGGGGACTGGGGCCCCAGGAATGCTCATCCCAACCCCTGCTTTCAGCTGGATGTATTTTTAAATTGCCATGAACACCTTACGTGGAGAAATAGTAGCAAGAAACAAAACCCAACACCCACTCGGACACGGCGTGCACCCGAGCTGGCTGTAGCTAGCCAGAGGCAGCGCTGTGTCCCGTGCATTTGCTCAGCCCGCTGGCTCGCCGGCCTGGCTGGCCATGCGATCCCGCCGTGGGCTGGAGCGCTCGGCAATGCAGGAGAAAAGGGGCTATTTCTGCAAAACTTGTCCCTTCTTCACCACCCGATTATGCCTCAATACATGTTCTCAGGGTGTATGGGGCTCCTGGTCCCTTATCCTTCCCGTAGATTGCTGCGGTCACAAAGATTGCCCTCGAACTGATGCAAGCAATGGAGTGGGGCCCAGGGCTGCTGAATCTCTGGGATTAGAAAAAAGAAGAATGAATTGACTGTCACAGATTAACAGTAATGACTAATGAGACAAGGATGTGATAAACTGACCTGAGTAACACCACTGAGATCAGCCGCCACACGAGATACATCGCTAATCCTATTACAGTCAGACTATGTGTGACAAGGCAAAGCACCTATCTTTTAAACTGGGTGCTTAATTGAAAGAGAAAACCAGACACCTCAGACAAGCAACTCAATGACAGAGACGAAGCCGTACTGAGAGAAAGAAGAGTGCCCCAACGTGAGCTGAGTTGCAAGCGGTGCCCCGGCGGTGATGCTCATCCTCCGAAGCTCTGGACGCGCTGCCAGCGCTCCCCCCGCCACAGCATCCTGAGTGAAGGGCTCGCAAGCCAGGCACACGAGAGGGTTTTTTATTGCTGTTAACGCAGGTCACAGCCGCCCCCCAGCCAAAGGTGCCGAAGCACTTCGCCCCTGATCTGCAGGCAGGAGCACCGCGCCTGCACCGGGGCAAGGATGCTCAGCCGGAGCGAGCAGGCAGCCAGCAGCGCCGACGCCTCGCTGCCACCTTTGTCCAGGCACAGACAGGCACTGTGAGCAGAGCTTTGTGCGGGAAGAGGTGCTGCAGCCCTTCTGCCACGTCCCCTTAATCGCTGAAACCAAACAAGCTCGTCCCACGGCGTGTCTCTCCTGTGCCTTGGTGTGCTTGGATCTCCCTCAACAGCCGCCCATGAGTTTGCGCCGCTCTACTTTTTCTGCATCAAAGTTTCTGCCTCATAAAAAAAGCCAGCAATAACGAACGGACTAATGGGTTTCCTCGAGTCCCACGTACCGTGCTATGTCAGCCCTGATGGAAGCAGCGCGATGGGCCTTCCGAAGCCGCCGTGCTAAAGGCAGCAGCAGGTTTAGGAAAAGGTTGCTCAGTCAAGGTCTGTCAGTCCCAGCTCCATAGACAATGCTGTCCTGGTTGGTCTTCATGTAAAGCTGATAGCGAGGCGTGCGTTGGGGCTGCTTCTCGAGGCGTCTAATTTAAAAGCTTTACTTAGCCTGCTGTAGTCAGGGAGATAAAATTATTTAGATATATGTAAATAAAAGACCCTTGGGGAGCAAGGTGAGAAATGTCCGTGTTCCTGACATTAGCATGTGTGTGATAATGGGCTGGCGGTAAAAAATTAAACATTTAAAGGCATTCCAGCTGGGAAAGGAGAGAGGAAATATCCTTTTTGGCAGTGCCAGCAGGAGCTTTTACTGCAGGCACAGAGAAGATGGGAGAGGGCTGAGAACTGGGCCCAAGGAGAAAGGGCAAGGGTTGATGGGAACAGCCACCTGAGCAGCTGATGGTGCAAACAGCTGCTGCTGCTTTTGTGACGGCAAAGATTTTCAAAAAGGGTTTGAAACCTCCCTGATTCAATGAATTCACAGTCAATATTAGCTACAAGTCGTGTTTTGCTTTTCAGCATGCGGTGGGAGGAAGATCAGTCACGAGTTTCAGCTTATGGTGCATCAGATGTAACATTTCCATGTTCATGGCTTTATATCAAGGTTTTCATTCACTTCTGGCTTGAATGATTTTGATATTTTGGAACTTTAATAGAACTTATTTCTGTACATTTGAATATTTGTACCTTTGAATTAGCCAGACCAGCCTCCTAACAACTAGAAAGTGTGACTTATTAATGCACATTAGCGTGAATGTGGGCGTTAGTTGGTGCAATTAGCGACTGTGTGCTAAGATCCCTACACCAGTTAACCCAAGACTGAGCAAGTCAAACAAACAAGCTTTTTTTGGATACCATATTTGTTCCTTAAACACTAAATCCCAAAATAACACCTGCACCAGCAGTAGGGCATCAGCTTGGCTTGCCTTTTCCTGCAGCCATGCGCAAGCCATAGGGGTAAAGGTGATGGGCTGGGACACCAACACGCTTCCAAGTGCTGGGAGAGGCCCCGGTAGATGCACTCGCACACCCTGACAGAACTGCAACCAGGCTAGCTCCCACCGCCCGCTTGGACCACGGACGGAAGAGGCCTTTGAGCCATCCCCTGGCTTTCTTCATCACAGACGCCACTGGCTGCCATCGCTCTGTGTCCTTTAAAGCCAGACACGTGCACGTACTCAGTATGATTCCGAAATATTTGCAGAAATTGTCACAGTTATAGAAATAAAGATTCCCTTTGAACTGCTCTGAACCAGATGTGGACAGCCCATTCATTCTCAGTCTAAAGAACTGTTAGATAAAGTCACCTTTGTGGAAACTCCCTGCTCTTTGTTTCATGCTGAACAGAGCGCGACCAGCTGTGTTGAGCTCTAGAGGGTGACTCTGCAGCTGAGGTCTAACACCTTCCCTGAGTTCACATCACCGCTCTTCCAGCAGAGCAGTGCTCCTGGATTGTCTCTCTGAGGCCAGTTCTTACACTGGATCAGAAACGTAAGTCAACTAGATCACAAATGCATAGACTCTAAGGTAAGGGGCACCCATAACTCACTTAATCTAGCCAGTTACAGACACATCAGCATTCATCCAGTTCCATTTTTCTGAGACCATTAACTCCTCTCGCTGCAGCGCAGCTCCTGATGGATGTCCTGCTCCTTCTCAGCCTGAAGGCACCTGGAGAGGAAGCTTTCAGCTGCTCGCTTGGCAGGGACGGCCAAATTCAGCCACGCTTGCTGCTAAAGCAGGTCTTGTTTGCAGATGGAGTTTGTTGGCTTTCCCGCTAAACCACTGGTTCCTCTCTGACTCTCCCTGCCAGGATGAAGCACTCTCTCGTAGACAAGATCATCAAGATCTCCTTCCCACAAGTGTCCCTGTGTGGTATATCCAAGCCATCTCAGTCTTCTTAATTAATTACAGGACTGAGTTCCTTAATGTGCTCATTGAAGGCACATTCTTCCGACCCCAGAGCACTTTGTGGCTGTGCGCTGCACCTTCTCCTTCCCTTCTGAGCTGGTGGACTTTAAACCCACGTGGAGGTGGTCTCAGCAGCCCCACGCACAAAGCGGGCAGGAGGACGGCGACTCCTGCTCCACAGCCCATAATTTCCAAGCAATGGCCGCATTTCCCATAGCATCACACCCACAGTTTGTCCCCAAAACCATGATACAGCCACCCATCCTGCTCCAGACAGAGATGCTTCCATGTACATATACCAGCTTTTTTTTTTTTTCCAACAGGCCCATGCATGATCCATACTCCTCCATCTCACTGATTCCTATTCAGCATTAGCTCAGCGTTAGCTACCACAGTTTCGGTAGATTTTGTATTCATTTTAATCAACTGTGATATCCTTCAAAATGATTGATTCAAATGCTGGAGGGGCCCTGCAGAGTCTCAGTGCAAACATTCCCACACAGCAATGATTTCTAACATGCAGTTATTCCCTTTCATTGCTCTTAATCCATTTAACTTCTGCTTTCATAACTTCTACCTCAATACATTGGAGGATTTCACGTTGAAGTTAAGGCTTTCTAAAAGTCTCTGTGCATTACACAGCTTGCTGGTGTTCTCCATTTTTACAAACTTCTGTGGTATCTGCAGCCATGATACAATTTCCTTGTGCAACAAAAGGTTAAAAACCGTGTAAACGCTTCAGGAGACCTCAATCTGAGTCAAGTGCTATTTTGCTTTACAATCTCTACACATGACGCATAACAACAGCAATTTAAACTTCCGGAGTTTATCGTTCTGGAGTTATTGCAACTTTATTTCCTTTTTTTTGGTTGTTTCTTTGGTTTTTAACCCTCATTTTGTCTGCCATTTTAATGCTTTGGCTGTTTTAAAGAAACAGTCTCATTAAAGGATTTATGGCCTTGGGAGTTATGAACGCGAATTATCTGGGAAACTGGGTAGGTCCGCGGGGCACAAGCCCAGCAAACACCCCAAAGCCAGTGTCGGCACTGGTCAGGCAGTGCCAGCAGCCCAGCACGGCAGCACAGAGCCACTCCAGCCTGAGGCTCACAGTCCCCCAGGACTCGCCCCATCCCCGAGCTGGTAACCCTTGTTTCTCCGCTCGCCCCAACGCTTCACCGCTCTCAGACAGGAGGCGACCGATGCCCCCTGGTCCTGACTGGAGGCTTGCATGGAGCCGGCCCGGCAGCACCTGCCTGCAGTGCCCAAATCCCCCGCATCTGGGCTGCCAGGGCTCACCCGGTCCTACACTGAGCTGGCAGATGGGGGAACAGCTTGGGGTTAAGCACTATCCAAGGGAGCAGGGGATATCCTGGCTGTCATTTGGAAAAAAACAGTAGGCAAATGATTTTCAGGAAGAAATGTGATTTTCAAGTCAATGAGCCGTTTAATCTGTAAAGCCCTCTGATACAGTACTGTCTCCGTGGGGAAATGAAGGCTCAGATAAGTTAAGCGATTGCTCGAAAGGTCATGCGGTAAGTCACTGTAAAACTAGGATTAAGCTCTGTGTTTCTTATTAGCTGGTGCTTCACCACTGGAAAATGTCACCTCAGAGGGGAAGTTTCAATGAAGCGCACATGTGGTTCTATCGCTTTTGCACTGAGAAACGGAGTTGCCAGGGTCTGGTCGCCTGCCTCACATCCCCGGGCACGCCAGCAGCACTCTGCCCAATGAGGGGAAAAGCCTTGTCTGCATCATGGATAGACATCCAAGGAGAAAACTCCCTCCTTGTGTTTTACACCTTCCAACGTCTTGGAATAATTCTTGTAGAAATTGGATGAAGACAAAAGGAGACTCCCTCATCATCATCTCCAGCAACATTTCTTACAGGCACCAGGCAGCAGATACTGACTCCACAGTAGGACAAAGCACCTCCTGCCCCCTCACATCAAGAATCCCCCAGATCTCCCAGAGGAGCTGAAGCTACTTGCACAAGAAGTCTTAAACCTCCCTGCACGCACCCCAGGGCACTGGGAGGAAGATGCCCAGGCAGTGTGTGGAAGTAAATGCGATAGGGAGGAAGACAAAGCACCTACCCCAGGTACCTCCTCCATTCAGGGACCAGAAGCGTGTGTGTGAAACCACCTTTGAGGAAACAGAGACTCTTTCTGTCAACACTAGGAATGCTAATAATGCAGGCACTCATACGCTGTGCTGAGCTGCTGCTAGTCTTTAAGGCTTCGGAGGAAGAGAAAATAGTCTAATACAGAAGAAACTAGACAGCGCTGACTGATGTAAGTCCTTCTCTGTAGCTGGGTGGTGGGAACACTGGGACATTACATTTAACACCCATACTCACACCACATCTTGCAGGCATGTTGAAAGCCACTGGCTGCCAGATGAGACAGAGAAGGAACTTGACATGTAAGAGGCTATCATTGCTACTCAGTTTCTTGAGATTTTGCACTTACACCCCAGCCAGAGAATCGCCAGCGCCCAGAGCAGCGCATTGCAACCAGGGATCACGACATTCCCATGGTGGTTTGCAATGGATTTCAAAGAGGATCATTGAAACATCAGAAAACGTTAGAAAAAGCAGCAATGGTGAAAAGGAAGGGGCAAGAGCTGAACTAAACTGAAGCCGTAAAGTATAATCATAGCTCATTCCCTGCCTTGGAGGAACCGAGATGCTGCACCCCCAAGGACAACTTGGAAACAGGCCAGTCAAAGGGAATGACACACTCAAACCGTTTGAGATGCTCTGAAAATTGCGCTTTGACAGCGCAGGAGCTGGCGTCTCGGCAGCACGATGGCCCAGAGCAAAACTGCTCGGGGCTCAGCACTCCCCCGTGCCAGGCAGCCGCGCTGCCCCGGGGAGGCAAACTTCTCCAGGAGCATCTCTGCATAGAGCCCCGCTCCGAGCGCAGGGGGACCCTCCGGTGAGCAGAGGCAGCCCCCTGTGGGGTGAGGGGTCGAATGGGGCAGCCCCACTTGGGGGCTGTTCTCAAGAAGGAGCACTTGCCTTGCTGCAAGAACGGTTGCCCCGTGCAGGCATTTTAAACAGCCTTTAAACTAAATTACTAATGTCTTGCCTGGCTGATGCATGTGGAAGTGCTCCCGGTGACACGGACACATTAGCATTTAATGTCAAGCTAATTACTGACAAGCCTTTCATATACATAGGTGTATTTTAAAAACATGGGCTGTGTGATGAGACAAGAAAGCAGAAGACATGAGCTGGAGGGAAGAGAGTGAAATGTGTGTGATCAAACACATTAGCAAAAAATTTAACTATCAAGAGTTGTTATGTCTCCTCTTCCTGTTTTGTAACCCAGAGTTTGAGGTTGAGGTTTTCTTATTTTAAAAAATGTAATTTTCAGAGAACTCATTCTGGAGACTGAAATGATTCATGTTTCATACACAGCCTTGCAGGGGGAAACAAAAGAGAATTTTTTTTAAATGAGGAAATTTGCCTAAATATCCTTGTGCTTCATAGAAATATTATGCCTCCATACTCACTTTTGTGTTTTGTTTTACTTGCAGTAGCCCTAATTTTGACTGAAAGGGTAGTGATCCTCCTATGTGCATCTGTATTGTGCTCTAAAGGAGATTATAATGCGTTATAGAGATACCATTTTCTAAGATACTTATTTTGTCAGGAATGCAAATGAGAAATAAATATTTGTGAGGTTCACACTCAGCATAATTATGGCTCTCCACAGTATCTTTGATTCAAGAACAACTAAACTACGGGAGTGGGAGCATGGAGTGGCATTAGCTCAGATCTCAGCAACTGCCCCCAAAAGAGGGACCCCAGAGCCCCACGGGGTGGGCAGGGAGCAGGCACAGCAGGGGCATGCGGGCAGCCCTATCCCTCCCTCCCCATGTCCCCTTGGGATGTTCTGCCAGCTTCCACCAGCCCGTCCCTTCCAGGGGGAGATCTGCCCCAATCCCCCAGCAAAGGGGCTAAAACTGGAGGCACATGTCAGCCCCAACACCTTCCTCCTGCTTGCACCCACCGTGTGCAGATCCTTCTCCAGGAAGCTATAACACAGGAGCTAAACGGTATCGTAAACTGTCCAGAAGAGAGAATTTTGAATTGCCTAGATATGGAAAGCTAATATCTTGCAATCTTTAAGTTACTGCTGTAATTGCTAGCAGTCTCAATTGGCTGCCGGTAATTATCCTTGCTTTCTCTTAAACGCTTTGCCTTCCACAAGGTCAGTGCTTTTCCGTACCGGCAGTAAGACACAGTTTTGCACCGCAGCTCTCTTAATCAAGTGGTTGCACTTTGCAACTGAAAATACGTCTCTAATCTCCGTCTGAACCTGGACGCGGGTCCTCTGCAGCGTGGCTGTTCGAGCTGCAGCGCTGGGCTGGCCGTAACAGCTCTGCTACACAGGGAAGTGGGGATCTGGAAATTCCCAGGATTCTGGCTTTGGGTTGCTCCAGCAATTAAAGAAACTTCTAGCATACTCTCCCCAGTGTTCCTTCTTTCTGTCCTGGCGTGTTTTAATTCACACGTGGGCCTGGTACATTAAAGCCTGTGACCGGTGCGAGTAGGGCACGCGAGCGAAGCGAGGGTGAGGGCAGGGCGCGGGGGAGGCTTGCTGCCCCGGGCACCGCGGCGAGCGACGCAGCCTGTCCCGGCGAAGCCCACGACGGAGCCTGTCAGCACAGACCTCATCATCGCTTGTGGAGTGATCGGAGCCACAGAAACTCCGAGACGGTGGTTCACCGCCCCCCGAAGCAAGCTGCGGCGCAGAGGCGGCCCACCTCGGCTGGGCTGGGGCTGCTGGCCGTGCCCAGGGCTCCCGCCAGCCCTGCCAGCTCCTCCGAACAGGCGTCACTAAAACACAGGACAGCTCGCCTCATCGGCAGGTTTGGGTACCGGAGGGTAGCTGTTGTGCTCCCCAAAACCCAGGAATAAAGCTCTCAGCTGGAAGGAGGCCAGTTCGGATCAAACAGGGAATCGGACCTGTGGTTTGTCCTGCCCAGCCCAAATCTAAGTAAAACAGAGATATGCGAAGGCTGAAGGTACTCGAGCAGCCATCTCCAGCTTCGGGCACGGACCCTGTACGTATATAACCCGCGTTATGCCTCAAGGCCTTGCGGGGTGGGAAACAGCACGGGAACCACCTACATGGTGGGGAAACCCTCAAATGCGCTTACCAGGCGTGCCCTGCCAGGGCTCCTCCTCTCACCCGTGTACAGTGCACAGAGTATTGCTCTTTGCCCTAACCCGTAAGTCACAGAAAAACATGAAACGTCAATCTTCGCCACGTGGCTCATGCAGGGAAGGAGCGTGTTGCAACCAAGTACCCTTGAGCTATCTCCTGAGACACGAAGCCATGTACAAGTTATCCTCCTCTACACTGAAATTTCCTGAAAGGAAGAGCAGGGAAACCTCCAAAGCAAAGCTGTCACCAGATCTGAGAGCAAGAACACAGCTTTGCTCAGGAGATCCCCGCCAGGGGGTCATATTAGTGCCTTACCTGGGCAATATGATGCCCATGTGCAAAGTAACAGAAAAGGAATTGAAAAGGAACGGAAGCAACACATAATCTTGTAAAAATTATCAGACGTACGCTCTCAATTCAAAACTCTAAACCAAAGCATTCCCAAATTCTGATGATCTTCACAGAAAGAAAGTGAACATAAATCCTTAAGTATGTCTACCTCAGGAAGCAGGTAAAATAACTGTAAAAACTGAAATAGGAAAGTAGAACAAGGTAGCTACGGAGCCAAGGAGTTCCCAGTATAATTTTCAATTCAATTACAAAACCTTGCAAGATACACTTTAAAACCTCATTAATGTAATAAACAATAAACAAACAAACAAACAAAAAAGAGCCTGAAGTATATTGCATTAAACATTTCATTGTTTAAATCAGTTCTGCAATTCTCAGAACAGCACCAATCTCTTCTGCCTGGTGCAGCGGTTCACGCTCGTGGTACTCATGGTTCATTGAGTAGCTCAATTCACCACTGACAGTTCATCAAGGTCTCTAAATTTATTGTCATTTTGAAAGTCTTTTAAAAACTAGGGCTAAGCAGAGTACTTTCTCAGCCTCCCAGAACTCCCTTTAGTGGAAAGGAAAGGAATATTGCTGCTGTAACTCAGCGTCATCCCCAGAATTAAGTGGGCACTTCTTCCTGCGCTAGTTTTCATGGAGGTAGCGTTTGCAGTTCTGCTTTCCCTATAGATCAAAATGTTCTTTCATAGCCGCTGTTTTTATTTAAAAAAATCTTTATTGAAATCTTACTTTCTATTTTTTAGTGAGTAAAGCTACTGTCTCTGCAGACTCCATTTTAAAAATAAATGTCGTTTGCGTTTGTTCCCACAGGTTTCCAACCAAAGCACTTCAGCCTGAGCGCACATGGACCTGCTGCTATTTTAACCTAATAATTACCATATGAAATGCTTCCTGACCACCACCGACGGTGTAAAGACACCTCTTGTACAGGAGCTCACCTCCAGGAGAGAGCACCCTCCAAAGACGACTCCTTTGGACGGCCTGTTACAAGACGGCCGGCAGCACCAGCCTGGCACCGCCACCAGCATTGCCATAGGAAAGGCACGATGCCCATCGGCCACCGCCAAGTGAGCTTGTCCCCTGCAGTGACCTCCTACAAAATGCTTTTGTCCTTGGCTTACCAGGGTTTGGAAAACCCTCCTGTTAAAACGGGCTCCTCCAGCCACCCTCGAGCCCCCCATCTCGCTGCTGGTGGGAGCAGGAGGGTGCTGCAGCTCAAACACTGCGCTGCCGAACCGGGGGCAGAGCAGAGAAAGGGGCAGGGGGGTCCCGCTCCGCTGGCGACACGTGTGGACAGCAGCTGGGGCTTGGGGCCAGGCAGGGGACTGCAGCAGCTGGGGCGGCGCTTGTTGCATGTGCAAGAGGTTGTTGGGCAAAGGAGGGCAAATTCATCTCTGCATCCACTGGGAAATGACAAAGCGACAGAAGGTCGAGCGAAAGCAGAGGTAATTTAGGCGGGGGTTCAGGGACAACGCTGGGGCCAGAGGAGCGCTAGAGCAGGCTGGCCAAGGAAGCAGCAAAATCCCCATCTGTTTTCTGCAGGGGGTTGGTTTGTTTTATGTCTGTTTTTGTCTGTTCGTTTGTGTAGATTAGACTAACACCAGCCAGAGGGGCTCAGCTGCACAAGCACGTTTTCACAGCTTAATAAGTTACCAGGGATGTCAAGTAGGAACTTTTCATGGGTCCTTTCCCAGCCCTTGGCAGCCTGAGCTAATTAAGCGGGTATTAATCCGTTCAGTTAGGCTGGGCTAAGTTACATGGCTTTGCCCTTCTGAGGGTCCATGACACATGCCCAAACTTCTACTGTCTGCTGTTCGTTCAGTGCAAAGGGATGGCCCAGACTTGCCACCCTCGATCCCTCCCAGCCGCATGTTTCTCCAACAAGGGGAAGAAGCACCACCATGGGCGACCTACAGCGCGCACCGACGTGCCTGCAGCTGGGGAGCACCACTGGTACCACCCGTCAGTTGCTGTGGCCCTGGAAGAACCATTGGTGGGCATGTTTTGTCTTTCCACATCAAGGAGGCGATTAAGGGATGGGAACACGAGGATTCACATCTGGTGGTGGATCCCACCAGGAGACACAGCATCTGTCTACCAGCAGCAGCAATAGTAGCACTGGCCTGCTACCTGCCTTTGCCCAAATATTTGTATTTTGGGTGAAAAAGCGGATGGTGTCTTATTCTCTCTTTAATAGTTTGCCGAATTAACAGCTGCCTAATTTCCATCTTTTTTTTTTTTCCCCAAAAAACTTCAGTTTCATCTTCTTTGTGCATAATTTTATATTATTTGTATTAGCACTGTTCTGTGTCATTCTGGGAATATTGGTAAGAAGCTGTTTATAAAGAAAGAAAAAGGAATTCAACAGACGAGATGTAATTATTGCACCTTTCCCAGAACTGAAGCATGCTACGGGTGTATTTTCAGTACGTACTAAAGTGAGCATAGAGTGGGGGAAAAAAAAAAAAAAGATATGACAGAGATATAGAAAGAATATTGCTAGGTACAAAAGTGCAACCGTTCAGTCATATTGCCTCACATTTAATATCTCTTGGCTGCATCTACATTAAATATAGTTAAATTAAACTATGCAAAACTAAACCCAAATACTCACTGGGAACGCCACGGTTAAAATAAATAACAAGAGACAGTATTTTGACGTGTACACAAACGTGGGAATAAGGAATACCCAAAGCAGCACATTACAAAGGAACTTCAAAAATGAAAACGGAGAAATATAAACATGGGAGCCCTAAGGGCTAATGAGTACAAACATAGAGATGCAGACAGAGAGGTGAGGAAATACAACCACCCAGCTCTGTGCCGCTGCCCGTTCTGGCGTTCCCGTTCAGCTTTACTGCCCCGTGCCCCACGGAGACCTTGCTGCAGGAGCCCCTTCCCTCCTCCGCCCAAGGCCAGCATGGCCGGCAGAAGGGCACCTCCTGGGCAGTCCGGTCCCCTCACCCGCCCACAGGCAACCCGGCTGGAAAATCCTCTGGAAAATTTCCCCTAAATCATCTGTTTTCTGCTGTGCAATAGAAACCACCTCCCTACCCCTCTTTTCCAATATGCAGTCTGGGTGTTGGGGACATTGAGTTTTAAGTATCATCCTTTCTAGTGGAAAATAAAACTCTGAAAGCCATTTACTGCTCTGCAGGTCTGTTATCATCGTTACTAACACAGATTTCTTCTGGACAAGACAACATTCAAAAATTACCTGGGGACGAGCTCTAACATTACCACAGTTACGAACATTTAATTCATTTCCTTTTATAAGCAGCTTTAAAAAGAATACTTTGGGCTGATTAATTTCTTTAATTTCTGTTTAATTTTAAAAGTATATTTTTTGTCCCAATGGCCCAGGCTATTGGATGCACGGGTGACCGCAAAGTACTTAACTGCATATAACACCCCTTCTTGCCAGGCTCTCATTTTTGGTATTGCATTCAAGACTTTAAACTCAGTTTAAACCACACAAACTAAAAATCTTAAGGTTTGAAGAACACTTAAGCAGTAAAAAAAAAAAATATTATAACACATTAAAATTGTTGTCTGATTGAGAAGCACTTTGAATTCATGGGATTAGAAAGTTATTTTTTAGAATCAATGTATTTTTTTTCTCCAGATTACCAAATTTGAAAGCCTTTACTTCCTATGGCACAGGCCAAATATCTAATCATTTAAAAATCAAGAGATGAACACGAGCCCTGTCTGCATTGCAGAGCCTCTGAGCTATTTTGCTGACAGATACCCGATGCGTTCTCAGGAGAAGGGAAAGACATCGGTTCATCACCACTGCGATTTTCAATAACCTGCCTGAGATGGTGGCAGCTGCTTTTCTGTGACACCCATTAATTAGCTAAATTAATTGTAGGCTGGACTACGAAGCCGAGCTGTATGTTCTCAGGAAGTGCACGCACGGACACGTGTGACCTCATCTGCCGGCTGGGACAACGGGGCAGCATCCCACGTCCCACCCCCCACCCCCTGCCTGGGCCGTAGCTACACCAAGAGCGGCAATAGTTGGCTTTGCTGCTGCCTCTCCTTGATCCTTTCAGGGTCAAATGTGCTAAATGGCCACTGAAAATGATAGATTTGGGAAAAAAATTATAGAGAGAGGTTTCTCTCCCCGGTGAAACAACCTGCTCTCGCTCTCTCGGTGCGGCCGTTAATGGCACCACTGCGAGGGGCGCAGCGATCCGCAGGGTCCCTTCCGCTACAGCCCGTCTCGCGCCCAGGGGAAGTCTCGCCGGTGGGACTCGCAAGGCGCACTCCTAACGGGGCACAGGACCCGCATCGAAACGCCATTTCAGCAGCTGGGAGGGTCTGAGAAAGGCCCAGGAGGCCTCAAAGCCAAAGGAAATTTCAAGAAGGAAAACAGAGTTCAGGGTAATTAACTCCGGGGCAGCGGGGTGCTGTGAGAGGCCAAGCTCCGGCCCAGAGTGTGCCTGCTGGAGGCAGAGGAGAGGGCCCGGGGACCCCCGGAGGGGTCCTGCTTCCAGCGCCTCCCCAGGGCACAGCCAGAGCCGGGCCAACGTCCTGTGTCTCTCCAGAGATGCTACAGCCAGCTCCCAGCCTATCGCTATTTTAAGTGCAACTAGAGGAAAATGAAAAAGCAATAGAGTACTTATATGAAAACTACCCGGTCTGGGAAACTCTGTAACTTCAAGTCTGGATCTAAAATTAATTTATTTCTCCATAGTAGTCAGGAAAAGGTCCAATGGTACCTGTTGTTCTTAACCAGTTTGCAATGTTCGTCATCTCATCAGATGCCATTGAGAAGTGGTGGATCGAAAAAAGGGAGTATCGACATCTTGGTCTGCCTAATTACTGCTGCGGCGCGGGGGCAGAGGGCACCTTCCTCCCTGCTGCCTCGCGGCGCGGAGCGTTTAGATGAGAGCCAGCCGGATTATCAGGCCGTACCAAATGCTCGGTGGCTTTGAACTCCTGTTCGATAGAAGTTACAAATCCTTCTTCAGGCAATGGCAACCCCTGTATGGGCGGTTCTGGAGCAGCCCTGGGTGTACGGACCTCCTCTGCTGTTTGTGCATGCCCACCAGGACTTGCTGCTGCTCTGAACAAGCAGGGAAATCAATACAGCGCTATACCCACTCTGACACCGAGCTGTGCAGCAGCATGCTAAAAACAAGGAAGAAAGAGGGGGAAAAAAAAAATCTAAATATCATGCTCAGAAAAGTTACAGGGGTGTTTTGTGCTCTGGAAACGGGAGATTCCTCCAACATCTCTCCATCCCAGCACGGTTAGCTAAGCACTGGCACACGCTCTGTTACTCAGTGCTATTTGTTTCACTCTTTGCTTTCCATAGAAGCAGCGTGGGTCACCAAGAGTGGGAAGAAACTCAAGATGAAGAAATTGGCATCTTCTATACACTCTGGGAAGCAATACTCCTATTTAAAATACAGCTCACCTTAGGCCAGAGCACCACGCAAAAGCAGATCAGCGGTAAGGGTGCCTCTGGTAGCACAAACTCATTTTTTTGAGCCGGATCCCTGCACCGCACGTGTGTGTGTCACGAGCACCACACGTCAGCCAACGGAGGAAAGCGCTTTGGTTTCCTGTGGGTTCAGGACGAGCCTGTGCTGTCACTAACGATACGAATCAATCTAACGTGGATGCCACCAGCTTTTCTTCATAACTGTCACTTTCCTATTCTGTGCTCCCCGGCTGCGAGTGCTCCGGGAGACTGATGTCAGGAAAATTTGACAACAAAGCAAGAACATTATTCCTTCTTTAGAAAATGCAGATGGCTCAAAGACAAAGTGAAACTCAGCAAAAAAAAAAAAAAAAACCACAACCCAACTTGAAAAGGTAGTTTGGAAACAAGGCTAATCCCGACCCACCCCTGTTTCTTTGATCAGTCGGATTCGATGAGCTGCACAGGGTCTCCCTCTCCCCCCCGTGAGCACGCCCAGCTTCTCACTCATAAAGCCAGAGAGGAGTAGAAAGGTTTCCTACGGAAGCCACACGAGAGATCAGCTTCTCCGGCTGCTTTGCAGTTTCAGTCCATGTTTTCTGAACAGGCACAGGGAGGAATTGCTAAGGACAGCACTTCCAAACTCAGACACCCCATTTTAGGTTGCAAACATCATTCTCCAGCACCTGAACTGGCTGATGTTTTTAGAGGGGCACCTCTGAGATCTACCAGAGCATCTGTCGTGCAGGGGAGAGCAGGGGCAAGAAGACGTTAGGGGAGGAAGAAAACGAAGAGTCAGACACGTCGTCAGAACTTACTCATGAACTCAGGTGCTGTCCTGACCCACAGCACTGCACATACATGAATGAGGGAGAATCAACCACAGAACAAGAGGTGGTCGCTCAGCACAAGGAGACCACGGCTCGATTGCGTCTCTCAAAGGCAAACAGCGTGAAGAGCATCGCAGCGATGCACACCTAGCAATCCAGAAGGGCCTGGTACAAGCCACGATGGTTTAAAGACAGGACTTTGTTGTCCATGTGGGAGCGATAATAGAGAACTATTTAAGAACAGCTCAAAAGACTCTCTCAGCTTAGAAACCAGCCCTGCACTCTGGATGTGGAAGGAAGTGAAGGAAAGCTTTAAAGTATGTGTAAACCCAGGGATCCTGAGTAATGTTGGTAAGAGAAGATACCATGCCTGAAAAACCTCTGCCAGCAGAGACAATACTGCGTGGTTTTAAAAGTTCATTAAGGATCTTGAAAACTACGTTCATCAATACACAGACCAAAATGGTACAATTATCAGCAAGATGAAAACCAGCATTGCTATGTGTTTCTGCTTAGTGTTTTAAGAGATGCACGTGCTCACGAAGCTGGTAGGCTACTTATCCTTTTCTATGGTTACTGAGAAGGCTGCTAAACGGCCACTGAAGATGAATGCTCAAATAAAGTACTTTTTAACTGTTAGGAAATAACAGAACAAATGGATTAGCAGAGAAAAAGAAAAGACGGAAAGAAAAGGCAGAAAGAAATCTGACCATCTATTGCTATTTTAAAAAGATGGAAAAAATGATCTAGAAAACGTAGTTTCTTGTTGATTGGAGTAAAATTGATTCAAGTAATGGAAAGGCTAAAAATGTAGCTAAATAATTCTTTTGAATAATACATTGAATGCCGGTTAACACTAGTTTGTGGTAACTAATTGCAGTAGAAATAACCTAACAACTTAGACTGAAAAAGGTTACACCTTTTGGTGATAGATGAAGATTTGAGTCAATACTGTGCAGTTTCTTAACTAAGAAAGCAGAAAAATACAAAAATCAATACAACGGTCTTCTAACAATTAAATGCTCTCTCCGTGATTGGTCTCAGGATGGAAAGCCCACTGAGCCATCTCACCTCTGCAGGAGCTGATGGTCAGGCTCCAGGCTGCCGAGCGCTTTAATCATTGGCTTGGAAGAAACGTAAAATCGGCACTGATCGGGTTTGCAGAAGACAACAGAACTGGAACAGTGGTAAATAAGTAAAACTTAATTCCCTAATGCATTGCACTGGGAATCTCATGATAATTAAGCTTTCTTTTGTTTACAAGTGTTCTTTCCTTTTCAGTAGCTTGCCGCTATAAATTACTGCTGCTAAATACCAGCAAAGCAGAAGTGAACTTACAGGGTCAGATTGCGCTGTTAGCGCCCGAGGTAGCCACGGGCAGGACGCCTGCTCGTACGCACGCCTGGAGTTAAGCAAGGTTCAGGGATCTGCAGTTCGTAAATAATCCTTTTTTTTATTCTAGGGAAAAACCAAGATTACATGTCAGCTTGTTTATTGAACCGCAAGAAAGCCTGTCATTAGTGAGCGCCCAGTCAGCTTCCCTCTCTTCCTAGACAGCTCAGGTCAGAATTTTGAAATTAACATCCAAAATCAACTTCTGCAAAATAAACCCGCTCGATGCCCATGAGTGTGTCTCAGAATAGTTTTAACTCCAGAAATAGTTAATTTGGTGGAATCAAACTTTAGGAGTTTTTCCACAGTCTCAGGGATAAGCAGAAGTTTTGCTTGACACACAGTTGCTGGACACCAATTCTCTTCTCATTTCCATATTATCTTCAAACAGGCTGCATGGCGCTCGGCTTGCACTATCCCCGAGGGAAACCCACGGATGCCTCTTTCTGCACCTCTCCCTGTCTTTCACTTGGTTTGTCAAACATTTTCCCCAGCTTAATTGTGCATCCATTAGAATATGCTAAACAATAATCCTCCAGCATTTTAACCACTGCCAAGGCTATGGTCACAACCCCGACTTTGGGGGGAAATGCTGATGCTGAAGCTCACCGTGGGCTTTTCTACTTCTGCAAGTCGCTGGAAAGTTTCACATGATTCCCTGTTCTACTGGGAACATCACCTGTGCTTAACATCAGATAATTAACTAATATTTTTGTTTGTTTAAAAGTTTCTTTAATTTTTTTAAAACAATTTTTATTTGTTCGTTTAAATCGAAAAACTAACATTGTTTTCTTCTAGCTCCACTGAACTGAACCTGGAGTCAATACAGCCCAATATCTAATATGTTCCATTTTTGGCCACTACTTCCCGCTGCCTCTTTTCACCCCATTTTGAATCGCCTGGAAATACCCATGTCCTCCTCCTGCTGCATGGTGGGGTGAACACAGAAGCATTTCTGGCGTTACTGCCATGTTTGGGATGCCACCAGGTTGGCATGTTAAACCCTGCAAACGAGGGTTTGTGGTTCCTCACCCGTCAGCTCATGCAGGTGGGCAGGGGTGGCCCCTGTCCCTGCACCCGTGGGAAGGCACACGGGGGGTGGTGAGAAATGAGTGGGGACCACCGCACACGTACGTCCCCCCGGCACGTCTGAAGAAAAGGTTGCAATTCAAAACCCACATCTATTATTACAAGCCAAATGGCCTTTAAGTGGCCTGAAGAGGCAGTTCTGTGGCTGGGAAGATCACTGTATTCCTGCCCTGTTGTAGCTGCTAGGGCTGAAGCTGAAGAGAAAATGAGAGGTTATTTTTCTGTCTGTTCGAGTCTTTTTCTCCGTGTTGATACAACCTGAAGAAACAAGCAGACGCGGCTCCTCGGTGGAGCATCATGTACTCAGGAAGCCCAGGAAAAAGCACCACAGCCGGTGTTTTAGTAGGCAATGAAGTCCCACATCATAAAACATCCAAGCAACAGAAGAACCAGAGTAATTAGCAATTCAGGGAAAAAAAAAAAAAAAAACAAACCAACTTCTCTACTGATGCTTTTGGTAAGGAACAATTTAGAACAAAAGCTGTCAGGCAACAAGCAGGGGCTAGAAGAGACCCGTGGGAAGTACCTGGTATTTTTCCTCACCCTGTTATGACTGCTAAAGAACATCCATGTTAAAAACAACCCACCAAAAGAAAAAAAAAACCAACAAAAAAACAAAAAAGGGAAACAAGATCATTTGGTTCAGCACCACAACTCCATGTTCAGGAAATATTTCCTGTGTATAAACACAAACTTTAGGTACATTCTGGTAAAAAAAAATGGAATTGTATTATGAAGTATTTTACGTAGCAGCTTGACATGCTGCTGGAAACAAAGGCTTCTCCCCACGAGGAGTTCTGACGCTTGACACAACCGCTTTCATACACAGCATCCTTACACGCACCATCCCAGCTCCTAACGACAAAAAGATTGCTGCAGGGGGAGAAGCAGAAACCCCCCCTGAGGTAAAGTACACGGCCTAACGCCGGCGTATCCGACAGCAGCAGAGGCTGAGTTGGTGGGAGCTGCCGGTTCAGGCAGGGAATGCTCCGTGCGGGCTCAGGGGTCTGGAGGGCAGAGGGTCAGGGCAGGCGACGGCATGCCGGCAGCCCACCTCCGCTAACCTAAGCTGCGTTTACCCTCAGCATTCCCAGCCTCGGCACCTGCTCTCCTCTGGCACCTTCCTGAATTTTAAGACGACATGGTTCACGTTCTCCAGCATGTTGTGGCATGTTGTGGTAACTCAAGACTAGGAAGAACGGAGCTCTCCAGGGGTTGCCAGTGACACCCCAGCGCTGCTTCAACCTGAGGGTGCCAGCACGGGATGGCGCAGACGGGTCTGCCCGGCGCTGCTGCGGTGCCAACCCCTGTCCCCTCCTCCCCCAACAGCCAAAGCCCCTCCGGTCAGGTTTGCACCGAGTCCAGCTCCACTCTTTTTACACAGCCCCAGGCATCCTCCGTGCCAAACGTTTTATACCTGCTTCTCCTTAAAGGACACGAACTGGAAAAGCCGGAGAGGTACAGAGCAGGGAAGGGGTTGGCGTGCTTGGGAAGCAGGGCTCTGCCTTCTACAGGAGAAAATCAGATGAAACCGCCTCCCCATCCCCCCGCCCCGAGTGGAAACTTTCCACTAGGAAGAAGTACATAACGTTTAAAAGGCAAATATTGTGCTGGAAATACAGCCACAGCCGAGCATCTTGGGGAAGCTGACATTAAAGATTTCCTGCTGCTAATCCGAACGTTATTCTGGGGGAAATATTGCCATTTTGCAAACTTTGCTGCCAACAGGGAACCAAAATAATGAGTGGTGTTTATTTATATCCAAGGCATGAATTATATAGGTCACTTTGTTTTCATAAACTAGAGCCTTACACACAAGCACATGTAAAGGGACAGCTCTGTAGCTCCAGTAGTCCATGGACAGGTTGGACTGGTGAACGATTTCTGACTCTCTTAACGTGCGTTTGCACCGCAAGTTTTTAACAACATATTTTAAAGTGGAAAACATTCACAGGACCAAGCCATACAGTTAAATTGAACCACATGCACTTGGAGGGAAGCTAATAGCACTTTCAAACCCTAAAAGCAAAAATCAAAATCCCCTTTTAATCCAAACGTCACTTTCTTGAGGAGTTACACGAGGAGATTGCTCGAACTCGGCAGTTTGCTACCAGCAGCTACAAAGCAATGTGCCGCACCAAAAGTGATTCAATAAATCGCACAGCGGCCTCCATCCCCGAAGCTTTGCCATGGTGGGGAGATCCTGCTCTCGGGCAGCGCCCACAGCACTGCTGCTGGGGCCAGTGCCAGCCAGGGGGTCTCTGGCCCACGGGCCACCGCTTGGGAAGCATTACAAAATGCAGCAGGGGTGAAGGACCTGCTCCCTGCAGCCGTGCACACCGCAAGGAGCTTCAGAGATGGGCTGAATCCTGCTTCCAGGCCCAGGAGGTGTTAGCCCTGAAGCGCACAGCAGTTGCCAAGAGCCTCCAGAACATCCCCTGCAAGGGAGACGACCCAGGCGAGCTGCTCTGTGCAGCTGCTCCCGATCCCTCACTGAAAAGGTCTCACAACTGATCCTCAGATACAGAAAAAACTTCCCAAGCAGTGAGAGGAAGCTGGTGGTGCTGCCGAGAGAGAAGCACACGTTGGCCAGCATGTTGGGATGGCCGCAGCCCGGACATTCAGACCAAAGCTGTGACCAGAGGGGTCTACGAGAGGCCTCCATTTCGCCCAGCTCCCGGGGACAGCCCCACGCTCAGCCCTGGGGACGATACTCGCCAGCACGGGTCAGGGCTTGGAGGGGCAAAGTGCCACGTGTCCGCTGCGATCATAAACCTCCTTCTGCTGCCTGCCCCTCTCAAAGCTCACAGAGTAACCCCGAGGCACCAGCTCTTCCAGGATTACTGCTGGAGGAGCCTGCACCCCCCCGAGCTGATGGTTTGCCGGGAGCAGCACCAGACCCTAGGGATTTGGTTGAGTCCAACTTTGGAGTCTGAAGCACATCCACGAGCCTCAGGGTGTTTGCCAGCACCTGCTGTTAGGTGCAGTATTCCCAACGAGACAGCCAGGTCTGGAAGCTGAAGGAGGTCCCCTGGCTTGGGATGGTTTGGGGGTCACTCCAGAGACAGCCGGGAATGCAAGAGTAGGGTATGGCAAGAGACACCGGCACCAGCTCCAACATGGCCAAATCTGACAAGATAAAAGGTGGGGGGCAGCCACCGTGAGGGGAATAATGTACCAGGATAAGGGCTCAGAAAGATTTTGGGATCTGCATCTATAAGAGATACTCCACAGGACAGGCCCCGAGCAGCCTGATGTGGCTTTCAAGGCTGACTCTGCTTGAGCAGGAGGTGGGGCCAGGGGCACCGCAGTCTCCTCTTCACCCAGGGCTGGGGCGTGATGCCGCAGGTCTGAGCACCACACCGGTGTCAGTGATGAAACGTGTGTTCTTGGAAATGGACATGAACCCTTTCCATTAGTCCTGTACAAAGAAACCTTTAAAACAGCAAAATATTTCAGTAGGAAACTGCCCCAAGAAAACGTCTCCAGCAGCGACAAGCCAGGCTCTCTAGACAGCGCTATTCCGGGCAGCCAGGTACCCTGAAAGCAGCAGCGATGGCAGGAAACAAGGCCCTTGCCAGCGTGATGGATGCCTTCACATCATCACCCTACCAAGAAAATCCATCCCTGTCAAATTTCTTTTACATTATTGTTCACAGTAAAAACTAATTCTAGCCTGAGGGAGGACACCAGCGTGGTGGCCACGAGCAGGGGGTGTATCGCAGACCCTGCTCACCCTGCTGCCCCCCACCCCCGCTGCAGGGCAATTCCCCTCTTCCCCCACCCTCTGCTTTGGGCAGGAGCAGCGGATCCCACCTCTGCTCCAGCATCAGCCCGAGGAGATGCTGGTCGGGGCGTTTAATCACACACGGCCCACGCCACCGTGGAAGGAGCCGGGAGCATCACAAGCGTGACCCCTCAGCCGGGGCACCCAGGAGGTGCGGGCGCAGGGTGCTGCACCACGAGCACAGAAGGGCGGCAATTTTCACGCCGGAGATCCTGTGCAGAGGGGGCTTTGTCATGCGTTGATGCCGCTGACCACGTTCCGTATTACACCGAGGAAATTAGCAGAGAAAGCATCTGCTCATTACACCTTTTTGTAAATACTTGCTCCCCATTTGGGCATTTTGGGCAAGATGGCTTTGTTTGGAGTCATTAACGCCCTGAAAATGAAAACCTGAAAATGCAACTCTTATTACATTGAAAAATGATCGTAAAGTCCGTGTGCTGAACCAGGAAAACCGGGAAGCGAGAAGGCCGGACTGGGGAAGGACAGTAGGCACACGCCGTCACTGTACTCCTCCTTCAGCGCCTGTACCAGCCGCTCCTGAGAGGATACTGCGGCAGCTGGACCTTGGTGCAGCTCTTAAAATGCTACTGCTGGTTTAAACAGAATAAAAATCTTCGGGTTTGTCTCTCTAGAGATACCGAAGTTGAACACCAATCCAGGCCCTGATAGAAGGATTTCTCTTGTCTCGAATAAACCCGCAACAAGAGGGTGAAGACGCTTAATCTTGAACAGCCATGACCTTTAGGCTGCTGCCTCAACAGCCAGCCGCTGTGGACGGCCGAGCTCAGTTCAGGCACCCTATTCCTTAGCGGCTCCCCCTGCTTCCTTCACCCTAGTCTGTAAATAGCTCACAGCTGTATTCCCAGGACAATAGCTCCCTCCGTGATTTCTTGATCAGTTGTTCAATGCATGAGGCTAAATTAGCTGTTTTCCAGCGCTTCTCTTAACGCCTTGGAAGGGCCAGAGAAGTCAGTAACTTTTCAGTCAAACTCTCTGAGAAGCTGCAGATGGCAAAGAGGGATTAACACTGATGTACCGCTGTCGGAGAAGCCAGCACGGTTGTTTAACGGTATTAAAAGGTACATACAAGGAAACCAAAATTACTTGGTGGTTGGGTTTTTTTCCTGTACTTTGTTGCTTAGAAACCACTGCAGATGAGGTTTGGGGTTTATTTAAAATAAAATTTAAAAAAAATAAAACCAAACCACAAACAGGCTTTTCCACCATCGCTTCTAGTAAGGATACCAGAGTGCAAATAACAGGAGCTTTACACGCCAGAATCCCATGGTCAGTAATGCTAATGCACAGGATTACAGAATAATTTCCATCAGCATGAACAGATGATGGATCGGGGTCCAGATTCAAGAGTTTTATTTCCATTGTTAGATTCTAAGCACAAATTCTTTTTTCTTTACCTTGTTTACAAAAATAAAATCTTCAGATTGTTTTGTCCTTTAGCCCTTCAAAAACTTAGAGCGAAACACAGAATATACTTTAAGTAACAGCATCACCGTTTAACCCTGGCCTACGTGTTTTCTGCTGTGACTGCTTTGTTTCCTGCTCCAAGTATCTCTGGAATAACTAGAAAAAGAAACAATTTTGCATTACTATTGCTCATGCATTTTGGGTTTGTGTCTGTTCTTCACCCGTTGGTAAAGACTGCTGATCTTAGGGGCAGAGTTTTGATCGAGACTGGAGTCCAGGAAGGCTGGACAGGCTGCAAGAAGGAAATTTGAGGCGCAGGAGCAGGCTGTCCCCATGTCCCCAAAGACGAGCCGGTGGGGAAGACCACCAGCCTGGCTGAACAGAGAGCTTCGGCTGGAACTCAGGGGGGAAAAAAAAAAGAGTTTATGACCTTTGGAAGGGGCAGGCAGCTCAGGAGGACTACAAGGACGTCGTGAGGTTATGCTGGGAAAAAATCAGAAGGGCCAAAGCCCAACTAGAACTTTGTCTGGCTGCTGCCATAAAAGACAATAAAAAATGTTTCTATAAATACATTAGCAGCAAAAGGAGGGCTAAGGAGAATCTGCATCCTTTATTGGATGCGGGGGCAAACATGGTGACAAAGGCTGAGATCTGTGTTCAGAGACAGGACAAGGACAGGGCACAGAGCCCTGCTTACTGCTGCACCCACCTCGTCGCTGCTCTACTCGTAAGCCTGAAGAAATAACGGGGCCACAAAGCTACTTGAAGGAGGAAGTACAACACTGCGTTTAGGATCGAATTGTACCTTGGTCCTAAGGTATTCAAACCACCTCTTTATAGAAATAAAGGCTTCACGACATTCTTAGACAGGTAAGCATTATATCCATGTCACGTATGGGCAAATGGAGGCAAAAAGCATGTAACAGCTTTCCAAAGCCATGAAAATGGAAGGGGAAAAGGACCTCAAAGCCACCAGAATGCTGACTTGATAATAACAGCTTATTTTTCAGAATATAACTTCCAGAAGTGATTGGAGACCAGCGCTACAAGGTGCACTGTAAACACACAGGCAGGAAGGAGTCAGCCGGGACCTGCGTGAATTTTCTTCAACAAAGCGTTCTAAATCAAGGCACGATTACCCAAGGTGGGGCTGTGTGATGGAAAAACACGGCATGGTTTTCGCTGCCCGCTGGGGAGAGAAGCAGCCCACAGCCACAGCAGCTCTGGCTGTCGCTCTGGCTCAGTGGCTCTCCCTGCCTGCCAGCGGACAGGCTGCTGGGGGGTACGTGCGTAAGGAACAGCGAGTGGGCACTTGGGAAGCTCCCTAATAAAATAGATTGCCTCAGCACACTGGAGTGGTTCACCTGAAGTGTCAATGGCATTGTCTGCAGATGCTGCAAGAACCATGACAGACCCACTGAGTGCACAAGGGCTCTCTCCCTGTCGCCAAGTATTTCCGAGTGCAGAAAACGCCCTTGTTTGCTTTTGTTCTCCCTTTCAACCTGCATGAATTACAATTAAAAAAAAAAATATATGAAAAATTGTTGCACTACTGTAATTCTGTAGCCATTATAACACAAAGGATTAATTGCAAGCAATGCTGAGAGTGTTTTCAGAGCAGTTGCTGGAGCTGGTTACATGAGGCCCAGGAGGGGACCTCTTGGAAATTCCCAACTGCAATAGCAAATTAAGCAGCAAATTCTGCAAGACCCTACAAGACTCAGAAATTAAGAAAAACTGCTCGAGATTGGCTTCTCAGCTCTTTGCTGCATCTCATCAGGTTGCTGTATGCATTCACACCATCTAAGACAACTGTGAAATCATTTGTGAATGTTGAGAATATTTCTGTAACATTCTCATCTAGAACAGATTAAATGCTTTCATTATATTCTGAGACGATGTCTATCCAGAAAAGGAACATGTGTCTGCACTTTGGGTGCTGAACTAGAATACAGAAATTTCTTATTGTTATTTTTTCTCCCCCCACAGTTCACCATAGTAGAAATACCTTAAATTTGACCAACTGGTGCACATTAGCATCAGTTATGGGTGAGGAGGAGCCAGCTCACACAGAAGTGCCACGAACAGACGGCTGCCTCAGGAAGCACAGCAATCCCCGACATCTCCGTGGTTTACCACCACCCTACAGGCTACAAAGCTGCTCAGCGTTTCAGCTCTCCATAGTCCAACCTGCTGTTTCCGAGAGAAGCGTGACCGACATCTTTCTTTACTACTCCCTAACCAAAGGATACCAACCCTGGCCAGAACACAGCGTCACTCTGGCTTTCAGCACACCCCAGGGCATTGTTGGGGGATGCTGGGGGCACACGCATGGGGTGCTCCAAGGGGTGGGTGGTACCAGAGAGAGATATGAATACAGTCTGGGGGTAGAGATGTGTACTTAGTTAGAATCTAATACGTAAGGTTATCCTGACTCCCATGTAATTGCCTAAGTCATCCTCACTTACGGTCCCACTTTCTTTCCTGCATAAACTGGTTTGAACGAGCTCTGGCTATTCCTTCCCTGCAAGGTGCTTTCTGCTCCCTCACTCATCCTCACCCCTCTGCCCCGAACCCCCTCGGACAGCAAAGTCCTCTCCGAAAGGCTGGGACGTGGCAGCACAACAGCTTGGCAAAAATAAGTTAACGAAAGAGCACGCAAAGCCAGCAGAAGGCACGGCCCGAGATGTCACTCTGGTCTTAGGAGATGGAAATCCTGCCGTGACAAACGTATCTGTCACCGGTGCCACGTGTCACCAGCCGGCGAAGGCACAGCGCGCCGATGGGGCTCTGCCGCGGGCTGGGCTTGCGCCTGCAACGGGCACCAACGAGAAAAGGAAGAGCACAGCAGAGCTTCTTCCAGAGACGGAGTTCCTAGGAAACCCCCTCTGCCAGTGGCACACCAGCTGGACTTCACTGACCCCTGAAAATAAAGATCACCCAAGTTACGCCCCACAGAACCTGAAGACGACACCAGCGGTTTCGGGGCGGTGCTGCGTCGGTGCTCGGACCCAATTCCAGCGAAGTGCCCGTGTACAGATACGTGTGAAACCAAACCAAAACAGAGCTCTTCCACGGCCTAATCACCTAAAAATAATTAAAAGCTATATCTAGACATTTGTGGTAAACAAGCCTAACTTTTTCTTCACATGGTTCAAAACCATGTTTCACCAGCCGCTTATTCTTCCCCAGTTTTTCTTTTCCTGCACGTCCAGAGAGCTGTGCTGTCTCAGAATAAATGTCATTATAACTATCAACTTTACAACAGAATGCCATGAGCCATGAATTTTTAATGCCCTGTCTGGAATCCACAGCGAGAGTGTGCTGCGGGAACGAAGCGCTGAAACCCCCCATTTTGGTAAAAGCAAAGACGAGGGTGGTATTTACTCGCTGAACACTCCGGCAGGACAGAGCGGCTTGGGCGAGAACTGACCACAGCTCAGGCGTGAAATAAAATGCGTCTTACAGGAGAACAGGGTTTTATTTAGCAGAATGAAATAAATCTCTAAGCAGTGAGACGGTCTGCAAGGATTTATTTGCCTCTTTTCGCTTCTGGCAGATGCCAGGGCACTTCATTACCCTCAAAGCTTTATCAGCTTTGGAGAACGGTATCAACAACGCAGCCTTGCAGCTTGGAGGACTTACAGAGCAAGAGAAGGCAAAAAATGCGGTAAAAAGGCAATGGGCAACGCATGGAGAATTGATAGCTCCTCCATCAAGGCGTGCACACAGCAATACCCCTCAGGCTATTAGGGATTACCACGATAGCTTTCACCAGCAATTTGTGCATAAGACAGTGCCTGCCTAAATCAGCCGGTTTTGAAAAAGAAAAAAAATATAAAAAGATTTAAATTATTGATTCAGACGGTGTCAGGGCTTTATGTAGGTTGTCTGTATTTAAAAGCTTCCTCAGCTCTCTCAAGGATGCTGAGCTGCAGCCTCCTGATTGATGGGCTAGCACACACTGCACTGCAGCACCAGCTAACAAGACCGAGATTCACTTTTCAGCTAACGAGATCAGAAAGAGACAGGTCTTTTTTCCTCTGTCCCAGAGAATTAAGATCACTGCTAGACGCTCTGGCTCTGCCTTACGTGAAGGGAAGGGGGGGCCAAGCCCAGCTCTGCAGGAGCTGCCTGCCCCCGTGCTGCTGGCCATCGCATCCATCCCGGCCCGCAGCCGGGGGGGAAAGACATTCCCACCCTGCGCCCTTTCGATCTCTCCCACTCCGAACAGCACTGGGAAGAAAAACCCAGATTCAAGCTCCTGCTCTGGCACCAACGTCACCAACAAGGGCTGTCAGGACGCTCTGTTTTGTTCAACTCGAGTTGCTCTCTGTGCATCTTAAATCCTTCAAATCTTTATACAGAAGTATTTTGAAGTGGCTTTTTTTTTTTTAACCCCCCAAAAATGCCTCCAAAAAAACCTTTAAATCAAATAGCATTAGCAAACTGCTTCAACAAAAGTTTGCAGAACTTCTCTGGTCCATTTAACTACCGCAAGCGTTTGTTTCCCACAGCCCTAACAGAGCCAAATAACAGGCACGGCACTCCTTGCCCGCCTCCCTCTGCCTTCTGCTTTGTGATGGAGAAGTAAAACGGGGCACTATTAACATTGAGCAGCTCTTTGAGGATGCGAGGGATTCTGATTTGTCAGCACAAACGTTGACAGAAAATCCAAAGCTGTTGAAATTACCAGCGTTGCACAGTGACTGTTCTGCACTAATTCACCTATTGAATTTATTATGGCAAGATAATTAAAGGGAATTATCATGACAAGATAATTAAGGGAAAAAGCATTGCATGTACTATCAGAGAAGCCTCAGGACACACTTTTGCTAAGTTACAGTTTGATCTATGCTGTAGCCTACATTATATATCTGCTGTATGTTATAGTGCACACAACAGTACTTCAGGAATTAAAGAGTTAAGAGAAAAAAAGAGTCCCTGTCTCAGGAAGAAAGTACACCTCCAGTAAATAAAGTAACGTTAACAGACATTTCTGCAACACTAATGTATTATTTATGGCTGCTTTAACAAGCCACTGTATAAATATTTCGAGGTGGCTCTTTCTAAGAGGAAGATACCATATCAAATGCTCAGCAAAGGGTTTTGGGGGTTTTTTGTAACGTTATTCAAAGGACGAAACCACCTCAAGTTTAGAAGTTCGCGGCTAAACCTGGATTTAGCTCCGAGACGCTCAGCGCAGCAGAAGGGATTTCACAGGGACCCGCCAAGGACTCGGCCAGGAAAGGGCAGGGGGAGAAGCCGCCCCACGCCTGCGCCACCCCCAGCCGCGGGTCAGGGACCCCACGTCCCCTCCGCCGGCACAACCGCAGCCCACGTGCCCCGGCAGCATCCCGTGCCGGGACAGGGAGCACTCCCCGCGCCGCCACCTGATCCAGAGGTTACGGCAAACACCTTCAAAACCAGCTCCGCTCCTAAGTCACTTCATCACTTTTTAATTCTGACTTTCAGTGATTTGCATAAACATCTGTTAAACTCACTCCTCTCGAGCAGAAAAATTGACTCTGAGCCAATGGCTCTGCTCGGATTTAGATGTTAAATTCTCCAAGATACTGAGGCCCAATTTCAGATGTGTCAGCAGGTGTAAAACGATGCATTATTTATTCATTAAATAATGGTTTCTGCCTCCCTCTCCACAAAGTCAGGAGCAGCCATAGATGCTCTTTGCTCAGCACCATACCCGGGGGCCTCCCTGGCAGCAGGGGCGGAGCCAGACCACGCCACGGCTCTGCTCCAGCAGCTTCCCCGCTGCGTCGTGCTTTCCCTGGGGAGACAGGGAGAGACGGAGGGTGCTCAGAACTCGCACACGCCGTAGCCTTGGGACGCGTTACAGCTTTTGGACACGTTCTAGCCAGGTCCAGAGGCGAGGAAGCACCTCCCGATGACGTTATTTGTTACCTCATCTACCAGCCAAACCAACCCAAGTCTAACCTAGCTCTTTACAGGAGGTCGTTCAGCGGCCAGCTGAGGTTGAAAGGCAGCAGGTCCAAACTGGTGCCCCCCAAAAGGGCTGACGAAGCACAGAAATGGTTTTGCTGTTGTGCCTGCGAAGCAGCAGCGAAGCAGCACCACGTGGGGCCTCCCACCCCCCCAAGCCCGGCTCAGCATCCCACCGGGCGGGCAAACGGGTACCAACAATGGCGAGAACAGCATCTCTGCTCGGGTCTGATCACATACGAGTAGAGTACTCATAGTAATTATTTTTGTCTTCTCTCCTGTCTCTTATCTATCACTGCTCAACTTAAAAAAAAAAGCCAGTTACAAAGCTGGCACCGCGTGTTTCCTGTGCATCACTTAAATGCCTTCCAGAAGCAGTTCCTGTACAGCCTGACATTGATTCATCATCTTCTGCTCTTGGAGAAACCAGTGAAGCCATGTGCTGATTCAGACAGGGACTAATGGAAGCTGCCTTTAACCTTGCTCTTCTTTATTCTTTCCCTTCTATGAATATATTTGTCTTGTTCAGTCCTCAAGGAAATAGGATCAGATTTAATAATCAGTATATCAACTAGCATTTCTTCTTTCCTCAGAGAAGGAAACTGTTTTAATGCTCTCTAAGAATATCAAACAAGGGTTTTCCCCTGTAAAGGCCTTGTTTGGCTAAAAGGGAAACTATAAAGGAACCCTAAAATGAAACCAACACTTAATACTAAGTACATATCTTAAAAGTTTCTTTCTCACCATTACTTTTAGCGTAGGTTTTTGCAGGAAATAGGTTGTTTTTTTTTTTTTTCCAGAACCATGAAACATACAGATCAGTGCGCTGAGGACCCTGAGGCACATCTTGGCCACAAGCTCACACCAGCACAATTCACCTACAGCTTCACTTGTTCTGTTGGAATCGGGATGAGCAGGTTGAAAACTGCAAATTGAGCAGCAGTTGACTGCGAGGACATTGTCTCCCAGGTCTGCTCCTCTCCCAGTCTCAAGGTTGCCTCCAAATTCACCCCACCACCTCCAGAGCACCACGCTGGCAGCCCAGCCTGTGCTCTCAACCCCAGGACGGAGACCAAGAGCCCCGAGACCCACTGACCTTCCCCATGGGAAGGAAGGTCCACCCAGAGGGAAGCTCGGTGTTTGCAACCACACCCGTGGGAACAGGGAAAAGCACCGGCCACCCAGCTGGTGCACGCGCAAGGCGGTTATTCAGAACCTCCAAGTGTGGAAGATGGATGGTCGAGCTGCTGCAGCACAAAGTCACCAAGGGGGTGGCTGGCAGTCAGGGAGCGCAGTGGCTACAAGCAGGAGACTTCCATGAAAAGCCAAGGGACAGTGGAAGAGATGCAGCCGGGCTTTGCTCACTGCAGGGACCAGTGGTGCGTAAAGTGACACAAACTGTGTTTTGCTCCTGGCAAAACAGAACAAGAAGAGGCTTCATGTCTGAATTTGGTGTGCAAAACTGAATTCCTCCCTCTTTCCATCCCTGGCCATGGAGACCATCACCTAGAACTACAGCCTGAAAGACGCTGAGCTCCCCAAAAAGGCTTTCTCATTTAATTGCATTAAATATTTAGAACACAGATCACATTTGATATATTTTCTTTTTACAATCATCATTCATCCATTTGCTGTTTCAACAGAAACTCTCTTGAAATTGCAGTTACACGGCTAAATCCTGGCTGTGGTGCAAAGACAAAGTTGGGTCCATGGGGTCAGCTGTACTCGGTTTATTTTCAGTCATTAACTACCAGTGCAAACCACATATTGAACAGAAAGCCCAATTTTGTCTGTGCGTGCCTGACAAATGGTGTTGCTCTACCTAGAGAGAAACATAACTGATCAGAGCAGCCATTGCCGGAGGGCATGACGCACTTCAGAGGGCTGAGCATCACCTAAATAAAACTCAAAACCACATTATCAGGGCAGACCTGACATTATGCAGAGACAGATTTTGTTCCTGAAACAGATTTAGCTTGAATTTTTGCCCTTCCTAAATACCAGCATTCATCAGGTTAGGTTATTTGCCAGTGCATAATAATTCCATACAAAGACTGTTAGGGAGGCTGCAGGGAACGGATTAGCAGAGAGAGCGAACCCACGTCTGGAGCAGCAAGACGGAGCGTCACTGACACCTCTCCCCATTTTTGGCCTCGCCAGAAGCAAGCGGGGAGGAGGAACGAAAGGGGAACAGCAGCTGGTGGGGACTGTGGGCGCTCTTTGCGGGGCAGGTTACTGTAAGGATCACAGTAGAACCATCAGTGAGACCACCCGTAAGAGCAGCTGGCCCAGAACATTCAAGCCTCAGGCGTGAAACGGAGGAGCAGCAGAACATTCTGGCGTGAGGATCAGCCCCTGCCGCTGCAAAGGGAGAAATTAAGAGGCAAAGGGAACCTTCCTTTGTTCTCCCAGCTTCAAAGCTGGGAAACTTAACACCAGTCCGCTGCAGCAGCAAGAAATTACAAGGGACTAGATTCTGGGGAAAATCACTTGGGAGATGAAAGCAGAGATGAAAAGCCGTTTAAGGGGGGTGGCAGAGGGGAGGGTGCCGGGGGCACCGCAGCAGAGGTGGGTGCAGCTCTCCTGGCCCAGCTCAGCCTCCCCACCACTCAGCAGGGCTGGGAAAGGGTGTCCTTTGCTTTGCTCCATCCTCCTCTGCCCTCGGAGCCCCCAGAGCCAGAAGAACCCCCAGCCCCACGGGGCACAGCGGGGGCGAGGGGGGTCAGGGCTGAACGCAGACACAGGAGACAAGCTGGGGGCAGCAGCGCTATTGCAAGCCAGAGCTCTGGGGGCACCAGCACCCCTCCTGCCCAACTCCTCATCCTCAGCCAACACGTGCGAACCGAGCACCCCCATAACCCTCTGATGGGACCAGGGCAAGGGCTCTGCTCCCACCCCCCCAAGGCCCTACCCAGAGGCTCATTCCTGGGTGATTTTTGGCTTTCAATTCAAATCCTTGGAGGATGAACCATATCCACAACCCAGCTGCTGCTCCTCGGCACAGCCCCGCACCAGGAAAGGCAGCTCAGAGCCCCCGCAAAAAGCTTGGGACTCACGTGCAAAAGAAAACTGGCTATAAAAGATGTGAAAAAAGCCTGGTTTCACTGACCAGTCTCAGTTTTATTGAGGGGTTTTTGTTTGGGGCTTTTTTTCCACCTCTTCCTTCATACCATCAGGGATGTCGCAGGGGCCTTGGCAAGAGATCTTTCTTTTTATACTTTAATGATTAAAGTTCAGTCAGTGCTGTGTGAAGGAACAGCTGCTTCACACGTTATCGTGTCTGGGTGAAGCTTTCAGAGTCAACAGGAGTAGTAAATGGCATAAATCTGTAAAAATCAAGGCCCATTCAATTCCACCAGTCATGAATCTGTAGGGGGAGTAGTGGAAGACGCAGACTAAGATAAGAGCTTTAGTGGAAGCACACACCACAGCCCTCCCCCCCCCCCCCAAGGGGTTTTGGTTGAGGTTTTTTGGTGGTGGTGGTTTTTTCGGTGTTTGGGTAGGTTGTTTGAAGTTAAATTACTCTGTCTATGGAACCACATAGTTGCCTCTAACACTCATTGCTCTTCCTAAAGAACACCAAAACTGCTAAGCACAGAGCAGATTAAATACAGTGAAGCAGATAAGCCCCAGAACTGTGAGGGGAAAAAAAAAAAAAATCAAGTTTAAGAATAATAGAGTGACTATGCCTTAATGTCCACAGGAAAAAGAAAGCAATCACTCCAGAGGAGCTAAACATGCACAAGTTTCCATCCAGAACGGATACACACAGCCACGTTACAAAGCCAGGGGAAAAGGGGCTTTTTCCCACGGTAACACTGACAAGTGCTTACAGAAGAGACAGAGATGCCACAATTTAAAAAATTAAGGATAATGAAGGCGGGGCCCAAAGAGGCTTTGTGTGATTTTCCATTTTACTTTTCAAAAGGAAGGCTAGCAAGCAGGATTAATTTGAGACGGGAACAATACCACCACAAGAATACCCCAGCAAGGGCGCTGAGGCGGGAGCAGTTCGAAGGAGGAAGCCATCACCAAACGTCCCCCAGCGACAGCGGCGACGTCACGGCGGGTCCTGCTCCTGCAGCACTTCTCCCGAGGGCAGGGGGAGGGCTGAAGGCACCCCAAAACACCCTCCCCTCTAAAAATGAATGAGGTGATCAGAACACTAGGAGTAGAGCACTTTAAGGCACACTTTTCTTTGGAATTAATTATTATTATTAACAGCTTACTGTATCATCTTGCCCTGGTGATCATTTTTCTCCTTTGCTTTTTTTTTCCCTTTGGTTAAGAGTAGAAACAGTCCCAAGATTCACATGAGTAACTGAACTATAGTGTGACATAACCCATGATAAATTAGAGTAACAACTACAAAATCCCTCCCGAAATCCTGAACCGGATCATCCACTACTGCAGCAACGAGCACCGCACCAACGGGCTGCGAGAGACCTCGCCTTCCAACCCAAGCTCAGCTGGAGCGAGGCGTTGTCAGGCGAGATTAAAGAAATTGAACTTCAGGAAAGAGGAAAAGCATCGCGCCGTTAGCGCCGGTACCGCACACCCAAGGGGCGGGTGTAAGGAGCGTTACATCAGCTTTCGGTCTTACTTCCACAACGATACCGAGTTTCCGAGTTTCACCGGTCTTTCCAGGGGATCACCGCAGGCTCAGCTCACCTCCTGCTCCTCCCAACGGGGTGTTTCCTTGTCACAAAACCCGACCCAAACAATTACCTTACTCAAATACAGTTGGACACCACAGGGATTCGGGACCTTCATTTGCCTCTTCGCCTACCTGCTCTAGCAGGAGCACACCTGAAAATGAGCACAGATGCGCCGAGGTGGTTTTGTCACCAATTCCCCGTCTCCAGGTCTGGGCAACCGTGTTGCTACTGAATTGAGCCACTTAAGCCCAATAAAAAATCCACGGCTTACCGGATTTGGCATTGGCACGCAGGGGAGGAGTTTCCAAGAACATTCGGCTTTGTTTTGTTGTGGGTTGGGTTGTGGGGTTTTTTTTGGAAGTCCCCAGCTGCTCCTGGTGAGCAGCAGGGCCGGATTTTAAAGATATCAGGGTTTGAGATGTCAGCAGGACAGGCAGTGATCTCTGAACTGGGAGGTTTTCTCCTTGGATGCCTGTTTCCACAGCAGCAGTATCAGGAGAAACAGCAGTCAGGCATCGGCGACTCTCGGAAATTCAATAAGGAAAATCAGAGGGTTTGGCTGTTCTCTAGCGTTATGGTGCAGCTGGGAGAACCCCAGACATTCAGATGTCTACATACAAATGCTGCCTTGGTTTTCCAAGCCCCTCTGTAGCCTTGTTAAACACCGGCTGTAGGCTCGTGCCGCAGCAGCAGCGCGCAGCGGGCAGGTAAATCCGGCAGCTTGTGGCTCACACTCACCCGGCTCCTCCACTGAGCCCAGACCAGAGGCTCCTGCCTGGGCAGTTTTGCACCTCCAGGAGGGAGAGACCCACTTCCTTTCGTTTAGATCATTCCCGCTCTTAGATAACTCACTTTTAAACACACCATACTCAAATAAAAGTGACATAGAAGGAACTACTTAAGTAATACAAAAGCAATCACCATAAAGGTGCTTTTCAAATAAAAGGCAGTAATACTAATCAAGAAAGTGCCCAAGGCTGCTGTAACTATTGAGAAGTGTCTTGCAACAGCAGAAGTCCACCCTTTAACCCTTTCATTTTACCACTGGAACCTGGAGCATCAACATGCAAACCTGAGCACCACTCCAGGCACCAAGGTGTCAAATTTTGACCATGACTTGCAGGAATCGAGATATTGCAACTTCCACTTGCAACGTGAAAAAGAAAGTTTGTATTTGGGAAGGGAGGGTAACTGATTGACTCAAGTGCAATATTTCAAAGTGGTTTTCTCTAAAACAGAGAAGAAACAAAAGAATAAGCAATATCCTTTCTCTTTTCTGTATGAAAGGAATTTTTATCATGTCAGTCTCCACTGCAGTTTGCTGTTTTGGCATAGTAAGGAAGAACGTAAAATCTAGTTATCAAGAAACAGCCACGGCTGTTCCCTTCAAGTTTAGTGCCCAAATTCCCAATGACTTCATTAAAGTCAGGATTTTACCCATAGAACGGGAAAGAAGAAAGACCTAAAACCAAGGAAGAATTCAGAGGAATCACTGAAGGCTCTTCAGAAGGGAAGATGAACGCAAACGCTGCTTCTCTTATACATTGGGATCAAGATAAAGAAGTGTTTCTTATGGAAAAGTAAGAGCTCAGTGTGCAGCCACAGACTACAGCGTCCCTCTTTGAGCCCCAGGGTCAGAGCCTGCCAACATCCCCACGCTCCGAAGAACATCCCTGCTCAGCACCGCACACACATGCGCTGCCATAGCCCAGGGAAGAGAAGAGGACCCAGGGGAAGGTGTAATCAGCGCTAAGGCTCAAAAGAGAAGTCTCCAGTTTGGGACCAAGTCATCTTTCCTTCATCCAGGCTGTCCTGTCAGAGCTGATGGAGGAACCTTTAGCTCCGTATTTGGCAGCATTAAGAACTGCAGCAGCTCAATCAAATCTCACACACTGAGTCTCCATTTGCAGGAGGGTGAGCTGAGGATGAGCAGACCGTGCCCAACTCCCCTATTTCAGCAAATCTTGGGAGAACATCTGCATTTGATGACAGCTGTGATGCATGGCACTGTAACAGCCAACGGACCATGTGATATTCGGTACACAGTGTTAGTCTGAACTCTGGATAGCACAGATCCATATCACAGGGATATCAAGTCCATCTATAATTTTCTATAGAAAATAGCCCATATGGAATTTTCATAATGCAAATTAAACCAGGACTCCCATTTACTAAACTGGATTAAAAAGCATTTCTACAAGCTCTGCTAATGGTCCTTAAGTACCTTTAATTACAGCCCGGACCGCATTGACTTCCCTGCTCCAGACGCTCCCAAGCCAGCTCTCCTCCCGCCGCACACAGCACACCCGCACCCGCTCCCGGCGAGTTGGCGACGCACCGGTTTGGTGCCGCGGCAACAGGCTGGGTCCCAGCTGATTTCTCCGAACCCCTTTTGGCCGGGCTCACCTCTGCCTCTGCAGACCCTTCGGGGCTGCGAGGGAGCAGGCGAGCGACCGGGAGAAGAGGAGCCGCGCCGGGAGGCCCAGCGACAACCCGCCGTGCTGCAGGCGGAACAAACCTCCCGTGGGAGCTTCCCGCGCCCTTTTCCCACCTTGCAGGCGAACAGCTGCTTCCTCCGCTTCAGGTAACGCTCTCAAGAATGAACAATGGTGCTGTTGTGGAGGACAGCTACTGCTACCAACCGCTGTAGACCACAAGTTAATATCGCAAATAATTCACGTTACCAAGTGCCCTGATATGGCGCTTAACAATAAGAATTACTCTACAGCAATAAAACATTGAAGTCCATCAAGATGCAAACAGCCAGGGAGGCATAAAATTGTTTCAACCAGCTGCCAAGAAAGGTTTGGTTTCTTTGATGTTGGGTTTTTTTTGTAGTTGTTTCTTTCAAAGTTACCAACTAACAAAGCAAAACGTTTACACAAAAGGGACTCATTCATGATGCATTAAAAGGGGGGAGGTAGGGGTTAATTTTCTCTGCCAGATCAATCCGTGCAGGTCCCTTTTAAAGCCGTGCAGGTCCCTTTTAAAGCCGTAAGTCTGTAGGTGAACGAAAATCCTCACCCTAAACGCCAGCACTGAGGGTTCAGCTTTTTTCAGTTTGGGGTATTTGCAGTTGCTGCTCTTGGTTTGGGTCTGAGAGCGCCGAGGCCGTTGAGCAGCACAGGGCTGGTGGCTTGGCTTTCCCAAGGCACACGGGGAGCTGGGAGGAGCATCGTGCACAGCCTTCATGTCCAGGAACACTGCTGCTCTGTGACGGAGCATGCACAACTCCCCTATTTGCACACAACCTTCCTGTTGAGAATATTTTAGAGATACTAAAAAAATAGAATAAAAACTCATTGTGGAAAGACCTGAGTGTAGAAGTGTCCTCATGTGAAATTTGGAAAGAGTGACCCAGACAAGTTAAAGCTATTGAAAAGCCCTGGTTTTGCCAGCAGAAAGATTATGAACTGAGACTGCTGAATGTTAGAAATGCAGAACGACAAGGTTCATCTATTTTTTCCAGACTAGAAAACCAATTTTAAACTGGATCTTGGAACACATGAAATTTTTGAAGATGCACGTTATGTGATAACACAAAGTAATGTGTCTACACCTCTTCCTAAAACCAGAAGCTGACTTCAGCCCTCCTGCACAAGGGAGGAGACGTCCCAGCTGAAGAAACAGACAACTTGGGCAAGGAGCGTCACCTCAAGTTACACTTTTCTTGTGCCTTGCTGTTCAGAGTCATGAGGATGATGAAGGACTTGAAAGGGAAATTCTCATTGTAACTGCTCAGCTGTGATAACCTGTGCCTGAGGAATGATCTGGCCTGGAGGGCAAGGAGGCCCAACCACAAGAAGGGGTTAACCTGGCTGGAAGCAGGGATGCCAGGTACAGAAAGGCTCCTTGCAAAGGAGTGGAGTTTCCCTGGGCCAGGAGATAACCGCTTCAGCATCCTGCTGTAGCCATCCTGGTGGCTCAGGGGCCACCTCTGGGCAGCAGAGCTGGGCTGGGGGATGGACCCGGGGCCGGGCTGAGCTGCCCCACGCTGACACTGCAGGACTAGTGCAAGTGGATATAAGGAACCTGCTTGGGACACATCTTTGCAGACTCCATGTAGAAGCACTCCCTGCAGTAGGACTCTGCCCGGTGCGTTGCTCATTAGCTCCCCTTTTATATTGAAGCACGAACACGTGTGTAATTCACCTCAAGGGGTACCATCAAAATTCCCCAACAGGTTGACCCGGTTATGTGGAAAAGACAACTCTTGCCCTGCCTTGCCAGGCTTTTACATCAAGGGATCTGCTCCATAAGGAGATGGGGAGGAAAGGCAAGGGGTCAAGGATGGACTCTGGTCAGCTGGAGCTTTTCTGGATCTTTCCTCTGCATTTTACTGCTTCATTACGGAGTCATTCAACTGAGTTGTACCTTGCACTGCTGTTCAGAGCACAGGCATTAAAATCACAAAATCTGACATAGGCCTTCCTTGATGAAGCTGTTGGCATTACAAAACTGGGGGATTTCTTCTCCTTAATACAAATCAAAATTTATTGACTACAGATTCCCTCACGTAAGAGGATCAAATTCCCACCCCTGAGCAGCACCAGGGGCATTTCTCACCAGGCTACATCTCTCCTGCTACCCAGTATTCATCAGAGCACCCCAGCTACTCTAGCACCAGTTATTAGCTCTGAGCAGCGGGCACAGGTGGCTCCCAACTCCCCCTTGCCTATCAACCACTGACCTCAAAACCCCACATACCTCCAGGAATAAACCGACTCAAGACAAGCACCTTCCTTAGGTGTCTTTACTCGGACCATAGCCGCGATGCCTGTGCTACCTGTATCAGGGACCACACAGCACAGCATCCTGCCATCCAAAGCTGAAAATCCAAGTGTTTTCTGCCCTCAGTAAAACCTGAGATGCCATGCTCTTAGCTATCACACATCCCTTAATCACTGTATTCATATGCTAAATGCACAGCCAGTCACTCAGCAACGTTTACTCAATTGTGAATGCCTGTTCAAGTGATGCAGCAGGACATCTCTGTTTGCACACATGGTGGGTTGACCCTGGCTGGACGCCCAGAGCCCAAAGCTGCTCTGTCACTGCCCTCCTCAGCTGGACAGAGGAGAGAAAATACAACAAAAGGCTCGTGGTTTGAGATAAAGGCAGGGAGACCACTCAGCAATTACTGTCACAGGCAAAACAGTCTCAACTCAGGGAAATTAGCTTAATTTATTACCAATCAAATCAGAATAGGGTAACGAGAAATAAAATCTTAACACACCTTCCCCCCATACCTCCCTTCTTCCCAGGCTTAACTTTAGTCCCGATTTCTCTGCCTCTGTGGTCAGTTCTTCACACGTTTCTGGCACTCCTTCCTCCTCAGGGAGAGGACTCCTCAGTCTCCCTGCTCCAGCGTGGGTCCCTCCCACAAGAGACAGTCCTCCACTAACTTCTCCAACACGAGTCCTTCCCAAGGGCTGCAGTTCTTCAAACTGCTCCAGCGTGGGTCCCATCCACGGGGTCACCAGTCCTGCCACCAGACCTGCTCCAGCCTGGGCTCCTCTCTCCATGAGGCCACAGGTTCCGCCAGGAGTCTGCTCCAGCTCGGGCTTCCCACAGGGTCACAGCCCCTTTTGGGCATCCACCTGCTCCACCGTGGTCCTCCACGGGCTGCAGGGGCACAGCCTGCCTCACCGTGGGCTTCCCCACGGGCTGCGGGGGAATCTCTGCTCCGGCGCCTGGAGCACCTCCTGCCCCTCCTTCTGCACTGACCTGGGGGTCTGCAGGGCTGTTGCTCTCACATGTTCTCACTCCTCTCTCCAGCTGCTGTTGCACAGTTTCGGTTTTTCCCCTTCTTAACCACGTTACCCCAGAGGCACCACCACCATCGCTGATGGGCTCTGCCTTGGCCAGCAGCAGGTCCATCCTGGGGCCATCTGGCATTGGCTGTATTGGACATGGGGGAAGCTTCTAGCAGCTTCTCACAGAAGCCACCCCCATAGCCCCCCTGCTACCAAAACCTCGCCACGCACACCCAATACAGCGCATAATCCTCCCGCCTTTGGAGCGCAGCCCTAGTGAGCAGATCCCCACTAAGCCCTCGACAGACCATCCGCTCGGTCGGGCGCATCTGCTCAGCAGCCTTACCCCGGTCCCTGCCCTGCTCCAGGGGCACGGTCAGCGGTGTGAGAGAGAAAAGACTCTTCTCTGGTGTTCACTGCAGCGTATTTAATGCTCTACCACAAAAGCACTAGCAGGCTTCCCGGGGGAAGGGTGACTCGGGGTGCACCCTGACCTGCAGCCTTTGGGAGGGTGCTTCCAGCTGATGGGGAAGGCAGGGTCGCGCACGCTCTGCCAGACACAGCTCTGGTCTCTCCAGGAGGCAAATGCCCAGTCAGGGACGTGCCAAACCAGGCTAACGCTGGTGCAGCAAGTGCAGCTGATTCCAACTAGTGCTGCCAGCAGAGAAGAGGAATTGGCACCTCGGGGGAAGGTTGGCACGAGGCAGGTTACTGGAGATTGCATCCTCTGAAGGATGAACCGAGCTAATGAAGGAAGTGTGCAAGTATTTCACTCAGAAGATTTATGTGGCTTTGTGAACTAGGCAACCTATAAAGAGCAAAGTACTCTGTGGTAATTCATTCTATTCTTATTACAGCTCTAATGAAGCTGCATCTCTCTCGCAGTGGCAAGAAGGAACCTCTCCAGCCTAAGAGCTGTGTTAAATCAGCATGAGCTTGATGTCCAATTTTTCACATCTTGAAAGCTATTTCCATACAAGTTTAGTAATAAAAATAACACCTTTTGAATCATATGCAATAAAGACAGTTTTCAGTGGATACATATTCCCCTGTTTCAAATTCAAACTTGGAGCAAGCTCAGAGCAGAAAGGTGCAAGGACCCGTGCCCTCTGGAAGCACAGAGTGAGCAGTAATTAAATTCAGCTCTGAAAAGATTAAGAGTGCCTGACAATTGCACATCTTCCATACGGATTTCAAAGCACCGGTTTATTTAAATAACAGCCTGAAGAACTTAAAATCAGAAAAAGCAGAAGATCCCAGAAGCATCTCTTTAAAGGGGAACGTTTGCCCAGGGCAGGTGAGAGAGGGGGTCCTGCTGAAGTGCCCAACAGCAAAAGCTCACCGGTGATGCAGGAGAAACCCTGGCATTAGGAGCATGAGGCTGGGCTCCACCCCAGCAGCCCCACACCACCAGCCAGGCACCCTGGCAGGTTGCTTCACGCCAGTGGGCAGCAAAGTCGTGCCCAGAGACCTTCCCGAGCTGCTGCTGTGGTGCCTGCTGCTCCTCCTGAACGTGTTCTGGAGCTGGGGGGAGGCGAGGGCCGGATTTAGCAGAGTTGCCCAGCTGCAGGCACTGCTCTCAGACCCTCCAACTACAGAAAAACCGTACCCCAGCCCCTGCTGATCTGCAAAGTCCACTAAAGAGCAGGAGGGCGTTTGTTCACAGGCTGCCTAAGCAGCACGAGGGACAGGTCTGGCCAGGCTTGCTGAGCAGTACTGCTTGCAGGGGGCAGGCAGTCCCTCCGGATGACAGATATCATGACTGGTCTGGAGACACCTGCCGTGAGCAGCAAAGCCGAGCCTTCAGGGACAGGGCTGCTGGGACCCCCCGAAAGCACCCAGCCATCAGCCAGCCCCCAGCAGAGGGACAGCTCAGGGGCTGCCTGCAGCTGCTCATGGTGCAAACATGCCCCGCAGAGTGGAGAGAAGCAGGGGACCGGCACCTTGTCTCACCTAGAGCCACATCAGCTGCTTTTACTCATCCTCGAGCACAGGGCTGTCCCATGCAGGCAGAGGTGACAGAGCAGGGACGGAACGCCCAGACTTTGGGGAGCACTGGGAAGGCATTCCCAGTGAGGGGAGGGACAGACAGCAGGCACGTAGCAGTGGGTCCCCACTGCCCTGCAAAAGTTCAGCAGCATTTCTGAAGGATCAGCAAAATAATCCTAAAAATGGGCCCGACAAAGGTCAGATTTGTCAGGTATGAGATTTGCTCTCTACTTGTCCGATATGTTTGATACTTCACTCAGTTTAATATCACAGGAGACAGACACCTCGCTTCCGCTCTGTTCACAGTTTCCTCCTTACCAGGCTATACAAACACCTATTTTTTCACCAGAGTCACGCACTTGCTAAGAGAAGCAATTTTCAGTTCTACTTTTCACCCAGTATATCTTAATTGCAAAAGAAAACAGCCTCTTGCAGCTTGTTTTACTCATACCACCTATTAATTTGTTCTTGAAAGCTAACCTCCTAATGAGTTACACCTCCCTAGTATCAGAGCTATCATTTCGGTATGGAGATTAGATCATTTATGTTTCCACGTGAAGCTACTAGGGCACAAGGGTCCTTTCCACACCCATTTACACACTTGCACATCTGATTCTGTTCCAGATGAGAGCAGTGTCACCGAAATTGGGACTAAAGCTCCTAACCCCGAGGCAGTATCACAAGGCAGGCGTTCTTTTGTCATGGTGCCGGGTGCACGGGGATCGCTCCACCCAACGTGCATCCCATCCATGGCATCCACCAAACCTTATATACCCCTGTGACATACACAGGCATTAGATTTCCAGGAAAGTTTAACCATATTCATCCTATTTCCTGGAACTAATTAGTTGCATAGCTATTACACATGCAGCCTGGGTCTCTGAGCGGCTTCTGTGGGGTCTTTGGTGGTCTCTGGTGGCCATTGAAGAGGTGTATTTTGGTGTCCTTCCCATGAAATCCAAGTCCCTCTTCCATGTATGGGTTTATCTTGTCTCATTGCCCTGTTTGCAGGTTCCTCAGTCTCCGTATCCCAGTGGTTTATCTGCGTTCCCCCAGGATGTGCCAGTCCCGGTGGCAAAGTGTCCTGGGTTGTGCTCCCGCCCAAGGCTCCTCACAACAGCAGCACCCAGCAGTGTCTGAGCCGGGGCAGGTTTGTCAGGGTGTCCTGGTGTCAGACCCCCTTCTGCTCTGCACCAGTGACACACATGAATGTAAGTGAAAGCCGGGGCTCTTTGAAGATCATCTGAAGACAGACATCTACATCCCCTTCCCTACATATCCCAGCATCACCAGATGGCCTTGGTGACTGGTCAGAGAGCTCAGATCGTGGATCTAACAGTTCCTTATTTATGGTCCTTGCAGGACCATACTGATCAAACCAGTTTTAGAGAAAAGCAGAGAAAAAGCCGTTGACAGAAACAGGGAAATTTATCCATGGTCGGAGCACCACGGGCCCAGAGCTACACGCCCCTTCCACACAGCAGAGCAGTCTCTCCTTGTTAGGGTTGAATAACCAGAAATCGGAGCAGACAGAAAACAGGCTGCAAAGGTGTCAGACCGCTCAGATGAGGGAGGTGCAATTCTGGCAAAACATGAGGATTAGCAGTGGAGATAGAAATAAGAAGTTAACCGCTTCTTCCAGCCTCACGTTGGCTGGTCTTGGGGAAGGGAGGAAAGAAAGGGAACTCACAGGCTTTAGAGATACAGAAGCCAGACCTCCTGTCAGCTCTGCTCCTTCCTTAAATACAAGGGTGCCCTTAGCCTGCTGTGTCAAAGGCGCGACGGTACCAAGTCACTGAGCGATGCTGGACTGGGTTGAGCTGAAGGGCAGGAGCTGCCCGGAGTCTTTCCCCAGAGCTCACCGATGTGCAGGGTCGCAGGCAGAGCCGAGATGGGAATTTCAGCAAAGTTGCTGCAGTGCCGTCACTGTAACTCCACCAAACTGAGCTTCACATCCTTTCCCTCCCAGTACTTCACAAAGGAAAGTATCAGATTAAATGACTGTTTTCTAGCTTAAAAAAAAAAAGCACTAACACCAAGGAGCAGGTCTCCTCACAGCAGTGACATGGCAATCAGTGCTGGATAACCACCCCATGGAAGCAGGGTCCTCAGGACAGTTTCGCCGCTCACAGGCAGTGCTGTACACAGCCACTTTTTCCCTCCAGTTAAAGAGAGGACAGAGCTACTCGCAGCTTCATAGCTGGCAGAGCAGGGCGCTCTGCTGACAGCTGGGACACCAGCCAGCGCGGCCATGGAGTGCACAGACTGGATTTTATTTAATTATTTTTTAAAAAAAAACCCTTCCAAAAGAAATTTAACATCAGGGAGTGCTGACTAGAAACATTTAACATGTCTCGCACCGGGAAGGGCACAACGAACTTCAGTTTGGTTTCCTTTTCCTAAGGCAAGTTTCCCCAGTCCCTTTCCTCCCACACTGCCTGTGCCCTAAGAGGTGGTTCAAGGTTAAGAGGTTTGACTCCTTTTAATTTGTATCGAAATGAGGTGAAAATGCAAACAGAAGTGTGTTGTTCTCACCCTGACAGCAAGAAGGCCAGTCACTCCGTACAAAGCTGATGGAGAAATTTTAACAAGGGAAATACCCGCTTCGGGTGATGCTCACAGTGCCCCCCCTTCCCCTGAGTGGGTTACAAGCAGTGGCAGAGGCACACAGGTGCCAGGGCGGTTCATCTCTTGGTGAAAAGGGAAGTCAGACTGGCACTTAAGAGACACCAAAGCAAAGACAAAACCAGATCTGCCTCGTTCACAGCAATGTGTCCTCACCAGAGGATGCCGTCAGCTGTAACAGCAGGTCTGCAAAGGCTCCTTCACATGGGTGAAAACCCAGCAGACAGCAAGATGACCATGCTCTGACAGCACTGAAAAGAATATTTCAACAGTTTTTAAGAGCTTGACACGACACAGAGGCACCAGACCTACAGACCTCGTCTGGAAAACCCACAGGGCTGAGATGCACCCGCCAAACTGCTGAGTGCAGGCTCTGGTGAAGGACAGCTCTGCACCCACTGCCTTCCCGAGGGCTGCTGGCCCCGACGGGCCATGTGCAGGGACATTGCTGTCACCACCTCACCCGTCAGTGGGCCGTGGAGCTGGTTTTTGCAGGTAGAGGTGCCAGGACATAAGTCTTTTTCCTAGACCTCTTAATACCTTGTCTACAGCCACCCTGCCGCCCTTCCCCATCCTCATTTTTCGGTTTTTAATTTTTTTTTTTAAATGGCAACTTTTTCCCCAGCCATCATCTCCTTAACTTTTCCCCGAGCCACAGAGAGTGTCTTGGAAAGGCTTTGTTTTCTCACCAAGTTTCAGCACATGGTTTAGTCAGGCTCCCAACAGAACTTTGGAAGCAGCTCCAGCCTGCTCACAGGCACCTCGATTTTTGGGTTGCTCAAAAAAACCCCACCAAGACACATTGCCAGAGGTGTTCTTCAGACCCCCTCCCTCAAATTGTTCTGGATGAGTTTGCCTTACACCCTCCTCTCCTGCTGCATTCCTGCATATTCTTGGCCTCACTGGGTACGCCTGGACAGCACCGCTGTCTCACCTTGGGAAGGGCCATGGGGGTACACCCCTGGCAGCACACTTCTTTTACCAGTCTGAGATATCACCCACAAAAATTCCATCACTCTTACCTGTTCCTACAGTATTTTTATGGTTTTACACCTCATGGTATCTCTAACATACAGTACCCATTCCTATTCATTTTCTTTTTTTTTTTTTTTACACTGGCAGCCTGGCAATGCACCCACACACCCTAACCACAGGTTAAAACTGTTATTTTGGGTTTTCTCTCAAAAACATACAAGAAAAAAAATGTTACTAGTTTGTTTAAAGACAAAATAGTCTTGTATCATCTGAAATAGGTGTAATTTTTTTCTTTCGATGGTATTTAAGCCTTCTTAAGTCCCAAAATCTAACTTCAAAATGGAGATTTTTCACCAAATCACATCAGCAGCACTGAGTAAACACACCACGCTGAGTCAACGCACCAACTTGCTCCGCATCCCTTGTAACCTCACTAAAAAGCCCATCAACATCAGCCCGATAAAGATTACGCCATTACAAACAGAAGCAGCACCTCGCAAAGGCAGCGCTGCCCCCGGGGAACGAAACCCCCTCTCCAGAGGGAGCAGGAGCGGGCGCTGCCTCTTCTCTCACGGGAAGAGGAGAGAAGCCACCAGCGGGAACGATGGCAGGAGGCAGAGGCAGGGGATTAAGAAAACAGTAAAAAAAGAACAACAAGAACGACAAAGTTTTCCTCCTGGGGAGCAAGCTGCAGTCCGGGATCTCCGCGCTCCAGCTGTGCAGCCATTCCCAGCCTGGGAGCAGGATTCCCACAGCCGCACCGGCACCGTCCGGGTCCAGCACCGGCACCGTCCGGGTCCAGCACCGGCACCGTCCGGGTCCAGCACCGGCACCGTCCGTCGCACAGCGGGTGCCGCGGCTGAACTCAGCAGAATCCAGAAATCACCGCCCAGTTTACACACGTTTGCAGCTGTTTTACATGCGAATGAGCGTGAATCACGGCCAAAAAGCCTCAAGGAGCCCGCAGGACCCCAAGATGGGCATCACTAACGTCCCTCCCTTCAGGCGACCCCCGAGGGGAGCACGGCAGAAACAAAGACCCCAAACCGCAGGCGGGGGACGGGCTGTGACAAAGGGCAGCGGCACCGTGCTGGGGTCCCAGGGCTGCAGGAGAAAGGGAACAAAGGGGCTTCTTGCCCCCCCGCAGCGAAGCCCAGCCCCCCACCCCCCCCCCCAGCTCAGCGCCCCGCGGTGAAGCACTGGGTTTCCAGGGGCGATGGGGAGAACAAACCATTGCACCCCCGGCAGGTTTAACCCTTGTCCTGTGCTTCGCTGCCTGGGGCGCTGCTGCCAAAAGAGCTTCGCCTTCGCGCTGCCTTCAACGGGGGCAAGCGCTGGGCTCCCCGGGGAGGTCGGGAGCGGCCCGCAGCCCCCGGCCCGCAGCCCCCGGCCCGCAGCCCAGAGCTGCTGAGCACAGGGTCCCCCCCCCCCCACCGCCGCAAGCATCGCTCCTGCGAGTCCCAGGCCAGGGCCCAAAGCCGGAGGGGACCCGCGCTCCAGCCCCAAAAGCCGAGCCGGGGGGAAGGAAGACACGACCCGGGCCCCAGCCCCAAAAGCCGGGCCGGGGGGAAGGAAGACACGACCCGGGCCCCAGCCCCAAAAGCCGGGCCGGGGGGGGGGGGGGGGGGGGGGGGAAGACACGACCCGGGCCCCAGCCCCAAAAGCCGGGCCGGGGGGGGACCCCTACCAGCCGCCTGGGCTTGCACATGTGCCTGTGTCGTCGTCGTCCCCCCCCCCTCCAGCCGAGTTCCCAAAGCCGTGCTGGAGCAGAGCAGAGCTGACCCGTCACGCCTCTGCCAGATCCCGCGGTCACCACCTAAACGAGCAGAAACGGGACCCCCCAACTTCCATCCACCCGCTGCTGAAACCCCCATCGGCACCGAGTCACTCACCTCCCAGCCAGGAGCCACCAGCACTTCCCCACCAAAGCTCTGCCCTGGAAAGACTGGGGGATGGGGGGGGCTTTTCCCCTGCCCCCTTTGAAGGGCCACCAGCCCTCCTGCAGGTGATAATTGTCAGCTTCCGTTAGGATTAGGCGGCGCCTAATTAAAACCCGCTAATTCTGCTGGACTGACTTTGGTCAATCACACTAAAATTATTGCAATCACAAATTTATTTAATCTGGAATTAAGAGGTGGAATTGGCATTTTCAATCATTTGCGGAACTCCCTGCCAAGCTCACTGATTTATCCACAGCACCTGCACCGCGTGTGCCCAATTTGCAGGTTTACGTGCCTCGGCTGCGTTGACCGACACGCCTGGGTCCGTCTCACAGGGGCCGAGCAAGATGCTTCTGTCGAAGGGACACCCCCCTGCCAGCAGACGGCCCTGGTTGTGTTGCTATCCCTGTCCAACCTTGTGTTTCATTGAAAACAAAAACCAGCGCCCAGCAAACAACTCCCAGTTCCTCTTCTAGGCGTGCAAAGCCCCAGTGCTCTGACTGACGTGAAGGCACCAGAGCTCTCCGGGCGGGCAGATGGCAGCGTCCGCACGGTGCCACTTAGCTGTGTCAAGCGCCCGCCTGCCTTGGGCCTCCAGTGTTCTTCCTCACAGCAGTACGGAGAGACAATATTTCAGCTGATTTCACGCAGACCGAAGGAACTGCCTGTAGGGACAGGAGGGGTGGTGGAAGGGAAGCCAAGGATTATTTTGCTGGTCGGGGTTGGTGATGAACGCTGCTGACCCTGGAGCTGAAACCACCCCTGACCCACAGGCTCTCGCTCCCAAGAGCATCTTCTGGCAGTGTTTGCAACTTGTGCATAAGCACTTCTCTAAATGTCGGGCTCTTCAGTAACTTCTTTTTAAGAGGGAATTAGAAAGATTAATTTAGGAACAAAGGGCCATGTTTTAATTGCCATTAGATACTTCAAGGCTTTTTTCATGGGGACTATTACTAAAGTGCCCCAAGGAAATGAAGACACCAACCCATCAGATCCAAGACAAGAATTAATGACCCCATAAAATACTCCCTGGTGTACCTTAAAGCTAAACTGGCAATATTTATAAATTAAAAATTAACATTTCCAAGCCTCCTACTGGCAGCAGCTGCATTGCTGAAGAAATTAGTGACAGCGTTGAAACAACAGACCAAACCGAACTAAAAACAAACGAGAGAACAACAGAGTTGCAGACCTCACGAGGTATTTTCTTCTTTATCAACTCCAGTTCCTGGTAAATGACGGATGTAAGTTGGTATTAGCAGGCTGGCAGCAAACTTGTTATTTCTGAACTTGTTCTCCAGATACAGTACCATCTAGTGCTGATACTGATGTTGTGTTGACAATCCTTTGACCTTGCAAAATTTCACAGAAGAAAAATGCACAGGCCATGGACTGAACTGCAATTTTTTTTTTAATGCCAGGCCGGTGAAGATTGAAGGAGCAGTTCCCAACCGTGTATCAATCAGTATTTTTCACTGCCTTCAAAACTGAGAAAAAGTGTTTGATAAATGACAGTATTTTTAAATTCACCCAATCAAAATGCGCTTTAGCCTAAAACTCTAATGTCAAACCCTCACATTTATACACGCTGTTTTGACAAGGAAAATCATATGTTTTGCAGAATTTGCTTCACCAAAATGAGCTTCGCCGAAGTCAGTAGAGTGAGAACTCAAGAGCCAAGGCTCGCCCAGGAGAAGGGCTGGCCAGGGAACTATTTCATGGCGAATGTTGATGCCGTAACTGCTGATCTGTATAACAGCCGTGGGAACTCCGGAGTGGTTGAAGGGAGAAGGGGCCGCTTGGTGGGCGCCTTCCCCCAGGGCCAGGCTGCTGGGAGGCGGCCCGTGGGAGGGGGGACCCGGGGGCCGCAGCGCTGTCTTCCTCATTTTGGCCAAAAGTGTCGGAACGGTTTTTGGGTTCGAAGTTTGATGCTGTGCGGAAAATCCTGGCACCAGCGCTCAGTGTTCACAAAGGAGACAGAGGAGTCCTGCAAAAATAAACTATTCGAATAAAGGGAGAGTCCACTGGGCACATCCCGTGGGGTCTCTCCAAGTTGCTGGGGTCGCAGCCCCCTTTTTATCCTAATTTCCCGGCCGCAGAGGACCCTCTCCCATTCCCCCTGGGCTGAGGTACCAGGAAGGCACAGACTTCCCCACCCGCCTACTACACAGACTACATTTTTACCCCTTAACATGCACCCCCCTTTGCATCATGCACCGTATGTTTCGTTATCGTGTCTTTATGCATCTCCTGGGCGGAGAAGTTAATATTAATAAGCCCATTAAGCCTGCACACTCTTTCCTAAATTTCAAAAGTTCAGACTGCCCTTGACTTCCCCCCCCAGCCCCTTCCCCCCCCACCCCGCCCCTCTGGTGATTTCTCCTGATTGTCTCTTGCAAGTTGTCTTATCTAACAGAGCTTTGTCGTCTGGTGAGTTCTCCCGATTGTCTCTCATTGCTGAGCTATCTGGCACCTTTTGTTTCACGAGGCCTGCTGAATAGTGTCGTATCTCTGTCAAGATCTCCTTGTCTTAGTCTCATTACTTACTAAACACACGGCTCCTCTGGATAAACAGTGCCCTGTACTTGCAAAAGCACTCTCCTCCTTATCTATTCACTGTTTAGGTCTGTGGCACCTTGCACCAGCCTGGCTAAATGGTGCTGTGTTTTTGTAAGGACACTCTCATAACGCCATCAATGCGCTGCACGCAGCAGGGTGTGCGCTGCAACGGGGTTTTAATCCACACCCAGACTCACCCTAGACTCTGCGGGACCCCGATTGCAGCGACTCCTGCACCACGGTGGGCGACACAAGGGTGCAACCCACCCGCCACCCTGGGCAGGTGCCGCAGCTGCTGGTGGCGGAGAAGGTGCTCACCACGGTGTGCCAGGACACCAGCCCTGGTGTGCCGCCTTGGGAATCCTCCCCCTCCAGGAAGAGCAGGGCCAGAGGATGCTAAACAAACACCTCCTTTGGCACTTTCCAGACGGGTTACTCCTGCCTTTTGGTCTTCATTTCTCATGCAAAGTTAAACATTTTTTCAAAGAACTCACGTATTTTGCTGGCCACAGTCACGTTATCCACAACCCCAAGTGTTGTCCAGCTGTTGCTATCAGGCAGAGCTGTTGGCTTCTCCTGGGAAAAGCCCACTCTTCACTTCTCCTTGGGGGTCAGCAGGTTGTGCAAAAAGGGCTACCCCTTACGGCAAAGCGGCACCAGCGTTACGTGGCAGCGGCTGCAGGCTGGCGCTTCGTGGGCACAGTTAATGGCCACGCTATGGACGTTGGCGTAGCGACAAACCTGTCCCAGAGCCTAAGCTCCACTGTCATACAAATCCCTGTCACAAAGTGACAGTGACACAAGTGAGGGTCTTCCACACAAGTGAATCTCAAAAAAAATCCCAACCTCCCCAAAAAACCCAGAAGAAATGAGTGTCCTGCTCAATACAAGATAATTGAACAGAGGTAACATGAGTTAAATTTGCAAGGTATTTGGCTTAAAATGTACAATATTCACATCAAAAAACCAAGAATTGTCTGGGGAAAAACCATGCTGGACTAACACCTGAGTAGCTGGAAAAGCAAACATCAGTGAGACCTTGGAGACCTTATCCCAGGCGTGCTCGTCACAGGGCTCCGTGACGTCTAGTGCTGGAGATGCTGCTCCGATATCTTCATCAACCATCTGGGAGGAAAGAACACTTCACACGACAGAAGCATGTGTAGCGTGGGTATTAATGGCCACAGGAAAAACATGTGAAACACTTTGGGAAAGGTGAGCCCATTCACACAGCACCCTGCCAGGGCAGCCTGACCCAGCCTGATGCACCCTGCAAGAGGCATACAAGCCAGGGGAGAGGTTGCCCCGTGGGAAGGAGTATAAACTGCATCAGAAATGACTGTAATTCAGCCCATTCAAAAAAAGGAAATGTATCTTTGTTAAGTTTCGCATTTTTCATTTTTGTTCTTCGCCCTGCGTTAAAAACATGGGTTTTCTTGCTTTTTCGGGGCTTTCTCTGTTTTGATGCCTCTCTCATTCCGCCATTGTTTTAGAAACCATTGTTGAAAGGAAAGTGTATTTCTTAGTCCCACTGTAGCCACACAGCCAGTAAACAAATCACGCAGCCAAATTGTGAGACATGTCTAAGGAAGGCTCATCTGCAGGCGAGCTGCACAGCAGCCCCTGCCCCCCAAAACGAGCCATTTGCTTCGTGGCTCACTGAGGCGTGAGGGGGAACAGCCCCTTTGGTTCCCGCCCGAGCTGACGTGCCGGTGGATGCAGACTACTGTCAGTTTATACCGCAGCACCGTCTGCATGTCCCCTTTCTGGTATAAACCATACCTTCAGCACCGAGCTTGGGCTGCAGGTACCAAACCCCCACCACGGTCGCTGTGTACGCCAACCAGCCATCCTGCAGGACCTCCTGTTTCCCAGCCGGGTTTTGGCAGGGGGGAAGGACCAGCCCCACGAGGAGATGCTGCCTAAAGTCCAGTTTGTTCTATTCAGTGTTTCCTCTCTCTGGGAAAGCTGCTGTTTCGTGCTTGAGATCTGGCAGCATTCCCCAAGCAGAGGTGGGACCTCTGGAGAGGAGAGAGAAAGAGGCAAAGGAGACCTTGGTACCAAGGTACATCATTACATGGCCCCTTGATTTATCTCTCTGTCAAGGAGAGTCAGTCAGCAATAATTTGACAGGGCCACCACACACGTCTCCACGACTGCAGCACCTCCGGGCACACATTGAATTTTCTTCTGTAACTAAAGCAAGGGACAAAGCTCGGGAAAAAATAGAAAAATTGATCTCTAGTCATAACTCTCCCCCGCTTTAAAAATGATGATGGCAATCAAAAGAATACGTGTAAAGCTTAAGAACGGTAATTTCCCTTGAATATCTTAAAAGGGTTTTGCAGATTTCCCTGGCCGGGAGCGGGAGCGGGGTTCCCAGCTGCCCGCACGTGGTGGGCAGCGATGGCTTCGTGTTGTGAAGTAAGAGAGAGGGCAGGCAGGCTGGCTAAATCACCGACGGCAGGGGGGAGACAGCTAGGGAGATCGATGGCTACGGGGGATTTACGTGGTAACAGGCGATAACCCACAAGATCCGAACCCGTTAGAAAAGATAACTGTTAATTTACTTACTTAAGAACAGGAATGTTTGTTTACGCCATGTTTCCACCAAAACCTCGCATTTTTTTCAAAAGCAAGTCTGCCAAGTTACACAGCAAAATGTCCAACTCATCAGAAAATCAGGCCACCCTTGTTCTCCCCTTCTCCTCCCTCCCACACCAGCTTCTCACGCCTTACAGGTGACTTGGAGGTTTCTGTGGGGCAGTCAGCTCTCTCATCCCCACGGCTTGAGTCACCCAGTGTCCAAGGTTCCTCCAGGGACCCGGCTGGAGCCACCTGGACCCCAGCCCCAGGACCTGCCGTGCATTTCCACCCAGCCCGGGGAGTGGGCCAAGGGCTCGGGGCAGACCCAAGAGGGATTTTAATCTCCAGCTTTGGCTGTTGGAACAGCTGAGACGCTCGGGTTGGACATCACGGGTTAGGCATCCGATCTGCTTGGGACCTTGAGCTTCTCAGCGGGTCACGCAGCGAGCTGTGGGCGAGCGGGAGGTGCTGAGCACAGCCCGTATCTAACAGGCGGTCTGTGAACTGGTGGTATGTCTGGGACATCACTAGATCCACTGGGAGAGCAAGGGCTCGGAGCTGAACCTGTCCTCACTTGGTCAGGATGTTTTCCAGGGCTGTACGTGGGCATTCCCTGAACTGAAGGGGGCTTTTTTGGTATGTAAGTACTTTTTGTAGATATATACTCATGTATTTATATGAGAGTGTGTGTGTGTGTATATATATATATATATATATATATATATATATATCTGTGTATACTTTTTATTCATACTTATACATAAAAATATAGTTTTACTTATATAAATACATAAAATATATAGTTTTGTACACAAACCTGTGTATTTACATGCACAAACAGTAGTTACAGAGTGTGCTTACTCAACGGTGGGGGAAGCCATAGGGAACCTATTCAAAGCCACCCTACCCCTGTGCTGGGTTTATCGTCGGCATGTGCTCGGGTGCACAAAAGGGGTTTATGGCCCAGGCCTGGGGGCAGAGCAAGGCCTGGGAGGCAGCGAGGTGGCAGCCCCGTGCCGCCGCCCCGTGCCCATCGCCCTGTGCTCTTGGGGTACCTGGGCGAGGGCGTCACACCACGGGCAATAGGACGTAAATCAAGAACAATCCCATTTCTCTCCAAATGTTATGTTTTTTCCAAAACAAAGCTGCATGAAACCGCTTGTGAAAAAATAATGGCCTACAGGATATAAAAATAAAATTGAGTTTTCTGAGCCTTAGTCTGAAAACCAAGGCCTGTGAATTTTCCTCTCCAAGGGCTTGCGAAGGAAATCTGCCGTGTTATTTCACAGAGCAGGTAGTGCAGGATAAAAACTTGAAAAGCAACTTTCCCATGAAATTGCTTTAACTTTCCATGTCTGTTAAGCTTCCCAGTTGCTTAAACCTTTAAATCACTTGAAATATTCAGAATTCTGACGCTGGCAGTGTTGTGCAATTTGGCATGATTGCAAATCACTGGGTGACAGCCCAGAGAAGAGGATGCAGCAAGCAGCTATACCATTTATTAAACCTTTATACTGCAAGCACCGTGACACCATTTATTAAACCTTTATATTGCAAGCTCATTATTGCACAGCACACAAGTGAATTACAGTGGTGATGTATAAAAGGATTTTCATATTTCAGTGTCTTCCCCATTCTGTTTTGTCAGATTGCTCCATTATAAATTTTGCTAAAAGGACTTGCACGTTTGCCAGGGTACGTGTTTTATATCACCTACTTGCTGCTAAATTATTTATAGCAGTTAGGGAACAGCCACCGTACCATATGCTATTGGGATAAAAACAAACACGCACAAAAAGATGACTTGAAAACAAATTTTATGTAAAGAAAAATTATCTGACTGTAAAGAGGGGACTGAGGCTTCCTTTTGTTGCGTAGTCACCTCATGTAAGTGGCTTCTCATCCGCAGCTGATCGTGCACTGACCCGTGGAAACAGGTTACACGCAAAAGGGAAAAACCAGCTGAACGCAGACAACTGCGAACGTGTAAGTTGTCCAAGCCGAATGGTGTGAAATGATTCGGGCAAAAGAGAGGAAAAAATGAACAAACACAAATCCCCCGAAGGATGTGAGCCAAACTGCTAATTTAATGGTAATGTAATAACGCCCACAGACGGCTCCAGCCCGGGAGGCGCGTCTAGGCACGTTTTCACATGGACCAGGGGCTAAACCCAGTGTCGGGGCAGTGCAGGTGAACGACTCAGCTGCAGAAGCCTTCGCTCTTTCGGGGCCATCCATGTTTTCAGCCGATGCTCACGGCTGTGGGCTCCCTCTCCTGCAGACCAGAGAACAGCCCCAGCCCACGCCCGGGCTCTTGCAGCGGTGCTGCGGTAGCGCTCGGCGTTTACAGGGGATGTGGTTTATCCCCAAGCGGTGGTAAGAGATGCCCTGGACCCTCCATGCAATGTGGGGGTGGGCCGCAACCCCACCGCCCTCCCACCCTCGCCACCGCTGCCCCGCGTCCCCCAGACACGCGCTGAGCTCGTGGCCGTGGCGGCGGCCGAGCCCCGGTGCCAGCGCCCCAGGCAGCCGTCCCCCCGCGGCACCCCAGCGCGGTGGCTCCCCTCCACTGCGCTCGGTACCGCGTGCGGGCACGTTTCGCACCCTGCGGCCCTAAAGCCCACGGGACACAACGGAACGTCCCTTCCCTGAGGTCAAGGTGACACCGAACATCTCCAGAGCCTGCCGAAGCCACCGCCAAGTGACATGCCTCCAAATGACCTCGTCCCGCGTTAGGGGCCCCGAAGAAGCGTGCTCTACCGATACACGTTTCGGTGACCTGAAGCTGTGAAGGTCATAAGTAGGACAGAAAATTGCACACCCACTTAGCGGACTTAACAAGCCCGTTCTGCGGAGGAGGGTCGCAGCCGGTATTTTGTTATTCATGACCTTGAGGGGCTAATGTCTTTAGTGCTAATGAGATGTAACCTGCACATTTTACAGCCAAGAGTGTGTAATGGAGAGAGACTCTTTTCACCTCAGGAAGCTTTACTCTAATTTAATACATAACAACCAGAAAACTATCTTGGATTTCACACCTTTTTTTCAGTGCTGTCACCTTCTGTAACAGTGCAGCAACTGTAAATCTCATCTAGTATTTGAGGAACAGTTCTGCAAAGCTGCTCCTTAGCAAAAAGTGGACAGGGAAAACAAAACCATTGGACTCTATTCATTTTTTTAAATGTTAAGGATTCATTTTATATATTCAATAAAAAGCACAGTGTTCGGTTGTGTCCCATGGGCTTTAGGGCCGCAGGGCGCGAAACGTGCCCGTATGCAGTACTTCTAAAGAGGCCAAAAGACGCATATTCACGTATTTATGAGATTTGCAGTAAGTGCAAACCAAGAACAGATGCACACGAACACACAGTACCTAAACTGTTTCTTAAAAAGTCTAAATTTATAAACACAGGTTTTTGATCTGAAAATCCCATTTTAAAATATATTTTTTTAAGATGATCTATTTATTTAGCCATTTAACAAAAACAAAGTGTTGTGTTTGGCCGGCACTACCAAGAAATAAGTTGGATACAATACACAGTACAACACTCGTAGCTCGGATGTTTTGTCCCTTTGGTGCTTTGACTGCCAGTCTCACAAGATTTGTCCAAAAAGATAACGAACTCTCACCGTGCCACGAAAATCAGCAGCAAACCACATCACCTAGTTTACAAACGGCTTCCACAGTTCAAGGCTGAAAGCGTATCCTTTTTTTCTCTTGTGCGTAGGAGTGAGAACAGGTTTTTTTCGTCTTTTGAAGTTTAAATAATAAAAAAACTTGACACATTTGTTACTTCGATCAGGGGGTGGAAAAACACACGTGCAGGAGCTGCAATGCGCTGAACGTTGAGTGCATTGGCCTCGTAATCTCATAGCGAGGTGCACTTAGTGGGGTTTTTGTACCCCGAGCCCTGCAATCCACCCAGGCGGGCAGGAACGACAGCGGGGTCGGGAGCCGTCCCTGCTCGCGCCTCCCGGCTCGGGGCGGGGGGCTGTCGCCGCTCACCCCTCGCTGTGTTTGCCCTTCAGCCTCGTGAAAGGAGGAACTGCTCCTGGGAACGCGCCCAAGGCAAAGCCTTGCCTTCCAGCACGAAGTCGGCGTGGCGTTGCCAGCGGGGCTCTGCCCGTGCTCCCCCGCAGCGCAGCCACCCCGTGTCTTAAATCGCCGACTCAGCGAATCTCTGCGTCCACCACTGCAGCCTCACCCCCATGAGGGCAAAGGCAGGATGAAATAAATGATGTCAGTGGCTTGACACGGGTTGGTATGGGCTGTTAAAGAGAGGAAACTCCTTCCCGTGCGCTGTGCTTGGGGCTCTTGGTTCGGTCTGGCAGCTCAGGGGCAGGGGCTCCCCCTGCTCTGCCCTCCATGGGGCAGCAGCAGAGACCCGGGGAGCCCCGGCTCGCCACCGCCCTGCCCCACGCCCAGGAAATCCCACAAAACCAGCAGAAGAGCAGAAATCCTTCTGGCAGTGAGGTTGCACGGCTGTGCAATAAAAAAACCCCCACAAAACCCCGCTGGAAGCTGTTGAATTCCCCGTATTACAGAGGACATCCAGCGGGGCTGCCCATCGCCTTGTGTCCATCCAGGTCCGCCGGCTGGTGCAGAGACCAGACCTCTGGCGCAGGGGTCCCTGACACCGGTGTCTTGGTTTGAAAAGACAGGTGTCTGTGGAGGAAGGCAGGAGCCTCCCTTGAAATGGAGAGTGCAACCCCCTTCCCTCCAAACTATTATAATTTTGAAATTAACGGGCCTTCAGGCAAAGATATGGGGAATAGGAATAACAGTTCTTTACTAATATATATATATATATATATATATATAACACAAGGCAGGGAAAAACAAGCAACCCACTGGTTTACACTGACAGAGTCAGGAATACAACCTGACCCCCTGTTAGGGTGGCAGTAGCAGTCCGATAAGATGCTGGCTGCAGTCCTCCTGAAGCGATGGGTGTAGTGCTGTGGAAGCAGCAATCAGGTAAAAGGGTCTGGTCTTCCTCCGAAGGTCCAGTGGTCGGCAGGTAGCTCTTGTCCTCTGGAACTCCAGTGGGGGGAAAAGCTCCTCTGGGAATCCAGTGGAAGAAAGGCTGCTAGGGTGTTGGAGATCTCCGTTTTTATTTGGCATGGACTGCTTGGCTCCTTCCCCCCCCGCCTCCCCGGGCGGAGCATCTCACAATGGGATGGGGAGTCGTGAGGCAGTTCCTTGATGGGCCATGAACAGGAGATAGCCCAGGAGCGAGTTACCGATGGGTCAGGCGATAAGGCATTGTTGTGCCCAGTAACAGGAGATACTCCAGAGGGGGGAGGCAGGGAGCACCGCCCCGCCTGGTCTCAACAGCTCCTGAAGATGGTAATAGAATATATTTTTTTCTTTTGGCACATTTTACACTGTAACCCAGGACAACCGGGCACTCGGGGCACTCAGGCTCAGGAGGGACGTGTCAAGCGGTGTTGGACACCAAGGCTTGGGCAGACGCATCGCCTTCGTCACCTCTGCCGCGGCCCTTGCTGATGACCAAGAGCTTGTCAAAAGCCCTTCACATCACTTCATGGCTGCCCAGTAGCCACCGACAGGCCCCACATACCCCACACGTTAGATAAGCCTCAAAATGCTCATGAAAAAAGCTACTGTTCGAAATGTTGCCCAATGTGTATTTCAGGCACACAACGCAGTTCTCATCGCATACGCGTTTACTTAAAACCTTTGTTTCCACAGCACTGTTTTAACTGAGTTGTCATTATCTCTCCAGAAGAAGGAAGAGATGTGGACATCTGCTCCGCAATCAGCTGCTGCCTGCTGCATTTGTGCCACTGAGAGTTCGCTGAGCTGCCAGTTAAATCTCTTCCAGCTCCACTCAGATCTCTTCCCCCGCTCGCCTCCCCTCTCCTCGGGCAGCAGGGCTCTGTGGTCCCCATGGTGGCCACACTGAAAGCCCCCACTTTTTGCCACCTCGGTCTGGCAGAGCGGAGGAGGCAATTAGTAAGGGAACATCACCACTGTTTTGCCACTTCTTTCCAAATCTCATGCCTCTTCCCATTATGGAGCCTGATGATCTGTGAAGACTATAAACCATCCACCCAGCAACAGTGGTGGGCTTTTAAAGCCTGAGCTGCTGCCAAGTATTCCAGCTCCACAGCAAAATACCATTCCTCTCAGCTGCTCAGCTTCCAGCTGCCAAAAGCAATGGTTTGCATCTGTCAGTGCCATCTTGTTTCTCTAAATTCAAGTCCATCACCATTTGGAAGCATCACAGTCAACAATAAATGGTCTGTGGGAGGCTGCAGTCCAAAAAAACCACTCCAGTTAATCTTCATTTCAAGTTGTGGGTTGCAGATTTCTAACTACGCCCCCAGAAAAAGCTGTCCTTGAAGTGGAAGGGTCATGAAATGTGTGAGGAATGCCTGCAGTTCAAATCCTTACAGACGTGGTGTGTATTTTAATGAGGCACCCTTTACTCCGACCCTCATCAACTGATGGCATTGACTACAGCAGTAAGGAGTTTGGGGCATTGCCCATAGACACTGTCCTGCCAGCGCCTCCTCATCTGACAAGCCCCTCAGCCATCCTAAGTTTCCTTGCCCCTACCCAGACAAAGACCTGATTATGAGTGGTCTGCACTTAACTGAAAATGTTACAGTCATTTATGTTCATCTCCAAATTTTTCAATACAGATCTATAAACAAACCTCCTACGGAAATATTCAGTTATGCTCCTCTGTCTCTGAATTTGATGAAACGGTTACGTGTTTGCCCTGTTCCAAATCAGGCTCGATCATACGTCTCTGTTTAAAACTCAAGGACAGCATATCCATACAACCTGTTTGCTACTGCAGAGTTTTCTCAGACCATTTTCTTCTCTTTCCTGCTAGTTGAGATTTCTAGCGCTCCTTTGTACCTCCTCCAAGTGAAATTCCCATTATTTGGTCATTCTCTGCAGAACGAGCCTCCTCTGGGGGCTGTGCTCAGCCTGAAGTGTTGCTCTGCCCTCACACTAATGGCAAAACCAACAATTTGGTGGCTTTTCTGGAAAACTTGCTAAATACTGAAACCCACCTGCCCCAGGACAGAGCTGGGGACTGAAGGACTCTCAGCAGATCACTCCCCTCCAGGGAGATGAAGCAAAGCCTTGGGAAGCGTCACCTTGCCTAGAGCTGCCCTCAGCGCCGGGAATTGCAGAGAGATGCTCCGGGAGAGGGACAGAGATGGAGGGGTGACAAACTTTGGGCTTTGCGTCTGTCTGGACTGGCCCGCTGTAACGTTAAAATGTGGCTGCACTTTCACATATCTATTTTAAATTTGTAATAATTACAGAGTTACTGTGTGGAACCTGACAAGGCTTTCAGTCAGGTGATGCTCCATTTGGGTACGGACACACCAACCTGTTGATCCCAAATACTTTTTCTCATGTGACAGAAGCAGCTAAAGGGGAAACCTGAGTATCCTCCCTTTGGTCAGATCTGTCATCTCAGCTTGTGCAAAAACTTACGTTTGCATAGTAGATGCTAAGAAAATACCCCTGGCGGTTTTGCTACGTGAAGAGAAAGCCACGTTTGTTACTATAGGAAGGGCTACACTGGGTCAAAGCGCAGCTCCAACAGTCCGACAGGCCAAAAGGCGGATGGCCAGGTTATTGTGAACTTACAGGCTACTTCCGTGATGTAGTGAAAAATACACCTACGTTTTTGTTACTTTGGTTTTTGCCTAAGATTTCCAGGAGGAAGCATTAACTGAACTACAGGCCAGGTCACAGAACACTTGGGAGAACATGCAGCATGGCGGCTGCAAGTGTTTTATATAGGTAACACATTCACCACTGGGGATCTGAGCTCCTGAAGACTTCCTTTGTGGAATTAGACTTTGAAATTAGGCTTTAGAGTGCTTTCGTGTCTCCAGACGCAGGTGTGTCCTCATTTCAGACACAGCCATCAATGACAACGCTCCTGTTAACTTCAATGAGTTTTGAAGCAAACCCATACTGTAAACTAAAGCCATATTATATAGTTGGTAATATAAGGTTTTGGACAAGACGAGATGGTAGATCTGGTCAAAGATTTCAAATAAAGAGAAAAAAGAGATGGAAGAGAGATAAAGCACATGCCTGAAGTTTCAAGTGTTATAACAACCACATTTCAGAAAGAGCTGGAGAAATTTTAGGTGAAGGGAGCAGTAGAAGCACAGTAATTTATCTAAAATAGTTTCAAAAATTCAATGTCTACAAATGATTATGCATTATGAGCACAACTCTGTTAATGTCGTTCCTGGTTCACTTCTATTAAATCTAGAGAGGAGTGTAAAAAGGCATTTCTTTCTGCACAAAACTGCCCTACCGTCAGCCTGGGACAAAAGACTTCTGGTTGCTTGCTTATTTTTCCCATGGAATATAACATTCAAAAGATTTCATTGCAAATACGGGAGACAAAACCGTCGTCACCCACCGGCCGGGTGCTCAGAGCAGCGCTGCCACGCAGCATCCCTCACCCACGGGAGCAGCCTCCTCCTCCTCCTCCTCCTCCTCCTCCGTGGCGAAGGCAAAGCAGCACCCGCCTGCCCTTCGGCCTCTCCTTTGCTGTACATGCCACCCCACAGCACCCCTGCCCCCCACAGCATCCCACAGCACCCCTGCACCCATCCTCTGGCCGATGCACAAGGCAGGGGTGTGTGGTGACACCAAGGGCCCCCGCTGGTGTGTCCCCGTCCCCTGCCGAGGCCAGGGGATGCAGCGGCTCCCGAGCCTTGGCTCCTGGGCCAAGGTTTGGGCAAACCGGCCGGGGCCGCGGGCTGCCCGTTTGCGTTCGGTCATTTGGTGCTGATGGATTCGCGTCACTGCGGTGGCTGGCTGGGAAGTTATTAATGGCTGGAGGAAGACCAATTTTCTTCCGATTTCATTATGACACATCTGCAGTCTCGCATCTGACACACTAAATATTTATGAAGTGTGTCGTTTTTCAAACGCACAAAGTCCCCGTTCCCTCTGATCTGCAATGAAATTAAAAATCTGCAAATTCTGCCGCCGTGTTACCGCCAGCTGTTGCGATTTCGATTTGCACTAGCGGGTCTGAACCGAGCGCAACCGAGCTGCGCATTCCAGCGTCCTTCGCTGACGATGCAGGTGTCAGCACCCGCTGTGGCTGCGCTAACGCTAGCGATTAACCGGCGTTAAACCACGGGTGTGCCGGGGGCTGGTGGCACTGCTGGCACCGCCCTGGGGGGGGCCGGGAGGGACGTTCACCCCCCCAGGGCTGCAGAATTTGCACTCCCCCACCTGCTGTTGGGACAAAATTGGGCGCTTCCAAACCCCCTCGCTCTCTGAGGCTCCCCGCCGAGGCGGGGGGCTGGGGGCGGCTGGGTGAGGGCTCCGCGATGCAAACTCAATTAACAACAGGGTGTTATTAAGCAGCCGTTCTGCATATTCATCAATATTCAAACTTTTTTCCCGGAACTCATCAGTATGTACTAATGATCTTGCAACACGTGCAGTGAAATTATGGTAGGGGTCTCTCCTCCCTCTGATGGTTGTCTGTAGTCTTCCTCGTGTCATCCTTCCCTGATCGGTGCGCATGCTCAAGTGTCCTTTGAACACATTTTTCGTGACCCCCGATCTCGTGCTTTACTTGGGTGTTTTTCCAAGTTCCTGTTGTTTACATATGTTGATGTATCTGTATCTTCCAGACACCAAAGGTCACACAAACTGTTCTTCCTTGGCACAAACATGTGATTAAGTTCCCTATAGCTTATCTGGCCTCCATCAAACAATGTAAATTACAAACAGAGGGCATAAGGTCAAATGGTTCTTAAAGATTAAACTACATAGCTAAAACCAGCCAGACTTCACAGGAAAAATACAGGAAAATCTTAACCCTATCACTACTGTGCCTCTGGGGTCTGGAGATGGGCCTGAGATGGGCTGGCACCTCTTTTCTGATGGGCCCAGGGGCAGATTGATAATGGAGGTTCTCCTGCCCTTGTTTCCCTCGGCCTCCTTCGGGGATGCAGATACACTCATCACTTCACCTGCCTGCAGCTCATCCCTTCCCCAGGCACCGCAGAGCCCATCAGCGCTGCGCAGGGTGTCCCCACCTGAAACAAGCCTTTGCTTTACCCCCGCCAGCCCCAGGGCCCCAGAAGAGACCCCGCTTCCCTCCCCAGAGTTTTGGTACGGACCCGCAGCAGCAAATCCACGTGCGGTGATACCAAAGCTATCTGGTTTACAGAGGCTGCTCTGGCCTCTTGCTCTCCAAGCAGGAGACGTGCCCGCGGTGTCTCCGGCAGATGCCACCTCCCCGTCAGCCCCAGCGTGCCAGAAACCTCAGCTCACCTCTGCTCACCCGGACCTCTCAGAACTCCTTTCAAGTTGCATTAGTTTTCTTACTCCGAGGTGTCAGGTAAAGCAGCGGCATCTCGCCTTTATGAGGAGGGATGTTAACGGAGCCTCTTTCTTTCCAGTTTGTGCTGTTTGGTCCCAAACTCCTCCCTCGGGCCCTCTGTGTCACTGTCAGGCATTAGCACACCTGGTGACTAGTCCAGAGTGACCCTCACTAGCCAACTGACTGGTCAAACACAGCAGATATCTGCTGGGCTCTCACTGAGAAATTTCCCCTCAAAAAGTTCCTAGTTTGTATCTCTTTCCTTCTTCTTTTTAGCCGATCTGGCTCGACTATCAGAGAGGTGCACAACTGGAGAGTGCAGACACACATATGGCGTTTCCCTAGGAAACTTGCCTGCAAGATGGAAGCAACCTATGTGCCAGGCACTTTTCCAAGTGTTTGAGAACATGAGATTGCAATAAAAGCAAAGCCCAGTCATGTCAAATCTCCTCCCAGTAGCGCACAGGCCCTGGCATTTTCTCTGACTGCTCATGCCTGGATCCAGCCTGTGGCATGATGGAATCTTCTTCCTCGCCGTAGGTGACAGGCATTAGATTTTTGTGAGACAGTGTCGAAAAGTAATGAGACGCACACGAAAAGAGACAAGCCCAGGCTGTGTTGGGACTTCTTGGGATCTTCGATTGCTTTACTGCAGGGATGTAATTCTGGAGGTGACGGACGAGCACCCGTGCCAGAGCCTGGGGCCGGGCTCCTGACCTCGAGGGGACAGTCACGGCCCTCCCGGCATTTGGCCCCTTGACACACCCACCAGCTCTCCCGTCCTGCTGCCAACCTGACAGGCTCCATCCTGCCGCACCCTTCTGGAGAGGTGAACACCTTGTTCTCTCTCAATCTGGTTCAGACCAAGGGGTTGTTTATTTTGGTTCATTCGAAGCACGTACGACTCAATACGGTGTTCAAACGCACTTTATCAATTTTTTCCACATGGTTTATCGTTATTAAATGAAAAATCTATGCTATCACGACGTGGGATTACAACTCATCGATGTCTCACTGGTCTGAAGGTTTAAACTCACCAGGTGGGTGCTTCAGATGGTCACCCCACACAAGCAAGAGTGTGGCAGAGCCAGGGCAGGGGCTCGCCGCGGGATTTTCCGGGCTGTGGATGGACGCCCTTGCTGAGGGCTGGCCACTGCAACGTGGAGGAGCTCTTGCTCTCTCCCGCACCTCTGCCGGCCCGTCACGTTCCCCAGACTGAACTCCCACGATCGGCAGCGCCAGCCTGTCCCCTGCGCCCACGCAGCGCTGCCGCAGAGTCCCCGGGCTCTGCCGCGTCCCCTCGCATCCCCTCTGCCCGCCGCAGCCCCTTCTGGTTCGCTTCCACGTCACATCGCGCAGAGGCTGTCACAGCCTAAGTGCCCCACGGTGGTGGTTAAAGTTTACACATTTCCCTCTCACCATTTGAATGTCTGGGTGCCCTGAGGTATTTTCATTTCCATTCATTCCCGCTGTAATTTTCTTATTCCGGAGCATTTTTGTCAGGCTGCTGACAGCTACTTATTGCTAAAGGAGAGCACAACTTGCTAACAAGTTAGCTGGTGCGTTGCTCTGCATATACATTTTTTGCTATGGGTTTTCTCCACATGACACTTTAATTTACGGCTAATGGTTTTAACATCTGAAACTTGCCTGGAAGGATACCTTTACCGTGTCATGCCAAGCCTGTGAAATCACTGAGGTCATTAAGGCACCAAGTACAATGAGAAACTTTGTTTGTCTCTCTGGTCTCTCAGCCACTACCTTTTGTTTGTTCTGAATATGTAGGGAAAAAAATGCTATATGTTTAGAGCATATCAAATTCATAATGCGATAACCGTTCTCTTCAAAAACTTACAGATCTGACAAAATTTTACAAATACAAGTAATAGTCCTGATTACAATAAAAAATTGGGGGAAAGAGTTTGGGTAACTACCCCTGGGTTGCAACAGGTCGTAGTTCTACACCCAAATTTGGAAGGTCTATAGAAACTCTTCCTACCCCAGGGCTTCCCTTAGTGGAACATTTTATGTCTTTTAGGGGCTGAAAAGCCATAACAAGCCGACATGAACCTTTATGCCAATTGCGTGAACTTTTCTTACTATCCTTATTTAAAATGATATAATTATCTCCCAATTTGCTGCCTACTTATCTATTTGTGTTCTTTTCATTTATTATTCACATTATATCTCTTTCTCGCTTTTCTCTCTTCTTTTTCAGCTTACAATTGCTTCCACTGTATTCTCTGATTACGGGTGTATTTAATCTTTTTTTCTGTAACAAGCCAAGAAAAAAAAATCCCACTTTGCAGCCAAAGAAAAAGAAAAAGCCGTGCACCTAATTATCCTGGGCAGTGCTTTGTTCCTCCTGCCTGCGCTGAGCAGGGGGGTTCTGCGGCGAAGCTGCCTGGCTTTCGGCGTGCTGCTGACCTTCTGCTTCTCACGAGTGAGCTGACCTTTCTCCCCGCACCTTTTCTGTCCCTTGTTCTGATACGCCCGAGTTCCTCTCTTCTCCCCGCTCCTGCAGGGGCTTTGTTTTCCACGTGTGGTGAGCAGCCTTTGGAGAGGCAATGCCAGGTTTTGGGCCCTGTTGCAGTTAGATTTCTCCTGGTTTCGGCGGTGATTAGCCTGTCTGCCGTTCATGCTGTACGTGAGCTACTTCTTCTCATCTTCAATATTTTTACAGCTGTAGTACAGAGGAAAACAAATCAGCATCATCAAAACCTGAGCAGGATTTTGCTAGAGCAGGAGAAGAAAGGTCCATTACCCAGGGCTGGAAGAGTCCAGGATCAAAAGGGCGAGCGCACCCGTGTGTCGCTGTGTGTGCGTAGACACGCACGCCTGACACCCCCCCCCCCCCCCTCCAGAAGTGCTGCTCGCAGTGCCAGCAGTTCCTGCTGAAACGCTGCGGGGGTGTGCAGCGAGAGCTCAGACCGGTGCCGATGAGGAGGGGTGCCCTGGAGGGGGGAAGGCATCCACAGCCGGCACTGCCCGGTGCTTTGGCTGATGAGCAGAGGACTCCAAATTGCCCTCGAATGTTGGGCTCAATGTCAAGGCGATGGTTTCTTCCAACTCTTTCTTGCTGCTAGCAGCAGCCCAGGGTCATCCCGAAACCCAGGGATCCTCCAGGCACTTGGCCGTACATGTACCCTTGACTCACCTTCTCGTGAGGGCTGCTGTTAACTTGTCTTGAGCGCGATGAAACCCTCTAAAACCAACCCCGCAGGATTACTCTGTGTGTGCACAGCACAAACTTTTATCTGTTTATGCCTGTGCCAATATACACTGCATTTAAATATTTATAGGGTTTCAATACCATACATCTCTCTAATACTGTAGTGTTGGGGTGTTTCATCTTTATTCAGCCTCATAACAGGCACATTTGCTTGCAGGCAAAATTATCGTCACCATCACCATTTGAAGATATTACCCCCTCTTTACGGGTGGAAAAAAACACACACAGAGAAGTGAAATTATTTGCCCAGAGTCTCATAGCAAGTCAGGATCTGAAACCAAACCTCCTGAGTCTTGACCCAAGCTCCCACCTGCCTTTTCAAACCACTCTAAAGGACCATCTAACCAACATCTGCACTACAGGAATGAGGTAAGATGTAGAGATATCCTTGCCATCCATGACCTTACAAATGCAGCCATAGCCTTATGCCCCCTCCCAGCCTCTCTCCCAGCAGTGCGGACATGCAGACACACACATGTACACACACCGTGCTTCTCATTCGAAGTGGCAGAAAATTATCTTTAAATGCAGTATAAAATACTCTGATGGCATTTAATATTCTCATGCAAATGGACTGACTTAGCAACATGCTTTCTGCCACAGGCAGAACAACACCCAGCGGGTTTGGTACATCAGGAGAACCTGTCAGGTCAGGGAAGTGTCACCCGAATAGCGATCCATACCCATGGGGCAAGGGCACACGCTGGGAGCTGTGGGTGAGAGCCCCGGGAAGGGCCGAGGTGCAATATCTACCCGTGACGGTGCTGCCATCCGCGGGATCTGCTGGTGGAAGAGCCCACAGCAAAATACCCTGTGGTCCTCAGCTCTGCGAGGGACTTCTTAAAACAGGAATGTCCACGAACAGCCCTCTCATGCCTCAGGTACTTTCCCCTTTATGAAAAGCAGGAATGGGGAAGAACTGCAAATGAAGGTTCACGGAGAAACCGCCTGAGTTGTCTGGCACCCTCACGCATTACAAATGGGTTGTGTGAAATTATACATGAAGCACTGAATAATTTCTTGAAGAGAAAAAACCCCCGAAGTTTCCCTTTCCCACGTCATTATGCAGGCAGTAGCAGAGCTGTGACAGCCTGCAGGATGGGGCCAGGCAGAGTTTCGTAGAGCAGCTCAGGGATGGCAGCCAGGGGACAAACATTTCGGAAGGATTTCTGGACCGATAAAGACACGGACTGTGCAGAAGACGAAAACGAGCCAACAGGACTATGTGCCATGCCCTGTGGTGAGGAAGGCAAGGGGAAAGGGGGAGCGGCCGCGCGCTGAGGTGGCCCAGCCCTGCCAGTCCTTGTGCTCCCCAATGTCTGCCCCAGTAGAGGAGCTGCCTGCACCAAAAGCTCCGGGTGAAGCAGCTGGAGAGGGCTGGCCAAGCCATGCCGCGTGGGCCAGAGCATCTCTCTGTGCTTCCCAGCGTCTTCCTCACGCTCTGCAGCCTCCAGCAGCGCAGGGTTTTGCGGAGCGGCGCTGCTGTGGCTGCTGCTGCTCAGCAAAGGGAACAGCCAGCTCCCCCCAAGCAAGAAGTAGGGAGGAAGAAATTCTCCCTGCAAAGGGGATGCAGCTGCCAGAAACAGATGTCCTCAGAGAAGTAATGACAGAAGCAGCAGGACGAACCCTCAGGTCAGTGGCAGAGTTCTGTGAGAAACCAAGTTTGCCTGTTCCTGGGACCCAGCCGAGCCCCCTGGCAGGGAAAGACCATCCCCGACAGCAGGATCAGAGCCGGGCATTGCCACTCAGAAGGTGGCAGCTTCCTCGGGATGCTGCCTCTGCACATGCTGACACCCCAGCCCAACGCCTCTGCTTGCGGGGCCATGGGGACGTCCCAGCTCCCTGACTTCAGTGGCCCCAGCCCCAAGTAACGAGCCCAGTGCTGGCTGCCAGCACAATGAAAGTCGTTCAATAATTCAGAACCCGCCACTCTAATAAGCCTCCTGACATTTGCCTCTGCTTTGTACGCCGTATCCATTAATGGTAATTTAATCAAGGGCCTCATTCATAAATTAGATCAATAGTGGGAGTTTTTGTGGGAGGCCAGTTCAGTGGGATGCGCACGTTCCCACTGAGGAAGACTGAGCCATTCGCTGCAGCGTTGGCTTGACGGGAAAGAAGTATTGACCTGCCAGATCAAAAGCCTTCAGTGCTACAGGGTACACAATGTGCTGCTGCAGGCTCGAAACTTAAGCAAAGGGGCAGCTCAGGAGGGATTTACAGTAAATTTAACTCATTCACCTTTGCTTTGAATGAACCACCTTCCCTCTCGTTTATGACAAGGAATTTAATGGCGAGGTAATTTCATGGGACTGTGCTCCCTCACGTCACGTTGCTTTACACTTGAAGACTTAATCAGGACCGAAGGTGGGCAGGCGGGGGCGGGCAGAGCTTGTTAAAGAGCCTCCCATGCCCTGCCGCCGGCCGCTGCTCGCCCACCGCCTGTGTTCCTGGCGGCACACGGGCGCCGGGCGCTCGCCCCTGCCAGAGCCATCGCTCCTGCTCGGCACCTCTGGGCGCTGCCGGACGGTCAGCCCTGGCACGGCAACGGCGGCTCCCTTTGGCACGGCTTAGCCAAAAGGGCTTTGCCAAGGGTGTGGAGAAGAAGCAGCACGAAGGGACCGGTTCCTTCACCCTTTCGCTTCTGCGTGTCTGGTTTTTCACGCTGTATTTGTAGCGAGAGAGCAGAAAGCTGCCTTACGCCCGTCTCACATCACCCACTGCTGCCCGGTGGTTTGTGCTCCATCAGCACCGAGGGGCTCACAGACTGTTTCACAGGCTGGATAGAATCATAAAATGATTTGGATTCAAAGGGACCTTGAAGATCACCCAGCTCCAACCCCCTGCCCTGGGCAGGGACACCTCCCATCAGACCAGTTTGCTCCCAGCCCCATCCAGCCTGGCCTTGAGCACTGCCAGGGAGGGGGCAGCCACAGCTGCTCTGGGCAGCCTGTGCCAGGGCCTCACCATTCTCATAATAAAAAATTTTGTCCTTATATCCAATATAAATCTACCCTTTTTCAGTTTAAAACCGTTACCCCTTGTCCAGTCACTACAGGCCCTGGTAAAAGGTCAGCTCTAACAAAAAAACTTCAAAAAGACTTAGCTGACCATCAGCATCCGTGCGCACATGGAGCCATCTGTCTTTTTTGCACGAGAGTTTGCACATGAACAAGATATTTCTCCCAACTCGTTTATACATCTTATAATTCTAGGCTTAAAAAATCATTGCATTTCATGGGTGTTATTTTTACCTGCCTTGGTTGCCGTACTGCTCGCCATAACCTGAAACGATAGAAAAGCAACATCTAAATTGTTGTTGAAGACAGTGAAAAGTCAGTAAAACATGACCTCTATGTTCACCTGTGCTGTTCCAGGGCAGCTGGTCCCAACACTCGGACCTGCCTGACCGCGGAGCCCCAGCTGTGCCCACAGCCCTGGGATCACCAGTCACGGCTCTGCTGTGAGCCACCGTCCCTCCTTTGTTTCAAGGTCACCAGGAGAAGCCTGACACACCAGCTCTGACTGTGTTCTTCTTATCAGCCTGGGAAACGCAAAGGTGAGCACGTTATCTGAAGGCAGTGACTATCCGTTTATTGCCACAGCACCGCCTTTTTAGGAGTGTCCATCGCCGGCCAGGGAAAGGTGTGACATCTGTGGCAGGGGGTATGTCACTTCCAGTGGTCGAACGTCACAAAATAGCATCTCCCAGGCACACCAGTGAAGTGGTTTGTTGTTCTGACGTTTCATAACAGAAGTTGGACAAACAACTGACATCAGTCTATGTAAAGCATTTAAAGCACTGAAAGTAATAGCCATTAAAACCCTTGCTGAATTGTACTTAAATGCAAAGGACCTTGACATTTTGTGAATTTAATTTAATACCATTGTACAGAGAAGCAATTACAGTTACATCATTATGTGTAATAACCATGACTGGAGTCTCACTCTAACCAGGCATGAAAGGATATTATTTGGAAATCCTTGCCTATTGTCAGAGTCTTTTAACCTTCCCCTCCCTCCCCCATTCCTGCACCCTGACACAAAATATTACAGTTTTTCTCTCCCCTGTGCTCTGCAGAGCACCACAGACAGTAACGCCCAGGAGAGAAGACTTCAAAGCGTGGCTGTGTTGGTATTGTAGAGAAGAAAGGGAGAAAGGAAGATTTGGGAAAGGACAGGAGCGCTTCTTGCCTGTATTGTCTAGAGGCTTTTATCCTGAGCCAGGCTCTCGGAATAAGTGCGTAACACGTGTGGACCCATGTAGCAGTGACCCTTGGAGAGAAAGGTTTGGTAAGGGATGCAAAGACAAAAGTGCTCACGGTGGGAGAGTGGCTGGAGGCAGAGAAGGGACGAGCACCGCGCCATGGTCCCTGCCAGCCCCATGAGCATCGCCCCAGCCCTCCCAACCACCCCGGCGACAGCCTCGGGAGCATGAGGCAGCTGGAATATTGGCAGAGAACAGCTCTCCTGTGCCGTCCCTGCCTCAGGCAGCTCCCTAGGCTTCATGACCGAAATACAAGCACCCGCCAAAACCGCACGGTTTGGGTGAGGTCTCCTCCATGCCCACATCACGAGCATGGGATCGGGAAAGAGGCTCCTCAAAAAGCACCTACTGCAGCCTCAGTCCCTGCCTGATACTCCCACCTGCGCCTCAAGTGACTTCTCGGAGCTCATTTCCCTTCACTTCTGTTTCAGTTTGCAAAGTTTCACCACCAAAAGGCGCTGAGTTTCCCAGGAAAAACTTCCTGCAGCAGCGGGGTGAGCTGTGGGACACAGGGGTCACGTAAGTGGCTTTGTTACTGCTGGTTTGGTCTAATTAAATGAAATTTATATAAAACAGTGAGCTAATTAAAAGCAAGATACTAGGTATTAGATTATTAGAAGTCTGTAATGGTCATACAGCTTCACCTTTAGCATCGGTCTTCCCCTCCTCCCTCTGCTAGAGTTTACTGCATGGGCAGCTAGTGCAGGGTGCACGTGATTTTTTTTACACACAAATATAGATATGTAAATTAGCATATAGGCAAATATATGTATTTTTTCCTGGCTTGGTTCACAGTTCACTTGTGAGTACCATCTTACCAAAGCCGCCAGTACCAGCAGTGAGTTATTTCATCCCAGTTTGCTAAACAACACGCTTTTCCCGTCCTGTTCACTTGGCCGTGGGGCTACCAGTCCCTGGAAGAAGGCGATTTGGCTTTGCTGACACGTTAGTACCCATCGCCGGTCTGCAGCCGCAGTTGCCGCTGTTAATTACAGCCCCAAATATTCTGAATTCGAGTCAAAGATAGGAAAGCAATATGCAGAGCAGAAAATCTTCCCCATCGCCTCAGGCTGCCAGCAGAAGTGGAGAGGTGGGATCGACTCTCGCCGCAAAGGCGAGGAAGGGAATGAAGTCAGGGCGGCCAGGCGCCGGCTCCTGGACCTCCTCTCCTCGGTGTGTGTGTGGTTCTGCTGCTCCGCTCCTGCACTGGAAATCCGTTTCTTTTTTTTGGTTCCCGTTCTATTAAAAAATAATTGACTCAGATCTAACACACCTCATTACCAGCACTGTTAATTCAAGGAGAAAGCAGAAACGGCATCTGTTTCCCACCACTCAACGCTCCCACAGACGGGCCCTGAACACCCTCCTCGGCTAGGTGGTGGCGAACTGGCGCCAGCCCGTGTCCCCTCTCCCTGGGACGCCAGGAGCAGCGGGAGCGCGGTGTGCCGAGCCCCTGCCCAGCTCGGTGCCCAGCCCGGGGATGGGGCAGAGCGGGGCAAGGCGAGCCCCGGCAGCCTGGAGCGGAGGGGTGAGCGATGGAAAGGGGACATGGGGAACCGCTGCAGGGCACGGGGACAAGGTGCTTGACAGCCCCGCTTCCCGGCGCTCACAACGAGTTTCTCAAATGGAAAGCTGCCCAACTCTTGGACGCTAAATAGGTTGAAGAAAACTCACCTGCCTCTTGCTTTCCCGCGCGCAGGACTGCGCCCTGTGGCCGTGAAGGGCTGACAGTCAAGCTTTCGTTAGTTGCTCATCAACAATATGTGAAAAGCTCCAGTAAAAATGGGTCTTTTAAAAATGTTTTGGTACTCCTAAGGGAATATTCTCTCACTAAATACTGACACATCACCCATGCCCATGTCTTCATAACTCAAGAGAGAGTGGTATTCACCAGCGGTACTGTCAGACCCTGGGAGTTTTTCAAAGGGCTGATTCTTTCATTTACGTATTGTTTAATAGGTTATTTAATGTTTTTATTTCTTACTCTTTTTGCTAACTTAAAAGTTTCCCACTTTCTTGCTGACATCTTGAGAGATCGTTACCTTCGACTCAGAAAACCCTTCTAAACTCCTTTTATTTTTAGACAACTGTGGCACGTGCTATAAAAGATCACACGTAGCTGTACAAGAAAGCAGTGGTTATACCTCGGAGCTCTTCAATATTTCTAGTCAACACAAAGTTCAACTCATCCAACACCCTGAAGCATTTTTAAGAGGTTTAAGAAGAAATGTGAGTTTCCTGAAGCGTGGTAAGAAATGTGGGTCCCTGCGTAGCCTTAGAGAGCAGAGCTGGTTTCACGCTCGCTTGAGACTGAGCGCCAGCGCAATTCCCCTTGCAGCACTGTTGCCTTCACAACGTGTCTGTGCCGTGAATTTAGTGAGTTCCTGCAAAGGCAAAAACCTAAAGCAAAAGACCCCCAGGGCCAGAGCATCCATCACCTCCCAGGCAATGCCTGGCAGCCAGGAGTGTCACCTCCCCGGGAATATCCTGCGGGATACAGGACACAGGGCCGCAGCGAGCATCCCGGTGCTGGGGGGCGCAGGCAGAGGCAGACCCGACCAGCCACACTGCTAACTGGTACCATCTTTAACTCTCTGGCTGCTGCTGCCTGGAGTGACAGAAGTCCTGGTCTGCTCCAGGAGAACGTGATCCGAGGCTCGGGGTGTGCAGCTGCCCGCCACTTTCTGCCGTCCGGGGTTTCGGGGTGCATCCTTTTACTCACGCTCTCATTCAGACTCCGACGGCTTCCCTGATGGATCGCTGAAACCCCCGTTCTCCGGAAATTTCAGCAACAAGCTGTTAAACAGGTACCAGCCCCGCTGGGGCAGAACACACAGGATGAAGTTCAGGACACGTGGCCCCTGCTCGACAGGTCTGAGAGCACACGGATGGTGTCGCTGAACAGGTGACCAAAATCGTCCCTCAAGTCTGTGTCACTCCACAACTCCTCTGGAGTTACGCTGTCCCTGTGACATCTGCGGGAGCAAAATTTCCCCAGTAATCTCTCTTCATTCCAACCAACAGCCAAATCAACATCCTCTGGCTGTACTGGAAGTGCCTGTGGTGCAGGGGCCGGTCTGACTCTCCAAACCAGATAACCTAAATTCTCCTGCCAGCTCTGCCACGGACCATGGCAGGTCACAGCCTTCTAGCTGTGCTTTCCTTCTTGTGGTCTCCAAGCAGAACACAAGTCTTAGGTGTGAGACACATCCTAGTGTTCCAGGTTTACCAATTCTTGGCAAATATTTTTTTTTTTCTGGCATCAGGTTCGTGTTTTTGTTACAGTTACTAATTAGTCCTGGGCAAAGGACAGATACCTGGAAAACCACAGGAGAAACTCTTTCTGCAGAACTGTCAGCTGCTTAAATGTATTTGCTATATATTTGTTGTTTTCACCCATTCAGCGTGTGTTGAAGTGGCTCTGCACGCCGCAGCGGTACGAGCACAAAGCTCCCGTGCGCTCTGAGATATTTCAGTTACCTCTGTCAAGTAAACACAGGATACCAGCCAAAACTGAACCCAACCTCTGTCAAGTAAACACAGGATACCAGCCAAAATTGAACCCAGCTTAGGAAACCTCTTTCTGTTAAGCAAGGCCGATTGGCAATAATTATACTGTAACCTTGTGACTTGGTATTGATCACATCATAACAGCCTAGCAAATATAATCAGATACTCAAATATGAGATATCATCTGATCATACGTTAGATAATCCTGATTCAGCCTTGCCTTAAGTCATTACTATCATTCACAGCAGACTCTCTGGCACTTTAGGACGTCCCATTGCCTTTTTTTAATACTGGCACGACATTAGTTATCTGTTCCCACAGACTTTTCCCAACATTTCATGATTTGTTAAAAATGGCAGGCAAACAAATCCACAAGGTTAGCAGCTCCCGGAGATTCCTGGCCATTTTTTAATGATCTTAGATGCAAACTGTGTGGTCCTGCTGATTCAGAAATGGTTAGCAGTTGCTCTTTAACATCCTCCCCAGTTACAGATGGAATAGAAAGAATTTAATTATCACAGTAAGATGAGAATAAATCATCCTGTTTCTTTCCACACAGAGAGTGTGAGTGCACATTTAGGGCTTCCAACCCCTCTGTATCCCGATACGTTTGGTCCTTGCCGATGAGCAGCCCAGTCACACTGCTGAGGTTTTGTTTATTCAGAGACAATCCCTCCTCATCCTGCTTAACCCCACTGCCCATCCCTCTCTACTGACACACAGAGCTTGTCTTATCTCCTGTTCTGATTTCCTGGCTGTGGATTTGCACATTTCCCTACATTCTGCTTTTGTCCTTTTCTCTTGGTGTTTTTTTGCTTCCCTCTTTAAACCCAGATGGAGATTTTGTTTTGCTTTCAAATCAAAGACACCTTATTTCTCTGCAGTAGTTGTAATAGAGATTTACAAAAATAGTAGAGAAAGATGCATAGTCATGTCCCGGGTCTTAGGCATAAATACAGCTTTAGATTACCCGTGATGATGAGATCTGCTGGACTAACCGAGCCGTCTGCGACGAGAGCTCCTGGGACCGGCCTCCCCTCCAGCCTCTGCAGGGCAGCCGTGCCTTCAGCCTGAGCCATCCCTCCTCCAGCCGACCCGTTCCTGCTTCCACCCCGCTCCCCTTTCTTGGCTTAGCTGCTTGTGTGGCCTGAGGGTGAACTGGGTCAAGGAACAGGAGCAGAGAGAAAAACAAATTTCTACACTTCCTTACATTTGGTTAATTTTTTCTCTTTCCTCAAAATTGTTTTGCTGCTTCTGAGCACCAGCCGTCTTGACAGCAGGGGGGGAGAGGCAGTACAGAGCAAGAGGGAGCACTGGTGATGGGAAGCGGGGTGTGCGTGATCCCCACCTACCCAGCCCACCTCAGCAGCCCTCGCCTGCGTGGCTGGAGCCGTGGTGGGAGCAAGTTCTGGAGCTGCAAGTCTCAGGATCATAGAGAAGCAGGAATTACTATTCCTTTTAAATGAATGAAGGGTTTATTAATATTCTCCAGAACGTTCTCCAGAACTTTGTGCATTTCTTTCTTACAGATTGAAGGAGCTCAGTGCATAAATGCAGTTATCTTCTCAGGTAACTAACTCACTGTGTTTGATGTCTGTGATGAAAAGAAACAACTGGGGCAGGAAAAGGTTTGTAACTGGAGCCTGATGAGATTTTGCTCCAATCTAAAAATAAAAAAAAAAAGTAAGTTTTAGGAAAAGAGTGTTCAATCCTAAAGGCAGTTTCACAGAAGTAATGGCAGAATATTTTGCATTCAAAATTACAGGCAAATACCTCCGACTGAAAGCAGGCTAAAATCAGAGGTAGCTTGTCTGGGTCCGGAATCATCGTCCTCTGGCGTTACCTGTGCCCGGCACCCGTCGCACCGGCAGGAGCCGGACATCGTGCAGGGCTCTGCGGGACCCTGGTGATGCACGATGCCCAGCGCTCTCCTCCCGGCTCCCTGGGGACTGAGAAATGATGAAACCAATGATAAAACAACCCGGGGAAAAGGCAGCAAGTTGCTGCCCGCGTCCCTGGGTTTCCGCCTCTCCCTGTGCCCCTTGCTAAGGAGGCACTGGCACAGCTGGCGTGCTTGAGCAGCATTTCTGAGCGGAGCAGGACCCCCAGCCCCATGGGGCATGGCTGTGCCAGAGGGACCTGGTGCCACCAGGCAGACGCAGTTTCTTGGTTGAGAAGTGTATATACAAAAATTAAGGTTCACATGGTAAGACGGGCGATGAATCTTTTGGTGTTGTTAGGAAGAAAAAAGCTCTATGGACAGAAGTGCTTCGGAAGCACCTCTGTTTCTTGTTGGCAAAGGGAAAGACAAAGCAGCTGTAGACAAGCAGAAATCAAACCAGCTTATTCACCCTCCCTCAGCGCTCGGCAGAGCTTCAGACAAGGACCTGGAGCCACCAAACCTCTGTCTGCAAAATCCCTGACCATCCCCACAGACCGAGCCCTCCCCAGCCCCGGTCTTCCCATGCTTCCAGTACCCAGAGCACCCAAAGGGTCCCTGAAGAAGCCTGCCAGAACAAGTGCCAGGTCCGCTCCTGGTGTGGGAGCTGCGCTGCAAGAGGGGGGAGCGGCTGCTGAGCAGCTCCTGCGAGGACACAGACCAAACCGCGGGAAGTTTTCCTCAGTCTTAGTATGAAATCTAGTAAAATTTGAAACATCTTGGTCTTATTATTTGTGTGTCAAGTCAGCCTGTCCTGTACAGCTGAGAAAAACTTCCTCCAGTGAAGACAGCTGAAATCTATGGACTTTTTTTTCTCATTTTAAATTTCAGAGTCTAAGCAAGGACAAGCAGAGGCCATGCCTTACTATTTCCCGTCTCTTCATAGCCTATGCCCAGGTCCTCAATCTTAAACCCCATCATGACCTCCAAGTTAGTACTTTGCATATGGAAGACATCTTGCAGAACAGAAAATTAACATTATGGCTTTGTGAGAAACAAGATCTAAAAATCTGATTACAGAGCACAGACACCCTGGTTTTGTTGGCAAGTGATATTCCCATCACAAACCTGGAGGAAAAAGTTTTCCTGAGAAACAATCACATGAGAAATTTCCCAAATTTCCTTCAGTTAAAGGCTAACAACTTGCTTCTCCAATTACCAAAAAAAAAAAAAAAAAAGCAAGAAAAGATGTTTTATTCTTGATTTTGTTGTCAGCCTAAGAGAAAAAAAGAAAGGTAGATTAGATGTACCTGCCTAGGAACAGGAATTTTGTTTTAAGCCTCTGTATATCATAAAGCAGAAAAAAAAAAATCTTTTTCCTCTCCAGATAATTTCTAATTAATAAAGTTATATTTATTACATGCAATTAAAAATATAACCTCAGGGCACGAGCAACAATAGAGATATTCAGTCTGAGGCTTACTTATCAAAATTATTTTTATTGCTTTTTTTCCCAAGTATCCTGCATACAAAAATTCATTTCTTGAAGCTACAGTATCCTGTTTCATAAAAATAGTGTTTTCTAATTAAATTAATTTAACAAAGGGAAAAAAACTGTGTTCAAATGCTTCACATCTGAGAATAGAGCTAATTGAACCGAATCATCTTTTTTTTGTAATGGAAGAAGCTCTGATGCAATCTAATTAAAAAGGAATAGGCCCTATTTAATTATTTTATTTAATCATACCCAAGTCAATTGTCTGGTTGGCACTTCTCAAGGATTTGGTCCACGGTCCTGACGCTGGGGAAGTAAATATTAACGGCGTGTTGATCACAGCCCTAGAAGGTAAATGGGGCGTTATCGCCCTCACCACCTCCTGCTCAGAGCAAAACGCTGTCTCCACACCTCAGCCTCTCGAACCCTTTCCTTTTCCGATGCCGAGCGTGGTTTGTGTTGCTCTTCCCACAGACCGTGGGACGTGAAACGTCTCCTCTCTTCTTGGACAAGTTCATCGAATCACAGAGTCAGGGAATGGTTTGGGCCAGCAGGGACCTCCACAGGCCATCTGGTCCAACCCCCTGCAGCGAGCAGGGACAGCTTTAGCTGGATCAGGCTGCTCAGAGCCCCGTCCAGCCTGACCTGGAGAGTTCCCAGGGATGGGGCATCGACCACCTCTCTGGGCAGCCTGTGCCAGAGCTTCGCCACCCCCATCATAAACTATTTCTTCCTTCTATCTAGTCTGAACCTCCCCTCTTTCAGTTTAAAACCATTACGTCCTGTCCTATCACTACAGGCCCTGCCAAAGGCTTCCCACTTGGGTTGATCTACCTTGGTTAGAAACGATCACTTCCAAGTTGTGAGAAGGCGAGCGAACCGCTTGCTGCTTTCCAAGGAACATTTCCCACCGTGTCTGGAGGAGGTTGGTGGGAAGCAGGGCGTCCATCACTGTCTAGCTGGTGGTTGGCGCAGATCAGCTGAAATAGCAAAGGGTGCCACGTCGAGTTTTTGCCCCAAGCTCCTTCCACGGAGGTGGGTTACGAGCACCGAGGCAGGGTCACGGCACTTGATGCTGGCTGGTGGCAAGGTTCTCAGCCAGTGCCACCGTCACTGGAGCAGGACACGATCCCCAGTCCAATTCCAGAACGAGTTATTGGTTTTTCTGTTGGTCAGTATAAGAAACAGACACCGATAATACTGCATAAATCAGAAAATATTAACGCTTGGGCAGACATTTATATTTTGGCAGTACCAACCAAGCAGCATTTGAAATGTCAGTCTCTGGATTATATTAATTGGGGTTTTAACTCTCTAGTGCCTGTGTGGCTACCTGAATATTCATCTCATATTCTGCATTTCTGACTTGGAAAAAGAAGTACCTTAAGGTTAGTGAGATTTCTATTCTATATGGGATAACTATTGAAAAAATATTTGCTTCAAGACATTTTCATATTTTAACAAACTCTTAAAACAAGTTTATCTTGAAAATGTCAGAAATGTATAATATAGATAGCGTATGAATAGCTTATATAAATGACTTAGCACCATGATCTAGGCATTAACCAGTCCTTTTTTTTTTTTCAATACAAATGCAGAAGTCCTGAACACAGCAAAAGGACCTTGTTTTCCTGAAAATAAGCAAAAATACACAGAGGTTCTGCCTTCCTTGCAGACTTTAGTCCCCATTTCTTCCAGTCCCTCACTACCACTCTTTATCTTAAACACAAAGGGACACAGCTGAAACTCGAGGCTTCCTTACCTCCACCACAGCCACCTCCTGCAGGCAAGATTAGCCCCGTCAGTTCGATTTCACTGTAAGAAGCAAACCGCTGCTGTCCCGAATTCTGCAGCACAGCGTTGCGGTACGACGGCAGAACAGCCCTGCAGCATGGCACAGGGTACGTGGATTTAAACTGGCTGCTAGGTCCCAGCGGCACTGTGGCTTTGGGTCTGGGTACCGGTGCATCGCTAACAGGGTACCAAACAACCGCTCTTCAGCCCAAGTGGTTAAGCATTTCAGTCAATGGCCTGGGAAGGAACACAAAACCGTGTTGTATACAGCCTGCAGATGGCACAAAGGCTGTGGGGGTGCAGGTGGGGATGGAGGGACAACAGAGCTCTCCAGCTTGTTGGCCAGCGTGGCGCATGCGAATCACCGACCTAAAGGCAAGGTCAATTATAAACACCGATTGTAACATCCCAGGTCCAGGAATGGAGGAGTGAGGCCGCTTCTGGAGGTGGGGGATTTTACTGTGAGCCCTGTGGCTCTCAGCATGACTTTGGGTCCGTGGCAGGTGAACATCGATGCCAGTTTCCAACCAACACCTTGACCACAAAAGCTGATGCAAATTTTGTGAGTATAGAGAGACGAGCAGGGAGCTGGGAGGGAAGCCTCTGCATTCATCAGTGCTGCAGGGTGCCGGGTCCTCTTCTGCTTCCAGGTCAAGAAGGACATCTGTGTGGTGGAAAGGGTTCCCAGGGCCATGTGGTCTTGTAGGGAGCTCCATAGGCTCAGCCCAAGGAGGGGAGGGCTGAACAGGGCTTGCTGGCAGCATTCGGGTGCCTTGGCACCAAGAGGCAAGGAAGAGGACTCTTTTTTTTTTCTTTTTGTTTTAAAATACATTGGTCACCTTAGAACCTGTGAGTACTGTCTAGAGTCAATGGCAATGTCAATCCAAAAATCAAAACTGGACTTTTTTCCTGGAGAGATATCCTCTAGTTAAAACCGTAATGAATTCAGGGAAGTTTTATAGCTGATACCGAGCAGAAGTTCCTTCTGGCTTTGTAATTGACTGATCTGTTGTGTGTTGAGCTGCAGGATCGAGTTGTTTTTTTAACTCCGTACAATAAATATTGAAGGCTATTTAAATGGAAAAGGGAATCACAATTTTGCTCCTTTGTGTTATATAAGCAAGGTTTTAAATGAAATTACTGTTCCTGGAGATGAAAGAACTTAAAATCTGCTCGTGTTTTTTACCCTTAGGTTTAAAAAGCAAATAAATATGTAAACAAATAAATCAAGAATATTAAATCTCATCTAATCTGCTTTAACCAGAAAATCTAAAAAGAAGCTTTCTTATTCCGCAGCTGAAAGAGTTGGGCATGCGAATCTTTCCCGGGGAAAGCTTTTCTTCTCAGATAAGTGTTCAGAATCTGAATTAAATTAGTGTTAACAAAGCCAACTTCCTTTTTTTTTTTTTTAAATCCAGATTATGAACTGTACTGCCTTAGATGTCCTTTACTTGTTCCTTGGGGTACCAAACCATTAATTTCTCACTTTTCTGGAGAAGTCCCCCATGAAAAGTAATCAAAATTTGAGAGTGGCACGGCTGCGGCCAGGTTTCTGGGCACTTCTTTACATGTCACAGAAAAGAAATGCAGCCCTTTCTATCCTTCCTCAGTCCCTTACAGACAGGGCTGGAAACTGAACATGGGAGGCTTTATACATCTTCTCTAAAATGTTAATCTTTTGATGTATATGGGAGCAGTCAGTCTGACCTTTACTCTTACTATTTATATTACTTCTTGTGTCTGCGTTTTTATGGAAGAAGACTTGTCAAGTAACAGCATTTAGTCTAAGAATAAAGCAGCCTCTTAAACTCCTTTATGCTTTTGTGTTTCCATAACCAGGCGCTGCCCGTGTAAATACCAACCATAAATATTCATGAGCTGCACTTTTCCCCTTCCCCAGTAAGTTCTGCTAAGAGCGTGGAGAAGAGGTGTGATTAACACCGAGTTAATTGTGCCAGCCTGCTTGATCATGGAGGACACGAAAAGGACGGAGCGGTGTGGCTGCAACATTGCAATTATCTTTGTCCTTCCCTGGGTAGGGTACCTACAGATGTCTCCGACTTGGCCAGTGGCTGTAAAAATAACCCTGAAGCCTTTACCACTGCAGCAGTTTTCAATCTTCAGCGCCCTTACCGTGGTGCCTGAAGCATGCCAAAGCACTCTCTCCGTTCCTGCCCGGCCTTCGGGCAGCCTTACTGCAGCCGCTCCCCCCTTGCGTCACCCCCTGAAGGTGCTCCAGCCTCCTCTCGGTTCTCCTCCGGTGACCGGTGCCCCCCAGGCTTACCCCCGGTGGTCAGCCTCTCCCCGTCCACGCTATCAGCGCCTCCTGCTCTCACTTGGCTGCATCCCCTCGGAGATAGATTTCACCCTTGTCTCCTGTCTCGATAGCGATAAAACACACGACGACCTTTTTAGACTGTTTCTCCCCCAGTCTTCCCAACGAGCTCAACTCTGTTTAGTACCTTCAGATTTTTTCCCCTCTACAAAGTCCACAAAAGCAGGGGATTTAAAGGGCTGGTCCCTTCCAAAAAAGCAGGAGTACACAAACTCACATGATAGGCTCACTCAACCCGAAACTACACCTGAAAAAACACCTCCCCAATTACTTACATAAACCTCAATCTCCTCCTGCGAACTTTTCTAAATCCTATGTGCCCAAGCTGCATCCCCCAGGGGAAGCCACTGCCCCCGTGGAAAATCCCCCCTCCCCATCGGCTCCCCTTGGCACTCGTTTTCCCTTCAATTGCTTAACTCCTGGTGCGAGCACTTTGGCTGAAGTGGGGATGAATAAACATTGTCGGAGTGTTTGGGAACAGACGTGGATTATTTCCCAACGGAGATTTTCTCCATGCTTTTCCTCAAGGCCTGTTGCATTTGCTATTCCAATGCTGTTGGTTTCCCCTGTTGGGAGAAGCCTGCTCTTAATTAACTATCTAGTCAGGCTAGACCGCTCCACACCTCGGCAATTTCTTTTCATGCTTCTTTCTTACAGATGACGAGCCAGCAGAAAGGTAAAAATTCTCAGGGAAACAGAAAAAAAAAAAGTCACAGTCACTGTTCTTTCCTTTCTGGCAGTATCTACTGCTCCGGGTTCACACAAAACCAACTGCATCTGGGCATTGTGCTCCTAATTGCCTTACAGCTCTGCTACCCGGGACTGCAAGAAGGCTCACGTTTTGTTCTGGGATGCTCCTGGTATTTGCTTCCATCGTGATTTTGCACTTTATGACATTGTGTTCAGAGCCTCATTTTCAAATCTTCCCATTAGGCTGGTTAAACCCCCTGGGGGACGGGTGTCTGTCTACTACAGCCCACAGACAGCAAAACTGCACGGATGGTCTGGGGAGGGGAAGTTCTTCCCCTAATAAGAATTTGAGGTATCGCTAGCAGACCCTTACTTATCGAGGCATTAAAATTCTCCAGTTTGCAAGTGAATTCCAAAATAGAAAAATATGAAAAAGAAATATGATTTCAGTAGATGTTAAATATGATTTCAGTAAACCTTGATCATTGGGCTAGTTTGTTTTGGGGAAAAAAAAAAAAAAAAAAAAAAAAAAATCGCCTTCCTGAAGCTTCTTCAACCTTCAGACACACATGATGAGACAGAAGACTGGCATTCCACTTCTGCGCTTGAAGAACCACATGATGGGAAATGACTAATTTCTGTGAAACTGGTGTCTTATTTGACAATAAGCAGGATGAAATAAGAATTCAAATAGAAAAATAGACAATTATATACTATAGGCAATCTTCAGATAGTACGTACGTGGCACAAAATTCGTAATATTATGTAGTAAGTGTTTTCTCATCACACTGAGCTTTGGATGATGGAAATAAAGCAAATCAAGCAGCAACTATGCACTCTGGCATAAACTAGTTAAAATAATTTGCCTCTGTACACTACAAAACATGAGCATTGAATAGAAAATTATATTAAAAATTTATATAGTATTTCCTTGCTAAGCTGTACATGCATTATAATCATATCATGAGATCCATTCTGATAACACTGTAATACAAAATAACCAGGATGACTCATCTGGCATACAGAAAAGCAGAAAGCGAGTGGTGCTGTATGATTATTGCAGTGTTTGTAAGTTGTTGCTTCCCATCACAAATGGAAGCAATGTTTTCAGAAGAAAGGCAGGCACTGGAACGTAGGATGTAATTTCCAGGGCCAGTGCTGTAGGTGGAATTCCACTAAAATATTCATGATTTTAGCTGTTAGCAGCTCAAATTAATTGCCATCCATAATTAATCTGCCCCGTAGAATCCGGCTATTTTATAAGCATGGGATTTATTGGACATGCCCCCCTAATTTGTATTGTAGGTTTTGTTTATTTGAAAGTCAAGAATACAAAAATAGGACTTGTCTTACAGAAAAATCAGTATTCAGCGCGCTGCGTCTGCTGTCTGATCACCTTTAAACCCGCCGCAGAACTCCTACGCTATTTAAAACCCAGTCATATTAATTTCTTAATTCTAACTATGTCACTTACTGTTTACTCCCGTGGCACAGGCGTTGATCTCATTAGCAGCCGAAGGAGCTACGGATGAGGTGCGGAGAAGCTGGATCCCACGGCTGGGGCAGCGGGGCTGGCTGGGCACGGGCGGTGGGAAGGGGCTGGCTGGCACCTCACCCGTGCATGGAGCTGCTGGGCGAGCCCGGGCTAAACCCACCTCCCAGCCAGAGGTGCGTTAGTAGGACAAGCCTAGGCGGACGGGGGAAGGGGCTGGGGTCTAGGGAGAGCTGCCTGGTGCTGCCGAGGTTGCTGGTTTGCAGCAGGACAGCGCCCATTGCCGGACCCAAGGTGAGCAATTGGCTTCGGCCGACACGCACGACTCGTTTGGGCACCTCGTCCCTCCCTGACCGCTTGCTCAGGCTGTCGGCACGTGGCTGGTATAACTCTAGGCAGGCATTTTAGAAACACCGATTAATAAAAAAGGCTATTTGGGTCAAAACATTTCCAGCGAAAAGTTCCACAAGATCTAGAAAAAAAAAAGGTCGATTTTGCTCAATTTTTTAGTGAAATTTGACCTGGGTTCGACAAGCTGTTTTGCTGTCAACAAGAAAGAGGATACGGAGGAACTACAGAGGCTTCATCCGTCAGCTACCCAGATGGCCAGGAGCACGTCACCTACGACGAGGGGTCGGTGCACCCAACGGCAGCCTACCACCACTTGAAGGGTAGCTGCAGAGCCAGACCCCCTTGGTAGGGTCAGGACCAGTAGCTACGAGTTGCAATTTGGGAGGTTTTAGACAAGCTGTTAGGGTAGACAGCTGTGGAAGAGGCACCCAGCAGTGCTGCAGCCTCCATCCTTGGAGACTGCCAAATTCTTCTAGACAAAATCACGGTTGGCCTGCTCTGGTGCTTCAAGGGGAGACTCTGGTGGGATGACCTCCAGGGGCTGCTTCCAAACAGTATTTTTATGATTCTGTTAGTTCCAGACCTACAAGTTTTCAAAATTATTCTGTCCTACATAACGTTGTAGCTCACAACGTTGAGTTTTATTTGCTGTCATCTCGTTGATCACCTTATTTCATCAGGGTCCCTTTAGACCGGAGAATTGCAGCTTTGGCTGATCTAAATAACTCTATCATCTGCAGTTGTACCACATCAGTAATCATTCCCTTCCCCACATCATTAATTAGCATGCCAGACAGCAACAGTCCCCATGTGGAAGTCTCTGGACACCCTACTGTTAACCTTTTGCCACAGTCAAATGGCCATTTATTCCTACACTGTGGTCTGGGACTTGGCTGAAGACATTTTGAAAGCCCAAATAAATTATGTCAGATGGTGCTACTTTGTGCCTGCTTGCTCAAGTGAAAAATAGACTGGTATTTCCATGCAGAACAATGACACTATGCAGCAGAAGTTACACCACCACATCTCTCGGGGGAGGCTGTGAAAATCCCTGGTACTGATGGCTACGCTGCATTCATCCCCCGGAATTTGAGAGCTTTTTGGATGCACTCCTTACTCCTCCTATTGCTATCTTTGTTCTGTATGCCACTGACTGGGAAAAGGAGTTAAAAATAAAGCTGTGTTATTAACAAAGAGGAAAACACTCATTTAAGTGCTATTTATATGCCTATGGAGACCATTCCTGGAAATCCTCCACCAGCTACAACTACACAGTCACCCGGGCAATGGAGAAACTGAACAACTCCTAAATATTATTTACACGTGGGCCACACCTCTGGTGCCAATACAGAATCCCTTTTTCTGTACTGAGGAGAAGAAACTGAGGAAACGTGACACAGCGTCCTGCATGGGCTCCTTGCCAGACCTGGGCCAATCACTCAGGCCAAGTTCCTCAGAAGGTCTTTGGTATCTAATGCTGGCTAAAATCACCTTAAAATCAGCAGCCTTAACATATCCAGGACCTTTAGCCTCATCGTGACGAAACTGTCCATCTGCACGGTAAGGAGAACATTTCCTCATAGGAAGGCTGAGAACACGTAACGAGCACTGCAATGTGCTCCGACGCTGCAGTAGCAGAAACCTGTATGGTCGTGTGGAGGTCTCTAATGGGTGCAGAGGAGGGCAACAAAGCTGGTGGCAGGGCTAGAAGACATGTCCTGTGAGGAGCGGCTGAGGACTTTGGGTTTGTCTAGTTTGGCGAGAAGGAAGCTGAAGGGCGACCTCGTCGCTCTCTGCAGCTTCCTGAGGAGGGGACGTGGAGAGGGAGGTGCTGCTGATCTCTTCTCCCTGGGATTCAGTGACAGGACGCGTGGCAATAGTTCAAAGCTGTGTCAGCGGAGGTTCAGACTGGACACGAGGAAGCATTTCTTTACCGAGAGGGTGCTCAAACACTGGAACAGGCTTCCTAGAGGGGTGGTCAGTGACCCAAACCTGTCAGTGTTGCAGAGGCATTTGGACAATGCCCTTAACAACGTGCTGTGACTTTTGGTCAGCCCCAAAGTGGTCAGGCAGTGGGACTAGGTGATCACTGCAGGTCCCTTCCAACTGAAATAGTCTATTCTACTCTACTCTAGTACTCCATCTTATCCAGAAGAGCCCCCAGCGCTGTTACAGAGGACCACTACCACTGGGAGCAGCATCTTCAGCAAAGACCGGTACAAATACCCTTTCCAAAAGCTGTGCAACACCTTTAAACTATCCCTGCTTCCACCTGGGTGGGTGCAAGGACTAGTAGTAGCCCCCTGCCTCCCAGCAGCAGCGTGGGGAGCAAGACTGGGAGAAGTTGCACCGGTGCTGAGACACTGCAGGGGGGGGAAGCAGGGATGGGGCGTAAACGCAGACGCTGTGCAGGCAACCCGCGGGCTGAAGGGTGGGATATAACTGGGATGTGGTGATGTCCATCGCTGAACAGCAAGGAACAGAGGCTGCAGCGTGCTGAATAAATCACTTGCAATTAATCCCGGGACCAACTTCAATTCCAAAGCTTGGTTATATCCATCATGGTCTAGTTATCAGAGAGGGAAAAGCAAACTTAGGAAAATATATTCCAATTAAGCGCTTGTAGCTCAATGAGGTTTCGGCTCATATTTTAGTTCTACTGAACTGTGAGAGTGCCAGTGGAAACCTTTTGAAGCAGCCAAAGATTATTTTAACAATTCAACTTATTTTCAGATGATTTATCCAGGAAAATAGCAATTTCTAACTTCGGATTCATTGAACCAATGTGCTATAATATGTCATATAATTAAACTAATCATTAAGACTTTTACTGGATGGAAAAAAATCAAATCTCTGAGGCATCTGACCTTTTGGGCATTTCAGCCTTTCACACTTCAGTTACCCAGTTGTCTTAAAATTGCCTATTAGTAACTGCCTGACTTTATGGGCTTTCTGAACAGTTTTTTAAACAGCAAATGTAATACTAAATAAATCTGATACTAATAGCTTCACTTCTTATTTTTAATAACAGAGTCCTGAGAAATAATACAGCCATAATTCTCCTGTAGGTGTGCCTCGCCATTTTAATTAATTCCACACTGGTAGAAGTGTGACAAATACGACATTTTCTTTCTGTTTTCAATAAAGAGTTGTGCTTAAGGGAGCCTGGGAGAAGATCAGTAAATTCTTCCAAACCATTACCAGCATATTATGTTTAGATAGATATGAATATACATCCCAAAAAGAGAGGGATCCATAAATGCGTTTGCAGATATGCCACAGTCTTTCCGTGACCTTTATTTTTGCTTTACGCAGTGAAAGGGCATATCCCTCATGATATACATCGGAAATGGTGAAAAACTCCCTGGCCTCTGCCACATACGTGTAAAGCACTTTATGACTAACAACGGCGTGAATATTGATGCAAGCGATAGGCACGGAGAGGATGAACCGAGCAGCAAGAGTTACAGCAAGTGATGGAAAGATCAAGTCAAGGCCTGTCTGGACAGAACAAGGCATAAACACACAGACACCCATCGAGCACAGCTCGTTTTCCCATGGGATCTGCGTTGGGCGTGCTAGTTTATATCAAAAAAATAGTTCAGATTTTGGCTCAATTCTTCACTAGATGACAGAGCCACAGTGAGAGTAAAACCCGACGACACTGGAGGGATTAGTTTTCAGCACGCTCAAGGTCAGTTCCTAACAAACTGTGACATTGGGGGGGTTTCAGCTCAAAAATGCAGCTGGCAGGAAAGCCCCCTGCACCTTTCTGCTCTGAAAATGGCTTATATCCGTGCCAGCACAGGAGGGACTCCGCGGGCGAGTGCTGCTTGGCTCACCGGTCGCACCGGGTGGTTTCGGACCAGTGCTGTAAGAACGCTGTGCTGCAGCCAGGGAGCAAATCGAGCCTGCACAGCCTTTTTCAGCCAGCCAGAGGAAAACCCCTTCCACTTCTAAATATTACACTGGTACAACCAGTCTGAAATATATAACGGTTCTAACTGGGGTCTCGAGGTGGGTGCTGGTCTCCTGCAATCTCATGGTTTCTCACTGTACTTAGTGGTTACCCACACCCAACCACCCGCTCCAGCGGGCGAGGCAGGAGCAGAGAAGTACGACGCTAGGGCTGAGCTTTGTCCAGAGCGCTGTGACTGCTCATCGGACTTCTGTGCGATTCTCCGGAGAGCACACGCTCTTCCCCAGGCCGGTGGAGCAGGGAACCTGTGGCTGGGAAGTATCGGAAGGGCCAGCTGATCGACTGGGGGTTTCTGCGCTGCTGCAGGGTGACGGATCTGAATCTCGGCTGCAATTACCCCGTCTCTCACGCACCCGCCTGACAAAGCGGAGGGAGTGAAGCGAGCGAGGGAAACCAGAGCCTCGGCCGCTCCAAGCGGAGCGGCTCCAGCGGCTGGCGGGAAGGTCGGCGTGTTTCGGGCTGCGCTCGCTGGCAGCGCCGGCTGCAATTAGCGGGGAGCGTGAAGGGCGCCCCGCTGCTCCGGCTGCCCTCGCGGGCTCCTTCTCCCGCGGGCTCCTGGTGCCAGGCCACCTGACAAGCACAGGTTTAGGTGCCGTTATTAAATTCTATTTAAATGGTCCTGGGCTGATAACAACTGCTGGTTGTTTTGATGGCTGGAAAGACTCATGTTCCTGCTAGCTGACTGCTCTTGACATAATAATTTGTGGGAACTAATCAGAGGAAAATACCATAATAAATTATATGGTTTCCACTTGATTTTAACAAAGGATGTTAAAAAAAAACAACCACTTGAGGGCATCACTGACACTTACACACATTATTTATACACCTATCCGCCTTTAGTACATCAGTAGGTATCTGAAAGTACTCAAAAGGAAAAAGATTTTTAAGAAAAATTATATGCAGAACCATTAGTTTGATTTTTAAAAGAGTAAAAGGATGTTTCAACATGTCAGATATTAATTACCTGACTAAAAAAAGAGGGGCGAGATGATATTGTAGCTCAAAGTCCACAGTCTAAAGTGCTGGATCAAATAACAAGAATTTCTTCTGAAATCTTGGAATTCTTCAGTCTGACATGCAGAAAGAAAAGCAGACTAACTAACTAACCACAGGACGGGTACGAATTATCAGTGAGAGGCAGCCTTAAAGCAGAAAATGTAGGGCAGGATAGGCAAGATTTTCTTGCTAGAAGAAAATCTTTTAACTACTAGTAGTTTGAGGTATTAATGTCATTTCAAAGGATAAGAATCCAACTTTTTTTAGCGTGTGACGTGCCACTGTTGTCATACATCTGCGTTACATTTTGCCAGCGAGTGTCTGGGAAGCACCGTCCTTCATACAACTGTGTTCCCCAGAAGCGAAAGGCAAGTGGAGAAGAGGGCGAGCTTCACAGATGTCTTCCTCAGCAGAAGCTGGTGGGAGGTCCCTGCGTCTTAGATCAAGTCACCTCAAGCATTTGCACGTGGAGGCCAAAGATGAGATATTTCCAGTGGTGGAGAGAGAAATCCAACATATGAAAGGGAGAGGTGGTTGGATTCCAGGGAAGATAAGAGATGAATTCAGTAACAGGGAAGCTGGAAGCGGTTGCAGGGTGAGGTGAGCTCCAGTGACGCTGCATCCCCCTCTGAAGCAGGCAGCACTAAGACACCGAAGCCCCGAGCCCTGGCAGGGGGAAGGGTGCTGCCCTGGAGCCAGCCCCCTCCCAGCCCTGGCGCTCAGCGTGGCTCTCACAGAAGGTCGGGGAAGTTTTATACCTGCTACGGTACAAAGGTACCTCAGTCTTTGTGGCAGAGCAGGACGGAAGGTCCTACAGTGCTGGGACATCTCTGGCACAGGCTGGTGATGAGCTCTGAGGGATTTATCAACCCAAGGGGCAGTGACTTCCATTTGGGATATGGAGAGATGACTTGGGGGCGGAGAGGGGGGTAAAAACTTGAGGAGAAGATGGTCAGCTATAAAATCTGAAATACAAAAGATTTCAGGGTCTAGTTACCAAATCTGAATGAGGAATGCAGAAGAATTATTAAAACCCAGATCTTTTTTTTCTTTTTACTTTTCCTAACTATATTTTGCCAAGGGGTTATACTTAGTGAAGCATCTCTCCGTCAGAGGAAAGCACAGAAATATGAATATTAACATCACCGGTCGATGCACATTACTTTTGCAGAAGACACAAAGATGAAAGAAAGAAATGCAGTTATTTGCCTTTATCCTCAATGATACCAAGAGCCAGATCCTACAATTTTATCAGGCAGATTTCACTGAGCTACAGAATTCAAAATACTTCAAAGAAATCAAGAAAATCTGCTGCAGCACAGGGCCATACCCTGATAAATCACCTACTGTTTCCTCGCCCATCCCAGCTCAGGGCTGCCCAGCGACAGTCCTCAGGAGGGGCAGGATGAGGCACAGAACCGATGTTGTTCCTGAATAAGCAACGTGCAAGCTGGGAGTGAAGAGAGTAGCTGTTGGGGGGCAGGATTGCATGCCCTGAATTTTAGAATATCATTGGAATGAATCCCCCAAAATACCAGTATTAACACCGTTCTTTCTCCAGCCACTGTGGAAGCAATTTTAATCCCCCTATTACTTTTCATTTGTTCCTCATCAGTCTCAGCTGTATGTCCTAGCAGGTAACCAAGGCTCCTTTGAACAGGCTAGGAATATGCCTTCCCAACTCCACCTTTTCTTCGTAACTCCTCATTTCCCTGTCCCAGTCCCTTGCTGTGCACTTCATAGCAAATTGGAAAACAGTGCCAAGCTCTGAACTGGCATTGTTAGCATAGTCTTGAAGTTACATGGTCAGTATTCTGATTACCGAAACACCTAAGGTGTAGTCGTTCACTCTGATCATCAAATACATCTTATTTTTTATTCCAGAGTGCAATATATAACATGCCAGTCATTTCTCCGTACAGAATTACTGATGGTTGAAAGACTTTGCCTACACTGTCCGTCACCTCGCTTTTCACACTTAATACTTCACCTTGCTTTTCCTAAGGAACAGATCTCAGTGAGACATTTGCAGCACCAAGTGTTATATACGTTTAATTTTGTCAGGCTACTCTGAAACCCGCTGGGAGCAAGCTCTTCCACTCCTGATTTAGCAAAGGCATGTTGATATTTCTTCCTCATAAGCTTTTGCTCCAAGGCCTGAGACATCCTGGTGTAAGCCCATCCGTTGCCGTACACACCAGTTCAGTTTTCCCTTATAGAAAAAAATAGTAATTTTGCAATACTCAGTTTTGGCCTCAGGAGAAATAGAGCTTCTGTGTATGAAACACGGGGAAAGAAGGTTTTCTGGAGGGAGGGCAGGTTAAATCAGTCTGCTATAACGGCACAGAAAGCTGGAGGAATTGGTCCGGTGCTGCCATCGCTGAAGGCAGCGGGGCAGGAGGGAGCCGGGCTCGTCCCGCAAGACCTGCAGCCGGAGCACGGGAGGGAGGGGGCTGCTCTCCCGGGGCAGGCGGGGGGATTTCTGTGCCATCGCTCCGCGTCCAGCCAGCCGTGAGCCGGCCGGGCTCCAACCCTCCAGGGCCAGCCTCCGCTGGACGGGGCAGGCTCACGCCGGGCATCACGCGTTACCGAGACAGGTCCGAGTTGGGCGGGAGCTGCCTGGCCTTCGGGAAGAGGCGGCTGCCAACCGGCAGAGCCAAGGCGAGAGCCGAGCGGAGCCCGCGCAGCTCGCTCCTTCGCGAGGCCGTCTGTCCCGTTTCCGTACCTCCGGCCGTTCGCTTTTGATGGTAAAAGCGCCCCAGGCGCCAACAACACCTTTGACTGTATCTGGCCGAGCACTTCATTTGCCCTTCCGACAAAACCATCCCCCTGCATCACCTTCACCCCTAAAATCTTGCTTTGTTTTGTGATGTACTTTTAGCGAATCTGTGCTTATTTATCTGTAAGATAAATCATACTTATCTAGTGAGATCCCCAGATGTATTTCACCTGAAACATATATCAACTTAATCATGTTTTTCTGAGGAATTTGTACAGAATTACCCTAACTTGGGCCCAGCCCTATTAGCTTTTGTCTAATAAACTACAGCCCTTTCACTTATTTATTGTCTTATAAAAACAAATACACTATGACGGTCTCATTTCAGTACTTATCCTCATATAAAGAAAAATCACAAGGTGTCACATATACTGTTGTCCCTGTTGTGATGCAGAATCCAACACTAGCGATCTATTGGCTATCAAAACCCCCAGACTTTTAAAAGAGTTTACTGCAAGTCTTTACTACTTGAGCAAAGGCATTTGACAGCGCTTGCCTGCCAAAACCGCGTCTTCACGGGGCGATGAGAAATGCCCAATTTCATGTATGTTAAAATGTGCCCCTGTGAGATAACTGGGTTGTTTCACAGGAGACAATCACTGAACGCTACAACAGATTTTTTCCACCACCATTTGACTGGTGTCACACAGCTAAAGCAAAAAACATGATCAAAAAGCTCTTTGGATCTAACAAAAATTGGAGTTGTTATAAATACAGGCATGAGCAGCAGGGGGGCAATACATGGAGTCTGGAATTACATGGTGCATCCTAGAGCGCCGTGTTTTTGCATGATACGAGCTGTTGACAGTGATTAACAGCCCTACTGAGATCCATCACGCACGGAAGAGGCTTTTGGCGAGAGCTGCCCAGGAACAGAAAGCTGGAGGGACTGAAACCACCAAAGCTCAGTTTCTCCGTTAGGATGCAACTGGTTGCTCTTTTGATGGCTTTTGATGTGCGGAAAAATGCTACAGCGGTAATTTAAATGCTTATTTGCGGCTCGATTTGCAAAGACACAGTTCCCTTTGAAGGAGCATGACAAGCAGCATGGGCTGTGCCGGCACCGGGAGGCTCAGCCGGGAAGCGCTCACCGGGACTGGGACAGGCAGCGGCGACCACGGGGGTGTTGGGACCCTGAGCAGCAGGCTCATCTCCACTGCTGAGGTGCTGCAACCTGTTGCAAAGGGTCATGCATCCCACCAGCATCCAGTACCCGCCCTTGACCATGCCAGCACTTCTGCACCCTGGCGTTACGGCCACCGTGCCTCCCCCTTCGCCAGGCAAGCGTGCCGTGGCTGCAGCAGGTTTTGTTCCAGGCTATTTCCATTTAAGAGCTCTTCGATCATGAGTTTCACCTTCTAGAGGTAAAATGAATGGGAAGTCAAAGGTCTGAACACATAAAAATACGTCACTCTAATAAAGGTGCTTTCAGAGAGCACAGGTCCCCTCGAAGGACTCACAGGCTATAGGAAGAAACTCAGAATTGCCAGGACCTCTAAAGACGATGTCTGAAGGTTTTCCCTCTCTCCTGCTCCCTTTTTCTTTCTTGCAATTTAGTTCTCTCTCATTCTTTCTCTGCCCATGCTGCCACCCACGTTCCATCCTTTTAATCTCCAGTTTCGCTCGGTTTTGAAGAGCATAAGTCTCTTTCACTTGCTTCGAATCATCCCTTTTCCCCAGCAACTAAGGGCCCAGGTGCCCTTCCAGCAGGACCAACTGGCACAGCCTCTCCTGCAGCCGCGGCGCTGCCGCCTGCGTCCCAGCCAGCCGGAGCTGGGCTCAGCCCCGCGCACCTGCGACAGCAACCACCGCCCGGCGCTGGGAGCTGCTTTTTCACAGGGTAGGAGGCGGCCTTGGCCCACCAGCACATGGAAAAGGTAAAGATTCCCACCGCCTTCCTCCCAGGGGGCTCACACATCACTTCTGCCTTCTGAAAAGGACACGTGCCGGCTGCACTGCTGCTCGCGTGCGAGACACCTGTACACGTACGCGTGCACGCGCACACGTTACACACCAGCACACTGTGCACACACACATTCTGTGTTCTCTTCCCAGAGAACAGCCAGCAGCTCTCAGTTCGGGTAATAAAGCACTTTCAACCCCTTGAACTAATTGGGCTCACGACAAGTTGGGATCTGCAGATACCTGCTGGCAGTCAAAATTTTACCTTGTGCTGATAAAACCTGCTTAATTTCTAGTGGAAAAGCTCTGATAACAAAGGGACAAGCTGGGCTAGTTCCCAACGAGCGGTGCCTACCACATTGTGACGTTGTCTCTGATTTCTTCCCTTGCTCCCAGCTACACCCAGCTGGGTATAGGCAGGTTCATGCTCAAAAATCACCAGATGTAATCAAATGGAAGAATTCTAACCTAGATGAGGATGTGAAGGGACAAGTGTAAGTACAGCTTTATCTCCCCCCCCGCCCCGAGCTGCATGAAGGAAGCACCAAGGACAGAAAAGAGAGAGAAGCTGCAGAGATAACGATTATTTCTTTGTGCTGATAAACTTCTCCCATCGCTGCTGCAAAAGGGAAGGGGCTGGTGACACTCCTTGTTACCTCCAGACAGCGAGGCAGTGTCCAGATGGCTTTGCACGGGCAGGCCGACACCTGGCAAAGGTACCTTCACGTACTGGCACCGTAGCGGCGTCCCTGAAAACGCGGGCTCAGGGCCCTACAGCTTCATCGCCTCCGGGGCGTTGGAATCTCCCGCCTTGCGATGCGCTGTACTGCCTGTGCAACGCCGCAAAGGGCTTTTCCGTGCCCCGATGCAGAGCCTGTGCAGTGCAGGACCACGCTTTTTCGTACCTTGGAAGCACACTTTCAGCAGCGGCTGCACCCTCACCTCCCTTTCACCCTGCTTTCCTGCCTCACCTCCCGGGCTGCACATGATGCTAAACCAGAAATTAAGTAGCCGCTTCTTCACAGCCCATATTGCCGTTCCTAAGGGTTTCTGTCACTCTCTCATGCTCTTCACTGATGTATAATATTCATAGAAAAGGAGGGGAAAAAAAATAAAATCTACAAAACCCGGTAAGCCCCTGTGACTGTTTTTCAGGTCCCCCTGCCAGAGCCATTGCACCCCCCGGAGCCCTGATAGGTACACCCAGAAATGGAGACTGATCAGGGCACAGAGCTATTCCTTCTGCCTTTGTCACTTGAAGGTGGTATTTGGCTTCCCTGGGAGATACAGAGAGGCTGTGAAGAGACCTGCAAGCTTGGGTATTTCTGAAAGAAAGGACTTCCAGATTCTACATTAGATATCTATTTCCTTTAAAATGTCTCAAAAAGGTCATGCTAATGATGTTTACTATGGAGTAATAAATGTTAACGCTTCTCCTCTCGCTGGATACGTTGAAGACCGGAGAGGTGCCTGTTTGTTTGTTTTCCAGTTAGGCAAAGTGCACTAAATCAAGCAAGGTACAACGTGTGCTATTTGAAAACAGTGACATTTGCTGTTACTTTACTGTGAGACGCAAATATTTTTTTCTCCTAATGACTATTTTCTGCAACTCGCAATAGGAAATGGAATTTAATGCTTTTTGGATAGCTGGCTTTTTTGTCTTTAATAGTCCCCAAACCACAAACACTCCTACCCCTCACTCGCAGTCCCCTGCACCGATGCTCCACGCAAGCGCCTGGCTTCAGAATGGTTAACGGAAACACAAAGCCCCGTGAAAAAGGCTAAGCTATTAGTGAAGTAATCAAGTTTTTTTCCTTAATATAGATAAAATTACAGGCAGGAATAATTAAACTAAACCTTGTAACCCCTTGGATTCAGGCGCCTGGGTTGTTAATGCCGAATGCTAATGACAGCGCGCAGGTCTGGGGCGGCGCAGGCTCGGGGCGCCGGGTCCTTAGGCAACGAGGCATTAAACCATCTCAGGGCCGCAGCACCCCGCCGGCGTAGGGAAGGGGCGTCCTTGTCCTATTCACTGCCGCATCAGGCTAAGCTGTGTGGTGTTTGCCCACCAGAGATGCTTCAAGCTTGAAGTGTGGACTGGCACTATCTGAAGAGGTAAGTTAAGTCACGTTTGATGCCGGTGCTGGGTTTTTCACAGGGGGTGCCAGGCCAGGCACCACAGCTCACCAAACATGGGAAAAGCTGGGGCCACCCAGGGTTGGATGAGGGGAGCAAACCCTGGCTCTTGTTAGCTGCTATGGTACCAACTACAGGTTGCAATAAGCTCTAAATAAAGGAAAATATTCCTGGGTGAGCACATTTCCCGGGGAAACCGCGGGCTTTGGCTCCCAGGCCGTGCTTTGGAAGCGGGCACTCTGCTGCTGCCCGGGTACGGCAGGCGGGCACTCCGCGGTGCGCCGGAGCCCTTCCCCTAACCGCGCCACTAACCGCGCCTGTCCTGCACCGCGCCGCGCTGGCTGAGCCCGGCTGCCCGGAGCTTCAACCCAGGGAAAGGTCACACTCACACCAGTTCTGCCTGGCACCAAAAGGAGGTGCAGCTTCGCTTTTCGCTGCAAGAGCCCTGGTACGGTGGTGCCAGGGGGGCGGCTGGATCACCTGAAGGCAAGCCGAGACAGAGCTCTGCTGGAGATGACTGCTGTCCGCAGAGGAAAGGCATGAAAATGAAGACAGAAAGGCAGCCTGCTGAAAAATGATGATGAAGGGAGTAATCTCAGGGTGCGTGCAAGTGTTCTCGGAGAACCAGAGGAAAATGCAATTAAGAGGTGGCAGTTTCTTAAAGGAGTGATATTGATGGCAGGAACCTGCAGTACAAAGGCAGGACGGGGTACCACCTGCCCACATCACAAGAGATTCACAGGCACAAGGTGGAAGCACAGAGAAAGCAGAAACTGGTTCAACTGGTGCTAAGGACAAGCACTGAAAAACATGGCACGAGCATACAGGGGGAAAACCAGAGGAGCCAAGGCACTTAGAGGGGTAAATACGGCCAGGGCAACCGGAGTACCGAGGGAGCATTCTGTGAAGGGACCAGTGGCAGCAAGAGAGCGACCAGAAAGGTGATGAATAAACAGGGAGAAAAGCTTATGGCAAGTAATACCAAAAAGCCACACTGCCTAATAATTTTTTGTTACTGTTTTGCTTCACTCTTCAGTAAAAGGACAATTGCAATCAGCCACATAATGAGATTAGCATCATTGACACAAGGGTAATAGCTCAGGCTGCGACAGAGAAGAACAGGGCAGAAAAGTTAAATGTTTTCAGATGAGCTGAGACTGCTGAAATTTTCCTGAAGTTCTTAGGGAACTGAAGTCATTTCAGAGCTGCCTGCTGCTGTCTCTGAGAAATTTTGGAGGAAGAATGAGACTGAAAGACTTCAAAGGGGGGAACTGTTGCTTATCTTCCACTTCCTATGCAACGCTCCTCACGCAGTAATCAAACCACGTATTTGCAAATCCCCAGAACTTCCCGAGGGGATAAGTAACAGGAATAATTTTGTCTAGAGTGACTCAGGCAGCCCCACCATCCCCCTTTCCCTGACCATGGATGCCGCGCCTCCAGGGAGAGGGGAGCTGGCTGGGGGCAGAGGGGAACCACAGATCTCACAGAACTGAGTTTAACGAATCTGTTAACGCTCTCTCCCATGCCAAGAAAGGCTGAGAAGCATACTCTTGGTAAGCCATGTAAAAGCTGCTTGGGTTATCATCATCCAAAAAGCAGATCAGAAAAGCACAGCATCAGAAGGGGGAAGATGGAGCTGGTGGGGTCTCGGGGGGGGTTCCTGCAGCCTGGTGCTACTCAATATTATCAACAAAGGCCTGGCTGATGACAGAGCGTTTATTGCATTTGCAGGTGATTCCTAACTGGAAAGGGATGTAGGCATGCTGGAAAACAAGATTAGATTTCAAGGTGGTTCTACCATATTAGAGAATTTAAATGAAAATCAGAATGAAATCCAATAAGCAATAATCCTGCCCAGATGAAGGAGCTAGGTAGTGGCTTACAGAGAAAGGGCTTGGGGACACATGCAATTACAAACTGAGTCAACAGCACCATTCTGGTACGTACAAGGCAAACAGCATAACCAACAACAGGCCCTGTAAGATGAATGATTTTTTTTTTTCCCCCCAACACCACGTTTCCCAAGAAGGTGTGGTTCAAGTGAGACCTGCGGATGATCAGATGCACAAAAAGCTTGACCCACAATGGAAGGCCAAATGGAGTGGTGTTATTTAATTAGAGAGAGAGAAAACAGAGGGCAATCGTAGTGATAGTCTTCACATACACAATAAACTGTGGGGAAAAAAAAACACCCTGAAGTGCAGGTTGCCTATAAAGGGTTTGGAGTCTTCAGTTGGAGATGCTCAAACCCAGCTGGACATGACCCTGGGCAGCCTGCTCGAGGGGGCTCTGCTAGAGCAGGGACTGGACAAGGTGATCTCCAGCGCTGCCTCCCACCTCAGCAGTGTTGTGAGACAAACTGTTCCCTGGGTTCAGGCACAGGTGAGAAAAAAAACCAACAGAAAATGCTGCAGCAAGGTAAATCTAGGTTAAGTACTATAGAAAGCAGTATAAGAAGCAGGAGACTGAACCATTGAAATAGATTCCTTGGAAAACTTATGGAAGTCCCTTTAGTTTTTTCCTCCCCAAGAACAAGTAAGAAAAGCATCCACCATAAACCTGAGATACATTTGTCAGGCCTTTTTGTTGGGCAAATGGACCAGATGATCTGTGAGAGCTCAGCCTTGGTTTCTTAAATTAGATTTTAGAGCTCCTTGGATTCAAGAACTAACAATGCAACTCAAGTAGGCAATGGGTGAGAAACAGGCACAAAAATAAATGAACAAATAACCAGCCTGAAATCTCCTGCCATTTAATATCACATTCCTAGCTAATTCTCTCTAGGAGAGAGATGTGCTGTAATATACCAACCAACAAAAGAAGAAAAATGCATTTATAGCCTGAAAATGAAATTCATGGCAGGGAAGAGGAAATGGAAGCACATATGTTCCGTAACTATCTACCAAGCTTTCCAAAACCAGTTAGCAATGAAACAGCACGGGTGAAAAAACACTCTAAATAAAATTTTCCAAAGAACCCCGATTTGGCAGTGTCGTGTACTTTGCATTAACACCAGTTAGTTCAACAGCAAAACACTGCAATTCTTTACAGGAAAGAATACCTGTTTCATCAAACGCCTCCAGCCGAGGTTGCTTGCTGGGGTGCAGCTGCAGCACAGTTCCGTGTCCTGCGTAGTCAGGCTTGTGCTCAGGGCTGCAGCGGGTGCTGTGGCTCCACATCTAGGTGATACTCAGCCTCACCCCCACGCCTCCCCACAAACGATTAACACCTTTGAAATTAAATCATTGCCAGGTGGTAAAACTTATTACTGCGAGATAAGGAAGGGAGATTTCACTGTCAGCTCTGTCACTGCATTGGCAACTGTTTTCAGACTCATTTGCCCTATATTCAAAATCCCAACCAACCTACCTGCAACCATCAATAAAACACCAGGGATTTGGAACAACCTGTTATATCTTGCAATGAAAATGATTCCAAAAATCAGATCTCAAAAACAATTAAACCCAACCCTAATTCTATCTTCTTTTTTTGGTCCTCAGAAGTCTATCTATTTCTCCAGACCATTATTTATAAAACCAGCTTTGCTTGTCCACATGACAGGAAGATTGAGAATATGACGTCTGTAAAAGATCTTGAAGGGATTTTTATTCGTAACAGAAAGGTATTATCAGGCCAAGAACAGCAATATTAACATCCTGCTGGATTAAAAGCAGATCTAGCTGAAAAGTGCCTACTTAAATGCTTCTTTGACCGAAAATCTGCTTTTCCCCCATGCAGAAGTTTCGATAGGAAGACAGAACTTACCACAGCATTATTTATTCCCTGGGGGAAAGCCCTGTGAATTGCCAGGCTGAGCAGGAAGGTTTTATTCTGGGGTGTTTACTGCTGCTGCTGCCCAGGTGAGGGCTGGGTGCTTGGGGTGTCCCTTCACCACCCTCTCCTGCGGGTGCACCACATCTGGCCTGGGGTGGGGTGCTGTGGGAGCCACCGCTCTGCCTGGTGTGCTTGGACTGCGGGATGCACCCGACGATGGAGAACGTCCCCAGGGCACTGCCTGGGGTGACACCACCGGGGCAGCTCAGGGGCTAATCCCAACCACTTGGATATTTGGGAGCTCTGCCCCAACTTCCCAGCCCGTGGGAAGTTTCACTCGTTTTGATATGTTGCACTTGGCCTGAACTGGGATTTTCTCTCCCAGCCTCAAATCTCCTGTGGCGCGGACCTGGCTGGATTGAAGGGGCCCTGGCTAAAAGCTGTGTTATCTCCTCATGCGCAGCAAGGGCGAACAGCGAGGTTCAGACATCTCCACTGGGAATTATAGCTGACAATACATAACTGAGCTTTAAATTACCAGCTCCTACCCAGGGCAGCTGCTCGCTACCACTTCTGAGATTTATAGAGTTTAAGCCTAGACAGGACCATTAAATCCTTCTCACCTGCCCCTGCCTGTCACAAGACATTGGATTTCATCCATTTGTCCCCCAGTCTGAGTCCAGCACCTGGGCAAACCATAGCTCTTGTGCTCAGCTTTGGAAGCGGAGGATACTGGGAGCCCCCACCATCACTAGCACAGCCCTGGGCTTTGCTCACTCTGTAGTTTTCCATCCCAGACCGTCGTCAGCCGGCAGCAGGTCGGTCATGTACACCCAAAACCCGCAGCAGAGGTGCCCAAACGCCCCCGGGGTGAGGGGACAGGCTGGTAGGAGGCAGGGACAGCTGCAGGAGGAGCAGGTTATGGGGTCTGCAGCAGAGCCCCGGTGATGGCGCAGTACACCCTGTCCCCCAGAGCTCACTCTTCCAGGCTCTGGAAGGGAACGTGAGGGTCTCTTATCCACACACTGAGCACCAAGAAAGGTGGCAAGTCCATAGCCTGATGCCGAGGGTGTACCCATCCGAGGCCAGCAAAGCGGCTGCCGGCAGAAGCATCCTTTAGACTGTGCATCCACCGCTTTCTCTCGGAAGGATCTCGGGGCCGAGGCAGTAAAGTCGCTCCCCAGAGCTCCCACCCAGCGCTGGGGCTGAGGTGGCTGTTCATGCCAGGTGCCCTTTTGCGATGCTGAGGGTGCCTGCCCGCTACAGATGGGACTGAGTGCCCAGGAGGACATTTCAGCTTTGCAGTGGCCTTAACGCAAGACCCCAGCAGCATCCCGCCGCGCCGGAGGGACGCCAGCAAAGGGTGCGAGGGGACGCTCAGGTCAAGCCTGAGTTTCTCCGACAGCTCTTTGCAGATCTGGCGCCGACTCCGATCCCGCCACCGACTCCGATCCCGCCACCTTTCACGAGCGCTAGTTTTTCACTTTGAGGGGGGCCCTGACTGCAGAGCCCAGCAGTTAAGTCCGCTGTGCTCTTTCCCTGGCGTGTGCCCGCTGGCTACTGCACGAGTGACAAAAGGGTGACTCAGTCACACGAACAAGGGCTGCAGAAATAAACCATCCCTAGCCTATCATCCCAACCTGAACAGATGTACCCTATACATTAAACACCGGATAATATATGGACAGAGAGTAATTTCACAACCATAATTCAATCAGAGGAACGTTGTAACGTAATAAATTGGATGAATGATGGCCCTCTCCATAATATATTTCATTACTTCTGTCTGCTTTACAGCACATGAATACCTGCTTAATGGTTTCACGGCACTTAAATTATACTGTCGAGCGGAGCGGTGGCACACCTGGGTGAAGCACGGCCTTTCCGAGCAGCCCGTGTGCGGGGGTGCAGCCCCCCGCGGTGCTCTGGGCTGGAGCCAAAGGCTGCGCTGCAGCCACGTTGCTCCCCAGCTGCAGCAAAGCGCCTTGGCTCCCTCGGCTCTTCTTAAAGGGTCTCCTGTCCCCCCCGTCCCCCGCACCCCAGCCTCTCCCGGGCTCACCCAGAGCACGGCAGGTTGCTTCAGCTGCCTCGACGCGCTGACTGACTGCGGTGTTGGCATGCAGCTTGCCCTGCTGCAATTCCATTTTGCAACACAGGCTTTTTCGAACTTTTGGGTTTTTTAGTCTTCTGGGCCCTCCATATTGTCTCAGATTGTGCCTTATTTGTATTTTCTTTTCTATTGGTTTCCCTCCTTGCATCTTCCCTTGATCTGCATGGCATTATGGAGTTATTATGGGACTGCTGGTCTGAGATATGCCTGAGTACAGTTTAAAAAGCACAAATCTCCCCCTTGCTGCATGGCAGTATGTCATAAGAATACACAAAACACTTGCATGGCAGAAGTTAGAGATTCCTGTCACCAACTTGTCACAAGTCTTGAAAAAAATTATTTTTAATTCTTTCATCTAATGATTTCTGAGGAGTTTCATGCCTAGAAGGAAGCTGATGGCCAGGCTTACTGTCATTCCCGGTCCGGACCTGATAGAGAAGGTCAGGAGACTTTTAAATAACCATTTTTTCCATTTGAAAATGAGAATTCATTGAATCGAAAGTATTAGAGAGTATAAATTATTTCAGCAAAGTTTTTTTTTTTTTTTTAAATGGAAAAAGATGCTCGAAAGTTTGAAATTACCATTTCGACCCTATAAACCCACAAATTTCATTTTTATTATGTTTGGAAGGCAAGCATAAGGGCAGAGTCACAGTGACCTACTTCTGATGCCAGTGTGAGAGCTGATATTCACACTCCAAGCTCTCCACGGTGAGCCTTTCAAATCTGTGCCCTATCCAGAGGCACAGTTTTCTATGATTGCAATTTTTCATCCATACCACCGCGATGCACCAACCAGAGCCGCAGGAAAACGGGGCTTTCCATCAGCAGAAAATTCTTGTGCTTTGAATTCTCTTGCATGCCAACCCAAAAGAGTAAAGCATAAGAAAACAGACTTTTTACTATGCCAAACGTTCAAGGAAATGTTATCTGGAAATGGCAAAATGTTTGGGGAGCCGGTGCCAGCTGGAAGCCCGCAGGCAGGCTGCCGTGACGGGGGTGCAGCGCCAGCCGCTGCCCTGCACTGCCCACGCCACCGAAATCCAGGCGAGCTGCTGGCACAGGGCTCTCCGTGCCGTCAGCAGGAATAAAAAGGGAACGTTTTCCTAAGCAGCAGGTGCACTATCATCAGGGAGGATCACGCCTCGCAGCTAAGGAGGACTCGGGCTCGGAAATTCATGCTCTAAAACCGATGGCGTGGAAACAGCCTAATCAGCAAACAAAGCGGGTGCTTAGCCCAGCCTTTCCCACAGCTTAATACCCCTCGGTTCACCAGGGGAAGGAAAATGGCCAGAACGAGGGGAGAAGCGTCCCCTCCGCAATGGACACTGCCTTCTCCCTGGATTTCCAGGACAGCTTTGGGCTCCTCTTGCCCTGATCCCAGGTAGCCTCCAGGTTGCCCAGGGAGGACCCACCCTACATCTTCCCACTGGATTTGGCGGAGGATTGAACCTCAGGTGTGGGTGAGAGCAGGCCCACACCTTCTGCCTTCCCCTCCGTACCTGCACCTTCCACTGCCGTTTCAGAGCTGCCGTTTCACCAGCCTTTCGGCAGGTTGAATGTCTCATCGCTGCCAGGATGGGATTAACCACATCCTGACGAGCCTCCCTCTGCTCATGCCGGACACTCCTGAGCAGTTTTAATGAAAAGCTATCACTTATTTTGCTGGGTGGGTTTCTTTGGGGTATTTTTTTGCATGTTGGTGACCTAAATCAGCTCACAGCAGGCTCTGACAAGCAGGGGAGCTGGCAGAAGCTGAACAGCAAGAGCATGTGGTTAAAAGCTGGGGGAGAAGGGGGAGAAGGAAACCTTTTCTTTCACGAGTGGCAAGTTACCAGGTTCCCTTGAGCATCTGTAGAACCATGCCCTGAGGTGGCGGTGGCTGTGCCCGACGTCCCTGTTGTGAGGCTGGGCAAACCAGGCAGCTGGAAGCCTTATCTTGGGCAGGCAGATGCTGGCCAGCGTTGCCAGGCTTCAGGGGCTCGGGCCACCCGCCGTTCCCTTGGAGGGGAACCAGCCAGGAGCAGGGGACTGGGTTTTCCACTGAGCTAATTTTGCCTTTTGCCTTTTGTGTGTTTGTTTTCTTTTGTCTTCAGAAAAGAAGGGCTGGGGCTCAAAACCAGTTTCTGCCCAACTCAGAGAGCTCTCCTTCTCTTAAAAGACAAATAAAACAGCAGGAAAATAAGAAAGCCATTTGCATTGCTTTTATTTATCCCTTTGCTTTAAAGGGAAACTGAATGAGAAATCACAATCCAGATGTTTTTGAACATACTTTGTCTTCCAAAAATGGCTTAAAAGTAGTGGTGGTTACTGGTGCGGTATGAAGGGAACCTGTGTTTCTGCTCCTCTACTTCTAGCTTGCTTCAAGCATCAGAAGTCGCGTGGCGACAGCATCACGTCAGCACTGGCGATGCAAGGGGGAGAGAAGACAAGCTAGTGCAAAAGCCGTGTTTCTGCAAGGCAGGAGAAATATTTCGTGCAATCTGCCGCTGCCACAGACGTGCCGACGGGCGGTTTCCAGCCGCCGACAGCCAACAGGCAGGCTGCCCGCCACACCGAAGGGGAGAGGAAGAAAAACTTCCCGGCTTTGCCTGGGAAAAGCAATGAATGCGGTGAGAGCTCGGGTCTCTGCTGCAGCCATAGCAACAGGTTTGTTAAAGGGAAAAGCTGAAGGCACTAATGCACGTGGAGATCACAGTCAGGAGATCTTCCCACCTGGTTATCTCCCTGGGATTTGCATGGCGGGCTCCTCGCCTTCCAGTTGTTCTCTGCAGCTGATACTACAGGGGTGGAGAGAGGAGGGTGGGTAGGAAAGGACGCAAAGTTCTCTGAATTTCTAGTGATTTGGAAGAGGTATTAAATATAGCTTTTCAATAAAATGGATTTCGACAAAACCAGAAACATCAGTGATTTTTCTCAAATAAACTACCAATAAATTCCAGCCCGATATATTGCATCTCACGCAGACAAAATATTAGACATTCTAGTCCTATTCCACTTCAGCTGAAAAGTTTTGTACCTTCTTTTGACATTTTCTGATGAATTTTATATGTAACCCTGGGCTAGGAACCTGCAGCATCCCCAGAGGGATCTAGCAGCAACCCCACATGGTCAGACTGCAGCCAGCTCTCTTTTCAAGAAATGTGAATAGGTGGGATTTGATCAGGGACTGCAGGTGGCTGTCGGCTGGGCTGGGCTGTCCCGGTGCGATTTTTCACTACTTTAACCCACTAGTGAGTTCACCAGGAGCGGAGCTTAGGAAGTGCCGCGGGGAGACTCTCATTGCCGGCAGAAAAGCCGCGTTGGACAAAGTGATCTCTGGACTGGGGACTGTCCCCAAAGATCAGGGCTTTCCCAGCTGTATTAGTGCCAAAAGACCCGCTGGCCAGAAAATTGTCATTAGCAGCGCAGGGAGGGACTGCGGACGTCCTACACGTGCTGGGCTGCAGGAGGTGACAGAGCCTGCGTCGAACCTCGACCCTTCCCGCGAGGTGTCCTCACCGCTCCTCTCAGCAGTCCCACGGCCACAGCTGCCCAGGGCTGCTCCTGAGCTCAGTGGGTCCAGCAGGACCCCTGCGAGGTCCATCCCCCCAGACTCGATTCACCAGGTACCCCAGGGGAACACGGCACCCAACGTGCTGGGACTCACCCGCCCCCGGTGCCCACATCCCCAGCCAAGCTGCGCACCGGCACCTTCTGCCTTCCCTTCTCGGCAGGCTGCGGAGAAGACAGGTTCACCGCTGCAATTGGTGTTTCCTTAATTTGCAGCGTTATTTTTCCCCATTAGCGGCAAGCAGAGCTGGGAAAAGAAAATCCACTCCCAACAGCCTCCGTTCAGATAAGAGCCTTCCCTGTTTTCTCTCCCCTGCTCAGCAATATCCCCCCCTCCCCGGTCATGCCCCCCTCCCTCACAATGCTAACAAGTTTATATTCACACACTGGGACTTGGCGTAATTTGCATTAGTTCAAATGAAAGAGCTGCATTTAGCACCATATTTTCAATCAACTCACATGAAAGTCAGAGACGCAGACAAGAGTGAAGGAGAAATTAACTGTAGAATAGGGGCTTTTTAATCTGCAGAGGTTAAGTACAAAGCAGGAGAAGGGCATGCTGAAATCCTTTTACAAAGGGATGACAGTGTTTGCTCTGTTCTTCCAAGCCCTCTGTGGTAAAAACTAAAAGTAGCACGCCAGCAAAAGGGAGGGAGATTAATGGCTATTGTTTCATACAAATGGGTAATCAGGAAGGAAATAACTCAGGCCTAGTAGCTAAATTTAATTTAAGGATATACAAATCTGCGCTTAACGATGCACTGGCAAATACATTGCATGATTAAGTAAGAGATCTGATGTCAGTGAAGAAATCTTTACTGGCTCAAGCAGTAGGAAAGGCACTGGTGGAAGTGGACATTTATCCTTGTGTGGTTTTGCTACAGCACCAGGTGCGAGGTGCGGAGCCCCTGGGCTATGAACCCCCCCGGTCTCGGGCTGTGCCAGGCGGGAGGGCACGGCGGCTGCAGCCCCCTCCGAGAGCGGTGCACGTACTCCGGGCTAAGGGTTTGCTCTCTGTCTCACATCTTTGAGAAAAAAAGATGGATTCAGACTTAGAGGACGCTGAAAAACGTATTGGCTCAAGCCTGACTCAGAAACCTGGAGAAAAAGCCACTGAAAAATACCCGGCACTGGATGCGGGCGAGTTTCTGCCCTGGCAGCGAGTGCCTAAACCACGGCAGTGCCAGGGGCCGGCAGAGGGGAACCATCGCTGTCTCTGTGAGGAAACCTCAGCAGCACACCAGCATCCCGTGTGGGTGCAAGCCCCCACAGCGCCTATTCTGCCTGGAGGGGTCGTGGCTGGGGTGCCCGAGCCCTGTCCCAGCAAGAGAAGGACGGGCATTTCCAGCCCTGACTCTCGCAAGCCCGCTTGCATCTCGGGAAGGAGTACCAGAGCAGATTCTGTGCAAGCATCTACCTAACAACTCCTTAAACTTGCCAGTGCAAACCACTCCCCGCCCCAGCCTGAGCAAGAAGAAGGAAGAGCTGGAAGAAGGAGGGATCTCAGTGCTTATTGCAGTGGGTGGAGGGAAAGGCTGTTCTCAAAGCGCTGAAGGGTGCTGGGGGAGGAAGCGGCTTGCAGGACCCCCGCAGACATCCGAGTATTTTGACTGGTCCGTGTGAAAAGTAGAAAACAGCTCGCTGAAGCCAGCAGGAGTCGGGGTGAGGGATGGTGTGTTTGGGGAGGGAGATAACGGGGCGTTAGCAGAGCTGCAGGGGCAAATTCAACACGTCCTCTGTTTGAACCTTTCGCGGTGCTGCCACAGGACGCCGGCTCTGTGAACACTGAATTCCCTGGCAGAGGAGAGGGATTCCTGCCCCCTCCCGAGTGCCCGCCGACAGGCGCAAGGCTGCGGGTGCTCAGGCTGCCCGGCGCAGTCCGGGCAGGTGCCGGGGAGGGATGCAGATGCCGGTCCTGTCTCCTGGATTTAGCATCCATGCGGGAACCAAACCAGCGACGTGCTGACAGCTGTTTCCCCTTGAACACGGCTCTCTGACGGGCACCTTGATGTGTTACATTTGATCTCCTCACAGCACCGAGCCCATCAGCCCGTACAGTTCTTTGATCATTCGCTTTATGAATTTTTCTCTTCCTACCATCCGAGGTCTTCACACTGACAGAGGGATCTTTCGGAAAGGAAGGAGAATAATACTTTGGTTTTCATCACTGGGGTTGCACTTTGCAGCGCCCAACCCACCAGCATCCTCGAGGGGTGGCTGGCGGTGCCTCCCGCGCCGGCCCACGGCCGTGCGAGCAGCGTGTGCGGAGGGGCACGGCGTGAGGCACACATCTTGGCGCCTGCCCAGTCTGGCCGGGGAGCTCAGGGCACGAGGGACCCAGCATGGCCATATGGAGGAGTTCATGCCAGCTCTCAGCAGTGCCTGCCCGTCATCTGGGTGCTCCCCAACTTCCAGCTTGGGCGAAGTAAACAAAAAATGGGAGCAGAAGGGATCAAGAGATGGCTGCAGACATCGGGACGGGAGCAGCGCTGCCCCACGGCCTGCTCTCAGCACCAGTGCCACCAGAGCAATGCATTTTGCCCAACAGTGTCTCCTCTCCAGCATTGCAGTCTTTGCCGAGGTAGCGATGCTCTGGCAGGACACCAGCAGCCAACGGTCAGACAAGGGCAGGGCTTGGCCCAGAACAGCAGCCTGAGACTGGACTAATTGCACAGACTGCCCCAGCTACAGAGAAGACACAAAATGGGTGCTATTTCCCCTTCCTTTCATTTTTTGCTTGCATGCTGTTAAATTACTGAAGTTTTGAAGTGGCTCCTCGTGCAGCTTGCTGCAGGCACCCAGCAACAGAAGTGCTTTGTTCACATGCCGGGTATTGTCCCGAAGAAAATCATGGGGCCATTCGCACCGTGGGTTTGTACAAGTGCTGTGATCATCAGATTCATGGGGTGAGGTTCAAAGCCAGAGCAGGAATTGTGTCTGTGTAAAGTGCTTCTGAAGCCAAAAGGACAAAACGCAATATCAAGGGAGTAGTTAAAATGAGTGAGCTTTGCTCTAAGACATAAAAAGAGCAGAGAAAGTAGGGGGTTTTCCCCCCAAAAAAGGTTAAATATTAGCTATAAGTAAATTAAACTGTGAATTTTCCCATTCCAGTCACTCCACAAAGACCAACGGTTGTCCCAGCACTGCACGGTTCCTCTGGTTAGTTCCAGCGACTGCCCCAAAAGGCACCTCAACCCAGACACCTGAAAGACGGAGAAGACCGTCCGGGAGGCTGCAGCCATGGAGCAGCAGCACAGGCTGTGCGAGCCCCTCGGAGCCACCGCGGCAGCGCAGGCAGCTGCTGTGGATTTGCTCACGGACATCCCCGTCCAAGCCCTTCACCTCTGCTTCTGCTGCCCGTGGTACAACGTGCCGGCGGTGCGTGTCACACCTCGACCGACACCCACTGAACAGATACCGGGATTCTCCAGCGATTTGGGTTTAGAAGCATGATTCTCTCTTACTCCCGCACGCACAATAGCGTAACTTTGTCTTCTGGTGGGAGATTTTCACAGGCACAAGGGAGCAATGGGAGACTGAAGGCACCGATCAGACTTCTGCAGGCTCCGCAGCCTGTACGTGCGGGTGAAGACCCATACGGACAGGGTGAGGTGGGGCTGAGGAGGTGACAAAGCCCTCTGCAGCCCCTCTGCCCCCAGCAGCGGGCAGGAAGGGCCTGGGGATAAGGGCTTTCCTCTGATGAAGAGCAGTGCGACCCGAGCCGAGAGCCCGCATCACCCGGAGCACACGCAGGCCTTGCTGATTTAAAAACGCGATAATATTCCTCTCCACCTGCTAGCTAGCTGCCCAGGAGAACATGCAGCCCTGAGATTGGTTTATACAGATTAAGACAACGGCTTCCTTTTTTTTTCTTCTTTTCCGCCCCCAATGAAAGGCAACAACAGAATAAAAGGTTTTAGAAGAGAAAAAGAAAAAAAAAAACAGAAGCGTTTTTTTGTTGCAGGGAGTGAACAAGCAGTTAAGACTTTCTGAATCAGCTGTGTCCTCTCAGCAAATCGCCCTACAAGCGATGGAAATTCCCCTATGCGTGCAGGTGCGCTCAAATAAAACAGAGCAGAGACCAACAACAGTAATTTAACGAGCTTTCAGGACGCCATGTATTAGCCAAGAATTCGATGTTCTACACTTTCCGTCGCCGCCACACAGCTGCGGCAGGTAACGCAAGCGGTGGCTGTGCCTCGCGAGAGGGTTTCGGTGGGCTTGGAACAGGGGAAGCTGCTTTGCACACACACAGACACGCGCTCACGTGGGCTCTTTCTTATTTGCAAAGCTTTGCGGGCAGCAGGGACAGGCGAGAACCATCCGTTCCCCTTCACACCGACGGGTGCCAGGGGACTGCAGGACCCTGGTACCCACTGGTACACGGGGCACGCTTTAAGACCACAGTCCTGGCTGGGTCTGACTCAAAGCCCTGGCAGAACATTTTCTCTGTGTAACAGCAGAGCAGTAAGTCGCGGCAGCCCTCAGAAATTGTCCCCGCTGGCAGCAGCGAGGGGAGCCGTTTGCTGGAGACATCGCACAGCCCCGTAGCCCAGGCATCTCCTTGAGGTCCCTTCCAACCCCCTTGAGGTCCCTTCCAACCCGGTATTCCACGGTTCTGTGACCTGCCCATGTGCTGCACGTGGCACTTCCCACCTGACCCGAATCCAACATCGTTCATTCCTGGTTTCTTCACCACTGATGGGGTTTTGGAGATTTGCACAGCTCAAGCCAATACACAGCCCTATTCAGATAGTGGGTTTCATGGAACACATAAGTTAATGGAAGCTTATAGAGATGTTTCTCATATAACACCCGGACACTGGGCAAACGCAGCTGCAGCACATGAGGTCAAAAAGCCAGGGGACGTGCAGTGCAGGAGAGCCACGTGCACAGCGCAGCACGCAGCAAGGCAGCGCAGGCAGCGAGGGGACAAGGAAAGGATGCAGTATTTGATCATAAACATTTCAAAGCGTGAAATTCCAAAAATCTGCCCAAGTAGGCCAGTGCCTGAGACTGGCAGATGATTTGGGGGATGAACAAAGCACGCTGCGCGCACGCTCCTCTCCGACGCTTCGCTGCGCTGCCTGTTACAGGCTTCGTCAGATGGACACTTGTGTAAAGGAAACCACGAGCACCTCCTTTCCTCGGGGACACCGCCACGCTGCGTGTGCGTGGGTAGCTGCTCCCGCCCGCGAGCGTGTAGCCCACCACGGCGGCTGCTCACAGCCCTGGCGGCACGACCTGAGACCTCACATCACAGAGGTGCTGGGCACCTTTCTAAGGGCTGGGCTTCAGAAAGGGATTCATCCTCATGAAAGCTGATGCATAACAGCGTAGAGACCTTTACTAGGACTTTCACGTAAGTCTCTGGGTGTTTGCACTCCTGTTTGCTCCCGGACAGACCCCTGAGCAGCTGCACCCCGTAGCAGCGAGCGTTTCGGCAGGATCCCCGCGCCTGCCGCAGGGAGAGCCGCTGAGCGCTCCGTCCGCTCTCCCGGCCGTGGTGGCTGGCCAGCCTGCTGCCCTGCTTTTCAGAGCCTCTCCCCACGGCGGCTGTTTCTGTCTCCAGCCTCTTCTGCCGCCCCGCTGAGCTCGGTGGCCCTCTCAGCGGTGAGCAGCGGCGGGCAGCCAGGAGCAGGGCAGCAAAGCGGACCGAGCAAGGAGCTGCAGGCACGGACTCGGAGACATGGCTGCCCAGAAGCCGTGAGACCCCACGGGGGCCTGAATGGCAGCCAGGCAGGCCGATGCACAAATCTTGAGACAAATTATTTGGAAACAGTTATTCCAGCACCCTTTCAGTACCGCCCAGCAGGTTCCCGCTTGGCACCCCAGGGCAGGTTGCTGCCTCCCACCCGCAGAGCCTCAGCCCTAGCATGAGCCTTCCTCCCCTCTGGCTCCCCTCTTGTTATCAGAGTCCCCTATAAAGGGGAGTAAAACGATGTCACCTGAACCTATGCTCTTTTTTTCTTACGGCTAGTGCTGGAATAGCCAGTGTCCCAGGCCTGGACATGCCAGCCACAACCTGAACATCCAACATGTCCCCAAGTCCCCATGCCACCTCCTCCTGCTGCCAACGACAAAGCATCAACCACTCTCGTTGGTACGGGACAAAACCCCTCACCTACCCCATCCCAACTGTCTTACAGACACCCCTGGGGAATCTGCCTGTTCTTCTCGGCACCTGAGCGCTGAGGTTTTGTGACGATCAATTCTCTGAAGATGGTGAGAACAGAGCAAGCAGGGTAAGGAGACTGTAAATAGGACAGCGAGCACAGAAGGCTGCGTCTCCTCTGAATTTCACCGACGTCCAACAGGTAAGATTAACTATAAAAAGTGAAGTCTATCAGTGCTGCAGCGTAATTACACAAATCCAGAATATCAGAATATGAGTTTTTTAATGCTCTACAGAAAAGCAAGTGGAATTGCTTTTCAGACCGCAGAAGTGACACAGTAATGTTGGCTTTTAAGCGAAAATACTCCATAGCAGAAATTAAACTTTTACAAAACATGACCTTCTTCCCCAGAAGAGGAAAAAGAATCCTGGTTTTCATTTTTCTTTCTGTGTTAAGTACCCCCCCGATTCCCCAACTGATAAAATAATAGCCATTGGCAGTCATATTAGAGTTAACTTAAAATGCTTTTGTCAAAGGAATTGAATAAAGGCCGTGGCACAGAGCTAGGAATTAGGCAGAAAATGTCAAAAGGCTTGCCTTAAGCCCATTAAACTTTATTTTTGTAGAGCTGGCTTTCGGCTTTTCATAATAAAGTGCTTCCTTGAAGTTCTTAACTTGCCTGACAATTCCTGATAAAAACCGAAACAAATTACAAAAGTATTTAACCTTTTTCTATATTCTTAGGTGAATGCTGACCAGGACACCGAAACCAACTGAACCTGTTACTTAAAAAATAAGCGAGCCTCAGAAAAAGCTAGAAGCAAGCAGGGAAAGTTGTATTTTTAATAACCCTATAAATAATTTTACACATTAATAACGTTGCACAGGAAAGGAGCCCCCCCCCGCTTGGTGTGGATCAATAACGTGTCAGTGATGCTCCTGCACAGAAGCGTGGCCGGGAGCACCGGTCCCTGCCGAGCGGCTGCTCCCCTCGAGCTGGGCTGCCGCAGGCGTCCTCGCAGGTGCCTCCAGAACCCAGCGCAGCCCAGGGCGCTGCTTCCCCCGCTGCTCCCGCCCGGGCAGAGCTGAGCGAGGCCCCGGTGCCACGGCCACCACGCGCCAACGCGCTCCAACATCTTCCACCACGCAGCCCCGCGGGCAGAGCCGCGGCGTGCAGAAGCGGCGCCTGCTAAGCCGGCATCGCTCCGTCAGCTGCCTGGATCTAATTTTAAACAGCCTTTTGCTTCCATCGACCGGGTTCTCAAAGTTGCTAGGAAGAGGAGTTTGTGGGGTGCTTGCTGTTGGGTGGTTTGGGGTTTTTTTTTTTAAGTTTTTGTTAGTTTAGGGTTTTTTGTTTTGTTTTTAAAGAAAAACATATTTAAACTTTAGATTCCAGCCACACCAAGTGCTTTCCTTCCCTGCTGTGCCTGATGCACAACAGCCCGTTTCCCTTCCTCACCCAGCCAGCTCCGCGGGGACAGCAGTAGCCAAAGCCATCGGTGTACCAAAAAGAACAGAACGTGTCCTGCAAGCCATAGCCCGTGACCTGACGATATCGCCCGCAAAACCCAGCCTCTCCTGTCGATGCTGTCAATCAGCTTTGCATTACGAGAAGAACCTCACAACCTCCTTAGAGACAAGGGTGTTATTCAAAATGGTTGGAACCTCATCAGTTACACTGAAATACAGTTAATAAAACGGGAGGTATCTACTATCTGGTCACATCACACACGTTTTATGATCGATGGTAATAATAACACTTCTCCAATCTCAGCTGTAATAGTTATCTAACCACACAAATTCCTTTAGATAACCTACAGGGCAACTTTTCCTAAAGTAATTAAAATAGAGTCATTAGCTATTCATTTTACTCTGTAAAATACCCATCCTAAAATTAGTTAATGTTCCCAGTTTAATGCTCTAAGACTGATTAGTTTTCACCTTTGCTATCAGAGCAAACTACCGCCTCTTCAATAAACTCCGGCGTGGGCTGTGCAGGTTTGGCTCACTGACGTCGGCACAGAGCGGGGAGGGAACAGACCCCGACTGACAGATGACGGAGATACACCCCGCTCTTCGGGCAAAACGGTCTCTTACCTTTTTTCCTCAAGTTCTTCAGCACAAGTCAGGCAATGCCACGCTCAGTGTTGGCTGGGAAGCGCTGCCATCAATGCGTGCTGAAGAACCTCTCCTCATTTTCATGCCCCCCCGGGTGTTGCTGCAGAGGAGCGAGGCACCCAGGGGTGCTGCAAGCGGGTCACCGTGCCCGGTCCTCTGCACCGGTTGCACATGGCAAACCAAAGGCTGGACCAGCTCTTTGGACACGTCCTGTCCTCTCCTGCCTGTGCCCGTGACCATCCTGGCTACAGCTTTAGGAGGCAAAGGGGGGGTAAATCTTTTTTCAGTCTTTCTCCTTCACTGCTGGGAAGAGGCTGGGGTACAATTAAAGACCAGGCTGTGGCTGCAGCAGCAAGAGGCAGTTCCCAGTCACAACAGGAAAGACAGAAATGACCCGGCTGGGAAAAATATAAAGACTACGGTTTGCCCAACAACCCAAAGAAGGGTGTTTGGATGGACCATATCAGTCTAACCAACATAGTTGAATGAAAACACTGAAAGGACTAACACCAGTTCCTAGTTTCATAGCAGCAAAGAGCTTAACTTAAACTTACTATATTTTACTTAATTTTAATTCAGCTTCTATGGCGGTCAACTTTAATTCACACTTTAACATCCAAGCTTCATCAATCACTGAACCACGTGATGCTCCTAATGCAAAATTATCAAAGAATTTCCCCAAATGGTTGCGAAATGTGCGTTTGTTTTCCGGTCCAGCCCAAAAAGAAATATTGAGGAGCTGTACTCTTGTATCGGAAAGAAACTTTCTGCCAGCTATAATGAGCATCATCTGACGACAACCAGGAGGAACCCAAAATTCAAAGACTAAGGTACAGGACTTACAAACAGCAAGGGTGAATAACGAACCATAAAGTCATCCATGAACAAAGAGGCTGGATGCCAAATGCCATGGAAAAGGCTGAATGTGCTTTTCCATCTAGGACCAAGACAAAGAGTATTTGTTTTAGAAGGCTGTCAGCACAGGATTGAGTGGGAAAAACACGTTAGAGAAACCAACCTGAGGTTACCGCCAGTGATCTACATTTACCATAAAATACTAAATCAACCAAAGCATTATCTGAATCATTAGCAATTAGTTGTGAGAACAGATTAGGGACTCAGAAACACGTGCAAAAAGCTGCCTACGAACTATTCCCTGGCAAAGGACATATTAAACACTATCGAGCAGGGACCCTACTGGCTGTGCTTCTATTAAATATTAATGACTTCAGCAATACCAGTGAGGGAACTGTGAATGACATCAGTATGGGGATGATTACAAGTGCTTTGGCAGATAGGATGAGAATTCAAAGTGATCTTGATAAATTGGAAAATGGTCTGAAATCAAAGAGACAAAATTCAATAGAGACAAGTGCACATACAAATGAGAGAAAAACAAATATTCAGATACCAGAATACGGATCGCCTGCTAGGCAGCAGGATTGAAAAAAGCAGCCACGGTGACAGCTGAAAGCAAACTGAACATGAGTTAATAATGTCATCTTGTCACAAAAGTAATACGCTGGGATCTACAAAAGCTGGTGTAACGTGTCAGATATGCAGAGCAACGCTCCCGCTCTCCCCGGGGCTGGTACCACGTCAGGGCACCATGTCTCAGGAAGGGTACGTGCGCTGGAGAGAGCCCAGAGAGGCCCGCGAGGTGCAGGACTGTGGTCTTGCACGAGAGCTGGAGGAAGCCGGGGTGGCAGGAGGGGCTGGTGGATGGCTGGGGCAAGTGCAGAGCCACTGCTGGCTAAAGCCGAGATCAGCGCTCGGACCGGCCAGCGGGAAAAAGTTTTAACTCTCTGGAAAGTTGTGGAAGAACTTTGTTAGGGGGAACCTCTTGCTGACAAATTTGGAGACAGATGGGGCACGGTTTGGCACCCATCGAACACAGTCTAACCACACCTAGTCCTGCCTCAGACAGCACAGGGGCCCGGCTGGGCTCCTGAAGCGCTTTGCGGCTCGCAGGATTCCTCTTTCGTTGCGTGACAGCAGGCCCGTGGCCAGGCCAGCAAAGGAAATCCAGAAGAGCTCTAAAATGGGTAAGGATCTTAAAATTACCCATCGCCAGTGTATTTCCCTTTGAAAACTTTTCTTGTTGAGATCTGCCTTCCAGCCACGTTTTAATCCCCACTAAGATGCTTCGCTGATATTAGCGGTATTTTTGTAGTGCTGCCCCGTGCAAGACCGGGTCAAGTCAATGCACCTCCACACACTCTCTCCGCTCGGACCAGCTGCGTGGCAGCCTGCGCCTACGTGCTTGCACGAGGGAGATCAGCTGCGTGCTGCTTCCCCTGCCGCCTCACAGCAGTGAATCACATCGCCTGGCGGTGCTTTCCTGTCCTTTGCCATACACCTCCCCGCACTGCCGGCCTCGCTACAAGAGGTTACACAAGGCAGCCCTCTCCAGCCCATTTTGTCCGGCGCTGGTGCCTCCAACCCACTCCAGAAGATGGAGAAGTCTCTCCCAGCTCCCTGGATGTCAAATTCATGTTACCAAAGGCTGCTGAAGGTTCATCCCACCAGCACACAATTCAACTTCAAGCAAAAAGGGTCTCCACACATTTACAGTTCTCTTTCTGGATTACCTCAGTGGGTTTTTTTTTTTGGTTTGGTTTGGGGTTTTGTTTTTGTTGGTTTTTTTTTGTTTCTTTGTTTGCCTTTTTTTTTAGTTTTGATGTAGAAGCTCAATAGGTTACGTGTGGAGGACACTGCTATCTAAGGCCCTGAGCTACTCCTGGCACCTCAAAGCCACACAGAGAGCAATTACAGGTAAGATAAATGATGAACTGCCAGCTATGCTAGCAAGAAGTAAATTAGCCCAGAGAGAATGGCTTTCTGAACAGGCGGGCAGGACAGAAAAGACGTATATTAGGAGAACATACATTGAGAGAGTCTAAGAACTACAGATTAGCTGGTCCAACGAAATTTTCACATGTTCCTGTCTCTAACCACTGGAGAGACCAGGACAGGGTTGTTCCCTGAGCCATTTCTAACCAGGCTTTATCAGGCCAGTCAGCAATAGCTCCATCAATGCAGGATCAGCAATTTCGTCTTAGGGATGTGTTTCGTGATGTGCTAGACACTACAAAGAGAGCATACCTCTGGTGACATATTTCCTTCCATAATCCTTCTACTGGGGACCCGCTTTCCCTTCTTCCCCGAAAAACAGACAAGGAAGGAGATGCTCTCCAAGCAACCAAGTGCACCCAGAACTGACCCAGAAATATCCCCAGTCTCTCCTGTGACGACAGGCTAATAAATCACAGGACCAGAGCATACAACCTTTTTAAATCGCGGGCTGTTCGAAACAGCGCATGGCTTGCAGAAGAACATTTATCCTTTGCTTTAAAACGCTTGCGGCTGAGCAACCGCTGCAGAGCTTCCCAGCTGATCCAAAGGCGGTTCCCCCCCCCCCGAACAGCTCTCATTTCAGGCTAGATTTCAAATTCCCATCTCTAAGCCTGCTTGATACATAGTGTATTGGGGTGGTGGTCTGTGTTTTTTCCCAAAAAAAGCTGACATTTTTCCACAAAAGTCATAGCTTTGAGAGAACACTTGGTTTTTTGGTTTGCTCATTTAAAAAAAAAAAAAAAAAAAAAAAAAAAAGACCAAACCTAAATATAGAAGTCATAGTTGAAAATACAGATTTTTCTATTTGAAGATGGAAGATATCACCAAAATAAAGTCAGGCCATATAGCTGGATGTTTACAAGTTCCCATCCATTTCTTGTTATTGGTCTGCGTTATTTGCACAGCACAGCATGCTCACTGCTTGCTTTTTCCCCCTTCTTCCATGTAAGTGTTATGGAAGAAAGAGGAGTAGTCAGGAGTAGGTCTTAATACCTACTTATCCTTCTTTTTGTAGCTCAGTCATTCACATTATTTTTCGTCATACCCATTATTTTTCGCCATTCCCATTATTTTTCGCCATTCCCTTTCCTTTGGTGGTAGAACATGGTACAGATTTGCCAGCACAGACCTGACGGCACCGTGAATTCCCCTGGCCTCTCTGCACGTGCAAAGTTTCACTTGTGAGAGAGTCTAAGGACAGCAAAGCAACACGAGCTAGAATCCAGCACGGCTGGTGGAGTTATATGAGCTTTTAAAAATAGAAATAATGCTCAGGGCACAGCTCTTTCCTGCTAACTATCCTGCAGTTTGGATTCAACATAAACATATGTATTTATCATTAAAAAAAATGAATCAGAAGCAAAGCTCCCCTCTAGCCCCTAACTAGACTGCTGCCTCAGCTGCACGAGAGGTTCACATCAGCAAATTTTCAAACCCAGCGCTTTTACAACGTACTTTTGTACGTACCCACCAGAGGCTGCAGGACACTCACGGTAACTGCCCAGAGTAATAGCACGTAAAGTGCGTTTTCCCTTCTTGGTGAGGTACATCTGTACCAACACAAGAAACCCCCGGAGTCCCCTTTCTCTCATTTGTTCCTCACAGGCTGACAATACGAGACCTGTTTGTGCCCTTGGGGTGTGGGGGCCGCAGGCTGCCACCCTCTGCCCAGCAAACCCCTCTCCTGGAGGGTTTTACCAGGCTGTGGCCATTTACGATCTCCCCAGCTGAGAAGCGACAACACTGCCGTGACCGCCTTGCCCACGCTGGCCCCGGGGGGGAAGAAGCTGCAGTTGCAGGGCACCCTCCAGGCCCGTCCGCAGCGCGCCAGGGCGCTGCTGCTGCCCAGGGGCGAGGGGACGGTGCGGCGCTGGGCGGCAGCGGGGCAGAAGCTGGGTCAGGCGGGGCAAGAAACGCCCCCAGCACCCGCGCCAGGCACGCAGAGCAGCGCGGGGATCTCCCGCCTCTGGGCTCGACAGGCAGTGCTGGAGGCTCAGGGCCACGCGCCGCGACCCACGGGAATGCAGCAGGAGCAGGGAAGCGAGGCAACCCCCAGCTTTCGGGGTAAGGCTGCAAAGGCGTCTGGAACGCCGGGCTCCTGGGGCTTTCGGGAGGCAGTCGGGGGCTTGGGGACCTTTGCAAAGACACCAGCATCTGGATGACTTTTGAATCAACGTGCAGACCAGGCTCTTCAGCCCAGCTTGGAAATCCAGTTGGGGCTTCTTTTATTACGAAGCACAGGATAACACACCAAGTGCAGCTGTTCCCCGATTAACCTGTAGGGGCATATTTTAAGTTCATCATTCACAGTGATCATCCAGAGCACGTCTACTTTAAAAAACAGGTTTCACTGCAGTAGGGCTAGGTCTGAACCAGGATAAACAAGAACAGAATTTCCTACATTCATCCTAGCGTATGCATAAAAGATATCTTCCCTCACCTTTGCAAATAGGGGACAACGGTAATTTGTTATGTGCATTAAAATTATAATAATGCTTTTTGGTATCATCAAGATTATATTAGGAAGCTCTGTGTTCCCAAAGGAAAGATTAAAGTGCAAGTCTAATAGCATGATTTGTTCTTCAGTGGAGCACTCTTGTGCAGCTTGGAACAAAATATTCCCAGCAGAAAATATCCGAAAGAGCCTGTGAGAACAGTTTCTTTGCTGTACCAGATCTGTGGGAAGATGAAAGCTGCATTTTCTCTTTTTGTTGATGAGTTTTCTTGAACACTGGAGAAGCTTGAACCTGCAGGTAGGTGACCCGTTACACAGGGAAACTGAAGTAACTTCTGTAAGAAGCTGCCAACAGGTAAGAGAACAGACACATGACTGCGATGTCGGTTTTCGGGTCCCGTCCTCCCCGGGAGCACCGCCTGCCCTGCCAGCCACCTGAGACAGCAGTAAAGGCACCACCTGATGCCAGGATTAATTCAGAACTAACAACAGCAGCACTAAGGAAAGGAGGCTCGGCTTGGGCTGAAGCATGGGACCCACAAAAGCCCTGCAGCTCGCAGGAGGTGCTGGGTGAGCTCTTCTGGAGCAGCCTGGCTGCGCACACCAGGAGAAGCAAAGGGCTTTGTCTGCAAAGATGTAACAATGCAGAAATTAGGAAAGACAGAAATATAGATCCTCCTGGGTCTGTTCAGAGCACAACTTCACGCCAGAGCACACATCTGCTTTTACTGCAACCTTCACTGCTTAACTAGATCATTTGCAAATTCACTTCTGTGTGCAAAGTCATAGGCACCGAAGATGGTAGCAACCCACCTATGCACAACCATGGGTGATTTTGGAGCGTATGGTGCTGGTATATAGCGTTTTGTCACTGCAAAGTGAGACAGACCCAGAAAGACAGAGTTCGCACAACTGATGATATTGTGCTTGTTGAAGCAACCACCCATCACGCATTAGTCTTTCCAGTTTCTCTAAGAAGTCCAAGTACTTTGTCTAAACTCACAGATCTCTCTCTTACTCTTTTCTCTGGACCACGTTGCCACCAGATTTCCCTCCATCTGCTGAGATAATCCCCACAGTCCTTTAAACTACTTCCACCAAGACCCTCTCGTTTAGCATCCCCAGTTTTTGCATGGTTGTGGCAGTCCCAGCGCTGTGCCACGGGGAACCCTGCGTTGCAAAGGGAGACCTGCCGCACGGCACCGTAGCGATGTTACCTCCCCTTCCTTTCCTCTCACCAGCCACATGAAGGTTTGAATGACAGGCAAGATGAGGTCCAACAGCTAGATCTCTCTGGGGCTTGATGTCAAAAGCAGCCTCCCCCTTGCACATCTGAACTTCGCCTCGTCATTTAGCACAAACTGCATCCAACCACGTGCAATGTTCAGTGAGGAGCTGGAACAGCCTTCCGCTGCCCAGCTACCCACGGAGAACTAAATCAACACTTCTAACCGAGGTAAAACTGTAATCACCTTCTTCTTTGAGCTCTAAAACTCAGTGTTTGTTTTTCTGGGAGATGAATCACGCAACCTTTTGCTAATTCTGCTGCTGCGCTTCCCACCAAGCCCAAAATCAACACCTTGAGTTTGCTGTGAAAATCCCTAGAGAATCTGAGAAGCCAAAGAACACACAAAATTGTCATCCCAGTCTGCACACAGCGGACACTGACTGTCAAGTCCTGTGTCAACAGGTCTCATTTTCAAGATGAATCATAGATACCATACAATAAAATACGACATGCTGTTAGGAGCACGCTGCACTTCTTCCGATTCTTTAAGCGAAATGGTTTTTTGACTTCTTTCCCAACTCTTTCTAAATTTTCATTAAGACTTGCTTTTCCTGTAACGGACCACTTCCACTTTTAATCTTAATTAGTAGAGAAATTAAACTCCTGCCAAGCTTTGTGCTGCTTCATTATATAGCTGAAAATGTGTTGGGAATACTTGTGTGACACCAGAACCACTTACTCTTTCTACCTCTATAAAAATGATGGAAAGTAATAGAGAATGAGGGTTCCAGACTTCCAGACACCTGGCAGAAGAATGCCCAAAAGTGGGCTTGAAGCCCTGCCTGTAGCGGAGCAGCCAACTGCTGATGCACAGCATAGCTCCTCTGCGTACACTGAACACTTCAGCCCTTTTTCAGCTACTGTTCCTGTAGAAAACAGACATAAAGAGGCAAAGAAATGGCAGACAGTGCTACTAGCAGCATTCAACAAGCAGACACTCCAGCACAGAGAGAACAATTAGAGGGCCAATTAACATACAAGCAATATATCTCCTGACCAGAAATAATGGTGCTTGCTGAAAGTGAACTTTATTGACTCAGCATTTTCCCAGCTGATTTATTTTGGAGAGAAAATAAGGTGTATCTTTCTCCTAGCAGATTTACTCTCTTTTTATCATGTGTCTAGCTTGCCAGCCATTTCTTTGTTACTTTGCTCATTAAAAGCGTAAGTTACAACCACCAGGAATTCAGTGTTTTTTCGTTTAAAAAAAAAAAAAAAAAAATTAACGTGCACAAGTAGAACTTCAGACTGGGCTTTGCTGCTGTCTCCTCCTGGCCAGGCCAGAAGAACAGACCTGGATGTGAGAAATGCCGTGGGGTGAGAGCAAGGCTCCGTTTAGCTCCTGCTGGGTTTCGGCATTGCCTGGGAAGGGGCTGTCGGGGCTACAGCCCCAGGGGATAGCTGCAGAGAAACCCCTCCTGCTGCAGCACCCCGCCTGTGGCTGGGCAGGGAATGCCCTGGGCAGGGCACGTCTTGGTCAACCAGAGGCGTAACTTGGGCTAGCAGATGGCCGGTGCCCTGCGAAGGCGCCAAACCAAGCAGGGCAAGGGTGGAGGGTGCTGTTTGCATGTCATCAACGCGGGTAAATCCAGCACCATCATCCTGACACTGTGCTCAGCCCTAACCCCCCTACCGGCACACTCTCCTTGTTGGAGGGTCAGAGATTTCAGCAGGAATAACTACAGACCTGAAAAGGCTCTCCGAAAAAGAGGAGAAGACAGACTTTTATCAGAAGCAGAGGGGATACGAAGAGGGAATATCTCCATGACACAGTCCTTCAGGCAGCGTGAGAGCCCTTAGTCTTCCAGACAGAAGACCTGAGCCAGGCGGAGCAGCGTGCACGGACACGACCTCGCATCGCCACTTCTATTCAGCTTCACCTCTACAAGGAGCTGCGGTGGCCAAAGGTAATGTGGGAGTTCATCTCCATCAAGCTTCTGCCCTATATTCACCTGTCCATTTTTATTTCGGTGTGTTTATCTCCAGTGACTAAGTTCCTGAAAATCCAGAGGTAACCATCTTCCACACACACTGTTCTTGAGTATTTCCAAATAGAGATTCCTTTCCTTTTTATCTCTCAACTGTAAATTGTTAAACCTATGGGTGTTCTCTCAGTGCCAGGCCTTGACTGGGACACCCGGCACTACCAGAATATAAAACGTCCTCTGTACTAGTCAGAAGGACAACAACTAAAAATGGGTCTAAAAAAAAGGAAGAAAATAAACGGTGGAGTGCAAATAAATGAGAAAATCATGTATTCAAAAAGGTGACAAACTCAGGGCAATAGAATGATTATTTTCCCTAAAACATATAATTAGCTCTAATCCCTCACTACAAAATTTTATTGAAATCAGGGACATGACATGTTTAAAAATTTATAGATTTTTTTTTTTTTTTTTTTTTTTTTATAGTTAGCAAAAAAATATCCCAAACTGCTGGGAGGGCTCCTTTCCCTCACCCACCGGGTATGCCTGCCCTCAGAGCAGGGAGATTTTGACGGCTCCTACCGCAGGGCTGCACCTTTGGTTACAGAAGGGAAACCTCACGATTGCACGTTTGGCTAAACGGCAAAACAATCAGCACGCCTGCATTTTCTCCAGGTAACTGAAGTTAATGGACAGAGATGACAGAACTGCAGAAGCACTTTTGTCTGCTCAGCCTCCTACGATCAGCCTCCTCCTCACGCAGCAAACACCTCCCTGAAGACGGTTATTAATATTATTAAAATCCACTCATGTACATAACCCGCATTTATGCCTGCAGAAATAAAGCACAGGCCACTTGTCTGCTGTAGGACGCACAGAATGGCTTTCCCAGAGCTGGTCCCACGTGCACACCGGCAGAAGAAAGCCTGCCACGGAGGAAGCAGATGTCCAGCACCATCCCCATGCCCCGCGGCCAGCCCAGACACCGGCTGTTCTCTGCCACGGCACTGGTCCTTCCTGCAGGACCCGCTTGGTCCTGACCAGAGATCCTCTCGTGCTTTTCATGAGGGTTGATGTTGACTAGCGTGACACAAACGTGTTCCTCCCAGCCTCGAAAGCTTTGGTAAGCAAAAGGCTAGAGAATGAAATCAACCCTTGAGAGGAGACAGCAAACAAACATCTTTCACGTGCTCCCGAACCCACCAGACACTGACATTAAAAGTACTTTCCAAAGCCTCAGCTAAGACAACTGACCTGCTCAGCATCACCAAGTCCTGGTGGCCCGCAGGCTGCAGCCGAGGGCCCTGCAGAGGCACCACCCTCCTCTCATGAGACCCACCAGAGAGAGACCCTTTGCACCCTTCAACCCCAGAGCAGGCTTGCAGAGCTAGAGGACGTGGGTCAGCGTCTGCAATTAACTGCACCGAGCCGCTCCGGAAAACAAGGCATTTACGTGAAATTAAAATGGATCGACCTATGACTATTTTGTCAAGATGGATCTCATCAAGACGGGTTTGCATAAATATTCTAATCAGTGCTCTCATCTTGCCCTTCTCCTTACAGTCAGTGATAAAGTTACGCTTTTCTCAGAAAATTATTCATGATGTTTATTCATGATGCTGGTTTTTGCAGGGAGCTGTGATCCTCAGAAGAACTGAAGCACCGGGGTGAATACCAACCGCAGGCGCGTGCCAGGCAGGACGGGTGGCTGTGGCTGGTGAGAGATGCAAGCAGGGGATGCTGAGGGAGGAGGGGTGATGTTGCATTACTAAGACCATAGGTCCAGCTCTGGGGCACCGGGATGCAACCTGACTGAGATCAGGGGCTCTCAAGAGCAATTTGAAGCCTGCAAAGCCGGTCTGATACAGAGAGACAGGTTACAGGCGCTTGACCTTTTTAATTTATCCAAGGGAAGAGTAACAGCCAATATTACTGGGTTCTCTAGTGCCGTCACAGGGAGGTGATTCTGGCAGCTCTTTAATTTAGAAAAAAACATCATAATGAGAGCCAGAGGCTGGAAGGCAAAACTAAACAAAACCAGAGTAGGAATAAAGCTAATTAAGCAATGAAGCAACTAACCTAATACGGAGCAGATTCTCTATCATTTGAAGACTTAATTACATGATTACCCTTGAAGAGATGCCCTAGCTCAGAGGTTACAGGTTACACGGGGAGTCCTGGGCGGGAGCCGCGTGCCAGCACAGCCCTCCCTGGGTGCTCGCCACCCTCAGCAGGGCCCACGCTGGGCTTGGAACTGGGCTCAGCTCTTTGCTCTGACAAATTTCCCTGTGCTACCTTTCTGGGTAACAAGGGGAAATTCAGGCTAAGGTTTTACGGGTGTTTACAAGCTGGTTTGCAACTCCGGGTCTTGGTGCTAAAGTCACTTTTAAAAACGAGTATCAGCCATCCAAACCACTTAACCAGCATTCCCGAATGAATGAAGCAGCACCCAGCTGTGTCTAAAGAGCCTCTGGGACTCAGGTTGCTGTATGGTGTGGTGAAGCTCGTGACATCCACCCTACCCAACGGCCAAACGCTGTGCCCTGCTGCCACCTTGTCCCAGGCTCTGGGCACCAGGTGAAGCAGTAGGCAGGCAGGGAGGACCTAATTCTGCAGACGTCTTCTCGGTCTTCAATGTGGGGAATCACTGCATTGCGCACGTGTTTTGCCAAGGCCTAAAGAGTACCAAGTATACAGGTATCTCGTACAGTCAATGGCCATCTGAGCTTCCCAAAAGAGCTCAGACAGAGAGCTACAAACATGGAGCAGCAAGAGCTCCCAAGAGCAGAAGTATTTCTGATATGCACCTGATAAATAGAATAGTCTGGCAGACTTTCATTTACAGCAGAGACCATTTCAGACCACGTTGCGTAGTACACAGGAGAAAAGGCAAAATAAGAAGCAATCCTGAGTAGTAATAAACTAGCCAGAGGATGCTCACCTTGTCAGCAGCGTAAGGCGGTCACTTCTCCCACCCCCCTTTCCAGCAACGGGGCAGTGTTGGGCAACTCTGAGTGTCCCCACAGGCATCAATGAGATGTTAAGACCCCGCAGAGCAGTCCCACCCGCTCCGATGGATGAACAACCCCGGTCTGGTGCCCTGGCAATGCTTTTGATAGTCCCCTGCAACGCCTGCTCACGGTTAAGATGCAAACTAGTCGGAGATCAAGGAGAAAAGTGGGAGCCACAATCACATATTACTGGTTTTGCTGACGCACCAAAAGCTGAAGAAAAAAAGAAAAGCAAAGGAAAATTTTCAGTGTGAGAAGACACAAGGCAGGAGGCACCACTTTACCAAGCAAAACACAGGGGAAGTGCCACGAGTCGGAGAACATCAATGGAAAGGGGACGTACTCCCAAGGAAACCACAGGATGCTCCCTACCCTGCATGCCTCGAGGGAGCTCTCCGTACTGCAGGCAAGAGACACACGGTCCAAATGACTGGGGGAACGCGCAGGACGGACAGCAGAAAAAGCAGGACACGAAGGGTGAATAAATCACTGAGGAGTACAAACCGCAAGGGGAGACAAAAAGTGAGAAAATGACTAAAGAAAAGAGACTGAGAATTAACGCCTTGCGCAAGTGAATGCTGCTCTACATGCTCTGGAGAAACATTGGGGGCTGCCTCTTTCTGCAGAACAGAGTGCAGCTGCAGAAAGAGCAGACATTGCTGAGCTACAGCATCCAGCCCTGCCTCCAGTCCCACCTTTATCACCACAGGCACACCAGAAATAGGTATATTTTCCAGCAGGGAGTGAAGGAAAAAAAAAAAAAAAAAAAGCCAAAATTAGAGGCTAAACAGAAGGGGGTTGAAAAAAACAAACCCAACTGGTAGACCACAAGGAAAGAGCAGAACTCGCTCTGTAGCTCCTTGACACACAGCCAACTGTTCTGAAGGACGACAGCCAAACGGGAGTTACAGCAAAAGGAGACTCAGCTGCTGTTAGCATGGGGCTGAAGAAAAGCTGCGTTTTAAACCAGGCTGAAGACAGACAGAAAACTAAAGTCTGCCTGAGTTAAACTAGGACGACCCCCTCAAAGCAATCTTTGACCAGGCGCAAATTAATATAGGCATACGTGGTACACCTTTGTAAAATATTATCTTCCTTGGGAGGGTAACGATAGAAAGTAAAATTATGAAGGACACACCAGCTTGTCTGAAAAAAAAAAGGATTTGTCAGTAAAGCAACAGCTTTTCCCATGTGACATTCACCTGGAGATCTGTTCAACAGGTGGGACCAGAAATGTCCCAGCGAGCAGGTACTGGGCACAAAGGACACACACACCACACCTGTGTTCCTGCTGGAGTGGATCAGATAGCACTGCCTGGTTCAAGACCTGCCAAAAACATCACAAAAGTGATTTATCAGTAATCCAAAGGGACACAGCGGGCAAGATTTGGACACAGCTGGGACACTGCCCCAACGACCTCAGACCGGACTCGCATAAGAAACTCGTTGAAAGTCATTACACAAGAACAAACCCACTTAGAGTTATCAGACGCAACTCTGACATTAAAAAGGACGTTCACCTCCCTGTGATGTATTTCCACACCAGGGAAAACGGAGGAATCGTTAAGAGGAGGATCAGAAGACACATGGAAAGAATTGATATGGTGGAAGGAAACCGTGCGCGTCTAAAGGAAAGGCATCCTGCCTGCCCGAGTGCTGTGAAGGGGACATCAATGTATGGGCAGGAGATGTGCTTAATCCCTCCCTCCAGAAGCCAGGGAGGATTTCATATTTGCCTGAGCCTGGTCTCCTGTTCTTCATCGCCATTCCTATGAAATTGCTGATGCAGGAATCAAACTTACTGTCCGCAACTTGCAGCATCACCTTCGCTGTCCTTTCAAAAAGCACGTGTTAGATCGTTCTGTCCCCTGACGCTGAGGCTGAAGCAAGCAGCAGCTTATGGACGAGTTTGCAATGTTAAAGCACGGCGCACCTCGGCTCGTTCAGCCCTTGGGAGAGCGCTGCCCAGCCCTGGGTACTCTGCTGTACTTTCAGCTTGTTCTCGAAGGTCTTGCCGAGGACCTTAGGTGAGGCAGTCCTGGACTCGCCGCCTGTGGAGCGGCGCTGGGGCTGAAACCTCGCCTCTCGCAGAGCTCTTGTCGCATTCATCAAGCTTTCCTGATTGCTTCCCCCTCGCCTTCATTAGCTGTTGGCCTTGAGTTTCTGTTACGCCTCAGCTCTGATGCCCATAATAAGGTTTTATTATTAGATCCCAAGCCTGCTGCTCCTCAGAAAATTTTTTTGAGCCCTGTTAAATGCAAATCTGCAGTAATTAGCTACCACTTATGCTCTTCTCTATTTTCCTCCTTTAGGAAGGATATGCATTTTTTTGGAGACTGGCTTTTCACTTCTGCTTTCTTTTGAAACACAGGGCTCCTATGTGGGCAGAGCTGGAAGGAGATGTGAAAGGGGAACATGTCCTTAGAGCGCTCAGTGATGGGCACAAGGCACTCACAGCCTCCTGCTTGGTATATCTCACGTGATCCCTCTTTTTCACAAGCATTTCTGCTGCATCATCTGATCCCTTAGTTATCTTATTCCATTTTATATGGCTCTTCTTCTAAAGTTAAGTATTACTGTCATATATATTTTTTGTTTTCTGCCTCGTACAAGAATGTTTTGGGTTGACTTGATCTCTGTTACAATATGGCTCTTCAACGGCTTTATCTATAGCCCCATCTTCATGCTGCTCATGACTAAATTGCAGTTCCTTTTCTCTTTCTCTTGCGTCAACAAATAGCAATTGTTTGTTGCATCTAAAAACGTAGCCTGTGTTCACACTGGTAAATAACCGAAATCTTTCATTACTTTCTTTCAAATCCTTGCAACCTCTCTAATCCTCTTTAGCATTTTACAGTCCCAGATATCATCCTGGTCAAAAAGGTTGAAACTAGAGTATGATTTTCCCATCTGAGCATAGGATTTCAATCCACAGAAATGCTGCGAGGCAAACAGATATAACTAGTTATGTATTTGACTGGGTTTTTTTCCAAAGTCTCTTGTCACTGAGCATCAGCCTGATCTGCTTTGCCACGGCTGTAGGTTGGTTTGATCAGCTGCTGCGGGTTCCCTTTGGTGCTCTGCCCCCCCCGCTGTCGGAGCCATCCATCGCATCGCTCCAGCCAGCCCAGGCTCTCTCTGCTGCAAGGACTCAGCCAAACCCAACCTCGCAGATCCACAGCATGGTTTGGGTTGGAAGGGACGTTAAAGATCACCTAGTTCCAACCCCCCCGCCACAGGCAGGGACGACAGACCTCCGTCAAGTTCATCCTCTACGACAGCAGCTCTGAAACGGCATTCACACCCCCACACCAGCTAATCTGGGCCAGCACAGAGTTCGTAAGGCTTTTCCTCCGACCAAACCCACCATGCATTTGGTTGCATTTCCATCCCCAGGTGGATGTTCATGTTCCAACCAGGAGCTTTACTTGCTTTCTGCTCAAAAATCAGACTTCCCTCCCTCCGCTTTGCTCTGCCTCTGTTATTCCAAGGCCATTGTTCCTCCCAGCCCTGCTAGTGCTGCGTCATTCAGACAGCTCAGCCTCTGCTCACAGATCCTGTGAGTGCTGCTTTATTCAATATTACCCACCCAGCAGGCCAGCTGCTGGGTGGTGCTCACCACTGCCTGAACCCTGTCAGCTTTTCTTCCAGCTTTGAATTAATTTTGCTGGTTTTTATGTTTTGTTTTCTGCAGAACTTGGAGGCTGTGATTTCTGTAAGCTCCTCTGGGCAGGTGAACTCCCTCCTTATTTCTCCAGCTCGATCCCTGCTAAATTGCTGTAAGACCATGAAGGAACTTCACTGGGGCTGAGAATAATCAAAAAATGCCACGTCAGTGTGTAAGAAACTCCCAAGAGGATGGTGAGAAGGCTTCAGCCTTAACAGGGTCCTGTTCAAAGCACAGGAAATTTGAAAGCATTTGACATATGGGAACTGTATTTTTATACTGCTGGCAGGTAATAGCTGTCTGCTCAGGTTTAAAAACGCCTTTAACAAAACACCAGAAAATACATTTTGCAGAATTTACAGACATTCACTATAAGGCGAGTTTCATGAATAAGCACCTACTTGGAAAACATAATTACCAGAAGTAGGGCAAATAGAGGGGGAGTGGATAAAGGTCCCCCCAAGGGTCACATCCTATATTCCTGTGTTTATATATAGACGTCCTAAATAGCAAACGGAATTAAGCTACATTTGTCCTTTCCGACAGCCTGGCTACAGGGGAGTCACGAACATGGAACAAGCAGTAAAATTGGAGGCTCTCGCTCTCCTGTGTAACCGGATCACGCATAAAGTTAATTAATCTCATATTTGACTTTGGAAATACTTCCCGCTTGGCTTGTAGTGTTACTCCTAGGAGTTGTTAATAAGCCCTGTTCTCTCTCCCAGTCCCCATTTCCTTTCACCAGCCATTAATTTCCCGGGAGCTGCTGCAGTTTCAGAGGAACAGACCCCACACCGGCCAGCCGCAGGGGCACACGTGGAGAGAGGGGCAGCTCTGCAGCAGCAGCAGCCATGTGATGAGTCGCTGCCATCAGTTTTCCCCACCCTGTGATTCCCTATTGTTGTCAGAAACGTAGAGCTGCTCAGTATGTGTTCATACCCACCAGCTCCTGCAGATGCGAAGCGGTGTTAACATGCCATCAGCACAAGCATTTAAACCAATTTACTTTGTGATTTGACTCAAGTAAAAATTACATATACTTCATATCTGTTTTTACAGATCCACCGTAAAGTGACTCAAGCTAAGGCTGTGTCAGAAGAATTTCCTCTAAAATAAAAGTTTGTCGATAAAAAGCTATTTCTAGCGGCCTCCCACAGCTGCTTCTGCCGAGAGATCCATCATGAAATGCTGCATTCGTGGGCCTTGCCAAAGACTTTCCTCTAATAAGAAAGCTTGTCAATAAGTTCACTTTTTAGTTGTTCTTCCCAAAGCTTTTGTAAAGATGTAATTGTCAAGAAGTTATAGATTTATCTGGCATCCCTAGCTAGGCCTGAGAAATTACAACTGTGCCTTTCTGTCAAACACACACCTTCAGCCAAATCGGTCTCAAATGGTGTAAGACACTTACATGGGAAACTGCAGGAGACAGCTCTTCCATGAACTTCTCACTTGGAAAAGAAAAAAATGTTTAAAGTCAGGAAGAAAACCAAAAAGCTCTTTTCCTTGAAAGGTTGTGTTGGACAGCCAGGTCTGACAGGCCAGCCAGGTCTGTGTGGGGCTTGGGGTTTTCTGATTGTTTTTCTTTCTCCAAATCTATCCACCCATTCTGACGTCCAATGGCACAGGGTTCCACAGGTTATGCACATGTACTACGTAAAGGACAGTTTTCTTTAAAGGGAACAAGTTCAAAAACGTGCTGCTTGGACTGAAGAGAGATGGGGCCCTACAAGGACAGAACTAGAAAGTCACACTGGGTCAGCAGTCCCACAGTATGTGAACTGTTGACTGAAGTCTAAAACGTTTCCTTTATTTCCACATTTAGTAGTACTTTTATTAGTGTAAGAAGCATGGTGTGTCTTTGGCCTCCCTACAGAAATATCCCCATTTTCCATTCCAGCCGCTATTGCAGCTCTGGGACCACTGCGAGCCCACCAAATCTTGAAGAAAAAAAAAAAAAAAAACCTGAACAAAAACGTGCCCTATTTTATACCATGGACAGGTACCATTTAGTTATCAGCTTTGTCACCTGATGCAGCAGAAGTCCAATGACTTGGGTGGTGAATGGAATCAGCACGGTCACACCCATCCAAGTATATGCCACCTAAGGAAATCTTTACACGCTTACAAATTCAATTAAAGTGGTGAAGCCAGGGGGCAAAATCCCTACAGATCACAGATGTACACGTAGCAGAAGTTGCTTTTAAAAGTCATAAACACATTTTGGATATAAAAGGCAAAAGTGATTTTGGATTAATCTGGGAACCTTTCTGAGCGCTGCCTGTGCACATGGCAGAGAACATCTTTTCTGCGTGGCTTCTGTCTGAGCTGGAGAAACCTTAAGTTCAGTTACTTTTAGTGATTCCAGAAAAATTAAGTGGAAGAGAAGGGCATCTGCCCCTACTTCCCTTGCTCTTCAAATTCTTTCTTTTTCTTTAGTTTTTTAAGCACTACCCAACACTGTTCTCCACAAAATTTGATCATTGTGTGCAAAAGCTACTTAAAATTCTTTGCTATTACTGAGACATTGTGCAACACACAGAAGTCTGGCAATTTTGAGCATCTCGGGTACTTGTTCTTACAAGAAGCATGCAGCATTTCCAGTTATTGCAGCATGGAATTATCTAGTTGCTCCTTTTGCACAAAACTGCTTCCTTCATTGCTCCGCTATTGGAAGCTTCAGCACGTTAATTTTGACCTTGCTTGTTACTTCAGGCAAGCCTAGGGACACAGCTTGAGTGCATCACAGACCATTAAAAAGAATGATATTTTTCAAAAGTTTTGTACGTCAATACCCAAAACTAGTTGGGAAGGAAAGTCCATACATCATGTCTCTCTGAGGGGGAAAGAAGGCAAAGTGGTTGGAACGGGCAAGATAACTCACACTAAACTTTTAGTTGAGTTGGTTGTATTATATCAGCTTGCAGTCCAGAGCATCTCCCCAAAAGCCATTGTCTATCCCATCAGAGACAGATGGAGCAGACCCTCCTTGAAGCTGTGTCCAGACACATAAAGCACAAAGAGGTGATGGGAACAGCCAGTCCTGATTTGCTAAGGAGAAATTGTGCCTGAACAACCCTTACGGCCAAACTGGAGAGACATGGACAAGACAGGAAGGATGGTCCCCTCTGTCTGGTGCTGGTGAGGCCCCACCTGGGCACTGGTCCTCTTTGGTCTCCAGCACCAGACAGCCCAGCGCATTGGTACAAGCCCCATGGGACCATGGAGGTGGTGGGGACCGGAGCTGGGACAGGAGAGGAGAGGCCAAGCGTGTTGTGCCACCAGGAAAAGAGGCAGCAAAGAGGCTCATCACTACCTGTGACTGCCCAGCAACAGGGGTGGAGCCAGGTTCTTCCTGGTGGAAGGGCAAGAGGCACAGGCTGCAGTGAAAGAAACCCCTTTTAGATTTCAGAAAGAAATTCTTCCTCCTGAGGCTGGTCAAACGCCAGCAGAGGGTCCCAATGTGGTTGTGGGATCTCCATCCTTGGAGATGTTTAAGATGCAACTAGACAACCCTGAGCAGCCTGCCTGGCTCTGGCATTAACCCTGCTGTGAGCAGGGGATGCACCCGAGACCTCCAGAGCTCCTTTCCAGCCCCCACCACTCGCTGCCCTCCAGTTCTGCAGCACTGCTCCTGGTTTCCCACTTCATGAGTTCAGAAGGTGCCAGTACAAACCAGCAGTGCCACATGTACAGGACAGACTCTCCAACTGCACATCCCTAAGCTACGAGTTGTCCAAGAGATCTCTGCTCTTATAAAACCATCCAGGTAAATCAGAAGCAGGTCATAAAGCAAATGCCAACTTCTTAAAGACTAGTCCTAATCTCAAGCAGTAAAATAGCAAGAGGTTTTTCCTTCTGTGCATGAAAGAACATTAAAAATAAAAATCAAATAAAGATTTCTCGTAAAACACAGGGATAATGATGGAACAGTAAAATAGCTGAGGTGTTCATCTTGTAGATCATAAGACCAGGCCTGGAAGCGCCGTGCTACCCATCATTCGTTCCAGACGTGCAAGCCAGTGCAGTGCTATGTCCCGGGTCAGAAACTGAGTGGGGAGGCCTTGGATGGGAACGAGGGTAGCTCAGTACCGCTGCAGGGCGGACACACGAGTCGCCCCCTCTTTTCCACTCCCCCGTCCTTGCAGACAGGCAGACCCTTCAGGAGCACTGAAGCGGCTCACCGTCACACCTTGCCTCCGTTCCCCGTTCGTTTTATGAGCAACACAAAGCACCCTGGCTGTAATGCACTTGCACGCTGGCCTGTGCGAGATCAGTGCCCCCAGGTAGGTGATTCACCCCGTCGTGCTGTAAGGGGTGCCTGCTAAGGGGTAAAGGGAAGGACAGTTTCTCTCTATGCAATACATGTCCCGCAGTGTCCAAGCACCTGATATGCATCCTAAAGCCAGCACCCGCTGCAGGCCAGGGTCACAGCAGATGGCACGGCTTCCCTTGGCTGTGTGTCCCCCCAGGCACCAGCAAGGGGTTCCCAAGCCCCTCACCCACTTGAGAAGTCGCACACATTATTAATGAGTAAGAGCAGAAGCAGTTCCTCTACTTACTAACAGGAGCCCACCGCAAGGGCATTCAAGATCCAAACCTTTTAATGCCTCTTCTGCATCAGCTAGGACCATCGTACCCTTAACGACATTGCTTAACAGTTCCTATAGAAGGACACTGCTTTTCTGGACAGCTCTAGAGAATTTACCCAAGGATCAGTGGAGCAAAACTCCGAGCCAAGAAGCTTCTTTAGCTTCTGCCAACTTAAGTATTTCTTATTAATCAGATGTTGAAACTCAGACCCACGTGTAAGTGCCTTGCTGGGCTGCAGTCTGAGCAGTCTTCTCACTGAATAATGTCACTGCAGTAGTCTACAGAAAATTATTTGAGACCGGGGCATTTATCAGTTAAAATTAATCCTTCTCCAAGTGAAAATGCCTCTGCCTTCCAATTAGGCTGCTGTGAGGAATGGAAACAAAGGAAAATTGCTCACCTTAATTAGTCCCTTTGCGGTGCTTTTTGTGAACCCATCCCTCATCACCAGCTTGCCAGGGCTGCTGCGGCAGACCCACCAGTGCTCACCGGGGGGTGTCTGCAGGGAAAGCTCCCCTGTTCCCTCCTGAGCCGTGTCCCACCCTGGCTGAGGCTCTCCCAGGACTGGTGGGAGCGGCACCGTGGCCGGCACAGGAGGCATGAGCATTGGGCTGGGCAGAAAGAGTCACTGGTTCATCCTTTTGCTATTCAATATCCCAAGTCATAGCTGGCAAATCAAAAATAAACATGAAGAAGTAGTTATTTAGAAAGCATCACGCTTCTGGTGATCTCTGTGCAGTGCTTGCTTTAAAGTTAATTCTTCTTTGAAGACAAAAATCTTGAGGACCTTCTCGTTCTATTACTAGTGCATCTTTTACAGATGTTACCAGGTTTGAGTCGTGCAGACTTTCAACACTTCATATTATCTGAAAACATGAAGAGTAAAAACTGTTTAACAAGCCCCTCTAAGACTAAATCCAGCTAACTGCTTAAGTACATCCTTTACACGTAGACTCGCATCCATCCTTCTACAGCAAAACCACGTGCTTTAAGCACTGTTTCAGATCCAGTGATTCTGTGGGACTTATAAAAGCAACTGCAAGTTCTGCTGGATAGGGGTATGCTTGGGCAGTCATTCTAAAAGAAAATGCAGGTAACTCATTGTCAGACTCGTGCCCATGAACCTACAAAAATGCAAGGAAAGACCTATTAGTGCCACCATATTGAAGACCATTAAGAATGCAGGTGAAACACCCTTGTTTTAACGGCTCTACAGACTGACTCACATACCAATTACAGTTATCTTTAGCTCATTGAATGGAAAGTAAGTTTGTTGTCGTCTTGCCTCGTAAACAGCTTGAACATTCATAATTGGGAAAAAAGATACGGTAGCTTCCGTTTCCATTTTTAACTTCTTCCACAAGAAAAAAATTGAACCATTCCTCATTCTTGCCTTCAAGAAGCTGGTTTCTAATTCCACTGTCAACTATGCAAGGAGAATTCATTTTTCATACACAATGTGGATGTGAACGTATTTAATGTGTAGATAAATCCATTTATCTCTAAAAGAGTATCTGGACCCCCTGTCCTGCTGGGAATGACACTGTGCTAGCTGCTCAAAGCTGCGAGATGTCCAGTGTGGGTCTGCACCCTTGGAGTGCAGGTATCACAAGAAAGATAGCACAGGCTTTACCAGACAGGGTAAACACGGCTGAGCAGCCGCCGGTCGGGGGTTTTTTGATACGTTTGAGCTCACTGCACACCGAGGATATGCATCCTGCACATTTCTTCCAAGCAGTAAACGCAAACATGCTACGTAAACCATGAGCTGTGATGAAGCAGCTGTCTAAGTTAGTCCTGGACCGTCTCAGAGGGGGCTTGAAGCTGCAGCTGTGAAACAGCACACTTCCATGCCTGCGTATGATGCCCTACAGTTGTATTTTCCATTTTCTCCACCAAGATGACTGCTACCGTGAAGCCTTCAGGGTAGTTTATCATCACTTCACCCAGCAAAGGTGCTTCTGGGTGGCAGGTACCAGCTGTCTGTTGATAATAGACCTGCCTGTGACGAGGCAGTGCTTGAGAAAAGTTCTGAATATCAGAAGCTGCTGCTGCGTCAGCCAACACTTCATTAGCAGGCGGCTAATCAATAGACATCCCAATCAATTCAGTTATCAGAGCACCAGGTTGCAGAAACCCCTGAGGAGGTATTTGCATGCACAGAGGGTCCCAGTGAGGAGGAATGTTCAAGCAGACTGGCTTTCCCCAGCTCCAGCGTGGGGATGTAGCTCTGGGACATTGCTTGTCTGAGCCCGGAGACCCCAGCTCTAGCGAGCTTTAAATCTGGGGGAGACTTGGGGAATCAGCCCCAATACAGCCAGCTAATAAGAGATGTTGTTACTTTGCTTCCTTACATCTGCTTTCGAAACCCAGCAGCCAGCTTCTCAGCTTTTTATTTCGAGTAGGAAAAGGCTCATTGTCAAATAAAAATCTGACCTTGCTTTAAGAGCAATTCCAAGGTGCTGGGCAAGCACGCAGCCCCTCTCCGTGCAAGTGCAACACTGGCTCTGCCCCAGATGGCCCAGCCAGGCACGCCGCGTGCCAGGAGGAAACCCCTGCTGCACTCATCAGCATCCCTGCATCCTCCTGGCACGGGGCTGGGTGACACGCAGGACCTTGTTCTGCTGTTACTCAAACAGAGACCATCCACAGCTTCGACACCCATGACAAACCTCCCAGCTTGCTTTCTGGATTTACTGTCAGGATCTCCATGGAGGTGACTACAGAACCCCCCACTTTGGTCATTTGTTAGCTGGGGGAGTGAATGAGTGATGCATTGCTACTGACGTAATGCTTCCAAAAATCCTACAGAAACTGTATACAGTATGCTACAAAGATACCACTTTAAAAAATCCTCTAATTTTAATCAGTTCCACTATTATTCCTTACATTCGAGACTGGGACTGCAGCCAGAAATAGAAACATCTCTGCAGCTGGAAAGGAGACCGTGCATGTTCCCACTCTAGCTGCTGTGCTGTCGGAGGACGACCGAAAGCATGCTACATCAGGAGCTCTCCGATCACTCCTAAAGAAAGGCAATCACTTCCTCTCCTCCCCCACAGTGTGTTTTAGATTAATAAGGATGTAATTCCATTGTTGGATTCTGACAATAATATCTCAAACCACAAGAGTGAAGCAGTTACAGAATTGTATATTCAAAAATTACCCTCCTAACTCAGCCGTATCTGACCCCCCCTCTCCAATTAGCTCTAGATGCCGTAGGAAGATGAGACTCAGTTTATAGAAGTCTTCTGTGATCTCAGAGGACTCTGACTCCACACGCGGTCTTCTGAGGAACTGACAAATTACTCGTTTTTTCTACCTCTAGTTGTGAGTGGAACTAGAAATCCAGCTCAGCTTCAGCCTGTTGGGGCAGCTCCACAGGGCCCAGGAAGGTTTCTCCACTAATGGCTTCAGCTCCTGGATCAGCAGAGTCAAGCTGCTGCCCATCACACCAAGGGGTGAGGAGGATGAGTCGTGAAGCTCCACAGGTCCTCCTGCTCACAGAGGAGCTCCTCCATTCCCCAGGACCCCCATACATATGCACGCTGTATCTGTCTGGGTCTGTCCTTGCAGCCCTTAAGGATCTGGGGTCTTTGCTCAGAGGTCATCTGGTGATGCCACTTTCACCTGGGGACAGTCAGTTTGTGGCCTTTTGAAAGGACCAGCGACTGACACTCTCAAAGCTGAGAAACCTCAATGCTGAATGGAGCACTGGGTCTCTGCACACTGGGGTCTCCACAGCCCCTGGGGACACCACGGGTCTCACCCAAGTCAGCCTTACTCTCCGTGGTGGGATGCTTCAACTGCCCTGCGCTCTCATAAACCCCTTAGGGTTCCTTCACCCACTTTGAGTACATCTGTCCCAAGCCCCTTGTGCCCTTCCCATCTCACACTGTGGTCCCATTCTCCTTGGCTCACTGAAGCCAACACTGACTGATGGATGGATTGGATGTTACTTCAGCCTCTCACACCTCTCTGAGGTTTCAGAGTTGACAAAAGCCCTCCCAGGATGATCAGCAGATGACCCTCAAGAGCTGGGTCCTGTTTGGAGAGCACTCCCATGCTATGGGACAAGTGCACAACTGTGCAACTGGTGGTCCTCTAGGCCACAAGGAGAGCAGACCACATAGAGCAAAGGGGAAGGGAAGGACCATGCTCCATATCAAGGGCTGAGGCACATGGAAGAGTTGCACAACTCTCCAGGCTCCCAAGTCCCAGCTACTGCCAGACCTACAGGACAAACATTCCTCCCTGCATATAAGGTCAATGCTTGGGTCTAGTACTGCTTCCCAGCTGCTCACATCAATAAGAGTTTGAGGGCAGAACAGCAGGAGATGGAGCCTGTTAATTAAAACATTTTAGCTCCAGACTCTGTCTGATGGCACTGCCTCTTCCCAGCTTGACAAAACTTCCATCAGTCAAAAGCAAGTCTTGGCCAGCTGTACACCAAATTATGACCATGGGGGCTGTAACCTTCTGAAATATTTTGACCATTAGTGGATGAAAGACAGCATTTACTTAATGCTTTGCCAAATTTTTGGTGGATCACAAAGCAGAATATTTTACATCAGCCCAACTGTGCTTGTCTGCATAACTTGAGTTTTTCATGTCAGTGGCAGCACTGACACGAGTTGTACACAGATGAATATGCCTTTTTCTTCCAAGGTATGTGCTGTTTCCAGCTGAAGTCAGACAACGCATTTCCAAATCAGTACAGAAAATGTGCTCAGCAAAGATAAAAATACTTTCATTCTCTCTGTTGTGCTGTTTGTGTTGTTCCCAGCCGTGGGTACACTTGCCACAGAAACAGAGAGCTGGAAGATTTCTGGGAGGATTTTGCAGAAGCAGGCTGATGTATTCCCAGTAGGCTGTGGCGCAGGAAGGCCTCAGGTAAGTTTTGTCTCATCCCACTGTGTTTTAAAATATGCAGAGGCTACGAGAAAAAAAAAAACAACTCACCATCACCACCACCTCTTCCCCCCCGAGAATCAACCAACAGCCACAGCAGGAAAACCTGCATCCCCCAAGCCATCTCCTCTCCATATCTCCCCTGTTCTCTACAGCCAGGACAGCCACAAGGCCCCTCCTCCAAAACCACGGCTCACCAGCCCCGGCAGCAGCAGAGTTTGTCCCCGTGCGTGCTCGTGGCGGCTGCGTTGGCCCTTGGCTTGAAGCCTGATGCCACACAAAGCATCATCCGCTTGCAGGGGCGCTTCCCAGCAGGGAGGCTGGGGGAAGCCAAGGGACTAAAGAGCACCAAAAGCTCTAGGCTGAGGCTCTTGGGGAGGACAAGGACTTAATCTCTGCTGGATCGTGCCATTTCTTCCTACTCTCTCCCGAGACAAGAGGAGCAGGATGGATACAGCAATAGACAACGCCAAAAGCGTTAAAATGCATTAGCCAAAGACCTGCAGCCTCCTGGGTGCTTTTGCGTGACCCTTCTGTTCCCCAGACGAGGGTCAGAGCAAACACGGGTCGTACAGAGACCGCACCAGGTGGATGGGGCGGCTCAAGCTGCCGAAGCACGTTCAGCCCCTTCCCGCAGGCAGGGGGAGGGAACGGGGCCAAGCCCCTGCCCAGCCCCATCAGCACCGCCGAGCGTCGTCCGCCTCCTGGGACGCACCATGTGCCGCAGAAACGCCGGGGCACGAACCACCATACAGGCTTGGATCTCCTAAAGGTTTTCTTTAACTGTTAGCAAGGCTTTATTCCCTAAACACTTCCACAAAAATTCTATCCATTCTCAACCGTTGTCTAATGATTTCTTACTACATACACAAAGTATAAAATATTCCAAAGAAATAGAAACTATGCAGAATTATGGCAGTGTATTTCAATTTTAAGAGCCTGATGATATTGGAGAAACAGATGCAGGCTTTATTCACTGCAGTGTCTTCGCTCTGACATGCAATCTCTTTAAAATCCTGAGGGAGTCCCATTTTAATTTACAGAAATCTAATGACAATATTACGTTGGAAATTAGAGTTAACTTTTTAATGGCATATATTCCTTCATCTGACTAGTTGAAAGTGTGCTTGCAATAATAATCATTTGATAGAGCCATGTGGGTAAATATCAAAGTATTCGTAACAGTTTATTGACGCTGTAGTTCAATCTCCCTCTTTTTTTTTAATCTTATCTGAATTTTCAGTGCGCTTTACCTGCATGGAAGGCTAGCATAGTAAACAAAAGCATTCACAATCTTTCCATTCCTCATTTAAATGAAAAGCTTTATTCCTGTTCTGTGAAACACAAAAGGTGGCAGAAGACCTCTCCTGCGGGCCTGCACCCAGCCCCATTTGCAGGCCACGGTACTCTGCACCGGAGCTGAGCATCTTCAACTGCCTGAAGCTCCAAGCAGAAGACAGATGTTTGGGGCTATCGACATGCAAAAATTGTCATGCACGTCCATATGGAGGATCAGTACTTCTGGGATGAGATATTTCATCTCAAAGCCACATTCAGCTCCTCCTCCTGCCCTACGTACACCACCTGCAGCTCCAGCAATCATGGGTACCCTGTTGCTTTCAGCATCGTGTTGAGACATAGAAGTCTCTGCTATGATCTTGCAGTTCCCAGACCTCCATCCTTCATGTAGAGATCAGCTATTTTGGCTGCTCAAGAGACACCTCTCCATTTGCCTGTGGAAAAATACCCATATTTTCCAAACAAGTTTATCTCGTGGCCTGGGCCATATCCATCTGTCCAACAGACCTGGCCCCAGTGTTATTTACAATTCTGTAAGTTTTTTTATCATCTGCAAGTAAACTGCAGCTATTTTCTTCCAGCCCAGACAGCCTATGAGCAGCCAGAGTCAAGGCATCACCAAAACCCATGGTATTGCAAATGTTCTGCAGCCTTTCCAGAGATGAGAAATTTAAGGAATTCATGTCTAATTATAAGCATGAATAAATTTCCCTCTCTTCAAAGCCTTCAGAGGAGTTCATGCTTTGATTTAGGACCTGATCACCACAGAACGTGCTCCCGTTTGGAGGATCCCATCCATGCCCTTCACTCACAGGCAGCAAAGCTGCACAAGAGACAACGTATTCAAGAAACATTTAACTGCCGAAACACAGACACACCAGCACAAATGCATCCCCTAATGCACAGAAGATTGTCACTGTTTCTAGGTAGCAAATGGGTCACATGCTGGGGAGGAGACACCAAACCCAGGAGGGTGTTTAAGGGGATGTTGGTAGGAGCCTGCAAGCCTTTGACCTGCCGTGTGCCCAGCACGGCACAGCACAGGCAGGTTTTACGGGATCTGAGGGTGCTCGTGCTGCAGCAAAGCTCCCAGGAGGCTGGAGGGCTCTGCCTGAGCCCACCCAGGGCTCAGCCCTCCCAGGACAGCCAGCCTCAAAGGCTGAACCTGTTCAACTTTCAGCCTTCCCATTGCAGCCCGAGCACCAGGACCCTGGGACCTTTCAGCACTCCACCTTTCCGCCATCAGTTCAGCTTTTTTATTTCCTTAAATTTTTCTACCTGGTTTAATACCTGCCTGCTGGTTAAACTCCTCGTGCTGGACTGAAGTGCCTTCAAGGCTCATGCAGCACCCTGGCTCCTTCATACTGACCCCATGGTCAAGAGTGGAAGTGCAGGAACATCCCCCACAGAGCTTCCCCTTCCCCAAATATTTGATATTTTATGGAAAATCCCAGTGCCCAGAGACAACAGAGCGTATAATATATTTAAATGAAATCCAAAGGTTTTAGCAAGTGTATTTTTAGCAAAGCCAGCTGTGGTTTGAAATTTCAGTTCCAAGGGAAATCCTGCAAAAAGCAAAGAATGAAAACAGGAATATAAATCAGAAAGGAGAGCTTCGCTTTGGAAGGTTCCCACAAGAAAAATAGTTTGGGGGAAAAAATGGGAGGATATCAAAACATTAGAAACTGTTTCAGCTTCAATATTATTTCCATAGGATGAACACGAGCCAACCGTGTGCTCTCGCAGCCCAGAAAGCCACCCGCATCCTGGACTGCACCCAGAGCAGTGTGGCCAGCAGGTCGAGGGAGGGGATTCTGCCCCTCTGCTCTGCCCTGGTGAGACCCCACCTGGAATACTGCCTCCGGCTCTGGAGCCCCCAACACAAGACAGACATGGAGCTGCTGGAGCGAGTCCAGAGGAGGGCTACCAAGGCGGTCAGAGGGTTGGAACACCTGTCCTACGAGGACAGACTGAGAGAGTTGGGCTTGTTCAGCCTGGAGAAGGCTCTGGGGAGACCTTCTAGTGGCCTTTCAGCACCTGCAGGGGGCCTACGAGAGGCTGGGGAGGGACTTTTGACAAGGGCCTGCAGGGACAGGACGAGGGGTGATGGTTGGAAGCTGGAAGAGAGCAGGTCTGGACTAGATACAAGGAAGTTCTTCACCCTGAGGGTGGTGAAACACTGCCACAGGTTGGCTGAGGAAGCTGTGGATGCTCCATCCCTGGCAGTGCTCAAGGCCAGGCTGGATGGAGCCTTGAACAACCCGGTCTGGTGGGAGGTGTCTCTGCCATGGCAGGGGGGTTGGAACTAGATGATCTTTGAGGTCCCTTCCAACACAAATCATTCCATGATTCATTTATATGGCCTTGTATTTCACTTATATGTCATGTTTTTTATGGATAACCTCCCTCAGTCCCCATCTGGCTCCTGCTTTCTGTTCCCAAGGCTGCAGAGCTGTGATATCAGCAAGCTCAAAATGTTCCTTGAACTAAAGCAAAGCAGAAAAGAATAATTTTCTTTCTCTTTTGCTAGAACCTTCTGATCTATAGATCTGCCCATGGATTTTCAATGTTTTAACATCTTAGCTCTGCACTGGCACGTGTAAAGTATCCGCACAACAACTTAGGAGAAATTAAATGTATTTGCAATCAAATGCTCACCAGGCACATGGCTGAGAGCAGCCACAAGAGACCCCAGTAGAAGCCACACTGAAAGGTGCACGGAGGGGTTCCAAGCACTCCTGTCTGCGTGACCTGGTAGTCATGGAAAGATGAGGCAGGAAAGCTTTGACAGCCCCCAGCCCCACTGATGCTGGGCTGGCCCCCACACCCAGACCCTCTGAGCTCAGTGACCTGGCTGCCCCAGTTTGCACAGGTATTTCTACCCACAGCGAGAACTAACTTTTGCATTAACAGCTACCCCAGCCTCGCGCAAGAGAAGGCCGGGCAGCAGCGTGCCCCCTTCCTGGAGTGGTCCTTTCTCTGGAGCCCAGCAGCAGCAGCGTCACAAGTGGAAGGCACGGTCCTTCCAGAGCAAGTGCACAGCCTGTCTTCAGCGTTTGCATATTGCATTGCAGTGAAGAAAAGTGTCGGGGAACAGCAAAAACTGCCTTGACAGCCTTGGGAAAAAAGGATTAGGGAGAATCAGCTGTTCAGCAGTTGCTTTTGCCCTACTGCAGAGCCCAGGGCTTCCTGCAGGACTAAGCTTCGGTGGTAAGAGGCTCCCAGACCTCATGTAGAGAGCCCACTCCTCCCACCCTGCCTGCTGCAGGGTGTGCTCCCCAGCCCGAGCACACACCGTGACACATCCACGTGCACCGAAAGGAACCTATTTAGAGACATTTGTGAGCCACCAAAGGGCTGTGGCTCCCACCCAAGGGAGCAAAACCCGCCCAGGCATCACCGCCTGCTCACAAGGCTGCCGAAGCAGGGGAGGCAAGAAGAGCTGCTCTCCAGGAACACGGTGAGATGACAAGACAAGAAGAGCTACAAGGACGTCCTTGCTGCCCGAGCAAAGCCGCACCAAGGAGAGCCTCAGCAGGGAGCCAGAACCCATCCCTGTCCATCCTACGTGGGCACACCCATCCCTGCCCCCTCCACCAGCTGACATCACCACACCTTCGCTTTGCTAGTCACTCTTTTTCCTCAAACATTCCATTTTGAACCCTTTCTGCATAGCTTTAAATATCTCAGACTGTCTCCTCTTGTATTTTTTTTTTTGAATTTGCTTTAATTACATTTTCTGCAGATCCCTAACAATAACTTTTCCCTAATGATTTTTTTGATTTTAATCTTGAGATACCAAACCCAAACATCCTTCATCATTACCACTTGTCTCCTTTGTCTCTTCTAACGCAAGCAAAATTAAGCCCAAGAAACAATTATTTCGGAGGCATTCATGTTCCTGCTCTAAAGCCCAGGTACGCCCTGCCAGGAGATGCACTCCCAGGGGCGTTTTCTGTTCGTATCTGCATTCATACAGAGCAGCTATGGGTCTATTCTTGCCTCCCACTTCTTTAGGGAAGGGGAAAAAAAAACCACTTAAGGCTTATAATATTAATTTTAAAACCTTCTTCAGCAGTCAGTGACCTAAATAAAGCTGAGGTTCCTGGATTTATCCTGATGCTATTGCTCCCGAGAGACGCATGAGCCCTCTCACTCATGCGAGATCCGGGTCTCGCTTGTCCCTGCAATAACAGGAGAAACGTTCTGGCTGGTAGCTCAAGAGCAATGACTAAAATGGTGCACAAACACAAAATTACATTTTAGGAGTGTTTAAAAAATTAATGACTGCTCTTCCATTAGCCAACGTATTTGAAAAGTATTTCTGAAACACTGATGGGCCGTTTCTTGCTGCTATTTCAGGTACAGCTTAAAAACAGGTCTGTAAGGCAGCGCAGCCCCCACCTCATAGCAGTACTCCCACCACACTGCCCTGTCCTGGGGGAGCGGGGCTGGGGCCACTCCTTTGCACCAAACAAAGCCGGGGTTCTTCCCCAGCTGATTTCTTTTAGAAGAAAAAAGTCAGAGAAAATAAAGACTGAGGGTGGTGACGGCTCCCAGAGGTGCAGCCGATGGAATGAGCTCCGACTGCTGCCGCCTGGGTGAGGCTCCCCACGGCCCCACCCCAGGGGAGACCCCCGGGAAGGGAGCAGAGCAGCAGACCCCCCTGCTCATGCCCATGATAACAGAGCCCTCTGCCTACCGCCCTCTGAGCTCGGCTGGCTTGAACAGCACCATTTCCCTTGATTTCCTGAAATCCTCTGTTTCCCTTGATTTCCTATTTTGTTTGTAAAACTGAGTAAGTTTGGAAATAAAGCATTGCATTCTGACATTTTCATTGGACAGAAAAAGGTGATTTTTTCTGGGAGTGGCATAAAATTTCAGCAAACCCTTTATGTAGAAAATAAACAGATCTAAAAAAAATAAAAAGTATGAAAGCTGGAAACAAAACTAAGTACTTTATCTGACCCACAATTACCTCTCCCTTTCCAACAATGTTTCGTTATTTTACTGTTTTAAAACTGATTATAGAAAAACCAGATATTTATATCATGAATTTAGTATTGATTGTGTCAACTACGATTGTAAGAAATATTTTTCTGAAATTACTTTTCTTGTGCAAATAGAGAAAATACTTCTGCTGTCATTACTCATGCAAATAATCTTATTGCCTTCCATAGAGCTACTTCGCAGAGCCAGGTAACTGGGTTTTGGACCTGAATATACGGTCAAAAAACCACTCATGGTGCCTTAATTAAGAATCACTCACCAGCACTTTGCCTAAGGCCTTTCATAAACCTTTTCCTTCAGGCATTTAAGGACTTGTTTTAACATAGCGTTTACTGGTATACTTGAAAGAAAGCTGGTCCTTGTTGTCTGCCAACAGTCATTTTCAGCTCAGCGGCGAGGAAACAGTTCACATGTGCCGTAACAGCGGGTCCAGCCCAAAGCCACACTAATTCATGGAAATCCTGCCGTCAGCTCGTTTTGCGAAAATTAATTTAATTCATTACTGATATATCAGTTACTTCCTCATCTACCCAGAACTGCATTTGCATCGACTTTTGACAAGGGCAGCCATCCTGTTAAGTCCAAAGATTACATGAAGATAGCAATTAACTGTGATGCAGCAAAATCACTTTCATTTAATTGTTGGTATCGTAGATAACAATAACAAGATCAGAAAACAACCCTGAACCACCAATCACCCCTGCCATCCACCCAAAAAAAAGGATAAAAGTAACCAAATCGCTTCTAACCTTCATCCCCCTTCTCCCACGGCAAAATTTGCCGTTAATTGCATGATAACATGGGCTATTTCTTCCGAGCGCCATGTCCAGCACGCTGTAGTTTATTAGGAGGGAACTCTCCATGTGGTAATCCCATCACTAGGAAAGTAGAAGGGGGATCAACAACTCCCAGGGAGAGCTGAATATGTTTCATCTGGAGACTAGGTTCTTGGGAGCTTTCTTTTCAAAATAAACAGATTTACTAAACTAACGAGTTATTAAAAAATATACTTTTTTTTTTTAATTAAGGTATGTTTGGTCTAGCCTGAAGTCTCCTGGGAGGTGAAAAGGGGATAGGGGAGACTTACTCAGAAAGAGGAAATACAGAGATAATACACTGAAGCTCACAGATTGCTCTGTTGAGCAGGTGCCGTGTTTGGACGCCATCCCACCGGTCTCAGCACCTCGATTTGGTCAGGCAGGATCATCCGTAACTACGCTACAGGCACAAACCCTGGCTGCGAGTCTGCTTGGGAGGTCAGAGCCACAGGTCTGATCCTGTGGCAGTGCTGGGGCAGAGAGTGCAGCAAGGCCACAGCTCGCATATGGGCGAGTTCAGGGCATCAGGGAAAAAAAATCTGCTTCCTGCAGCTCTGCAGAAAAGTGCGTGCAGTCTCTTAAATCTTCATAAAAAGACTGAAATGCCACGTCTTCGAGAACCAGTCAAAAGGGTCAATTTAGTGCCCTGAAGGAATAAAAATATTCTCATCACTGCACCTATCCCAAGAAGAAAACCATCGTGATTGTTCCTAACAAATCCATGCAAAAACCTGCCCAAAGCATCCGTATGTCCCGGCTCCTCCAGGTGAACAGACCCATGAAGGGGGGCTGAAGCAGAGCACTGCCTCGCCACGCACGCTGCTGGAGGAGGCACCAACCTGACCATCACACCGGGAGCTGGGGGAGCCCCAGGACCTGGCTGTTTCCGACAACGGGTTTCCTCCTCTCGCCATCACCCCAAACCAACCCCCCCCGAAGGGCCAGTTCTGGCTGCAGTTCAGGACCTGGCAGCGTGCACCATCGTGTTTGTTCCTAACAAGGTTTGACTCGGGAAAGCACAAGAATAGGGAAAGCATGTTTGATATCGCTCCCGAGTCTGAAGCACAGAGAGTCTCATCTCTTCAGTAGCCACCCAGTGAATCCCCCCTCTGAGGACTCGCCTGCCCTGCCCCGAGCACACACGCAGTTCTGGGCACTGGCTGCCCCTGCTCTTCCCCGCAGAGGTCAGGGAGCTGAACTGAGCCCCTGGCTCGGTGCCTGGGGGAGGCAAGGTGTGGTTGGGGGAAGCCCGGGGCTGCCAGCACGACTGCCCGGGTGTGCAGGAGGCAGAGGGGCACGCACCAAGGGCATTTCTCTTCATATAGCTCAGCACAAACGAGGCAGTGCCGAGCCCTACTGTCAGGCTTCGGTGGTTGCACTTCCGTTGAACAGCGCTGTCTTGCAGCCCTTATCCTTCTAAACCAGCCAACTGCAAAAGAAGCCAGAGGAGAAAACCTCCTTCAACAGCTTCCCAGCCGTGATCACAGAATAGCCAGACCTTGAAAAGAAAGAGTTAGAGACCCAACATTCTTGTTCAATCTATACCCAGGAGGAAAGTATGGACAACTCTGCTGTAGAAGACACTGGTCACTCGGCACCAAAGCGACACAAGGATACGTAGAAGGGAAATAAGGACAAGGGAAACATTTCATCCACTCTTTCTTATAGTTTTTCTGTAGGGAAACTTTACTGTAGGAATCATCTCAGCCAAAAAAAGGAGCTGTTTTGTACATTCCTACTGCAATTACCAAGATAATTACCATCAACACTATTTACCAAGAGGCTCTGCTGACTCACCGCTACTTAAAATCTTTGAACAGAAACTGGATTTAAGACTTAAGACAGGCTTTCACTTTATCCTCCAGTGAGCTAATGGCATGAATAACTCCTCTCTGCTCTGCCATGAAAGGGCTCAAAGGACAGCACCGATGTCAACACATCTTGCCTTAAAATCAGCAGGTCAGTCTGTAAGTTCCCTCAGCTGACCAAACCTCTGGCTGCTGGAGCCCTCATCTGTCTGGTGTTCCCCAGCCCCTGGCTTTGGCTTTTCCTCTTGGAGAATCTCATGGAAAACCAAGGGTTAACGTACATTTGTACCTTTTTATGCTATTGAATTGTGTCAGAAAAGAGTGAGATTTGGAATATATTTAAGAAGTTGTGTATAGTGGTGTATTGTTACTGCATTATTAAAAGTTCTATTATATCTAAGACAGCATCAAGCCACACAGCAGCATCTAAAGCTCTGGGAGGAAACAAAGAGAAAAGTCCACATGTTGATGGCAATTCCAGATATAATTGATACCTTTACACAGATTTTGACTGTTCATGACAGAGGTAGATGATGGTAGAACAAGATTGTAAAACAGTAAAGATGAAGCTTTTGCAAGTTGTGTTTTCCTTTTAAAAGAATAGGAGTCCAGTCCGCTGTATTTGGTATGCAAAATCTCATGCTGGCTTGAAATTTTCTATGTTTAACTGCCATGGGTGAATTGTTTCAGAAAAAAGAAATTGCTTTTTCCTACCTCACCTATGTAAGTTTTCAGTGCAGCCCCTCAAAATCCATTAATTTGCTGCTAAAGGGCTAAATTTTAAAACGGCATCAAAAGGAGTCTTGGAAGTCCAAATAGTAACTGTTACCGTAACTCACTCAGGCGCTTGGGGCATCCTTGGTCACTGGGAACAAAGTTTCCCAAAGAACTTAAGTCCTGGAGGGGTCCCATCTCCTTCAAAGCCGTTGGGAGCTGGCCCTCCAGTCCCTGACGGATGCTCCTGGTGCCACCACACCGCAGCACGGCGCTTGGGTGCGAGCATCCCCGCCTTGCTGAACCACGGTGGGGGTGGAAGCAGAAACAAAAGCTGGGCTTCCTCCAAATTCTCGTACAGCTCTGTTACCTTTACAGCAGGGTGCCATAAAATAGGAGGCGCTCCATGACCTTTAAATCCTGTTCAGCCACACGTGAAGGCAGCATCTCTGCGCAAACGGGAGGCTGCAAGGCAGGGATACCCCCTGCGATCCCCCCATGTTGGCAGCCCTGGCTGAGGATGTCAGGGGCTGCTGCCGTGGCAAGATGCCTTTGGAAAGGTGTCCTGCCTTAATGGGTCTTCGCCATCGGAGATGGCTGCAGCTTCAGAACAACATCCACAGCCTCTCCCGGGCTTTCTGTGCGGAGATTACCCTGGGCTACGTGCTGCCAGAAGGTGAGGTGCATGAGGAACGCTGACTTACAGCTCTGGGTACAGAACAGCCTCCCTCGCCCCTCCGAAGCCCCCTGCTGATGCTCCACTCTAATCTCAGAGCAGCACGCTGCAGGGCCATGGCAGGAGTAAGTGCTGGGCCATCTCCTAGAACTGGGTTACCGAAGTCAGCAGCTGCCGGGGCGGCGCACAGGAGTATCTGAGGTAGCTACAGTTTTCCCCACATTTAAGTTAGGAGGTGGAAAAGGGTGGCAAGTGTTACATTCGCAGTGGCTCCTACACTACACCGGGAGGAGAAGCAAAGGATAAGTAAAAATAAATTAAAGCATTCTTGCTAATATAGCTGAAATAAATTGAAAAGAAAATGTTTCCACATCTGGTTACAGCTTCCCCAAGGGACTAATTTCACAGATGACTATGGGGAAGAGGAGGTAAGGAGCTATATCCCTACATCTGCTCAAGCTAATACTCCTAATGCCTTGAAACTTTTTACCTTCTGCTCATATATAACCCAGAGCAAGGACATGACGGAAGCAGTCCCTTCTGGCTCGTTTAGCATGGACAAATATGTGCTTTTCCCTTTACAGCAGCACTTTGATTCAACACACATTTGCACCGCGCCTTGAGAGAGAAGCCAGCCCTGCTGTCCCCCTCCCCCTTCGCAGGGTATGCAGTTAGACAGCCCAGCTCCGGTCGGGCCTCCCCATCAAACCCATAAATGCTCCATCACTGACCTTCTACGCGTTGCCCACTGGTTCACCGTCTGAGCTCTGCCCTCAGCTTCCTTCCCAGCGAGAAAGTGGTAGAAGGGGAGCCTTAACCAGGAGAGATGCGCTACTGAGCTCAATGGGGGGAACGGCAAAAGCTGGGACTAGTGCAAACACGAGGGATGTAGGAAGCGCAGGAGCAGCGCTGCCATGCCAGCACCAGCCCTTCTGTCCCAGCTGGGACTGCTGCCCTCCACCACCCACCTACATGCCAGAGCAAAGCACCACCCTGGGCAACGCCAAGCGCATCCGTGTCTCCAACTACGGAGCACAAAAGGCTTCTGGAGAAGTGGGGCAACAGGGACCTGGTGGAGTTCCAAGGACAGCAGCAACTCCAGACACCAGTACATGCTGGGGGCTAACCGACTGGAAAGCAACTCTGCAGAGAAGGACCTGGTGCTCCTGGCGGACACCAGGCTGACCATGATCAGCAGAGATGGCCACCAGCCTCTCCTGTGTCAGGCAGAGCGTGGCCAGCAGGGCGAGGGAGGGGATCCTGCCCTCTGCTCAGCACTGGGGAGACACGGTTGGGGTGCTGGGTCCAGTGCTGGGCCCCCCAGTACAGGAGAGATGTGGGCTTATAGGGCCACAAAGATGATAAAGGGTCTGGAGCATCTCTCATATGGTAAAAGATTGAGAGAGCTGGAACTGCTCAGCCTGGGGAAGGGAAGGCTCAGGGGGATTTCATCCACATGTATAAATATCTGCTGCGGGGGGTTGCAAATAAGACTGAGCCTGACCCCGCAGTGGTGTCCAGTGGCAGGACAAGAAGTAACGTCTGCAAATTAAAACACATGAAATTCCATTTATACGCAAGAAAGTACTTCTTTTCCCCCACCCTGCTGTGAGGTTGGTCAAACACTGGAGCAGGTTGCCTAGAGAGGCTGTGGAGTTTCCATTCACGGGGATATTCAAAGCCAGATGGGACACAGCCCAGAGCATCTTGCTCTCACTGACCCTACTTCAGCAGAGGGTTAGAGATCCCTTCCAACACCAACTATTCTGTGACCTTCTTAATGTAAAACTCTTAAATGTAATTGATCACAAAAATATTTTGAAAGTGTTTCAAAAATTAGCTTTTTTGATTGTATGTAATTTCTAATACATGCACACATTTCAGTGTAAAAGTCCTGATGGTCCAACAAACAGTGTCCAATATGAGTTGTAGTTTTCATACCCTTTCTTCTGAAAAAACTGTTCTTGAGAAATACAGCAAAAGCAGTATAGAGTACTTGATCTACATCTTCTACACAAAAAAAAAGTCCACCAGTGAGGTCAGTAGCTAAAATCTATGAAGTAATAATAATAGAAGTGTCCAGAGGAGGAGAACTGTCATTGCTCTTCTACAAAGAATGAGCTGCAGAACAATTAAGTAGTCACATGAGGTCTTACAGAAATTTGCTGCATAAGTGAATTTGAAGTTTCTGAAAGTGTTCCGTTTTCTAAACTTCTAATTTAGTAACTTGTTATGGTTACCACTTAAAATGCTCAATGTATTATTAAGAGGTCTATGGGATTCTAGAAAATATGGAAATATGGGTGCCCAGGGAAATGATTAAGTCCATGGTGTGCCTTTTTTCAGTGAAACAATGAAATCCTAAGTTCAACAGTCATTCCCCCGGCACTTACACCGCAGTTACAAAACACAAACTAGATGTAAAAACAGCTTCAGTCTCAGCAAAATATATCACAGAACATTTACTGCTATTTTCTAATGCACTGTTGATATTTCCATGCACGAGTCCCTGCTGAGGATGCCCACGCTAGAGCCAGTGTCCCCGCGACCACCAGCCCTCCTGGCGGGCCACCGTGATGCTCGCCTGCGCCGGTTACCCTCATCCCCAGCCCCCACGGGCAGGCAGGGCACACCAGCCGTGTGTCCCCAGCCCTCACCTCCCTGGGGACTCGCAGGTACATCAGACACTGGGCTGGTACAGCCCCAGGTAACGCTCGGGCTCCAGTGCCAGCCTCCAGCTTCACGGAGCCTTATTACCCCCTCCCCACCTAGGCTGCCTCTCCTCCCCTGCAGAGCTTTCTGCCAACCCACTCCAGCTCCGGCTGGTGTTGCCTGACCCGCAGCTAAATCAGCCCGGCCACAGCTAAACCAGCCCAGGGCTTTGCCGCCAGAGGGGAAGCACCCCAAGCCAGGCACTGGCAAAGACCCCCGGTGAACACGTAGGGCAGAACCAAAGCCTCCCTACTCAAAACCATCTCAAAGCTCAGATTTTGGCAAGTGCGGTGGCCTGCTCGTTCCTCTCCATCTACAGCAAAGCTCCCTGCAGCCCCAGTGAGAACCAGAGCAGTGCTTAATTGGTTTAGAAGTCACCAGTGCTTTGATAATGAAGCTATAATCCTTTTAAAAATAGATTTTAAAACAATTCATCCTAACCTTGCTGATAAACTCTGAACGGAGCAGGAGTTGAAGTTAATTATTCTTTTAAAAACAGATTTTTCTGTGTGTGCTTTAAATTATCTCTGCCATCCCCGCACAAATCTTTGATAACATTAATGAACTTCAGAATGGGGCTGCAGAATCGGTTTGCTGCGTCAAACTACAAGCAGTGGGAAAAAACGTTTGGAAGCAATAAAGGTGGAAATGTGGTGGATATCTTACCGCCAATATGAAAGGCATTAAACAAGTCCAAAGGAGATCATTAAAATTTACACAGCCTAAAATGCAAATCAGTGTACACATAACTACTAAACTATAAACTTTTATAGTTTATAGTTTAAGGTAAATTCCATAAAAATCTATGCTTGTAAAATGTATGTATCCTTTCTGCCTTTGTTGGATGCTTCCTCTTTTGGTATTTCTGAGTATTTCCTCTTGTAGTAGAGGGACAATAATTTTAACTAACGCACCTTTCAAGAGTTATAGCTTAGAGATGGAACTCCAGGAAGACCTAAGGTGAAAAAAGCTTTCAACAAATTCCATAAAGAAAGCAAACATTTGCTCCTTAGTTACTTTGAAACTTTCACTTTGCTTTTGGAGAACTGAAACGTCAGTGAAATTTAAGATTTCACCCTTCTCATCTTCTTTCATTCCTACTATTCGACACAATCTTCTCTTCAACTTTTGAAAGTAAAATTCTGGGGTTTGTTCAGTTGCTGCGTGGCATAAACCCCCCATTCCCATAATTCAGAAGCTACACCTCAGGCAAATGTCTGCAACATCTCAGGACATCATACTGCCTACTGCCACCTTCTGCAGGCACAATCCCATGCGCTGAAAACCTCTGAAGAAGAAAACTGCCCAAAATTCCTCAGGTACATGCCGTACATGCCTCCGTTCCAGGAATTCACCAGGAAAAAGTTATTCTGACCTTTCCTGGTCTGTAGCACTTTCCAAGTCTCCTATTATCACTGCTGTTTTGTATTTCTGCCATATCTTTATGTTTTTGTTTTTGTTTTTTTTTTTTTTAACGGTCTAGTTCCCAAAATTAGATGCAGCATGCTGGGATTAACTACATCAGAGCCCCCCAACGATACTCAAATCCTCAGAGATCTCTCCTATTAATTCCTTCCACTTTCTTTTTTTTCCTTTGGGCTCATATTTGCTGGGATCTGTAACTTTCCAGACGGGTTGGACCACCTACAGCAAGGTATGAAACTCCTGCCCTTGCATTGGGTAGGCACTTAGGATGGGAAATGTCCTCCTAAATCATTTAACACAGTTGTATGACCCTTCCTACAGAAATTGGGGAAATGTCACCTTTTTTCTCCCCCCCCCCCCCCCTTGTTTTTTTTTTTTGCCTCACAGAACCACACAGAATATCTGCAGCTGCCCACGAGATCCCCATAGACCCAAGAGAAGAATTCAGGTCCGCCTAGGTCAGGCTAAGCCTGGTGGCACTCCAGGCTAGCCCTGGGGACCATCTTTTTTCCAATCAACAGGCTCCTTTCTCTTTCCAGACGCTGAGGTTGTGACCACCGCCTGCAGAGCACCGTTGGGGGCGAGTACAATGATTAAGTCCCACATGTAGAACGGAATAGCCTGGCACAAGCAAAGCCCCTTGGCCCCAGGATGTAAATTCGTCACTTTTTGTGGCACGACGCTGACAGCGCTGCCTCTGTCGGGTTGATTACAGCCCATAGGAGCCAGCAGATGCTACCTTCCCTATAGGAGGTCTCTGCGATTGTGCCTTGAATGCTGAACCATATGCTGCTCTCAGATGCAGGGAGGCATCTAGACGCAATTACCGGGAAGGGAGGCACAAGCTCCAAGTGCAGATTTAAAAAAGGGAGAGGAAAAATAAATAAGGGAAGCTCTCAGGAGAAGCTCAGCGAGAGCCTCACACGCTGCTGGGAAGGAGGTAGCGTTCAAAGCCGCCTATGAGCAGTTAGCAATATGGTATCCTCCAGCAGCACAGACTAGCATTCAAGAACACCAGCTGGGCAGTTTTTCTGGCAAATAGTCTAATTTGTTAATTTTTCGTGAACAACTTAATGAGCTAAATATGAGGAGAAAAAAAAAACGCTTTTTGAAACGAAGTGTATTTCCCAAAAATATCTTCACGTGCAAGATGGCCATAGTCTAAGCAGAAGTGACCCAGGAACATCGAAGCTTTCCCTCCCACTCACCATTAAATGGCAACGCTTCATTTGCGGTTTAGCCCACTGCCTCCATAAATCTCCCCGTAACCGAGGAGTGGTTTTGGGGTTTTTTCTGCCAAGATCTGTGGGCCTCAGATGGTTGAGCTTCTCCGTGGGCCCAGGAGGATGACACATGCCAGGTAGCAGCAGGACCAAGGGAGAACAGTGGGACAGCCCAGGGCTGTACAAAGCAGTGACTTATTCTTGGAATAAGTCTCCTTCCAAAGAGGTCTTCTGGTCTTTTTCTTACCAACCAGAGATCCAGTGGATCTACTACACTTCACCACAGCAGCGGATACTCTGAGGGGTTTTTTTTCCTTGCCTTTTTTCTTATTTTATCCGTTTGCTCTGTCAAATTTTCCATAAAGGGAGTACTCTGCAGTTGAGTGGGTGAGAGTACACAGCAATGGTCCATCTAATGCAGGCCCATTTCCTTCATGTGACGCGAAGGCAAAAGGCAGGGCAGGCTGCTGCACTTTATTTTCAGCTGGACAGGGTGGCAGAGGCCTCACCCGTACGCCAGCACCCACTGCGTTTTTCGTACGGGTGCCCAGAGATATGAAAACCTCGGAAACCACCAGGGTAAGTCTGTAGGCTTTTAGTTCAGTTTGAGAGATTTCTCACCCCACATCATCCCTTCAGGCAACTATACAGTAGGACATCTTCCCACTTGGCCTGGGGAACTATTACTCCTCTCAGATTAAATCTGACACTACTTAGCCATCCGAAAACCAGGGAAACACAAGTGGTGTGAATTTGCAGGAAGGCACTCGGCATGCCTGACATTTAAGAAGAGCAAAACAAATCTCGAACGTCATGACCTTGGTGACCCAGGTGTAAGTGCTGCAGACACAATACTCCTTCCCAAAGGAGCTCCACTACAACCCAAACACTATTTGCCAAGTGCTCTTTTTTGTACTCTCGATTTCTGGTTTTGCCCCCCCAAAAAAGCCTTTTCAGGAAATGAAACTCAAAAAAGACCATATAGTAACACACTCATAAATTTGTCCTCTGGAACCAGCAAGTGAGACAAAATGCATTTGAACATACAAAAATATATTAGAGCAGCTCAGAAGACTGAGGTTTCTCTTACATTTGTGTAGGCAGAGTCCCATCATTGATAGGATAGGAAGAAATTTTTTACAATGAGGGCGGTGAGGCCCTGGCACAGGCTGCCCAGGGAAGCTGCGGCTGCCCCCTCCCTGGCAGTGCTCAAGGCCAGGCTGGATGGGGCTGGGAGCAACCTGCTCTGGTGGGAGGTGTCCCTGCCCATGACAGGGTGTTGGAACTGGATGAGCTTTAAGGCCCCTTCCAACCCAAACCATTCGGTGATTCTATGGTATTACCACTGCTGCGATATCAAAGTCATCATCAGAAACCACGTGGCTTTCTATCCATAACACATTGTCACACTGCGTGGGTACATCACTAGGAAGTTTTAACCCAAGTTAAACCTTGTGGCAGGTGCTACGTGACATCCTGGCCCACCTCGTACAGCAGAAAAGGCAGATAGACCTTATCACTCCAACTCTTCAAGCCTCGGTGAGCTCTACATGCAAGAAAAGCATCCCCCCTCCTCAGCTGGTGGGCTTCACGGAGAGCTGCCGGGTCTGCACGAGCAGTCGCTGCCGCTCGCGCAGGGTCTTGGGCAGGGCAGGCACAAGGAAGGGCTCGGGGGTATTTGTGCAATTCCCAGGCAATGACTGCAGTAGGATTTCTCTTTATCGAGGCAGTTCTACTCTCTGCTCTGACTTGCAAGCAAGCTTTGCAGTGTGGGACAAGCTGACCTGCCTCCAGCTTGCAAATCAGCCGAGGCGAGAGGGCTACAACGAGGGGAGCATGGTGTGCTTTGTGGCTGCTTCTAGGACCAGTGGCATCACAACCACGTCCTGCCTGCACAGAAGAAGCCCGGAGCTCTTTGACTCAGAGAGTGTTTCACACCCTCGCCACTTTGGGCAGGAGCAGAGAAGGGTACGTAAAATAGAGCGGAAAAATCGAAGCTGACGGAGTCAGTGCAGGAACGCCCTGGGAGCAGATATCTGTGGATGGGTGCCAAGGCCTCCATCACAAGGAGGGTATCTCAGCACACCACGCTGATGCCCACCAGTCTGCATGAGGACAGTGGAGGCACTATACAGCTCCATGCATCCTGCCCACGTCAGGCTCCGACACCAGTGCAGTTATTGCTCTGTCAGCTCTGCTCAACCAGTTTCAAAGAGAGCCACCCAAAGCAGACTTCTGCCCAAAGGGCAGCAAGTGTTGAGGGTTACGCAGGAGATCAAACTCCCTGCTACAGTAGCTCTTTCTGTGCTCCTAATCTGCAAAGCTAATTTGGGAATTGAAATCTATGCAGCGTCAACTTCTTAAAAAAAAAAAAAAAAAAAAAAAAAGAGGGTATTAAATTTAAAAACAAACTAAAACTCCCTGACTCTGCTTAGCAAAACAGCTACCCTGTCCTCCAAACTCATGCACACATCTGAACTGGCTTATTATCTGAAAATATTACATACTCAGAAGTCATTTGATCCTCTTATGCATTATGTGACTGTGGTGCTTCAGTTTCAAAAAAAAAAAAAAAAAAAAAAAAAGACTGTGCAAAAAGCAGTTTTCACATTCAAAAAATTTTAGGCATGTTCCCCATATACACATGACCTTCTCTATGACTTTGTATCCACCCCCCCATCACTATGTACCTGTACATTTCTGTAACCAGACCACAGAAAATAGTTAAATCTATTTTAATTATATGTATTAGACAAAACCATAAGCAATCTGCATGCTATATTCACTTATAGCTAACAAAAAGAACCATCCTTCTTCCTTTCTGAGCGCATAATGGAAAGATTAAGTATGCTCAATTCAATTTCTTAACCTGTTTTGTAGCTTTTTTTAAAAAAATCCATCTGTGCCCATTGGCAGCCCGCTACTAAGCCGTTGCAAGAATGCTTTAATAACAGCATTTAAAAGATATTTTTCATGATACCCATACTCTGTTTTTTCACTCCTTTTCTAACCTCATCTGTTCCAGATTTAAGCAGTTCCCTAATGAACTTGAAAATTAACACATAGATCCAGTCACTAGTTTGGCTGGAGCATTGCAGTAATTCTGCTGATTTAATGTCTACCGTTGTACGTAATAAATGCTGGAGAGACCTGCAAGGGGAACTATTTTCAGAGAGCTCCTGCAGCCTCTGCTAAGTTGCAGCAGTGGCTCATTCTGCCTGTCCAGGCACAGCATTTCAAACTGACAGCAAATGACCAAAGCGATTGAGGAAAGAAAGAGGAGCTGAACACATCGATTTCTTCTCTGAACTTCTGTTGTCTGGGAATACAAAGAGTCTTTGATCCTCGAGACCAGGAAATAGCCCCATAGATCCGTGCATCTCAAAGGGACTAGGGCGAGATGTTCCTGCACAGCCAGCTGGTGGGAACACCCCCACCACCCCAACAACTCTGCGGCATTTTAACTTCCATAAAAGTAATTGCACTTAGCGGATGCTTTGTAGCTCTGCCAATCGATGTGAAAACCCCTCCAAGGGCAGTTGTGTGTCCCAGCCTACATGCAAAAGGAAGACATGGAAATTTGCCATTTCCCTCCCAGGCGGGCTGGCCCCCGGGCCCCCCAGGCAGCCATTATCTGGGCAAAGAGGAGATGAGCCTGAAAACTTCCAAAATCCCCCAGTGCGTTTGGGAAAGGCTGAGAAGACAGTATTTTCCCTGTTATACACCACTCATTGTGCCTATTTTGTGTGTGATATTATCGATATTTTTGCTGCCTGGGAAGGGGAAAAATACCGAGGAGGTGAAGAACAAAAGCAGCGTAGGAACAAGTGCAAAACTGAAAAAGAAAATTCTCTCAGCTCTAGTCCAAAAAACATACACCAGGTAGAAGCTGTCAGAGGGAAGATTTAAAGGCAAGAAGTTTCAAAATACAAAGCAACAGCTCTTGGAAGAGCACAGAGCCACCACCCTCGAGCTGGAGCTGAGCTCACCTGCATCAGCCGAGGCACCCGGGAGCCAGGGCTGCCCCACGGGCACAGGGTCCTGGGGGCTGCCCACCATGGAGCACCTCAGCAGAGCCCAAACCGTCCTTGCATCGATGAATAAAGCCGTAGGGGAGCGTCCTGCTGCAAGCGTGGTGCTTCTCCCAGCACACCCCAGGTCGCTGCCTCCCTGCTCAAAGCCCCAGCTGCCCTGGGCTGCCCCAGAGGCCGGTGAATAGCCCTGGCAATGGGGCCCAGCTGCGCCACACGCAAGCAGAGCTGCTCTCACCCCAGCCGCTGGGCTCCTGGTGCTCCTCGGAGCTTGCAACCTGGGTTTGGGGCAGGTCAGCTTGCTTTACAGCATGCTGCATCATACACACTAGGGCCTGTGAGCTTGCAGACAGACATGCATGCATGCATGCATGCACACCCCATGCACGGCCATGCTGCCTTTGCAATGCTGTAACCTCCCCCCATCTGGCTGTCTCTCACCTCTTTCTTCCCACAGCTGCCAGCCCATCAGCTACTCCTGAGTTCACGGCACTTTTTTTTTTTCTGAACTGAGCTATTCTATCAATTTTACTCGTCCTTTCTCTTCTTCCCTGCCCTAAAATGGGAGGTTATTTCTTTTGGTATTCTTCCCAAATCAATGAACTTGTTCAGCCCATCTGCTCTGACTTCAGCATGTGCTCCTTTAATTTGCAACTATTTGTTAAAATACCAGAAATGTAATTATTCCAAGAATGCCACAGGTGTAAGAGATACTTAACATAAAAAACCAAAAATCAATCAAGTCGGTGTTTAAACAGTTTAAAATCAAAGTTTACCTGGTTAACCTGGAAAAAGGCACAGAGAAGAGGCCTGGCAAGGTCAAGTGAAGGTCTAACAGACGGGGGTGGCACAGAGGGACTCACACCCAGATGTTCGAGATTGCGGCGAGGAGGCAGAGGGCAGCTGGGATCTTCAAAGCAGACTTGGGGTAGGAGGCGCCGCCAAGAAGAATAAGTTTCAACTCCAGCTGCGAGCACATAGCGGCAGTACCCGTGTGCGGGGTCACCGGTCCCTGGGGGACAAACCCCCGGTGCCGGCGGGCAGCTGCGCAGCGGGGAAAGGGCGGCTGCTGGAGGGCCGGCCAGGGACAAGCCCTCCAGGAGAGCCACGCTGGCACGGGTGGGGTGCAGCCCCCCGCGGTTGAGCGTGCAGCCCGGCAGAGCCGGGGAATCTTAAAATCAGCGCTTGGACCCAAATACGTAAGAGGGAGGTATAAAAATGTACCCTTAGTCATCTGCCAAAAACCTAACGTGGAGTAGAAAGAGGACAAACCTGAAGCAGAAAGAGCAGTTCAGCTCCCCGCTCCCACCACGGTGCAAAGCTGTGGGGCAGGCGAGGGTCAGCGTGAGCTGCCCCCAGGGGCGGAGGAGATGGGGGAGCATCCCAGGATGCTCTCCCAGCCAGACCCCATAGGGTTCCCCCCCATTATCTGCTGCCTTGTGTCGTGGGCGGTGGAGAGCCAGAGCGCGCGTCTGGGCAGCCCCATCGGGGTTCACCAGATCCCGCTCGTGCGCCAGGCCCGGCTTGGGAGTCACACGTTATCAGAACTGCACCCTGGATGCAACGTGAAAAAAATGACGGTTTGATTCATTCCTGTTCTTTTCACAGCTTAGAAAGGTTGTGGGTCCTATTTCAGAGACAGAAAACAACAGTTCCCTAATTAGAATATTTTAATCTATGAGATGGAGGCTTACTTTGCTTGCAGAAACCTGCACCAGCGCTTCGCCTGTACCTGAGGAGTTATCCAAACCACGTAGAAGCGACAAAGCGTGGGCACAGCAGGCCTGGGCAGGGGCAGAGAGGGACCCAGTCTGCCAGAAGCAGAGCCCCCTGCTAGGAGGAATGGGGAGCAGGCACCGGGGTGCTCGCGGGGACGGTCGAGCGGGTGATGCTCATCCCCAGCAGACCAGTCTCACCAGTCCCCCAGCGCGGCCGGTCTCACCACCGAAAGCTGGTCTGGGAAGCGCTCAGGCGCAGGAGCGTGGGGGCTGCGGGATGCGAGGGGCTTCCAGCGGCAGCGAAACGCTGCTGCGGGGGCAGCTGCGGAGCCGGAGCTCCCCGCGTGGGACTGCGCCAAGGAAGGTGGGGACGATGAGCACCTGAAAGATGCCTCAGCATCGCATTTCTGCGGCACTAACACCTCACGGCAGCAGCAAAACCCGTAGGTGTTCGCCCACCCCGAGGAATAGGAAATCCCGGGGTTTGTGTCAGAGAGGTGTGCCCTTCACCACAGCTCTCCTTGGGATCGGCTTCCCGAATTTGCTTCCTTTTCGGGAAGTTTTCTTCATAACCTTCCACACTTATTCACAAGCACATCCGCATGTGTGTTTTCAAGGGATTACGGCAGCTAACCGCAAACAGGCAGTGTTTAGCCCTTCTGTACAGGAGGCTAAATTACACGTTAAGTGTAGAAGTATAAATGAAAACTGCAAACTAATTTCAGCAAAGCACGGAGGCTGGGCTCATGCATAATTAAATTCCTGAATTCCGAAGTTAAAATGATCTTAATGCAAAATTAAAGGTCCCATTTTAATACTGCCATCAATATTTTGAAGCTTTGGGGCTCGGTATTTCATTCAGCAAGAGAAAGAGCTGTTTGTCTCAAAGAGAGTTTCCCTTCGCCGGCTCTTGTTGCTCCCCGGAAGGTTCACATCGATATTTACGTTCTGTGGCGGTGGGGTAACCGAGCGCCTGGCTCTCTGGTGCGTGGCCGTCAACAAGGGGCTGGCTCGCCTGCCGCCGGCTTCGGTCCCTGGGTCCTGGCGGTGCCTCAGCCTTGGGAGGACGGGGTGAGCCTGCAGCGGAGGCAGCACCCCCGCCTGGGGAGGGGATTCCTGTGCGGGATGCTGGGGCTCAGCACCCCAGGGGAGCAGCACCCTGCCCGGCAGGACGGCGGGGAGCTGTAGCCCAACCCAGCACCCTTCATCTCCGAGCAGCCACACTGTACTGGTCAGTCCCTTTCTGTGGCTAGTCTAAGCCCAAATTCATCCAGTTTCCAACAACGCTTACCAAAATTTGGTATTTTTTAAATAAGTACCAACAACCACGCGTTGCCACCCTTCCCTTTTCTTTGCTGCAAATTTTAAAAACTGTTTTCTTCTCTAGTGTTGTTTCCATGGTTTTCCAACATTATGCAGCTTTTAAGTTAAGGAAGATAATGGTTTGATACGCTGCTCATTATGTTCTTGATATCTGTTTTTTGCAGAGGATCTGAAAGCCTTTTCTTTGCCTCCTTCTGGTCTTTGCTATTATCGTTCTTTGTTTTAATGCTCAGTTAATTTTACTTGTGCAGTTTACCTCCAGCCAAGAGAAATGGTCAGCAGCTTGTGGGGACATGGGGAAAAGGGACAAGAAGGAAGCTGGACGCTCCCTGCGTTGTCTTTTAGCTCCGTTTCCAGCTTCTGCTGCTGGAGCCCGGCGGCCCGTCACCAAGTGCCAGTCAGACTTACCGTAACGTATTAACTCTGCTCACCATTAGAGCCCCCAAATCTCCTTACGCTCTGCAGGGGAAGATGAACTCCTGCAACCTATTTCAGGACTTGTGAGGGACTTGACAGGCTTAAGGGAGCGGCGCTCTCAGGGTGCAGGGCCTGGGCGGGATGGTGCTCTCTCCCGTCAGGGCTGGCTGGGGTCCGGCCCCCAGCACCCGCCCCACTCTCTGTGGGGCCGAGGAGCACGGCAGCTCCCCTGAAAACCAGTGCCTCGCACTGACATGGTGCCTAAACTTTGAATAAGGCTAAAAATATATATATAAATAGTACAGATATATAGACTGTTATAAAACAGATAGTGTAAATAATAGATAATGGTATTATATAGTGTACATGTAAGTGATGTATGGGGATAATAAACAGAAATGGTACCTATCGATAATATTGTATACATTATGTTACATTTATCTGTAATACACACACTTATATACTTCTTTTTTCTTGAAAATGTTTATTCTAATGTATGCCTCTTTCTTTATACAGGTGTTTGTTCTTACCAAGGAAGAGAAATATATTTCTATTTCTTTATATTTAAATATAAATATGTAAAATGCATAATACACATAATAATGAAAACCTGTTATTAATGTATCACTATATATTTATATATAATGTGTGTTTTATGTATTACATATATTATATAAGACTGATAGATACTATATATACAATTATACATATATACCAAAAAATAATGCAGACTCAGTTTTGGGTAATCTATATTAAATACCTATATTTGTATTGCTGAAAGTATTTTGTTTTCCCCTGGGAAAAAAAAAAAAAAAAAAAAAAAAAAACAAACTAAAAACCGACTTGTATTAATTCCATTCAGAGAACTCCATTTTTAAAAAATTGACATATATAAAGTATTTTCACTTTGAAACATTAAACAGGTTTTCGCCATCAACGTGGTGATTTGACGCGCCATTACTGGCACACTCAGATGAACACCAAATTGACACTTTATTGGATTTATTTGATAGCGAGAAACACTTTGAAGCCTTTGCTGTTAAAAAAAAAAAAATGTTTTGCTGTGACCAAAGGAAAACTTTCTGATACTGCCAATGTGGTGTGTTTTTTTTTTCAATTTTTGCATTCCATGGGAATTGGAGAAATTTCAGCTTTACTGTCCGTTGAACAGGAAAAAAAATACATGCCTTATCTGTACGTGTAGGTATGGACAGGCATCTATGTAGGTATAGATTGGATATATAGCTGTAGAGATACAGGTAGATATAGATATAGATTAAATATGGATATGGATACAGATATAGATTAGATATAGATACAGCTGCAGACCAGGTACAGATGTAGGTAAAATATATCTACTTAGACACAGACACACACCTACAGCTGCTCACACACCGACATACACCTTGGAGTATCTCCTGGGGCACACGTCCTTGGCCCAGGAACACCCCCCAGGGGTGCTTGGGCAGCACCCCAGAAAACAGCCCCAGCCGGGGCAGCCGTGGCCCCGGGGGATGGCCTGGGCTCCCGGGTGGCTGCCGCTGCCCCCACTCCCGCGCCAGCCTGGGCGTCGCGCAGCCGCCCCCACCCGCTGAGGCGCGACACGACCCGCGCAGAAACCACCTCGTCCTTGTCTCTCCGACCAGGAGGGAATCCCGCGGGAGCCGGCGGCAGCGCGGAGCGGTGGGTTTGAGCTGCCTGCCCGCGGGCACCGCTTCAAACCCAGCCAAGGCGTTTCGGACCTGCCGTGGCCCGGGGCCCACGGGCGCTGGCTCTTGCGCTTGGCACGGGCTGCGCTCGGGTTTGCCGACGAGCCTGCGCCGCCGTGTCCCTGCTGCGGGTTCTCCTCCTTTCCTGAGAAAGAACCACAGAAATGGCTGGACAAGTTACCTTCGTCGCTACGCCGAGAACGTGAATTACTTCCAAGCTGAGTTAAAACTCACGCCACCCAAGGTTTTATGTTATATAAATAGATACCTAAGTATCTGCTAAGATGAATAAATGATTACGCAGTAGAATGCATTTATTGCTCCTTGCGATTCACACACACAAAAAATAGCCTTTATTTTTCACAGTGATGACTGCAGTGCGATGCCAGCTCTCCTCTCAGCTCACTGAGGTGTTTTCGACTTCTCCCAATTTAAATAATCCATTAGCCAACTTGTGCTGCTTCTGCCCTTTGCTGGCAGCTGGATTTTTATGGGCTCCTTAAAGCGTCCTGCGTTTGCTGCCTAATTGGACTCAGTCCCCGAGGACACCCGATACATGCTGCGGTAGGAACAACGCGCGCCGAGGCCACTCGCAGGGGACACTGGAGTGGGCAAGCTGCAAGATGATGCTGTAATTTGTCAATTTAATCATCAGAAGGTCCATGTGAGCATAAGCTATTCCTGCTGCAGCTTAATGGGTTTTGACTGCGTTTCTGCAAGTCTGTACGGTTCCAAACGGTATTTTACTGTCATTAGAGCTTTCCCTGCTAAAACACCCCTCTGTCGTGGTGGGAACAGGCAGAGGGGTGGCAGAGGAGGATGGATGGGGCAGAGGAGGATGGCTGGGGGCAGAGGAGGACCAGGGCACTGGGGCTTGGGCTGCTCCAGAGGGGTGAGCGCACAAAGATTTCATTAGTATGAGCAAATGAAAATAATGAGCGTGTCTTACCTATTTCTTTGGGTCTAAAGCACAAAAACAAGCAAAGTGCCTGGATTCAGGATGATGATGTTGGGTGACTATTGCAACTGCGGATGAAGTAAAACTAAAGAGACACTGTGCTACTGCTGGGTTCCTATCTTTGCAACCCAAATCAAAGGGCAGAAAGGCACAAGGAAATATTTATATTACTTTGGCATTGTTACAGACACCATAATTAGGACAAATCATTCCTGGGACGTGGGAGTCATGACCCATAGAGCACATTAGGTCAATATTATAGAAAATTTGCCAATCACTGGTAAAAACTCTAGCAAAGCACTAGTGATGATGGGCTGCTGGAGGCTGAGGAGCGTTACGAGCTGCGGGTGCTCGTGGGTTCAAGGAAGACAGTCTGCTCTGCAAAGGCCAAGCAGAAGGAAAGGTGCTGGGACAGAACCGGGAACGAACAAGGCTGATGTCTACGGGGAAATTATAAAGAGTGATATGGATAGAGCAGAATCAACCTGGGTGCTGGTCTTGCTGTGGTAGAGTTATAAAAGCATTTTAATGAGGAGGCTGCTGCTGCTGGAGACTGCTCCCAGATCCCAGGATCAGCGCTGGACACCTGGAGGAACATGTACAGTGCTGTTAGAGCAACACACACCTCAGAGAATCACTTCACCATGGAAAATCTGCAATTTCAAAAGGCAAATTGGGAAACTGAGGGAATCAGTCAAAATCAGGAGCTTAGGGACTAGAAAAAGGACAAGAAATAGAACCGCAAAACTGCTCACACTGCCATCTCCTGCCTGGAGAAAGGACTGGCGAGCACGGCTCTGGATTCGCCTGCCGGAGCAGTGATTGCTGACAGAGCTGGGGTCCACCCCAGTGCTGCCCCTTGGGAAATGCTTTTTGCCCCTTGGGAAACGCTTTGGCTGTGCAGGCAAGGAAAACGAGGTAGACCCTACCGAGCCGGGCATCAATAAAACATGCGATACAGCACTAAACTCAAAATTATAACGTACAGAAGATGGGATGAATGAAAAAAAATATCTGAAGGTAACGAGTATTTGCATGAGATGCAATAGCTGGCTGGGAGAGGGCGAGTGTGCTGAAGGGCTGCCTTCAGATTGGCGGCGTTACCAGCTTTATGCTTTTCCCGCCAGAAAGAGCAGGAAAGCACCAGTAGTGTTCGATGTCAGGGTTGGAAGGTGCTGCTTGGGGGAAAGAGCGTGTGATTCTCCTCTTAAAAAAAAGGTGGGAACTGGACCACCTGTAATAACTTTCCTCTAAATTGGCCCATTTTTATTTATGTATTTATTTTGCTGGGATTTGGTTTACTGGACCGTAGGGCAGATTTTTTTGGTTTGTTTTTGTTGTTGTTGTTGATCAGAGCTTGTACTCAAAGGCTCACGTTATACTGATGCAGAGAAACACCACGAAGCGAAGTGCCTGTCTGCTTCCAGCATGACCAGCAATGTCCTTCCATGACGTCTCGTCAAACTCAAGCTCAGGATCTGCCCAGCTGGGTAACTGCACCTGGCCAAGCAAAACACACCAGTGTTGGTACCGCCCGTTTTAGCCCCTTGCTTGCTCCTGCTTTATGTTTGAGAAAACAATGAGAATACGGAAGCTGATTGCTGTATTATAAAACCACAGCCGCACATTTTTATTAACACTAATCCCTGGGTTTTGGCTAAGGACCCTGTGTCTCTAATTCACCGCAGTGGAAAAGGGAGAATTTGTACACCAACAACTGTTTATACGTACCTGCCCCCCCTGAACAGTGACCCATTGGACCTCACGAGCCATCTGAAGAGGCGCCGGTCTCCTGAACACTCCATTTTCAACGTGTCTGCTCAACGTCGTTTCTAGATCCGACCACCCGCGCAGACACTGCGCTGAGGTGGGTCCAGTTCCCACGTTAGGGAGGACAGGCTTTCTTCACCGCTGCAGGCAGGGCAGAGTCATGGGCACACCTACGCGCTCTGCAGATGGACACCAAAACACCCTCGGTGTCAGGGTGGGCATTCCCCCACCTAGAAGGTTGTTTCAGGAGCAACCCAAAAATGAATCAAAGCTTCAAGTGGAGCACCCAAGGCCAGCTTTGGGCAGCAAGCCAGCTCTTGATATCTCACAGAGAACAAACTCCCAGCTTTTGTTGCCAATACTTTGCCCAAGAGAGCTCAGTCAGGAAGAAACGATGAGACTTGACACCCTGAGCTGCCAGCCCAGGTGCTAACCGTCTTCTCCCACAAGCAGAATGAGTTTTTCCTTCCTTGTCATGGGCTCAGCTGCTCAGCCATCAAAAAAAGGAAGAAGAAAAAAAAAAAAAAGGTGGGAATTACGAAAGGAATTGCCTATAAATGGTATTTTCCTCCCAGCTGCTCATCAAATTGTGGACAACACATACTTTGAAGCAAAAGTGCTCACATCATTTTTTATTCTACCTGATATTACTGGGGACGGTCTCCTCACCCACAGAGACTTCAAGCCATCTTAAATCCTAATAAACTCTCAGCTTCAACAGTATCTCGTTGCAATGAGGCCCATCAATAAAACCACAGATGATAACCATGCACTGTGCACGCATCCTGCCTTTCATCTGTTTTACACATTTCATTGCACAACTGCTCTTTGTCCCGCCGAATTTCATTGCAGGCAGTGCCTTCATCACAGGTTCCTGAACCAGGGAAAGGCTGAGATGTTTGGACATTACTGGGATTAATGATACGTGAAGGAGCACAGTGAGAAAATAAGAAAAGTGATGACAAAAGAAACGCTGTTTTAAAGCACGCAGCGAAGGCAGGTACAACCTTTAACAGGCCTTTAAACCTGGGAAACGCTCCTCCTGCTTATGGCTCCTTCCCTGCGTTCTCCACAGAGGTTGAGTTTTGCTTTGCTTATTTTCCCCTCCCCTTTACAGAGAGAAAAACATGCATGAAAAAAAAAAATCTTCAAATTAGGCTTTAGGAGAACAAATTGTGCATCTCGGATTTGGTATATGGTGAAAGGCCACCGCCTGCTTCACCCGTACCCCGGGGTTACTAACGCACAAAGCAGCCTAGAAGCTTTTCCCCACTGTCCCTGCCCAGATGCCAAAGCTGTGTCACCTGGTGATGCCTCACCTGAACAAATCAACCAGGAGCTGTCGGCTGATGGCTGATAGGAGCTGGAAACGCCCCTCCATGCCATTGGCTTTCTTTTTCTCTTTTTTCTTTAATTCAATATTCATGAATTTTGCAGTGAGACTCAAAATAAACTTCCAGCGCCGCAGTAGGCAGCACAAAGCCCAGAGCCTGAAAAATAAACACCCAAAGCCCTGAGCCAGATGCCTTTAACCAATAATGCTAGAAACATATCAGAATGAACTCACGAGCACACAACTTGTTCCTCCACGCCGTCACTTGGTAGGTGTAGGTGTGAAAATGAATTTAGTCTGCTTGCTGTCACCTCACTTGTCACCTCATCTGCTACATGAAGCTGTTGGCTCGCCCTCTGTGCAGGCACACTCCTGCAGCCCCACGGCCCTGTGCCTCCCGCAGCACCGTTACGGCCCGTTCCCTGCACTGCCCTTGGCCCGGCAGCTCACTCTGTGCATGGGAAAAAAGTGCAGAACAGTAAAACGTGAGCGTCCCTCTGCGATGCTGTCAAAAACATGTGTTTATTTAATTGATAAGAGCAGCTGTGTGTTTGTGGAAATAATAATATATGCTTTAAAATAAGCACACGTTATTTATCCAATGTTGTATATTATTTTCAGACAAATAATAGCATTCGAAAGGCTGTCTAAACATGTACTTGGAAGAGTCATTGTTCCAGACACCTGGATGGAGCAAAACACGTTTTAAAAGGAACTTTCACAAAGGATGTGTTTTGTAGACAAATACTAATAGAAAGAAGTACCACCAAAGAGTGTACAGCTTAAGAATTTAGCAACAAACCTCAACAGCATCAGCCAGCGCTCAAGGGGAATATCACTGTTGTGTCACCCATATCTTTGCTTTTTTTTTTTTAAATACTAATATTAGCATCCTGAGACAAATTTTGTGGACCTGAGAACAGCACTTTCATGTCAAGCTGTGGCCAGCGTCCCCCCACACCCCAAGGGCTCCCCGGGGGGACCGTGGGAGCGCGGAGCACCCTGCGGTGGGTATCACGGGCACACCTTCCCCTTGATGCCGATGGGATTTTGGGCATTGTTGGGCGAAACGAGCAGCTCTACCGGAGCAATCTGTCCACCTGTCTGCACCAAAATGTGCTGGGGGAGTTCAGGGTTGGGTCTGGCACGGCTCTGAGTTCAGGGTTGGGTCTGGCACGGCTCTGCCGCAGCCTCCTGGATTTCATCCTGCGCTGTGCTCAGCAAGGAGCTGGGGACAGCCCTTCCCAGCCCCAGCCCTGCTGGGGTGCACGTAGCTGGGCAGCTCTCATTGCAGTTTTAATTTTAAAAGTGACAAGAAGTGGAATACAGTTCCCCTTTCAACAGTCTCCAAATTATTCCCAGGGCTGAATCTCAAAACTATTAGTGTAGCAGCCCACCATTATCTAACAGGTTTTCCAGCATAATTACTGTTTCTTTAGCAACATGTTCCCTGGCAGAGATGCATGATCAGAAAACAAAATAACGCATCCATCAGTAAGAAAATAATTTCTGGGGGAGTTCAAAGAAGGTGTTTCTGGTGAGGATGAATATATACACTAACCCCCAAAAATGCATATTATAAAAGCCCCTGGTAATTAGCTCATACTTCTGCAACTTCTGGTTGATAAAGCTACAGTTTGGAGTGGAATAGAAATAGAAATGAGAATAGAATCGAATCAAATATTTTGCTATGACATGAGGAAGAAGAGCTGGGTCCCCCCGGCAGGCACCACCACGTGTCCCAGCACAAGTGGGATTATCAACCTCAAAGCCGAGCTCCTTCCCCTTCCAAGCTGGCTGCAGTTAGCTCATCCGCTCTTGCCACAGTGGCTTTCACCAAAAATGCTACATCCCCCCAGGGTTCTCATGGCTCAAAAACTCTTCATACAGAAAAAGCTCTAAGTATATATCACTGAATAAATTTCCTGGTTGTTGCTATTCATTGAATGACAGGGCTCATAAAACACTCACCATGTCTCTGGCTGCTCAGCTTTGTCATTATTTCTATTAAGGGGAAGGAAAAACGAAGATGGACTAAAGACACGTGGGGGACGTGGAGAAAAACCTGTGCTCTGCCTGTGGCCCATGGGCTTCAGGAGGGAGGGAGCAGTACCGGCAGAGGCAAGGCCACATTCCCAGAGTGCGTATAGCCACTCACAGCCTTCAGTGGTTTGAAAACGCTATAAACACACAGCGATTGATTGGTCTCGTTGGGATGTTTAAAAACTTTAAAGAAAGAGCAAACGAGAGAGATTAGATTTGATCCTAAAACTAACAGGGTGCTTGCATGCATCGAGTCGATCTTAAATGACTGAAAAGAAATCAAGGCCCTGGTGTATACCTGGTAACCTTTTTCCACTCTGGGGTCGAGTGATGCTCTGAAAGAGTTCCCAAAGGAACAGGCCTGGGTGCTGAAGGACGGTGCAGCTTGTCCACGGTCACGTACCCCTCACTGGGCACAGGCGGGAGCAAATTTCTGTGCCTGTTTGGAGAGAAAACCGCTGTGACTCCATCTGGCATTCAAGCTGTACATGGGCTTCTTCCTGCTGCATCCCACCCCATCCTGTCCCATCCCACCCCATCCTGTCCCATCCCACCCTGTCCCTGCAGCTGCATGCACCCCCCGCAGCCCCAGCAGCAGGCTGGCAGGCCGGTTTCAGGTGAAGAAGCCTCAGTGCCTCCAGGGTGCCCAGTCTCCAGGTGCTGAGCGTGGAAGCCCTTTGTTTTGCAGAGCCTGTTATTCCCGAGCTCTGCCTGAGCTGCAGGAAGATGATGCTGCAGGAAAGCCTCAGCCAAGCCCACTTTCTTGCAAGAAGAAGTTCCCCACCTCTCTGGAGGGCCGGCTCGTCTGGTGTGTAGGTTGCTAGAAAGCACTTAGGGGGCAAAATCTCCTATGCCTGCTGTGGTGCCTGACCGTGCTGTGCTTTGCTCCAGCTTCTTTTTCTCCCTAATTATCTATTTCACTTGAAGGCGGTGTATCTGCAGGGAAACCCTTCTGGAAGCACGCTCTTCCCCCAGGAGGGTGTCGTGAGAAATGAGGGACACACAGGCCCCCGAGCTGGCCTGGGGCTCTGGGTTTTTCAGCCAGCCCTGTCTCGCAGGAGGAGGGACAGCAGCCGGGGACAGCAGTAACTTTGCTCCGCAGGACAAGAGTCAAGATGTTCCTGCCTCCCGCTGCCTCTCCTCTGCTGCTCAGCCCCAGCAACACCACCATGGCTCCGAGAAAACGCAGGGAAGGTTCAGGCACCACCTTCAGGGGGACGCCAAGGTTCAGGGAATAGTGACCTGTGGCTTCTCATTTTGCTGATTGAACTGAAGAATGATTTCAACAAAAAAAATTTCTAACACCCACAAATCTTACAGCACCTGAGGATGAGCAATCCTGTTGTGAACCAACGCACAGAGCACAGGCGCAATCGGCACGAAGATCGGCGTGTTCCTTATCCATACCCACCCTCGCCACCTATGTCTGCCACCATAGGTTTTTATGATGGCATAAAAAGCCTGAATTTCCAACTGGAGAATTTCCCCCTGGGATTAAACTATCCAACTGGTACAATATAAATTTAAGACCATAAAAATCTGCTGTAAGTTCACAACAGTTAAGTAATAAAAGGCCATAAAAGCACATTATGTTTGAATAAATGGATAGGTGAAACATTCCTCTGTGGCAAGAAGAGCCCTGAATCCGGAGAGAAGCTGTGCCGTGCCGAGAGGAGCAGAGGCGCACACCAGCCGAGATGGATGCGGCTTTGCCAACTTGCTGCGCCCGCTGCAACGCTGGCACAGGGCGATGTGCAAGTCACCGTGAATCTGCCCCTGGCCCTACAGGGAATTTCTGGAGATAAATACCTCTTGGTGATTAAGCAGACTGGAAGTTCCTTAAGAGATCGGTGTTCACGGCAAGCCAGTAAGTCTCGACTTCATTGCTTCACATATCAGCAAGTAACAGGAGCAGTTAATAAGGAAGAAACAAAGTGCTGTGGCCATGGCTGTGATAAAGCCTGTTTGCAGTTGTACTGTTCCCAGCACTCGTTCTTTATGCACCCACTTACTAAGCAGATCTCTGTTTAAAAGGTACAAAGCTTTAAATGTCGTCCGGATAACAAACTATTTGCGAGCACCTGCTGAAAGCTGCTGTTTTCCTTTGTGACGGGGTGCAGGAACAGGGACAGAAGAGGCAGAACTGGCTCACCGTAACCACCGGAGCGAGGCACAGGCGGGTAACTGGTGCCCCACACCGCGCAGCTCCACCAAACCTTTATCAAGCTTCTCCCGTACTCTGTAATTAATGAATTTCCTTATCTGTCTGTTAAGCTCCCAAGGTCCAACCCGAGTCCCACGCTATGTGAGTTCATGTGCTACCATCTCATCCTGCCCATGCAGCGGCTCTCAGAGCCTCCCCCAGCCAACACCTCATGGCTGCAAGGCCATCCCACCCCCCAGGACAGGGTACCACCAGAGAGCAGGGGGGCAAAGCAGCCCCCTGGCTCCTGTTCAATCTAACCTGCTGCCTCTGCCGACAGTTCTCCATGAGAGGAACAACCACCACCTTGAATCCGGTTTTCAAGGCTTCCAGGTACCTGAATAAAGCAGAACACCAACAAACATGAACTCCAGAAACATCCCCACAACCCCAAACCTTTATCAAAACAGCAGGACAGGGATCAGTAGCGGATGATTAATGATGAGGGTAAGAATGGAAGTTTGGGAGGTCCTGGAAAGCAGGGTGACATCTGTCCCCGTGGCAGGCAGGGGTGTGCAGGAATTTCGGGAGCCAGAGGCTGTACCCAGACCTCCGAGTCTGGTGGCCACCAATGCCTCTGTTGCCCAGGAATTTGTCCATTCCCTCACTGCCTTTAAAGCGTTGGTCTACACAACATCCCATGCAGCTGAGCCTGCGTTACAGCTCAGCGCTGTGAGAGAAATAGCCCAGGGGGGAATAACTGCTTTCCTGCTGTTTCCTTTGAGTCAGCTCCTCTGTCGCCATCCTGGGCACTGCTGCAGCCTCCAGCAACAAGCAGGGATGAGCTCTTCCTCACTGATCTGCTCTGGAGGGATTCCAGACCAGCCTTGCCTTCCCTCTTCCTATTCTCCTTCCCAACAGGAGAGCTCTGGACTGCTCTGCCCCTGCTCAAAGCTCAGCCAAGGCTGCCTCTGCTGTCCCTCACTGCCCAGGTTTTACTTCTCCTGGAGATGCAGTGACCAGAATTGTTCCCGGTGCTACAGATGTGCCGGCACTGCTGGCTCAGAGGGAAATGGTTTATTTTCCTATGCAGGAAGGATCGCTTTTCTGCATAATATTAGCCAGAGCCCATCATTGAAGATGTACAAAAAAGGTTATTTTTCTCTCCTGGGCACCGCTGTTCATTGTTAAATGAAATCTCATCAGCCATTTTATTTCATAGTTATTCAGTATCATAAGAGCCTTCTGCAACACTTAACATTCAGATGTAATTTTGATTAACCTGAATAATTTTGCATTTGATCTGTGCAAGCATCACGAAAAGCATTTATGTTTTCACTGCAGTAAAAAAAAAAAAAAATCAGTAGATTATTGACCATTAGGCTGAAGATTTTATAAATATGTACGGCCTGTGTATGTATATATGCACGTGCATATCCATAATATATTAACAAAATATGCATGGTTTATATTAACTAATTAGGCGTGGTTTATTTGGGTATTACACAAACATCTTGAAAAGACGCCATCATTTGAGTTTCCACGTTTAATGGGTTGCACGCTCCATGCGTTTGCCCCACGTGCTCCTACCACGGCCCCTGCTCTCGGGGGCTGCAGCCGCTGAGAAGTTCGGTAACCGGTTTCCCTTGTCACCTCACGGCACTGCTGTCGTCTCCTGCTGAGCCGGGCTCTCCCTTCCTTTGCTGTCCTAGGGCAGAACAGGAGATGTTTTAGGCAGGAGGAGCAGGGAGAAGAGGATATGCGCCACCTCATGCTTCTCCCATGTGCCACAGCAATGTCCTGCTCCCCCAGCAACGCTCTGGTTTGCTGCAGATAGTGGTGTGCAGAGGAATAAAGGAGGCAGCACAAAGCATGATTAATGTCCCTATTCTCCAATAATTAAGAATAATTAATCACGGAAACAACCTACCTCAACTGGCTGGATCTCTTGCTGCTTGTAATCTTCAAGCTGGACCCGTACCTGTACGGTTACACTCCGGCTGAGCGAGAGGTGCGGTGCCCAGCGCGGGGCTCGGGCCGAGCTGCTGCCGGCTGTGCCGAGAGCGGTGCTGCCCTGGCACAAACCCCTCCCGGCCCCCAGCACGTGCCGGGCTCCTGGCAGCACGCTGCGAGCTGGACGTGCCAGTGCCATTGAGCTCCTCCTGGACCAACGCGCCCGCGGGGCTGTTCGGTGCACCAGAACGGCTGGGAAGGCTTTGCCGCGAGGAGAGAAGCAGCTTCTACAGCTGCCTAGAGGAGAACAGACGAACTGACAGTGCAGGAGGAAAGGAAGATGTAAGAAAAATCACTGAGCAGCCTCCTAAATTAGATACACCGTAGGCATGGAGGGGGGAAAGTCCAAAGAGAAACGTGCCGGGAGAAACCATGGGCAGGAGAGGTTAAAAAAGAGGCCGTTTCTGATCAATCCTAGTCAGGGAGCAGGAATGAGGAGGACGAGACTTGGTGGCCACCAAGGAGCCTTGCGTGGCCAGCGTCGTACCCCACCACAGCAGCATCTGGTGGGACCACGTATGTGAACTAACCCTTTTCCTGGCAAACCCACAGGCTGAGTGCCCACAGCGACACTAATGCAGTTCCTTGGAGCATATCCCAGACATCACGTTCCAGCAGAGGATGTTATTTCTCGGTGAAGCTTGCTCAGACTTTTAGGGCATTTTGCTACAAAGCAGCTGCATGAAAGCAGGCTGATGTGTGAGCTCAGGGCGTGGGACCCGATGTCGGACCACAAAGCGCTTCAGGGAGGTGAACTGGTCGTCAACAAGGGGGTAGCTGAGAGTCAGTTGTCTCGGCATCCCTCGGGGGCGTGAGCATCCTCACCTCTGCCCTCCCACCCCGACCTCCTGCTGCCACCCAAGAGCCAACGCACGGGCAGGCTGAATTGCTTCATCCCTCTGCCCGCCCCAGGAGAGCGGAGAAACGCGCGATGGGGCGTGCCGAGAGCGCACAGAGCACACGCGCCTGCTTCGCCTTCCTGTTGGCAGCCCGCTGGATTGTGACGATGACGCCTCGCACTTGTACTGGGGACCTGAGCAGAGACCACCGAGGGTACCCCAGTCTTACGGAAGGCAGCGTGCCCAGGGGTTCCCGTCAGGTGCTCAGGAGGCTCCAGCGGTACCACTCACGCTCACTGTAGCTCGTGCTCGCTGAGTAACGCAGGAGACAGATGAAACTGGCCTTCATCAGCCAGCGATGAAAGGCTTTTCATTTCAGCCAGACTGACTCATGGCCCTTCTGCCCACGGTGATTTTAGACACTGATGCAGGATGGGGGAATTTCACAACAACCAGAAGCAGAGCTGGAAAGAGATAGAGTAGGCCAATAAATATATTTCAAATTAGTTTTCATTTTCCTGGTTTTCAGATTAACATTACCATTTATTCTTCCTTTTCCACATAACAGAATAGTAGACTTTAATAACCAGATAAAATTTCAACTTCCATTTTCTCCCCTTCTTCCATTTTAGTACTAACAGGGATGTGTGGGATAAAGGAGGGGAACAAAAGATAGGAAAGTGATGACTACAGTAATAAAAAATGGAGCACAAGAAAATCCCTGTTTTCATATTAAAAGTTCCAATAAAAGGATAATATCTTTCTCTAGGTAAGGAAGAAGCTGAGAGTGCCACGGGATTAGTTTAAGGCCTGTACTAGTCTTTAAACCTCCACTAGCCCAACAAAATGCTTTTATCCTTCTTGTCCTGGACATTAATCTTGTGTGACTGGAAGGCAGGGTGTAGACGGTCTCAAAATAATATATAGATACATGGGGGGGGGGGGGCATACAGGGTCTCTTTCTGTAATTTTAGTATCTTTTTTTTTTTTAAATATATCAGATCCAGCATGAGACAAGCATAGTAGCTGTCCTATGCAAGACAAAAGGGCCATGGTTATGAAGTAAACTGTACATTTTAAGTGACTTTTCTTTAAAAAGATTTTATAATACTATGAACTGGAAGCCCAGGTTCAATGACATATTGCAGCTAGACAAGGGCAGGGGTTTCCAAACCTGGCTACAACAAATGAAGCAGCAGTGAACCAGAAGACCTCTTGCCCCGAGGCTGAAATATGTGTGCGCGCAAGGCCACTGACACAGTTATCCGCATTAATTTGTTCAGTTAAAGCCAAACGGATGCTGTATCCCCAGCATAATAAAGGAGAATAAACCTGGCCTATGATAGTTACACTCATTGGTTCACTCCAATTTATAATAATTTCTCATATTTGGAAATTACCCAAAATTTATCCTTTCCCTTTATTGATAGCAGTGACTGCAGAACTGGAGGAGTCCCAAGAGGCCGTTGTACAGCACCTCGTTCAAAAATGATAGATGCATTCACCATGTCTTTTTCTCTGTTGAAATTAAAATTAATACACTGAAAAATGATGTAACAAACTGCTTGGCATAATTGATTCCCCCAGCAGAGTTATCGTTTCATTGCAAATTCACAAGAGGCTGCCATAAACAATACTGGAGAGATTTAAAATGCTCTCTATTAATAGCTCCTTAGATCTCCAGCATATATTCTGAAGGGTATTTAAAAAACCATTACAGTGGTGTTACCACGAGACATAGAAAAGCAAACAGACCCTGGCACCGTTTGGGAGCGTGTGAGTGGGGGGGTCAGACCTGCCCCAGTGCCCGGCGTTGGGACCACTCAGCTCAGCCCCGCTCCTCGATGTGGAGGGAAACACAGGCCAGCATCCCAGCGGATGCCCTCGCTCCGCAGGGCACCGCCTCTCCCTCCAGAGCCGTCTTCTTCCCTTACGCGGTAAAACCGCGTGGCACAGCTCCAGGGCACGCCGCACCTGAGCGGCGTTTCGCACGGCAGCCCCCTGCCTCGTGAGCAAGGGCGGCTCGTTAGCGCCGAGCTCCTTGCAGCAGCCCAGCCACCGAGCTTGCAAAGACTGTCAGGAGCAAGGAGAAGTTTCTATCACTTTACCTTTTGGGAAGGATGCCAGCGCTTCATCATTAAGGTGCCTCACATCATTACACCGTGAAAAACAACATATGGCACAAAGCGCCTAAATGTCGAAAAACAGGCAATCTACTGGAAGAGGGGAAAAAAAAAAAGAAAACAGACTCCTCTAAATGATGTGTACAATACCTCAGCTGTGGCTGCAAAAGCCTCCAGAAGCTGTGAGTTTTCTCATTCCTGTGCCAAATTCCACAGGCTCAGGGCATGCTGCGCCCAGACCACACGGGTGGGTGACGTCCGCGGGCTTCCCGGGGAGCAGGGCAGAATCTGGCCACCCCCAGGCAGCAGGCACCAAGCAGCTCTCCTTCCATCAAGGCACAGGGAAGTGCACCCCCCCTTTCACGTGCCAGAGCCTCGACACCGAGAGTGCATTTTAATGCTTTCATACCCCACCTCATCCCTATCCCGGTATCACACCCAGGCCTTTTTCCTCTTTCCAAAGGCAACATTATCTAAAATGCAGCGAGTTCGCAGTGGAGGTGCTGCCGGTGCATCGCAGGAAAACCGCATACACCTCCCACCAGGAAGGACTTCTTATTTTCCCTGGAAAATGTGGCCAGATGATCGATAGATCGCAGTCCTGGAGCATACTGATTTTCAGTTGCACCTGGAGAGGCACTCTTGAGAATCTTTTTGTGCTCTTGATATATTTTAATCTCGTTCGTTCGCCACTCCCAACAGCACAAGGGAACGGTCTTTTCAGCGCTTACACACACAAGTCTAACAAAATACTTTCCTTTACAAAGGAATAACAGTCTTCCCTGGCAGCCATTACATGTTAGAAGAGAGCTCTGTGAAAATACCAGCTCTGTGCTCAGCAGAAATCACAAAAGCCAAAGTAGTATTTTAAAAATCTAGAAAGGGAATGGAAAAGAAAGCCAGAAAACATTATTAGGCCAGTGTGCAAAGCTGTGGTGCTCCTGTGCATTGAATATGGCATTAGAGCCTTGTCACTGTCCCTCAACTGCAAAAGGATGCAGTAGACTTGAAAAGCCGCAGGGAATGACCAGAAGCATAGGACATCTTTTACACCCGCCAGTAAACAGACCATGCCTAAACCCTGAGGTCTGGTTCCAGACACGCTCCTGTGGGCTGGGTGCCCTGTGGGGACCACTCGAACCCATCAGCCTCCTCTCCCTGTCTTCACCCAGCGTTCAGCAAGGTCAGTTGATGGAGATACATCCATGCCCTGATGTCCCCGAATCAGTCAAATCGCATGAGTTTTGCTGTTGACTTTAGTGGTACCATGACAATAAGGACGGTTTGATCTATCTTCTGGGGGCTGAATCTAAGCCTTTTCCTTAAAGAAGAAATATCAAGGCAGAGGAATGATTTATAATACTAAATGCACTGATATTATCCTGCCCAAAGCAATATCCTACAGAGAAAGAGGACAACTGATGGCAATCGTTTGTTCATGTGTCACTGGGCATTAGAAACAAGTCAGCATTAAAAATAAATCCAATTCATTTGCTCTGGGCTTATCTTTGAAAAATATGTTCATTCATCCATGATTTAAGTGCATTTGAGATCAGCCAGGGGAAGGCAACGACTTTGTAGCCTGTAATATAACGTATAGTAAAACTTCAAATTACTAGTTGCCAAGAAAGCGGTAGCTGAAGTTGTATATTGCATATGCTTATCCGTGACACGCAGCAGTAAAATTAACCAAGGAAATCAATTCTGCAAGCAAAGGACGAGACACTGCTGACAGCAAGCCCCTCCGAGGCATGTGGGAAGCGCAGGCAGGAGGCAGGCAGGAGCGGGAGCCCTGCCCGTGCTGGGCTGTGGCAGGGTGAGCCCAGCCAAGAGGCACACCCCCCCCCTCCATCCCACCACCAGGGACCGCATCCAAGGGATGCGAAAACAAAAAGACAAACATGCTAAAGACTGAGACAAGCAGCCGAGCTGCAGAGAAACCACGGCCCGAGTGCTCTGGCTGCCCTGCCTCCGCTCTCCAAGGCTTGGCTTCGCTACAGCGCTGATGTAGGCGGGTTAATAGAAATCTTACAGAACTTAGAAAAGTGGCAGCCTGCAAAAAGAGGTCAGCAGAGCTGAAGGAACCAGGCACCGTTTCCAACAACAGCCTCGGCAAGGGAGGTTCCAGGAGCTAGGGTTGGCCGTCTGGGTGTGTGCGAGCGTAGAGGGCCACAGCAAACCACCGCTTTGTTGACCCCTGAGCCCTGGATAACTGCTCTGCGTGGGCAGTGCACTGCAGGGGATTGCTGGTAAAAAGGAAATACTTTTGTGCTGTGTACAGCTGTTTCCAGAAGGATTTAGTCTCAGTGAAAGAGATTTTGCATGATGCGAGATCCGTGGCAGAGAGCAAATGCTGCTGACAAGTAACGGGAAACCAGAGATAATAATATCACAGGATGGTTTGGGTTGGAAGGGACTTTAAAGACCATCCAGTTCCACCCCCCTGCCATGGGCAGGGACACCTCCCGCCAGAGCAGGTTGCTTCCAGCCCCATCCAGCCTGGCCTTGAGCGCTGCCAGGGAGGGGGCAGCCACAGCTTCCCTGGGCAGCCTGTGCCAGGGCCTCATCATCCTCACAGGGAAGAATTTCTTTCTTATACCCAATCTAAATCTCCCTCTTTCAGTTTGAAGCTCTTACCCCTCATCCCATCACTGCCCTCCCTGATCCAGAGTCCCTCCCCACCTTCCCTGCAGCCCCCTTTCAGCACTAGAAGCCCCTCTAAGGTCTCCCCGGAGCCTTCTCTTCTCCAGGCTGCACAACCCCAACTCTCTCAGCCTGTCCTCACAGGGGAGCTGCTCCAGCCCCCTGAACATCTCTAGTCTCGCTCCAACAGGTCCGTGTCCTTCTTGAGTTGGGGACGCAGGTGAGGTCTCAGGAGCGCGGACGGCACACAGCGCACACGTCAGCGCTGGAAGGGATGTCCCTGTAAACCACCCTTTCCCTTCAGACGGTTAATTTGTTATTCCCTTCTGCACTGCAAAGCGGCAGCTCACCGTACTTCCATAGTGGCCTGACGTTCGCACTGGAAGGAAGCATAGCACGTTCCCATGCTGGCGGTGCCATGCCATCACCGGCACTGCTTCAAAGGCACAGTAACGCTTTGCTGCGGATTTGAGGGGTGCTTTTAGAAAGGAATCAGCAAAACTTCCTCTCTCTCCAGTTCTGTCTGTTTTATTCATACCTACACCTTCTACAGAGCCCCGGCTGTCACCAGTGTCCTTGGGTGGCCACATGGCCAAGCCCAGCACCAGAGACCAGCAGCCCGGGGAAGCTGCAGCAGGTTGCTAGTGGCTCTCACAAAGCACATTTTCCTATAAGAAAGCTTTAAATCCGATGAATGTTCATATAGAAATAAAGGGTGTCCTCCTGCGGCTCCCCCTGATCCTCACTGACATAACCCAGCCCTGCCCTGCAGCTGGAAATGTTGAGGGGACATGCTGGCGCACTCAGCAGACAGCTCTCATGGCCAGGGCTCATTACAGCAACCCATCTAGGACTTTCCAAAGAAAAAATGAAGCACCCTTGATTACAGTCTAATCACACAGCAGTTCCTCTCCAGCCAGCTCTTGAAAACGCTCTCCCCTGGAGCTGATCAATGAGAGACAGATTTTGTAGTCCAGCTGTAGCAACTCAGAAACAAGAGAGGAGATGTTGGAGATAAATAAATCAAGTTCTCCAAAGCACATTACAAAAGGATGAGGAAGCTGTGGCACCAGATCTCAGTCTGAGGAGCACACTGACTAATGAAGTTACATTGATTAATCTGATTAAATATTTCATTAGGGTAGTAATGGTAAATTACCAGCTTTTATAGCAATTCTACCTTGAGTATAACATAGCCAGAAGGCCAGTTTCCAGCACTGCCAGACTGTGATGAGATTTTAACTCCCATTTATTTATGGGATACTGAGATGCCTACCAGGAGAGCTGAAACAAATAGAAGCAGGAGAACAATTAATTATTTTCTGGGCCATTCCTTTTTCAAATAAATACTATTTATGTCACCAGAAAACATTATAAATTAAAAAAAACCATAGAATTTGAGGTCAGTTCATGCAGAGCTATGGAGTGCTCCTGTCATGAGAGGATACTGAGTGAAAGGCAAAGCAAAAGAGATGGGCAAGAAACATGACTTTTACACTGTTTTTTCAAAGGATGAAAGTGGTTTACGATGCGTCAAGCTGCCAACGCGGCAGATTGAAGCCCTTTTTTGAACCGCCAAGACATGACCCTCTCTGCAGGTTTCTTGATGGCAGCTGTGAAGTCAGCAAAGCACCATCGCTTCTCCTGTCCATCAGCCCCGCTCTTAGAGCTGGGAATTTGAGGGGACATCGCTCCCAGGGAGACACCTCCGCCTCCAGCCGCACGTGGCCCTTCCCTCCCAGCAAGTCACAGGGCAGGCCGCAGAAACACTACTCTGATGCCTTCTCACAGCAAGCACTGGGGGATGTAAGACATGTTCTTTCAAGGTATTGAAGCCAATCTTCTCCTTCTTCTGAAGGGGCACAGGCAAAGTCACTGAGGTGCATACTTATTGGCTCTCCAGATGCTTAGAGACATCATTCTGTAACTGCGTTTATCCCAGTTGCATTAACCTTAATTTGGATAATCATTTCATTGGTCTCAGAGTACCATGGCTCTTTTCCTCTCTTGCAAACTTTCCAACAAGAAGCAGGGCATTTACAAGACAGAGCTCGGTCTATAAATGCCCAAAATACCAAAATAGCCTGGCAAGTTACACACATCTCTTGGCTGTGTATAGAGGGACTGACGGAAGTTTTGCATCATCTCTTTTACACATGGACGAGAGGAAACCATGAGGTCCAGAGGAAGATGCATTCTTGCTGGAAAATGCACCCTGGCCACCAAAAGAAGTGGAGATGGTGGTAAATCCTATGGACAGGAAAAAATTCTTTGCTTCAATATTTTAAATGACTCCTTATGTAGAAGAAGTGTACGAGCGTCTCCACATACATTTGTGGTGGGTAGCCAAGATGTCTCCTACAGGCAGGCAGAATAGACTTACAAGGTGAAAGATTCAATTAGACTAGAGACCACCAGAAGACAAGAGGGGAGGGCTGAACATCTCTGCCAGGTGCAGAAAGAGGGTCTCCCCTACATGTGTCTCCGTCTGTTTTGAAGGAATTTGGCCCATTTTGGACCACTGGACAAGGCACATCAGAACCAGCTGACTCCAGTGGCTCCTAGTTTTTCTCCTTTGCTTCTCCAGGCAGCTTCCCAGAGGCTTTCCCACCACAGCCCAATGCCTCTGCCTCGCTCTGTCCTCTCTGTTCATCAACATTTTACAGTGATTTTTGCCCAGAATGACATGTAAGTGAAACTTTCCCAAAAAGCGTGCAGCATGACAGCTCTTGTCTTATTCGAAGAAGACAAAGAACTGATAGAAATTAAAAGAAACACTTAAACCTACAGTAAGAGAGGGGACCGAAGTGCTCATGTGCCCACTACAGGTCTCCTTGCACTCATCTCTCGGATTGTCCTGAGAGCAAGTCCATCCCACAGAGCGCTTGTCTTGCACTGCTCTGCAGGGCTGCCAAGATTTGCTCATCAAACCCTGGCCTGGGAATCAGGTCACATCATCCAGGGGCTCCCCCGAGTCCTGCGTACTGGTTTTATTTTCAGGACTTGGTCTCACATTCTGCTCACAAGAAATTTAGCTTGCTTTAACTGAAAGACCGACAATTGAACAAGAAGTGGTGGCACACCAGACACGGCAGAAGAGGAACACAAGCAAGATTATCCTATGGTTTTTGGCTGGCCTGCTTTAAGTTCAATACTGGAAATATCCATATAGCTCCTCTTTCTCTTGGTGGTGCTATGTGCTATACATAGCACTGTGTCATGCAAACACACACCCCTTATTGAATTTAGATGCCCATCTTCCCAAGACCTTTTCAGTGATGTATCTATTAGGGTAGAAGCAGTCCTAGGCCGGCTGCCCCCATTCCACCAATCTTTGCATTTTTCCTTCAAGCAATTCGTTGAAAATTCATTCTAACACACACTTTCATTATTAATAAATAATTAAACAGAATTAATTCTGTTGTAGATTCCTTGTTTCAAGTGTGTGCCGAACGTTAATCAAAAATGGGAACCGACATGAACATATATTGGAGAAAAATGATTTAAAGTTGAGTTACTTATTTTTCAATAACAATTACTCCCTTAAACTTTGGTGTGATAAGGAGGCTAGAGAGAAAAGAAATTTTAGTGACTTTTGTTTCCACGTAGAAAGGTCAGAGTGAGCTGGCCTTTGGGAAAGGTCAGCATGGGCCCAGGAGCTACCCAAAGTGCTCAGATGCAGGCAGGCAGGCAGATTTTGAAGGCTGTGATTAGTAGCAGAGTGATTTATGGCCCCTTGCTTCCCTCAGCATCACACATCAGAGAACTGGCACTGACGGAAAATAACTCGACCTAAATAAAGGACTTTTCCCCGCAGCGAACTCCGTCCCCAGCGCAGCAGAGGGGCAGCAGGCTGGGCGAAGAGGAGGGAAATGCCGGTCAGGGAGGCGGGTCAGACCCTGCAGTAGGACATTGCCCTGCCCCGGACCAACCTGCCATCCTCGTCCCACCACTTGTAACTTCAGAGACTGGCACATCCCTATGGAAGGGGCTGTGAGCCGAGACGATGCTATAGTGCCAGGGGAGTCACGAATCTCAACATACCAGAAGCGGTGCCAGGAGAAGACAGCGATGCCGTGCAGGGAAGGACTGCTGTCAGCGTCACGCTGAGTCATGACAGATCAGGTCTGCTCATGACACAACGGCCACTGAGTCAACACAGCCAAGGAAATAAGACATCTCCCTTCAAGCTTCCCAGCACTTTGCCAAGGTCCGTCGCTGTGTGTTGGCTTTTTGTGCTTCTGGTGTCTCTGTGATCTGACACCATCAATCAACTACAGCCTGGCCGGGGCGGTTTTACCTTGGTTTCATTCCTACTCTCCAAAGCGGACCATAACGATCTGTGTGATGAGGTAATAGGCACTTCTGGGACATCCTAATAGATGCTACAGGCACTTTGCCAAGTTAGCGTAAAATACAAGTCCTCATTTCTTTTGACTGGGTGTTAAACTGACCAGGAAAGGTCAATTGGAGATAAGAGATGGCTAATAATGCATAGCTCTCATCTGGTACTTATTATTTCATCTATAGAGCACAAATTGCCTTGCAAAGGTGACCAAGCATTATTTCTTAACCTTTCCATGTTCTAGAGAGACAGTTTCTCTCCTGTAGGTTACTGAAGATGATCTAAGCACAGTGATTAAGGTAGCTGTATCATGAAAAATCATTTCAATATTACTGATGCTTGGAGAATCAGACAGGAGATTGTATTAGAAGAAGTTAAGAAATTAAAGCCATTATTGTTCTATTATAGACATCAGAAAATAGAGCTCCAGACACACATAAAGGTCCAAAGCTTCAAAGCTATCCATAGCACAGGAATTAAGAGCTCAGAGCCCCCCCAGGTACCTGTGTATGGCTGTAAGGACCAAGGGCAAGCAGTGCCATGAGAAAAGCAATGAAGGTGGAGCCAAGATAGCTCTTCTGGGCTTTTCCAAGTACACAGACACAAATCCTATGGGCTTTTGGAAACATGGGTCTCAGTAATTTATTCTGAGCATCCATCAGTATCACAAAATTATTGCTCAGGCCCCTATCACAAACCAGGCACCCAGCTCGGTGACACCCGCCCTACCAGCTGCAATTGCGAGCCATGAAATTCCTGTGCTTGTGGATCTGTTTCTTGGGCATGGGTAAGCAGAGGTTAAATGGCAGCGGGAGTAGGGGGGACCACAAAAAAGAAATACCCACAGCACCAGTCTGCTGGGAGAGGAGATGATGGGGAGGTGGAAGAAGTGGGTTTCAGGGGCTGGAGAAGATGCAACCTCGAGCTCCTGAGGGCAGAAAAGGGAGAAGATGAACAGAGGTCACCGAAGGCCTAGATCATGTCTTAAATTTACATATCCATGCCTCAAGCACGCAACATCCATATGCATCACAGCTCCTGAAGACAGACACAGAGCTGTTCTGCTGTCACCTCTCGCCATCGCATCAGGGAACGTGCAGCTTGACCTTGTCCTGCCCTCACCCTCGGCACCCTGCTCCCGCCAGCAGCTGGGGTGGCGTTCACCTGCCGTGAAATTACCTGGCGCTTGACACCAGCTGAATCGCGCCAGCAGAAATAAGAAAGATGGCATCACATACACGATGCAATTCAAACCATCTCCAGCAACGTTCACCGGCCCACGGGTCAACGCTGCCTCTGCGAGCGGTGGACAAACCCGCCAGGGTTCCCGTAGGGCTGGTCTGCATGGCCAGCTTGGCTCGGGGCTCTTGCAGAGCCGGGGATGGCCGGCTCAGGGCTTCCTCCCCCCGCTGTGATACTGCTTCCAGTGCGGCGGTGAACCTGACCCCGTGTCCTCAATTTTGGTGCAAACCCCAGTAAATGAGGTGTTTCCCAAGACAGAAAGCAGGCTGTGCTGCTGAAAGATTCATGAGCGATCCAGCTGCAGCACCCGACCTCCCCACAGCCTGGGAAAAAACAATCCCTTTTACCTGCCTCGCTCCGGAGAATCCCTCAGGGACCAATAAGCCAAACAAGCCAGAGAGATGCAGAGCTCCCTCCCAGCCCTGACAGCCGCTCCTGCGCTCGCTGGCTTCCCTGCACTCACCGCTTTAATTGCGCCTGGCTGCAAACGGCTCCGCCATGGCTGAAGCCAAGATTAGTCACATTTTCAAAAGAGATACTTTTGCCTTTTTTGTTTTGTTTATTTTGCCCCTTGCTTTCCTCAGACCTACTTTCCTTCCATTTTGGTTGTTTCCCCCGCTTTGTTTCTTCCTGCTTGACTCCCTGCACGACTCTCCCTCTGCCCTGCTCCGGCTCCACTCACCACATGAGCCGTTTCAACTCACCAACCCGGCAGCCAAACACTAGGGTTTTGCCAGGTGACTTTTCCGCAGCTGTTGCAGCCCACAGAGCTTCAAAGCCACCAACCCAGCAGCAGCAGCCTGTGCCCAGCAGCACCCTCAGGTCTGTGCCCTTTGCTGCACGTCATTTAGATTTTTCCGAGGTGGGTTCGCCTCTTGTGTTTGAGGACAAAGCCTGGTTCTGTTTTCTTAAACGTATGAATTCCTGCCCCCCACCACCATCAACTCAGACCACAATCTTCTGTGTAAAGCTACAGCAGCCAAAGGGAAGGGGAGCAGAGGAAGCCCATGAAGCACAGCAGACGTGGTGCAAGAGGCATGAAGGAGATGGGCACCTTGCATACCCCACCTGCACGCTTCTGGCAGAGTGCAGCACAGCGATACCCACCCGAGGGGAGGACATGCCAAGCCTTCCCCCAGCCTCACCCTGCTCTGGGGATGTGGTCCCCAAACCTGCTACTGGCCCTCTTGCTGAAGGCGCATTGGGCATCACTGGTACCTGGAGCATGGGCTGCCTCCTGCCTTGGTCCCCGGGGGCTCCCCTCTGCTCCCCACAAGGACCACACAAAGAAATCGCACTGCACTCATACCCGAGTGTGGGAAACACAGGTACCACCAACGCTCCATGAGACCTAGACTGGAGGATAGGGGTGGAAATAGGCTCCTCACAACATCAGCATGACAGCTGCCAGGACGATCCTGCTTTAGGTGCCCAACCTTCAAAGCTCTGGGCTCCAGCAGAAGAGAAGCAGGTCCCTGCAGAAAACCAGCACTGCTGACCTGTTCTCAGCAAGCCAGCGGTACTTCAGAGCAGGCGCAGACACTGGTAAAAGAAGAGCTGTGAAACACATGAACCTCCCCAGAAAGGGCCACGAGCCGCAAAAGGAAATATTTTTGAGGCAGCCCAGGGAAACCAGCCTGTGTGCACAGGTCTCAAACGCTAGTATCAATTGTAGCGTCTTTGTAAGCAGTTTTGTTAACACAGAGACAGTTTAGCTTTAGAAATGCAGAGTCTTCTCACCTAATGCACTGAATAGGAAAATAATTTGTCACAGAAATTAGATTTTCACATGCAGCAATACAGACAGCTATTAGAATATACTTAAATGCAACACAACCACTTTGAAGATTTAAATAAAGCTGACAGTGGTTAGCAAAACACATTTTATACAGGCCTTTATTACGCTCTGAGTAGCCTGCAATTGCTTTGTTTCCAAGCCTGTTACACAAACAAGGGGATGTTGTTTACTTTTTCCCTTGGAAAATGTTCCTAAGGTGTAATTGCTGGAGCTACCCTTCATCAGATCGATCAAAGCACTGGGTTAAACTAGAAATGACAAAAATTCAAGTTCTCAGAGTATAAAAACCGTGCAAAATGGGAACAAAATCATTCTCTCAGCGCTGCTTTCTCCTGCTCCAGGGTTTTGTGCTGAAGGGTTATTCAGCTACGTGAATCTGCAGCTTTCCCTTAAAATTAATCTCCTGTTGAAATATGAGCACTATAAGCTCCTTCACAGGGTGTTGAGGGTTCAGACAGAAGCACTCGAGGCAACGCCAGCATCAGTCTGCAAGTGCTGCAGCAGGTTCCTCAGGGCAGGGCAGAGCTGGGGGATCCCCAAGGGCCGTGGGACCCCCTGCTCCATGGGAGGGCAGGGGACAATCCCAGGCTCCCCACGCGGGCAGGACCAGCCAGGACAGGTGAAAAGACAGACACAAGTTACGGATCCTCCTAAAATTCACATTTTGTGGCTTCAAGCCATAAAATTTGGAACAGGGATTTTAATCACTAGAGGAATGGTTTTCTGGAGCAGCCTCCCCAGGAGACAGGGGCAGCAGAGCCGCCGGTGAAGCTGCGGGGGGTGAGGAACGGACACGTGCGGCATCACCGGCTGCCGCAGGCGGAAGCTGGGTCCATTTTCCAGTCCCAGAAGATGCAATTTAATGTGTGAGCAACAGGCCTGAGGTTAATTATTTCACAGTGCATATGACTCTGCCAGACCCCTACCGCGAGTGTGCTGGCTCACACAAGTGACCTGCTCCAGGAGGGGAATCCCTGGGATATTCCTGTGCTGTACGTGAGGCCGCGCTCTCCTCCAGCAGGAAAGCTGCAGCTAATTTCTCCATCAGGATCACTTTTGTACTGCAGAAGCACTACTTTTTACTGCCATGAAAACTGAGCTGGCAGCATGAGAAAAAAAACCCAGACCGCAACATTAGCTGCCAGAAAGGCTTTTGCATTCCTTATTTTCTGTCAGTCTTTTTTGCTAGGAATAATCCTTAGAGGGCCACCGAGCCAGTCATATAACAGAAATATATTCATAAATCATCAATTCATCAGCTGACAGGGGAGGGAAAAAAAGTCCATCTATTTGTGAACATTATTCAAACCAGCTTGAGCAAAGCCTCGGGATGTCACCGCCGCTGTCAGCGGCCGCGCTGGCAGACGAGCTGCGCCACACTCCCCAGCCCCCTTTTCCTTCCCGCAGCAGCACCTCACCACGGGTACCACGGGGTCCGCGCTGCTGCAAACGAGCGAAGCCAAACGAGCACATGGGCTTGTGCTAAGTGAGGGTTAGCGTGGTCACGCCCAGCCTCTTCAGTCTCTTCTTCTGTTAATTCTCCGTTCACCTCTGCCTTCCTCGCCACGCACCGGGAAGAGGCTGCGGCAGGTTGGGGCGCCTGGATGGCTCAAGAGAGCGTGCGACCCCCCAGAGAGGCTCCAAACCGACCGCAATCCCTGCGACGGAACGGTTGTGACCAGAGAGGCGGTGCTGCAGACGACAGCCGGAGCGTCACCTGCCTACGCCATCCCCGGTGCTGCACCCTGTGCCCTGCCGCGCTTTCCGTCCTCCTCAGCTGAGCGCGGAAGTCATCCGCCAGAGAAGGCAGCGAGTAGGCACGGATGGGGGAGACCCAGCAGCAATGGGGAGGGCACATTCACGTAGGGCAAAGCCACGTGGAGGGGCACGTGGTGGCGTACATGGCGCTCCCTCACTCGCCTTTACTTCTTCCCAGGGAAGAAGTTATTTGCAAATTCAAGTTTAACAGCCTCCTTGGCTACTGAGAGACACATTAAAGCAGGTTAGATTGATGTTCCGGATTATTTCAGGGTGGACAAAAGCCTGCAGACGTGGCATCAACCTCCGCTTCTGATCTGAAGCCCAGGGAACAGGACAGATCAAACCAGGGAGCAAGGCTGCCTGGGCACTGTCCCCGCTGCAGAAAGGGACATTCCTCCCTTTGTTTCCCCACATGCTGGTTTTCAGTCTGCAGCCTTTTCAGGCCACATCATCCCTCCGGCTGTCTGTGGGCACGGCCTCTGCCTCTGGCAGCAGAGACGCGCTCAGGCTACACCCGACTTGCTGCGGCCAGTCCCACCGCCCAAAACCTCAGGAGCAACTGGGACCACGGGCTGCACTCAGGACCTGCCCCTGAGAGTGGCTGAGCACAGGTCCTGCTCCCATCTCCAGCAGGAATCCTCTGGGTTTGTACCAAAATATCTGATAGGGGAAGAGGATCAGGGAGAAGGCTGGTCCCTGCTGGGACCCTCGGCAGGCTGGACGGCACACAAGCACTTGAACGTGCCTCGCTTCTCCAGCGAAGTATGGGTTCCTCCTAAATGTTACATGTGTTTAGTTGTTAAAAAGGGCCAAATACAAAGGAGGGGGAGAATCAGGCCCCCTGGTTTTGGAAAGGGGAAATCACAGGTTTGAAATGCGTTTTGAATAAAAAATGCGCACAGCGATTGTACTCCCATGAATGCTGCGTGTTTAAATGGGAAGACAGTTACAGCATTCGTGAGGGTCTGGGACTATTTCTAGCTCTCACTGTCTATGTGATCCCACAATTCACTTTGCTTCTTGCAGTACCGCCACTAGCTGTGGCTCGGCTGCTTCAGAAGACACGTGCCGCCTGCCTCTTACTTATTTTCACTGTAAAATTCCAGGAGTTTAGGCAATCCCTATGACACTCTCCCTGCCCCCCCAGCTCTGCCACATCCAAAGCAGTTGGAGCAGATGCCTCGTCAAGGTTGAGTTCTCCAAAAGCAGCTGCTTGCAGTCTGAGACATCACTTTGGAAGAAAAGCTGTCATTGGCAAGACACTCACAAAGCCCTCTCCTCTTTCATCTTGTGCCCGTAGGCACTGGGGAAGGTAGAGGCAAGGGGTTTGGAGGAGACTTTCCTTTTCCGGAGTCACATATTTGTTTTGCTTTCTCAAAAGAATAAAGAGAGCTGCACTTCCAAAAAAGCCTGCCAAAAGCTCATTACAGTAATTACACTACTCTTGACAGAGACTGAAGGTGGCTGCTCCTAAGAAAGCCAAGTATCATACATTTTGCAACGGTAATCTGTTAAGAGGTTTATTTCTCATCCCAGATAATGATTTCTAATGCACAGCATCAGAACGGGTAGCCCTTGTAATTATAAAGCCATCGTAAGCCTACAGCATCCAACTTACCCCGGCTACGCGGTGATACGCACGAGGCTGCGGTAGGTTTTGGCTTTCTCACCCGTTGCTCCCCTGGTGAGCTCTGTAAGCTGACGGCACCGAGCACAGACATCCCAGGTTTCATCCAGTTTGAACATCCCCCTTCCCTGGCAACACAGAGCAGCACAAGGAGACGTGGCCTTTTCAACCCCCTGCCTCAGCCTTCGGGAGGCTGGGCCAGACCTCGTTACTCACACACAGCACCTGAAGGGGAAAACCCACCCAAATCAGAAGCAAATTAGAAAATCTGCTACAGCTGAGTGACAGAGAGCATCCCGGGGGCAGGCTTCTACCGCTGTGACCTCAGGGTGACTTCCAGCACCTGCCAGGCGATGGGCAGCAGGGCAGCCCTAAAAGGTGGCAGGGGAAGGGACGTGGACAACTTTAGCCCCGTGCTGTGCCTCTGTGCCCTGCAGCCAGTGCTGCTGTCCGGCTCTCAAAGGCGTTAAAGAGCTGGTATCACCATCAAAATCTTCGGCTTCCCCACTCGTTTCGAAGCAGAATGATGACTCTGTTAAGCGCGAGAGCCCTTCTCAGGAGGGGGGAGAAGCAGGACACCCAGCGCCCGTGCCGCGGTCCATCCTCAGGGGCTGCGGCGGCCCAGGACAGGGCTGCAGGAGCCGTGGACTAGGCTGGGCAGGGCCACGGTCTGCCGGCACGTATCCAAGCCAAACCATTTCAGAGGGAAGAACCTGCTAGCAGTGCCCAGCACCCGTGCCTCTCTGCAGAGAGCCCTCAGCGCAGGGGTTGACGAGGATGCGTGCAAAGTTCTCCACTGTTGCCCTTTCCCGCCCTACCTCTGGGTAAAACACAGACCTAACGCTCACAGAAGGTACTTTCCACGACAAACGCTGTCACCACGATCCAGGTTGCCAATGTCCTTTCATAAGGAGATGAAAAAGTTTCCCTTCCATTTCACAATTCAGCCAGCCCCTATAGCAATCAATTCTTTGGAAAAGAATAAGAGTTTTTGACTTGCAAAGCAATTTACTATGTTTTAATAACCATGGCTTTCCAGTGATTGGAAGCCTGCTGCTGTTAGGAAAGAGAACAGCAGTAAATGCCAGTCAGATAAGCTATTTATAAATGGCACACTTCAATTAAAAAAATAATCAAAATTAATATTACAATAATTTCATTTACAGCAGGTGGTGCTGCAATTTTTCTCTGCAGAAAATGAGATGCACCTGTGCAGCACAGAAACAGAAGCAAAAGCCTTGGCACGACAGACCTCACCATGTTTAATTGCAGTGTTGCTCAGAACGCAAAAGGTTAATGACAGCCAAAAGTAGTAAGAGCAAAGTGAGTACAACCCATTGTCAAGGTGGAGTGTTTATGTAGATTTTTAATAGCTAGAACAAAAAATAAAGCCAAGCCTGACATCATTGCTTGCTGTCTTGATCTGAGCAAGCTGCACTGTCCGCAGAGGACCTTGCCTGTGCACCACACTGCCTCGGCTGGCCACGGCTTTCCTCTTGCAGCATCGCCTTCGCTTCTCCCCATGGGCAAAATCCCCTTCCCGTCCCGCTCGGCTGTGTGGGAACCAGTCCCTCAGCAGCAGCGTTTGTCTGTCCGGTGACAAGGCAGACCCCAGCGCAGCTGACCTCCAGCAGCAGGTACCGATGCCACCAGAGCCACAGCGCGGAGGGCACCGCTGCAGGCACGAGGCTCTCCAAGCGCCCGCGGTGCTCCTGCAGGAGTTACCTCGAAGCAGAGCGCGGGTGCTTGTCCCTCCCACCTCGCAGGCAAGTTGCTCACCAAAACTGTCCTGCCATCACCTTTTCCTGCAAGTCCTTCGCCCCAATGCCTTTCGCCAGGAGAGAAGGAACTGGGAAGAGATCGCTGAGGCAGGACATACGGACGCTTTTGCCTGCTGAAACTGCACCTGCCTGGAGCGAACCACCAGCAAGTCCTGTCACCAGGTTCCCCTTAACCTGGATCGGATTTTGGACTAGTTTTGGGGCAGACAGAGTGCTCACCCTCCACCATCGCCTCCCTCCAGGGTCAGGTCTATGCAAGGTACCAAGCCCACCTGAGGACAAGGCAGAGCTGGTCGTGGGGTGGCATTGTCAGGTTTTTAAGCTCTTTTTCTTCTCCTTTTCACATTAGAAGAAAGTGTTTTGAATGCCAGAAAGCCCAGTCCAGGAAGGATCTGAGCGTCAAACTTCACTGCATCACAGAGGAGAAGTCCATGCTTAGTGCAACTGCAGTCACACATTTAGCAGGGAAGGGTCTCCTTGCACTCATCCACAGCTACTCAGAACACTGGAAGAGAGGAGGGAAGACAGACAAAATGCTACCACCAAGTGGAAGTAAGCATGCAGGTGAAGCTGTGACAGCGGGGGAAGGCAGAGCAGCTTGTAAATCCCTTTAACCGCTTCCCGTGGTTTACTCAGGAAGAAGAGCAGCACGTTATATTTTCTGGTTATCTTCAATACGGAAGAAAAAGGTTCTCTCAGAGGGTTTTTGCCTCTGACTTGCTGATACTCATACGTTCAGCAGCACTATACTGAAGCTCAGGATTACACACACAGAGGCACCGTGCGCGCGTGTACGTACACAGAGGACGGATGGATTTATGAAACAGTTGGTGTGGAGAAGCATTTGTCTGCCGCAAGGTATTTTCCTCAGCTTGCCAGATGTCAACTTGCTGCTTCAATGTTCTGGCTCCTCTGCCTGGACATTTCCAATGCAAGGAGCATTATGTATTATTTTGCAAGGAGACAGCAGGCTTTCCCACTGCAGCCTGGGCAAGGGGCAGAAACACCCTGTGGCAGTGGAAATGCAGCACAGAGGGGCACAGCCCTGGGGTCCTGCTGGAGCCTCCAAGCACACAGAGCAGATTCCTAGCTCGTACTTAGAAGATTCATTTGTTTTCCAAATCTCACTTATAATTTGAACACTCACATATTTAATAACAGATTCTTTCAAATATTTTTTATTTCCTAAATTGCCAAATACTGACGGAGTCAATAGGCTGCAATTTAAAAATGACATCATGGTTATAGGAACCTGGACTATGTGGATGGTCGAACCAACAGTGCTCAGATTACTTTTTTTCCTTGTGACTTTTCTTCCACCCCAAGTATTTCATGCAGTCCTAAGAACTAAGAGTAACATCGCCTGCGGCAGCAATGTTTGAGAGCCCACCTCACCCAAGGTGGTGGATCCTGATAGCCCAGCAGCTGAGCTAGAGGAGCAGAGAAGGCAGAGTGCCCCAAAATGGTTCAGTAGATTGGATGGGGAGTTCATCGTTGAACTGCCACTGTGAAGCATCGCTGATTCTGAACAAAAAAGAGATCTTGCAAGACAGAGTTTTCAAAGGCCTCATCTACCACTTAGGCAGTTAAATGAGCTGTTGAGATTTTTCAAAACACACCTATTCTGCATTACAAATTATTATACCAGATAAGCACTTCTAGGACATTTTTCAACATGTTTTATTAGGCATTGCTCTAAAAAGCAGCTGTCAGGGTGGCTGAGGTGCAATCAAAGACCTAGATCTAAAAGGAAAAACCATCAGGGACTGCAGAGAAGAAATGCTGCCAGACTGGAAGGGGCCCAAGGCTGAACCAGATGACAGGCGGCCATGAGCAGCGGACAGGCAACGTGCTCAAGTTTGGAGGTGAAGAGGATGGAGATGGGGCAGTAGCTGAAGGGGCTGTTTGCATCCTGACCAGCTAACATTCACTCAGACCTGGGGGACCCATTTGCAGCTGGGCAGGAGGCAATGGGAGGAGTGGCTGGGAGGGAGGCTGGGCTCCCCACGGGGCTCCTTCCGCAGCTCCTTCTCTGCAAAGGTCTCCGGATTTCTCTGTACCTAAATAATTCTGATAAAATGTCTGTCACTATAGCAACAAGGGAAAACAAATTGATTCGAGAGGTGTCTGATATCCGTAATGCATAGAAATTATTGTTGCTATGGCAACGCGATTTACAAATGAATTGGAATATTTAGGAAACAATTAGCAATCGAAACTCCGCGGAAGCGAGGTGAGTCTCGGGAGGCTCTGAGCATCGCCAGCCCTGCGGAGGCTCCTCACCTGCCCAGCTTCGAAGCACCTGGGCACCGAGCTCCGAGAAGTTTAAGCTCAGTGGCCTTCTCAGAATGGGTGACTCAGGAATTTGTCATAGACTTAGAGGAAAACACCAAACCACTCGGACCAAAGCGACACAACCGCTGGTGGCAGCTCTGCCGCCCGGGCGTGATCTTCTGCAGGGTGACCTGCGTTCCACCTCTACTGGTTTGGGGCTGGAGTGAAACCTACTTTGTTCCTCAGCTCGATCAGCAAAACACGGTGGCTGGAGGGGCCCACGGGAATGATGTTGAACGCATACCCCCGCCATCCCTCCCCCGGGGACACGGGCAAGCAAGAGAGAACAGCCTGCTGGGGAAGCGATGCAGCAGCTCCATCCCTTGGAAGAGCAGGTTGGACCCCTGCCTGAAAGCTTTCACAGAGGGAGCAAAGAGCACCACCCATGGCCTGATGTGGTGTGCACCCCGGAGCAAGCTGTGCTGACAGCCACCCATGCCCGGGCGAGGACCTCTCGCCTGGCAGTGGCTAGTGTGCCCCAAGCAGAGTGATCATGACCTGGCGTGTGCTCCACACTCTTTCTGAAGGTCAACATTTGCGCTGTCCCTACCCTTGCCCAGATAAATGCAATGACTTTTTTGCTTGTCCTCTCATTTGGGAGCCACTTCTGCTCATCCAGAAGTCCTGCTCCCCCCAGCACGAGGATCATCTCCCAAAGGATGGCTTGTTCAAAAGCACACGTGCCTTACGTAGGGGGACCGGGCCAATTTCAACGGATCTGGTTGGCCTTGAGGCCTTGGAGAATCTCTTGGATGCCAAGAAACACATCTCACCAGGGGGATTAATCATGTGCATCTGCGTTTGTCGGTAGCCGTGTAGGAGGTGTGTGTCGCAGCAGAATGTAGTCAGAGAGGAGTTGGACAACGAGCACCTATTTTCGTTAAAAAGACAATTAGGTTCAAAACGCGATTAGGTAAATTCACTGAAGAGTAACCCACCAAGAACTTTTAAAGACAAAAATACCACCTGACTCCAGAAGAACCTGAGCTATAGATATATGGATGCTGGGACTGTCTCCCAGTGAAACACCACTGTCCTCCATCCTGGTCCTCATATTCTTCCTTCACCACCTGCTGTAGGCTGCTGGCAACGTGGGGTTCACCCCAGGGGGGTCTTTGGTCAGATCTGGTAAGAACCCTGCTCTCACGGTGCTGATGGAGACCTACTGCAAACTCCCCTCTATTTGAATTTCAGATCTGCAGTACAGCAACAGCTATGAAAGAAAATCCATTCCCGGACCCTGGCTGTCATTGAGCAGTTGGTGTGTGGAAGATGCAGCTCGAGGATTCGCACCGCAGTTTGTTTCCTTTCATTTCACCTCTACCTCCTATCTCCTCTCAAGAAGGCAGGTCAGCTGGCAAATAACATCTTTTTCACACTATTCCTACAACAGCCTAATGAAAAGCTTCACCTGCTAAAAGTAGGGGCCTTTACCACAAGCAAAACACAGCAAAATGACCAGTGCTGTTCTTGCTTTCATCGAAGGCAGCCAGAAAAGCACTTAGCAGAATTGACGAGAGTAAATGCATTTAAATGCATTTCTGAACACTGCCTTGGAAAGCACTTTGGGGATTTAGGAAGCTAATAATCGGAGGGAATCCACCTAGTGATCAGCCCGTGCTGCCGACACTGAGTGACAGGACATTGACCCCATCGATTTTGTAAAAAAATTCCAGTTTCTGACCCTCCAGGTTTTCAATCAACCCAATTAATTCAATATTTCGTAGCTGTAATTACAAAGAGTAGAGCAACCTCCCGGTTCCCCAGGAGGGCTCCTCCTAGGCAGCGGGCGCTGCAGAATTCCTCTCCACCAGCACCTTTCCCAGGGAGACCCGGAGGTCCTGCCCCAGCGCTGGGAACGTGCCAGGGTGGCTCAGAAGGCTCTGCTTCAGCAAAGCCATTTCGGTCGATATGAGACGGTTGGAAACAAGGATTAACCCCAAGTCCCCAGCCTGAGACCAACACCTGAGTCAAAAGACTAAGAACTATGAGCTAACTCTGCAAGAGGGATGTTGGTATAAACCAGAGATCACCATTACTCCTAATTTGTGATCCTGGTCTGGGAAAGACCTGACCCACAGAGTATTTCTTTCCATGGATATACAGATCAGCAGTCTTACACCATTCTATCAGGTTAAATTACAAATAGAGAACCTAAAAAAGATTCTTACCTCGGTCTTACAGGCAGCGCTGTCTGAAAACAGGGGACCCAACGGCACACAGAAAAACTGGAAGCAATTTTTGTAGGAGAACATGATAGAAAATAAAACTAAACAGACATGACTAAGATATAAGTCCCCAACACGAACTTTTTTGTGCATCAGTAAGCAAACAGAACTCTCCTTCACATAATTAAGATTTCTGCATTTATAATCTTCTACGCTATCTTTTGCTTAACAGTAAGAAATTTAAAAGAAAGCTTCAGGCTTATAGAAGCCCAGAAAACATACAGGTTTTTATTCATAGGAACAGCAGAAGAGCTGATAATCCCACTTTAATTTCCAATACCTCATATCCCTAAAACTCCTTTCCAAGTTCAGTTTCTCTTCACAGACCTTGAGCAGACCTTCCACAGGCACACAAATTTCCATCTGAAAGTTAAATTTCTTCCTTTTCAAGAAAAAATAAAACTTCATTTTAACATTTGAAAGTTACAGCTATCAATGACCTGAAGAAAACCTCTGGCAAGATTTAAACAGAAAATAGCCATTCAATCACGGCACAAACATTTCAGTCCTATTATCAAATTGTGCACACATACGGGCATAATCATACGTATTAGAGCAACCAGTTTATATCAAGCAACTCAGTCACTCTGGTCTGCCTGCTCACTGAATACCCATGATCACGGGAAAATGTATTTTTAACAAGAATTTACCAATTGTTATGCTGTAGATGAGTATTTGAAGTGCTTTGCTATCTAGCTGAAGAAAAGTAATGTGCTACTTGCTGGAATGATTGGACAAACTGATAAACTCTTCTGACATAAGTAGTTGTGCATACGCATTTAGAAACCTATCTTCACTTTTTTTTCACATAGTTGTATCATTTGTTTTCTGAGTGAAATTTATTGTTGCATGCAAAAGCTATTGCTGAAGCAGTTAGAGGTGGCTTGGGGTGAATTTAAATATCAGAGTGAGTAGATAAGAAACTTTTGCATTCACAAAAATTGGCAAACCTAGAGTGATCACAGATTACATTATCCAGGAAGACGGATTAAAATATTCTAATGCAGTTACAGCTTGGCATTCATTTAGTAGAAATTAATAACAGTTTCTGCTCATTGGCAGCCATAAGGACAATGCTTCTTTATCAAACTGGTTAAGTGAAACAGCAGATGACTTCACATGCAATGAGATTCACCCAAAATAGCGTGAATCCAGGAATTTCCATAGCTGTTGTGTCAGAGAGATGAATGTCTGTCTATGTAGAAGAAACATAACAGGAATTCAGAGAAGCGGGACACCCACAGCCCAGAGCCACCCAAGCAGATATCTCAGGCACGGGGGGTACCTGATCTCAGGTGGAAGGTACTATTCAAATCCCATCCATAAACCAGCGGGCTGCACAAAGAATTCCCCAATTCAATGTGAATATATAAGCTCCAGGCTATACAACTAAATATTAACGTTCCCTTTGGATTTGGTGCACTGCAGCAGGACAGCATTCCTCTCCAAAACATCCACCCTCGGGATGTTTTGCATTGGGGCATCTTCCTCCACAGAAAAATGTTGCAGATGAGTAAGAGACTAATAAAAGAAAAATAATCTCTCTCGGTGGTGAAGAGCAGCCCACTTCAACCCCGAGGACAGCACAAGCATCGTGATGAGAGGAGTGCTGAGCAAACATCTCGTACTGAAACCAAACCGCAAGATGTCAGATCTGAGACAAGCTGCCAGCCCTGAGACCGCCCTGCCCTTGACCCTTGCAGGCAACTAATGCTTTGACAAACTTCCTTGGGCAATGCTCACTTACCTTCTGCAACACTCTGGCGACGAAAGGGCCGAGGCAAAATGATCTGTGGATCTTCCCAGACACATCTCAATGGGTTACCAGATCCTCCATCCTGAAGTCAGTGTGACCTCCTTGGTTCTCTGGGCTGTAAAGAAATAAATATTAAATTAACACAAATTGCGGGAGTCATCCTAATCCTCCCACATGCAATTTATCTGCCTAAAATAGTTCAACTTGTCTGCTAAGGCATTTGACACTTTCGAAATGCAACCAGGCAGCAAACGGATCTGCTGCAGGTTACACCACCTGTGGGCTCTGTTTATGTAGAGGACCATCTTGACAGTGCCAGTCTCCAGCTGACTACAAAGCCGCTGATACAACGCTCACGTCCCAGCCAGCTCCCACTTCCAAGACGTTTGCATGTTAACAAGCCTTCTTAGCAGCCGAAAGCCTGGAGGCACCAAAGATCGGAGCGTGTGCCCATCTCACTGTGCTGGCACCTGCCATTGCTGCTGTCCTGACAGGAGGCACAACTTGGAAGGGAATTTTCCTGCAGATGTTTGCTGGATCCGAAACATCACAGGGGGAAATTCAGACCGTACTCTGTCCCAAAACCAGAAGACGTTGCCTGCATTTCTCAGAAAGCAGCGAGGGCTTCAGGTGCAGTGTTTTCTTACCCATCCACAACAAAGTCTTGAGAGTTTTCCGCTACTAAAAGACAAATTCCCTGTATGCAGAGCAGTGAGAGCTGCAGCAGATTCTTCTGAGATGGTTTCTAGGAAAGGGTTGCAAAGGCAGCAGGGAGAGGCCGGGGCAGCGTAGTGCCAGGATTATAAAGCACACGTTACAGCTTGCCGTGCCTGTGCAACCGAAAAACCTGCTGAAATGGCTGCTGAAAGGGAGTTAAAGCACAGGAGAGTGGACTGACATCTCCCAGTGCTGTTTGGAACTCACCAAAATGACAAACTGGATTATAAGATGCAATCGACACCATTGCAAACAACAAATCATGCATCCGGAGACCGGTGCACCAACATGCCACATCATCAGGGTTTCCTACTGCCAAATTATCTAAGGACATTTTTGCAGTTTTCCTGGTCAAATCAGAGATCATCAAACTAAAAAGACACAGATACATGCTGAAAGAGTGCAACTGTTTATTTCTCTGAGCATCCTCTCTTGTGCATTCCTTGCTAATCCTATTACTACACAAATAAGCACAAAGATGCTTTAAGTATTAACTGAACCGTGTCTGAGAGAAGAAAACCTGTCCTTGACACCAGGCTCTGGCAGAGTCACTTGCTGAACACGAGCCCAGCACGGAGGCACCAGGGAAACCCGCCTGGCCACAGGTGGCTGGGTTTGAAGAGAGACAAGTGAAGATGGAGAGGTAGATACAGAGCCTGTCACCGAGAGAAGGACTGGGCACAAGCTGCAGTGGTACTTGGAGCTCACTCACCACTTCCTTGCAGAGGCTGGTGGAAGCCCTAAAATTGTCAACGAGACTTCCCGGAGAGTGTTCCTTCTTGGACAGAGAAGAAAATAGTCTCTGACAGCTCCTTGAGGCAGGAAGATGAGGAGGTGAAAAAAAGGACTCTTGAGTCAGGATTCAGGAGCACCCATTGGGCTTGGACCTCTGCCTGGAGTGAGGCTCAGGACACCGAAGAAGAGGACATCCTCCTACAGAGGATGTGCTGATCCCATGGCCAAAAGGGCAAGATCAAAGTGACAGAAAAGAGGACACACTTTGGCCATGCCACTGCACCAGAGGAGAGCAGCTGTAACTTGTACCAGTGCATGTCATACTTGGTGGGGCAGGCAGGCTACGGGGTGGAAGAAGGCCTGTCTCAAGGTGAGGCAGACCTTGAGGAAGAGGTCCAGCTCCCTTCAGTCAACAAGACACGGTGGAAGGTGACACGTGGATTTTGCTTTCATGACTGGATCCTCTCATAACACGACAGTCCAGACTACTTAGGGCTGGGGGATCACAGAGCAGGAGGAAACAGAGATGCAGAAGTTACTTTCTTCTGCCGCCCCACAGAGAAAAAGTCCTTCTCTAGCAGTCATGACCAAAACACTCTTACCTGATTCCACAAGGATTTTGCATTGAACACATAGATGGAGCCCCAAAATTCAAGATTTCCCAGATCTAAGTCAAAAATGGGACAGCCTCCCAAACACAGCCCCTCCTTCTTCTTGCTACATGCCTGGGGATTAAAGCCCCTGCCAAGTGTGCATTTCTGGGTATATATATTTTCCTCCCCAAAGCAATAAAGTTTCCTCGTAAATTCTAGATGAGAGAAATATGTCTCTTTTAGATGAGAGAATATGTCTCTTGAAAGAGACAGAGTTTGAAGACCATTTGCTTTGAGGAATTCATTAAAGGAGAAAAGGAGCAGGAAAAACAAAATACAAACAAAAAGAGGAACTGAAACATCTAAAAGGGTTTCAAAGCAACTCAGGTCTAGAAGCAAGGCTTGAGAAGGGATTCCAGCAGCAGGTGAAAGCTCCTGTTGAGCTAGATGCAGAGAAACCGAAAAGCAGAGGCTTGGCATGTGCTCTGTGCACAGAAAGGTGGGAGACAGGTGCTCCCTGACTCGGAGGACACCGTCTCAGATGATCCTCATGGACGAGCCTTGCATGGGACTCGCCGTACTTTGGCCATCCTAACACAGGGCTCCAGTGCACCCCAGTGCACTTGTTTCGTTGCAGCAGGGTCTGTGCTGAGCAGAAGGTCGTTGCATCGATGACACCCAGTTCTGGGAACATCCCCCAGCCCTTCATTGATGCCCAGCTCTGGTTTATCTGATGATGTGCAACCGGCAGAATTCCAACCTAAGAGATTCTCTGTGCTTTGCAGAGGTTACGTGTCCTTTTACTAAACTGAATTTCTTGTAAAACACAAAATCTTAGGTAAAGCTTGTTCTGTCTGCAGACATTTCAGCCATGGTCCAGTATTTTCCTTTTGTCTTTCTGATTATATTCAGAATTACCTTCCCAGCCTGGTTTTTGAAATGCTTCAATTCCATGATAAAGTGCTGCATAAAGTCCCCCAGTGACCGGGGTCATTTCAGGTGCTACACTGAGCGTCCAGGGGACATCCCACCGGTGGGGATGAAGCTCAGTTTTCCAAAAGATCATGGTGTTTGTTTTTGTCCTTAATGAGAATGGAACATGAAAAGGTCATATCTGAAAAAGTGTTAACTTGGAAGAGACAAATCAGGAAATTTTGGTTCAGTAAAATGTGTGTGTTATAAAAGACACAAAAAATATTCATAAAAATCATGTTCCAAATATGTCAAAACAGGAAACTGATCCTGACTCAATTTTTCTACCAGTTTCCTTTCAAAATAAAATCTACCTTGTTTTGTTTCAGGTTTTTTTTTTTGGAAATGCATATTCAATTTGAATACGATTCCACTGTTTTTTCCAGAATTGTTGACCATCGAATTATCCTACAATCGGATGGAGATCCAATGATTCCTTTTTCCTTATCTTTGGTTCCCAGCTGACCAGTCATACTGAAATTATTTCAAAAAGTCACAATGTTATCGTGACCAAAACTAAAAAGGGAGGTTTACTTTTGGTATGATTAAAACCAAAGAAGTATTTTGTTTTCAACTTAAAAACCTCCTACCAGTTTGTTGCATTGATGATCCTTTGATCTCGCAAAACAGCAGGATGAACCCTTGGTGCAAGTGTCACTTTGGAGGAAGCTCTGAATTGCTCTTTTATATCTCAAATCATTTTCTTCCTGTATTCATTTAAATCCGTATGTGGTCACATATCCATGTAGGATACTTAATTCCATTTATCCACTTTTCATCTCTCCCCTATTAAGAAGAAGTCATTATCAGCGGGCTCCCAGGGATTTTACAAGTATCTTAGAAAAATGACGGGTTTTATTACAACCGTCATTCCCCTGACTAATGTCAAAAAATCTGCAACATTCCATGTGGGCACGTACAAATCCAACAACGAACACACACTTTTGCTGCCTTACAATATCACAAGCATTTACTGCCTCTATCCAGTGAATAAAACCAAATGTTTCTCCCTTGTAAAAGGTACCTCGTTCTGGTTAGTTCAGCTGCACAAAGTCAGTTCAGGCCCCAACTCCAGCCCCAACCTCTCCTCCTCACATCGCATGAGAACGTGCAGCTGTTGAGCAAGCTGCAATACTAACGTGCTTTCCACTGCACTGCTTCCTCCATCCTTTCTAATAGCTCCGTGAATCTATCAGACATTCATTTTATTAAGAAAAAGACCACAAGGTGATATTAAGCCTTTTTTTTTCCCCTCTTGTAAATAATAGGAATATATTGTATGCTAGGAGCACAATGATCTAACATTAAAAGCAGTTACGGAATGTAGCTGAAGAACAGCCTGAGAAGAACCTTTAATTCAATGATTCCCTTCTTTAATCGCTTCATAAAAACCGGGCGTTTGGGGGTTTGAGGTTTTTTACAGAGAAGGGCACATAGATGTATCAAGGCTTCGGCCGTTTTACAAGGCGTGCTGCTGATCACATCACCGCTTCCCTAGGGCCACCAGGAAACATCCAGATGTGATTCACGAGACCCACACAGCACTGAGGACCGAGATCGGCTTTGTGGATGCCGGGACGTGGCTTCTTCACTCTGCACAGGAGGACGCCACCCGTGGACCGACAGCCCTTCCTATAGTCCAGAGCCAACCTTGCCAAAACCCTATTTACCAAAACTTAACTGGTTAATTTCATGATCCACTGAACACTAATGACTCCAGGGGCGCAGCCGTCTTCCCCACACGGAGTGACAGATGTACGTCCACGCAAAACACGTGTTTAAAATCCGTGGGCATCACGTTCGTCCCTGCAAGGGACCCCCTGTGCTGACACCCGCTGTGACACCCAGGGCCAGCCCCAGGGCCAGCCCCAGACTAAGACCCTGACATCAGCACCCTGACATCAGCACCCAGAGCCGTTGTAAGCAAAGCATAACAATTTAACTGCACTGTTCTGTTTTTTCTGTAGTTAGATCTCAATTAATAATGATTAGACTCCTAAGTTTTTACTTATACGAACATGTAATTCTTGGCTTTTCTTACACAGGTGTGCACCCTCTTTGCCCAAAACCAAGGCTTTCTGATGCATGTGCATGGAAATAAAAATAAATACACTGGTTTGTCTTCCAAAGGAGCTATCAGTTTCTTGTTGAGACTAGAGGGCAGAATTAAATCCCTTCATCGACTTCAGAGAGATGCATGAAACCTGGAAATCTTATTCTGGGAGACACTTTCCTGCCTTTACGTTTATGATGGACCTTGTTACCAGACACAGGCGTTTGCTGCTGCCACTTCGTGGGAAAGTGTTTAAAAGACAGGCTGGAAAGGGAAGCAAGAGAAGCAGTTAATGGGTTACACCCTGGATGTTTTTCTGCCCTCTTAAAGGTGCAAAATCACTCAGATTCAGAGGAGACTTTTCCACTTAATATTAGGTGAACCAGCTCATTTCCTCCTGCTTTACTTCAGGGGCTTCCTTTTTAACCTCACTAAACAGTTCAGCTCGAATTTAACTGTGTTGGTGGCACAAGGACAAGACAAAACACCCATGGAAGGACAAGTCCCCTCTTTCCTAGTGCTGGGCACCTGCACATCCAAAATCCAGAACAGGATTATTAGGTCTAGCAGGGAGACTTTCATACTGATCATGCATTTAATCTTAATGATATTCTATAATCCTGATTCTAAATTAATTTATACTGAAGATGCTTGTGGTGAACAAATAATTATGAAATACTACTTTTTTATTGCTGTTCCCAGATCACAACTTTCCTAAGTTTTTTGAATACATCTCAGGGACCACTTTGCAAATATCTGCACGTAAGTCTACCTGATGGGGTCTAAACGCTTAACACACAGAAGAACACAGGTTAGTACTATCAATACAGGCAAGATTAAAGCTTCTCTCTGCTTTTGTTATCCCTTCCCAGGCCAGACCCAAGCATGGCCCTTTGGTCTCAGGGTCCGTCTGCTCCCCATCAGGGTCTGCGTGCTGAGCTGGGGGACGAGAACCACCGGTATTTCTGTTGTCTGGGGAATCTTTTGTGTTGCAAAAAGCCTTCAAGCTCCTGGTTCATGGGAAAGGGTAGGTTTCAACCTCTCTAAGTTTCTATCCTGAAAGCACAGGCAAGAAAATCCTTAAATTAAAGAAGCCCTCAACATTTTGAATATTTCTATGTGCAACAGAATTCCAGTTTTTAAGTGTTGGTCACATCCCTGGAGATTGTTATTGTACTAAAGTGTTTGAATACATACTGAACACCAATAGCAGCAACTGCTCAAGCCAGTAACTCAACCATTTTTCTCACCCCACTTAGGCAATCTCTAGCGCAAGAGGAAAAGGAACATAGTATAAAAAGGGAGAAGAAACCCTCAAGATTTTTCAAGAAACCCTCAAGTTATCAGATCAGTTGGTTTTACCAAATACACAGTGAAATCGTGTGTGATCGCCATAGGCCCCAGCAGCCAGCCCAAGCAGAACGTCCTTACAGCTGCAGAAAGTTACGCTGCGCGCCTGTCGTTTGGAGCCGAAAATGGAAACCCTGCCCCTCTCCGCTGCGAACCCTCCTCCCTCCTTCCGCGGGATGGGATGGAAACCCAGAACCGCTCCCACGTCCAGCTCAACCCAGACCCCCCTGCCGAGCTCAGGGACGGGCGTTGCTGCCCCCAGGGTCTGATGAGCCACGGGCCAGGTGGCTCTGCTGGCTGCCGGTCAAAGGGAACGGGCAGCTCCCATCCCTGCGATTTAACGGTGCGAAACCAGCCCTGAAATCCCATCGCCTGCGGTAAAGCTGTAAGAGACTGACCCTTCTTCTGTCCTCAGCATGCCCCTGATCCATCCCGTGAGGATCTGGATGACAGGCATGCTCTTACCTTGCCAGAGTTTCCACATTTTAAGTTAAAGGAAATGATTTCTGGTTTAGACATACAGTATTTTTTAATATTTTGGCCTGAGCATAGACTAGACATCAGGGAGCCAGCGTTATGTTTTATCTGTGGAACGATTAGGGTATGAAAGCACACACTGCACAAAGGAGATGTGCTCTTGTCTCATCTGTTTTTATTTTTTTTAAATTTTCAATTCAGAAAAGTCTTTGAAAAAGAATTCCTAGTGAAGCAAAACACCCAAGGGGCATGCAAATCTGAACTGAGACACAGCTGCCACTGGATTTCACTCCACAGCTATCCCAATTCTAATTTATTACAAAACTGGATTTATAAAGACTATGACAGAGAAGGCACTGCAGATAAAGATTTAAAATTCACTTGCTAAATACATCTTTAGCTATAGTGAAAATGTGATTTAGTCTTCCTAGGATAGTTACGGTCCTGAACTAACATTGACTGCTAATTAGAAAAGCACTGCAGGACATTATTATAATGAGTAGTTTTCCAAATCTGAAGTGTTCCAGGTTGTTTCTATTAGGAGAAAAATTGAGGGCACAAAATGTATCTTTGAAAACGTCCTTAAACAAACCAGATTCCACTAAAGCGTAAAAATTAAATAAAAAAAAAAGCCTGTTTGACTTCAGTTCCAAGCCACTCTCAACTAGCCAGCTTCCAGTTGAATTTCCCTTCAGTTTTTTTGCTCTTGCTCATGATGCCCCTGATCCTTACCCACAGTTTGTTCTTCATCGCTGCCCCAGGAGCTGAGGGGTGGATGCCCCAGTATCTCCAAGCCAAACACCCTCCCTTGCACCCACCAGGATGAGGGGCTGCCTGGGCACCCGCTCTGCGTGCCAAGGGGGGGGGGCACGGCAGGGCCCCCCCATGTCACACCCCACGCTCCAGCAATGCTCCAACTCCAGAGTTTCATTTCTCCACAGCCCCAGTGCCATTTTCATCTCTCCCATCCTTCTGCTGTGACAAAACTGCTCCTCCTGCACTTTCGACCCAGACCTGCTGCTGCTGGTGCTGTTGGACAAGAGAACCAGGAGTGGAAAACTGGTCTTACAGCACATCCAAGCAGGTGAGCCTGGGCTCCTCATTGAGCAACAAAAATAACCTGAGCCATCCCCTGCACAGGCACACCCAAATCGTTGTGAAATACAACTCACTGCGTTAGATTTTTTCCGACAGTCGGAGGTAATTCCCCTGCTGCTGGCCCAGTATTCATAACTAACGCCAGCTTCCCCCAGGCTGTAGGCACTGATTTCTCTAAGCCTTGCTGTCTGGTGGTATTAAACCAGGAGGTTATTGCCAGAGAGCTACAGGGAGAGTCCCGTGCACACCCAGCTCTGCGGGCACCGCCACTTCCCCGTGCCCAGGGGAGCCGATCTGGCTCCTCCAGCCCCAACCTCCTCACCCAGACCTGGACGCCCACCTTCTGCTGTGACGCTCCTCCTTGGGCAACACCACTGGTTTCCAAACCGTTTGGATGCCTCAGTTCCCATCTGTCTCCCTTAGCGGTGTGCGCATGGGACAGCAGGTGCTGGGACAGGTCCTCGGCTCCTGGAGGTGACGGGCAGCAGAAACGCACGTGGGCATCACGGGTGTCCCCCAAGGACGGTATCGACATCAGTGCTCTCCAGCCTGGCTTAGCATTTTGGGGACACTTAAGACGTAGGGTGCCATGACCTGCTTCTCCTTGCTTCTGTTGACCAACAGGTTGGCAACTACAGAGCAAAGAGACAGGAAAGGGGACAGACAGACGATGCGAGCGCATGGCACCATGTTAAAAAGACAAAACAAACCAAACCCCACACCAGACCTGTGTGCCCAGAAGTACGAACCTCTTGAACACTGTCCTCCTCAGAATTTGAAACTGCCCTATTCAGGTCTGTATTGGCAGAAGATTTATTTTATTTTTTTTTTAATGTGTCAGGGCTTGGAGAGCCTGCAGGCACCTGCAAAGCGCGCATCAGTGTTGGGACTTTCTTGCAACGGTCGGGAGACCATTCAATGAGCAGAACATCTCCTGCCTCTGCCTCCTGGCCAGGGCATCTGAGCAAGCCCAGGAGAGCGGGGGGCGGGTGTCTCCCCCAGCACCTGGCTGGACATCGTGTCACCATCCCTTGTACCTGCAAGATAAACAAGCAGGGCCCAGAGGGCATTGTCTTACCTCCTTTTATTATCTCTGCAGCTCCAATTTGCAAACATTTCCCACAAATTACATTTAAAATGTATGAAATGTCACCGCTCGTGCACTTAACTGTCTCAGAGTGACTCGGTGACAGATGGGATGCGTAACACTGAATTAGATGTGTTGACCAAAAGCATTAATCGCTTTTTTCTGCTAATAAATAGGGCCTGTATTCACATGTGGAAGTTATTTAAAGTTCATAGATTTCCAGCAGCATTTGCTAAGCTTGGTCTGACAATTTTGTGTGAGTAAAATATTTATGCACCAGACTCTGTTTTGATTAGAAGCGGCGCTCGCTGTTATATACCAGACAATTACGCCATTAAGACAACCCATGCAGATAACGAGTATTACTCCAAAATGGCAGCAACAAGCTGCTGGTGGGAGCAGTGGCAGGGGACGGTCCTCGACTGGAGCATACTCCACCGCCATGCCCAGCAGGACTGCACCATCCTCAGCAAGCCCAACAGCCACTTTCCTCTTGCTTCATTAGTCCAGAACAAATATCCTCAGTGCCACAAATCTGCATCTTTTATTGTGAAAATCATCCCATGCATCCAAGGCCTGGTTTTCCTGGGTGAGGAAAATAGAAATACTTGGCAGACCTTCCTACGTGCGACAGAAAGCTGTCGCAAGCACGAGAGAAAATATGGTCCCACCTCAGCTGTGTCTGATACAAGCCAGAAAACATGACAAACACATTGCAGCCCACTGAAAAAACCAGCATTTGTTCCTATCTGAAGTGTTTATCTTCGTTTCCACACCACAGTCTGGGTTTCTCAGGACTGGTGTGTTTATGGGAGTCTGAGCAGGGCCAATTTCATGGATGGGGAAAGGAGACAGAGAGCCAGGCTGCCTCACCCACTGAGGCACAGGACCGCCGTAAGAAAAGACCTCAGTTTTCCCATGGCCCAAAAAAAGACCCTGATTCCCAGACCATTCTTTTGAAGGTGCACACACATGAAGGCTCACCATTAGCCTAACACTTGTCATCATGAGCCACACTTCTGGGGGCCCTGGCAGCACCCTGCTCCCACCTCGGGTCCATCTCCTATTAAGGTAGCTTGTGGAGCCCTGAAAAAAAAAAAATTACTCTTTTAACAGGCTGCCCAGAGAGGTGGTCGATGCCCCATCCCTGGGAACACTCCGGGTCAGGCTGGACGGGGCTCTGAGCAGCCTGATCCAGCTAAAGCTGTCCCTGCTCGCTGCAGGGGGTTGGACCAGATGGCCTGTGGAGGTCCCTGCCCGCCCAAACCACTCGGTGATTCTGCGACCTGATCTCTTCACGGCCACGTGAGCTAACGGCTCTGCTGCGCTTGGCCTTGAGGCAGGACCCCGCTCTGGGGCTGGGCAGTGACCCACCCAACCCTTCGATGAGGCTGCTGGTAACTACGTGAACTACTCGTTGTTGATGCGGTCAGATTCCCCTCAGTCCTGATCATTTTTAAGTCCTTAATTCACTCACTTCCCACAAGAAGTTATTAGCAGCGTGTAGAGTTAATTATCCTCCGTGGTTGCATTTGATGAGTATTTAATCGCGTGCAATTTTGGCGTGGCAGTGTTTAGCATCGTGCTGCACTGCACAGCTCTGCACATCCCATTGCCCATAGTCATCCATTTTCAAGCTACAAAAGAAATCATCTCATCTTGACTTATTTCCACCCGTTTCACTAACAATGAGCAGTTATTACTGAAATAAAACATTAACATTAAACTCTTTTGCCTACAGTTTCTCTCCCCATTGACTCTGTTTCCTATTTTTTAATTGAATGAAAACTATTGAAGTTGCTGTTCTTCAGTTCAAAACTGAAATGACTTTAATAAAACCAGTAAGTTGGTGACCTAAGGCTGATAACTCCAGTGATGGGGAGTCACCTGAAGGGGAAGGAGGCCCATTTTTAGGTGCAGGTAAGTTCAGCGTTCTCCACTCCCCCCGCCCCCAAACTGTGGCCACGCCAGGCAGAAGCCACATATTCACTGGGAGGTCTTGTCACTAGCGCACGAACGAAGCGGCAGAGGCAGCTCACCGCTGTGCTTGGCAAACTGGGGTAAAACAGTCAAAAACTGGTTTTGCATGCAGGAGCAGCCCGTGGCGCCTGTGGCACCGTGGCTCGCCAGCACCGGAGCTGCAGGGACACCAGCAGCTGTGGGGACATCCCTGCAACAGAAACGTGATGTCTCTGCAGGCTGGTGTCTCTTTGCCTGAGAGCATGTACTTCCCCACGCTGAGAGAGAGAAACGGGGAGGACAGAAGTTGTCCACAAGACCTCAGAGACTTCATGGTTTTGCGCTTTACGCCTTCAGGGAGCAGAAAACTTTGTTTTTCTAAAAGAGGTTCTTTTCCATGAACACAGCAAATGTGACCAGGTATACGTGGCAGCTGGACAGAGCAGCTGCCGGCACGGAGCTCGGCAGCAGGTGCCTGCAGCCGGGAGGTTTTGAGGACCGGCTGGGGATTAAAATGCGAAGCACGGGAGCAGCCTGCAGTCTTCTCGCTGCCTTTCCCCAGATGCAGCGAGAGTTCACAAAATCAGTATTTTGAAACCACCCTTCTTGCAAATCAGGTTTTTTCTTTCAGATTTAAAACTGCGAATATTTACTTTGCAAGTCACAGTCCCCTGACTGCTCTGGTGGTTTTTGTTCTCCCTTGGGAATTTCCTCCGTGATCAAGCGAGCCAAATCAAATCCGTGCGTATCATGCAACGAGCAAAAGACGCGGAGAGGCATAGCCATGCAATTTGCATTACCTTTTTGCTTATGCAAGAGACTGACAGCCTGAACTAGGCCAGCGTTTCATCCACAGGCACAGGGGGTGCTCCTGGGAGGAAGGTGCCCTGAGGAGGAGCGGGGTCCGTCTCACCATGCCACCCACACAGTGCCGCTGGGAAGCATCACCCTCGTGCTACCCCGCGCTCTTTGCGTCATCACAGCGCGTGAAGAGCGATGAGCAGCACAAAACCAGGCAGAGAGCGTGCTGCATGCGAAAATATTAAGCCTGGCATAAAGCAGCTTCCATCAAATAAAACCTCCCCATCACGTGGCCGCTTTAACCGGCTGCTTGCTATAAGAATGGCCTCGCACTGCAGGCAGCTCCCTCTTGCTCACCTGTGTCCAGCAGCACCTTGAGACAGGGCCGAGAACAACAATTTCCCGAAGGCGGCAGCACCACCAGCCTCTCTTCAGGAAGAGCTTCCTAGCAGAGGTCCTCAAAATAATGACCTTGTCAGCAGGTATCGCCGCGCAGAGGAGAAAAGTGCTTTGGAAATGGAGGGAGAACAGCTCGGCAAAATTAACTGAGGTGCTCGCTGCCGTCCACAGCCCCAAGTCTTGGAGGAAGCCCCAGCGTCCTATGTACGAAACCAGAGCTGCAGATCAAGCGCGACAAATGGGACCTGCTGGTTTTACCGGTGCGAAGCTGAGCCTGCCACCGGCTCAGGGACTGGGCAAACAGGTCAGCACACACCACTGTCCTGTCGCCACAGCCCTTGGTGCCACCGCTGCACCCCTTGAACAGATGCCAGCCTGGAGAGGGCATGACAGTGGGATTTAACACCCTGATTTGGCTTTCTGAGAGGGTTTGTGCCCGAGGAAATCATCATGGAGGTGCTAAGGACATCCTGGGACCCTTGCCAGGCTGCATAAAGGGGGAATTACTGAAAGAAATCTCAGGGTCCCTCGTCCATATACAGCACCCCCATAGACATTGGCTGGCCCCAGCAGGACCTGCTGAACAGGGCTTTATTTCAGTGCAACCTTGCTGACATCGCATGGCTTTTTGTCGTTTGGGTTTTTTTACCGAACAAAATTCTCACAACCACTTTGAAAACTGAGTCCCAGAAACGAGGCTGCCTTCGGTGCAGGTGTTGTCCAAAGATTTAAAACTCAAAGGTTTATGCTTCAAGTGAAAAACTTCACATACATACATGAATTGCTCTTCCTCTACACACGGTTAGTGGGAATGGCCATAGAAAGGCCATTTCTTTTCCAGTACCGATCTGCACAAAAGCTCTTTAGCAAAAACCTGAAATGCTTTAGCAGCATCTAATTCACACCCAGATGCTGATGGAGCCACTGTGCAGACACACATGCAGACTCATATTCCTGGTCAAGCTCTTTGCTGACTCCCTGCTAAAGAGCAAACCATCTTTTCCAGAGCAAACTGGGATTCTGAACTTCCAGTGGCACCAAGCTTTGTTTACACTTACACAGCGATTAAAAAATATCGAAAAAAATATTTCCAACTGCTTAAACAAATAACCTACATGTCACTTGTGGCTACAAATCACCTCTCCATTATTTTCAAATTTTTAATACAGCTTTCTGAAATTTATGCCCATTTTTAAAATCTCTTTTTGACCTTTATTATTTTCCATTTTTTTCTTTCTGCCAAAAGACCTTTCACACTTCATTTTACATGACCCCTTGTATGGTGGTATTTGCTGGACAATTTTTCTAAACATGACCGTAAGACTTTTCACCAGATGGTGACAGAGAGGAGGAGGCAACACGTTTAAAACAGAGATATGGGCTAGCCTAGGTGGGGAAGGGTCTTTAAAGAACATCGAGGCCAAGCCCACTCAAAGCCGAGCTGACTTTCCACTATGCTTCGGGCAGCCTTAGAGTTCCTAAGGCACCTCCTGGCTTGCAGGGTCAAGGCCGCTAGTTGAAAAGCCACCTCCTCACTGCAAGTGACAGGGCAAGGATGGGACCACCTCGGTCCACAGTCCCTGTATGTCAGCCACCAGTATACCCCAGCATCTCCAGTGGTGTCCCCTATCTTCCAGCTGATGGCTTTAACTCCATTAGAAATTATGACTCAAGAAACAGAGGCAAAAAGAGAACGTAGGACAAATTCTTAAAAAGGCACTTTTGGTAAATGTATCTATTATTACTCAAAGAAAAAAGTGTCTTCAGTAAGAGCTCGATTCCTGCAGCATGTCTATGCCTCGATTGCCGGGTGCAGCGGAATTACGCCGTGCAAAGGTCTGAAGAAATGTGCAGTCTGCGCCGAGCTGGCCACCCAAGCAGAGCCATTTCAGCAGGAGGTTTTCCACGGATGCAGATAAGGAAGGCTGCTGAGAACGGCTCAGGTCCAGGCTGCCACCAGCAACCTGCAGCTCAGCCTTCTCCTGGCCGGGGGCACAGCAAGCGAGGTGGGGATCTCGCTGCACGCCCGACAGCAGCCGGCGACCTGCTCTGCAGGACTAGGCACTTGCCACCATCCCTCCTGGCTGATGATCCTCTCGGAGGACCAGAGCTCATCAACCCCAGCCAGACCATCAGGGGAGCGGGATGCTCTAACTGCAGCTTCTCTTGCGGCACTCCCCGTACGGCAGCTGTGTTGGGTGATGCCTGGGAGAGGTACGACCCAAACCTACGTGGACTGCACAACTTGGGGGCAGACAGAATAGTATCTGCCCTTCCAGTTGTCTGATGAATACGCTAACCCTGCACTACAGAGGAGGAAACCTGCCAGCCTGGGCTGGTAACTCCATCCTAGTCCCCGCTGAGAGCCACCCAAGCAACCCCTTGTGACTCAGACACACAAGAGCTGTCGGGTCAGAACACAGCTATCCTTTAAGAGGAGGTCCCTAAATATGCAACAAGTCTCTGTCTTGCTCTGTTATATCTAACAGGGACCGCCAGAACCCTGGTGTGGCTAGTGCAGACGTCAGCCTGAGGCTGCACTTCCCAAACACGTGGGTACCTGTACCAGAGGCAACGCAGGTCAGGCACAGCTCCAGAGAGGCTTTGTGGTTTCAAAGTAAAAATCGTTTACAAAACACCATCATCAATAATTAAAGGGTTTGCACAATTCTGAGATGCTCAGAGCTGTTTCTTCAATACTTGACATGCTCTGGTGTAAGGTGAGGCTGTGCAATCTGCTGCCCCTGTGTCCCTGCCCAGCCAAGCTGTTCCCTTCTCAACCTCCGTCCCCTGCGGATCTGCAGACACCCAGAACCGGTTTGAAACAAGCCACAAGTACCAAAAAAGTTTCACGTACCAATCAAATTACTGGAAGCATGTGCTTCTCCAGATAGATTAAGGGCAGCAAAGGGAAATACTACACCTTTGGGAAGCAGCTGAACCATGTGTTCAAACGGACTCACTGTTATCAACAATACATGGGGAATTATCTCCCTTAACATCAAAGCACATGCATATCTGTCCACAATTATAAAGACTGAAATATAGCAGTAATCTATAGCCATAAGGTGAGATTTCCATCTTTATATGACATGAAAAATGGGCCAGACACAGGTTTGCCCATAAACAAAATTGCTTTTTTCAGCTCTCCCTTTAATGTGAAATATCAATCTTTTTGTGGCTTTTATTACACAGAATTTAGCTTTTGTTTTTGACAGATGGCTCACATTCAGTCTGAAGTACAACTGTATATCATCCCCATTATGTACACATCTGAATTTCAGAACATATATTTTAAAAAGACAGTAATGAATGGCAAAAACCACCTGGTGAAGTGAGGCCAGTCAGCGAGCCCACTTGACTGCGGATTTCAAAGTGAAAAGGTTTGTCAGCTCACAGCCTCTCACTACGCTTTGTGTCTCTATTACGAACTTCTGGCAGCCGGGCGCTACCCCATTACAGCAGCACAAAACCAAAGAGAAACATGATTTAAAACCAGGTTGCAAGTACCGGGGCTGGGTGGGGGGAAATTGCGCAAATTTAAAAGGTCACTGATTTTCTTCGATTTTTGTCGGTTTTACTAAAGCTTTCCAAATGTCACCTGCGTCTCTGATGAGGTAACACTCCACAGGGGGCAGACGGGGACAGAAAACACGGCGGTCCCCTCTCTGTTTCACAGATTCCTGCAAGACTGGAGGAAAGGTGTCAGTACAGCTTGACCGCCCCGTCACACCAGCATCCAACCAGCAGCTCCTACAGCACACCCCTGCGCCCAGGGTCAGCACATCCCCATCCTCCTCTGAGCCCAACCTGCCTCACCGTTCCTGCATTAATCCCCACCCTCCCCATAATTTTACATTTAATGCATTTGAAACAATCGACAGCAAAGCAGCTGCATTTAATCTGTGGTGCTTTTGAAACCAGAAAGAAGTTATTTCATGAAAAGATATCTGTTAATCAGATTTTCCACCCCATTTAATTCATCTGTCTCTTCAGTTACTCTTCACTTCTTACACCACCCACTCTGGAGGTCAGATGTTTGACTCAAGGTCTGTCTCACTTTCCTCCCAGGATGTGCAGGTGATGTGTGTCCTGGTCATACTCCTTTGTACCACTTGTCCCATTTCAGCCCTTCAGCATCTGTCAGATCAGCAGCGTGCGTTCCGCTTTGCCATCTGCAGACGTGCTCGGGCATGAGAGCCACCGGCAGACACGCGGATCTGCCCTAACTCCAGGGCAACAGAGGCATCACATCATCGCCATGAATGACAAAATCAGTAACTAACCTCCATTTGGAAGATTTGACTCGTGCCCTACCCTCCAACAGCCAAGAAACGCTGCCATTTGAGAAATGCCGTTTGAGAAACGCCGCACAAGAGAGCTTTGTCGACCCCAGAGCAGCTGTGCCACACGAGAGGAGGCATTAGGCTGCACGGGGGCACCTTGGCATTGTGCACCGGCGCCGACATAAATCATTGTCTTGGAGTTTATTGCTCTGAGGACAGGCGAAATACGGAATGTAAATTTGTCAAGCTCAGTCAATAAAATTATTGATTCAGGAGGACAGACAGAAATCGGAGATGCAGCTGCGAGATCTACTCTTGTCATGTTTGGTCAGTAACGCACAGTGAAAACCCTTCCTTGTGCGTTGCAACACTCCAGAAATCCCTATTCTGACACTGTTTGCTGCTGCCAAAATGAGACATAATCAACTTTTATTATCGAATCAGAGCAACCTCTAAATTCAGTCACAGAATTTACGATTTCCCAGGTACCTGCACAAAAATAGTAAGTGCATCTAAGACTAAATTTAAATTAACAAAACAAATAGCTTTAAAAAATTGGCATTTAAAACCTTTACATTCCTCATGCAACTTAAGGCAGCTACGGTGAAGAAAGTAAGTATTTAGAACATAAACGGTTATGATGAATGCCTCAAGAATGATTCATCCCTTTTTCTACTCAGAACCAAGATTCAGTTCTCTAAATTAAAATAAAATAACCCCCCATTTCATATATTACAAGCTACTTGTCTTTTCATACCAGCAGTCACACGTGCAGGTCACTTTTACATTTTTAACTTGCCTGCTTTATGTCAATTATCGGGACAGAATGCTTGACGTTGTGTGCACCTAGCACGGTCTTCTAAATTTCAGGAAGCGTTTCCCACAGCAAATAGCCAGCTAGCGTCCCTCAGAACACACAGGAGACATCCAGAGCACGTATGAGACGGTTATTCTGGGTGCCAGCTCATGCACGGACAGACAGGGCAGCGCTGCCCCATGTGAGAGCCCCCACGAAGGGCGATGTGAGGCAGGGTACCACGTCCCCGCCTGCCAGAGTTACCTGGCCAAGATGAGACAGGAGTCTCCATAATTTACAATTTGCAAAGGAAAATTAAGGGCTTGAAGTCCAGATGAGAGAAAACAAAACAAAACAAAACAAAAAACCCAACAGATTCATGCTGGCGTGATGAGCAGGACTTGAGAAATTCACTCTCCAAACAAGTTGCCCAAGTGCCCATATCAGAGCCAGCACCCAAACCCAACCCCATGGACAGCCCAGTGCCTCACCCCATGGAGGGCTGGTGATCAAGGCAGAGGTAAAGCATCTGGCTGAACAGGTCTATCCAGGCCCGTCTGTAATAACAAAAGCCACCACTTTATGCCGCTTTCTTTAGCTGTCTCTTCAGCCACTTCAGCTTTTTCTTGGTCCTTAAGGACAAAGGGACAATCTTTGGTAAAAGAGATAGGTAAAGGTGTCCCTGCCCATGGCAGAGGGTTTGAACTAGATGGTCTTTAAGGTCCCTTCCAACCCAAACCACTCTGTGATTCTGCAAAAGAAAAATACCTACCTAACGCACGCAGGGAACCGCGCAGGGCAGCGAGTCGCACTGACTGCCGAGCTGGGGAGAAGGGTACGGGCTGGCACCATCAGAAGCAGCTCAGGTGCCCACACACAGTCCTTCCCAGCGGTGCCGACATGCCTCTGGGCTGGGGTCTTCGGTCACTCTCCTCAAAACCACGCTAAAATGGGTAAAAACGCAGGTGAGCCTCAGCCCCAGCAGCGCTTCTTCCCAGGTACCTGCACAAAGGATGGGGCTTGGATAAATGCAGTAAAGACAACGATAAAAAGTGAGGTTTCCTGCGACAAGGACAGTCACGTTTTCTGGAAGAGCTCTGGTGTGGTTAGGTGTGAGCAGCAGCGTGAGCCCAGGGCTCTTCTGATACCCGTGCTGCCAGACCCGTCCTTGCCAGGACGCGGGGCAGGCGCTGCCGGACAGCCCGGGCACCACCACCTCCACTGCAGGGCCATCTTCCCTCCCGCCATCCTTCCAGCCTGCCTGCACCGACCTCGGCCACTGGGAACCTCAGCAGCCCGTGGTTTGGGGTGGGACAGGCTGGCCGTGTGACAGGTACACGACACATCCCCCCAGCCTACAGCACTTTGCAGGATCCCCTCTCCAGACACATCAAAATAACAGGAACAGCATCGACAGCTTTTCTCTAACTGACATTGTTAGAACAAAGTCCTTAAAAATGCACTTAGTACTGCTGCAGCTTTTGTAGCACAGCCTTAGTGTGCATGCAGGGATATTTGTTTTCCCATATATATAATTCACATTGTTCTCTAACCTGTTTAATTTATTTAGCAGTTGTCTGAAATTTAACACAGACAGTAATTTCCAGGCTATCCCATTTTTCATTTTCTGAATGCACACACCATGGTTGCTCTGTCTTTGTCCTTTGGCACGCACACAGGTTTTCATTAAAAAGTGGAAATTATAACAATGCTCTAAAAATAATCCTCTTTAATATCCTGAGATTCTGCTGTCGCTTCCTTCCCCGTGCCCTCAGCACTTAGCCTAAAATTAAGGAACTCAGATTTTAGCGCACGCATCACAGCTATTTGGTTAAGCCATGGGAAAGTCATTTGGTTAATCCCTGGAAATCAGCCAGGGATGTGCATTGTGAGTGCCTTGGTGACGTGGGTACAGAAACCCAGGGGCTCAGGGAGGAGCCCACGCAGCGCCGGGGTGCGGCAGGCGCTGCGAAGCCTTCGGGGCAGCCCTGCCAGCTTAGCGCAGACCCTGGCAGAGCGGGCAGCGCTGCAAAGCCGGTCGCAGACCGAGACTCCTCCTGAACGAAGTCCCGTACCCGGCAACGAGCACATTTCTTCAGTCTGATTTCAGGTTAAATGAGATAAACCCAGGGAGCCCTGCAAAGGGAACGGCAGATCCTGCCTGTAAGCCTCAATTTTGAGAAACACCCCTGCGTGCAGAACTGGAATGTGTGCTCCGCTTGTGACCTTACAGCATTCGGTGTGTCTGGTCTGTACTTTTCCCGAGGGTTATGTCATTATTACAGGCAGCTTCTTAAACACCCTCCTGCTGGCAGCCAGCTTCCAGCGCTGCCATCTTCTGCGTCTGCCTCAGAGAGGAAAAGGACCAGGATCCCTCTCCTGCAACCAGCTTCTGGCGCTGATTTACACCCGCGGGCTCCAATACTCCTCTCCCATGTCATGTTCCAAGGTCTGCAGCCTTCCCAGTTACCTGGCTTTCCCCCTCTGCTCCCGCGGCTGGGGAACAGCTATCATGCTCTCTCAAGCCCTGCACCTTCAGGGCTTCGTTTGCGATGCCTAACAGTATTAAATGAATTGTAATTAATAAATAATAAATTAAATTAAATCAACGCCAGTTGTAAGATGTGCCTATCCTGAGGTCCAGGCTTTTTAAGTTTCATACAACAACAATTTAACAAAACCCATCTGTGACGAGAGGGTGTCCCTCCCTTCAGCAGCCGAGAAGTCAGGATACAGCCCCGTGGGGCAGAGGCGGACCTGAGGACAGGGTGGTCAGCTTGGGGGGGGGTCAACCAGCTGGCCCCATGCTTGATTCACTCATTATAAATTATTCACTTCATTAGTCAGATTTGTATGCATCATTTCACAAGTATAAAATAGTAAGTGCATTCCCAAGAAACCTGTGTTTAATATACTAAAATTTTTCTCTAATTCAAGTTATCAGAAGGTTGGTCTGGACTAAAATCTCCCATCCTGTGCAAGGTTTCACACTCGGGCTGTGTTCAGTGGAAGAGCCATTCCACCTCCTTGTTAGGATGCTAAAGGATGCAAATCAGTCTCTTCCTAGACAGCTGACTAGTCAAGTTTCAAAATACTTAAGTTTTACAGGGAACAGCAAGAAGGAAGAATGTGCATTTGTCTGCATTAATAAGCAGCTTTCCTCATGGTGGATTGGAAGCGCGGTAGGTTTATTATTATATAGCACAGGATTATTACAGAGAAGCAGATGTCAGCATGCCACCGCTTGACTGAACTTGTCTTTGTTTTTCTGTAGGCATAGGGAGGACGCAGGAGCAGTCCTCTTCCAGACTGAAACACTCCCTCTGGTCCCAAAACCCTGAGTCGTGTTCACCAAGGCACTTTGGGGTCTCTCTTGGGGGACCATGGTGTCCCAGAGGGTAGGAAGAACCCACAAGGGAAATGAGAAAGGCCTGCCATCATCCATGCCCCTGCCTTGGCTTTGGGAGAAAAGAAAATGTCTGGGAAATGGTTCATTCTTGGCCTTTTCTGTGGATGCTGCCATTGAAAGGATCTGTGGGGTGGTTCCCTCTCACCTTCATGTATAAAGGGCTTGAACTTCAGCGCTGGCAATGGGAGGATGGAAGAGCTGCAGATATTCCCCAGCAGCGACCACCGAGCACCGGCAGAGACCTTGGTGAGCTGGCATGCACCAGGCAGCGAGCAGCCAGCCACTTCCCCACGTCCCCAGATTGACTGGGTCTCGCTCCACCACTCACACGTGCAGCCTTCCATTCCAAAGGCAACCTCCCAGTGCACATGCTGAGACCAGAAACTGGGGAAGGGATCAGTCTCTGTTGAACACCTGAGATCTTTCAGGCCAGGAAGGAAAATCTGAACCTACACAATGATGGAGCTGAAAGCCAGAAAGGGAGAGCTCTGAGAAGGTTGGGCTTCACCGAAAACACCTCAGTGCCTTCCGTTTACTGACCCAGGATTTATTGATGTCTTGGCTGAAAGCAGCCTGCATCAACTAAGATATAAGGCCTTTCATACGGAGATTGATTTAGTTCCTCAATAAATTTGAACAAAATGCTGCTTCTGGCTCGCTCCAGCCCTCATCTCTCCAGCTGATAGGGAGAGGTAATTGAATTTCAGATCTACATAGTGGACATTCAGCAAAGGCTTTAGCAGAGAAAGGAAATAATTTCTGGATAAAAATTTAAATTATGTGGTGTGATCTTGGGTTTAATGAGTGGAAAGGCCAACATACATTATGCAGAAAAAAAGAAGTTCTAGATTATTGTTAACTTCAAAGCAACAATACAGAACTGAAAAATCTATATTCAGAAATTATTTGAACAGGGTTAATTAAGATGGCTGGTGCACTAAATCCCTCTGCAGCACCCTCCCTGACCACTCACCCAGATCTGCACTTTCAGGCACGACAGAACACTTTTCCTCCTGTAATTTTAGCCAAAGCTTTCCCGTTGGCTTAGCAGTCGCTTCCTCTCGATTGTTATTTAAACGCATTACCCACCTTTGAATCATTTTTCCTTAATGGAGGAGGTGCATCTGCTCCCTTCTCAAACAGTCAGACTCCATTTTTCTGTTGCACTTACCAAATCTGTAATTTCAGCAGCTGCGGCAGCTCTCCAGCCTACGAACGAAATCAAACACAAATTAAGAGGCGTCTCCAAGAGCAGGAGGGTTACTGCGAGGCAGCGAGGCTGGGTTCAGTGAGGGCTTTGCCCAAGGACAGATCTGGATAAATCAGATTATCTGCTGTCCCAGCCTAATGAAAGAAAACATTAGGTGCTTTCTCCTCTCAGCGAAACATCAAGAGCCGAGGCTCCTCTTTGAGCAGTTCAAGCTTTCGAGGCCGCCAAACCCACCGTGTCCCACCTCCCTGCCACCGGCTGCAACACCCCTGCTCAGCTCAGCAGCACCGAACCCTGAGGTGAGCCCCGGGGAGCTGCCCTCCCCCAGCACCCCTCTCCCCACGCAGGAACGTGGTGCCTGACCTCACCGCGGGAGGGCAGAGCGGCCGAGAGCCGCCTGGCGTGAGCAGCTGGAGTCTGCGGTGCCATCCTTGGGCATCACCTACTCTAGGAAAAATAAGTCAAATTTAATGCCGAACAGAAAGTTTGATCAAAAAAAAAACGGCAGCGCCTGAGCTGTGCTGCAGTGACATGCGGTAAACAAAGAGAATGTGGGACCAAAACGCTCTGCAGAGAGCCGAGGTGTCAGAAACTTTAATTGGTAGCGGAAAAAAGCAACAGGAGGCACTGCTCTATCCAAGGTCTCATGGTTATTAGCAGGTGGCAACACCGGGAGAAACATGGCTGGAGAGGATTTGTTTTAGCATCAGAGTTGCTTGTCCTATTACAGTTTGAAATCTCAAAACCTAGTGTGACGTTAGTTGCATCTTCATCAAACAGATGCTCCAGTGACATCGCCTGTCCCGTGGTGTCACTGCCTTCAGTGCTGCGGGTAAGATGTGCCTCACTGTCTGTTTCCATCATCCACTTTATGTTTCTTTTCCCAGCTCCAATTTTTTTTTTGCTCTATTTTTTTTGTCCCGTTCGCAAAGCTTTGTCTGTAAGGCAGTGGAATGCAAATTCATTCCCACAAATCTGTGGCACCGCAAGCAGACAAGTGCCTCGCTGTTTGTAGAGCAAAGCTGGAACACACCTTCTAATTCGAATGGTCAGCATGATCACTCATTGCAATCATCCTTCTGCTGCAGGAGGAAGCCAGATACCGGCAGCTCATATTTGAGAAACGAAGATACAGCTTCTTCAGGGGAAAAAGCAGCCCCTGACTTTGCCAGCAGTCACCTTTGCCACAGCGGTCTCAGTTTGGCTTTGGGAAACCAGAGTGGGCTTCAACACCAGCACAGAGGTCGGGCTGCCAGCCCATCTCAGTGAAGTGGTTTTCATCTTCAAAAAGCAGAAATATTCCTTTCTGAAACTTTCTCCATCTACAAAGAAAGGGAACACAGGGTTTTAGTATGAAAGTTTCATTTAACCCTTTGCATTTCTGATGCTTTAACTGTTCATCTGTTCTTCATAAAAGTTTTTTTCAGCCTTTCCCATGGAATTAATTGCTCTGAGGGTCTGTAGGTGAAGCCTGAAACCATATATACCTGGTCTGCCCTTGTATGTGAGGATGCTGGCCTCTACTTTGAAGACCTTTCATTTTGTGGGCCAAGCTCTTTCCCAAAATTAAGACAACATAGCTCAACAGGGCTGTCAAAACAAAGACACAACAAGAAGGGAGAAGCAACAAACATGAAAAAGGCAATTTTATTCTCCACAGGGCACTACACACAGCACTTATCTCCCCAATGCCCTCATTTCAAAGGGATGAGGGCAACCTGCAGACGGTGCAGGAAACAGCAGGAGAAGAGTTTGCTGGAGAATGCACCGTAAATGTAGGGAGGCCAAGTGCACGCAAGAGAAAGCCCTGAGGATTAACTGTTCTTCACTCCAGGAGAGAAAGGCAGAACGGGGAAATTTGAAGAGGGAACTCAGGTACAGCTTTTACCGGTGAGGACTATCAACTCCCGAGCAAAGTGTTGCTGCTGTTCCCACGAGCTGGGCTGGACCCCATGAGCTGGCCCCAGCCAAGCAGGCAGGGCACGGAGAGGACACCGTGCACGGGCTGGCACCAACCCTCCTCCCCGAGAGCCGGGCACTACCCTGCCCCGCTGCTCCTCACCCATGTCCAGGTCCCTGCATCATCCTTGGCATTCTCCAGTCAAGCCTGGGAATCTCACTGGGGCACGGGTCAGCCAAATGCAGGTGCCCAAACTCCACGTAGGAATACACCGGGTGAAACATGGCTGATACCACCAGAAACTTCTGACTGAAGGCCATCGTTACACTACGAACCTTTACGAACGTCCTGTGAACCCTCATGTGAACACGTACAGACAGGAGTTGAGGCTCAAGATTTATTAGAAAGAAAACATCTCGATTTGCTATGCAAAAAGTTTGGTAACTCTAATTACATTAATGTCATTTGCACTGCCTGTTATTATAGATATTTTCCCAGTTCTATATTTGCCTGACGCCAAAGTTTGTCAGTTTGTGCTGATTTATCTTGAAACTACCTCGACACAACCTACAGGTGTGTGTAAGTTTCCAAAGATCACATGAGGACACAACAGTGTGCAAACCCAGACAACAGAGAAGGCTAACATGGTACAAACTCGGTGTTTGAACTTCATGTTTTACCTGCCTACCCGTGCTGCAACTTGTTTAGGTTTAACTCTGCTGATCTCCCAATGTGTTTTACACTCCATTTTTCGATGTTGTAAAATTTCTTCTGTGGGAGTCTCACGTAAGGATACATCAAGTCACGTGATACACACATGTTGGCTATTCCTGGCTCTGACAACTGAGTCAATAAAATATCTACATTGCAAAATAGAAAATGGAGTCTTTCTCCTTAAAAGAAGAAGCAGCAGGAAAGAAAACACTGAGTCTGGGTTTCAACAGATAAACTGATCCAGACATAGATCCTTGACCAAGGGGAACGGAGGACTCATAATTCAACAAAAATAAATAGGACAAATAAGTAAAGAATTCAAGGAAGGGTTATTCTCCTGAATCTGAACATCGACAACCCATCTTATGTATGTAGGTAGATATATACATATCTCTCTATGTCTACAACTCCCATGCCCTTGTCTCAGTCATGTCACCTTCAGGATTGACATAATTAAAACAAAACCACATCAAGAGCAAAGGTGCGGGACTGCATTGGAGGAGCCGTCCAGCACAGCATCCCCCTGCTGACCATGTTCTCTCCCAAAGGCTGGTGGAAATCAGGCATTTTCCCACCCATTTTCTACCCCCAGACACGGCACTTCATGTGCTCTGGAGGCAGAGCAGAGCGGGTGCTCCCTCGTGATGCATCGCAATGTGCTTGGCACCTGCCCCGACACCGACAATCTTTCCCAGTATTGCAGCAGCTTTCACGTCCCGCACATCCAAGGGTCAGCCAGGCCCTGGGTGACCACTGGCACCTCTGGCCAATTTGGGCAGACCCACCCAAAGTCATATTAGCCGCCATCATCCACCACCCCCACTGCCACAGCTCTTCTCAGCTTCTGCCCTGACCGTGCCAGCTGGAGACAATGGGGTTTTCCACAGCAGGTGGGTGGAAAGGGTGAGATTACGGGAAGAAAGAGCAGCAGGAAAAGAAAAGCTTTGTGCCTAGAAATCACCCGGGTGGCTTCAACAGTGAAAGAAAATGACTGCTAGACCCAAAAGACAGCGGCTCCCTGTCTCCTCGTGCTCAGCAGCCAGCATACATGGCAATTAACTCAGCTGAAGCTGCCCCGAAGTGGCCATTAGCCTGGAGAGAAGCGCTGTGGGGACAGCACGGTGACACCAGCAGCTGCCACCAGGCAAAACACACCATGACCACTTAGTGAAAAACACAGATATTTCCATGTCACCAGGAGCATTACACACAGTTTTAGACAAAATCCTTCTCTTTGGCACCAGTGACTCGGATTTCTGCCTTTCAGCGTGCAGCGCTGTGCACAAGCGCTGCGGCAGAGCTTCACACTAGACATCAAATGTTCTTGGTCAAATCCTTGCTATACTTCTCACAAATTCAGTGCCATGAAGCTCCCATGACTGGTGGGTGTCATGGGATGCTGGAGCCCATGGCAGCCAGCCTACTGCGGACCTCCATGCGTGGACACCCAAGGAGAGGTTTCTCCTGTGGGGTGCAAGGCTGTCGAGGTCCCTCAGCCCAGGAAGACACGAACAGGTCTGTAAGAGGCCAAGTGCCACAGCTCAGTGCACGGCATCGTCCCCACACCAGCCCAGGTGCTCTCACACCCTGCGCCTTGCAGTTCTGCACGCTGCTGACCGGGGGGTGCATTTTCTCTCTTTTCCCTCGCTTTGGGGTCACTGAGCCTGCATGTATTTTGGCTTGATATGGGAATTTACTGGTGCATTTTTACCCTTTGCTTTTCATCTTAAGCCCTTTCCTTTCATCATTTTGGCCAAAAAATCCCATTTGACAATTCCTTGTATCAAGCACCCAACTGTTCCCCCCATGCATTTCTTCTGCCTTGTAGTTCCTACTTCTACCTAAACCAGACTCTGGCTTCACTGACCAGACCAGCACAAGCCCAGCATCCAGCAGCCTGAGTCCCCAAACCTCTTTATATTTTTGAGGTACTCCTCACAGGTCAGAGCACCCACTCCTCTTCACTAAGTGCCGTATCCCTAAGCCAAGGGCACAGGGAAGCTCCCGAACACCACACCATTCTCAGGTGCTGCTTTTTGCCCTTGACACTGGGTCTCAGTGCCCCCGGGTTCACACACTCCCCACCCTCAGTGCCTCCCCGCCAGCCCTTCAGAAGGCCACAGACCCCATTTGCAAGACCGTTTGGCTCCTCGTCATTCACGGTCTTGATTCTCTCGCTATTTATTGGCAGCTTTTCTGTTTTCTAACCCGCCCAGAATCTCTTTAACTCACAAAAACACCCCTTGCACGGGAGCACGCGCTGCACTGCCTGACGCTAACAGGTAAAACCTAATGGTATTTCCACCTCCCCATAAGCAAACAGCCCGGTGGGAGCAGGGGACCCTGGCTGGGGTGGATCTCCAGCAGCAGGTCATCCTTTTGGTGCTTATGCAAAGACCGGTAAGCCTCTGCAGCTGGGGCACAGCCTCGTCCTTACCTTAGCTATTTGAAAAGGCACCTGTCAGCCAGGGCAGTGGCCACAGCAGAACAGCCTCGTGCCGTAAAGGCAGGTTGAGGACCGGGCGATGGGCTGCGCACGCCGCGGCAGCACCAGTGCCTGCTCTTAACTGCTACGGCTGTGAATGTGGGAGGGCGTAGTTCTCCGTGTATCATCACAGCACATTGTTAAATCTGCCAAAAGAAAAAAAAAAAAGGTATGCAAACAGCTAAATCAAAAGCGTATATGTCCTCAAAAATTATTAAGCTGCAGTGATGAGAACCGGGATGTTTTAAAATTTTTCCAAAGGTATGTAAATATATTTATATACACCACTGCCCTTTTTCCTTCCCCCACCAGACTTTGCAGCTCCGAGGGATGTTTGATTTTTTTAATAATATGACTTAATACTCTAGCTCAATAGTTTGGGTTTTTTTAAAGTCATGTAATCCTCTCAGCTTAGCTTTTTAATTAAAAAAAAAAAAAAGAAAGCAAATATCTGAGCTCAAATAGATTAGCGACTACAGTGACCCTCTGTAGAAATGGTGTTACCTTTGAAGAAGACAGGGAATTCTTCATACCACTCAGGTTCTGGTTTGAAACATTTCCCCTCCTGCCACGTGCCGCCTTCCCTCTGCCTTTAATGGAAAAGGACTTAAGGTAAAATTTTCAGGACAGCTGAAAAATTAATGCACCTGAAATGTCGAACACCAGCCGCAAAGGGCAGCTGGGTGCTCTGGGGTCTCTGAGGGGGGCAAAGCGCAGATTCACAGCCTGGCACCGGATTGGGAGAGGGGGCCCTGGGCATGTGCCCAGCTACCGAACCCTCCAGCAGGAGGGCTGCTGCACCCAGAGCAACGCTCCCTCGGGCGGGTTTAAAGCTTGCTCATGCCTCATCACACGAGGTGCTGCTGCACCGCTAAACCGCAGATGTTCTTAACCCGTTTTTCATTAAAGAGCCAAGAGCATTTTAGTGAAGAATATGTCAAAACAAGTGTCTTGGTTTGAAAGACAGGTGTCTGCAGAGGAAGGCAGGAGCCTCCCTTGAAATGGAAAATGCAACCCCCTTCCCTCCAAATTGTTATAATTCTGAAATTAACGGGCCTTCAGGCAAAGATATGGGGAATAGGAATAACAGTTCTTTACTAATACATATATATATATATAACACAAGGCAGGGAAAAACAAACAACCCACTGGTTTACACTGACAGAGTCAGAAATACAACCTGACCCCCTGTTAGGGTGGCAGTAGCAGTCCGATAAGATGCTGGCTGCAGTCCTCCTGAAGTGATGGATGTAGTTCTGTGGAAGCAGCAATCAGGTAAAAGAGTCTGGTCTTCCTCCGAAGGTCCAGTGGTAGGGAGGTAGCTCCTGTCCTCTGGAACTCCAGTGGGGGGGGAAACTCCTCTGGGAATCCAGTGGCAGAAGGCTGCTCGGGTGTTGGAGATCTCAGTTTTTATTTGGCACGGACTGCTTGGCTCCTTCCCCCCGGGCGGAGCGTCTCACCATGGGATGGGGAGTCGTGAGGCAGTTCCTTGATGGGCCATGAACAGGAGATAGCCCAGGAGCGAGTTATCGATGGGTCAGGCGATAAGGCATTGTTGTGCCCATGAACAGGAGATAGTCCAGAGGGGGGAGGCAGGGAGCACCGCCCCGCCTGGTCTCAACAGCTCCTGAAGATGGTGATAGAATACTTTTTTTCTTCACTCTTTTGGCACATTTTACACTGTCACCTAGGACAACAAGATATTTGGAGGAAACATGGTATATCATTGCTTGGGGATGGCAAGCCTGCTGCTGGACTGCAGCCGGAGACCATGGCTCCTCGGACACGTGGGGGTCCTTCCAAACCTTATATGCAGTATACTGAAAACAAAACTATAAAAAACAGCTTCTAAAATGTGGATCTTTATTGCTGACCACCTTCAAAACTCCAACCAACTCACAATCAAATGATCTCAGGTCAGGACTACTTGTTTGTTGTCCCCACCCCAAATGCCAAGTTACTACCCCAGACGCCAGCCCGGCTTCTGCTGCTTCATGCTATGAGGGCACTGCCCAAACTTGACTGGGGTGGACACCTGTGGGGCCAGGACCAGTGACTTTGTTCAAATCACCAGCATTCAGCATGCTGACCATTAGATCCCAGTCTCACATAGCACAGGCTAGCACTTGGGGGGGGGGGTGCAGGGAAGAAAGGTGGGGAGAACAAGAAAAAGACATACAATCTCCTTCCTTCTCGTCCCATAAACCAGAAACCCAATAGGCAGGATGTCAGGACACTGACTGGGTACAAACCCCACAGATTTACATCCTTGTTCAACACCACCATGCAACACCAACAGCGAGGACCCTTAAAGTTAAGGGCCTTTTCTCCAGCCCACCTGAAAAACTTGTGGCTGTTTTGTTCTCTCTGTCACGGCAAATTATTACAGCTCTTCTTTTCAAATGCTACCAAAAAAAACCCCAAGTGTTGAAGTCTAGAAAAGGGTTCAGAGACAACACATCAAGCTCAAATCAGAAATTTAATTATAAACATTTTGCGTTGCCACACTTTGGATGCACTGTAAATCTTTAACTGCTTTGAAAGCTCCGACGCCAGGCAGCATGTTCCTGAGCCATCTGCTGCAGGGTCGCTCCTATCCTTGCTGTCTAAAGGAAAGCCTTGGTGCCCTGGAACATCTCTTTTCTAAAGAGAAAGAATACCCCAAAAGCCTTGTGGGGAAATTCATCCACTGGCACTTTCTCAATGTGCAGCTGCATCCAGGACCCGAGTTATAGAACACTTGCCATTAAGCAAAGTAATACTTAAAACCTAACACTCTTAATACAGTGAAATCTGAAGTGTTCCTGTTAGATAGATATGATATTAAGGCTGTAAAGTGCATTTGGGTTTTTATAACAGCTATTATCCATACAGACCTGAGGTCAGCAGTGACCATGCAGCATATGGGTAATGTCATGATACAAGTTATTCCATCTAGTCTTCAGCAGCAATAAAAAACACAATGCATAAAACTGGCAATTTATTTGCTCATTTCCATTACAACTAAAATCTCTTTGAACAACACAGCTGGAATTGTGTTACCTAGCAAGCTGCAAGGCCAAGAATTTCCTATGACTAAAAACGAGGCTGAAGAAAGTATTTCCAAATAGAAGCCCCCAGCTTGCAAAGTGAAGATGCTTTAGCAGCCTTGGGGGGTTCTCTGTGGGGGTCTTCTCAGTTTGACAGAGCTTGAAGACCCTACTTCCCCCTCCCCCCCCCCCCCCCCCCCCACTTTAAATCCACTCCATACTTTTGGGGATTGCATTTAGGTTAGAAGCAGTAAGAATGGAAAACCTGGCAGGAGAAGCTGAGCCAGGAGTGCTTGGTCTGATCCTGCTCGAGGAGGAGAGGAAGGTCCCAAGGCTCAGCTGGCCCAGAGGCCCAAAAGTTTGGATCAGAGGAAATAGGACTGGTGTGCCTGCAAGGGAGAAGGTGGTCAGTTAATACAGATACAGACCTAAATCTTTTCTAGTATCAGCCTTCCAGTTATCTGTGTTTCATCTTCATAAGATACACGATGTTATATTTGCAGTTTTCAGATTAAAGGGAGAGTATTTCAGTTGTCTGCTTCCTAATTTTGGGTAAGACCTTCAGACAGCACTGCCTTCCTGAGGCACGTCAGCTAGTCCCAGGCTTCCCACTGCAGAATGGTATAAAACACACACGTGTCACTTCCAGCCTCTCGTGGCAAGAGAAAAATAGGAGGAATTCCAAACCTGATCCTCAGGCAGCTTTGCTTAAATAATGAAGAATTTATCCTCGAGTGAACTCAGCTGAAATGCTCATCTCCACTTCAGAGCTGACAGAAACCTCATATGAATGACCTGGGGCTGCTGCTGCTGCGTGGGTCTGGGTCCCTGCCTCCCACCCGCACAGCACGGCCACACTCTCAAGCCTCCCCACGGAGGCCGCTCGGTTGCGGCCACACTCCCGCAGTCGCTGCCCCGCGGCAGAGCTGAGCTGCAGCGCCCAGAGCGGAGGACGCGCCACTCTGTTACAGCAAGACGAGAGGCGGCTGTCACACGCAGGAAAAGGAGTAAATCACGAGCTAGGGGACATGTGCTGTGTCATTATTTGAGCTATATCAGCCCGTTGTTTTCAGCCATTGGTGTGAGCTGGCCTGTCCTCCCTCCAGCAGCTCGGCGGCGGGCGCGCTGCAGGCAAGCAGTCCGTACGCTGCCTCACGTGCCCTGGAGAGTTGGCGTGGGTTTTGCCTGTCGCTCCCCAGCTTTAGCAGGGGAGGAGGGAGCCCTGCACCAGGCAGGGGGCCGGACCCACCAGAGGAGGGGTCAATGCTAGACGAGATCTCCAGTTTCAAGTCTGAAAGCCTCCTTACAAAGGAGTTGTAAGTTCCTCCTTACAAAGTCTCGCTCCACAATTATCTCAGCAGTGACAGGACTGGAAAAGGCTTTCACCTTGAGCAGCTCAGCATCCCAACGAACAGCTGGGTCCAGCGCTCCCATGGCAGGGCAGAGAAAAGTAACCATGAATACTACCTGAAAAGCACTTTAAAAGGCATCAAACACACAATTTCTTGTCCCTGCATTCTAGGAAAAGCTGTTGGATCTGGCTGAAACACGAGCATGAGTGATGGACTCCACGACTGATCTTCTGAGCCTACAGGAAGGGCAGCAGCACCCTTCTCGCACCAAACCTCAGCCCAGGCTGGCCATGAGCTGTTGGCTGCTCCCATCTCCCAGAGGCGCTGCCAGACGGCTGAGGCTTCCAGGTGGAGAGCTTCACATCACAACCCCGTAGGAACATCTCTGATCAAATACTCCTCGGAGTACTTGGCCTCCTGGGAAGAGCCAGCAGCAGTAGCAATGCTCAGAAAGTGAGATGACCAGCTACACATCCAACTCCTCTGCAGTTTCACAATATCGCTGGCTTCAGTGCGATCACCCAGCCCCACGCAGAGCCCCGTCACACCAGAGACAGGAAAACACCCAGAAGGGCAGCCTGAGCCTCAAGAGTTAGCTGCACGGCACCAAAACCAAGCACCTGTTTTCCCAAATGGCTTTTTACAGCTCAGAGAGATCAAGCGCCGCCGAGATCTGTGCTGTGCCGAACCAGTGCACTACAGGAGGGGCGCACACACACACACACACACACCTCGGACGGCTCAGCTGGCGCTGAGCCCTGGTGCCCAGCGGGCAGGCGCAGGGTTCCCGCAACAGGAACCCACACATTTTGTGGTCAGAGGGCTAAAAAGCTCGGAAAAACCAGAGGGCTGCTGGACCAGCATGAATGTGCCCAACCTGCCGCCAGCACACCTTTCTAGCTGTATCAAAAGTACTTTTTTTTTTTTTCTTCCAGCCAAGTATTTCCAAAGAGTGCGGTGAGCAGAAAAACGCTTAAACTTAAAAAGAAAATAATTTAATATAGTGTATTTAGTTATTCATAGTTCTGTATGAGCTTTATCTCTGGTCCCAAAAGTCATCTCATTTCCCCAAGTACCAGACAATGGACTACCAAAGTCTAACATTTTTGGATTTGCGGTTTTCTGCAGCGCCTGCTTGCTCACCCTCCCTTCTGGGCAGAGGCGCCTGTCCGCCCAGGACCACTGACATCTGATGCAGAGTTTCAGCCCACGGTCATATTCTGATTTTTTCAGCGGAAGCAGCGCATCGGCCACCCGCCCTTGTTGCTTGTAAACGCCAGCTCTGAGGAGAGGCAAGAGAACACCGTGCCAAAAAGCAAGCTCCAATTAAAACGCCAGTGATGCTGTGTGCTCAGGAGAGAATAACTGTTCACCCGCCATGCACGCAGGTTGGGTTTTATCTTCTCCCAGCATTTTCTAACTCTTGAAGTTTAGAAAAGCCCACTCTGTAGGTCTCAATGTTACTTGCTGTTTGTGTTCATGTTTGTACTTTTTCAAATCTTCTTCCCTCCCCCAGGGCGTGGAGACAAGCGAAAGCTTGGATGCACCAGTTATCAGCCAAGCTCCTGATATCAAAAGTCTTCTTTAAAGGCTGCTCCCTCACAGGGGATCCCTCGTCCCTTCTGGGCCAGCAGCTCTAATTCGTATTGAAACACAGGGAGTAAGAAAAATTGCCTGAGCTGCCAGCCTGCTAGAAACACCCACCGGCAGCGTTGGAAGAAAAGCTGTGTTCTGACCTCTTCTGGACTTAAAAAGCAGGGGGTGAAGAACACCACAGGAAAGTCAGCTCGTGGACGCACGGTGGCCTCCCACGGAGCAGTGTGGCACTGCCCCGGCAGGACGGGGAGCGCTCGGCTTCCTGAAGCCCCGGGGAGCACCAGTGCCAACGCAGCCCAACCTGCGCAGGGTCTGGTGGAGGCATATCGCTGGCGTTATTTTAAAGCACCGGAGGGAGCGGGCCGCTGGGAAAAATGAGCTATAATGAAATCCTTGCAACAAAACCAGCTGAATGAAAGAGTTAAAACAGCTGCCAGAGGCTTGACTGAAACCCCAAGTAAAGCCCTCACAAGCCAGAGCAGGCTGAGTGCTCCAGGGAGGAACCGGCTGCTGGGAGCTCACCAGTGCTCCAGCTGGGCTGCCACCGCAGCAGCAAAGGTACCAGAGACATCAGGGGTTCCTGAGCCCACTCACTTCTCTAAAGGAGATGCAGGATGAGGGATTTTTAGGAAAAGCACAACTCAAGCTGTAAGATGTTCGAGCAGGAAACAGAGCCAGTCACAGGGGAGACAAGGCAGCCAGGGAAAGGCTGCACTATCTCCCGTGAACATTAGAAGTTACGGCCACAGCGACTGACACACGTTTGTATCCAAGGCACCAAACCACCACCAAGGTTTGTGGTTTAGGCAAGCTCAAAGCAAGATCTCCAATATTTGAGGTTCCAAATAAAGGCACTGATGTCCTGAAAGGTCTGTAGACTTGAACCTCTTGACACCTGGAAGACAGGTTTGGATGGAGTTTGGGGTTTTCCAAGTTTCATATTGCGATAAAAATCCTACCAGCATAGAAAAACCAGACAGTTATATATGTGCAAGTCACAGCTACACCCTGGAAGCCAAATACCAGGTTCATTATTTCATCTTTCAACAAAATACCTTTTTTCTCACCACCAGCAATGATGTTGAGGGGGCACTGGGGCCAGCAGGACACCTCTGTTACCCAAGTGACTAGGATAGCTTCCATCAAGTTATTTAAGGCACCACAGAAAGGGGTATTTTATCATGGAAATCTAATTGGACTTCACAAAAGGATGCTGAGCTGCAAATTGGCTCTTGCAGCAAATGGCTCACAAGAGCTGCCAAGAATTTCCAAAAAAAGACCAAATGGCTTTTTCTTCACCATCTTTTAGTAACGTACACAGAACCGTTCAAGCCATCAGCTGGACTACTGACAAACAAAAAACCCAAGACCTTATCAGTGCAACTCACCTCAGGCAGAGGACAGGACAAGAGCCAGCTCACTCAGCCCCCACATTGAGCAAAGGCTTTCAGGGAGATGAGACAGGACCACCCCAGCATGGGAAAAGGCACACAGAGCCTTGCAGAGGCAGAACAGACCAGGGACAAGTCACAAGGCTTTGAGCAAACACCCATCCTCTCAGGGGACACCAAGAGTAGGGATGCACCACAGGGGATGATGAGACCGGGGTGACCACAGCACAAGCAGAGCCCTCACCAACCTGATGCATCCAGCAGGAACCCATCCAGGGCAGGTCACAGATAGCAAGAGGCATCCCTGAGAGCCTGGTCATCCTCAGCCAAGGTGTGGTGACCAGCCAGGTCTAGAAACCCGGGCAGCAGCAGACAGGACAACCTACAACATGCATCTGGGCTCAATCAGGAGGTTAGACACAGCAAACTTCCAACCACGGCTGGGACCCAGGCTGGAGCTTAAATGGAGCTCAGCTCATGGCCAGGGCAGGTGGGGCTGCAGGTGGAGCTGGTGAGGGTGGTGGGGCCTCAGGTGGGGTTGCCTGGGACAATTAGGACCTTCAAGGGCCACACACACACTTTGCGGCGCCCCTTGTTGGGAGGCTCGGGTCCGGCATCGCTGCCACCAGCTGCGTACGTTGTGCGCCGAGGCAAGCAGAAAGCCGACGTGGGGCTCTGGGGAGCAAACGCCGCTTCTTCCCGGTTCACCTTTTTGGGGTCTTCCTGGCAGCAAACCCTCGACTCTGTCAGATGCTCCTTCCCTCCCCTGTGGGGAGCAGCGCTGGGGCGCACCCGAACGACCACCACAGGACCCATCCCTTAAGCCCCCCGGGGATGGGTTCCTCCTGAGGTCTGACACCGAAGAACTGCGCACAGCCCAGCGCCGCAGGCAGCCCCGGGCAGCGGCGTGCTGGGGGTGAGGGGTCCCGACCGGGCTGTCCCTCTGTCCCTCGAGCCCACCCTACCCTCAGCAGCGGGCTCGAGGAGGCAGAGCTGGTTGCAGCAGCTCTTCTTGGGGGGATGCCACGACGTCTTTGTTGTAAACAGCATCCCCAGCCCTGAGGCAGAGGTAGTGTCGGACCCGAGTGACTCCCTCAGACGTGAGAACAAGCCATGGCCTGCTTCGCTTTTTTCTGAAAACGGAAAAAGAAATGAGCAGCTGTTTTATTCTGCTGAGCCAGTTTGCCAAAAGAGCATCTCTTGACTTTGTAACTGAGCTGCTATCACAGCCTTCCCCAGAACCCTTTATTTCCAGCAGTGACTAACAAACACGCAAGACCCAGCCACCTTGCAGTGAAAGTCAGCAACTAGGAACTTCTCAGTGGTACCGGGATGGAACGTTTGAGAGCCGGTACCATAGGCACTTGCTGCTGCATCAACACCAAACTTCTGCTCCCTCTGGCTTGTTGCTTTTTTGGAGCCTTTTGAGATGGCCCGGGGCGGGGGGGCTCACCGGAGCACAGCAGAACCTGGCGAGGAGGCGGCTCTTGCACTTGTGAGCCCAGAGGTCCACGCAGGGGGCGGACGCGATGAGCCGGGTGATGAATTGTTGGTCATAAGGAGATAGAATGAGAAAGGGGGGGTTGAGTTACAGCTGTGACTCAACGGCAGCCGCCTCCCAGACCTGCACGCTGCCTCTGCGGGGGGCTGTGTCCACCCTGGTGGATTTATGGCCGCTGCCACGCCGTCCTGGGGGCAGGGGGACGCCTGCGGCTCCCTATCGCCTCATAACCCCGGCGTCAGACTGACTGCAGCCAGCGCAGCGTGACCTGCTGCTTGGCGTTGCTGGTCTCGCTGGGAAAACTCGTTTGCTCACCGCTATTCGGGCCGGTGGCAGAGGTAATTACTCTCACTGATTCGTTAGGAACCGCACGCGCAGCTATTGTACCTCAGACCGGTGCGGTTAATATCCTCATCCATCTCCCCCGGGTCATGCGCCTCACGGGCTGTAACCTCTGAGAGGCAAAACCTGTGTGTCTAGAAACACATAACGAAGTTCTGGGGCATCGTTGTAACAGTGCTGCTATTTGCTAACCACGATGGCGAGGGTGTTATTTAAAAAAAGAGGAAGAAAGCGCAGCAGAACTGGAGCGCCCATCCTCCTGCCGAGAGCCGGGACCCATCACAGCATCGCCCAGGCCGGCAGCAGGATCCAAACCCCCTCGGAGGCACCTGAACAAGGCTCCCAGCACCCAGGAGTGCTGAGCATCGCTGCCTCAAGGACCCGGAGAAAACGTTCCCTCGCGCTCAGCCAGCCCAGCTCCTCTGCAGTTCACCTGGTGAGCTCAGAGCAGGCTGTTTCACGGGTTACGAACACTTTGTGTGTTCAGCATGGGAAAGGGAGCCAGCCCCCACCTGCCTGTAGGAACTCCGATGCATTTCGTACCGCCTACGTGTAGCCTGCATATGTGACAGAACCCACATCTGGGAATGCCTGGATGTATTTCGAAGCACACACAGCCTAGCCTCTTTCTCCGATCCTTTTGTCATGAATTATCTGCCTCGTGCAGACAAAAAAGTGCATGCATGCAAATGCTTCATTTCCTTAAACTATAAGCCCATTGTATCATCAGCTTAGTAGTTTCGAATCTATATATCCACCTAAAAGCTAACCTGTTTTCAAGATTAGAGAGGAAACCAAAAATAACTCAGTATCTTCCAGCTAGGAAAAAAAAAAAAAATTATTCACTTCATTAATCAAAATCTAGGCCACTTACCAAATACACATACTATTAAGGAAAACAAACTAAATTTTTCTTTTAATAAAAGCCATGATTTCAGAAGCAGGTTGTTACACTAGAAAGCTGATCTGCAACAGTTTCGGTACCATCGGCCAACTCCAACACCTTGTTAAGAATTAAGGCTCTTGTCCTTTTAACGTGGGTGTAAGGTCAGGAAAAGCCTTTCCGCTGAACATTCCCTGTACGGTGAGGCTCTCCCACAGGTGTAACAGGGCTAAAGCCCTACGGAGCCCCCAGTGCCGCCTGTGCCAGGTCGATGAGGCTGTCAATGAAAGGGGAATGGGTGGAGGTGGAGGTGAGACGCCAGCAAGGCACCACCTCATCCTCACCCTGGATGAAAGCACTGCCCTCATCCTGCCCGAGGGGCTGCGGCAGAGCCTGGGGAGAGGTGATGGGTAGGATCACGGCATCTTCTCAGCCACTGAGAACATCCCTGGGGTGCGTGGCCACGGGCCAAAGCTGAGGACAGCATTATTTTCCAGGGAACAGGCTGCTGCAATGCAGCTCACCGCTACACCAAGCCTCGGCATAACCCACACTCACTACGGTTGCCCCAGCAAACCCCCAGCATCCGAGTCACATACCTACAGGGGCACCAGATGGACTTGATGCTAAGTCTTCTGGGGCTCATTTTTCCGTGTATTCCCTGGATAGCGTACATATTCAGGTCTGTGAAAAGGTCTAGGGCTGCAGGGACCGGGAGTGACCACCAAACAGTGCAAAGCAGATGCCCTTCTCTTCCTGCTCGTGGGAAACACCTTTTCCCATGAAAGGCAAGACTGTGCCCAGTTGGTGCCTCTGAGCATCTCCCTGCCCGGGCCAAACAGCTCCCTGGCCAAGCCAGCGCATAAGGGAGCAGGTCAACGTGCATAAAGCACAAAAGGTGAAGCAAAACCTAGATCAGGCTCTCTGCTGCCATCCAAGAATCCTCCTCCCTGATTCTCTGCAATGAATTTGAAACATTGTGCTACAATTCTTAATTAAATTCGCATTTTTCAATATTCAAGTATATTGCCAGAAAACGTTCAGCTAGGTCCTTCCACGGGAGCACAGAGAAGCCTTTTTAAGTTTTTAGGACTTGTCTTCCTCTTTTCACTCTTAAAAGGTACTTTATGTTCTTCATTCTTTCAGATCTAGACTCCAGGCACTCAGGTTTTGCAACTTGTACAAGTTTTTTTCCATCATAACTGACGCAGCCTGAAAAAAAATAACTGTAATTCAAAAGTTTCTGTTTTTCACTCAACCCTTGTTTTTCTCAGATGTCTCCTGGGTTGGCTATACTTTTAATGCAAATTTTCTATGATTATGCAAAGAGATCTAATTAGATTGATTGATAGTGTCATATCAACAAAACCCAGACCTACTTTCAAATCCCCATGAAGTATGTGTACCAGGCAGTATTATCATTTCAGGCTTTTTCTTTGGGGACTCTGTTTTGCATTTGTTATTGTTTCAGAAACAGTGGTTGCTCCTCACACCACCTTGCTCAGAGATCATATTTCTTTAATCAGAGCTTTCACTTGTGGTGCTAATAATCTCAAAATTTTCCATCTGGCTTTGACACTGCCAAGGTAAGGAGAGTGGTGTTGGGCTGCTATGCCTGTGCAGAAACAACTGCACTGTTACAAGACCCAGGTCCAGAGATGAGTGTAGCTCAAATTTTCCTTGAAAATATGAGTTCTGGGGGTTACATGCTGAGATCAGTCCTGGTTCCCAGGGAAACAGAGGCTGGCTGGTGCCCAGGTGAGATCAGTGTAGATTGTGGCTTGAAAATGAAGTTTTCCTGGGTGGAAGAAGCAGGAAGCACCAGTCTTTACAGACAAGCTCGTGTGCGTCTGGTACATCCCTCACGCATGAAGAGCCATCAAGACGAAAGGGGGACTTTTGATCCCCAGCATCGCTGGGTCTGGCAGACCTCGGGTCCCCAGTTTGGGCATCACCAGTGCCCGAGCCCTTCTCCCGCATGCCGCAGCCCCAGCAGCACCTTCCCGGGAAGAGCGCGGATCGCCTGCACGAGGCAGCCAGCCCTGCGGCCAGCCTGCGCTCGGCTGCTCTTGGCCACATGGCACCGAGCCAGAGGGGCCATACGGGCAGGCACGGGGCACAAAGCCAGGCAGGGAGCACAGCGCTAACTGACCCCCCTGCTCCCCACACCCGAGCGCCATACAGACCAAGGTGTCCCACGCCACTTCCCCTGAACACTGGAACTCTCACCCCCCAAAGAAACCCTGTTGCTGCTGTCAGTCTCTCACAAGCGCACACAAACCCGGGGAAGTGGAAGAGCAGCCTGAAAAGAGGAAAGGCACCTATGAAGGCAAATCCCAAGTCTCAAGCCAAGGTGCTCTTACCCATTAAAGAGCATCATGGAGGGTGCGGAGGTCAGTCCCAGCCGATGCCTGCGGCGCCACAGCCACTCGGCAGCTCTGCCTCCCTCTCCCAAGCCCTGAGTGAAGGGCCGTGCCCCCCAGCATCCAGTACTTCGCTGCAAAGTTATTTGACATGGGATTTGGCGAGTGATCGAGGTTTTGACTGCAGCTCCGTAAGAGCAGGGCGAGGGAGCAGCATCCCAGCGGAGAGCAGCAATGCTCCCCAGTACCTGCCACATTCAGCCACACAAAGCAAAGGACAACAGCCTCACCTCCCCCTTACCCTCCCTGGCTCTCACGAGGGGTGGCAGCACGCTCAGCTCTGTGACAGCCTGGGCCCATCTCCCCACAAACCCCCACCTGATTATTTTTTCAGGGGAGGCAAGAGGAGCGCAGCAAGCTCTGCAGATTTTCAGAGCAATACAAACCCCCTGTGGAACAGAGGCTGACAGCGAGCGCGTGTGACCCACAAAGCCCCCAGTGTCACTTTTACGGCAGGAGACCTGTACCTCTCACAAGTGGGAACCAGCTGCTTCACAGGAGACTGGTTAAGCCCAGCCTGTCATCTGGAGATACAAGGCATGGTAGTGGGCTTTTTAAAGGGGTGGGAGAGCACAACTGGCACGTGGAAGTAGGAGAGTGACAGAGGTGGGAAAAGGACCTCCTGCATCTTCTCACTAGCTCTGGGCTGCAGTGGGACGGGCTTCACTGGCTGACACTCCAAAATCCCCACTGTCCGTGGGGGACAAACACCGGACAGCATAATAAATAACCTCGTCCCATCACCCCCTCGCTTTGCTGGAGGCCTGTGAGCTCTCTTAGGACGCTCCCAGGACCCAGGAGTTTTCTCCTCCATTCACTGCCAGTACCTTTTCTTTTTTCCACAGTTTCTCAACGGCCGTGTTTCAGCCTCTAGCTTAATTTGGCGGCGAAGATACCAGCTCCCCCCGCTGCAGAGTGCAAACCGCAGCCCACGCTCGGGACTCGACGTTGCGGTCATTGGCGCTGCACTGCGAAGGCGGGCAGGGACAGTAGATGACTTATTTTACCAGGGGCTCCGTGCTGACAAGAGCAGCAGACCTGGCTGCTATTCCCAGCCCTGTCACCGGCACCGCAGGAAAGCCCAGCTGCATTACTGACATCTCTGTACTGCCTCTTCCCCCTCTGCAAAAGAAGGCAGAAAGATGCTAATATTGACATAACTTTTCAGAGAGGTTTGGAAACCCATGGATGGAAAGTGATTAAGTTGGCATTGCTATTAATAGAATTCCCTGCTAATTCACGTTAGTGGTAAGATTACCATGAAACGGAGCGAGTTTAATGCTTTACAATTACCCTGCAAGTAGAGGCACATGATAACTGGGGAAAACCTGCTTAAACAAGCACCACGCGTGCTTAGTGAGCCAGTTCACAGGAGGGCACCTGCGGCCGCAGCTCAACAGTTTTCTGTTCACTTAATTCTTGTATTTTAACATGGGAGAAATATGCATGGAGGTAAATCCTTGTATCTGACAAGAAGAAGAAGATTAGACAGTGGGAAGTAAGTTCTTTCTTCTCTGCTTTGTTCAGGGGCATAAGACCTGGGGAGGCACGGGGACGCACACGACACCTGTGGGGTCTCCAGGACAGATGAGAGGAGGGGATGGGCCGGTACTGACAAATGACCACTGGAGGTTAAGGGAGAAATCTCTAATTTCCTGTGAGAACAAGCAACACAAAGGCCTAAAGAAATAAGAAGAATAAAACATTACCTGGTTTGGAAAGCTGCTAGTCACCTACCTGAGGAAATAAGGAGAATGAAGATAAATGTAGACCATAAGGAAAACATCAAGCCTTTAGGACAGCTGACATTTTCCCAGTACGAAGCAGGAGGAAAAGCTCAAGAAAAGGAGCAGGTAACTGTCTAGTTAAAAGTGTCTCTAGTTTAAAGCTGTGTTTCTTAGTACTTCTTATTATTACTTCTTAAGATTTTACCCCATTTCTGCTATCCCAGTGCTGAAGATCATCCAACTCTTCCTCTATTAGAAGGACGCTTCCCAGCTCATCATTACCAACACATTTCCTTGGCATATTTCTGATTGTTGTACCAAATATTAAATAAAATCGGTCCTCACTCTTGTCTTTCAGAAAATCCGCCGATAACTCCCTCCAGCCTACAACTTCCACTAACGTTAATGTTTTTCATCTCTCTTCTAGGCAATTATTCATCTCCTTGGTCATATTATGGCTTTTCATTATTATCCATCCTCTCCCATTTAAGCAGTAATATCCCATCTGGTACAGCAGCAACTGTTTTATTCCCTTAGTCCCTATGTTTAACATAAACCATCCTTACTGAAAATAGAGATAATATACACACTTTGCCTTGGCCAGTGTGCAAACGACCTTTAAATTCTGTCCATCCTCTCCACGTCTTCCTTTATTCCTTTTTACTTTTATGAACTTTCTATTTATATGAATCTTTAGTGTTTAATATCCCTTATGAGACACAGCTGAGCCTGTCTTGAGGCACTTGTCGTTTCCGGACCTCGGAGCTGCCGGGTTTGACGGTCAGCTCTTTCCTTCATTCGTCGAAGACTTACCCTTAATCCTCTTCTGAGGTGGATTTGCATTTGTTACCTTGAGACCAAATTTTGCATAGTTTTGGCACTGTGGACTCAAACAAATTGGGGTTTATCCCTGTTCAATCACTTAAGTTCTTCCAACCATGTAACTTTACCAACAAACTCTCTGAGTTTCTCAGTTTGTCCCTTTGAAATTCAAAGGTTGGTCGAGAGCTTGGTCTCTTCAGTAACAGCATAGCTCCAGCCACCTTTTTAATTCTTTCAAACACTATCATTTAAGCTGAAGTGACTTACCAGTGTTCAGTTCAGGGCTTTTTCTGAAAAAAGACACCAATTCTTTACAATGTTCTCCGCCCTGCTTACCCAAACACTCAAAATACCATTATCTCCTATTGATCAACTGACTGCCAGGTAAATAAATCATTTGACTGCTACGCTCTGAAGTATTATTGACTTGCCATTATTGCTGCAACTTTTTTTGTCTTATTTATCCCTGGGAAGATAAAGTGTCTCCTACTGATTTGATTCTCATCTACCCATGCGAGGGCGATAAATGTGCGTACTTCCACCCGCCTCCATACCCGCCTTGAGGTTCCTCTGCGGCTCCACAGAATCATTTTATCCACTTTTGCTTCTTTTATTAACCTTCTCATCCAACCACTCACCCTCTTTTCTTCAGCCATTGCTGTTTGTTATTATTGTTTGATAATCCTGTGTCTAGACCACGGAATCAGAGTAATACAATACCAACGAGAAATATGACAAGAGGGTATGTCAACAAATAAAGTACTTAATGCTCCCTAAGTATTTTGAATATTCTAAATGGAGGGAGCAGAGGCTGTTGGCAATGCTACTTTGAATTAATGCTGCTTAAATATGCCAAATTTTGCTTTGATTTTATTAATTCCAGTCACAAATGAAGCACAGCTTTCACTCTGTTGTTTTTTTTTTTTTTTATCCTGAAAAAGATCAAAATATATATTGTGTCCAGCAATTAAACAGTTTGTTTCTGAACTCACAAAGTTTAATATTTCACTTGAAATGCAAGGGTAGGAAGCCTATTAACAGGGAGTATATTAACCACGATTTATGCTGAGCTTAAACATTTTGCAGTGATACATGAATGTGATTTTGACTTATTTAAAGGTTTCTGAACAGTGAAAAGGCGGAACAATGTTGCCCCTAGAAGAGAAGCGAAGTGCAGTTCAGAGCTTCCATCCAAACAATCTGTAGGACGTATTGCTGACATTTAAAAAAAAAACCAACAACAAAGTGGAAAACAGAGCGTTGCAATGCAGCTCTCCTTGCCTAGTATTTACGTGTGCTTTAATTGTGTCCCAAGTGCTTTGTGCAGCTACAGATACTGCATTATGGAAATGCTTTCTCTGAAAATCCCTGAAGGAAAAAGCCTTTCACCTATGCAGGTTTTCCCAGGCGGCAGCTGTGCACCAGCTCAGCCTCAGAGCTATTGCTTTCATTGGAGTTTCTCTTTAGAAAATAACAAGTTGAGCCCTTTATAGGTAGTTAGAACATAAAATCGAAGAATATTAGTTTAGCTTACAGACTCAAAGCCAGAAGGGAACACTGGGTAATTTATTCCGACTCCCTTTACAGCAGTGTTCAGGGGCTGTAATTATTTTTTTTTTCCGGAGCTCTTTGATAAGCTGAGCTGAAGAACGCTGGCTGAAAGCGTAACCACGCCTGATGCGAACACCGCAGGAGATGGAGCACCTACCCGGTTTATCGGTGGTTCCTCCCAACAGCTTGCTCAGCAGCAGTAGGGCACTGAGCAAGCAGAACACCACATTTACCCGGAGAGCCTTTATCTGCTGCAATCGCTCTCAGGGATGGGGAAGGTGCTCTGTGCTCTGTGCTCGGCACGGCTCATCCTCAAAGCACCTTTTCTCGGACAGCAACAGCACGGCAGCAGCGCCGATGAGGAGCCAAGATGCTTTCTCAGAGGAGCTTGCCTGGTGGTGCAGGAAAACGCACGATCGGGTACGTCTCCCGCTGTTCTCCCGACGCACCAGGCAGGAGCGCTCCCCTGGGGCACCAGAGCTGCCCGGTTCCTGCTCCTCATCCTTACGCCCCGGCGCTGGCCGGCTGCTGGCCAGCCCCCCTCCGCGGTGGAAACATGTCCAGCAGCTCCAGCTCCCGCCAGACGATCCTCCCCAGTGCCAGCAGAGAGCTCGGCCACCCCGCATCGCTGCCGGAGCGGCTCGGCATCTGTCATCTGACATGCTCAACCACACACATTTATTCTTTATTAAAGTTCAGCAAAACCGGTATTTGCTTTCTGTTTCGGTATTTCATCTCGCTGCCGATTTTTATGGCATTCTCATAAAGTTTAAAAGCTCATCTTGTTGTGTAATCAAGCTAAAAAGTCATGTTATCACAACAATGTGATTGCTTATGCAATATGTTAGAGGCGTTTTAAAAAAAGCATATGTTCAGTCTGCCACAGAAGAGCAACAGGATGCTGTAAAGTTGATGCCTGTTGTTAAATCTGTCATAAACTATAATATTTTATTTAACTCCAAGTAAAACTCAGCTGACAAAAATATTTTATGGTTGCATATTAATGTGAATAGGAGCCATGCATCATCAGTAGCACAGGAAACAAATCACGTGGGCCAGCTGTTTAATAAGAAACATCTTTTGTGCTGTATTTATCTTTGCCATCTAGCCCAACAGCTCTATCTTGTGAAAAGGTTCTTCCCGTGTCTTGCTTGTACCGAATATTTGATGCCACCGCTCAACATATTAATTTCTGCTGAAGAGAAAATAAATTATTTCCTTAATTTTATCCTTGTGTCAGAATACAAACAAAAACGGATAAAATTTACGCAGAAATCCCACTGAGCAAAATCCAGCATAACTTCCCAATGAGCACCAGCCCTCCCTTCCCTGGGCAGGCCGGGAAGAGCAGCTCTACAGCCCAAGCCAGGAGGCATCGAACGTCCCATCCGCTGCTCTCCTCCTGGGCCCGTGGGTTGTCCTACGGCTGCTCCCTCTGCTGCCAACAAGCCGCGATGGAAAGTAGATTGATTTTAACGTCAGAGTCACCTCTTTGCCTAATTATGACACGAGCTGTTTTTCAGAGGTGAAAACCTCTCACCAAAAAAAAAATCCACCCTTTCCTCTCACCCAGCTCCACCTACCAAAGGAGACGACCCACACGGCAGTCGCACGAGCATTGTCTGTTCAGGTTTTCGGTGTATGCTAAGGGGAATATAAGGCTACGTTGCCAAACCCCTGTAACACCACAGAACCTTAAATACTGTTTTACAGCACAGGACAAAGAAAAAGCAATAGAAAGTTTGGCCAATGAAATATTTACAGATCAATAATCTCCCGACTTGGACAAGAACAGAGCATTGAGGCCAAAGAACAGGTTATTTGTGAGACAACTGAAACACAGTCGGGCAATAACAGACGTTAGTGACACCTGATCGATTGCTCTGCTCTCCAGCCCGCTCATGGGCCACGTCTGCCCTAATTAATCAAAGAGACCAGCAGTGCCCAGGTCAGCTCACTGCCGGCGTGCTCCGCAGCACAGGCTGGGGCGTGATTTTGGGGGCGCCACAGGTACGGGACCCCTGGAAGCTAGCATGGATGAGGCCACCAGGGAAAGACAAGCCGGTGTACCGACGTGAGCTGTGCCGTGACGCTCCCCTCTGAAGCCAAAACGCTGGCCTTGGCCCGTTTTATTTACCGGCAGAGACAGTGCGAATGGTTACCGTGTCCTGGCTAAGCCTGGTGAGAAACAACACAAAATCAAGTCCATGGGACCCGAGTCAGACCGATGTCAGAAGAGCCTCTGTGCTGCAGGGCCACTGGGCACCAAGCAGCCGCTCCTGGCGTTCGCTGCCTGCCTCCTTACCCGCCTGCCTCACAGCTTGGACCAAAACCAGGTGTTAGCTGGAGGCACGGAACCCGGAGCCAAACACGAGCTGTCCCTCGTGCCCAGGAGGCGTGGGTTTGGTCCACTTCACAGAGAGTTTTGGGAACCAGTAGCAAGCCTCTCACATCTGGAGTTTAGGTTTCAGCTCACCTCTGCGGGCTGTCATTTCATTTGCTTTGAAGAATGTTTTCTTGTGATACGAGACCTCCTTATCCGTGCAGGTTATTTGTACTGTTATAACAAATTATTGAAAAGATAAACAACCATCAAAGACACACAAAACCTAAATTATCAGGAGACAATCTCTTAACAAGAAGATGTTTGAAGGCGCAATATTCAGAGTAGGGAAAGTGGCGATTTGCATAGCTGGTTACATCAGCCACCATCGGAAACGGCTAAAAGCAGGGAGATCGGCACAGCCCTGAGCCAACCAGGAGAGAAGCAGCCGCCTGGAAGGATCCCAAGGGGCTCCTCGGAGCTTTCCCCAAGCCAGAACGCAAAGGAGGGCACGATCACTGCCTGACCCTTGGCACTGGGTCATTTGTGTTGGTCAAAACATACTTCAAATGGATAGAGATACTCAAAGTCCGAAGAAGGAAAAAAACCCCCACACTTAATGTGTGAAATCCTTGATTACACCAGATCTATCAGATAACGGGCCCTGAGAGCAGGCTGCAAGAAATGAGGGAATTCCTACTTAGGGATCGTTAGACTCAGCACTTACATGCCTGCACGCTCACACGTACATGTACGTAGCAGTGCAGAAATCCACTTGAGGCAGAGGAAGGGCGACGCTTTCAAACGACTATGTTTTACAAGAACATAAATGTAAAATCCTACATCAGCAAGAGCAGAGCAGCACTTACAACGCGAAGAGGAAAGAGATGCACACCCTGGTCTGGGGCACGTGTTAACCCCATCTTCCCACCGAAACGTCCATTGGAAGCGCCAGTGTTACCACTGCCCCAGGTCAGCAAAGAACAAACACTCCGAGAGTATTTCTGATGAAAGTACGAGGGGACTCTGCAGGACACTGCAGGCTGAAACCCCCGCCAGAATGTCACGGTGACGCTTCAACTGAAACGCCCAACAACAGTGGCCCTTAGAGAAGCTTGTGCGGGTCTGTTCCTAGGAACGGAGATGAGAAGAACACGGAGTCTCTGTGCCACCTTTTTCCCAGCAGCAAAATACCAGGCAGTGGGAATGGAAAGCACTTTATGAAACAGATAATTTTGTCACAAAACTCAATACGCAACACAATCAGTCACTCACGAGTATGATGCACTGTGGAAAGAGGACTCTCACATGAAGCTGTGCTGGAGGCATGCATACGTAAAGAGAGGGGCAGCATCAGCAAGGCCTCTTTCAGAGCGGGAGAAGGTGGGAGGAGGATGGGCTGTGTGGGAGCAGCTGCTGGGGATGGAGGGGGATGCTCCACCAGCCATCTTTACAGATTCCCTTTGTAACAAGCAGAAGTACTTCGGCTCACAAATTTTCTTGCAGCGTGGAGTAGCATGAGGATTCCTTCTTCCCCTCCTGCACTCCCCTTTCTTACCCATTGGCACCCTTGGTGTCAGAGCTGTGCAGGGCCCTGAAGACCCACGGAACCCTCTCCCTGAGGCTGTGCGAGCACCCAGCTGCGACGCAGCGGCGCAGCCTAGGCAGCAGGAACAGGGAGCACGAGGCTGGCGGGACTTGTGCTCACGCAGCCTGTTTCTACACCCGACTTCCAGGCCCTCCCTTGCTACTACAGTTCCCACGAAACGTTTTAGCAGCAGTTGCAGCAAAGCTGACCGCTGCGGAGGGACCGGGAGCGGTGGTGCTCCTCCGAGAGCTGCTTCGGCCAGAGGCACCGCAGGGAGAACAACGCTGGAAGGTGGCGGTGGAGCGGTGGGTGAGGTCTCTTGTTGGCAGAGGATGCCAGAAACAGGGGAACGGTGCCCTGGGGCATGCATGGGCTGCTTGCTGCTGATGGGAGGCGAAAGGGGAGTGGATACCTACACTCACCCGTCAGAAACAGCTAGGCTCAAAGTAGTCAAGCTGGCAACTTCCATCGCTCCTTGGAGACTGAAAAGGTCGCTGGGCATTAGTTGCTCTGTCCTCTTCCGCACCGCTGCAGTGGGGGAGCAGTGGATTTTGTGATGTAAATGCAACCCACAGACATTGCTAGCAGAAACTGATGGGATTCGTGCACATCTGAAGTGGAAGTAGCCTGGACAAGCGCTCAGAGGACAACTGAGCGTCTCTCCCAGCAGTGCTTGATTGGCTCAGTACTCGCAGCACGTGCCATTTCTCTGACCAGCATGTCGGAAATAACCACAGTTTAACCCAGAAATAAAGCAGGAGCTAAAAGGAGTGGCTGCCTCTTGACCTCAAGGCCTGATCTTTCAGCTCAAGCTGTTTAATCTGAACACAACGACGTTCATTTATTATGCTTCGTGATATGATGCATAATGTCGTACAAAAGTGTCTTCAGCAGGCTGTAACAGAGAAAAGCAGATGGAAGCCAGAGATGTGCTAATTAAGCTCGATAATAGAAATGTTAATTAAAAAACCCTGAAGAGGAAAGGACATTCTGTAATCTCCCAGTGCTCTCCACTGATGCAAAAAAGTCCAGCTGGAAGAAGCAAAGTCTTGTAAGAAACAGTTGGGCAGCGCTGGCAGGGACGGGCTTTGCTCTGAGCTCTGACCCCCAAGCCCTGCCCGAGGGGGGGAGCAGGGCAGAAGGCAGGACCCACCCAGGGAGTCAAAGCAGCTGTGCTTTAGGGATGCTCTGGGAAGGAAAGCCATTGTTGTGGCTCAGCCTCATCCCTGCATCTCCCTCCTCCCCCTGTGCCATCTCATGACCATGCCACAGCCTGGGAACTGCTCCAAGGGATGTGCTCTGGGGGACAGTGGGCTTTGGGGACACCCACTGAACAGCAGCATGCTCAGCTATGCCCTTAACTCCTCTGAATGGTTCCTGGCACTGAGACAATCTAGGTGCTGCCTCTCACTTCCAGGAAAAAAATTAAAAATAAGGTTAAATCTGAATAAGGTAACAGATCATTATGGTTTTATAAGTTAGATGGGCACGGTAAAGCAACAGATCTTCTGAGCCTCTGCTGGTTGCAGGAGTCTGTCACTGCTCAGGTGACCCAGCACTGCTTTTGCTGAGTATGGGACTTAAAGTTATCTGACCTAAACAGAAGTCAAAACCTTGTTATTCACAAACTTCCTTATCGCTCTTCTGCTCAGACAGTGCAGCCGTGGTCCCACCAGTACTTCCCATCCCAGCCATGAGCCCCCTCCTCGAATGGCATCTTCTGTGGCCACTCTCTGCCCGTGCAGCCGCCCCAGTGCAGGTCACTCGCTCTTCTCAGCGATGCTCAGACGGGTTCAAACTCTCAAAATGTGACCAAAACCCCCCTGTGCAGCCCTCAGCCACGTCCCTCTCTGAATCTGGGCAAGGTGCCTTTCAGGAGGAGGCTTCAGTGAAACACAAACCAGTGAGTGCCACTGGGAGACACGGCAGTGTTGGGGTGACGGTGGTGTGCAGGATTGTAACAGGCCCCACAGAGGCTGGGATCATCACAGGACCTGCCTGAATGCCCCAAAAAACCCACAGCCAGGCTCTCTTGTTTCCGTGCTCTGGCATTACGGATGTAGAGAGGAAGCAATATTCGACCTGGCTTAAATCCACCAAGAGCACAGCTGCAGCCAGGCACGCCTGGGAAGGTTTGGGGGCCAGAGAAAACTGATGGCATTTGCTGGACAAATTACTCACCTCCACGCAAAGCATCTTGGTTATCGTGCTTATTAGCTAAAGTCGAGCATAGAGCCATCCGAGAGGCATATCAATTAGCAGGGATGAGAGAGATCTCAAAGATCCTCCATAATTTATCTGCAAGCTGGATTAAACCATGGAGCAGAAGTTAGGTGAGTCAGCAAGTCCCTGTATTATCTCAGTGCCTCTCCAAGATGAATATCAAAACCTTTCCCGGGATGCTTCAACGGGAGTTCAGCTGAAACACAACTTAATGAAACCAAATTGCCAACAGGAATGTACTCACCAGGATAACCTTTTGATTCTGTAGAAAGCTGCTGTGATAATTGCAGGTAATTAAAGCACAGTGCCTTGGCTGGGGGAGAGGCCCCATTTGCGTAGCTGGGAAGGGGAGTCTCTGGTCACACTGCTCAGATGTGGGTTCTTCTGGGTGTGGAGCTGTCAGCTCCCGAGCTCTGCCTCCACCCCGCGGTTGCTGCAGAGTTGGTGCAGGAGCGAGGTGGCCTCCTTCCACCTGAACACCCAGCCCTGCCTCATTTCCTGATTTAGAGCTGCATCGGCAATGAGAAAACCCACACTTTTTCAATAGGAAAGTGATGGGGTAGATGCTGCAGAGGCCACAACTCCAGCTAGATGCCCAGGTGTGGTGGGATTTCAAGCTTTACAGCCTGCCTTTTCCTTTCTCTTTCCTTTCTGCTGCATCTTTCTTCAAGCCACATCAGTGCACAAGTTCCCTCGTTTGACAGAGGACACAGCAGCGTGGACAGAGGCCACGTTCACCCTTCCTTGCTGCCCATCCTCTGCCTCACCTCTGCTCCTGCTCAGCAGCACTGTCCACCTTTAGCCTGTACCCAGGGCTAAACTATAACAGTCGCCCTATCTCTCAACCACCCCTCACCACCCAGAAAGGGGAGCAGGGAAAAAAGGGGGGCAGACGAGAGAACAGGTTTTAATGAGGTAACACCAACACTAACAGAGCTATACAGAGTTATACTCAGCCAAACGACTATCCAGTCACCACAACTGACCAGAGAACAGTCCAGAGGAGCAGGAGTAACCCCAGCAGGAACCCACAGGAGCTCCCCTTCCTCAGCAAACCTTCCCCCTTTATAATGACCATGACATTACGGTATGGGCTACCCCTGTAGCTCCCCCAGGTCAGCTGCCCTGGCTGACTCAGAACTGCTAACGACCTGCCCAGCACGGCTGGGCTGGGATTCTGTCCCAGCCAAACCAGGAGAGACACCACCGCTCCTCTGCCTGCTCAGCATCCCTGTCCTGGTCACCCTCCATCTCCCATCCCATTTTGCTTGTGCAAGTCAGAGATTGAGGAGTCACTGTTGTGTTCAGAAGATCAGGTCCAGCCCTCCCCTCCTCACCCCTCTGCCTATAGCCCTCTCTCAACCTGATTTAGCATCGGGGTGCTTCATGAGTCTCTCAAGAGCACACAGCGTGTTAATGTAGTGCAGGAAAAACACTTCAGTTACAGCGCCCGAAGGAACACGTATAACACAAACTGTACAACTTCCTTCAATTAATTCTCATGTAGCTTTTAAGAAAGCATCCAATCTCAATTTTATTAATTTCCAGCGATGGACAATCCATTACAACTCTCGTTAAGATGTTGCAGCCCTTCATTACCTGCAGTGATTTCGTGTTTATGAGATGAACTTGTCTCGTTTCAGCTTCAGTCACCAGATCTCATTAGGCATTTATCTCCTAGGTGGAAATGCTCTATATTGTTAGCAATCCTACACTTATGCAGGCACTTGGGGCAAGGATCAGGTTATTTCTTCACTCTCTCTTGAACTAACCATCCTTTCCTAAGAGGCATGCTCACACTCTCTTTTCCTTCTGCTGGCTCTCCTCTGAGCCAGTGTCTTTCCTGACCTTGCTGACACCAAAGCTGGACATCACATGCCAACAACAGCTCTGCTTAGCACAAGGTAATATAACCTCCATCCACTTGCTTCTCAGGTGCTTCACTATTTTGTAGAAGACCATACTCATAACTTTCTGGTTCTAGTCCCCAGAAGACTTCCCCTTACTTATGGCTTTAAATTATATTTAGGAGCTATTTAATGTTTCTTTCTCTGTTATTGTCATCGTAGCATTGTCAGTTACTGTGAAGAGATACAGCCATGCCACCTAGGAGCCCTTGCACTGCTAGTCTGGTATGTTGTGTTGACACTAATGCTCAGTTTCTGCTTTTCTCCTTTGAAACTCTTCAGCAAGGCCACAGAACTGCCACCCTCTCTCCAGCTCGGCACCATCAGCCAATGGGCCAGACAACCTTTTAGACCAGCTCAGTGTCGAACAAAGCTGCTTACCAGAAACTTTCCACCCTCAAGTGCTGTTCCACACGCGTGCTCAGTGAGGAGGACCCAGCAGCAAGTGTTCCCCATCGCTTGCTGTTGTCTGTGCAGTGACCACAGAAGAGCTCTTCCAAGCACCACATAGAGAGATGGGGGTTGAGCAGAGGTCATGGAGGGAAGTCCTCACCAGAGAAGCTGTTCACGTAGCTTGAGTGCATCCCTGTTGCTAGTGAATCCCACCTATGCTGCCCCACAGCAGCTCGTATGGGCTGCTAGCCGCCGTGGCTGTCACCATGTCCGCATGGACATCAGCTGTCCTACAAAAGTGGTGGCCTTCAGGATCGCCTCAAGGCTCTGCCTGATGATATTGATGCAAAAAGTGAGACTGTGAATTGCAGCCAGCTGCAGAGTTAGAAAGCTTTAGGGGAAAAATTGTTGGATAAGTTAGATGGAACTCAAAAAGAATCTGAGGAGGAGTTTAGGATAGGTCCTGAAAACAACGGTGAAAAAAGTGGTTTAAAAACCACTGTGAGGCCTTACATGTCTCTCCTGGCTGAAGTATTTGCATGGGACACTTTCATAAATACACAAGAGCAAGAAGTTTAAACAGAACCAGATCCTACATTCCATACTGGGTCCTTCCCAGCAGAGAATGGTGCAGCCAGTTCTTTAAGACACATAATGGCAAGCTGAGTGACCGTCCACTCAACCGTAACAGAGTCCTGCTGCAGGCCCTCAACCACACCCAGGGTCTGGGTAACATTGCTTTTCCCATGGAATTGGAGGAGGTCTTGACACCAGAACCTCCTCAAGATGACCAACATAACCACAGCTATCAGTGGTCCTTGCTTTGTCTTGACCGAGACACCCAGAGCCAGATGAACAGACACACGTATAGCAGTCTTCCTACTCATTAAAACTAGGAAAATTGTCAACAGAGACTTGTGGGACATTTCCCGGGTCAAAATCCAACATTTCTTGTTGTTTTTCAAAACAAGCAGCTTAGCTCATCTTCCATAGTTAGGAAAATTTCTATGGGGATGCTAGATGAAAACTTCTACTGCTGTCCAGCCCACAATTCACCTTGATGAAAATTCAGTCAGTTACCAAATCACCAACAGACGCAACTATACCTGCACCAGTTCCACCTACTTCAGACCACACAGTGTCCTTCACAGGCAAAATGAAGTCATCTTCTTTCCATGAGCTTTAGGAGAAGCTTTTGGATTGCACCCCCAGGTGAAGCTCTGCCAGGGCTCTACCAGCTTGTCCTCCACACTGCAGATTCACCGTTTTACTCGTCCTCGCTTTTTTTACTTCCCTCTGTTGCAAATATTCTAGATGTTTCCGCCAGCTGAGCATGCTCTGCTGCTCACAGGCACACCCTCATCCAGAGGGTATCATTTCTGTGGTGGGACTGGACTTCCATTAAGACAACAGCTGCGTTTTCCTGTGCCTCCATGCACGGAAAGCGTGCAAAACACAGCTTTAGAAGAGATCATCGGGATGGGACTCACTAAATGGAGAAAATCTGGACTGATAGGAGTGAAAACCCCAGACGACGTGGTTTATGGAAAGACTAGCAGTTCAAAGCAAGGCAGTTGTGTCGCTATCAGACTTCTGCCACGGAGAGCACTGCCTCCACCGGGCAGCGTGAAGGAGCCAAGGCGGTGCTGAGGGTGCTCTGCCTCACCAATTCACAGCCAGACACCAGGCAGGACACTTGTGATGTGCCCTCTGGGACAGCAGAGTAGGAACAACCCAATCCCTATCAGTAGTGTGTGTGTAGACACGGACTGGCAGCAGCAGATCGAAAAAAATCCCGCGCTCCCCATGCTCTCTCTTCTCCCCATCGGTGTCTCCGTGAGCATCGATGCTCCCGCCTGCTTAGCCGGATCTCCATGGCAACCATCCAGGCTCAAATTAGCTAATGGCAGAGATAAGCTGGAGAATACTCAGGAAATTCTTATCAAATCATTACTGCTCTTCCAGTTTGCTTCATTTCACGGTGTAAAAACATCTTCCTGCTTGTGCAGAAATTACAGGAGAATGCACTGCAAAGTGTTTGCTTTGTGGCCTGGCTGATTTCCCCGTAACAGACCTGAATGAATTACAAAAAATACAGAGTGCTTGCAGGCACAAGGAATTGAAGTTTTATTTAGGTCATTACAAAAAGCCCCTGTTAACTCACCTTGAGAAGAGTGTGTATTAAAATGAAAACGTGTCTCTTCCTTAACTGCCTGTATCTACTCAGTAAACAGGCTATTTTTCGTGCCACATACTATTATAAGTGCAGTAAGTTGTTTAAAATATTTCTTATTGTTTATTGTTTGTCTTGTAGTTGCTGGAAAAGCTGACTCCAGCATGCATCACAACACGCAGTGTGGCTTTTGGGCTCACAGCCTACATGGAGACAGAGGCTCGTGCTTGCTGACGGACGCTTAGCTCTTGCCCCTGCAACCGTCTCCTTGCTGGGCAGACTTTGCCCAGCGGGATCGGGGGACCTGTGCTTTACCGCACCGGTCTGCAAGTAGAAAGCTCTTGGAACTGTTCTGGTGCTATTTTCCATTTTCCAAATATTGTTACTTGAAGCATCGAATTTTCCTTCGTATCTCCTTCGCCTGCTGGGTAATTGCACCCTCACGGCGGATGGTGACCTGGAAGCAGATGAGATCACGCCTTGCACTGGTGTCCTGTGCCATCAATCCTTCTCTGCAGGCTTCTTCTCTTACCTGTGTGAAGTGAAACCCAGCAGCCCCCAAGGCAGACAAATCTGAAATCAATTTTCTATTTAGTGGTGCCTTGGTTAGTTTGATTTGTGCTTTGCTGAGGCAACTGAGAATCAGCGACTTTGTCCACCTTTGGAGAAGTTAGTGGGAAGTGATGGTGCAGGACAAGAGCGGGCAGCACATGCCAGTGCCCATGGCAGAGCTCTGGAGAAGGGTGCCTTCAGCCAGCAAGGGGGCTACATGCTCAGCTTCCAAATCCACCCTCTGCAAACTCCAAAACCCCACAAGTTACTTGGAGACAGAAGAAACCAAATACTTGTTAAAAGTCTGCAGTTTTGGGAAGGGCTGTGAACTGATGCTCTGAATTCACTGCTGTGGGAGAAGGATGAGGCTTGTCGCAAGCTCTCACACCAGCCAACTTGGTGCTTCGTACGTGGAAGCGACATCAGAAGAGGACAAACACCGAAATCTCAAGTACCATCCAAATAACGGCCATGGGATGTCACCGGAGTTTTGCTGAAGGTGACACCTGAGACCGGGCTGCCCTTGCCCTGGAGCAGCGACGCAGAGGGATGCTCCCCAGGGCCCAGCTGCAGCGTCCAGACGCTGACCCACCAAAACGCAACGCGGGCAGTGTCGGGAACCGAGAGGACTCGGGCAGAGAGCCGGCAGCTGCTGCAAGCCTCTCGCAGTCAGGACGGGTCTTTCCGCGGGGTGTGGGAAACTTGTGACGGTTTGCCTGCCACCGAGCAGCTCCAGGGATGGAACATTAACTGGTGAGGAAAAGTACTGCCCAGGTAGTTTTTGCTGTCACAGCAAGTAAAAAATACAAAGTGTTCGCTGCTACAGCATGCTGAATGGAAAATAATTTTTTAAGCCTGAAAGCAGTCTTGTCTACACTCTTTTTTTTTTTCTCCAGAGAGAGTCTTTTTAGTTCTGTGACATACAGACTAGAAATAAGAGGGACCCCGGGGTGGTACGCAGCCTCCTAACAACACAGCCAGCTCGACAACAATGAATTACTTTGAGCACATTTCTCACGAGTTTTAGAGGGGGTAAAAGGGAGAACTTTTCTCTTTTCAGGCTTCCTTTCAGTGCTTTCATACTTGGACTCACCTTTCCGCTCAGAAGCTTCCCCACGTCCGATGGGATAAGCCACGCGTGCTGGGGAACAGAGAGCTTAGCTGCCTATGGAAAAGAAATGTTATTAAATTGTTCCCTTTCTTCTCCCTTTGTAGTCCAGTGATCCTGAAAACGAAGATGACTGCTGGCTTATTGAGGCTGGTACATCCCAGGCTGTTGTAAAGCAAATTGCCTTCTTGATCCGGGACGCGTGAGCCTGAGCGGATAAAGGGAGTTGGTGAGCAGTGGGTCAGAAAAGGCAATCCACTGCTGCTGACTGGGCTTCTGCAGCCTGCCAAAACTTGGCTCCAACTTAAAAAGAGATCCTTATTTAACCTTGGCAATTAACTGCAGTGGATCTCTGTCCCCTTCCTCTAAGCTGGAGAAAGGGTCACAAATATTTCACCACCGAAACGTTGCGTGCAGAAGATGTGAACACAGAACTGGCTTGATCACTGCAGCCCAGGTGTTCCTCTTGTCAGCGCTGCTGCACTGAGGGATTCTCAGAGGGGGATTCTTGGGGTTTGTTCCTTACTGTATAATATTTTTTGCCTTAGAAGGAGGAATTTATTACCTGTAACTAAAAGAAAAATAGCAAGCAGGAGAGGTATACATCATTTGTCCACCACATCTCTTTAAAACCCATTCTTTTCTCATTCACAGTAAAATAACCCACAAAACTATGTGAAAATAAAATCCCATCACAATAAAAACGGCTTTTTAGAAAGCTGGTAGAGACAGTTTCAAAGCAAGAAAAATAGAACACTACGAAATAACTCAATATTTAAGATAACAGATCATCTTTATCAACCTGTATTACTAGGTCAACCTGTCAATGGAAAATCTTGATTTAGTGTTTTTTCCAGAAGTGCTATCACTTAGTTATTGACATTTACGAGCAAATAAAGTAATATTCATGGACAAATCAGCGCTTCCTTTCATTCTTTCAAAACGTTTGCTCAGGGATTTAATGGGAAAGTTGAATAACTTATGACATTTATCATCAGAGCATTGAATGACAAGTTTAAACTTCAGTTAAATATTTGGTCTTCTTTTAATATGGCACTTTCACTGTTTACATATAGCAAAATATACTTGTTATTCAAAGAATAAAGCTCATGTATGGGTAAATAAGCACAGGAAAAAAGAAAGTGCAATATTGAAGTGCTGTACTGCAAGCTACTTCTGAGAATAATTATTCACTAAAACATTGTCTTTAGGAAAATTTTGTTAACTTGAAGCATATAGGGTAATTATGACGTACTATAATTTCCCCAGGCCCCCATGACCATTCCTGGCAAATGCCCAGTCAATCTCCTGGACAAAGACATAGGACCCCTCTAGAACATTTAATGTATTCCCACGGGATCACGTCACGTGATTGTTTTCATAAACTGCTAAACTTCATCTTAAAATAAAATACATCCTTTTTTCCCCTCTTCTCCTGTTGGGATCTATACTATAATTCTTCTGAATGTCAGAAACTTTCTTCTACTCTCCAGCCTAAACTTACCCACAGAAGTTTTAAACCCATCTGTCCTTGTGCCAGCACTGTCCTTCAGGACAAACATTTCCCTTCCCTCCCTGGTGTCCAGCCTTCAACGTGCTTCTCCAAGGCAATCGTATCCCCTTTCAGTTCCTGCTTTGTTCATCTAACTAAGCCATCCTTTCAGCCTCCTATCAGGGGAGAAGCTGTCCATCTGAACTTGTTTTAGAATAATTAATTTTTACTGGACACAGGGAGGACACTTAGGCTGCTGGTTCGGCTCAGAGCCCGTCCTCCTGCCAGCTCAGGACCTGGGATCACGTCTTCTTCCACTCCTACACGACTCCACAACTCGCCAGCTCTGGTTTAGCAGCGTTTGATGGCTTCTGCCCCTTCCCTGCGAAACAGAGCCCAGCACACTCCGATACCCATCTGCTGTTGTGAAAACAAGCAAATAAATAAATAACCGAGGAGGCAACAAGCTGTCCTTGCTCGCACCGAGTTCATTACTTCTGAGCACAGATTGTGCCTCTCCCAGGCTCCTTCCTTTCCCTTCTAATGAAACAAGTCAAATTCCTCTGTGTTATCTGCACAATGCATGTGTATACAAAACAAAATAAGTACAAGGAGCCAGGCTGAGGGTATTTAAAATAATAATCTGTAAGCATTCCACTGAAGCAAGCCTATGAATAAAACCCACACCATCTCACAGGAAAAAAAGCATTATCATCGAAAATAAACCTCACCAGCTGACAAGCTCCTAGAGGCACTCACTGAGAAAACCCACCTCGGCCCTACGCGTTAACACAGACATGGAGACCCCAAAAAGGATGCACTTGGAATTAGAGGTGGTGTTTCACCCGTCAGCTTTCACAAGGGAGTGCAGAGCAGTGAAGTCATCGAAGCTTGAGTTTCAAGCTCATTCCGATTCTCTTTGCTCTTGAAAAAGGCTTCGAGCAGCTTATTGGTCTGTGAGGGGCACCGGTTACCTTACAGTGCACGGTCAAAGCGACGTGTGTCACCCGCTCTCCCACACAGCCCGACAGGCTGGTGTTTCCTGAGGGCACAGGCTGGCAGCTCTGGCAACCATCAGCAGGCGGTGGCATCCCCAGGCCTGCCGACGGGCCGGGCCATCCCTGCTCCTGCCAGCGGGACGTGGCTGCGGAGGAGCAACATGGGCAGATAAGGGGATTTCTCCTAAGGACACGGCGTCTCCGTTCAGTGTCGCTGTCACGGCAAGAACATTCAGGGGTGCTCAAGGAAAAAAGCAGTGCAGTACGTAGCTGATGCCTTTCTTCCACTGTCTTTCATCTAAAGAGCTTGGAGATGTTAATTATCCTTCCCAACCTTGGGAAGATAATGGGGATCAGCTCTTTGGTTCATGTGCACCAGACATCCATGGCCGCAGCTCACCCAGAGCCCCGTGGGACGGCCAGGAGTGAAGGCAGGAGCCCTGGCGCCGAGTTCATCCTCTAATCATCGGACAACTCATTAAAACATGCAATCACTTCCATAAAACAAATAAAAATACAGCCTAAGACTGGCACAACAGCCCCTGGTTTGTGCGGCGATCTAGACAACCTGTCCTCAGACACCCACCCACCTTCCTGGGTTTCTGACCCCAGGGCTTTGCTGGCCCTCAGGGTGGTTGGAGCAGCAGAAAGCCGCCCAGATCACACCACCGAGGTATGGTCAGTTATACATAAGATGGTCTCCTGTCACCAGACCCTCGTATGCCATTTCCTTCAGGATACGCTGCACAAGCAGGAAGAGCATAAAGTAGATTTTCTTTTTATACTGCAGGGACTCAAAGCAGTTGGAACAAGTCCAAAGAAAAATAGATTGGTATCCTCAGTATGGAGAAAGAAGGGCATATCTCATCCCCCTCGTAGCAATGACGGATTAATGGCTTTTTTCCAGCTTGTAGGAATGAACCCTACCACAAAATGCATCTGTAACACAACTTGCAATACCTGCCACACATTATAATGCAGCGTGTTAGTTTAAAGGAATGTCTACTTTAAAAAGGAGCAACGTGAAAAACAGGAAAAAAATCTTTTTCATCAACACCTGCATGGCCTGGGTGCCACCGAACACAGGAGCCGCTGCATCCCCTGCGTTGATAAGACTCCTTCATGCCATAAGCTTGCCCAGCACTCACTTGTTTTCCTGCCCAGCACACATTCAGAGAACACTGAAGCACATTTTTGGCTCCCATTGAAGCAAACCACATGAGACTAACTGGATAGGTCTGCCCTTCTGTGTGAGGCGAGCCTTGGGGCCACGTGCCCCGAAGCTGCCCCGTGCCCTCTGTGCCAGGCAGCGGGACAGGCTCCCCAGCACAGACAGACAGGGCACCGCATGTTTGGCCATGTCTTCGCAAAAAAAGCAGCCCTTCTTTGGAGACCAAGCGCCACTTGGACCTCGCAGTTTGGGGTGAACCACGGCCCCTGACATTCCTGCTTTGCCTGCAATTGCTTTGGCAACCTCTGCTTTGCGGCAGCAGCCAGAAACTCAACCTAAAACTGGCTTTGCCACTCTCCCGTGCCCCTGGCTGGTCATTTAGAGACCAGGACCAGTTCCTTAATGGTGTGCAGCCACCACCACCTTGCCCAGCACCCTGGCAGCACCTCAGGCACTGCTCACCCATCCTCCAACCCCTGAAGCCGTATCAGCAGCTACTTCAGGTAGTGGAAGCATTTTGAGCACATGGATCGCTCTGCAGCCGGCTGGGCTGGCACGGGTCCTCTTCAGCCTCGGTGAAGTGCTTAAAAATTGCTTTTTCAATTTTTCCTCATGAGGATGCCACGAGAAAAAAATTTGTTCTTGTCTGTAAAGGGCTTTGAAGATGGAAATTGCCAAGTATCGTAATTTGTATTATTTAATTACGCCAGGATTGGAATTTAAATTAGAACTGGGTTTACCTTTCAGTGTAGTGTTTAATAAGCTTGATGTGTTTTCTTCTACGCTCTCTCCAGCTTAGCTCCTACCTGCCCACCCACCCTGAGAGCAGGAGCTGGCCTCCCTCCCCGGTCCCTGCCGTCTCACACGCTGCCCCATTCTGCTCCACCACACCAGTTTAATGAGGCGTAACAAGGAAAGATGGAGCAAAACAATCAGCAGATTTTCGGCCTCTTTAAAGCTAATGGCTGCTGGAAAGCTCATCAGCAAAGCAGATGCTGCGTTTGGTCTGCAAACTGGTGTGGGGCACTGTCTTAACAAACCCAGCACGCCAGGAGAGCGAGGCCAGCACCCTCGGCAGACCTGCCGCAGGATTGCTGACCCCATCTGGGTTTGCTGTTCGATTCCCTCAATGAGGAAGGAAAACCACGGCACAGGCACTGTCAGAAACATCCCTTTTCCAGGGCGCGTGCTGCTGCGCTGCGGCCTCATCCAGCAGGGACCGGCGGTACAGCGCCCGAGAGCCTCTTTCATGAATATATTTCACATATTCCTGTTGTTGTGACAGAGCGGCCAGAACAGGCATTAGGCAGGGGCAGCTTTGTAGAGAGGCTGCCCGTGCTCCTCCCCGGCCTGCAGCCCTTCCTCTGGCCGCTCCTGCTCTCCGCTCGCCCCGTGGCACCAACACCAGCAGACACCAGTGCGCAACCAGCTGCTCCCCATCACGCAGAGCTCCGCTGGCGGCACCAGCCACCCGCGTGGCAGCACCTCTTCTGCAGAAGTGACCCCGCGGAGGCACAAGTGGAGACAGCGTCCACCAAAGCTGCATCTCCCTCCTACACGGAAGAGATAACGCTGCTGTCAATGCGGTATGTCACGTCCTGGGATGAGGTCTTGACTTTTTTTTTTTGTGAATTCTACCTACAAACGGCAAAACTGTGTGTTACCAGGCTTAAACACACGCAGTTTATGACTGCACACAAGTTCGGGGATGGGTCCCCACCGTGCTGCACACCCGGCTGCGAGGGCAGCTCCCGCCGCACGGGTGCAGAGGCACCGCTCATCCCGGGTCCAGGAGCACTGGCAGCGACGAGGCATGTAGAACCAACAGGCCACATCTCCATGGCCTCCGCGGAAACCGTGCAGGGCACAGCGTGCTATGATGGTGCTCATGGTTTTGGATGTCCTGGCCTGCAAAACAGGACCAAGAAGGGTCACGTAGCAGCCAGCCGTAAGCGGGATGCTCATCTTCCTCTCATCAGGTATTTAGGGCGAACCACGTCGTGCTTGTTGGCCTCAGCTGTCTACCTGAGCCGGTGTGACTCAGACGGGAGAAGACATTCATGCACATCTCGTAGTGTGTACTCAGACCCCTGCAGAGGCTGGTGCTTGTAACAGAAACCTTCACAGGAACAGGTACAACTATTCAATCTTCACGATTAAGTGAAGCTCAGCTTCAACTCAATAGTGAAGATCAACATAACAATGCTGATCAGAGGAAAAATTACGTGCTCCAAGCAGGTTTTTAACAGTACATAATAGAGCCAGAAATGGTGCAATTAAAAAACAAAAAAAAAAAAAAAAAAAAAAAAAAGAAAAAGATAATATTGATTGTTGTGCCTTAAAGTAAGTCCCCTCTGCAGCTGCACTCCATTTGAGGTCAAAATCCTATGGAAAGCAGAGTACATAATCATTTTTATTGCACAAGAAAGGCAGGACACAGATGGAAGTAATCTCTTTCACTCATGCCATTTCACTATTTCTTCCAGCTACACCAACAGATCTAATAAAATAAAATAAAATAAAATAAAATAAAATAAAAAAAAAGGAGGAGGTCTAATTAAAAAGAAACGCTCTGTATTGAATTCCACAGAATGAAGAACGGACAGCAGCTCCATTCCTGCCGCTCCAAACACTGATGCTTAAGTAGTGCCCCAAACCCACACAACCAGTGCGTCAAGCTGAAATCGCTGCCATAGTGAGAAAACCTCTAGTCGGTGGGGAATGCTCTTCTGAGGCAGAAACACATCCCCGACTTGAACGGTAAACACAGCTCTTAGCCTGTCATGCAGGCAATTTCAAGCACCTCTTACCTGCAAATGAAAACCCATTAGAGGAAGGATCAACAGCGACAGCAAAACTTTCCTTTAGTAAAAAATGCCCAGCTCAGTTGCTAACCTCATAGCTGGGGCTGCCATCTGTGAGCAGCCTGTCAGCCAAGGAACGCGGGAAACAGGCAAAGGGACAAGAAACTAAAGCTACAAGACCTGATCCAGGCCACTGTGAAGAGAGGAGCTCCTGCAGCTACGCTGGGACCTCCGCAAGGAGATCCCCAACAGCTCTTCGCCCCGTCTCACGGAGCAGCATCTCCATTGGCACAGCTCTGGGGGAGCCGGGGCGGATGGGTGTCCACCCTGGCGATGCTGCTGCTGCATTTCTTGGTAGGCCTGCAAGAAATTTGGTGCCTCCAGGAGGCCACCTCAGTATAACACAAACTTTTTCTTTATTAAGATCAGCCTTTCTTAAGGAGCACCTTTATCTTTAGCGAGCAATGGTCCTTCAGCTACAAGCAGGACTCCTCTGTATTTTCAGAAAGAACGGAAAGACAGAAGGAAAGACTTCAAATGGCCTAGGCAGTGACATATATCTAAATTTCACCCAAACACAACCAAACGGCAGCTTTCTCTCTCCTCAGCTCCTCATTTTACTCTGCTCGTATCCAAAGGTGCAGCCCAATGCCCGCCTTCCAACAGCTACAGGTTTCAGCTAAGGAATTTCTTGGTGTCTGAGCCAACGCTGCTCTAAGTCACTGTCCATGCCCCAGCGTGGGGACCAGCAGAAGAAACGGGAGGGACTGGTGTCCCCAGCCCAGCTGGTGGCAGAGCCTCGGCGGTGCCTGCGCCAGCTCCCAACGGGCAGTACAGGGCTTGTGGCACCGCTCACACGCACTGACTGCGACTGCAATTCCACATCGCTTGTACTTTCCAAACAAAAAAAAAAAAAAATTGGGATGACTATTAAAGCTGAAATGAGGCATTATGAGAGCTTTTAGATTTATACAGCCAATGCCTCAAAAGAAATGGACGGCTCCATTATAATGAGAAAGAAAGAAAAAACCTTTTCCAGGGCCCATTACAAAAAAAAATCATCAATGTTGTCTGCTGTACGAAAAAATCTAATTTGAGGTTTATGACAAACATGACAAAACAAGCGCATGCTTCTTAGTGTAATTCATGAAACACAGCAATAGATTGAAGAAACAGCCATAAGTAATGCGGTAAAATTTTGTTAATTAAACATTTAATGTAACGGAGCTCGTGAGCTGGCATGGGGTTTCTCTGCAGCTCTATTTTTAGCGCTCGCTGAGCTGAGCAGCAGTTCATCTACTCACACGCGGAAATTACAGACTTGGAGTTAATTACGAATTTAGAAGCGCTACCTGAGAAATTGGTTTTTCTGCAGAGCGAACGGCTAGGTAGGTAGACCAGGGAGAAGCGCTGCTCCTGCAAACAAGCAGCTTCTCTGGAGCCCCACAAGCCCCAGTGCCTTTGCCTCCTCAGGCTCCCTCTAAAACACCCCACCCGCTATCGGCAATCGGTCTTACTTCAAGTGGCAACCCCAGGGAAGAACAAAATAAAGTATCCTCCTTATGACAGCCTTATTAGTATGTATGTTCAAATGCATCAACCTAATGAGGCCATGCCATTACAGCAAACTGCTGGTTTGAGTATTGTGGGAGCCTCAGAATATCAGCAGAATTTTGGGGGAAAAAGAAAGGCTATTAGTTAAACACAAATAGTCACAAAGTAATAGCGAAGACTGCCAAAAAATACATTGGTTTCACTAATAACTGCTGTGCAAAATGTAAAGGGGAGAATTTAAACATACTCATATTTTATTTCAAGGCATGAATAGCTACAAGCTACTCCCAGAGCAGCACAGACCATACAGCACTTACATAGCACAGGCAAGATCTATCACAGCTCTCAGACAGGAACATCTGAACCACACATTAAATTAGGCAAGATGAAAAAAGGCACATTATTCTAAAACGCCAGAGACACTCAGCTTCCTTTTCCCTTCAGCATTCGGCCAGTTATTGCAGACGAGGCTACAGCTGACATAGGCCACGATGACAATAAGTGGGCGTTCTCGGCAGGGCAGGGAGGAAGCAGGGACATCTCCACAGGCCCTAGCCCCCAGCAATTTGGGATCAGAAATATCTGATAGGGATATTTAAAAACATCTATCCCTAGCAAGCTTTCAGCATTTGTGTTATTTTTTTGCTATCCGAAAATGAAGCTTGGGGGAAGAGTAATTCATCACTGGAGCGCTGGACTGGGACTCGGGAAGCAGAGAGCCAGTTTCTGTCTCCAGCAAATCCACTGTGAGACGTCGGGGAAATCATTGCTTCTCAGCCTGCCTCTGCCTGCAAGCCATATGTGCATCTTCCTAAGAAGGAGGTAAACGGGTATTTATTGTCTAATAATTGGGCCGACTCATAATTACAGTGAGTTATAACCCAGACAAGCCAAGAAATCCTCCAGAACCATGTAGGTGGAAGAGTAAAGCGATAGAACTGTCCGCTCATCTGCAAAAGAAGCCTCCATCTTCCAACCGCCTGCACAAGCTACTTGCTTTATGGAGCAGAGTTCAGTCACCAGGAATTTGTGATAATTTTGTAATAAATTTTATTACAAAAGAAAACGGCAACGGTGAGGGTGACTGCCACGAACGAGCGCACACACACCCTGTCCCGTTTCTAACAACGAACAACACCTTTCCTAAAACCATCACTTGACTGCAAATACTTCAAAATAAAGCGACCCCTCGATTGCACTTGAATTTTGTCCTTGATGAGCCGCATCCTCTCCAGCCAGGCAGACCCCAGGCTGATGTCCCCAGGCTTCTGCAGCGGCTCCTTCTAGCAGAAGCAGAGGGAGGGACGTCCGCCCCTGGGCAGGGTGCAGCGGGACGTGGGGTGGCAGGCACCCTGATGTCGAGGGCAGAGGGTAACACAAAATAAAGCTCTGGAGACAGTTGAAGCTATCCGTGAACTTTTATCACCGTAACTGCATCATGACGACAGGGTGACATGTAGTTTATTACTTGCCAAACCCTTCGGTGCGCTGTTAGTAAAGCACGCTGTGTAACAGCTTCTTATTTTCAAGGAGCTCAGAGCCTCTTGCAGCAGAAGCCACAACTAGCCATTTATTCAAGAACAAGATATATTCAAAAGCATTCACGCTGTGTATTGAGCAGTCTGTTTGCGCCTGATACTCTCAAAACTGCCGAGGAACACTTCATCCCTGCGTAAAGATCCCCTTTATAATGCTGACGGTGGCAGCAAGGGCTCGGGTTATCTGCCACCTGCTTGACAGCCAGGACGAAAGAGTTTCAAAGAAGCAGTTTTAACTTTCCAACTCCTCCTGAATCCACAATGTGATTTCTCAGTGAAGTTGCTTTTTTTCCCCCTTTGGAAAGTCTTCTGCAGCCTTTCAGGCAGGCGGCCCTGCTCCCTGCTCATGCCCGCAGGCGAGCATCCCTGGAGGGATGGGGCAGACCTGGTGGTTTCAGGAGGCTTTGCCATCCCCTCCCTTTCATGCCAGGGGTTCTGGATCAAGCCCGCAGCCGGTTCCTGGCTTTACAAGCAGCAGCAGATGCAGACGTCGCTCGCACGGATTGCATCCTGAAAAGAGACGCTTGCCTCGGGGGAGCAGCAGGTAGGATCTTCTCTGTAGTTTAATTACTCATTCTAACGCTACTACAGATAAATACCCTTTAAAACTATTTAACAAATACGGGTAGAAGCTTTCCAACTGCAAAGTGACACTTGGCTGCACCCATGAGCTGCATAAAGAGTGGGATTTCTGTCTGTTGAGTGAAAGGGGGCAGGATGCCAGGTCCAGTTTTACATCTTGCCCACGTAAAGGCAGCAAAGGAGCTGATGCCAGGAGGGGTCAGCACAGAGGAAGGGCGCCTCAGACCGCTGCTCTACGCAACGTGGCAATGCCAAGGCAAGCGGTGAGCGCATACAAAGCCCGTAGTGGCTGTCTCATAGCAAGAGGTAGGGCACGGAAGGATGCAAATAGTGTTCTGGTGAACAGAAATAAAAAGGTCGGTGCCTTCGGTGAGGGTCAGCACCAGGACACCTGCCCTGCAGCCCGCAGGCTGCACTTTGCCTTTCCCACCAGCACGGGAAGCAGAGCCGAGACGGACGTGCAGGGCTGCTGGCTGTGCACTGCCTGCCCAGCAGCGCTGCTGGTGAGACTGGGGAGTCCTGAGCAAGTTAGAAAAGCAAATTTTAAATAAAAGATTTTTACCAATGTGTCAGTAAAAAGGCTATACAAATTTCTGGGTTTAGAGTCCCAGGGTTTAGGAGTATCTTTTCTTCCCAGCCTCTGCAGCAAGTCCTTGTGCGCCATCCATGGCTCAGCTGCTTTAGTGGCTGTTCCCCGGGGCTGACAGCCACTTGTCCTCACCGACAGCAAATCGTCCCTCGGAGCCCACTGAGTCCCAAGGAAAGCAGGAGGAGCCGCACCAGAGGAGCTGCGCACCCCTGGAGAAGGTGGGGGAGGCCGGGGCAGGAGGGTGGCAGCGGTCACTGCAACACCAGCACATGCAGGAACACGCTTGTGAGTCAGACGCTTCATCCCTCTGGTCTGGGGCACCGGGCTCGTACCATGCCGAAGCACCCCCTCCACCAGGAGCAGCCCTGGGCTCAGCTTCCCCAGCCACCGAGGCAGACCAGCAACGCCGCGGACATCAGCGAACCCTTCCCTGGCTGCAGCAGAGCCCTCTCCCCTGCGCTTTTTGAAACTCTCCAGCAGTTTGTTGTGCAGGGAGTGCTGCCCGTTACACAGCAGCGCTGAGCATATGGTTGGCAGTTGTGAGCATAAGGAAACGCGGCGCTAATTGCTGCCCTAGGAGCGGGAGTGCTCTCGGCAGCCTGCAGCCACCACCACGGAGCTCCAGGCTGCAGGGAAAGGAACCTCTCTCCCTTTTCCTCTCCTCCACATGCAGAAGGCCCTTGTTGCTCCAAAACCAGCAGGTGCTTTCGCGAGCGCTCGCTGCGCCCACGCTGATCCTTGCACCCGGCTGCCGCTGCCCCAGCGCTCGGTGTGGGGGGACAAGGCCAGGGGGAGAAAGGGGACGGGAGGGCACTAAGGGCACCCCGAAGCAAGGCAGTAATCTGCAGCTGGTGGGGAACTGTTTCTTTGGCAACACGGAAAATTAACACATGAAAAACACCATTTGGAAGAGCCACTGCACAGCAAGGGCTGGGGACCCACCTCGGTTTGGGGCTGTGCTTTTTTGTGAATCCTCATCTTCCACAGGTGGGGGATCCACAGCAGAGCTGGGGAGAGCCCAGCAGCAGCCCTCGCTGCAGAAGAGCCCCAGACACGAAGCAGCCTGGGGGCTTCCCCTGAACCTACGGGGCTCTGTAATTAATTGCCTGCTCCTCGGTCAGAAACTGAGGCAGGAAGATGAGAAACCATGAAAAGATAATGAACCACAGAAGTAAAGTAAATCTGCCTGAATTATTCAGCAACCTTGATGGGCGTAACACTTCAGCGCACGGCAGAGACGCTGGACCATCCTCCCTTAGTGCCTAATGTAGGCTGGTTGGTTTTCCCCCAGGAGAGATATCGGTTCACTCAGCACCCATCTGCCCTTTTATCTATTCCCATCAACAAATTTTGGCTTGAGTCAACTTCTCGAGCACCTTCTCTGACAGCACTCCCACCCACACCAGGGGAGCTTCTGCCTGCTCAAGGGCTCATGGGTCCAGCTGCTGCTTATGCTACGAGACCTCCAGTTTCCAAAGCACAGGGCTCCTTGGCAAGGTATCTCCATCACCTCAGCTGAAGAGCCACTAGCTCTCTCCTCGGGCACCTCACAGGCATTGCCTTGTTAGGGCAGCAGCTCTACGAGATACTTTGAGTTTGGAGAGTATGATGAACTAGAAAGAAAAAAAATCAGTCTGAAGGTGCAGAAGTCATTTAGGCAGAATGCAAAACATGCTGGTAAGTTTGAGGAGAATCCAGTGACAATTCATCAAGACCTTGCACAAGCAGATAGCGTCTGTCTGGTTGCTCTCAGGCCTTCCAAGAGGCACATTTCCATCTTCCTTCTGCTGCAGAGCATTGCACAGCCACCACAGATGAACTGGGGTGCTTCCCTACATGCTGTTCCAGCGGCAATGGGACATGGTCATTCAGGGTTTGCAGGTGTCTTCAAGATCTTTCATTTGGTCTGTGTTCAGAAATAGAGGGGGAAAAGGGTAGTTCCCACCCTCGCTTCTGGTCTACTCTCTGAAATATTATGAAAACAAAACTCCTTCCCTCCCCTGCTCCCAACACACACGATGATTGCTGTCTCACTTCCATATGGGAAAGTTCAAAGGCAGCTAATGAAGGTACCACTGCACCGTGCTAGCAATCAGCTCACGGAAGAAAATTGCAGGAGCCAGATAAATTGGCAAAAGCTGGGAGCCTTCCTGTTACATCTTCATGTGCCAATTACAACAAACAACTATAAAGCCTCGCTCTGCAAAACAAAGTGTTTGTTATTTTGCTACAAATCTGGGAAGGTTTGACTTGCAGTTGAATGAGCCATGTTTTCCAAGGAAACACAGAGAGATCATTCCCACTGCTTTGAATATCCTGTGAAGGTAACAGAGAAAAATGCAAACAGTTGCTCCACCAAAATAGAGTTAAATTCTTATTTTTAAATTTAAATGAATGCAGCAGGCCAGTAAGTTATCTGCTTTGCCTCCCTGGCACCCCAGGAATTAAGAGCCACAAAATGATTTACACGTATAAACACAAGACCTACGGACTCAAACAACCCTCCCTTTGGCTGTCCCTCTCCAAGGGCACATAAATTTCACCTCATCCCCAAGACACAGCGCTCTGCCTACGTGCAGGCATTCCCATCATCTCCCACAGCCCAACCCTACCCCATCCCCTCTCCAAAACACAGGGCAGCTCCACAGCTGGGGACCTGAAGGAAAGGACATCGCACTCCGCTCCTTCTCTTCCCAGACTCATCCTCTGCTGCATATTTTGCCTGTGCCTGCAGGGTTAAACTCGACTCCTAGAACAGAAGTCTTCTCCACATCGATTCACTCACAGGCCACAACCAAGCCACGTTTTAAGTCCCTTTTCAACAGGGCAGGGCTCCGAGATGTCTTCTGGTAAAGCACGGTTCCCAAACACCTCGCCATGACTCCTGACACACCGTGCTCATTAGGCCTCGTCAAGGCACATTTTCCTGAGCTCAAGGAAGCAAAAGAAAGAACACAGAGTTTCTACTCTAATTACTATCAAGTAGTTTGCTTTTTTTGTTTCGTTTGTTTGGTACAAGACCATTGACTGCTATGGCAGCTGTATTTAACAAAATGAGCAACCCTTCAGAAACACATACCCACTGCATTTTCAGAAAAAAATAATTTTAAAAAAAATTAATTAAAAAAAAAATTACCCCAGTTCCAAAGAGGTAATATCATACCATTCCAACCATGTAAAATCATTTAAGCTCTACCCTCCTCACTAACCTGAGAGCTCAACAAACAGAATTGCTGATGCAAAATTCTGAAGTCTGAATACACGTTTCTTTTCATCCACGCCAGCGTTAAAACTCGGCACCCGGCCAGCATCCAGCAGGGAGCCCACACTGCCACCAGCAGAAGCAGCATCCTCCTGCATCAGAAACAGCTTGGTGCCCGTGAGTTTGGAGCATGCCACAGCGAGCCCCTCTTCTCACCTGGTTTAGAAGCAGGGCTCGGGCGTGAGAGGGCCTGGGAGAGATGCTCAGAACAGGCAGGGTGCTTTCAGGTGGCGTTTGTAGGTACGGGCAGGAAGAGAGTTTGCCCTCCTGTATGTTTTGTCCCTGGGATGGCCAGCCAACACGGTGCATCCTCTCTCCTTTTGTAGAAACCTCAGTAAATAACCCTGCTACTTCCCCTCCCTTTTCAACTTCAGCCAGAGAACCTGCGTTAGATTCCAGCTGCGAGAGGGTCCTCCAGATCGCAGTATCTGATGCCTTGCCAATTAACATGTTTCAGCAGCCAGCTGCAGAGCAATAATCCCAGGGATACTTTCAACCATCCCTCTTTATTTGGTTGAGCCTGAATTGAGCTTTCAATGTCACCTGCCAGGAAACATCCCAACCACGTCCAGGAGAAGGGGCTCCCTGCAGCGTGCCTGGCAGCGGGCTGGCCCTCTCTCCCAGCGGACGCTTGTTCTCATCCACTACAAAATGTAGGAGATTTTTCCACAGGCAGAGATAGCTCATGGTTCCCTTTGCTGGTTAGGAACCACCTTCGTCTATTTTGGGTACATGGCCAGTTGAGCAGATTTTCTATGGACATCGAGGCTTCTCTGTGCTCCAACAGAGCAGAGAAGGGAAAAGCGTGCGCGGGTTGTGTCACGTTGGCTGTCACCTCGCAATGCCAGGTGAAGGCAACCGGTGTCCTTATCTCACAGCAATGTGGTTGCTAATGTCTGTGAAACCCTGGGAGCTCACAGGAAAACGTTGCTTTCAAAGAGGAACTTTAGCTTTAAATTTTCCCCGTTATTTATAAAATAAGAGATCCATTAGTGCCCAGGCAAGAGTTAATGCTGTTTTTATCTAAAACCACAACATTTCTGGTATGTTGTGTGTCTATCTCTCATTTCCTTATCCGGGGGAGTGCAGTTACAAGGTTGGATCCGTTGTGCTGGTGCTCTCACATCCCGTGAAACACCCCCATCTGAAGACAACATTAAGTAGAGGCAAGGGCAAAGAGAGACAGAAACACCAAGATAACGCTGCTGTCCTGAAGAGCTGGGGTAGCAGAGGCAGATGCCGTCTCATCCCTGTGCCTCTGAAAACCCTCCCCTGTCCGTTTGGTGAGCCACACAGAAAAATAAAAATAGAAATACGTAATTAAGGCATCTGGGGTAAATTCCAGTGAATACAGATCTCAGCTCTTCTACTACTTCGACTCACCAGTTTGAGGGGCACAAACTCTTCCCCAGCATCACCCACGTGAGCATTTCAAAGCAGGTTTTAATGACATTTGCGTGAACTTCTTCATGATCTCGAAAAACCCCAAAAGAAGCAGAGCCCTCTTTCTGCCGTCTGCCAGGCGAAAGCAGACCTCACCTAATGAAAAGCAAACCCCTTGCCTTTCTTGGCTCCCTTCTGCAAACAAGAATTCAGGACAGTTAATAACTTGGGTTACATTCAAGGTCAGCGTTTGGTGTGCCAGCCATGTGACACCAGCAAGCGTGACAACAGCTACGCCGTCATCCCACTGACCCTCCGTCCACGGTTTTCCCTGTGGTTCATCCCGCCTGTGACAGCTGATAAAGAAGCTCCTCCTGGGCCAGCCACTGCCCATGTCAGCAGCAAACTGTTCCCCAAAATCCCTTTTTCACAATACAAAACACGTTAGAAGTCCTGACTGATAGACACTGATAAAATCCTTGGACTGCTCTGACATGTAATTATTGCCGGCATGCATTCTCCTAACTCCACCTGAAACAGTGTAGGGCATTAACCTACAGTTCTGAAGTCTTAACTAGAGCAAAGTCTTTTTAAAGACTTATCAAAGTCACTTTACACACAAGAGTAGACACGGAGCAGTAAGATGATAACAATTACATGGTCTTCTGAAAACATGTTTCCCAGCGGTCACGATGCAAACCAGCAGATGATGTTTCCTTCCTAAAGAAATCTGTCTGCAAGGAACTGTCTGGAGGTCCTAATTCTGGAAATAATGAACTTTGAGAGCCCCGGCCAACGAACAGCCTGCACTGGAGCTCATCTGCCCTTCCATTAGGGTCACATCAGCTTTAATAGCGCAAAACAGGTCTGACGAAGCAGCGCCAAATCTCTCCCCTGATCGCAGCTGGCCATCAGCGCTGGCCACTACCCCCGCCAGGCCGGCGCAGCCTCGGGGAGCAGCCGTCAGCCGAAGGAAGCGCCGGCGTTTGGGAAGTTCTCTTGTCTTGCACCTTTGCAGCTGGGCTGGAAGGGCTTCGTCCAACGCGGTGTGGATTTATTTAAGCACCTGCCCCTTCAGCAGGTGGGTTGGTGGTTTCCACCCCAGATGAAGGGTTGGCAGCACAGGGAAGGCCGGAAAATGGCGAAAGTTCAAGCGGCAAACGTCTGCTCAGCTGAGGGACCTGACGGCTGAGCTCCTCCCGCTGTCATGAGTGGCCAACTGCTTGTGATGCTTCCCATCTCCCGAAAAATCCCTAACCCTCTGTACTTTCAGTTTTGTTGTAAACCCCACAAGAATAGTACTCTGCACCAATATTTTGGGGAATGAGTGTGCAGCATGCTGCTTAGGCACCGTCGTTTTCTGAAGGCAAGGTGGTTTAATGGGAGATGGATCGAGGCACTGGCTCCCAGACACAAATGGGTCCCACAAAGCCTCAATAATTGGTCAATAGCTGGTGAAAACTGCTTTATAAAGAGAGCTCTCAGCTTGAAGCTGAAGGATAAGGGTGCAGCAGTGGCAGCTCACAACATATCTGGAAGATTGGCAGTAACCCAGGGATGCTGGGAGCCCTCATTAAGAAATATTTTTGTCTTTTATACTTGCAATTTCTATTTTAGATTTGTATGTATTTCTAGTTGCTTTCATGTCATGCTACAGGTTTCTAACATTTTGTCTTTAGTAGAACTTCAAAACATCAAATGGACTTGCATTTTAAAGTAGGATGCAGATTTCCAACACAAACTATACTTTTATGCTCACTTCTCCCTGAATCCGCAACTTCAAAAAGCAGTAGCTTACTGCTGCTGTGAATTTCCTTTAAAATCCATAAAAACATAAAAATCCAGGTTCAAGGAAGGAAACCAAAAGCACTATGTAGCCCTTCAGAAATAAAGTCAGAAATAAAACCACATCTAACAGTATGAAATTAAGTCAAAAGGCTGCCAATGTTCATGAAATTGGCTTGAAGTCATGGGATCTAAAAAAACAATAGCAACTCTTGGGACTTTTTGTTTTCTTTCTGGAATCTAAGTCGTTAGGATTTGTGTTTTAAAGCTTGATGCTACAAGCAGAGGGTTTGCTTTGGATTTAGAGCAACCTTTGAAAAGCAGTATTGCAGGGTAAAAAGCTCACAGCATCTTAAGGATTGGGGAGCTGGTGTTTTAGGAAATAAACAAATCCTGCAAGACTGAAGATAAAGCTGTGCGGGGGAAACCAGAGCAAGCGGGAGGGAGCTCTGCCTCCCTCCCCGGCTGCGCTCCGGTGCGGCGCAGAGAGGCCAGAGAAACCAGGACGGGCAGCACCAGGGTGATGGGCAGGGAGGGAAAGGGACCTTCTACAGAGAATCGAATCGAATTGAACCGAATCGAGTAACATATTGCCTGGCCACGTCATTCATGCCTGGTGTAAGTCTAGCTCTACATTGCTTTTCTTTTCTGGTTTGGAGGGGAGACGTGGCAAGTTTTCATCACCTGAGCAAAGCACAACAGAAAGGAAAGCATTCTTGTCCCCATTTATGGGTGGAAACACGAAAAAGCAGAGGTTGAAGGAAAAGTGGGGCCATTTCACGACACAAGGATCCAGCGGCTCCAGATGTCGGATACTGGTGAAGCCTCTTCTCCAGCTGCCACCCAGGGTGGGGGGTAGCTGAAGTGCAAACGCAGCTACCACCACAGAGCCAGCACCTGTGCCCAGGAAAACAGGGCATGACAGAGGGCTGACTTGCCAGCAAAGGTAATGAGGATAAATCCAGGGACTACATAGGGCTGGCCTCCCCCCCGCCGTTAATTATTATTTTTCCTGTTTTATTTGGGATTTCTTCGCCCGTTCCCTGTCAGTTGTGGCGAGGCAGCTGGCTGCTGCACTGGGACATTTGCCTTTGAAGTTCTGGCACATCCACGTCTGATGGGTGAGTCTGGGGTCCCCCCAGCTCTCGCTCCCCTGACGTGCAGCCTCCAGCTGCCTCCCCTCTGCCGCAGCATCCCGCTTCCCTCCGCTCCCGCGCCCTGCCACTGCTTTTCCGCAGAGCAGCGACACTTGCCTGTTGGCTTTTATTGTTCAGTAATTTGCCTGTTCTTCTCCTGACCCAGAGCCCTTCCTCTAGAGAAATAACGCTGTCTGGCTGCTGAACCTCATGGACAACTTCTACGGATACGGCCATCCTCAGCAAACCTCTGGGGCTGTGGGAGGCAGGTGGGAGCCCTGAGGCAGCTTCTCCACTTCTGTCTGCCCCACCACTGTGCCAGGACTCACGTCCCACCACCCACAGCATTTCTGCATCTGGTCCACCGAATGCCTCAGGGATGCCAGCAGCCCCTTCCCTTCAGGACTGCTGCCTGGCAGGGTGCTGAGCTCTTTCATGGATTCTCTGAATTACAGTGTCACCTGTTTCTTCATCACAGCTGATCAGGATTTTCCCTCTTCTGCCCACCCAGATCGCTCCCTCTAGAGACAGGAGGCCGTACGTCTGCTCCGCTCCCCCTGGACCAGCTCTGGAGCCCTGGGACAGCCGCACGGTGCATTCTTCTGCTCTTGCCTGATTTTTTCTCCTCCAAGGGTCAGCTGTTTGCTCCTCCACCACGAGCTCTATTCTCTATTCTCTTCACACTCCAGCTCGAGCACCAGCAGCAGGCTGCTGGCAGAGGGCAACGCACAGCTCCCACTTGGCTTGTCAGGTTGCCCTGACTCCTCTTCTTCAGGCTGGTGGGACCGTGACTGCTGCCCTGGTACCTGCTCACTGCCATGCTGGGATGCCTGCCTTGTTGGCTGCCTCGTTGTTTCAGGGCATATAGCTGAAATTTCCTTTTCCACCCCATTTACAGTTTTATTCTCTGTATCGATGCTGCTCTCAGATTTTTGAGCAGGGGACTGCAGGATTTCTTCTTCTGCCCTCCATGTTCGTTACCCCCCTGCTCATGCACTCCCTAACCATCACCCCTGTTGCCCCCAACTTTCCCCAGCAGTCCTTCCCGCAAGCTGTTCCCTGCTCCCAGCCACGCTGCATTCCCAAAACCCGCAGTAATATCCTGCCATCTTTTTCTCATTTATGCTTAATTGCAAAATTAATTCAGGTTTTAAAAACCTTTAGTTCATCACCTGCCTTGTTTGTTTTGCTCAGCTTACTCTGGAGAAACGTCTGCTTCAGAGTGTTTCGGCAGAGATGGCTTCTCACAATCTGCAGCTGACAGCGAAACTGTAATTCATGAGCCAATACTGCTCCTTAACAATCTTGCACTCTTACGTGCATAATTTAAAAAAAAAAAAATATTAAGAACCCCATGGCTGCCTACAAAGATGTGGATGAACTGTGTGCTCACTTGTGCTGTACGTACAGCCGAAAATCCCTTTTTAATTTGCTCTGTCACAGTTAAATATTGCTGCCCATACAGCATATAACATCTTTCACGGCACTAAGACAAAAAAATAATTTGGATAAAAGAAGCACAGAAACAAATTTCCACCCAAATCTCAGTGCAAGCAAAACCCCACTCCTAGTTCATGGTACATAATCAAGGTTTTATTAATTCTAAATCAGCACGTATAGGTAGAGGCATAATGCAACCGCTGATTAAAAAAAAGATTTTTTTAGTGAATTAACAACGTAAGAACACTAAATTACAGAAAAGAAAAATGCTCGAGGAAGAAAATGAAAACTGAAAATGTAGAGGTAAACCCTCCAGACTATAGCTGTTGTGATACAGACCCAACATACACACCCACAGGCACTGCCGGGAGTCAGAGTGCCTGGCCTGGATAAAATGAACTGGAATCGACAGAGCTTTGCAGGCAGCGGCAGGCCCAGCACGCTGGTGCACGCGGAGCCGGGCTCTACCCGCGCCCTTTCCAACAGGTCTGTACGAGGCCCGGAGCACCACGCAGACAGCGAAGGCAGAAGGAGAAGGGGTCTAGTCCGAGCTGATGAAGGCAGCGCCGCTTTCCTCACGGCTGGAGAGGCAGAGCTGGCACCGTGAGAGCCGCCCGCCGAGGGAGCAGCCCCGGCAAACAGACCCCCCCCTCGCTGCGCTGCCCTGTGTTGGCACTGCGGGGTGGGCGAGGGACGATTCCCTCCGCTGCCACCTTCGTCTTGCAGCCAGAGAGGCACGGCGTCCTCCAGACCCAGTAGCTGTGCGGAGCCGGAGCCGGCGCCAGGCTGCTGTGCCCGTCCCCCCGATGCGAGCCATCGCCCCACCAGCCTGCCTGGGGTGCACACCCCAGGGTGCTACCCTGTCCCCTGGGCCCGGGACCGGACAGTCCTTTGGTCTTTCGCTCTCTATATTCACCCGGCTGCGATCACCTTGCTTCAGAGTGGCCAAATGACCTATGAAATTCAGACTAATATCAACTGAATCATCTATTCCCAAAACAGTAATAGCCACTTCTCCTGCAGATTGCTTGTTTCCCAAGTGACCGCTTACCCTACGCCACCAAGGCTGTGGAACACTCTCGCACAGGAAGAAATCTGCGTTAGCAGAAAGATGGGGTTTGTAATCGGTATTTTTCTTCCAAATCTCACAATATTCTTTGGCCGTTTTGAATTTTCTTGCAACAAGTTCTACTTCTTTCCAATGATTCAGAGTAAAGATGCATTTGTATTCAGTTGTGCAGGAGGTCACCTGAGCAACACCCCAGCAGTATTTCACCCCTCCTGGTAAATCCACTCAGTGCAACAGCATCAACTTGCTTGAAGGTCCGAGGCCACTGCAGCACCAGTACTGTAGGGTTATACAGCTTGACAGGGAGCATATAGAAGATGAAATGTGTCCAAAAATTATGCTGGAGAAAAAATTGCAGTTTTCTCCTTCCTTTGCAAGACTCTAGTGCTCCCTGGGGGACTGAACTTTCGTGGAGGATTGACCATGGAGTAAAGTACATGGCCAGTCCTTTTCCTGCTCACAGAAAGGTCACAATGTGCACATATTCCCTATGGACTCGTCAAGCCTCCCCAAGTAAAATTCCCAAATGCTCTGTCCATGCCAAGTGTGCTCCAGCCTGGGATGGAGGATCTGCCACTTACCCTGTTACTGCCGCAGCCCTCCCCGATGCTCCAGAACACTAACCCCCGGCGTCCTCAGCCATGAAGAAGGAATTGCTCCTCCGAAAGCAAAAGAGCAGCAGGGGCTCCTGCACTGAGCAGCAGCACAATATTGCTCCTTCTCACAAGGTGCTCTGAAGGTGGCTCCACCGCTGCAGATGGAGCAGCCCTCGGACGCTGCAGCAACAGCCACAGCAAAGCCCGAAAGTCCTGTTTCGGAAGAGGCTGCAGCAGGCGCGTTCTGGTGAGGGAGGATGGCAGAAAGGGAGCGACAAGCGGTTATCCAAGGCATGCACTGAAACCATCAGGGTGAGGCGAAAAGATTGTGCGCTGGTACCATTAACGACTGAACACAGACGCAGGCGGGGAAGCTAAAGCAAAGGTCAGGCTGCCCCGCAGCTTGCTGATGTGCTCAGGCCACAGCGTGCCGTGCCGAACTGCGCGCTTCTTCCACTGTCTGCTCATGTATTTATCCTCTGCCTCTTGTTTTATATTTCAGAAGCAGTCCTTTGGGGACAGAGATCACCTCCTTGTTTGACATTTTGTGGAAATTAGTTTGCGTTTGCCGAGTACTAAATCTCCATTCCTCGGCTAGGGAATTCAGAAAAGTGCTTTTGCTGGGGACTACAGTCCTGAGGTTGTATTTTCTCCCTACAGAAAGAGAATAAAAGCGGGAGGAATCTTCCATCTTCTTCTTTCTTTCTCTTCTCCTTTGAGTTACTAGTATTGGCTGTTTCAGGTTAGAGCTAGATATCTGTATATACACAGATATATGTGTATATATATATATATATATAAAATACCTGTCAATCACACTGAAATTTTGTTCTTTGAAAGTAGGCCAACAACAATATCAATTTTTCTCATCTACTTATGAAATAACTCCAAGGTAAAAGTTCTTAAAATTACAATAACTTCCTGCCAAGAAAGTCAAATTTAACGTTTGAAGTAGCCACTTGGGTTCTCACTTCAATAAGTGTAGGAGAAATGCACATGTACATGGATTAGACTGGGCCTTTTTGAGGTTGGTTGGATGGTTAGGTTTGGTTAGATTTGGGATTTTTACCTAATATATTTTATAAAAGCATCTGAAAACAGTCTTAGGTTTGCACATGGAGTATCTTCTTTATATATTATGAAGTACCAGGGTTTTGATCATTGTTTTGGTTTTCAGTTAAAGAACATAAAAACCTGTAGGAAACATTGTAAATCGATCACTCAAGTCTTCAGAAGAAGTTGTACCAACCATTTGACCAAAAGAGAGAAGACTCCTCATCACAACACAAATTTTTGTTTTCCCGGTGCAACGCTGCAGCACTAACGACGCACCAAGAGGGACTGAGCCGCAGGCTCGGGCTCAGCAGAAACATCAAAGCAACGCAGGGTGACAGGAGAAACCTGCACGCTGTCCCGCAGGAGGAGAGGGAAGACGCCAATATTTATACTGAAATAAGAATACAGCCAAACATCTGTTTACCACTTTAGGCCCTTATCGCATGGGATTTAGACATCCAGATTTGATCTGTTCCAACCCACCCCCTGCTCAGAAGACTCTCAGTTTTCACTTTTGCATCACCCACAGGAGTGCTCTTTCCAGCAGCTCTGTCTCTAACAAAACACCCAAGCATTTCAGCTTTGCTGTGACAAAATTGGCTCATCCCAAGCTGGGCAACATCCATGGGCAGGTGCACCCGTTCCTCTCGGGGCCGTCTTTCTAATTCCTACACATTTCTGGAAGTCTGACTGCCAAGACCATTTCCAGCGGAGCTGATGTGGCCATCACCTCGGAGTTAGCAAAATTTGCAGCCAATGTTTCTGTGGGTGGCCCAGGATGCAAGTTACCCCTGAGGATGGGTACCAGTCTGCCCACGGGCACTGGTCCCCATTGGCTTTGTGCTGCAATGCATTCGCAGCAGCAGTCCCTGGCACCCAGGCTGTTGCATATAACGTACAACTCCTCGGTTGTCTGCTCACACAATGGATGTGTGCTCCTAAACCGTCATCTGGCCCACAAACACAACCCTCCTTCCAGGAAAAAGCTTGATAAACGCTGTGCACCGTATGTCCAGCTTGGTCCAGGTGCAAGGTCTGGGTTGCATGGGGAAGCCCATGTGTAGAAATCACCACGTTCCTCCAAGAGTTAACTTCCCCGCTCAGCGGGTTGTCATCTGCCCACTCTTTCTACTTGTGTCCCTCACCCGGCAGTCTCAGACTCTGCGATGTGGAGGACGGAAAGTGGAAAAATGATGAAAAAGAGAAATCTGTGCTCAAGTTGTGCTCCCCATAAACTGCCGTAATTGGATTTGCGAATCCAATTACAACTGTGGTGTAGAAGGCCACAGCCGAGCTCTGTATTGTATTTGTGAAACTGTGCAACCTGTGTATGAAAAAGTGGGCAGAAACGAACTAACTGCTTTTACCTTGAAACAGCTTGAGAAAATACCTCCTGACCTATTTCTAACCTCACTGAAGTCAACAAAATCAGAGCCCAAGGCGCTTCAATTAGACATTCCCAAAATGTAGCGAGCTAGGCTTTAAATAAGAGCAAGTTCTCTGTTAGAGCAATTGCACATCTCGCATTGTAAAGGAACCAGCCCAACGCTCAAAAGACACACATAATTAGAAATAATTCATCCGAGCTACAAAATTTCACTACTGCAAAAGGTGACGTAAGCCAAATGATACTGGGGGACAGAAACTGCTGGCAAATAAGGCAAGTGGGGAAAATGAACCAAGCGAAACGAAATGAATTGTTTAAAAAGAATACAATTAGTAGGTTCACGTTGCTAAGGTAGAGAAAAGCCGTGCCTCAAAAGCCTGTTGCGGCCCTTGACGAAGCCAACATCTCTGCGCACAAAGATGGGTCGGTCAGTGTAGTGTATTGGGCATTAAAAACATTTTTCATCAAGAGCTTTGGAGAAAAGAGCCTCTTGTAGGACGAGAGGAAAGACTCTCTCCTGGGTCACTTTGTAGGGAGAAGACGACAAGCAGTAGGCCAACAAGGGGGGCATCACACAGGACAAGAGTGCTGGGGGTTCGCGTGCAGGGAAGGAAGCTCGTCAGGAGCGTCATTAATGCTCCAGGCGAGGAGGCGCGCAAGGGGGCAAAACTCGCTAAGGTGACAACTTTATCAAAATTATTCCCTGGCAAAACCAAATTCATGAACAAAACATTTCACAGGGCAGAGCGACTCGGCGCGAGGAAGGCTGGTGGCACTCGGTGTTGATCAGTGTCAAGCAATGCACGTGGGAAAAGGACGAGCCCCCTAACCAGGGGCATGGGTTGAGTGCCCCGGAGAGGAGGCAGGGGAGGCAAAGAGGTACAGAGATGCTCAGCTCAGTTTCTTGCCAGGTGCCCAAACAGACCAGCCTGGAAAAGAAATGCTCTGGGGATGGGATGTGACAGAGCAGGGAGACAAGCTCTGAGGTTTGGGAAGCACAAAGAGCGAGAACAATTTTTTCATTACACAGGTTATAGGTTATCTTGTAAAATTATTAGGCATGAAGCTGAAAATAAAGCTTAAGGGGGCGTTAATCACGTAGCACATAATTAAGTTGTGGAATTCACGCCCCCACAGACTACTGCAGAAACCAAATTATAAGTAGTTTCAAAAGGCCTAGACAAACTCAGGAAAAATAGATCCACTGATGAGTATTAAGCATGATACGACTGCCTTTAAATTCCAAGCACCTGTGAGGAAATCCTAGAGGAAAATACTCCTGACTTTTTTTTTGTCCTCATAGCCTTTTCCTAAACTTTTTCACTGCTCTCTGCCTGAGAATATACCCTTCGCAAGATATTTTCTCAAAATATCCCACAGAGGGTATTTTCTCATGTGGGGTTGTTCCCGCGATCGGTCTCCACTGATCCCAGCTGTCCATCGTTCGGATCGCATGTACCGGTATGCGTCCGTGCCCCATGCAGCCGCGCTCAGCGCCGACCGCGGAGGAGCTTCTCCCGAGGGCTCTGCAGGATCGCCACACAAACCAGAGCAATGGCTTAGTGTTTCCTACAGAAAACATTGCTGCTGCTCATACAGACTTATCCTTCTGTCTTCAAAATTCAGGATATGTAAACTACAGTTACCCATTTAAAAAATCAAAGTAAAGCATTTTTCTATACATTGGTGACTTAGTGTATTCCGCACCTTTGCTTTTTAGTCTATAGTGAATTTTACTTTTTCATACATTAGCAATTGCCAGGTTTTTGAGTTAAAAATGACATGCAAACAATGTAAGGTTCAATTAATTGTTCCAGCATGTAAACATGATTCTGATGGAGCCTTGCTTGGACTTCCAGTCTTCTTCCCAGCAACCAGGTGTTTCCACATCTGACAGTACCATTGCCAATGCACAAGGAAAACTCCTCTTAATTCAACCAACCTGAGAACCAGGAGACAAGCAAAAGTGCTACAACAGGATGGGGTTCCCATGGTGTCTTCCAAGTCCAGATTATTTACTGTGCGTCACTAGCTTGAGGAGAACTGCTGGAGAAATGCAACAGGAGAGGGTCCGCAGGAAACTCCACCACTTTTGCTGACGTGGCTGTAGCGGGTGCTCACAGTCAAGACTGCTCCCAAAACCAGAGCTGCGCAGGGGGAGTCTCCCTGCCTGCAGAGATGATCGGGTGGAAGGGAGTTATCCTTCCAAATGTCTGGTAGAAACAGAGTATTCAGAGAGAAACCTGAAAGCCAGAGGTTTTTATGTCACTTGATATAGTGCCTGTGGTTTATATATTCCACAATGTATTAGAAAGAAACACTAGATTGTATAACTTAAAGAAAATGCCTTTTTCCAGGCATATTCATCTTTCCAAACAGGTATGGAATGATGTGGGACCAAAGGAAGATTGCAACGAGTTCTTAGAGATATACATCAGTAGATGCTGGACACTCCACTTCTGTCCCTCGAAGGGATGCTCCTGTGTGCAGGTAGCTGAGGTAGCTGGACCAGCTGCAAACCTGCAGGTGACAGCTACAGGGGAAAAGGTGCTTGCTGTGGTCCTGCTGGGGATGTACGTTTGGTTCCACCGAACCAAAGAAATCGCGTGGAGGATCTGTTCTGGAGCCATCTGACAGAACTGCCTAGCACCGGTGGTCAAGGGGGGATTTTAATTACCTGGACATTCATCAGCAGAGGTGTGCAGACATGCCACCAACCTCACCTCGGGCCAAGCGCGAGCACAGAGCTCTTCTGCAGCCCCTGGGGTTTGCACAGCCCAGACCATGTTTCTGCAGGTGTGCTGGCTGAAACCGAGGTGTGGGTTATCTATTCCGGTTTCCATTTCTGTCGCTAACAAACGGCTCTTGCCTGATGCAGGTTTCAAGTGACAGAAGATAATCCTTAAAACACTGAAGCATAAAGAAGGCAAAGGCAGCACGTGGTGCTCACAAACCCGCATAGCAAGCTGGCCGGGCAGCAGACAGCGTGTCTTTTAGGTGTACACTGGGACCTCAAACATGCTCCGAGTGGGACATATATTCACGTCTCTTTGTTTGTATATTTCTCTGAAAATATCTCTCTGATATATTTTCTTTAAAATACATTCAGCACTTTCTGTTTCAGAAAGTGAAAACCAAGGGCCAGGAGCAATTCGCAGCTGCAATTCAAATTTAGGCACAAAAGGGAGAAGCTTATGCCTTTCCCCTGCGGTGCTGACCTACATAATCCTCGTGTGTCCAGCTCCGGGGATACCGATGCCTTTTTTAGACAGTCCAGGTCCACCTCCATCTGCCCATCCTCTCTATCTGTACCAGTACAGTACCTGAATGTTTAGGAGCAGATGGAACACAAATAACATTAAGAATAGGGAATTTTTATAACCCAAGATGATTGTTCAGTACAAAAGGAAATTCTTTGACAAGACAGTCACAACTCAAAGGAGTAGAAATCAGGTAGAGATGCAAAACTTTGATTTGCACCTATATATTTGAATCTGCTAATTGTGCCCTCTGGGAGCTGAGCCTTTTGAAAACAGTATTTCTTTATACATACATGAAATAATTCTTGACTATTTCAAACATAGTCTTTATGTATAAAGTAAACATATGTTGATCACTTATTTCTAGAAAAATATGCCATCTGCTATTTGACAACACGTTCCTCTGAGTGCAGTGATTAGTGATGGGTGAAAGTGGGAAGCCATTTTCCACGAAATTTTGCTCACTTGCAGACATTTTGTGCAATTTTGAAACTAGAAATATAAATCTTGAAACGCGATCAAGAGGTTATTTAATCTGACCCATGGCACCGAGGAAAGAACACCCCGCCAGATGTTTTCTAACCTGTTCTTGCAAACAGCCGCTGGTGGACGCACCATAGCCCCCCTCGCCAGCTGCTTGGCTCCAAAGTTTAAAAAGCTTTCCCCATTCTGAACCAATTCTGCTGAAAATGAAGTTTGCATTTTATTTCAGATTATTGTGTTAAAATATTGTTGGAAGGACGACCAGCTGGGAGCTGAAAGCTCGATGCGCTGCATCTCCTCAAGCCCTACCCTGAGGACTCACCTGGGTTTCAGCACGCTCTAAACAAAGCCCCATACACCGACCTGGCATATGGCATGTACCGTGCTTCACGCTCTCCACGCAAGAGCCCTTTTAAGGGGGCTTTTTAGCCTGTCGTGATTTCATCCGTCAGTGTTAACCGTGCTCACGTGAAACCCGCGGTGGCCGGACAAGCCCTCCCTCGGGGAACTCAGAGGACCCCCCAAAGCGCCTCTCCAGCACAGCACACACGGCTGCACAGAATTGCCACGGGGACTCGGGGTCACCGCACACCTCGTAAAGTCCTTCTTCAACGTGGGTTTCTCTGCTCGATGCCTTGGGCCTCCTGTGTCCTCCCCAAGAGGAGACAGGGAAGGGTAGGAAGATGGCGAGTACAGGAACAGAAGGATAGGAAGATCAGCAGCTCATTTTTAGAGTCTGTTACAAAAATGTGCATGTATTTTAGAAGCCCAAGAGGGAAAGCGTCACAGCCTCACTGTCCCTGTCCCTGCAGGGCACAAGAGCAATGCAGCGCTGCCAGTGAAGGGTGCTCCCCGGTGCTTCAGCAAAGGAGCTGGGCCACGCAGGCTGCTCTGCTGCTTCCTCCTGGGATGGGGCTGAGAGCCGAGGGGCAAAGGCTGCTCCTGGGAACCTGCGGGGCTTGTGCTTTGAGAGCCTGACAACGCAGAGACGGCCGCTGGGCAGCCAGGCTGCCCAGAAATCCTGCCTCTCCTTCTGGCTCCTGCCTCAGGTCACGGGGAGACGTGCAAACGGAGCTGCTGAGCTGAAGCAGTCTGCAGAACAGAAGAGGAAACAGAAACGAAATATATATTCGCACGAGGGAGCTAGGATGCAGTGATTCCCGGTTATTTCCCCAGAGCAATCCGACGGTCTCCCAGCCCGCCCCATCTGCATTAACCTCAGCATCCCACCCCAGGATTTCAGCTTGGAGGAGGGAGCTCTGGTCCTGGCTCTGATCCTAATACCCTCAGATATTGTCCCGCTAGGTATTGTTATAGAGTCACACAGGAATTATATGCATCCATCCCAGCACGCAGCCCACCTTATTCCTAAAGACCACGCAGGGCAGAGCCTCCTCCAAAACGTGCTGCTAGCAGAGGACTGGCTTTGAGACAACCCACCCGGGCACGAAGCTGAGGGTGGTTGTTTTTCTGTTGCCAGTAAAGAAAAGCAAGCTTTTTTGTCACCCTCCTGTCATCGCACATATTGAAAAGCCGCACACACCTGGGACAACTTCCAGCAGACATTCAAGGCGTTACCGGGAGCCTTCGCCAACACAAACCTGTGTCAGGAGGCCACGGGGGCACTAGCAAGGTGGATGCGAGGAAGGCAGGATTATCCACGATAATTCCTCATGTACGTGCCCTGTGGGAAGCTGGTAACCGAGGGAGAGCATGGACAGAACAGCACGCGTGTGCGGCACAGCTGATAAGCTCTGATGGCGTCACTTCAACGGCTCTGTGGAGGCTGAGGCTGCGGATCCAGCTGCCTGCCCTGAGCAGGGGTACCAGGGGCACCAGGAGACCAATTAGGCACCAGGCACAGGCAACTGCCAGCCCCAGCGTGCCTGCAGGGCCCTGCGCCTGCCTGGGGAGATGCCAGGAGACCACTCTAGGAGAAGCACCCGCAGCCTGGCTCCGGGCATCAGACCCACGGCTCTCTGCCTTTCTTCAGGGCTGGGGGGCGAGAGGCGCGGGCGCCTCCATGGTGCCCCTCCATGCACCCTTGGCACCAGAGGCCGGGCACCCACCCTGTCCAGCAGTGACGCACCCTCCCCGCCTGCAGGAACGAGCTGAGAGCTTTCCTCTCCGTGAAAACAGAGCGTGCCGGGGATTACAGAAATCAGCAAAGCAGAAAAAAAAACATCTTCTGGTGGTTTTTCTAGATGGTTACACACAGACCTGCAGAGAGGAACGGTTCAAAAGGGTTCGGCCAAGAGAGTGAAGATAGAACATGAACCCTTCCAAAAGTCAGTCTAAGCGAATAACGGCCCTTTCCCTCCCGGATAGCTGCAAAGATTTGGTATATCTGTCTAAATCGTTCGAGGGCGAGGGCAGCATGCTCTCCTCAACCCCACAACTTCTCTTCAAATTAAAACGAGCAATATTGAATGTGGTTTCTCATTGCCTAAGTTGTACACAGGCACATTTTGTGTAGGCAAGATAAGCATATGCCTGTATTATTGGATGCATACTTCTGCATACACTAGGTAGAAAATAACAGAACACTATCCTATAGATATTTTTATTGTTATTATTTTTTTTAATAGAATATTTCAGCTGGAAAGGTCCTACAACGACCACCTAGCCCAACAGCCTGACTACTCGAGGGCTGACCAAAAGTCACAGCATGTTGTTAAGGGCATTGTCCAAATGCCTCTTCAACACTGGCAGGCTCGGGGCACTGACACCGCATGTTCCAGTGTTTGACCACCCTCTCTGAGCCCCAAAACTGAGCTACCATGGAGAAAAATAGTGGCTGTCACCAGTGTAGGAGCTGTAGGCTTTTTGGGCAGGCTCACAGTAAATCTATTGAAGTGAACAGCAGTGATTCAGCAGGTACACATCTACCGTATCAATATTTAGAGTTTGCAGCATGAGTCACATGGCCATAAATCATACAGGAAAATAACAAAACTTGAGGAGCGTGTCATGGCAAAATCAGGACAAAAGTACATTCAGACTTTCCAGAGTGGGCAGAACATACATTAATTACAGGCCCGAAAGATTGCTGAGAGTTACTAAGATGACACTATGAAGTATTAGTAATTCCTTAGACATGATTTTGCTCAGTTTACTTGTTTCCACGGCATGTAAATGTTCTGATTTAATGACGGGCTCACAGAAATACACACGCAGCACCCTTCTCCCAATAATGATACTTTTCACATTTCTGACGGCCACGAGCGAGCAGCTGAAGAAAGGCTGGAATAATCACATTATATATTACAGCCATTTAGTTGTAGAAATGAAGCATGAAATAAACACTTTAGTTCATTAGCCCTAGTAAAGTAGCACAGCGTGAGCCTGCTATCCGTAATCACCGGTAATCCGTGCTTAACCTGGTGACATGCTTTATTACCAAACCCATGGAGCGGCTCAGGATCTCATCCTGGAAATGCAACGGGTGCCCCTAGGAAATGGCTTTTTGGTGGAAAGAGGCTGTATTTCATTAAGGGCTCTGCCTTGTTTCCTCTCTGCTGCCCACCTGCCCTGCCCACCGGGTCCCCACAGGGTCCGGCGGTGGCCCGGGCAGGCAGAATTGGTCCCTCAAGGTCTGGCTGATTCTCTGCCTCAAACAGGTGGTTTGAGAGCGCTGGGGAAGGCAAGGCTCTGCTTTGCTCGGGGTCTGTTCGCTCTGTTAATTAATAGATACATCATCCCTGCTACTGAACGCAAACGCAGCTGCAGGTCGGTGCCCGCGAGCACGCCCGGGAGGGCTGCGGCACCCGAGCACCGGCCGGCACCAGCTGGATGTCCCCACTGTGGGGATGAGGACAGGGATGGGGACAGGGGAGACGAAAGTCCTGCTGGCTTGGTGCTCTGGGCAGCTTGTACCCTTGATGACATGTGGTTTCCCAGGCTGGGTCCTGCTTGAGCACCACAATAGAGGAACTGTCACTTCCACCACGAGGATGTCACGCTTTTCTGGGGGTCAGGATATGCCCTGGGTTGTCCAGAAAAACACAGCGCCGGGTTTTTTTTTCCATGGGCAGGGCCAAGCTCTATCTCTGTTCTGAGGTCTGCCATTTGGAAAACTGAGCTATGATTCACCCCTGCAGTCTGAGACACAAGGCTTCCAGTGGCACGAGGGCGGGTTCAGCTGTCCCGAGAGCCCCGCTGAGAAGGGCCACAAAGGCTGCTGGTCTTCAGAAGAAATGGACCCGCTCAGAGCTTCGTATCGGCTGCGAGTTCCTCTGCCCTGACTCCTGGGACCTAAAACTGGAGGCTGAGGTATAAACCCAGTTAGCCAAGAGGCACGGCGGCTGCTGCTCCCTGTGGGCATCTCTCCAGCATCAGCGGGAGGCACATGGAGACGTGCTGCGGGGCTTCTCCTCCCACCGTGGCTGGTGCAAAAGAGCCGGGGCCGTTCGTGCCTTGATGCACACCCAGGGGCAGCAGCTTCACAGCACCCTCCTTGTCCCCCAGCACCCCCAGGCAGGGCTGCGGAGGGAGGGACGGTGCGGAGAGCCAGAGCTTACGGCGATCGCTGGGGCAGCACCGAGCAGCAGGAGCTGCAGCATCTCTGTTCCCAGCCTCCAGCTGCTGAGTTTCCCTGCGGGGAATTTCAGCCGAGGAAAGGCAGAGTCCAACGGGCCGGGGGCTCAGGATGGAGCACAGCACCACCACGTCCCTGGAGCACAGCCCTTCTTCTCCCTGACTTCACTGGCACGTTCCTCCTGCTCGCAGCATGGTCCTTCTCTGGGAGAAGGTGATGCCACCACTTCGAGGGGAGTCAAACTTAATGACAAAAAGGGCATGAAACAGTCTCACTTCATTCAAAGCAAACGGAGTAAAATCAAGGTGTAACAAAGCAAACAATTTGCCGCAGCCATCCAACCTGCCCTCCTCCAGAAGCTGTTCCTCCCCGGCCTCCTCCTCCCTGCTCATGAGGGCGGCTTTAAATTTTGGGAGGCAGAGGCTGAAGTTACGGTGTTGGCACAGGACCTCGGCCATGCACAGCCCTCGTGGCTCCCTCCAGCGCGCTCGGTGCCCCTGGCAGAAAGCAGTCCCACCCGCCCCGGCGGTGCCCGGGCTTTTTTTTTTTTTTTATCGTCTCTTTTTAACAATAATCTGGCAATAATGAGAAAATTATATTTTCCAAAGAGGAGCAGAAGGCTGCTGTAGGCACTCCAGGACAAGAGAATATTTCAAAACATATTTAGTAAAATATATGCATATTAGCTACAGCTTTACTCTGCGGCTCAAATTGCTCTGTCTTCTTGGGGGAAAAAAATGAGATGGTTTCCTTTGGAGGGCAGGAGCTACATCTCCTTTAATCATTTCATGCCAAACCATGTAAAATGTAACTCCTGTTCCTGTGTTCTTTCAAAACCTGCACCCGGTAGAGTAGCAAACGGCCAAAAAAAAAAGTGTTTAGAGGAACTCATTTTCATGCTCTGCAGGCTCTAACCTTGTCTCCAAAAGCCAAGGTTGATGTGTCCCATGCCAAATTAAATCAAAGATGTATGCAGTAATGAAAAGGGTAGCATTCCATGAAAATCCCACTTTTCAGTTAAAGAGGCCATGGTTTATTAGGTATGCAAAAATTACAATGTCAGGGCAACTTTGCAAGTTAAGCTTTTTTCCTAAATGCTCAAGTATCTCACTGGAAGGAAGAAGTTAGCTCAAGATTTTAATAATTTGTTACCTACTTCAAAAAAAAATATTGGTCCAGTGAAAATAAACCATTAGTCTCTTAAATTATGAGGGAAACATCCCCTGCCGGGGGGGGAGATGGAGCTTCCCCTGATGTGGAGGGTCCAAGCGGAGCGGGATCCCCACAGCAGCAACCCCAGAGCAAAGAAGCTCATGGTGACACGGTGAGGCATCAGCAGAAATTTCCGTAACCTTAAAAGATTTTGCTTCCCGACGCAGACTAAAGGCCCCAACCTCCAGATCCGCCTGTGATAGCTGACCTATTTACAGGAACTCCCTCGCCGCCGGCAAGCTACAAACGAGAACAAGAGCTCGTTACCAATCTGCACAGCCAGAGGAGTACCCACGGGAAGGCAGAGAAAAGCAGATCCCCAGGTCAGGGGGAAGCAGGAATTAACGGCAGCCACTGAGTTAATAGGGGTGAACCCACGGGGCTTGGGGCAGTCCCACGCCTGGTCCGTCCCTGCGCAGCCCCGGTCCCTCCCGCTCCGGAGCAGAGGGTGGAAGATAGGAAAAAGGCAAATGATATTTTACTGCGTTTATAAAGTGAAACCATGCGTGAAGAAACAGAAAAAAATGAGCAGATTCGAACTCATTGCGAACCACAATAAGCTGCAGAGGACATTTAATCATGATTTCCCTTCTGAAGGGAAAACAATATTAGAAATCTGCAAGGCCCGAGATTTGCATCCGAGGCCAATATGCTTTCCCTTCCTCGTCTCCGCTCCCCTTAAATCTTTTATGGGAGTCATTAAAAAATGTTGCGCACTACCACAGTCATAACAAATAAACTTATGCCCATTAACAACTGCCTGGAGCGCAGCAGGAAATCCGACAGATATATCCGTATCCCCGTGCAAAACAAATCTGCTTCCAGTAACAGCAGGCCTTTTGGCACAGCCCGTACCAGGGAAGGCAGGGAAGGCATGCAACTCTGCCTCGCCAAAAGAAGCAACCTCCTTCCTCCACACGCTCCACGCTTCCCCACGGCCCCGGCTCCCGCGGCTCAGCCCCATCAGCCCTCTCACTCCCCAATTATTGCACTAAAAAGGGAATCAGAGCACACTGCCCAGCGCAGGGGAAAGGAAGGCGAGCAAGAAGCCACTCCTCACGCTGTGGCAACCAGACAAGCCTGCCGGCCTCTCCTGGGAGAAGCCTGCTCGTTATTGATGCCATAATGAGCAGCAGCATGGTCCTCAGCCACTCCTCCTCCCACACAGGGCCCTCCGGACTGTGGGCTGCGCTGGGAGCGTGGGATACTTCCAAGAAGAGTTCCAAGAACGGTTTGTGAGCCACGACAGGTTGGTATAAACCGGGTTTGCTCTGTGCAAAGCCTGCTGAAGGGAACCAGGGGCTTTGCGTCTCTCGTGCTGGTTTGATGTGTGCTGCCCTGACGGAGCCGGGGGAAGTGCTGCTGTGATTTATTCATATCCTAGCAAACAAGCCTTCATTAACTACTAAAACTTGCATGTGGAAAAAGCATGTACTGTCAAGCGCTGGGTGCTGTTTAATGAAGAAAAATGAGGTGGCCAACAAATACATGGCAGGCAGAGCTGAATCTCTTATTGACTTTCTTCCCTGGGCAGTTGTTCCCTCCTCCCGCATCACCCATCAACGCCTTCAGACTTCTGCAGCATGTCCCTCCTGTGAGCTGTGGCTGGTCCCCTCTCGGGACCCCGCCCAAAGCTGCTACAGGCAATGCCCCGCCAGACTTTACGCCATTCCCATATACGCACGGCCGCATCCTTCCCGCGTGCGGGTTGTGCACAGCACTTGGGGCTTTTTGGACCTCTGGCTCGGTTCCTGAGGATGGTTAAACCATGGGGTTTTAGCTAGCTTAGCATCCATCCTCCAGAATAACGAAAAAAGTCATGGCATTATCTTTTGCTTATTTTTGGTGCACTTGACAAGAGCTATTTCTCTGCTTCGGGCCAAGCAAATTACACACGATACGGTATTGCATATAAAATATTGGGCTGCGTTCAAAATTCACTTTCAATTTTAATGCGTTTGAGGTTTAGTTGGCTATTCATGGGGAAAGAACTAATGCAGACAGGCAGGCAGGATGGTTAGATGCACTCAGTGCGAAACAGCAGCCTGAAGGGCAAACAGGAGGTTCCCCTGCTCCCCCCTGGCTCCCCACGCAGGCCCGCATACGGACAGCGGGGGTACCAACACCCCCCTCTTTGATGGTGATGGAGTAAAAAGTAGATTTTCCAGTTTAAAATGTTCAGGTTATGAGAGCCCAGGCCAGTTTGGGATGTTCCTTCCCAGACGAGATGACCTGGTCCCTCCGTGCACGGCGGGACACCGGCAGCATCGCCGCGGCCGAGGGGACCCACCAGCGCTCGAAGCCTGTCCCACCGGCAGCATGGCTGCCGGCACCGAACGGGGGGCTCTGAGCCGCCGCGCTTGGCGAGGCAGCCTCCCCGCCTGCAAACAGCCAGCCCCCGCGCACACACGTTGGATTCAGCTTTACTTTTATTTTAATTGAAATATTTCTCATACACCTCTTCCAGAGTACTGATTTATCTAACATATTGAAAAATTATTTTAATTTCCAGGAGATCTTATTTTTTCTCTCCCTGGCAACCTGGCATAGATAACAAAGCAATGAACAATTCTCATTCATTTCATGCGTTTCTGAACATCGTGGCAACCACTGTCAGAAAATTTAATCATGTTGTTTTCATAACATTTGTTTTGCGTATTTCCGCAGTCACTCCGTGGAGCACGGCCGTGGCAAACGTAACCTGCCTAAAGTCATCTGCAAAGGATACTCCGGTACTTCATCAAAATTTGATACTGAAAAGACCTGCAGAAATAAAAGCTTAGAATATAAAAGGGAAGCGTTCATTGCACCCTCCTTGTGCTCTTGCCTGCACTTCATTTAAAGCCTGCTTGTGGTAAATAGGTTGGAGTCTGCTTTTCCTGGTTGCGCAGGGAAAGGGCAAGTGAATCTCGAAAACGGCACTTCATGTGAAACGCTTACTTATCTTTAAACTGATTCCACCGATATCAGATGTGAAACTGCCTCAGGGTTCATATATCTTGGCTTCAATTACCTGCATTTAGCAGATAATAATTAAGGCAATATTATATGCCTATAGCACCGTCTGTGCGCTTGCACTGCTCAGCCCCACAAATTAATTCTGCCTTGAACAGCCTTCTGGACCAGCCATGGAGACACACGAGTACCGGTCGTAAGTCCCAGACCACCTTTCCTTCGAGGCAATTCATTTGCGTTTGACATTTCCGAGTTCTCCAGCTTCATAAAATTTATTTCTGACTTGTTTCATTTAAATCAAATTGCATGAGACTTCTGCCTTCGGATTATAAATGATCCCATTAAACCAGAAGATGCTCTTGGCCACAATGAGTAAAAATGTGATTTTGTACAGTTGCTGTTCTTTTTCTCTTTTTCCTGTTGGGTTTGTGTTTTTTTTGGTTTGGTTTGAGTTTTTTGGTGAAGAGGCAGCTTGGTACGGTCCCAAATCAAGTCATTTGCACATTTGTCTGAACACAGACTGGTGGCTGGGCACGCGCTGTGCTCTGGCGAGGCCCCACCTGGAGCACAGCACCCAGCTCTGGTGATACAAACTTCAGAGCTTGCAAACCCCCTCGCTTTCTAACACTCCTCACCGAGGGGGGAGGCTGGGAGCGGCTGGGTGAGGGCTCTGAGATGAAAACTCACTAACAACAGGGGGTTATCAAGCAGGCATCCTTCATTGCAGCTGGGCAGCACTGGGGATCGTTCCACCACGAGTGCTCCAACAGGCTAGCAAAACCCATCAGTCCATATATACAAAAATCACACATATTCATCAGGTTCCTGAGAAGGGCCGTCTTATGGTGACGAGTTCCCAGGATTCATTTACATAGTCCAAGCATGAGCAGTAAATTTAGGGTTAGGGTCTTTTCACCCTCCAGTGGTTGCTCATAGTCTTCCTCACACTGTCCCCTGGTTGAATCCTCCTTCTTGAGGACAAGCCAGGGCCCCTTTTCTGGTGCAACCTCTTGTACAAGCAGTGGTGTAGGTGTTTGCTGGGCACCTCCTTAAGTCTGGCATGTGTAGATGGCTTTGGCTCCTTGATGTCCCCTTGATATCTGGAGCTTTGTCTCCTTGGTGTCAGGCAAGATGTTACCTATTTATCAACCTTGCTCAGCAAATAGCTAAAGCCATCCTTGTGGGGGGAAGGAAAACTCAGGAAAACAGAGACACAAGCGAAACCAAACAAAAATATGGGAGTAAAGCTTTTCTGTATCACAGCGAGGCCTTAGTCAGGGGTGGTCAGGGTTGAGCTCTTTCACCGGGCCGCCAGCACAGGGAAGCCATGGCCCTGCTCAGGCCGGCCCAGAGGAGGGTCACGAAGCTGCTCAGGGGCTGGAGCAGCTCCCCGTGAGGGCAGGCTGGGAGAGCTGGGGCTGTGCAGCCTGGAGAAGGCTCCGGGGGCACCTTAGAGCGGCCGTTCAGCGTGTGGTGGTTTGGTGCCTGGCGGGGTTTTGGTGGGCTTTTGGTAGCGGGGGAGGGGGCTGCAGGGGGGGCTCCTGTGAGGGGCTTTGAGAAGCTCCCCCGGCCCCAATTTCGGGCCCGCCTCGGGGCAAGGCCAGGCCGATGGTGCCTCTGCGGATAACTACTGAAGAGTGAAAGAAGCGGTTGATTGCTCTCTTTGTTTTGTCTGTTTGTGTGGGTGATTAAGCGGGTGGGAGAGAGCCAGCCCTGCGGACACCGGGTCAGTGAGGGAGGAGAGGGGGGGCTGTGCCGGAGCAGGGGTTCCCCTGCGGCCCGCGGTTAAGATGGCGGCTGAGCCCCTGCAGCCCCTGGAGCCCAGCGGCGGCCCAGAGGTCGCCCTGCAGCCCGCGGAGGGCCCCGGGCCGGAGGAGCAGGGCCCGGGCCCGGAGCAGCCGCGACTCCGCCCGCGCTGGAGCCGCCGGTCGGTGGGAGGGCGGCAGCCCCGGGAGGGCCCCGCGCTGGGGCGGGTTGGGGAGCTGCGGCCCCGCGGGAAGGACTCGCGTTGGGGCGGTTGGGGGGGGAATGTCTGCCGGGAGAGGGACCCCGCGGTGGGGCAGGGGAGGGCTGCGAGGGCCCCTCTCCCTGCGGGGGAAGGAGCAGGGAGACCCCTTGTGCCGGACGGGCTGGGACCCCCGTTCCCTGCCCCTGCGCTGCTGGGGGGGAAGAGGGAGCAGAGCTGAGCCCGGAGGGGTCAGGGGGGGTGGGGGGTGTGAGACCTGGCTGTGTCTCTCGTTATCCTTGATGGTGGTGGGTGGTTGTATTAAATGGGTGTTGTCATCCCCCAGCTGAGTCTGCCTGTTGCCCGTGCCCATCGCTGGTGAGGGAGCCCTCCCTGTGCTGGGTCTGACCCTCGGGCCTTTGGGTTGTGTTTTCTCCTCCCCAGCCCCCAGGGGATGGGGTAGGGGTGAGCCAGCGGCTGCGGGGGGGCTTTTGGAGCCAGCTGGGGGGGCTCAAACCACGACACTGTGCTTAAAGGGGGCTTATGAAAAAGGTGGGGAGGGACTCTTTATCGAGGGGTGGTGATAGGATGAGAGGTGATGGTTTTAAACTAAAATAAGGTAGATTCAGACTAGATAGAAGGAAGAATGTTTTACCATGACGGTGGTGAAACACTGGCACAGAGAGGTGGTAGAAGCCCCATCCCTGGGAACACTCCGGGTCAGGCTGGACGGGGCTCTGAGCAGCCTGACCCAGCTAAAGCTGTCCCTGCTCGCTGCAGGGGGTTGGACCAGATGGCCTGTGGAGGTCCCTGCCTGCCCAAAGCATTCCATGGTTCTGTGATTGTATTCTGGCGCGGGGTCACCACTCCCTGCCTTGTGCCCTGCTGCTGTGCCGCCTGGGACGTCCCTTCTCCGAAGGGTCCGACCTTCCTGCCCTTGCAGCACCATGCGGGCAGTCACACTGCAGGGGTGCAAGCTGTTTTATGTCCTTCTCGGCCTCAAACAGGCCATGAACATGCTCTGTTCCTGCTAGCAACCACCATATCACTTTGTTTCCAATAGGAAGATAATTCAGAAAGTTAAAATAAGTCATAGCAGCTCAATGAACAATGACAATGAGGCTTTACTTCCTCCTTCTGTTTTCCTTCCACCCCAAGCTGGCTGTTGCACGAAGCTAAGCGCTGCAAAGCAAGGAGGAAACCAAGTGTGTAACTTACCACAAACGGCCAGGGGACTCTGCCAGGGCGTCCGTGTAGATGCCAATCCACTCTAGTTATGCTAGAAGATCATTTTTCTAGGGATATTAAGATGCAATATGGGAAGATATTCGTGGGATTCAAAGGACTGGTCAGTAATGTCCTCCCAGATACCCATAGTTGAGGTAGAAAATGCTAAAATAAAATCGCAGGAAGGGGTTTGGGAACTTAAGCCTGGGTACAAGCCGCTCAAGGGGGAAACTCCTTTGGTCAGGCATCCAAGCAAAATCTCCATCCCTTCCAGAGAGCACCCTGCAGGCGGGATCACCTCAGTGCCCGTGCCCTGGAGCAGGTCCCCAGACCTCGGTGGCCACAGGTCTGGCCCCTGCAGCCGGGAGGCAGGTGGGCAGGGAAAGGGGACAAGCCCAGTCTGCTCCAGCCCTGCTCACACAGCTCCGCTCCATGCTGCCTCAGGCTGCTTTCCTGTTGTTTCCTTTAATTAAGTGGGAAAATATCTCCCTGAGCTGAAGGTAATTGGCAAAGCAACCTGGGCGCTCAGGAACTTCGTAAAAATAAATGCAGAAGGCTAAATTAGTTTCAGCATTTTTAAGTTGCAGAAATGTGAAGGTAAAAAAAAAAAAAAAAGCCAACAGCAGCAACAACAAATATTCCTGCCGAGCCTGGTTGGCTTGAGGCTGTGGGGAGGGAGGAGGGAAGCTCGAGAGGGACCTCAGCCCCGGTGGTCCAAAGCCCACAGCTTCCAGCCAGGTCAGCCGGCACCAGCACAGCACCAGATCTCAAACACCAAGACCCCCCTGCGCCCGTGGGCACCTACAGCCACTGCTGCAGTCCCGCCTGCCCTTTGGGCACCTCCGTTTCAGGACTGACCCACATCTGGGCATAAAACTCGTTGTTTGGATGGGTCTTGGTGCCTCGCCTCTGAGTGCTCCCGGGGAGGATGCCGAGCAGAGGATGCTCCTGCTGCGTTGCCGTGGAAAACTGGGACTTGCAGGGAAATATTTGGGGTGTCAGGGCCGTTGTATCCATCCTTGGGGGCAAAGGCAGAGCGAGCTGTGACCAGCCTCTGCTCGGTGTCTGGCCCATCCCACGCTTTGCCGTGAATCCACGAGCGGGAGCGGCTCGAGAGGCCCCGCTCCGGGCTGCCTGTAAGGCTGTAATGAGCTCTGCCAGTTTTACAGGTGAAGTGTTTCGTCTCCCCGGGGACAGCCTGCGAGGAGGAGCCTCTGCTCGTGGGGTTGCTCGGCGGGACAGCAGGATGCACAAGGGAAGCGGCGCCCTGAATCGCGGTGCTGTAAACAGACAGGACCAAAGCTCAGCGCGCAGGGAAGTCTGAAGCAGAAGCCTTTGGTATGTGAAACATATAAATAAGGAAAACGCTCCTGGGCCCGAGCACGCCCGTCCTGGAGGCATCCTCCGGCTCCACCTCGGTTTAAGCACTCTGCCCTGAAAGCCAAAGCGCTCTCGGCCGTGGCCCGGAGCACTGCAGCGCCTCAGGGAGAGGGGAGGCCTCAGCCCCCTCTTCCCTACCGCTCCTCTCCCCCTTCCCAGGAGGGTGGAGGATGCCCTCCCCCTCCCACCATCCCTACCTAGGGCACCCCTCCCTCTCCCCCAGCCCTCCAGAGGTCACCCCGTGTGCACACCACCTTTTTTACCTTTTCTACCTTTTCTTTAGGCCAGTTCTCACCCCATCTAGGAAAATTACTGTGACGCACCAGCATCCCCAGAGCATCACGAGGTGATGCTGGTGGGTACTGTCCAAGTGATGTCCCCACCCAACACCCAACGCCACCATGCACAGGCGATACCCAGGGTGAGGTGCCAGTGCCCTGCCCCTCCCGCCGGGCAGAATGCGGCCGTGGTGCGCTGCGGGAGAGAGGGGAAGAAGGGAACGGCGGAGGTCTTCTGCAAAGTACTAACGTAATGGTGTAACTGGGCGTGTGTATGAGTATGTATGTGTTTATTATATACTATTATAATCATAGAAAATGTTTTGATCTTCTCTTACTAATATTTTGGAAAAAAAAGGAAAACAAAACACAAACACTTCCCAAAATTACCGTCTCTGACTATTAAATCTCAGTTCCAGGGGGCTGAGACCCACCCGGGGCAGAGCATCCCCTCGGGCCGCAGCACTGGCGGGGGCTCAGCCGGGCAGAAGCCCCCCCTCCCTCGCAGCCACGTGGCGGGGCACCCGCACTGTGCCTGTCGGGGGGGCACAGGCCAAGCCAGGGATGAGCCGTTGGGTTTTCGTTTCAACCGCTTCGTTCTGCTTTCAGTGAGTCCGAGCCTAAAGACTCGTATCAAGGCTCTTTGTCAAAGACCACAAGGGTTTCTCTCTCCTGATCGGGCTCTTCCAGCAACACTATTTATTTATTTCCCACGGCTGGTTCCCCAGCAGCCGAACAGCCAACGTGTCGCCCATCGCCTGTTTCCCCGCTCAGCCCCGCGGGACGTGTCCACTCCTGTTTTCAGCTTCTCTTCCTACAGAAACCAAACAAGCGACTTAAAAACCCTCAATGACCTCTAATGGGCTTCAAAACTCGCTCCAATCAAAGCAGTTACCTGGGGAGCCCCCAGAGAGACAGAGGCTGGCCTTGCAAACCAACATGGCACGGGTATTTTGGGAAGAGGAACAGAGTAGGAAACGGGTGGGAACTTGCCGTGTTGTTTTGCTGCTTTCTGCCCTGCTGCCCTTTACGTCGCTTTGCCACAGCCCGCGGAGATGGCACAGTTGCCAGAGCCCTTGGCGGCAGCAGGGCAGGGAGCCCCACGGAGGGCTGGGGACCGTGGGGGCGCTCAGCACCACTGTCGGCAGTAAATGCCAATTAAAAAATACCTGCTTTTGTGTTTCAGGCTGATCAGCCCCTGTGCAGGGATCAGCGGGGGCATTTTACTCTCACGAGGCAGCAAAACACAGAACCTCAGCCTCAACTCTTACTATTTCTAGCTAAAACTCTGTAGTATTTCTTTCTTGAGCGGCAACATTTAGGTACCCGCTTGGAGGGGGCCAAAATGTCAGCTGAGGTCCCGCGGTGGGGAGGAGTCCCCACGAGCAAGCTTGGGACACACTCGGGTCAAGCCCGAATTTCCCAGGCCCTGCACAGCCTCCTGTTGGCCCGAATAGCCTGCCCATTTCAAAGCATTTGGTTATGATTCAGTTTGGTGTGGAAGTTTATTGAAAAAGTGTGGTTTATGGATTTAATTAAAGTACTGCATACGAGACCTTGCTAATCCTGTTTGTGCTGCAACTGTATTAAAGTGCTAAAAATCAATATACTTGAGTTTAAATATTTTATTATGGCAAGTTGTTAAATATTAATGATGTAACAAGTAATCAGTGTCACCACTTCTGCCTATTCTGTAGGAAATGGGCAGGACATTAAAAAAAAAAAAAAGGTCTGTTCGGTTTGATGGCCAGGCAGCTCTTTGTTCCTCAGCTCAGGAAACAAACGTTGTTGGTGATTGATGTTAAGTCCAAGAGCCTCTTCCCAGGGCTGTTCTCCGCCTCGTCACACAAGGCCGGGCGGGCGCGGGGCTGCAGAGCGGTGCTGGAGGGCCGGGAGCACGCTCGGGGGCGAGCCAAGACGTGGCCTTGCGTCGCGTCGGCTGCGGGGACCTCTGGGTGCTGTGTCCTCCTCTGCCACCTCCGTGGCCCCAGGGCCAGCCCCAGCTCTCACCCCACCGATTGCTCTGGCAGCGAAAATGCCCGTTTTCTGCCCTTCTCGGGCTTTTTTTCTGGGGTTGCTCCCACCCGTGGAAGCTGGAGGAAAGTCCCAGGGCACTCGGATACAAAGGAGGCAGGAGGGTGGCTGCAGCCCCGCTGGCTTGTTGACACAGAGGTACAATCGTGAGCCTTCCTGAGGCAGGTGAAAGGCTGTTTTCAGCCCACTGCGCGTGGCGGTGGCCACAGCCTGTGGCCTGATGGAAATCCAAAGGTCGCAGCCAGCTGCCAAAGGGCTTTGGAAGTTCTACACCCGAACCTTGTCCCTGAAAGACACAATTCTTAACGATGCCTCTGCTCGGAGAACGTCAAATTAGGCTGCACGAAATGAATCGCAAACATGGGTTTCGTAATCACGTTTTAGAGAGATCTGATTTTATTAATATACATGATCTTGTAAACCTGGCTCCCACGAAAAGGCAATGAAGGAGCCAATTTGTTTGTGATCAAATCCTAATTCTAGAGCAAGTCAATCTTGTTTTCTGTCCTGCCGCCTCGCACACAGCCCACGGCGGGGTGGTTTCTGCCCAGGACGTCCTCCCGGCCGTGCCTTGCTGCCGGGGGAGGGCGGCGGGTGCGGCTGTTCCCCGCGAAGGGTGCGAAGTGCGGGGAGAAGGAACCCCCCAGCTCGCGGGCTGTGGGGACCGGCCGCTTTTGGGGCGCTGTCGGTGGCTGGTCGTGGTTAACCCCGCTTCTAAAAAGTCCGTCCCGAGCATCAGTGGGGTGGGGACGATCTGGCCATCTGCGGGCATCGGCCGTGCAGGTATCCACGCCTGAGACAGCCCGGGCCCGCTTCCCTCACCCCTTCGCCCCCCAGGGACCCTGCACCCCGGGGTGCTGGTCTGCAGGTGGCTGGCGCCCACCCCGCCGAGGAGCTCGGTGGTGGCACGGGATGCAGGCGGACACGGGAGCATCTCCAGGCGTCCGCCCGAAAAGCAGGGCACGGGGGGGACACCGGGACCACGAAACCCTCTGCGCGTGGCACGAGGCTGCTGGGAGCAACACGAGCCTTGGCAGCTTGTTCCGAAAATGTGGGCTCTCTCCCATTTTCAAGGCCAGATCCTGAAAGGTGTGACCACACGAGACCCCCGTTCCCTCTGTGGTACGAAGCACACACCTCCGGTGCCGTGCCCGGGCCCTGGTTTCCCTCGGGCACCACTTTCCGCGCTCACTGGTCCTCACGTTCAGCATCTGCCTGTTTCCTCCATGTGATGCTGTTTACACCCTCCCTGGGAAATTTATGCGCCGAGACTCTGACACAGACTCGTTCAGCAGCACCGTGCATCTCATTTTTAATCTGACTAACAGGGTTGAAATGTCACACTAATAGCGACTCCCATGCCTCGTGGTTTCCTCCTATCAATCAGTCCTTCATTATCAGGTAATTGGAAATATTTATCTCATCTCGCCTCGCACTGTGTGCTTCCCCCCCCCCCCCCCCCCCCGAATGAAATCTAAGCTGATATTTCCAGGAGGTAAAATGATATTTCCAGGAGGTAAAAAGGCACCAGGGATGGGTCAGGGGGTCGACCCAGCATGGGGAAGGGGTCTGGAGCCTCCCTGGGGCTGGGCACAGCCCAAGGTCAGGTTGAAGGAGGTCTTCTCCAGGGCTTCAGATCCCCATCTCGCCTCCAGACACACCTCATGCGTCCACGCATTGTCTCAAGGTGGAATCAAATCTCCGTTACCTTTCTGGAGGGCAGCACACCCACTGCCAGCTCCAGCCCTGTCCAGAGGCAGCGGGGAGCCCCGTCCCCCATCCCCACCTCCCCCAGATGGAGCACGGCAGCAGCTCCCCCGAGCAGAGCCGAGGTCCATCCTGCTGCCGTGCATCACTGGAGGAGCCAAGGAAGCCCCAGAACCCCCTGTCTCTGCTGGGGTGGGGACGGTAAACCCTGACCGTGGGTCCTGAGCAGGAACAACTGATTGTCACCAACCCCCAAACCCCCGGCAACCGCAGGAAATACCAGTGGTTCCCCCGGAGGGGTCCCTGCCCTGACACCCGAGGGGTCCCTGACCCGATACTGGAGGGGTCCCTGCCGTGGCCCCACGGTTCTTTGCGCCGGGGAGATGTATGTGCCCCATCCTGGGCATGGGCTGTTGGGTCCCCCCAGCAGGATGGGACTGGGGACGCTGGTCCCCCACCCGCCCATGGCAGGGGGAGGCAGCACAACCCTCAAATCACATCTTTTTCACTAGCGCTTTTCCAGAAATGCTATTTCTACGTTGCAGTTTGTGTCTTCTAGGTTTTTTTTCTATGAAAACAAAAGACTGCGGAAAAAGACCTTTTCAGGTTTTAGATGTTCTGGAAAGGAAAAAAAAAAAACCCAAACAGACAACAAACTGATTCTGCTTTAAAAGGCATTAAAATGTTCAAATGGAGAAGAATCAAGTACCTGTAATTATTACCACTGGAAGCGGTTATTTTTCCTACTCTTGTTAGAAGCTTTCTTTGAAATTAATACCACCCTTCCTGCCAAATGAGATCCTCTTCCATTACCTTAGGTTTTTTTTTGCTGTAAGGAAAAATCACATCTTTGCAATTCAAACCGACACCGGTGCCCCTGTCCCTGACCCACACGCTGAGCCGAGCCGTCCGGCTCTGGCTGCTCCTGCGGGTGCCCCAGCGAGGACGAAGGAGGGACACAGCTGACAGGACCCCCCGCCCGCCCTGGGGGGCTGCCCCATCTCCCATCCCCGCCGCAGCACGAGGCATCCTGGCTGCGCCCGAGCTCCCAGCTTGGCTCTCGGTTTTCCCTGGGACAGCAGGTTTCTGCTTGGACACCCCCATGACCCCGGGCCCAGCAGCAACGCTCCACGTGGGAGCCTTGTCACTCAAAACACGACTTGCTGAGTTTGCCCGTGGTTGTGGTCGGTGCATGCTGTTGCAAATCCTAATCCCCGCCGCAGATAGCCCTCCTCTGTGCAGCTCCCCGCAAGCACCGTGATAGCAAACCACAAAGACCCTCTCACCCAGCGCTGTTTGAAAAAGACAGGGAGTCACGCGCTACTGGAAACGCCTTTTCGCCTCACAGCGCTTCTTGCCGCAGAAAACACTCGCCCGTGCTCGGCTGTTAAGTTGTAAATCTGCTTGGGCTGGGTTTGAGGGAGGTCAGTGGTCGTTTAAACCCCCCCTGAGCGACCCCGCCAGGTAAAGCCCAGCGGCCGGTGCCATCCCTCCGCGGTGGACACCATGGAAAAGCTTCCACTGGGGCTGGTGGTGGGGCTGGGAACGTGCTGCTGGGCCAGACCCAGCAGAGGCACCTTTCCCGCGCTCCGGAGCACGGCGCTGCCTGCCGGGAGGATGGCTGCGGTGGAGCTTTGCTACCATCTGCCGGGCACCCGCCGGGCTGCTCCGCGTCCTTGAGGCCCGGCAGCCTCAGGGCAGGGGAAGGGGAGCTCGGCCTCTCCCTTGGCTTCGCTCCCAAAGGCAAACCCAGCCTCGGGTCGGTGGCTGTCCCCGCGGAGGGTGGCACGCGTGGCCCGCCACCGTCAGGGGCAGCTCCCCGCACCCCTTCGACCTGCCTTTGGTAAGACACGGGCAGGAGGAGTCAGAGGAAGCGGTTTATGGATGCCCCGCGAGGCAAGCACCCGTGCCGACACCCGAGGCAGTGAATGCTGCTGTGGCTCTGCACCTTGCAGGAGGCACCCCCCAGCTCCAGCACCCCCCAGCTCCAGCACCCCCCAGCTCTGGGAGACCCCAGCTCCAGCACCCTCCAGCTCCAGCACCTTCCAGCACCCCCCAACTCCAGCACCCTCCAGCTCCAGCACCCCCCCAGCTCCAGGAGACCCCAGCTCCAGCACCTTCCAGACCCCCCAGCTCCAGCACCCTCCAGCTCCAGCACCCTCCAGCTCCAGCACCCCCCAGCTCCAGCACCCCCCAGCTCCAGCACCCTCCAGCTCCAGCACCCTCCAGCTCTAGCACCCCCCAGCTCCAGCACCCCCCAGCTCTGGGAGACCCCAGCTCCAGCACCCTCCAGCTCCAGCACCTTCCAGCACCCCCCAACTCCAGCACCCTCCAGCTCCAGCACCCCCCCAGCTCCAGGAGACCCCAGCTCCAGCACCTTCCAGACCCCCCAGCTCCAGCACCCTCCAGCTCCAGCACCCCCCAGCTCCAGCACCCCCCAGCTCCAGCACCTTCCAGCACCCCCCAACTCCAGCACCCTCCAGCTCCAGCACCCTCCAGCTCTAGCACCCTCCAGCTCCAGCACCCTCCAGCTCCAGCACCCTCCAGCTCTAGCACCCTCCAGCTCCAGCACCCTCCAGCTCTAGCACCCTCCAGCTCCAGCACCCTCCAGCTCTAGCACCCCCCAGCTCCAGCACCCCCCAGCTCCAGCACCCCCCAGCTCCAGCACCCTCCAGCTCCAGCACCCTCCAGCTCCAGCACCCTCCAGCTCTAGCACCCTCCAGCTCCAGCACCCTCCAGCTCTAGCACCCCCCAGCTCCAGCACCCTCCAGCTCCAGCACCCCCCAGCTCCAGCACCCCCCAGCTCCAGCACCCCCCAGCTCCAGCACTCCCCAGCTCCAGCACCCTCCAGCTCCAGGAGCCCCCAGCTCCAGGACCACTGCACCACATGGTCCCAGGGCCAGCGTCCAGCCCCTGGCACAGGGCAAGGCACCATCTCCAAGGAGATGGAGGACGTGTCTGTGTCATGTCTATGTTTCCATATTCCGTTTAGAAGAGTGACGGGAGGTGGCACTGGCCACGGGGCTGGCGTGAAGCCCCGGAGCTGTTGCTCGAGCGAGGCTGGGGGTCCCAGCGAGCCCACCCAGCACACCTCCCTGCACACCCCTTGCTCCTGCTGCTGTGAGGGCCAGACACATCTGATGACAGGTGGGTTTCTGACAGCGAGGTGGGAATGCATTCTGCCCGATCCCGGCCCTGTTTTCCCACTCCTTGAGCATGCAGTGCCACGTAGGTACCCGCGCTTTCTGCCCGCTCTGGTTTGCCACAGGACCATCAGCTTTTCTCAGCTGAGAAATTTCTCAGTCGCTGTTGCAGCTCCTCCAACACCTCTCTACAACACAGACTGTCCCAGCCACACGTGTTTGCTTCCCATCTCCAAGCGACTGACACCCAGCAAGAGCGAGCGTAGAGGAACAGCAGTCGGGAGGCTTCTGGGAGCCGCGGGCAGCCCTCACGATGAGCTTCCGTGCCGAAAGCCGGTCTCCTGCTTCCCGTTGCTGTTCCTCTGTGGCGCAGGACAGAGCTTCTGCTTCCGTGGAGTCACCCAACGCCACACCAGCGCCGGGGTGGAGCGGGCCATGGGGTGGTGCCATGCTGGCAGCCCCTACGGCTCCATCCATCCCCGGCTCGATCAGGGGATTTGGGGCGCGGGGCAGTGTCAAGGGTGGAACGCAATCACGCCGGGCCAGTGCTTGCAAGAGCGAGTTTTCCTGGCGCAGAGCCGGAGGAGAGCATCACAAGGAGCTGGGTCCTGGCAAGCACCCGCTGGAGGGTCCCCAGCTGCCCCCCAAGTCCCCACCATCCCCGGCACGGCGGCGGCTGTGCAGTGCCCCTCCTGTGCCTGCCCGCACGTGGCAATTCCCATGGCAACCCGCTGCCACGGCGCCAACGCCGGATAAACTGGAATGGAAATGACTAAAAGCAAATTCCATCGTCTGCTCCGGTGACAGAGCCAATATCAGTGCCCATCTGCCGGCACTATTCCCCTGGGATTAGGGAGAGAAACAGAGAGAGAGGGAAAAAGCGACGAGGCGAGCGTACACTTACTGAGCACGACTGTCCTCGGCTTCAACCGAAAATCCTTCTCCCCTTCTGCCCACCTCCTGCTGCCCACCGGCACCCCGCACCCGGTCGCTGCTGAGGCCAGCGGTGCTGGGCAAGGCAGGACCCCAGGCCCTGGCAGCGGGGCTCATCCTGCCCTCACCGACCCCATCCCCTGCTGCCGATGCGCCGGCACCGGCGGTGCTCCTCGGGCCGAGCACCCCGACCCAGCCGCCCTCCCCGCGCCCTTCGGGGCAGCCCCATCCTCCCCGCGCGTTGCAGGGGCGCAGGTGGGGAGCTGACCCCGCACACCGGCCTCCCGGAGCTGCCCCCAAAATGCGCTGGAGGCTGGAGGAGCTGCAGGTCCCCGCTAATTCCTGCCCTGTCCTCCTCCGGTGAAACTTGTAATTCGCTGCTGCATCGTTCAGAGGAATCCTGTGGTTTGCATTATTATTCAGGACAATCTCATCAGCTTTTATCCTTTAGCAATGACCTTATGATAGTGAGTTAAGCCTACAGAAATTGCATTTGTAATTAATCTATTTCCATAAGATTAGCATGTCAAATGTCACAGGGATACATGTAAGATCCCTTTGGAGCTTAAAATCCTTTTGTCCAAATTGCTTTAAAACCGTGACAGTCTCATCAGGAAGCGAACAGCCCAGCGAGGGGGGGTGGGGAGGGTGGGGAGGGCTCTCTACGGCCCCCAACCTGCCACAAAAATCACCGGCTGTGGTTGGTGCTGCCAAACCCCGCTTTCTGCCCCATCCGCCCAGCGTGGCCAACGCCACAGAGCTGCTGCGCTCACCCCGAGCAGGGGGACAGCCCCTCGCGCCGCTGCCATGGGGGGGTTCGACACCCTCACCCCCTCCTCTCCCCCAGCATCCCAGCCCCAGCGCCGGCACCGCTGCTGCGGGAGGAGTCGGTGCCATCACCGACCCCTTCCACTTCAACACTGATGCATCGTTTAAAAAACAGTAGAAAAATAATGCCAGAAGATGTAGAGGGATTTATTTTATCTTTCCCTCACATGAAAACACTGTGTACAAAGTCCTCTTTACCTGTAAGGAAAATCCCCGTTTCATTCCAGCACAAGACATTTTTCAAGTTTAATGCCGTGTATTCTCCCTGGGGTTGTCAAAAAACACCCCAAATCCCCTCAGGGCTCTGCTGTCGCTCCTCGCACGGTTTGGGTGCCCTCTGCTCGTGCCAGCATTTACATTTCAGCCCAGCCACCTGCCGGCTCACAGGCCAGCAGCCGAGCTTGCCCAGCTTTGGCGTTAGCGGCAACCTGCAGAGGACGGTGATCCCCGCGCTGCCGGGGCAGGCTGGCACCCGTGGTGTGACCGGCACCCTGCCACGGGGCTTCGCACCTCACAGGGTGCCCAGCACCCTGCCACGGGGGTTTGTGTGCCCCATGGTGTGCCCAGCACCCTGCCACGGGGGTTTGTGTGCCCCATGGTGTGCCCAGCACCCTGCCACGGGGGTTTGTGTGCCCCATGGTGTGCCCAGCACCCTGCCACGGGGGTTTGTGTGCCCCACCAAGGAGCCTCCCTGCCCACTCCAGCCCCTGCCCTTGCTGCCCCCAGTCTGGGATCGATGCACCGAACCCCTTCGGTTACACCGAGGTGACGTTGTGGCGCTGCAGGCGGCACACCCCAAGGGGGCTGATGAAGCCGCGGAGCACGCAGGGGCACTTTCAGGGTTTCTCCAGCCGCCCCATCCCTGCAGTCGAGCACTCGGGTACCGAAGCAAAGCAGACGCCCACGGAGCGCGAGCAGGGGCCGTCAGCAATTTCGTCTCATGGGCTCCAATATCGCAGCCCCCCACCTCACACCGGCCCCATCCCGCTGCCCCCCTGCACCCCCAGCCCCCCGCCTGCCCGGGCAGAGAGCTGACTGCAAGGGCTCCTGAGCGCAGGAGCAGGCAGGAGCAGGCAGGAGCAGGCAGGAGCAGGCAGCGTTGTAACTTCCTTTCCTTCTGGGGACGGAGGAGCTTGCCCACGCTGAAAGTTTTCTTTTGAGCTTTTGTACTTTCGTAGCAAGAGGCAAAATCTCCAGTTTTCTAAGCACTATCTTCTTCCCTCTCAGAAATGTTCACCTTTAATCAAGTTCTCCGCTGAGTGAGGCTCTTTCATTTTTAGTGATTAAAAAAGGATATTCCCCAAATAAGATTCGTTTTTTCGTTACTTTCTGCAGAATAAATTAAGCTTTCTGTCATCAGATGCGCATCGCAGGCGAGCGCAGGTGCAATTCAGTGGAGGAAACGCCCCCCGCTAATACCAGAAGGGGGCTTATCGATAACCCTGTTTTCTGGCACCTCAGTTCCTGACAGTGGATGTCCCTCGGCACCCACCCCAGGAACAGGCAGGGCTGCCGAAGGACGCTGCCACACGCTGTGTGCTTCCTCCGAGCACAAAGCGACGCTCGAACCCCAAACTCTGTCACCGAGATGACTTTGCAAAAGTCGTTGAATACTCTTACCTCTGCAAAAGCACTTTAAAAGTCTGTGTACGCACAGACAGACAGACAGACACACACAGACTCACGCTCGTGGGTCTCTGCACCTCCTCTCCGGCTGCTCAGGGTGGAACTTTACTTGCACCCACACCCACACTCACCCACGGCCCCGCTCCGGGTGCTGCCTCGGGGACCCCCACGCACCCACAGGCACTGGGAGCCGCTCACCCAGGGGACAGGACGTGCCATAAGCAGCCAGGACAGGCACGGCCAGACAAGCACCCACCAGGCGCCGCTGGCACAGGACCCTTCCTGTCCCCTTACCCCACTACTTCCCCATGCTTGTTCCTCCCCAAATCACCTGTATCCATCCCTTGTTCCTCCCCAAGTCACCTGTGTCCATCCCTTTCCCCACCTTTGTTCTGCCCTGAACATCCCAGAATAAATCCCATGCAATCCCAAAATAACCTCCCTCACCTCCCACAACCTGTCCATGCTCCAGGGTAATGGTCCCAGTCCCGAAGCTGCTCCGGCGTTGCTCTCGCTCCCAGGCGGGCAGCCCACTCCCCAAAGCACAGGGGACACCAGCCTCATCCCCCGTCTACTCCCAACACTGTTTTTTCCCAGAGACCCCACGCACCCCATAACCCCTGTCGCTGCCACTGGGACCAGCACTGCCCTGGGACCAGCACAGCCATAGGAAGTCTCACTGAACCCTACCCCAGTCCTACCAGATCCCTCCTGGGCTTTCCCAGTTTGAAAAGGGAGGTTTAGATTGGGTGTTAGGAGAAATTTCTTCACCGAAAGGGCTGTCAGGCACTGGAAGGAGCTGCCCAGGGAGGTGGTGGCGTCACCGTCCCTGGAGGGGTTCAAAGGACGTGTAGCTGTGGGGCTGAGGGACATGGGTTAGTGGTGGCCTTGGCAGCGCGGGGTTAACGGTTGGGCTCGATGATCTTAAGGGTCTTTTCCAACCTAAGTGGTTCTGTGATTCTATGAATTCCCACAAAGCAGTGCCCCCCCAGCCCCGAAATGGGCTGCTCAGGGATGTGCTGATGTCAAGCAGAGCCCAGCGCTGGCTCCACGTCTCCCAAATTACCTCGTGTCACAGCCCATCTTACAGCATCTCCAGGGAGTATTGACATGATTTTTTTTTCCCCCCATTTTCTCACTCAATTTCTTTTTTTCCTCTTAGAAATACAGGATGACACCGTGTGATAAGGTCTGTGACTTTAAATTAAATCAGCTAGACTGGTTTTTATCCTGCAATAATCTGTATGCAGATAAAATGTGATTTCCCTGGGAAGAAAAAAGCCATCAGCAGGAAGGAAGGGATCTAAATCCAGACACCCAGACACCCCCCAGGATTAACCATGGGCTTTTCGACCCTATAGGCTCCCAACAGCTTCTTACTAACAGAACACAAATCAGACTTTGTTGTCTTCAAACGTTTATAGCGCGGCCTCCACGGGGGTCTCAGCAGGAGTAGTGGGGCCCGGGGGCTGTGGGGCAGCAGGCACGGAGGTCCTGCCAGCCCGAAGCCCACCTGCCAGAGCCAGAGCGGGCAACGATCACTTCTGCGTTGCCAGCAGCACGTTGTGCTCTTTGGAGAGGCACGGCCAGCCTGCAGAAGGACGCGGGACGGGAGGGTGACCGCCTTGTTAGGAATGGAGCACCTAAACCTGAGCTGCTCGTTCAAAAAATTTTGGTTAGTTTTGGAAAACCCAGCTTTGAGTCTTAAATGAAATCGGTAGCGGCGATTCAGAGCAAACACCTAAACCTACGCTGGGCTGGCGCTACCCGCTCCGGCGTTACGCCTGGCTAAGGACGGGCTTAAGGACCGTGGGGAGAAGTATTGAGCCAACACCATCAGTGAAGTCAAACGCCTCTCGGGAGCCACGGGCACTGGAGGTCGTGTGAGGCAGAACCAGAGGTCCCTCACGTCTCTGCTGAGCAAATGACATCGCCGGAGCTGCGGATCCTTCAGCAGGGAAAGGCGCAGCAGGGAGATGAAATCTCCCACAGTCGCTGCTGGGAAGGCAAGAGGCTCAAACGGGGTGAAATGTCACCAGCCTGTTTCGGCTTGTCCCAGGAATTATTTCCCATTAATCCCAGTCTCTGCCTCCAGATTTACCACCTCTGTGACCGCGCCAGCCTCTCTGACCCAGGCTCGCCCGCCCGTCCGCAGGAGCAGCGGTGGCTGCGTGGGCTGCAGCACCATTGCTGACGCACAGCCAGGCCGGGCAGGGCTGAAAACCACCAGCAAACCCCCAAAATGCACCTAAAACCTGACCAGACGCGTTTCCAGAAGCGGTGCCTGCGGCTCCTTGCACGTCCCACGCTCCATCTCCTCCCCGCCGGGACAGTCCTGCTTCTGCTGCTGCCAGGTGACTCCGCAGCCCGCCCAGCAGTCCCGCATCCACGTGCCAACCAGGCACTCAGGATACGCCCCATCGCTTGGCTTCTGGGCGCCACAGCACGGTCCGAGCACACCTCGCACAAACCTGCTTTTTCTCCGAGGTCTCACCAGTGCAGGGCATTGTTTTTTCCGAACTCGCCCTCAGAAAATGAAGCGCTTGTGGACTGGTGTCGTTGTCCCCCCGCAACTCCCCTTTCAGTCCCTTCTCTTACATGTTTCACTGGGGGAAAAAGCAAAGCCTGGCCAAGTGGTTTGTGGGCGCTGAGAAGCAGGGCGCTGCCGGCGCCTGCCTGGGACCCCGGGAGAGAGGGGGATCCCCCCGGCACTGAGCTCCCCCGCAGACGTGTTGGCCAAGCCTCTCTGCGAGCCTGGCGGCGCCCGCACGCTTCCCTGGGCAGAAAGGGGAGAGGACGCCTGACCGGATGAGGGGCACACGTGGATAAATACATTTTCATCTGAAATGCTTGAATATTCGGTACGTGGAACAGGCTTACCGACGTATAGCACCTGAAACGCACCAAAGGGCAGGTGGGTGGGTGCTTGGGCAGCCGCACGCGAGCCAGCGGGGGCGCACGCCGGGCACGGGCAGCGGTTTGGTGGCTGTCGGCTCGGCGATAGGATGCCTTCACACGCGCGGCTGGCCCACGCGGCCCTCCCGCGGTGCCTGGAAAACACCCTGCTTTCCTGCGTCACGTGGGTTTAACGCTGCGCGGAACCCTTGGGGATCAGCCCGTCATTTCTCGCTTTATTCTTTTTCCCCCGCTGTCAGAGACTCCCTCTCACCAGGAGGAACACGCGAGCTCCGTGCTGGGGCCGTATGGACGATGCTCCTGGGTGCAAAGCAACAATTATCGGCCCTGGTGGTGGCTGCAGCTCTCAAAGACGTGACCTGGGGAGAGAGCCGGCGTTGCAGACCTCGCAGACGTCGTAGCCGGGAGCAAAGACCAGCGGCAGCGATGATGAAGACTTTGGGCCTTACGTGATCTCTTGATCATTAGTCCCCCAGCTGGACCAGGGAAGAGAACCCAGAGGAATGAAGAAGTTGTTTAAAAAGAGGCAAACTCGGGTGATGCCCGGAAGGCTCCACAAGGGCTGCTGGTCTCACCCAGAGATGGCCAGGGGATGGGTTAGGGAGGAGCGGGACTGGGAGGGAGGACGAGGAGCGGGGAGGGGTCGCTCCCGCCGCCGGCGGTGCCGTTGGGAACGGGGTACTTTGCTGAGCAGCGCTGGGCTGAAGGGCTCGGCCACCACGGGCTGTGGGAACGGCTGGAGCTCCCACCCGGTGTCGGTGGGAAGGCGCCGGCTTCACCGGGAGCCCGCTGTGCTACCGGGGCTGCTCACGTGTTTAACTCCCCAAACTAAAGCAAACAAACGAAAAAAAAAAGACTGCTGGAGATTTTGGGTGAGGATCTGAGCGCCCCTGCCCCCCAACCTGCTGGGGTACAGTCCTCCCCGCTGCAGCCCAGCTGGAACGGGAGGTGGTGGCCGCACAGTCCTGCCGACCCCACCGCCCGCTCCCCCGGGTGCCCTAAGCCCCATCTGCAGGGTGACGGTGCCACGTGCCACCCCGTGGTGCTGCCCAGGCTGGATGGCCACGCTCTGGGGGCGGGAGGGACGACCCCCTACCCCTGGTGTCCTCCTGGGGGGCTCTGCCCACTCCCCCCACTGCCGCCCGGGCCGGGCTCTGGTGCCCGTGTGAAGACCGAGGCGGTGGAGCTTTGCGTGGAGGCGGCGCTGGGGAGGGCCCACCTGGGAATCGCCGATCTCCCGGCCCCTCCAGCTGCCACCATGAGTATCGGCTGTGTGTGTCCCCGCGGCCGTCAGCACACACTCTCTGCTGCTTTATTCCCACCGCCGGAGCCCTTCCATCCCGCTGCCCGCCTCGAACGCTCCTGTCTGACCACGGCGTATGATTCACCCTCTCACAGGCAGGACAAGTATTTTAAATGCTGTGGTGATTCACAGTAATTAGAGAAACTCTCGCAAATATTCACCTTCTTCTCCCCTTTCTCCATCCTCCCAGCGCTGGCGTGGAAATACAAAGCATTCGCTGTTTCAGATGGTGGGAACAGGACCGTCAGCAAGCTGGCCCCCCCCCAGATGTGCCTTTGTGAGCAGCACGCTCCCCCTAAAAGCACAGCTGGCTTCCCTGCCCTGGCGCAGGGTGAGCTGGTGCTGGGCACCACGTGTCGGGCCCCTCCTGGCCCCCGGGGGAGACCAGGGAGCTGCCAAAGTTCACCTCCGTAGGAATTAGGCAAAAGCCGAATCCCCGCATCTGCTCGGCACCGCTGGTGGTCCCGCCCGGGGGCTGGCAGCATTGGGGGGAGCAGTGGGGGCTGCAGGGAGGCACTGGGGGTTTATGGCAGGAGGGCAGCGGAGGTCTCCGAGGTCTCACGCTGGAGCACCCTGCAGAGCCTTCGCACCCCTTCCCTGCCACACGGAGGGTCACCTCTGCACTGGCACAAGCAAACTGGTGCCCTCCCAGTCCCCACAGCAGTTTCTGCCCAGAACCAGTGTTGCTCCTTGCCCGCCCTGCACTGGGACTGCCAGTGCGCCCTCCCAGCGCCCCCTCCCCACGATGCCGGCACCAGCTTTGCTCCATCCTGAGCTGGCGCTGCCCGGAGATCGCCGCTGACCAGGACACGGTGGGGGATGGCTTGTCCCCGGTGGAGCAGCATCCTCTGCCCACCGAGGCACACCGGACGGCTGCAGCTTCGTGCCGGGAATCGGGCACAACCACGGCAGCTCTCCCCAACGCCGAGCGGCTGACGTGGCTCCGGGGATGTCCGCGCCGCCGGGCACCCCGTTAAACCGAGGGGCTGCCTGTGCCTGCGCCGCAGCCTGCCTGCTGGCCGGGCAGCGAGGGTGTCTGTGCGTGGGACGTCCCGCCTGGGAAGGAGGTGACAGTGTCAGGGTGGTGGCAAACGCCGGCCCTCCCGGCGGTGCACCTCGAAATGCTGCTTCTGGGGGAGAAGCAGCCGTGCCTGCTGCCCTGCTGCCAGCACGGCTTGGGGAGGGGGCACGCCATGGAGATACCCTTGGCAGCCCAGCCGAGCCACGCCGTGGTCCAGAGCAAGGGTGGTCCGCGTGCCAGGGTGGGCAAGGGGGTGGCCGCAGCCTCCCTGGAGCTGTGCCTCCAGACGTCCCCTTTCCCGAGGTGCCTTCAGCCCCTCCTGTCCCTCCTCTCCTGCAGCTTCAGGCGCGGGGATGGTTGTGGGAAGGTTGTTGGGGCAAGACGGTGCTTTCTCACCCTCTGCCCAGCAGCCGAGATGAGGCACCGCAGGGCCCAGCCCGCTCCCCTGCCACCCCTCCTCGCCTTCCCTTTCCCCCCCTGCCAACGAGGAGGACCCAAACCCGGTCCCCTGGGTCTGGGAGCGCTCAGCCTGCAGAGCCTCCCCTCTCCTGGGATTTCACCGCCCTTTCATTTTGTCTGTGGTTTCCACAGCTTTCTCACTGAGCTTGGGGAGAACTTGAAAGGAAAACTGAAAAAAAAAAAAAAGACTGTGTTTGTTTCCTAGTTGGGTACCAGGCTGAAGTGAATTAGTTTAATCTGAGTAACTGCAAACCCTTGGGGAAATTCAGGCTAAATTTATAAAACATTATTATCTCTAGCTCTCCAAATTAATCTGCACAAGTAAGTAAAGTGCTTTTTCACTGAGGACAATTCAGGATTTAAAATAGACCGTAAGGCAGAGAAAACTCAGCGCACACTTTGTGTATGCGCCGGCGTACCTCCGAATGCCGACCGCGGTGTGCAGAACCACGCGGGAACGCAGCAGAAGCAAGAACACCCTCATTAGGAGACACCCGCAGCCCCCGGTTTTTGGCCTCAGTGGGAGATGGAAGGAGGCTGGAGGCTGCGCCGCCGGCACTGCTGGCACTGTGAGTGTGGCTGGAGTCAAACGGCGGCTTTGGCCGGGCGGGCAGCGCCCGCGGCCTCGGCACGCTGGGACCGTTTGCCTTATCGGGTGTCCAGAGCGGGGCCGGGGGGGCTGCGGAGCAGGGGGGGATCCTGCCATGGGGTCTTGGGCGAGGAGAGCAGGCGAGGTGGGAGCTCTGCTGAGGCGGAGATGCTCGCTGGGGCGTGCAAAGCTGGAGGGATCCAGCAGAGGAAAAGGGGACCCCAAAGTGGTTCCGCAGGGAGAGATGTCGTTCCCTACGGAGATGCCTGGGACAGACCCCGGAGGAGCACCCGGCAGCACAGAAAGCCTCCGCCTGCCCGAGGAAGGAGCCTCTTGGACACCAGAACCCCCTTCACGGACGTGCTCCCTCTGTCATCCGTAAAGGCAGCCATAACCTGGTGGGGAAGAAGGAGGAGGAGGAGGACAGGGGCGAGGAAGGCGGCTGGCTGCCGTGAGAGGCAATGGAGCCCGTTCTCACAGGGTGGATCTGCGGAAGGGAGTGCCCGGTGTCCGCTGGTGCGGCCCAGGAGCTCGCCGGGGCTGTGGGGACAGAGCTGCGGCTCCGGCTGGGAAGAGCCCAGTTCGTTAAGGTGCGTCCCGTGGGTGACTAAGAGAGGGGGTGGAAACACCTCCTTGTGATCCCTCCGCCGAAGGCTTTGCAGCAGGAGGTCGGTGGTGCGTTAATCCTTTAATTCCAGCTAAAACCCATTACCGCAGCAGCCCGGCTGCAAAGCTGGACCTTCCCCAGCCGGCAGAGAGCATCTCCCACCGCGGCAACCCAACACGAGCCCTTACGGGGCATTTCTGCACCCACCGGGGCCCGGGGCTGGGGGTGGGCTCTGCGGGAGAGGGGGGCAGCCTGCAGCAGGGTGCACTGGGCAGGGGGGTCCGGACTGGGTGCACTGGGAGGAGCTGGGGTGATTGGGGGGGGGGGTGTGAGACCCCCCACCCGCGCCTGTCCCTGCGTGAATCAACACTGACATCCAGTGCGTGCCCAGCTCCAGTGCAGGGTTCTGCTCCCCACCACCGCGCAGAGAAAGAGCTCGCAATTAAAGGGGGAAAAAAAATGTAAAAAAAGTAAAAAGAGGCTTTTCGTTTTCCTGAAAACAGCCTTTGAAAGCCCGTTCCTCAGGGAAACACTTGCATCTTCTCCCATCTTTCTAAGCGCAGTGAATTAAAGCCGACGAGGAAGAGGCACGCGTCGCCGGAGGAGCTCCAGCCAGCCGTGGCCCGGGCAGCCTCGCACACCCCACCTCGGCGCCGAGGTGCCCAGAGGCCTTGGCACCATGTAACCCCCCCCCCCCCCCCAATGTCATCTCCCACTCCCGGGTTCAGATACCACCCCTGGGAGCTCCCAAGGGAGCTCTCCTGTCCCTGAAGCCGAGGTGGTCCTCCAGCAGCACAAGCCGGCGGTCGAGGCAGGGGGGAGCACGGGGCTCTGCCCAATTTCCTCCACTGGGGATGGAGGAGCTGAACTCCCCTCCTTGCCCCAAAAACGCGTCCCTGAGCCCACCGGGCTGTCACACGCCCTGAGCCCGATGTCACCGAGCCAGTGCCTCTAACGCAGCCGCAGACCTGGGACCCTGGCAGCATCCTTCGTGCGGCAGAGCGGAGCCTGAGGCTCGGGGGTGGTTTGGTGCCTGTCTGAGAAGATGAGAGTGTGAAGGGTATAAACACGAGTACAGAATGTTCTCCCTCTGCCTCTCCTCTCGCCACGCTGTGGGCACGCCGGAGCTGCCCTCCCCGGGCTGAAAGGTGGGGTGTTTGTAAGCCCCCGTGTGCCCGCGATGCGCAGTTTGGAGGTGGTGGATTGGGGCTTTCAGCATCCCCTGGTGACTCAAGCATTTATCTGAGCTGGGAGCAGAGGAAGGGAAACACTTCATCTCATTATGTTTTTCCTGGCTGTATACATATTAGTAATTTGAAGACATTAACTTTTTATTTAGGGAAATATATCCGTCTGTTCGTCCCTGAGAGAGACAGGGAGGGAGCCCGAAGCTTCAGGTGCGGTTTTCTAACCCTATATACTGGGCTCAGCAGCCCCCAGACTCTCACCAGCTGACCCGGCCTGACCGTGCTCAGCGCAGCCTGAGCATCCACGGGCTCCAAAACAAATGGGTCCCCTCGGGGCCACCCTGCGCAGGGACCACCCAGCTCCCTGCCGCGTGAAACCTCACAACGCAGCGCTCGGCGCTGATTTTAATCAGGGCAATAGTTGGAAGGGAATTAGTCTCAAAACAAATCCAGTCCATCCAGGTCCTGGCAAGCAGGAGTTCTTCGGAAATCTTGTGAGGAAGGAGGATCTCCAGTGCTGGAAACCCCTGCTAGAAAATGTGCTTCGGTGAATGAGCTACTGCTGCTCCACGGCGAGGTCCAGCGGGGAACCCAGTGACTCAGGGACTTTAACCCTGTGCTCCTCGCTCTTGGCATTTTCAAGTTATTCCCCTTTTAAAGCCAGAAAACTTCCAAAACGCCAGTCAATGGGCACGCTGCCCCAGCCCAGCTCCCACGCTGCCCCACGCATCCCGCTTGGGTTGGCGTGCAAAGGCATTTTGATTTATAGAAGAGACTTAAACTGGCCCCAAGGCCAGCGGTCGCACGTGCTGCCGCCTCTTTCCGTGCTTCGCCTGGTGGCTGTATCGTTGTCTTCCCGAGCTTGCTGTGGGCGGGTGCGAAACAGCGCGGTCCCTGCAGCTGCTCTGGTGGCCCACGCAGCGGTAGCAGGTTTGCAGCTCCCCGGGAAGCTGAAGGAAGGTGAACGGGGTCTCCCCAAAAAGCCTGGCTCTGCCCGGGCATCCCGTGCCACCAGCGTCTCTCGCGGGGCCGCACATGGCGCGGGCAGCACACACGTCCCCCCCCGGACGGGCGGGCAGAGCCTGGTTGGTTTTACCCCCTCGCTTTGCCCTTGTCTCCCGGGAGCCCCGACCTTTGCTGCTTGAAGCGTCAAAGCTTTCCTCTGCGCGAGCGCCGCTGGACCCAGCGGAAGGACCCGGCAGCCAAGCGGAGGCACTAGCCACCGGGCACCGCCACTAGCCACAGGGTACCGGCACTGCCTGCGGCACACGGTGCCGGCCCGGCACCAGAGCGGGTAACCTCATGGGCGACACGGCGGCTTTCTGCGGGCTGCGGGGAGCCTGGTGTAAACCCCCAGCCGACGAGAACCCTCGGCGAGGCGTCGAGCGCCGACTGCGGAGCGTCAGCCGGATTTGCCGCCGCTCCCGACGCTTTCAGGCGGCGTCGGTATTAAGAAGCCCGCGGGAGGCCAGGCTGAGCGCGGCAGGGCGGGGGAGGAAGAGCGAGGCTGGGGCGCGGGGGGGAGTGGGGAAACCCGGGCTGTACCTGGCTGGGTAACACCCCGCCGGGCTGCTGGTGCGTAAGGCTCCCTGGAGAAAGAAAACCCTGATGGAGAAGGCTGAGCCTCCTCCACCCTTGGAAGACAACCCAGGGAAAGCTCCCGAGCTGCAGCTCAGCTGCTCCCACGCTTTAAGGCCCCCCGTGCAGCCCGTGGGCGCCGTGTGGCGAGGCGGTGGTGGGGGTTTGGCGGCCCCATCTCCCCTCTGGGGCCGCCCGCGGGGTCCCTGCAGCCCACGTTGCCCCCCCGGGCCGGGCAGGCAGCGAGGGGCAGCCCAGTCCTTGGCGGCCAGGGCTTTGCTGGAAGCAGCGGCCGCCGGGAGCCTTTCGCCCCTCTGCCCCGAGGCGGGGCGCCCGGTGGGTGGGCGCAGGGGCGGGTGCGGGCGGTGGGTGTATCGTCGCCCGCGCTGAGGCCTCGCGCCCGCCCGCCGCCTGGCTCTTACCTGCAAATGGCTCCCAACGAGCCCCGGCTCGGGGCTGTGCCTGGAAAACAGGCGGCGGCTGCTCAGGAGGCGGCGTTTGTCGTAGTCAGACCCGAAGTTTGAACAGCTAGTTCACTTTTCGTTGATAATGAGTTGCTTTTATATTTATTTCCTGATTCAATTAATCTACATGATGGTAAGAAATACACAAAACCTCACTTAAGCTAAGGGCCAGCAGCTGCAGCCCTACGGAGATGGTCAAAGCTAAAGCTGCTGTGGGGTGTGAAATTGCACAGAACACAGCACGGGGAGGCAGGGAGACAGGTACGAGGGGTGAATTTGTACGTTCTCAGCTTGTTATCTTATGGGATGAAACCGTAGAAACAAAGGAATGTTGCTGTGAAGACTCTCACATCCTCTCCATCAGAGATTTTGATCAGTAAAATAACCAATGATTATATTAGTACAGGAGTATCAATAAAGTTATATGATAGGGTGGACCAATCACTGTGAATGTCAAAATTAATAGCGGGCATAACACGCATGCTTATGTTAAATTATGTTAAAGATCACGACTTTGCAGAAAAAGGATATAAAAACGTTGGCTATTGATGTAACTCTGAAGCCCGTCAGGAGGAGCCGTCCCCCGTGCTGCCCAGCGCTGCCGTACAGAAGTGCCGGCGTCTCTGCCGCGGTGTCGGTAAGTCTGCCGTGACGGCGACCCCCCGCCAACACGTCCGCCTCCGCTCGGCCCCCTCGGCTTGCAGGAGGGCTCGCGCCCGACGCGCCGCTCTTCCCGCCCTGTTTCTCTCGGTGACGACTTTCCAGCAGCCTTGGCCTGCGCGATTTGTGCATCGGCGATCCCCCTGCTCCAGCTCGGGCCGGGCTCCCGCAGCTGAGAAGAGGCGGCAGCAAGCTTCGTTTCCGAAATGCCTTGGAACGCTGCTGCGCCACACAGGGCTCTAAAAGGGTGCTGGCTGCACGGGGGTGCGAGGAGACCGTGCTGTGTGCGGCTTCCCGGCTTTAAAATGCTGTTCGGACGGAAGCTTTGGGGGAGTTTTGGTGGTTTCTAACCCACTTGCCAAAGAGGTGACCCAAGCAGAGCCTGCAGGGGTTGGTTTGCGGGCGCAGGCAGAGGCTGGGGCGCTCGGGGGAAGGTTTCCAACCCCTCCCATTCACGTCCTCAAATGCTTTCGCTGAAGGAGACGAAACGCGCTGTGCCTTCAGGGCGCTGGTACCAGCAGAGGGGGACAGGCTGGGTCGGTGGGGGCCACCAGCACCCCAAAGGTTGGACCCTCGAGGCCCCGCGCACCTTCCCTGGGGCTGACTGCGGTGGCGGGGGCCAGCACCCAGCGCGAGGGGAGCGGGCACAGCCCAGCTCCTTGCTCTTGGAAGCGCCCGCAGGGAGACCACGTTCCCCCACGCAGGCACGGGGGGGTTGGGGGGGCTGAGTTACCCAACCCCCCTCCTTTCTCTACAGTAAAACCCCACGGGCGTATCTGAAATATAGTGAATCCAAACGCGGCTCCGCGTTACTGAAAGGATTTTTATTGGAAGTGGGGAAAAAAAAGGTGGTTTATCACGATCCCACTGGGGAAAGAGGCTGGGCCGGCTTGCTGCCCAGGGCTGGGCAGTGCCCCGAGGAGGGGCAGGCAGCTCTTCCCCCCCCGTCCCACAGCCCTGCCCGGCCCACGGTGCTGGCGACCCCGGCCGCTCCCTCCTGACCCCGGTGACCCGCCGCCGGGATGGGGCTGCCGCAGGAAAGGTCCCACAGCGGCAGCTTTTGTCACAGGGCGGCCGAGCTGGTGTCTCCCAGCTGCAGGGAACTCAATCGTCCGGCTGCGTTTTGCTTGAGGCCATGGCCCCCCCCAAACCAGTGCTGGTGCTCCCCCCCATTAGGCAGGAGGGGTCCCGCCATCCCATACTCACCTCCCTGGGGATGCTCAGTGGGCTGATTTGGCCCAACAGCAGCGACCTGGCCAGGGAGGCTTTTTTTCCACGTTTTTTCCTCCCTTTTTCCCCTTTCCCCAGGCACTGCGGGAGGGGGTGGCTCAGCGACCCTCGTGTCCCCCCCCAGCACGCCCTGCTCACCCAGCTGAAGAGCTGCCGTCGCTCCCGTGGGCAGAGGAGCGGATCGGGCTGCGACCCGGGCTTCTCCCCAAGCTGTAAATTGGTTTTGGCTCCAGCGGGGGCTTCCCTCTGCCTTTGGCTGGTGTGCCTTCCCGCAGACACCACCCCCTCTGCTCCCAGGCTGCAATTCCTTCTCCCTCGCTGGTGGAAGTCTCTTCCCTCGGCTCGCGCGCTGGCAGCGGTTGTAGGGTCACAGAGTCAGGGAATGCTTTGGGCAGGCAGGGACCTCCACAGGCCATCTGGTCCAACCCCCTGCAGCGAGCAGGGACAGCTTTAGCTGGATCAGGCTGCTCAGAGCCCCCTCCAGCCCGACCTGGAGTGTTCCCAGGGATGGGGCATCGACCACCTCTCTGGGCAGCCTGTGCCAGCGCTTCACCACCCCCACAGTGAAAAATTTCTTCCTAATATCTCACCTAAACCTCCCCCTCTTTCGGTTTAAAGCCATTACCCCTCATCCTACCACTCCCCTCCCTGATCCAGAGTCCCTCCCCACCTCTCCTGCAGCCCCCTTTCAGCACTGGAAGCCCCCAGGCTGAACACCCCCAACCCTCTCAGCCTTAGCTGAGGTGCTGCTGCTCGCCCCTGCTCCGCTCCCACCCTCGGCAGCCCTGGGAATCAACCACTGGGACACCCCCTCACGGGCAGCTCCTTCCCCACCGCTGGCCCGTCCCTTGGCAACCTGCTGCTGAGGGCGAGGAGAGCGCGGCGCAGCCTTTGGGGACAGGGAGGGGGATTTAACAGCACTTTCGTCACGGTCCCCTTGCTGCCTGCAGCAGCAGTGCTGCTGATAGGTACAGACTGGTTTAGCATCCACGGGAACCTTGACGCGCGGCTGTCAAGAACACAGAACGTCACCTCTTCGCTCCGCGCCGTTCAACAAGCGCGGAGGGATTCTGCAAGGCAAATCCAGGTCCGCATCAGGCTGAAGTACCCGCTGCATCCCAGCATTTGTAACGGGCCAAACAACCACTCCGCAGCCTGGAGGCTTTAGGACTGAAGTGTGTACCCGAATTTGCGGCTCAGAGCTGTTGGCATTGGAATTTTGTCTCCAATTAAATAAAGCGCTCAAGCATGCACTTAACTCGCTCTCGAGTGGCGTCACCAAAAGCAATGTCACTTTGCGACTTCCAAGCGCACGGGACTTGAATCGCTAACAGCACCACCTAAGAACAGCCTGCTGTACGCCTCCGGGAGGGGGGGAAAGCGAGTGGGTTTTGTCTCCCCTGGAGAACCGAAGGGCAAAGGCGATCTCCCCTCGAGTCAAATGCTGCTCTGAAAAACTAAGCTCTGAAACTGAAGCGCTTTCCCTTTCCCATCCACCTTCCCCAGCCCCTCCGGTCTGTGACGCATCCTCACCCCAGCGTGTTCCAGCTCCGGCGAGGAGGCAGCGAGGGACCAGGGGCCGGGGGAGGCAGGGCACACAGGCAATCAGAGCGGTGTTTTCCCAGGAATATAACAGTGGGATGCAACCTGTACGGGCTGAGGAAGAGGAAACTCCTTCTGCAAGATCCCAGCACCAGACGCCTGCCCCGGCCCTGGAGCAGAGCAGCCCTGAGGCAGGCGGAGGTGGCCGGGGGCGCCCCGCACCGCCCTTGGGGTGGCACAGGAGCTCCTGCCTCGCGCTTGCTGTGCGAGCTGGTCCCCCCGGGGCAGCGGACAGGTCAGGGGGGACCCGGCCGGGCGATGCAGGCACCAGCCAGGCACCTTTTCTGTCAGCAGAGGCCTGCGCTGGATGGTCCCGCTGGTCGCGGGACTCGTGGTTTTGGGACATTTTGCGGGAGGTGCCACGCTCCTCGATAAGGAAAAGCGCTACACTCAGCTTCCCATGGCAGTGGTTACTGGATGCGCCCGCGGGCCACCTAGAAAGGCCTTTTAAAATTTAAATAAAGCACCAGATTTTATCCTTTTGCCATCCCCGGTTAATCTCGGGCAGCTAAAGCCCCCCAGGTCATGTTCCTTCTGCCATCGCGTTCGGGGCCATTCCCAAAATGAAGGTCTGTGTACCAAGTACACGTGGGACCCGAGGAAAGAGGGCCACCACAGGGGTTGTGTATCGCCTGGTGCTGTTTCAAGCCAAACGCTACGCAAGGGTTCGTATTTTTCTGACCTTCTTTTAAAAATGGGAACTTCAGGCTAAAATAAACCGGACAAAATCCTGACCTGCCCTGTCTGTCAAACACAGTCTGAAGTACCTCCTACATCAACATGCAATAGGAACCTTTAAACTTTGGGAAAGCCACAACTAAGTCAGTCCTTGACAGGTGGCACCTGTAAGTCTTTTATTTGTGTAGTAAATATCCCTCTCCCCCCCCCAAAAAAATCACTTGAATATTCTCCTTTCCATGCTGCAGCGTGACCAGGACCCCCAAGGGCAGTGCTGTCCCACGGGGGGCACAGGTGACAGGGGTTTCCTGGGCAGTACTGCCGAGTCCCTGCGAGCACCAGAGCGAACAGCAGCTCCTGCAGCAGCAGCCAGAAGCTGAATTCATGCCTTGGGCAGGAAAGCGCCTTCAGCACACCAATCCCTGCTCTCAACTGTGTTAAAACAATCAGCCAGTCCTGCCTGTATTTCGGTTAAGACATTAATAAAAATGTCACCATGCAATTGCCAAACCTTAAATTCCCCTTTCCCTCATGGGGAGGGAGGGGTGTCTGTGTTCCTGCCGGTAAACCGTTGCCTGAAGTGAAACCACCACCCAGACCACAGCTGGGAAGAGCTGCCCAAGGGAACCCCAAGTGATTTCCCCGCCCACCCCTTCGGCCCTGGGCAGGGCAGGGTTCTGCAGAGTCCCTCGGCGGTGCTGGTGCTTACCAGGAGAGGAGAGTTTGTTTGGGAGCTCCTAGAGCATGCTGCTCTGCCCGGGAGAGCGGGAACACGCGGGGGTGTGCGCTCCTTCGGTGGTTATCCTTCACCAGGGCGACAGGGACAGAGGGGAACAGCAAGGCCCACGCCGAAATCCTCTTCCCCGGGAGCTTCTAACACCAGTGGGGCAAAGACCCAGTGAGGGGGGGTGCTGGGGTCAGGGTCTCACAGCCAGCTCACCCCTCCCCCAGACGGGGAGCATCCTCCTGGCTCCACCTCCCCCTCGCTCTGCTCCCACCGCGGCCACAAACCGACCCACCGAGCCGCCCCCGCCGCCGGAGGCCGAGGCTCCGCCGTACTGACGTCCGCTGTCCCACCAACGGGTGAAAGTAAGTTTTTCCCCAGGTTTATTTACTAAACCGTTTCACATTCGATGAGATAGTTACAACAATACTTACAGAGCATCACCACGAGCGCAAACACATCGAGAACACCAGTAAGGACCGCGGAGGCAGGTTACAGGTATGTTCCTGTCGAACTCAGGTGCCACTTGTGTAAACAATAACGGACCCAGAGCGTTGCTGCTAAGAGAGGTGTACAGGTAAGAACACTCCACACACACAGAACTACAGGTATCGTTTTATACACCCAACCAAAGCACTCCGGTCAAGCCCGAGTACAGTTTGGTATTCTCTGTACAATTATTAAATCCTGCTAAAAATCATAGTTATCCTTGGGTTTAAAATACAGCACAGCGCATAAGGCAAAAAAATAGGAATTATCATCCAGTTCTTTGCGTTTCAGTTAAACATCAAGGATTTAAGGCAAGTTTGGACATTTTGCATTGTTTCACACAGTGGATGGGGACTTACAGATGGCAAATTCACAAAGGTCACATGCTGTCTCCCAGAAAGAGAGCGCTGTTTGTAATGCACACTGGACACACCCACCCCTCTAGAAATTCCGACCAGACTTTGTCAAAGAACGGCATTCCTAGTAGGAGAGGCTGTCGAGAAGCTTACAGATGGAGACCTTAAATTAAAAAAAAAAAAAGGTAAAAAGCAGAAATTGAGGAACTGTATGTACACATATAAACTCACGCCCATTTTAAAGTGCTTTACAGATAATTTTGAGTGACTCAGAAATAGAACTGGATGATAATTTGCAGTGGTATGACATCTTCTTTGAAGGTCCTTAGTTTTTCAACTGCCAGACAGACATTCCATGAGAGCACCGCCCTTTGAACGCAGGTTTAAACCCCGGCCTCGTAACCCAGCGCTTCAGTGAACGGGACAAGGAGCACCCAGCGCAGCAAACGCAGATGGGGTGACTTTAGGTGACGCGATTCCCCAGGCCGAGACGCTGTTCCACCCACTGCTGGCTGAACAGTTCACCTGACAACGGCAGCACCTCTCAGCGGGCATTTTCCCCGTTCTTCCGACCGTTTGCCTTCAATCCAGCAGCCCCACCCTGCACCCCGGGGCCAGCCTACCCCCTCGCTAACGCCGCGCCGCCCAGGCAGAGGGAGCAAAACACCCTGCCCTCCGAAGGGCTTTGACTTCCACACGGGAAAGATGCTGACACAAACATCGACCCACCACCACGCCGACCCACGGATTGCCGTTCTGAGCAAGCCAGACCCACGCCCGCGCCTCGCCCCGCTCTGCACCAACCCAGAGCAGCGTTCACTGAGCCAGCCAGAGCACGGACACCACGCACGGAATCCTGGCGCGGTTAAACTCGGCTGCGTGGGAAGCCTCCCATCGATAAAAGGCATAAACTTCTCTCTCGGGTAAGAAATTCTTCCTACTTCCCTATCAGTTTGGTAAGTGCCTTTATCTCCAGGGTATATTGGAAAGACGGCGACCAGCGGCACCTCTGTGACACCGACTGAGAATCCAGCGGCACACGTGGGCGCTCCGCTGGGGCGCCCGCCTGAACAGGAGAAGGCAGCCACGCAGCAGGCTGAAAGGTCTCCCTTCGTCCCCGGCCCCTCACCTGCTCCCTTCCTCCTCCTCCCCACGCGCAAACGTGCCACACGGAACCCTGGAGCTGCTTGTGTCCCGCCAGCAGGCTCACTGGCACAAGGAAACGACGCTATTATTGCTATGTAACTAGAATCCTCAGTGGGTCAAAGAAACTGCATTGAAAAACGCTGGAATCGTTAAATTTATTTGCTTCTAAAGTCCTGCTTAATTCTAGCAAATCTGAAGAACGTGTGCAGGACGTTATAGTCTGTGCAAACCCCTGTTTTCTATGAATAATGTTTTATGTGAAAACACCTCAAAACGGCTTGAAGTCTGACCGCCAGCGTATGGAAGAGCAAGGAGCACCCCTGCTTGCCCGGCTGCAGTTAGCTCTGCAGGACCTAGAATAAACCCGGCACGCTCACCCCCCTCCACTCAGCATACTTGTAAAGAAATGGCTTTTAAAGCAACTATTTCAAATATTATTGCACCTTCAAAAATAATACTACACGGGCTTGAAAAAACAAGGGGAAACAAACATTAATTTAACGTGTTAAAACAAGTGGAAAATAACTCTGGAGGCAGAAAAATCCTTAGTACCAGGCCTGGCAACAGACATACAGACACCGAAACAGAAATTCAAGATAACCGCGATTCCTAGTTAAAAATCAGTAGAGAAACCAAAACGCTCTAAATTAGCTAAAATTCCTATTTATTCAGTCATCTATTTTAAATACCAGTTATAACCCACAGCACCGCGCTCTCTTTGCCTGCCCCACGTGTCACTAAGTTTAGGGCCATCACACAGTTCTGCCTCTCGAGGTTCTGGTTAGTCCCAGGAACCGACCCTCAGCGCTCCGCTCCGCAGGACACAGCCCCGGGACGAGCTGCCGTGCCCCGCGCTTCCCCTTCACTGCAGCTCGTGCTAAAGGCAAGGCCGCCTGAAGAACCCGAGGCGGGATCTCCCTGCTCACTCCCTACTTAGGGGTTTGGGAGAGTAGGAACAACAAACGTTGATCTTCTGGGAAGAAAGAAAAAAAAAAAAAAGAAGGAAGTGTAACAAACATAGAGCTCATTCAGCACAGGGTGTTGTTCTCGACAGTTTTCATAGGCACGAATGTATCAAGCAAATAAAGAACCAAAACCCCCACTACAACCACCAAAACAAGCGTGCGTTCTGCATTCTGCACTGGAATCAGTGACAGCCTCACCCTTAAGTCCTACATTTAGCACCAGTTTTAGGTCCGAACGCTCTCAGAAAGCAATCATACATTCTTTTAAAGAAGGAAGTTAGACAGGAGATGGACACAAGCGCGCTTGGGAGAAGGATGGGATGGATTCATTTGGGAGGGTTCATTCAGACCACGCTATGACGCTGCTGTGGCACCTTCCCGTGCGTTACCGTGGTCACCTCGCCTCGCGTTACGACTGAGAGCACTCGGCAGACTGGCGAGAGCGAGCCATTTCATCCAGCACTCCTTCATCCACAAAAAGAAAACGTAAGGGAAGTTAAAAGTGTGATTTCTCTTCATCAGATCCCAAAATTTCACTGAGAGGCAGCAGATCCGCCTTGTGAATTTCTGTGAGTAGTCACTAATTCCCATCCCGGCCCTCCTGCCAGTAAGCGGGTGACAAAGGAGTGTACAGGCAACATCCCACGGCATTTATTATGTACAAACCTTGAGATACAGGAACAAGGCAGCCCTTTAGTTACTGTTCATAAAAAACGACGAAGCACTGGCGTTTTCTCCATACGAAGACACAACCAGACAGCGGGCAGCAAACGGCCCGGCCGCACACCGCACGCGCACGCCTCACTCAAGCGCAGTAAACTTCAGGTTTCAGAGGAGGCAGGAGAAGAGAGAAAAGCTCTAGAAGGTGCAAGGGTCAGATAGACAGGAGGTTTTCTATCCACAGCCCAGGCATGTACAGTCCTCTCCAAATTCCACCGCCAGTAACAGGATGCCAGCTCGACCCAGCTGGTGACGAGCCTTGCGTCCCTTCCGCCCGCGTCCCCGGAGTCACCAAGGCCGGTCACCGGCAGAACACCAGTCCTCCCTCACTGCAACCCCACCTTCACCACGTGCCTCCAGCTTCCCAGCTCCAGAAAACGCAGCTTACGGTCTCCCCCAGCGGGGTTTGTTTCCAAGCAGGCTAAGCTCCACCCCCGCATCGGGTCCGTGGAAGTCCTGCTCCTCCTCAGAGCGCGGTCAAGCCGAAATTGCACCGGCAGTACATCATGCCCGCGGAGTCCAGCCAGGCGTCGGCGATGGGGTCGTACCTCTGCACCGTGTTCAGGTAGGACGACCCCGAATGGCCCCCGACCACGTAAAGGTAGTTATCGATCACGGCAGCACCAACTCCTGGGGGAAAGGAAGGAAAGGGAAGGATTGATGATTGCCAGGTGCGGAAATAAGTGGTGGTTTTGTTCCCAATTGGACCCGCCCCCCCCCCAGCCGAAGGCTGAACGGGAAGTTCTCACAGCCCCCCCTGCTCCGGGCTGTCCTTAAAGAAAACCGGTGTGTGTGGAGAGCCCCTCCCTCTCAGGTCTTACTCCCCTTTTTTACTGCTCTCACGCCCTTTCCCAGGGCAAAGCAATGCTCTCGTGTCCCCACCCTCCTTGTCAGGGACACAGAAGGGAGGGCGCACTGCTGACTCTCCACGCACGATAAGCCACAACAGAACAGTAACCGCAGAGCGGCTGAAGCTCACTCAAAATCAAAGGAAAACCAGGCGGCAGCGCAGCGATATCACTTCACGTCACCTTTGTTACAGGTCAGCATTAACAAACTGGACTGTAATTAAAAATAGAGAAAGAAATCCTCGTTCTTTCACAGAGCTGAACAGGCGATCCTCACTCACAGACGAAGCGCGATGCTCTGTGCACAAGTCACCGCAACTTCACGGCGGCTACTGTCGGCTCAAAGGCCAGTTTATTCCCGAAAGGACATCGGAGTCACCTGCCGAGAGCCCCGCGTGCCCCTACCTGTCCGGGGCTCCTTCATGGGCCGACACACAGTCCACTGGTTTTGATGGGGATCGTATCTCTCGATGCTCGACAAGTGAGACACGCCGTTGTGCCCGCCGACCACGAAAATGAAGCCCAGCATGACACCGACCCCGAAGTTGATGCGTTTATCCGCCATCGAAGCGACCGTCTCCCACGAGTTTTTACTCGGATCGTAGCGCTCCATGCTGCGAATACAAACAACCGACCTGTGAGGCTGGGGTTTGGGGGGCACTTGACTTTCACGCCACGAGACACCTGCGCCGGTCAGAGGCACAGCCCGTCCTGCCAAGCGACGCCCCAACACGCAGCACAGCGGAAGAGGGCTGGAGCGGACGCAGCGTTCTGCGGCCGCTTCGTGCTGCCCGACGGCAGCGCACGAGAAACTAGAGCCAGGAAGCCCCAGCCGCATCCTGCTGCCCCTTCCACACCACCCAGCAGCTGGGGGGGGTCTCAACAGCGCGCGGCCGAAACGCGGTTTTAACCCAGTTCATCCCGACACAGCGACCGCAGTTCAGCCGCTCCCCTGATGTCCTCGGGCCACCACCCCGGATCTCCAGGTTACGCGCTGAAACGCAGCTTCGAAGCTGCCCTCAGAACTGAAAGCTCTTTCGGGGATGGCTGCTGCTATCTAGAAAAAAAAAGCAACTCGTGAAAAACTGAACCCAACGCAGAGCTGAAGATCTGTTGGGGTAACACAGCGGATCAGGAACTTCCTTGAAGCTTGCCTGAAAATAACAGACAGAGGAAAAAAAAAAACCAACCCGTGGAGAGCACATCCCTCAGGAAAAGCAGTAAAGAGGTTGCTGATCAAAGCACTAAGGACAGAAGAGGCCTTCAGGGTAAGATGGAAGTGAATTATCATCATCATCATTATCTTTTTTAATCACTGGAGCTGTACAAATGGTCAGAGTCATTAACACCCTCACGGCACGTAGCTGCTCCCTGCCCAAAGTGGAGCTTCAGCAGCACGAGGGGGCAGAAAAGAGGGGGAGAGAAAAATCAGCAGCACTCCAGAGCTGGAGAAAAGGTGCTCAATTGCACAGCAGTCAGCGCTCTTTTAACGCCAGAGCTTGTGCGAGTCTAGCGACTGCGTATTTCTCGCACCCTTGAATAATTCGTAAAACCAAAATTATTCAGTAAAAAGTACATTAAATTTTAAAAGGGAAATAATGAAATATCGTATTCCAGTTAACTCCACAGGAGCTGCTGGCAACTCCTTTCTGACCGAGGAAGAGAGAAGACATCGCACCAGGAGTCAGGCTACTGCAGAACCTTCATGTCAGGAGCTTTCCCTTCAAAGGTACGGCTTGACAAAGACATCTCCTGAAGGGAGGTGACCGAGTTTACCTCCCAAAGGCCTGAGCGCGCAGCCTTGGGGAACCACCGCTGGCAAGAGCAAGGGCAAGGGCTCGATTATCTTCCCTTTTCTGTGGTCTGCAGCAGGGCGAGCATCCCAGAGGTCCCGCAGTAACTCCTGGCACACCCGCTCCGCTCTGCTGCCAACGCTGCCTTAAGCTCCTACCAAAGCCGACGGATCCGCGGGGTACCAAGCTGGCAGGGAGGGACCACACAGGACTGCAGCGCAGCTTCAGTATTCCGTGTCACATTCCCTCGTGCAGAAAGCCTGCAGCCAACAGGAAACTCCTAGAGATGGCTCGCTTGTCTATTAAGTATTTCAACGGCTCTCACAGCCCGTAATTTAGAGTGTAAGCCACTAGAACGATGTCACGTTAAGTTTCATGAAATCCTGTCACAACCACACCAAACAGCTTAAGTTATTGTTGTTTTTTATTCCAGCAACCTAAAAGATCGTTTGTGTTTTCCAAATGGGAACTACCTAGCCATGCTCTCCTGTTTGGGAACTGATCCTTTGCTTCACAAACTGCTTTACACAAAAACCTATCGAGTACAGAGAGCAAGTACAAGTAATGACCAGTGCAACGCTGTCACACTGCGCTGTTCAACAGCCAATGCATCGCTTCCTACGAGCAAGATTTTCATTTTCATTCCTGACTCAGCTATTTAGGCTTGAAGTTTATTCCTTTGCTTCTTGAAGGGACATAGGGCTGATTTGTTCCCATTTTAACGAAGAAAAGAGGACACAAACGATTTCTTTGCATAACTAAAGGCCCCGTCCATCCATACGGAGCGACGTGGAGCTGGTGGTGTCAAAGAGCACGCTGGTGTCGGGAAAGCCCCTTGTGAGGGCTGAAGCGAGCCCGCTCCTAGCCAGGAGCCACACCAGTAACCACCATCCTGAGCTTTCCTATTACCATGAAGACTACCTTAAGGTTCCACCCGAGGCACATATTTATTTTGTGTGGATTAAACGCGTGAAAAGCCCCACTCGTTCCAGAGCAGCGCTCAAACGCCAGCGCTGACCACGCGCCCTGTCCTCGGCAGGCCCGAGGCACGGGGATCCAGGAGCGCTGGCGCAGCGCTAGGCAAGGCTCTCCCGGGAGCTCGGTAACCGGGGGGCAGCACCGTGACGCACGCACAAGCACGCTGCCTCGGGGGCCGAGCAAGTAAGGCCACACCACAGTGATCTGCTGAGCTAACCAGCTTGGGGGGAGACAAGGTCAGGTGTCTTGCACCCCCTGGCTTAGCAATACGCACGTGGGTGCTTGCCTTTACCGTTTTCCCTTCTTAAGGCGTTAAAAACAAACCAGAAACCCCCCCCAAACCAACCAGCTCTGAGCTGGAACGCAAAGGGAAGTCAAAATAAAGATTTCCCAGCTGAATTATCAGGCTGATACTGCAGCACACGGATTAACGAGGCCCGCTGTGGATTACCAATCTATTTTGGAATCATTTTTAATTGCTTGCCAAACACAGCGGCCTTCGCAGATTCCCAGCTTAGCACCCGGAGCCGCCGCAGCAGAAGCCCGTACCTGTTCATGTGGGCAGGGCCGTACCCGCCGATGGCGTAAATCATCCCGTCCAGGACGGCCGCAGCAAAGCAACTTCTCGTCTTGTTCATGGGGGCCACGAGCTGCCACTCCTTCACTTTGGGGATGTACTTCTCCACCGTTCGTAGGTAGGACTGCCCGTCGTAGCCGCCCAAGGCGTAGAGCTCTCCCGCCAGGACGGCCACCCCCAGCGTGCTCCGGCTCTCAAACATCCTCTCGAGAGACGCCCAAGTGTTCGTGTCGGGGTCCCAGCACTCCACTGAGTTCTCGTGCTTTCGGTAGCTGATGCCTTGACACACGTGGGTGGCAATCCCGCCCACGACATAGATCTTCTGGTCCAGGACACATATTCCAAATTCGTAGCGGGGAATGCTGAGAGGTGCCAGGCCTATCCAGGAGTCGTTCTGGGGAAAATACATCTCAACGCTGAAACAGAAGAACAGAGAAGACGTGAGCAAACCTTGAAGCCGAGAAATTCTTTATGACAACCTCACTTTCCGAAGCTCCGAGAAGCACAGAGGGGCACCAAGGAACACACTCTTCGGACTCTTTCATACACCCCATCAGATGTTCGCTGTCTCTTCCGAGAGCCCAAATGGCAGCTAAAATCAAAAGCTAAAATAAAATACTGCTCTGGAGGGAAGAGCCATGGGGCTGGCAGCGCCACAGCAAGAAGCCCTGGCGCCAAGCCCCAGCCCCGCAGCGCTGAGTTCCCAAAGTCCCGCCCGGCAGAGTGCGGCGCAGGCAGGGCAGCATCGGCGTAAGGCGAGGGAAGGCACGCCAGTGCTGGTGCCAGAGCTGCTTTTGGAGTCAGGCTGCCACCGGGGTGAGCTGAAAATGCAAACCAGAGGGTAAACGGGGGCGCGGAGGGGGAAGTCAGAGCTGCCAGAGATTGGCAAGAGAGAAAAGGAGAATGAGCGGGGGAAGCACTTGTCTGCACGTACGTACAAACACGCATTTAGAAAGTAAAATCCGCGGGTTTGTAAATACCTATTTTACATGCACTGTGCAATTTAAACAAAACGTCCAAGTAGAACAAACCAACTTGAAAACTCTGTTTTCAAAGTACTGCTTATTTGCATTTTCTTTTAATCATACTCAGTGTCAAAACGTGGTGGGGCTAGTCTATCACGTGTCGAGTCTGGCCAATCTACTGAAATAGTCTGGTCGGTAAATCACTTAAATGATTCAGAAGAATATTTAGGACACAGGGAACGGGGCCCATTCAAAAAACACGCAAGCAAGCGAAGCCACTGGAGGGCTGACAGCCACCGGCTGAGCACCCGGCAGCAGGGGCTGTGGGCCACCAGGGGCTGTGGGCCACCAGGGGCTGCGGGGCCACCAGGGGCTGCGGGGCCACCAGGGGCTGCGGGGCCACCAGGGGCTGCGGGGCCACCAGGGGCTGCGGGGCCACCAGGGGCTGCGGGGCCACCAGGGGCTGCGGGGCCACCAGGGGCTGCAGGGCCACCAGGGGCTGCGGGGCCACCAGGCTGGCTCTCGGCAGCAGCAGCCCCGTCAGAACACAGCCAGTCCCGCTCCCTTCCGAGCGCGGTCGCTACAGGGAAGCAGCGGGTCGCTCTAAGTGCGAAGGCAGCCTTCCGCACGGGCAAACGAAAAGAACCACCAGAATATTCGTTTCCTACTTCACAATTTTAATTGTATTCGGAATTGTTTGTTTAATCGAACTCTGACTTTTTTTTTTTTGCATGTCAAAAGCAATTGTTTAAACTTAAGTATTAACCGAAACAACAGTTTAGGAAAGACTACTATGAATAATAAATTAAGGAAAAGCTAATTTTTGTGTGCATTAAATCATGGTTAACAGTAGTAAAGAGCATTTTTGTCTAAAAATAAACCAAAAAGAGCCAAACTACACCGGTATCTAATATTGTTACAACCAAAGAAGCTGTGAAAGAAAGAGCTGAAGGATATCAGAGGACGACTATTCACTCAAACAGGTTTTTTATTAAGCACAAACCCCCTTTTATTTCTGAAATGCATAAACCCGCAACTCCCAGTCCCAACATCCAGTCACCACCGACCCCTATCATGGGGGAAGCCAACTTAAGTAACTCTGACACCACCTCCAGACGCCGGGAAGAGGAACACACAGACCCTCCCAGGCTTTGCAGCGTGTGTATCCGTATGCGAGCGGGGAACTGTCCCAGGCAAGAGCACCTGGGAGCAGAGCCCTCTCCCGGGCCCCAGCTGCAGAACCAGCCCAGGCAGCAAACGCGTCCCGAGGTGACGAGGGCCCGTCCGGCACCGCCGCCTGTGCCCGCACAGGACCCGCACGCGGGCAGAGCCACCCCTCGCTTCACCGCCGCTCCTGGAAGCGTTGACACTGCGGTCCCAGTAACCCCAACCACACCAGCAAGCTGGTTTTCTCCCCGTGACATCCCTTTTGCTCACAGGACGAGCCTCGGTGATGTACTCCAGCAGCTCGGGGGGAGGTTCCTTTGGAAAGCTGGGTAAGGAAAGCCGGGCAGGTACCTGCTCCCGCCCGCAGGGCACGGACACCCGCTCAGCGACCAGCGGTGTGATCGCGTTACCATCGGGAACATGACACGGCTAAGGATGGCCTCTGCTCTTCTCTGATTCAGTCTGCTTTAATTGCAAGGACTTTGGAGTTACCTGGAAGCATATTTGTCCTATACTAGTTGAATTTTATGATTTGATTGTCTGGAATAATAATAGATCAGGAAAAAATTCTGTAAAACGAAAAGGTCTGAGAGGATCAAGAAGTAGCACACAAACTTCCATTAATCACTTATTAAGCAATCAACAGAATCAAAATGATAAGATTTTGTAGCCATTCTCGTTGGCACAAACAAAACCCCACGACACTGCAGATTACTCACGAAATCAAAAAGCATTTCCAATTCAGCGCTCGTCCTTCCTCAGCAAAAAAATCTATTTATGAAGGAAAACGTTAACCACAGCCCTGAACCCGCAGCTCCTCCTGCCTGTCTTAACGCTGCCCTGCCCCAGGGCGACCACACACACGCGTGGGGGCGACACGAGCCGAGGGCTGCCGCGCCTGAAGCGTCCCCTACCTTTCCAGACAGGCGAAGAGGCCGGCTTTCCCTCCCACGGCACAGAGGACTTTAGGGGCACAGCGAGGCCGCGTCATCAGCATGGTCTGGTGGGAGAGTCTGTGCTCGGGCATGAAGTGGTACTTCAGGGCCTCGTTCAGCAGGTGCTTGCAGGTGTGGTCGTCCCGGATGAGGTGGTTCGCCTCGTACAGCCTCGTCAGGAACTTGACGCTCAGCAGCGGCAGCCGAACGCAGTGGAGCAGCTGCGCCAGGTACTTCTGCCGCTCCTGCACGTCGTACTTGATCCAGGCCTCCAGCGCGTAGAACACGGTCTCCTCCGTCACGACGTTCAAGCAGTCGTTGGAGACGATCTCGTCCAGCTCGGAATGCGTGAGCTCAAAGAACTCCTCCGTCTGGCAAACGTCCTCGAAGTTCTGGCAGATGTACTTGTTGGCCGCCAGGTAGAGGTCGTGGCAGCCGTAGGTCTCTGCGAAACGGGAAATCCCGATGCAGTTGCCGGGGTCGAGCTGGCTCTCGAGGAAGGCGCAGCACTCCTTCACCACCAGCTTGACCTGGAGGAGGTTGGCCGCCGGGAGGAGCGACTCGACGGTGTCCTGCGAGATGAACACGGTGCCCGTGTAGGCGTACTCCACGATGGCCTGCAGCGCCGCCTCGTCCACGCACTGGAACTCCACCTCCGCGTTCTCCTTCTCGGAAAGGTTCCCCGTGAACATGGCTTTGAAGTAGGGGCTGATGCTGGCCAGCACCACCTTGTGGGCGTGGATCTTGGCATCGCCGACCCGGAGGATAATGTCGCAGAGCTCGCGGTGCTGGCGCAGGAGGTTCAAGCCTTGCAGGAGCTGCTCGGAATGCAGGTGGGTTAGGTTGGCAAGCATGTAGGTTGGAGACGGCTGGTCCATCTGTGGCAAGACAGAATTTTTTAACGCGTTACTCAGGGCTTCATTTCAGCAGCTTCATTACTCATGTCACTCACACATGCCATACATAACATTTCAAATGTATTTTTCCATTTTTGCTTCCATCTTAATTGGGTTTATTACTTCCCGATTCACTTTTCCAATCCTTACGCACTATGCTCTTTCACGCAAGTTAAATCCAGGACAATCAGATGTTCATTAATGCTATATTAATCTTCGACTAAAAAAACCACCAACACAGACCCTTTGTTTTTTCATTCTGGAGTAAAACGCAGATTATCTGAAGCGTTGCATACATGAGGGGATTCCACATCAGATGTTTAAGAACCGAATGGTGACTGAAATTAAACCAGAGATAAATAAAGAACTGGCTTATTTGAGACAAAGTTTTAGAAGTTCTTCAACCACTTCCTGCTACTCGCCTTGCGGCCTGCTTGGTGCCACAGCCAAGCCCTGCTGTGCTTCCCCATCAACTGGGGCTGCGGGCAGGGCTCAGCTCTTGGTCCCCTCGTCCTCGACGGGGCAGAACAGCCCCTGCCTCTGCCCAAAGAGGCAAAGACCCACAGAGCCAGCGGGGCCCTGGGCTGCAGGAAAAGGGGGCGCTGGAGCAGAGCTACTGTGCTCCGAAGGGGCAGAGAAGGGGGAGCGCCTTGCCTCGCCTCACCGAGTGGCTTCTGCCGCGCGAGGAAATCCATGGGGGCCGTGCCCTCACCCTCTGGAGAGATCAGAGCAGGGGAAGGCTGGGAGCTGGGCCTGCCTCCACCGTCAGCGGCGGGAGCTGGTGAGAGGTCCCCAGGGTGAGCCAGGGAGCCGGTCCCGGGTGGGCAGGCTGAGCCTCCAGGTGTCCATCACCATTTCCACGCCCTGGCGGCACCGGCAGCCGCCCCCGCTCCCTAACACCCCCCGTGAGGGCAGGGAGAAGGAGCCCCCTTCCTGCCCACAGCTCCACAAAACCCCCAAACGCTTCTTCCAGAGAGTTCGAGTTGGCACCGTGACCCTGGCAGGCGCTGCAATACCTGCTGCCCCGTTTCAGCGCCGCTGGGATCCCAGCAGCGCTGCCCCCCACCCCCTGCTGGAGCAGCGGGTCTTTGTTCAGCCCCAGTTATCACTGGGTGGGAGGGCTGGGGGGAGGGGGGGGGGGCAGGAATGCGTGTCAGAATCCTGGGCCCGGAGGAGACACAGCTATTGTTCTACAGAGAAGGCTGCAACCACCCCATTTCTGAGCTGAAAGGCTGATTTAACTTTGAATTGCTAAGTGACTACACCAACTTCAAGATCTCGCTACTTTTATCTTATTATTAAGTCGTTCATCACTTTTACAGCGCCTTAACTGACACCTAATTTGCAGCGAACCTACCTACAAAGCGCTTCATCTGAAAGAACAAAATTAGCTGCCAGCACTTAAATACAGAACATCATAGCACTGACAGAGAACCAAAGGCTTACAGCGAGGAACAGAAAACCTCTGACCGATTAAAAGATAAGCAAGCTCATCCCTCTCCTATTGTAACCCTAAACTGGAAAAAAACCCCCACGTCTGTAATGAAGTATTTTAAGCACAGCTGCAAAAGGCAAGATTCCATACATTTTCCATGTAACAGCATTTTCACAGGGCAAATTATATGGGGGGGAAAACCCAGAAGAGCTGTTCAGCAGCCAAACCACCTTCTTTTCCTCCTGTGCCTGCGCTGCGCTCACAACTCGACTGCACACGTCCGCAGGAATCACAACACCCACGGCAGGACAAAGGAACGGTTACAGTTCAGGTGCAAAGCCTGCACAAACAGGTATAAATAACTACATTTAAGCTATTCTGCAGAAATACAACTTCTCACACCGACTCAGCAGAGATGCCCACTGTTGTACCTCGCACACCTCCCGCACGGCCACGCTCCCCCACGCTGCGGATCTGCGGGTGTTGGTTTTACTGTTGAGCAGGGAATGGGCAGCTGGAACCCTGACCAGCCCTGAAGAACACACATGAGTCCAACAATTTGGGCTCACAACGCAAACCAAGTGGTTGCCCCTATGCTCGCTCTGGGCTACCAGATCTTTTCACAGTCTGTAGGTAAAACTTCCTTTGAACAGCAGGGAGAGAGTTACTGGAAATCAAAAGGCTCACGAGAAATGTAAATACCTGAGCTTGCTTACCAAAGCCGTTTCCCCCTCCTAAAAGCCGTTTCCCCCTCCTAAAAGCCGTTTCCCCCTCCTAAAAGCCGTTTCCCCCTCCTAAAAGCCGTTTCCCCCTCCTAAAAGCCGTTTCCCCCTCCTAAAAGCCGTTTCCCCCTCCTAAAAGCCGTTTCCCCCTCCTAAAAGCCGTTTCCCCCTCCTAAAAGCCGTTTCCCCCTCCTAAAAGCCGTTTCCCCCTCCTAAAAGCCGTTTCCCCCTCCTAAAAGCCGTTTCCCCCTCCTAAAAGCCGTTTCCCCCTCCTAAAAGCCGTTTCCCCCTCCTAAAAGCCGTTTCCCCCTCCTAAAAGCCGTTTCCCCCTCCTAAAAGCCGTTTCCCCCTCCTAAAAGCCGTTTCCCCCTCCTAAAAGCCGTTTCCCCCTCCTAAAAGCCGTTTCCCCCTCCTAAAAGCCGTTTCCCCCTCCTAAAAGCCGTTTCCCCCTCCTAAAAGCCGTTTCCCCCTCCTAAAAGCCGTTTCCCCCTCCTAAAAGCCGTTTCCCCCTCCTAAAAGCCATGCGAGAGTGCCCAGCAAGTGAAAGCAGCAGGAAGCGCTCCGGGCACTTTGCTGTTTCAAGGCAGCATTTGAGCGCTCGCCAGTTCCTTATTTAGGCAACAAAATGGCTGGAGCCAGCGAGCGGCTCGGCTCGTTTTGTCACTCCCTCGGGAGCACAACACCTCACAAGCACCCGCCCTGAGCGCCGAGCTGACTCTGGCTCGGAACACCCGGCGCATCACAAACACAACCTTCTGCGTGCCAAAAAAAGGGCCAAAAAAAAATTAATTCGCAAGCGCGAATTGCCTCGCTCGTGAGATGTTCTGCTCTGCAGGGCGTTGCGCTGAACCGCAGGGCTCCAGCCCGTCCCACGGGGCAGAGGCAAAGCGCCCTGCGCGGCTCAAAACCCAGCAGCGCGTCTCCCTCCCTGCCGGCAGCCTCGGGCAGGCCGGGGGACGGGGAAACCTCAGCGACCGGGCGGCAGTCGCCCCGCCGGGAGCTCCGGGACGGAGCTGGCACCCTCCCGCTTATGCCACGGTGTTCCCGGGGCGGGAGACCGCAGCCTTCCCCGAGTATCTGAGGCCGCTCCGTCCCGCCTGCTCTCCACAGACAGGGAAGCAGCAGCGTCCGCCGCGCTGCGAACGGCCGCGGGAAGCGCTACCGGCACCGGGGCAGCCCCTGCCGGGCAGGACAGGCCCGGTCCGGTCCGAGCCGAGCCGCTGGGGCCCACTGCGGCGGGGCGGGGCTCACCTGAGGGTGGGGGTGGCGCAGGCCGCGGCGAGGCCCGGCCCGCGGTAGCCGCCGCCTCGCTCGCCTCCGCTCGTACGGCAGCTCCCGGCAGCGAGACGCGTCACTTCCGGGCGCCACCGCCCCGCGCCCTCTCCCAATCAGCAGCGGGGAAGCGCCGCGCACCCACAACCCCCCAGGCCCGGGCGGTACCACCACCCCACGCTGTGGGGGGGTGGGGGGAAGGCGGAGGTTCTGCTTCTGCTTTACCGGCACTGCCCGCTCCCGCCCCGCTGCTCTAGACTTCTACAGCGGCACCCCCGTGCTTCGTACCGCCGGTGGCGGCGGAGTGCGGGGCGGGAGCGGCCAGACCTGCGGCGGCGTCCCCCGCTCCTGCGCGGCGTGGGCGGTGCCGCGCAGGCGCGCCGCGCGCCGTCCCCTGGCGACGGCGGTGTTGTGCGGCGCGGCGTTGCCGGGGCGGGGGCGGCTCCGTCGCGCGCCGCCCATGGCCGCGGCCCTGGCGCCGCCGCCGCCGCCGCCCGCCCGCGCCATGGAGGAGCCGGCGGGCCCCGGGGGCCGCTTCCCGCCGTGCCTCAGCCTCGAGCGCGGCGGGCGGGCGCCGGGGGAGGGCGACGCCGCCGCCGCCGAGCTGCCGTGGGGGCCGCGGCCGGCGCTGCGCGGAGAGACTTGGGGCGGGCGGCGCCGCGGACCCGGCCGCCCCCCCCGGCCGCCCTCCCTGCGCGCCCTCACGCCGCCTCCCGCCGCCCGCCGTGGCCTCGGTGAGCTCTCCCGTAGCCTGGCCTGGCAGCTGGGCGGCCCCGGGCCCGCCGGGCAGCAGCAGGAGGAGGAGCCCGGCACCGAGCCGTACCTACCCGCTGGCCGGCAGCGGTTGCTGGAGGGCCGGCTGGTCGGTGAGGGCAGGGAACCGCCGCCGACACCCCCTGCTCAGCCCGGCAGCACCGGCCTGAAGTTCGGGCTGTTGCCACCGGAGCTGCACGCTCGCCTGCTGGACCAGGAGGACTACAAGAGCCGCACGCAAGCCGTGGAGGAGCTGAAGAGGGTGGTCGGCGGGGCCAGCCAGGCTGCGGTGACTTCCACGCCTGCCCCCGGCCTCCTGGGGCTCATCAGCTTCCTCTACACCCTCCTCGACGACTCCAACTTCAAGGTGGTGCTTGGGGCGTTGGAGGTGATCCATCTGCTGGCCCTGCGCCTGGGCAACCAGGTCCAAGCCTTCCTGGCCCCTCTGGTTTCCGCCGCTGCGAAGGTCCTGGGGGGCAACAAGCTGGCCATCCGGCAGGAGTACAACCGCCTCTTCCTGCGGCTGATGAAGGCAGCGGGTCCTCGGGAGGTGCTGGGCCTGCTGCTGCAGCAGGAGTACCTGCAGCACAAGAACTCCAGAGTCCGCGAGGAGGTGGTCAACGTCTGCATCGTGGCCCTCCTCACCTACCCGAGCGAGGAGCTGGACTTGGCTCAGCTGGCGTCCGGGCTGGCCCCGGCCCTGGTGGACAGCAAGCGCCGGGTGCGGCATGCCGCCATGGAAGCGTTCGCGGTGCTGGCGTCTTCCCTGGGCCCCGGCGAAACCGCCCTCCTCTTCAAGGCGGTGGATGCCGTGGAACTCGGGGACGGCGGGGCCGGGGTGATGCACGCGGTGCAGGCCAGGCTGGCCAGGAAGACCTTGCCGAAACTAGCGGACCAAGGGTTTGTGGAATACGCCGTGCCCTTGCCATCGTCCGGTCACACCAGGGGGTCCTGTTTGCCCCCCGGAGCAGACACAGACTGGCTGTTGATGGGCAGCAGGACTCGAAGCGCCCGCAGTTACTGCGGGTATCACGGGAGGGACGACGCTGCGCAGACCTGCAGCTCGCACGGTGCCTGTGCCCAGCCGGGAGTGAGTCCGAGAAGAGTCTTGAGCGCGGGTAAAGGCAAAAACAAGCTGCCTTGGGAGAGCGAGCGTGCTGGAGAGAGGGAAGGTGGCTCAGGAGTCGGGATGCCTTTCCCAAAGGGTGTGGAGCAGGTATGTGCTGCAGCTCACGGGGCTTGTTGGTTCTAGGGCATGTTCCAAAGGGAGGTCGGAAAGCTGGCGGGGGTTTATTGAACGGCGGGTGTTTGCAAGGTACGGCGCTGCTGGTGTTCTGTGTGTGAGGGTCTGTGTGGGTGCCTTGGTCTGGGAGGGAGAATTTGAGAGCTCCTTGTCTCAGATTTAACAGCAGTAGGAACCAGACAACATACCACTTGCAAAACTGTCTTTTTTTTTTAAGTTAGATGGACTCCGTGAGGCACTTCTTATGTCTGACCCTGGTGACCTGTCTCTGACAATGGCTAGCTAAAACCTGGGGAATGAGTACAAAAGCTGGGAAACTATTTCAGACCTTCTGTTTGTATATTTGGGTTTGAGAGTACCTGACTGACTGCAGAGAGTTTCCTAAGCACAGAAGGTCTCTGGGGGAAAACTGACAAATGACTTCAGCTCAGGCTTGGAAGGCAGAGCTCTGGTGGGTGACTGCGTCAGCGCTTTTTGGTACTGACCTGTAACAAAACCTGGGGGTTGCCAGATGTCGATGTGGCTCTTGCTCCTCGGTCTGATTCGACTCGGAAGAACGCAGGTCGGGCTGAAATAGCAGTTCTGGTGGAGCCGAGGTTTGGGTTTGTCACGTCCTGACCCCGGCAGCAGCTGCCGAGGCACCTGTGAAGAAGTGTTCAGGTCCCTTTGCCGCCGGCAGTGGTTCTGTTCTGTGCCATCTGTTTTGGATCCGTCTGTGCGCTCAGACCCGGGAGGTGTGGCTGGGGGGGGGGGGGGGGGGGGTCCGTCGTGGTTGATTTTTTGCTTTTAACGGAACAGGTTTGATTTACCAGAACTTGATCTCCAGCGAGTGAGTTCGAGTGAGTTGATCTTTTAAGAAAACCAAAAGCTTTATAGAACAGGCTTCCTCACTACCACGTTTGCATATTCAGAATTTAATTCTTAGTTGCTTAGGAGCTTGTTCCTGGATCGGATGAGGTCGTGAACAGTGCTGCTTTGTGACGGCGAGCTTCTGATAAAGTCTCTTAGGAAAAAGAAACATAAGTTAATGTTACTGTGGTTGAAAAACCTTGAAGTTCACGTACATACCTGTAGGCACACGTGCTCCTGTCCTTCACTGGGGTGTGTGTTACCTTTACGCAGACTCCTAGAGAGATCCTTGTCTTTTTGAGTCGGTGAATCGGGCAGCTGAGTTCCCATGGGTTGTCTACAAAGCAAAGAGGGTCTGGGCACCAGTTGTGTAGGAAACACCTCCAAAGCAAGAAGCGTTTTCTTTTTGAAACAGCTTTTCAGTATCAACTGGTACAACTTGTAGAAATAATAGTTAATTGCCAGCATTCTCTAGGCAGAGCGGGCCGAGTTCTGTCCTCCCGCTGTGGCTGCTGGCTGGGTTTGAGGTTTTCTGTGGGCTGCGAACAAAAAGCAGGGCACCACGCGTACCGAGACCTGGCTGTTGCCTGGAATGGTGGAAGGTCCTCTGCCTGAGGCAGCCCTCTCTCGGGGTCACAGATAGGTGCTGTGGAAATGGTTCCTTCATTTTTTTAACCTTTTTGTACATGTGGTTGTATTCAGCCCTGTAAATTAGGAGGGGTGCCCAAAGCTTCCAACCCTGGAGAGAGGGAGAGAAAGCGATTAATTTCTGGTGTCTGTTTTGTTGCATATGTAAAGTGTGCTTAGAAATGGTGTGAGCTTAAATTTGACCTGGGGAAGTAGCTTCAAGTCAGTGATAATGAGGTACTCGGTTTGCTAGGAAGCATCCCTGATAGCTGTGTGATGAAAGTGTTGTAGACTATATGTATTTTTATATGTGTAGTATAAACTTCATGGGCATAAATCCCATCTCATAATGTTGGGATGGAAACCAACTTAACTGCTGGGAATCTGGAGTGTTAAGTGTGCGTATGTGGGGCTGTGGTTTTGTTTATGGTCTTACGCTCGGAGGTGGGCGCATCCTGAGCAGCCTGTGGGAAGTTCCCACGTTACCTCCCGCGTACAAAGCCCAGCAGCAGGAGGTAGAAGAACCTTCAGATCGACTTCCTCCCTCTGACAGCCACCCGGCTTGTCTCTCCGTCATCCCAGCGTTTGTCTGTGTGACCGAACCGTTGTGGGATGGCAGGTTTTCTTCTTTTCTCCTTGGAAGACTTTCCAATTCCATAACATCATGGAAATACTCCAAGTTTAAGTTAACATTTTCCTTTGTGAATGTCTTTGTTCTTACATCCTTGTGTAGTATGCCAAATATTTCACTTCGTTCCTACTTAAGAACAGATGTAGGACATACATTTGTGCGATCTGTTTTTGCAGAACTGGAACAGAACCGGTTTCAGCCTTTGTTTGGCAGAAGCACCGTTCTGAACAGCAGCTGCTCGTGTCTCTCCGGGCAGGCTGCTTTCTCGAATCTCTTTTCCGTTGCGGCTGTGCAGGGACCCGAGCTCTGAAGTTAACCAGTCTTGCTTCGCCTTCACTGCTGCCACACAGTACGCAGCAGGTGGCAATGAAAATACTTCTACAGGGAGAAAGTCCTTTTGTCATGTACTGTATTTATTCCTTTTTAGTAGGAACCCCGTTTTTTGCACCTAATGACAGTTTTTCTGCAACATCCTGTGCCTCCTAGAGACTGTTTGTCCCTGTCCCTTCCCTCTGCTTTCTGACTTCTTCTCTTCACCTCCAACTTCCAATTTGTGTTGTGTTCTTGGAAATTTATGTTGGTAGAAAGCAGATGGATAACTTTCAGGTGCCAGAATTTGAAGCCTTCCACCGTACCAACGGCGATGCGTTAACGCTCCTTTTGCACTCTTGAAAGATGCCTGAATAACCAGAAACATCCAGTTAACGGGAATTCGTTTTACATTGAAGTGTAGCTCTTCTCCACGTAGCATTTGCTTACGTGCAGATAAGTCCTGACAACAACAAGCCTTGATGCCACGTTTGATAGGTTTTGAAAGCTGCTAATTCTCACTTGGGTGCGGGTGAGCACCGTCCCAAACCCGCTCCTGCGTCACCAGCTCGCTGTAGCGGTGCTGGCTGGCCTGACGTGAGGCGTGACAAGAGCCGTGTTCCCGTTGGTACGAAGAGGGGTCCGAAGGCCGGTACAATACAGCCGGGGCTGTCTTGGGTCCAGCGGGTTTGGAAGCTTTGGTTGAGTCCGTGTGGAAAGGCAAGCTGGTTCTCTGGCGGTGGGCAGTTTGGAGCATCCTGCTGGCAGGCGTAAGGCTTGACAGTTACTCTTCCATGGCCTTTGGGAGCTCTGCTTGTAAAAGTGGCTGTGGATTGACAGGTGCCTACCTGCCCGACCCTTTCAGACGTATTAAGTGGAACGTGAGCTGAGCCTGGCTCGAGGAGTAGCTTTGTGTCCCTGCACAGTCTCATACCAATGCAGTCCACTTACGCTGCTGTAACCGGCATGCCTCTCTCCAAAGGCAATTGGTGAACTGGTGTTGGTGGTATTTGTCACTCAGAAGGAGTGGTGGCACCCAGCTTTTCAAATTCCAACGTTCCTTTTTACTTCAGTGTCCGTAAAGATGCGGTCTGGCTGTAACGGCGCTCCTGTGGGAGGCAAAAGCACGACGTGCTGTAGCTGCTGCGTCTTTACCCTCTGCGAGGGAAAGGAACAGCCTTGTTCAAGAAGGTGGTACGGCAGGGAGGCGGTTTGTTGGACGGGAAGGCCAGTGCTGCTCACCGCCGCGCACAAGGGAGCAAAGGAGCGGGGATGTGGTTTAGGTACCTGCACGGTGCTTGCCTCAGCAGCCCCATCGTCAATGGAGAGCTGGTCTGTGCCATCAGCAGAGCCCAGAGAGCTGCCTTTGTGACCAAGGGCCTCATGTGGCACGAGACGAATTGTTCTCGAGACTGAGAGTTGGGTAGACCTGCATTTAGTGGGATGGAAAGCTGAACAACGCGGTGGTTGAAGTATTGAAGAATTTATCTGATTGCTGTAGGCTGACAACTCTGTTACTCTGTCTTCATGGCCTGATCATTTGTCTTATCTTTCTGTTCCTGAGTAGACTGTGAAGCTCTCCAGGGCAGGGGACATCTTTATCTGGCTTGGTGATTTTTGGTACAGTACTGCTGGCTTCTCGATGGTGCTTGTTTCCCTACATCCATGCCATGAAACTGCTTCTGTCCTGTGGCGTGAATGTGTCTTCGATGCAAGTGGGTGAACTGTGCTTTCACTTAAGGCACACTGGGATGAGTAAGCTGTGTTTCGTGCACCTGGAGACATTCCTTCTTGACTGAAAGAGATTGTCCTAAGCTGTATAAAGCTCTTTTCCTTGGGGCATTTAGCAATCAAAGTTGGTGGGGGGGAAGAAAGAAATTTAGCCCTGTATCTCTTCCTAACTGTTTTCAGTAAGGTGTATCATGCGTAAAATTTGGGTAGTCAGCTTGTTCATGTTAAATGGAAAAAAATTAATAATTAATTCAGACATTCCTTTGAAATGAATTTGCTTAAAAATTAACTTTTGGAGTCATTCTGTGGCTGAAAGGATGCGTGAAATTAGCTTAATGTTTAAAGTTGTTTTCCTACTAGTATTTTTACGGCCACGTTACACAGTGATTGTCCAAGGCCGTGTCTAGACTTCCCTGATCAGATAAGGTGTGAAGTAAACCACGTGTAAGTTAATGTGTGCTACCACGGGGATGGAGATAGAGCACATTGCCTTCAAGGGCTTGGCTAAAGGCAGCTCCTGCCGGCGAAGTTCGGTCGGGTGATTGATGGACCATTCCTCTGTAACCGCAGGGGTCCTTGGAGGCTGATTCCGTGTTACCCCCCCCCGTGAGGTGCCGGCAGGCAGCGATGCCGCGGGGCTCACGGGGGCGAGCTGGCCGCCCCGGCAGCCCTCCCTGAGAGCGTCCGTCCTGCCCAGCACCTTTCCGTGCGGCGCCGCGTCCGCCTGTGCCCGCGGTGCCGCGTGTGCCGGGAGCGGGGGTGTCACCGGCGGTGTCACCGGCAGCTGGCGGCTCGCTGGGCGCTGGGGCTGCGAGCGCGGGGTTTCCTTTCGTGTGTTGGGTTCGCACGGGACCATCGTTGGCGTCAGCCTTACAGACGCCGTCGTGAGAAGCTCTGGAGTCAGAGGTGCTTGAGCTGCCACCGCCTCAGCTGCCGGGGGTGCCCTGTCTGCGCTCGGAAGGGAACCTTCTCCCTGGTCCCGAGGGCGGCAGGAAACGTGACCGATGGGTGAAGGCTGCAGCGCCTTCCTCCGAAACCGGTGCCCCCAGCTGGCTCTTTGGGAGCCAGAGAGTGCCGCCAAAGGCCCGGGGAGGGCGGCAGGACGGCTTGGGCACCCGAGGAGCCGCCTCGCCCCGCTGGTGTGCCTGACTTGCAGTCGGTCGCGCAGGCACGGAGCCTTTCGGGAAGGGGAGCCGGCACCAGCGGCGTAGCAGTGCTCTGCCCTGAGGTGCGCTTACAGAATGGGGTGTATGGCACCCCCCCTTAAAAAGGTCGTTAGATACAACACTTATACTGGTCTTTGATCTGGGGGTCTTGTTTCCAACAACTAGTATCCTTTGGTTAACGTGCACGATGTCACACTCCAGTGCTTTATATACTGAAATGAAAGGCTTCGTAGCTGTTCATAGCACCTCAGCTTTCCATGCTTCTTCCTTTCTGAAAGCCAAAGCTGAGGTTGTCCAATAAAGCACAGTTATCTGTGCTTCTCTACTTCTCCTTCACTGGAGCTGCACACATCTGTCCCAGCTACAGGACAGGCTCTGCCGTCTTCTAAAGCCCTGTTTGAGTAGCCTGACCTCCTCCTCCTTATGTGGGACAGGGAGTTGCTGTCACCACTCAGCTTGCAGCAGTAGCCTGGAGCCTCTCTGGTTTCTAGCTAAATCAGTCAAATGATATCGGTTTGGGTTGTTTTTTAAGTACCTGCAGTTTTACCTTCTGAAGCGTTTACTTACAGGGGCCTTACAACAGCCTCAGAGGAACCCTTTGTCTGCCAGGGACGGGACATACTCTGCAGCGCAGGGTGGTAGTAAAGCGTTTAACCCCGTGAATATTTTCCCTTGCGCTTCCGTAGGGGCCTTACTGGTGGTTCCTACTCCCGAGCTGGCAGAGCCAGGCTCGTGGGATTCTGTTTGCTCTCCGTGACTCCAACGGATGAGGCTGGCTGAAGTCGCTGCAGTGAGTGTTCTCTTTCTGGAGACCACGGGGTGTGTCTGCTCCCCTTCCTTGGGTCCAGCCTTGGAAAGTGTAAACACTCCCACTCCGAACCAGACCAGATCCTAGTCTGAAGTAAACGTTTATGTTGGTTTCTTTAGGACTTGGCATGATCCACGGATCTTTTGGGTGCTGACGTCACGTCATTGCAATTAGCCTGCTGTGACCGAACATGTTGCCTTCTCCGGTGGTTTCCCAGCTTGTGCCGCTCGTGAGAGGTCACACGAACGAGTTTAGCACCACTGCGCTAGCAATCCCCCTTTCCCTCTTTAACTCTCCTCTTCTATAGTTCCCGTTTAAGCAAGCTAAAGGAACAAAAGCACTCTGCAGTTTGGGGTGCAAAGGCGCTTTTTCAAAAACTAGATGCTACTCCTTCTGTAGACCTTAACCAGCTCCACTGCCCCGCTGAAACACGAAGAACCAACTGGTGGCTACAACGTCAGCTGACAGTGTGCTGGGCGTCCCTCCCTGCTCTTCTGGTAGCTAAGGCTTCCCGTGCTTACCTTAGAAGTTTAGCGTGCTGTATGTAAAACATGACGTGCTGAGGGATTATTGCAGGAGAAGAGTGACCTTTCAGTTTTTGCCCTGTGGAACACAGACATTGTGGGTCCCTGTGCCTGCTGCCGTGCCCTTTGTGGGGGAAACAAGAGTATTTGACCATTTTGCCCGAGTGTTAAGCCACGTTACAAGGTACAGCCGAGCTGCGTGCAGTTTCACCTAACTGTTGCGCTGTTTGGCAGCACCTGTAGAGTTCTTCTCCATTTACATGTTGATCTGATAACCAGAGAACATGGTAGCTGGGCTTTGTGAAGGCCTTCGTGAGTGTTCAAACGATCTGTGAAATCAGTTTTATGAAGCGAATGCCCTTTGTTTTCCGCAGTGCTGATGAGGATTAAGGGGACGCAGAGTTGACCTGTCTGTGTGATATACCTGTGCCTTCGCTGCGAGCTGAGGTGGCAGCCTCTGGGACGGGAGCCGTGGTTTTTCTGGGAGCTGGGAGAGTGTTTTGGGGAGGTATCATCGTATGTATGTGCTATTGATCTCTTCCCTGGGAGCATGTGGTTGCTGGCTGCTGGGTATTTGATTAGGAGGACCTTTTGTCTCACCCAGTGCCGGTGCTCAGCTGGGAGGGGAGCGTAGGAACGGAGCACTTGTCAGCGGTGGGTCACGCACAAGGGCTGTGCTTTAGTACCAAGTTAATGTTTCTTTTGGGGGGTGGATTCAAATATTTTCTGGCATTGGTGGTACGAGTGGAATGTAAATGAACCTGCAGCCTTTTGAGAAGTTGCTTTGCCAGGGTCTGTCATCTACTGCAGTGAAAAATCTGGGAGCTTTAGGTTTGTGTTTGTTTGCAACCACGCTGCATGCCTGTGTTTAGCAAATTTATAACTGGCGTACAAGAGAGCAGACAGCTTTTATTGCTGTAGCTGGGACTGGAACAGCTGAGCAAAGTCGTACAATCCTGTCAGCGTTGTGTAATTCGCTGCTCCTGCGTGTTGTGTTTGTCTGTATGGAAAAATGGGGCGTAAGTAATTTGTACAAGTAACATCTATTTGCAGCCTGAAAGATACGTAGATGGAAGATGATGTTTTCTAGCCGGCTGATTGCAGAAGCAGGAATGCTGAGTTCTCACCTCTTTTGTCCCAACTTGTAATAACCTGGAACAAACCACTTCGCCCGCTTGGCTGCTCCTCCTCTTCTCATTTGTGCGGTAAAACTGGTGTCCCTCGGGGTACCCGGGCGGTACAAAGCCAGCGTAGCGCTGAGTTGCGGTGCTGCTGCTGTGATGGAAGTCATTGCTCTTGCTGCGTGTCCAGCAGTCAGAACTGGTTTCTTATCCTTCGCACAGCTTCACATTTCCTTGCATTTCGTACCTGCTGGATTCCCTCTGCCATCTTCCATTAAAAATGGGATTCAGACGGATCCATTTTGTATCGAGGCTCCTTAAGGTCTCCCTCGCTGTCGTATGCTTTAAGCAGTTGTCCGCAAATACTTGAAGTGAGAGCCTAATCCCCAAAGGCCGATTAAAAAGTCTGGTCCTGCTTGAACACTGGCTTTCGAGGAGGAAGATTTTATGTAAAGCTTTAAGCTCTTGAGCGCTTTAGTGGGTTTGCTTGAAGTGCTTCAGACCCGAGACTTTGACTTGTTACGCGGATGGCTTTAGCCGCGTCTGCTGAACTTGGAGCCCACGAAACGCGGTGCCTAACAGTGAATTGTGAGCGTTCCAGCTCGTAAGTCCCCTTCGGTGGGGGAGGGAGGACACCTAAATGCCTCTGTGCAAATGCACGGAGCACGGGAACAAAGAGGAGGAGTTGGAGATGTGTGCACGTCTACAAGGCTGTGATGTTAGAGGCATCGCTGAGACCTGGTGGGACAGCTCCTATGACTAGAGTGTGGGAACAGGCTCTTTAGGACAGGCGGGCAGGGGAGAAGAGGAGGGGGTGTTGCCCTTTATGTCAAGGACCATCTGGAGTCTGTGGAGCTTGGCTTGGGTGACTACAGGCTGGTCAGTCTCACCTCCGTGCCTGGCAAGATCATGGAGCAGATTCTCCTGAAGGCTCTGCTGTGGCACATGGAAAATGTGGAGGTGATTGGTGGCAACCAACATGGCTTCACCAAGGGCAAATCCTGCCTGACCAATCTGGTGGCCTTTTATGATGGAGTAACAGCATCAATTGACAAGGGAGGAGCAACTGTTGGCATCTATCTGGACTTGTGCAAAGCCTTTGACACTGTCCCGCACAACATCCTGGTCTGCAAATTGGAAAGCCATGGATTTGTTGGATGGACCACTCGGTGGACAAGGAATGGGCTGGAAGGTTGCACTCAAATTAATGGCTCATTGTCTGAGTGGAGACCAGTGAGAAGTGGTGTTCCTCAGGGGTCGGTGCTGGGACCGGTGCTGTTTAACATCTTTGTCGGTGACATGGGCAGCGGCATCGAGTGCACCCTCGGCAGGTTTGCTGATGACGCCAAGCTGTGTGGTGAGGTCAACATGCTGGAGGGCAGGGAGGCCATCCAGAGGGACCTGGACAGGCTGGAGAGGTGGGTCCAGGCCAACCTCATGAAGGTCAACAAGGCCAAGTGCAAGGTCCTGCACATTGATCAGGGCGATCCCAAGCACGGATACAGGCTGGGCAATGAGTGGATGGAGAGCAGCCCTGGGGAGAAGGACTTGGGGGTGCTGGTGGATGACAGGATGAACACGAGCCAACCGTGTGCTCTCGCAGCCCAGAAAGCCAACCGCATCCTGGGCTGCATCAAGAGAAGTGCGGCCAGCAGGTCGAGGGAGGGGATTCTGCCCCTCTGCTCTGCCCTGGTGAGACCTCACCTGGAATACTGCCTCCAGCTCTGGAGCCCCCAACACAAGACAGACATGGAGCTGCTGGAGCGAGTCCAGAGGAGGGCTACCAAGGCGGTCAGAGGGTTGGAACACCTGTCCTACGAGGACAGACTGAGAGAGTTGGGCTTGTTCAGCCTGGAGAAGGCTCTGGGGAGACCTTCTAGTGGCCTTTCAGCACCTGCAGGGGGCCTACGAGAGGCTGGGGAGGGACTTTTGACAAGGGCCTGCAGGGACAGGACGAGGGGTGATGGTTGGAAGCTGGGAGAGAGCAGGTCTGGACTAGATACAAGGAAGAAGTTCTTCACCCTGAGGATGATGAGGCACTGGAGCAGGTTGGCTGAGGAAGCTGTGGCTGCCCCCTCCCTGGCAGTGCTCAAGGCCAGGCTGGATGGAGCCTTGAGCAACCTGGTCAGGTGGGAGATGTCCCTGCCATGGCAGGGGGTTGGAACTGGATGAGCTTTCAGGTCCTTTCCAACCCAACCCATTCTGTGATTCTATGAAATTAGAATGTGCGTTTTTGTAAGTAAAGACAAAATTTTGGCCGTTTTTGTTAACCCCAAGCACCCTCCCGGGAGCAGGGAGGCTGTTTCGTTCAAGAGCCGTGCCCAGGTAGCTGTGTGCCTTGGCGCCCAGCGCAGGCACGAGCGGCCGTCCCTCGGGAGCCACCCGGGTTTTTAAAGCACGAAGTGGAAATGCAGCCACATCGCTGCGTCCCTTGTTTATTTACTGCTCTCGGGTACCGTGCGTGGGTTACTTTCTCTTTTTTAGGGAGGGGCAGTCTTAGAGGGAGGAGTATTAGAAATATGTAATTTAAAAGTTTGAATTGTGAAGGTTGTTATTTCGAGAGGAGTTTCATTGGTAGGGTGTGGAGATTGAATTTCTCGTGGCTTGCATGTGTATCTTGCTAACTCGCAAATCTCCTTGACTTGGAAGGGACCTGAAGGTTTTGTGGAAACTCAGAAGTTTTTTGTCTCTATTCTATCACCATAAACAATTCTATTTTTAAGATACTACTTGACAAAGTAGGTGTTGTAATGATTTAAAAACATTTAGCGTGCGCTCACAGTCGTGCTACTGACCTCCTGGCCGCGCCACTTCAGGTTACAAGTTCTGTCTGTTTTTTCTTTTGTGAAACCCCATTACAGTGTTAAATTAAACCCCATCAAGGTGTGGAATCGGAGCGTTTAGCCGCTGTGTGTTTGGCCTGTCATCTGTTAAATGACCAGGAGATCTCTGCTGGTGCAGGAACACTCAGCAGCCCTCAGCGCTGGCAGCTTCGCGGGGCTGCTCTCGCCCCGCTGCGTGCTCTTGCCCCGCTGACCGGCTTCTCCCTGCCAAACACCACTTGCATTGCGTGGGCCGGGCTGTGAATTAAGGAGATAATTGAATTACGGACTGATGGAGAGCTGGTGTTTCATGTTGCAAGAGTTTTTGTGAAGTTCCCAGTTTGAGAATCCATCCTTATGGTGAACTGAGATCTCCAGTGAAATGAAAAATATGTATTTTTATAAATGGGCGTACTGTGTGTGAGTTAGAGCGTACTGTGTGTGTGTTAGACTACAAGTTCTCCATTCACACCACCGGTATGGTGAGTAAAGGAGGTTTTTCGGCTTGACGTGATGCTGTTCTTTCCAACACTGAATAAATATTTCCATTTCTGTTCAGACTTCTCTTTTGACCTCTGTGTGGAGCCTTGTCTGTGAAAGGGGAGAGCAGAGTTCATATAGCCTGGAAATGATTTAAATTACTGATTTTACTGGTTAAATCGGAAAGCAAGAAACCTTTATTTAAAGCATGATCTTTTCTCTGCTAGGTATTTGTGCCCTTCGGATTTTTCCTGTACCTATAACCAGTTCTCGTTACAGGGTGCAGATATTACCAGATACAGCTTTTAGACTAAATCTGCAGCATGCTTTTTTCACAGCTCAAGTGGCTGCTGTCTGTTTAAACACTTACATAGCTAATGTATATAATTCAAAATGTTAATGTTTAGTTTTCAAAATTGACAACTAGTGCAATTCTCTACCAGCTTGTTTTGTTGTTTTGTGGTTTTGGTTTTTTTTTCCCTTCACTGTGAATAGTGTCCACCAGTTTTCCAGGTCTTACTCTAAAACATCTAAAATGCATCCTAATCCTTAAAATACTTAAAGTATTGAGTAACTGGGAAGAGAAAACTTTCGTCAAATTGTTTTGCATTTAAAAATCAACTGCCTTTTATTAGCAAAGGAAGTCTTGGCAGTTTGTATTGATGAACCAAGGTGCTCGGTGCTAAATTTTAAGCCTCTAAAAAATCCTCACTTTTTTTGTGTGTGTGAGGGATCTGAATTTTTGAACTGCTGACCTGGCCATGCTGCAGCAGAGTTAACATTCGGTTTCATGACAGTGAAAGGCTTCGTATCTTGTGTTACCCATCTTTTAATAAAGGGTGGGGTGAGGCTGTTCGATGTTGGCAAACAGAATCAGGGTTTTCAGAACTGGGGTGGTGCTTTGGGTTTGGGCAGGCACCCAGCCTGAGGTGGCCACGGGAGCAGGAGGTTGAGGGCAGCCTGGGCCGTGTCCCAGCGCCGTGTCGGGGCCCAGGGGCCAGCTCCCCCCTCCTGGGCACCCGGGGCACCCCGGGGCACCAGGCAGTAAAGCAGCTGGAGCCTGTGCCCCCACCCAGGCGGTTTCTATCAGTGGGTGCTAATTTTGGTACCTTTTGTGTCTCACGTCCCCCAGCAAATCCCTGGGGGAGCTGCTGCCCGGCACCCCGACCTGGGGCACGGCCACTGCCCCGGGACAGCCCGACCCGGGAGCTTCTGCTCCCGCCTGCTGTACCGTTCGTGGTGTCTGCTTTTTTTGCTTTGTAGAAACCTTTTCTGCTTTTGGTGTCTTCATTCCGTAGGCTTTATCTGTGGTTATGTGCGTGATGAATCCCCTCTGCTTCCGGGGGTGAAAGATGTGGCTCATGTACACACTCTCCTGCCTTTCCCTGCCTAAGTGATAGGGAAGATAAACCTTTATTTTCCATCAATTCTGTCTTCTTAGAATTGTAGAACCACTTAGGTTGGAAAAGACCCTTAAGATCATCGAGCCCAACCGTTAACCCCGCGCTGCCAAGGCCACCACTAACCCCTGTCCCTCAGCCCCACAGCTACACGTCCTTTGAACCCCTCCAGGGACGGTGACTCCACCACCTCCCTGGGCAGCCCCTTCCAGTGCCTGACAACCCTTTCGGTGAAGAAATTTTTCCTCATGTCTGATCTAAACCTCCCCTGGAGCAACTTGAGGCCCTTTCCTCTTGACCTGTCGCTTGTTACTTGGGAGAAGAGTCTGACCCCCCCCTCACCACACCCTCCTCTCAGGCAGTTGCAGAGCGATCAGGTCTCCCCTCAGCCTCCTCTTCTCCAGGCTGAACACCCTCAGTTCCCTCAGCCGCTCCTCACAGACCTGCTCTCCAGACCCTTCCGCAGCTTCGCTGCCCTTCTCTGCACCCGCTCCAGCACCTCGATGTTGTGAAGGGCCCCGAAACTGCACCCAGCATTCGAGGTGCGGCCTCACCAGTGCCGTGTCCAGGGGGATGATCCCCTCCCTGGTCCTGCTGGCCACACCATTGCCGATACAACATTAAAAACTTAAGCATGTTGACAGTGGTTTGTGTCGCTTTATTGTAAAGAGAGACAGGTCTGGGCTGTGGTGGGGTCTAGATGACACAGATACGCGGGTAGTTCTGGTGTTTGTACAAAGAGGGTCATGCATTCATTTCACACACATGAATGTTTCTTTATTTTCCTTTTTCTTACAGTTCTCTACATCCAATGATTTTCTTCATTCTCCAAAGTTAAGGCCCTCTCAAGGAGTACCAGTCAGTGATGAGTTATTTTTTAGTAGAAAAAGAGCTTCAAGGAATTTATTTCAGAATAGTATAGATTTTAACTCTGAGCATTCTTCTGTTTGTGCAGGTAAGTGTTAACACAGAAAAGTGTTTTGTCTGCTGTTTACAAAATAGATTTAGAACCACCTGAGCATAAATTTGTTGCTTCATGAGCATGATTTCCCATTTGTGGATTGTTTCTTTTGTTACTTATTTTTGTTTACTATGAAGAATTGAGTACTGGGCACAGGGCTGCGCCTCCAGCTGAAGCAAGCAGCAGCAGTCCCAGCCGTGCTGCTGGAGAAGTGCATGCCACCTCAGATTTTAGGCTGTTGTTTGCCAGTCACACACGTTTTCACTGGTTGAGTTAGACTCAAGGGAGTTTATAGATGAGCTTTGTTTGAAGACAGCAAGACCAAAAAGAAATAGTGGGGCTGAGCGAACAGACGCATGGAACAAAAGGACTCGCGATACGGAGCTTTCTGGTGCTTTTGCAGAATGGGGAGAGAGAAGTTAGATCAGCAACAGGGTAATTCAGGACTGTAAAGTATGAATTGCAGATAAAGCAGTAAATGGAAAGGAGACACAGAGTTTTACTGACTTCTGATCAGGAATAGGTTGTTGGCTAGGATAGCTGCTGTTATGGTAAAAGGTGGGCTGCCGAGAGTTGGCCGATCGTGGCAGCAGGGTGTGAAATACTAAACCCTGAGCAGGGCACCATGTCGGGCAGGCCGTGTCTCTGTATGGTAGGCTGCTCAGAAGAGCAGATCCCTGCATACCTGTTGTAGATCTGCGTATTTTCTCCTTTTGCTTTGCGTACGTAGCTAGGGGGGAAAGCTGTCTGAAGAGTGAGCTCTCGAGGGGGAAAAACGTCATGTTTTTGAGAACCAGGTCTGTAGAAGATTGTAGATATCGTGCTCCACTTAACATACACTAGCAATGTAGACTCAGTGATTTGTATTTTAATAGCCAAAAGGCATGTGAAAACCCTAGGCAAGACCAGGCCTGATTTATTCTCTCCCCTTGGCAGTAGGTTGTGTTCCCGGCTTTGTCTGCGGCGGAGCGCTGCCATGCCTGGCGTGCCAAGTTTGCTCACTGGTGTGCCGGGAGTGACAGCGCTCTAAAGAGACGCTGGCTTTCTGGGGTTTAAGATGTTGTCTTCCCTTTATTGTCATATGTTCAAAGGAGGGATCGTTCTGGGTTTTTCTTTTGACCCCCTACAATTCTCAGTTGGAAAAGCGCCCCGGAAGAACGGCCAGCCATTTTTCCAGTTTGTGCCTGTGAACAGTATGATGAGGTTGCTTAGGAACTCTTGAATTAAATACTTCGAAAGTAGTTATATTTTACACTGAAAATTAGACAAAGGGTCTTAATTCACTATTAAATATTATTGTGTGTTTGTTGCTGAGTACCATACGTTAGGTATTTATCTAGTTCTTTGTGTTTTTCTTTTGAAAGGTGCTATGGGCTCTCATCAGCCGCAGATTTCAGGGAAATGTGGAACACTTGGATACACACAGACACGTGGGAGGAGCAGTAGTGTGGACTCAGATTTACAGTTTTTAGGATTAAATAACTGTCAGCAAGAAAAAGGTACGTGGATTCTATCTGTATCGTAAGTCAGTGCGTGTTACTTTGGAAAGGGCTCCGCATTTCTGCTGCCTTAAGAAATAAAACACCATTACAGCAACGATCAGTCCCTGTTCAGACGTATTTGTGCCTCCCTCCCGTGTGGTGCTTTTCGTTTGTGCTTACTGATTTGCAGCCCACCCCTTGGTATCTGACTGTCTCGGTGGGCTGCCTAAAAGGTGGTGCTGTGGCAGAACCTGAACTGCTTTTGACAAACTGATTTTTAGAGTTCCCTTAACGGTTCAGCTCAGACCACTCCAGCCTGCTTAACAGCCAGGGCCAGGTCTGAGCCTGGCCCCGCCGAGGCTGCCTGACACGGTCCTGCCTGAGGTGGGGGGCGCTGCCGGGGTGTCTCAGCGGGAGCGTGGGCGGGAGGAGGCCGGGGCTGCTCCGTTCTGCTGGGTGGAGGTGACCGCGGTGTGCCGCTGGGACGCCGGGGGGTGCCTGGAAAGCTGCTGGTTCTCACGGTGCTGCTTGAATTGGTGGTGGTCTCTGTAGTGCTTTTGCTGGGCAGCTGCCCCGTCAGCTGTGCTGCTAGCTCCAGAAGCGGGGCCGGGGGTTGGACCGAGTGCGCCTTAACCCTGGAGCTGGAGGCTGGGCTGAATCAGGACCGGTGACACGTATAAACTTGCCTGTTCACGAGCAGCAGCAAGAATAAAACTGCCAGATGTGCACGTAGGGAAGGAATAAACTCCCCGTCTGGAGGAACAGGCGGCGGTGACGCCAAATCTGTGACAGAGCTGCTCTGAGTGGTCGGATGCCTCGGACAAGGGGTAGCGCTGACAGCCATCCCAGAAGATACGTAGGGACGTTGTTTACTTCCAGTTGCTGGCGGGCTCTAGATACTGTGTTTTTCTCATGCCTGCGGGAAGAAAGCAGAAATTTCCTCTTTGTTTGTTGCCTCTGTAACTACAAAGTCAGTGTTCTCTTCTCTCAGCCTCTGTCTTCAGAAGGTACTTTGCCCACACCTGCTGATTTATTTCTCTGCAAACAGTTTTTGTGCCCGATGTTACAGTTACTCGAGCCTTTCTCCAGTGGTACAACCCACACCTGGCTTGTCTCAGGTTTGCTGCCCCGGGATACCTGGGGAGCGCCGGGATGCTGCAGCCTTGGAAAGCAGCAGGAGCAGAAGACAGAGACCTTGGAGCGATTGGATTTGTAAAGGGATTTTTTTATGCTCTAACTAAAGGCACCATTGAATGGTTTTCCTTGGAATGACACAGACGAGCAGGAGGTTCTCCGAGCCTGACTCACGTTGTCACTTGTTCTCACTCCCGGGCTGTGCTCTCCCATTCTCCCAGTTGTGCCGGCGGAATCGTCTGTGGGGCTGTTCTCTCAACAAGGTTGCTGGGGTGGCCCAACGCACCACGGTCCTGACTTCAGCTTTGTTCAAACTTGTCCCCTTTGTCACTTGCGTGGCTAAAAGCTTGAGTGCGTGGGGAGAGCATGCACCTGCTTTTCATGGGAGCCAACTGAAACAGCCTGGTTCCGGATCTACACCTATATTTCCATTTCTGGCCTACAGGTTTCTGGGAAAAAATGATTTGGGTTTTTTTTTTTTTTTCAAAGGAAGTAGAATTTATAACATTTGTGCTTCATTTGTACTCTTCTGTCACTGAGTTTTGAGAGTGCTGTTAGCAAATTTTGTGCTCTGCAGGCTTGGAACACGGAGCAGCGGGCAACAGCACCACGTTCAATCTACTTGCATCGTTTGTTTTTTTTTTAAATATAGTTCTCCAAACCATGACTGCGGAATAGCTTAGGCTTAAACTCGTTGGATCAAATGCGTTAAAGGAAGTTGGTATTTTGAGGGACAATGCGATCTGCAGAATGAAGCTGGCTGCTGTGTCTGTCTGCTTGGGTAAAATGCTGACCTTCGGTTTTTAGCTGCCTAGGTGGTGCCTTATTTCATTGTAAATTATTATTATAAGAGCTGTCAAAGAAGCTAGTTACCACAAATGCTGTTCTCTCTTTCTTTGCTCAGTTTGTGCCAGCCTAAATTTTTCCAGCAAGAGAAGCTTTTGCAATCGAGCAGAGCACACGGTGTCCTTGCAAGGCCCTGCCACAAGCCAGGGCGCCTTCATTCTGCCATCTTACCCGCTGTCGTCACCCAGGAGCAGCCCGAAGCACGTCTCCCCTCCAGCTGACTCTCCAAAGAAGTCACAAGATACTACCATGAACCTCTCAAACTCCTGGCCTCTTAAGAGCTTTGAAGGCCTGCCGAAGCCTAGTTCACAGAAGCAGCTCCTCGGTCAAAAGTCGGGAGACAATACAGGTAGGAATGTCGTCCGTATGATGAAGAGAGGTTTCAGGGTGGTGTTTTGGGTGGCTTCGAGCAGTAGTCATAAGGCCAGCAGTGGCAGGTCAGGGGGGGATTGCTGCCCCAGTTGCAATTAGAGATGTGGGGGTTTATGGCTTCGCCAGTCTGGTCACAGCACTGGAGTGGAAAAGTGAAGTCTTTGTGCTTTGGTAGTTTTAAATGCTGGCATAGTTTTTTCCCTTTTGTCTTTTAAATATGTGAGATAAAGCATAATATGCGCCAGCTCTGCTGCTCTTCTTAGTAACGTGTCAGTGAAAAGTTTGCCTTCCAGCTGAAATAAAACCAAAGCCCCAAATCTAGCACTTTCAAAGAAAGCCAATACAGAGATAACTGTTACTTTTAATACTCTTAAGTAATACACATGCAGGAAAGTATTATTAATTGCATTTTCCCTTTTTGCCTCTTTATTTGCCTTTGGAAACTTCTGTGTCGCATTTCCCCCACTCAGAATAGCTCTCTCAAACCTGGTTACAAGAGCTGCATCCCTGATGAGCTGATTTCATCCCAGTTTACGCTGACAGCTAATGGCAGAGGCTGCTCTTTACGGTCTGGTTTCCTGTCTTTGAAGGTCTCATGCACACATTGGTTAGCCTGAAATATTTTTGAGTTTATTTAATTAGAGTTGCGTAAACAATTTAGCTGATTTCTTTCAAATACTTACTAAAGGCAATCTTATTCTAGGTTAAAAGAGGCTTATTATCTGTTCAGCTTAAATTGATTCCTAATTACTCCTGAGGCAGGGCTTCTGTAAGCAAAGTATCAGCTTCCATGTAAAATTTTGCACTGGTTTAAAGAAATCTTTTTTAAATTTCATCTTCGTTGAGATCCATATTTTTGTGCATATGTAGAAAATTTCTGAACTAATGCTTTGGAAGTCACCTGTCCCTGGAATGCACGTAACTTTATCTTGTAGGTGCGTGTTCGTCCCTTGCTGATGCTCTGTGTATTGCCCGTATGCATTTCGGGTTTTACTGTTGCTGTGCTGTAACTGTGTTGTTGTTACAGCAGCTTACAGGAGAGTTTGTTCGGGTACTGGTCTTTTTTTTCTTAATTAAGAAAGTTAAGTTCATTTTAAAGATACTAAGTATGTGCAGTAACGTATAATTTTTTACAAGGAGACACTAAAAGTAGGAGAGATTGGTAAATGTGCTTGAAATGCAGGGGGATGGGGAAGGTAGAGTCAGGAGGCGATAGAAGATACCGTGCAAAGAGGCCAGTCTGGTAATGACCCTAATGGTTTTGTAAAATTAAATACTGAAAAACGTGTGTGAGTAGGTGTTCGGGAATGGGGGTTTGGCGCGTTTGGAAAATTGATGTTGGAGAAGAAATATTGAAAGTTTTTCAAATAAAAAAATGGTAGAAAAATAGTGAGGTGGGAATCACTCTCTGCTCTTGTTCATGTGAGAAGCTTCCTTTCATCTGTGTGTGTATGTTCGTACACGTGCCTAGGTGAAGGAACCAAGGAAGGGGTTTGGTGCTGGAACCATCAGGTTTTAGGTGGAAGGAAGCACTCTTCCAGTGCTCATTGTGGGGCCGGAGGCTGCTGGAGACGCCAGCAGCAAGAATTTATTGGTGCAGGAGGTGGAGATGTGTCCCAGGGCGGGGGTCAGCTCGGGTCACACCTCTGACCGAGGAGGTTCCTCGATCCCCTTGACTGCTCCTCAGTGTCGGTTCCTTCCCTCGCCAGGGGACAGGCCTTTCCCCCGGCTCGCTGCCGCTGTTCTTCTGCTCTTGCTGGTTTTTCAAATCAAATTTGCTCCTACTCAGCCAAACAAAATGTCCTTGAAATGCGTTTACAATAGTAAATAAAATTGTGTGTGTAAGTATGATTTTTGACACTCACCTCATGGTAAAAGGAGTTTTCTGGTGTGGTACAGAAATGAGACACGGAGTTTATTCTGGTCAGTGCTGTGTCCTGCTGTCCCTCCAGAGGACTGACCTCTGCTTGTGCCTTCTTCAGGGGAGAATTTGCAGGAGAAACATTCCCCTCTCCAGCTGAAACCCGCCCTGATGAGACACCCAGCCTCCTGCAGGGGCCTGAACGGGACCAGACCCGTCCCCCCCATACCCCGCCTCGCTAGCCCGCTGCCCGATAAGGTGGAATTAAGTGTGACCAAGTGGAGAAACGAGGAGTGCGAGGACACGTGGCTGAACGAAGTGGAGAGGAAGCTTGCAGCTGATCTTGCAGAGCTAAATGTTGATGATGAGGAGGAAGTGGACCAAGAAGAGGTTGGTTTAAATCTGACATAACACACTTTGAAGATTTGATGTATTGTAACCTTTTTTTTTTCTACACAAGAGCCAGAAAATAATGTTTCTGGCGTAAATGTTGTGACAGTGTCATCAGTACAGCAGGTTTTCGACGAGATACCGTTGGGTGTCTGATAGAAGCTAAGTAAAGCAGTCAGTACCAGTGGTGAAGCACCCTCCCCATGTTTGTTCCAGACATCTTAATTTCCTTGTTTTTCTCAGAGCCAAAGCCGTCATGTTTTCATTATCGTAGTACCAAGGCAGCTCTGCGGGCCCTTATACAGCTTCTGCTCCCGTTATCTTGACTTCATTTTAAATTCCGTGCCAGATTTAAGTAATAATATTCTCCTTAGTTGTAGCAAAAGGCCCAAAATAACGAATAACTTCTTTGATGAAGGTTCATTGACTCAGCTGGGAGTTTCCTCAGCCTCCCGGGTTTGCTGACCCTGAGGCCCTGGCAGCGTGTCCCAGCTCTCGCAGAATCTGGTCGTTTTCTCATGGAGTAAAATGAGACCAACTGGTGCAAAGCTGGGTGAAGGTGGCGTCACCTGCAGCTGTTTGACATGCCACAGGCACATTTGGCATTAGGCTTGGCAGGTCAGCACCCCTCCTCGACGTGGAAACCCCCTAGTAATAATTTGGGGCAACTGTGTGTATTCCGTGGCCAGTGTTTTCAGCGTGCCCCAGCCTGTGCCTTGCAGAGTGTTTGGGGATTTCGTACCTTTAAAAATACACACCTTCTGTGACCCGTGAGACTGGCTGGACGGACTTTTCCTAGCACCTGCCTCGCCCGTTCCGTGGAAGGCTGGCGGCCAGCGTGGCTGTCGGTCCCGCGTGGCGGGTTGTCCGGTGGGATCCCCCGGAGGGTGGGAGCCTGTGCGTGTGCCGGCCCCCGCCGCTGCGCCCAGGAGGCGCTGGAGGATCCTGTCCCTCGCTCTGTTGCTCAGTTCTCTCCGATGTTTGGGCAACACCAGATAGCTGTGCCAGTCTAGGACGCAGCAGAGCGCTGCGGAGGCGTGCTGGGTGGTTTCCAGGGGCGGTGGGGAGGTGGAACTGTATCCCCGGTATCCTCATCAGTACAAGTCGGAACCGTTGCAGCGCTGATGACGTGAGAAGCGCGAGTATCGTGCGTGGCCGGGTTTTGTATGGCCTTCCCTGCAGGATCCCGTGCAACACGTGGTTATTTCTGTCGCGGCTCATGGCGGTTGTTTGAATCTCCGGTCCTGTCTTTAGGCGCTGTGGACCCGAGAGCAGCTGCAGTAGGACGTAGTGGCTGTGCCTCACTGTCTGCATCTTCCATCCTCTAGTCACTACCCAAAGTGACCGGAGGTGGTGAACAGACAGAGGAAGGATTTCTTTTACATCAAATACATTCAGCCAAAAGAGGAGAGGACACGCAGCAGCGTGAAGCTCTAGTCATCGCAGATTTTCACGCTTGTTTGAGTAGGAGCTCTGCTGGCTGGGTGCAGTTTTCAGGATTCACTTGTGCGTGTTTTGCAGGTTTGTGCAGTTCTGATGTGAAGAGCCCGAGGTCCCAGTTGTCTGTACTAACAGCTGACAAACGCTTCCTTCACTCTACTGAAAGAGATAGGAGCAGCTGATGGATTTCTGCAGGAATCTGTTCTTTGCCGAATGAAGCCAGGCTACAATGTTGCTGTGAACAATGTGCATTTACTTGCAGGATAATTATTCCTGTGCAGTAAAACAATGAAAGGGATCATTGCAGGGCCACACATACGTACGTGGGTCAGTCACACCGCCCCGTGGAGGCACGTGCACTGAACTCCCGTGAGCTGAGCACTCGGAAACTTTGCTTAAAAAAGCTTTTTTCTCACACAGCGTATAAAACCTGTCATTTTGTTTTCGATCCTGTTTAGATGCAGAATTCCCTTAGATCTCTACGGAACAGTGCAGCTAAGAAGAGGGCAAAGCTAAGCAGCAACATTTCAGATCTTGAGAGTCCCGATTCTGCTCTGAAACTGGATCTGTCCGGGGACTCCCCCTCCCACGCTTCCTCCCCCAGCACGGGCTCCTACGGCGAAAGCGGCGTTTACAGCCAGGAGTCTCTGACCTCACCCGTGTCCACAGGCCCCCAGCGAAGGAGAGCAACGTGAGTGGAACCCGTGTGTTAACGCTGCCTTGAAGTTCTCACCCCAGTCTCTGCTGGTGCTCGGTAAATGGTAAAGGGGGAGAAACCCGCAGTGTGTTTTTTATGTAAGATTGCTTTGCTTAACAACTTGATTTCTACAGTGGATCATTTTCCTATCTAAAAATACATTGCTCTACACAGTAGCTGCTTAATTATATTGTTGTAGCTTGTGCTGGCTTTTAGTTCGACAGCGTTCCCTGGTGCAGCCGCAGTAACGCAGGGCAGTGAAGTATTGCCAGGGGTGGTAAATATTTTATTAAGACTTTAGCCTACCATAGAAGGTATGTGACCCGTAGCCTAAACAAATGGGTAAGGAGGAGAAGAGTTAAGAGGAAGGATAAGGTTTACTTATTATAGCCTGGGAGCTGAAGAAGGGATGGGTTGGTTTTTTGCAGTAAGAGGAAGACGATGTAGATGTTTCTTCTTACTGCAACTCATGAACTGTTCCCATTTTATCCCTGGCAGACTTAATTTAAAACGCCCTAACAGAGCTCTTCTAAAAAGAAATTGTGTGACCACACATGCTACTCTGATTGTAAAAAAGCAGTGACCCAGTTTGGTTATAAGCAGTATAAATATTTTATTTTTTAATGAAATAAAAAAAAGGTTTTGGGGAATTTGGCAAATGTCGCAGCACAGACTCTCCTTTTCTGCTCTTGGAGCCCATGATAAAGCTGCTTGTAGCTCTGAGGATAACTTTTAATTTTCTGTGTAGTAAATGCATCTGTACGTGACTGGCATACAACTGTATTAACAGAATAAAAAGGAAGAGAGGGGATATACAAAAGAAAAATTTTTGAGACAGAGGAGGCCTGGAATGATTCAGAAACAGAGGGTTTCCTCAGTTACACAGTCTCAGGACTGATTTGTATGGACCCGTCTTCCCTGTGTGCTTTACTGCTGAACCACAGTTCTAAAAATACTCTTTCAAATAACACATTAAAATGCTGTCGTACCTAAAAAGTCGGGACTGTAAACTGCTGCGTGCGGTGCTCTCCCAGGCGAGCTCTGACTAAGGGCACGCTCTGCGCAACATGCCATTGCCATTATTCAGTGACACACAAGCTTAATGTTTGACAGGATTCACAGACACAGGAATTCTGAACTGGGGAGGAAGAGAGAAGGGGGCATCTGGCAGTAAGACTGAATTTGTGGAAGCGGAAAAATATGTCCCAGAAGACATTGGAAGCCCTGGAATGTTCATAAAAATATCAGAGAGTTTAGATCAGATGCTGGTTTGCTGGAGACGAGCGTGATCTGCTCACAGAACCTGTGTGTGGGGCAGCGAGCGCGTAGGCCTTTTCTGTGCGTTTGCTGTGAGAAGGATTCGTTTACCTGCTGATCAACTGTGATGAGAAATGGGAGCTCGATGCTGGAGTCAGTGAAGGTTCTGGAGCACGGGCTTCCCGCGGGATCTTAGGAGCCAGCCTGCCGTTGGGGCGTGTGTCAGTCCCCGCAGAACGCGGGACAGCTGCCGTGTCCCCTGGCTGTTAGCTGGGCACAGCGTGCAGCAGCGCGGGCTCTGCGTTCGATCGCCTTCCCTATTCAAACGCATCGTTTTAAAAAAGAAGCGGCAGGATTGCCTTGTAGATAACAGCATTTTCCCGGTGAATGTCTGAAAACCGCTCATTTCTGGGAGTGAAAGGCTCGTGGCTTTGGTCACTCCCGTTTGCCGTTCTTTGCCGGAGTGGAACCGGCATCGTCAGTCCCTGGGCCAAGCGCTTCCATGGCTTTTCCAATGTGAGCTAAATTTACTGTGAGGTTTACTCTTAAGGGTTGTCTTTATGGTGTTCTTCGGAAGGGACCTGCTCATCGAATAATTTCTACTGAATTCCTTTTCTTTTTCTACTCAGTGTGACCATTTGTGGAAGTATATGGAAATATTTGTCTGTCGAGTACACTGGGAGAAACTGAAATCTGTTGTTGTCTTTGCTACGAAGTGTTACTTAGCTGGGCTCTGACTAGCGTGTAGAATTGTACTGACAGACATCTGCTTTGTATTTTCACAGGTCAGACACCTTCCCACTACTTGGCAGCAAATCACAGCCTGCAAGAGGGTCTTCAGCAAGAAACAGAGACCCAGAGGTGGCAGAACATAACTCCAGCACAGGTATTTCGCTGTGCTTTTCAGTGTATACCTTGCTTCACTGATGTGACGGATTTCAGTGTATACCTTGCTTCACTGATGTGACGGAATGGTCGCCTGATGTGTCTGTTCTCACTTGTTCAGTGAGCTCGTGTCCCCTCAGCACTTAAAGGTAATCGCTAGACGCTGTTTGGTCAAACTGGGATTGGTCTGTGGTGCTGCAGGTGAGAGGGAACGCCGGGGTTTCTGCCTTTCTGTGTCAGGATAAAATGTGTTAATGCAAAAGCCACCGGTGAGCATGTCCACTTCAAAATTCAGTGCAGCATTGTGCAAAAATTCGTTGGGCACCAGCTGGGTAGGAGCAGGAAGGGTCAGCGCGTTGCGAGCAGTTCATTTCCTGGTAGGAAACTGGGGTTAGGTGATGCTCTTCTAGTTTACACTCACAGCGAGGTACAGGTAACTGCAGATTTCTGTAATGGGCAGAAGCTGATTGTGATTATTTATGCTTAATCAATTTTGATTCAGCTGGGTGGAGGAAAGGAACTGAGGGCGCTGTGTCCACAAAGTTCTTCTCCGACCTCTCTCCCCAAAGACTGCTCCCTTGCACCCGACTGCAGCCTCAGCAGCTATGTGTTTTTTTCCAAAAAGTTTACAAATCGTTGTTCAGTTAAGATTGGAGGGCACCTTACAGGCCTGAGTTGGCAAAGCCATCACATTCAGAAACCAAGAGCTGCTGCTGACACTCGTGATCTTTTATCAGAAATGGAAGCTCTGGCTCCTCGCTTCAGCTGAGGGCGCTTTTCTCGGGATAAATTGCAAACAGGTTTTTCAATTAACAGCATAAGGCAGAAAGCAAATACTGCACAGTCATAGCTGTTGTGGTTAGTGATTTTGCATTCCTTGTATGAAAAGCCCCTCTGTGAGAAGTTGACCTTCAGGGTAGAAGGGTGAGCAGCCCATTTGTTTTGCTTATTGAGGCAGTTACTCAACCGGAATGCCCAGCGCCGGCCCTCCCGTGAAGGGCTGACAGCCTGCTGCTGCTGAGGTCGGTGTCCCAGGTGTGCAGCCACCTGGTCAAGGAAAGTCCTTTGCTCCCACTGCTGACTGGGCTTGGCCCATCACACGAGTCAAATCTCAGGAAGCTCTGGGTTTTTACACTGGAACTTGGGGAACTTGTAAAAATCAGTTTGGTATTCACCTGGTCTCATCAGATGAAAGACCTTTTCTCACACTGAACGTATATCGCCCTTGCTGTACCTGACCTCATTGCATTTTTGATTTTTATTTCGAAGGATGGAATATTTTCTTCTGCCAAGCAGCTACCTTTCCTCGTATTTTTCTTTCCCTCTTTCATTTTCTATCCTTTAGACTAACTCGTATTTTTTCTAGCTTTCCTTCATCGGTCAAACTTCATGGACTTTTTCACTGCTGCCGCCTGCTCCGTTTTCCGCAGAGCTGCCTTTCCCGTGGCGCGCAGTGCCCGTACAGCACCCCTTGTGCGCTCAGAGCTGAAAGGCTGCTGGTGGCTGCGTTGTTGTAGAACATGCAGAATCGGTCCTGTCCTGCCTGAGTCTTGTTCTTCTTGGATCATTCTTCTACCTATCACGAGCTCCTTGCATTGGGGTCCTGTGCTCGAGCACACGTGTGTGCTTCCCGTTTGCAGGCCTTGGTTGGAATCCAGCGTGCTGCCTCGTTATCCACCTGTTTGGGCGAAATACGGGTAGTACCGGGTCCTGCACAGGCTGCCGCAGAACCCGGCTTGACCTTTTGGTAGCCCCTCTGCGTACACGTGCCTGGGGTGGTACGTGGCGTCTCTCCCTTCTTCCTGCCCACAAGGCCTGTTGCTGTGTCGTGAGAGGAGACCAGATTTTGCTGCTCATGCTGTTACTCTGGTGGGTGCTTCCAAGTGCATTGCTTGCCCTGGTACAGTCCTGGGAACTGAATTGCTCAGCTCATGGGTCGGTGGTTCTCTGGCTCCATCTTCAGCTTTTTTTCTTTACAGAGTTCAACACATTTTTCTGTTCTGGAAATTTATTTGTCCCTTACCTATCACTAACTTGCTAATCGAGCCCAGATTGCTTCAGCTCTTTCTTTAATTTGAATTTTACCAGCTTCCCTTAGCTTTGTTACAGTCGGTGGGCAGCTCTCAGAGATTTCGTACTTCCCAAATTCTTCCTGTAACGTGTACAATTCTTTCTGTAACGTGTTCTGTAGCTAAGTGTGTGCGGCTTGAAAACCCGTCTGTCTGCTGTCAGGCCTGTAGCTCACCTTTCCCCGGGGTCCCGACAGTTTCGGAGGCCAGAGGGTGCCGTTGTACCAGAGGCAGCAGTTAATGGACGGGCCCTGACGTGCAAGGTCTTCCTGTTGAGATGTGAATCGCTGTAACCACGAGACTTCATTGGGACAGTGCAGAAATCCGTGGTCAAGGGGTTCTGGGACCTTCAGGGGATCTGCCTGTGTAGTAATTCCCCAGAGCGTCTCACGCCAGCCCAGACCAGGGCACCGTCCATCGTGGTCCTTGCTGGAAGAGCCTCACGTGTATGAAAAGGCTTCTGTCATTTTAGCTATTTTGATTGTAAGGGTATTTGGAAGAGCAGAAATGATGCTTTAAAGGATTCCTGAAGTAATTAGTGTTGTGTTTAGCTTGGGGTTTTTGTGGGTTTTTTGTTGGTTTTTTTTTTTTTTAAAAATTAAATGTATTTGGAACATTTTGCAGGCATAAAACCGCTCAGTTTCTGTTGTCTGTAACTGTAACATAAAAATGTGGTTTATGGCTTCGAGAGTACAGAAATGGAACCATTTCTTGTGTTTTAACTAGTACTTTACTCTTTTCACTTAGTTGACTTAGGACTTAATTTGGCTTTCCATGCTGAATTATTTAGTATTGAGTTGTTCACATTTGAAAGATTTTAAACTGAAAAATAATTTTTTCGACCTCTGAGTTAGACTTTCAGCCTGGGTTTGTCTGTAGGTGAAAGCCTTTGCATGTGAAAGCTGAGTAGAGCCTGGGCATCTGTTGAAACGCTCGGATCTCTGTGGGCAGAAGCGCTCACACCGTATGCATGAAGCCAGCCTGAGCGGCTCTGAGAGTGTAACTGTTTGAGTGCTGCAGCACACAGGAAAAACGATTTCTGATTTTTTTTAACCCTTGATTTTTTTCCTGTTGCATGGCTAGCGTTCGATGGTGAGGGGCCTGCTGACATGAGCGTCGTCGGCCAGCGGGTGAGCTGTGGCGACGGATGCGGGGATCCGGAGGACCAGAAGCAAGGAGAAGTGTCACGTACTACTTTTAAAAGTCAGAATATGGAACACCAAAGAAATGTTAAGCATTCAAAAGGTTTGTGAGTTTGCTACGTTGCTGATATCTGAGCTCTCATTTATGGCACAACCTGAGGCTCTGCATAGCCTTCTGTAAAACAAGAATGGATTTTATAGAGAATACATTCCGAGGTGTTTAGCTTGGTTTCCTCTTTTGTAGTCTTTATACTGACTAACAAGTTGGCTTTTTTCCTGACATTGACTGAAATGAGCCTGCCAATTAAATTGAAATTAAAAGTCAACTGGTGGTACATGGCATGAAAAAAAAGGACCAAATAGTTCTGTGTCTCAGTCTGAATAAATGAACAGCTTTAAAAGCTTGGTTTTAAATGACTCTGTTGTTCATTGGTAAAATGAAGGAGCTGAAACCATTATACTTTACATTTCAGTTTCAGCTGTGTCACTTTAGTGTGTCCTAGGAGCTACTGTTCCCTACATCAGAACTGTGGTCGGTACGATACGGATATATTTTCCAACTATAAGCTCATTAGAACAGAGCAGCAACATTTTTTTTCCTTTTGAACTCAAAAGTACAATGGGGAAGGCAGTTTAAGGAGCATTTGGTTTCACTGAGCTCCCTCAGAGTGGCTAAAACAGATATCAGGTAATCATGTTTTAGTGGCAAACAGAAAATTAGATAGACATGAAGATCTTTGTCCCAATAAGATTTTTTGTTTTCTCTCTCTTCTTTTGGCATTAAACGTGGACAGTTTTGTCTGTTCTCAAGGTTTTATAGAAATGGTGGTGTGCTATTTTAGGTGAAACATTTAAAGCTGAGCAGTGGAAGTAAAGTTTATAATCATATTTGTAAATCCTTTGGGCTTTTTTTGTTAACACCTCCTTATCCCGTGATGGCTGTGAAGTGGGAGCTAGAAGCTGAGGTTAGGACAGAAGGTCCTCTGGGGGTAGGTTCCAAAGAGGATTCAGTATTGGGTGCCCAATAAGAGGGAATTGCTCATGAAGCCTCGAGATCCCATTCCAGAAAATCCCACAAGACCAGTTTTGACAGTTCTCGAATGTTAAAGCTTGGAAGGTTCAGAAGCCGGTGACTGGGTTTGTGGGAGGACAAAGTAACGCTTTCAAGGAAAACCTTTTCACTTGATCTTTCTTCTCATAAGGCGTAAAAAGGGAAGCTCCAGATTTAAAAATATGTGATCAGGTAATTTGTAAAGTAAAGAGGCATCTGCCGTACTCCTACCTGTGACTGGTTTTGGCAAACTAAAGATGGAGATGGGGGCAGAAAGTGTGACAGAGCTGCCAAGAGCCCCCTGTGGCTGAGATGCTGCAGCTCACCTGGTAGGGGGCATTTTGCAGCAGCCGTGGCTGCAGGCAGAGGCTGGCAGCGCACCAGGGCCCTTCTCAGCTGCGGCGGTTCCGACGCCGCTGCCGTCGTTTCTGCGCTTCCCAGTAGGTCGTGGGGCTTTGCTGAGTCACCTTGTCCGTTGAGAAATTTCAGGTTATCCAGGGGAAATAGCAAAAGCAAACGGTGCCCTTCTTTAGTCACAAACTCTCGTTGTTATTTGCCCCTAGTGTGGCCAGTATAGAAGTGTACAGGATGGCGCCTGCTTTGGTGGAGAATTTGAGGGGCTGCTCGTTTATATGGGGAACAGCATTAAGTGCTGCTGGGGGAAAAACATTTTAGCGAATTCTGTTTTCATGCAATTGTTCCGAATTATGCCAGAAGCAGTGCTGTACTTCCACTAAGTGAGTTAGAAACTTCTGGGTTTTTTTTCACTGGGATCAGTTGATTTGAAAATCCTCTTACAAACGTTGGCTTTCTTTATGCTCTTTCAGCAGGAATTTTGTTTGCTATATGCTTTCCATGATTTTGGGGATATCAATGTTTAGTAAATCCCGTTAACTTCAGTAATTTGAAAATATGCTGGTTCATAAAGGTGATAAATTCAGGTGTCGGTGTATGATGACATTTTAGAAGGAAAAACCATCTACCGAAGCGTAAGCTACCTGGTTGACATTGTGTGGGTTTTGGTTTTTTTTTTAAGGTCTTGCAGAGTCACTGTCTGGTTTTCCGCAGATGAGCAGTCTGGATTTCATTTCACCAGGGGTCCTGTCTGAAGATGCAGTTGTAATTGTTGGTAAAGGTATTACAAACCCAAAGTTATCTGCTGTATCTCATTGTGTTACTAAAATGAGGGAAAATGTACCTTTATAGAGTGGGAAAAGCCGTACAGCGGTTTAGGTTGTGAACAATCTCCAGTTTAAATGGGAATGAAAAGAATTAAGCCTGAAAGTTTTGCAGTCACTAGATCTGCCCCCCCAAGAATGGCAGCGGGATGTGTTGGTCAGGGCCGGGTTCTGGCCCCATGCGCACACACGTACGTGCGTCCGTCCTGCTCGGTACGATAAAGCGAGGGGGCTTCTGGGGGGAAACTGGCACCACTAGTAGCCGTGGTTTTATCTTCGTGAATTACTTTCGGTTTTCTTTAGTTTTTACTGAATTCTGCCGAATGCAGTGGTTATTTTGGTGAGGGCGCCACACGCTCTGCCTTCCAGGTGTTTTTGGAAGCGCCCCCGCAGGAGCGGACAGCCCGTCCCTGGCACACATAGCGAACGGAGGTGACCGCGCTGTCAGAGAGGAGACTGAGCCTTCGTCAGGGGTCTGTGGGAGAAGCACCCAGCAGAGCAGCGCTTCTCCTTTCCACGTTGAAAAAGAGAGAGAGGTGAGAATTTCAGACCTGTTCCGTTGTCTCTCTCCCGGTCTCTGTGGGCGATGATGCAGGTCGATGCAGCTCTGCAGCCTCTGGGTTACGGTACGCGAGGCCTTGGTTAAAATGCCCTGTAGCCGTCAGCTGCTCCTCCCGCCTTGTGCTTTTCGGTCCCACCTGGATGTTTTCTAAAGGCAAACTGCTGTGGCAGCAGCTTCCCACCTAACTCAGAAGTCCCTGAGAGAAGGGCTGCGGGAGGGAGTGGAGCTGGAAAATGTCCTTTCCCCTGACTCTCACAGCAGGTGGAAGTGTGGAAGGAGGAATTGGCTGGGTTGGATCCTGCCTTGTTTTGTTGAAGGACATATAAATCTAGCTCCGTTCATGAGGTTTTTAAAAAACAACATCCCATAGTATGGTTTCATGAGGAGTGGTGCTGCTTTGTTAAGCTCTGCGTACATCTGTTACAGCGTGGAGCAAGGGCGATGGGAATGGAGTGTGATACAAAAATTTAAAATGAAAACCCCAGGTCTTTCTGAAAGCATTTAAAATAACATTTTAAGATGACTAGGACTTTACATTAATGAGAAATGGCGTCTTAATTTTCTGGTTTCCACTGAAGGTATGAATACTTGGAGGGATCAAATTTGAAGGGGTGAATGGAGGAATGTAATAAATGTTACTAAGGTTTCATGAGGAGCTGTAAGCGCCTCGAACGTGTAAGCAAGTAGGGTCAGATCGCGCTGTGAAAGACCACTGCTTAGAAGAGCCACCTCTGTGCTTAAATGTGAGCGAGTTGGCCCAGCCTGTGTATTTGCTAGTTAAAATCCTAGGAAGCTACACAGCGCTGACAAGGAGTAGAAGACCTTTTCTTGCAGACCTTAGTTCTCTAACTATTCAGATATTTTAAAGTGATTATCTCCCTTCGATGTTTAAACCTGGAATGTTGTTTCTTTTTGCCAGCAGGACTACTTTGCATGCAGAAAGCACACATTCAGCTCTTTTCAGGATTTGCTTTAGTATTTATGTGAATATTTTCCTGTTGGTCTGTAGGATAATGGTGAAAATAGTGATTTTCCATGCTTACCTTAGACAGTGTCAAGAACGGGGTAAGAAGTTACTTGGTGGCTTGTGCTCTACATTATATTGCGTATCATAACGGGTGCATTAATTATTGCAGACAAAAGTTACCATGTCCAAATCTGCCCAGGATAAGATGAGGCGGAAGAAAAAAGAAGAAAAAGAACATGATCATAAAGAACATCAAGAAGTCAAAGGCATCCAAGGAAAGGAAGAAAACCCTTGGGAAAGACTTAAACTGAACGAAGAGAAAATGACAGCAGAAAGTGAGGATTAGTGTTTGTCTTAAATGAGCAATATCCTGTTGAATGCTGCTGAAATGGAAATTACAGTTCTGTGATAATTACCAAAAGTCATGAGTGTGACAGAAGGTATCACTAGAGTTAATTTTGCACTCCGGTTTACCCTTTAGTCGTTCATTGTCAGTCTTACAGTGCAAATGGTGGAGAGTAAAGGGCTTATGGAAATACTTCAAAGACTGTAGTTAAGAAAAATTTCAAAGGTCAAATTAGAACTGGGAATACTATTTTTTTTCCCTTTTTTTCTGATTTGTTGTTGTTGTAGTTTGGACATTTCCTTCTATTTTCTAGCGTTAAATCTCTGTGGGGATATAGTTACGTCGTCAAGAAATGTATCTTTGTCATTAGAAAACGTGGCCTTGAATCCTTCCTTGAAAAGAACATCCAGTGTGAAGAAGGCAAAATGTTCAGCCTTGCTGGATTCTGGTAAGCTGTTCCCGTGCACTGGAGACTGCTAAAACGCTGGGATATGCAGAGTAAGACAGTCGGGGTTAGGATGAGGCATTTGTTCGATGGACGGTCCTGGGGGGCTCTGGAACGTTAGTGCTTCGCCGGGCGGGTGAAGGGGGTTTGAAGTCACCATTGCTCCCTTGAAACGTTTTTCATCTCTGATTTGTTAGGAAGGTGTTTGAGACATGGGAGGGATTTTTATTTGCTCAGCAGCTTAAATGATGTCACGTGTTAATGGCAAATCCACTCCCTTCTGTCTCCGAGGAGAACATCTCTGGGTACGTTCAGTGGCTGAGGTGCCTTTGAGGTGCGAGGTAGGGATCTCTGCAGAGCAGCAGCTCCTGCTGGCGGTGGCCAAAGGTCTTCAGAATTTCTCAAGCGGCTCTTCAAGTGTTACCGTGTTGTCTCTTACCCTGCGGTGGTTTAGCACCTTGTGCACCCCTTTTTACGTTTAACCACCCACTGCCTTTGTGTTGGTGACTTTTTGAAGCGGTGGTGGTTTGTGGAAAAGCTCACCCGCAGGCACGGCGTGCTGACTGGTCGGGGGTGTGTCTGGGAGAGCTGTCTCTCTGAAAAACCTCGTCCCTTAGCAACAGTCTGTACCTCGAGCTTTTTGTATTTTCTTTCTCTGAATGAATTGGTTTCTTCGGGTTACGCTGATTATTTCTTACGCTTCACGACTTTGCAGATGAAATTCCTCTTGGAGCACGAGGACGCAGTAAAGACCAGACTCCATCGGTCACTCATAGCCCAGAAATAATGGACCCGTCAGAACTGCAGCCCTTTTCCAAACCAGAGGCGGCACTGACGGAAGCCTTGACACTTCTAGCTGATGATGACTGGTAGGTGTCAACATCCATCCACAACCTGAGTGTGATGCAGAAGGCGTTTGTTTGGGTAACTTTAAAAAAAAAAAAAAGGAGCAAAATGGACATGACATCAGAAATAGTGAGGAGGATTGCAAGTGATACATGAGAGAAAGGAAAAAGGATTTTTCAGTCCAAATGAAACTGGAGCTGTTGTAAATTGAGGCTCGGTAGCTCAGCTTCCAGAGCCCTGGAGAGAGGTTGGAGCCCTGCTCTGGAGAGGGCCCCCACCCGTAGCTCCCTGTCCCTTCCTGTGGAACGTGAGGCTTCGCTGTGCTCGGGCTGGGAAATGGGGTTGCGATGCTGCTGCTTTCCAGCTTGGGAAAGAAAGGGATCCTTCAGTGCACGCTGTGGGCAGAGCTGAGGGAGAGAACTGAGAGACTGGTGTGCTGAAATAGTCCTGCTGCTGCGTTAAAAGACTCACTTCGGAAGAATTCCCTGTATCATGTGTCATGGCTTTGTTTTACAGTGTGATTTGTTTACTATTTGGTTTCACAGAGTTCTGTGTTTTAATATTTTTATGAAAATTGGCAACTGTTTTGCATTTGAGTATTTTTTTTTTCACATAGGGAGAAGAAAATCGAAGGTCTGAACTTTGTTAGAAGTTTGTCTGCCTACCACGCGACTGTTCTGACTGCAAAGCTACATGAGACAAGTTTGGCTGTGGCTCAAGAGGTTAAATTTTCCTATCAGAATATTTCGCGGACTGTATGTGTGTACATGTATTTTAGAGCTCTCAGATACGCTGCAGTGAAATGGTATGTTCACCTGTGGTTGGTTTTCCTCTCTTGGGCGGTCTCGAAAGCATGAGTTTGTCGTTCAGCAAAGCAGCTCGTGCTTCAGATGCCAACACTCGGTCTGATTTGCTGAGAGAGTGAAAGAATTTTGATTGTAACTTTATAACATTTTTCATGTGTACATATTTTAATTCTCACACATTGTCAATCAAGTTAGAAATGTATTTCTCAGTTGCTTTTAATGTTATTTAAACATTACAAAGGGAAACATTAAGCTTTACTTATTTTAAAGTATATTTTATAAACATTATTCATTGTTTGTTTGGGTTTTTCCTGTGTGCAGGTCAAGAATTTACGCTCAGGTGTTTCTCGAGCTGCTGTGGTCTGTTTAGGGGATTTGTTCACCTACCTGAAAAAGAGCATGGATCAAGAACTAGATAATACAGTAAAAGTCCTTTTGCACAAAGCTGGTGAATCCAACACATTTATAAGGGAAGAGGTAGACAAAGCACTGAAGGCTATGGTTAATAATGTGACTCCAGCACGTGCACTTTGTTCTCTTATAAATGGAGGGCAAAGGTAATTCTTATGAAGACTTTATAAAGAAATAACTTGTGAATAGATTAAATTTATCAAATACAGTCTTTTTTTTTTAAAAAAAAAAAAACCCAGAATACAATAGGCAGAAATCTGACGATACAGTAAGTCAGCTCTGCAGCGGTTCTGCCCAGGGCAGCGTTTGTTTGTGTAACGGTAAAATGTAGCCCCCGGCTTTTTTCTGTGCGTCATGTGAAACGCTGGCTGTTGATGTTGGAGCTTGGCGTGTCTGCTGGCTGGTTTGCAACACTTCAGGAATTTTATTCGCTGGTAGTGTAGTATTCCTGGGAAACCGCTGCTTCGCTTTGCCTGGTGAAGCTCACGTGGCATTCTCACTTTCCCTTTGCTCTGCCATCGAATGCCTGCCTTTCAGCTTTCAGCGCTGCTTTTTGTTTAGGAAGGTGATTTATAACTAACCATTCCCTAGCTGCAACTGTCTGGGTGGTTTCCTGCTCTCCTCTGGGCTCAGCTGGTTGATGGTCTGTTGGGCTGCATTTTCACTCCTTGGCAGTGGTGGTGGCTGTTGGTTTCTCCAGTGCCTCAAACATGACGGGCCTCCAGTTGTGGCTGCACGGTTTGATTCTGACCTCTAGCTTACCTCTGGCTGTGGTAGGAGTTACATTCCTTTAGCTCACTTTCCCTGTTCAGTATGTTCTTTCTCTTTTATACCCTCCTTAATCAAGCCATGAGGCATGCCAGTGTGTTAGCTATCTACGCCTCCTTGTACTTGATCTCTTATCTCCCTGTTGCTGCTGAGGTGACATTCAACGGGCTGGCTCTCGGGTGGCCTATCCCTTCCGTTGGGTGTTTCAGATACTCCCTTGTAAATCAATCCTTAGGCTTCCTGCACAGCTACAAGTCATGAGAGCTGGTCTTGATTCAAAGTGGTGTGTTTCCTGGGAGGCTGGTGGTTGTGGAATCTGTTGTTTCTGTCTCCTGAAGGCCAAAGAGAACCATACTGCAGTTACCTGAACTTTAAACTGAAAGGCAGATACCAGCCTTGGGATTTAAATTATTTACGAATCGTGCCCACACGGAGCTGTTTTTGTGACTTGGAGAGCAGCAGACAGTAACTGCTTTAATTCAGAACCCGTGTGAAGTGTCTGTTTTGTGTCCTCCCGTCTTTTCTTCGGAAATCCTGGTCCGCGCAATGCTCATGATCACAACTGGCTGCATCTGATCTCCCCGGTGTCAGGGCAGATGCCAACACGCTGACCCATCCTTACGAGTTTTCTAGACCTATAAAGATTTGACCCCTCCGGTTTGTGAACTTGGATAATTTTTCAGATATCTAAGGAATCCAAATTATCTGAGCTGTGAGGCTGAATACAGCATTTGAAGCAGGGATTAATTTCTTCGCAGCTAAGGAGACTTCAGTCAAAGTGGTGTGGAGATCGTGGGGCACGGTCTGGGTTTAATGCGTAACGCCTGGGCGGGCGGCCTGAGCGGCACCGTGCGTCCCAGCCCTTCCAGCGCTGCCGGCAGCAGAGCCCCGCAGCACAGGCGGAGCTGTCGCCTCGAGAGGCTGCCCCGATGAGTACGAGAATTACCTTTCAAAGTGGAAACTTGGGAGAAGAACGACATGTGTCTTCAGCAGCAGGTGGAAGGGTTCTGTTTGAACACCTGTGTGATAACACAGAGGGTATCTTTGCTAAATTTGGCTTATACCCGGGGTGCTTGTATTCACCACGACTGACGAGTTCAAGTTAACGCTTATGGTTTGGCCTGCAGTTCATAAGAGCTTTCAAAATTTACCTATTTTCTGCTCAACACATTTCAAGCCTACTGTGATCATGAGTATTAATGCTGGCAGCCCTGAGTAGGTGTAAATACTGATTCTTCATCAGCTACAAAGTTGGTTTTGGCTTTACCAACAAGAATAATTGAAAACATTTTTGTTTGCCTGGGTGAGATGCTGCTCAAAAGATCTGGACTGTTGCTGTAAACTGACCTCTGCGAATAGGTGCTCGATCCAAGAGGGTGATTCCAGATCTGAAAGTGACTGTATTTCAGAAATTTTAAAATCATGGGTTTTGTCTGCATGAATTGTGCTTAATTCTAAGGTCTGACGTGCATGCAAAAAGATTCCCAGCTATTTTGCCTGAGCAGTGGGCATTTGTGGGGAGCGGGGGCTCGTTTGCTTCCCCGGGGTGAGCCCTGTAAGCCCCCAGGTTCTTGTTTTCCCGGCGGTGCGTGCCGCAGGAGTCAGGCCGTTACCGTTTCCCCCCTCCCAAGCTCCCGAGGCGTGTGGCTGCGGGACAGACCCAACGGCCGGTGCCGAGCACGGGCCAAAGCTCGTCTTAAGCGCGGCAGCTCGTCGGCGGCGTTAGCGGGGGCAGCCAGGCGGGGCAGCCGGGGCAGCCGGGGCAGCCGGGGCTGGGTCCTGAGCCGCCGCGTTCGGCAGCTTGAACAGAGCCGGTTCGGTCTCCTGGTGCAGACTGACGCTGCTCGGTGCAGCACGATCTAGTGGTAGCTGTGCTTCCAGTGAGGCCGTGGGGATCTGTGGAACCAGAGAGAGCCGAAATCCTGGTGAAATGGGAGCGCAGTCGTGCAGGAAGAGCGCTGGATGGTCGTGTCGGGCTGCAGAGCTGGTTTACCGAGTCCGTTCTCTTCCTCAGCTCTCTCCTTTCAACCTGGTTTTCCCTGTGAACGATGAGCCGTACAAACGCCTCGTTCACTGTGCAGCCAAACTCTCCTCAGAGCGGGGCTTTTAATCCAAACGTAAAAGTAAAATTGGAAAAGTTTGAATTTGCAGAATTGTGTACTCTGAAAACACGTGGGGTCAGCAGGTACAGCAGAGTTTACATAAAAGGTTAGTTTGCTGCACAGGTTTGAAAACTGATTCCAGCTTTTCTCTCATTTAGGTGTTTAATGGCCCCCATTTTGTAGAAGGTACTCTTCTGCAGGATTTTTAGAAGTCAGTAGAATACTGCTTTATTTGGGTTTAAATTGGTAGAAAATACGCAGGATGTGTTTCTAAGCATAGGGACTTGTTTTTCATATAGTTGATGGAAAGAACATCATAGTACTGTGCTTGCTAAAATAATTTACAGTTATTTTGAGGCAAACTAGGAATTAAATTCTAAAAAGAAGTTTTGCCAATCCCAAAGGTGCAGTTAAAGGTCAAAACTGACTTTAAACAAAAAGAATGCGATTTTTCTTTTTTTTTTCACTTGCGATTTTAAGCGAATGAAATGAAATGTAACCGGGCGGATTACCCTTCTAAATGAAGTTATTTGTCTTTGCCCCACAAGGTCTCCTCTACGCAGCCAGAATAAGTAGCTGCGTATCTGCAGGATCCTAGTTGTAGGTTATGCTAGAGATGAAAAGAGCAGACCTGTATGCCCCGTTCAGTAGAGCACATAAGTACTGCTGTTTAGCTCCCGGGGTGAGTTCTCACTAAGCCGCTGTGTTTCCTTCAGCCACCTGCATTCGGCGGTGAGGCGATGCACGGCCCAGCACCTCTCGGACATCGCAGAGCGTATGGGGCCGGAGCGGATTCTGTCCGGACCCAAAGCTGTCCCCGATCGGGTGTTCCCTGCCATAGCCAGGTTCGCCCAGGACAGCTCACAGCAAACAAGGTCAGTGAGGGTAAGAGGTAAGCGAAACACCTTGCGGGTGGGTGGCTGGAACCTCTCAGCGTGTGTTCCTCTGCGGTGGCAGAGGACGGTGTCGTAGAGTCATTGAGTTGGAAAAGACCCTTGGGACCCTCGAGTCCGACCATAAACCCAGCCCTGCCAGGGTTGCCGAGGTGGCCCGTGTGACGGGAAGCACCCCGCGGCCTGCTGCAGCTGGGCCCAGCCGCGCTGCAGGGACGAGAGGAGCTCGAAGGATACACTGCTGGGCACAGCCGGGGTGCAGGCTGTGGGGGGAATGCTGGCCCGGGGACTGACAGGGCGGGACCAGCCTCTTTAAAGATGGCTGAAACAGAAGAGTGATCTCCTTGCTTTGCTCGGTTGTTGATTAAACAGTGACCCTTCCGCAGAGTTTCTTGTGGGGGGATGAAAAGCCAGTCGCATCCTGGGCTGCGACAAGAGGAGCGTGGCCAGCAGGTCGAGGGAGGGGATTCCCCCCCTCTCTGCTCCGCTCTGGTGAACCACAGAATCACAGACTGGTGGGGGTTGGAAGGGACCTCTGGGGATCAACTCGTCAAACCCCCTGCTAAAGCGGGTTCATCTGGAGCAGGTCACCCAGGAGACCCCCCTGTGCTGAAAGGGGGCCCATAGGAAAGGTGGGGAGGGACTCTTGATCAGGGAGGGTAGTGATAGGATGAGGGGTAACGGTTTCAAACTGAAAGAGGGGAGATTTAGATTAGATATTATATTAGGAAGAAATTCTTCCCTGTGAGGGCGGTGAGGCCCTGGCACAGGCTGCCCAGGGAAGCTGTGGCTGCCCCCTCCCTGGCAGTGCTCAAGGCCAGGCTGGATGGGGCTGGGAGCAACCTGCTCTGGTGGGAGGTGTCCCTGCCCAGGGCAGGGGGGTGGCACTGGGTGGTCTTTAAGGTCCCTTCCGACCCAAACCGTGCTGTGATCCTTCTATGAAAAGGGTGTCTGGTAACACGCACAGATAGCAATCTTCCTGCGCTTCTGTATTTCAGAATCACACACCTGCCATTACCAAGAGTTACAAAGCAAATCCGTGTTTACAGATGTGTCTGTCCTGGTCTGTTGCCCTGCAGGTATTACGGTCGAAAGATGCTCTTCAATATGATGGGTCATCCTGATTTTGATAAAATGCTTGAGAAGTACGTGCCAACCAAGGATTTGCCTTACATTAAGGAATCTGTTAGCCATCTGCGTGAAAAGGTACGTGGAAAAGCTCTTGTTTAATGTAAACGTGCAGGCAATGAACCCCCAGTGAGCGGGGGGAGTGCCTTCAGAGCCGGGCACGTGACCGAGTGCCTGCAGCGTGGCGAGGTGCTGCTTGTTGGCTGTCCCGTGCGTGCCCGTGCTCCTCGCAGGTACGCTGGGTGAAAGGGGCTTTGCTGCTGTACTTGGCGTGGCTGCCAGACTTGCTTTCACAGGGTCTCCAGCAGTGCAGAGCTGTACCAGCCACGTTAATTAAGGGTTGCACCTTTGTGCAGGGTTTGGGGGAGATGCCGTTGGATACACCCTCAGCAAAAGGAAGACGTTCCCATACTGGTAATGTCGGACACTCGAGGTCATCGTCCACTTCCAGAGATGCTCTCAACATCACGGACAGGTAATGATCTTCAGTGTTCTGCCCTGTTAGTAGCTGACCTCTGGGTTACCGGCCTCCATGAGGAGAGAACATTGAAATATTCTCAGCAGGGTTGTGAATCAAACATACCTGAAGGGAAAGGAAAAGGAAAAAATTGACATGTCGTGGGTGAACTCTTGTAAATAGGGTAATAGGTAATACTGAAGTGCCTTTGTGCGTTTCGAAGTTAATTTGTCTGTGGATTGCCTGTGAAAGTGCACCCAGACTGCACTTGGAATTCACAGCAGATCCGTGTCACCCTCAGTTCAAGGTGTTGCCGTTCAGAGCCTGCAGAGGAACCGTGCCCCGCGGCAGCCGCAGCGCAAGGTCCCTGTTCGTACCTGGGCACGAAGTACTGAGTTAGATCCCAGCCGGGGTTGCCCAAGGGTTTGGGTGACGCTCTGCCCGTTTGCAGTTTTCTGTCTCCTAATAGGTCTGCTGTTGAACTGAAAAAGAAACCCCCCAAAAAATTTAAACCGAGCCAAAAAACCGCGTCCAAGAATCCAGAGTTCATAGGGCTGTGGCTGCCCCAGGGTGAGGACGGAGTGTCCAGGGCAGCCTTGACCGCGCTCTCCGCTGTTCAAAACACAAATTCCACGTGGGACGGTCGTTTTGCTTGGGCATGTGGAGCTGCACGTCCGCCCCTCAGGAGGGGTGCGACCTCCCGCCCTGGGCCGAAGGCTCTTCCCTGTGGGGCGGGCACCTCCAGCGGCCTGGGGAGCCCTGGCAGGGCAGGAGGTGCTGCTGCGCCTTTTGTTCTTGGCCCAGCTGAGAGGTTTGGATTTGGAAATGCCAGGAAGGTGCTTACTCCCTCCTCCATCAGAGACTTCTGTTCAGGAGTCAGGAGTGAGCTGGCGGCTCTGTCTGGACCGGTCTCTAAATGCCGGATACTTCCCTGGACAGAGGAGGGATTCCACAGATTTAATAATTTGTTCTGTGACTGTCTGATCAGATTAGCTGCTACAGAAAATTTGTTTCACAATACTGTATGAAGAGCTGTTGAATTTCCACCTCCGCACGGTATGTTGCTTAGGTGCCACCTAGATGGGAGTCAGCGTTTAAAGTACTTTGAGAACAAAGAATTAAGCTCCAGTAACTTTTTATTTTTTCTTTTTTGACCCGTTGATGCGAGGGCAGTTCACAACTGTCGCTGGTCACAAACCCAGCTGCTCCTGGACGGCAACTGGAAGCAGCACTGGGCTCCTGCCTGGTGGAGGCGTCTCTCTGGTGTGATAGGTATATGTGTGTTCAGAGTGGAATCTCTGTTGAGACTTTAGGAACAACAATTATGTGAGGTCTTTTTTTTTTTTTTTTTTAAATGGCTGTGTTTCAAGTGAAAGTCCTTCATCAAGATTCTCTGTTTACTTCTGATATTTGCGCTCACCTGGAGGGAGAATGTCTGAGGTTAAAGACGCCCCTGGTTCAGCTTGCTTATGTGTTCCCTGAGTGACTCTTTCCTTTCCAACAGAGAGACTACAGAAGGCCGTGAGGTAACAAGAAAAGCAGCTCCTCGGAATACACTGGAAAGCGAAGAGCACGTTAAAGACATGATAGCTTCGTTGAACGCCAAAGACTTCCGTGATCGAATAAACGGCATTAAGCAGCTGCTGTCAGAGGCAGAGAACAACCAAGGCTTTGTTGTGGCAAACATCGTGAAGGTAACCGTGCGAAAACATCCTGTTTCAGAGTTCTATTTAAAGTCGTGTCACAAAGTTCTCTGGTAAAAGTCTTGGCTCCCTCTTGCAGTAAGGATGTCTGATTAGCAGGAGAACACTGAGGAACAGGTCGGGCGTGCGCAGGGGGAGGTGCGTAAGCTACAGAGGTACTAAAGGGAGTAACTAGGAGGAAGAAGCAGAAAGTTTTCACTTATTCTTTGAACTGTTTCCGGAACGCTGCGTGCAGGTTTTCGTGCCACTGCTGAGTAAGTATCAAAACATGGGAGCAGGTTAGAAAAGGAGCAGCGAGTCTGAAACGCAGCTGCACGTTCTGCCGGCTTGGTTTGTCCGGAGGGTGAGGAGGGGTCTGGCTTGTGGTAAAGCTGAAGGTAAGTACTGCTCCTGGTAGGGAAGGTGGCTCTTTAGGAGAGGAGTACTTCGATGGGGTCCAAGGGCCGTCAGCTAAAGGTAGATGTAATGAATGGAAAACCAAGATCACCTTGAACAGTGCAGTGTCTTTGCTGTGGAACGATGAAATACTTGTGTGGAACTGCGCAATATCTTAACTGTGGGTGCTTCTGAAAGCTGTAAAACATTCTTTTTGCGAAACAGAGCTGTGTCTTGCTAAAAATACCTGCTTGCAGAAAATATTAGTGATACTGAAAGTTACAGGTGGCTGCTTTTCCTCCATTGCGTGGTACAGGGATGATTCAAATCCAGACGAGGGGAGATGCAGTTGAATAAAACACGGTATAGAAATACCAAATGTTGCTTTAGTTGCTAAAAAAAAGTGGATCTCAGGTATTTGCGTGTCAGAGACGTCTTTTGCTGAGACGGACGATTAAAGGGCAGCAGTAAAGCAGGAAGTGTAGAAACCCCCTCCCACGTGAACTGTTAATTGAGGTGACTGCTGTTGGGGTGCTCTTTCAGATCTTCGATGCTTTCAAGTCTCGCTTACACGACTCAAACAGCAAAGTAAATCAGGTTGCTTTGGAGACAATGCACAAGCTGATTCCATTGCTGAAAGACAATTTGTCACCCGTCATCAACATGTTAATTCCCGCCATGGTGGACAACAACCTGAACTCCAAAAACCCAGGGATTTATGCAGCTGCCACAAACGTTATTCAGGCTCTGTGTCAGCACTTAGGTAAGTCATTTCCCCCTCTCTCAATTTTAAAGTGTTTTAATTGTATTAATTAAACTCTGAATTTGAAGAGTTACTCTTTCCAGTAGTTTCCATCCAATCATTACCTTGTGTAAGGAATCATTGGATTTATTCTCACACTTTCAAAACCACACAAGTCCTCTTAATGTTCTGCCGGTCCAGTAAAGACACGCCGCCAGCTGGACGTGTCAGAAGCCCGTGGGTGGTCTTGTTGGTTTTCCCTAGCGGGTGGGTTTTGCCCTGAGGGTGACCGAGCGCTGGCACAGGTTGCCCAGGGTGGCTGTGGAGTCTCCGTCCTTGGAGATGTTCAAAAGCCACCTGGACGTGGCCTTGGGCAGCCGGCTGCAGCGGCCCTGCTCGAGCTGGGGCCTTGGACCAGAGGATCTCCAGGGGTCCCTTCCCACCTCAGCCCTTCCATGTGGTTCCGTTGGCTGGAAGCTGGTCACGCTGCTGAGTCTCTTAAACAGGTCAAAGGACGAGATTCTTGCCGATGTGTGTGTGCCTCAACTGTTTTCCTTCCTCAACTGTTCCAGCTTTGGAGCAGAATCTGAGTCTTCTCAGTAAATAAATACGCTATGTTCCACCAGGTTCTAGGAGTTAGGGCTTGTTAAGAATGGCTTTTTACGCCTTTATGCCCTTAAATCCCAGAATCACAGGATGGTTTGGGTCGGAAGGGACCTTAAAGCTCATCTGGTTCCAACCCCCTGCCCTGGGCAGGGACACCTCCCACCAGGCCAGGTTGCTCCCAGCCCCGTCCAGCCTGGCCTTCAGAATACAGCACTGTGCTGTTTGAAGTTAATACATCCCAAGTAAGGGTTTTCTTTACATTTTTCCATATTGTGTTTGTTTCCAGATTGTTTCATTTTCTGTTTAAGAACTTTAACACCCGTGTTTTGTTCTTTGCCTTTAGACAACTCTCTGCTCCTCCAGCCGTTCTGCACAAAAGCCCAGTTCCTGAGCGGAAAAGCGAAACAAGACATGACGGAAAAGCTCGCGGGTAAAGTCGTGTGCTACTTCGCCCGTTTGTTTGGTCGTGTCCCATCCTAATTAGGCAAAGTCACTGCAGGATGACGGTGGCTTTACATCTTCCCTCCTGTCGCAGTAGGCTGTGGGCATTACTGATGCGGCAGTTGTCCAGTTTCACCCCCCTCTGCTGCAAGTCAAAGCTGCTGCTGGCAAAGCAGGAGGTGATGATGATGATGATGATGTAGTCAGACAGAAGGTGTACAAACACCTGGGGGTGTACAAATGCCTCAAGGATGTCATGATTTTGCTGTGGCATCGGCGAGCACGAGGTTTCTGCGAGGAGTCCCGCCCTGCCAGGGACCGAGTGGGCTGCCCGCTCTCAGAGACGTGGGTCCCACGTGCCGCCGCTGCCCGGCCGCCTCCTGCTCCCGCTCTGTTCCCATTCCCGCCTGCCCTTGCCTGAGGGGAGGGGTGGGAAGGAAGGAGCGGGAGCGCCTGCCCTGCCTGAGGTGTCCCAGCACGGACGCACGCTGCTCGCCAGCCCCGGCTCCCGCCAGCCCCCGGGTTTTACCGCTGTGCCCGTTCTGCTTCTCGCAGGGGGTCTCGTTCTCGTGTTAAGGCTCTCGGGGAGGAGGCCGGCCGGCCGGCAAGGCGAGCCGCCCTCGCCACGCAGGGGGCAGACTTCGGGATGGTCTTCTTCCTGAACTGGTGCCGCAAGCGTAAAGACCAACTTGCTTAAAAACCGAAGGCAAATTTCCATTAGGATTTCTATACGTGTTTCGGCGTTGGGGCGATTCCTAGCCGAAGTGCTGAGTTTCCCTTGGGTGTTTTAAGTGAACAAGGGCTGTCTTTATGGGAGATAGGCTTGAGCCCAGCAGGCAGTGCTGGCTTCCTTCCAGCGTAGTTCTGTGTGGGGTAGCTGTGAAACGGAACTAAACAGCATAGTGGGCAGCCTGTTCCTGAAATACTCTTGGCTTTGTGCTGTCGGAAGGTGTCAGTCGCCAGCCTTCAGACAGGTCATCGCTTGCTGGGGATTTTTTTGGAGTAGTTTGCGTTACGTATCGGAAGAGTCCGTTCCAGCAAAAAGGCAAACGTTTGCAAATGAAATGTGTCAATCATAACGTAGTTGTGTAAGTCGGGAAAAAGCTTCATTATATACAGATAGAAAAATATATACAAAGATAAATATAAAAAACTATATTTAAATAATTATTCATAATTATATTTTATAATAAATCAAAATAAACTATATAAAACATACAAGTAAAAATATAAATATACACACAACTAAAATACATAAAAATATACATACATACATTTTATATATAATAAATATATATATTTATAGTATAAGGCTACTACTAGGTGTTTGAGTTCCCTAACCTCAAATACCTACTGCGCATTTCTGAGAAAAAGAGGAAATTGTACAATATCAGCTGTGACACAGCACAACTGTGAGAAATCGAGGTGATAATCCTAACCTAAGAAAAACTCAAAACCCCCTTTATTTCTTTTACTTGTTTTAATTTAATGGGAGACGGTAATTCTGAGCGCAGTAGCAGTGCTGCTGTGTCAGCTCCTGGGAGGGGATAAAAGGGGGGTTTGTAGGGAAAGCTGGTCGGCGCTACCAGAGCGCCGGTGCTGCTGCAACAGCCGAGAGGCTCGTGTGGGCAGCGAGGGCGCCTTCTCCGGCGCAGCGAGGGTTCCCCGTTCGCCGCCGCGAGAAGACGGTTTGACACCCAGCGCTTCCCAGCGCCTCTCGGGCCGGGGGTCGCTGCTGACCCGCCACCCCCGCTCGGCGAGCCGCTGTCTGTCTTGCAGACCTGGTGACGGAGCTGTACCCGCGGAAGCCTTACGCCGTGGAGCAGAAGGTCCTGGCGGTCCTGTGGCACCTCCTGGGCACCGCGATGGGCGCCGGGGGCAGCCTCCGGGCGGCCACAGCCAAGTTGGCGAGAGCGCTGTTTGCACAGATGGGGCCGGGCCTGTTGGCTCACGCCGCCGCTCAGCCGCCGCACGTCAAGAGGAGTTTAGAAGAAGTTCTGGAGATGGCGACCTAAAATAACGATCTCCCTGCGTGCGTGAAACTCAGCCAGCCGCCGGGCTGGGACAGACGGACGGTGTTTACATGGAGCCAGGCGGGACCGTCCCCGGCTGCTGGCTCCCAGCGCCAGCGTCTCTCGTGCCCAAGGGCTGCGGTGGGGAGCGGGGGCCGGAGGAAACGTCCCCCCCGGCTCGCCTGCCCGGCTCCAGCAGGCGCGGCGCAGCGCTGTCCCATGGCTAACGAATAAATACAGTTATCAGTCACGTTTTGACTTGTTTTAGCAGCAATCTTTGCGTTGGCACGTGGGAGAAGAGCCTGGAGATACAGTACAACAGGGTTTTGTGTGGTATTGGTGAAAAATGCCTATTTTTTTAACCCCTTACCCAGCTGTGCAGTATTAGCTTGCTGTGGCTGCTGTCATGGTACTGTGACCTCAGCTTGGGGGGTGCAGCTCGCTGCGAAGCACGCCGACCCGCGCCGCGGGAAACCAGCTTTTCCCCCTTTCCCGACCCCCTCCCCCCCCTTTCCTTGCCCCCCCTTCCTTGCCCCTCCCCCTTCCCTTGCCCCCCCTCCTTCCCTTGCCCCCCCCCCCTTTCCTTTTCCCCCCCTTTCTCTCCTCTTTCCCCCTCCCGCCGGCCGCGCTCCCCGCGCCCCCGCCCGGGCCCTCCCGCCGCCGGTGCTGTACGCGTTTTACACGGGAAAACGACGCGAATAAACGGATTTATTTCTGTAACGCTGCGGCCGCCGCTTCCTTGCCTGAGGGGGACGGGGGGGGGGGGGGGGGGGGTCGGAAAAGGACAGGCCGCCGCCATTTGGCGGGAAGAGCGGGGGGGAAGCGGGCCAGGCGCATGCGCGGCGGGGCAGAGACGCATGCGCGCGGCGCAGGCGCCCTGCCCTACGCGCAGGCGCGGTGCGCTCTTCCTGGGGCCCGGAGGCGGCAGGCGCGCGGCGGGCTGGCGGTCGGCGGCCCAGCGGCAGGTACCGGGGCGGGGGGCGCTGGGGGCGGCCGGGGCCTGCGCCGCCGCCTCGCCCGGGGCTGGGCTGGGCCGGGCCGGCGAGAGGCTGGGGCGGGGGCTCGGCCGGGCCGGGAGCCGCGGGAGCGGGCGGGGTGTGCGCGGGGGAAGGAGGCGCCGCGCGTGGGGCGCTCCGCGGGCCGCCGCAGCGGGCGGGTGAGGAAAGCGGCTCCAGGGCAGCGTCTGTTCCGTGAGGGGAAGGGGGTTTGTCTCTGTTTGGGGCGCTGGAGTGGCCGCGAAACCTCTGGGCGGATGGCGGGCCGAGGGAGGGGGGGGCCTGTGAGGGCTTGACGGGTTGTTCTGGCGGTTTGGGCACCGGAGGGTCGGGAGCGGCCCTGCGGCCCTGCCCCCCCGCGGAGTTCCAAGCAGCTGCTGCTCGTCGGGGCCGTCAAACGTCGCTCGTAGAGCGGGAGGGGTAAGACGAGGCTCGACGGTCCTCGGTGCTGCCCGGTCGTGCTTTTCCGTCGGTTCACTCGCGTTTATAGGCGCCAGCGTTGCGCTCGGTAAACGTTTCGTTGGACCGGGCTGGGTAAGAGATGTTGGCGTAAATGATTTAAAGCCGGTGCGTGTCGCTATTGGATATTTAGCGGTTTCGCCTGTAAAAAGCCGCTGGCGCGAAGTCGCTGGGCGCCCATCAGCTCCGTGCCCGCCGCCCTGGCAGCTCGGCGGGCGCCGGGTGGCACCGGGCAGGGCCCGTCCCGCCGCCTGCTCCGAAACCTTCGCCCGATGCCCGGGCTCGGGACGCGCCGTGGCGCCCGGCGCTGGTCCGGAACGCCTTCCCCGGGGTTGGGCGGGCTGTCTGCTTGGCACCCGGCGGGCGGAGGGGGTGCCGCACCGCGTCTGCCTCTTCTTTCTCTCCCCCTAAACCGAAGACCAGCTCGATTTGGGGGAGTTCTTAAGCTGGAACACATCTTGTAAATGACCGGGAGGGGGAAAACACCTGCCAACTCTCAGAATAAGTTTAGGTCGTACGTTACCGCGTGTTTAAAAACAGCTGCATCGGCGCGCTCGGGCCCCAGAGCTGTGACCTCCTCTGAAGGGGTTTTCCACGGGTCGGGGCTGCCTTTTGCCCAGCCCACGCCTCTGGTGCCTTTAGAACCTTTACAGAGGTGAGCTCCGAGGGGCAGCGGCTGTCCTAGTGATGCAGTTCGCTTCTGGGCGTCGCAGGGATGGAGGCAGAGCGGTGCTGCTTGGGTACGGAATTTCCCACCTTAGAAATGACCTTTATTCTCTAAGCCAGTGCTGAGGAGGCAGCCCCAGCGCTCGCTGGGGAAGCTGCCTTTTGGTGCGGGGCTCCCTAGAGCGGCTCAGGGTGCGGGAAGGACTAGTCGTTAGCGAAACGAACTGCTCCTCTGGCCCAAGCGCCCGCTTTTCCTGGGAACGAGAGCGCTGCGGTGCTGCTCCCTGCGGTCCCATCGCGTTCCTGTGGCTCGAGTGGCACAAACCATCCGCTTCTATAAACCGGGTGAAGCTGCAAAATTATGAGCTGTTTACCTTAAAGGAAAGAAATTGGGTTTGTGCGATTGCCAGGTGACGTATACGATGGAGAATATAAATAATCACTTTTAAAACCAGTTATTAGAAAGCATGCAGAGTAGAGCACGTGGAGCTTTAGCACTGAGCCAGAGTCCCTTGGCGTGGTGGACTCCTGGGAGGACAGGAGCTGCTCTCTCGTGCCTTGGCGCTGCTGAAGATGGGGTGTAGGGGCCTTTCCTTTCAGTTAGTTCCCCCCCGCTGTAGTGTTGGGGGTTTATCGATGTGTTTGTGAAGCGAATGCACACGATCTGCTTGGGCTCTCTTGGGGCTTTCGGTGGGAAAGAATTCTGGAGGTGCAGAGTGAGATGGGGGCTCTTTGGGTGGGTTTTTTCATGCAAAACAAAACTTACCGGGCATCTCCTGTGCGGAGAACCGAAGGGGAATGGGAGGGGTGGCTGCTGCAGTGCCTGTGAGGGTGGTGGTCTCGGGGGGCTCTTTGTCCCCAAGAGGTTCGCAGCTGCGAGCCGCGAGGCTCTGGCCCGACCGTGGGGCAGCTCGGCCGAGTCCTTCGGCCCAGGCTGCGGGCGGAGGGGCCGAGCCGAGGGCTGGGCAGCGGCGCTTGGCAGGGAGATCAAACCGGAGAGGGGGAGGGAGATGGAGTCTGTCCTGAGGGGCGGGAGGGAGCGCCCGAGGCGTGCGTCGGAGCAAGGGGCTGCCCTGAACGTCCTGCCTGGCCCGCTGGTCCCGGCTGGTCCGTGTGGACGGCATGGGCACGGACAGAGCCTGGCGCTGACAGTGATTCTGTGCCTTTTTCACCATTCTGTGATTCAGTGGTTTTTGAAATTGTGAATGAGGCTCGTGGGTGAAGCAGGTCTAATTGGTGCAGGTCTGTGGTGAAATACGCGGATGCCTGGAGCACTTGGGAGACTCTTAGCTGGTCGTCCACACCCAGACTCTGCTGGGATCTTGGCTGCACGAGTGCTGAATCCTTCCGTTCCCTCAGGCTCCAGTACTGCGGGACAGCAGTAACCTCAGCCATGGAGAACGCAGATAGCACGGAGGAGGAGAAGCAGCAGCCGGCCGTAGGCAATGACAGCACGGACAACGGCACCGAACCGGCAGCAGAGGAGCAGCAGATGGACTTCAGTACCGAAATCATGAGTGTGACCGAGATGGAGCAGTCACCCGACAGCTCCCCGGACTTGAACGAGGAGAACACGCAGGAGAGCGAAATCCCCAACATCGAGAGTTTGCAGACGTCCGATATCGAGGCGTGCTTCCCTCCGGACTTTGACAAGTTCTGGAAAGTAGTCGAGGAGAATCCCCAGGATTTCACAGGATGGGTGTATCTGCTGCAGTACGTGGAGCAGGAGGTGAGCGCACGGCCCCCTTCTCCACAGCCTTCCAGAAATACACACAGACAACCAGTCACGAGTGTTCCAGTGATGGGTCTAGGGCTGTACATCAGCCTTCCACAGAGGCGGTTTAAGACAGTTGCCCGTGCCAGTGTCGTCAGCAGAGATCCCAAAATGAAAATGATCCCTTTTAAGACCATATTTGAACGATAATTGTATTTAAAGCAACGTGAACTTTCCTTTAAGGAAAGGCTTCATGGCTCTTACCATGTGTGTGTCTTGCAGAACCACCTCCCGGCTGCCAGGAAGGCATTTGACAGGTTTTTCACGCACTACCCCTATTGCTATGGGTACTGGAAAAAGTATGCGGACCTGGAAAAGCGCCACGACAACGTGAAGCAGTCGGATGAGGTATGTAGGCAGCCGGGCACAGCCATTGCCGACAGCCCTGTTGGCCAAACAATGACGAACCTGCTGCGAGTCATTTGGCTGCAGTGCCTGCCCTGTGTGGCCAGGTTTGTAGGGGTTTTGTTTGCACGTGTCACGGCTGTGGCATTTGGAGCTAATGTTTTCTCTCTTTGTTGGCAGGTGCGTTAAACCTCTACAGTTTGTCAAGCTTTGCAGTGCAAGCCTCTGTATTACACTGCAGCTTAACAAGTAGGGCAGGGCTTTTCTGTCACTTACCTTTATTGCTCGTTTTCAAAACAATATAGTTGGTTTGCTGGTCACAATTGCTCCATCTTATTGCATTTTTGGTCAGACGCTGTCAATGATGCTCTAATGGGTCTGTGCCCTATGGTCTGTACCCCAAAGCCTGCCCACACAACCTGGTCAGAATGCAGGGACCGCTGCGCTTTGAAGATCAAGACTCTGCACGTGGAGATCAGAACATTGCCATGTTCTATCCAACCTCCACCCAAATGGTAATGGTAGATTATTTAAACAAAATTCCAGTAATTAGTATTTCTAAGGTTCACCGGATAACACAGTGTTGCCTCTCTATCGGGACGCCGTTGCGTATTTGAGGTACAGTTCCTGTTCTCTTCATAGGTTTATCGCAGAGGGCTTCAGGCAATTCCTCTTAGTGTTGATCTTTGGATACACTATATAAACTTCCTAAAGGAGACCTTGGACCCTGCTGACCCCGAAACCAACAGTACGATCCGAGGGTAAGTTGGCAGCAGACCGAGTGGTGCCAGGGCCCGCGCGCGGCCGTGCCGGCGGGGGGCTGTGCTTGAGGTAAGGGGCCGGCTGCTGGCGGCCTGCAGCCGCTCTGGGGGCTTCTGAGGGGTGCTGGAGCCGCGTTCCCTCCGAAGGGGCAGACGGCACGGTGCGCAGCGAGGGGCAGACGTGGCGACGTGAGAGCTTCAGGCTCGACGTCAGGAAATGCTTAGTGCAGCGCTGGAACAGCCTTCCCAGAGAATTCTTGGGATTTAGTTCCTTGGAAGTTTCCAAGGCGTGGCCAGGATGTGTCCGACCTCGTCTGCCGCTGGCAGCGGTCCTGCGCTGAGGAAGAGGTCGGACAAGAGGTCGGACGAAGGTTTGAGCCAAACCTGAATTGGTCTTTAGCGGAAGCAGGTTCTAGCTGCGTGGCTGATGTAAGGCTTTGTTGAGCCGGGCTGCTGGGGGCGTGGGCTTAGCGGCCTCACGAGGGAGGAGGGGTAGGAGCCGCGTGTTTTCCTGGAGCCTCGCGTTCCTGCGGGTGGCTCGTTCCTTTGCCTTGTTTGTTCGGCGGTGGCAGTGCTGGGGGAAAGAAAAGCGAGCGTGAACTTTCTGCGTTCCTAGAGATCTTGCCACAGGTACCTAGAAAACCCTCTGGAGAGTTTAACTAATGAGCATCGGTGCGGTTGCACGTAAAGGAGGATGCTCGTAACCTCTGAGTAAGAGCCAGAACTTCCCTTCCTTGTTCTGTCCCCGCGTCCAGAAGCAACTGTAAAATGATTTCCTTTTGCAGAGCCTATGAACATGCAGTCCTGGCTGCTGGGACAGATTTCCGTTCTGACAGACTGTGGGAGATGTATATAAACTGGGAAAACGAACAGGGCAACCTGAGGGAGGTGACATCCATCTATGACCGCATCCTTGGAATTCCAACGCAACTCTACAGTCATCACTTCCAGAGGTAAAGAGGAAACAAAGGTTTCGTTAATGCTCTGAGCTGCTTAAGCACCCGCTAACGAACTTCTGTAAATGGGAAAACGTTCAAGAACTTGAAAGAGTTGCTCAGTGTTGGGGGCTTAGCTCTGTTCTCTGCAGTTTGGTTGTTCGAAAGTACTGAGAACACTTGAGGAAGTTGGTTCTAGGTGGATTCACAGACTGGGCTGTGGAATGAAGGAAGGCCTTGGAGCTGTGAGGGAGAAGAGAGGATGTCTGACAAATCAGAATGAGCCGTTTTGAACTTTGAACTCCTGCTGCTCACGTGTGAAGCACTAATTTAACTGACTGAGGAGAAGTACTTGAAGTTTTAGATGGCAGAATTCTGCGTTAATACGGAGAGGTTAAGAGGGAGCCAGAAACCTTGGTGAAGTTAGGCACCAGTTTTCCCCCTAATTTCTACAGGTCGTTTGGTTTTGGAATTGAAGCATCTTCCTCTGATGCCCTTTGCCACCAGTTTTATGTGGCAAGTGGCCTGTCTTCGCCGCTGGAGTTGGTCATCCTTTCATTTCTCTTTGAGACGTGAAGCTTTTGAAGTCTGATAGGCAGCAGAAGTTGCGCAGTGCGTGTGTGTTGTCAGAAGCGGCGTTCTCGGCGTGGCCGCGGGCCGACGGAGCGGGGCAGAGCCTCGCTGGGGATCGTTACCCTGCTCTGGCCCGGCAGGGCGTCGCGGCGGGGAACGTCAGGTTTGTGCTGACCCGTTTCTGGCCATCCCTAGGTTTAAAGAGCACATACAGAACAACTTGCCGCGAGACTTCCTGACGACCGAGCAGTTCGTCCAGCTGCGCAGAGAGCTGGCGTCTGTGAACGGCCACAGCGGGGAGGACGCGCAGCCGGGAGACGACCTGCCCTGCGGCACCGAAGACATCACCGACCCTGCCAAGGTGCGGGCGCGGAGGGCGGCGCTGGCGCTCCCTGGCTGCGGCGGGAGCGCGCGGGCGGGCGGGCGGGCGGTTCGGTGTGCCCGTGCCTGGGGCCTTCCCCCTCGTCGCCCTTTGGTGCCTGCCCCTGCCTGGGGCATCATGGGCGTTAAAGAAACGGAGCTAAAAACCCAAAGGAGCGATGCACAAGCTCATTAGGAATGGGTGTTAATTACTCCAGATTATCAGGTGAGGGGCTGTGGTCTGAGCAAGCTCTTCCTGGGCAGTGGGCTGTGCGGGCTCAAGGCCCTCGCAGGCGCTCGGAGCCGCCCAGAGGAGCTGCTGGCTGTGCCCGCGCTGGAGCCGGGGTCCGAATTCCTCTGCCATCCCAGCCGTCTCCAGAGCAAAACCTCAGACAGTGCAGCCCAAGCGAGTGGGTTTTCTGAGGGGCAGGCGCCATCAGGGCAGTGTCCCCCGTCCCTTCCCCTGGCTCTTCAGGGCGGCGCTCAACGCTGCCGTGACGCTCGGCGCGTCGCTGTCGCCGGCAGCGCGTGTGCAGCGGCGGTACGGTGTCTGCCTGGGTGACCTTTGCAAAACTGTGTTGTAGCTCGTCACGGAGATCGAAAACATGAGGCACCGGATCATTGAGATTCATCAAGAAATGTTCAACCACAACGAGCACGAAGTCAGTAAGAGGTGGACGTTTGAAGAAGCGGTAAGTTTGTCTGTCCTGTGCGAGGCAGCATGTGCAAGAGTTTCCAGCGTAGGACCGGGAGCTGGGAAGCTGGCGTAAGAGTGAGGCCTTGGGGCTGCTGCTGCGGGGCTTTGCACAGGGATCGAGTGTCACTTCTCTGCCGTTTTCCGTGTGAAAAGGCAACTTGTGAGGTCACCTCCGTCACCTGAGGATGTAAAAATCTTTAAGTGGTATTTGGGGAGAGGCAAGGTGGTGCTTTGGGGAGAGGCAAGGTGGTGTGTTGCTTACGGAGCGGTCGTTGAATACGCACGCGCGCCTGAAGAGCTGTGTGAGGTGGTGCTGCCCGGTGCCCCTGGGGCACCGCAGAGTAACAGGGGGAGAAGGCAGTTGGGGTTGAAAAGGCAAACCTGGCCTGGCAGGAGGGTGAGATTTGGGTGTTTCTGAGTTGTAACATTCTGCTCTTAAACGCCAAATCAGTGCAGCTGCTATGGGTAATGCATTGGAAGTAATTGATTAAACTGATCATTTGATCACTGCAAATATAGAACTTTTTCTGTGTAGAATTAAGTGTGGTTGCTTTTGGAAAAAAAAACAGCCTGGTTTGTTAATTCTCAGTCTTTTTTTTTAATTTATTTTCTTCCTGGCAAATACCGTAACGCGTAACTTGGTTCTTCTTCAAAATTTACTTTCTTTTTGAAAAGTACATTGAAAATCTGTCCCGGCTGTTTAGGTCAGAGACCCTTAACGGGCTCCGCGGTGTCAGAGCTGTTAGTGCTGCCAGTGGCGCTCTGGGGACCCGGCCAGACGCCCCGTGAGCCGCGGGACTGGAAACAGAGCGCGTGGCCAGTCCCAGCGCCCGGCCTGGCTGGGGCGGGTTACCAGCCCGTGACACCACCAGCAACCAGAAGTCACCGGCCCTGCGAGCCGCAGGGTGGCTTTGGTGCCCGGGGCCGGCGGTGGGGGGAAGCAGAGCGGCTCCCTGGGGGAGCTGAGGCTCCGGCGTGCGGGCGCGGGGTGGAAAACGGGGGTGCGAGTACAGGTGCTCCTGGCTCGGGGAGCCTCCAAGTGCTGGGATGTGGGAGACTGCTAAAACGTGGGCGTGCTGCAGAGAACGGGTGAGGAACAGGGCGTCCTCTCCTGCTTCTGGCCAGAACCCTCTACCAAGAGGGTCTCTGCTCTGTGGGTCCCAACGTGCCGGCTGTGTGAGGAGCCTGAAGGTTGAACTGTAGCTCTGTCGGATGGACAGGGAGGAGTTAGATGGCAGCTGGTGTCACACGGTGCTGGAGACGGCTTAGGCCCGTTTGACGTTGTTTTAGCAAGAACAAGGCAAGAATGGAAAGAGAGCGTTGGGCTCCGTGGTAGAGTTCAGTGAAGGGGTGACTGGCTTTAAATTTGAGGCGTCCTTGAAGAGTCGAGCGTTCCGCCTTAGTTATTACAAGTTCTTGATCCACTTGTTTGTGTCTGTACCCGAGATGGAATTGCAGGAGAGAAATAAAGAGGTAAAGAGGAGGGAGAAAAGGCACCAGATCCCTGGCAGGAGGCTTTGCTGCGCTTGGTTCCAAGCAGCGTTTAACTGCTCCGTGCCGAAGCGTCCCGCCCAGCCAGCAGCAAAGCGGGGATCTGCTGGCGCTGGGAGCCGGCCCCGTCACGCAGTACTTGGCGCGGGGGTCGGGGCGGTGCTCTGCCTCCCCCGGCACGGTGCTCAGCCGGACCTCGGATGCCGCTGGGGGGGCGTGCGCGGGGCCCGCAGCTGGCCGCGTGTCCCCAGGCAGCACCCGCCGTTGTTCGCGATGTCATCGTCGCGCGGGACCGCGGGTTTGCCGGGAGCGACTGCGCCGAGTCCTCCCCGGCTGCTGCGAACGCTGGCGCTCCAGAGGCTTCCCAGCAAACCCCGTCACGAGCCCAGCGCGTAGCTGCCAGCAGCAGCTCGGGGTGGGCGCGTGGGCGAGGGCCCCCAGCAGACGCGTTTGGGTGCGTGATGACGCGTCTGGCGACGCGTCGCTCTGCCGCCTCCTCGTGCCGATGGCGTTACTCGTGCGGCCGCTGGGTCGGGTTTTTCCTTGGCGCTACGCTTGCGGGTCATCAGTTGCCGTCTGTGACTCTTGCAGATAAAGAGGCCTTACTTTCACGTAAAACCCCTGGAGAAAATTCAGCTGAAGAACTGGAAAGAGTACTTAGAGTTCGAGATCGAAAACGGCACTCACGAGCGCGTCGTGGTCCTCTTTGAGAGATGTGTTATTTCATGTGCCCTCTATGAGGACTTCTGGATTAAGGTAAGGGAAGTGCTTTACCACCTCGCTCCTGCCGGTGGCATACCTTGATCTAGTGACTAACCTTTTGTACTCTGTGGAATGTTGTTCATGTATAACTATATCTGTTGCATTAGGAGATGGTCTGCTTGCAACCAGATTTGACTGCTGCATATGCCAACCTCGTTGCCTCTCTACGTCCTTCCTTACAGAAACTAGTCTAGTGGTTCAATAAAGGTGCTGAATGGGTTTAAACAAAAGAATTTTATCGTTCTGTCATGTTTTTAAAGGCAAATGCAAGCTTTAAATGTGTCCGTCTCTGCTCTGTTTTCAACCATAGTATGCCAAATACATGGAGAATCATAGTATCGAAGGAGTGAGGCACGTCTACAGCAGGGCTTGCACAATACACCTGCCTAAGAAACCCATGGTTCACATGCTGTGGGCTGCCTTTGAGGAGCAGCAGGGTAAGAGCACCGTTAGTTTTTGGCTGGGAGGGATTCTGGTTTTGAGAGGCTGTCGGATGTCTCCAATCTTAAAGCATCTTCACCGGTGTTTTAGGCAACATCGATGAAGCCAGAAGAATCTTGAAAACGTTTGAAGAGTGTATTCTAGGGCTAGCCATGATTCGCTTGCGGAGAGTAAGCTTAGAGCGCAGACATGGGAACATGGAAGAAGCCGAACACCTGCTGGAAGATGCTGTTAGGAATGCCAAATCAATTAGCGAGTCGTCGTTTTATGCCATCAAGTTAGCTCGGCACCTCTTCAAAGTGCAGAAAAACCTTCCAAAGGCAAGAAAAGTGCTGTCAGAAGCCATAGAAATTGACAAAGTATGTGTTCCCTCTTTGCGGTGTTAAAAAACAAAAAAACAAAACCTGGTATTTTTCTGTCTTTCTGAACCAGTTTTTTATAAAAGATACGGCAACAGTGATGAGAGGAGTTGTGGCTGTAGGTAACGTCTCGTTACGGCATGGAGACACCAGTCCCTCTAACCTGACGTTGCCGTATGTGCCGCTGGCCAAGCCGGACTCTGGCAGCCCTTGGCTGTCAGAATCACACCGTGCTCCTGCCCTCTCTGGCCCGGTGTGGCGCCGTAGCCGAGACGGGCGCGTTGGCGCCCCGAGGGGCCCCCGGTCGGGCGCGTGGGCAGCGCCCGCGGGTCGGTGTGTGTAACCGCAGCGGCGGCCGCGCTCCGGCCGGGCTTGGCTCGCGCTCAGCAGCGCGTCGGGGCGCTCCTGGTCTGGCGGTGGAACGAGGCGGGTCGCAGCTGAGCGGCGCGAGAAGGAAACCTTCTTGTGGGCTGCTCTGGCAGATGTTTAGGATGTGACCGTGCTGGGGAGATAAACGCTCGGCGTGAAACGCCCGGCGCGGCAGGTGCACGACTCCTAACCCCTCTTTTGCACAGGAAAACACGAAGCTGTACCTCAACCTGCTGGAGATGGAGTACAGCGGCGACCTCAAGCAGAACGAGGAAAACATCTTGAGCTGTTTCGATAAAGCCGTCAACGGCGCCTTGTCTATAAAAATGAGGGTTACGTTTTCTCAGCGGAAAGTGGAATTTCTTGAAGATTTTGGTTCCGATGTAAACAAGTAAGACGTGGTCTGGGGCCAGCTCGGGGTCCCCCATCGTGCTGGCGGCGGGGAAGGGGCGGGGTTGGTGGCATCCAGTGCCTCGCTGCTTTTGCACCCCCCGGTCTCTCCTGAAGGATCGCTGCTTTCCCACACCGAACGCCGATTTTTAAATAGGAATCTTTTCAGAAAATTCCCCCTTTTTTCCCCAAAATACCCAACGCCTCCTAGAGCAGCACTGTGCTGCCTGCAGCTCCGTACGGTCGTTGGCTCTTGCAAAGTCTGGCAGAGGAGGACGTCCCTCGAAGAGAAAGCGAAGTGCTTTGTGCCACCGGCGTCGCTCGGGGCAGCCCGCCCCGCGAGCTGGGCTTGGCGGCTCCGAAACCGCAGGGACTCAGTCCGTCTGGGCTCGGGGGGGCTCACGGTGCCGTACGCTTAGCGCGAGGGTCAGGGACGAGGAGTCCAGCTCCTTAATTAAATGCTAGACGTACCTCTTCCCTCTGGATTCTCTGTTGTGAAACAAGCCCTTGTGGTTAGTCGGGGCCAGTTAGCCCAGGAGGACTCCCCAGGAGTTAGTTTTCCTGCTTTGTCCGGTTTTTAGCAACAGCTGCCGTGACTTTCTGCTGACACCGGCTGTTCTGACCGGCGCGGCAGCCACGCGCCGCAGGGCTGCGACCTCAGGCAGGCCGAACGGGGTGAAGGTTCCCGTTCCCAGCCCGCACCACAGCACAGAATAAGCGCCAGAAACGGTTTTCACCGAGAGCCCCGCTGGCACGAGCGGCAGTTTTCACGTGGTGCCCTGTCAGCTGCGGCAGGCAGCGGCAGGTGCCGTGGCCTTTGGCTGTTGGAGGGGATGTCGGCCCGGGCGCTCGTGTGCTGCGTTAAATCCCCTTGTTCTGCCCAGGCTGGCGGGGAAGAGGCTGTAGGTGCCACCCGGGGAGTGTTGGGAGTGTGTGTAGTGCTCACTGCCAGGGCGTAAAGAAACGGTGGTTCCTGCGCACCCGGGCTGCTGCGGGAGATACCCCCAGGCCGCTGAGGGCACGCGGCCACTGGAAGGAGCCGTCACAAATCGGTTTTAGAAAACCTCTTTGTAAAAGAACTGCCTGAAGTGGGATGGAGGTTGAGCAAGTTGGGAATTGCTGAGCTAAGAGGAAATTCCTCACTATGCACCGCGGAATCGAAGGAAGTTTTTTGGCTGTCCCTCCTTCACGGTGGGTCGCTGATTAAGATTTCGTTACGATTGAGTTTGGGTTAGAATGTTTTGTGCTTTTGCAGTTTGAAGTAGAATTTTAAAGTGGTTGCTCGTGTGTTTTAAAATGGTGAGCAAAGCCCGATTCCTTTTGGTCTCCTGCAGGCTGCTGGATGCCTATGACGAACACCAAGCCCTGCTGAAGGAGCAGGATTCCCTGAAGAGGCGAGCGGAGAACGGGTAGGGCCTCTGTTCCCCGGGGGGTACCATGGCTTGGTGGGTGGTGCTGGGGCTTGGTGGGTGGTGCACCTCGGCGCCGCTGGACGCGGGCTACGCCGAGCTGTAGCTGATACACAGCGCTTCAGAAGTGCTTTGAAAACAGTTCAGGGAGCAACCTCAGACTGCGGCTTTTTCCTTTAATCTGTGAAAATATATATATATATATAAAAATATATAAACACGTGTATTTTTCAGCTTTAAACCTGCCGCTTTCAAGAACAAAATCACTGTTTTTTAATCACTTAAAGTATAAACTAAATGGGGCTGTGCTGTTGGCTGAAACATTTGGGAACAGATGTCTTGGAAAATAACTTTTTGAACTGCGTATTGCAGAAAAGCTAAGCAGGACTGCTACCCTGAGCAGAAACGTGTCTCCATTTGAGCACCAGAACAGTTTAGAAACCAGACTGCTGTTGTGCAGCACGACGTACTACCGTCTGTCTCCAAATGACATTCTGTTGCCCTGTTCGGACAGGGCACCAGGTCTGACTGTAGTACGGGCCCTTCTCCCCTGGGGCCCTTCTCCCCTGGGGCCCCCGACGCGCTCAGGCTGCGGCCTGCGGGTACTGCTTACAAGGATCCGTTCCCTTCACAGGTCGGAGGAGCCGGATGAAAAGAAAATGCTCACGGACGACCCAACGTTGGCATCAGCCCAGATGATGGACGGAGACATGCAAGTCAATCAGGCAGCCTATAACTACAACGCCTGGTACCAGGTGGGTGCCTGCTGGGTCACCCCGCTGAGCATGCGCGCTCTGAGCCACCCACGTGGTGGTTTTCCCAGTGACCTTTCTCTCTCTGTGGCCCGGCATCAGTGGGCGAGGAAAGCTTGGAGTGAAAACTGAGCTTCTGTTCTTGCTGATTCCTCTTTGCCCCGATAGGCGAGTGTTAAATACTTCTCTCTGTGCACCAAGGGGAGCGGTGTGGTGGCCTGAAGGGGGTGTGACAGCGGTTAAGGACATTGCTGCCTAAGGACATTGCTGCGGGAGGGCAACAGGCCCGTTCTGTGCCCAACCGTTTTGCACAGGAGAGTCGCCTTGGGGTGCCACTTTCCTGTGCCTTTTGGTAGTTACTTTGGTAGTTAGTCCAGCTAGTAGTCCCCGTGATGGTTTGGTGCACGCCAGATCAGCCCGCAGTACCTTGTCCTTTGGGTATTCTGGCGTGGGGTTTCACTGCACCCCCCCAGGGGCTCACGGCGGGAGGCAGCACGGTGGTACCTCGCTTTCCTCTACTTGCCTGTGGTGGCAGCAGCCTCCAGCACACGCTCCTCTTGCTTCCAGCCCGAGGGTCCGTTTTGTGCTCCGGCCTGTCTGAGGGGCAGGGGGAGTCGCCAACACCCGCCTGTCTGTGCGGGAGCGGCGCTGGTCAGGGTGGGCGCTGCTGGTGCCCCCTGGGATGCTGCTTCTTGCCCCTTGTGAGTCGTAGCGGGTCCAGCTGAAACGTTGGCTGACGCGGTTCCGTGAGCCCGGGGTTCAGACTGCCCGGGGCCCGCGCAGCCCCTGCGAGCAGTGTTTGCAGATGGGACACAAACCGCCACCGTGTCCCCGGTGTAGAATTGCCCGCGGCAAGGTCAGGTGTTCTATCCAGAGTCAGGCGGTGAGAGGGGTCTCCCCTGGCGTGGGGAAACTGCCCAGCACGAGGCCAGGAGAAATGCCCCACGCTGTTGAGGGCAGAGCCGTGGGAACGCAGACTCCCTCCCGGTGCTGGTGAAGATCTCTGTCCCCGTGGTTGACGTGGGGACTCCACCTGTGCCTTTCACGGGCCGCTTGGGAGCAGCAGACAGAAACATTTCTGAGGGAGTGGGGACAGTGGTTCGTGCTGCCCCGAGAACGTGGGGCTGCTGAATGCCGGCCTGGGGACAGCTGGGGTGCAGCCGGGCGCAGCAGGACCATGGGAACTGTCTCAGTGCGGGGCTCCGCAGGCTGCGGGCGGGTGGCTTCCGAGGGAGCAGAGGGCGCTGGAGCTGCCCGCCCTGGCGCTCCCCTCTTGCGGGGTGTGCTGGAACGGCGGCCGTGGAGCTAGAGCGCAGTCGGTGCTTCTGCCGCCTCCCCCTTAGGGCCGTAGAGCGGGTACGGGGAGCAGGGGCGAACCCCTGAGCTCCCCCGCGTTGGCAGAGGTACCAGCCGCCCAGCGACTGAAGCGTTAACGGGCCGCGGCACCCGCCCCCGCGCTGCCCCTGGGTCTCGAAGGGGGTTCGCAGTTGTGCCGCCGCGGGGCGCAGGCTCTGCGCCAAGCGGGGCCAGACCCGAGCGTTGGCGGGTGTGACACGGGCACGGCCGCCGAAGGGCGAGGGTCCCCGTGGCCTCTGGAGGGACAGAGGGCGCGCTGGCGGGACGCCTTCCTGGAGCGGGGCCGTCACTTACCTCACCATGTGCTGTGTTGTGTGTGTGGTTTTTTTCCTAGTACAATTACCAGAACGCGTGGAATTACGGACAGTATTATCATCCCACTTGATCGGAAGAGTGCGTGGAGTTCACTGTGCTGCAGTTTCAACAAAGACAGAAGAAAAAAAAATATATTTTTCTAAATTAGGGATGTGAAAGAACTGTTGTAATACCTGCTTTTTGGTCTTTTGCATGTGAAATGAGCTGATGTTCACAGGGTACGTGTGAAGCAAGATTTGTGTGCCGGTAACTGATAAATGGTGTCTCTGTACAACTCTAGTTTACCATAAATGCTTTTTTTTTTTTTTTTTTTTAATTCCCTGCACTAATTTATGGAGAGATCTGAAAAATTCTTTTCAGCCTCGTAATGATGCCGTAGCTGTAATCAGTAAAGCCGTAGGTTTGTTTGGTTTCTCTGTTCCCCAAAGCCCTTCTGCCGCCCGGCGTTGGCCACCGCGGTGGCAGCGGGGGGGGCAGGTGGGGCCGGGGCCCGGCTCTCCTCCCGCAGAGCCGGAACGTCGCGACCATCATCCCCGGCCGCTCTGTCCGCGTCGCCGCTGGAACTGCTCGGAGCGCGAGGGCAGCCTTCGCCCGCTGGGCCCTGCCTGGTCTGGTCTGGTCCGGGGGGGTCACAGACTGAAAGGCCGTGGGCGGTGACGTTGCGTTCTTTTTTAAAAAGCACAAACTGTGTTTGGGATGATTTTTGTATTTAGAGTTTTTCATGTACACAGCGTGAGCAAACTTTTTTCATTTTGATCAAAGTGATCATTCCCATTTTTGTAATAAAAGCAAGGAATTCACTAGTCCTCCGAGCTTTCTTGGGTCGCCTCCTTCGAGCCAGCACGAAGAACGGCAGAGCCTCAGTTCGACACAGGCGTCCCCGGCGATGGCAGGGGACAGCGCGGGGGCGCGTACGCTTCTCTTCTAGAACGGGGGCCATCGCGCGCTTCTGCCGTTAAAGGAGAACTTTGGTGCTGAGACGGTAAATGTAAATTTTTCCCTCTTTAGTGTTTTAGGCTAATTAACCTGTTGGGCGGCAGCACGTTACCGAGGGGCCCTGCTGCTCGGGGAGAGCGCGCTCCTGGGGCAGGGGCTGACGCAGCCAGGCCTGGCGGGTGCTGCTTCCCCCGCAGTCAGAGAAAGAAGTTTTGGGCTGGGCACACACACACACACATGGGAGGTCACGTGCAGGTAGAAACTAGGTTTTCTTTAGTGGGGTGTTACTGTACAGCAGGTGGGGGCAGGGAAAACAAAGGATTTCAGTCAAGGCCACAGCTGTAACTAGATCCTGATCACAAGAGCAAAACCGCGTTGTCAGAAGCTTTCTTGATCGTAATGGATGCCCAGCAGCAAACTCCTCCTTTCATTCGATATCCACCAATTCCACTTCAAAGAACAGTTTGGCGTTGGGTGGAATCCTGGTTGCACGCGTTAAGGATAAACAGACAACCCCAGCTCCCGCCCGGCCCCCCTTGGCAGTGGATTCACCACCTGCTCCCCACTCCCTGTGTGTCCCGTCTCCGTATCACTGCCCCCTTTGAACATCTTGGCTCCAGCGCGGAGCCGCAGCTGCTGCCTGCCGGGAGCTGTCACGAGCTGTCTCGGGGACGCCTTCGGTAGGACCCACTTCGTGCGTTCCCCTTCCTCTGGAGCCGCTGAGTCACCCTTGCTCCTGGGACAGGTCGCTGCCCTCTGGGAGGAGGTGGGGCTGTCCTGCTGTGCACGGAGGAAGGAGAAGGCCTGGACAGTCCTTTAAACCAGGACCTCGGACTGGGGGACGCGCCGGTAACACGGACACGGCTGCATCGGCCACCCCGCGGGCTGGGTCACGCGATCCCACTCCGGCTGCGCCCAGAGCGGGTCCATCCACCCAGGCTCAGCTGCCGCCCCGACAGCCGCAGCAGAACCTTCCTCCCGCCGCCCCGCTCAGCATCCCCAGCGCTGCCGCCAGAAGGAGCCTTTGGGAGCGGGCAGCAGACTCGGGAGTTCTCCCTACAGGGGTTTTTCCTTCAAAACTACCGGGCAGTCGCCTCCACCCATTTTCACTGACTGTTTTTCATCCTTCGCCTTCTCGGCCTGCTGCAAGTAACACGCCAGCGCTCCCACCCTCACACCCCCCCGCCAAGCGCCGTGCTCCCCGTTACCCACCGCGGCTGCGGAAGGATACTTGGCCTCAGGCTGCCCCTTCTTGCCGTACGCCCACTCGGGCTCGATCTCCAGCTGAGCCTTCTCTCCTTTGCTCATCGTTAACAGCGCCTCATCCCACTGAACAAAAAACAGGACAAAACAAACTCAAATAAACCCACCCCAAGACCCCAGCGCTCTCACAGAGCTTCAGGAAAAGTGCCTCTCCTGCGCTTCGCTGTCCTGCTGCTGCGGTACCACCCCAGCACGCCCACCCCCCGCCCACCCCAGTGAGGTTTCTCATCCTTCTTGTTTGCAGAAACACACCCCGGGCTGCCGTTCCCTGCTCCCTGCTAGCCCGGGCTGTGCTTCGCAGCGCAGATTTGTGCTTTTACGTTGTGGAGACAGCCGTGACCCAGGGAAGCGACGTGCTCGTTTCTGAGCAGTCACAGCCTGGGGACACGCTTCACAGCAGCCACCACGCGCGGCACTGTGGGGTTCGGCTCTCCCCCCTTGCCCTGCGCTGTCGAGGGACCAGCGCTTGTCTAGGGCTGGCAAAGAGGGGGTTTGTGTCGGTGCCCATGTCCCTCCCAGCCCCGGGCGTGCAGCTGAGCGCCGTGTCGCCGTTTCACCAGGGCCAGCTGCTGCAAGACGGCACCCGGCACCTGCGCCAACACGGGAGCGCCGTGCCAAGAGACCGAGCAGAAACCCAGGCGACCGCTGCTTCTGCAGCGCTGGCCACCAGCCCAGGGCCATCGTCCCCTCCCCGGTCCCAACCCCATCACCCCCAAGGGCCTTCCTCCCGCTCAGCAGCAGCACGGATGATGCCGCTGGGTCGGGTTGGGTTTGCTTTCTGCAGCCAGGCGAGCACAAGAGCCTTCCGGCTCCGCACCACGCGCGGCCGGCCGCCAGCCTCGCCCCGGCCCAGCAGCAGCCAGGCAGCCCAGTGCCTCCCGTGCCGCACACACGCGCTGTCGCCTCCCAGACACAGCCCCGCCACGCCAGCGGCTCCCCGGCGCAGCTGACCGCCGGGCGTGCGGAGTGCTCCGGCCTCCTACCGAGCGCCCGCGGCCTGCCCTGGCGTCCCCCTCCCTGGCACCCCCCGGCGCCGCTGCCGCACAGAGCAGGGGAGTCGCGGCACCGAACCGCAGCTCGTGTCGGTGCACGACAGCAGCGAGGACTTGGGGGTTTGGCGGCCAGCTCGGAGCTAATGGATGCGCTGGACCAGGCACGAGGAGGCACGAGGCAGATACCACCGAGAGGAAACAGCCTTCCGAGGGGCTAAAGCACAGGGAATGCAGGCAGGGATCGGCGGAGCCCCAGGAACCCCCCAGCTTTGTCTGGTGTGCGCAGCACAGGGCAGACAGGCGCGAGAGGCTGCGCTCGGCCTGCGGAACGCGTAGCGGTTACACGGCGCCGTGAGGGGAATGACACTGCAGATGGATGAACGCGGCCGCGAGGAGGGAGTACCGCGTCCTGCGGACGGGAACGCTTCGCACTCGCCTTTTTACCTCCCCAAGAAACAAGAACAGAGCTCGAAATGTGCACCCCAGTCATGAAGGAAAGCTCTTTGGGGATTCTGGGGAGTCATTAACGGTTTACTTACACCTCTGATTACTTTTCCTACGCCAACTTTGAAACTTAGAGGTTTGGCTGCTTTTTTCTTCTTTGAACCTGAAAGACAGTTTTACGTTCATTTGTTTTAACGTCGCACCAGCACATACCCTAGTTCCGTCCAAAATTACTCTGATGATCACTCTTTACGTAAATATCTGTTCCTTCAATATTATAGATTTTTACGGAGAAATTTAGTGCTGTGCACTAAAAACATCGTTAAATGTTCAAGTTGCACCAAGAGCTAAAGCTGGTGAGACAAGGTTCAGCTACTGATCCAGTGAACATCAGAGATTCAGTTCCGAATCCCTGAAGTTGACAGTCCAAGTCACAAACGCACCAGCGAAGCAAAGAAAGTCCATAGGGAACGTCCAACATCGCACAACAAGTACGATGACTCAGGGACAGTATTCCAGCAACAGCCCTGCTGTTCCTCGTAGCCTTGGACATCGCTGCTGGAAAAGTATTTCTAGTACTGCAGGGTTTCATGTACCTCAATCCTCTGATTGAGACACTGTCACAAAAATACCAGCAGACTTCTCCACAGCAGATATGCCAGACTGTCAAATCACCCTCGTTCCAGTGCCTCCACGTTTAAGGGTTTATTACAGAAGTGTCTATTTAGAGATGCTAACGACACTGCTGGTGCTGGAGTTCCACAGATATGGGAAGCTGCCCCAGCAGGAACCATCTTCCCCTCGAAGCAGCTTCAGCACGGATCAAATCCCCACATCTCACATGGCCCGTGGCTGCAGAAATGCCAAACGTGAGGTCTGGCAAGCTGCAGCAGCGTTACTTGACACCAGCCAGTCCCAAAATATCCCCCTGCATTCCCTCCGGGCAAAGCGGGCTCCAGGAGCGGGCTGCAGGGACACCCCACCCAGCAGTTTGTCCGGACTCCAGCCACGCACACCTTCCCGAGGCAACCGCCTGCCCCAGGGTGCTTAACGGGCCCGGCCAACGGCCTCTGCGTGCACGTGCCACAAACGCCGAACAGCGCGCGTGGGGCCTTACTTGTTTGAATGTTGGTATCGAAGACGGTTCCATCCTGTAGCTTCCCTGTGTACCAGCAATGAACAGTGTCTCCTTTCTTTGGAAAGTTGGTTTTATCACCCTTCTTTAAAATTGATTTTGTATACTTTGGCGGCCCCTAAGTTGATGAAAGCAGAGTGAGGACTGCTGCCTTAACTAGACTCAGACCAGCCACCCCCAAGACCAAACGGCCACGTGGTTGAAGGCACCGAATGAACACATGCAGTGTCAGCGAACGGCACGTCCACGTGTTACTGCAGGGCTGGAGTATTTGGGGAAAACGTAGCAGCGTTGGCACAATATTCAGTAAAGACCAAAGCTTCAGGAGGCGCACACGTGAATTCAAGCCCCAGAAGCTGCGTAAGGTTAAGGCACGGGACAAACACCAGACTTCTTGCTGTAACCAGGTTTTTGAAGATCTGGTTAATTTGGCTGTGCCTTAGAGTGGCCTTCCAGTACTGAAAGGGGGCCTATGGGAAAGGTGGGGAGGGGCTCTTGAGTGGGGGGTGTAGTGACAGGATGAGGGGTAATGGCTTTAAACTGAAAGAGGGGAGATTTAGGGGAGATATTAGGAAGAAATTCACTAAAAAGGCGGCGAGGCGCTGGCACAGGCTGCCCAGGGAAGCTGTGGCTGCCCCCTCCCTGGCAGGGCTCAAGGATGGGGCTGGGAGCGACCTGGTCTGGTGGGAGGTGTCCCTGCCCGTGGCTGGGGATCGGAACTGGATGAGCTTTAAGGTCCCTTCCAACCCAAACCGCTCCGCGACCGCCCGAACAACACGAGGCGGGGGTACCGCACCGACCTCCTCCACGGCCTCCTCGGGCTTCGCTGCTTTCCCCTTGGCCTCCTCCGCCTTCACCGGCTTCGCTTTCTCCGTCGCCTTCTCTGCTCCGTCCGTGCCCTTGAAGCGCTGAGGGGAGGCAGGAGGGCGGCAGCCATCAACCCCCCCCCCGCCCGACCCCCAGCCCCCCGGCCCCCGCCGCCCCCCCGGCCCCGCACCTGCGTGTGGAAGAGCTGCGTATAGGCCGCGATGAGCTGCTCCTTATTCGCCGTCTTCGCCACGTTCTTCACCTGCCCCAGCAGCTTGTGCTCCGCCAGGAACTGCGAGACACGGCCGGTGAGCAGCGGGCGGGAGGCCCTCTTCTCCCCCGCCCCAGCCCTGCCCGCCCTTACCGCCTGCGCTGCGTGCTCCTGAAGGAATTTGATGATATCCTTCTTGGGCAGCGCCTCGCTCCGCAGCTCCTCAGCGCTCCAGGGCTGCGCCGGACCAGCCGCCGCCGCCATTTTCCCGCCCGCCGCCGCCTCCTCCTCCTCCTCCTCTTCACGCACCGCCCAAACCTTCCCGGCGGCCCTGCGGGAGCCGGCGCCGGGACGAAGGGGTGGGGCGGGGGGGCGGCTCCGCCGCCCCCCCGCCCCACCCCTTCGTCCCGGCGCCGGCTCCCGCGGGGTTTTTAAGCGACGGGGCTGAGAGAAAATGGAGGACGGAGCGCCCGGGCCCGCCTTCCCTCAGAGCGGGCGGGAGCCGCGCGGCGCGGCGGCGGCGGCGGCCTGAGGGAGGATGAGCGGCGGGCGGCAGCGGACTCTCCCTCAGGCCTGGCGGGTGGCGGGCGGGGAGGCGCCGAAGGAGAAGAAGGACGACGAGGAGGAGGAGGAGGAAGCAGATGATGACTTGCTGTTGGCAGCGGCCGCCGCGGCGGCGGACCCGAGCCCGGCCGCGGCGGCCCCGAGCCCGGTGTTGGGTTTTTGTGAGGCGGCGGGGTCTATTTGGATTTACCCCACTAACTACCCGGTGCGCGACTATCAAGTGCGGATGGCCCACGCCGCCTTGCTGGGTAACACGCTGGTTTCTCTCCCCACGGGGCTGGGTAAGACCTTCGTGGCCGCCGTCGTCATGTACAACTTCTACCGCTGGTTCCCCTCCGGCAAGGTGCTTTTCCTCGCCCCCACCAAGCCGTTGGTGGCTCAGCAGATGGAGGCCTGCGCCCGCGTGATGGGCATCCCGGCCCGGCACATGGCGGAGATGACAGGTAGGGTCTGCTCCGGCGAGCGTCGTGCTCGGGGGGTCGCCTCGGAGGAGCCGCGAACATCGAGACTGCTTAGCTTAAAGACGAGGGCAAGCCGCAGTCGAGGGGGGAAAAAAAAATAGCCCTTTTTGAAGACAAGAAGTTTTTGTAAGGGGTTAATTTTAGGCTTTGCGGTAGTTAAAACCCCAGGTCACCCGTATGAGGGTGAGGAAGCGCTGGAAGATGTTTTCGGGAGCTCTGGGGTGCAGCGCTGTGGTTCACAGAGCCTTAAGGTTTCCACATAGAGGGGCAAACATCTGCGCAGAAAACAGGCTCTCTGTGAAACTTCAGCCAAAGCATAAAGGCTTTTTTCTCTCTGTCAGTGCGATACTTAACAGTGCAAACTGCAGTTCATCGCTTGCTGAAGCGATAGCCTCAGTGACTGACTCCATAACCCGGTTTTAAGCGCAGACCTTTGTCAGGGGTGGTGTAGGTTAGGTCTGGGGCTGCGGGAGGTTAAGGGGCACCGTGAGCTTTCTGGCCTTGTGTACCGCGGTTCTGGATTTAGTGTTTTAATGCAAAAAAAATATTCCTAGTCATTGTATTCACCTTATTTCCCTGAAAATGGGACTGGCATCAAGGTGCATGCCATTTTAAAAGGCTGTCATTTCCCAAAGCTGATGTGTCTGCCAGCCCCGTTGGCCTTCTGCTGTCGCTCTCGGGTCACGGCTCATCCTCAGCAGAAGAGTTGCTAATGTTGTTTTGTTAATTTTCAGGGGGAATCCAAGCTCTCAGCCGGAGGGAACTGTGGACTACCAAGAGAGTCTTTTTCCTTACGCCCCAAATAATGGTGAATGATCTTTCTCGTGGGACATGTCCTGCCGTAGAGATTAAATGTTTGGTTATTGATGAAGCCCACAAAGCCCTTGGAAATCACGCCTACTGTCAGGTAAGGCTGGGGTCACCCCATCTTCTCTCACGATTATGAAAAGCCTCCCCCAAAATCGCTTACAGGCTCTCCATAACGTGTCACGCAGCACTACCGTAGGGAGATGGGCCTTCAGGTCCTCAGCTTTGTTTGAAAGAGATCAAACAGCCCTCTCTGTTGTCAGGGCCTTGTTTCTAAGGAAAACCTATACTGAAACTTGGTAAGGTGAGGGGGGAATTTTTTTTAATGTCTGAGTAAAATTGTATTTTTTGTTTCAAAATATTTTTTTGATGGGGACAATTAAAAAAAAAAGTCACTATGCTGCTTTCTGTCCTGCTGTTTTGAGCAACCTCCTGTAGTGGAAGGTGTCCCTGCCCATGGCGGGGGGTTGGAACTAGATGGTCTTTAGGGACCCTTCCAACCCAAACCAGCCTGTGATCCTTTCAGACACGTTGGTATTTGCAGGTGTGCTCTGCTCCGGTTGTGCTGTGTTGGAATAGCTCTTAAAAGGGGGGACACTATTTTTCTGTAGGAAAAAGTGTGAGGTTTTTTGTCAAGTTCTTTATCTTAGTAAAATCAGTTCAAGATTTCTTTTTGAAATCAGCTTTTGTCTTGATTAGCAAGGAGTTTGTTATCTTGGCTTAATCTCCTCGTAGCAATACGTGGCTGGAAAGCAGGTCGGTTTTATGTGCTGGAGAGATTGACTGAAAGTCTGTGAGTTGTGCCTGATTGCTTACTAGGCCTCGTTTGAGGAAAGCAGGTGGGGTTTAGTGCTTGTTTCACTTGGCAGGCTGCAAAAAGGGGTGGTACCTTGCCAGGTTAAAACAGTACACATTGGTTTGCCAGTGCTGCTCCTTTCTTCCTTTTTCAGAACTGTAGCAACTACATTTGCAAAGAATTTAAGCTTAAAGGTTATTTTATTTCAACATACTGTATAATAAATGTTTTCATAAACTATTTTGCTATTACGTGCATGTCTCTAACACAGAACCAAGACTTGGATTCATTAGCTTTGGGGTCCGAGCTATGGCTGAGGAACATCTCTGCCATCACCCCTCGTCCGTCCCCGCGGCTGTGAAGTTGGCAGGGGTTCCCTGCGGTAGCTGTACCTTTGTGTGGGTATCGGCAGAACCATCAGCACAAATTGGATTCCTCTGTGGTCTCCATTCACCTGTTCTCTGCAGCTTTTCTGTTGTGCTGTATTATTTGTTGTGCAGTGCCAGGTGGCTGGTCGGAAGGCACGGTGTTCGTGACAGCGCTGGCAGAGTTCGGGTCTGTGGGAAAACGAAGCAGGGAGGCAATTTGGTGGCTGCTTGAACGTTCAGCAGACATTGTCCTTGTCCTGGCTTTGGTCTTGGAGGGGGTTGTGGAACGAGAAGACGGGAAGTCTAAGGAACATTCAGCCGTTCTCCCGATTGCTAATGCAGCGTTCTCCAGTGAGGCTCAACTGCATGCTGGCTGGCGTGGTGGTTGTTGTCTGGTCTCTGTTCAGATTTCGCAGGACTAGTCGCCCGTGATTTACTTTTCAGAGTGGTTCTTCAAACTCACTTTTTGGCAGCTTGCTTGAGTTAGCGCGCTGTTCATCCTTGTGTTAAATCAAGTGATGTTACCGAGGTCGTTCTGCTGGGTGGGACTGGGCTAATGGGCTTAATCAAGATCGAGTGTTCTTGGGTAAAATGGTTATAAAGCAAACACTTCCTGCATCCCATTTGAATTTAGAGATACTCTTTTGAGAATATTTTGTTAAGCTTTTTCTACTGAGTGGGTATTTTCATCGGTATAGTTTGTATAAGCAAATAGTCTCCTTTAAGGATATTAACGGCAACTTTCCTGTTCGTAGGTTGTACGGGAACTAAGCAAATACACAGATCAGTTTCGGGTCTTGGCCCTCAGTGCCACACCAGGCAGCGATACAAAGGTGAGTCAAATCTACTTGCGTGGCTGAAATCATGACGTTCCAGTGAAGCGATGTTCCATACCAGTTTGAACGCTGGGGGGGATGCTGAAGTCCATTAGAATTCCACAGAAGAACTGGATCTCTTTACAATCCATTAGTTGTTAAGGGTTTGCCTTTTTCGTGCTGTAGGCTCTATATTGTTTGTGTCCTGGCCTTTCTAAAAGGAAATGATACTTTTTGGGTTTTGAGAATCCAAACCCGCTGGAACCCAAAAGAACTCTCTCTCAGTGCAAATGGCTGTTGCATTCCGTTCAGCGTGGTTCTTGGTAAGGAGGAGTTTTCAGTCGGAGGCAGATGGACATCCACGTGCAGTTTAAGCTCCTGGCTCTGGGTTGCTTCTCATTTCATGGTGCTCCTAACGCCAACGGGAGAGCTGTGTCACTCCAGCCCTCGTGCCATTGCACGCTTCTTGCATTCATGAGCTTACCATCTTGGCCTTTTGTGTGCTCCACTGAAGTGGAGAGGCTTGCATTTCTCATCTGCAGGCAGCAGGAACCTTTTCCTTGCAGTTCTAGGCCTGATAAAATATGGAAATAGGGACTTTGATGTGATACTGACTTGCACTGTTGGAGTGTTAACGAGCGAGTACGGACTTTTTTTGTGGCTTCTCAACAGGCTGTGCAGCAAGTTGTTTCCAACTTACTCATTGCGCAGATAGAGCTCTGCGCTGAAGATTCTCCGGAAATCCAACCTTATTCTCATGAGAGACAAGTGGAAAAAATCGTTGTTCCGCTTGGTGAAGATTTGGTAGGAATGCAGAATGCTTACATCCAGGTGAGCTGTTGCGTTTCTTTGTTGTTAAATGCACAGTGTCACTAAATGAATAATCTCCCTTCCTGCTTGAACTCCTCTGTCTAGACGAGCAATAACTTACAGAGCCAACGCTTTCCTACGCAGTTAACTTTGCCTTTCAGTATAAGGCAAAGAAAACCCCATGGTTTCAGCTACAGCAGCTGCTGTTTCACTTTGCACAGTGATACCTGTTGTCTTGCAGTAACTTAAGAAGCTCTGGTGGAAAACTTACAGTGGAGTTAGTTTTCTCATGCTCTTTCAGGAGTCCTTGCGAAATTGGCGTGCGACCTGCATGGAGGGCTTCTTAATTTGGCTGGGTTTAGTAGCATGAAGATGTTGCCAACAGCCGTGCTTGTGTTGTCCCGGTTATTGCCAGTTACAAAAGCTGTATATTGACTGAAAGATTTTCTCTGCTTAAGAATATTCTTTAGAGCTTTAAGTCATCTGTAAGTGTACTTAGTTCTCCTTGATTTTTTTTTTTGTTCGGTTGTTTTTTGGGGTTTGGTGTTGGTGTGTTGTTTTTTTTTCCTCGAGAGCTTTTTTCTTTTCTTTTTTACCAGTAGGTTATGTCCAAATACCGGCCAGATTAGCAGGGCCCAGAACTGTTGGCCAGTTGACTTGATGGTCTGTGCCTTTTCAGTAAGATGCTAGTACACGAATGGTATGACGTAAGGTACCACTTTGAAAGGTTCAAAATATATGTTGTTCTTTTGGTAAGAGACATAAAAAAAATTAGGATCAAGTTGGTGTCAGACTTGGCCTTAGGATATGTTTTTCGTTCAAGTTCAGTGATTTTGGTGTAGTTGATGTGAAGATTATCGGAAAGCAAACCTGAGCGGTTCCGCTGGTGAGCTAGCAAGGACTTTAAAGGTAGTTTTGTACCACTCCAGGTGCCTCTGAATGTTTGTGTGGCGCGGAGGGATTTCAGCTGGGGCGTTTCACTTGAGATTCCAGCTGAAATAAACACGTGGGTTTGGCTAATCTGGTGTAACTGAGTTGTACGGACAACCTTGACTGAGCTGTCGCTGTGGCTTCAGTGGTTTCTGTTTCCTTCCTTTGATCTGGTATTTGCATTTCTGTTGCTGCTGCTCTGCTTAGAAAATATGACTTGTAACACCCCCCCCACGAAAGGATGGTGCCCTGGGCTGTGCCAGCGTCCATGGCAAAGCGAGCCTTAGTCTTGGAGACCTGGGCCCTTCCCAAAGTGGCTCCAGCCCCTGGTTCCGCAGACGCGTGTCTGTAGTCGTGCCCTCTTCTGCAGCGCAGCGGTGGGCCTCGACTGGGCTCGGGGGTTCCCTTGCACCATTTACCTGCTCCTGCTATTTGGTTTCGGAGCGCTTTGAGGTCAGGCTACGGGGGTGCAGCCGCAGAAGCAACAAGTACCTCTCGCGTTGCCCTTGTCCCTTGCCAAAAGGATCAGGTGTGAAGGATGTTCTGATGGCATCAGGACTGGGAGAAAACTCACACACGTACATTGCTCGTTGTTGAGTCCTGCTTCTCTACAGCTTGGTTCTGAAACCAGCCCGGCCCCAGCCTGTGCTGCAGCAGGAGCTGTGGGAGGCTGTGCTGGACAAATTTGGGTTGCAGATGCCCTCTGCAGCGAGGAGGGGTGAGTTTGCTAGCAGACCTGCTGGCTGCAGCATGTAGACGCGTCACTCCAAATGTACGTGTTTATGTCAAAGAATTCTATGGTTTTTTGAAAGTTATTTAAGTTTTTTGGGTCTTAGAGCGACCATTTCAAATCTGGGGCTTGAATGGCTTTTGTAAAATCAGAATAGTGACGGCTGCTGTTGCCATGCAAAGGGAGGATGGCAAAGGGACTTGCATGTCTGTTATGAAATGAAAGGCTGGCGTACTCTGCATGTTAAAATCATTATCTTTAATGTGGACCAACAGTCACAGTAAACAAGACGACATCCCAGTGAAAACAAAGGACAGTGTAAAACAGCACAACTCAACAATGCGGAAAAAATGTTTGTATTCACGTACATGCAATAAGCAAGGCCCTGAGTATCACAATAGCTGGAATAAACTTTTTAGGCACTAATGCTTGTTCGGAAAATACACAGTAAGCAGGACAACATTTATCTGTTAAGGCTACCTCATTTAATCTTCCAAAAATATGGGTGAATTCTGTTTTATTATCTCCTTTGAAGAGTGGAAATCTAGTAACTTCAAATTTAAAATGAAAATCCATTAATTAACAGCTTAAAGGAGAGCCACAGATGGATAATAAGATATTTATTCTGACAACAGGCATTAGGTCATCATGCTTGACGTGATGTTTTCAGACTTTCTGGAATGATGTATTTGAGTAATAGTAACGTTTCCTTGGCATTCACTGGTGTAACCACTGAGTAAACATTACTGTGTGTTGGGAAAAACTGGAGTTTGTCGTGCCTGTGCTGGTAGGGCCAGTTGCAGCAGCTGGTACAACGTTCCACAGCCATAAAGTGTATCTTCAAACTCGAGATTAATTGGTCCTCAGCAGCAGAAGCTGTCTAACATCAGTCAAAATAAATACTACCTTGGAATTCACAGTTTTACGTATGACAACACTGAACACTTTGCTGCAGTTAAGAGTATCAGCACATTCAGAGAAGTGCCTTATCTCTGTGTTTCAGTAACAAGAATGTTCTAGAACATACCCACAAGCAGCTGAGTCACAGCAGTGTTTAGGTGAGCGTTGCCTATGGAAAGAGACATAAGATACAGCAAATGCGCATTGCAGTAGAGGTTTAAATTGTGAAGTATGTACATACTGGGACTGTATGGTGAGAGGATTTAACTGCTTCCAGTCACTACTTGACAATTGTTGCGCCAAAGCATTAAAATAATTTCTGTAACTGGCAAAAGCAATCAAATTGCAGAAACTTCTTTAATTTGCCATAAAATCTTGTCAAAGGTGAAAATTTTTTTTATTTGCTCTTATAAAACTCTTGGCGGGGGGGAGAGCAAAACAAAACCTGTTATTTTAATGACTCCCTGTGCTGTCTACTCAGCTGTTTTTTTTTAAAAACTTCTTACTGTTTTTCATTAATTTGTTAGCTTTCACCTGGCATTTCCAGACGTTTGAGGAAATGATCAAAATAAATAAAAAGCTATCAGGAAACAATCTAACATACTGAAAAGGAAGTCTGATATATATATTTTTTTTTTACATCCCCCCCCCCCCGCTGTGATCCTGTTTCTTGAACAGAGAGGAATGCAAGACGGGGCAGGTGCCTTCATCTCCTTTGTTAAGTAAGAAATACTGATGTGCACATTTAAATGGGCACATCAGACAGTGGTTCCCAGTTGTGGCCACAGCTGGCAGAAGCGTTTGTGCTGTCACACGGCCAACCAGGTTTGATGGCTTTCTGGTTGGAACATGAAAGACCCCAATCCCACAGTCTTTTGTGAGATTCCCCCCCCCCAGTTTAACGTCCAGTGAATTTGTGGCAATGCAAACGCCTGTGCTGGGCCAGCGGGCTGTCTGAACAGCTAGGGACAGAAGAAGGGGAGGATTGCTTTTTCTTTCCTCCCCACAAAGACTTATCGGCTTGTGTTAAAACTAAGGTTTTTCTCTCTTTTCCTTCCCCGCTTTTCCTCATGCTCCTTGCTGTCTCCGCAGGGGTCCCTGTGGGCAGCAGCCACCGGAGGGCCCCCTGCTCACGCTCAAGCCCCATGCCAGCCGGCGCTCTCGGATCCTGCTGCTCAACGAGAGGCTTTAGCTTAAGCATGAGGTCGGGTTTGTGCAGCAGAGAGCCTTGTGGAACGGGGGGCTTAAAGTTCTTGAGACCTGTACGTTTATTCAGAGGTCCTACGTGAATCCAGTTTGTTTGCCAGTTAACTCTCCTGTAGGCTAGCAGACACTGGCTCTGCTTGCCGTTTTGTGTGCTGTAACTGAAGAACACAGCAGCTCTATTTAACACCTAAATCCTGTAATCAATAAATAATGCTGGGGAGGTACTTAATGAAGCTTTAAATAAGAAGACCTTTATGTCTATTAAGATTAAACTCTACCATCAGATCTGTAAGGGGAGACATTAAGGAGGGAGATGCTGCCCCGATTCTGAGGTGCAGTAGGTGCCCTTGAGCTGCAGGAAACAGCAGAGCACGCTGCTGCTTTCAGAGCTTCTGATGGGTGGAGAGCTATAGGCGCTTGTCTTCCCGTCACAGCGTTCTGGGCTGGCAGTTGTCTGCGGGGAGAATTATCATGGGGAGGAAGGGTAAAAGAAACAAGCTGCAACATGGAATATTAGAAATCAGGAAGAAAATTTCTCACAGTGAGGGTGGTCAAATACCGGAACAGGGCCCAGAGGGGTTGCGGGCTCCTCATCCCTGGAGATGCCCAAACTGATCCGGGCGAGGCCTGAGCAGCCTGCTCTGCCAGCAGCACGGCAGAGGGCTGGACCCGGGCACTGCCAGAGGTCGCTTTTTTCCTGTGATTCTGGGAAATACCATTTATAACATTAATAATGTGGAAGTGCCAGAAGAGTGTAAAGAGTACTGAACAAGCTGGTTACTTCAGCTGCAGTGTTCTGACACTCAGCAGAGTCGTAAGAAGAAAGCGTTGGGAAAACGGAAGAGTCGAGAATAACCACTCTCTAGGTAGGAATGCCAGATATAGCCATGGGGTTACTGTGAATGTGTGGTTAAGGTTACCTGTAACTTTTGCTATCGAAACTAATGAGCATTAGGCCTGTTCTGCCTTCTTGGTCTCTTCTCAAGGTTAAAAGTACTGAATGCTTTTTGAGGTAAGCATTAAGAATTTCTGCTCCACGGATGACGACACTGAAAGCAGTCAGCACTGGCCTACTCTTACTCCTTGGTTTAATCCCAGTGGTCGGAATCTGGTAGTTCTCTTCAGAAATTAAGACCTGAACTTTCTTTTCGTGAAGCATGGCCTGCACGTGTGAGCTGGTTCTCGTGTGTGTCCCACAGCAGGGGCTTTGTGTAGCTGGTGCAGCACGAGGTGCCCGGGGCAGGGGCCCCAGGGTCTCCCCTAGGATGGTCCCAAGCCACAAGCAGTCTAGGGATGCTAATAAGTGGATGGGGAGAGAGATCTCTGTCTCCCTCATCTTGTAAAAAAAAAAAAAAAGATAAGGTGAACTAACTTTTAAAGTGCTAAAAATCTCCGTAAAAATTGTGTAAAACCTGTGAAAGTTGATGTAGGGAGCTGTGTGTTTCAGGCGTTACCTCTGTTTGACTATGAGGTTGGAGCGATTGCTTTGCTAAACGGGCTAAAAGCTGCATGTCTAAACGCTTTGAGGGTGCGACACCTAGTCCCGCGTGATTCACCTGCGAGGTTCTGCCAGTGAGTGGGAGCTGATCCCTGTGCCTGACAGGCGCCAGGACGGGAGGCTACGGTCGCTGGAGGAACCATATCTCGTTGTGTCGGTTGGCAGCAGCCGGGTTTGTGTATCCTGCAATGATGAACGTGTCCTGCAAACATAACTCGGGGCTCTCCAGAATTTCCGCCAACAGGTTTATTTCTCTCATTATAGAGTCTTCGTTGGTGATCCCTCTGAAGCTCCTGTAATAATCAACTTCATATCAAGTTCTTTTTAAGATCCACAGTTTTTCCAGAGCCTAGAAATGCCTCCTTCTAAATTACTTAGTCACGTTTCACAAACGTTACAACCTATGATTGATCTCAAACAGCTTTTTCTTAGCACTTCCAGTGATATGTCAGACGCTTTCTTCCCACCTACACAGAATAGTCTTTTTTTTGGATGCTGTTACATCTGACATTGACAGATGCATCATCTTCCCAAGGAAGCTGGTAACCATCATTTCCTGAACATCCCAGTTTGATGGGATTTTTACCAATTACTGAAAATCAAGTTTTACTCTTTGTTAGCTTTTAGAACTCAGTTTAAAAGAACAAAACACGCCCAAATGGAAAACAGCATCTTTGTACCATTTTTACTAGAACAAAATGAAAACGTTTCTTACCTACTATAAACAATAGTAGAAGGCCATTCTTCAATGATTATGTCGGAGTCAAAAGGATGAGGTGGCTCGTCCTGCAGCACTTCAGGCAGGTAGTACGCTACCGTCACCGACTGCGTCATCTCCGATTGAGATTCGTTCGTATGGACTATGGTCACAATGGGTATTGTTATCCCCAAGTACAGCCCTGAGGAGACAGGCATGACTTTCAGAAAATACAAACGGAGAGCTAGGTGCTGTGCTTGACTTCTGAATCATGCAACGCGAGTACCACAGGGCAGAAAGGGTTTGTCACTGAAAGGAATTCGGCAGGATGGTTCAGAAAATGGGCCTGTGTATTCCGAATGGAAGGAGCGTTTTATTATGCCTTGTAGTGCGTGTGTGTGCGCGCGCATCTCTCTCAAACCTGCAGGTGCAAATTTGTGTGCATGTGTGTCTACAGTGTGGCACTTGGTGAGCTCTCCTGTCTGCATGTAGGGCAAGGAGTTTGACTTTACCTTCTTTCCCCCCGTTAAGAGGGTTGTGCTTGCCCTGTAAACTGACCTTGGGTCATGTTTTAGATATTTGGGAGCAGGGTAGGCAAGACAAGGGGCTGCACTGTGAGTTCGCTTAGGATTTGCTGTTATCAAACGCCCTGCTGTATTTTTGCAGCGCTGTAGGGAAAGGCTGTGATTTTGGCTGTGCAGGTAGCAGTGATGACTAGGAGTGGGACTTTGCTTCTGCACACAGTTTGAAAACAGAACCGCACTGTTCTGGAGCTGGTTTTCTGTTTAACATTACTTGTAAACCATGATAAAGGGTTAAAAGAATGGGGAGAGCGGGGGAAATGCCTGATGAAGGAAGAGCTTTCATGATCCATGTTTTTAGTTTCTTGGAAAGAAAATGCAGGGTTGACTTGCACTGACACGTGTACTATTACAGAACAAGACACTGGGCGTTGCAATACTGTTTGATCAACTGGAGAGCGAAAGCAATGAGAACTGCTGGCTGAAGTTGAAACTAGATTAAATGGGATTGAAACGAGGTGTGCATTTCTCATGCAGGCACACGCTATCAAGGACAGGGTGGACTTGCCAGGATTTTAAAATACTTCAGTTAAAACTGGACTATCTTCCTGGAAAATACGCTTCAACTACACAAATTTTTGGCGTCCGTTCAGACACACAGAAGTTGGGTACCATGAACTCAAACGGAGGAGGCAAAACATTATGGTCTCTTGTGGCATTACACTCCGAATAGGTTCTTAAACCAGGCGATTTCAGTACTGCTGTGAGAACTAAGCCACTAAAATTCTGTAGGAAAAGCCTAATTAAGAGCTGGCAGCCTACAAAACCAGCCGGTGTCGATCCCCGGGCAGTGGTACTGGTCACAGTGCCCCTGGAAACAGGGACGGCTTTCTGCAGGTGTTCTCTTCTAGCAGGGGTGCAGAGGGAGCAGCGTCTTGGTTCAGACCCTGCTGGAAAGGCTGTCTTACAGAAAATGGCCCTATAGGCAGGGTGGAGTAGTTGGAAACAGCCATAAGAATATCTCCTAATTGAGGAGGAGCTAGTGCATAAATAGGAAGTTTTAACGTTAATGTAGAATTGTGGTACCAATTACCTGAGGAGTTCTGCTCACAAATGTACCTCATAAGCTTCATGAATCCAAGGCATATGCTCTGTTCGTACTGTTTTTCTTTCATTTTTATACAAGCCCACTTGGCTTTTCCGTACTGACGTTTCTCGTAAAGCAGGTCTCCGAGCTGCGAACACGGGAAGATAAGAATTTTGTGGTTTAAGTTAATCACCTAAAAGATGCCAAGCAAACAAATAAAATCAAATGATATTTCAGCGCTTCTAGCAGGCAGAAATCAGCGCCTCTAGGCGTACGGCCAGGAGAAGGGCAAGCATGGGGAATGACTGAAGTCTCCGTGTCAGGTCCTGTTTAATACTCAGTTCACAGGTGCTTCACCTGCGGGTCCACGCTGGCACATGAGGAGACGCCCAGACCCAGTGTGCTGCGTGCGTCCTACCTCAGCACGAGCCTAATTGCATCTTTTTTCAGCTGTCAGTGGAGTGATCTGGAAAGGGACATGTGACTTTCAGGCCTTCCTCACAGAAATCAAGAAGGGATATGCTGCTGATCTTAGACCAAAATTTACTTCAGCAGGCTTCTAGGTAATTCTCCTTTAAGCTAAGGAACTGTCATCTTTTGGACTTGCAGTATTAAACATTTAACATGCAATTAACATTGAATAACCTTATATTTTTATCTGCAGTTATTCCAGTAGTGCTGAAAAATTGCTTTCCAGCATTTAATTACAACTTGCGTAGTCAGGAGTCCTGAACTGTTTAGATGAAATACACCCAATCGACTTGTGACATTTATAAATTCAAATTATATAGATCTATTGAAAAGAAGTGTGACCAGACTGCTTCATCCATGGTTAGTAAAAGTTTTGTTGGTTTGCCGTGTATTTGAGGTTAGATGCTTGTTTGCACACTTCCTGCGCTCTGAACAGTTTGCTGGACATCGCTTTCAGTTTTTCATTAGAGGACAAGATGGTTTTGATAAGATGGATTTGCAAATCGATGCTTTGTTTGGTAACAACCCATGATACAAAAGTACATGTTTGGTTTTAAATTCAGGTATTAATCTCTCAAGTATTCTTTGCTGAGGTTTTATGAAGATGATTGTGTAAAGAAGCAAATGCATTGATTTAAACAAAGGAAATAGGCATTTTTGTTTCAAATGTCAAAATATGAGAGCTTTTTGTTAAATTAACTATGAAATGTTACAAAGACCGTAATTCCTGGCCATATTCTCACATTCCTGCTAGTTTCCACCTTACAAAAAAGACAAATTCACGTGTAAAAGTGGTGAGACGTTAAAAATGAAACGTAGTTACCCAGTTACAATGCTTTGCACTTGGGGCTTTAAAAATCCTTAAGGGTTAAAATAACTTTATGAAGAAAGATGTTTTGGAAGCTGGGTATGAATACTGAAAACACTGTTAAAACCTGGGAAGGGAAGCGGTACCTTTTCTTTGCGCTGGATCAGAGTGAAGGGGATGGTCTGTCTCTCCTGGGGGCTGTTGTTCCTGGTCAGCTGCTGAATCGGCTCTGCCATGTCTGCAACAAATAACAGTGCCCGGTTTGAGGGGAAGCTGTAGAAATCAGTCCGAGGACCCTGATTTTGTAACAAGCTTGGTTTGCTCTCCAGTAGGACTAGGAAAGGTTAACTGACTGCTGCCTCCGTGCTGGTAGGGACAGATTTTGCTCTCCCACTCCTCGTGCACTGCCGTTACACAAGCCTCTGCGGAAAGCTTTTGGCCGTGCCTGGTTCTCTGGCTCAGTGCAGCGGATGTTGCCAGTTCTAGCCACAATTTCAGTGTTGGATTAATGAAGTCAGTAGAGTCGGCTGCTCTTGCTCACAGGTTCAAGGAAAGGCGGCTGTGGAAACTCTGTCATTTCCAAAAGATGTTTCACGTCTAATATTTTACTTTAGCGTTTGATGAAGGGTTTTATTTCTGTTTGGAAGGGGCAGGAGACTGTTGACTTAGAGTGAACACTAGCATTCTAGCAAAATTGAAATGTGATTTATGGAGAGGTTGTGTGATTTATCAGGGAGTAGAGAAGGGCAAGCTTCAGTGTTCTGCTGGTCATTGCCCCTGGCAGAAAGGAGGAGAGTGGGTCAATGTTCTCAGATAGTCCTAGTCCCCATAAAGCGTCAGTAAAGGTGAAATGGAACACAGCGACTTTACCTGACTAACAGGGACACTGTGCCTTTTGCATGCCCCGTATGTCCGCTGGGGGCTGTTGTCCTGCCCCTTGGAGGAGAGGGCTCAGAGGGCAGGTAACGGGCGTCACCGCTTCTGGCCTGAGCTCACACGGGTTGGTGGCGGAGCGTTACGTGAAGGAGCGTGTTAATAGCTGACGGCTGGTGAAGAACTCTAAGCACTCCCACGCTCACTTACCAGTACCGAGGGGGAACTGCAACGTGCTGTGACTTTTTGAACGATTCTCACCCTCTGTAAGAGATTAACTAGCGAACCTGTCCTCTGGTTCTAGCTGTAGTGACGCTAGCAGTCATCCACTCCCTATTATTACACTTCCCAGCCAAGCTCAGGTGGATAGAAGGAGCAAATATATCATACTTGCACAGGTAACACTGGCATGTTCTAGTACATCTGTTCTCCTACAGTTTTGTCATATAAATATGGTTGGACTGGGTGTATTTGCAGCTGTGGTTGCCTTGACGTGGATTCTAGCGGCAGTTCATAAATACCTTCTGCTGAGAAGCTGATCCCTAACAGATAGGCTTGGAACTCTGGCTATGAGATTAGTCTTAGGAATGGAAAGCCTCTCTTCCACAAGAGTTAGCCCTTTGCCATTTGAAGTTGAAGTAATACAGGCATTTGTGTACTTTCATAGAGGATTAGAAACTTAATTTTTTATGTGCGGTGTCTGGAAGCCTGGATGTGAATTTCTGCCACGCTGCCTCATGGGATAAACCAGACACAGGTGAAGAGGGCTAAAGCTCCAGCTGAAACAAGAGCCCTTCTCTCGGGGGTTGTAACGGCCTCGGTATCTTAAGTGGAAAAGGCAGGATGATGGGGGAAGAGGGTATTACCCATCTTTCAGAGAAGAGGAGAATTAAGAGGCAGGCGAATTAACTTGGCCTAGGTCACTTGGTAAATCTGCAGCTGAGCTGGGAATCAAACCTACAGCTCCTGGCATCCAGTGCAGTGGGTTTAGCCTTAAGACTATTTGGAATAGTAAAGATCCTTTTAATAAAAGGGAGAAAGCTACACATTAGTTAATTTTAAACGTTTTTTTTTTTCAGAACGTCATTGGGAAATACTTAAAATGTAAATAGTAACTGACATGTAAAATTTATCTCTCTTGAGGCTGAGAGAAAAATAAAAGTAGATTAGACTTCACTGAATTTTCCACAGAGTATTCAAGAACTAGGAAACGTTTTAGGACTCTAGAAAAGTTAACTCTATTTTTAGATTCCTTTATTGAGAAGTGTGGAGTTTTTTCTTTTTTTTTTTTTTTTTTTTTTTAATTCCATGTCAATGCACTGGATGGGGATTACAACTAATTAAAGTCCTTTCAGGTGTTTTACTCTTCGGTTCTGAATCCATGCCTGTCAGGCATGACAGCATAACATTTGGGTTATAAATATTTATAACCTGCACAATACTAAAGATTATTTAAGTTGCTTGATTTACGCGTCATCTGTCAGTCCAACCTTGCGAACTTGACACTGGCGTGACAAAACCAGGCAAGGATGGGTTGTAGCAGCGTCGCTAGGGAAGGGCTTGGTGCAATCCCGTTTCGAATTTGTGATGACAGCTGCTGCTCCCGGTAGGTCTTATGAAAGAGGCAAACCTTTACCAAGGGGCTGATATAGATAAGGCACGTTTGACAAGACTTGTTCGTAGCAGCAAGACTGAACAGTATTTAAATTGTTGCACGTCTGAATTTGTGCCCAATGGGACCCGCTGGGAGTGTCACTGCAGTGTGATGTACTGGTCAGCTGCACCCTCCGGTAACAGGCACGCACCCAAACCCTCGTTGCTCTAGAGCAGAGGAGACAGCCTTTGTAGTGCTGGGGACCAGAACCTTCAGGCCGAAAAGAACCCCTAGACGTGCACCTTGGAGGGAGTGCACACCTTGGAGGGAGTCATGGGAAGCAGCTCGGGGGGGTCTGCGAGCACCTTGTGGAAGCAGGCTCAGCGCTGGGCTGGGGCAGCCGTGGACACGGCGGTCCTCCCCTCGGCCGGGAGGTGCGTCCAGCAGAGCCTGGCTGCTGCTTGCTGGGGTGACCCCAGCAGGGGAGGCACCTCGGGACTGGGGGAAAACCCGCCGGCAGCTCAGATCTCAAGTTTGACCTGAGCCGGGGTTGTGGGCCTCGGAGCGCACCGCTCTGTACGCGGCGTGTCTTCGGACCACGCTCTGCTTCCGCAAGGAGGTGGTTGTGATGGGCAGCAACTCTCCTGGGCTTGTTTGTTCATCACTGTCCTTATTTTGAAATTAGACCTGGGAAATTTAAAAGTGACTGCTGTAGCTTGTTTTCTGCTTCTGTCTAAAATGGAGTTTTGCAGACAAGACAGTCAGATTATACCTTTCTGCACCTTTAATTTTCTTTTACCTGTTTGTGGCACATTTTGGCGTAGGCCACTCAGTCAGTCTGTAGGATTAAGGTCTCGTGAACAGTGATAAATTGCAGTGCCAGCCCTGTAAATACCTGTTATTCACATCTCACACAATCTTAGGTTTTTCAGCAAGCTTACAGTGCTCCTGTTACCCTCAAACAACAGCTAGAAGGCAAGTCATCTTCCTGAAAGGTACATTGTCACCATAGAACAAAGCAGGTGTCACAGCTTGTGGTGTGGTCAGGAGCTGTTGAGGGGCGGGATGGAAGGTGAGATTTTGCAGCCTTTACCACAGAGCACAGGAGATAACACGCTCTGTTGTCAGCATCTCGAGTGCTCTGGCTGCAGTTACCAGGCTGGCAGGCAAGAGTCGGCCAAGTAACATTCTTGTAGTTCCTACATCATGGCTGCAGGACACCAGCCGCTTGGATGGGGCTGGTCTGCTCCCCGAAAGCCGCCTCTCCCCTGCCTGTGTCCCTGAGGCTGCAGTACACTGCTGCTGACGGGCTACTAAACACGGACATCCACGGTTAACCTGGGCTCTGAAGGGACCACTAAACTGATCTGGCCAACTCCCCGAGGCTGTTCTAGCTGAGATGCAGTCTGCTCCTGACATACAGCCCTGGACAGTGGCTGAAGAAAAATAGCCCAGGTAGGTTTTTGTGACGTTTGCTTAGCGTTACAAAGGAAGCCTTTTACAGGACAGTAACTGAAATGTGGTAGAATACTACTTTTGACATATTTCCTAGACTTGATATCCTGCCTAATAAACCGTGGGAGTTTCAATGCCTTGTTTCAGTGCGTATGAGAGGACCAGATAATTTTGAGGGAAGGAATCTTGTTTTCTGCTACACAAAGCTGCTGTCAAGGAGCAGCATCTGTCTGTTCGCACTTCCCTCGTGCATGCACTGAGCAGGGAGCCCCTCTTCTCCCTCCCTGTGCCCCCGTGGAACCTGGAGCCGTCAGATTTGGTGCCCTGATTACAGATGCAAACCCGCGGCTGCTGGAGTGTGCGCTGGAACTGTGGGATGGTGCTGCACGGGGTGTCCAGACACCCTGCTGGTACAGGGCAGTGAGAACAGGGCGAGCCAGAGAACTCCCCTCAGACTGACCTTACCCTTCTTCTCGTACCTGACAGGGCGTTCATTTTCATTGGGTAGAGATGAGACTGCTCAGAGTGGCTCAAAAAGGAGGTTGTACCCTCTTTGCTGTGTTGGAATATAGGAGAAGTTTTTAAGTAAGAGCCGTTTCCTTCAGGTAGTGCCTAGTGCAGTCTGTTGTTCAAGGTTTTGCTGCTGCCCATCTGTAGGAGGTGATTTACCTGAATAGTGGAGATGCTAAAGCTCTTTCCCTACTTCTCTATGCAGGACAGTGCAGAGGAGTTACAGTTTCTGAAGGAGCTAACTTTGCGGTTACTCTCTGCTGCTTGTTACGAGTTATCTGACTTGTTACGGTCTTTCAGACTCTTAAGTCTTTCTTAATATTGAAAAGAAACCATTTCTTAATAAGATAGGCCTGGGAGCTTTACTGTCAAAAAGCAAAGTCGGTCCTGTTACTTCTTACTCTGTGCCATCTCTCAGTCCCACCGCCTTTCTCTAAAGGACTGACCTTTTGGACAGGTACAGGAGATACTCTTAAGGTGGCAGCTTGTGCAGGGAGGCCGTTTAACACATAATTAGGACTGAAAAGTCATGTCAGCCCTCTTCAGTGCAAACAGGCCAACCCACTGCTGCTGCAGCCGCTTCTCCGAGCCTGCCGAACGGCCCCGTGCGGGCCCTCGGCCCGCACTCCGGGTCAGAAGTGCCCGCAGCTCCCGCCGGTGCGGTCCCCCGGGCGGCATCCCCGCCGCGCTGCCCCGCTCCGGACCCGGCCCAGCGCCCCCCGCCCTGCTGCCGGGGGGTCCTGCTCCCCCCGGCCCTGCCCCGCACCCTCTGCGGGGGCACGGCCGGCTGCGGGCCCCGAGGACCGGCTCCCTCGGGGCTCTCCGGAGCCGGGAGGGCTGCGCGGGTGTCCCGCCTCGCCGTGACACCGCAGGGCCCTCCCCGCCAGCCCCCGCTCCGGTCCCCACCCCCCGCGGCGGGGAGCTTGTCAGCAGCGCGGGCGAAGGAGAAGGGTCAGCCCGCACCTGAAGGTCAGGAATGACCGGGAAGGTTGCGGTACCGGACGGTAAGCTCCGAACTACCGCCTCCCTAATCCCCCTAAAGCCCAGCGGGCTGCCGTGGGCGAAAGCGGCTTAGCCCGGCCCCGGCGCTGCCCGTCGCGGCCGGCCCTTACCGCGGGGCACGTCCACCTGGTGCCCCCTGCCCACGCTCTGCCAGTAGCTCAGCAGCCGCTCCTGCTCCTCGTCCTCCATGCGCTCGGCCTCCTCCTCCAGGCTGCTGCCGTTGCTGTGGTACGCCGAGTCCGGGCTCTCCTCCGCCATCCCGTCCAGGTCCTCCAGCGTGATCATGGCCGGGGCGCTCGGCTCCGCGCCGCTCATGCGGCACCCGCCCGTCTCCATCGCGCCGAGCCGAGCCGGGAGCGGGCTGGGCGCGCTGCCGCCGCCGCGGCTCTTTATGAAGGTCTCGCCCTGCCCGGGGATTTGAGGGCAGCGGGGGGGGGGGGGGGGGGGCAGCGGCGGCACACGGGGGGGCGGCCCCCGCCTCTGCCCGCCCGCCGCCGGGGCAGGGCCGTGCCGGGCGGGAGGTGCGCCGGCCCCCGCACCCGCTGCCGTGCCCGCAGCGAGGGGCAGAGCTGGCGGGGCGGAGCGGGGCGTCGGCGGGGGGGGGGGGGCCTTGCAAGCGACCCCGATGCTCACCCGGTGCTGCAGGATCCGGGCAGTATCGATCTTAAAGAAGTTTGCGTTCCGTGTGTTTTTTCGCTATTAATTCGTCCTCTCTTTCATCTGTTCTCTTCATCACCTTTTTTTTCCCCTGCTGCTCTTCGTGCCCCGTTAGTCCTAATTTGTTGTGACTTTCTGTTAATATTTTGAAGACAGATCTTTCACTGCTTTCAGGAGTGTCTGCGAGGTCGTTCCAAACAGGCTTCAGTTAGGAGTGCAAAAGCCACGGGTCATTTTGCCGTTGAGAGTCCGTCCAGCTTTGGAAGCTGACAGCTGCATGGCTCTGCCATCGCTGAGGCGAGCGTTTGGGAGAGCGAGGGAGGCAAGCAGACCTGCTACAGACCCCTAAAGCAGGATCTGAAGTTGAGTCAGGGGGCAGTGGGGAGCATGTCATTCCATTTGTAGTTGTCTTTCATTCCAACTTTAGTGTGAAATAAGCATGGTGCTCCTTTTTGCACGGGCAGGAAGGGGGAACCTCTGGGCTTTTAGAATTTTAGAATAAGAGGAAAACAGTCCTCTCCCGTACGCTGCTGAGATGCGTGCAGGAGACCGAAGGTTGGGTGTGTAGCTGTTGACTCTGTGATGTGATGCTTAATCGCTACAGCCCCCCCTTTTTTTTTTCTGATCGATATCCTTGTCCCAGGCTCAGCTTGGGTTACCTGGTCCCAGGGGCGACAATGAAGCGTTCGTTGCCTTAGAGGCACACAAGTCCCAGCTGTGTCCTTCTGACAAACCAGACTGAATCCTGCTGTTCCTATAGCATCCCTTCTGTCACCGCAGCCGACCGGCCAAGAACTGTTGTTTCTTGGAGAGTTTGCAAGTGGAGGAACAACTGCCAGTGGGAATGTCCCGAGAGAACAGTTCTTTCCTGGCGAATGCGGCGTGTGGGGTTTTTGCAGCAAAGTGGAATGGCTGCAGTAAGCGAAGCGCACAGTTGCACTGTGAGGATGTTCGGTTGTGGGCAGTGTATCAGCATCACAGGCTCTTCTCTGACCTGAAACTCACTGAGAAGGCAAAGCCTTGACAAATGTTGGAGCCGCTGCTTGCTGAAGCGTTTGGTTGTCTGATGGTGTGGGTTCATGGTCAACTACCTCGCGTACAGGACGTCAGTATTCATTGCAAACGTGCGGAAGTGGACTGTATTTTTTTGGCAGTTACCAGATTTTCCTCACAAGGGTACTGTTGCCCCCTCTTTGTGGGGCAGCTGCATTGCCGTGGGTAGGGACCTTGAAGGGAGGCACAACGTGAATCGATCCTTGTCACAGGTAGTGTCTAATCACCCGTTAGTGCAAGCGCTGACTTCAGTTTTGTGCGTAAGGAACTGTCCATGCAAGTTGGGAAGCTGGGTTAGTGCTACCGAGGGAGGGCATCCTGGCTCTGGGAGATTTCTTCCAGGAACCGTTGCTCTTGAGAAGACCTGACTTTCTGAGGCAAGTGCAGAGGCTCTTCCCCTGCCTATCCTACATGAGTAATTGTGACACTTTCTGACAGAAAACAGTCCCAACTCTGTTGTTCCAGGGTTAATTATGAGAACGAAGGGTTGCTTAAGTGAAATGATTTCTGTTTAGAGGATTGCTAAGCATCGTTGGTGGAGGGGGAAAAACAAAAAACAAAAATGAAAAAACAACCACCAGAAAAATTGTCTGAAATAACAACTAAACTTCTCTGTTTGTGAGAAATGCCGCTGAGCATTGACTGGCTGCCTACCTGGTAGGAGTTTAAGACCCTGTTTTGAAGACCCACCTGCACAGATTACTGCACGTGCATTTGATTTGTCTTTGGTTTGTGATGTGCTTGGTAATTATGTACGAAGGGCTGCTTTCGACAGAGCACTGCAGATGGGTCGTGGTCTGCGTCTAGCCGCTGCTGTAGTAGAGTAACTGGTCGTTACTGGAGTTCAACAAAGCTGATTTTTGTTTATTTTTTTCCCCCAGCTTGTTAATTTTGTGTGTGACTGCTGGCTAATAAATAGTCATTCTTGAGATAATGTGGTTCTGGTGGTGCTGTATTCTTGGGGCTTTCCTGGCAGGTTGTGTCTCTGAATATAAAACAAAAAAATACTCAACCCTGCAAACTGAGGCTGTGAAACATCCTCAGTAGGATGCCTCTTTCTGTCCTGTGGCAAAGTGATGACATTTACTGAACAGCAGATTGATACAGAGAAGCCACTGCTTCCTCACAGCTTCTCAAGTAAAAGAGTAAAAATGTTCTTGGTGAAATTAATGGAAAAGTAAAAACTGTAGGCCTTCTTTGCTGTAACTTTCAAGAAATGAAAAATGCTGTAATAGGAGAAACCCCAGAAGTTAGAAGAGGACAAACTGTTGTATCTTTTTGACGAATACCAGCTTCCAGGGAAGAACCGTGGATGTTCAGTGTGTAACAGATCCTGGGGAGTGGGAAGGCTGTGAAGCGTCCGAGTGAGTTAATATGAACTTGACAACAAAACTTTCAGGGGTGCCGAGATCGTTACTGGCTTGATCAGTATTGGTTTGGAGGAATCACAAGATCAGCTTAAAAACATTGTACCCTGCTGTGTCCCGGTTGCTTTATTTTCATTATTGGAAAGGTAAGAAAATGTCAGTAGAAAGCTGACAGAAAATAGCACTTTTCTCCCTCTTGTTTAGCGCTTGTTTGTCTTTGCCATGACTGAAGTTTTACAGGGAGAATAACTCCAAGCGAGCACTAGTCATAGCTCCAAGGGCCTTTCTCAGTTGCCTGCTCTGTCAGAAACCCACAGTGTTTTTCCTCTTGATAACTGTCCTCCTTTCCTCCTTTGATGTGCTATACTATGATTTGAGAGGCTTCATCAGATGTTTCAGTAAACTGTTCTGGCTCTGTACATAAGCTTTACGTACTCCATGTGCCTGAAAAGTTTCTTCAAGTCGGGTAGAAGACGTCCGTAAGCTGCCCTAGCTCGTGTGGGAGACGCGCTCCTACGGCCACGGGGCTGGCTGGTTCTGTGATCGCCTCTGGGCTCCGTGGCCCTGACTGCTTTCTCTTTTGATGGAGTCTCAAGATCCTCTCGCTCAACCTGGATTTACGGTTGGTAGAGACTAAACACACCTTGTTCCTGGGACTTCCTCCTGGAAGTTGCTTTCAGAAACATCAGGTTACCTCACTGACGCTTCTCAAGGTAGCGCACTTGGTGAAACCCAAACCTGTCTAGTTTCAGTCCTAAAACAAGGCAGTGAATGCTCTGGATCTTCACCTGACCTTCACTGGAGCCATGGAAGGCCCTGGTGGCTTTCATGCCTTCCTGCAAAATCTGTTTGCTCTCCCCTAGGACAGGACGTTCCCAACTCTGTTGTGAAGACAAGCCCACCTTCTGAGCTGGCTTTCCAGCTGTGGGTGGTGGGGCCAGAGCCTGGAAGAAGTCTCCTCTCTCCCTTTCTTGTCTTCCTTTGCTCTCTTCCTTGAAAACTTGAAAATCTGGAGCAGAGAGCAGGAGCAGCGCGCTGCCCACGTGGTGCACGACCGCAGCAGAAGCCTGGATTTGGATTTGTGTCCTGGCGCTGCTTGTGTTACTTCCCCGCTCCTGGTTTCGGTGGTCCCTGGGCGAGGCGGAGCAGTGGGGCAGTGGGGCACGCTGGTGCTCCCGCACAGCTGTAGGTGTGACCGTACCTTGCACAGCGTGGTCCCGTCTTCTTGCCCACCAGTTCTGCGGCTGCTCCGGCCTGTTTGGAGGGGGTCTGTGGCGTACTGGGAGCTGAAGATGCTGGAGCTGGGAGAGCAGGGGCAGGGGGCGGGGGGAGATGGCGGCTCTGTTCAAGTGAGCGGGACGGTCGGGTCTGGCAGGCGAGGCTGGGAGCGCCCTGGGGAGCTTCCTGGCTCTTCGCCTTTCCCGCGGACAGGAGCGGGCCTGCTCAGGCTGCATTTTGGGAAGATACAGCCTGCTTAGTGGCTGGGTTCTCTCAGCCCCCTCCATCCATCTCTGCTCTGAAAGAGATGTGGTACATGCAGTTATTTACTGTGGGGGATTTCTTGTTTTCCTTTGGTAAAGAGTGCTTGCAACTCTGCAGTGAAATAATTAGGCCGGGTCATTTGTTTAGATCCTTTGTTTTTTGCCGTGCCAAGAGAAACCAGATTACTGGCAGTTTCTGATGGGGCGCAGCTGAAGCAGTAGCGGGCCTTTGCCTTGCCAGTTCTGCTGGTAATACCCGTGGCAGTCCTCAGCTAATGCCGCAGCTCCAAACGACAGGTCCGAAGCTGATCTCTGGTGCAAACTTCAAAAATCAGCGTGGTTTGCTGCAAAAGATACTTTGTTCAGCAAAAACCTTTATGTTCTTGGCGAGTTTGGTGCAGTATGGGCTCGCTTTTCCCGTCGTCTTTCACATATTGGTGGCAAATCTGTGGCACCTCAATTTAGTGAGCTAGAAAGAGCCATGAGTCCTAGTAAGCAATTAATTTAAATTAATTCTACAGTTCTATTTTCAAATGGGTAACATAACACTTAAATGTTTTGGAAAGATTGAGGAGACTTTCCAAAAGTATTATCTTTTTAATTAAAAATAAAGTTATGGGGGCAAGATAAATGTAATCACTCTGAGTAGCGCTTGTTTCTGCATCTCTTCTAAGTGGGTTATGTTTACTGTTCCTTATTAGTTTTGAAGCTCCAGGTGACTGGATCCTGCTGTCTCTCGTAATAGTCTTCCTTGGTTTGTTTTGCAGAAGATGATTAAGTCAGACAGGGGTACACACTGAGTAAACAGTGACCATGTAATTTTCTTACACGTTATAAACTAGGTCAAGGGATGAAACATAAAAGTACATGTAATGGAAATTTCTTTTCTGAAAAAGCTGTGCAACAAGTATAGGAAATAATAAACCAGTGCTGAAATATTATACTGCAATGTGGGCATTGCTTTTTAATGAAAACATTAATTTCTTTTCTGGAGAAACACATTTGTGCTCAGGACTGACTCCGTTTCTGCTACCTGAGACACAGTCTAAGCTTGATCTTCAGCATTTCAAGTGTCCTCATGTCCAACTGCTTAGGCTTTGATGTGGGGGTAAAGAGCTGTTTCAGTGGTATCCCATTAAAATAAAACCCACTGAATTATCCCTTGCATAGTCAACATTCTTATTTCCTTTTTTATTTTTTAATACCTTTTTTATAAGCTGGCACAGACACTTCTGTCTGTCCTTTTAAAGTGACTTGTCAGATACAGGCCAGATTTAAAAACAGCATAAAAATAACAAACTGTTTGGTGAAAGACAATGTTTTGAATTTTAAACTCTTAAAACTAAACCAAATATGAGAAAAGATTTTCTTGTGCATTTAGACCTCCAAGTGGCTTGGTGAATGATTTTGACTGTATCTGAAGAAAAGATTGTTTGATTTCCATGTTTGTTTTTTTTTCCCTGCAGAAATTCCTAGCAATAGTGTAGTTTCCAGTTGGTGTTCGCTTGTTGTTTGTGGTGTTAGTGATTTATTTGGTCCAATTAATCCATTGGCCTTAATTAGACGGAATGCTTCGGGGTGGAGTCTCCTGGCTGTGCTTCGCTTTGCCCGAGGGGCCGTGTGGGGCCGTGACCCCGGCTCCCTGGGGGTGAAGGCAAGCCTGAAGACAGGGCTCGGTGGTGCCAGGGGGCTCTCGGGCGCAGATGGGCGCTCAGGTCTGGCATGAGCTTCCCCAGGAGACGCGGGGCGGGCCGTGCCCCTCAGCACCATCCTGCCCTCGAGCTGCTCCGGCGGGATTGCCCGCTTCCCTCCGGCCGGCAGCCGGTGAGCCCAGCTGAGTTCCTCTGAGCAGCAGCCACCAGCTGCCCGAGGCGTGGGGTCCCAGCCTGAGGGCGCAGAGTGAGGGGGGAGAGGAGCAGCCTAAGATGCACCAGAGCATTCGGAACGGAGGCATCGCTTCTATTCTTTCTCAGCAGCCTTTATCTGCTGTAATCTGCTTAGCCTGCTGGCTCCGGGTAGCTGGCTCTGAAACACCCGCAGCCGTGGAGTGGGCCGCGTGGAAATTCCCCAGCACATCGTTTCCCTGGTTTGGCTGGGGCTTTCACAGGTTTTCCCTCACCCTTCCAAAGTTCTCTCTGCATTCTCAATTCTTTGGGGGATTAATGCTGCCGTAGCTGACGATGGCAATTATTCCCAGTTATGCCCAAGATCCATGTTGATTGGGGCCTGAAAGTTAGGCCTGATTTTATTGTTTCAGTTGGACTTGGTGGTCAGTGGGCTGGAAGAGCAGCAGTAACGGGGTTAGGCACTGCTAGGCTACAGCCTTCTTGGCGCCGCTCAGCCGAAGGGGTGTTACAATGCCGAGCGAACTCGGGAAGCGCTGTGTGCCTGTAAGCAGCTCTCGGGAACTGACTGCTGCCGCACGAAGTCAAGGCTGCCTGCCTTTGGAGGAGCTTGTTATTGTGCACTAAGGTGTTTTCGGTGCTACTAGCCAAGTGGGCCAACAGATTGTAAGTAATTTTGGTAGGACAAATCTGATTACTCCAATTATTGCAGAGTTAGCGCTCATGCAAAACTAAGTCTATGAAAAAAATCCCGACCACCTAAGGCCAAGAAACAAAGAGGAAAAACAGGATTAAGATGAATTAGTGCAGGTCAGTTCCCTTGTTTAGCCGATGTGGAAAACAGGTACATGTGATGTATAAAACCACATTGTCTTCTGGCATGGCTGCCGAAGGAAACGGGGCGGGCTGCTGTGCCAGGCCGCCTGCCGGGCGCTCGTTCCCCTCGGCTCCCGGCTCCCCACTCCCACACACAGCTTGCTCACCTGCTGGCTAGTCCAACGCCTGCCTAACGGAGACTTCCCGAAGATGGGTACAAGTGTTCCTGAAGGGCCGCTGGAGCTGGGGTTACCAGTAAGGGAGGGAGCTGGGCACCCGTCCCTGCTCGGTCAGTACTCGTGCGATCGCAAAGCACAGTGTGTGTTCCCACTTCTCGGTTTTCTGACGGATCTGGGGTTACCTTGGGGGCAGGATGGTGTTTGCCTGTAGGATGGAGGGCACAAATCCTTAGGGAACCAAGCTGTAATGGTTCTACTGGTCTTAGAAAAAAAAATAAATTGTAGATTAGCGTAGAAACATCCTGATAACGCAGAATTAAGGTGAGGCAGAGTGCCAGGTTGTCCTCTGGTACAGTCACAAATGATTCAGAAATCAGTACAGATGGCTTCGAAAAACTCTGTGTTTCAAATGAAATAAATGACCTGCTTGTGTTCTGTCGTGTAAGATCTGTCAACATAAACCGAGCGGCTAAATACACGTACCTTCACGCCTTACGTGTACTTCTGTGCTTTGTTTGCAGGTGCTGGAAACGTTTGCTGGACGCCTGATTAAAGTAGGAGTGTTAGCAAGGCGGGATATTCCCAGCCTTACAAAGTACCAGATAATTCTAGCAAGAGACCAATATAGAAAAAACCCTTCTTCACAAAATATGGTAAATGTGTATTTATTTCATGCTATTACAGTAATGAGTAAGCAGTAATACTCTGTAGCATACAAAGTTTCCTGATACCCTTTAAGTTAGGTTTCCTTTGTAACATTCTGGGTTTTGCCCTGGAATAAAATACGCCTGCTTTGTTCCACATTGCTTGATGCTGATGTAGGAAAATTAAGGAAAAGATGAACAACTCCATTTGCAAACTGAAGTTGTTTTGAGAACTTAGGTTGTAATTGCTGACTGGCAAGTTTACACCGTCCCCTCAAAACAACATTGCTGCTCCTATCTTTCTGTAAATTGTCATGGAGTGTTCAAATATTGCAAACTTAAGAAAGAATATTACCTAAAAAAAAAAAAAACCCCAAAAAAAAGGACTGTGTGCCTTACAAAGAAGATTGGTAGATACACTTGACAAGACAACTTTCCTGGCTTAAATTTTGTGGCCTGAGTAGACGTGCCAGAAATCTCTTGTTTTGCCAAACACGGATGGACGGTTCAGCTGTCAGATTTGGACTGTTGCTGCATTGGAAAGTGAAGAGCTAATCTTGGAGGATAACACAGTATTTAGGAGATTGTTTTGGAGACGGAAGAAGGTTGCCTTCAGTGATTGTGAGAAATGTGTAACCTGTTGGACGAAGGGTTTGACGGACAGCCCGCTCGGCGTGCGTTAGTTTGTGCTTTGGGCCTGGTTCTCTGCTGTCCCTCTTGTTTTTGTCAGAAGAGTTGCCGTGTGATGCCTGATGCTTGTTGGCTTCCTAATGTAACGATGAGCCTGGTTTGTTTTCACAGGGAATGCATCAAGGCATCATCGAAGGAGATTTTGCACTTTGCATCAGTTTATATCATGGTTATGAGCTGCTGCTGCAAATGGGAGTACGGTCATTATTTATCTACCTTTGTGGAATTATGGATGGATCAAAAGGTGAAGTGTCTTCAGAAACGTCCTTCCTTTTGTCTCCACTCCTCCTCATTTCATTTACCTCGTCTGTATGGCTGGTTTTGCACAAACCAGCGTGTGTAACAGATGGGTTGCAAATGTAATGGGTATTTTGTTCCCCTTCGCCCCTGTGGGAAGTATGTCAGTGCAGTGTTAAAGACTGAGTATATTTGGGAAGCAAATGTGTTTGTACAGCAGCAGTTCTGAAACAAAATAAGGCCCAAACAGAGCTGAGAGTAGGTGGCAGTACTGTCTCTGGAGACAGAGAATAGCCGTGGGACAATTTAAACTGAGAAATCGTTGGGTCTCGTAAAGCACCTCCTCCCCTGGAGCAAAACTGCCGTATGCGTGAGCTTTAGGCGTCTTTGCCAGAACATGGCAGAGTTAGACACATCACACCAGAATTTCTGTCCCAGCTGTTCAGCATCTTCCCTGCTCACTAGGCAGAATGAGACGTTGTTATTGTCTTTCTCTGTTCCTCTTCCCACTTTCTCCAGCCTCATGATGAGAACAGTGCACGCTGTTCCGGGTGTGGATACAGCACAAATTCATACCGTGATGCAATAGTATTTTCTGTTCTGCCCTTGGCTTATTTTCCTAATTCTGTTGCTGACTGCGGTGAGTCTTTTGCAACTCTGCAGTCATTTTTAGACCTGTTGGGCTGACGCTGCTTTCTGGAAGACCAGGTTTGGGACTGACACCTGTTTTGAGGGGACAGATTTCAACATGGCAGCGCCAGCCCAACTGCAGATTTGTTTTGAACGCTGGAGGTGGGAGGGGAAGGTTCCAGCTGTTCAGATTACCCCATGGTGTGGCTCTCGGGTTTCTTGCTTCACTTTGATTTACACTTAGCTGTGTAACTGTGTGGTGAGTTACAAAAGCTGCTTCGCCTACAGCACTGCTTAATTGAAATGAGCCTGCTTTGTCCCACGGCTGAGCAAAAGCATACAGTCCTTGCTTCGTGCTATAGAATGTCTATAAAATATATTTTTATAGTCTGCACGTGCTAATAATGTCTCATTAATTTTATGCTTTTGACATCTTTACAATTTATTGCTTTCACATGTGCGGATTTTTACATTTCTGGTGGTATAGTGCTCTTGTTGGACATAGACACTGGAGAGCATTTAATGTATTTCCTAGTTTCTTGGATTCCATAAATCCCTGTCTGCTTTTGAAAGATGGCTGATAGAAAATAGTTCTAATAACTAGGTCTGCTGTACTGCTGCTCTGTAAGTTTGGCTTCTGGTTTGAGTAGGACAAAATTCTTTTCAACATTGATATAAAATCATTTAAGAAACTTCTTAATTTTAGCTTTTGGTCTGGGTTCCCTTCTCTTTGAGTATCTGACAGCATTTCATAGAATCACAGGATGGTTTGGGTTGGAAGTGACCCCAAAGACCATCTAGTCCCACCCCCTGCCCTGGGCAGGGACACCTCCCACCAGAGCAGGTCGCTCCCAGCCCCATCCAGCCTGGCCTTGAGCCCTGCCAGGGAGGGGGCAGCCACAGCTGCTCTGGGCAGCCTGTGCCAGGGCCTCACCACCCTGATCATTTCTGGATTGGATGGCTTTTCTAGTGCAAGGTGGTTGATGTAAAACTTTTTAGCTTACCTGCAGGACCAGGCTTCTGTCTATGCATGTTTTTCATGTTTAAATTCATGTTTCCATGTTTAGATTCTATAATGGCATCTTCCCTGAAAAAATACTGACGCCAAACAACGTTTATGACATTTACTAAAGCTAACATGTATCTTTCAGCTCTTGAAAGAAGCTTGCTACTTCTGAGAAAGCTTGTCTTTTGGATAGCAAAAATTATATTCACTCCGGAGATTAAGTACTAAGGTATTTCAACTTCTTCCAAAGGGCTAAGCCGTACAAAGACTGAACTTGGTCGTAACGAGGACTTCATGAAGCTCTATCAGCAGCTTAGAGACATGTTTTCAGGCACATCTCTGGCCTCAGCGAATGGAAATGTTTACAAGAGTACAACAGGTCAGTATTTCCCTTTTAGGGACAGAATATTTACTTTCTGTTTAAATGAAACAGCAGATACCTCTGCACCGTTTGTAGATGCAAGAAGCTGTTCATTGTGATAAGCTCGGCTAGTATGCTTTGTTCCAGATTGTTTTCTTCTGACTCTTGTCTGTCTGTTTATCTATCTATCTATCTATCTATCTATCTATCTATCTATCTGTCTCTTGGTGGTTTTAGCTACCTTTGGACAAGTTTTCTATGTTTGAAGTTCTTAATTTGACTTATAGTGAAGGGTTAAAACATTACTGTTTGACTCGATAACTTTTACAGTGTGGCTGTACGGAAGTAACAACACTTCCTCCAAAACTGGTTTTAACAAATGTTCTTCCGTGAGTAGCTCACTAATTTGTTTAGGTGAATGCAGGTAGAACTAGTGTCAGGAATTTGTACATCTGACTTGTGTACAAATGGGAGGAAAAGAAGTTTACTAAGCCTTCGTACTTGTTGCAGGTTTACTTACATCTTTAATTGCTTTATTTCCTTTTCAGTGTTTGAAAATAAAAAGGAATTTATCTACAGCCATCCAAAATTAAGGAAATTGGAGGAAATTGTAATAGAACACTTCAAATCCTGGAAAGGGGGATCTTCTGGTAGGTACCAACAACGCAAAGAAGAAGTATCTGAACGGTTGAACCTGAGGATGAAAACAAGTAATATCCTACTGAGTTACTTCCTAATTTGTTCCAGTGCTTCTATATTGTTTTGTATGTTTGTGTATCTCCTGTGTGGAAAAGTCCTCTTCAGAAGAGCTATACCATAACATTTCTTTAAGAAAAATCATTCTGTAAGTTATTGTTGTTAATTGGATATAAACTCTTCCAACAGCTCAGTAAAACAGGGGTAGTGATCTCATCCCTAGCGCTACTCTGTGTCATGAATTTTCTTAGTCACAGCGTTTGTTCTGCGAACCGTCTCTCAGCGCAGTGCCACCACTGCCTCCTGCAAAGGAGGATGCAGCCCATTTGTGGAGCTGAAGGACCAAAGTTCTGGTCTCCAGCCTGTTGCCAGGAGTGACGCATTCTGAGACATCGATTTGAAGTTTAAAACCCTCAGTTACATTCGTCTGTCTCTCATTCTTTCTCATCGTGACCAAAAGGGAGAAAAAAACCATGTCATACAGTAGTGTGAGGTTATGAAGCAAAGTGTTCCGAATCATTCAGACGTCTCTGGTTTTAGGAAGTTTCAGCTTCTTGATCCAGTTATTGCTTTCAGAATGATGACATCAGTAACAATAATTTTTTTGCAACTTCTTCACTTTTTTCCTTGTCTGTTTGGATCTTAGTGCTTGGTGAAGTTCTGATAATTTCTGACTTGCCCTTCTGTTCCGTTTTGTGTTGGTTTGGAGTTTTTTTCCTATCTTATGCTTGATTTTCAGAATCAAGCCTTCCTAGCAGGCAACTCGCACGTTTCCTCAGTTTCGTTTTTGTTAGTTTATAAGATGCATTTAATCAAATTACTTTCTCCCCCTGCCCCCTGCCCCTTTCTATTCATACTTCTTTCTGTCCTCCCTGCCTCCTTCCACGCCTCTGCCTTGTTTCCTGTAACATCTTTCTAAGCTCTTGCCTTTTGATTTCAACTTCTGTATTATTCTGTACTGGAGTTACTTTAAGTTTCATATTTAATTCTCTTCTGTCATCTTTTGAAAGCGTGGATTTTGCTGTTGTGTGAATCCCATAAGATATGTTTTTCCTTGAAATGTTGGTCAGACATGTCTCTTAATATTACTAACAGGTAATTAATATACACATGTCTTGATTTTGTGTTTTGTGTCTGTGTGCATGAACCCTGGAAGTGAGTAGGCATGAACCCTAAGTCTTTACGGTTATAAACACAAAACTACAGGAACTGTGCGGGAGGAAGCACCTTAACTTTCGTAGCGTCTCTGGTGAGCTACAGTAGTGTGTCCAGGCGTATCCTGAGCCAGGTACGTTAGGTTTTCTTGCCGTGCTTCCTTGCTCCTGTTCCCTGTGACCTCCTCTGTCCTCCCAACCAACGTGCGAGGCCATGGGGAATACAGAGCAGTGTCCTGAACACCGGTCTGTAGGTGCGTGTAGCTAAATTTAGAGCGAGTTCAAACCACCAGGCCTGAAATCCTTGTGTGTAGAGCAAGGGCAGAAAGCACTTTGCTACAGCTCGCCGTCTGATCCCGGAGGTGTTCTAGCAGCAGGGAACGTGCTGACCTCCGGCTTGTGTCTCCTGAGCTTGTGCATCTCCAGCACGGATGCACTGGGCAGTTGGCAGGAAGAGCAGGACGTCGGGAATTGGTTTATTTGCCACCTTATTCACTGTGTCACAGCGCCTCTGATGACACCTTTGAAGCAACAACCCAAAACCTGTATTTCTACCCTTACTCCCTGTTTCTTGCACGTAAACTCTAAATTCACACGTCCGCAAGGAGCTACACCCTGAATTCTGGTTTGGACTCTGGCTGAGCAGAGCACACACCTGTGTCCTGATTTCTTCCTCCTCCAGGCAGGAACTTGCCCTAAGCCTGTCAATAAAAACTTGAGTATTACTGAGATTCCAAACATCATCACATGTGTCTTTGCTCACTCAGAAGGCTCTGAAGTAAAAGCCTAAGTCAGTATGTGAGCAGTGGGAGATGCATTCAGTGTTTGTTTCAGGGACTCATGCGAGCATGTAGTATCTCTAGGGGAAAAACCAGAAGCAAACCAACCCCCTGAACTTGGCTCTGCTTTGTTCCAGTTCCATGTTACTGAACAACTCCGAATCATCATTTACTGTCTTCAAGCCTGTGTGTAATTTTTAAAATCGGTAACTGCTACTGCAAAGCATTTTCCCTGAAAAGCCCTACATTTGCGACAGAAAAGGAGAGTATTGATAACCAAAGTCGTTAGCCAGATCAGGAGCACTAGCTCTTTTTCCTCTGTTTGAAATGGAACCTGTCACACGAGGACCTGCAGGAGTAGTGCCAAGTTGCCTGTGCAAACTCTGAGCCGTTTCTAACTAGTGATGAACCCGGTTCAGTTTGAGCTTCCTGACCACGTAGGGATTGCCCTGCTTTGCAAGATGCACTTAGCAGCAATTCGGGTAAGTGCAAGCTAACGTTCTGGCCAGCCCTTAAGAAAGGTTGGCTCAGCATAATGAGCTTCTCCCATCTAATCTTCCATACCTGGATTACGTGTCAGGTTGATTATGGGCTGCTAATGTCTTGAATTTTCCAAGTCTGGTTTTGGATAAGGTCGAGGAGGTAATGGCAGCAGTGTAGCATTTTTTACAGTCCAGGGACAGATGCTACTGAGCATTATTGCTACTCAAGCCATCAGAATATGCTAAAAATAGATATAGAATAATGTTGTTCAGAATGAAGGTAGTGGAGGAGATCGATATGAACTTGTGTAAGTAAGATACATCCAGCCAGCACTTCCTCTGAAATACACAGCTCGTCAGTCTGCTCAGGGTGGCCAGTGACGCAGAACGCGTTGCATCGGTGCTGCGGGGTCTGGTTCCTGGCTAGAGGCACTGAATCCCGCTCACACTGTCAGTTCTAGGCCTTCGCTGGGGACTGGTCTCTGTGCTGGACAGGCGACCTCCCGTATCGCCGGCAATTTACTGAGAGGGTGCAGTAGAGTAGCGTAGAGTAATGGAGACTGGTTGGACGGGACCGCTGGAGATCCTCCTGGCTACCCTCCTGGGCTGTCAGCCTCAAGATTAACGTTTGTTTTGAGCAGAGGCACCCATCTTCTTCATCTACCGTGAGTTCAGGGCCCGTCTTAAGAAGAAAAGGGCAGAATGGTTAGCTTCAGCTTCTGCTTTTTGACTTAGGCTGCTGAAAGCATTTCTGCATGTAGGTATATGCAGAACTAAAAACTAAACTGGAATTTCTGGCAGCTGGTCAGAAAGATGGATACACTTCTCTGTTAGGCTTCCTGCTTCAGCTTCAAGAAGCAGCTTGATGCTGGAATTGCAGGTATAGTGTGAAACTGGTGTCAGGCACCACGTGACAGTTCTTTGTATGTTCAGGAAAACTCCTTTTACACATTCAGCCCTGAGAATTTTAATTCCTTGTCTAACCTTTCTTTTGATGGGATCAAGGTGTTATATGGAAAATTGTGTAAAAGAGGAGATCTTTGTCCCTGGACCTATTTGGTTTCATCTGAGGCCGGTGTCCAGGCAGTGCAGGCACGCCATGCCAGTTTCAGTCATTCACTATATCCTTTTGGAGACTCTCTTCTTCAACATCCCAGGTTTTTACTTCGTAGCACGCGGTGACGGGCGTCTTGTTTTAGTCCTTGGCTAGGATGAAGAGAAGGTGACTGTCCAGGCCCTGCTGGTTGCTTCGATGGCGTTTGCTGGTGCTCATGAAGGCAGATACCCGTCTGTGGTTAAAAAAAACAAAAGGCAAAAAAAAAAAAGCTGAGTACCCGGAAGACAAAATCCATGATGGTATAACATAAGAAACGTGGTATTGGTCAAAGGCACCTTGCTAAGAAGCTGTGTGTCAATGGAATTATTTTTCCCTATTTTTTTTTTTTTTTGAAAGGGCAAAAGTTGTCTTTGCCATTGAACGGAGAGCTATAACCAGTTGTGGTGATAGATCATTCAGAAGCAATGGATTTTGATATTAAGGGAAGTTTTTGCACATTTCTGCTGTCGTGAGGATCCAAAGCTGTAGAACTAGAAACAACTTGCTGTGGTAAATCGTAGACAGTTGATGTACATCTCTCTCACTCCACCGTGCTGTATCCTAGCCTAATGGTAACTGGGTTTTTTTGCTAGATATTGCTAACTTCATCTGACTCTGGGCATTTAAGCAGCAGATTTAAAAGTCACATTGTAGGCTCTTTGGAAGAAGGCATCTCAAGCTGTATTTGAAGACACTTGCCGTCAAACCTGAGCTTTTCAAAGTGACGTTAGCAGTGGTACCTCGGATAGAAGACATTCTCGCCATAGTTGGTATAAATTTTTCAGAGTTAGAATACTGCTCTGGTCCCAAAGAGGAATTGTTTGAGCAGATATATCTTGGAGCATTTTCTGTGAGGTTGGTCTAAATAGGATGAGGCTCCTAATTGCCCGTTTTCTCTACTGATTTTTATTGTATTTATTTACTCTGATTTTTAAAAAAATGAAATTTCTTTTAAAGAGAATGTCTGTGAAAAAGTCAAAAAGCAGTGTACTTGGGCAAAATCTTCCCATTAAGTGAGAGGAGAGCTGTGAATGTGTAGCTGGTGGGATGGACCTGTCCTTACTTTTTTATTGGTAATTATCTAGTTGGTAGTTATTTAATTGGTAATAAAACTGCTTTTCTGGCTTTTTACAACTAAACAGCCGAAGTCACAAGCGAAAGCAGGTCTGCGGACGCCGTGGACACCCGCGTGATGATCTTCTCCTCGTTCCGGGACAGCGTGCAAGAAATTGCAGACATGCTTTCCCGGCTCCGGCCGGTGGTTCGGGTGATGACGTTTGTGGGCCACTCCACGGGGAAGAGCACGAAAGGCTTCACGCAGAAGGAGCAGCTTGAGGTAAAGACACGATGCGACTTGTAGCAGGAAATAGTGAGAGAGTGTCAGTTGTGTGAGTAAGTGCGTGATCTGGGTTGCGTGGCAGGGACTGAAGGGTCCTTAGTGAATTCCTCTGTGGTTCAGTCGCTTTTGGAGTATCCAGACTTATACTCCCTGAACAGAATGTGTAAGTAGAAATATTTTATATATTGACATTATATTAACAATTGCTAACTTTTGTATGTTTGACAATCTGGGGAAATACTCAAATACTGGCTTAGGGGATTTTTTTTTTTTCCTTGTAGGTAGAAAAAAATAAGGTATCTCCTTAAATTCTGATCTAGCAAAGTTAGAAAAACAAAACAAAACAAATATCTAATTGCAAAGTTAGGAAGATCAATTTTGTAAGAATGCCAGAGTGGGAGTCAGAATAAGGTGTGCTTTTTTCCTTTATCTTAGAATTGGAGGGTTGGTCCGTTGATGTTGATAACAGTGCGTGGTATTTGATCACGATGTAGTAGTTGACAATTTCAGAAAGACTAAGATTTGTAGTTTTAAAACATAAACTAATTTTTTTCAACTTCTCTCTGAACAGACAAACTGCCAAGTGTGTATCAAGGGCCTTCTGGCTAACCGTTAAATCTAATTTTGGTCGCTCATTCAGGTGGTAAAACGCTTCCGTGAGGGTGGGTATAACACCCTGGTCTCCACCTGCGTCGGGGAGGAAGGCTTAGACATCGGAGAAGTTGATCTCATCATCTGCTTTGACGCCCAGAAAAGTCCAATTCGCCTCGTGCAGAGAATGGGCCGAACGGGGCGCAGGCGGCAGGGCAGGATCGTTGTCATCCTCGCCGAAGGGCGGGAGGAACGGGTGAGTGTGTGGCTTTCTTCTCGCTGGGAAAACCAAGTGACGTGTTCAGTCTGTTCCAGGAAACTATCACCGCCATCCTGAGCACTCCTGGCAACAGCTGAACTACGGGGAAGTGTAATAGCCCCCAGTATTCTAAAAATACCTGCGCTCTCTCGGTGTCTTCTTAGTAACATTTATTTTGTAAATGATAAACCGAGACTCGGAGAATACAGGGGGTTTGCCAAGGGTACAGGGCGACGTGTGGAAGAGACAGGGATGGAGCTGTGAGAGCGGGAGGGTGGGAGCGTCTGGCTCTGAACTGCTGACGACACCGCGCGTTCAGGCTGGTGCTTAGCGGTAGCACACTTGCGTGTGAGGCCTGAAGAGATCAGCTTAAATGGAAATCTACTTTTGCTAAATTCCTGAACCTCAGCACTCGACTCAGAGCGTAATTAATCGTCTCTGAGTGCAGGCTGCCCCTTGGGAAACTAACGTACAGGGGAAATCTAAGCCGGGAGCCGGCAGAACCGATGGTCAGCTGCGCCAGCTCGCTGCCCAGCTTCGCCCCGCGGCCGCCCGTGGCTGGGTCTGGCGCGGGGCAGCTGGCGGGGCCGGGCTCAGGCGGGAGGAGGCAGGGCAGGCCCCTGGGCGTGATCAGTCGCAGAGAGATCTGAACCTGCATCTTTACCGTTCCGTGGGGCAGCCCCTGTTTGACTGCAAGGTGGTTTTGGGGTGCGCCTCCCTGTTGGGGCTGAAAATGGGTTTTGTTCTTCATTGGTTTGTTTACTTGTGAGGCTGGTTCTGAGTTGGGTCAGGTTTCGTGATAGAGAAGTCCGAGCTACGTGTAAGCTGATGTGAACCCGTAATTTCAGAGTCTTGCTGTTATTTCCTTTATTCCAGTTGATGATGTGCCTCTGGTTTAAACTGGTGGGTAGCAGGAATTTAATTCTAAATGAGAGTCCAAAGAATCCTGCCTGAGGAAAAAAACCTGCTTTGAAGGGGTGAGAGTTAAAGATTGTAAAAGTGAGTGGTATTGTGAATGGGTATTTTCTCATGCTGCTTCTGAGGACAGGTTACTACTGAAAGCTCTGCTCTGTAATGGGGTGTTAAAATGGTCCCTTAAATTACTTGGAGTTTCACTTAAGTAGTTGGGTTACTGGGTTCTTCGGATTTTGTCAGAAATCCTTGAAGCAGAACCTTCCCCCAGGTAGGATAGTAATCTTACGATTTTTTGTTTGTTTGTTTTGAGAGCATGAAATAAATTTAATTGCTGAACAATATTGGCTTGCTTGCTTTGTTTGGTTTTGCCTTTTTTTTTAATTTTTTTTTTTTTTAATTGAGTCTCCTTCCAGATCTGTTAATGTGGAGATTCTTCCTCATCACACACCTTGCAGCTGAGTAATTAATGGTCTTGTATAAATTCGTGAGAATTAGTTTTTCTTTATTAAAAACTCAACCCACTTCAAGTCAATTAGAAAGCTTTTGAAGAACTTTTATTGGGAACAATTGGTAAATGCAGGTCTGGAAGTCTGCAGTTTGAGGGGAGTGTCTGTTGCCAAAGCCGGTGCCAGGCTCCCGTCCCGCCGCATGCCCCGCACTTGCGCCCTGCCCGTGCCCCGGGTTCCTGAGCGGTCCCACCCCCTCGCAGGGCCGGGTTCCCAGGCGGGCCGTGTCGCGATTTGGGCTTTGTCACGTCTCGTGGCAGCTCAGCTGCAGGGCCTGGGAGGGAGCGCCGGCCACCGGGCAGGGGGACGGGGATGGGCCCGGGGAGCTCGCGGCCGCGCGGGCTCCCGCCAGGCCAAGCTGACCCTGTGAGACAAAGGAGCAGGAAACACGCTGGGTCAGGAACAGCAAAGCAACGGTTCTGTTAAGCAATGGATTGGGTGATGCAAATTTTTTTCCATAAACAGACTTTTTTGCCTGTTCTAGGATTAAGAAGGTATTTATTGGGAGGCCCGAGGGCCAGTTTGTTCGAGCTAGCTGTTCGCCTCTTCCCATCTTACTCAGAGAGCATCTTTTTGTGTCCCTCTCCTCCAATCCTGGCTTCCGCAGACCTCTCTCCCCACAGAACGTAGCTGCCGTGCCGCCGTGCTCAGAGCACTTTGTCTGCCTCGCTGGGCACGCCGTCTCCACGGGTGACCTGTCACGGGGACGCAGAGGACAGGGTTAGACAAGAAATGCTGGGTGGGGAGGGGGCCGTTTCAGAGGGGGGACCGGTTTCTTGCCTTGGTTTCTCCATCTTTGTCTTGGTTTCCCTGTTGCACAATAAAACCGGAGTGTAATGAATGAAAGGCCTGGGAGCAGGTATGACATTAACAAATGATCTTACGCCTTTTTTTGCTTGACCTCCTTTCTTTGTTCCTGATGTAATCTAATTCACACCACCCCTGTATCTCTTGCAGATTGTGAATGTCCCCAGGCAAGGGCTGTGTTTCTTTTTCCATCGAGTGCTGTGCCTGCTTCTGAGGTGTTTGCAGAGCCTAAAAGGCTGTACATGGGTTTATATTTTGTATTGTTTGCAGCTTGAAAGAACAGTCGCTGTTCTTTCGTGCTTCCTTGCTTTGTGTTCCGTTTGCTTTGGGTGTTTTACCTAGGCACGAAATGACCATAATTCAAATTTAACTTCGATATTTTAGTATGGAAGCTCTTTAAAAAAGAAATAGAACTTAGCAGCTATGTTTTAACATAATCATTATCAGACTTTCAATACAACCTTACTAGCTTGTTGTTGTCGCCCGTGTCCTTCTGATCTTTCCCCTCTCTGCCTTGGTTACCATGGTGTGGAGGCACACGGCAAGGCTCACACTTGCAGTTCAAGAACTTGAACAAGCAGTTGTGTTGACTTAACGGACGATATTCACAGAAGAGGGGGTATGGTTGGCGCTCAGGGCCTTGCATCGTGTTTTGTTTTAGTTGTGTTTCGAGAAGAAAACAAAAAAGAAAAGAAACAAACCCAAACCATCTTGGTGGCGGAACGTAAAATAATGAGAAACCCCACAGGCACTGAGATGTTCTGTTACTTTTGATCACGTCATGTGGAAAAAAGCCATCCCACAACATATGGTTTATCTTCTCTTTTACAGACTTACAATCAAAGCCAGTCCAACAAAAGGAGCATCCACAAAGCTCTTTCGGGAAACAAAATGCTTCATTTCTACCAGCGTAGCCCACGTATGATTCCAGAAGGCATAAACCCAAAGTTGCATAAAATGTTTATTACTGCTGAAAAATATGAACCAAGCGATTCAAGAGCGCTTTCCAAAGAGAGAAGATCTAGTTCCCTCCAGCATAAATCTGCTCTCTTTCCCTGTGTCACCGGTAAGAGGATTATGGTGTTTTTCTGAGCGCTGCGTAAGCTGCTATCTCATGCTGGTGTATTGCAGCACGTCAGACCCGCCGGCTCACACCAGGTTTGGGTCTCCAGCAGAAGCGTAATTGCTGACGGCTGGAGCCTTTGGGCTGTGACACCGTGCTGACTGCTGCTTTGGCTCCTCACCCCTTTCCTGTCACACCCTCAAGTCATGGTTCTGTCCCTAGGTATCCGTACTTCAGGTCAGACATTTGTTCCATCTTTCTCCGTAGAGCTGCTCGTGGAGTCAGTGGCTGAAGGTCAGAAACTCCAGCCACAAACAGAAGAGGCAAATGTTAATGATGCCTTGGGAAGGCTTGATGTCCCTGTGTCGGGGGGCATCATTGTCACTTAAATGCTTAGTGATAATTCCATACCAAATCTGCTTTTGGGCTTTAACAGTTAGGTGTAATGTTTTTATTAATAGAAGAAAAATAAAGCAGAAATGCTTGAAAACTAAAGAATTTTGAGGGGAGGAAAAGGAGGAATCAAGGGTAGGATATTTATGAATTGCTCACACCCTTGGAGGAAAATGAGTCTAAGAAGAGAAATGGCCCTTTAGCTGGTGCAGTTACATGGCAGTGAAATGCTCAGTAAACCGAGAGAAATTAGAAGGTAGGAAGAAAGAGCGAAGTTCTGTAAGTGCTTGGAAACGGTCGTGCTCGATCTCTTTGGTTACGTGTTTTCTGAAAAGACCAATAGCAACTTCTTCAAACTCCTAAAAGCCTTGGGAAGCTTCCTGTTGCAGTATCTGAGAAGTTAGAGTTAGTGGTTTTTAAATGCTTCTGACCGCGGAAGTTCTTATTATCAAAACGTACAGCTGATCTCTTTCCAAGCACCACCCAGGGCAAAGAAAAGGCTGAACACAGAAAGGGGCAGCAAGCTACCAAATCACGCCGAGAGAAATCTGCTTCCCCTCTGCCCTCCAAAGCAGTTTGTGCTGGCTCCCGCTTTGCAGGGTGGAAATGCGATGAGGAAGATGAGCGTGGACGGCTCAGCCTGCCCGTGCCGTCCTCAGCCCAGGCTCCGTGTGTGGCGGGGCTGGGATGGGGCTATGGTGGGACTGGGATTAGGCTGGGATTGGGCTGGGATGGGGCTGTGGAGGGGCTGGGATGGGACTGGGATGGGGCTCCCGAGCGTGGCGCTTCCCGCTGCGCCGCTGCAGCCTTCCATGGGACATGTCTGTCGGGGCTCGGGGCCCAGCCCTGGTGCGGCCAGCGAGGAAAGCCAAGGGTGGAATAAACAGGCGCAACTGGCCAGGAAATAAGCAGGGCAAGACGTGGAATGAAAATAACCATTTTGGAGCGTTTGTAAGTCTGTCCTGGGCAATAGAAGTGAGCGGCAGTACGTGCTTAAAGAAGAGAACACGCCGAACGCGTTTCCTGCTGGGGCAAGGGCACTTCCCAGGCTGTAATTACCAGGTTCCTTTGTGTGAAACCGGCCAGCAGCCGCCACGCTGGAGCCCCTGGTGTGCCCGGAGCTCTGTCGGCTGCTGAAGAGGAGCGTGACTGACTGCCCATCTTGCAGACAAGTGCCACACAGTGCAGGTCACGGAGCGCCAGCTCTGTGGTGAAGGCCTTTTCATTACTGTGTGAAGCAAGTGGCTGCTGCTGATTTTAATGATATTCAAGATAAATCTCAAGAAGAAGAGAAAGGTCTTTTATTTTTTTTGCGTTTTCTCCTCTCCTTATTTCAGTGCCCCCTTCCACATCAGAAAATTGAAGGTGCTGGCAGTAGTGAATGAGCTGTGTGTGTTCACACTGCTGCTGTCTCACTTCCCATTTGTTCTTGAGGTTCAGCTGATCTTCGGGTTTGTCCATGGAAGAATACATGTGCACAGAAATGGAAGCATCAGGGGCAGAAGTATTGCAGTATAACTTCAAGCATTCTTCTTTTCTAGTCAAAATTAAATACTTCCCGTTCTTAATTTCGTTCGGTTTCTATTCGTTTTACACTATCCTTCCACTTCTGCCGTGCCGAGTGTGCTCTTCTGTTCTGCGAGCTTTTCTTCAGATGCTACAGCAACAAGAGCAAAAATCCCATCGCTCAGCAGTCCTCTTACGATGTTTCTTCTAATTTGAGATTCTTTTATCTGTCTCTTGGTTTTTTTGTTTGGGCTTTTTTTTTTTCTTTTTTTAAAAAGAGCTTTCTAAAATGACTAGCATACTGGTAAGTGCAGTAAAATCAAAAGCATTTAAGAAACTAGTGTGGCGCTTAAAATGGCTTGGACTCCTCTCTCTCTGAGCAGATACCTTTGGAGACAGCTCATGTTTTTTGTGCTCATCTTTTTTTTACTTTGTACAATAAGATTAACCGTCCCACAAGGTAATTGAAAAGGAGAGAGTGTGGAAAGATCTGGATTACCATCTCTATCATTACTGTCTTTGCAAGTTCTCTGCCAGCCTCCCTGTTCAGAGAGGTATGACACCGCAGCAGGCGTGGCAAAGCCCAGCTGACGTGCGTTGAAATGGCTCTTCCCATCCCTGTTGTTCCTGGTGGCTGAAAGTCATTTTAAGCTGTCAATAATTTCTTTTTTTTTTTTTTTTTTTGCGTTGCATTTGTCTAGATGAAACCTCATTTTATTAATTCTTCTTCTCCTGGTTCTTCCCAATTACTCCACTCCCTCCTTTTCAGATTATATCAATTTGGAGTTGTCTGTAGCTGTGGGTTTTGTTCTATTTTACCATTTCACATTATTGCTTTAATTGCTGTTTTTATCTTAACGATGCAATCTCCTTTTACTGCCTTTTTCTGAAACATACTGATGCCTTCTTTAGTCCTTAGGCCTCTGTGGGGTTTGTTTATGCCTTCCCAGTTGCCTGTGCCTGTTAGTATAGCTGTGGCAAGGCCTTTGCGTGGCTGATAAATTTTCTGAGGTCATCACCTGTTGGAATTGAACATGCATAGTAACGCACGTTACCTTCTTGAGTGGTTGCAGAAGGCTATGGCAACGCTGCAGAAGAGTGCTGTTTTCAGTGTTTCTTTGGAAAAAACCATTTAACCAGGGATGAGGTTGTGCACATGTACTTCAGTTCCTTGAATGCAGCCGTCTTGTCCTGACGCTAGCCGTGTGGTAGGAGGGCACACACGGCTCTGTGTGCTGCGCGGAGAAGGGGACACCTTACCCACCAGCTTTGTCTTGTCCCACTTGTCCCAGGAGAGAGCTGTCTGTGTCAGGTTCAGGCCGCAGCTGGCCGCCTGCTTCTGAACAGTCCGTGCCTGCCTGCTTCCTTGTGTAGGTGTTGTGTTGGTTTTTAGAGAGCGTGGTACCTTTGCCTTTCTTGGGTCACACCCTCTCTTGTTCTCGGGGGGATGGCTGCACAAAACATGCCTCATAAGGTGGTGGGGGGTTTTAAACTTCTTTCAGCTGCACCTATTTTGAGTTGTTTTTCCAGCAATGACACGGCTTCTCCGAAATAGCAATTGCATCTTCTTTTGTAGCCATGCCTGCCCCAAACACGGCACTTGTGCGGTGTGTGGGAGCACGAATGTCAGGTTTACCGGCCAGAAGTGACCTCAGCAGCCACGCTGTGCGTGTCGCTTTACCTGTCCTTCTTCCCTGCCCCCTTCCCTCTCCCACCTTCACACTCTTGGAGTAGAGGCAGCATTATTCGGTGTCAGTAGTGCGTCATTTCTCAGGCAAACCAGCGGCACCTTCAGACAGTCGGCAGTTTGTTTTGCACCAGCAGCTTTCTTCATGGTGAGAAGACGGACAGTTTGTGACGACGGATTTGAGAGCTGGCTCTGCTGTCCTGGGCAATGCCGCGCTCCCAGTTCCTTCCTTCGTGCCCTTAAACAGAGGTTAGTCCTCTGAGCCCTAACAAATTCCCTGCTGGCTACGGGCTAAATCCACCTTCTTCTCCCCCTCCAGGCTACTTCTTGCTCTCCTCCCAGTTCATGGGGAAGGAAAATATTTTGCTTCTGGAGAAAAACATGGAAAATAACATTAATGATTTTGGCGATATGTTCGTCCTTGGTAGTACATTGTAGCTCACAGAGTGTTCTTAGAGATAATTACCCTTGAAACGAGCGTGTGTTACTTCACACGAAGGGGAGATGCTGGTGCCGGTTACTAAATTCAACAGGACATGGTAGCTCTCAGCTGTGTATCCAAACAGCCTACCCAGGCTCAGCTGGGGTGGGAATTTGCTTCCGTAAGAGCTACAGAAGAGCTCCTGGTGCTTTGCCAGCCCTCAACAGCGTACGGCTTAGCTGTCTGATTTCCGTTACAGAATACTGTAAAAAGCTGAGCTTCTCCGTACGACATCAATGAGCCGTGCGTGTCTCATGGTATTCTGTATTCCCTGGGTGGGTCTGTCCACCAGAATGGAAGCTTCCTGCCTTTGGTCTGATACTACCTGTAGTAGCCTGAGCTGTGGATTGAACTATACGAGTGTATATGAGTAGATGAGCTTTAAGGTCCCTTCCAACCCAACCCATTCTATGATTCTGTGGTACATGTTTTTATTCATTATGTATTTCCGTTACTCTAGGCAGTGTATTTGTGGAATTTCTTTGGCTCTTTTTCTTAACTTTGCTTTTAGTTTTGAGAAGTTGTCTTTACCTGCACAGTGAGTTTTAGTAATCTCTGAATGGTGGCTTTGTGTAAAAATGAAGCATTTCATAATTTGGTGAATTTATAGTATTCTGTTAAACTATAATGAGTCCTGATTAGTACAAATACATGCCTGTTTCCATGGGCAGCTTGCCCGTATTTTAGCCAGCTGTTATTTCCGAGTGCTCTGCAGAACGCTGTGACATCTCTTCTTTTTCCTTCTGTTAAGAATGGTGTCTTGAATTTGTGGTTTGTGGGCACTGAAAGTATAAGGTGCAGGGGTTTTGTTTTGGTTTTGCTAGCCCTTCAGTCTGAAATTGTATTTAGTTGTACGCTGGCAGCAGTCATATTTGTCTGGGTCCCCGTTGCTTTCCGTTTCAGTTAGGTTTCACTCGATGTGAAATGGCAGTCCTGTCAGAGCTTCTGGTGTGTTTCCTTGTCTGAGATGAGTAGAACAGCAGGGGAGAGGGTTAAAAATGTTAAAATGCAGAAGTGAGAACTTGCAGAATATTTTGCTCTAGGGTGATTTTCCTTCAGTGTGAGATCTGCTTCAGTTTCGCTCTGTGTGTAACAGCAACTGGGCTGTACGGCCGAAAAAGCGTTTGAAAGCAGTTTTCAGCTCCTGCTTTCCTCCTTCAGCCAGAGACACCCACATGTTTGGGTCAGATGGTCAGACCTTTCCCTGCACTGTAAGAAATTACTGTTTCTGGTGAAGGGAGCAGTTGAGCAACCTGTCATTTAGGCCTTAACCTGCTGCCTGCTGGACCATATTGCCCATCTGCTTTACCAGCCAAGGGGATTCCCTCCCATTCCCCTCTCTCAGGGAGAGCCGTCGTGCTTCGTTCATGTGCAGAGTCCATTTTCTTGACAGCCAAACATACTTGCTCTGCTCAGAAACAGAAGCGGAAAGCCCAGACCTTTGGGAAACATCTGTTACCGCGTTTTGCCAGCTGCTGGAGCCTTCATGCCTGTATCGTTATAGTTATAGTTGTGCCAGGCGTTACTTGGGCAGCCGGTATCGCAGGATGCGCTTGCCTTTGTCAAAAGGAGTTGTCCTCTGGAGCTGTAACGCGGAGAACTGAAGTCGTCTGTTGTTCTCGGTGTGTCCCTGGCCGTGCCTGGCTGGCAGCGGTTCATCACCAGAGCTGTTGGGAAAGTTCCCGCGCGCTGTCTGGACAATCATCTTCAAGCGCAAGAGGATCCCAAACTAGATCCGTTTGCCTGCAGCGTTTTCCCTGGCGCCCGCTTTTTCCTATCTAACAACTTGCTGTTTGAAAATGCCTTCTTGGTTCCTCGGTGGGCCGTCTTTTTGCTTCTTGGTGCTGAAGGTAAGCCTTCAGTGAGACAGTAGAAACCACTTTGGACTGACCAAGGGTGTTGGGTTTTGGTTACAACCGAGGACTCTTTCTGGTGGGTTTTGGTTACAACCGAGGACTCTTTCTGGTCTTTCCTTTCCACCTTGTCCAGGCAACGCTGTCCAGGACTCCATGCTGATCAGGGATGGGCATATTCTGACCTGGTGTGTGGGGGCTGTCTGTTAACTCCTAGAGCAGATCTAATACTTACCTGTTCTTGTAAACAAGGGGAAAGGCTGTGAGATAGGCTTTTCCAATAAGTGTTCTAGTTTTCTTTTCCTTCATGTCTGTCTCCTTTCCTGCTCCACTGGGTCCTTGACCTGTGTGTTAGCTATAAAGGAGTGTAACATCGCCTGGACTCAAGTCATAAATATTTTAGTAGCAGTATTGATCTTCTGGGTTTGTTTAAGGGTGGCCTTAAAAAACTTCAGTGCTGGTTAGTTTTTTTCCAGCTGTGAAAGACTTTTTCTGAACAAGACTTGAACCTGGTACTCTGAACTCTCAGGGGTCTGGTTTTGAGTCTCTGCTGAACATTGTCACACCGTCCTGCAGAGACACAGTCTCTGGCAGTTGTAACTTGAGAGGGTTGAGAGATACAGGCTGATTCCTCTCACGTGGCGTTAATTCAGAATAAGGTGTTGGCTGCAGATTCATCCCAAATCCTGTCTGCAGAGCGATTGTCAAATTAACTTCATTGTTTTTCTCCAAGCTTCATCGGTCTGGGCTGAAAGCAGTGACATTCTTAACACGCTGTTAAAGGGACATCCAAAGAACCAGTGTTGCTATCCGCACCGACAGCTGTTTTGAGGGGTCTGGCATTTTTTTGGATAGCGGTGGTATCGAGGCCTGCTGTCAGTCTGCCAAAATTTACTCCGTTTCCTCTTCGTCCCTGGAGCACGCTCGCTCGGAGCCAAACAGCACCAGGGCCTTGTCTTCAGTCGCTGCCACGTGAGCACTTACTTTGGTTTTGCCCAGCGTTGGTGCTCACAGATGCCCCGTGCTTCCCACTTGCAGTTATGAGTCTAAACGAAACTCATGAGCCTTTTTTTTCTTTCCCTGCTCCTGGGGAATTTTCACAGTACTCCTGTTTCTGTCCTCTTACTCATCTGCGTGCCCTTAATAGAGGGGACTGATTCAAAAAATGACTAACAAATATTTGTGACATAGCAAATGAACGTTGCTTTCCAGTATTTGAAGAGTAACTTCAAAAAACCCCAACTTTTACTTATTTGCCGTTCGTTCCCCAAGGTCTGAAACGCACATTTAGACTTCCAAGCCGTACGGTTTCCCTGTTTGCTGTGCTGCCTTCAGGGCTGTAGGTACTTGGTATACACGTACCTCTCCATTTACACCTGGTGGTCTGTCTGTGTCTGTGTTTATATGATGCCTTCCCCCCAAACAGTTGTTTAATAGGCAGATTTATCTGTAATTACAACACGTGCAACACTGTTTTGATACCTGTTTCTGACATTAGATTCTCTGTATCTGGTTTTGCAGGTGGCACAGAGAAGGTGTTTTTTTTTCTTTGGACTGGTATCGTACAAGGCTTTTTCTATTCTGTGTGTACTTTTTCTTACAGCAGATAACATTTTCCTGTCGTCGGTTTTCCCCCCGCAGGCCAAAAGCAAACACACCGTCATGAGAACTGGTCTCTGTCGCCTGAGGAATTTGAAATATGGGACAGACTTTACAGGATTAAGGAAAGTGATGGAGTGAAGGAACCGGTATTGCCGCAAATTCGGTTTGAAACCTTAGAAAACCTGGAAGAGACTCCAGTGAGTTTAACCTACATGCAATGTTTCTTTTGACGTGAGGCCTAAAGGATGCCCTAAGTGACAAAGTTAACTGTGAATTGGAAGGAAGTCTGTATTAAAAATGCAGTTTTGAGAATTATATGTAGGTTTTTGAGGTTAAGACTTTAGGAGTTAAATGTTTGAGATGGGTCTTTGAAGTTTAGGTCTGTAAATTAAAGATACAGTAAAAGTCTCTGGGTATCCATTAAGTTGTGTTCCTGTTTCTAAGTATTCCACGCAGGATGCTGGACTCGTGATGGCATTGTGACGGTGCTTTTTTGTTCCTTGTTCATGTAACTATAAAAGTGTTACTGAAAGACAAGCTCCAGTTTTACAAGCTCTTTTCTGATGTAAAGAGAAAACTCAGAGCTTTTGTGCCGTTTCACCACTTAAAACAACCTGTTTTCCATGAAAAGCCGTGACGACACAAGGCACGGAGTTGTTTTTATTTGAACCACTTAAGTATTCGTGATAATGTTTAGATACTTTTCTGTGGTCAGAGTATTTCTGGTCCCTGACAGAGAAGCAGACATTAGTTTTGCTGGACAATTTCTTGGTTAAAATCTCCTTTGAAATCTGTATTTCAAGCTGCAGAAGCACGAGGAGAAGGCAACTCGGGAGCTTTCCTTGTCTGAATGGAGCCTTTGGCAGAATCGCCCTTTTCCTACATCCGTGGTTGGTCACTCGGATCGTTGCTACCATTTTATCAGTGTTATGGAAATGATAGAGCTGATGAGGCACGAGCAGGTAAGGTGTTCGGTTTGGCTGGCTGCAAACATGCACACGTATTTAATGCACAGTTAGACTGAAAATCAAAAAATACTGAGTGCTCTAGTTCTGTCTGGTCAGCTGCACCAAAAAGTGGAGGAGTGTCTCCCTGGGGCTAGTTAGGCACTGTGAAGAGGATAATGGGGGTTTCCTTTTGTTTCAAATTCTGTGATTCTTAATCTATTCCACAGAAATTGTTTAAAAACAGTTAGTGTTTCCCTAAAAAGAAAAAAGCCCCACCCATAAATAATTTTTTTTTTAATGGATTCAAGTGTCTTTTATTTTTTTTTTTTTTACAAAAAGATGGTAAATACAAGAGCTGTATATGTCAAGGAGCAAAGTCACCGAGAGTGGTATTAGAACTATTCCAGAGTGTAACGGGAATTGGAAATAATTTTGTGTTATGTATTAAACGCATCCCATAAAAATTATGCAGGAATGTATTGCATGTTTCAAGGTGGTTGTGTTTTGAGCCTTTTTGGTTTGTTTTCTGTGAAAGCTTTAATTAAAAACCTAAGAATTAAAGGATAAGAGGAGGGCAGCCGAACAAACAGGGATGAAAACAGTTTGGGAGATGAGAGTTTTGTTTGCCAACGGTTACGGATGGCAGATATGCCTTTGTAACGGCAGGCCCGTACAAGGTGACGTGTGTAGAGGTGCATCTGTTGATGGCACCTGAAGACTTTGTTTGTCCACCGCACTATTTTTTCCTCCAGTTTAGCTCTTCTATGTTCCACACATACCGCTTTTTAGCGTGTTGAAGTTTTCTAGGTCATTAGAATCCGTTGCTAAGCTGCCAGAGTTTCCTGAATAACTAGACTAATCAAGGAAGAGAATAGAGACATTGTAGTTGCACTCCTTGCTAGGAAAGTGTATTAATGGGAAGTTGTAAATAGACTTTCAGAGCTAAGATAAGCTTTTCCACTTCATCACAGAACAATGGCATTCTTGACTTCTTTTAGAGCCTGTGTTCCCAAGCTAGGGTCAAGAACGCGCTGCCGGAGAGAGAGGACACTGGGGAGAGTTCAGGTATAGAGAGTGAAGGAAGTCAAGAGGCAACGAAATGGTTAAAAGATTGAAAATTGCTCGTCTGGTTGAGGTCTTCCCTCCCCACCGCCAAATCAGGCGCTTGAAGCATTGGTGACTCGAGTTCCTTCTGCGAAGGCGTAGTGCTGCCAGAAGTCTGTTCAAGTTCCCAGGCGCCTCCAAAGCTGTAGGTGCTAAACCAACATCTGGCACCCTGAAAACAGCTTAGGGAGCGAATTTGTTAGTCACCTCGCGAGTCTTCGGTCTTCTCCCGCACACTCTGCCCGAGTAAGTGCCAAAAATTGTAAGCAGAGCATCAAATTCTTTTACAGAAAATTCAAATTCTTTTACAGAGATAGGCCTGCCTCCTGTCCCGCACGGGAATGGGACAGCCCAGCTCACCTCCCTCCGCTCTCCGCTGTGTAGTGAACAGATGATGTCCCCTTCGACAGGCGGGACCCAGAACTGTGGCTTTTTACACCACGGGCATCACTTTAGGTTTTGCTCAGCTCTGATGACGGCCGTCCGGCGCGGGCAGGGCGCGGGGTGCTGCCTTCTCTGTGCTCTGCTCTGCTCAGGCATGGCGCTGACGGGCGCCGTCGTAGCGCAGGCGCGCCCTCCCCGGAGCAGCCCTGCCTGCAGCCCGCGGCGGGGCTGCAGAGGGCCTGCAAACCGTCTTGGAAGGTGCTGGAAGATCTGCATTGGAAGAGAAGGGATTCAGCTGTTAATTAATAACGAGTGGAAAACACTTGGCTTGCGCTGTTTCTGATTTAACAGGTAAATGTCAGCTTAATTGTGACACACAGTAGGTACTGCTCTCGCAGGCAGAAGGCTGGGGCTGCCTGTTGCCTCATGCAGCCGCCTCCCGCTCAGTGTCAGGCATTATCTGGATTGGTTTCCAGCCAGCTTTCTCTGATCTGTCTTAACTAGTCATAGGTGGAGACGCTGAACTTTCTCCCCAGTTAAAGGAGAAATGATGATTGGATGTCACTGGTATGCTGAAAACACCACGTAATGGCTCCACTGAGCGTGAGAGGTTACAACACGACACGTCACTCCACCCTGCTGAATTCTTCTAGGGAAGAACCAAGCACCAGCAGTAGCTCTGACCACATCTGACAAGGCTGACGAGGCAGAAGCTGTGATTGGCACTGACACCCAGTTTCTAAACTTCAGCCGTTGTTGGCCTCCTTCTGGTACCAAACCAAATGGTCCCGGTTCAAGGACAGCAAATCTTCACCACAGCTGTTTCACAGAAAGCGAAGATGCAACATGTCTTAGTGCGCGTTGTCAGCACTGACGGTGATTTCGTGTGTTGTGCGAGCTGTATGAGTGTTTTCTGAGGTCCTCCTTGGCTTCTCTGAAAGGCACTGCTGGTCCTCCCCTGGCAGGGTGTGCTTCTGCTGAGAGCCGCCGAAGGGCAGGGGACGATGCGTGTTGTCTTTGCAGCGGCATCCCCTCGGAGCAGTCCCTGCGCTGCGGCAGTCCTTGCTCACCGGGTAGATTGCACCAGCAAACCCCGCTGCCCGGCGGTTCGGAAGAGAGCGATCTGCCGTGGGGCTGACGGGAGAGCCTGGGCGAGTGCGGGCGAGGTGGTTTTGGTTTCCTCTTACTGCCAGGCTTCTCCCAATTCAGTCTTCCTGCAGCTTCAACTGTGGTGACTCAGAAAACACATACAGAGAACAGTGGGTGTAATTATACAGCAAATCAGACCAGAGAACGTTACGTTTTGTTTTGTTTTGTTTTGTTTTTGAATATCTCTTTTCTAAACCATTTTGGTTAGTGAATGCAGCTTTGGGGGCCATCACTGTTACAACAGAGCAGTTCACTTTGGACCTGTGGAGCTCTCTGGCCCCCTCCAGGGCCCATGTAGATCAGGTGACCGGGGCCTTGACGAGTCAAGCCTTCAGGATCTCCAGAGCTGGAATCCCACAGCTTCTCTGGGCCCCTGGTTCAGTGTTTGATTGCCCTCATGGTGAAAAAGTTTCTCCTAATATCTAATTGAAATTTCACTTGTTCCCTGTTGTGCCCCTCAGCTCTGGCCTCAGCGTACCTGCAGGAAGCTTGCCTCTGTCTTCCCTCTGCTCTTACACTGGATAAAGATGGGAATAAAATCCTCTCTTCCCTTGTACATCCTTGTGCTCCAGCCCTGTGGCAGTTTTGGCTGCCTGAGCTGGATCTGATCCAGCCAGAGATATTTCTTGTACTGGGGGCCCCAAAACTAGACTGAGCACTCCAGACGTGGTCTCCCAGATGATGAGCGGAGGAGAATATTCGCTTCCCTTGCTCTGCTGGCGATGGTTGTGCTATCGGAGCCGGGGTGCGATCGCCTTTGTGCCTCCTGTCCTGAGGTTTCTGTCACCCTGTCGAGGACCCTCTGAGGGACAGCAGCCCTGCCCTCAAGCAGGTCACCTGCTTCCCCTCGCCTGGCGTCAGCTGCACACTTACTGAAGGTGAGCTCTGTGCTCTAGTCAAGGTCAGTAATGCAAATGTGGAACACTAAAAACCTCTGAGAACCCCCTGGCAGTTACCCGCTGGCTGGACTTCATACCGGTCCTCAAAACACTTCACCCATGGTGGTCCAGACAGTGTTCCACCCACCCTTATTGTCTGCTGAGTCAAACCCTATCTCACGAGTTTCGCTGTGAGATTGTGTCAGAAGCTTTGCTGGAGTCAAGGTGAACACCATCCACCGCCCTCCTCTTGCCCCCAAAGCTGCATAAAGGCGGTCTGGAATTCCTCATCCCCGTGCATCCTGTGTGCTTGCTGGGATGGTCTCTTGAGAGCCTGAATCTTTTCTTACTAGTTTGATTTGAGGTTTGTGCTTTAAACTTAAAATCAGAATAAATGTAACATTCGTGTAGCCTTCTAATTTCACGCATTTAGATTTTCCTTACGATACAGTGTTCCCAACGCCGTCGCATATAAAATTGTTCACATCTTGATCTTTCAAAAATTAAGCAAGCTTTGCCAAAAACTTGCCACGTTGCTCATAGCCAGACCTACGGGGAGGCATGGATGGTTTACTTTGACAGTATCTGCTACACTGATTTTTTATTTTTTATTTTTTGTATCGTAGAGTGCTTGTTCTTAGAAAAAAATTTAGAATGTGAAAGTAGAGCAAAATGAAACGTAGAGATTTGCAGGCAGTTATTTTGACTTCCCGCACCCCTAGTAAGGCAGGGTGTTAGAGGTGGGTATGTCTTGGCTGTATGGCCGACTGATGCTGGAGGCACGGGGAGCTGCGGGTGCCGAATTCCCCCGAGCAAAAGAGCTGCCGCCGCGTTGGCAGGGGCAGCCCGGGGAGACGCTGCCTCTGCCTCCTGCGCGCGCTGCGCCCCGGTGGATGTGGCTCGATGCGCAGCAGGTCGGGGGGCCCTGAGCCCCAGCCCGGGCTCTCACGGGCTGCTTTGGCCTCGGCCGCCTTGGCAGCAAGTTTAAACGTTGAGGAGCTTTGCTTTGCCGCGGCGGTGAGGTGGGTTTTGGAGCCGTGGGGAGCGCTGGTGTTACGCAGTGGGGTGGTGGCGCGAAGGGGTATCGCTGCAGCCGCGGGGAAATTTACCTTTAGCAAAAATTAAGCCTGTAAAAATGTACCTGAGCTGTCAGCCTTGTATGAAAATAGGTGGATGGAAACAATTGTTCTAGCAGTGATTTGGAGAGGTTTGCCTGTATGTCCTGCGCATCCAGGTTCCTGCTGCCAAACATACCACTGCTCATCTGTCTGACGTTCATTTACCGCTCTTACCAGCAGAGGGATTTAAGATGAATATGAGTCATAGCTATTTCCTTGAAGGATGAGATGCTGAACCTCAAACCACAGTTCTGTTGATTATTTTCTTACTGAGGGAAAAAATATAAAAACAGGCAAATAATTACTTTACTGTGAATAACTAAATGATCTGGAAGTTTCTCGTGAGACTAATTATTTCTTGGGGAGAATCTCATTCAGAGGTTAGTACTGACTTAATACAAGCCAGCTCAGGAGGTATTTGTATGTTCTTCATGGGCGTTTTCTTTTCTATTACGGAAGAAAGCTCAGGAATTCACTGATGTGTAGCTTTCCTTTCCTTGTACTCATTCAGTGGTTCCAAGAAACCTCCTATGCAGCTGTGTTTTCCCTAGTAGCTTAAAAAAAGTCCATTAGAAGGCTTAAGTGTTTTTAAATAGGTGAAGTGAAAATGTTTGGAGAAAACCTTTTTATTCTGTTTTTCTGTGCTCTTAAAAACTTAGAGAAAAAGTTAGCACAATCAGAAGAAAATTAAAAAGAAACCCCAAATATGAGCCCAGTGACAGGCACATCCACTGCAGAAAAGCCTTTAATGCCTGTATGGCTTTATTGCTACAGCAACGAGAACTGGACAGATGGGATTGGATTTTCTGCTCGCTACGAGCAGGGATTTTGTGTAACATGGGAACAAGTCAAGTTGTCCTTGTGCAAAGTAATTCAGTAGCTTTTAAGCATTTTTGAAAATTAAACTGTACTGTTTGGAAACAGGGTCAGGGCAGAGTAATAAGTGAAATGACAGTTGTCCAAGTTTCTGAGGATAAGTAGCAGAAAATATCAAAGTGCAAGTGCGTTTTTTTTCCTGGGAGGCAGGGAATTCTCAGGGACTTTTTAAAAGTCGTGATGTCCAATGTGGGAGGATGACTGGGGGTGTCCCTTTCTCACCTCAAAGCTGGCAGTGTGGAGTTACCGTCAGATAATTATTCTCCCTAGAAAGAGGCAGGAGAAGCCAAAGGCTGCCCTTAGAAGGATCCTCTCTCTTTTTCACTGAAGTGATCTCCAGTAGCAAAGACCTCAGGAGGCAGGGTTGATGAACCTGGAACAAGTGCCACTAAAATCATTTATCATCTGTCTTAGGTTGCCTTGAAGGATTCATCGGATGAAATGCCTGACAGCAGGGAAAATGTTCCCAGGATACCCTAAAATTCCAAAGAACCTGCAAAGCCTTTCCATGAATTTGAAGTTTTAAAGCAGACGTGTTTTGGGGGGAAAACGTAGTGTTTCCAGCCAGCTGTGACTTTTTTTTCCAGGTGACAGTCAATGCAAAGTTGAAAATGGTTCAAATAAGGACAATGCAATTTTTTTTTTTTTTTTTTTTTTTTTTTTTTGACCCTCGTTGCCAGTAGTGTGTCTCTGGTTAAAATCCTGATCTGAGCTGTGGCAAGACGTCTTCCCCAGCCAGCAACCAGTAACGTCAGACAGGGAATGGCCTTTAGTTCCAGAGTTTGTGACAGGAGGACTCATGCACCGGTGGAGCTGCTGGCTTGGACTGGGGGGCGCTGAATCTGGCTTAAACAGCAGAGAGCAGAGGCAAAGCAAATGCTCTGCCTCGGGAGTCTCAAAAGCAGGCTGAGCAGAGCTGGCCCAGCTTCTTTGTTCTTCCAGAAAAACCCAACAGGGACAGGCTTTGTCGTGCCAACGTGGCGGGGTGTTTGGTTTCCTCTTAGGTGACAAGGCTGCCCAGGGGAACCCGCCGGACCCAGAATCCTGGCTCTTCAATTAAAATAGTTTCTTTGTGCCATATTGATTCTTCTGATCTCGTTGCCAAGTGGTTCGGGTCCGAACACTAATTGAGACCCGGTTTAGACTGTTCAGGCCTTTGGTTGCAGGTGTTTTCTGGTTTTAATGGTCCTGTGGGGTTTCGTGCTGACAGTGAGAACAGAAAAGGAGGAGTGATTAGGCAGAGGATTGTGGGGTGTCAGCCGTGGGAAGGGGGCGAGGGGGCCGAGCGGAGGGTGTGGCGCTGGAAGGGCCGAGCTGTGCCGACGGGAGGTGGCGTGTCCGCCGTGGCTAGGGGTGACGCCGTGCTCTGTGCAGCGCTGCGGGAGGGTCTCACAGGTCCAGGCACACCGGCCAGAAATGTTGTTTCCACCCAAGCGCTCTCAGCTTTCTGGAAGACGTGCCGTGATGCTATTTCTTACGGAAAGCAGGTAGATAAAACATCAAGTGTGTGATGGAGGGTTGCCAGCGGAGAGAAGCTGCGTGCGCCCTCCGCGGCGTGGTGCGTGTACCAGCGGTGCGTAGGGCTGCCTGCCGGGCGTGGGTTCGCACTGCTGAAGTGGGCGCTCCTGGTCCCCCTCCCTGCTGGCAGGAGAGTCGTAGAGCGCCTGTCAATGCTGGCTGCTGGGGACTTTGGTTGGGTTTGTTCCGTGGTTGTTTTATTGGTTTAGGGGGGGTGTGCGTGTGGACAGGAGTCTTGCGTTTAGGTTTCTGGGGTTAAAATAGTTCTGTGCTGGTTTTCACAAACTGCCAAAATATTTATGTCCGTGAATCATTGGTTGGGTGTTCATTAAGCTTTTACAGAAGACTGAGTTGGCAAAACTTTTATAGCAAGTGTGCAATCCGTTCATAGAGTCTTGAGACTCTGCAGGAGCAAATGTTTTTATGTGTCGAGAGGGGATAATATTTTTAAATTGTTTTTAGTATTATAATAATGCACTGGTGACAAAATTTAGTGCAATATAATCACATTTATTTAGAACATGCAACTGCTACATAGCTAAAAATCCTGCTTTTTGATGGAGCAGTGCTGCTATCTGCTTGGATATACCTGTTGCTGCTTGTATTAGTATTGGCCTGGAAATACTAGCTTAGGAAATTGTTATGGTCACTGGGATTCAGGAATGTTTTGCTAGCCATATTTTCATGGCAGTTCGTGACACTTCAGGTGTTCCTGAGCATTCGCTCTTGCCTTTATAGCATCTTTAATGATACCTTTTCCCATAATTGCTGGGTACATACCCTGTGTTTTGCTAATAAATCTTTCTTTTTGGGGATCTTTTGAGTGTTTTTATTGTGTGGCTGTGTTTCCTGTAGAGGCAGATACTCTCTCAAATTGGAGTATCAGCGAACTAAGTACAAGCGGATCAATGAACAGTAGCCAACTGCTGCTAAGCAGGAGCAATGGGAGCGTGCAGGGGTGGAGGTGTCAGACGCTGACTTTTGGACAAGGGTGTCGGGTGGCTGCATGAGAGAGTTTGTGATTCCTTCCAGGCAAGCTGCCCGAAAGCAAACCAGCAATGGAATTAGCAGATACATCAATAACGTGGTACCGTTAGGGAGAGAAATATCTCGGCTTTTGTAGAAGGAACTTGTCGTTTGTATGTCCCTGAGGCTGCTTTCATGAATCAACTAAATATATTTTTAAAGGTGAACTAATGTAATATACTTGAACTTCCAAAAAAAGTTTTTGACCATGTTCCTTCCCTTAGGGTATTTTCTGGAAATGAAGCAGTCATGGAATAGGAGGGATTGATTGTTCTGCTCGTTAGCCAGTTCCTGAAAGGTGTAAATTACAGCCTGTACTCGGATGGCAGGAGGCTAGCAGGGAAATCACAGAAGCATCAGAATTGTTTAATCTATTTGTAAGTGGATTGGAAAAGTGATCATTTTACAGCAGTAAAAAATTATTTTTGGTAATAAAAGAAAAAGATTGTCATAAAGAATTACAAAATTTCCTAAAGGCTTAGCCTGTGAGCAAGATCTAAAAAGTTGGTGAATTAAATTCCGTACCAGTAAGTTCAAAGTTGAAAGAAGGAGAAAGCTGCCGTAGCCAGGAGGGAGTTGTTTGGGATACTTCTGTGTAAACGTTAGTTTAATGATCACTGTTACTCAAAAAAGGGATTAGAATTTCAGACATCAGTAGGAAAGGAGTATAAAATAAAGCAGAAAAAATTGTGTGGTAGTCAACACATGTCAGATGCCCAGACCTTGTATGTAGTGAAAATCCATCCAGCGGCAGCCGTTAAGGTGTCATTTTTGGCCCATGTAAGCTCGCAGTAAGCAGCCTAGGTGGGCAGACAGACCTGCTTTGGGGAAGGAGCATTCTAGACATTCTAGACTTTACTTCTGACTCCTCTGAATTCTCATCAGGTACCGCAGACGGGGATAAAGCAGCCGTTGGCCGTTTGTCCTCTTGCTTCAGTCTTGTTACCGGGCACTAATAAACCGGTAGCACGTACGTGTGTGTTGAACGGTTTCAGAGAGGGACGTAATATTTGAGTTTGTCAGGCAGGCGAGCGGGGTTCCTGAAAGGCAGAAGCTCTCTCCTTAGGAATGAGCTGGAGGAGGACTGCACGCTGTGGTTTCTCTGTTCTCGGAAGTCTCCCGTGGCCAGGGAAGGGCAGCTCAGCTTCCTCAGCCAGCCCCTGCTAACATACAGTAGGTACAGCCTAAGAGATGTTGGAAACCTTGCAAAAGCGTTGGTGGGGAGTGGGGTAGAAGTGTTGAGGCACAGGATTTTGTTGTCCAGAATCCACGAAAGGGTGTCTGTCTGCCGCGTGGCGAGGGTCGTGCGTGAGGGCACACACCAGGGGTTTCCCTTGAGGGCCGGGGGACCGACTGATCGCCTACAGGGGAAAGATCGTGACCGCTGGTCATTCAGGGAGGTTGGAGTGTGCTGCTCTGAGACCTGCTCCACCTGCTTGTGCAGAACGCTGTGCGATGACCACCGGCCTCGCTGCTGTAGTTGTTGCCAATAGTCGTGCTAAAGCATGAGTGGACCGGGAAGCACGCCCACGTGGCTGACTGCACCGGCAGTTTAGTACTCGGTAGGAAAGCTGACCATCCAAAAGCCTTTCTTCCCTACATCTGCCCCAAAGAACTGTCCTGACAATGCCTTCTGCTTTGTGTCAGAAGACGTAAATGCCAGTTGTTCGTGCTGCTTTCGCCCCCGATGCCATCAAGCTTTCGATTAAAGAAGTTGTAATTGTTAAAATCTATATCGTAGCTGTTTACAGACTTACCTTTTCATTTCCAAGTAGCAAAATCACCAGGGTTTTGGCAGGCACCTGACTCGCGTTAGAAAATGTACATCCAGAGCAGCTCGTGAGGAGAGAGGTTAATTTTAGTTTTCCTCATAGATGCCTTAAATTTAAGCAATAGAAAACAACGTGTGATATTTACATATTAAAAATGAAAATTTTAATATCTTAAGTTAGTTTACTTTTCCTTTTTATTTTTTGTATTGGAAAATCTATTGCTTTTTAAACCAAATCAGTGGTTCTAAGCCAGGTCGTTGATTATGACAGTAATATGAGAGATGCCTGGCTTTCTGCTCCTGCATGACCTGTTTACTGAGTAGCTGGAGCACACTGGAGCTCACTAGGTTATAGAAGAGCTGATCAGGTGATTCATGATTCTACAAGTTGTACGCATTCAGGCTAAAATGTGGTAATTGTAATTCTGACCTTTCACTCCGTCAGTATTAACTAGACTCACTGGGAGAAAGTATTTTGTTTGGGAGAAAGTATTTTGAATGACTAAGTTGAACTAGAACAGTTATATAACTGCCTGTAAGCCTGAAATTAGGTTACTAAAGTCTGTCCTAGATGCTATATTTGTCTTCTGGCCTGTTGTCCTAGCACACAGCAGTTCTGCTAGACCTTTCCCACCCCCCAAGTCAGAACACAATCACGGGTATATGCCATGGCCTAAAGAAGTCCTTCGGTGTAGCAGCTCCTCACTCCTGTTTTCTGTGTTGTCCCCAGTTACTTACCCACGGAAGAACTTTCCCTGTTCTGCGCTCTCTGTTTCAGTTTCTTTACAGATTTTGGCAGGGACTTTTGGCAAGCCTTTCAGGAAGCTGGGAAGGTGGTATGCGTGAGAGCCTCTCGATGGTTTTGCTTGTTGGTCTCTCTGAAGAAATCTCATGGCTTTGTGTAAGGTCTGACTTTTTGTTTTCAAAAGCAATATTGACACTTCTGAAGAAGACTCATCCAGTTGTTATGTTATCTGTTATAGCTGCTGCTAATTTATTCAGTAAGGAGAAAAGGTTGGAACTAGCTGATCTTTGAAGTCCCTTCCAACCCAAGCCATTCTATGATTCTCTTGGCTTCCTCCCTGGCCATTAAAAAATGGCATCACCTTTACCATCTCCTAGTTCCTGAGGTGTGTAAGTGAGGGACAACATACCGCCATTACCGATTCAGGAACGTCATTCTTGAGTTTCTTTAGGTCCTTTGGATGATGAGGTATGTTACCTCTTACCGTCCTAAACATACATCTTGGGGTTTGGCTGTTTGAAAACATAAATGCTTTGCTCTTATCTGCTTTACCTCTGGTTCAGTTGTGATTTGAAGTATCCCTTTACCTACTCACAACCCTCATCTTTTCCTGCAGGTTCCATTAGTTTTGGCTTGCTTTACTTTGGGTTGCTTAAAAGATGCAGAACCATACAGGGCCAAGAGTGATCTGCACTGCGCCTCATGGGAGCGCATGGGGTGGGCAAGAGCATCACCTACTTCTGTTTCAGTAAGGTTTAGAGGTTTGGCAGCTGGCCAGTCTTTAATCTGTTTAATGTACGTTGTGGTCTTACAATGCTTGGATACGTTAATTGAAATATTATGCAACATTCAGTTGTTACTTACACAAATCTAAACATATCGTTATCAACACCGTTATCTTGTCAACCAAATGTGTAATCTGCTCAGAGGCATTTGTGGAGTTAATTGGACCAGGCTGTGTTGCCTGTTGTTTGTTACTCTTCTCCGATTTCATACGAAGACTTCCAGATCTCGACTCTGTGTTTTGACCGAGCTTCAGGGAAACTTAATTATTTAGGACCTACACATATCAAAGTCATCCTTTAACCCTTTCATAGTAATTGTTTTCCTCACTATTTTGGTATTAAGACTTCTTAAAAGTCAGCCTGTGTAGTCTGGGGTTCTCCTTGGAGAACCTTTTTGGAAGGTCCTAACTTCCAGTTTCTTCGGATGTGTTTATAAATGGATAGCCCAAGCCTAGGCAGGAAGCGTGCAGCAGCTGGGTGGCATCTTCTGCGGTGACAACTGGAGCGGGTGTTTCACAGCCCTCTAGAGAGGAATCTCTAGCAACTGAACTTCCCCCCCTGCTCTACCACTCTGCCGTGCTGACCGTGGGGAAGTCGCATACGTTGTCACTGAGCCGCTGCTGTAACCAGGATTGCACCCAGCCGCGCCCCGACCCCAAAACAGCCCGTACACGGGTTCTTCCTTAGTTCTCCTGCATGTTGTCCTTTCTGTGGTGTGGATGGAGTCAGTGATAAAAGTCTACCCTTTGATTTTGTTAATATTACTGGTGGTGGAAAACCACTGTTGATGCTGGGTAGTATCCTTTATCTACTGCAACCAGAGAGGGTCCAAAACTGTGTTAGGATGTGATCGGTCTTCAAATGCATGGAAGATGGCTTCAGTCCTGTGTTCAGGAACACGTTTAGACAAGCCAGGCGGCAGTACTTTTAGGTATCGTTATTTCTGCCTTGTGTAACGGGGTAGGATGACTTTCCAGAGTGTTTTTCAAACCTTGTTTTCCATGCCCAACTTCTCTGGCCCCCGTAAGGGGTCTAGAGTAAAAGGCTGTTTAACAGCAGCTCCAGGTGTACCATCTGTGGAAACTCCAACTGCTTAGTTACTCATGATCTCTTTTGGAAGAGGTGTCCCAGAGGTCCCAGCTGTCCCAAGGTGCTGGTGCCACAGTGTCAATGGGTAGAACACCTCTGGAAACTTGCTTAGCCACCCAGTTACACAGGGACCAAGTGTCGAGGAAACGAGAAGTCACGTTCTCTGTGAGGGAAGACCAGGGGTTATGCCTGTGGGAGAGGAGTCTGCACATCGCTTGGGCCCGTGTGATAGGGATGAAGGGTCTAGCTTGTGAGGAGCTCGAGAAGGATGAGAGGTTGCTGGCAGATCCGCATGTTGTTGGAGTTTGACTAGTGAATGTCATCAGGGCTAGCACAAGCTGAAGTAGAACTGCTCTAACAATCTTCTTGTGGGACCATGAGGAGGGTTTGGGAGGTTATGGTGATCAGGACCTTTCTGTTTTTTCCTGCTTGTATAAGGTAAGACTTTTGGAGAACGTTGCTTGTGTAGGAAGCAGGTAGCCTCTTATTGTAGAAGTCAGTTTTATCAGCCATGGTTCTATAAAGGTGCCTTGTTTAATTTCAGGGATTAATGAGTCTAGGGGTTCATCTGACTGAACTGCCAAAAATTAACTGTACCTTCTGTTTAGCTCTGACATCCTTGTCTTTATTGTTTATTAATGAAACAGGTTTGAACTTTGAAGGAGTGTTTCAAACCGTTGCTTTCAGAGCCTCATTTGACCCTTACTGTTCCTTTCGGAGATTGCATGCTTTAATTTTGAAATCTTCATTGAAAAGGGAGAGTGAGAAGGACAATCAATAAAGAGCTTTTCCATCCGGGCAGTCCTTGTACTGATACCTACCTGGGAGTGATGTCAAAGTCTATTGTGCTTTTTTCAAGTGTATTTTTGAAGGGGTTGGTTGCCCAGGTCAGTGCCTTTTTGAGCAGAACACTAATAAGCATCCATGAAAAGAAAATAGGTTCAGAGCCTGTGAGTGAGAAGTTCTTAATGTGCCGTCGGTGGCGATAGCCGAGTTACAGACGCCAGTACAAAGAGAGCAGAACTGGAGGCTCGCTCCTGTCGGAATAAGGCTGTCTTCTGCTCGCAGCGCCTTCTCCATTTGCTCGTCCTGGCGGAACTACAGCCTGTGAGCCTCAGCCTGTCTGAGCCCGCAACACCTCGCACGCTTTAGTAGCCGGTGGAGTTGCTGGCTGTTAATGTTCCGAGCTCACCTGCACGGCGCCGATGCTCAGGGCAGAATATTGCTGTGCCTTGGTGCTCTCTTAGATGCCGTCTTTGTTACACGTGGAATCTTTTGGCCTTTCTGAAACATTCAGGTTTGACTGCCCAAGCGTGGATTTGCAGCTGCTGCCAGCAAACGTTTTGTTTGCAAGTTGTGACCATAAATGCAAAGCACTTTCCTTTTTTTTTCTTTTCTTTCTTCTTTCTAATAGCCTTTAGGAGTATGAAAACCTTTGTCACTCGTTTTCAATATCCTTATGATGAGTCCTTGTGAGCCTGTATGTATTTATAGTAAATATTACACTGTGTTTGTCACCAGGGAGACTGCAGCTATGAACTGGAGATTCAGCCTCACTTACGTATCGAAGATGTCAGCGTTCAAAGGAATAAAAGTCATCCTTCCACCACCAGCTCCACACTCGATCAGAAAGCACGCTCATCTAGAAAAGACACGGCACACAGATCAAAAGTAAAACCATTTCTACCTGATGCAAATGATAATGGGAGTGAATTCTTTACCACGTTTAAAATAACAAAAACAAAGGCTCCCAAGAGAACTTCTGGATTACATTTGGAAGTGCCTGTGTTGCCTACAGATAGCGATACTTCAGCTTCTTCCTCAGCAAGAAGGCTTGCTCTGGTTGAAAGTGCTGACCAGGGCAACCAAAAGGATGAGGAACTAGAGGTGACGTTTGACTTAAATGAATCCATTGACCTATGGGACAACAGTGAAAGTACTGTAATTCGTGAAAGTGCAGCGATAAAGGAATACCAGACTGCAGATAAAGCTTGTAAGTCGCTGGGGACGAACCACACAGATTCGGGTTATAGTAGCTTCACAGCTGAGAAATCACCTGTGTCCTCTGACTTATTTTATCTTCCTGAATCCCATGTGGATTCATTTGCACTTGTGAGACTATCTGAGGAGCCTTCTTGGTTAAAACAAGCATTTTCCGATGTGAAAAGGCTTTTATCACAGTCTCCTCCCTCTTTGAATAGACTTTATGATTTGGAAAACATGATGAGAAATGAAGAAACAAGATGTCCTTTTCAAACAGTTATTTCTGAGAGTTATTCAGCGAGACTGCGGGACAAAGTCTGCCCTGCCTCCTCAGAAGTCAATCGTTCAGTGCTGCTCTTTGAAAACCCCGAGCTGAAAGCCACCAGTGAATCGTGTGCTGCTGTACGTGACTGTTCTTCAAAAACTGTGTTGTCTTCTGAGACGGCTGTTGTGAAAGCCGAGAAGGAACTTCCCTGGAATGACAGCTTTGACAGTCTGTTTGACGATGAAGAATTCACCGAAATCCAAAAGAAGACTCCAACAATAAATCACGCTCTGACAAATAACCCTTCAAATAAGTATTTCCTTCAGAAAGACAAAGATCATCTGGAAATTAACAAAAACCCGGTGATTACTGATGAAGAGAAGAGTACACATTTGTTTGAAGATGACCACGTTCCTGACGCAAACAACAGAAGTTTGCCGAGAAGCAGCAAGCACTTTGCCAGGCCAGAGGCAGGTGGGAGTGTTACTGGGCCGGTGGTGGAGCGAGGCTCGGGGCGGTTTCCTTCAGAGGCGCGCTGCCGGAACGCTGACGAAGCCCAGGAGGAGCAGCCATTGAGCAGTAGGACCACCACCGCGGAGGTGTCAGGGGGTGCTGGTGCGATGGAGCAGCTTCTGGATAGCGGTGACCTTTATGACAGTTCTCAGGAACTGTTTTCGGTTAACTTTGATCTGGGCTTTTCCATCGAAGAGTGTGAGAACGAAAGCTTTGAAGAAAATATAAATCCTAATAACACCGGAAAACTAAATGGCGCCTCGGGGAGTCATGCAGATGTTAAATCCACTGAAGGTAACAACCGATTACTGAATGATAGCTCCAGACTTGAAACATCGCCAGAACGGGATGGCAGAAGTCTTGGGGGAAGAGACCTTCCCACACCGTTGCCACTCCAGAGCAGGAGCACGAAGGGCAGAGAAGGGACTGGGGATGCTACCGGCGCGGTGCCTTTCCTCGAGTCGGGAGGCAGAAGTGGATCACCTGAAGCTTTGGCTTCTGCACTTTCCACCCCAACAAGCAGAAGGGTTTTGAATATTAAGGCTGCCAAAAGAATTGCTATGAACGTCTTCTCCAGAGCCAGGGGGGAAATTCCAGAGGCGCCTCTCGCAGATAAAGTAGATGAAAGCCCACGCAGGCAGAACTTTGGGGCTTCAGCCGTGGATGCGCTTGATTCCCCTTTAGGAAGAACTGAAAACCTGGAAGACACCAACGTTCGTGGTTCCCGTGTGTCTCCTGGCGAAGGTAGGGATTTCGGTGGGACAGTTCGTTCATACCCTCAAGTTTAAATAAATAGGATCCAGTACCTTTTGGGTCCTCAGCTTTTGGCTTTATGACTTGGGTGGGAAGGATGAAAGGAAAAGGGAGCAAGGGTTGTCATACTGGAAGCTGGGTCGGTGAGGAGACTCCCCAGAATCGTAGCCCTGCGTACGAGCGCAGCCGTTGGCGGCCGAGAGGCATGCGTGCCCGTCGGAGGAGGTGCTCAGAACGAAACCCCTCGTTCCTCTTCACGAGTGCTGACAGTGCAGCCGTGTGGGACACGATGGTGTGAGCTAGAGCTGCCCTTAAAGCCCTTCCTTGATCTCCTCAGTATCTGCTTCGTAGTCATCTGGGTGTGTTGCACTTCAGTCTGATCCGTGCCTTCGCATGTGCCTGTCGTTGTTCCTGAGGAACAGAAGCTCTCTGGTGGTTCACAAGTTCAGTTGTGTGACAACTGACTTTTATTTAAAATGTTCTGATTGTAACTTCAGCACAAACCTGGGTTCTCTTAAAAATACTGGCTGTTTGTGGGCTCTGTTCTGTTTTATTTTCTCCCTTCTCTCTCCCCTTCTGTCTTTTTCTGGTTTAGGACCAATACAGTATTAGAAAAATACTTTGTATTCAGATATTGCCCCTGTGTTCAGATATTGCCCATATATCAGTGACCATCATTCTTCACGCGTAGGTCCCTTGCAGGTCATGTTCACACCCTTTGTGGTATTTATCTCTGAATAACCTTGAATTACTTCCAGTATGATTCAGGGTTAATAGTACTCAGTCTGATTCATAGGGCACATTGAGTTTTTCTGAATGGTTTTGTTACTGTCCTTAGCCATTGAGACAAAGCACAAACAGTCCTTTTGGCGATAAAAGCACCTTTTTTTCCCTTTTCTTGGAAATCGTCTGATGGTTGTCGTGTTTTCTGAAGATGATTGACTGTCGAACGCCACCTTTCTTCCTGAGTCATCACACCTTCAAACTGATACGTTAGTTTACTGAATTAGAAAACTGTAAACTATTCAATAAAAAATAATTAACCCCCCCCCACCAAACCCCACAGAAAGAAGCAAATGGCTGGTTTGGAACCGCAGGGCTCATCCTGAACCTGGAGCAGGTTCTCAGGGCCTTTGTCCGGTCGGGTCTTACCTCCCCAGGCAGCGTGTGTTGTCAAAGTGATCTTTATTGGTATTTAAATACGTTTTCTTCGAAGTGGAATTTTGTGCTTTTCCTTAAAGAAAGGCAAACCTTTTAGTGGTTTGGTCAGGACCAGCCCTGCCTCCCACCCAATCCTGCCGTAGTCCCTGGGAAGCAGAGGGAGAGAGGAGCCAGCGTGGCCGTGCAGCCGCAGGTAGCGGGGAGCCTGCGGGGGGCAGGGAGGGTGTCCTGCTGGGCAGGGGCTCTGCCGGAACTGGAGCTGTGCCGTGCGGAATGGGAAGGGAGAGCTCGTGTCTCAGAGAGGCAGTCCTTTCTCAAAACAAAAAAGGCTGCAGGCGTTGGAAAGAGGGCTTTTCCGTGAGTTCTGGTTTGGGTCCGTGCACCCAAAGGGCTGGGTGTTACAGAACGCTGCCAGAAGTGTAACTCTGGCTCAGCTTTTAAGGACTGCTTCTCTTGGCTTCAGTTTTCACCTCCCTTTTTCTGCATCTGTGCTGCTTGGGGTAATCACTTCCACTCAGAGACTCTCCAGGGAGGCAGGATTTATTGTACATCGCAGCTGGAGATTATTTATTTTGATTAACAAGGCTAAAGAGAACAATATTTGCTCCACAGATCAATAAGTAATCTCCTTTGTAGGTACTTTTATAAGAGACAGATTTTGATTGCTCAGTTGTAGCAATATTGTATTGTGAACAATGCATTTTCTTGTGAATGTTGTTTACTGGTTTTTTTCTATAGGAACCAGCTGTGAGAGTGAAGAAGAGATTGTTTTCCAGAGAAAAAATAGGAAAAAGAAGAATGTTTTGAAGTCTCCTGATGTGAGTCTTACAAAAAGAAAAAAATAAAAAAAAAGAGAAGAGAAGCAAAATGACGAGTCCAACACCAAAACGAAAATCCTCTTTGCCATTGTACTTCTGTTTCCGTAGGGTATGGACGATAGCGACTTGGAATCGCCGGTTCGTGCCGTCAGAAAACGTCGACACCTGCTTAGCGTGGTGAGTGCGTGCTGCGGTGAGCCAGAAGGAAAATAATGCCAGCCCGTTTCTGGGCTGCATCTTTAAGCATTATGGAGTGCATCTTTAGACAAGCATGCGCCCTTTCTCCAGCCAGTTGGCAGGTGTTCTCCTGAGAAGTACTTGATGCCCTCTGACCTCAGGTGTGTTTGACTGCAAGGGCTTTCCTTCCTCCAGTTCTCTCCTGAGGTCTCCAAAGATGATTTTGCAGTTGTTGTTGGGCAGTGAAATATCGTTGCAGGCAGGACAGCTGAGCCTCTCCCTGTGTGGAAGGCAGTAAAATAACCTTTCTTCCACAAAGCTTTGCATTAAAAAAATAAAGAAATAAATAAAATCCTGTCACATTTGCCCTGATTTTTCTCCCAAAGAACATGTTTTTCCGTTCCTTTGGTACTTAACAAGATGATTAGCGTTACTGCATTATTTTGCCATAGCAAATCAATCCCAAAAAATCAGGTGTTGATGAAAAAAAACAGCTGTTGAGGGATGACTGTAATTGAAGTATTGCTTGTGTTAGTCTGACTTGTTGAAGTGTTTGTGAAATGTTCTTCTAGTCGGACACGTCCAGCGATGACAGCACGGATTTTCGCCAGAACTCGACTAGGGCCACGGACAGCAGCGCAGCAGCCTGCGCCGAAAGCCAGCGCAGACGTACGAAACGGCAAAGGGTCAGGAGCAGTTTGACGGACAAGGTACGTGACGTTACGTGTCTCTCTCTCTCCACACGTGGAAGGTCGTCTTTGGAGCAGTTTCTGTGAAGCTGCAGCGTTGGTAACTGCTGTGCTTTGTCGTGCCTGGGGGTGCGCAGCTGCAGCGTTGCAAAACCGAGTTCAGGAGAACACGTCTTCAAGCAGCAGCACGTCACCAAGCCCGAAAAAGAGACAGAGAGAGGCTTAGCGAGGTTCTGCTTCTGTTCCAACGGCAAGAATGAACTGGGAGTGTTTTCCCATTTGTCTGTGTTTGCATTTAAAAAAACCCATGAAAGTGACAGAAATGCTGAGCGCTGGTTTCGCTGCTAAGATGAAGATTTACTGTCGTTGAGTCACTCGTTCTGGAGCTTGTGTGCGCGTCATGGCCCAGAAACGGAGCTTCTGTCTGTTTTGTGGCCTCGTAGGCTCTCGGGATACAGCTGTATCGCGGCAGGCTTGCAGCTGGGCAGGGGTTTGGTTTTCAGGCGTGGTTTCACAGGGTTGAGGCTCATGGCTATTTCACACGAGTTTATCAGAAACCTTTGAGATGAAATCTTGAACCACTGGGTAATGATCCCAACCCTCACGTCCGTCGCCTGACTTTGAGAGGCACCTGCAGGGCCCTGCGCAATAACGTCCTGAAGCAAAGTAACGATTTCCATCGCAAGGAGGAGATGCTCAAAGATTAGTCAGGCTCGGGAAGCTCAGGGTCTTGTCTAGAACTTACACGATCAGGATACCTGATCGCAGGAATTGACCGTCTACTCCGATGGTTTCAACTTGGAACGTCCTCAGGCAGCAGTGGCCCCTCGATCCCAGCGCTTTGCTCTTAGCTGTAACCTGTCCCCGCCTCGGGAGCGGGTGCAGGAGAGGCCGCGGGGCCAGACTCGTGGGTTCGTGGTAAGCACAAAGCTCTTCGCTCAGCGTGGGTGCGGTTCCGCTGGGCAGCGAGGGCTGTGGTCAGGGCTGCGGGGCACATCGGGTTGGGTGTTTTTAGTGTTTTAAAGGCAGTCTTCATTACGGGTATTTCCCTCTACTACCAGTATTTTATGTTCTGGAATACAAAGAATGAGGTAGATGGAAAAATCCATTTTTCAATTTTATTTAAACATTTTTTCTAACGTGAGACCAAAAGGCTCATGGAAAGAGAGTGCGTGAGCTTAGGGAGTTCTGCTCTGCCGCCAGCTGTCATCTTACCTGAACATCCACAGTGATGAACGTGCCAGAATTCCAGATGCACAGGAGATACAAGACACAAAGTGGTTCTGATCAGTCCACCGCCGGCTCCGCTGTTCTGTCGGAAGTACAGCTGGTGGAGGTGTGAGTGCAGCAGGGATCTGTCGTCGCGCTAACGGAGATTGGGAGAAGTCCGAGGTGACCAAAACAGCCACCGGCACTGGATTCAAGGATTCAATCAATGATTTAAGAACCTGGTGACTTCCTGTTTCCCAGGCGGGACCAGGCCCTTGACTGTTAGTTTCTGGTCTCACGGTGCTTTTCCCACGGCGGGGTTTGTCCTCTCCGTAGTCCTTCGCGAGTAAGAAGGATTAAGACTAATTGGCAATAGCTTTGAGGGCTCTTTCCTGTAAACAGGTGACCTCCCGTGTGTTCAGAGTGCTCAAAACTGTTCTAGGAAAGGAACTGTTAATAATACCTGTCACTCAGGCCCACTGATTGCTGTAAACAAATAATTAAACGACAGGAAAATTTGAAACTCAGAGCTTCAGTCTTCCGTCTACTAAACTACAACTTGGTCACATTTTAGTTTAGTACTTCATAGCTGAAACTGTAAGAGAAAAAGTTAGCTTCATATGAAGTGCCTGACAAACCATCTTCCTGAATGAATTTGTTTTGTTTCCATGCGCGTTCCTGTGAACCTTTTGTTGTCTGGTTTTGATGGGGCCTTGTACCAAGGTTTGTGTCGTGTCTCCTGGGCTGCAGTTCACGTGTGAAGTGCCTCAGCTCCCCTGAAACAGCCACGCTTCCTCAGTAACGAGTTGCGTTGTCTGACGCGTTTGTGAAGCTGTTAATCCTGAGTCCTACAGAAAAAAGGGCAAACCAGCGTGCAGTCTGTAGCTGGGGCTTCTGGTGGACTTGGGTTCGGAGTAATGCAGCACGCCTGGGTCACAGCTGGTTTTTGAAAGCAAGTAGAATGAGTACAGCTGGAGTTATGAATTACAAAATGACCTGATATTTTTGGGTAGCTTGGCTGCACCGCGTTAGTGACTCCATAGAGACGTGCCGCTGACTGGTGCCCGTGCAACCAGCGCCGCGGCCGCCTTGGGGCAGCGCTTTGGCGCGGCCGCCGGCGCTGGGGGACAGACGCGCGTGCGGTCCCGCGTTCGCTGCGCCGCGCCGTCCTCGCCTCGCCTTCCTCCCTTCGCAGCCAGCAGCCCAGCGCCTTGGTCACGCCGGCAGCCCGTGCTCTGCCGTCCTGCAGGTCTCCTGTGCGCCGTCAGGTACCGGGGAGCCGGCCTCTGACTGCGGTTTGGGGTTTTTTCTGCTTTTAGAGTGCAGCGAGAGAGTTTTTAGACGAAGAAGCTGAGATGTCGCAGCAAGATGCAGACGGTGTTTCATCGGATGAGAGCGACGACGCAGAGAACGAGCTGAACTCCTCGCTGGCTCAGTTCCTGAATGACGATGTAGAGCTCACACAAGCCTTAAACGGTGACTTGTTTATGGATTTAAGATGGGGGGTGTTGCTTGGCAAGTGGTGCACGATGGGCACGGCCGCTTGGTCAGCTAGTGGTCAGCGCGTGTGGGCTGATGCGCGGTCACCCCCCCCCTCAGCTGTGGTACATCAGGTGCTTCCCTCACCTGTCCCGTCCCTTCCTCTTTTCGGTCGCACGGGTTTCGTACCTGCTAAGCTCCTCCCTGGAGGCCGCGCCGTGCCGTGGCTCCGGGCAGGCTGGAGTCGGTTCGTCGCCTCTCGCGAAGCATCAGCCGCCCCTCGTGCACCGTTAGGGCTGAACAGAAACACGGTTTTCGTTTTGCTGAGGGATTTCTGAGTCTTTCAGGCCTTCTGTTACAGAGGAACCTACCGCCTGATACGAAATAGCGACAGATACAGTGACAGGGTTGACCCTGACAGTGCTGATTTTTGCCGAGAGGGTTTACTTACCCCCCGTGCTTCTGAACTTTGTCTTCCCCTGGGATACTGGTGTGGTGGAATCACCTTATGACCTCCCCCACTGAAACTGTGGATTGTTTCCTGTGAGATCCCGTGTGGGCTTCAGTAAACCAATCCCTTTTTCACGCAGTCTCTGAAATCAGTGGTTGTGTCTGCTCTGGGAGGGACTTGCAGCGTGGAAAACTGAGTGATTTGGGTTTCCTGTGGCTAATACTGCCCTTCTCCCTGCTGGGGGCATCCCGAGCCCGGCCTGCTGAGAAAACCGGCTGCATGGCAGCTTTCACGATGGCAAGCTGGGCAGACCTAGTCCTTTGCTTTGGGATTTCCAGAGATCTCTGGAGAATTGCGAGTCTTGTTTTGTGAAATACAGGTTTTTGGGAGGCTGTGAAGGGATCACTTCACATGGAAAACGTGATGTAAAAATAATGAATTAAAAATTATATTCTTAATAATACTGTATTCTCTTCTGTCTTCTTGTTTTAATTCAGACAGTGAGATGAAAGGAGTTTACCTGAAGTCTGTGCGAAGTCCAGCCCTTGGCAATAGATACAAAATGGTTCATTGTGAATTCAGCAGCGTGGCAATTTTCTCGCAGGTACGGAGCGCGGTGGCTGCTGTCCTTGTGTCACGCCGATTGCGGGTGGGTTCTGATCCTGCTTCAAAGTGGAGTTCACAGCCTATTGTTGAGAAATAATAAGTTCTAACAGAAGACTTTTGACTTAATTTTGATTTTCAAGTTAGCGTGCAGACCCGGGTGCTCTCCTTGAGGCGCACACACCCCGTTCTTCAGCGGGAGAGAGGCTGGAGCACAAGCAGCCCGCGCCCTAGTCGTCCTTCCGCTCAAGAGCGGAGCTGTTACGGTGGTGGTTGTCGATCCATGCAGGACTGCACGGAGCTTCCAGGGTCGGAAATGTTCACTTCTTGTCCTGGCTGCTCCCGCCTCGCCGCGGTTTCGTCACCCCTGGCTGCGTTCCCCCTCCGCTGAACGCTGCGCAGGGCTCCGCTGAGACGTCTCCTCCGTGCTCTGTCTTCTGGTTCACTCTGAGCTCTTCACACCTCACGTGATACAAACCACTTGTGCAGTATTTTTAAACGACTTCATGGTTTTCCCTTGTTATTTCATAGTGACCAAAGAAATCACAGAATTGGAAAAAGAGGGGCTCAGGGTCGTTCCTCCCCCCCCAGGTTTTTTCTGTTTCTGTATTCCTGGGGTTTATGTCACCTTCAGCAAACTAAAACAGAGGTCTGTATTTGATGGAAAGGATAATTTTTTTTTCTTTTGTTAGCACACAAACGTCGGGGTTGTGCTCGCTGGGTGTTTGCAGGCAGGTCAGAAGGACACCCGGGACGTCGGTTTCGCTGTTCCGGCTGAGGCAAACACAGAGCCGTTACACGTCGCGAGGGCATCAGAGGGGGCTTCCGCCAGCCAGCCTGGGGCCTGCGCTGCCCCACGTGCTGTGTGGGCGGCACAAGGGTGGGCTCTGCCGTTCCTCGGGCCAAACCGCAGCTTGTCCCACCGTGCCGGCGGTGCAGCGTCCTTCCCCCGCGCAGCCGCGCCGAGGGGACCCCCCGGCCTGCGTGCCAGTGGTGCGAGCCAGCGGGTCTCCTCCCTGCCGTGACGCTGCCATTCATGTCCCCCTCAGAAGCTCCTGGTGCCGAACCAGGACCCGCACCTGAGCGCGGCTCGTTGCAGGCGCAGCCACGAGCGTGGCGGGGCTGTGGGACTGCCGAGCGGGGGCGGGGTGGGGCGGGGTGCGACGCCCCTGGGCCCCGCAGGGCTGCTGTGTGGGGTGGATAAAGCCAAGGGTGTGCGGAGACGGGGAGCAGAGTCATGGCAGCGTTCCAAACTTACCGGGTTTGGTTTTCCCCCCTCCCCAGATTCCTGAGCAAGACCAGGCTTACGCAGAGGACAGTTTCTGTGTGGGAGAGGAGGAAGAGGAACCTTGGAAAACAAGTGAATCCAGCGAGGAGGAGGTGTGCGTTAATTTTGACCTCCTAAATAATGAGAGTTTTACGAGTGGAAGAAAACAGTACCTCACTCGCCGCAGAAGAAAGTTAAAGCAGGCCGAGAGGGAGGAGACCTGCTCTGTCCCAGTGCAAAGGAAGAAACCCTCCCGCATTATTGTTCTCAGTGATTCCAGCGAGGAAGAAACAAGCGTCAGCAGTGAGAAGCCCATGAAAACGGGCTGTTCCAGGGCAGAACAGGAAAATGCTCCGTTACCCACATCGTTGCCTCCGGTCTCTTCTGCACAGCACAAAAACACGGCCGGGGAAGTCATCGCTCGTCAGCCCGCGGAGGATAAGAGCGAGATGCTTCTCGGCTTGAAAGCTGCAGTATCCGAAGTGCTGGATTTTCACCCAGACCCTCGAGGCAGGAGCACACGCGCTCCGCCAGCCCTCACCGGCCCTGGTCCGGGGAAGGAGGGTCCCCAGGCACGCCGTGAGGTGGGTGTCCCTCTGGAACACGGACCTTCCCCTCCCTCACCCTCTGCTAAGGAACCCGGCCCGGTGGAGCCCGGCCCGTTGCGCTGCTGCTCCGCGGGCTGTCGAGCAGCGAGCGGGTGCGCTGGTGGTGACCGAGGGGCAGGTCCCGCTGCACCGCTGGACACGGCCTGTGCACTCTGGTGCAGGAGGCTTTGTGCTCATGGGTAACCCGGGCGTCCCCTCGCCGTCAGTGTTGACGTTGGGGGTTAGGTACTGTCCCCAGTCTGGCAGTCGCGGAGGAATACGGACCTGTTTCCAGTACAGAGAGTGCCCCCTGATTCTTCGGGGTTTGTGGTTGTAAAATGCTTGTTCATTGTCCTAAATTAAGGCCCGTCATCCCTGGAAGTTGGGCTCCTGATCTCTTACACTTCTCTGCCTGACTTGGGTCGTTTGCCGTATTCAGGTTTCGTGGAACTCATTGGCAGAGGCTGCAGGCTTCTGTTAGCCGAGCTGCTAGATAATTAGAGCGACTAATTTGGGAGAGTGTTTGTAGGGGATTAAAGTGTTAATCTGAAAGTGATAATTGAAATGTGCAATAGTGAAAAATAGCTTTTTTTTAATTGGATTTAAAAAAAAAAAAATGGAACGAAGCATCTCTTAAGCATCAGTATTTGAAAACCGTATCTCTTTTATTGGCACGTGGTCCTTTGGCCTCATGCTTCTGTGACCTCTGAGACATACTGAGTGATTTTCCACACTTACAGGCGGAAAGGCCTCCCGAGAACCCCTGCAGGAGCACTGCAGCTCCACCTTGTTCTGCTTCCGCAGACCCCTCTGCGGCTGCCGCTCCGTTTTCACGTGACCCCCTGGCGAAAACCCCCTCGCTCTGTGTCCTGGCAGACAGCCGTGAGATCGCCTCCGGCGCAGAGGTGATCTCTGCCTTGAAGGCAGTGCACGGCGTCAAGGTGCAGGTTTGCTCGCTGAGCAGCAGCGACTACATCGTCAGCAACCGCCTGGCCGTGGAGAGGAGGTTCCTGTCGGAGCTGCTGAACTCCCTGAACAGGAGCAAGGTCACCCAGCGGATCCAGCGCCTGCAGAGCATCTTTGAGAGGGTGTGCGTGATCGTGGAAAAGGACAGGACCAGAGCAGGTGGGTGTGCCCCGGCGGGGGGGCACGGGGCGCTGCTCAGGGCCTGCGCTGGCCACGGGTGTGTGGCACGGGACGGGGAAGCAGGCTGGAAACCCGCGTTTGAGTGTCCGGAGGGTGTCGCGGTGGTACGGCCGCCGGCTGGACATGACCGTTTGGTTTGCTTTTGAGTACTCCAGGCAGGGAGCTGCAGCTGGATCCAGAGGGATGTGTTGCTCCCTAGGTGCTGAGGCAGGGGAAGGCACATTAACTGAAGCGTTACCAAGATGTGCAAAAACCCCAACTTTGGGACAGATTTCAACAGAGGCGGTGAGAATAGTAGAGGAACGAGCACGCTTTTATCTGTGCTCAGCACTAAAATAGTGGTGGGCTCCAGTAAAACCCGTGTTCCCAGCAGGAACGAGGGTGGTGTCAGTCAGACCGAACGGACACCCTCACTGGGCACCACTGAGCGCGCCGGCCCTGGGTGGAGCCTGCCTCCGCACTGCGGGGACCTCCGCACTGCGGGGACCGCCCCGCCGTGGCCGCTGCTGGGACAGGCGCAGACCATCGGCTGGGTGAAGTCAGTTCTTGGCCCAGGCCAGACGGAGCTCTCCTCCTGAGCCCCTGGGGCGGCTGCTTCAGCGCTTGCCTCGGGTCACAAAGCACGGAACAGGGGAGTCCGAGACACCCCCTGACTGGGTTAGACATTGGGGGAGAACTTAAGACTCTTTCTTGAGTTTCTGTGGTTTGGGCAAGCCGTTTGTGTTCAACCTGAGACCCTCACTGCGCAACCGGACGATGTCCCTGGCGCTGCCTAGTCTCAGTGACGCCTAGAAAATAACGGCCAGGTCTTGCTCGCACCCGCCGCACAGCGGGGCGGAACGAGAGCCCACGGCTCCCGTGAAATTACAGCTGTTCTGGGGCACCACACTCCGCTACTGAGATCTGACGGGTGTGGCTGCAGCTTTGGGTTGGTGCCGCCGATCCGACCTAAGGGCAGGGCAGACGTGGAAGCAGCGACAGGACGGGTCGCTGCTCGCGCAGCTTCTCCGAGGCGGCGGGAGACGAGTGGGTCGCACTGAGCTGCCTTCGCCCCGCTCCCGAAGGGGTCGGTCACTTCCCTGGGTTTGTGCCCAGATTTCCTCCTCACGCTCTTTCCAGAGCTGGTTTCTTGCTTGGCAGCATTCAAGCACGTTCTTACTTCTGTAGCTTTCCCAGCCCTCTTCTGATTGGGGCCGTCCTGTTGTTCATCGCTGACCCTGTGTTCCCCCCAATCCTCGCTCCTAATGACATTTCATTTCCAATTTCAGTGTTAATTCCTAAACTCTGCCTCCCAAATCACTGAGTGAATCCTGCTCCTATGACCCCTTCTGCCTCCTCTCCGGCAGGTGCTTTCCCTCACCTTGTTTTGGGTTGCGAGTTCTCAAAGCCGGGCATCTTTGCGCCGTTTTGCTTTGCGAGTGACTCGTATTGGGCTTTTCAGAGTCATTGAGCACTTAAATCTCACCAGGTTTTCCGGGTTTTCACTCTGCAGGAGAAACGTCACGGCTTTTCCAGAGGACGCAGTACTACGATGGCGTGCTCTCAGCCTTGGTCCAGGCCGGGGTCCAAATCCTTTTCAGCTCTTCCCAAGAGGAAACGGCTGGTTTGCTGAAGGACCTGGCTCTGGTGGAGCACAGAAAAAACGCCGCCATTCGCGTGCCAACAGAGGTGGAGGGTCACAAGCGGGAAATGCTGAACTTCTACCTGAGCATTCCCAACCTCAGCTACCTGGCTGCTCTCAACATGTGCCACCACTTCGGCTCCGTGAGGAAGATGGCCAACAGGTAACAGCGGAGGGGCGCAGCCCGCGCTGCGGGGCCCGGCTTTTGCTCTCCTGTCTCCTCTGGGGCCTCCTGCCGGGGTGGCTGCTCAGGGGGCGCCTTTCTGCTACTGCCAGAGCTCCCCAGGAGCTCTTCTGTTTCGGCCGTGGTCCTGCCCTGCTCTTTAGGCATTTCTCCATCTCTTTAAGCTCAGCAGAGCGAGGCAATGACATGGGCTCTGCTCCCACCAGCCCTCCTCCTGCCCGACCTTTCCCTTCCCCCTGTCATGGCATTGCCGGGGTCCTCGCAGCCCTCAAACCTGGAGAGCGCCCACCCTAGCCGCTCCTGGCGGCCCTGTTGCTCTCTGCACAGCGGACAGGGCAGTTCCCCCCTCTCCTCCCAGTTGCACCCACTGGGCTCCAGAGTGCTGCAGCTGAGGTGCCCTCCTGCTGTGGTCTCTTACAGCTCCCCCTTGGACATCGCCGCCGGCGCCCGGGTCAGCCCGCAGAAGGCCGAGGAGATCTACCGCTACCTCCGCTACGGCTTCGACGTGCAGATGCTGCCCGAGAACCTTGGTGCCAAGGGGCGAAGCAACACGGCTGCCACCAGCTGAGGGGAGCGCAACTTGGGCGGCCGGAGCCCCCCTGGCTGTTTTCTTTCGACTGCACTTTACCGAGTTCGATGGACTGTAAGGAACGTGAATAAACCCGCACAGAAACACCCGGGCTTTGGCCTTGCTCCGTCCGCCCCCGGGGCTGCGCCGGGCCCTCGCACCCGCCTGCCCCACCAGGGTCCCCCGCTGGCGGGGCGAGGGCCTGGAGCGAGGCCGTGGCTCTGCGGGCAGGGCGGCGTTTCGTTTGCTGGGTTGCAAAATTCCTTTAAAAAGCGAGAAGAACGGCCAAAGCGTTTTGTCAAACTCGAGCTTTCTGGCTAAGAAAGGCGGTGGCGAGCGGGGCGGGCGCCTGCCTGCGGTTACCTGCCGCTCGCCGCAGGATCGGTACGGCCCTTTCCCAGACAAAAGCGCGTTGCCGAACGTTCCTCCTTCTCGCCCAGGGCACCGCCAGGTTTGGGGGCGCAGCAGCGCCGGACGGGCCCGCGGCAGCAAGTTCCCTCGTCCCTGGGCGGCCCCGCAGCGGCCGCCGCCTCCTCCCCCCTGTCCCCCCGGGCCGCTGCTGCTGCCGCCGCCTCGCGGGGACCCGGGGTTCTCCCTGCCCCCGGCGGCAGCGCCAGGCCCCCGCGGCCGGGAGGGGACGCGACGCGACGCGACAGGGCTCAGCCCTTCGGCAAAAGGGGAGCGGGTGAAAACGTGGGGGCCGCGACGGCACGCTGAGGAAGAGCGAGGGGAGGCTCCTGAATGCTGCTGCTCCCCAGAGTCCGGTTCACACGTCAGTAAAGGAAGCTCATCCTTTTTTATTACATTAATGTAAAACTTCAAACTCGCGGTAGAGGAAACTAAAAAGCAATCCCAGGTAGTTGTACATTTATTGCACAGCTGTAGTTCCGAGAGATACGCTATCTTCAACCAAATCAAAACTTGCCAGTAATGGGTGTCCGTGTGCGACTCTCCCTCCCTGGGAGAAACGGAGCAATGGGACAGAGGCGCTTGGGCAGGAAGGTGTCACGCTGGACCCACGGAGACTGACTGACAGCACGGGGTGGGCAGCGAGGGAGAGCGAAACCCCTGCGGGCCCGCGTTGCCAAACCGAGCGCCGAACGCCATGGGAGGGGCGGCCAAACCCCTGCGCTCCGTGCGAGGGGCGCCAAGCGTTGAACTCGTAAAATCCACAACGGTCGTTAAAAAGAAAAGTAGGAATCGTCGTTTTCTTCGTCCGACGAGGTGGCGGCTTCAACCACGAAGAGCTGCCCCGCCACAGCGCCCTGCTGCGCTCCTGCAACGAGAACACGGGGGTTATTGGTGTGCGGGAGAGCGCGTCTGCGCGCCCCCGCTGCGCAAGCCGTTTCCAAAGGTCCGAAAAGCAAAGGTGCTCATGAGAACCAGGCTGCGGAGAAATCACTCGGCGCCGGCCTGTGGCCACCCCCGGAGCCAGTGGTGAAGGGTGAGGAAGCGAAGAGCCTGAAAGGAAGGAGGAGAAGCGAAGAGAACTTACGGTTATTGAAGCCGAACTTGGTTCTGCGTGAGGTGGGCGTCCCGAGCATGCCTCCAGCCTGGGAGAAAGGACACAAGGGCTCTGCTCAGCCCGCTGCTGCTGCGGCACCTCGGACCAGCCGGGGGGAGCTGGCACAGAGCAGGCTCGCACGGGGAGGGAGCTGCCCCAGCGCCACGCTACCTTGTCACTAACTAAATTGTGCGGCTACCCCCAGTGCCCTCACTGCTCCGGGGATCTCGGCTTTTCATGGAAAAGCCGAAAGAGTGACAAACCCCAGGATCCTGCAGGAAGGCAGACAAATTCAAGGACTGTCCGACACGAGCGAGGGGCACCCTTTCCTTTCCCGCTGATCAGAAGAACACAGCAGGAACTCTGTCTGCCTGGAGACCACGGAACTCAAAAGCAGTGGCAAATCCTGAAAACAACGTCTTTCATCCTGACAATAAATAGCTCTTTTCTAACAAAAAGAACTTTTCTCCAAGAGAAGCCGATACAAACCCCAGAAGCAGGGGAGCGTTCCCGTTTTCTGCCTCGAACACACCCCCTAGTCTGCGATCCCGGGGTTCCTCCGCCCGCTGCTCAGCAAAGCTTTGCCCCGTTATGGCGGGACTAGGCCACGTTCAAGGAACCCAGCATTACCGACGACTTCTTGACGTTGTCCCAGGTGCCTCTGCCGCCCTGCCTGCGCTTCTGCATTCTGAACACGTGCCGGTCGTAATCAGTCCTGCAGAGGCAATGGAGCACGTCAGTGTCACCCGTGTGCCGCCCGCGGGACCTGCTGGGCGCGGGGGAAGGCGTTACGCCGTCCAGCGCCCCTTCAGAAGGAAAATCGGCATGGCCATCAAAACCAGTCGTTGGGCAAGTAAATGTGACAGCAGCCCTGGGAGCACGACACCAGCGGATCACGTGCTAGAACTCTTCACGCAAGCGTCAGCCGAAGGTTCCTCCTCCTTCCGGCCGAAGTCCCTCTCTCCCGTGAGACAAAACGCCCCTTACGCTGTGCCAGGGTGGAGCCAATCCCGGTTTCGGGAAAGCCTGAGGCAATTGGGTTAATGGGTTAAGGTCGCAGTGTACAGGGAAACCTCTGCTGAGGCCGAAGCCCAAGTCAAGACCTTCTCTGAGAGTAAAAGGACCCACGACAGGCACTGTCCTCGCTGCCCACGCCCGAGCAGCTCCAGCGGCACGTGCTGTCAAAGGGAAGAGCTTCCTCTCAACAGAGCCCTCGAGGGCTGCGGGGTTCCCCGTGCACGCCCGAAGCCTGGAAGTGACCTGGTGTCCAGGTACCCAGAGGGAACATTCTCAGAAGATAAAAAGCACCGTTGGGGAAACGAGAAAGGGGAAGGTTAGCGGGGGGACAGCAGTACGAGATCCTACCTGTTGATGGGCACCAGCATACCGGGGCTGATATGCTCACACTGAGGGGTTTTCGCCGTGACTGAGGAAGGTGTGAGCGACTCGTCCGTAAGCGCAAAGTCGTCGTCGTCGTCATCTTGGCTTCCCCGGAACCTTGGCAACTACAAAGCCACATCAGAGCAATCAGTGACCTGCCCTCTTTAACCCACGGCTGCTGAAAAGGCTTCTCGCGGCTCTGACTGAGGGTGGCCACGGGACGCAGCCTCTTCGCGAGGCTGTGAACTTTGGTGGTTCCCTCTGCCCCAAGCGGGGGAGTCCCAGACTCTCCCTGCTCCCCTCAATGGGCAGCTGCTCCATCCCCTGCCTCACCTCAGCTGCATTTCTGTCTCCACTACGTCCCTCTGGAGCCGCAGAGGCCAGCGATGTGCGCGGCACGCAGGTACGGAGGGACCCGACACAGCAGCCAAATGGCGCCTCAGTCTTGCTCTTAACACTCCTCCCCTGGACACCCACCATTCTGCTGGTCTGTTTTGGCTGCTACTACACATTCAAAAAATAAATTCTGGTTCAAAGTACAAGCTCAAAGGTGACCATTACTGCTCAGGAGGAGGATTTCGGGATTACTCAAGCAAACTTTTGGTCCTCCCACTTTGAAGGGAGAGGAGAGCTGGGAAGGTTCCGAGAGGAGCGACAAAGGTGACCAAAAGCACAGCAGGGCCTGGCAGGGGGAGCTATAACTGGCGGTGGGGACAGTTGTTGGCTGTCCCGTCCCCAAGAGAAGGCTGTGTGAAGAGTCTTGGTGGGTTCAAGGAGGGGCTGGGCTGGTTCATGGAAGGGGAGGGAATCCGCACCTGGCTCCTAAACACACCGAGTCTCTCTCTGGAGGCGCACCTCTCGCCACACGTGACAGATGGAGGGTGCCTTCTCTCTCACGCATGAGCTGGGCAAAAGGAATTTGGGGGGGGGGGGAAAAAAAAAAAGGGAATCCTTTTGAACCACTGGCTGAAGTCATCTTCTGCCAAAAGAGGCATTTCCTGGAGACCCCCACTGCGAAACCAGGGTGTCTCGGCTGCGGATGCACGGGTTCTTTCACAGCCCATCCGCCAGCACCGGCCAGGGGGATCTCCCCGCGGCACACCGCAGCCTACCGCCAGCAACGGCGTTACTGCTGCCGAGGTCCTGACCTTCCGACCAGCCACGGCGCTGCGCTGCTCCGGGGCGCGTGCCAGAGGGGGAGACGCACCGGTGCCCCAAAGAGCACCCACAGAAGAACAATGTGCCGAGACGTACGGGTGGGGTTTGGGGTCCTGGCTGGAACCAAGGCGCTTGTTTTAAGAGGCAGAGCTAGCTTGGTCAGGTAACGGCAAAAAGATGCACCATGAAGTAGTTTTTCAGGGGAAAAAAACCCCAACGAATCATTCTGTTGGTAAAGGAGTGGCTTTCTCTTTACAAGTGACAAGCCTTTACCACCCAGGGCGTGTAGCCGCGCTTCACCGCGGTGAGCAGAGGTTTATCGCAGGGACCCGGTAACGCCCCCAGCTGGGGGCTGTGCTTGGGGCTGCCCGTGGAGCGGGAGGGGAGGGCGCTCCTCCCGCTTTGGCTGCCGAAAAGGAGCCTACCCAAGAACTGGGGCAGCTCCTCAGCCCGAACAGGCAACAACCAGGAGAGAGTAAGTGAGCGACGGGCAAGGGCCAGGGCGAGAGGGCAGGAGTTCTCCCAAAGAGACACCCCCTGCCAGCAGCGGGAGGCGAGGGGTTTTAAACTCGCGATGGGCCGAGAGGAAAGAAGGAAAATCCTTTTAAATATCAGGACGACTTTAGAGGGCCCCTGGTTCCAGAGCAGGAGGATCCATGGGTTGGCCCCAGGGCAGCAGTGTCGCTGCACGACCAACGCCCCGCAGCCTCCCGCGTTCCCCCCGCGCCGGGGCAGGCAGGACACCCCGGCCCAGCCGGGGTTTATGCCCCCGCTCAGCGGCAGCGCTGGGCTGCAGCAGCCTCGTTCTCACTGCGGCCACCCCCGTACTGCAGTAACGGATCAAGGGAATAAGCCTCTTCCCCCAAAGCCCGAGGTTTTATCAGTGGCTCCGAAGCAGCAGCCTCGTAACGCGCCCTCGAACCACCAGGCAGGACAGCACAGGCACACGCACGCTGCTTTCCCAGATTTACCTTCACTACTCTGTTCTGAAAAGGCGTCGCAGTAAAAATATCATCGTGGTTGTCCTTCGGCAAACGCTCCAGGAAATCTCTCATCTGCTGCTTTCTTTTGAAGGTTCCCACTTTGGCAGTTATCGTAACCGGCTCTTTCTTATCTACGTGAATCAAAACATTAATCGGTCTAAGACATCAGTGACGTAGCAGGGTTTGAAACCGGCTAACCACGGGCAACGCTTGGTGAGAGAGAGTCCAGTCTCTCCCTTTGTGGAAATGGCTTCTAGCTGCTTGGTGATCCTGCGAGTTCTCACCCAATTTCTGCTTTCAAAAAAGACTTTCTCTACTCATTGTACTCAGACGCTTGCTCTAGAGCCTCGCGCAGCCATTCCAAGTGCCACACCCAGCTGCTTGATTACGGTTTTAACAAATTATCCACACACCCGCGTTTCAGAGGGAGAAGACACCAAGATCTATCAGGCACATCGAGGCATAAAGTGCTCAGGTAAGGGCTCTGCTGCAGAGACCAGCTGAGCACCCCCGACACGGGGCGTGCGGAAGGCTCAGCGGAGGCTTCGGCACATACAGTTGTGCCCTTCGCACACCTTAACGCAACCACCGCACCTAAAGGATGGGCCGTTAAACCTTCTTGATGGAGAGAGAGGACTTTGTCACCTCGCTGGTGCGTGTGTTCCTACCCTCTGCTTTCCGTTACAGGGCACTCTCTGAGCAAGTTTAGAAGAACATCTCCCAGCATCCTCATCTTCGGACAAAAACTAAACCAGCTGCTTACGCAGCCAGTGAAGCAAAGAAGAAAATGAATCTGCAGTTCACAGATTTTCAGAAGAACAAAGTATTTCTGTGTCTATGTGAAGGTTCATCGCCAACAGGATGCGCTCGCCTTCCGAGAGAAAGCCAGTCAAAGCTCCTGACCGCCCAGAAAGACCTTTGTTTAGCACTGGGCAGGGCTGCACTTGGTCCTTGGCTTTGCTGCAGTCGTTCTAAAGCCCGAGAGGTCCCAAACTTGGCTTTCCTCAAAGCAAAAAAACCTTCAAACCACCGTGGCAGACTGACCCTTCACGAACACTCGCTAGCACAAAAAAAGCTTCCGTAATCACAGAAGTGCAGGGCCTTTTGATACCACAGGAACAGTCCAAACAAGATGGTTTCTCTCTATGCTCCAAAATGCCCGAGAACACCACCGCCACTGTCACAGCTCCTTACCAAACCGGTGCCCAGCAGCTTCTCGCACAAACGCGGTAACTGCAACAAACATCTCGAAGAAAACATTCAAGTGGAACCCAAGTGCCTCATCCAGCCCTCCAGCCCTCAGCCTGCACATCACCGCAGCTCACTGACTTCGAGGGCAGGGAAGCCCACGAGATCAGCTGCTCTGTTCTACACCACGGAGGCTCCAGACTTGCAGACAAGAGTTCCTGTGTGAAGTCCTGGACCTGTGAGTAACCCCGGTCACCTCACTGGGCTGGAAAAAACGACCTTAACACTTTCGGTCGATGCAGACTGCCGCACGGCTTTAACCACCGAGACCATCGCCGCAGTCGTCTCTGCCCGCGGGCGTGGGACACAAAGCTCCACCTTCCGGGGGCGGAAGGGCGGCATCCCTGTCAGCCAGAGGAGCTGCTGCCGAGCGGCTTTCCTTCCCCGAGCTCCCCCTGCGTCCTGTCACCTCCTCTGTGCCAAACAGCAGGACTGAGCTTCTCCTGCCTCTCACTTTGGGGCGGACTCGCTCCCCGTAAACATGAATTACTGACCAGGACGGGAGAGAGAACAGCACCAGGCACCAGAGAACGCAACGTCGCTGCCCTCGCTCCGCCTTGCCCTCGGTGCCTCCGAGCAGCCCACGTCCTCTGGGGACAGACAGCTCTACGAGTCGCTTGTTACCTACTAGGCCTGCGAGAGCCCCTTGAGATGTAAACAGCTCTTTTCCCCTGGGTGGCAAGGCTAGTTTAAGTCTTCCCATCGTGCCAACAACTAGAGTGCTCTAAAAACATCCCTTCTCTTCTCGTTACTTCAGTCATTTATGATGTCCTCCCAGCTCCGCCACAAACCTCCACCCTGCGGAAGACAGCCTTCTTCACTGTTGGACCCTGACGGGCGCTCATCTCTGTACCTCTCATTACATAACAAACAGGAATTTAAAATTATTTGAAGTCAACAGAATACCCAGAGCCAAGATGTCAGTACCTTTCTGTTCTGCCTTTCCTGAAGCGGTGGTGGCCTTCTTGGCGCGCGCTTTGGAACCTTTGGCCTGCTGCTCCTCGATGTACTTCTGATGGCATTCTTCAGCAGAGCGAGAGCCCACCGCCATGGCTACCTCCACCCAGAACCCGTTCCTGTGCTTTGGGAATGAAGCCACGGCCCTGCCAAGAGAGCAACGCCACAACCTCCGTCAGGCCGAAGAATCCGTGCAGCACGGCCGCGTGAAGCACCCGGAGACCTGCCGCCCGGCCTCGGAAGGACCCTGCGCGTCGGCTGCAGAGAACCTTGTCTCTGGCTTCTCGTCCAGACGCTTCAAACGGGCAAATTTACCTGAACAGTTGAAGCTAACGGCTCTGCTGCAAGGTACAGTTCTTCCTATCTGCAGCAGCCCCCCACCCCCGAGTCGGGAGCTCACGCCTTTTCAGGTGTCTGATCTAAAACCAAACCAAACCTGGCCTTTTGATGACTTGCCGTGCGTATTAAGTACTGCCCAGCAGTTTAAGCGACTGGATGATGCATTAATTACACGTTCTTGCAATTAATCTCCGCTTTACATAACTTAGATACACGAACACGTCACGTCTCACATTTTATTCCATTAGGGGAGAGAACGTGCTGCCTCTGACTTACTGTCAGAATCATAAATACGAATACTTTGACCACATCATTTACCTGCTGCTCTTTACTCAGGAACGTTTATCGCTTTTAACGAGATCAAGTACGTGCTTTTGGAAACCAGCTAGAGGAGCAGAGTCACAAAGGTTTCCCTCCTGTGAGATCTGCGTTCCTCTCGCTTTACGCCGGTGACAGTGGCCCAGGCTGCTATAGGCAACTACGCTTATTTTAGACAATGCTCAGTTGTCTCTTTTATTTCACCGTTTTTTAATTTGTTATCAAACTTCCTTTTTTAAGAGGGAATGAAAACGTAATGGAAACCTTTAAAATAACGTGAAAGAGACTTAATCTGAAAAATCCAAATCCAGACCATCCAAACCCTTCAGTCTATTACACCTGCTGCTGTCTGAGGGAAACTTTGCCCTGTGAAGACAGGGCCACCACTTGCCTGTGGAGCATCTGCAATTCCTTTTCAGACCAAACATCAGTTGCCCTTGGAAACAGTTCCAGAGATTTCGGCACCTTTCCCCTCTCCCGTTCTCTTGATTTGTCTGCTGAAGACTTGGCAGTATTAGAAACTTTACGATGTGGGTTTTTATCGGATACTTTTGAATTCTTCTCTTTTACGTGAATTTCCTCTTCAGTGGTTTTGGGCTCAGTGTCAGAGTCGAGCAAATACCTCGGAGGGCTGATTCTGCTCCTTGTCCTTGTTGCTTTAGCAGGCAGAGGGGAAGTACTGGACTCGCTAGAGGGCGTTTTTCCTTCAAGTAGATCAGAACCATCATCGGATTTGGGCCCACTTTGCCTCAGCGGCACATTATGGGAGGCAGTGGAGCGTTTTACTGCCCTTTGTTGAGACGACACCTCGTTTGCATCCTCCTGTGAACTTTTACAGTTAGCGGAAGATTTAGAGTTTTGAGTCTCTTGTTTCAATAAAGGTTTATTTTTCCTTTTGATAGAGAGTGGGGTATCTTCACTGGATTCCTCTTCCTCATCTTTGCTTGATGATTCTTCCGTTAAACACTTGTCCCGAAGTTTAGCTGACCTTGAAGAGTACTTGTCAGCCTGCTGCCACACCGGCACTTCTCCATTCTCTGTTCCTCTCTTTTTCTTTGTCATTCTTGGGCTTCTGCTGTCACGGTTATTTTTGTTGAGCACTTCAGTACTTAAGCGATTCAGCCTAACCAACAGCCGTGCTTTAGTTTCTGTCCCATTGATCGCATGATAACCTTCGTCATCGGAAACGAAGTGCCTGGCCTCCTTCCTCCCAGCAGACTGGGTTTCTTGTTTGGAAGCTCCTCCTTTGTTGGTGTTTTTCCCTGGAAGAGAGGATGTCAGTGTCATATCTCACACCGCAATGTCAGGCACGACTGTGCTGGCAGAGAAGTGAGGACGGACGCGGCCCGTCCCGCGCTCCTTCAGGTCCGTGAACCCCCGTCTGCCGCACAGGCTGCGGGGCCAGGAGGAGACAGGCGGCACGCCTTCTGCTTCATCCTGTTTCCAGGGCTCTATTATTTCCCAAATGTTAGTAAAAATAAAGGTTTTAAAGCTCTGTTCATACACTTCTTTTTCCCTGCACAGGCATTTTATTTATTTTAAGTCATCCAGCATAAAAAGCAAAGCCAGACCACCGCTCCGCTGGACTGGTGAACTCCGCTTCTCTTCAGGCTCTCCCCAGTCCCAAGGAACAGCTGTGCAGAGAGATCCAAATGTAAAAAAAAAAAAAGTCACCCTTTCATTTCGATTTCCGAAAGGAAATCTGCGTGTTCCCCTCGGGCAGATACAGAACTGATTCACCAACACAGTTATGCCGGGAGCGGTAAAACCAGGCGTTCATGCTACTTGGAAAATTCTTCACCGAAGCAGCGATTGACCATTAAAAATTTAAATAATATCTCTTTGCATTACCAGGACGTGAGTGCACTGCTCTGGTACCAACCCGTAATCCCACTGATTCTAACGTTAAAAAAAAGGAAAAAAAAAAAATTGTTTTACCTTTACTGTGACTTTTTGTTGTTTCTTCTGTTGTCTTCGTTACTTCCTTTGTTTTCTTCTTAGAGATGGAACTGGTCTGTTTTGGGGGTTTTTCACTACTAAACATCTTCAAAATAAAACAATTTAATCTAAACTTCTGCCAGAGATTACACAGCAAGCCTACCCACGCCAGCTCTGAAAAAGCCAAACGTTTACAGGTTCAGCAGAGTTAAAAGCCACCGACACGGACCGGTACCTCCTCAGCACCACCTGCTGAACACGGGTGTTTGCACGAGCGCACGCAACCAAAGCAACGCAGCCAGGCTCCCCTCAGAGGGAATATTTCACCCGCAGCTTCAGATCCCAAGCCCTAGAACCGCTCGAGCTGGTGGTGAATCGGACAAGGTCCTCCCTGCTGCAGCTGATGACCAGTGTCACACCCCCCCCGCCCGTCAGGCCGACCGATTTTAGAGAGATGGGAAAAACCCCTCATGGCTGCCACAACGAATGCTGTCTGCCTCCACCTGTCATCGGAACGTTATCAGAGATGCTTAGAGTGTCACAATACGCAACAACAGCGCAGCTCAACCCAAACCGGGGCGACCTGGGCAGGTCAGGGTCCGGGAGACGAGGAAACAACCTGCTCTCAACGGACATGAGACCCTGCACAGGAAGGGGAGAACTGGGAACACCACAGACTCATTTGGGATCTTTCAACAACCCCAACAACCCAACTTTCCCAGAAGTAATTCCCCTCTGTCCCCATTTTACAGACAATGACACTTAGCTGATGATGTGGAGATTACAGCTATGGTTTTGTTTGTTTTAAAATGGCTTTATAACGTTTTCAAGATTTCCTGCCTCTTCAGGTACTTCCCAGAGCTGGACTCTCTGCTAGGCACCTCGCCAGGTTTATTCACTACATTTAAGACACACGTGAGTGACCACGTGCAAAAGGCTCTTACCATGCTCAGGTAATCGATTCCACCTTCCTGGATAGTAACGTTCAGATTCTGATCCACAAACTCCCGCTGCCCACACCAGAAACTTAACGGCGGTTTAACCAGACGGCCACTACGAGTGTAAACTCTGTCCGAGTCATTCGCTGTGGAACTGTGTTTTGGTGTTGTATCTAAGAGAAAACACAAGAAATACACTTTTGTCCCAGATGTTGGATTGAAAATTCAACCTTTGCAGCCTTCACACGGACAGGAGCGACCTGGTGTTTAAACCAGCTCATTTGCAGGGGCTACACAGAAAATATAAAACTTACCACAACGGGATGCTGTTCTCTGCAAAGCGTTGGGGTTAGGTGCAAGCACACCTCCGTGTGATTCACGAGGTGTAAAAGCTACTGTCGTGAGCTTTTTAGTTTTACTTTGTTTAGAAGATTACAAATACTGTAAAAGTCATACAGGGAAGCAGAATGACAAAAAGAGGTTGTCAGGCTGAACAAATCCTGGCTAACGCCAGGGAAAACAAACCAGCTTTTACAGCGTGAGCACGGAAACCTGCCACAGTATTAACCAACAGTACGAGGAGGGTTGGCCAAAGCCCTGCTGGAGCCATGACAAGGCACTGAAAAGAAGTCAAAGGTAAACCCGAAAGCTGCGGTGTCCTGGACGGAGCCAGCACTGCGTTACCGGGCAAAGACAAGCCAGGCGGAGCGTTAGGTTGGGGCTTTACCACCACTTCCTTTGGAAACAAAGCCGACGTAATGAACTTGGCCCCAGCCAATCCCGTCCCTCCCCAGTTGTCACCACTACGCCTCAGCTGTGGCAAAAAACCTTAACGTGCCATAAACCAAACCTGCTCAGGGACCTGATGTGAGTTTGAACTAAGCTGGCTGAAAAAAGGTGGAGGGCACTGCAGGGGAGGAGTCCCCAGGCTGGAGCCTTGGTGGGGGTGCTGCACCCCCGGGCGCCCCAGAAGGCCTGAGAAGAGCGCGCTATGCAGAAGGAGCATACTGGAGAAGAGATTCAGTCCAGTCTGCTGTCAGAGTAAACAGCCCTGGAGTCCCTGCCTCCAGCTCCCGCAGACCAAAAGGGACTCTGCTCTCTCCCGGGGCACCCTCAGGCCAGGCCCTGACCGCTCGCAGCCGTGGTGCCTCAGCACACCCGACACGGGGAAACAAGCTGGTGCTCTTGGCCACGGCAGCCTCAGGGAACACTGAGTAGTTTGTTACCTCCTCCACGCAGCCTAATTAACAAGGTACAGAACAGACAGAGGGAGGTATCTTTTGCTGGGGAAAACAGCTCTCAGAAAAAAAACAACTTTTTTTCTGAAGAAAAGGATTATTAAATACCCACAAGCGTTTTCATTGTTCTTTGGTTCTGAAGCAGAGGTAGTGGTTCTGGTTTCGGGTTTCTTTACACCTCTTGCTGAATCTTCTGCTTTTTTCAACACGTTTGCACCCACCGCTGCGTCACTCTCTTCATCTTCACCCTCGCTAGTGTTTTGGTTTTGTTCTTTCCTAATGATTTGGAGTTTAAGAAAAGAAACAATAAACGCCCGGAGCAGTTTACCAACATGTTAACTCACGTAAACTCAAAGCCACCTCCTCATCCCGGCACAGTCCCGGCAGCTGGGCCCGCACGGACACCGTGCCAGGCACTAAACCAGTGGGGCCCTTTGCCTCTCCTTGCTCTCAGGCTACGTAAGCAAGCGGAGCCGATCCAAACCAGTACGATGAAGAAAGGTGACAGGGTGTGCTTCCAAAGCGGCGAGCGGTACTCGCCTGGCATGCAGTCTTCATGCACACACCCACAAACTTCTATACTCCTCTAACACAGTATTCTTAAAAAGCAGAATCTCAATAAATACTTAAAAGAACCATGAAACGGAATTTCCCAAGAAATTACCTTCTTCTTTCCGCAAGAAACTCCTCGACATACTCCTTCCACTTCTTGGAAAACCCGTACATGAATCTTTTGATGAAACGGTAGGGAAATCCTGTTTGAAACAGAAGTAGCCTTAACAATAGCCGAGCGATGCTTTAATCAGAAAGGGTAGAAAAAATACCCAGTACCATCAGGGTTCTGGCAGTACCCCAGCGGCTCACCACATCTTTCAACGCTACAGACAGGTTTCCCCAGGTTAAGTGAACAGCCCACGCCATAGAAAAGTCAGCCGCGGGGTCATTAATCACAGCACTCCCGTCCCCGGGAAGCCCGCCTGGCACACGGCTTCTCTGCGGAGTGCCGCAGGGCCCGCCGAGAGCCCATCTTCGGTGCCTCGGGCCGGGCCCGCCGGAGCGAAGAGTGCCCCCCTGCTCCTTCAGAAAGCGGGTGGCCGCCACACGCCCGAGGCCTGGCTGATGCGGGCAAGCGCTCGCTCCAGCCACGCCACGGATGGTCCGTACGTTCCCGGCGCTGCCCGGCCAGCACCCACACGGCAGCTCGTGTCCTAGTGACCGTGATGGAGGATGCACGTGGAGCAAGAAAACCAGGACAAAGCCTAGCCTAACTCTGCGTGTAAATTCAATTTCCTTTACAATCCCACACGCTTCAAAGCCATCTGAAGCAGGAGGTTTCGCTGGATTTGGTACAACATGCTGCTTTGACCCTAAAGACAGATCAGTTTTCTAAGTTACAAAGCACCAACACCAGCACTACCTGTCTCCAAACAGAAATTCCACGTGGCATCGCAGAGCTGGTCGTTAATTACTGAACAGTAAGTCAAAGCTAAAACGAGGACACCAGAGTAACGTCAGTAGCGTACAGACAACCCCTACTTGAGTGTCTTAGCACTAGCTACATGCCAAATCGTTGACCAAGACTAGATAGAGGCAACCTTAGCAAAAAAACCAGTTTCTGCAGAAGAAAGTACCCATTAGCCAGCTGATTCATGCCGAGAAAGCCCTCTCTCACTGAGCAGCCCAAAGGGCCAGCTACAGTTAGCGTCAGACAGCGCTCAGAAACCCGCGGCCGGAGTCGCTTTCCAGCAGGTGCTGAATACCCGCCGAGCCAGCGAGCAGGACAAGGCGAACCGTTCGCGTCAGCCGTACGCGCCATCGCAGACTAACGCCCTTCTCAGTGCACAGCGTTGCGCTAAGAACCACCTCCTTACCTTCTTTTCTCATCGAAGCTGAATCTATATTTCCCTGGAGCAAGTAGACGCTGCCAGATGATGTTTTAACTTGGTTGCGCGCTATGCGTTCCACCACCGCGTTGCTGTGCCAGTGCAGATCTTTCAGATCTCTAAGGAAAGACAGGTAACGCGAAGAACAGAAGTTAAGCGCTGTTTTCACAGAAGAAGGAAATTAAAACTAGAATATTGATATTCCGTAAGAGACTGGCCGTGTTACAGGTTTTATGAGCGATATGGACACTGGCAGCACGTGCCAGGTTTTCTTTTCTGGGCTTCGAAGAGAAACAGTTCTGGCCTTGACTAATACTTGCACAGGGACACAGTGAACATGGCACCACTGCAGACGTCGGTCACAGCACATTAGCTTGACATTGGGCTGCAGAAGCACCACGGGCTAAAGGACTCCAGCCGGCTCGGTCCTGCAGTGATACCATTATGTGGGTTACAAGTGCCATTGTACGGTCAAATGTAAATTTTCCCCAGGATTATTATATTTATTTCTGACCTTCCTATTGAAAGACAAGAGCAACTGAGGAAGGAGTCCTAATATGTGCAAAAATTGGAGCTCTTAAGAAATTATTAAGGGTCCCCTCCGTAAGAAATAAAAACCAGACCCAAACGTTAAAGTAGAAAATCTACAGTGTTGGGGGGTTTTGTTTGTTTCTTTGTTTGCTTGGTTTTTAAATATAATTTCACAACAGTCACCCAAAGACCAAAGGACAGAACAGTGTTAAGGACCAAAACCCCAGACCACAGGGAAAACATCCAACTGCATAACCGGTTACAAAGCATTGCCAGAAGCAATCCAGCGGGTCCGTGAAGCAAACCCAACGTGTTGTGTGTGAGGAGACACGTATCAGACACCCACCCACACAAATGAGAAGTGAAGTGTTGCTAGTAGTGAAGGGGGCAAAGTGGGAGGATCAGTTGTTCCCACACAGCCATGACAGAAACGCCAGTTCCTACTACAAATCCCAGCAGAGAATGCGCAGCCTCCTGGGACCGCCCGGCAAACACAGCGAGTTTCTGCCTTCCCAGCGCCGCTGCTGCTGGGCAGGGTCTGAGTTTTCAGGAACAAGCAGCTGCGCCCGGTGGTCACCAACCACAGGACGAGCAGCACGCGCTTTCCCAAGGGTATATTCTCACCATGTCTCCAGACAGCTTTATGGCAAGCTATATCCCTCCCTTGGCTTGACACCGATTTTCCTGATCTTACAGCTATTTGGGTACACCCTGACCAAAACCGTAACCCAAAACCCCACAGAGTCCGTTTGCAGGTGGGTCAGCTGCTGCCACGGCTCACCAGAGAGCTGTAGGGGTAACAGCGCCGTCACAGATGATGCGGCAGGAGCATACAGCTGACAGCAGCCTGCACCGAGTTTGACTTCAAACAGCCACAAAAGAGAACTTTCGTGAAATGAAGCAGAAGCTCAGCAGGCCCCCAGTCAGCACCACTTTGGGGGATCTCCTGGACAAACCCATGTGTCTATTCCTCTTAGGCTCTTTGATCGACTCGGGACGGGACTTTGAAGTAATTATTTAGCCAGCAGTTTCCCGTACGTGGGCACTCTACCTCCTCCACATATGGAGGAACTCACCCCTTCCCTGGTAAAGAACTTCCAGCTACAACATCTCTCTGTGTTTGCCAAAGGCTAAGAGGAAGCTCCATGAAGGTCCAGCTCCCACGGCCACCCAAGCCAAGGACCCCTGTGGTTCCTTCCCCCTGCCCCAGCTCTGCCACGCCGCAGGCTCCGCAGCCAACGGGCTCAGCGCTCTCCGTCAGAAGAGAGAGAACGACGTTTAAAAGAGACAGCGAGAGCTGTAAGCACTGGCAGGAAGGGGCAGGATTGAGCCAAGGGCCGCACGCCCTGTGGCTGGGGAGGAAAGCGGCAGAAGCGCGTGGAGCTGCTCCCAGCCGTTACTGGGACCCTCCCGGAAGGCCGGTCCCAAAGCTACAGCTGTTCAGCCAGGCGGAGAGGGTTCAGCCTTTCTAGCTCAGGCGCTGAAAGCCCACCAACACGTTTTACGTTGCATTTACATCAGAAAACTTTTGCTTACTTCCGCTTTCCTTCAACATATATCGCAGTGTTACCGTCCATCACTTTAATTCTCCAGCTGGTTAGGCAGACGTTACTCTGTTAGCAAAAAAAAAAAGAAGTATTTTTCAAATCAGACTAAGCAACATCACCAAGGTATTAGCAAAATAGAAATTAACTCCTGTATCACTCGAGAAGATATTTAGGCACCATCCTCCAGATCAGAAAAACTGCCAATGACCATTGCAGACACAAACGTTGAAGAGTAATCAAGCTGGAGTCTAACGCTCAAGTGAGGACAGGAATTTAAGTTATAGAAACGTTTGAGTAACTTAACGCTGACTTTCAGAAGACAAAGTCATTGGCCAAGACCTCCAGGAAATCAAAACAGCTCCTCACAAAACCCACCAACACCACGCCATACCTCTGACGCTGTCATCTCTCCTGTTACTGTTCAGAAAAAAAGTTATCCAGGGGAAAAAAAAAAAAAATTGTTAGCTGCATTATCACTAAAATTTAGGCAGTATGAAATGGCTGCATCTGAGATCACAAAGCACTGACACCCGCACGGCGGCAGCACCTTCCCTTTGCAGTAAACAGCCCGCAAGCAGCTGCGCTGGCCTTGCAGTGCGGAAAGCCGGGTCTGAAACACAACTGTGTTTTAAAGAAAGCTTCTCGGAAAAAGGGGTTTTAAGATCCCAAACGATCGCGGTTTCTCCTCACAACTCCAGTTACCAACTCCTGATCTTCTCTTTAATGATGTTCGCAATGAGACCATCAGCCCCGACCTCACCAAAGATCTCGCGACGATTTAACGCCGGCTGAGGAAAGGCACCCGACACACAGAGCCTGCACCCACCAGGTGCTCAGATCCGTAACAACGTCCCCGGCAGCATCTTCTGCTCAGGCACAAATCGTTAGCAATAATGGATATCTAAATTTTATCTAATATTCCTTATCTAAATCAAAGCTCATCACAAAGGGGACTTTTTTTTTAATAGAGGAAAACATGCTTGACAACAGTGAGGGAGAATGGACCAATTAACTCGCTCAACCTGGAGAGACTCCTCTGGGGACCAAGGGAGCTCCCGCCCTGGGACGGCACGCTGTCACCGGCTGCCTGGGGTAACCACCAGGGAACACGGCACGCTCCAAAACACGCCACGTTCCCCGAGATGTGCTCCGCCAGCTGTAAATACCGCCCAGCGCGGGTGGAGTTGAGAACAAGCTCTGCAGACTGGACGCCCAGGGAAAGACCCTGGTCCCGCTGAATTCGACAGAAGTTTGGACACTCTGTAGGAAAGCCAGGACTCGCACCTCACCAGCAGCTGCACGGTCGGTTAACTTCAGAGCCGCCCTGGCCTACAGCTGGGAAAGATCCCTCCTCCCCGCCTCTGCGCAGGCCGCCAAGAGCTGGGCTGGCTGTTTCACGGCCAGCACACCCGCACGCACGGGAGAGGTGAGGCAGACGGCCGCAGAACTCTTTCAGCCCGCAGCGGGGTGTGTGAATACTAAACCAGAAGGCCTTCTTGTACCCAGAAAAACCCCAAACCAACACCCCCCTGAACACTCTCGTCTTGGAGTACGGGAATAAAGAAACCCCTGTGATGGGAAAGCACTTACTCGTGAGCGCTAATAAACGACATTCGCTTCTGAGTGCCCGTTACTTTTGGCAAGGAAAACCCAACTCAGTCGCAGCTCGGAGCCCCAAGCAGCCCACGGGAACGTACCTGTTGCCCACACGGATTAAGTTCTCCCACCTCCTTGTCTGCCTTGCCAGCAACGTGATCGGTGTGAGGTTTATCCAAAGGGACCTTAGGGCCTTCTTTCGGCTTTTGCTTCCTTGGAACGTGGGCTCTGGGCGAAAAGAGCATAATATCGCACAAGCACTGTGGTTTGTGAGAGTTCGGGTCCGGTATCTTTTCTACTCCATGAGCATCTTGCTTATTACTTGGCTGCGTCTCTCTTGTGTCTTCATGAAGTTCACTGTGTTCCGCTCCTCTGTCTCCCCACCTTTCCTCTAACTGACCCTCACCGTTAAAAGAGGTGGATCTTACATTCACAGTCACTGTATTGTGAGACAGTTCATCATCAGCATCCATCAACTCCACAATGAAATTATCCCGATCGTTCTTAGCAGCAGCCACACACTCTGTAGGATCATTCCTGAGCTGCCTAGCAAAAGCAGTTTTGACTAATGGCTTTTCTGTAGCCGTGGAAGGAGGAACCTTCTGGACTGGGTTTGAAGGTGTTGGATCTGCCCATTAAAAAGAAACAAAAAAAAAAAGGAGTAAGAAAGAAATTAGTGATACTTGAGAACTAATAAAACCCCCACATTGATGAAGTTACCCCATTTCTAATACGAGGAGGCTGCACTGATCAGCACTACCACACTGGGAAAGCACTGCCTGTCGGGATGGCTAACGCCGACAGCCGGCCGCTTGGGGAAGCTGTTCGCACCAGCTTTTCCTCACCGCCGGAGCAGCACCCCGGCTGTCAGAGACCTCCAGGTACCCCACTCACCCCAACACCAAGCTAATGCACACCACAGCTGTTAATAGCCTATCTTCACCATTCTTCCTATCTTTTCTTCAATGAATCCTCCTTGCAGAGCAAAAAAATCCAAAAAACCCCCCAAACTCCACAATCTCAAATATTTCCATCTTTCCAGACTTCAAGATCTGGACCTGTAGTCATGCTGCTGCTACACTGAGAGCTACAGCATCGGGGTTGGAGTTTTCAGGTAAATTAAGTTCAGTTGTGAAGTTGAACACTAATAAGACTTTGGCACGTGCCATTTCTTCATCTGCATTTTCAAACCCGTGTTACAAGACAGAAGCATAGACAGGGTTGCAACAATAAGGAAAAAAAACAATACAGGAGAATTCCTCAGGGAATTAAAAGGTATTAAAGGTATGAGGGGGAAACCAGAGCCAGCAGGTAAGAGGTTTAGGATTTTTCCACATTTCACATTCAAATGGCAAAGTGTTAGGCCCAGTCTCTCAAGAGCTCTGAACTGCATCAAGGGCCCGAAGGCAGAGGGCTTTCCGTGTCCATGACGGTGCACTCAAACGGACTAACGATGGCCAACCTCACGGTGGGAAGCCCCCAGCCCCAGCCCATCGTTACACCAAGCCTACTGCCATCCCCGGGTGCGAAAAGGCAAATTTGCAGGTTCCTTCCTCCGTCTTCCGCTGCGCGCAGGCTACAAAGAGCGATGCTCTGCCGAAGGTGAGAAACCCTGAGGTCAAGGATGTTTTGAAATGGTTTGAAGAGCAACACCAAGTACCTGCTCGCTGCTGCTGCTGCCGCCGCCACTGCTCCTGCTGCCGCTGCTCCTGCTGCTGCCGCTTCTGCCGCTGCTCCTGCTCCTGCTTCTGCTGTTGCTCCTGCTGCTGCCGTTGCTGCTTTACACGCAAGAAGAACCTCTGAGGGGATTCCAACACCAGAGGGTCTACAGCCAGGGCTTTCGTGGTTCGGTTCTCAGGAACCCAAGTGCAAACTAAGTCTGGAAAATAATAATACAAAAAAATCTTTGAATTTGGGGAAGAAAAACATTTTCATGTTGTGAGCCTGGGAAGCAAAGTACATACTCCATAAGATACTAAACTCCACCGTGCAACCATGTGCTCTCTTTTCTCTCCCAAGATGGGAGGGCGATGCGAGCTTTCCCTCTTCATCGGGGGTCTGCTGTTCCCTCGCCTCAGCTGCACATGAGAAGCACCCTCAGGCGTGTGCACATGTGCCTGGATGTAACCCGGTCCACGGGAATCCAGAGGGGCCCGGAGGTGCCTACCAGAGGGATGTGTTTCACAGCACTCAGGGCTACCAAGTAGCACCGGTACCGACCCCTTTGGATATTTGATCAAAGCCATTATCAATTTGTGATGTGATAATGCAAGGGCAAAAACATACCCTGCGGAAATCTGTTGTTAAAGGAGAAGAAAACTTTAGGAGCTTTCGCTTTTTATAAAAATCACAGCATCACTGAATGGTTTGGGCAGGCAGGGACCTCCACAGGCAGTGAGCAGGGACAGCTTTAGCTGGATCAGGCTGCTCAGAGCCCCGTCCAGCCTGACCTGGAGTGTTCCCAGGGATGGGGCATCGACCACCTCTCTGGGCAGCCTCTGCCAGCGCTTCACCACCCCCATCATAAACTATTTCTTCCTTCCTTATATCTAGTCTGAATCTCCCCTCTTTCAGTTTGAAACCGTTACCCCTTGTCCTATCACCACACCCCTGATCCAGAGTCCCTCCCCACCTCTCCTGCAGCCCCTTTCAGCACTGGAGGCTGCTGTAAGGTCTCCCCAGAGCCTTCTTTTCTCCAGGCTGCACAACCCCAACTCTCTCAGCCTGTCCTCACAGGGGAGCTGCTCCAGCCCCTGAGCATCTCCTCTGGACCCGCTCGAGCAGGTCCGTGTCTGTCTTGTGCTGGTGCCCCCAGAGCTGGAGGCAGCCCTGCAGGGGGGCTCTCAGTAGAGCGGAGCAGAGGGGTAGAATCCCCTCCCTTGACCTGCTGCCACACTGCTCCTGATGCAGCCCAGGAGGTGATGGGCTTTCTGGTCCATTGACCACCACCCTCTGGATGTGACCATCCAGCCAACTCCTCATGCACCGAACAGCCCACCCATCCAATCTGTATCTCCCCAATTTCAAGAGGAGGATGTTAGGGGGACCGTGTCAAAGGCCTTACAGAAGTCCAGATCGACGACACCCGTGGCTCTTCCATCATAGAAGGCCACCAGGTTGGTAAGGTGGGACTTGCCCTTGGTGAAGCCATGCTGGCTGTCTCGAGTCACCTCCCTGTCCTCTATGTGCCTTGTTATAGCTTCTAGGGAAGATCATGGAACAGATCCTCCAGGCACAGGTTGGCAGTTCCCAGGGCCCTCCTTTCTACCCTCTTTAAAATTGGGTGCGATGTTTCCCTTTTTCCAGTCACCATAATGGTTTAATCCCATTTTACTGTATCCAACAGAACAACTAATGCTACAGCGAGGAGATTTAGGAAGACTTTTTCATATCTAACCACAGAGTGAGGGCACTGCCACCCCCATAACTGCAAGTTCTTTTGAGGACGACTCGATATCTCCCCAGTGGAAACAGCATACAGCTGCCCATGCTACTGGCCTGGTAAGGCAGGCTGAGCACTTTGCCTCGTTTTCTGCAATTATGGCTTAAAATGATCCGGGTAGGTCTTCACCCCCACCTAAAACTGGGTAAAAGGTTAGTACAGGAGATTCCTAAGTACTGTACTTCCAACGGGAATACACGTAGTGATGAAGCACAACCCTTCTGACAAAGCAGCCAGTATTTCAGTGGGTCTCCCACTCTGGGCGATCACAGCATGAGAATGAGGGCACCACTGCAGGACACCTTCCTCTCTGAAATGTCCCTGTCACCTTTGCAGATACACACGAACCAGAAGGCAGGTGGTTCTGCAGTGGCTACAGCACCCTTACAGGAGGGGCACAGCGCTTGCACGTTCCCACAACAGCCAGCGAGTCAGAACCAGGAGATGCCCTGGAACAGCCATCAGAGGGGAGTGCCTAGGGAAGCGCCCCAGAACGATTTCAAAACCCAAACAATTCTTCCCTGAATGCTTCTCCTTTTATATTGGCTGTGCAGAGTGGTTAAAGTAATTGGTTTGTTAGGGTTTTTAAACTTATAAAGTGTAATTCTTTGTTTTTCAAGATGTTGCAGTGAGTCAATCCCATTCACAAAGAGAGCAGAGGGAGCAGTTAAAGGCAGACTGAGCAAGAAAAGGAGAAAATACCACGGGAGGGATTCCTCTGAGGCGAAGAACAGATAATCAACTACGGTACAGCTACACTTCAGCATTAAACAAAAACACCATCCAAACTTTTTTTTTTAAAAAAAAATTCAAAACATCTTGGGGAAAACCAGTACGAATAGTTTTTACACCTACCAACGCACCCTGGCTGCTTTTGCCAGACCCTGGAAGAGTCGTAAGCGAAACGCAGAAGTCGCACCGAGCTAAAGGTTAACCACGAGACAGCTTTCTCGGAGAGGCAATCGCACGCACCTTGTTCGGGCTGGATACGGCCACCGGGCCCCTCGGCGGGTCTCTGCCGACCTTCCGCCGCGGCAGGTCTCGGATGCCTCCGCTCCCTGGCATTCAGCGGGGGGGTCAGGATCTGGTCGGAGTCGCAGGTCGCCGGCGGCGCCTTCCCCGCGGGCAGCCTGGCGTCCTGCTTCTGCCGCAGGGCCCTGGCCTTCATCCGCTGGAAGATTTTGGCCGGGGACTCGTGGGCGGGAGGCTCCCACGCCTGTCGCTTCAGCGGCTGCTGGGGGCCGCGGCCGGGCCCGGCCCGCACCTCGCCGACACCCAGCACCTTCTCGCCGCCATCCCTCACCGCAGCCGCCGGCCCTCCGGGGCTGCTGCTCACCCCGCGGCCCGCCAGCTGCCCCGGAGCGACGTAGAGGGTGTCCTGCCTCTTCAGGAGCTCCTTCAGCGGGGTCAGCGTATCCGCGGGGATGCTGCTGAGGGGGACCGACCGGAACGGCAGCTGTCCCCGGCGGCGGGCCGGAGCACCGGCGAGGCTTCGGGCGGGCGTCACGATCATCTCGCCGCGTCGCTCGCCAGCCCCTCACGGCGGCCGTGGCGACCCCCGGCCCCTCACGGCGGCCGCTCCCCTCAGGCGGCGGCGCCAAGCCCCGCGCGCGGGGTGCCGAAGCCCGCCATCGCGGTTAGGAGATTTGATCGCGGCCTCTGGGCCCGGATTGGTGGGGCGGGAGCGCGACGTTGCTGCCCGCCTGGGCGGCGGGAACCGGTGTGTGTGTGGGGGGAGCGCTGGCGGCAGGAAGTGGCAGGACGGCATTTAGGGTAGACGGCAGCGTGGCCTTCCATTGCGCCCACCCCTCTGGGAGGGGTGGTTCGGTCCGTGCCGCGCGCGGGGCGTGGCCCGCCGAGGCCGTTGGCGGCTGAGGCGGGAAAGGGGAGCAGTGGCGGCGGCGGCGCCGCCGGTGCTGGGTGCTGGGGTGCTGCTGGGGCGCAGAGGAGGTTGAGGGAGGCAGTGGCCGGGCTGAGAGGAGGGCGAGGCGGGCGGCAGGGGCTCCGGTGAAGGCCTCTAAACCCGCTCGGCTGCCCGTGAGCGGCGTGTGGGGGGTGAAAGGAGCTGGGCAGCGCCAGCGTGAGGAGGACGAGCCCGCCGGGGAGAGGCGGCGGGGCCGCGGGTCGGCCCGGGAGGCTCGGCGTAGGGCGCTGGGATGGAGAGGGAGAGCGCCGTGGGGCTTCGGAGCGGGGCCGGAGCCTGCGGCGTGGAGCAGAAAGCCGAGCGCGGCCGGGGAGGCGGGCGTGCGCCTTGCCTCTGCCCGCAGGTACGGTACCGGCAGCGCGGGCTGCGCAGCGGCTCGCTGGCGCCGCTTGGCGGGGCCGAGGCTGCTAGGGCCGGGTCTGCCGAGCGGCCCCGAGCTGTAACCACGTGTAGGGTTTTTTTTTTTTAAAAACAACAATACATCCAGTCTATAACCGTTAGCTTAAGTGAGGGCTGTAGTCAGAGCTGTGAGGACACAGGCAGGCTGTTGGCTGTTGCCTCTGTCTCGGCCGAAAGCTGAAGTGCTCCGAGTCTCGTGTTTCAAGTGGGAAAGGAGGGGAGTTACTTGCAGGATCCAGAGGACAGAAACCAACAGCCTTGCCCAGCAGCCTGGCTCCCCCGGCGGAGGAGAATCAGGTGTGCGTGACCCTTAGGTTAGACCAAGTAGGCAGGCTGAGCAATTCGGTTCTGGGGAAGAAAAACCTCCGTGTTTGCTGTAATTGACCAAGTGTCTGTTAATAAAGAACAGCTCCACTGAAAAAAAAAAAAAAGGTAGTTATGCTCTGTTTGTGTCCCTGCCCGTGGCTGGGGCGTTGGACTAGGTGACCTTTAGGGTCCCTTCCAACCAAAACCATTTGGTGATTCTATGATATTTTGGGGTTGTATTTGGTATCTTGCCAGTTCATTAATTTTTTTTTTTGGTAATTAAAGTCTTTGGGCTTCTTACAGGAAATGCATGCGCTAATTAGTGGCCCAGATTATGTAGCAGAGAATGATCCTGTGCTTGCTGTTACCCAAAATGTCTAAGAATTCCCATGCAGAGGAGAAAACCCCAGGGACGCGTGTGTCGGTGCTCAGAAGCAAAGGTAGGTGTGTCTCTGGGCAGTGGGGTCGTGAGTGATAAATACAGTTCAGCAAGAAGCATGTTCTGTGAGAACATGTTGAGTGGCCCTGGAGCCCCTTGGTGAGCACTTCATGTGCCTCTGAGCTGCTCCCCCAGTTAAAAAAAGAAAGCGTGTCAAATCTGTGAGCGAGGAAGCTGGGCGAGCACTGCCCGTTGCACGGTGGTGTGTGGGCACTCGGAGGCCAAGGGCAAGCGTTTCGGAAGGCATTGGGTCGCAGAAGGGGTCTCTGCAACCTGGGCTGGCTCTTGTGCGGTCTGCCCTGGCCTTGGCTCTTCCTTCTGCAGCGGTTTGTGGAGCTGGGGTCTCTGAGGGGCGTCATGGGCTGGTAGCCCTGTTGGTGAGGAGGGGATTGGAGAAGACAATGGGGAAGGTGAAAGAAGAGCATGGAAAAGCCAAAACCGGCATGGCAAGAAAAGGCCGTGCTTGTGTTTTACACGAGTTGTCCCGTGTCTGGTGGTGGTTTGTGTGTCCGTACAGCTGGTGTGGTCGCGCCTGGCTAGCACGGCGCTGGCAGGCCGACAGCAGGAGAGCGCTCTGTTTAACACGCTGCAGTGTCCTCGGGTTCTCACCCTGTGTATGGCGCTGTAGTGGTTCGGCTCCTCTGGAAAAGCAAAACCAAAAAAGCTCAACCCACAATTTATTCCGTACCTCTAATGATATTGCTGCCATAGGTTCTTAAATACTTGTCAGATCAGCTTTTGCCTGAGTAATCAAAAGCAGATTTGTTTTGCTCCAGTTCCTTGCAGAAGCCATTGTGCTTTTTCTTCCTTTCTGGGGGGGAAAAAAAAAAAATAGGATGCACAGAAAGTTGTGTGGTAGTTCCTGCTTCCTGATAAAAGACAGGTTTGTGAGATTTGGGGGTGTAGTTTAGACAGTTGTAGATGCTCTTACTTACTATAAACTCTGTTAACAGGGCAAAGCAAGTCCCCTTTTGTGCATACTATCAGACTAGATTTCATTTCTTGAATAATTTTTAAGCTTGTTTCCTGATTCTTTGTTCCATAAAGAACAGGTTGATTATAAAGAAAGAATAATCCAGACTAAGTACAGAAAGGTGTTGGGGTAAAAAGAGGGGATGTGATTGTTGTTGGGTCGTGTGCGTTCAGATGCTGTGTGTGGTACGAACAGCACCTGCGTGCACGGGAGAGCTCGTTCGGGGAAAGCAGGTACAGCTGGAGGCAAAAAGTGCAGGTTCTTTAGCTCAAGGCCTTGATAGCCTGATCAGGTCTGTGCTGTGGGCTTAAAAGGAGACTTACATATGATACTAATTAGGGTGCATCTATTGTAATCTCAGCAATTACAAGAAAGGCCTCGAAAACTGATATCCTGGCGGTTCTCTTTGGGGACACTGCTAATGCTGGCGAGATTCTCCCTGGACAAAGGATAGATCATGATAAAGGCATTTCCGAGGTGTTTTCTTCAGACTTCTTGCCTTCAGACTTTGTTTCCAGTGGAGAAGCAGTCCATCCTGCTGGACTTGGTTCACGTGGCTCTGAGCAGCGCCTCAGGTAGAGCAGGCAGCCGGCAGACCCGCTTCTGTCAGCGGCTTGCGGGGGGCCCCGCAGAGCTGCTGCACCAGATGCACCAGCCACCACCATCGTAGATGCCTGGATGGAAGGGAATGCCCGGCGTGCCTGGAAACACCTGAAACGTTGTCCTCCTGACTGGTCTGGTGTAAGCTGTTTGACGGCAGCTGCAAAAATACAAACCAGAAAGTCAGTGTTGTAGGTTGTATGTAAAGTCCAGTGGCCTCGGTGCCAGATCCTGCAGTGTGTGGTTAAACTGGAAACAGGCCTCGTGCTGTTTGGCTGAGGGATGCGGGCGTTTTCATGGACATACCTCAGGTTTTCTCCTTTTTGGGGGAGACCTTTTAACAGGTGCTGTCAGTGAAGCACTCCTGCAGGTTCTGTGTGCATAGAAGGAGTGCAGAGACATAAGAATAAATGTCTGTGGAGTCCTCCGAGTGCTTTTACCTTACTGCAGCCTGGCAGTCACGCTGGTGTGTGATGGCTCTGTCCTGGAGAGGTGCCCAACGAGTGAAAGACCAGGGGGACAAACAGATGCTGTTAGTCCTTTGTCATCTGCGGCAGCCACGAGACAATGGCAAATGTTCCTCTGAGTTCCCAGCACAAGGCTCCGAGGGGAGAGCGCGAGCGAAGGGAGGGAGCTTGTGTAAATTTCTTTTACTGTATCCTGTTTAGCCCAAATAGATTGCTTACTGTTGGTAATTAAAGAAATGATGTCTTGCCCTCAGGGTTTCCATTCCCAATTCCTGTAGTTACTGGGAAGCTCTGAAGAAGCTTAGTCTTTTATTGCTTCTTTCCTTTCTGGAGCCATTTTTCTGGTAGCTTAGTGATTAGGTTGGTCCCATCTACACGTCTGCCTGGGTAGCTCCTGTGTAACTTACTGGCAATACCCTCGCTGCACGTTACCTGTTTTTTTTCTTTTTAGGAAAGGTGTGCTCCCATTTCTGGGAGAAAAATAATTGTTGTCTTAATTTTCCATACTTTTTTTATCATTCAGTTTATCCTTCATTCACATTTTTGAAATCCTGATTGTATGGCTGTTTCCTTTGGTTGGGGAGGAGGCAGGAGAAAATACGGACATATTTCCTATATGCATACATATAGGTATAGACACAGTGGTTTACTGCGGGCTTTGAAATGCAGAAATACAGACTAATTATTGTTAAACCTAATTAAACCTTTTCCTGCTGCAAATTGCTGACGCACTTCATTGCATCTCAGATCTCTAGCCTATGTTTACTTTCCTGTTTTGTTTGTAGGATGATCGGGGGGCAGTTGAATGAATCAGTTAGAGCAGAGCTGTTGGCTGTGGACCCTTTACCTGAGCTTGCTTCTGTTTCCAGAGAGCTGGAAGGTGTTGATGGATTAACAGTCAGAGCCCTCGAGACCAAAATGATCTTGTGGTCAGGCAGGAAAGTATTCCTTGTGAAAGCTTTGTGCTGTCTCCTGTCTGCTTCTGCCAGAGCTCAGCAGATGTCCTAAAGCAACGTTTTCATGGGCAGACTCTTAGGGAGAATATTCAGTTTCCTGAACGCCTGATTTAAAGTCGCGGATCCTTGTGAGATCTGCCGGAGTCCCTAGAGCTGCCCGAGGCGCGGGGGCAGCGGGTCTGGGGAGCGTGGCTCGGTCTGCCTTCAGCCTGGCTGCTCTTTCTGCCTCTGCTCCTGCACCGCTCTGGGTCTCGTCCCCTCAGCGTGGGGATGGGGAGGTCTGTTACGGCTTTTTGATGACCTTAATAGAGATTTTGTAGGCACGTGTTTTTAATTACGTGAGAGAGGTGGCAGCTTATGCCAGTCTTTGCTGCAGTTACCAGCAGAAATTTTGATGGCGATACTGGGATTCCATCTTCCTGTGGAAAAAGCTCGTGCCCTGCCAGCTGCTGTCTCGGAAAACACGCGGCTGAGCTCCCCCTCGTTGCGGCGAAAGAGCACGAGTCCCGCGGTGGCCGCGCCGTGCCGGCTCAGGAAGGACATCGCTGTGTCAGCGCCGGGGTCTGCCTCAGTCGGTGGAGGTGGATGGAAACGGGTTTTCCCAGCCTCCTGACTGGGAGTGAGGATTCCCTCCAGCCCGAGGGTTTGCCTGAAGCATTTCAAGCGCTCGGAGACCTGCGGGAGCCATACGTGAACACGTGTGTATTCTCTCTGAAAGCAGCGTAGCGGAGGCAGGTCTGCATTTCCCCCACTCGCTGTTGTGCTTCTTGAATGCCTTTGGCTGCTCCCCTCGCCGTGTGCTCCCTCCTGGGAGAGATGTCTGCAGTGGTTTGTACTCCAGTTTCCAAAGACGAGGAACTCTCTCTTCCTTCTTTCCCGGGTAGAAAGACCTTCGTGTTCTGAGCTGAGTTTCCACAAAACTCATTTACCAACTCGTCTTCTCAACACCAGCTGGAATTAACAGATCAGTGGGACTGCTCAGGCTAGTTAAGTGTAAGTTTAACCACTCATAACGTTAGAGGGAAGGGTGGAAATCTGTGGAGTGCTGTAAGCACAACATTTAAGCAGCTTTTCACGCATTGACTGTGACTGGCGGGTTAAGGCCTTGCTCAGTCAAACTGCGCTGGCGCCAGAACGCAGCGGCGTGCAGCTCTGCTGCAGGAGGTGTTTTAGACAACCAGAGTAACTGTTGTCCAAGACTTGCAAAGGCATCGGATGATTTTCAGTTGTCCTGTCCTTGGATGTGAGAACTGTTACAGGTTTTAATTTTCAGAGAGACGTGGGCCTCCCCTGTTGCGAGTGGGACACCAGTAAAGTGTCTTAAGCTGGATCCAGTCCAAAGCCTGCAGCTAGAGAGAACCCTGAGGACGTTTTTTTAGCATTTATCTCTTGTTTTTGATTTCAAGGTCTCATTTAACAAATAATTTTAAGAACATCTCTGATTCTTGAGCCCGTAGCTGTACCTTTATCCTCTCCCTGCCATGCATGGTAAGACTTCCTATGTAAAGGCCTTGCTATAAATGGACTAAATTCAATTAGATATGAAGCTTCGGTTACATTATGTTGATTGATTGAAGTGTACCTATGGGCTTAGTTACTTGCCCTTGCTCTAAATGTCATGACTGCCCCAAGAACTCTGGTGGAACCGGTGCTGTTGGGCAGGAGGGGCCTTTTGGTAAACACCTTGTTATTGTGTTTGGTTTTTTCCTCCCCATCCTTCAGGGCAAGCACTGTCAGCGCTTCTGCTTCATGTACTGCTCTAGAAGTCAGTTTATAGCTGCCTGACGGCGTTTCCTCTACGATCTCTTCATCAGCATGTCGTTGCTGTCCTCCTGACTGGAATTCCTGTCAGACTCAGAGTATGTCTTTGGACGAATTCTGAAGAACCTTCCAAAACTGAGAGAATTGAATCTTGTGTGCGAGTAGGCTCTATGCTCTTCTGTCATACCAGTTTGTGAGCTCTTAAATGTTCCTCAGCACAGGGAGTTTATTGGTGTGGATATGCATAACGCCGCTGTTCCCTCGAAGGGAAATCGGCCGCCCCGTCCAGCCCGCGCTGCTGCGGTGCCGGGCCGCGTTCAGCCTGGCTCAGGCGGGGCTGCTGCAAGGGCTCCCTTGTCACGGCTGGAAATGTGAGCCAGATTTCAGAAGCTACTCCAAGTTCTGATACCAGAATAATCCAGTTTGTCTTCTACGTGCAACTGCTTGCAAAATGCCTAATAAGTGTGTTTTAATTTTCTTTTAAGTTCAGCCTAGCACAGTTTGGAACGATCCAGGTTTCAAATATCCGTATTGATTTTCCTGAACAGTTCTGCTGATATTCCATCAGGGCGAAGGTGGTGTAGAAACAAATGATAGCTGAATAGCTATGCACAGCAGCAGGTGGTTTATAAACAAAGAAAGCTGAAGTGTGTTTCGTGAGGCTGTGTGTCTGCCAGCTTGAGCAGTAAACAAATACTTTCTGCAGACACCTCGGAGTGAAAGCACTGCTTGTCACTGACAGAGCGCCACCGCACTCCTCTGTGGGTGACACCGGGCTGCTGCTGTCAGATTTTATTTTATTTCCATTTTATTTTCTTCTTTTGCTTCTTCTGAATGGTGTAATGTTCTCAGCCAGCAGCTGGGAGGGAGGGAAGAGGGAGTGGAAAAGGTGGTTTAGGAAAATCAGAAAAACAATTAAATGAGATTAATGAAAAAATGGAGTGAAATGCCGCTCTTCAAGCATCTGCCCTCATGAAAACGGGCTGATGTGTTTTGAATCCGGACCTACCTTTTGGTACAAGACAGGGATTACTACCTCTGATAACTGTGGTGCCTGAATGGCTGCTTGTAAAGTGTTTCTCAGAAGCCTGTAGGATTCAGAGTAAAACTTCTGAACCAGTTGTGTCTCTGGTCTCTTATTCGTCCTGATAAACGGCTGAGGGATGACTTTGCGGAATGCATATTTCTTACCAAAATAAGCTGAGTGATTTTTCACAAATCAAAAATAGTTTGTACATAAATGAGGTTTGTTGATCTGTGATTTCCAATGTACCTTTGAGATTTTCCTTAGCCAGGAGTACAATAGTTGTTGCGTTTGAGGGGTCTGGATTTATGAGCAGGCGCTAACGTTTTTCTAGAAACTGGCACGTCAAATCACTGTGAACAATTTGCTTCTCAAACCCACGTTTATATCCGGTGGAAAAAATACAGTTCCTTTTGTGTTGAGGCACTGGGGTCAGGATATGCGGAGGCAGTTGTGTGGAGCAGCTACTAGGTGCAAATTCAGTGGTGCTTACCCTGGAGCAACTTGTACGTGCGCCTGCGTGCTCAGCGTAGCGAGCCTCTGTGGAGCGTTCTTGGCTTAACCTTCGTGTTCCCTGCAGGAACCTTTGCTTATTTGGGAGTTTTGCAGTTCCTCTGTGTCCCCTTCCCACCACCAAAATTCAGCTATCCCGTTGCTTAATGTTTGCTGTAAGTCCTCCCTGTGGTTTTGCCCTAAACAAGACTTGATGTGGCTGCCTCTGCGGTCCTGGTCTTCAGCGCTCCACTGCTTTTCTAGTTCTTTTCTCACCCGTAATGGGTATTCTACTGTTAAAACTCAGAGTTTCTGGTAACCCCTTATTCCTTACTGTTTCTTTCTCATTATTATGTTTTCCTGATGGTTCGTTCTTCCAGTGGACTTTGTAGTACGCGAGATGCGCACGTGTAGCGGTTCCGCTCCAGGCTATGCGGGCTCCTGGAAACAGCTTCTAAGCGAAGGAATGTAGAAACGTGCTCTCACGTTGGTGATGTCAGAGCCTCCGTGGTGAGGGCAAAGCCGAGGCGGTGCGGCAGTGTGTCAGCGTTCCTGCTCGTGGTGTCAGTGAAACACCGGGCGTACGGCCGTGTCGAGTGGTACCCGGCTCAAAAATCGAAACAGCGAGAAGGGGAGCGGATGTCAAGAGAATCTTTTGAAAGAACTTTCTTGGGCCCATGTGTTTCTTTGGAAAATGTCGTTCTAATGGACAGATTTACTGTGAAATGAGACTTGGATGTTGTTCTCCAGAGTCGGATCTGGGGTAGACAGGTGCTGTGGAAGGTGGCAGCTTTGCTCAGCATCAGTAGCGCCGTGAGGGCGGGACACCCTCGGGTCTCCCGTTAGACTCTGGGTACGCCCTGCCCGTGCCCGTCCCGTTGGTTCTCCAGGCCTCCCCTCGGCGGCTGGAAGAGCTGGCAGGCCTGTCACGAAGGATAACCTTTTGGCAAGGAGAGGCCGCGCTGGAGGCCAGCCTCGTTCCCTTCGTCACCCCGCGTCGTCGGGCTGCGGCGTGTCCCCGTGTGTCTGCTTCAGCCCTTCTCCCCTCCCACACCGGCAGCAGGTGAGCTCACCGCAGGCACGCCGCTTTAGCGGAGCAGTTGCGCTCCTTTGAGAGCCGTGCGTCACCTGACGGTAACGGAAACCTGATGTGAGATGTTGACAGCTGTCAGTCACTGGGCAGGCACCGTAAGGGGACGTTGCAGGCAGTGCTGTTCAGCAGCGGGTGTCGGCGCATCAGTTTTGCTCCCATGTTATTGACAGTGAAGTCATTTGCATTCATCTTGTTCATGCTTATTTACTGGGTTTTGGTTGGAATACAAATGTGTTAGTGAAACTAATTTGTTTTGCTGTGAAAGATTTGCCTTTTCTTCAAGCTTTATTCATGGCTGAAGAGATATTCAGGCAAATAATGGACAGAAAGCTTGGATGACACGGACCGCGTTAACCAGCGTGCTAACGTGGTGTTCTTCGGAATATTCTGCACTAGGTGCAGGTGATGAAATAAGAAGAGAAGAGAGAAGTGGGTCTGGCTTTATATTGCCTTCTTAGAAGACTTTCTAGATGGAATGCTGGTGATGTTTGTGATCTTTTGGCCTTACTGTCAGACCATTTGGATCTACATTTAAAAAAAAAAAAAAATAGAAGATGACTTTCAGAAACATGCTTCTGTTCTGAGCCCTTCAGGAGAGATGGATGGAGCTGTTGGACGAGCTGATTGAAGTGGTGCTTTGCTCTTGTTTTCAAAATCAACCACCAGATTTAAAGCTCCTGGTCTGGTCCTGGAGCTGCTGGAAAGAATGTCACCGTGAGCTGAGCAGGAGATATCAATGAGTGCCCGTGGGGAATCTGTCTCACTGTGCTGTCAGCGAAGGTCTGTTAGTCTTGTGAAGAGATGTGTTGTTCTGGTGACTGTACCACTCCTGAAAGGGAGGAGCAGACCCGGGAGGTGTGGGTGCCATTTTGCATCCCTGTCTTTGACTACTAGAACTGGCTTCTGGAGCAAAGATGTGTGGAAGCTGCACGATTGGTTAGTTAAGGAATAAGTGAAATAAATCTGGGTCTTGTAGCACACGTGAGAGAAGCCCGTAGGAGAGCGAGGATGGCCTAGGGTTCTCTGCCATGAGGAGCTGGAGGAGAGGCCAGGGCTGATGACAGGCCTGGAGCAGGTCGGGCTCCTTCAGGCGAGGGGAAGCAGCAGCTCGGAGGAATGCTCTGGGGCTGCCCAGGAGCGAGTTCGCTGCTGTAGTTGTCCCAAGGCCTTTGTTTCGGTCTGTGCAGCTGGGGTGGGTGAGACGATGGGTTGATGCGACAGGTGCCTTGTACGGCTCCCCCCTGTGCCCCTGCTGCTGGATTCCTTGGTTTAAGCATTTCAGAGCGTTTCTTCCTCTTTAGGAGCAGCCAGCCGCTTCTGGCCTTACCACGCACGCCTTCCCCTCGCTTGCCTGTGCTTCCCATTGCAGCTGGACGTGTTTATTGCCTTCCATCTTCACGCTGGCTGTTTCATGTGCTGATTGACATTCCGGCCTGCTCTTCCTGCTCCTGGCCTTGCTAATTGCATTTCTGTGAACTCTTCTCCTGCTGATTTAGCAGTGGGGCTCAGAGCCCTGTACCTTGTGCTTTTCTCTAGGGCTTTCATTTTTGTTCCTGTTTGTTCTTCCGCTTGGCATATCAATATCACCCTTTGCAGTGCCAGCTCCATCTCCCTTAGTAACCATCCACAGCCTTTTGATTGATATTTCACTGAGCAATCTGCTCTTTAATGGGAGGCTCTTAATAGGGCCTGTTCATTTTTTTTAAAAGTTCTTCTACTGTCTCCCTGTCCCTTGACAGTGTATTTGTTATCCTTTTCGTGAATCTCAAGAGAAAACTAGACACAGAACAGAGCTGTGCTTTCCTGGAGGAGAGGCTGGGGTTGGCTTACTGGTTCCATCAAGCCGGTGAGATACCCTGCAACCCTGGGGAAGAAGTGTGAGGCCTGATAGGGAATCCCAGCCGAGCTGCGGGCAGTTGGGATCGAAGATCGGGGGCTGAGCAGGAGGGGGTTTGAAATCAGAGGCCGAAGACAGCCAAGGGCAAAATTAGGACCTGAGGTCTGAGCAAGAAGCTGGAGGAGCCAAAGGCGTCTTGGATCAAAGCTTCTTGGATCAATGGCAGAAGCGGGTTCAGGGCCCTGGGCTGAATGTCAGGGGACTGGGGAACCTCTAATTTAAGGTAAATGCCAAGACAAGGAGCCAGAAGGGCTGGTACAAGGGCAGTGGGCTGACCAGGAACAGAACCCACGGTGCTGAGCAGAAAGGAAAGGGGCAAAGCGCAGGCCCTGAGTGGCTGAGGGGCACGCTGAGCACTTTGGTTGTCTCCTACATCTCCAGGTTATGCATCAGACTCACAGGCTCGGGGTTTTGAGATGATGTCCTTCTTTGTCACTAGAGCAAAGACCTGAAAAAGTGGAGAAGAGCTGGGATGTGGCTGAGGTACAGAGAAGAGAAAGAACTGGACCAGCCAGAGTGCCTTGCAAACAGGTTGGGATGGAAATGCAGTCAGCCCTCAAATATACCAAATGCCTCCTCGGTCCTCCGAACCAGGATGTTTGTGAAAGCCATTTCATCTATTAAACTAACTCTTAGCAGGGAAGATGGGGTTGGTGGTGTTTAATTCTCGTTTTCCAGTGATAATTACCTTTCAGGGCTGTGATGAAACAAGCACTTAGAAAGGACTAAAAAGAGAGTTAGAAAGAATTGCAGCTTTCTGATGATACTGTCAGGAAACAGGGCAACAGAGCTGAATGCTCTGGGCCTGCAGACATCAGCCATGACAGCTGGTGCTCGAGACTCTCGTCTCCCTGATTTGGGACCTGCCTGGCCCCTGTGGGCAGCTGCCTCTCTAGCACAAGAAGTCCCAGGCTGACTGGAGCTGATTGTGCTCCCTTGCTGTGTTCTGCTGATGCTGCCTAGGGCAGCTGGTCTCAGGACAATGAGCAAAGTTGAAAGAGCAGGAAGAAGGTGATGGGGTGTGTGGGAGTGGGGGATGCAGAAGGGAAGATGGAAGAGGAGCTCTGTGCTGCTGGGTGGTCCCTCCGTGGTGTGCAGCAAAGGTCAGAGCACTGTATCTGTGTGTGCTCTGGTGATACAGACCTTGCCTCTCTTCCCAGTACCTTTCAGCTATGTTCCCAGCCCTTTTCCCTTCCTAATTCCTGCTTTTATTTTTTTAGAGATCAGAGGGAACTCATGGTGCATGGAATGGCCTGTACCCCCCTGGTTTGCCCACCCACCAGTGGGATCTAACTTCTAGCACAGCATTTTCACTGGTGTCAAGGTTAAGTTTCTGTTTGGTACGATGGCCACGGCGTGCCCCTTCGCTGATGGAGATGATCACTTCTGTTCAGATTGCCTCAGCGTCTCGCCCTGTCACACCTTTCCCATCGACGCTTCCTTTTACAAACCTTTGTTCCCGCTCCCACTGCAAGTGCAAGCCCGCACAGCTCACATTAAAGGGGGCTCCTCACTCTTCCTGTTCTCTTCTGCCTTTTTTTGCTCACCCGTGGCCTTCAGCTTCCAAGGGCATGGGTTTTCCAAGGCTGTGGCTGTCCCTGGAGGTGGAAGTTGTCAGTGAGACACCCGCTGAGCCTATTTCTCCAGGCTTCCTCTGTAGTCGAAGCAGAGGCGATCAAAGCACCCCGTAAAGGCACGTGAAAGCAGATGTCTGAGTGGCTGTGTCTTTCCACTGGGTCTGTGGAGGTGATCAGTGCAGGTGCAGAGGTCTGTGCTGCAGATGGGTGAAGTTAGACGACGTGAATTTTTCCCTACGTGCGCCGAACAGGGCGCCTGTCTTGGCTGGAGCATTCACAGCCACATCACTGGCCTCGGCTTGCTCCAAGGGAAATGCCGCTTTGTGAATCTGGGAGCCCAGCAGCAGCACAGGCTGACGTGATGGCGGGGTCCCACGGAGATAAGAAACAAGTGTCTGCCTTGGCCTTGGCCTTGCTTTTACCAGGTGGTTGTACTTCTTGGTGTTACTTGCAGGGTGGGTATCCCTTCACTGGCATCTTCTGGTGAACTGTCACAGGAAAACTGATAGAGGAGCAAATGTGACCCCTAGAGGAGTACCCAGGGTAGCTGTGGTTACGTGCCAGGTAAGATAAAGAGCTATGAAAGCTGTAAATACTCTTGTTTCGGATCATCCGCTCAGCAAACCAGCTTTAGGAGAGAATGCCTCCTCAGAAACGCTGGAGCACGTTTGCTTTATTTTTACAATTCTGTTTATAACACACAGGCGTGGGTCAGTCCTGCTTATGCCGGGCAGTGTACGAAAGCGCTCCAGAGGCACGTCAGCCATGGGCGAGACAGAAGAGAGTAGGTGGATGGGATGGAGTTGGGGAAGGCAACGAGGCAGCGTTGGTCAGGGTGGTGAGCGGTGCTTTCAGCTTCCCCCACGTGTAGATGAAAAGGGTTTTGGCTGGTTTCATGAGGAAGCAAGATGTGCTGGTGTGCTGTGTCTCTGCAGCCGTGCTGCTGTTCCATCCCTCACTCACCCTGTGCTCCCGGCGAGACACTTTTGGGTTCATTGGCTCGTGTCAGTCACAGTCGATGGACAGACTCAAGTTTGGAGGGAAAAGTGTGGTGACCAGATGGGGTGGAAAGACCCACCTCTGATCCGTTTGTCCTGGTATGGGGTAGATGCCCATGTACTCTCTGACCTGCCAGCCATCGACAGAACTGGCAGCTGAGTTTGTGCATTGATGCTGCGCAGAGGTAGATGAGGACCAAGGGCCGAACCGGTGGGGTGCCGACAGAAGACTGGTGCCAGCAGCAGGGAGGTCCTGGGGCACCAGTGGGTCTTAACTCAGGTGACATTGAGAACCAGACACAAAGGAGAAGGATGTAGGAACGAGGGAGGGTTCACTCAACTGTGAAGATGTGCGTGCTGTGACTCAGCGCCTGCTGAACTGAGAGCTCGGGTCTTAGGGGCTTAGGAGCAGGCTCAGGAGGGGGATACTTGGTCGTGTGGCAGTTTGTAACTTCTTACAGGTGAAGCAAAACCACTTAAAGCCTAAAATCGCTTTTTTTAGGAATGCTAATTAAAGTTTCTGAGGTCTGTTCATTGCCACGATAGAAGAGTACCCAGTACAGACTCTGATCCAGTTTTGTTCAGTGCGTTGAGATCCCATTAATGAGCTACATGTCTTCAGCTGCCGTATTGAGCTGCTCACATGCTAATTTGGCTAAGCGTATTTTAAAAAGTTTAAAACCCAATTAGTGCTGTTATTTGAACGTTGTCAAGGTACTTGTTTCACACTCTAAAAGGAGCTGCTTTATAATTTGTTTTCCAAAGACACACTTGAACGGTGTGTAAGAAAGGACAGTTTCTCTGACCTTTGTAGCATTTTGCATGAGTAAGGTATAAGAAGAGTCTTTAAAATATTTGATTGCCTAGAGATTATCTGCTTCATAAAACCTTTCAAACTTGGATTTTGTCATAAGCAGCCCCACTATCTCAGGTGTAGAGGCAAAACCAGCTAAGCTGTGGGGATCAGCCCCTCAGTGCCAGGCCTTTCCTTCCAAGCCTCACCGGGCTGCGCCAAGTCTCGCCAAATCCGTAACCGCACCGCGCGGTTCGCCCTGACGCTGTACGGGGTACGGGCACCGGCAGGGGGGCTCCTCGTCCCAGAGGATGTTTTCTTCGGCACTCAGGTGGGAAATCCCGATGCCCATCGCCCGAGAGCGGAGGCCCCGCAGAGCGCCCAGCACCGCGGCTCCTTGGGGCTGGTTCGGCGTGCGGTGCCGGAGCAGCGGTGGAGGGCTCACGTCCACGAGATGGCAGGAGCTGCCTGCCGTGGTTCCCCGGCCCTGGAGCGGGGGCTCTGCCCAGCACGCAGCTCTGCCTGCAGTGTGCTCCTGCTAAAAACCCAGCTATTCGTAACGCTTGTGGTGTTCCGCGCTTAAATACGCCCCCGTCTGTGATCCTGCGCAACACAAGCGTGAGCGAGGGTCCCGGGAAGCGCCTTGTGTGGGGCCCGGCGAAGCCAAGCTTGCCTCGGATTTGCAAGGCTGTGCCTGCCCTCCGTGCTTCGCTCTGCTGCTGGTCACACCTGCTCTCGCAGATCCCGAGGCGAGAGGGAGGTGTTTTGGCTGTGCAGTCTGCGTTCTGCTGGCGCGCGGGCCACAGGCGTTGCTTTCGCCGTTCGTTTCTGGTGGACCCGTTGGCTTGTAGGAGAGCTCGGCACCTTCTGGGGAATGATTTCTGACGTGAACAAGAGACCAGCTACGGTCCTTATGAAGTTGTTCCGATGACTGCCGCCTCGGTGTTAAAATGGCAGTCTTCATTTTAGAAGAAGACTTCACCTCCTACCTGAAATTGTTTCGCTTTAGTTTCCAGATGTTTCCTCTCCCACCTGGAACGAAGATCAATCTAATTCCAGAAGCTTTTCCAATTCCCTTTCACTCTGTTTACTGAAGTAGGAAAAGCTTCTCTCATCTCCCCGTGCAAGGCAGGTCTTCCAGAGCTCAGATCCTCCTGTGGCTTTTACAGAAGCCACTTGGAGACTGAATCCTGGGTCTCCAGCCCCTTCGTAGAAGATGGTCTGCAGTGGTGTGTACGCTGGCAGTGCGAGTCCCTCCCCCCGGTCGCGGTTCTCCTGCCCAAGGCTCACTCTTAGACCCTTGAGCTGACCCTTCAGCATCTTCACGTGGGAGCAGCCATTACCCTTCCTTAGGAGCAGGGACCATCAGGGGCTCGGGGATGGTCCCCTCAGTCCTATCCCGCTGTTGCCATAAGCTCAGCTCAGTTTTTAACTGGTTGCTTGTTTTTCCAGTTGCTGTACTGTCACGGCTGGAGTGGGTTCCTCAGGTTTTCTCCTGTGGTGCTGGGGTGCTGCCGCCTTGTTCCCAGTGTGAATGTGTTCACAGCTAACTGGTAACTCTGGTTCCTGTGCTGCCCTGCCCTGTAGCTCACCGAATCCTCTCCTTTCACTGGTGGTTTCTCCCGGCTGTAGCTCTCGAGAGCAGTCACGGCTCGGCTCAGCTGGAAGCACTAAGCCTTGGCACTTTGAAAGCTGCTGCTTCTAGAGCCGTTTGCCTCCGAGTTTATGTTTCTGAAGCAGATGATCAGAGCTGTACTCAGCTCTCCTCTACTGAGAGCAGCACTTGGCTCACACAGGAGCAGTAGGAATGTCGTGTCCGTACCGGGAGCGTCTCTCTGTGTGTCCCCAGATGCTTGATGGGAGAATTTCCAGTGTGGTTAATAATTGCAGTTCTGGCATAAGATGCTTCTATAAGGCCTTTGGCTTATTCAGGTCTAGTTTTTATAAAATCCAATCAATTTTGCAGCATCCTGGTCATTAATCTGAACTCCATCGCTGCCAGCCTGCCTCATTTTGCCTGTCTGGTCTGCCCCGTTAACCCTGCTGGAGCTTTCGGGGACATCCAGCCTGACCCTCTCAGTCCCACGATGGCAGCCCCCGCTCCTCTGTCCTTTCCAGAGGGTGCCAAGGTGTGGTAAATGTTCATGGAATTAGCCAAGGAACTGCTTTTAAAAACTACTCACCAAAGTGGCTTTAAAGTTTCTTGGAAATTGTCTGCGATTATCTTTGGTTGTGGCTGGTTAACAACCTGCTTAGTTACACAGTCGTTGTTGAATAGCAAATGCTTTGTTGTCGCTGCGAAGAGTGAATTCCCCGCTCGGTATCTTTACAAGCACAAAAGATAAATATTTGTTGAATACTTTCTCTAGCACTAATAGCTACTGTACCCATTCCCAATAATGGATGTAAGCTATTACAATCACTTCCTCTGTTATTGTTCTTTTAAAACACCCTTGTTGTCCTTTCCTTATTGGTAAGAGTTTATTTTTATTTGTGTCTGTAACTTTCTGTGTCTTCTGTGTGTATTTCATAAGCGATCGCTTCAAGTAATCTCCATTGTCTGACGGAGCATGGCTGATTTTTATTTAGGAGAGACAGATTTATTATGGCTGTTACTAGGAAACAGCACATTGTGATTATAGAGTTCGACATTATTTCCCTGAGAGGTGAGATGGCTTCCCAGTGTCATAACCCATCCCAAGATTTTGCAAGAAGTTGTGTGAAAGTAACGGAGGAGTTTAAAAATGGCTCATAATTGGGGCTGTTTCACAGAAACTGAATTTTGCTGGGATAGTAATTTCCTAGCAGCGTTATTTGTATTGCAGTACTCCTGTTCATGGAGGAGAAATCACCTCAGAAGTAACAAATATATCAAACCTTACACATCTGAAGAAACCCCTGACCTGAAAGGGTGCAAACTAGGACAGTGCTTTGTATCGAGTCCTCTGTGTTTTTCCTGATTCTGTCTTTTTTTTCCGAGATATCTCCTTAGGCCAGCGTCAGAGCCAGGGTGCTGAGCTACCCAAACCTCTGTTTCTTGTATTCTTTTGTGGTAAAGGTGATTTGTCCGAAGTGCTGAACAAAGATCAGTAAGTGAATTCCCGGTCCAAAGGGCGGCCAGCCTTGTTGAATCAGAGAGGAAGAGAAACTACCGAGCCCCTCTGACAGGTCGCTTTGAGTGACTGAGCTGAGCCTGAGACAGAGCTGGAGGTCTTAGGCCAGTAGTCTCGGGGGGCTGTGCTGGGGGGCGGTGGGCCCATGGGGGGCAGCGCCCTCGCTCTGGCCGTAGCCGTCGGTGGCTGCTCCGGTGCAGCATGCGCGCCGCGGGCAGCGGTGCTCCCTTGGTGCGGTCGCGCCTGTGCAGAGCCAGGCCTGAGGCGTGTTCCTCGATAGTGGCGGAGGCCAGGGCGCTGCTGGGACTGCAGAAACCTCAGTGAGGAACTTACGGCTGTGGCCTGGGTTTATATGGGGTTTAATCTCTTCTTTTCACGTGAGAAATACCTGCCCAGGAGAGGTTTTCGGTGGGAGGCGCCTCCAGAAGAAGCCGTGTGCCAGCATTGCTGTGCTCCCTTCGCCTCGGCCCGGGGGCGGCGTGGGGCGGCTCCGCGGTGCCACGGAGGAGCCCTTGGCACACAGCTCCATGTGCCACTGCTGGTGGGGGCGGCGAGGGGGGGACTCTGCTCACCCGGCCCGGTCTCTTGTGCCGTGAAGCCCATTCCTCTGTTCCACTGCGTCCATTTCGAGGTGCAGCTGGTCGGTCTCAGCTCACTCCTGACAGCGACCAGTCCAAAGAGGAGTCATCGGGGCTGACATCGCTGGTACAGTGCTGGGGGGGGTGGGAGGGTGGGCAGCAGACAGTGGCCCAGTTTGCTGCCCCCACGGAGGGTGTTTCCCCTTCCCCCTGCTGTAAGAGTAGAGCGTGGGGACAAGGGTGGCTGAGGTTCATCCTACAGGACAGTGACTCCATCGCATCCGTGGTTCTGCTGCTCCAGCAACTACTTGCCCCTGTCACACACTGCCCCCCGCCTCCCAGTAAAATTTTCCTGTTACTTATGTCCTGAAGTTGTCTGCTTTCAGCCTTCAGGCTTTGAATCTTAAGGAGCATAAAAAACTGGGCCGTATTTTTACATGGAGTGTGAGGACAGAAAGGGACAGGTCCTGTCGAGTGGTTGGATTGTCCGTCCAACGCAGGTGATGGACCTTCCCTGCCCTGGAGAATTCCCTCTGCAGGTTTTATCCACATGCTGATTCATATAGACTGTGATCAGGTCTTTCCTTAATCTTTGATAAGCTAAACAGATAAACTCCTGAAGTCTCTTTCTCTGAAGCAAACTTCCAAATCTTTTAGTGGTTCTCCTGGTTCTTTGATGAACCCTGGCTGATTGATCAGCCTTTTCCTGCCGCTGTGAACGCCCTGTGGGACTTGGCTTTGCATCTGCTGCTGCTCAGAGCTGCACCAAGCACGTCATGCCCCTTACCTGCATCTCCCAGTGGGCAGTGGTATGTCTAGGGGTGGCAGCGAGGCTTGGGGAGAGGGCTGAGAGTGAACGCAGTGGGAAGCAGGTGACACGAAGGTGGGAGCAGAGGAAGCGCCCCAGTTTGGGAGGTGTGGAGCAGCACAGCCCCCTGGAGCCAGAGGCCAAGGTGGCCCTGACAGGCACTGCTGAAAAATGAAATCCAAAAGCCTGTTTGCATGTTGCGGGTGAACTGGTGAGGTCCTGGGAGTTAACAGCTGTAGCATGTGGTGCTGGTTGCTGGAGTAAATGGGCTTAGTGGTGCTGCTGGTGGGGCCACGGGCCAATGAGTGGGTGTGGGCTGCGGAGTGGAAGCTCTGGGCACAGGAGAAGCTTTTTTACATTGGTGTGGAGAGGAGATGCAGAACAGACCTCTGTGGCTCCTGCGCTCCGTGAGGCAGGTTTCCCTTCTGTACTGGACAAGCTGGAGGGTGTGTCCCCTTCCACTGTAACAGCAACTGAATCCCTCTCCGCTGTGGAGCAGTAACAGCTTCTCATCAGTGGCACTAGCGTGGCCTGCAGCGGGGAAATTCAGCGGTTCGCTCCTGTGCTCTGCTCTGCCGGTGGCTGGTGCTGGCAGGAGCCCCCAGAGCCAGGGGTCTTGCTGATCTGGCCGTGCAGGAAGGACGGAGAAGCTCCCCTTCCTCAGGTACTGTTCCAGGCTGACCCCCGGGGACATCTGCCGAAGGCATGTGCTAAACAAATAATTTAAACCGATTTAAAAACAAAGGCGAAGTGCTTGGCCAGCCTGGTGCCCGTGAAGTATAGGCAGCTCCTCTGAAAATGTCCAACTGCAATAGCGCTGATATTTATGGATGTTATCTGTCAGTGTTAAAATACGTAGGTGTTGTGGATTAGAAAGGGGAAAGCGATGTCTGCTGGGTCTGAGGGAAGTTCTTCACTGCTGCTTTCTGGTTTTGCCACTTAGGAGGCATTTTGGTTTTGGGGAATGCAGGAATCTTTCGCCACGCTAATGCTTGTTCTTCACACAACACAAATTATAAAGCTGTTAGCAAAGTAGACGTTGTCTACCGGCAGATTATTCACTGGTGAGCACTTAAAAATTTAAAATTGGTATTGCCATTTTTTTTAGTACATTGTTTTACAAGTCCCTTGGATGTTTGCCAAATGCACTGCCTGGCTCAGGCATCTGCCTGGGAAGGAACATCTTGCAGGTCTGAGGGCTCATACAATGCAGTTTAGGTCCAAATCACACTTCGGGTTTCCAGCTTTCCCGTTTTTTCAGTTTCCTGCAAAAAGCTGGGCAGCATCTCCATGCAGGAAGATGAACTTTCCGGGCAACTCCAGTGAGTTTCTGGGGTGTCTTGCTCGAGCAGTCCAGCCTGGAGCATTAGAGCCATGCCCTGGGTAGTCGCAGAGGGGCTGTGGTCGGAGGGGTGTCCGCGGGCACTCCCTGCGCCTGCAGGGGCAGGGTGACCGGGTTGCTCTGCGTCGTGTCCAGGTGGGTTTTCACTGTCTCTGAGGGTGGATGTTCCAAAACCTGTCCAGGCAACCTGTTCCCGTGTTCAGTCACCCTTGCTCAAAAAAAAAGCTTGTCCTTATGTTTAGATGGCGTTTAGTGTATTTCGGGATGTGCCTGTTGTCCTTTCCCTGGGTGCCACTGAGAAGAGCCTGGCTCTGTCTCCTTTACAGCCTCCCATCAGGCATTCACACACACTGATGAGATCCTCCCGAGCCTTCCCTTCCCCAGGCTGAGCAGTCCCGGCTCTCTCAGCCTTTCCCCACGTGAGAGATGCTCCAGTCCCTTCAGCACCTTTGTGGGCCTTTGCTGGACGCTCTCCATGTAAGCCCCCTTCTTTGACCTGCTGGCAGCCCCTGCCTGATGCAGCCCGGGAGGCTGGTGGCTGCCTTTGCCACGCTGCTGGGTCGTGTTCAAGCTGTACATCAGGACCTTCAGGTCCTTCTCTGCCAAGTGCTTTCCAGTTGTCCCCCAGCACATGTTGGTGCGTGGGGCTGTTCCTCCCCAGTTACAGAACTTTGCTTTTCCCTTTGTTGAACTCCATGAGGTTCTTCTCAGCACGTTTCTCCAGCCTGTCCAGGTCCTTCTGGACGGCGGCAGACCCACCTGGTCTGTCAACTGCCCTTCCCAATTTTGTATCATCTGGCAGCTTGCTGAGACACTGCTCTGTGCCATCATCCAGGTCGTTAATGAAGATGGTAAATGCTGTTGGCCCCAGTATTGACCCCTGGGGTACGGCCCCTTCCCCGAGGAGCTCAGCCTGAGCAGGCAGGGGAGCAGCAGAAGCGCGTGCCCTGTGCTAACTGACGGCTAACAGCAGGGCCGGGATTACAGGGTGTCTCTCCTGACTCTCTTTTCCCCATGTAACTGCATTTCTACTGAGTTCTACTTCTTTCATGCCTTTTCCAGAATAAAATTGCTGATAAATGGTTGGGGTTGCTTGGTGTGAAAGTGGGAGGCAGTGGAGGAACCATTCCCGTCAATAACTCCATTCAGACCATAAAACTGAAGTGGAAGTGCGGGGAGCTGTTTGGTGATCCAGAAACCAGCCAGCCTCCTGGCCTCAAACTCCTGACGGTAAGCCTGGATGACCAGCTGACTTAGGCCTGGTGGCATAAAGCTGGCTTCAGCGGGCGCTGGGCTCGAGCTGCGCGGGCAGTTTTGCCGCGCTGGGGCTGCCCGTCAACGTACGGGTGACCACCTATTGAACCATCATCCGGGTGTGGACCCTTCTGCTGGTGGCTGGGGTGTGAGGTGGCTGGGGTGTGAGGTGGCTGGGGTGTGAGGTGGCTGGGGTGTGAGGTGGCTGGGGTGTGAGGTGGCTGGGGTGTGCGGTGGCTGGGGTGTGCGGTGGCTGGGGTGTGCGGTGGCTGGGGTGTGCGGTGGCTGGGGTGTGCGGTGGCTGGGGTGTGCACGTCCTGGCCGATCGTTTTAACAGCCCCTCTTGTGTAATTATCCTTGGGGGCTGAGCAAAGTGCAGCTTGAAGCAAGGCAGAGAGGCTTTTGCCTCTACCAGCACTGCTGGGAGGCTGTCTCAGAATTTCACTGCCACCAGGATTGTAAATCTTCAGTTTTCCAGCCTGGATTGATGACTGTTTTATACCATTTACTGTTGTGCAAGCTTTTGTGCCTTTTAGTTTTAATAACTCTTCTCCCTCCCTGATGTTTGTATCCCTGAATACCCCGGGGGAAAATGCCCTCTTACAGCTTTTTTTTGGTTTTCCTGACTGATATAAGCCAAGCTCTCTGAGGGTCTGCTTGGGTCGTGCTGTGAGCCTGGCGCAGAACTCTCCCCCCCAGCAGGGCTCTGGCTGCCCCGGTGGCAGATGCAGAGCGGCACGGCTCCCGGAGCTGATAAATCCTGCAGAAGCCTGCGGTTTCAGAGCTCGAGCCTGGCATCGATGGGTTAGTATGGCCAGGGCTGGCCCTGAGGCTTTCCCGTCTCGGGTTAGTTACATGCTTCATCTGATGGGTTTGCTGGTGCTTTTCATTTGCAAGGTCTTAATCGACTTCGGTTTTGATAGTCTGATGTTCCCATATATTTCCCTGGATGCCCTCTGAGGTGTCAGGTGGTCCCTATGTTTTCCACCAATTTTCAAAGCAGAGGTGGAGGTGCTGTGGTCCCAATACCCTTTTTGAAGAGCCTGGTTCATATAAATTGCTCTACTCATTTTTTCAGCTTGCTGGCTCAGGAGTTCTAGCATCTTAGGGCTGTCAGCTCGCCAACAGGCACTAACTCCCCAGTCCCGTTTGCTCCTTTACTAAGAAACTTGTGCAATCAAGAGCTGTGTTTACAGACCTTTTCATGAGAATGAAGCCCGTGATTCTTCACTTGTCTCAAGCCTTTCTTTGACATGCTCTTATTTTTATTAAGGCCAAGGTTGAAATATTATTGCCAGTTTTTATTTCAGTGATTCTTTGGTGAAGGTACATACGAAGTGCACTATCTGGGCCCTACTGTTACTAGCAAAATCTGTTCTTCTGAAAAAGGTAATTTAAAGTCATCTGTAGTATCTTTCACTTCCAATTGAATAGGGTAGACTATTTCAGCTGGAAGGGTCCTACAACGACCACCTAGCCCAGTGGCCTGATCACTCGAGGGCTGACCAAAAGTCACAGCACGTTGTTAAGGGCATTGTCCAAATGCCTCTGCAACACTGACAGGCTGGGGGCACTGACCGCCCCTCTGGGAAGCCTGTTCCAGAGTCTGAATGTCACTCCCTTGCAACATAGGAGAAGCTGCGTGGTCCAGTGGTGTGGGGCTAGAGTCAGTTTTGCCATCAGCCAAAAAGAGTTCTAAACCACTGTACTTAGTAACCTGGGGCTTAGTAAAGTTAGGTGAGGGAACCGGGTTGCCTGCTCAGGTAACTGCTGTCAGGGGTTCAGCGTAGCTTCGTTCAACTGAGGTCCCACAGGCACGATGTGTGTGTGTGTGTGTGCGCGTGTGTGTGTTTTATTTTGCTCCTTTGCTCCTCCAACCTTCTGCTCACTTGTATGTCTAGTACAGGAACTGCCCAGGGCTGGAGTTCTTTGGGAAAGACATTTAACGGTACCGAAGTAATGATACATTAATATTTCCCTATAAAGAGGGAAAGCCCGTTTCCAGGCCCATTATGTAGGAGAACCTTCTTTCCCCAGCGAAGGGAGGGAGTTGGGCTCTGAAGCTGTGTGTGCCACTACTGTTGTTCTTCACCTGAAGTACACAATGAAATGCAGCAGACTGATATGCCAAGTGGTTGAAGGTGATGTAAATATTTGAAACCCCGAAGAAGGACTCATTCAGTGGTAGCCAAACGTCCGTCTCCCTCTGGAGTTATCGGTCTCTCTGGCACGTTCCCGCTCTGAGATGTGCAATACTTGGCATCTCAGAGCTCTTCATCGTGGCCTAAGCCATTATGGAAAGACTCGCCTGCATAATTCCTTGCCATCTAAGCTCTGCTAATTGGAAATGGAAAAAAAAATAATGTTTCTCTCAGTTTTTTTTTAAATCAAGAGCTAGTAATTTCACTCTCTCTTGGAATGTTACTTTGGTGGTTATGAAATTTAGCTTAATCTGCATTAATACTGCCTTTTAGCATTGGTTTAGGAAAGAGGCCAAAAGCTCACATCGAGCTCCAAAGAGCTATTATAGAACAGTAGCAGGCAGAGCGCTGGAGAGCCTTCCTTTATAGAGACTAATAAATGTTAATGCAGTCCTTAGCATGTCAATGTCATGATTAAATATTCCAGAGACTTATTAATTGAATATCTTATATTCGTGCAAATGGCCTTGATCCACACAATGGCATACTAATTCCAAAGTGCCGTTTAAAGGGAAGGGAGAAAGAACATTTTCGAATTCCTTCAAGGAAACAGTGCAAACAACCCTTTTTAAAACGAATGCATTAATGTGCTCTTTGGCAATTTACTTTGCATGAAGTGGCTATGGGGAAGAAATGTAAATGTGTTTGTGTTTTGGGGTCCCACAGTCACATAGGTGGCTTCCCATCGGTGCTGCACAGAAAAACTGTCAGCAATGGAGTATCTGAGGGGATTACAATTCTGTAGATGGCAGTCGTGCCTCCTTCCAGTGACACCAACCCTGTGATGCTGTTGCAGGAGATATTAACCTTTTCCCTCACGTGCCCCTATGTTACAATTTAAGGAAGTTTCAGGCTTCTACTCCTCTAAAGTTCTAAAGAGTTAAAGGTAATTACAAGCTCCCGAACCCACTTCACGACCTCGTTCAGGAGATACGTTAGCTACCTTTCTCCTCTAGAAAACGTTACCCAGTGCCGTTCTCGGCAGCGTGGGATAAAACGGTCTCTTCTCCTCATAGATCTTGCTTTGAGGCTTTGCTTGACCAAGGTCTCGGGACGCCTTGTCTCTCCGACATGCACCAGCCAGGGCCTCACGCGGTGATGTTTGGTTCAGACATCACCTCCCAGCTCTGGCGGGATGGTCACACTTGCGTGTCCTGTTCGTTAACCGGCACGGTTAATTTTCTTCTGATGAAATTTTCCTTCCTGTAGTAGAGAGGTGATAATTTCTTTGCCAGAACCCAAGTTGCCCGAATCTACTCCGAGGCGGGAAGGTTTCCTTTCTAGTTAACCTTTAGTTGGGATTTGGTTTTGTTTCTCACTATCCTACTCTGATTTCATTGGTCATAAATTAATTTTCCCCCAAGTTGAGTCAGGTTTGCCTGTGACGGTAATTGCTGAGTGACGTCCCTGTCCTTACCTCGACCCACGAGCCTTTCGTTATATTTTCTCTCCCTTGTCCCGCTGAGGGGGTCAGTGACAGAGCAGCTTTGGGGGGCACTGGACGTCCAGCCGGGCTCAACCCACCACATCGGGCGGAGCTTCGATGCAGCATGAGAGGGAGTACTCATTATCGTAAATTTAAAATAAATTTCTCTTGCTTTACTTCACTCTGTCACCTCTTCCTCTCGTACTAACAAGAAAAATAAATAAGTCCTTAGGATTCTGCAGGAGGCAATTCTGCAGCAATGACCTGCCTCTTCTTTTGTGAAGGTGAGGTTCCTCAGTCCATTTGTGTTGAAATTTAGTGTCAGTTGTGTGGTTTTCTGTTGTCCTGGTTTTACCCTGAATTCATCTGTATGGACCACAGGTCACGGCTGACCTCTATATGACAAGCCCTTTGTATTGCAGGAGTAAACTAGGAGGAGAGCGCCAGGCAGTCTAGAGGGTGAAGCTTAGAAAGAGCTGACTGCCTCCGTGGGTCCTCTGAGATGTAGAGTCCTGCAGACCCTCCTTGACTTGCCTGTAGGACCTCCTGTGCCACAACTGGGTGCAGTCTGTCCACCATCGCTCCTGCTGTCTCCAGGAGGACCTCTAGCTGGTGACAGGGCAGAGGAGGCACCCGTAGCTGCCTGCGGTCGAGGGGCTGAGCACAAAGGCCAAACGGGGAGTCGCCTGCTGGCTGCCCGGCTCTCCTGGTCACAGGAATCCTGGCAAAATGAAGCTGCCAGTCATTTTCACATGAGACTAGTGAATGTGAGGAACGTACGCTAATGGCTATACCAGCCTGCTGTCCGGTGAGACTGAGCACTGGAGGCATCTTTTCCTTTCCCTCTCTTTCCTTTTCAGATAAAATCCAAGTTCACTGCAGCGCTTTTAAGGTGACAAGAAGAAAACCTGTTAATAAAATTATTTTCAAAGAATGTTAGCATCTCAGCTGGCTGGAGGTCAGTTGGGCCTGCGGCTTATACAGTATGATAGAAAATCAGTAGCATAGGAAAAAAGCACTAATACAGGAAGAAGGAAAATAGATAGCCGCGGTAGGTTGCTATGGCTGCTCGGTACGTCTTGCTCCGGTGTCCCTTCGGATGTCTTCATTCCGGTGTTGGGTTGTATCGCTTCAGCGCTCTGGTCACTGGTGGTGGCGTTGTGACCGTGAGATGGCCGGTTCCAGTAACACCCGTAGCGGGCTGCAAGGGTCCAGCAGGTCGGCTGGGGCTGGTGGTGTCATCACAAGGGAATGCACTAGTTTGCACGTGCGTTTCTCGTGGAGGTGAAGAGCCGCTCACCGGCGGGCAGTGGGGCTCAGCAGGTGCGTGGGGGACTTCCGAGTCGGGGCCGCTGCGGATCAGTGACGTAGTTCCCTGGGGCAGGAGGGGTGGAACTGGTCAGCCCTTTGTAACCCTCCTGGGTTAAACGGGGAACTAAGTTCTGTTCAGCGGTGGTCGCCAGGCTGCTGTTGGGGCCAGCCGCTGAGGGTTGCTCCTGATGATGGGAAACGTCTCTGCGTAGAGGAGAACATTGTGCCCAGAGCGAGCGCCGTGCTTATGCCCAAACTGGCACCTCCCCAGTGAGATTTCTGCCGTGTGAGGCCTTACTCTCATTCCTGCAGCCCTACCGTTCCCTGCCTCCCCCATCTCCGTGCGCAGCCTTCATTTAGCAAAGCGCTCTCTGCTCCTGTCACTCCAGTGACGTGGCTGTCACCAGCCCCCTAATACCATGTAGCACCAGAGCCTGGATTTTCAAAGAATCATTCAGCTTTGGACACCTTTGCCGAGTGGGACACAAAAGGATGCTGGTGCCCACTGGTGAGAGGTTCCCTTAGGTTATGCCTTCGGAGTCCTTCTGGGCTAGTCCTTGCCTGCCTTCAGCCTGTCACCGGGGGATGCTGCTACCTGCTGTGCCAGGTCACTCTGCTTCAGGTGGCCTTAACGCAGCAAAAGGGTTCTTTGATGCAACTTTGGCATCCCACGCTGCCCTGCCTGCCTGTGGGAATGGTCACCTGCTGTTCAGGAGGTCAGATACTTCCGAATTCTTAGCACCTCCCCTTCCCTGGTCCTACATGTGATATGTCACCGTCATTCTGTTTCCCATTCCAAGTCCATGTGTTTTAGAAGCGCAAGCGATGAGTTTAGCTTTCCGTACTGGTTTTGTATCTGATGCTTCTGGACATCATTTTACTCTTATTGTGAACATTTTCCTGTTCCATTCGCTTGTGATGGGTTGCTTCTCCATGTTAGAGGAGAGAGCTCTGCGCTGCTGCAGCTACTGCAGTTTGTGCAGAGAATGACTTGAGCGTGGTCTGTAATTCAGGGGTGCCAGGTACCGATCCATCTTCCTTGTTTGTGCCTCGGGTCCTTCGGAGACCTGCAGCAGGGTCTGTTGCTGTTGCTACAGAAAAAAGACAGCTGGTCCGTGTTCGTTATTCATTTGGCAAGATTTCTTCTCTCTGCTGATTGCCCGTTGCCTCGCTGGGACCCCACGGTACCACCAACGTTCCCTTTCCCTGCTGGCCTGGCGTGAGCAGCTTGTTCTTCCTTTACTGTCACTGCGGTGAAGTTTGCACCCAGACGCTGCCGACGCTGCCCCTGGGTTCAGAAGCCGCGCACGCTGCTGGTGCTGCGCGTGGTTTTAGGAAGAGGTGCTGTGATGGCTTTGTGGCTGTGTTTGCACCACGAAAATACAGAGCTAATGATCCGTGCTTGCCGTGGTGGTGATACCAATGTGATACCGTCTTTATTAAAACCACGGAAGGAAAGAGTACCCACGTGTCCTGAGGGGATCTTAATTATAAACTAGTGGTGAGGAAATGTCCAATTTCTGGACTTGCTTTGCTCAGCATCCCCTAATTAATTCTCATTATTCTCTTCTCTTTCGTAACTCATTTTTATTAAAGCCAACATCTGTTGTCTGTTTGAAGTTGATTAAAACACTCTTTAATCTTTTCCTAAAACCGTTATTAAATTTCCAAAAGAAGCAGTAGCACCACAGAAATATCCCTCCCCTCCGTTCCCTCTCCCAGCCAGGAGCGGCTCAGGTGAGGTGTCGTCCAGGGCAGGAGGAAGCGCTGGCGCAGGAGCGCAGCTCGGCGTCGGGCCGGTACCTGCTTGCTGGAGCTCGGGGGCCTTTATGAGATACCCCTGTTAGTGCTCAGGCCTTCTGGGGCTGATTTTCTCTGCTGAGATGCTTATTCAGAGCTAGTCTGGATTTTCCTAAATATTTTTACACCCTCTAAACGAGTCCCATGTTCCCCAAACGCTAGGAAGGGCTTCGGTGATGCAGCGCTGCGTTAAAACCGCCCTGCGCAGACCGAGCACGTACCACGCTGTCGAGAAGATGCCGCTGCACAGACCTCTGCTCCCACGGCCCCGCTCGCAGAGGTGGCTGGACGGTGTTGTACCACGGCTGTCGTACGGCCTGTTTAGGGCTGGGCTGTGCCGCGAGCTGCTGCGTAACAGTTGGTTGCAATCCAGATGGTAACGGTGGTCGTGGACGTGGTGTCGCTGGGAGGAGGAGACCCTTGTGCAAGACTGACCCGCGTGAGGAGGGCGGTGCGTGAGGTCGGCTGCGTCTCTGCTGTCGGTCCTTGGGAAGCCCTCTCGGGGCAGAGGGGTCACACAGAAGCTGCTTCCTAGAGGGTCTCAGCTTTGCGCAGCCGAGGCTCCCTGAGGTGGGGCAATCCCGGGAGCGTGGGCGTTCGGCTCGGCGCTGGAGGAGCTCCAGGACAGCCATAGGGCAGAGGGAGGCTTTAGGCCTGACCAGCAAGTGGTCTGGCTGGTCTGATAACAACCCCCGTGTTGGTCACCAGAGCCAGGGTGTCTGGCTGGAAGTCTACAGCAATCTCCTGTTCCTGGTCTCGTGTTCTCTGTTTCTTGTCTCGCTTGTTCCCAAGTCTTCTCTGGTTTTGATATGTTTTCCTCTGTCTGTGCTCCTGACCTACCCGGTTAGAAGACACCGAGCAGGACGGACTGTTCTGCCCCAGCTTCCAGGGGAGCTACACACCTATGAAGCTCAGTGGTAGCTGATTTTCGGACTTTAGATGGAGTGTGGGTCTGAGTACCCGGTGCTCCTGGGGCAGACAGCAGGGGTCCAAACCGTCCATGGGGCAGTGATGACCGTCGGACAAATGAGCTGGCTGGGCAGATCAGTGAGGCTCACATCTCAGCAACGGAGATGATGCATCTTTGTCACCATCCTGCATGGTTTTGGTTGGTTTCAAGAGAATTGGCAAAAACCCCTGGAAAGGATTATGAATTACTCATGGCACACACCGTTTGCTGGTCACTGGTTTTGGTGCTCCAGGCTAGCTAAGGGTGTCAATTTTCTACCTTAGTAAGGACAGAAATAGTGGTGTGGCAATGTATCTGTGTGCTTCAGTCTTGTTTTATTTTTTTACTGAATTGAAGCCCAAGAAGTTTGCAAAACAGGCCCAGCTGAGAGGTGTTTGGGACAAGCAGCCCTTTGTTTGTGTGGTGCTTTTAATGAGTGGGATTAACACCAAATAAGGTTTTTGTTGTTGGGTTGTTCACAGTGGAGCTACTCTGCAGAAACGAGGTTTTTGTGACACTTGGGCCTTTCTGTGTTAATGCAGAAAAGATACATCCTGAATACAGTTTGATTATGAAAGCCTTGCCAGAGCCAGATACGTTATCGATCTTTGGGCTTTCTTGTGCTTTTTGGAAAAAGAAACCAGAGTGAGATAGTAATGGTTATTAGTTTAATTTGGGGTTTAGTCTGTGAGGTAGCTAGAACAAAGCAGCAGTTGTGAGCTACGCGTGAGGCTGAGGTGGGGCACTGAAGCAGGCAAAATGGGATACACGCGCTGAGTGGCCGTGGCCCGGTCCCCTTCTGAAGTGCAGGTGGGCGTGCAACGGGTGCGCTTTGGGTCCTGGGCAAATCCCCTGCCGAGGAGCTTGGGATGGTATTCCAGACCTTTTCGTCCTATGAACTGATCCGTAGTGGGGTTGGTTTGGGTTTTTTGGAGTATTCCTCATTCTGACCCTCTTACAAGACAAAATCAGCTCTGCCTATGAGTAGGTCATCAGAAAAAAAAAAGGGAAAGGAGCAGAATTCGAATATTAGACTGACTGTGGAAAGGTATTGAATTATTCTTTGGTTTCTTTGTAAAGAATTAGTAAAAGGTATTTAAAGAGATTCTAAGATTTTAGTCTTTTAGATGCTGCAGAATTGAAGGTTTCTGTTTCAGGATGTGATGAATGATCCTTTTTTTGGAAGTGGTTTTATTCTTTAGAGGTGTCTTTTGCAATAAAGACGGCCTTCATTTTCACAAATGCTTAAAACTTGCCTGGTGGTGCTCTTTCTGTTACTCAGAGTGATCCCTTCTGGCAGAATTAAGGCATGAACTATCATTTGATTGATACAGATGCTGACAGATCAAATCTATGTTTTCCTACCGAGAGGAGAGCATCCCTTGTACGATCTGTTTCCTCGGGGTTTATGAGTTAAATTGGGCAAACAGCTACCTTCCTTCGCGGCCGTGAAGGATTTCACAACATTGCAACTTCACGGTACATGCTTTTCTCTGAAATTATTGCTTTGTAACCTCCTGAAATCTCAATTTACCTCAGCTTTCCCTCGCACTATTCCTTTTAAAGTGATGAGCAGCAGAAACAGAGCTGAGGAAGCAGAAATATGCCATCTTGTTCTCTTACCAGCCCCAGAATGTGGGATGCAGGCAGGGCTGCTTCACACAGGCACTGCTGGCTGCCACCAGATTCAGTCTATTTTTATCTTATTTCACAGTGCTCTGACAGCAGGATTTGACGCTGTGGTGGATGTTGCTGATCCTCCTAAGGATATCTTTGTGGCTGCCTCACGTTAATGATGCTGTGAGCTAAGGTTTGCTTTGCTGAATGGCAGCGCTGGTGTAGACCCGGCGTAGAAAGGGAGCTGCCGGGGGCTGTTGGCTGACAACCACGTGAGATCCGGTGGCTGGAAGAGGTGACAAACCCTGTTCTGTACCAGTGGCTGGTGGCCGCTTGGGACTCGTGTCCTCGCTGTCCTCGGGCGGGGGAAACACGGAGAGGGGAACTGCAGCTGCCTGGCCCTGCCAGGGCAGGTCCCAGTTCATCGGCTGCAGCGGCTCTCCTGTCCTGGGTGTCATCACACGGGGGCTGACTGGCTTTTTGAGGGACGTTGCTCTGCCCCACCAGCCTTTTCTGGGCCTGTAGGGAATGTTTTCTGCCATCTTTTTTTTTTTTTTTTTTTTTTTTTTTCCCAAAAGATTAGCTAGGACATTCAAAACAGCCCCTTCACATTTTCTCAGTGTCCTGAGGAGCAGAGCAGCCTGGGGGCAGGGGGAGGGCAGGACAGTGGTAAGACATCTGAATCTTGGACTCGGCTCCCTGCACTGGCGGGAGTTTAAGGGAGAGTGGACGGACAGTTGGGTACATGCTTTATGCGTGACAGCAATCCCTTAAGGCAGAGGCAGTAACTTAATGGGTAAAAGCGAGCACCTTTTGGATGATTCCTTGCTTTCTGCATCATCCCTCTCTAAAAGGAACGCGAGAATCGCTTTTCCTTACTCTCGTTCACCGGCACTGTGTGTTTACAGCCTTCGGTGCCACAGAACTGGGGCTGAACCCTCGCTGTGGTGCCAGTAAACATGCTTTGGAGTGAAATAGTGATGATGGGACAAGTCCCTGCCTATTTCTTTATCCTCTTAGGCTGCCAGAGTTATGCCTCATTTGACCTGTGCGTTTGAACCATACCAGGCTGGGCGCCCCTCCTGAGGACACGGGGCCACTTTTAAACAAAATGGGACGGGGCTGATTTGCGTTTCCACGAGATCGCTTGCCAGCCCTTCCTGTTCTTTCCTTAGCAGAGAAAACCCACCTTCATTGTAGTGCATTCCCCTGATGCTGGCGCACCTGCAAAAGCAGCATCACCTAAGCTGCATTAACGATACTTTTTCTTCCAAGATCTTTATTCATTGTGACATCTGGCACCAGAAGGAGGTTGTTTCCTCCCTACTTTCTTCTCGTCTCAGTGTATTCTCTCTCCCCAAATCATTTGGGATACCTGTAGGAAATCATCAGAGTACCACCAGTGTGTTTTTCACTTAAGACTGGGAAACAGCTGTACGAACAGCTTTCATGAAAGAAGAGACATGGGTGTACTTAAGGTGTGCGGAGGGAGAGCGCTGCGGAAACCGCTCGGTCTGGAGGCAACGTCTGCTCTTCCAGGCACCAAGACCTCCCGTTCCCGGCAGTGTGTGGTGGAGCCTTTCTACAGCCTTGGTCGTACCAAAGATTCAAGGAGGAGCCCAGCACTCCGTGTTCGTGCTAGGTAACGTTACTGAGGATTCTTTCACCACCTCATGCGGTGTGTCACGGAATTACAAGATAAGCAAAGTTTTATTTGCTCACTACATGAGAGACAAAGTAAATTTCACTTGATATTCAATTTGCCGTGTATAAGGAATTATAAACGTCAATAACAGACAGTGGTGTGACAGAACGGCCGCTGGGAAGTGCGAAACTGCTGGAGAGTTTTGTGTGCGGTCAGTGTGTAAAAATCTACCTCCTTGTGCAAGCTGGGGTGCTGCCCTTGCTGGCTGCTCTCCCTGAGGAAAGAAAGGCAAAGCACCCACTGTGGTGCCATAAATAAAGAATAATATTGTTGGCCCGAGTGTCCAGTAGGTTTCCAAATTGTCCTATTGAGAAGCAGGAAAATACATATTGTAAAATTAATTTAATTTGGACTAAAACTCGTGGTAGCGCAAGGATCAGAAAGACGCACGATGGTCGTGAAAAGCCTGTGATAACTCTAAACTGTGCGTGGACAGTCGTTTCTGGCTCTGTGATCCCTGTGCCTGGGAAAAGGGGAATGATTTTTGGCAGCGGCACAGTGTGATGTTGGAATAGCCCTGTGATACCGATCCCTGAGCCTGTACTTGCCGTCTGCAGTTCACACAGCACGCTGCGAGTGAGTCCGGTGCCACTAATCCTTTATTTCCTTATCTTTTGGAAGGAGGAGCCTAGCGAGGGGTACAGGAGTGACCATCCCAAAGTCATCTACTAAGCCAGTGGCAGCGCATGTTGCTGCCTGTCCCACCACTCCCCACTGACCATCTTCGTGCTGGCACTCAGGATTTGGGGATGCCTTTGTTTTGCACGTGTTTGGGAAACTTAAGTTTACATCTGAAAGCATTAAAATGCTGCTTTTCCTGGCTCTTGCGAAGCGTTTTGAGCCTTCCAGTTTCACCCCAAACGAAAGGGGTAAGACTCAGCAAAGGGTTTGACATTTGTTAACCAAGCGTTAACATTTGTCTTGCTGGTTTTAAGAGACAGTGGTTGGATTGGAGCTGCTGTTCCAAGATGAGACAGTGCCCTGAGAGCAGGAGGTTACCAGGTCTCCTTGCAGGAGCCGGAGTTGTTGCTGTGACTAATTCGGAGAGCCTGCAGGCAGTGCTGCAGTCAGCAGTGGGCTTCAGGGGAAAAGCAGCTTTGTCTTTCTGGATGTGTTTCCCTGCTGATGTGTGACATTCCCGTTGCAGGAACAGCAGGAGGAGTTCGGGGTTAGTGTTTTCTGAGACACGGTTGGGCAGAAGGCAGATGGGAATAATGTTTCTGGATCAAACAATGGAAATAGGCGTTGTGTCAGCTTCCTCTGGTGTCTCCAAAGGGTACTGAGAGTCTGCTGGCGAAACAGGGCAGAATTTGACTTGCAGTCATGGTTCCCTGCAGATACGTGAGTCAACAAGAATCTAACTTGACTTGCAACCCCCAGGCAAGAGAGGAAGGGCACTTTTCATCTCCATCGATGGGTTCCACAAGGCAGTGGCATTTTACAGGGTGCCCACTCTTTCAGCGCTGGTTTGTGTTGCTGTGATTTGCTGGTTTGCCTTCTAGCAAAACTAAATCCCTGGATCTTGCAATGGCCACAACACAACAGCATTCATTTCTAGATGTTTTACCACTGCAGGGGCTCGACCTTGTGCAAAAAACCCAAGTCATTAAAGACTATTTCTTTATGGTCGTTGAAGCCACTAATGAATGCAGTCCCAGGCTGCTCAGCCTTGCAGAATGTGATCAGGGTCTTACAGAGCTCAGCTACTGCTAATGGGGATGTGGTAACAGATGATGTCCTTGTCTGAACCAACCAGGAAATATTCAGGATCGTGAAGGAAGTGATGAAAGAGTATCAGAATACAGAAGCTGGACTCCAGGAGAGCAGATTTTGGTTTGTTTAGGAAACTGGTAGGTGAGATCCCGTGGGAGGCAGCTCTGAAGGACAAAGGAGGTCTGTAAGGAGAGCACCCTTCAAGCACAAGAGCTGTCCGTGCCCATACTCAGGAAGAGAAGGAGATGCATCAGGAGATGAGACCAGAGAAGTCAGGATGGGGCTGCTGTGTGGAAAGGCAGCACACAGGAGGTGGAAGCAGGGACAGGCTGCGAAGGAGGAATTTGGCAGTACTGCCTGGGCTTGTAGGGATGGTATCAGGTGAGCCAAATGCCCCCTGGAGTTGAGACTTGCAAGGGATGTCAAGGGCAACAAGACGAGCTTCTACCACTAGATTCGCAATAATAAGCTGAGTAAGGAACTTGTGAGCTTGTTGGTGGATGGGGTGGGTGGTTTAGTGGCAGCAGACACAGATGAGGCAGAGGCACTCCGTGCCTTCTTTGCTTCTCTCTTTACCAGCAAGGTGTCGTGGGCCTCTGTGCACAGTGAAGGGGTTCAAGGAGGAGAAAAATGATCAGCAGTGGATAAGGATCTGTTCAGGGATTGTTTGGGGAAACTTGATCCATACAAGGCCATGGGACCAGACAGGACGCATCCAAAAGTGCTGAGAGAACTGGGTGATGTCTTTGCTCTGAAGAGGCGTGATCAGGGGAATTCCCTTGTGACTAGAGAAAGACAGATGTTGTATCCATCCTCAGAAGAGGCCAAAAGAACAATCCAGGGAACTACCCCTGGGAAAATCACGGAGTGAGTCACCTTGGACCGTACTTCTGGGCACGTGAAGGAGAAGGTGGCGTTATGCCTGACCGACCTGATTGTCCTCTATGATAAAATGACTGGGGGTGCAGGTGAGAGGAGTGCAGCGCGTGGCAGTTACCTTGGCTTTAGCGATGTTCTTGATGCCATAGTCTGCTGTCCTACAGTATTTGTGTTTCCAAGTTTGGACATTAAGTCTGAGTGGGTGAACAAATAGTTGAGTAAAAGCCTGGCTCAGAGCGTTGGGGTTTGTGCCTGCTGCCGAGTGAAGGGGCAGAGGGGGGGAGCCTACCGAGCACCCAAACCGGTGAAGCGCCGTGCAGATGAGCCGTTGCCTGTACGTTAACAGAAACTGTCTGCCCCTTGCCTTAGTCAGCAGGGATTCATTTAACAGCGAAAGCTCTGAGGCATTTAATGGAAAATGGTACAAATAAACAAGTGTGAGACTGGGTGCCCAGTGAAGTTCAATAGTTGTTTCCACAGAGCCAGGTTTGTGTTTCACTCTGAAAATACAAACTCTATTGATCCATGCAGCACTGTCATTTTCTGTAGCAATGTAAATAAACAAAAATAACAATCCAGTCCACGTCTGATTGGGTTCAGCTCATGTGAGCTACGTTCTGACTTTCCATAACACAAATCAGAGAATTGCAGCTCTGCTGTATCTTTGCTGCGATAGCCTCTCTCGGAAGCCCACCTCGGGAGAGCACAATCAACCCGTATGTATTCTCTTCACATCAACTTCTCAAGGTCACTGGCTGCCTGAGCAACTCTTTGATGCAATTTCCTACCATTAAGTACAGTAGAAGCAAGTCAGCCTTGGTAGTTTATTTATAGATCCTGTAGATGCACGGTTCTCGCATTCTATTAACGAGGGCAGAAACAGGATGAAATTTTTATCCATTATGGACCTTGTGCTGCATAAAATACTGTGCATTTTTACTGGAGGCTCTGCTGTTTTAACCTTTGACAAGTGATTAATGATTCAGCTGCCAGTGTTTTACTGATGTCTTGTATAGGGCCAGCGTGGTGCATGTGTACTTCACCACTTCATACTTACTCAACAGGCTAATTTGGTTTTGTTTATAATAAGAAGTCCAAATGTTCCACATCGCCATATTTCCCATGAACCGTGAAATAAGCATTATTCATTTGGAGAGCACATGCTGCTGTAGCCAGTCATATGAGGTGATGAGGCCAGTGCTGCTTTCTTTTCGTATTCTTCTCTTTCCATTTGCATTTTGGCCACCGCTTCAGGTTGCAAGACTGACACATATTCCCTGGGCTTCACCTCACTGCTGACCCCGTGGGAGCATCTGCTGGTGATCACTGAAGAGAATGAAATTGGTTTTGACTGTTACTGCACACACGGACAGCAACTTTAGTCAGCAGGGTTTTGCTAACTCTTCAGTAGAGTTTTGATAGGTTTTTTCCAGGTTTCTTTCCACCATTTGTTTTGCTCTGTGTCACAGATCTCTTATACAGGTGTCACGAGTGACACCCAAGGCATCATTTGTGGTTCCAAAGAGCAGCACCAGCAGGATTAGAGTGCCAGCACAGCAGTCGCCCTATCAGGGCTACTGAAGGACCTGGTGATTCTCAGAGGGACATGGAGATACATAACTCTGAACACCTTTGGCACGCTCTGGAGTCATTTCTGTTGGAGAGCAGGAGAGAAGAAGGCATCCCTAAAATAGTAGAGACCTGGTCCCTGAGGTACAGAGGGATGCTGTGGCTTTTGGTTATCTACTGAAGCCCAGCAAACTCCTCTCTCAGTGAGAGAGATGCTGAGGTAGGCATTGACTGGCCGACTTGGTCCTGGCAGGGTGAGGTGCTCCTATTGTCCAGGTTTGGAGTGTGCCCACCGTAGGGACTAAGCTTCTGCTGGCTGGTGGAGAGGGGTTAGAAGCCGCCTTCCCCTGACAGAACCTGCTCTCCTTGGTTAAGCACCGAGCCACAGGGCATGAACACTGACTGCTCCTCCCCGCTTCCCGCCACCCTGGGTGCAGCAGAGCCCGTTACGAGGGGCCTGCATCTCCCTCCCTGCAGCTCTTCAGTGCGGGGCAGAGAAGTCAGCTCTGCCTGTCCCAAACCCAGCAGGTGAGCGCCGGGAACTGAGCGGTCAGCAAAACGGGACAAGAGGAGAGCTCCCTGCCCAGAGCCTGCGTGTGGTGCGACGCGAGCGTTCGCTGGGCAGCATGGCCCTGCAGGTCTTGCCAAAACTGAGCCTTGGGGAAAAAAAGCTTCTCCTCCTCTCAGCTCACCCTGCAGTGCCTGCCTGCTCTCCCCGTTCTCCCCCTCCCCTCCAGACTCAATGGACAAAGGGTCTAGTGTTGATGACGGTCTCAGGTCAAGTGAGAGGTAGAACCTTCAGAGGTCTCTTCCAGCCACAACTTGGTGACTCTGTCTGGTTTTTTTCTGCTGTGGTGACCCTGTGTTCCTTAACCCACACCTCGGTCTCTGTGCAGAGCCCAAGCGAGGAGGGCCCCACCAAAGAGGTGTTTAACATAGCCTTACCACAGCTATAAACGCCGACCCACACGAGGCCGGTTCAGGTTTTGAGTCTGTCTTTTGTTCTGTACGGCTGCAACCACCTGGTCCTTCAGGATGAAAGTGGCCAGCAGTTGGCTTTGTCCCTCTGGGTGGCCAGCTTCTGCTCAGATGAAGTGCCACGCACACACGGGGGTCCCTTTCGTGGTGAGTGCTGCAGGCAACAGAGCGGTGGGAATCCTCAGCCTGTGAGGCAAAGCTGCTCCTCAGCAGCTGTAGGGCAGCGGCGTGTCCTTTCCAAGGAGCAATCTCTCCAGCAGATTCTCTAGTCTGGCCCATCCCATTCTTTGCTCACCTGCAGGCCGACAACTGGTCAGCACCTACCCCTGCCAGGTCCTTGAGTGTTTACCCCAACCCTGACCCCTCTCAGGAGAGTCTGTTCGGTTCTTACGAGGGGAAATCACTGGGCTAACCCCGCTTGCCTTTCCCGTGCCGTAGTCCTGCTGTGCTCGTACCGCCCTGGCACGATGCGTGGATCAGCGAGTGAGCTCCTCAATGCTCTGAGGAGGGCGTTGGGGGTCTCAAAGCTGGGACGCACTGGGGGTGTTGTCACTGTCGTTGTTCCAGCAGACGCATTTCCCTCTGGGGTTTCGGCAGGTGAGGCAGCCGCTGCCCAGCTGGTGCAGGCAAACAGCGCTTCCCAGTCGGTGAGCAGCGTGATCCCTCTCTGCATCCCCTTCTGGGCGTGAAGTGGATGGGACGGGAGGAGGATCTTCCTCCTCCCGAGGTGCCGCCGGGAGCCCGAGGGAGGCACGGGGCTGTATGGTCTGTCAGGAACGCTGGTGGCTGTGGCTCAAGCAGCTTGTAGGGGTCTTTGGAGAAAGGCCTTTTTAAAGACACGCCAGTCATACGATGTGTGCAGAGACTTGGATCTCCTGAGATTTGGAAGCCATTAATCATGTGGAATTAAGGCAGTTAATCAAGTCTCAGAAACTGACAGAAGATTGTCCCTGAGGCTTTTTACCTTGTGTATCTTTGGAAAATGATAGTTTCGGCTTTCCACTTGACTACCTCTGTAAGCTAATTCATTTTCTTCAGAAGCCGCCCAAGGTCAGCCGTTATGCGGCTGTGTCAGCTCGAGATGACGCCTCACTCACGTTAGGCTTAGAGCTGTGCTGTGACTGGCACTGCCGGGCTTGGTGACACGGAGGTGCTGCCGGCTACTCCAGCAGGAGCTTAACGAGGGGGAAAGAGCTAATGCTGCAGACCTCAGTTTATCCTTGTCTGCACCTCGAAATCCTTCAGCCACCGAATACTCCAAACGAGGCATTGTGTGCGGTAATGGAGAGCGTTAACGCGGAGCAGGGGCGCGCTCAAGGCGCAGGCTGCGGTCGTGCTGTCTGCCTGCCGAGTTCGCGCGGAAACACTCATTTAGCTAATCTTTTCTCGTTACATAATTTATGTAATTAATTTCAAATTGAATGGCTCCAGATGCTGATTCTGCCCTCTTGGTTGCCTGCTGCTTGCTTTGCAGTCAAATCCAGCAGCGTTAACAGCAGGAGGCTGAAGTCCAGCGTCGGGTCTGCTCCCTGCACTGGGTTTTGGCCGGCCTGCTGGTGAGTGCTGCGGGGTCCCCAGCGGGAAGAGGGTGGGTCGATGTGGTGCAACGCTGAGACCACGCTCGTCTGCAGCGTTCGCACCTCACGGGCCTCCTGGAAGTGCTCTGAACTGTGTGTAAGGGTAGCCCTGGGGTCATTTCCCAGCTCCGTAGCCAGGGTGCAGAGCACACAGTCACTGGAATGAAGAAGTTAAAAACAGTGAAAACATTGAAAGTCAGAGAATCTGTGAAATCATCAGGGTGTCACTGTCGCCCCAAATTCACGCAGGGATGATGCTGAGAGGTCCCCCCCGTGAAACTTCCCATGCAGGTCACGCTCTGGGATTTGTTCTGCTCTGTTTGAAGGAAGCATTTCTACAGCGAGCGCATGAGCGTGCGTGGGCGAGAGGAGGCGTGAGGACGCGGGTGGAAGGGCTGTTGGAACAGAGGGGTTCTGTGCCAGGAGGCAGCAGCGCTTCGCTCCTTTGTCTTGTGCCCAGCCAGGGGCCGAGTGGGTGCTGAAATACAAATAATCACGTCTCTGCGTGCTGGAGTTTCTCCTGCTTTGGTGGAAAATTGGCAAACAGTCCAGGGCTTAGCAGCAGCGCTGTACAGCCAGCTCCTGCGCTGAGCCTGGGTCATGCTGGAACAGTGGCACGCTGGTTTTGTGTGGCACAGGGAGACAGGGGTTTTAGGTGGGGGTTGGCCTGTGGTCCCAGAGCGATTCAGAATCAAAGTACCGGAGCCTCGATGCAGAGCTGGTTCGTGTTAGCGGGAGGTTTTTGGCTAGCTTCAAGGGGCTTTGAAGTTATTTTTTCTTGAGGAGCTGGATGAAGTAGCGCACGGTGGGCACAGAGACACACACAGAGTGCCAGCAGGAGCGCGGTGTAACAGCAGGAAGGTTTTTAGCGTGTCTGAATCTAGAAGATGGTCCGTTCCCGCCGTTGCAAAGCTCCCATCACAGAAGCAGATTTGCCTAGGAAAACAGATCAGATACCCAGCCTGGGGAGTGCGTCTGCACCGAACCACACGTCCCAGGCCATCCGCTGGTGCGAATGGAAGACACAGCAACCATTTTCTGTCCTCTCGAAAGACTGCCCTCGTACAGTGGCGTTGTCAGCATCGTTCCCCTGTGGACTAACAGGGCTCCCAGACCGTTTTCTCCATCTAGTTCTCCTGATGGCAGTTACAAGAGTCCAGTCCCATGTGCAGCTTCCCTGAGAAGGCAGATGGAGCCTCAGACGGGGCCATCCCATAGCTGCTCTCCTGTAATTACCACCAGCAGCACCAGGTGGCGAGAACAGCCTTTACTTCATGTCCTGCTCGGCGCCAAGCGCCGGTTGGCAGGAATAATGCCAGTGACAGCAATAAGGCAGCCTCGGAGAGGACAGAAAATAGTTGTTTCTTCCACCTGCATTAGCATCACGAGGCAGGCGGGACGAGGTGTGCCAGCTCCTCATGTGGATCCTGCTGCAAGTGCTTTCTGCGGGCAGGGTGTGCCGTGGAGTCGTCCTGCAGGATGGCCCTCCCGGCCTTTTCCACCTGGGGAAGAAACGTCGCAGCGTTCACCCTGCGAAGGACCAGGCTTTAAAACCAACACGAGCAGTAAGCGTTCTCCTGAGCCGCAGCGGGGTGGGTCATGATGGGTTCTCTGCTCCGCTTGTTTCATCTCGTGCACTTAAAGCCTATGGCAAGGTTTGAAGTTGCCTGGAAGTACCTGGAGGACTCCTGGGGAGGTGAGCTCTCAGCTGGCGAAACCTATTTCGGCATCAGCTACTCCCACCTCTGCCTCAAGAGCAAGGGGTTGGACCAGGTGACCTCCAGAGGTGCCTTCCAGCCTCCACCGCGCAGGGAGTCTGGGATTCGGTGGGCACAGCGGGGCCTCAGCGCAGCACCTAACCTCAGCAGTACCCGTGCCGGTGGCACGGAGATGCACACACACAATTTAGAAAACTTTCAGGGCTGCCCAGGAGAATATCTGCAACACTGACCTCTGCCTTGTGCTGCCTTACCTTTTGGTAAGGTGAGAGGAAACGGCCTCAGGTTGCACGAGGGGAGGTTTAGATTGGATATTAGGAAAAATGTCTTTACTGAAAGCGCGGTCGAGCATTGGAACAGGCTGCCCAGGGAAGTGGTGGAGTCACCGTCCCTGGAGATGTTCAGAAAAACGTGTAGACGTGGCACTTGGGGACATGGCTGAGCGGGCATGGTGGGGTTGGGTTGACGGCTGGACTTGATGATCTCAGCGGCCTTTTCCAACCTAATGGTTCTGTGATTCTCTGCAAATGCCATCCTGCAAATTGCGTGCAAAGGGACTGGGACGGAAAAATGCAATGAATGGGAGCGTGTGAAGCAGTTTTCAGCTACGTGAAGTCTTTCCAGCAATTTACCTTGCTCTTTTTCTTTATTTTTTTATCGCTCTGTGGAGAATAAATTAGATCAGGTCAGAGATATTGTTAGAGTGAAGATAAAGAGGTCAGAGAGATCCCTTCAAGTCTGTGTTACCCTGCTCACCAGCCCTGTTTTGACTTATGGGAAGAAGTAAGCTGCTAAGGGTTATTAGTACGGCCTGACTAGAGAATGGCACGGAGTGAAATAACCAGGACGCTGCGAAGCAACAAACCTCTCTTCCCTGACAAATTAACTTGAATTAAATTACAGAAATAACCTTCTAAAAATTCATTTTTCTGTGACTATTTCAAGGGGGGAAATTGAAAACATTTCTTGCCAAGAGGTCTCCAGGGATGACCTTGACTTCCTGGCAAAACCTGAAAAACGGAAACATTTGTCTAAGGCTGGGAATGCTGCTGGGGCCTTGTGTCGTGCTGACTCTTCAAGAGCAGGCTTTGGGCTGGGTTAATCTCCCGTGGTGCTCTGTGCATCCCTCTCGTTAGGATTTCATGGCACCCCTTCCTACGCGAGGCGTTACAGTGTGTGGTGTCGGGGGCCGGTGGGTGTGTCGGCGGGGCGGCGGGCACGCGTGTTTGGGTGGCTGTGCCAGGACACGAGAGCGACTTTGGGAAGTATTTGACACGCGCAGCTGGAGTGCTGTGGCTTTTCAACAAGCACTTTCATCATCAAACCATCGTTTTTCTGAATGCTGTTTTGAAAAGAGTCTTTCATTGGAAAAAGAAAAAAAAAGCAGTCAGGACGGAGATCTGAGTTGGCCTCGATGCTCCTGCTCGTGTCACGGAGCCCGTCCTCGGTGACCGCCGCTGGCACCTGCTCACGGGGTGACCCAGCAGCCCCGGGCAGAGCCCGGTGAATGGCAGACGCGTCTCCAGCTCCTCCTGCGCCGCAGCTGCTGCCCAGCGTTAGCGAGCGTGGCTCTCTGTATGCTGCTCCTCCCCGGGAGCTCGGTTATCGCCCTAAAGTTACTGGAAATGAGCAATTTCTGTAGCGGAAGTTCAGTTTTCAATACAGACCATCCAGCTGATGCTCTCAGCTTTGGTGACTCCTTTTCCTCCTGACCAAGGGACAGAAGCTGAGCAGGCAGTTTTTCCATTGCGTTTCCAGCTGCACAACTGAACCACACCAAACGCGCCGTGGTTTGGATCTGGGCCTGTGAAGACCCTTTGCCCAGGAGTGGTTGTCTTTCCCAGGGCGCATGTCACCCCAACCAGTCCAGCCCTGCGCTGGGAATGGTTCCCCTGCTCCCAGCAGAAGTTTGTGAGTATCTGCTCAATGCATCGAATGCTTGATGCCTTCGGGGAGACCACTTGTGCTTTCTGACAGAAGGCAGTGACCTGAACCTCCTCCGCAGAATCACCTTCCTTCTTGTTAGTGCATCCTGTAGAGCCCCGATTTCCTGACGGTACCCCGCGACCCCGAGCCCTTCCGTGTGGTCTGAACCCCCCTGCACATCCCTCCCCGTCCCTCGGGGCACGCCTCTTGCCAAACACAGCCCAAGGCTCCGCGGGGTGCTGGAGGGGAAGCTCCTACGTGCTGGGGGCCGTAGGACAGCCCCAGTCTGCTGCCCAGGCAGGGTGGGCACCCCACGGCCCAGCCTGCCCGGGGCCGCGCTGCGGGCGGTGCGGAGGCTGGGCGCAGGGGCTGACCCCAGGCATGACGGAGCGGGCACGGCGCGACTCCGCGTGGCCAAAGCTCGCCTCTCCGGCTGCTCGGCACCTCTCGGGGCAGCTGCAGCCTCAGTCAGTCCAGGATCAGTTCTGGCGCCCGAAACCGTGTTGCTTTGTAACAGAGAACGTTTTAATTCTGTCCGTGTGGTGCTCTGAAGGAGGGAGGTGCAGCAGAGAGGAGAGGCAGGCGGCACTGCTGCTCAACAGGCTGCGGGTATGCTGCGGCTGCCTCCCTTCTGCTGTTCTCTGCCTTGATAACAGAGTGGCACGGCGTCAGAAATAATGGACTAAGAAACCATTTGGAAGGGTTTTAAACCCTTGTTGCACATCAGTCTGCAGCGTCCTCACTCCATTAATATTCTGGAGAGAGTAATGTAACACAGCCATCTCATGATTACTCTGCTGATTACGGGGCATCATTATCTGTCCCTTTTGGAGCTTTCAACTGGCTGTATGCTTTGAAGCTGAAGACAAATAATGAAGGTGCAGAGCAGAGAACACCTTCTCTCTCCGTATCTTCAGGTAAAATACCTTCTTTGATTTATTACCTACCCCTAAAAAAAAAAAGCAGGACATAAATTACTAAACATTGCCAAATCTTTCAGCTTTCATAGGCAAGGCTATTTGCTAAATAGTCTATTTGAAGGTCTTTTGGATGCTGCTAAACAGCCTAGCAGCAGTTTACTTGGAAACATGAGTTCTTGATGGGTTTCACTGTTAAAATATACAGGAGTTTCTTTTCTTACTCAGAACGTGGGTCTGAAACGGAAAACGCAGTTCAGGGTTTTCATCTGTAAGCGTGATATCGTCTTCTGTGGATGATATCAGTCTGAAATAGTTCTATTAAAAACATTGGTTCTTCTCAGTGGCCTTTAGTTATGGGTTCAGAGTGTCAGTTTACAGGACAAGAAAGGCAAACAAAAAAGTGAGGTAACTGAAAATAAACTTGGTGTACCTGTTGTCAGGCAGCAGGTGCGTCGTGTGCTTTTTGTACCAGACCAGCTCTCCAGTTGTGGTGCTCCAAGGGCTGAAGAGCATCCCTTCTCTGGACCTGCCGCCTGCTCTGACTGCTGCAGCCCGACGGTCCCCTGGCCTTGTGGGTGTGCAGCTGGGATCGGTGACTCTTTCTTCCTCCGCTTTGGGTCCTGCTTCTCCCCCACGGACTGCTGGAAGGCCCAGGGACCTGGGAGGCCCGAGGACAAGCCTTACCTGTGAAGACTAAGGCAAAGAAGGCATTGAGTTCTCCGCCTTTTCCCGTCACTTGTCACTACCTCCCCTGCCCCACCGAGCCGCGGGCCTCCGTTCTTCTTCGCCTCCCCTTTGCTAATGGTGCTTAGCGAAACCTGTCGTGCTGCCTCTCTCCTGCCCTGCCAGCTTCAACCCCAGCTGAGCTTTGGCTTTCCCGACCCCATTGCTGTATGTGCAGACAGTGTCTTTGGTTTTCCTTCCAAGCAGCCTGGCCTCACGTCCGCCTTCTGTATCGTTCTTTGTTGTGTTTGAGCTCAGCCGGCAGCTTCACATTTATCCGTGCTGGCCTTTTGCCTTGCTTGCTTGGCTTTTTGTGCATTGGGATGAACCATTCTCGTGCTTTGAGGAGGCTGTCCTTGACCATTAGCCAGCTCTCCTGGGCCCCTTTGCCCACCCCTTGCGCCTAATCTCATCAGGTCCTGCCAAGTAGGTCCATGAAGAGGCTAGAACGGTTTTCTTTGGAAGCCCACAGGTGTATTTCCACTGTTTGTCTTGCTCCTTCCTCTTAGGATCTTGAACTCTACATTTTCTCCTGCTCGCTGTATCCAAGTTCTCTTGCTTGTTTGAGTAGCAGGTCCAGTAGAGCATTTACCCCACTCGTTTCATCAGCCACGTGCATCAAGAAATTATCTTTATTAGGCTCTAGAAATCACCTGGATTGCTTGCACCCAGCCATAGTGCCCATCTGACAGATACTGAGGTGTTTAAAGTCATCCACGGGTACCAGGACCTGTCTGTAGGGTGTTCTCCAGCTGCCTGAAGAGGGCTTGATCGCCGGGTACACGGACACCAGGCTGGGGCCCGGCTGCCTCTGCTGAGCCCCCTTGTTCGTCCTTCCCAAACTGCCGCCTGAACAGCACATCCACAGCGAGCAGGAGCCGTGCCCGGACCCAGCCCCTATGGTTAAGGCTGCCCCAGCCTGGTCCCAGCATGTCCCGTCTCCCCGGAGCCCAGCAGCGTGGCTGCGGGTCGCCGCATGGAGGCTGCACCCGGGCAGCTGACGGTGAGTCGAGCCAGGCCGGGACTGAAAACCAGATTACAGCAGGGATGACAGCAGAGGATTGGAAACGGAGAGCGAGCGCGGTGCCGTCGGGTGGGGGAATGACTTGTCAGCTGGGGTTCGAGGGTCAGTGGAATGATTTATTTTTAATTTGGATGGTTGACAGCTGTGATTTCATTTGTTAGCCTCCGCAAGGGAGGGTATGACATACCAGATAAAACGTGTCAGCTAATATGTCACATCGCATGAGACTGTAACAGCATCTCTCTGCGGCAGCCAGGGACACCTTTCCCTGGCTCCCTGCAAACCCACAGCCCTAAGGCTGGAGTCCCTGCGGACGCAGCCTGGCACAGCTCCTTCCGGGCCTGGAAGCGCAGACCTTGCCCACGCTACCGAGTTGGCCCTTCGGTCCCTGCGTGCCGCGTCCTGCCCCGACGGCAGCAGGTGCCGCACGCCCGCGCGGGGCCTTTGCCGGGGGAGGGTGCCTTCACGTGCATCACCGTTCAGGGGAGACGGTCTGGAACGGGCAACAAACCACGCTGAGGGGCGGTGAAGGACAGGGACAAGTTACACCCTCCTCATGTTCTAGAGGAACCACTAAATCCAGTGACAAGGGCTTTAACCTGGGCGTTGCGCTGGTGAGTCGCTGTGGTTGCCTCTGTGGGTCATTGCGTGGTGCTGAGTGAGGAGAGACTCAGTTCTTCTCCCCGTGTCTTGGGTGATGCTTTTAGAACCATTTGCATCAGTTTTTGCCTCAGCCTGTTGCAAGTTCAAACTCAGAGGTGACAGGCAGTGGCGTCGTTCCCAGAGTTGCGGCTGGGAAAGAAGAAGACTCTAGTGTTCAGTGAATTTATATTAGCCATTGGCATTCAGCAAACGTGGTCTCTGTGCGTATTATCTACAGCCTGATCGAGTCACAATTTGTGGAAATGGTCTGATAATATATATGTAGGTTTAAAGCCTAAAGTGAAACTAGCCTTTTATACGGAATGAATATGAATTGAATATGAATACAGATATATTCTGCATGCTTTTCAGTGATATCTGAAAGAACCATGTTATAAGTAATCTATCTGGCAACAAAAACACTGTAAGTAGAAAAATACAGAGAGTATTTCATATCTATCATACTAAAATGATGTTTTACCACTGCAAGGAGAGATAAGGATTTCATTTGTAAGCGACAAAACCAAAATTCTTTTAGATTAAAGTGCTGTAATACATTAATACTAAAAAATAATGCATTTATTATCAGTGCTGCTTTTGATGACTGTTAACTGATTCACAAAATAGCTTTTGTGTGGATCACGGGCAGATTATGTCCATCAGACCGTAGCCTGAAATGCAGCGTCATTAAATGTTTCAAGTGGTTATTAATCTTCCAGCAACGCACACCGAGTACTGCTGGATCTTTGCAGCCGAGCTCGCAGGCGCGCAGGAGGGGCAGCGGGACATTGCCGTTCCCGGGATCCGTACCACCAGCATGCCGGCGCTGCTGGCGCAGCCCAAGCAGCGCTGGGCTGGCTTTTCCCTCCGGAGGGCTCGGGAGCAGCAGCGCGGCGCCAGGGCAGAGCTCCGAGCAGCCAACGTCCCGCCTTGGCAGTGGGGAACAGCAGCGGGTGCTGGGCGAAGGATGGAGCAGCAGGGCGGGTCTGGGGTGGGAATTTGGCAGGGGGTTCCCTTAGCCTGCGGCACGGGGTGGCTTAGGGACCTTCTGCACCAGCCGTGGTGTCTTTGTGCTTAACAATTCCTCGCGGGGTTTTTCTCCCGTGGATTTATCTCGTTGGCTTTTCGCAGCCTTGGAAACTCATCCCTGACCGTGGCCATGTCACCTGCGTTCCGCTTGGTTCCTCTTTCTCCTGTTTTCACTGTCAGAGCGAGAAGCCGCTACTTGTGCTGAGGTTGGCGGCCAGCGGGCTGAGCGGTGGCTGTGCTGGGGTGCCTCCCAGGCGCGCTGGGGTACGCCTCTCACCGCGCCCCTTCCACTGCAGTGGCCTTCCGTCGCGCAAAAGCAAAATAAACGTGTCTTGTGCGGATCTCGCAGCGCTCGCTGGGAGAGGGAGGCTGCTGGGGACTCAGCAGGTGACCGAATGGTACCGGCTTCAGTTCCCAGCGCCTGTGGAACGATGGTCAGATCCCTTCTAGGTGTGTGTCAGCCGTGAGGTGACTGGCTGCTGCCCGTGGGGGCACCCAGCGTGGGGACTGGCTCAGGCAGGAACTTCATCCTCCTTGACCCTGGGGGAACAGAAATTATTATCAGTGAACGTTTGCTCTTCTGCTTCCGTGCAGTTAGATGTTCCCGCTCAGATTACACTCTCTTTGAGCCACATTTGCAAATGGCTTCCTGATCAATTATTTTCTCCTTTGAAGACAAATCGCTATCAAAATTGAAAATGTGCTTGATTTGCTACGGGCAAAGGGAGAAGACGACGAAACCTAAGAACTCAAGATCTGAATCTGAGAAAGAGAAGGAACAGCCCTTTAATTTCCCAGACGGTATTTTGCTGTAAGGAAATTTATGCAAAGCCCGTAAAATGCAAGAACAACCCGAATTACTACGGAGGCAGTCGGAGTCCGTCGGCAACATACGTTAGAGCTGTGGAGCCTCGACTGTGCTGTGCTCCTGTGTCCTGACTTCCCGAACACAGAACAAGGACAGCAGTCACCTGCGCGCAGCAGTTATGAGAACTGGGTCACGTCTGTCGGTTGGAAGCTTTTTGGACAAGTTGATCAAACTTTCTGGTGGAAAATCAGGTGTTTGCAGGCACAGGTTGCAAGGCAGTGCCAAAGGAAGGAGAACTACCCCGCTGTTGTCCTTCTACCAAAAGGAGGGGATTAGGTGGCTGAAGGCAGGGGCTGTGGTGTAGAGGGAATAACATCTTTGGGCTCTTCACTGGGAGCAGCCTGCTCCCTAGGCAATCCCTCCAGACCCCCTCGTGGCTGTGCGGCTGGAGGCAGGGCCTGCCTGCGCCAGCGCTGCGAAGCGGCCGGGCCGGCAGCAGGGTAGACCCGTCCCAGCCCCGTGTGCCCCGCTAGCCCGGGCCCATCGTGCTCCCAAACGGCGTCCCGGTGGCTCTGCCGACCTCCGTGGGGCTCGGGCAGGGCTGCGGGTGGCGGTGGCAGCGGGTCCTCTGTGGGGGCCGTGCCGCGGGGAGAGGGAAGGCGCTGCGGGGAGCCGGGCGCAGTCCCGCTGCTGTTGGTGCGTCACGGGTTGAGATTTGCCTTTTTCCCCAACGGCCGGGGATTGCTGGCTGATCCTGCAGTTCACTTGCAAGCCACTGTGATCCCAGCCCCTTTCTGAGGAGCTTCTGGCCAGCCCGTGTTCTCCCCAGCCTGCGCCTCTGCAGCTTGTAAAAGTACCACTTCATGTAGTACTGGGCACTTCTCATTCTTCAATCTAACTGTTTCTTCAAATCTGTTTTCCAGTTGTCGTGGTTCTTTTGAATTCTTGACCAAGCTACTTACAGACTGCCCCAGGTCAGTCTCGGCTGCACGTGCTGTTTTTCTTCCTCCGGGCCGTTAAGGGAAAAGTCAGGTAGTATCAGACCCAGGGAGATGCAGCAGCACGCTCGGCATGTCCCCCGGGTCATGGCTACCTGCTCGCTCAGTGTGATGTTCTGGCTTCTTACCTCTCCCTCGTTTCATTCAGACCCTCTTTCCCTAGCTCGCTCGGAAATGTCATGCGAAAGAGCCTCAGAAGCATTATTAAAGTCAAAATAAATGACATTTGCTGTCTTCTGTTTTCCAGAAGCCTGTTAGCCAGGCATAGAAGAAAATGAGGGTTTTGTAAAACCTGGCTGCCTGTTACTTTCCCTTTTTCTACCATCCTTCCTTCCAAGAATAAATTCTCTTTGAGTTTTGCTGGAATAAATAGTCGCTAAGTTAATGTAATAGTTACCTGCAATGCTGGGCATGGTGCCCCGTGGGCACGTAGCGCTAAACTCACAGGAGCGAGTTCTGATGTCTCACACAAACCCTTGTCACCGAGGAGTGACAAAGACAGGTCGTGCGTAGACTGGCGAGAACTGTGCCCGTGTCCGGAGGGGCCCCCCGCAGAGCTCCCGCAGCTCGGGGGTCAGGGCGCTGGGCGCGCAAAGTCTCGTCTTCGTGACCGATGCCATGTCCAAAAGCCCTTCGGCTGCCCTCCTCCTGCTCGCCGGCTGCCGGGGGGGTACGAGCAGTGAAACAAGCCAGGACGGACAGGTCGGGGTTCAGCCAGAGCACGTGTTTTTTATGGTGGGGCTTTCACCTGGGCAGCTCTCGCCTTTCAGGGCCGCAATTCCCTGAGCAAATGCTTGTCCCCTGAGGAATAAAGAGTTTTGGCGTTGGTGTTCTTTTTTTAAACTCTGTGGCACTTTGTGAAATTGCTGCTGTAGAAGAATTTGCGGAACTTCGATGCTCTTTGCTGTTAGGTTTTGCTGTGCCGCCCAGTGCCATAGCAGATGACAAATTGGCTGATGACAGAGACCCAGCTTCCTCACAGCACTCACGGCGGCTCCTAAGAGCAGCCCAAGGATTACTGTAGTTATGGGAAGTGTTTCCTTGAATATGATTTCCCAAATGCTTTTAGCTTCACTGTGGCGGTTTGTCTCTAATTGCAGAACTAACGAAATGCCTTGAGCGTGTTTGTTCACTTGAGTTTTATTTTAGTTACTCATTATAAAAGTGTTAATAACAGCCTGGAGGGAAGGAACAGAATTGTGTTTGAGCAATAGAGAGCCAAAGACAAGTTAGTTTAAAATTTTGCTTAATGGACCATTATGTCCTCGGAAGAGCTTGTCTTTTCTGCCATTTTCATTTCCCCTTCCGCCACTTGGGAAGTTCAAAACCAGGAATAAAAGGCAAGTGAATTATCTAATACTGTGAGTCTCGGATTTAATAACTTGGTAAAAATCAGTCCTTCAGGTAAACTGACAGTGAAAGATGAATGCTTTTGTTTGCTCTTGAAGGTGAGTCTTGATTTTTTAGCACACCGTGGTCTTCTTCCTCACTGAAACTAAAGGTTGCTTTTAGCTCTTCAGAAGGTGTTCAGAGATAGGAGAGAGAAAGGACTGTTGTGAGGCCAAGGACAGAGAAAACTGATGATGAAAACTGCTGGTTTCTGACAGAAACAATGGTTAGACTCCCCCAGCCCTTGTAAGCCTGGCTGTCACTTGCAGGTCACTGAGCGTCCTCAGTCCAACCGTTATTGGTCTTATTTAGGCCGGAATGATTCCTTGTGGCAGCAGGCAGTAGCTCATGTCTTACAGCTCTGGAGATCCCAAGGTTACTTGGCAGCACACTTCCAAAGACCGGCTCCTTCCTGGCAAAACAGCAGTGGGCCGTCCTTGGGAAAGTTATTTTGGGCGGCTCTTTAGTTGGCATCGCCCCGGCTGAAGAGCACCGCTGCAGCCGGGTGGTCACCCCGCCGACGGGGAGCGGGACAACGCCTTTGTCTGCCCCACGAACCCGCTGGGGTGTGCGGTAAGGCCCTGCGCTCCGTGGGAGGAAAGGAGGAGCAGCCTGCAGCCCTGACCTCCGCGCGGAACGTCAGCACCTGAAGGCCTTGGGCTCCTGCCCGCACCTCAGCCTTGGGGCCTTTGGAAGGTGGGTTAAACGTGTTTGCAATGGTCAGGTCTGTTTTGACCTGAGCTTCAAGTGTAAAGCGAGGAAGGAGGTGTTGTGAGGGAGCTGGGGAAGGAGGGAAGAGCTTTGTGTGTAGATTGGTTTGCAGCATGCTCCCGTCTTCGGCTAACAGGTGGTCCTCGGTCGCCTGGGAGAGCCATCGTTGCCGCAGGGTTGGCTTATGAGGGACTCTGTCCCTTGCTCATCAGGGTGGTCTTGGTTTGGGACCCTTGTTCCCGGTTCAGCCACACGGGGGGTAAATGTGGGATTATTCCCATAGGTGTGCTACTTGGCATCTTCTTGTGTAAGAAAACTGGTCCTTTTGAGCAACTTGTCCTTAACTCCCTTTCCACACACAGAGGAGGGCTGGAGGCCAAGAAGCTGCTGTCTCTGCTTTTCTCTTTCTCTCTCACAGTAGAGGCTGTGGCACCATTGATGAGATAAAAGACAGAGTGGTCACTTCTGGGGGGTTGTGTATCTCCCAGGAGAGATGCCTTGTCGTGTTGGTGAGATGTTCATTTTTGGCAAGCTGGTTCTGATACAGGGTTGTGCAACCCATCCCATGGTGCTCTGCCCCTTGAGCTGAAATGCGAAGGCTTTGGCATGTGGGGGAACTGCCTAGAAAACCTGCCCAGGGACTTGTAAATTGTATCCAGACATCTCAGGGTACACGCTGTACACCCTGACATCCATCTCAACCTGAGGAGACAATCAACACCATGCTTCTCATACTCTGTCCTTCCCTCTTTTGGCAGAATGATGCTGTGTTTCGGTTTAAACACGAGCGTTGTTTGCTTTGTGAGTTATGATTATTAAAACATGACTGTTTATCTTCCTGCAAGACTTCTGAGATTATTTATACCTTTAGAATTTGTCAAAAGGAAATTTCAAAGTCATTAAAACAAGCATGTAATTTATTTGTGGTAGTACCGGTAGTCTGAAGACTTTAATTCCCGTGCAGATTAGAAGTAGAAGGAGACCCATTTGTCAGGTCAGACAGGACATGTGATGCCATGCTGGATTAAATATATTTGGTGCATCACCCTAAGATGACAGTTTTAAGGCATGTGGTTTGTTCTTTTGATGGAGGCACCATTTCGCTTTCTTCCAGACAATGTATTAACTATCACTTAACTTGTAATCTCAAATTCATGTCTGAATGAACACAGGATCCTTCAGGATCCTGTAGATGTAGATCTCCAAGCCTGCACAAGAGAAGGCTCCGGGGAGACCTTCTAGTGGCCCTGCGGTGCTTAAAGGGGGCTACAGGGAAGGTGGGGAGGGACTCTTGGTCAGGGGGTGTGGTGATAGGACAAGGGGTAACGGTTTCAAACTGAAAGAGGGAGATTTAGGGGAGATATTAGGAAGAAATTCACTAAAAAGGTGGCGAGGCCCTGGCACAGGCTGCCCAGGGAAGCTGTGGCTGCCCCCTCCCTGGCAGGGCTCAAGGCCAGGCTGGATGGGGCTGGGAGCGACCTGCTCTGGTGGGAGGTGTCCCTGCCCAGGGCGGGGGGGGTGGAACCAAGTGATCTTTAAGGTCCCTTCCAACCCAAACCGTTCTATGGTTCTGTGTTATCCTCTAAACAGCCTCACTTCGTAGAACGGACGGTATTTTCCGTGTAGATCAGTTTATCTGCTTACTGCAGGCAGGGGAGGAGACCACGGGGTGCTCTCAGCCAGGCTGTCTGACACTGCTGCACGCAGCAAGAGGGTGCCGGAGCCAACTGGCTGCTTGTGCCCGTTGTCCTGGAGCGTTTGAAGTCAAAAGGGTTTTCCACAGAGTGAAGTTACTTTGCAAAATGGACGGGTGAATAAAGATTCTAATTTGAAACTGTCTAAAGTTAAAAGTGCCTTTCTGAAGTTATTGGTTTTCCAACTGTGAGGGTGATAAACCTTTTTCTGCAATTTAATACTTGTTTTCATTCGTATTGTTCAATAATTGTTCCTTCCCCGGGACATACGTGGAGGAATGGTGGGAATGCAGGAACACCAGGGCTGTTGCTCCGGCCACCCTATGTTTACAGTTAGCAGCAGATCGTTGGCACTTCTGGTGTCTCTTGCCACCACGTTGTTATTCAGAGTCTTTCTCTTTCCTTTTAAGTCTGCCAACTCTCTCTCCACCCCCAAAATAAAATGCAACAGTGGCTTTGTTTTTATTGGATTGCTTGGTTTGGAGTGTCGAGACCTGCCGCTCACTTGGTGGTGGCCTCTCCCAGCTGAGAAGGGAGGAAGGCTTGTGTGTCTCTGGCCTCAAAAGTACATTTTCAGGGCCCTCGATGGCCCAGCACAGGCAGGACAACTGGCTCTGTGACCTTCCTCTGCTCTGAGCACGAGGTGCCTGCAGGGCTCACCTGTTAAATCTGGATGTTACAGTCCTGCAAAGGGTGAAATCAAGCACACTCGAGCAAAGCTTCACCTTCCCGCAGGCTCGCGTGGCCCTTGTGCCCACCATGGAATCTGCCATGTTTGGAAGCCTCGGTTGTAGGGAGAGGGTAGCTGGACTAACAGCAAGTCCACTGCCTGAGCCCTTCCCTTTGAGAACTGTCCTACAGTACCTGCTCCAACAAGACAAGTGGCTATTTGAGCATCAGAGGCACAAGTGCTGAAATCAACACATGAGTCTCCAGCTCTTTATTTTAGCTATGGTCTCTTTCGAGGTTTGAATCTGCAAATTCTGCATGTAAAACTCAATTTTCTATTCTTTTGGCTTGGGTAGGAAACCATCAGTGTGTTCCTTCACAAGAAATACACCACAAAGTGAAGTGTGGCCATTTGTGTGTCTGGTGTCAAGGAAGATATGGCAAATATGCCGTTGCACATTAACTCTCAAGTCCTGGAAACGTTTCTTCTTGTCTCATTCCTCAGCTTCTGCTCCAGGGAACGAAGTGCCCAGCAGAAAAATGCAGAATCTAGCAATGTCAGTGCGCTATCGTTCCTTTCATTTTCCATCAGCCTCCATGGAAAATGAAGTACTGCAAGATTTTTAGAAGTCAGAAGATGGATTTATTGCTGCTGGGTCAGAGCCCACAGCAATAATGAGCAGTGACATCCCAACGAGGTTCTCTGGTGTGACTTTGTTAATGTCAGTGTGCTCTTGCACGCCCCAGAAGTGGATGTGGATGTGCACGCTCACAGGCTGCAGGAGCACTTTCTTCTTTGCTGATCAGTTAATGAACTGACCTTTACTGCTGAGAAGGGTTGGAAGAAGCTCTGCTTGAGCCCATCGATGCTGCTCTATGCGTGTTCCTAAAGAACCAGTGGAGACGGGGAGGAGATCTTACTTTACTCAAACAAACCCCCTGTGTCCACTCCACGACTTGGTGCTTTAGCTGTAAGATCAAAACCAAAAGCTTTTATGTGTCCTTTAAAAGTAGTCTTGAAGTTGTTCTGGAAGTGGGTCAGTTTTGGGAAAGTTCTACGGGCCTTCTAGGATCTGACATTGTGGCTGTGAATTTCTTAAGAGGCTCGGTAGCATCCTCCTCCTCTTACAGGGACAAACTGGGATAACATCCTATCACCATTGATAAATCACCGTGCATTAGGATGGCTAATGCTCTTCAAACGTAATTACTCAGTTACATGGAGAAGCAGGTTTTTTTAAAGCAGGGGGAAAGACAGCAGCGCAGAATAGAGATTAAGTGCCTGCCATTTTTTTTGTCTTTAAAGTGGTCATTTTTTACTTCAGGTGAAGCAAAACTGGGCTGAGTGCCAGTTCTCGAATGCAGTTAATTATTTATGTTTTTCTGCAAGCAGCAATCAGGAGCATCAGAACTGAAACAAAATTTATATCTCAATTGATTTTTGAAAAAAATACTTGCTTGTGAGCGCAGAGATGGTGCTAACCCCGGGCTGCGACTCCCTGAGCGCTGAGCGCCCGCTCTGACCGGGGGGCGTGAGCCCCATCGCTTCCCCTCGGGCCAGCGCAGAGGGAAGCCCGGCGGGACCAGCCTGCACGGGACCTGCCAGTTCCCTCCCGCTGGCGGTTTCAGAAGCCCAAACAGCAGAAAGGAGGTGAGAGCTCGCCCAGCAGCTGAGGGGGGTGTTCTCCCCGGAGCCGGGGTGACCTCGGCGCAGGCGCTGCAGAAGGGTCTGTGATACGCGGTGATTTCCAAGTGGAACGTCTTCGGCTTCGCCTTGGATCATCCCACTGTCGGCCTGTTGCAAACCTGCAGGGGTCAGAAAAACTCCCCTACACCCAGTGAGATGAGCAGAGACGTCCTTTATGAACGATGTGCACCGGGGACACGGGATCCTTCCCCAAGATGTCCCCTGCACCTTGCCGTCAACACGTATTTATACATCAAACCCACACACGTTCAGTCCATACAATGCACATTCATCATCATCCTCTCGATGGTTGGTTCTTCTTCTCTCGCTTCTGATGCAGATTATGGCGCAGCCTCTGTCGGGGTCTTGTGTTGTTCCCTTGTGAGCAGGGGGTGTAATTTGGGTGGGTGGTCCGTGAGCCGGAGGGCTCGACCACTCCTCGAATGGACCGTGTGTGGTCAAGGAACATGTCCTGGGCTCGCAGGCTCTTGGCTCGTACCTGCTTTGGTCACGATTCAAAGCTGACACACAATGGGCACCACAGTAAATCCTGTCTTGCCGACATCTTGGCCTGCAACACGTTATCCTTGTTTCTGACCACTAACAGATCGTTGGTTAATGAACACCTCGGGTCTGGGACTTTACAGGGGTGTGCTAGCAGCGTTGGCAATACGGATTTTATTTTATGTTTCATCATTTATTCCATTTGAGACTTATTTACCCAATATAATCATTTGTCTGTCCTACTAATATCCACTAATTAGAATTCTTGATATTCGAATCAAGACGGGAAAAGTAAGGGGATTTCTAAGCAGTATCTTAAAATCCTAAATCTGGTCATTTCTGCAACAGACCTGCCTGTCAGCTGCCTGGGGCAGGTGTCCTCACGGCGCTTGGCCAGACACCGGTGTGGGGGATGCTCTCAGTTAACTCCACTGTGGGTGGACCCAGTTTCTCAGGACTCTCCCTGCCCTGTTTGTGTCCTCCGTCAGAGTGACGTGGCCTTTGGGACAGACCCATTCCCTGCGCAGCACCCCAGGAGCTCTCTCCAGCCCGGCTGGCAAACTGCGGGGGTTTATCCCGTGAGGCTGAGGTCCCGTAGCTGGCCCGTGTCTGCTCCGTGTCCGTGCTGGCGGGGCGCTGGCTGGAGGGTGGCTGCTCCAGCCTTGCTGCCGAGCCCTCTTGTCACTTCTGCGGTCTCTGCTGGTGTGAACTGGGTCAGCAAAGACGTCTTGGTGGGGTAGTGAGCTCTGGCAGGAGGAGTGTGGAGGCTGGGGAGGGTGGGCTGGCCGGGGGGAACCTCAGCTCGGGCAGCTGGGCTGAGCAGGGTGTGGGGTGGATCTGCCCGTGGGTCCTCCTTTGAGGTCGCTTCCCCCCACCGTGTCGTTAAGAATGAACCCCCTGTACGAGGCTCACCGTGCTGAGAGGAGAAAGGGAAGCTGGTGCCGCCACGAGGAAGCAGAAACCTCTGAAACTGGCGCAAACCCAGCGCGCTGCATCGCCCTGCTCTTGCAAACCTCGTGTCCTGTTTTAGTGTGAATGCCATTGCCTGCAACAAAGCAAACCACCGGCTTCGAACTCCTGCTTCATGGGGCTGGCAACTGCCCCCGTTCTCCTACACGTTTCTTTTCTGTGGGGACTTTGTCATTCCCTGTCTTCGCAGGAGATGCATCGATGAACACCGCTGCCTGCCTCCGTGTCACTGGCCTTCGTGCTCGCTGTTGGTTGGAGCCAGGCTGCCGGCTCCCTTACCAAGCCCTTGGATAACGGCATTTCCCAGTATTTCGGTTGTCCTGCTTTTGCTCGCGGCCTTAGCAGCTGTGCCGTGGCACGTGTGGGGAGGGAAGGGAGCTCTGCCAACGTGGTGTCGGCGGGTGTATGGTAGGGACAGGGGCGGGGTGTCCGCTGTGCCTCCCATCCCAGCTCTGTTACTGGAATACTCCACGGCTGCAGCACCCTGGGGCATGTTGCCACTGTGCTGTGTGGGTATGAGACTCTGCTGGGCTGAAAATTCATGAAATACATGTTTTACAGAATTAATATTAGAGTAGGCCTTTGAGCCAAACCTGTCTCGGCTTATTTTTTGTATCGCTTTGGTTGAACGAGCAGAGCAAGGACAGAAGAGACAGTAAGTTCATTACAAAATAATCAAGGCCTCTGCCAGGGTAAATTTTCATTTCAAGAGCAAAGTTTTGATGGGCCACTTGTTATCTTGCATATCTGGAGTTTAAAAAATAAAATTGCTCCTTATATAAAACGTTTCCTGCTCCCTTGCTGGCGTACTTCACTGCTTTTTCAGCAAACACTTACCTGGCTGAGGAAATGTTGCCCACATTGCAAAGCTAGCAAAATCACAGAATCACAGGATGGTTTGGGTTGGAAAGGACCTTAAGGATCACCCAGTTCCAACCCCCCGCCCTGGGCAGGGACACCTCCCACCAGACCAGGTTGCTCCCAGCCCCATCCAGCCTGGCCTTGAGCCCTGCCAGGGAGGGGGCAGCCACAGCTTCCCTGGGCAGCCTGTGCCAGCGCCTCACCGCCCTCACAGGGAAGAATTTTTCTTCCTAATATCTGATCTAAATCTCCCCTCTTTCCATTTGAAACTGTTATCCCTCACCAGCCTTTTGTTCTTAATGTTCTTAGTTTCCATTTGTAATTACAGTGGTGCACAGTTTTCAGACACATATGGGATTTTTCGTTTGATAGTATTCAATTATAATGATTATGTTGTGTCTCATATAATAAAATGTTTTCCATATGTTAGCTATAATGAAAGCAGAATATCCTCTAGTGCTTTGCACAATGATCTCCATAGTAATACAACTTTCAGATGGCGTAAAATGTTTGTGTGCTTGGGCTCCACGGGCACAAACACAAACATTTAGTTTTACATCCACAAGAACTGCCGTTGCTTTCAGCGGGACTGTCGTTAAACACGTGCGTGTTTGTAGAAGGAAAAACCTCTTTATGGAGCGATTCTGTCCACTGCGGGTCTAGCGAGACAACCTGTTCCCACGGTCTGGGTAGTGTGTTTCTCTCTTGCTCTGGAGATGATGTCGAGTGTCGGTCTCTTCTGCCAAGTAACAAGTGACAGGACAAGAGGAAACGGACTCAAGTTGCACCAGGGGAGGTTTAGGTTGGATATCGGGAAAAATTTCTTCACCGAAAGGGCTGTCAGGCACTGGAAGGGGCTGCCCGGGGAGGTGGTGGCGTCACCGTCCCTGGAGGGGTTCAAAGGACGTGTAGCTGTGGGGCTGAGGGACAGGGGTTAGTGGTGGCCCTGGCAGCGCTGGGTTAACGGTTGGGCTCGATGATCTTGAAGGTCTTTTCCAACCTAAGTGGTTCTGTGATGGCATTCCCATATTGGCCGAAGCACTCCCCGCATGGGTGGCAGAGGTGCTCTCATTCGCAAGATGGAAAGCGTGGAGGACACAAAGTTGTTCCAAGCCTTGGGGAGGGAGCCCCCTCCAGCTTGATTGGGCTGAAACCAGCTGGCATTTGGAAATTGCCGACAGACTTTGAGATTGATTCCTCTTTCCAGAATTTTAAATCAACCCACAGAAATTACTGGCCGAGGATTTCGTAGCAGCTTTGCAGTGTTGCTGGAGAGGAGGTGGAGGCACGGTGGAGCGAGATGAAGTTCCTGATTATGGTCTCTGCCATTTGTCAAACAAGTGCCAGGCAGTGCACTTGGAATACGTTTCAAGCAGAGGCAATCGGAAAGGAAAACTTTAAAAACCTGAAAACTTAAAAAAAAAAAACGACAAAAAAGTTAAATTTCTTTCGACACAAAACCAATGCAGCAGGTTAAGTACTTGTAAAATTCCTTTATTTCTGGTGCTTTCTAATGCCTTGCACTATATACTACTTCTTGTGCTTCTTTATTCTAATTACCAGCAAGTTTAGGTATCATACCATTACATCCTCTGCTGGTCTCCAGGATTTTAGAGACTGGACAAATACCCTCCTCCTCCTTCCCCTCCTTTTATTGTGAGAAGAAATTCAGATACGGTGCCATTCTGAGTTTTATTAGCTGCATTGCTCTAAATCAGGGTGATGACTCTACTGTTTAATTGTTCCCTGGAATAGGCACAGCTTGTTTCTATTCTGCTCTGTACACAGCTGTAACATAAAGTACAACTGAAGAAATTTGGAGTGAATAATTTCCTTTGGTTCTCTGAAAACCCCGTGAGTCGCAATCAAAGCATGCATCCCCCTGCTAGCGTAATGCTCTGGTTTGGGTTTTTTTTTTCCCCCTACATGCTATCATAAGAACTAAATCCATTCCAATAGAAACTGCTGGGTTTTATGGTTTTTATCTGAAATTGGTGTTGGCAGGATTAGGAGCAGGAAGAATTGCTTCCCTAAATATCTTAGAGGTTCTTCCCTTACAGCTTGATGCTATCTGCATAGACCTCTCTATTAGAGGTGGAAGCCGCTATGGTTTAACAAGAGGAGCAGGGAAGATGTCAGGGACCCAAATGCCCTCTCACATTTAGGAACCCGGCACTTGTTTTTCAGCTGCTCTGCGGCGTGTGAGTGCTGATTCTTCACTTGTAGAAACCAAGGAGAAGTGAGCGTGTGCGTATCGATGTTGGACATGCGTGAACGGGAGCGTGCCTCAGCAATCTGGCGGGAAGCCTTTCCAAGTGAGGCAGATTAATATCGGAGAATGCCAAACAGGAGGTGATAGGCTGAATGCGTGCATTATTCCACTGTGATCCATACCGAGATCCCTCAGTATATCCTGGCTTCACTGGGGTGATGCCAGTGCAGAACAGGCGTTGTACGTGGTGAAGTCAGCCTCTGTATTTCACGTCGTTTTGATGTTCTCCATGAGTGTCAAGTGTTCAGAAATAGAGCAAAAGAACTGTATTTGTGTTCCTTGCCACCAAAAATCCTGTACCCAGTGACAGGATTGTTTAACCTCCTTATTTCTCGGTCAGTGTCATGGTAACGTTAGTAAGAAAGAAGGATACGTGCCGATGACGTGGGAGGCTGTATACACTGTTGATTTTTGAGTAGTCACTCTCACTCTTGGCACTCTTAATTCTACTTTTTGGATGTTCTTTATCAATGATGGTGCTTCAGATTGATTGCACATCGCAAGGAAATGAATAACTGAGCCGCTTACGGTGTATGTCTTCTAGAGAGCAACCTGGAGCAGTGGGACAGGAGGCAGAGCTGGTCGATCCTAGGCTCTTACCTTGCAAGGTTGTAAAGGGCTCTAGGTCAGTCCCTGGTGCTGTAACACCCTGACAAAATGGAGTTTGGATGTTCAGCTGTATTTCCTTGCGCAAGCCCCGCGCGTTCCCAGTTCCTCTGAGCTTGCAGCAGCCCAGTGTCACGTCACTGCCACCCCGGATGGCTCTCGCTCCTCTGCCCGTCATCGCAGCACTCATCACAGGGAGGCCTCCGAGTGATAACAGCTGCCGAGAGCTGGTAGAAAGGTTTTGGTGGAAGGTGGGATCGAGAAACTGGTGATCTCCTACCTGGCCTACCTGCGGGCTGGGACTGTGGTCCATACCCCTGCCAGGCTACTTTCTCCTCCTCCCATCTCACAGTTTGCATTAGCTGTTATTTCACCAGCCATACCACACATGTCTCATTATGCCTTTAGAAGTTTCTAAATAGTCATTTTAAGATGTTAAATGGGTAAAGGAGCGCTAATCTCTCCTTGGATTTTGATTTTTAATGTGCCCCATTGTGGATCAGTCTGGAACGCTGCATATGGCAATCCCCATGTTGGATAATCACGGTTATTATTGTAAGTGTCCCCCGGAGAATCTTAACAACTGAAGTGGGCAATTACCTTATTTTAAATTTAATTTAAAAATGATCCACACAGGGAGAAAAGTTTTAATGTGATCAAAGGATTCATTTCACTAAGAGCTACTGGCACATTGCTGTAAGTCGTGATTGATGTCTGCAGCCTCCAACGCCTGTCAGAGCTGAGTGTGCATCTGGTATTGACAGCACATGACATTAAGAAATGCTTCGAGTGGTAACAACCACCATCCGTTTTTTTCCTAGAATTTTGCAGGATCTCTGCAGAACTGGAGGAATGGTTTGATTGAAGTCGTTTCCCGTGACTAGCGATCGGGGCATTGCTGGGGCCGAGGATCGTTTCAAAGGTCTGCCTTTCCGAGGCAGCGGCAGCGTGAGTGGAGGGTTTTTAATCCACGCTGGCTGACGAGGGGGGGGATAAGGCTGTGCCTCCGCAGCCAGGGTGGCCGCCCCGCGCCCCGCAGCCGCCCTGGAGCCAGGGCAGCGCCTCAAGGTTCCTTCTCCTGCGGCCAGCGCTGGAGACAGCCGGCTCTTACAAGCCTTCGCGGCGGCCGAGGCCTGGAAGCCGGAACATAGAAACCAAAATCCTGGTCTCGAGTGATTCTTTCTCATTTTGGCTTGCGACTTTCCTGCCCGAGGAGGCTGCATCCTGCTGAGGCGCCCTGGGACTGAGACGTGGGTAACTCAGCCCCACCTTTAAGGCACCTGCTGTGACCAAAAGGGCTCTCCAGAAGTAGCCTGTCGCATGCACTGGTGCGTGGAGGAGTGGTTGACTGGGAGCTGTAACTACTCGGGTGCTCTAGAGAGCACCAGCAGCACCAACACAGCTCCCAGAGCTCGCGGCGGGGTCTGTGAGCCCCGAGGGCCTTTGAGCAAATTTCGGAGAAGTCAGGGAGGGGGTGATTCCCTGGTGTGGCATGAAGGAGGGTGCTCCTGCTGCCTGAGGGGTCCTGCAAAGGCACGGCTGTTCTGCTGGTGAAGCCCGCTTCGAGCTTTCACGATTGTTTTGTTAAAAAGAAATGCTATTTTCGGAGTTTATTTTGCGTCACATAGAGCCAGTTAATGCTGTGAGATTGAGTTTAATTATCACTCCGTTAAATTACGGCAAAGTTAAGGGGTGCCTGCTCTAATATCCTTTTAGCACTGGTTCTGCAATGCATTTGTGTGATAACACGAAGGAAAGCTTGGGAATTACTTCTTTTATGTACATGTAGCTTAAATGAACCCAAAATTAAAATGATGGGCATATCATGGCTTCAAATTAATGGCCTTAGCAGCTTAAATGACAAATTTGTAAGTGAGTTAAATATAATCTGGGTTCCTTTTGCCTCTGTCCTTAGCAGCCTGGTATTTTCGATCTTCTAAAAGACAGTGATTTCACCAGCATTTAATGGAGCTGGAAGCAAAAGCACAATAAAACTCTATATAGGAGAGAACATGATAAGTGAGGAAATGGATAATGGGGTGGTTAATGCTGTTAAATACCTTGTGCTTAATGTTGGCAGGTCGATTGGTTTTGCCAATAAAAAGTTTTAAGTGGCTGCAGGTCTTGACTGTTGGAAGCTTTCTCCAAAAATAATCCACCCAACGCGCTGAAGTGTAAATCAGACTTCTAACAAACTGGTGCCGCGATTTATGGCCCCTTTTGTGTTGCTTTTTTGGAAGCCTGTATTTTAAAATGTCACGTGCGTTCTCGGGACGAATCTGTTCCGCTGTAGTTCGGGCTGACAGCGCAGGAGCAGGTTAGGGGAGGACGGCTTTGGTCAGTGGAGATGACAAGAGGTATGTGGGAGAAGAGCAGTCTCTGTGGGAGAGTCGTGAATGCACGTTCCTGGGACAGGTCCCCTCTGCTCTGTGCTGTGCGGGGTGCACAGCACCGTTCCCTCAGGTCTGGTACAAGCAGGGGGTTCCTCTGACAGAGCTTTGCAAGTCCCAGAAGGAAACCAGGTGCCTCCCAGCAGGGCCCGGACGGCAGCTTGGTGAGTCCAAGACAGATCTCCCGCCTGCGGCTGCTTTCCGGGCGCTGCGGGTGAGCCCGACCGCAGGCTCCTGCTGCAGCACCTTCCACCTGCCGCAAACCTGCGGGAAGCTGCAGGCACGTTTCAAGGTGAGATGTGTTTTATGATTAATCACGCTGTCTTTAAGACCTTTGCCTCCACTGGCTCACTGAAGCGGTAATTAACCTGAGCCTCCAGAATCGTAAAAAGCTCTTGACCCAGATAGCGACTCTCGGGCAGAGTCTCCGCAAGGTCTTTCTCCTCCTGTCCTGCTCCCGGGGCTGGCTGGCCTGGGGCAGGACTCAGCACCGCGGTGATCACGGGGGTGTGGGTGCAGAGGTGGGTACCAGCGCAGGTTGCCAAAGGACGTGGGGGAAACACGTTCCTGCTGCCAGTCTGCTGGAGTCAGAGGAGCGGGGCTGGCGGGGTGGCTGCTGCCGCTGCTGGAGGGTACCTCTGACTGCTGCCTGGGCAGCTCCTGGGGGGATCTCCCCGCCGCTGGTGACCGCGTAGCCTTTGAGCTCACATGGGTACCTGCCCCAGGGTGTGTTTTTAGCTGGAAGGCTGCTTGTGATCTTGTGGTGTTTCACCTTGGTGATACTGTGTGTGGCCGCGTGCCGTACTGCACCCTCCGTGTCTGTTCACGCCATTTAGCGTCGTGTATATAGTGACTTCTGGCTTGAACCTGGAGAGAAAGAAGGCAGAGAAACAAAATAAACGCTGTTCTGAACGATAAGGGCCAGGAAAAGAACCCATTACCTTTACTTCTGTAAAACTGTAAGAAGTTGCGGCTAAGGCGAGTGACATAGCGTTGTATTAAAGTTGTCGACATTTTCGTTGTGAGATTTGGTTTTCCTTGCAAAGTTTTAACTAGGAATTGAAATTTCGCTGTGCCAGTTGCTTCCCTCAATTATTTCTTTTTCTTTTAAATTCAGCCAAAACATTCAACAATTTCTATAAAAGCACTTAGGGAAAGAAATGTTTCCAATGTAATCTCAAAGATGTTTTACGTATTACACCACTTGGTATCGACCAATTCACCTTGCTGTGTTTGCTGGAAGAGAGCTGCAGGAAAAAGTGGTTTATACCAACTAAGTTTAGATACCAAGTACCTGATTAGGAGAGGGGCTTTCCTGTGCAGGGAGTACGGGAACACAGGTAGAAGAAAAAGAATTCATTTAGCAATTTTTACCTTTTTTTTTCAAGATGTCTTTCATCTTCCCATGATCCATTCCCAGCACACGTACATCTTTCGGTTGACGGTGTCGATTAATCCTTTTTAAGACAGAACAAACCAGTGATCAACGCTGGTGTATTTTACAGCAAAGAGTGTCCTGTTCGTTACCTTTTGGGTTTGAGTTCATAAAAAAAGCGGAATATTCCTGAAATGAATGATCTTTCTGGTGGGTCTGAAGGGACGGTGTGGCTGTAGTTTCAGCATAGAAAGCCACTCAAATTGCCGGGCTGGAGCAGCCAAGGGCTGTTCTTGCACGGGCAGCAGGAGCAGAAGGGGAACGCACTCTGTGCTCCTGTTTAACGCGTCCGACGGCAGCTCTCAGCCTCCCCGTTGATGGCGTTGCCCGGCCCAGAGCCGGAGAGGTGGGAGGCCGGTGGGACCCTGCGCTGTGTGAGGGTGGGAGCTTGGTCCCCTTGGCATCCCACCCCAGTGCCCGTGTCGCTCAGGGGAGCGTGCGGGTGAGTGCCTCACAAAGAGTCACTGAAATAGTTCATTAATGCCTGTTTTCACTCTCCCCTCAGGGGGCATCACTGCGAATCAGTGGAAAAGGACATCAACCTGGTGGGCTTTGACTGGAGCTCATAAAATTAGTAAATGGATGTACTGGTGGGCTTTGGTTGTCTTTCTCCATGGCATGGATCATCTCTTGAGCGCTCGTGGGCTTTGGTCAGGTGTTACCAGGCTCATTGTGGTTACTGTTGCTGTCGTTAGCACATGCTGTCGTGTATAAATCTGCTCATCATCTGCAGTGTAAAAGGGGCCGAGGATACTTCTCCCTGGGAGAGTAAAGCTTCCGGGGCTTATTGTTTTCCTCTCTCCAGCTGGGAGTGGAAACTACCCGCACACTTAACTTCCCATTACTTTTTCTTTTGATAACATTAGCAATTTGAGAAAGGACAGTCAGGCGTCAGGAAAATGTCATCTGCAGTGCTGATATACATAGCAAGGTTGAACACTTCCCTCCCTTGAAGCTGATGATAATTTCAGACGGCAGGAGGAATTTTAGGAACGTTAATGCAAAACTGCGATTGAGTGGAAAGAAACTCACTCCCCGCTGAAACCCTGATATAAAAACCGACGTGGATTGACCAGAGGTAGCTGGTGAGCAGAGGTGTGAGTCAGCTGCAGTCCCCGAATGAGACCTTGGTTGCTTTTGGGTGCTGTGCAGGCGCCAGGTAAACGACTTCGTGGGGCTCAGAGAGGTCGCAGGGGCGCAGCCGTTGGAAAACGCCGTGTGCTGGAGCAGGGCCGTGTGTGCAGGGCTGGCTCCTCCCGTCCTCGCCGCTTGCTGGCGCAGCTCGCGTGACCGTCTGCCGCGATGCCAGTCCCCTCGGCACGCCTCCGAGCATCTCCCGTGTCTAACCTGGCGTCAGCAGCAGGGTTTGCACCGTGCTCCTGGACGCCCGGGAGGACCACGGGCAGGGCCCGTTGGTGGCTGCTGTTCCTGCGCAGGGTTTACCGTGCCCAAACAGCTGGAGTTCCTTGAAATTGTGTCACTTTAGTGCCCGGGTTAGTTTAGGGATAAACAAGAAAATCCCCTTTATTCTATCATCAGGAAGAAAGGATGCAGTGAGAGAGCAGGGCAGAGCCCACCCTCCCAGCTATCCACTCCCACTGCCTTTTGCCGCGGAGCCCGTCGGCTTTGGGTGGGTTGGGTTCCGGGCACGACCTCCCCTTGAGCTCCGCGGGCAGGACTGCCCCTTCCAGCTGTCCCAGCGAGGCAGCCCTGCGGAAGGGACTCAGCGCCTTGACAGGGCTCTGCCCTGCCCCACCAGCCCCGAGGGTGTTCACTCTACCCCTCTGGGTGCCCAACCTCGCCTCTTTTAACGCTGCTGCTGCAGGCTCGGTCCTGGGCTCTTCCTCTACGGCTGGCTGCGGTTCCCTGGCGTCTGGGTGCTGGTACCTGCCCTTGCTGCTCGCTGCAGCTCTGCTGTGAGCTTGTCCTCCTCCCGTGGCTCTGGGGGGCACTTACCCGAGTTTCGTGAAGAACAGATGTCAACAAATCAATGAAAAACCCGGGAGCAATTATAGACCCTTTTCCCTCCTTTCTGTTTTCCGATGTGGGTTTTGTCTGCCTGTAAATGACAACGATGTGAATGTGAAGCAATGGTTTTGCAGGGAGGAAATGTGGTGTGATTTGAAGCATTGTAGAGCTGACAAAAGAGTATTATGTTTTTTTCCAAAATGAGTTCCACAGTTAATATAGAACATTTTTCAGGCTGCTCTGAAAGAAAAAGAAAAGTTCATTGAAATATGGGCAACAACTCCCCCAAATCAGTAAAACTGGTGATAGTGACAGCCGATGTCTGTGGCACTGATGAATTCACCATCCCAAATGAAAAAGCTACAGGGGGAGTAAGGGCTGGGTTTGGTGGGGGGAGAGAATGTGTCCAGATGATACCCTTATTCGGGGCAATACATGGTCCTAAAAATCATGCTTGGCTTTGCTACAAAGCTCTGAGGATTCTTGTGTGCGAGGTTTAGTAATGACCAAACCTGAGCATCTCTGCAAGATCCTGCTTGAAAGAGAATAAGGAGCGAGGGAGGCAGGAGGAAATAAGGAGATAAAAGGTTCAAATACAGATTCAGAGAATTAAGCTACACGTGAGCTCGGAGCACTGAAATCCGTTCGCATGAGGACAGCCAGACAGTTACCGGGAGCGCTCTGATTCATTCCCTTCGGGCTCGCGTCGTTGGATCGCTTGGCTTTCGTGCAGCTCCTGCGCCGAGGAGCAGCAGGCGCACAGCTTTCCCCGAGACGCCCTGTCCTGCGCCCACCTCTGTGCCCTCTGCAGACGTGAGAAGGGAGCAGCGAGCTGCTCTCGGTCGAATTCATGAATTACGTTAAAAGTTGCTCCCACCCAGAGGCATGACTGAAATCTCGGGTATTCTCGCTGGGCCTCGGCATGGCGCCTGCCCAGGCTCCTCCTAGGGAGGCCGCCGGTGCCCTGGGAGCGGAGCGGGCAGGGGGAGCTCTGCGACGCCAGGCTTTGCTGGAGCTGCCCCCAACGGTCAGTGCCTGAGTGAAGCCCTCTCACCCTTCTTTACTAAATTCTGCCTTCTGAAGCCGCTATTTCAGTATCTCTGAAAGAGACAATATCAATTACGCCACGAGCACATTGTCTGCACAATGAATTTTTGCGTAGGCTAAAAAAATCTGTGTGTGTCTAGTTTCAAAAACTATTTTAGGGCTGTGCTTGACTATTTGGTGTTCAAAAGAGGTATAGGCGTGGTGCTTAGGGACGTGCTTTAGTGGTGGGCTTGTCAATGTTAGGATAATGGTTGGACCTGATGATCTTAAAGGTCTTTTCCAACCAAAATGATTCTATGATTCTATTTTTTTACGTTTAATTAAAACATATATTTTCCCGGCATACAGTTCTCAGTGTGACCAAATGCTGCTTGGTCTTTAGAAAGAAATATCTTTAAAGCGTCCGAGATGTTTATGTTTGAAAAACTGCTGCTGTGTGCACCAACTTTAGTACATTCCATAAAATTTTTATACCTACTGTGAGCAATGTCTATAAGATGTTACGGTGGAAGCGAATCTATAAAGGTCTCCCTGAAGAGATAATAGCTTTGAGGCTGCCACACCAGTGACGCTACGGATGAATGTCAAAAATGAAAGGGGAGGGGTAGTAATTAGTAATAAACACATTAAAAATAACAACAAACATCTGACAAAGCGGTTAGCAGAGAGGAGCTTCGGGCCGTAGCCAGTCCGTGTGCTTCCATCCCTGCGGAGGCTTTTAGTGGGGCTGCTGGTGTGGTTTGGGACGTTGGCTGAGCAAAGCTGGGCATGTTCTGCCAAGCGTGTGGGAAGGGAGGTGGCTCCTGACTGCCTCTGGGGTCGGGGATAGGGGGCCTTGGGGGGCACTTTAGGAAGGGCTTTGGTGTCAGATGGAGACAGGGGTGCGGGCAGAGGCGGTGTGCTGATGTTGTTGGGCTGGGTGCTGGGGAAGCTGCTGGATGGGAAGGAGCACGCCGTGTCGTGGAGCTGCTGCCCTGGTGCGAACCGCTGTGGAGGGCTGGGCTCTGGCGTGGAGGGCACTGAGAGGGAGGAGAGAAGTGCTGAGCTCTGCGTTAAACGCTGGGTACCCCTGCACCCGGACTGTGGAGCGTGAAGGACCGTCAAGGTGAGGAGTGGAGAGCCCGTGGGTCGCTGCGGACCTTGCAGCGGCTCCTCAGAGGATTGCCGTTTGTCTGCGCTGAGGCAGCGGCGAAACCCCAGCCTTCAGGGCCTCCGCCGGGCCCTTCGCAGAGGCAGGAGGGCTGCCTCCCGCCGCACGCCGCCCCGGAGGGAGGCTGGTTGCTGTTCCACGCTTTGGCTTCTGCCCAGCCTGGCTGTGGAGCAGCCACGGTTGGCTGCGGGGAGAGCGTGGGTCGTGGCAGAGGTCGCGCAGGCTTTGTAGCTGTTGGGTTGGCGGGTCTTGTGCGTCCTGGGGAAACTTCCAGAAGGGCCGAGGACGTTTCGTTCTGCTCAGACTGGTGGAGGAGCTTTGTTTGCTCGTCTGCTGCTTTCTTCTTCAGCGTTGGACGCTGCTCTTTGCTGGGGTGTACGCTGACCGCCCGTGAGCGCTCCTGGTTCTTCAGGCTGCTCTGCTGCCCGGCCTGCCTGCCGTCACCAGGCCTCTGCGGAGCCCAGAAGCTCAAGAGAAAGATACTGAGGGGGGAAAACGTAACGGCAAAACTCAAAAGGAGTGATTGTATGGTCCGGGTTGCCGTTGAGATGGATGGCTTTTAAAGGGGAGCGTCACATCTGGGAACACATCTGTCGGAGTCTGCAGAGCCCTTCCCCCTGCGGCGTGGAAAGGCAAACTGCTGTCGCCGGCTTGTGGTGCAAAGGCGCCGGCCGGCAGCGGTGCCCCAAACGCAGCACGAACACGACTTTCCTGCGCGAGAAAAGACGAACACAAACGGGGGAAGGAGAGTATCTTGTGGTAATGTTTGAAGAGGTGAGTAAAGCAGAGCGGAGGTAGACGAGGCGTGGGCGTGGAGATCAGAAGTCCTGAAAGAGGCTTAAGGAAATAAACCCGCGGCAGTTCCTGAGGGTGCAGATGGAAGCTGTGGTTCAGCAGAGCTCTTGCCTGTACTCTAATAGCTTAAGCAGGGGCTGAGCCATCCTTGAAGTGCTTTGCGGAGCCGAGTCTAAGCGTCCAAGGCCCTCGCTCACGGAGGCTTTGGCTGTAGTAGAGCTGATTGATGAGCACTTAAAAATATTTTATAATCTTTGGGCTGTGGCCATCGCCACTATATTGTGAAAAACATAAAGAAATCTGATAATCACTTCGTTATTTTGTTAATGTGCTTTGAGAATAAAGTTAAGTGAAAAGTGAAACTAAGCAGTCTCCATTTACAGCTATTTATGCAAGGAGGGAAATCTAATTAAGGAGTTTTAACGGGCATGATACTAAGGTGTGAAGTTTATTGAACACTTGGTTAACTATTCAATTAGTCTGTGGGTTTTACGAGCTGGTATAATTCTAATTCATGTGAGGATCAATTGCTTGATTTAGAAGAAAATATAACAAAAATTTAATTCCAAGAATGGTGGAAATTAAGTAATTGTCACAAATTGATTTTATTAGCATAATCATTACCGATATTCTTCCAAACAGATAAATATTGCTTGAGAGATTTGAAAAGGTTTTAGGATTTGACATTAAAATAAGCTTTGCTTTCTCAGATTTTTTTTTTGTTGTTGTTAAATGGTAATTGACAAGTTTAAATAAAATTGGCTTAAATATCGAAGGATGGTCCCTCAGAAAAGCCCAACCTTGTCTTGTGTTTAGTGCGTAGTTCTAACTGTTGAAGGCTTTTATTGCTAAGAAACATAAGTTGTGAGTTCTCTGCCTTTTCTGAAAGCAGTGCCCAGCTGTGTGCGTGCGGCTTCCCCTGCTCGCACCCAGTCCTCATTTCTGTTTAACCCAGCGAAGGGCAGCTGCCGACGGAACGGGGTTTGTGTAAGGAACCTCGGCAAGGACATCTCTGCAATACCTGCGCTCGGGGAACCCCGTCATCATCGGGGCAGAACCGGCATTTTTTCAGCAGAGTGACTATACTGTAATTTGGGTTTTGAGTTCTTAGTAAGAGTCAGAAAAATCTGGTTTCAGCCTGAGTGGTTTGTCAGCAAAGGAACCCTTCAGGTGTCAAGACCCGGGTAATGTCTGAGAGTTACAAGTCTCGCCTGCTGGGGAGTGTTTGTCCTGCTGGGCCGTACGGAGAGGGAAGAAGCCTTTGCACGTGCGATGGCACGAAACGTAGGAAGCTGCTGTCTCGGGTGCGGGAGGAGGTGTCTGTCTTGGGTTACCCAAGCTTAGAAAAGTGCTTCCGTCAGTTGGAAATCTGCTGGCAAATTCATGTGGTGTAGGATGGGGCGTAACTGCCAGGCTGCAAGGGTTCGGGTTTGGTCATCGCCAAAACAGCTTTTCCCCCCAGAGCTGCTGGCTGGGGACGCGCTTGAGGGGTGGCAGAAGTGTCCATCCTGAGCTGCTCAAGATGAGGCGGGACAAGCAGACTTGGGGGTGTCTGAGGCTCACAAATGGATGGGGACAGTCATCCCAGGGGACCGAGAAGCCTCAAGGCTGGAGGCTTTCACCTCCCTTCTGTCCCTCTCTCCCTAAGGCTGTGCCTGGATGGGTTTCCTTGCTTTTCTCCCAGGATATCTGTATGAAGAGTAGTTATCCAAGTGGAAGTTACAGTCTAATCACAGGAGCTGGGCCCTCAGTGCTGCAGCTCTGGGTTCCTCCAGAGAAAAGGGAGGCAGCTCTCTGTGCTGCTGGGCTGGGACAGCCTGAGCCGGAGGGGGTCCAGGTATCTTCTTCACCAGCCCCACGATTCAGCCGATGTGCCAGCAGGTCCCTCAAGGGGCCAGTGAAAGCCTTTCTTTGAGGCCTCCTCCCTGCCCTTTCCGGGGAAGGCAAGCGCAGGAACCCATCCCACTTGCTGCTGTCTTCAAGACGGAGCTTAATAACTGCTTCTGAGATGTGCAGATCCCCCCCGGCCTGGTTGTGAGCACAAACCTCTTGCTCTGCCTGGGGTCGAGGAGCGGCGGGTGTGCAGCTGTGTCGTGAAAGGGTGTGCGGTGTCTGGCCGCAGGGACGTCGTCGGCGTGGAGCACCATTCCCTTGGCCAGCCTTACCGGGGACCAGTGTCTGCTGGACCACGTGGGTCTTGAGTTCTCCTTGCAGGGAACACCAGGAAAGCGCCACTTCCCTGGAGAGTGGCACGCTGTACGTGATGCTCAAACTTGCATTTTATGATTTCCTTTGGTATGAAGAAAAATGCAGCGTTTGGTTACAGAAGGAAACTCTTTCCTGTATGGCACGGCTCACCCGCAGAGCCCAGCGTGCTTTGAAAGCAGACAGGCTCGTCAAGTGTGCTGAGAGACGGGGAAGCTGAGGCACGAAGGGTGGAATGGCCAAGGTCAACAATTTCACCCTAGAAAAGAATCTGAGAAAGAAACTGTTTCAAGGCTGTATGGGTTGAAATCTTTCCTCCTTTAAGAAAAAATGCTGAATGATTTTGTGGGGTTTTTGTGGTTTTTTTGTTTATTTTTTTTTTTTCCTCCAGGAAAAGATTTAACTGAAGGGCAGGAGAGATTTGGGGAAATAATCCACTTCTCCACGGAAGCTATTCTGATGCTTCCTGTTTCACAACAAATCTATGTGGATTAAAAAACCCCTGTCACTTCTGTACAACTTCTTGCATAGATTGTATTCAACCCACCAGCTTAGTCTGGACGGGAAGGATGGGCATGACAAATACCCTAAGGGAGCTTTGCTCAGCCCTCCATCAGCCGGTGATGCTCCTAGGAATCCGCCCGGCTCTTGCCCCGGCAGACAGACTGGGTTTAAGCCGTCAGCAGATAGAACTGATGGGGTTTCCAGTGGCTGGTGTTACAGAGCCGTCTGTTGAAAGCTCATGGGCCAACTTCACTGAGGCACAAACGTGATGCACAAGGAGTGTGTCAGATCGCCTCACTCAGAGGAGGAAATCCAAGCGGATTTGCAAAGCTTCCATTTATCCTGATTTCTGGGGTTATCCTGATGGTTACGTTAGCTCTACACGTGTCCCTGGGGATACTGGGTGCCCTAGATCTGCTAATGCTGAGTTTGTACCTACCGTGTCACTGCAGAGGAAAGCAAGAAGAGCAGCACGGGAGGAGGAAGGTGTCCGTTCCTGCCACCCCACTTCTGGCCAGGAGACACTTGTGTCATCTTCCTTTTGCCCTCCTGGGCTGCCCTCTGACCAGGTGACACCTCCTTCCTTTCTGGGGGTGAAGAGCCTGCTGGAAATGCTGTATTCGTGCCACGGGGCCCTGCCTGGAGCAGCGGGGGGGAGGAGCGGGTAGGGGGATGTGTGACGGTTGAAAGACCTCTTGTGCTCACGTCCTGGCTCCAGGGGTGGCTGACAGGCTGGGGTGCCTGACGGTGCCCGGCTCTCCGGCACGAGGGCTGCTCTGCTGCTGCTGGGGCTCCCCGCCCCGGGCTGGCCCTGGGGCGCGCCACCCCGGGAAGGAATTTTGTTTTAAATGTTAGAAATCTCAAAATTGTGTGGGATATCCTGGGACAGTTACTGTGTTGGCACAAATCTGGATGAAGCCTGAAAGAGGAACAATCTACAGATGAACTGAAGAGCTACGTACCCCAGGAAATAACGAACACAAACTCTTTAGCAAACAGTTACGTGTTGTTCTGTTGTGGTTAATGGATCATTAAAAAGCAGTAAAATGCAGTAGTAATAAAGCTGAAATCCTTTATTCGCAGCTGCCCGTGAGGAGCGGCTGGGGGTCTGTGTAGTTACGCGCCAGGAGATCTGCACTGCTGGGGGGTACCCGTGGGTGTGCTTGGTTGGTAGCTGTTACACCTTAGGCTGGGCTTGCACCCTCTCCTGGGGCTGGGTGGCGGAGGGGGGCAGCACGGTGCCGAGCAGACTTTGTGTCCCAGGTTTCTGCTGGTTGGTCCTGCAGGAGAAGGCGTGTGGTGGCACTGCAGAGTCAGCAGAGGACTTTGCAACGCGGACTACGTCTGCAGGTGCTGATGGTGGACTGCAGTCTACTAACAGTGGGGGGTTGCTTGCATTTTCTTCTTCTTCTTCTCTTGTTTTCCCCTTGCCTGGAAGTACTTGGAGGTAACATACACATTTTTCGGACTGGTAGAGTTGGAAATTAGCTTGTTTAATGTGACCTCCCTGCAATCACAGGCAATTGAATTTTACTCCCTGCGTGGACCCAGGTAACTTGTGTGCTTGTAAAGCACCTCTCCTGAAAGGGAGCCGAACGTGGCCTGGAGAAACGCTGAAATGGAGAAGTTCCCTTGCCATTCAGAGTTTATTCCAGTCCTGCTGGTTGTTAAAAATACGTGTCTCGTGCGATCTTAACATTTCTGCCTTTATCTCCAAGCACTCGGTGCTTCACATACGTTTCTTCGTTAGGCAGCAGAGGGTTTAATTACCTGGCATTTCCATTCTGCAGCAGCAGTTGCGCCTTCCACCCAAGGTGCCCCACAGGCTTCCTCCAGGAGCCCCCAGTTATGGAGCGTTTAAATTGAACTGGTTGGGAACTGTTTCACAAACTGCTTTAGTCACTGGCAGATGTTGGCTCATCAAAATGGTGCTTTTTTTGGAGAATGTCTGTTGTTTCACAGCTATTTCTGTCCTCGCTAAAGGGAGGAAGGAGTACGTAGCTCAAGACGCCGCAGCGGTGTCGCTCAGCCTGGGGCAAGGACAGCCACGTGCTGCATGGGCCCAGCACACATCCCTCCGACATCCCGAGGGCCGGGCAGTGCTACCCACCCCAGGGCCTGATGGAGGGGACACCCAGGTGATGTTGGCTGGAGGGGGAGTTTGCCACCATGATTACGTTTGGGTCTTCGGAGTAAAAAAAATCGGGGAACTCTTGGGTGCCAAGGCGACCGCGGGCTGTTGGCTGTGGTGTGCAGCCCAAGGGCTGCTCGGCTCTCCTGAGGACGTGCCCAGCCAGGCAACCGCTCTTGCCCCAACCGCGTCTCGTACCGTGGCTGGAGAGCTGGTGGGGTTTTACCTTCTCCTCAGTGGTTTGCTCCCCGTGGTGGCTTTTGGGCTGTGCTGCTGGGGGAGCGATGAGGGCCGAGTTCGGCCCAGGAGCAGCGCCCCGGTGTCCCGACCCCCCGGGCTGAGCGACGAGCCGTGGGAGCGCAGCGACCTGACCGTGGCTTGCTGGAGTGCAGGAGGGTGATCTCTGGCCAGATCCTGCTGGGCAGCAGGGATGTTTTGGGGACTGGAGTGGGTCTCCCTTTCCCTGGGATAGAGGTGGCTCTGGTGGTGCCCCCGGTGAGGAAGGGGCAGCGCTGAGATGCAGGCAGACCTGCAGGCAGGGGAAGAGGCGTGAGCTGGACTGGCTGTGGTGAGTTGTACTTGTGTGTGTACGTTATTAGTTCACTGCTGATGTGATTCCCCCCCCCAACAAGGTGCGTTCCCTCGTTTCATGTACCCATTGAGTGCTCCTGGCTGGGATTGTTCCGTTTCCCAGAGGCACTCTGCGGAATTGCCCGGGCCTCTCGGGGGTTGGCTGGCAGCGCCCGGCAGAAGGGACGTGTTGCAGGTGCCCTCTGCACTTACCTCCGGCAGTGCTGCCTTGGGGCTTGGATGGAAAGCGGGAAAGCCTTCGTTTCCTTCCAATGCTGGTGGAGGTTTCCTACGTTAAATATTATTGTCTGTTTAAATTGAAACTGCTCATGGCAGCATTGGAGAAGAGGAGGCTGAGGGGAGACCTGATCACTCTCTGCAACTGCCTGGAAGGAGGTTGGAGCGAGGTGGGGTCGGTCTGTTCTCCCAAGGAACAAGCGACAGGAGAAGAGGAGACGGCCTCAAGTTGCTCCAGGGGAGGTTTAGGTTGGACAGGAGGAAAAATTTCTTTACTGAAAGGGCTGTCAGGCACTGGAAGGGGCTGCCCAGGGAAGTGGTGGAGTCACCGTCCCTGGAGGGGTTCAAAGCACGTGTAGCTGTGGGGCTGAGGGACATGGGTTAGCAGGCGTGGTGGTGTTGGGTTAGCGTCTGGTCTTGATGATCTCAGAGGTCTATTCCAACCTCCTGATTCTGTGGTTCTGTGTGTAGACTACATGTTATATTCCCTCTCCCACAGAGAAGATGGAAGTGATCTGTTTGTCCCTTTCAGAGACTGATAATAGAAACACCCAGGATTTTTATTTAGATATTGTGATGATACATTTGTATTTTGAAATCCTGCTAAAAATATTTGACCCAAACAGCTGCAGCGAGGTGGAACTCCTGTGTGTAGCTAAATTGGCTTCTGCATGGTGGTGTTTTGTCTTTTTTTTTTTTTTTTAAACTGGGGAAAACTCGGTATTTTAATGAAAATGTAAATGGACCCACGTGTCTGACTTCCTGTAGGTTAGCTGCCATTGATTTTAAAAGGTCCTTTACCCGCTTACCCCCTTTTTGTTTGCGAAATATCAAGGCAGAACTGTGTGCAGGCAACTCCTTGCGCTGCCTTCGCTTGCTCTCCGTGCTCAGGTAAGCCCGTGGGGCTCGGAGCAGCGCGCAGCCGGCTCCTGCACCTTCCTCCTGGCTCTGCTGGCTGGCTCTGCCGGGAGCTGGTCCCGCAGAGCAGGTGTTGCCATTAAAAAGCAGAGGAACAAACCGTTTGTCACCGTGCTGCGCTGGACGGGGACAAGAGTGTCCCTCATGGCTTGCCCGGGGTGCCTGCCGAGCCGAGGGGCTGGGGTTGGGTCGGGGCGATGCTGGGCGAGGTGGCGGGGGATGGCCGTGCTCCAGCACCCGGCGGAGGGAAGGCAGGTGGGGAGAAGGGCTGGGGCTGGGGAGGACCCGAGCGGCGGAGGTGGCTGGAGGGTCGCGCGGTAGCTGTTGGCCTCTCGAAGCGTTGGTGAGCTGAAATGAGCACCCGGGGCTTTGAACTGCAGGCGGGAGGGAGCAGCAACGCTTCAGCCGCGGCGTTGGGCACTTCAGGGCGCAGCGGGGTGTCGGGATCCCCCCAGCACTTCCTCGCAGCACTGCGTGGCCGGTTCGGAGAGGGGTGAGGTGGGGGTGTGTGTTACCTACAGCTGTCGCTTGGTGTCCTGGCTGCTCACGTGCTTTCTCCTGTTCGCTGGAGTGGAAGCTGCTAAATGGACTTTTCTCTCCGTCCCATCTGAATGTGCAACCGCCTCGCCTCTCCGTCCCCCTGTTGCTGTGCCCCTGCCCCGTGCTTGCAGGTGGGCGACGGTAGGGAGAGTCGATGGACATTGGCGTTGGGTGAACCTTACCAGTCCTTCCTGGTCCGGCAGCGTGAGCTCCCTGCAAAACCAGTGGGCGTGAGGGGACGGTCCAGTGTAGCTGCTTTTCTTTATCTAGTCGTTCTTTAAATATCTTAATGCCTCCAAAGCCGGCTCCTTCTGCTTCACCTTGTCTGGGTGAGCTCTCTCTAATGCTGGAGTATCCAAGCCGTTTTGCGTCCTTTTGTGGGAAGAGACGGACACATATCCATCACGCAGGTGTGCAGAAGCGAGCAGTGACAGCTTTTGGCAGTCCTTTATCTTAAGTGACAACAGACGTTTTCCAGATGGAACTGATTTTGCCTTAGTTCTCCTGCAGCTGCTCCCAGCCAGTTGAATTGTGGGTATATGTGAAAAATGGGATTGGAAAGAACCCCAAAGCACTGCCCCTTCGCCTCACCAGAGTGCCCTGGGCTGCAGCTGCTGTGCCTCCAGGTGGCTGTGGCTTCTGTCAGCTACAAATGACCAGGGACTGCAAAGGTGCAGCTCAGCCAGATGGACATCACACCTTTTCCCTTGTTGATATATTTGCATATCGAGGCTTCTCTGCAATAATTCCTGGATTATTGGCCTGGAACCAGTGCCAACATCACTGTAATACTAACAGACACTGTTTCCAAGCCATAACACTGATGTGGGGCGATCTTGTTAAACTTTGAGAAATTAATCTCTGAAGACAATATCCTGAAAGAAATGAGTGTGCTGGAGTAGGTGGCGTGATTTTGAGAGAAAGGTTCTCTGTTCGGTTCACTTGGACCGAGCAGATGTGCTTGCAAGTTCCCAGTGGGTGCCCGCAGCCCTCCCAGCTGGGGGATGGCCACCCTGGGGAAGGAGGGTCACAGCCTGCCATCCCCGAGGGCGCTCCGCTGAGGCAGGGGGCTCTTGTGAGGGTCTGTGTGGGTAACACGAGGGCACAAGCTGTGGAAGGGGTCTTGGCAGAGGAGTTTTCAAAAGCTGCTGTTTCTTCCTGCATCGCTCCTGCCCCGTGCTGGGGATGGCTGAGCCAGGACACTGTCGGGGATGAAAGCGGGTGGCAGGGGATGGGGCATCCATGGCAGCGCCTCTAGGAAGCCGTTTCAGTGCTCCATCTTAGCAGATGGCAGGAGGGGGATAAGAAGGGTCCGTGTGGCACCACCCTGCTCTGATTCGTACCGTCCCCTTGCCGGGACGGCGGGTGCGGGGGCTGTTGCGTTAAGCCAGCCTTGAATGCCGTGTCTGTGACGCTTCATGCCACAAGGGACAGACCTGGCCCAGTTTGCTTCACATTTCTCTTGGTGAAGCCTGGTTTGTGCTGGGGGGTTAAAGGCTGAATGAAACTTTTCCGTGGATTTGGCTTCCCTGTGCACCTTGGAGCGGTGGTGTGCCTCAGTGGTGATGCTCAGTGGGGATGAAACTTCCATCCAGCTTGCTGAGAGTAGTAACAGCGTGGTCTCTTCAGGTGAGACACAGGACAGTATCGATCCTTTGCCTCCTGACTCGAGGGTGACCTGAAAGACTTTGCTCTGGTCATAAGAGTGTTAAAGCTTCATGGCCAGCTTTGAGAACAGGAGGCTCCGCAGGAGGACGCACGCAACGCACGCGGCAGCAGTAGAGCAGTCACCTGGAGAAACCAAAGCAAAGGGGTGTTGGAGGGCTCACCCTTGTGGCAGCGTCAGCTCCAATGACTCTGCTCTTCAGTGTTTAAATCAGCCGGGTGTCACCCTCAGACCCCGCCGGGGCTGGGCTGGCTGGCTGCAGCTTTCCCCTGTTGCACGGCCGTGGCACGGGCGCACACGGCCAGCTGCCGAGAGGAGCTCCCCAGCGATCCCGAAGAAAACAGGCACGAACGCCTGGGATGGTACATTTGTTCTGCCCTCCCCTACCTCTCTGGTTTACCCTGGTCCTGATGTGCAAACGCCTCTTTGCAAAAACAGAAAGTGGAGGAAAACGATGCGATCTGGATTCCTGGACTCCCCACTTTGCTCTTCTCTGTTAGGGAGTTCCAGTCTGACTCTGGGCAAGCCCTGCGCCCTCACTGACTGGCCAGGAGCTGCTCACCCAGAGCTTCTGGCCAGGGATGGTTGGTGGCAAAAGGATGCGGTGGCCTGTGGCTGAGGGCTGTGCTGCAGGTGGCACTCGTGGTCCTCTGAGAGCAGCCACGCTCCAGCGCTGGCACGACCCGTCTGCGCGGACCCGCGAAGGAGCTTGGGCACCCTGGGACCCCCGAGCCTGGGTGTCTGGGGGCTGGGGCTGCAGGGGTGTCCCTTGCTCAGAGGCTGCTGCCAGGGCTGCGGCGGGGGGCTCTGCCCGCCAGCCCTGCCTCTGCTTTGAAGACATTCCTTTGCTGTTTTGCTCTTTTGAATTTTCCCAGCACTAATGGCATTGTTGCAAAAAAAAAGCAAGCATTTAAAACGAAGGCAGGGCGTTCCTTCACAGGCTGAGTGGGAGAGCAGCGCTGGGGAGGTGAGAAACGGGCTGAGGAGGTGAGGGACGGCCGTGGGGACTGCAGGAGCCTGGTCTGCCCTGGCCCTCTGCGCTCCAGGGCTGCTGCAGCACAGGACACCTTCTCCCTGCCTGCCAGGGGAGCGGGGAGCCCTTCCTCCCCGTCTCTGGCTGTCTTTAACTGGCATTTGTATTTTGCACATCACCTCAGCAAGCTGCTGGGGTGACGCTGGGTTGTCCTTCCCTCCTGCTGTCCCCAAATGGCTCCTTCCTTAAACATGCCGTCCCTCGCCTCTGAGCGTTTTGCATCTGTCTGCAGCTCGTTCTTCCCTGCCACGGCTGCAGCGTGGGCACGAGGAGCTGCTTTCTGCTGTTTCTGGCCCGTCCCCGTGTGTTCTGGGGTGCTTTCTGGATCACAGAACCGGAGAGGATCTGCTGAGAGAAGAGGCGGCTGCTCCAGTGTGGAGGCTCTGCTTTTGTGCTGCCTTGCCTTCTCTTCTGCTGAAAGAGCTGGATGGAGGAGTGCTGGGCTTGTCATCCTCCGCTGGCCAACATGTCCTCCTTTGCCTTCTGTTCCTCGCTTCTTCCTCCATCTCTGCACAGCCTGCTCTGCGCCTTTTGTGAAAGAGCCTGCCCTGGGCAGAAACAGAAATACCACTTTCTCTTTTTATTTCCCCCCGTCTCTTCCTGCCATTCCCAGCCCAGAAGCCTTGCAGAGCAGGACAGAGATATGGAGATCCCTCAGCTGGGCCCAGTGCGCGCAAGAAGTGGGTAAAAAGGGTATAGGTGAGACGAGCACAGGTCCGTCAGAGGCTGCTGCCGTTGTGTGGCTGTGTGCCCAGCTCCATCCAACACATCCTGGTGGTGCTTCGGTTGTCTTAACACCAGTAAACTCTCTCCTACGCCCCAAGGTCTTCTCCTCAGGCCTCTGTCCTGGAAGCAGGAGCTGAGCGTGCTCCTAAGCCTGGCATTGGTTCGCGTTCGTGACTGTAGAGAGAGAAGGAGCAGGAAGGGCTACGAGTGAAGCAGCCGGTGGCTCAGCCAAGGGCGATGCGAGGAAGCTCTCTTGACATCAGCTCCATGATATCCACAGGACTTGCTGCTGGATGGCTGAAAGTCAACCAGTCCTGACCCGGTGTTGGACGTAGGTACTTGGAGCCAGGTCAGGAGTTCCAGCTCTTGCAGTGATACAGTACAGTGGTGAAAGTCACGTATGAAGGTGGGGTGCTTTTCCTTCTAGGAGGGTGTTTACCCACGCAGGCGCTCTCCTGGTGACCTCTGGCGATGATCAGCTGAGCAAGACAGCAGGCTCCCGAAGCTCTCCTGGTACCGAGCATACACTGTGTGTCACGTTCCATCCCACCTCAAGCGCTGGCCACCTTCTACGATGAAAGATGAAAAGAAAGCGAAGAATTATTCCTAAAAGGAAAGTTGCCCCAGGCCCCTTCTGGCAGCCAACAGAAGCCCTGAAGCATGGGATTAATACAACGTTGTGCAGAGACATGACAATTAAGGCGCCTTACACCCCTCACGAGTGCCTCAATGTATTGGACACCTAAAGACTTGTGACATAAGCTTTCGTTTCTTGCTCCAGCATCTCTGCTGCCCTGTTGCATATGAACTTGTCAATCTCTGCCTCCCAGCAGTTTGATGCCCAGGCCCCAGACTGTGTTTGGAAACACAGAGCTCCTCTCCTGCAAGGCCTGGGGGCTTTCTTGTCATTCCCAGCCTAAACTGATTCCTGACTGATCCATATGCACGGGAGGTTTGTCCCAACATTCTACGTCTTCCTTTCTCATATGTGCTGCCTCAGTCTCTCTTCCTTCACCAGAAACATATCCAATTTCTTCCCAACCGTTTCATTAGACAGCACAAGTCGAACTGGGATAATCCTTATGTAAACAGCTTTCCCACCCGTTCTTCCCCAGCGCGCGGTGGACAGAGCACTCTCGATAACACTCAGGTGATCACTCGGGACGCGCAGGTGTCTCTGGCCGGTGCGAATGGCCGGCGTCCATCTCCCTTGGAAGGAGCCTCCAGTGCTGGTGACCTGCTGGACCAGCGCAGCCTGCCCAGGGGTGCGATGGTGGAGCACATGGACGAGTCCCGTCCATCCTGCCCCGATGACCTGCTCTGCATCCAGCCTGATCTCACAAACGCTCCCCCCGTGACGGGGTTCGTTAACTGCTTTGTGTCTTGGGAAGCTAAAGCACTAAGAGTCCTGTTTAAGAAATGTTCAAAAGGCAGCAAACAAGCAAATAGGTAACTTGGCAGTGCTGCTTCAGCCTCAGAAGATTTACAGCAACTGGAAATTGTTTTTCTCTATTATCTGAATATAGAACTAATCATAGTTTTATTGTGCTGTAGTGGAAGGAACTGTCTTAACGAAGGCCCTTGCTGTTAGCGCCCCTGTTAGACCTTGAGCTAAAACCACGGAACCATCCCTTTGCTAGCTGCGTCATCAGCCAGGGCAGAGGTGGTGATTGCTCCTACAAACACACTCCAGTTTGTTCAGAGCGGCCGCCCAACGGGGCAGTGGCTGTGGCGTGATCGGACGCTTCTGCTAGGACTGGGGGAGGAAAATCCATTTTTCTTCCTGGCAGCCCTCATCGCTGCCATAACCTCCAGTCATCAGCATTCAGGATGTTCTCCTGGCATATGATTTATAGCGTGGTTTTAGAGAGCGGGAATGGACTTGGCAGGCGCTCTTCTTGGGGACATCTAGTGCCACGTTAATAAATTTCGAGAGCCAAGGCAGCAGAGAAAACACAATCTCTTCAAGTTTGTGTAAATTTGCCGGGCTGCGTGATGGGCTCTGTGGCTGCTGGCACCTGTACGCCCCAAGGACAGGGGAGGCTCTGTGCTTCAGGCTGCGGGGAGCTCCAACCCTGCTCTGGGGGCTGCAGCAGCCCTCCTTGAGGTAGCACAGTGCTTTTCTTCCAGGTGGGTAATGTCCATCCCCACCTCAAAATGCTTGTAGTCCCACGCAAAACCCCCACAAGGGCTTAAGGGGGCCGCATTTTCTTTGTGAAACGAGACTTGCCCCTTTGAGAAAACAACTGCCCAAGTTTAATCCCCTGGGAGACAAGGAGCTGTGAGGAATGGGCCTTTTAAATAGCTTATTCTAAGCTGAAGCCTATTCTGGGAGGAGGTCGCCACCTCGTTGTCTGCAAGAGGTTCGTCTGCACGTGGCTCTTTCTTGACTTTTATCTCCGTTTCTTCAGCTAAGACCGTCCAATGTCATGTAGCGTTTGCGGAGCGGTTCTCCTCCCGTCCAGGAGACCAGAGTGAGTCAAGACCGCGGGCGTTGGACCCTCTCCAAGCCCTGACGGCAGATTTCTCAGCAGCCTGGCTGTGATCCCATGAGTAGGGCTCTTGCCTGTTGGTGGTTGAGTGACAATGGGACTTCTCCATCCTTTCCACCGCGGTGTGCCGGAGGGGGCCGGGGCTGCTGGGCCGGAGAAGGAGTGGTTGGGTCATGAGGGGACTGTGGCTCTAGCCGGTGGATTAGAAGCTGAGCAGACCCCGTGGTTGGGTGCCCATGAATGGGTGGTCCTGGGTCGGAACCCAGCTCTGTGGTCCTGCCTGGTGAGTCTGCTGTCCTCCTCCTGGTCCGGGCAGAGGCCCTGCATGGCCACCCAGCGGGAACGGCCCAGGGAACTCTTCAGGTGGGTGTTGGGGGGCTCCTTGTAGCCTGTGGTGGGTGGGAGGGTAACGGGGAGAGGAGGAGAGTTTAACCTCTGAGCAACCACGAGGCAGAGCAATTTCCAGAGAAAGGACGTAGGTGTTCTTAAGGCGGCAGCAGGTGCTGGGCAGAGCACACGGCCTCAAGTCAGGGAGCCGGGAGCTGCCACAGCATCATGAATCTCCTTGGGCTGCGGCGTTACAGCTGGTGTTACCCCGCACAGAGGAACAGCCTGTGCTCTTCTTTATCCCTCCAAGCCCACCGATCTGATACCGCAGTTTTAGGGAGATACCTAGATTAAATCTGATTAAAGAGTCATTTTTGCAATGGATCGCACATTTCTGAATTCATCCTGGCAGCCAGGGGACGTACTGATAAAAGTTGCGTTATCTCACTCTTCCCTTGAAGGTCAGTAATACATTAGTAAGTGTGCTCTTCTGAAAATAGGCTTTAATTTTCCCCTTTCAACCTTTTGATTGGTTTGACATTTAAAAGGGTAGAAGGTAATTGGGAAGTTTATTATATATTTCTGTTAAGTACAAGATGAGAGCATTTAAATACCTTGGGTAGAAAGTGCACGTGAGAAAACAGACAGCTTGGTAGGGAAGAAGGAGACAGCAACCTTTTTCCCTACCTCAAGTAAAGAAAAGCTGTAAATGATTGACAACAAACTGTAGTCAACAAAGGAAAACCTGAATCATAATGTATGAAGACTTTTCTCTGTTGACTATAGTTTGCTGTCAATCACTTATTGCTGCTTCTTATTTTAGGCTAGAAAGAGATGATGGGCTTCCTTACTACATAATCTGTCCATCTTGCGCAGTGTTTTTGTAACCTGAGGATTTGTTTTGTTTTGTTTTGATCCCACACTTAAAAGAAATCCATGACAAATGCCTTCTTGTGATATCCTGAACTCCCGTGTATCCATAGACTAGGGAGAGTTTGAAAGAGAAATAGGAGAACCTAGATTTCATAATTCCTGTTGGCATGTTTCAACAGCTTTGTTTAATTGTGTGAGTTACAATTCAAGTTATAATTACAGCTGGATGAGGAAAAACTCCACAGATCTTTCCTTGAGCTTCAACGAATAAAGGCCCAGGAGTCTGAAACTCTCCCACCGCATCTGTACGGTGGGGAGGCCCTGGGTCACTGGAGAGGAGGAAGCAAGTCACTTGACTTTGGCGTGGAGATTTTCAGTTTGTGGATTCTTCTGGGTATAAGCCAAACTGACAGTCTCTCCGCAGTGCCGTGGTAGGAGGGTGAGTGGATTGCCAGGAGGTAATAGGCCAGGTCAAAAGAGTAGATTTCTAACAAAGCTGATGATACACGTTCTGTTTTCTTGAACCTCTTGAACCATCTCTGTCCCTTGGTGATGTTGGTGGGCTGCTCCTGGTGAAGGACAGAGCATAAATGCCAGCTGCAGCTACACACAGGTTGGAGCAACAGCCCCTAACCTTTACTGGGCCACCAGAAGCAGCAGTGTGGACGAAATGCTCTGGACAACATCAGATCTTGTCCTTGAGGTTTCGAGAAGCCAAACAGTGAAGAGCAGCATTGGGCGGCTCTCGCTGGCAGCGTATTGCCCGTGAACTGGGACATGGGAGCTATCGAGGGAGAAGATACTTGTGACGGGAAAGGTGTCTGTCTTGATCTTCAGAAGGCTACTAAATCACCCCTGCCGGGAAGGACCCCAGGGTTTCTGCATCTTTACTTTAAATCGAGAGCTCCTGAAACTGCAAACCTGTGAACATCAACTCTGTTGTCCCTGTCACGATGTTCAACGTCGGCCGTGGCAGGCGGTCCCCGGTTGGTATTGCCGCTGAGCTTTGGTGGTGACAAAGTCTGGATCTCCGTTTAACGGCAGCTCCGTGTGAGGACGCCTGCCTGCCTTCGCCGTTAGGACGCCTTCTGCCAAGAGCACGAAACCGAGCTGGAGCTGCCTTGCTTGTCACTAACGTTGGAGCAACCTGCTCTGGTGGGAGGTGTCCCTGCCCGGGGCAGGGGGGTTGGATGGGGTGAGCTTTAAGGGCCCTTCCAACCCAAACCATCCTGTGAGTCTATGAGTAGAGGCTGCAGCGGTGGTTACGGTTCAAGGACACTCAGGTGGCTGTGACTTACAAGAAGATTTGTCACACCATCCCCTGAACGGTGTTCGCAGCCGTTCCTGCCTGAGGCGTCTGTTCTCCATCCGTGTGGAAAGCAGGGGTCTGGCCAGCGGCAGGGGCTGGGTGGGGAGCAGCCTGGGCCCTTGGGCTAGAGACTGACTGGGGTCCCGTGCCTGTAGGGAGCCACAGGGATGGGGAAGATCTGCCCAGAGGGTTTGGGGAGGGGGATAACTCGGGAAGCTGGGGGAAGAGATTTGTCACTGCGGAGATTTTGCAGGTCTGGGAGAAGGCAGTGGGGCAAAGGGGGAGGATTTCTTAACGCTTGAGGAGAAAGCAGCTGTTTCTTAAACTTTTTTTGCTATAAACTCTGTTTAGTTTTGGATCCTTGTTTTTCTTACCGGGTTCCTGCCTCCTACGCTGCAGTGCTGTCCTGCAAAACACCCTCAGTGCCACTCCTAAAATCCCTTGGGTGACTTGGAAGCAGAAATGCTGTTTGCAGGTCAGAGAGATTATGCTTTTAAGACGCTTTGGCAAGTCCTTTGCAATGATCACGCCTTAACACAGACCTGTTGCGAGCCAGTGGAGCGCTCTCATGCTGTTCTTCGCTCTTTTTGGTGTTGTTGCTTCAAGGTGATGCTCTTCCAGACACTTACCTTCAGCGAGTGCAGGAGCTGTAGCTCTAAACGTGCCAGGCTTTTCCATGCGGGTGCCACGAGCTGTACCGACCGTCTCTGGAGCACGTGGATCCTGTCCCTTCTGTGCTGTGCCTCGTTCCTTACATGCTGCCGAGCAGAGCGTGGTGATCTCAGGCAGCAGCACAGCTCAAAGCCGCAGCCCTTTCGCTCGGAGCTGTTCTGGGCAACGAGAAAAATCCTCATTAACTTCATCTTGATTATCCTCAAGTTTGGCCGCTCCTCCATGGCTTCTTGACACTAGACATAGAAACTGCTTTCCCTAGCGTGGCTGTTGGAGTGCTCCAGATCTGGCAGAGCCATCCTTCATCATCCTCTGTGCCTGCCATCTCCCTGGCGCTCCACAGGGCAGTGAAAGTAAGTGATGGCATCAGGCACGAACTGGCGATATTGAATCGCAATGAGTTGTGAAACGCCCTCGACAGTTTTGTAAACGCCAGGCACGTGTTTGTGGCTTGCTGTGTCACTTGTGCTGGCTGAATTCAGCCTGCTGTCCCTGCTCTCTGCTGCTACTCCCGTTTCAGAGGTATCCAGTAGGAACAGTAGGGTCAGGTGCTGCTTCTGGTTCCCTTCCTACAAGGAGAACGCTCAGAAGATGCCAACGAAAGGTAGAAAGTAACGAGGCCTGGGGTGTACCCTTAGCATCCGTCCATCAGCTGGTCCCCCGCCTCGGGCGTGCCCTGCGTGTGCCGTTGTGCGCTGCGGCCGAGCGGCGGGGCGGGCGGGCGGCGCGGGGAGCTGCGCCCCTGCCCTGGTCACGGAGCTCAGCACACGGTGGTGGTGCTGCTGGCTGGTCCGCTGCCTTCCCAGCCGGGGGTTGCGGGGCTGTGCTGGCTGTCACTGCCGTTTGGAGTCGGCAGTGACGTGGTGTGCCTGCTGTCCGGTTTTCATCCCTGGCTGAGAGCAGAGGGCGTAAATTAAGAGAGGCCACCGGGGAGCACGTGCCTTGGAACAGGCTCTGCTTCCTTGGTGAAGGAGGCGCTAAATGAGGGCTTGAGGCGTTCACTGCGAACTCCGGGTGCCGAGGGCTCTCTTTTAAACACTCACTTTGCAAATGGCAGCAAATTCTTAGTCCTGTTCTAGCAAACCTGCCCTGGTACTCAGTGTCTGTGCCCAGCCCCTGGGTCCCTGGCAGCACGACTCATCGGGGACATCCAGGCAGACGTGCCCCGGCTGTCTCCGTGGCAAGGACCAGAGATGGCTGGTGAGGGAGGGAAGTAATGCCCTCTCGTGCTGAAGTGAGCAGGCAGGTGGAAAAAATGAAGGGGGAAAGGGAGAAACAGGAGAAAGCGGGAAGGCGTACCTGTATGAAACACTGGTTAAAGCCAGCTGTGAAACAGGGCTTCCCTCTAGAAACAAAAATAGTGGCAGCCTGATGAGCTGGGTCAGGAACTGTCAAACCTCACCTCAACGCTCCAGCCTGGCCTCGTGGCTGCACCCTCCCGTGCGGGGCCGGCGTGTCTCCGGGCTGTGCAGGGCACCGGGGAGCAGCCGGCCGGCCAAGTCCTGGCAGCGACGGCAAGAGGAGCTGCAGCACAAACCTCCCTCTTTTCCCGGTGAGGAGCCTTAAATCCTGACCTGGGTGAAAACAGAGTGTCATTTGTCATTTCTTTTAGGTATCAGGAACTTCTTAGGAAAAATAACTGCGTTGCTGGAGGAGATACTTTCTGGTGTCATCTGAGGTGGTCTTACTTAAATATAATCCAAAATCATTAAGAGAGAATCGCGCTTGGTAAATCCTTCTCCCGTCCCTCTTCTGGTATTCATCCATCTGGCAAATACTTTCAGATAAAAAGAATAAACAGAGTCCTGGATCAAGTCCCAAGCAAACATTGCTCATTATTGATTGTAAAGTTATAGTTAATGCTTCAGCAGCTTCTTTTTTTCCTTCTTTGAAAGAGTTATTATGACGGATAATGTACTAGATCAAAAGGGTTTTATCAAATGCAGAGTCTGTCAGAAAGGCACAAATCCCACCGAATGCACTCAGTGCTCCTGGATCACCCGGGCACCTCTTGCTGAAATGGTTTCATTTATTTCTGAAGAAGAATTTCCCCGAGTCGAGGGGAAGCTGTACAAGTACGAACGCAGCTTGCCCATCTTCACGCTCTTAAGAATCAGGGAAAAAAAACCCCAACCGTGGGAGTTTCTCCCAAGTGCCGCGCTTTCCGCTTTCTGACGGGTTGGTTCGCCGAGCCCGGAGCAGGGCCCGCCTGGCACGCTGCCCTCGCCCTTGCCACGGGCCTGCGGCAGGAGTAATTAACCACTGCGGCTGCCTGGGTAACGAGGGGGGTTGTTAAGTTGAACCCCTGCTCCCAGGGGAGTTGGAAGGTGCAGAGTATCCTTTCCACTGAGCTCAGCCCGCGTCTTGAATAGGCGATTTTGTTGTGTAACAGTGGGATTTAGAGGTCAAGTCCTGCAAAAAGAAGCATGACTGCTCCCGTTCCAAATTGACCTGTCGCTTGACCTTGTCTGTAGCATCTTTTATTCATCATTTTGGAGTGACAGTGGAGGCTACCACAGAAAAGGCCTCGGGAAGAGGTTGGTTACTAGCAGAGCCAGGCAGTGAAACTGGGGTTTGAAAGACAGCTTCGGTTCCCAGCTGTTCAGGTACAAGCTCTGTGTGCCAGGATAGCCTCTGTCTTTCTGTACGATACTTAGCTCTGTGACATTTCATGTTGTTTGCTGGCCAATTTTTGAAAAAGATTGATTTTGCTATGTCTACAGGGTGACATATTAATGCTAGCTTGCTGGTGAAGCTTGTTTGTAAAAGTATCTGCGTTAAGAGAGTATTTGTGCTAACGTGTAGTGCTAGGAATTTAATTGCCATAGAGAGAAAATGGCTTTTTTAAAGTGAAGAGAGAAGATGATAGGAGATGGCATCAGCAGCTTCAAAGAATTGTTGTTTTGCTAATATTTGCCTTGAGAAGATGGTGTAAGGGTTTCTGTCTTAACAAATAAACATCTTCTATGGCAAGAATTGTATAGGAAAGTTATTGCTCTCATTAAACATTTATGTTGTGGCTTCTGACCAGAAAAGAGAGAGAGAAAAAAAAAACTCTGGATGATGGGTTTGCGGTAACTAATTCAGCAAGCCCTGGTTAGATTGCAGGGGAATTTTTAGAAGTGCCTTTTGCAACGTGCCTTCCTGTTCTCGCTGCCTTTGCCTTGATGGTGAGGTGTGCTGTAGCAAGAAGGGCCTTTGAGTGGCTCTCTAGGACCAGTAGGGATAGATAAATTGGAGGGCAGAAGAACCCGGACTGTCTATGGTAAAGTCTGCAGCCAGACTTCTGTAGACTTCAGCGGAGCCGGGATCTGCCTGCTGGTAGTTGGTGGCTTTAGTTTAATCGCTGGTAAACTCCACTCAGGCTGCAGAAAGGCAAATGCAGTGTCTGGTGGGCCTGGAGATGTGAGAGTGGTGGGGACTTTCCCTTCTGGAGAGGAATGCAAACTCTGGTCTTGCTGGACCTGACCTGCTGAGGTGAGCACGGTCAACCCTTCTTCCCACATTCCCCACGTACTTGGCCTTATTTGGACCTCTCTTCTCTTGCCTTCTGTTTGCTGTGTTCGTGATGTTTTCGTGCTCATGGTGAGAAACAGCTCGTCTCACTTGGTCTTTCCAGGGGTTGGTTCTGTGGGGACGCCCGTGGCATCCCTGCAGGAGGGCGGACCAGTTTGGGAAAAATACAGGTGCCAGGCTAGGAGGCTGCTTTCCCCACGGTCCAGACAGCCCGATAGAAATAAGCATCTTGATGGGATAGTTAAAAGCATTTTTGTTAGGAATTGCTGCGAAATGGGAGCCTGGCTCTTCACAGGAGCTGTCTGGTGAGCCGAGGGAACAAACCCTCCTGATGCGAGCGGCAGCAGCATGCCCCCGGCGTTTGGTGTGAACCCTTTCCTTCCTCCCTTCTATGAAAGCGTGCAGCAGCATGGGCAAATCCCACTAATAGATAGTAAAATTTTCTTCATTTTAACAACAAAAAATGCGCAGGAATATTCCAACTTGATTATTCCTGTGGCTAGGTCCAGCCTAGGTAGAGGCTCGCCTCCGAATTCCTGGGTTACTCACCAGAGTAGGCTCCCTAGCTGCTTTGCAGCAGCATAGCTGGGGGGAAGCCCTTGCACTGCATTCGCTCAGTGTTCTGCAAAACCTCCAGCCTTCGATGGCGGGTGCTTGACGGAGGAGGATTTCTCTGGGTCACTGGCTCTGGCCTCAGCTGGGCCATCTGGGCAGGCTGTACGGCAGGACAGATTGCAGGAGCGTGCTGCCAAGTAATTAGTGTCACCTTTTCACCACACTACCTGGAATTCTGCGCCGTGTGTTGGTGGACTGATAGGAGCAGACAAAATGAATCAAACCATGACTGGTTTCATACCCGTTCCCAGTGGAAACAAGGTTAATAAATTAAACATCGCAGGCTGTTTGATTTCTTTCTTACAGTCCATTACTTATTGAAATCACCGACACGTGCAGCCTAGGTCTTGGATTTTGTATGTTTGCCAGCCTTTCACCTGGAAATATTGAAAGCGTCAGCTGCACACACCAGGACTAGGGCACCTCGGTGTGATGGAGGCTGCGAGCAACAGCCCCTCGCTGTGAACGTGGGAAGAGGCAACCTGGAGGTGCTGCTGGGTCAGCCATACTCCGCATGCTTCGCCTCCTGCGTTGGGTCTTGGTGAGGGTCCTGCCCGCGCGATACTGCCTTCTCTCTCTGGTCCTGGTGTCCCATTTCTGGGAGGCTCGTCACCAAACGGGGAGATGCTTGCCCGGTTCCGTTGGGTTGAGAAAAGCAGTCGGTTAATCCCACTAATCCTCTCAGTCTTTGCATTTGGCACACGTGCCATTCAGAATCGTATGCCAAACCCCTTACTGCGTTCTCTTCTTTAGCGCGTGTTCAGCATCCTAGTGAGGACCTTTCTGTCCCCAGTGCTTCCTTAATTTAAAAGGATCGAAAGGGCACAAGGTCTTTTTTTAGGTCTTGGGTCTAAAGCTGGTAGAACTCACTGGACTCCATGTTGGCTAGATTTGTTTTTGTTTTTAATTTCACCTCATGTATGAAATGGCCATTTTTGGAGAACTGCTGCTGTGCTACCTCTGCCCAGAAATTCCCTCAAGAGCAGGGAAGAGTCTTGAGTTTTCCCCATAATGATTGGGATAAAATGGAAGTTTATCTACTCCCATTTTAGGAGTATATAAACAAATTCAATCTTGTACAATTAAAAACTTACCAAATAAATCGGCTTAATCATTGCAGCGCTTCCCTCATAGGACGGCGTTCGTTCTCGTGGTGGATTTGCTGTTGCAGGAGCGCATCCAGGCTCTGCAAAGGGATGTGGCTGGTGCTGGTACCTGGGGTGACTCTGCTCACAGTGATGCAGTCGCGCCGGGGACGCACCTGCCTGATGGTGGGTCTCGTGGGAAGTTTAGTTCCTTGCTGAGTCACGTATTATGTCAGAGTACGAAACCAACTGGTGTTTTGTATTCCTTGCACTGACACCTGCAGATGTCTGCTCCAGAGCGGGGCCTCGTAGGAGAAGTGTGTTTATGTCGTTTCCCCAAGGCGACGCGTTTGAGCAGGCCTGTGGCGGGAGCCCTGTGGGTGTCGCACTGGCAACCGCACGGGGCCCCTGCTGTATCATCTCAGGAGATCCCAGTGAGGCCAACTCGGAGGGTTTCACGTGGGGTTCATCCATTACCAGACAGCCATGGGCCGAAATGCTGGCGTGAGTCCCTGCTCCTCCTCTGACTCAAGAACAGCCTGTCCTCAACTGGAAACGGGGAGGAAGCGAGCGAAACGCCCGGCTCCACGTCGCCGGGACAGTGATTTACGCAGAGGAGCTCTCGTCTCCCGTGAAAACAGCAAGGTCCTGGCTTGCACGTTGGAAATCACGTCCTTTGTGCTGGTCTGACCACGTAGGGTAAATGCCATACCGGGGTCGGAGGGAAATGGTGAGCACTGCGATGGTTTTACCCAGGTAACAGGTGGGTTTACAGTCCAGCCTGTACTCAGAGAGCGGCTGGGAACCAAGGCTGTGTTTGGGTGAAACTGCCCCAGAGCTTTGGGGGCTGTCGGGAAGGAGAATTAGGTCGGTGTCTTCACGCAGCTCTGCTCCAGGTGGCAGTCACGCCTTCTAGATGTTTAACAGTAACACCTCCTGATTTGTCTTCCTGGTGAGTCCAGGAGATCTCTCTGGCCAAAACGGGGGGAAAAAACCAGCCTCATTCAAGGGATGTGTCTGTTGTGCTGAGCCTGTGGAGGTGCTCCCTTAAGGAAAGCATCTAGAAGGCTTTCTGCCTGCTCTCTCGTCCTGTGGATTTTGTAGATAATGGATCTGAAGACCCTTTATCAGGCGGAATTTCTGCTATTACCATCCCAGACATAATGACAGCATTAATAATTTAGCCAATTTAGCAGACATTCATCATTATTATTTCATTCTTTTTCTCATCTGAAGGATATTGGCTTACTTTTTGTTAGCGCTGGTGAGCACAGTGAAGAGCTGACATCAGGTGTTTTTTGAATAAGTAAAGAATAAGTTTTGTGAATAAGTAAACCCCCACAACGCGGGTTGTGGGACATTTACCACTTAGTGGCGTTTGTGATCGGCTTTTTTCATTTGTTTGCTTTGACAGAGAAGAGTGAGACTAGTCTTCTATGCCCTGGCATAAGCCTGTGAAATGTAGTTTATTGAGAGTTCTCTGTAGTGCCAACAGGGGAAGTTTGTAGGCTCAGAGTTAGACGCGGGCTCTCCGTGCAACTGTGCGGTTTTTGTGTTGACAGCTAAGACAAAAGATTATTGTGTAGCTGCTCAAGGTATTTTGAAGGCTGCTTGGCTCTCCGTAAGATTTTTTTTTCCCTCTTAGTGTAATAGGAGAACAATTTGAGAAACAATCTGATTTGGATTTGGCTTAACCTTTGTAGTCGTGCAAAATGAGGTGGTATCAAAAGCACCCTTCCTGGTGTGGGGCTGCAGCTAGCGCAAAGGAAAGCAGATCCCATCGCACGGTTGCGGCCGTGGTAGTGGTGTTTGTGTTTGGGTGCATCAAAAGGGCCAAGTTCCGCTGTCTGAACGAGTGCAGTGAAACTGTGCCGAGGCAGGCCCACAAGTCCAACGTGCTCCGCGCCCAAGCAAGGCTGTTTGAGCCCTGGGGAGGGGAAGAGCCACCCCCTGTGGCAGCTGCGAGGAGGCCTCCGTGTAGCCCTGCCTTCTGCAATCGCTTGAGCCAGAGGAGTCTGGTTCGGTCGGGGCAGGGAGTCATCCGCCTCTGTTTTGCCACTTGGATGCTCAAATGCTCAAACCTTGGTGCTGCAAACCTGCAGAGGTCAGAAAAACTTCTCTACACCCAGTGAGATGAGCAGAGACGTCCTTTATGAACGATGTGCACCGGGGACACGGGATCCTTCCCCAAGATGTCCCCTGCACCTTGCCATCAACACGTATTTATACATCAAACCCACACACGTTCAGTCCATACAATGCACATTCATCATCATCCTCTCGATGGTTGGTTCTTCTTCTCTCGCTTCTGATGCAGATTATGGCGCAGCCTCTGTCGGGGTCTTGTGTTGTTCCCTTGTGAGCAGGGGGTGTAATTTGGGTGGGTGGTCCGTGAGCCGGAGGGCTCGACCACTCCTCGAATGGACCGTGTGTGGTCAAGGAACATGTCCTGGGCTCGCAGGCTCTTGGCTCGTACCTGCTTTGGTCACGATTCAAAGATGACACACAATGGGCACCACAGTAAATCCTGTCTTGCCGACATCTTGGCCTGCAACACGTTATCCTTGTTTCTGACCACTAACAGATCGTTGGTTAATGAACACCTCGGGTCTGGGACTTTACAGGGGTGTGCTAGCAGCGTTGGCAATACGGATTTTATTTTATGTTTCATCATTTATTCCATTTGAGCCTTGTCTTCCCAATATAATCATTAGTCTGTCCTACTAATATCCACTAATTAGAATTCTTGATATTCAAATCAAGACGGGAAAAGTAAGGGGGTTTCTAAGCAGTATCTTAAAATCCTAACTCTGGTGATTTCTGCAACATCAGTACAAAATCCGCTCGCGGAGCGCAGGTTCACCTGTGGTGGAGAAGTGGATTTGAAATCTTGCATTTCACGGCAGCAGCACACCCCTGCTGGGTCCGTTCTGCGGCAGACAGGCGGGCTGCCCGATGTGCATGCCCAGCGTGTGGCCGAGTCGGGTCCTGCCGGCACTGCATGGAGCTCCCGGTGCTGCAGGAGAAACACGGCATCAGCCAAAGCTGTGCGCCCTGCCCGTGTTGGCGAACGTGCAGACCGAAACAAGACCAGCCCCGTCTGATGGAGGGAAAAAATCCTCCCAAACTGAGCTGGGAGCGGAGAAGGTCTGAGTAATCTTTCAGTCCTACCATGTGGCGGTGGGAATGGATGCCGGGTGGTTTAGTGCTGCCCAGCTGCAGTTGCAAGGGCTTGTGCCTAACTGAGAGAGTCTGGCTCTGTCCCCTCCAGTCAGTCACTGCTCGGCACGAGGGCACGGGGGAGCCTGGTACAACCACCCTTGTCTTCCTGATCCTGACCTATGGGGCCACCATTTGTTCCAACCACGTAAATTTGGGGAGAGGAGTGACTGGCTACTACTGCTGTGGGGACGAGTGACTCAGACTGCTTTGTACATCTTACACTGAGCTGCAGCGACGCGCAGAAAACTGCAAGAGCCTTACAGTGAATCTGTTAATTCTTCCCAGGTGCTGCTCCGGTGGTCACACACCGATGGGAGAGTCGTTTCGCTGTTGGTGGCTTGAAGTCGGTCTGCAAAGGAGCGGCGCGGGGTCAGCTTCCCGATGTTTCACAGCCAAACAGGCAAGTGGTGTATCTCTCTGCTCAGCAGTCAAATTCTCATTCCAACTTTCCAGCTTTGACTGAATTCAAACCTCAAAAGACTGAAGGTACCAAAAGTCCTCATGTGTCGTGTGTTTGAAACTGCAAAGACCCCCCCTGACAGCCAGCAGCTGTCTTGCCCCGCTGTGTTTGGCGTGCAGAACTCTCCAAAGGGCTGTAATGGTGCTGGTGGAATATCCTAAACAACTGTGCTCCGAAGTCGTCCTTTCTCTTGTGGCTTTTCCTTTGCCCATCGCCTGCTGCGTGGGGCACAGTAGTTTAGATGACGAGCTCGATATCTTACGTTACCTAGTTCTTGGTGTCTGAATATATTTTCAAATCCTGTGTTACTTCTGGCCCTTTGTGCTAGCGATAGGCTCTTCAAATGTAATTTGGCAGTCTTGAATCATTTAAGGCTATCACCCAAAAGCATTCAATAGCCCAGGCTGGCAATGCTCATGAATTAAAGCAAATAACGGTATGTGCTTCGAGTGTTTCAGGGTCACAGCTGCTCTTGCAGCAAGGGTCCTGATGTTCACATAATTCCAAACACGAGCACAGCCAGAGGATTTATTTACGTAACCTAGATGACACAGTGAAATGTCCCCCTTCACCACCAATTTGTCTTGGAGTTTATTTTATTCCTTGGTTTTCCATGCTGCAGGAGAAGCTCATTTTTAACCTATTGCTGTTGTATTCTTCCTTGCTGCAGCACCACAGTTGTGCTGATTTCTTCGTGTTATTTTTGGCTCTACCTGACTTGTGCAGGCAGCAAATTCTGCTGTCAAGGGCTCGGTTCGTTCCACCGACAGCGTCTGTTTTACATGTCTAATAGCTGTCGAAAGGCTCATGAAATCCCTTCTAGAAGTCACGACCTGCAGATGCCCATCAGAGGCCAAAACTTAAACTCTGGAGCTGGGTGCTGAGGCTGGAAGTCGCTGTCCTCCGCGAGTCTGGGCTTTTCTTTCTTGCCTTTCTTGTGGGGGGCTTCAGATGCCCCGTGACTAAATAATGGGCTTTGGTTTTCGAGAGTGGGGAAAATGACAGGGGGCTGTGGCTGGTGGAAGAGAGGGTGCCCGTCTTACCGCCGTGTGCCGGGTTGGCTGCGGCGCTGGCGGTGAGTTATGCTGCGTTCTTCCCCGTCGAACAGGCTGCTCGGTGGCGTGGTCGCTGCTCACTGTTTGTAAGTCTTTGCCGCTCAGGAAGCTCCGTGATGGATGAGGACCCCGTTGCTCCAGTTGTGTACAAATAAAGAAAAATGAGAATCCATTTTGTTGGAAGATCTTCAATCTCAGTGTAAAATCACAAAGAGGCTGGAGGAGGAAAAGGATGAGGTGAACCCGTGGTGCTCTGCGCTGCGGTAGGGCTTGTTCCTCGAGTGCTGCACATTGCACAGAGCCGGTTTTTCTCAGAGTCACAGAATGTTACGGGTTGGAAGGGACCTCGAAAGATCTTCTAGAGAGTTAACCGGAGCAGCTGACCCGCACTCCGATTGCCGGCGTGTACCTCCAGGCCTTGACTTGCTCTCCCGTGTCCCACTCCCTGTCAAGTCAGGCTTGCCGCCCTTAGATCTGCTGTTGTCACCCTCGGATCTCCTGTCCTCACCCCCGCAGTGTCGCTGGGCAGGAGGATCTCCAAGAATATGCCTTGACTGCTCCGATTTTCTTTCTCACCTGGCAAGGGACAGTCCTGATGTGTGGGGCTTTCTAAACTGGCCTTGTGCTGGGGGGGGACACCTAGGGAAGGGCGGTCAGCCGGCGGTGCTGGGGTTGTGGTGGGTTGGTGGGCTCGGGGCTGGGCTTTCGGACGGCGCTGTGTGTCAAACAGCGGGGCGGAGGTCGCGCTGATGTGGATCTCCTCGCCCTGCCCCTGTGGGTAACAGCTTTACCCCTCTCGGGTTGTTAGAGGTGTCTGGGCACAAGGTTCGTTTGGCTGATGAGATGAAGAGCAGGTGTACGCCAAAGAGTTAATCCGCGGATCTGTCTGCTGCTGGTAGGAAATACTTTAAAGGAAGGGAAATTATCTGTACTGGGGAAATCAATGTCCTCTTATACTGAAAATGCCTCTCTTTTATTTTCCTTTGAGTTCCTACAAAAACAGCTTTGCAGTTAGTACTCTCTTTTTGATCTGTGGTGTGAATTAATACTCATACATGTGGATTTGGCATTTTGCTTTTAAAATCGCTGTACGTCCAAATGGTTAGTTGTTGCTTCTGCCTGCGATTTCAGTGACTGATTTAAAAAATTCATTGCGAAGGATCGCCTGGAAAGATGCATGCCTGACTAACTATGCATCTTTAGAGACATCAAAGAAGAAACACTGCTCTCTTTAATGGAGAAACACTAACTTTATTCTGACCCTTGTGGCTTTGTCACTGGTTTAGGGCTTTATTATTGAAAAATAAATATATTCTGTCTCTTCACTGAAAAGATTTCACTTGCTTTCCTGGGAAGTTTTTCTTCTTAACAAATCTTTCTGAGGAATTTGACAGCTGACGAGTTTTTGGAAGCAGATTCAAAACCTAGTGCTCTCTTGCTGGGAATAACCTCCTGAAGTGCTGGAAACAGTAGGAGGTGGAATTAATAATTCCCTTCCATCCTGCCCTTTCGAGGTGAGGCGAGGGAGCTGGAGCCACGTTGTTTTAGTCTTTGGATTCAGTGGTTTGGCATCAAAGCAAAACTTGAGATAATTTTCGCCACTCTGTTCAGCCTTAATTGGTTTCTAGTCTACCATGGGAAGCAGAGGGAACAGATTAAATCCAAGAAAATGGCTGGCAACAAGTCCTCCTCCGTAGAGGCACGCAGAACGACGGCGTAATCTGCTCAGCCCTTGCCGTGAGCTCTGCGGTTCAGCGTTTGCTTCCCTCCCTGTGGGTGGGAGGGTACGATCATCAATCTTCCAGGTTTCACCAGGAAAAGTCCTTCATGCGCTTCTGGCTGCCTCATATGCTTGTTTTTTGAGAGCTTGAATTCATCTAAATCAAGACAATGCTTCTGAAATTGTGATTTCACCGTTTGCCGTGCTGTTCAGCAGGTGAGGAGTTTTAAATTGCTGAGGGCAGTGTTTGCAGCTTCCCTTCAGAGGCAGGATCCCGCTCCCAGCTCTGCCGAGAGTCTAACTTCACATTTATCCTGGAGCGTGAGTCCCAGGAGCCCTTCATCCAACCAAGTCAAATCCCTGCTGCTCTCACAGAGCAGCATCTCCCAGCCTGGTGCCCCCAACCCGGGAGCAGCGTGGCTGGGGAACAGGCTCACACCTCTCCCGGCCACGGGGAATTCCTGTCCTGCTTCCCTGGACCTTCCTCTCGGAGAGCCGGGGCGCGGTGGGCACAGGGGCTCTCTGGGCATGGCCGTGTGTGTAAGGAAAACCAGGGTTCGACCCGGTTCGGTGTAGAGCAAGTGGCACAGGGAGATGATCGGATGGACAGCCAAACAGCGGTCAAAGGCCTTGGGGCTGAGGGACACGGAGCTCCCCTTCGCTCCGGAGCCGCTGGCCGGAGCTGCCTCTGGTGTCTGATGTCGGGTTCCCGCGCTCGGCAGCCTGTTGCCCACCCCTCCACGGGAGCTCCCATCTCTCTCTGCTCCGGCCGGCTGCCTGTAACGAGGGGGGTTCCGCGTCCGCTCCTGTGCCCTAGGAGCGTGGGGAGAACGGGTCTGCCCTCCTCCGAAACACAGAGGGAACCATCCAGGTGCAAAGCCGCAGCACCGGCACGGCTGTCGGAGTGCAGGGTGCTGCTGTGCTTCTGCACGTTTTGTTTGTAGGCTGATCAAGTCGTTGAATCGGCACGTTCCCAGGTTCCCCCCAATGACACGGGAAGAATTTACGGAAGCAAGCGCGTCTGCTGGCCAAATCTGCAGTGCACAGGAAGGGGAGGGTCCTGGTTTTGTCTGAGGTTTTGGTTTTGAGGTGGGAAGAGCTTCTTTGTCTTCCCTGTGCCCTGCGCTGCGAGTTTTGCTCTGGGTGAGCAGATGCCCTTGGAGTTTGCTCTGGCTGCCTCCATCAGCCCTCAAAGCGGCAGCTCTACCTGGAGCATCTTCTTGGAGCCCTTCATCACGGCGGGACTTGTGCAGAGTCCCATCGGTACCAACCCCCCAGTTTCCTTTTTCCCAGTGACAGCAAAACTTTCCTTCACCTCTGCATTGTGTCACTTTGGTCCCAGCCCGGCGTCCTGGGCTCTTATCAGCACTAACCATGCAGGGTTCTGACCGGAGCGGAGCTAACCAGATGAGCAGTCGTGTTTTCGTTCGCTCAGCTGTGACCCCTGGCATGGGGTACGAGCTGCCAGTAGGCCTGTCCCGGCCGTGAGGCGCTATTTGTGACGCTAACCTTCTGTGTGGCTTTAGCGCTGAGTGGCAAAAATCAGCTATTTTTGTCAATCTTCCTTTATTACCTGGCCAGTGCGTGTGCGCGGCGGTCGGCTGGGGCACAGCCTTCGCGCGGGAGTTCCTCAGGCTGCGGCACTGTTGGCTTCTCTGTCTCATGCTCTTCCGTTGGAACTTGTGCATCCTCTCTTCCGAATATTGCAGGGATATTACACTTCTGTAATGAAAATACAGGACTGAAATTCGTTTTCATCTTCTTGATGTGAAGTCTTCTCCCTGACAGAGCTTCGCATTTGATTATTGCAGGCAAAACGGAGTTTTAATCCCTACCCTGTAGCAGCGGTAACTCACCCTGTGTGCTGGAGAGGTCCTCAGAGGGTTTGCAGAGATAACTTGGTGGTTTTTTTTTTTCTTAATGAATTACTAAAATATCCTGAAGTCTCTCCTGGAGCACGTACTGAAGATAGGCGTATCCAGGCAGGTTACCTTTCCTGATAGCTATCTGCCCTTGTGGAAACCAACTACGGCTTCTGAAGTGGTGGGAAAAAAAGAATGGAAAGACTTATAGTGCAGTCCCAGGTTTCCAGCTTGGGCCAGACAGATGAATGCTAACGAGTAAATTAGTTAAGGAGGTGACCTCACCCTCATTTAGACACGTACAATGAATTTTGATTTCTAATTTTGGTTTCTCCAGTGTCAAGTGCTAGTTGCTAAGGGCTCCGCTCAATAGATGTTGCATTTCCCAGGGATTTACTTGCTTCAAGAATTCAGTCGGTCATTTTGACTTTTTGCAGTGTCTAATTGGTGCCTGAAAACCCCAGGGATTTCTACTTTGTGAAACAAGATTTATTCATTAATTTATTTACTTATGTTAAAGAAAGAAGCTCAAGTATCTGCCTGATAATCATTTTGTTCTGCCAGTTTTTTCCAACAGTATTACCTGGATTTAACTGGCCAACAAGAGTGTTAGCTCCTTCTCTCTCTCTTTTTCTTATTTTTTTTTTTCCATTGTCAAAAGGTTACTCAAAGGACTTTAAAATATTTAGGGAGATGTGTTTGAAGGAGATAATAGTGTGCTGGGCAGTAATTACCCCCACCCTCCCTGCTTTGCAGGGTCCCCACCACCCTTGCCTCCTCTGCAGCAGGTGCCTGGATTTTTGTGCTCTCTTAATGGCATATTGCTTCATGGGATTGCTTAAGTGTTGACCTGTTAGCTCTGAAGCGGTTGGCTTCTGTCTTCTCGGGGTGCGTTCTCCACCTCTTTGGCTCCTTAGTCGTTCTCCTCCTCTCGTGCTGTGGTTTAGCCCCACTGATGAAAGGTTTGCTGTGATTATTTTTTGTGTGTAGCTCCTTCCTATTGATCAGACGGGCTGCCTCTGCCCAGAGCTCAGATGCGAGGGGGTCTAACGGATGGCGCAGGGCCATTCCCGTCCTTTGTTACTGATTTATTAATTGGTCTTGACCCCCCTGGTCCTGGAAAGGAGAGGCTTGCAACTGAGGGAGCTCCAGTGGCGTGGAGCGGGTCGCTGTGCGTGTGTGCTGCTGGCACCTCGGCGCACGGGGAGCACAAGGCGGAATGAACCTCAGCTATCCTCCCTGTTAGTAATCTGGGAGGAAAAACTCCCAAAAGCCAGCAGTCTGTGAGATTTGCTGCAGAACTTACTGCACTTTCTGGAGCGGGTCCGGGTAAGCGGTTCGTTACCTGCAGCCCGACACCAGAAGCAGATTCAGGAGGTGACAGGATGGCCTCGGCGTGGAGGAAGGTGTGTCTAGGGAAAGATACTGGTAGTGTCTGAAGCTGCTGCACTGGCATAACGGGTGTGAAGTTTGGGCGTGTTAGCCCGTTCTGGGGTTATTTTGAACAACCTGAATCAAAGAAAGTTCTGTGGTCCCTCTGACAAGTCAGTGAAAGACCTGGACATGATGCAGGTGGTTATTTTAACAGTGACCTAATGCATCCATTGTTGCCTCAACCTTTACGTCAGCTTTACTGCTCTGTTTATAATTTTATAGGTGCCTCAACAATGTTGAAACGCACGTGTAAAACTCACGTAGGAAATGAGTGTTACTGGACAGTTTTACAGCAGTACTGTAGTTGTTCTGGTGCAGGTACAGTCACGAGTAGTTCGCGCAGGACCCAACCGAGGGACGTGGAAGTAGCCCAACTCGCCAGTCCGTAGCCTCGCACACGGGTTTCAGTGTGAGGGACAGTTTAGCACCAACCCCCTGACCACCCGGCGTAAGATCTTTGTTAGGAAGATGGTGACACCAGTAAGAGAGCCAAGAGCACACCAGCCTCAGCCCGCAGGCTGTTCCGTGTGAGCGTGCTGTCCTCGGGGTGGAGAACAGCCCGTCGTGGGCTGGCCGAGCCCTGTCGCAGCAGCAGCTCCTCCCCGCCTCTTCTGACAGGTCCCGGCTGTGCTGAGCCTGTGCGGGCACGGGGACGTTTACCTGTGCTTGGGATCTCTCGAGGTTTGCCGTGGAAAGATGTGCGCCGTGGAGAATGCCCTGACGGCAGGGCTGCTCGGGTGCGGGCGTGCGGGGCAGCGCTGCGAGCTGGTGGGGAGCGCCGGCGGGGACGGGGTCAGGAGGACCCTGCCTTGGCACAGGACGAGCTGTTGGGCTGCGTCTGAAATCAGCCCCTGGCGGGACGACTGCCTCGGGAGAGGTCAGGGGGCCGACCGGTTTGTGACCCTACCAGCACGTCACGGGTCCCTAATTGCACTTGGTTTTGATAGACTCTCTCTCGTGCCCTGACCTGAAAACACAATAAGGGAAATCAGCAGCGGCGTAATGACAGGAGCATTAAAACTCCTCGGAGCTGGCGGGTGGGTTGGTGACGAGTCTGTAACAAACTGCGGTGCCTCCATGAACCTTTCTGGAGAGCGTTTGGTTTTTAACGTGCACAGAAAAGGTCTGCCCCGTGTCGCCGGTGCACTGATACTGGACCGTGGGTCTCCCGTGGGTCAGAGGATCGGACTTTATGGGTGCAGCTTACACATTATCTTCTCGTTTCCAGTAGTGACTCTGGCTGTGGGACCTCCGGGCTGGCCAGGCTGGCCCTCGCCCTGGTGGCGGGAGGTGGTACACGCCGTCTGCCTGTGCCAGCAGGCTGGGTGTCCCCGTGCATCGCTCACCTTCCAGCTTTGCATCGCGGTGACAGCAAATGGTGTCTCTGTAACGACACCATAGCCAGCCAGCCCTTATTTGAGGGAGGATGTTAATGACTGTGTCTGGTTTTACATTAATTCTGACAAGATTTACTGGAGCTTGCTGCCTCTACAAATTCCCCAAATGTCAGCAGCCGCAAAGGTCGGCGCGGCAGCGGCGCTAAGGGCTGCTGAGACGGCTGTCAGCTGGGAGCAGCAGCCCGTGGCGTGCCGCGGGGGGAACCGCCGCTCCCGAGGTGCGCGTGGCCACCACGGGGTGTGCGACACCTCACGGAAATGAGCTGGTACGTCGGAGCCTGGGAACGGTCCTGCTGCGGATTTAATGCCGAAGCAGCAATTTGACAGGGCGTCTTCCTTTCCAGGGGGGCTGGAAATGGTATGTTGAAAAGAGAAATGAAAAGTACGAAGCACGTGGGTGACAGGCCCAGCGCTGCTCTCTGGGGTGCTCCTGATGGAGCTTGTTTGCATTTTGAGTTGCTGCGTGAGTTTCGTTCCCACCCCTTCCTTTCCCCTTTCCAGGCTGGAGGTGGCTGGAAGCGGCGGCGGATTGCTCTTGATGCGCTGTCAGTATGCCGGGTGCGTAAGGCAGCGCTCGATTTCATGAAGCCGAAACTTCAGCTTCCTTTTTTAAAGAAAACAGCCACCTCTAGCAAAAATCGTACGCGCTCTGCTTTCCCAGAAAAAATACCTGAGCAGCATCTTTGGGATCATGAAGCCCGTACTTGTCATATGAAGTTAAAAGCCGGGTGTCGCTCCTGTCGTGGTTGAAAGGAGGACTGTGGTGAAATTCAAGGGCGCTGCTTGTATCACTGAACAGTTCCTGGTATTACCTTTTGGGAACACGGTGTTAGCTCCGTCGTCTTACCTTAGCTACCTAGAGACATGACACTCAGCCTTGGATTAAATACCCTCTGGCAAAGGATTGTTTGGTTTGGATGCTAGCTCTGCTTTAACAGGGCGTGAGCTTGTTATCCAAAGCCACGTTTTAACCACAAGGATTTTGGTGATATTAAAAGTAGTCCGTCGCAGAGAAATGGGAAATAAAAACTGCAGACTGAACATACACTGAGCTGTGCTGTGAATCCAGTGTAGGCAGTTTGTCAAGAGATGGGCCAAAAATTGGGCAAAGCTTCATTCCGAGTTGGCTCACGGCAGAAGTTACGAGTAGAGGTGCCAAGATCTTCTATGCAAAGCGACTCCGGGAGACCCGTGGTATGGCTCTTTGGCTTTTTGTATTTCCCAGCTTAGCATAAGCTACTGAAGTTGCATCTTATGTTAATTTTCTGCAAATCTGCATCCCCATGAAATAAATGAGGCAGATTTTGGAATAATTTGTTCAGCCGCTGTGATTTTTAGGTTTACAGTTTTGTTCACTGAACAAATTCTTAATTATCTCAGGGCAATTGAAATGCTCTACAAATCTCTGTGCCGTCAGGGTTATTTCTGTGAATAATGTACAACCCTGTCTCCTGGGAGGCTGTCTATATTTGAAAGGTTTACTAATGGGTCATCTTTTCCACGGCACATATGCAGATTTATAATTTATGGCAGCCTTTGAGGACATGTGCCTGACTCCGGAGCATCCCGGCAAGTTTGCTTCCAGTGCACTGCGGCGGCGGCTCCCCCGCCTGCCTTTGCCCTGCTGCTGCCTGCGGGTCTGGGAGGGGAGCAGCAGCCTGGTTGATTCGGCAAATCCTCGGCACCCCTGTTCCAAAATTAAACACTGACGTGCCGGGGGGGGCTGTTCCGCCTGTGAGTCTGGTCTCTGGAGGGAATATTAGAAGACGACTTGTTAAGGGGCCAGAAGAGCTGCGGCCGTAAGGTGGCTCCGTGTGTTCCTGGCTTCCATTCACTAGCAGCTGCCAAACACCTAAAAGTGGGAACCAATCTCACCTCCTTTAATTAATGTAACTCAAAACTGCTATTACCTACTTAAACCCCTCCTGACAAGCCCTGCGTGTCACTCAGACAAGTGTTCCCGCCCGTGTTTCTGTCTTGCACCGGTGACTCTGCGGCCTGCGGGGACGAGAAGCGGTTGCCAGCTGCTGCCACGCTGCTGCATCCGAGGGAGAACAGTCAATAACCGAAACAGCGGATCTGCCGTCCGATGGATGGTGTTGCGAGTGTCTGGGCTTTCAGAGCACAAGCACGCACAAAGCATGCCGGGAAGGAAGGGACAAAAATACTCCTCCATCCAAGATCGGAACCATACGCTTCCCTGCAAGGTGGCCCTGTGCCGTGGCAGGACACCTGGGTGTTCCCTCGCTGGCAGCGTTGAGCAGGGAGAGCTCTGCAGCGAGGCTCGTTCTCAGCCAGACTCACGCACCCGAAGGGACGTTAGTCTCGTTCTTCCAAAGTTCCCCGTCCCGGGGCAGAGGCAGCTGGTGCCTCACCCCACGTCCTTCCCGTCGCCCCGGGCACGCGCGGTGCCACGTGCGGCAACGAGCCGCTTCTCCAAAGCCCCTGCTCAGAGGAAAGCTGGCAACGAGCAGCGCTGCCGTCCTAGCGGGCCTCCAGCCCGTGGGCTCGGGGCAGACCCCCGAGCACTGGCCGTGCCTGCCTGTCGCCCGACGACAACGTGGGCTCCCAACGTGCCGGGCAGTAGCTGCCGCCGCCGTCCTGCCTCGCTGCCTTTTGGGAGTGAACCTCTGCAGGGTTCATCAGGCTGGGAGACAGAGGCTGGCTCGTGCCTGTGAGCAGGACTGCGAGTTCAGTGCTCTTCCAGAACGGGGGAAGACGGATTCCTCCCATCGCTTCCCACTCCGGTGCAGCGCCTGCACTGTACTGATGTGCCAATACCACAGGGAGGGGCTGTGTTAGTAAAACAGCGGTTAAAAAAGATCCCAAACGGCAAACACCGGCAAACCAACAGGAAAATGCTTTCTGTGGCAAAAAAAAAGCATTATTGCCAAGCTGTGCAAAGTGACTGATTTGTGAGAGCTGCTGAGCTGTGACGTCCCCGTCCCTGCGGTGGTGAGCGTGGTCAGAGCTGTGACGTCCCCCATCCCTGCGGTGGTGAGTGTGGTCAGAGCTGTGATACCCCCGTCCCTGCGGTGGTGAGCATGGTCAGAGCTGTGACGTCCCCCGTCCCTGTGGTGGTGAGCGTGGTCAGAGCTGTGATACCCCCGTCCCTGCGGTGGTGAGCGTGGTCAGAGCTGTGACATCCCCGTCCCTGCCACGCCGCCAGCAATGATCCTTTGTTTGTTCCCAGTGCGGTTCCCGATGGCACTGGGAGCACACGCTGCGCCCGCTGTCACTGGTGAGAGGTGGCTGTGTGCAGCCCTGTTTTCGGTGCCGCTCCCCGTCCCTGGCAGGGCCGGCGGGGTCTGACACGCTGGCCACGCTTTCCGGCTCCAGAGCTTGCCCTCGGACACCGCTGTGGGCTCTGCTGGCTCCTCTCCACGGTGTGCGGGCGCCTGATGGCCTGGCTGCAGAAATGCTGAATACCGAGAGCGAAAGTAAATGCTGGAGCTTAAGGTGAAATTAAAGTATTAGTTAATTTGCCTTAATAAAAAAAAAAGGTTGTCACTATGAGTGCTCATCCTGTGGTCCAGATCTACTCCGGTTAAAAGGCTGGTTTCCGCTGGAGCGAATTCCAGCTGAGTTTAACCTCTCAGAATTGGGGTTTGGGTCTGTTCAGAAGCAGGGGCTCCCTGGATCTCTGCGGCAGGTCTGGACGGACACGCCACGTCCCGGTATTTCTGTGCTGGGAGCAGCAGGGCACGAGTCATTAGGACAGGCTCTGTGTCCCCGTCGCCCGCTGAGCCTGGCGTGGAGCTGCGGCTCTCGGCGCCGCAGCCCAGCCTGCCCGTAGAGCTGGGTGCTCGCCGTGTCCTTCTCAGTGTGCAGCTTGAGAGGCAGCATCAAGTGTCTTCCAGAAGTGGTGTCACCTCTTCAGGGTACAGCTGGACAGAGTTTTTATTAACCTTTTTTGTGTGCGTGCGTAAATCATTCCCCTGTTTTAACTAGCTACGGCAGGATATATTGTTCTTAGAAGAAACTTAATGTCACTAAAGCTCTCTGAAGCGCCCAAGTCCTTACCTGTGACCGATCGCTTCTCAAGCAGTGCTGTTACACAAGACTCTACCTAAAAAAATCCCCCCAAACCCAAAGAACTGCAGAAAAATTGCCGGTGTTGGCGTGTTTACTGCACGGAAGAGCCTGCCTCTGGTACAGGCTGGGGTAGGCTCACCGTCCTTTTCTGATTCCTTTGTGATGCATTGCCTTCCGCGGCGTGTTTTGTCATTTACAGCGTGTCTTACCGCCGTCAGGGCTCGTCTGTGGCGGTACCTGTTTGCAGGACGTGATCTGAGAGGTGCCATGGGCCGGGCGAGGCTGGGAGCTGGCTGTGGGACCTCCTGGTGCTCCTTTTTTCCTTGTTTTCTGTTGTTTTGGTGGGGGCGAATGAAGGCTTGTGGTCGTCCGCTGTACGGAGTTTACTACCTCAGTCTTGTGACAGGACTGAACACTGTTAACGGCCGAGGGGCAGAAAGGGGCCGCCTGCACTGCCCGGGCCCCAGGATGGTGGGGCTCCGGCTCCAAGCACTGAGGAGGGGCACGTCCTGCAGCAGGGAGCAGCCAGCATGCAGGGGGTGATGCTGGCAAAGACGAGGGGATTTTAGACCCGCTCAGAAAAAGCTGGTTTTCTATGGGCCCCTAAGTGGGGGAAAAAATCTGTCATCATAACCTTGTGACCTGTTTCTGCTGTTAATGCCCACAAGTTCTCCTTTTCATCGATGTTTAGGGGAAACCCCTTCAGTAACGGAGCAGAAATGCTCGTTTTCCTCTCTCTCCCTGCAGAGGCTTTGGTTGACGGGCCCAGCATGCCGGGGGTATGGCTGGGCTAGGTAAGGGTCTGCAGGCAGAGCAGGGGGTTACGTTTGCTTGCTTTTGACTTCAGAGTTTTGCCGCTCTCACCGTTTTTCACCTCGCAGTGCCCTGCTGCGTGGTGTGCGCGGCGCTGCCGGTGGGGAGCCTCGAGGGGTCCGTCCGTCAAGGAGAGCCGGCCAGAATGTGACCTCTGCTGTAAGGAGCCCCTCACGCCTCCGGAGCCCCGGAGGTCACCAAGTAGATAGTAAAGCTCTCACAATGCTTCTTAATCAAAGCAATTGGTATAATTTAAGTAAAGAGGAGGGTTCGCCTGCTTTGAGCTTCCTCCCACAGTGATTACGGCCGTCAGCGGGGCTCTGGTGTCACGCTAGCCGAGGGATGTAAACTGGGGAAAAAAATACCGTTATGCTTGCTGTTTCCCTGGATTTCAGTAGCCATTAGTGGGAGCACATGCAGAATGAATCAGCAGAGGCATGGTGGTATTGCCTTCTCGATGGGCTTGCCACTCATTCAGCGAGCGACAAACCTTCATGCTTTCTTATCAAAATAAACATAAAGCTTGAATGATCCCCTGGCGTGGTGTGGGATTCCTGGATGTGCTGAAGGGGGTGGATGCTCCAGCACTTTTGGTCCACCAGGCGATACAGAAGAGCTTTGCTTCGCTTGTTCACGGACTCTTGCGTGGGGAAAGCCCCGGCAAGCAGCAGTTGCCGTGGTCTGGTGGAAGGGCTGACAGCGGAGAGGCTGGGTGCATCAGCCAGGCGGGCGGCTGTGGCCAGGGTCAGCAGCAGAACAGGCTCAGGGTGTGTGAGGCAGCACTTGCAAAGTCAGGTGTGAAGCCTCGCTCGGCTGTAGCTAAGCTGAGGTAGTTCCTTAGGATGAGGATGGAGCCAGCGCCTTCGACGAAGCTGAGATTTCACCGAGGTGTATCTGTGACTTAGGAAAAAGTCCGAAAGGAGCTTAGAAACCAGCTGGTACCTTCTGATCTGTCTGCTGATACTTGTGTTAAAAGGTGAAAGCCCGTGCAGCGAGGACAGGGGGTGGTTAGCACCGTACCTCAGACTTCTCTTTGGGCTCTGGGACATGCTGGGTGGTGGTGGGCTCAGACCTGGCTTGCTGACGGCTCAACCCGGGAGGTGGTTTCATCCAAGGTTTGGTTGGTGCATGAAGGGCTCCAAACGGTCCGGATGAGCTCAGTGAAGGTGGAAAGGTTTTTCTTACTAGGAATACAAGAACTTTGAGTTTTGCAAGGCTTTCCTGCTACCCTTGTACAAACAGATGACGTCTCAGGTGCCGGTACTTGACCAGCACTGCTGAGGGGGAGCCCCCTTTTCACCGCGTTGGGAGGAGGAATTGGCCGGGGACTGGTCTTTGCCAGTCTCAGGAAATCTTCTATTTGTATGGATCACTCTGCCTTTTACACATGGTCACGAATCTGGTTTTATTGTAAAAGTGTCTTAATGCTGTAGTTATTTTCTTCTTTAATTAATTCAGGAGCAAGAAGAAAATATAATTGACTGATTAAGAGTCAAGGCACTCTTGAATTCATCCCCATCTCTTCCTGTGTCAGGTATGAAGCTCATTATTTTCTGAGAGGGGACTCCTGTTTAGGCTAATCCAATGCAATTAAGCATGGATCTAAGTGTAATTTAGATAATGTAGGACTGACACTATTTTTTAATGAAGCTCTCCATCAGTATGCTGGCCTCCATTTCGGTATAGATTCTGTTAATAAATAAGGTGTACCTTGGGCTGTCAGTCAGATGTTATGGATTGCTCACTCCTAACTCCATTAATTCCTGGAGCTCGGCATCCTGTTTCCCGTAGCCACCAGCCTGCCATGCAGTCTGAAATAATACACACCTTTTTAATTAACCAGTTACCTGGACTGTTTCTCACAAGTTTGTCAGATTTTGGGCTGCTTATAGTGGATCCAGAATAATTTGTATATTTCTGTGAGTGTTATTAATTCGAATTAGATATGGTGTTATACTGGGTCTGCACAACACTACGTTGAGAAGCTCGTTAGTGGTATTGCAAAATTCAGCCTCGGAGGAGCCAGAATGAAATCAAATTAATTCTAGTAAGAATAAACAGAAATAAATAGCCAGAATTCAATCAAGTCATGTACAACCTTGATTTAATCTGTAGCTTTTTCTCAGATGTTGTATAATTCTGGTGACCACGTACCATCATGAGGATACACAGGGTTTTTGCAGGGCTGCCTCCCGGAGTGCCCAGGCTGGCCGAGGCTGGCTGAGCGAGTGGCTCTGAGCTGCTCCGCTCCGCAGTGGTCTCCCACAAGCTTTTCCTTGCCGTGGAATCCCCGTGGCCCCAGCGAGGCCCTTGCGGGCGGCTGCGGGTGGAGGGAGCGCAGGGAGGGTGCCCGGGGGGAGACTCCAGGGGAGCAGGACTTGGTCATTCTCCTCCGTGATGGAGGGTCAGTCAGATGAACTGAAATGAAATGATTTATTCCCCCCCCACCCCTAGAATTTGGCAAATCTGGGGTTTTCCTGAAGCTGGCAGAGTGCTACCTGTATATAAAGTCCTTGCCATAAAGCGGGTTATGCTGGGCAATGACATTTTTCTTTTAAACTATAAAATAACAGTAAGTTTCCTCAGAAACTTCTAATAGTGATCCTGTTGTGGGTGAAATGAATGAGTACATACACAAAACCTCTGAGAGGAGAAGCTCAGCCTGGGCGGACACTTCAGCACAGCTCACGAGTGACTGAAGGCAGCCTCCCCGGCAGGGCACCGTAAATTCAGCCGTAGGTGCTGCTGCCATCACAAGGCTTTCTAAAATCACAGTGCCAACATTAAATCACTGAATCTAGCACAAGAGATTAAAAATGGACCCAGAGGGAATACGCAGAAGTTAAATTTGTGCTATAATTTTCTTCTAATTCTCCACGTGATTGTGGGACGTGCGAACCCACGCAGCACTTTTGAAGCTCTTTGATGAAATGTTGGTCTAACGTAATAGGACCATTTAATCCCCAAATTATATTCAGAATAGTAAGCAGTTAATTACGGACATGTCACTAGCTTTTAATTAGCTTTGCTGGGCAAAGGTGATCTCTCAGAAAACCTTGGTCACCTATTCAGGGCGGTGACCTCCTGCACTACGAAGCACCAAATGAAGCCCCTGAGCACCCAGGGGGGAGCAGCGGCGGCGATGCTGGGGTGCCCTTGGGAGGCTGCGAGCCTGACCCAGAAACATCCCAGGAATTCAGCACGAAGCTTGTTAGGAAAATAACACTAGTAACTGTCTCAAAAATAACTGGCCAAAGTTCAGAGCCCAAGCAGGAAGAGGGGCTAGGTGGGAGGAGTAGCCGTTTAAGCACTGACAGGAGTTATAGCCGGGGAAAAGGCAACAGAATAAATCGTATTCGGCAATAGTGTTTTAGAATTGCTATTTAATGTGTTTTAGAAGAGCTCATAATATGGTAGCAAGTAATACATACACCCCGTGTGCAGGGGAAAGGGAAGCCGTAGCCGTGCCCTTCCTTTCCAGACGGTTTGAGGACGTGAGCCAATTCTGAGGGGGACCTGGGGCTCGCACTTGCCCGGCCCGTGCTCTCTAGCAGCCTGCTCTTGCCAGACCTCGGGAGGACTCTTAGGCCAGCCTGAAGTGCCGCGTCTGTCTGGAGCCTGCAGCAGCCACGCCGGTTCTGTGATGGACAAGGCCGTTAGCTGGGGGCCGGTGGATTCCTCCAGAGCGGACAGGGGCATTTCTTGTCGGTGATGGAGGAGGCTCTGGTGGCATGAAATCCTCCGTGGCTCTGCTCGCCGTGGCACCGTTTGGCAGGTGCCATGAAGTTGTCTGTTGCACAGTAAATATCTTCAGCTGCCGCTGTGCAGTGCCTGGTCCCAGCATCGCTTTGTGTGTGAAATACCTCTGTGAGTCTTCAGTATTTCAGCTGTTGAAGCAACAGACCCATCTCTTGCAGGCAGAGGACTGCCTGCCTTTCAATTGTTATTTAGAGCACACTCCTGCGCCGGCCGTAGTTAAACCCGTCAATCTTTCAGCAGACTTCTGCAGGCGAAGTGTTTCTAAGACACGTAACCATCTGAGTCTGCAAAGAGTAAGGCTCAGTGTGTTTTAAAGTGGGGCCGGGCCCGTGTAATTCCCCTGCCCCACCAGCCCCTGATCCCCGCGGAGGGGTGAGAGCTGCAAGTTGTGCGACCTGCGGGCCACCCTTCCTCGCTCAAACGTGGCTTGTGGTGTGTGGGTTTGGTGGTCGCTGGTCGCTGGCTGGAGGAGAGGAAGGCTGAGGCTCTGGCTTCTGTGAGACCTGGGTTCAAGACGCACTGATAAGTCAGGGTTGCGGGTTAGTCTTGCTGCTTCTGCGAGAGCACAGCTGTGCGTTGGGAAGCCCTTACGGTAGGAATGTGTGCTTTGAAGGTGCTCCCTGGAGCTGGATAACAGGCGGTGGGGTTTGGAGGTGGAGGTCTGCTGGACCTCGTGGCTTCAGATCCTTCTGCACTGGTTATTAGTGCCTGTTGAAGAAGAGTTTCTGAGCATTTCGCTTTGGATGACCATGGGGATAATTGTCACCACAAGTGAAAAGAAGCATTTAAAGTGTCACTGAAGCCCGCCTCCGTATGGAGTTGGCAACGCTGCAGTCTCTGGTGTTGCCATTTCAAGCCCCATCTGTGTTGATACAGGAGCTGGACCTCAGCGTCTCAGCCCCATGTTGGTCATTCTTTTTCTCCTCTCCTGCTCTGCATGCTCGTGGGTGGCTTGACAGTGGTCTGTGTGCTCAGGGCTGGTGGCCTTCCCACTCACCAGGCAAAAGCCCAGAAAATTCATCTTCTTGGAGACATCAACAGTTACACAGTGGAATGTTTTTAGAAGGTGCATTTCAAAAAAACCATTCCCAGTCTGTCAGGGTGACAGGGAGAGACATGGGAGGACCGAGAGGTCCTGTCTCCTGCCTCAAGACAGCAGCTTGCCTGGGGATTTGCTGGTGCAAGCTGGAGCGTCAGCATGTGTTACCTTCCCGTGCCGTCCCGGCGGGACACTGGGTGGGAGCTGCTGCCCTGGCGGACCGCCACAGGGGCTGCGAGTGCAAAGGCAACGTGCAGTTCTTGGGAATAAACCTTTTTATTTATTTATGTGCTTATTTTTTTGAAGGGGCTAACACAGCAGGGGCTGGAGGAACCAGACGTGCCTGGTGCTTCGGTGTCCGCGTGTCTTTCCCTTGCTGTAGCTGGAATGCAGGTTTTAGGGTCGAGCAGCTGTTCCCTGTGGCTTTGCCCTATGAATCTCATCGTAAATTCAATTTGTCCTGGGCTCACAACTTCCAGTATTTTATGATAACTGAAACGGCCCTTAGCTGCCTGTCGCGCTGGCGTGCCATCAGCGGGGAAGAAGGAGGACGCTGAGAGGGGTCCGGCGTTGGCAGAGCAGCAGCTGTGCTGCAGCTCGTCACGATTCCCTCTGGAGGGTCTTTCCCGAGCGCCGTGCAGAGCTGGCAGGCGGTGAACCAGGAGGCGCAGGCGTGGAGCAGCTCGTGACCGAGGAGCTGCTTTCGGGTGGGCTCCTCTGCCGCGCGTCCGATGGGCACCGGTGGGGCTGCGCCTGTCCCCGCAGCGTGGACCTCCGCTGCTGGAGAAGGTGGCAGCAAGCGGAGCTGGGTTGCTCAGAGCTGGAGCGAGGAGGACGCCTGGGCTTCACCCCTGGTTTCTGAGTGCTCAGGGTGATGGGGACGGGCTTTGGGCTTTCTGGGCCTCTTTATTCCACCGATGTTCAGAAAATCAGCAGGATGACCTATTTTCGTATTGCCCAGGGTCGTGTGAGGTGTTTTGACGTGACGTCGGAGGTGGCAGAGGAGGTGGTTATCCCACAGCAAGGGCAGCACCTTCATCGTGTGTGTTGGGTTTTCTTCCTGTCCTTCCAGGTCAAACTGGCAGGCAAAGACAAAGTTATCAGCAGTAATCTACTAGAATGGCATATGGCTTTTCTGGTTCTAGTCTCTACTCCTACCTAGAGGAAGAATGAGTTAAATTTCTACCTGCCTTTTTAGGAGTGACTTCCCTCTCGGTTTTAGCAGTTGTATTCCTAATAATTCTTTATACAGCATCAAGCAGGAGAGAGGAACGTCTTTGAAAGCAAGTGCTGAGTTACTCAATATTGTGAAACGAATGCGGCTGAGAGCCTGGCTCACCTGGCTCTTGAGGTTCCTTGAGCAGAAACTGGTGCTGGAGAAATTCCCTGCAGCTGGCTGGAAATCACAGAGGGAATTGCTGAGTTGTGGTCAGTGTTGGCCCTGCAGTTCAAAGCAAAACGGCTCCAACAGCGGCTTTCCTGCCGCTCGGGACAAGTGCTCTCTGCCAGGTATTTTCTGGCTTTTATCAGTCATCTCATACAGCATCTGTGGCCAAGGCACAGTTTTGTTTGTGCTGGGCGGCTGTGCCAAACTTGGCCTTCAGTTCTTTCTTTTTGAGAAAGACAATTTCTGTAGAGGGAGACGGATTTCACCCGCGGGCTCTGTTTCGAAGGGCGTGGGAAATCTGTTATGTTTGTTACATGAAAATATTTATACATGTGTAATGTCACAAACCTTCATTATTTCACCCTGAGGGAACTGCCTGGTTCAGCAAGCAGAAGGCAAGTTGTCCCTTACGGTAGGCATTTGACAGGGTTAAACCTCACCAGGAAACCAGTGAGCGCCGAAGTCGCCGAATCTTTTGAAGTCTGTGTCCGTAAAGCACAAGATTTTTGGCAGACCTGCTCCCAGCAGCTTCCAGCGGGTTCAGGGCCTGGTGACGTGCCCGTTGCTCTACCGGTCCTGCTCTTTGTGCCGAGATTAAAAAACCAAAACTCCTCTTAAGCGAATCTTGTTTAATTTTTGGTATGTCTGTGAGAGCTCCCGCAGCTTGTCGTGGGAGCACGTGTATTCTGGGCAGGTTCCTTCTTTTCCTCTTTCCCCCCTTTTTTTAAACCAGTAATACCATTGACTTGCTGAATTACCTGTTTCAACGTGTCAGTCGGGCTGTGCTAGGTGGTATCAGGTGGTGTCACACGAGGTAGCTCGGCAGACCCGGCTGGCACACCTCGCATCGCTGAATTGGGACCCCCGCTCCTCTTCCGAAGGCAGCAGGTACCCGTGTCTTTGGGCTCTGCGCTGTTCCTGTCAGCCACGGCACTTCTCTAACCTGATCTAAGGTTTTCTGCGAGAGCTGACATCTTGCCATTGGATTTGAAATGACTGTTCCAGGTTTTCCCTGTTCTTTCTGACAGCGTGTTACAAGCAGGAGGTAATTGCTAACAACAGCTTTTGTTGTACATCATCCCAAGAAACAAAATATTAAAAGGCTGGGAGAAGGAACAGCACTAAAATTTACTGTGAGTAGCGTTAATACAGCAGGTTAGCATCCTACTGGGAAGTATTTGAATCTTCTGGATTGCGGTCACGTCCTCGCAGCAGTTGGGGTAAGGTGAGGCACAGAGCGTCATCATTTCAGAGCAGCCTGGGTTCCAGCTGATGTTCGGGGGGTTTTGTTTGCTTGGGGGTGACGGCTTTGCGGTAGGCGCAGAGGGACAGGTCCGACACACTGACCAGCGTTACCTCCCGCTTCTTCGCGTTCACGTGTGCGCCAGATAAATTGTTTCACGGCTACGAGAAGAGCTGTTCAGCCACATCTCCGTTGGACTCGCTCACTAGGGGCTGTACAGCTTTGGGTGGGTCGCTAGAAAGTTTTGCCTTCGTTCTGTCTCTGTACAATAAAAAAGGTTTTAAATTTTTTTTCTAATTAGAAAAAATATGAGCTAGAGGCTGGAAGAAAAACCGTGGTGATACGAGTGATAGACTTTCTAAGATCAAGTCGCAAGCAGATGAAGCACGGTGCAGTGGTCTTTGAACTGAGTAGATCGGTGTCTTGTCCAGGGAGTCAGCTCTCCCTGAGGGTGGGAAGGCAGTTTCTGAGATCACAAGAGTGTTTCCACCTTAGAAAAAGTGTTGAGCAGCTGACAGTGCTTAAATAAACTAGAATACTTCCCCATTCCCAGTTGAAAGGTCAGTACCTTAAATATCTTTATTATCAGCAAATTAATATAATAAAGTAATGGTGTTTTCCCTCTTTTTGACCATTTCAGATTTGCTTTTGGGTTTTAATTACCTTGAGCTTTGAACAAAAACATCTATTTGAACTGGGGATTTTCTCAAAAAGGGAAGAAACCATAAGGAATATAAGCTTTTTGGGCCCGACCGTTTTCCACGAAGTGTAAGGATGGACCTGCAGGACTGAACCCCCTTGGTCAGTGTGCGAAAGGGGGTCGTGCAACCTCCCGCCGTCCGTGCGGGGACTTCTCCAGCCAGCCGTGGGGCTCTGCAGGTTGCCTTTGGAGGGGCTGCTGCCTCCTCGGCATCTTGCCGTGGGCTTTGCCCCGGTGCGCGGTGTTCCCTTTGGCTTCGCTAGGGGTAGGTCCATGCAAAATGGTGTAAGGGAGTTGAAGGGAGGGAAAAACCAGTATGTTATTGTTTTCTCTGAGGACCACCATCCTCACTGCACGTAAAGTGGTCCCGCCGGTGCCCCTAACGCCTTCGCCTGGAATCCACGCGCGTTTGGGAGGTTACTTTTAAGTCGCACAGGCCTTACAGGGGGGTTCGCTAATAAAATACGAAGAACATGCGTGCTATTGTAATACAAAAATGTGCAATTATGTCTTGATCACAGCTCAGGGATTACATGTTTTTAATGAAGTGAACATTGTCAGTGTGGGAAGCAATAAAAATGAAAAAAGTTACAGAACTGAAAATTTAATATATATGATAATACACATAAATCTATTAGAAAAAGTAAAGCAGAATTAATTACATTTCAGTACCCAGAGGGTGAATAAAAATGGTAAAGAATTAAGAAATAAAAAATTCATACTGTAATTAGAATTTTGCATACTAAAATTAGAGGAGGTGTTTTCTGATAACACTGAGACTCTTTTCTAACAGAAAACCATGATGGGAGCAGGGCACGTTAATTATGCACGAGAGCCTTAAGGTATGAAATCTATACACAAGCTGGCAAAGAGGATTAAATATCCAGTTAGGTTTTATGTGTAAAACTTTTTAATTTTTCAACTTTTCATACCCAAATTACAAAAAAAAAAAAATAAAATACAGAGAAGCACAGCACAGCAGTGCATTATTTATTTAGACATTTAATGAATAACAAACTAGGGTTCTGTACAAGCTGTAGGTAAGCCAAGAAACACTTTCACCACCGCCTTCTATATCCACAGCGTTAGATAACAGCGAGATGTTGGACGAGGGAACATTTGCTGGGCTCCAGAAGAGCCAGCCCTCGCCTTCGCGGCCTCTCACACGGGGTCAGGACGTGGGGAACAGCACGCGGGTGATTTTATGCTGGGCTCTCTGGTTCGAGTAACGGTGGGTGGTGGTGACCCTGTCCCTTGGGATCTGTCCTGGTATAGAGAGGGCAGCAGCAGTGAGGTCTTCCCGGCTGCTCCTTTAGACCACACCAGGTTGGGCAAAGCTGCGGTGGTTCTGCCTTTCGCAGCTCGCTGCCACCTCCTGCATTTTGTACTTTATGCCGTTTGGTCACCTGCTTCCCCGGCTCCGCTCGTCTTTGTTTCTCTGCTTGCTGCCAGAGCCGTCCAGGTGTTGGATTTTGGGCTGGATCTTCGTCACTGTCGGTTTTGGCCAGGCTTTCTCAATGCCTGAGAGCATTTCATCGATCAGTGCCTTGTAGGGAGGTCGTCCGGCGCCCTCCACCATGACACTGGTGGCCTGAGAAGGGCCTGAAGCTGAAGGAGGCAGGCGGGGGCTGCAGTCACCCTTCTCCAAGCCCCTTTCTCGCAGGGTCATCTCCAAAGACGAACGTGTGCACTGGAGATGCGGCACTCGAGGTTGGTGGCGACGGAGCCACCTTGGCAATCGCCTCCGGCAGAGGCTGAGCGCGCTGACCCTGCAGAAGCCGGCCGTGCTCCCACCGAGGCTGTGCACCTCGTGGCCCTTGGCTCGCTCCTTAGGGGTTGGGTTCTTTGAGTATCGAGCCACGTGTGAACGTACAGCAACGAATGGCTAATTACTGTGTTTCAGAAATGTGGGCCACCCTGAAACTCCTCAGGGCCATTTGGGGGGAAATTCCTGTAAAGTCTCATCCTTGTGGAGGTCAGCAGGGAAAGCAGGGTTAGGGGGGAGAAGGGGAGGACTGCGCTGGCTGTTGTGGGTTGGAAAAAGAGAAGGCAAAAGCAGCTACTTTAAAATATTTTGGCTTTTGATATCCTGCAGCTCCAGTTTCTGCGTATTTGCATGCCTGAGCAAGATATCAGTGACATGAAGAGTCAAACGCAGCGAACAGCTGTCTTATTGCTGTGGCTTCCAGCTCTTGGCTGAGTAGGACGTATAACGGTAGATGACAGGAGATGTGATGCAGTGAAGTGGGAGAATCCCTGCCCTGGATTAAATCGGTGCTGTTTATAGACAGCTTGCACGCACTCTGAAACTTGAGTGCCACCACGAACATATCCGGGTGATGGGGTTTGGGTTGAGTCTGCCCTGAGGTGAGGGATAGATTGGGTTTTCTCTTAATCTTTTCAAACACTAGTATCTGTGGCTTGGTGGCATCTGAAAAGTACACAAAACAATTAAGTTTTGGGCTAACCTGGGCTGATTCGGCTGGTGATAGTTGTTTGCTACTGATGCCACGTAAGCTGAGCACACGTTGCTGTTGTGAGCTGTAGCCGTATGAACCTAAAATGTAACGTATCCTGTGTATGGGGATGAGTCTGGTTTAGTGTTTGCATAAATCTGCATGAATCTGTTTAATTGTCATCTTTGGAGCTAAGTGGCATCCAGAATGGAGATGATACTTGCTAAGTAGTAAGCTTGATACGTGATTAAGAAATCACGCAGTAATGATAGTACTATTAGCACCGATATTAATAGCTAATGTTATAATTAAAGCTGCTTATAGATGAGAGGGACGGCAGTCTTCAATATTATTTGCAGGTATTAATGATGACAGGGGGTGGGTGTGGCATGGAGAACGTGATTTATGTTGGAATTGTTGCCAAAACGTTTTGTTTTGATAGGCAGTGCCCACCCTTACCTTAATAACTGGTCTTTTGGGACGGGGAGCGGGAGGACGGGTGGGGGTGGCAGAGCCGAGCTGGGCAGGCGGCGGCACAGCCCTGGGCCGGGGAGGCGTTTGCCATCGGCGGCACCTTTCCTCCCGTCTGCCGACACGCACCCAGCCACTCCCAGCCTTGGCTGAGGGTTTCAGCCCACTCCAAGTTTCTGACGGCACTAAAATGCTTTCAAGTAGGCGTTTTCAATGGAAACAGTAATTGTTCAGCCACGGTGACTGTAATTGCACGCTGCCGAAGTACTTGGGAAGAGGAGACCACTGCGTTTGCTAAGGCAGGCAGCATCTAACCGTCAGAAATTCATCTGAACCAAAAAGTACCTTCAGTTTAGGCCTATCTCTATTTAAAAGACTCTTTAGGACTCTCGTGTAGCTCCCAGAAAAGATCACCGATGCAAATCATTTCTGCATTAATAATCTTTCCAATATGAGTAATGTGTTAGTGGAGGCAGAAGAGCACCTGAGGTTCAGCCTAATCTGGCTTTTCTCTTCCCACCCCCCTTGACTGTGCCAGCTCTGCCCAGTGCCTGGATGCAGCAGGACACCAGCGGGCAGATGTGATTTTCGCCTTGTGCCCCTGGAGCACGGCTCTGCTCCGCTGCTTCTTCTGAGTTCCCCCGAAATTTTACTGCGTAAGTGACTGTGCTGGGTGCTGGGCGCTGCGGCGCAGCAGTGGGCGTGGGAAGGAAAGCGGGAGATGAATGTCCAGGTGAATTTATTGAGGTTTGTGGTAGGTGAGACCAACTTCATCCCCGCCTTTATTTCCATTTGACTTGGTTAGTGCAGGAGGAGGTGTCCCAGCCAAGCCCGTTGTTCTGAAAGGAACAAATTGTCTGAAGTGAAGCTGATAGGCAGCTGTGTAACTCGCACAGCACGCCTGGGAAGGTGATGTAGGAGATTCTGCACCAGCAAATACTTCCCAAACAGGTGTTGAAGAGACGTCTGGAAGTTTTCAGAACAGTAAAGTTATTCCCTCTTTTTTTTTTTCCTACTTTCCACGTGGATGATACCCTGTTTTGCTCAGCAATAATTTTAAAATAAGACCAGAATGCATCTGGAGAACATTAAAAAAGAAAAAAAAAAAGAGAGATCGTATTCTTGCAGCAACTCTTGTGTGTCTTTCTAGGAATCACCTAAAGAGAACAGCGCTCAGCTGATGGTTACTGAAACTTTGCCTCTCGGAACTGGCCTTTAAAGCAGCCGTTGAGCCCGAGCAGCTTTGCTGCGGTGGTTTGCACCGCGAGAGCACAGAAAATAGCTCCCTTTAAGCACTGCCCTCCAGAAAATGCTGCGCCCTGAGCAGGCTTTGCAGGAGCGTGGTGGTGCTGACGGGCTTTGCGCCACAAGTGGGGAGTGGTTCCAAACAGAAACGGACTGTCTCTGTTCTGAGTTTCTCATTTATTTTGCCTTCCCAGTTTGGGCTGTGTCTTAGATCGTCGAAGCGTGTCAACAAGGCAGCTTCGGCGAAATGGGAGAGTGGTTCGTCCTTGATCTCTCCATCCTGATCTTCAGGGGAGCCCTACAGTACAGCTTCCAGGAGAGGACTGGAAAACAGCTCTTGACTCTGCTGGAGGTGAAAAATGGAGATCAGTGCCAGTCTTGCTGTCTGATACAGCTGTATAGAGCGTATATTAGAGTCCTCCATCAACCTTCCCTGCTGCTAACCCTTTGTAGGGATGCTGCTGTTCAGGGAAGTTTACCCTTGCTAAGACACCCCTTGGAAATTGTTTAATTACCTTGCCATAATTAACTGGTCTGAAGGTTGCCCCCTCTGTTTCTTACCCGAAGAAGGACTCGAGTGCCTGTACCGGTTGCCTGGTGAGAAGCTGTTTTCTCCCTGTACACGGCAGCCCTCTCTCCTCCGGGCTGTCCTGCCCTCGGGATGTGGGGGAACTGGGACGTGGCAGTGCTGGGCGGGGAGCGATGCCGTGGCAGGTCGCTGCCCTGCGGAAGGTCAGGACGGCTTCCTTCGGCACCGCTCCTCGTGTCTGGTTAAAATAGAACCCCTGTTACTGTTATGCCACCTACAAAAAAGTCATCTTTGTATTGAACTGTAGAAGTTTGTAAGTCCTCAAGAGGACTGCGTTCGATGCGCCCCTTCAGGTACCACCCTCTTACAACCAGCGGTTTGTCACCCCGTCGCCTGTCACACCCCGTGTCTACAAACCCCCGCCTGGTTTGTGGAACGCTTGTGGGAGGGCCGGCTCCGCAGCAGGTCCTGACTGACCGTGGGGAAACAGAGACGACACAATTGTTATGTTCTTCTGGAGTTTTCCTGTGCGATCGGGATATTCTTGATTATTTCTGCTGTCTCTCACCCCCTCCGCCTTATCAGTAAAATAACAGGAAGAAAAATTCCCGGTAAAGCCTGGGCACCTTTTCACCCTGCTGCCTGTGCTGAAGTTTCCAGCAGCCTCGGCTGCGCTCAGATCTAATACCTGTGAAGTTTCCATTGTTCCCAAAGTTACTGTTCCGTGCTGGCTGTGCCCTTATCATAAGCCATCGTCTTCATCTCCCCATAACCGTGTTCTGCCTCGTTTCAAAGGAATATTCCTCTTAAAGTATATTTTTTCCTTCTTCGCTTTAGCTGGGACGAGGAAGTGGGAGCCTGTGATGGGGAGAGGGAAGGACTTGTGCATTTTCCCCTTTCATATTTCAAACGGGGCTCTCTTTCTGTTCTGCCACAGTTGTTCTTTGCAAGCGTCAGTCTCCACAATGACAGACTCTGCCATGCCTTCCCGGAGGCTGGCTGCGCATGAGGACTTTGAAGCACACAATGAAAAGAGGAGGATACGTCTAAGAAAGCAGTTTCATGTTTTTTCTGTAGTCCATAGCCAGGGTTTACCAGGGATGAACAATGAACAGACTCAACAGGCAAATCGAGGACCCTTCTTTGTGGCCTCTGCCGGGTTGCTCTCTCCAGGAGGTGTTGACTTACTTATTTGCTGAACACCCAACAGTGTGGTGGGAGGCGCAGCCAAAGGCAAAAGCCCTGCTGTTGCCCTAGGAATGCCGTGGTCCTTCTAGTGGTTTCCCCATAGTAAAAGAAGTGCTGTTTCAGGTTGCTGCCAGCCTTCCAGAGAAAGAAATGCTCCTGTGAAACGATGTGGATGCGAGATGCATCGTCCTCTAATTGTTGTCTGAATGCAGATTTGAACAAAGGGCAATACAAAGCCGGCGTCTGTAGGAAGCAGGCAAGAGCCGAACCAGTATGATAAGGAGCAAATGGAGAGATTATAGAAATTCTTGTAATACTGTATAAATAAAAGTCTATGATATCTGTGTGTAATTCTGATATCAACAAATACCGGCTTGCTGGAAGAGGAATTAATGCGAGGGAGGCAGAGATCCCCACAGCTTAGCTTTCGTGCGGTGGCAAGGGTTTGCAGCAGAAAGCGATGAGGCTGAGGCAGGGCTGGTATCCCCGTGTCCTGTGGCGGGTGGGATGGGTGGAGGGAGGGGGCAGCTCGAGTCTTTCTTGTTGTAAAGGGCGTGCTATGGCTTGGGGCCGGCGGTTGCGTGGAGTGAGCCAAAGCAAGTTCCCTCTTCCCCGTTTATCCATCGTTGGTGTCCCTGGTACCTGACAGAGCTGGTGGGATCCCTCCCTGTCCTGGCAGGCGCTCTGCCCTGAACCCAGCTTTGCGTTCAGTTCTCCCAAGTGGGAGAAGGCAGCAGAGCCCCAGCTGTGGCCTCCTCCTGGCTCTGCGGCCAGCCGAGCGAGCTGGGCTCCCCCAGAGGCCGGGCGTGCTGTCCCCACGTGCTGCAGGGGCCGGCGTGGTGCCTCCGGCCTCCTCTGCGCTGCGTCGCCAGGACAAGGCATCGCTTACCTGGTGGGACGGGCAAACAGTTACGGCGCTGAGGATCAGTGGAGTTAGATCCAGCCGGCAGCCAGCAGGCACAAGGGGTGTTCCGCAGGGGTCAGCGCTGGGGCCGCTCCTGTTCGACATGTTTATCGATGATCTCGGCGAAGGGGTGGAGCACACCCTCGGTAAGTCTGCAGGCAACAGCAAGTGAGGTGGGAGTGTTGATCTGCTCGAGGGTGGGGAGGCTCTGCAGAGGGGCTTGGACAGCCTGGATCGATGGGCCGAGGCCAACTGGATGAGCTGCAACAAGGCCAAGTGCCGGGTCCTGCCCTTGGGTCACAACCACCCCACGCAGCGCTGCAGGCTTGAGGAGAGGTGGCTGGAAAGGGCCCGGCGGGAAAGGACCTGGGGGTGCTGGTTGACGAGCATCTGAACATGAGCCAGCAGTGTGCCCAGGTGGCCAAAAAAGCCAACGGCACCCAGGCTTGTATCAGGAATAGCAGGAGCAAGGAGGTGACCGTCCCCCTGTACTCGGCACTGGTGAGGCCACGTCCCAAGTGCTGTGTGCAGTTCTGGGCCCCTCAGCGACAAGGACGTTGAGGTGCTGGAGAGAGTGCAGAGAAGGGCACCAAAGCTGGGGAAGGGCCTAGAGAATAAGTGTTATGAAGGGCGGCTGGGGGAGCTGGGGCTGTTTAGTCTTAAGGAGGCTGAGGGGAGACCTTGTCGCTCTCTACAGCTGCCTGAGAGGAAGGACAGTGTAGAGGGGTGGGTGCTGGTCTCTTCTCACGGATAGAACAAGAGGGAAGGGACTCCAGCTGCACCAGGGTAGGTTTAGGCTTGACATTAGGAAGAATTTCTTTACTGAAAGGGTTGTCAGGCATTGGAACAGGCTGCCCGGGGAGGTGGTGGAGTCACCCTTAGCGTGTTGAAAGGTCGTTTAGATGTGGTGCTTGGAGATGTGGTGTAGGGGTGTGCTTGGTAGGGTAGGGTTAATGGTTGGACTTGATGATCTCAAAGGCCTTTTCCAACCTGAACGATTCTAGGATTCTGTGAAGTCCTCACACTGTTCATGAGCTGCACGGAGGAAGGCGGAGAGCAAGCAAGGCAATTTTTTTTCAGAAAACAGGAAGAAAAAAGGAGGTGCTGAAGGTGGGGCTGTGGCATAGGTCAGAGGGACAAGCCTGAAGTTGAGTCCCTAGAGGAAAGGGGTATATGGAGACCACCAGCAGGCAGCAACAATGAATGGTTGTGCACTGTGATTTCTCAAGCAGCTTCTTGAGTCACAGCGCTAGAGGATTTCTGGAGCTAGGCAAGCTCTTCGTCTCTTGTGGTAGTGTATCTCTGCTTATAAATAAACATCACCTGAGAAAGGCTGGAATCCCAGTGTCCTCTCTCTGAAGTTCAGTGTCATAATTTCCATTTCAGAGGGTGTTTTTCCTCCTCTAGGTTACATCTCAGGGAATACTCAACCCTTCCTACAGAGCAGGGCGGTTCCACCGGAGGATGGTGGCAGTCCTGCACAGACCCGTAGCTTCCGTTGTGCCACTTCAGTCCGTGTGGAGATGCCGTTGGCATCTTTGCTGCCCTTTGTCCCTGGGACCATTCGTGTGCCAGGGCCAAGGCTGGTTGGCTCTCTGGTCGTATCTGATACCTGTAACTGAACCCTCTCTCCTCTGCCCGTAATCTTCAGGAGGGATCTCCCATCTCCTGAACCGTCTGTTCCTCTGCGGATGCTGCTCTGAAGAAAGATAGGCTGCAGAGAGGAGAGTGTGGGAGAAGATAAAAGAGAAAAATTAAACCATTTATGAAACTTTCATCAAAGCACTGTTTATAATGCTGAAGGGAATGCTGTCTTACCTTGACACAAACTTCATTCATAAACTAGACTTCATTATTTTTCAGCGTTATTTCTGAAAGACTTTGTCAGCAGCTTGGCAAGTTATATAGACAAGCTCATGATTTACTTTCTTCTGTGACTAATCAAAATACTAAATATGGGCGTTTATGTGCCTCATATCATCCCGAAGTTTTGTGCATGTAATTTAAGTTTGACTGAGTAGAAAAAAAGTAATAAATAGTAACATTAGTCCTGCAATTCCTTCCCTATTCGGAACACGAAGCTTCTCAGACGTTATAGACTCTCTAAAATACAGCTGAAAAGTGAACAAAAAGGCTGAGATCAAATAACTTCAGTAGAAGCCCTTTGAATGGTTCTGAAAACTAAGGATGACTGTTAACATCATTAAATTGAGTCTGGATTTGATTAATGTCTTAGGAACAGGGATCCAGTTTCCATCCTTTCACACAATTTGAAAAGAGTGTGATTATCTTTTGATTTTTAAGAATGAGTAATTTTGTTTACTCGCAGGGAGTAAAATTGCATAATCTCCTTCACATGTGGGTACGTTCCTGTTTGCCCTTCAGCAATGTCAGCGAACCCTGCTCCTCGCTGCGGAGCTGCTGCAGCGCTTGCCGTTACCTCTTCTGCGCTGCGGTACCAGGTAAAATACGTTGCATGGTTTAAAACGAGACTATGGTCCAAACAGAAAACGCAAACAAAAGGTGAAAGACAGAAACAAGCCCTACCTGGTGGCCAGAGCGCGGGGACTCCCCCGTGGGCATCGCCCTGGGCGGACGCCGGGCTGAGCCTCCCCACGGGCCGCGGGCACGGACAGCTCTGATGGCCCAGGGTACGTGTCTCTTATCAGCGCCGGGTGTTCGTAACCCGGTGACCTGCCTGATCCTCTGTCCGCAGAGCGCTTGAGGCCGTGTGGCAGCGGCTGGACAAAGACCCAAGGCACAAAAGCTGTACCGGACTATTTCCGAGGTCGGGAGCGGCAGACCTGCTCACCCGTGTCGAGCAGAGCCCTGAGCAAGCAGGGCACAGCCTGGAACAAACGGGTTTTGCTTTGGGGGGGGGCTGGTGCTTCAGAGCCGCCCTCGGGAGCACAGGTTCTCATCTCGGTTTTTCCTGGAGGCGCTTCGTGTCCTGGCGTGGTTTGTGTCGGCAGGAAACCGCAGTTCTTCACAGGCTGGTTTTAGTTTGGGGGGTGGGTACAAAAGGGGTTAGATGCCCAAATAGCTTGTCTGACCCTGGCATCCAGACAGAGCAAGTAGCGGGATAAGGGGGATGGACTCCCTCTCAGGATCTGACATCGACCTGGGTCAGAGTCCACTCAGTGTATGTGCTGGTGGGCACCCACGTGTGCCATGGGTACCCACAAAAGCGCACGTTTCTATGAGCTGGCAAAGCACTTGGCTGCTTCCTAATTTCGGCCCCTCATTATCCTTTCTGACAGAACCATTGGGGTTGGACAGGACCTCTTGAGATGGTCTAGTCCAGCCCCTGCCCAAGCCGGGTCGGCTGGAGCAGGTAGCCCAGGACCGTGTCAGGTCTTGCCTGGATTTGTGCTGACTAATTCCTGTTGGCATGCTGAGCCTGTGTCCGGCAGTGGTTCCCAAACTGTGTCCTGTGGAACGTATGTTCTTCCCCAAACTTTTTGTTTTCTTTCTGGAAAGAAAGCAGGTAGCAGTTGTCAGTCCAGGCTTGTTTTGGTTTCCAAAAGCTGAAGGAAGAAGAACTTTCTCATTCTGTTTGATTAAAAGTAATAAATATGTATGTGTTCTATCCTAAATATTTTATGGGAAAAAAGTTCTGTTCTCTTAATACTCACTTTAGTAGCTAATACTGGCACAGCAACTCTATAGCCCACCTGCCATTTCCCTCTTCAAACGGGGCTCGCACTGCTGGAAGTGCTAAAAGCAGCCTCTGCTGAAACCCTGCGTCCTGTGGGACACGGTCAGCGGTGCAGGGGAGTGCCCTGCTGCCTGCAGACCGCTTCTGCGGGGGAGCGTCACTGGGCCGAACTGGACAGTGAATGTGAGAATGGATCCCTGCTTTCTTCCTTCCTGTCGTAACCCAGCAAAGGCTGTCCTTTTCCCCGAATGGTAAGTGACTCTGCAGTGTTTCTAGCGAATAGCAGGGTATGAAACCTCCATCTGCTGTGTCCGTTCTGCTGTGCAGGACCTTGGATCACCTGAGCTTCTGCTCCCAAACAGAGGCTGTCACTGGATGCCGGAAGAGCAGTCAGCAAGGTCAAGCATCCCAAGCAAGGCCTGTGTATTACTGCTGAGTGAAGAAAAAGTAGAATCGTGGGCTCGGACAGGAGGTTGAAAATGAAAGATGCTGAGGAAAGACCCTGAGACCTGGGTTGATCCCTCTTCTGCCGGTGGGGAGCAATGGGTCGCCTTGGAGGATGCTCTGATCGCTGGTGGGTCAGTGCTGCTGGCAGGTCTCAGCATCTTCCCCTGGGTTATAGTGGGATGCTGAGAACGCTGTGTTTCTCACTCAGCCTCCTTGGCTAGCTTCCTGAAGCTGCCTGAGAAGAATCCAGGCTGGGGATGCCCATCTTAAGGCACTTCCTACTTGTCTTAACCTAGACTATGGCTCTGTTCTGGTCTGTGTGCCTGGAGGAGGTCTTGGGAGTACGAAGGGCTCGATACGCCTTTCCTCTGCGTAGCTGAGCTCCCCTGATGCCTTGTGGCCCGGCCTGTTCTGGGTGGGTTGATGGTGTACCTGGGTTGGCTCAGGAGGACAACTAGCCTGGGGAAGCAGCCGTCTCCTCTGGTTGGCGCTCCAGCAGGCTGTACGGATACCCAGGCTCTGGGGTATCTCCTCACTACGAGATGGCAGCGCAGTGGCTTTTGCGAGAACAGTATTTCCGTTGTGGTCTTCTCAAATTTACCTTCTGGCTAGAGCCGAGCCTGCTTTTTACTTTCCAGCAGCTGCTCAAAAGAGTCCTCAGTAGCTGCACAGATGGTATTTACAGCTACAGATGCTTCGCATCAGGAGCGCTCAGTCCTCCCCGGGGTCGGGCCCAGAGAGACTGAATGCAAAACCGAGATGTCATCCTAGGACTACGTCTCACAATGCACTGACAATCCAGGGAGACTTGAAAGGCAGTAACATGGTTTCACTGGGTTTGAAAAACCGCAGACATTTCTATTAGACAGATGCTCACGGTTCTGCAAGGCTGGACACTTTTATTCTTTGTACTTTCAGACTTGTACATGAAGGCCAGTTCCAGCACAAGAAATAACAAGAAATTGCTCCTTAAAGAAGAAAGGATAAAGCAAGATAAAGAACTTCAAAGCAGATGCCATGTATCTAGAAAGAAACAAGAAACTACGAGGCAAAATCTGCTATTAAAATCTGCTAAGATTTTCCAGGGAGAACACATTTATCTTATCGACAATGGGGCTGAGCAATTTCCTAGTTAATGCGAGTGAAATATCCAACAAAAGACAGGGGCTTTAATAGGCAGACTTGTTGCTTGATAGTTTCAGATCTCTACATGGGTTCAGCAGAAAAATATGGTTTATTGTAAAATGTATAAAACTGAAAGTTTTATGTCACCTTAGGAAACTTTTTAAAATACTTTGCTCCTTCAAAGGGGATCTGGAAGTTCAATTGAAGTTTAGAGATGACACAAGCTCTCATTAGGAACTGGCCTCAAAGTCTTTTTTTTCATCAATGGTTTTTAAGTCTCTTTGACTAATACAAAACCTGTAATAAATTAATCTCCATACATTGTAGTGAGAGCGGAATGAGGAAATTAATCTAATAACTAATCAAAAGCCCTTTGGAAGTAGGGAAGGACACTGCAAGTACAACTGTAAAGCTTTTTTCCTCTCTCTTATCAGTCCGTAGTTTTGAATTGCTCAAAGGGTCACAAACCTGACACTTGCCTGGGCAGGAGGTCCCACCCGTGCAAAGCTGGAGACTGACCGGTCCAAGTGTCACCAGCCTCATCCAGGTGGTAGGGAATCAAGTATTTCTGGGTTATCTTTTCCTTCTTCTTAGCATCCACGGGCGTACACAAATGAAGGCTTCTCGGGCAGGGCCGTGTTCACCAGCAGGCACAGCCAACAGATCACGACACCGCCGCAAGGGAGGAGGTCGCTTGTGCTTCAGTGGAGCGTGCGGAAGGCGGGCCGTGTGTCGGCTTCGTTTCTTCCCTCGGTCATTTCGGGGACCAGCCGCCGCCTCCCGGGAGAGCGCTGGAGCTGAGCTGCAACAAGCTGTCTGGAAGACCGGTTCGGCTGCAGCCCGGGCTAATTGGGAAGGACTGGGGTAACTGGGCGTTCCCAGTAGGACGCTTCAAAGACCGGCCACGGAATACCGCGCAGGTTAACGATGTGCGATTCCAGGACGTGTCACAGCAAAGGCTTCCCCCAACTACGTACCAGGGGAAGCCCAGGCTGCCTAAATGTATAGGCAGTTCTCTAAGCTTTATCCAGTTTTCCCCATATCTCTGCAAGAGAAATATTCCTTTGAAACGAGGCAGAACCCTGCGAGAGCAGCCCGAGCTCAGGCGGAGCCCGTGGCTGCCTGCAGGGCGGTCTGGCTCCACCACCACCCGCGGCGCAGCTGCTGGAGCCCCGGCTCCGGCGCGTCGCCCACCATCTCCTGTGTGGAGCGTGGTGGGGTGATGCACCTTTCTGCTGGGCGCTTCTGCGGGCGTCGCGTGGGTGAGGTGATGCCCGGGCGGCCGCTCGCAGTGCAGGGGTCAGCTCCGTCCCTCGGAGCGCGCTGGTTGGTGGTAACGAGCGACTTGGGCGTGTTACCAGGTCCAAATGTGCTCGGAACCAGAAAGCTAGAAAAAGCCAGAAAATTATCTCAGCCGTAGCAACCGTGAGCCCAGCCCGCTTGTCTAGTTGAGAAACTTTGGGGAGCTGCAGTGCAGCTTTGCTCCTGAGACATGGAGAGAGGAAAAAAAAAAAAAAGAAAAAGAAGCCTTTCCCGTCCTGGGGGGGAAAAAAAAAAAATTCAAGAAGATAAAAGCTCAGTGACAGCTTTGGAAACAAACAAACCAACCTTTTTACAACCTCTGAGAGCTTTGGGTCAAAATGGTCGCAGCATGACTCTTTGCAGTTAATTGGCAGATGGAGTTGTTTGAGGAAATTGCGGAGGTAGAGGCAGATGGAAATGCAGCTCGCTTCATGGCAGCAATTTGCATCTTGCAACCATTAGTGTCCTAATGCTACATCCTCCTCTAGGCTACAGGTCATACGGTGTTTGCTTTCTGACAGCTATTGGTACATAATCCTGAGTAATTCAAGTAGCTTAATTTTGTTAATGGTTTTCCTTTGAATTAAAAAAAAAAAAAGAAGAGGCAAAAAGCTAGAAGGGAAGTTAGGGGGTTTCAGTCTGAGCCCGCCTTCGTCAGTCACACTGCGCTGCGGCAGGTTCGGCGTTGTGAAAGGCCTCTGGGTGGTTCCTTTCGGCCGGTGCCTTGGGAGGGGGTGGCAGAAAGGCACCTGCTGCCACATTGCGCCGCTGCCCTCGTTTGCCAGCGTCCTCCGGCCGGGCCTGGGCGCTGGCACCGTCAGGCTGCTCCGCCTGCTGCGCCGTCAGCACCCCCGGCCCTTGGCGTGGCACGTGGACCTTGTGTACGGGAACGGGTACGACCATCAAGGTGGTCGGGAATCAAGTATTTCTGGGTTATCTTTTCCTTCTTCTTAGCATCCACGGGCGTACACAAATGAAGGCTTCTCGGGCAGGGCCGTGTTCACCAGCAGGCACAGCCAACAGATCACGACACCGTGGCCATCAGATGTTACAGGTATCATTTGTAGCCGAAGGATCCGTTGCCAACTGCTGGAAGTTTTGTTTTAATTACGTGCTGCGATCTGCCCCTGCAGTCCCTAAGTGGCAATACCGCAGAAGCGTGGGCTGTGCAGCGAGTTTGCAGCGATGCCGTGCGAGACAGAAACGGCAGATTCAACCCCGGACTGCGCGGGAAATGTGGGGCTTGGCTGACACGATGTCTGATGTGGGCAGCCACCTTCTTCCCACCCTCCCTTGCCAGAATCACCTCCGTCTTTTAGGTGCGCCATGGCCACGCTCGTGACTTGAAAGCGGCTCGTCTGCTTTCTGGTGTGGGCAGGACAGCGAAACAAGTCGTTTTAGGAAGAAGGCGGGCGTGAGAAAATGCTGGGAAAACGTCATTAATATCGGATTCACAGAGCAGACAAGTACAGGAGGATCCGCGGCCTGAGAAGCGCTCGTGCATCCCGTCCCGCCCGGCTCCCCGCACCCGGTGCTGCCTGCCTGCCGCCGCGGCGGGAGCGGCTGAAGCTCTGCCTTCGGTCGCTCAACGGCGGGAGCCGACTCCGGATGAGCATTACAGGGCTCATCCCAAACGCTTGGTGTTTCATGTGGGGTTAAATGAAGACAGTAAAAAGAGCGAATCTGCTCCGAGGCTTTATGAAACAGAGGTATCTCATGAGGATTTCAGGAACGGAGAACCATGAGGAGGTGTGTGTGTGTCTCTCTCCTGCTTCCTACATCCTGCTCACAGGTGAAGGAAGCACAAACCGGCAAATTTCCCCTTGCGCAGGCTGTTCCCCACCGCCGTGCCGATGGCCCAGCAGGGAGCAGTGGGCAACTGGGCAACCTCTTGCCCGTTGCCATTCATATTTTAGCTGCCAGGGGTGGTGCAAAATCCCCAGTTCTCATATGGAAGAAATGAAATTGTTTGCCAAATTCAGACCTTGATTTTCTGCTTTTCCATCCTACTGGAAAATCCTGGCGTGTGTTTTCTGGAGGGAACCGATGGCGGGCTCTCGTTTGCAGTTTGCAGCCGGCGAAGCGCAGGGCTGCGCCCCCCTTCCTCTGCGCCGCGAGGGACGTGCTGCGTCTGCTCAGCAGCCCCTCTGGAGCTGCGTGGGACCACTTGCACCCTAAAGGCTCTCCCGGCACCAAAACCTGAACCCTGCATGGGTTTCCCTTTGCTTCGTGGTTTTCGGTCGCTGGTTGCATGGCCCTGACAAGGCAGGCGCTGTTCAAAAGCAGTTTCGGTTGCCTGTGGTCGTGCTCGAGTGTTTGTCCTTACGGAATCACCAGCGGTCTCCTGCTGACGTCTCCAGCCCTTGCGAGCTGAAGTCCATCACAGAGGTAACTCCCGGCCGGGCTGCTGGAGCTGCTGCGAGGTTACAGCAGGGAAAACCCCCCGGGGGGGCCCCGCTCCCGTCCCCAGCTTCCAAACAAGAGGCAGCACAAAGCACCTCTTCCACGGCGCTGGCAGCATGCTGCGTCTCGCTTGGTGGGTTTGGTGTGTGGCATTGCTTCGTGGGAACAGCTCTGTGGTGGCTCAGAAGAAATTAGAAATTAACTATGTTAAAGTTTTAATTCCATTTGTTGGGTTTTTTTTTTCACCCTTGTCTTTTCTCCCTGCGTAGCTGCGTGGTGTGGCTGCGTGCGGAGATCCAGCATGACAGTAATAACGTGTCTTCGTACTTCTGCAGCGCCTGCACTGCGGCAGCTTTCACACCTTGCAAGCATTAATTGTTGGTGTTACTCAGTGCCCCAAGGTGTGGCCGGCACGTTCCCGTCCCGTCATGAGACGCGCCTGCCTCTGGGCAGTTTGCGGTTGAAGGATGCAGTTGTGATGGGGGGGTGTGCTCTTGCCTGGCGAGACGATGTAAAAACCTCCCCGTCGTGGGCTCCTGAGGACTCTGCGAGGCTGAAGGAGGACTCGGGTGGAAGGGAGGATGGACGGGAGCGGGTGATGGACGGACAGGGCTGTAGCTCCGTTACCTGTTAGCCTGGCGGCTGGCAGGGATGACCTGACACGAAGTCCTAACTCGCTGATGTGATAAGCCAGAAGAAAGCTTTCCCTCCCGCTCCCTTTCTCCCAAGCCGCAGCAGATGAGAGGATTTGAGTCCCGCGCCCCAGTTTCAGTTCTGGGGCGGTGCTCCGTGGTGTTTGGACACGCGTGCCTTTTCTGGCAGCTCTCGGAGCCTGTCTGTCGTCGTAACGCCGCGCTCCCCGTGATCGGGCGGTGCTGGGTCGCTGCCCCCTTCGCGCAGCCGGCCCGTGTATTTCCAGTTTCTGTCCCCGTCCCGCAGCCTGAAGAGCAGCACCTTTGGGGGTGGCGGTTCTGCCTTGCCCTGCCTCCTCTGTCAGCATCACTTATTTTTTCATCTAACCAGACCCCTCTAAAATCCTGTTTCGGTGCAAAGCTTTTACACCCGCTGTTACAAAGGCGGCGTCCAGGGGACTGAATTTCAGGTTTTTGGCCTCGCACAGTTTCTGTTGTCACTGGCAGTCCTTGTGCCGCCGCTCGGGACAGGGACCTGTTCCCGTTTGCTTTGCTGGATTATTGGTGGCGTTATGGCTGTGTCAGGGACCTCCTTCATTAATGCTTGCTTTCTTTTACTGAAGGCAATGAATTGCTAATACAGCTTCTTTAAGAGTATTACAGTGATAAATAGCAGTGAAAAGGAGGTAGGGGATTGAATCTGCAAAACGTAAAGGGGGTTGTGGATCACGATCTCCCCTTTGTTTCCTCACAAATGGAGTTGTTTCGCGTCCATCTCTCCAGGCAGCAGTCAGCTTGATCCAGCAGCTGTTTTGAAGGTTTGTGGTGCAGCGCTTCTGTTCTCCGTATTTTGGGGTTGGTATATTTGTATTCCAGTGTAGCTTATGGGGACGGCTTGGAGGCTCTGTTTAGCTTTCCGTGACAGCTTGGCTTGATTCCTCTCATTGACACCGACAGAAATCTGCTGTCGCTCATGTTAATGCAAAACTGGCGATGCAGAGGAAAATAAAATTTCCCAAATTTTGCCGCTGTTCTGATTGAATAAATCAGGATCTCTTTGACTTTTTCAACCAACTTCTCGTCACTAGCTTGTCTAGCCAACGGTTGCCCCTGTCCAATGAAAGTGGCATCAGGCTGATGGAGCAGCTGACAGATACGACGTTGGCCTCAGCCCTCAGCTGCTGTCATCCCCGTGGATACTCGAGGGGAAGCTGGTCTAATCTTTTTCGGTGATACATAACCACTTCTGCCTCTACTGTAAATGTGAGCCTGCTTCTTGCTTGTAGGTTTACGGTTCTCTAGAATTATAATAAAATTTACAATCTTATTATAAAACACAACCTTTGTAGTACAGTAAACAGATGTCGGGTGCTTGCTGCATAAATGAATTTTAAAACAGTTTAATAAACCAACTGTATTTAGAGTCTGAACTAGAGGAAAGTATTGGTTTTGATCATAATCAGTCGTGCACGTTTCTAGCAGTGTACATACTAGGCTGCTTGCAGAGGAGGCCTGCTCATTAACCTGGCAATCTGGGCGTGTATCTCATCATTTTAATATAATTGGATTCAATAGTCATTTGATCAGCGGCATCAGAATTTCTCCGAACGGTGCCTCCTTTATTTTACATCATTTACGGGGTTTGCAGAGGTAAGAGGCGTGAAGCATTGCCAGTGTTCAGAAGAAGCCCTGAGTGACCCCCAGTCTGAATTTAAATCGTGACTGAACAGGGGCTTTAAATGTCAGGAGGGCTGTTACGCTAAAATAAACGTGGTGTTTGGAGCGTTCGAGGCCATCGCCACATTTCTCCCTTGGGCAAGTCCGAGGAACATCTCCCTCAGCGGAGCCACCGCAGCCCGACTCCTGCTGCGGAGCCGGCACGTCGCTGCCCCGTCGCCGGGTCCCGGCAGGGCTGGTGCAGGCACCGTCGCCGTCCCTGCCGCCAGCCCTGCCTCGTCCGCCCTCCGGCCCTCGTCTCAGCCCTCAGCTGATGCGCGAGCCGCAGGGGCGCTGCCCGGGCAGCTCCGGACGGAGCTGAAACGCATCTGCCGCCTTTTCGGTCTCCTCGCGTCGGAGCAGGGGAAGAGGCGCCGTGCAAGCCCTGCTGCTGTCGGGGCGTCGCTTCCCAGGGCTGTCGGGCCGGTGCATTTAGTGCCTGACCCCGCTGACTCCTGGGGTCTGCGGGCAGATACGCTGCTCTGTGAGTTTCTGCTGGTGACATCGTGCTGCTAGGCTGGAGCAAACCCCAAAGTCCTGTGCTGTGAACCCCAGCGTGAGAGAAGAGGTCTTTTCTCAGGCGTCAGGGCGTGAGGAGGGTGACCCCAACGGGGACGGGGGATGAGGGAGCTGCTGCCGCGCAGCAGCAGTGCCCGGGGAGGGAGGGTGGTACCCGGCTGTTGAACGCCGCGTGTTGTTTGGAGCTGGTTGACTCGAACCGGGCCGTGACCCCGCAAGCGTATTTGTGAGCTGCAGCTCACCCTGTCCCCGTCACGCCGAGCCGCGGGCTTCCCTCCGGCACCGCGAGGGGGAGCGGGGCCTCCCTCCGTGCCACATCCGCGCCCCTCGGCCCCGCTGAGCGTGGGGTGAACTTCACCCAGAGCGAAAATAGCGTAAACACGTGGTGGGGGAAGTCAAAGAGCAGAGTTAGGGCATCAGATGGTGGACGGGACGTTCACTTTCATTAGCTAAAGGGCCGAGGCCCTTCAGCTTATGAAAGTGAACGTGGGAAAAGCACAAGTTTAGCACAACGCTGTGAAGAGGTAAATGATTTTGTCACTGTTTTGGTCGCGGGAGATGAGGGACAGAAGTCCTGATTCACCCCCTTGGTGCCTGGCAGCGGTCTGTGGTGTGCACAGAAGAGGCACAGACTGGACATTGCTGGAGGAACAGAAAAAGTGAGCAGAGAAACCCTTTTGGAAGGAGAGGTTGGTAAGCGTGTCAGAGGAGGGGCAGGATTTGATAAAATCCTGGGAGTAAAATGTCACTGTTAAATCTAAAATGGGGCATCGTATTCCATTTATTATATGTACCAGCTGAGGAGTAAAAATGACCGTGGCCTGCATGGACATGCTGGGATGTACACGATTAGCACGCAGAATTGATCAAACACCATGCAGGGGGATGTCTTCCGTCAGAAAAAGCTGCTTTTAAAAATATATGTGATTAAGAATCCATTTGGGCATTTTGCGAGTCAAGTGTTTCATGTATGAAATGAATTTTGGGAAACTAAAAGTAATGGATACATGAAGAGGATGCCCGAAGTCAGGGAATGGAGACTGCAAACCTGGTGAAGCGTGTCTGGGAATTCCCATCCAGAAGTAGGTGGGGGGAGGAAGCCCTGGTGTGATGCGTGGTCCTGCCAAGGACAGCCTTTGGGGTTAGAGGAAGCCGAGAAAGTGGGTGGGAAATGCCTCTGTGTGTGACCGGGGAGAGCGATACTGGCGCTTCTGGTTATACCACGAAGCTGTCAATGTTTTACTCCAATCCGCATCCCCTGAGGCGTTGGGCGCGGTGAGGCATTAACTGGGTTCGAAACTAGAAAAATTCTGCAGGCAAGTCAAAAAGCAGCAACCTGAGATGAAACGAAACTGCCCAGCTCGTAGTGGCACTGGTTGCTGGCAGTGGGAGGCAGAGCTTTATATTCCAAAGTAGTTCGCTATGGACGGGGACAGCCCTGACAAACCTGGATTTTTTAATTACGCGTGGCCAGGAAAGCCACGACAGACACACTGTGTCTTCGGGGAGATCTATGAACACCGCTGTTTGTGCGTGTGGCTCTTCTGTAGGACTTTAGGGGAAAACGAGGGTGTAGAACGAGTGTTTGCCTTATCGAAATGGCATTTCCATGGATAAACGTGGCGTTTTCCAATGGGGAAGTGATTAACGAAGGGGAACTTCTCTGCGTAGCCATTTTGGATATTATTGATCTCTGCCGGTGGGTTACCCATGGCCGTGCTCTCTTTGACGCAAACCTCCTCAGTGCGCATTGTAACAGCCTGTTTGTCAACGATAGGGCTATCAGTAACTACATGAGCTGTTTGTCTTCTCATCATTTTCTCCGTAGTAATGAACCTTTAATTTTCTCTCCTCCTACAGCAGGATCGTTGTGCAGGTTCAAACCTTACATTTCAACTGCGCTGTTGCAGTTAAGCAGTCTATTCTTCTTCATAAATTGCTCTACAAAGCTATTAGCGTGTGCATCTACTACTCAGAAGTGATGAGATAAAAGAAGCTGATGGGCCCGGGTAGGGAAGGTGGTGGCGTGTTACGAGGTGCGCTCTGCTTTCATTAGGGGAACCTCTTGTTTGTCGTTTTCATCAAAAGACTTGTTACAGGAAGGGTGAAACCCGGGAATAATTAACGTGGTCTTTTATAATGGCGAGGTTGTTGAGTCTTTCAATGACACTAACAAGATTTCTTTAATCCAGTGTTTCACAAGACAAAGGACAGGAAAACGTGTCCTCCTGGGAATTCGAGCTGGGTAAGATGGTATCGAAAGAAAGTCACAAGGAGATGGGTTTCCTGACAGCTCAGTCTTTCCAGCCATGCCTGGGGTGGGGAGCTGACGGCAGAGCTCACCCGCCTTTGCAGCTTGGGTAGCGTGCCTGCCCTGAGGCGTCCCGAAGGGTTAGGGTGCTGTCTGCTGAGCCTTCTCGTTCCTCTGTTTGGTGCAGGGCCTGCGAGCTCGCCAGAAAGCGTGCATTTTGTTTCTGCTTCCTGTTTAAAGTCAGTTTGATTCATCATTTAACTCATTCCATAATTAGAGACGCTATTGCCATTGTCTGGGCTGCTTCTAGCTATGTCTGAGAAATTATCTGTATATACACTCACTGCCTTTAAACCGTTATTGATGGGAAGATTTATCTAGCTATATAAATAACCCGTCCCTTTTCAATCATTAAACTTTTTGGACTTTGAAGGTTTGATGAGCAGTGTAATAAAAGGGCATGGGGAAATGTAATTCGCTTATTAATAATTTGTGCTGTGCTCTGCTAAGCATCCAGAGATCAAGATCTACAGAAAAGTTTTGAAAAAGAATCCAAGCTGTCCTTTGATTTTAATCAGGAGCCGAGACGCGCTCCAGGGCATCTTATGAAGAGAACAAAAGCCACGTGCTTCCCGTCTGCAGCATTGCTTTGTGAAACGCTGTGGTGAGACCCAAACTGAACTCCGGCTCGCCCTGGGGAACCTTCACCCCCTTCACCCCCTTCACCATTCCCCATCCAGGCCTGGATTTGTCGAGCCACAGGGGCGTCCTCAGGGACGGCGCGGCTCCACGGACCTCGGGGGAGGTTCACTGCAGGCAAATCGTAGCGGCGCTTCAGTCCTGACGTGGGTAATCGTGACGGGGTGCTGGGCCCACGCACAGCTCCTGTCTGCGTGGGACGGCGAGGGAGGGGCAGCGCACCGCGGCCGCAGAGCTGTGCCCTGACGGCCATGCCGGGTCCCCTCGGGGAGAGAAATCGGGCCGTGCGAGGAACCCCACCTGCCAGGCCCCGCAGCCTTCTCAGCCAGCGTTTCCTCTCCTGCTGCATCGTGGGCCGTGGCTCTGCCATGAGCAAACGTATCTGTTTATTGTTATTAGTGTTCATTTTGATTAATAGCTATATATTCTTATAGGAGGCGAAGGGTTTGGAGAACAGGTCTTGTGAGGAGCGGCTGAGGGAACTGGGGGTGTTCAACCTGGAGAAGAGGAGGCTGAGGGGAGACCTGATCGCTCTGCAACTGCCTGAGAGGAGGTTGTGGTGAGGTGGGGTCAGACTCTTCTCCCAAGTAACAAGCGACAGGTCAAGAGGGAACGGCCCCAAGTTGCACCAAGGGAGATTTAAATTGGGCATGAGGAAAAATTTCTTCACCAAAAGGCACTGGAAGGGGCTGCCCGGGGAGGTGGTGGAGTCACCGTCCCTGGAGGGGTTCAAAGGACGTGTAGCTGTGGGGCTGAAGGACAGGGGTTAGTGGTGGCCCTGGCAGCGCTGGGTTAATGGTTGGGCTCGATGGTCTTAAGGGTCTTTTCCAACCTAAGTGGTTCTGTGATTCTGTAGATGTTCTTACACATATACATAGGCAGAATATTATTTTCCAGAACTGGATAGCTGAGGGTGGGGAGGGTGCAGAGAATTTGTAAAGTGTTGAAAGTTCAGCCCTGCTCCACTGAGACTTGTGGCAGAGAAAAGAGCTCTGCCAGGGAGACGCGGTGGATGTGAGAGCCTGGAAAAATGGACTTCGCTGCAGGTTTTTAATAGGTTGAGTTTGCATTTTGTCAGGGTCCCAAAAGGGATGTCGCAACGATCAAGATGAGAACCCCGCTGGTAGTCTTACCTGTGTGGGTGGATGTGAGGAGCTGTAACTCAGAGAGATTATTCAAAGAAAAAAAGTGAGGAAGAATTAGATGCTGTCTGGCTACGAGCGCAGCGGAAGAGAACAGCCTGGGTTGTGGACTCGGGGGAGAGGCTTTGTGCAGTGACTGTGAGCAGAGTGTTTAGCAGTCTCGGAGGGGGATGGTGGGACTAGAGCTGAAGAAAGGGCTGGGGCAGGTGCCACCCGGTGGGTGGAGCAGGACAAAAGCAGAGGTCGGATCAGATCCAGGATCTGGGCATATGCTTATGGGAGAAGTGGGAAAACCAACATGGAGAGGGGAAGGAGGATGGGGTGGGATGTTGTCACAAGCTTGGGACAGGAGGGGAAGGAGGACGGGGCTGTGTCACAGAGATAAGTGACAAGGACAAGCAAATGTCCCATGCGCAGCGCGTCAGGGAATGCAGAGCCTGGGAAGAGTTTGGAAAGGCTCTGCCTGTGCCCCCTGCGCCAGGAGGTGGAGGAGCATGTCTTCTCCTGGCCAGAGAGCGGGGAGAGGAGCACGTGGCCCAGCCCAGCCCGGGGCAGAGGGCTTCTCGCAGACCTCCAGGGAATGGAGCGTGGGCGGGCCTGCCGAAGGCATCCTTCCCAAGGGCACTTGGCTCTGAAATCATCGTGCTGGGCCGCCGCTGGATGGAGATGGAGAGAGCTCTTTGCAGCTAGGCTGTGCCCTGGAGGACCTAGAGGTCCAGCTCGAGGGATGGCCGTGGGCATCTGTAGCGTACCGCCAGGAGAGCTGAAATGCAAGCAGCACTAGCTTCATCCTTAACCCTTCTCCTCAGGGCGGCTTCAAAGGTGACTTCGGCGGGGCTTTTGCCGCGTTGAAGTGACCCACGGAGCAGCGGTGAGGCAGCCGAGTGGGATCCAGCACCGAGTGCCACGCCGGATTTTACCTTTTCTGAGGGTGACAGCGCGGAGCCGGAGACACTGCAAGGGGTCACGGTGGGGTTGGGTCGGACGGGTTCTCCACCGCTCCTGTGCCGCGCGTGGGGCTGAGATTGGGTGCGCCAGGGCTGAGCAGTTACTAAGGGCGGTGGTGATGCGCACACGGGCTTTGCCTTCCTCGGAGAGGGCAGCACATCAGCTGCAGCGCCAAGCTGCCGCCGAGTGATCGGAGCCTGTTGTCACGGCTGAGAAGTGCGGTGGGCCCATGTATTTCGGCCATAATTCTTGTGCTGTGAGGGAATAATGCTCAGGGAACACAAGTTGCCCCTTACAAATTAAAGTGGAAGTTAACAGCCTCCTTTGGAATGGAATCATCTGAAGTTCCATGTTAAAGAGCACCTTCTAACCCAAGCTATCATTTCATTTAAAGTGCTTAAGCAGCTGCATTTCTGTATCAAAATTTCACTGTCAACTCGATTGCTCGTACTATTCTTTTTTGTCCTTAAAATGGCTGCAAATGCTTCCTCCAGCCACTTAGCACAACCGGGCAGTGTCCTGCCACAGCGCCGAGCTGTACACCGAGATGGTGGCTTCTCTGACTGTCTTGTAGATTTTGTTTAGCACCTGAGCAACAGCAAGTAGAAATGTTAAACCCAGCAAACTGCAAAACCAAATTACGTTTCTCTTTGTGTAGACGCATGCCTGTGCATTCAGAAGGTTTTGGGGAAGCAGCGGTACGGCCGGCCCCCTCGAGTGAAGGGAGGCGGGTACGGGCAGATTGAGAGGGCTGTTTGCAAACTGATTTGTGATACACACGTCGGACTTAATGAAGGGTGGGTTCATAAATATTTATACATCTCTTGCTAGCGAATTTCTAACGTGTAATTTGCAGGTCTTTACTTTTCACCTCCCACCTGCAACTGCCTGGGCTCCAAGGCTGCCGCCCCAGCCCCTTTCTGGAGGGGGTCTCGCACCCCCAGTCCGAAGGGGAGCTCCAGCCTGAGCGAGGAGGTGGTGGGAGGTTTCCAACTGGAGAGACAGAGCGCTGCTACGCCATGGCGTGCCTCCCCAGCCCTCGTTCCAAGGGCTAAGTGACCTTATGTCCCCCCTCCCACTCTGATGTCCTGGCAGCAGGTCACAAGGTGACTCCCTGTGTGTCGTGCCCTGGGTTCCTGCTGGACCCTCCAGCGGAGTGAAGTGGCCGTGAGGACCAGCACTGGGGGCGGCCACTGTGCCGAGCGCTCCGGTGGGTGGGGGCACGGCATCGGCCCCTGCGCTGCACGGCTGGTGTAGAGCTGCAAGGGCTTGGCAGAGCTGGCGGCAGGGATGCAGCAGGGTGGCTGCAGGGATGGAGCAGGGTGGCGGCAGGGGTGGAGCAGGGTGGCCGCAGGGATGCAGCAGGGTGGCCGCAGGGATGCAGCAGGGTGGCGGCAGGGGTGGAGCAGGGTGGCTGCAGGGGTGCAGCAGGGTGGCCGCAGGGATGGAGCAGGGTGGCGGCAGGGGTGGAGCAGGGTGGCCGCAGGGGTGCAGCAGGGTGGCCGCAGGGATGCAGCAGGGTGGCCGCAGGGACAGAGCAGGGTGGCCGCAGAGATGCAGCAGGGTGGCCGCAGGGATGCAGCAGGGTGGCCGCAGGGATGCAGCAGGGTGGCCGCAGGGACAGAGCAGGGTGGCTGCAGAGATGCAGCAGGGTGGCGGCAGGGGTGGAGCAGGGTGGCCGCAGGGATGTAGCAGGGTGGCCGCAGGGACAGAGCAGGGTGGCCGCAGGGACAGAGCAGGGTGGCTGCAGGGATGCAGCAGGGTGGCCGCAGGGATGGAGCAGGGTGGCTGCAGGGGTGCAGCAGCGTGGCTGCAGGGATGCAGCAAGGTGGCCTCAGGGATGCAGCAGGGTGGCTGCAGGCTGCTCGCCTTGGGCACAGCAATTGCCAGGCAATGGGGGGCCAGCGCCCCCGTGCACCCTGAGTGCCGTGCAGAGCCACCCGTGACCCTCCCCCAGGCCCCCGCGCAGCCATCTGCCCAGTGCCGATGCTGCCGCGGGGGGTTCTCCCCTGACGGCTGTGGCAGTCCCTGCTCGCGGGCGCTGCCCCCCAACACCAGTTTGGTTGGACTCCAGGGACGCGGCAGAGGGACCACCCTGAGCTGCCTGCGGGCGTCCCAGCGCCAGCGCCTGCCGGGGCCGCAGCCCGTGTGCTCCCACCAGCCCCGAGGAGCTGCCCCACGCGAGGGCGGCGTTGGCAGGGGCTTGGCACGGGGAGCCCCGAGCTCTCCGAGATGCAGGAGAGCTCGGGTGTGGAGCAGCCTGGGGCCGGGGGCTGCACGGGACACAGCTCCCCTGCTCGGGGATGCCGGGTGGCATCTGGCCAGCTCAGACCCTTGGGACGTGGAGTTTTTGATCACGCTGATCTATTCCCACCGTTATTCGTAGTGAATTGCAATTAAAACTGAAGATTTAATGAAGTACCTGGTGAGCTTGCGTGAAAACCAAGACTTGGTTTAGTGGTTGTCACTTTTACTGCGGTATCGTCAAATTTTTGCGAAAATGATCTGCAAACTCTGGTAACTCGGGAGCGTGCGGAAGAACACGTTCGGGTCAGCCGTGGCTTAAGCGGAGCGCTGAGATATGCCCTGAATGGTGCTGCTGTGGAGTCGTAACTCCGGGGTTTAACGTAAGGGAGGTTGTTCTGCTTAGGCATCTGCCAAAGCTGAATTACGCTAGTCGTTACATTTCTGATACGAGAAATGCTTTTAGCAAATTTAATTAGGGAGCTGCAAACTTTTTTAAAATTTAAATTAGCTCATTGACAGCGAAACTAGAAATTATATGTGAATAGATTACGGCTTGTTTTCAACTATTAATAATTGTTTTACTGATCCAAAAATAGTGTGGCTTGCGTTGGGCAGTCTGGCTGTAAAGCCCTGCACCGCGTACCGGGGTTTCGGATCCGGCAGAGCAGCGGTGGCGTGGCAGCACCTTGCAGAGCTGCTCCAGCTGCTGTGGGCCGTATAGCAGCAGCCGCTCCGGGGAGAGGGGGACCGGGAAGGGACGTGGGGTTTCAGGTGTGCTTGGAAGACTTCTGAGAGGCAGGGATTTCTCCTTTGCTCTCCCCAGAACGTTTCCCCCTCCCAGCATCTGCTGCTGCCTCTCCCTTCCCCTGCAGGGCAGGACATCAACCAGCAGTCTGGTCAAACCTCAGGAGTCTCCTTCCTCTGGGCGCTTGTCCATCTCTGCCACCTTCCCATCCAGTAGCCCCCATCCAAGCTATTTTACTTCTGGCCTGCCAGGGCGGGAGAGAGAGGCAGGCAGGGGGACTTACTGGGAGACCAGTGACTTTCCTGAAGCTGGACAGGCTTTCTAGGAGTGAGGTGGGAAAGGATCTTTGCAGATATCTGGCAAAACGTCAGGGTAAGTGCAAACCAGGAAAGCCGCCGCGTCGCTGCTGTCGGGCTGCCGTAAGCGCGGGGAGCGCACGGGAAGCAGCTGGGCGCTTGGAAAGGGATCCGTGCTGCCCAGGCCGCGGCACAGCGCCCCGGAGACGGCCGTCTCTCACCATCTGGCACCCCACATTTGGGGAATTGAGATCAAGGTTTGCCCCAGGGCCCAAAAGAGCAGCCTGAATTTCAGAAGGAGGGCTGTCACCTTGCTGTGAGCTGGGGGCTCACTGTCCCGGCGTCCTAAATCCCACTGAGCGCCACTGCTCTCCAAATGTCAATCAATAGGATCTTAAAATGTTCACCGAGCTCCTCTGTTGAGGTAATTTAAGAACTTTCCATGTTTAAGAGTGCTTAGTGAGGATGCTATAACATGAGTGAAAGCTGATGATCCCGTTACTTTAAAATGTTGTGTGTTTTCACGTGATGCGTTCCAGGAGTGATGCGAAACCCATCAGAGCCAGGGAGAAGTTACCCAATTAATTGTCTTTTACACCCACATTTCTTCATGGGAAACCCTTCATTTTGGAGGCCCCTCAGCAATGAAATTGTGGCAAGGTGGCTGTAGCCCTCTCCCCGCTCCGTCGGGGAGAAAGCAAGCGAAAAGCCACAGCAAAGGGATGAAGCACAGCAGAGACCTGACCGGCGTCAGTGAAGCAGTCAGCCTCTGATGGATGGGCCGGTCCTGCTCCATCCAAGGTGGGCGGGGAACTGTGCTGGTGACTCAGGATAGGACCTGAAGCCACTGTTATGTCAAAATGTGTCTTAAATTTTAAGAAGGCATTCCTACAGGTTTTACAGCAGGGTCCTGGTGACATATAGTCCGTATTTCTCTACCCTTGTTTTTCCTGCCGTTATACACGTCTGTCCACGCAGCCTTGGTCAAGCGCAGCTGCGCAGGACAATACCCAAATCTTCACGAGCTCACCCAGCTCGTGTCGCTGCAGCGCCCAGCGTCGTGTTCACCGACCGCCCCTGGCAGTGCCGGGCCTCCTGCCAGCACGGGCTGGAAAGGTGCCTCTGCAAGACAAGGTGCAGTTGGCAGCTGCAGGTGGAGAGGGGTGGAAGGCAAGGAGACCCGCGGCTCGGCGGGGTGAGCGGTGGCCGAGGCATCGGCAGCCCGGTCACAGGCATTGGGGCAAAGCCGAGTAGCAAGGAGGGAAGGAAGAAGTAATGCAGAGCTTTGTGGGTGTTTATGGGGGTTTCCTCCAAGTCCCAGATGTGGCGGGAGAACAAGTAGCAAAGTCTTTCCCTTGTCCTTCTGAGAAGAGTCACAGAATTCTTACATTTCAGCAGAGAAAACGGTAACTGGGTCCTTCTGTAGCTTTTTTTTTCTCAAGGGTGAAGAAGCCTTAGTTCCCCTAATCCCTGCTCAGTGCAGAGGGTCCTTCTGCCGGCCTTTCTCCATGATGCCGGTATCTCCCCGGAGTGCCGGTGACCCAGAGATGCCATCTCACGGGTGCCGAATGGAGCAGATCCCTTCCCAGGACCTGCTGCCTGCGCTCCTGCTGCTGCCACACGGCGTGTGTGGTGTCCTCCGTGGCTGCAAGGACACCCTGGTGGCTCCTGCCCAACTGCCCACCAGCAGATCTGAGCTGCCGGAGCAGCCGGGCTATGCAGGACCTTCGCAGGGAAGCCAAGTAGCTTTATCTGCTCACAGATGATTTTTTTGCCCGCAAAAACAAAAGGAGAGAGACGTGACGGATGTAGAAAAGGAGGCAAAGTCTAATGCTGCTTTCTGCTTTCTTCTGCCCCATTTTTTTTTTCCCCAAAAGGGATCATAGGCAAGCCCCTCTGGATATAGCTATGACATAAAGTATTATTAAGTAATAGTGGTTCTTCAGACTCTGCTGTTAAAGAAAAGCACATTTTCCTTGGTGACTTCTCTGTGCGGTAGTCAAAAGTTTTGCAATATTGTAATTGGTGGCTTAAACTTGTGTTTATAAGTTAATCATTTAAGTGTTTGCCTTCAGAGCTTTGTATCAACTGCAAGCTCTAGCTAGCTCGTATATTCACTCACAAATAATATCCTAAAAATTAACAAAATTATATGCTTATGCAGTCCATTCACTCACTCTGTGAGTCAATTATTCTCCCCTGTGGATGCAGGAGGATAAGAATACTAAATTGAATCTGTGACCTGAAGGGCAGAGGGAAAGGAATTTGCTTGTTTAATGTTAAAAGGAACAAGCAGGCAGTCCTTCTACCGGCTGCTGCCTGGAGAGTGGATGCAGATTTCAACACGACCGTTTCAGGAGGTTCTTCCCCCAGTCTTGCTCCGTCTTTGCTTTGTAAATTGGATGCTGGCTGGAGCAGGGCCTGCGTCCGCAACGCGCATGAGCCACGTTTTAGGCTCCAGCAGTAGATCGAGTACATTAAAAATCCAAGGTTCGGTTATATTAGTGAGCATAAAGGTATTATTGGCATGGATTTTAAATGCCCAGTCTAAAGCCCCCGTGGAGGTTGGAAGGGTATTTGGTGCCAGCCTGCCCGCAGGGCCCGAGGGCAGCAGGGAGGGCCACGCTCCCTCGGGTGTGTTGTTACGGCCTTCGCTGCTTCACGGTATGAAATTTGGGGGAAATGATTATGGCCTGGGGCATCTGGAGAGACGTGGTCTCCATCTATCGGTTTAGTCTGCTCCTCTGCTAGCAGCTGGTTCTCAGAAGACTAAGTCAAGCTCGCAGCTCTGCTTTTGAGCCTGTTCCTCTCTTTGGACCTTTTTTTTCCCCTTTGCTCCGAACTTGTCGCCGTTACCCACTGATGAGGTGTGTCAGTAGACGCTGTGGTGCATATCTGAGAGCTGGAGGCGTGCTAGAAGGCAGCTTCCCCAGCACAGCCTGAGGAGCTGGCTCCTCTGGAGCAGTTTGGCTGGTGCGAAACGCAGACGTGAGCCGCGTTTTCTGTGCTGCCTCCCAGCCCCAGCCCACCTCTGCGCCCCTCCGTCGTGGCCTTTCCCTGTGGTGCTGATGCTTCGGGTTTGCCTTGCGCGGGAGCGTCAGCCTCTCCTCGACCAGCCCTGTTCCATGAGGGGTCTCGGTGGTCCAAGGGCTGGGGGGATGTCCGCCTCCATTTTGCGTTTCTCCCAGATGTGAGCCATGCCAGCTGGGAGCTGCCCGTGCTCCGCAGAGACAAGACAAAGACGTGTCTGCACAGCGGGGGTCAGTTTAATATTTCCAAGTCGATTGGCGTAACGCCCTAGGATTCCTTTCAGCTTCGTGTAGAAAGGCACAGAAACTGCCACAGGGCCAGGAGGATGATTTGTCTCTGCATCGCGTTGGGCTTGGAAGGGGAAAGTGGACATGGAAAACCATGGAAGGGCTTTTCTCTGGGGAAGCGGATGAAAGTTCCTTAGTCGCTTTGGAAGCTCAGATCATTGGCATCTCTTCTCATTTTTGCCTTAGACTAACCATTGCGGCATGGGGCTTTCCAGCAAGGGTCCGAACAGCAGGAGAAAAAGCAGTGCTGGGACCTCCCAGCGCTGAGCGAAGCCGTGAGTGCGCGCTGTCTGGCACAAGAGGACCCCAGTAACGCCCGTGGGCTGTGCGCAGCCCGCCAGGCCGATCCAGCCCGCTGTGGGGGTGCGCAGCAGCCCGGCAGTCCTGCCCGGCAGCATCTGCCCGCGGTGCACAAGCCACAGCCGGGGCGGTTGGCCGTCTTCTCTAGCCACCTAGGGAAACGCTTGATGTGCCTCGTGGTCTTCCTTGCTTGGCACGTGATTGCGCGCTTTCGTTGGTTTTTTAGCAGATTGGGTGTCGGGCAAGAGTCACAGACCGGTTGAGGTTGGAAGGACCTCTGGAGGTCACCTGGTCCCACCCCCAGCTCCAGCAGGGCCACCCAGAGCAGGTTGCTCAGGACTGTGTCTGGTTGGGTTCGGAGTATCTCCAAGGATGGAGACTCCACAGCTTCTCTGGGCAACCTGCGCTGGTGTTTGACCCCCCTCACAGGATGAAAGGGTTTTCTGATGTTCAGACAGAATTTTAAGATTTTTAATTTCTGCTTGTTGTCCTGCTCGTGGGCACCACTAAGAGGAGCCTGGCTCTATCATCTTCATTCCCTCCCATCAGGTATTTATCCACATGGATAAGATCCCCCTGTATTAAAATAGAAGCGTGATGTGCAGATTACAACGGCGCTGGGGCAGGGTAACCTGTAATGAACTCCAGAGCCACGGTAATGCAGAATGGTCCCTCTAGATCATCAACCCTACAGTGTACAAAGTTTCTTTGGGGATTTTCTCTTTCTGCCAGAAACGTCTTTGATGGTGAAACTGAAGTCACGTAAGGTTCTTCTGCTGGAGGCAATGGGTTCGTGTGCTTCTGCGGGAGAAAGAGATGAATAGCGACTAATTGTGAATGGTCCTGAGAAACAGCTTGCTTAATTGACAAACTCAAGGGAAGTCCCTTTTCTCTAAAAGAAAGATGAACACTTAATTTCTGCAGCATCGTGCTTCAGCACATTGTGGGCAGATTTGCTGGTCACATGTATTATGTGCTGAAGGTTGTGAGTACAATTCTGTGTTTGATCCTCCTGCTGATGGAAAAGGCCAGAAAGGTGTCAAAGCCATGATAAACTGTGTTGGTTAGAGCGATCTCCAGCCCAAGCGAGGCAAATTTTAGTTAACCTAGAAAAGCTCCAAGAATAGAAATTGTCTGCTGGATAGCTGGGGAGGGCACAGCTTTGACTGGCAGTCCCAGAAAAAGTAGGAATTTTGCCTTTGTCCTTGTGGAAAGGACGAATTTATTGATATGTGTCAGTGGAAGAAATGTCTTTTAAGATTACCTGCAGGTGATAAAATGAACAGAACGCGAATCCTCTGAAGCTGTGTCGCAGATATGCCACTCTCTGTGATTGTTAGAAGAGTTCAAGGAGTGAAGTATGGACATCGGCATTGTCTGAGCACAGAGAGAGAGACGAGGAGGTGATGTGCTTCACTGAAAAGACCGGAGTGACTGCAAAACACTGAACGTGTCAAGATACCCTGCAAGCCCTCCGTGTTGCGAAATGAAGAGGAGCAGATCGTGCCGAAGAGGTGTGTTTGTATAAACCTGGCAAATAAGCTGTTGAGGCTCAATTGGTGCCAACGTCACGTAGTACTGAGAAGTGCTTTCTCGTGGGCAGAGCTGGGCTGCGCCTTGTGAGCAGCTGGAGCAGCTCCGAAGTTACCCGGCGCAGCTGGAGGCCACCACGAGCCTCCCTGATCCACTCCACGCACGCCCAGCCGGGTGGGTTTCTGCTGCTTTCGACCACCGTGTAAGCTACCAAGGGGGTTTTGCCTGAAAGCAGAGGGGGCTCGGGGGCGAGGAGATGGCCTCTTCCAACCGCTCAGCTGAAGAGGAGAAAACAGCACCCAGGGAAGTGCTGTTTTTTTTCAGCACCCGTTTCCCCCTTACAGCAGAAACTGGTGAGAAAAGTAGGAACGGTAAAGAACTGATGGATCTGGAGCAGAACTGGGGCTGAAAAGGCATCAGTACCCAACTGATGATGGAAAGCCTCCGTTCAGATGTGGCCTGACCCCGAGGTGCCCAGACCCCACCAGCTGCGCCGGGACTTGGGCATCTTCTCGTCCGTTCTCGCTGACCCAGGGCCATCCCAGGCCGTCCCCGTCGCGTCCGTGTGCCCGCTGGTGTGTGTGCGGGAGCACGGCTGGGTGTCCCTGCCTGGGCAGGGAGCAGCGATGACGTGTCCTAGAGAGCTCTAGGAGCGAGTGACGCTGTTCAGCAGCGACGTCGCGGTGTTAATGCCGTTCAAATTTGTGTAAGGTGCTTGGGGTTTTGTCCTTAAATTCCAGAAGATGGCAGGTGCTGCCCTTGCCTCCTCGCTGACGGCGTGTTCAAGAACCGAAGGACCAAAAAGAAACACGTGGCGCAAGAAGCGATCACGTGGCACCCAGTCCGTGGGGAAGGGAAGTCAAAGACCTTTGTTTGTGGGCATTGTCGGCTGAGCCAAGCCCGAGGAGTGGAGTTTATACCCTGCTGGGTTTGAAGCACAGTTTGGGGTGACAAGAAGAGCAGATGGAGTGAAGCACAGGAAGGCCGTGATGGTTATCTTTAGTTAGGGGTTGTTGAACCTTTGTCTGCTAGATGTGTTTGCAGGAATGTAAGTACATTATTTAATAAATGAATGAGTTTCTGGTTAAGAACTCAAAAGTTACCTAAGCTTTGAGAGCAGTGTGCCTGCAGAAAATTTATCCCATAACTTCAGGTGAGCTTACAGCTTTTGACCCTGTAAGTCTATTGCTAGTTAGGGAAGGAGAAGGACCTGAAATAGCTAGTGCCACTGCCAAAGCTGAACCGAGTCTTGCCGTGGTGCTGTGAGAAATCCGCTTTGAAAACAGTGATTTGTGCTGTTCCGTTTACTGTAGCTGCTTCCTCTCAGGTTCTCAATAGTCTGGAGTGAACCTAAGCACAGGCTCTTGCGAACATTCGTTACGCAGCGTGCAGGAAGGCTCTCGGGGGTAAAAGGCAGAGGTTGCCGGGCCTTTGACTTCGGCGCAAGGCGGAGGGTGTGAAGCAGGTACGTGGGCGAACACAGAAACACTCCTGTAGTGATCGGTACTGTTTTCCTCTTGAACATGAGCAGTTTCGAGGCAGAGCTGGAGCCTTTAATGTGGCAGCAGCAAACCCTTGGAAGTGATTCAGTCACACAGGGCTGGAAGGAAAACAAGCGCCGCTGTCACTGGGTCCTCTGGAGGGGAGGATCTGCATTCTCCTCTCCCCGCTCCCCTCCCAGTTTAGCCCCGGTGTGGCTCTCAATCCAGGGCATAGCCAGCAGCAAGGAGCCCCTCTGGGTGCTGCCCTTCCCACGGGAACTCCAGCCCCGCTCCCCCGAGTGTTCCTTCCTGCAGCCGTCCACGTGAATTGGGGCTGGCGGTGGCTGAACCTCTGTGGGGCGGGATGATTCAGTGCGGAAGCTCTCCAAGGAGACACTGCGGTCACAAATTAGCTTGAATCCGTGACAAAGGAATTACCAATCTGCAGCAATGCACTTGTTTATGCCAACAGTCAGAGTCCCAAAGGCCACAGAAATGGGTTTTGCAACCAGAACTGGCTGGGAACCACCGCTGTAAAGGAGAGAGGAGTGTGACAGCACTGAGACTCGGCTCAGCTCCTGCCCTACCTGTCCTCTCCTGGGCAATATACCTTGCCTTCCAATCTCTGGGACACATGCCTCGGTGTTGCAGGCCCCAGCTTTGGGTCCCTTCTCTCTCCAGTGCAGAGAACACGTTTTGCTCTGGCTTCATGGTAGTTGTTTACGCGAAATGGAGCAACTCAAGGGAAAGGAGAAGTGTCTCTTGTCCGACATAGCCTGGCATCGGCGTGCTGCATTGCACGTTTGTCATCCATGGGGACTGGGTAGGGTGGGGTTTCCCCCATAAAATAATGGCCAGGTCCCTCATTTTAATATGAAGATGAACCCCTGCGTTCATGTGAAGACGATCCCCTGACGGCTCTGAGGAGCAATGGAGAGTCTGTCCAGCTTGGACACCGCCTGTGAAGAGAGATGTGGGCCAGCTGGGGAGGATCCAACGGGGAACGGCGGAGACAATCAGAGATCTAGTCGAGCTGTCATGTGAAGAAAGATTAAATGAACTGGAAATGTTTAGTATGGAGAAAAGTGATTCCGGGACACAGGGCAGGAGTCTTTTTTACGTCTACAGTAGCTCCACCGAGGAAGGAATAAACTGCTTTCCATGGCTCTTGCAGGCAGGACTAGGAGTGATGAGCCAAAATTATGACAACGAGGAGCTGAGTTAGGTGTAGGGGGGGGAAATGTGATTTTTCTATACTGTGTGTTGAGAGACCTGGGAATCATCACTGTTAAAGGTTTTATAGGAATGGATGGACAAACAGCCAGCGAGGACAACCTGAGTCTTCTTGATCCTGTGCTGGGGCACAGAAAGAAGTTAGCTGGCTGCTTGAGGTTCCTTTCAACCCTACGTGTTATGATTGTTAGATAGTATTAAATGTCTTATAACGTGCTATGTAAGAAGAACAGGATTTAGAACAGACATAGAGGTGAAGGAGTAGTTTTTTTGGAAAATCACCACAGAGAGAGTGTCTGAGCAAAACAGCATCAGATTTCAGCAACTTACCAGAAGCCTAGGTCATCCGAAAGGGCAACCAAACTATCAAACATCTGTAATTAACGATTCGTTAAAATGGTTATTTTGTCCTATCGAGAACTGCCTCAGAGAAACTATTTTTCCTTTTCATGTTGAAACTTTCCAGCACAATCTTGGCCGTCGTGCAGCTGGAAGGCGCTAAGCATGGCAGAACGATGAGGAGCGGCAGGCGAGGGCCAGGGCGGCGTGCCTGCCAGTGCTTCCTGCAGAGAAAAATCCATTATTTTCGTGGGAGTGGGTTTTTTTTTTTTTTCCCCCCTCATAGAATTTTGAAACAGATGACCCTAGAAATGCTGTTGCAATTCATCATATCGTGTTCTTCATTGTTTTAGGCCCTTGATTTGCAGTCAGCTTTTAATGGATCATCTCAAAAATGGCTTAAGGTTTCTTCGTGACTTTTCATTACAGAAAGAGCAAACAGATGTGTTGGGCTAGAATTGCATTTGTTATAGATTAAGGGCAGCATTGCCTGAAATAATAAATCTCTGCAAGACAGAGCACAGGGATAAAAAGTGTTTGTGTGCTTTGGTCTGTGCTTCAGTGACTGGAGGAGTGTTGGGTTCTGACCTCTCTCGGGTCAGAGGAGTCTTGAGTCTTCACGGTTGTCCTCCCGGACAGTATGAAACGTTGTCCGCTACCAACCACCACATTGCACAAAAGAAGAGGTTCCTTAGACAGGTTTGTGTTCAGTCTGGGTGGCATCAGCTGGAGAACTGCTGCTGCCCGTGGCATGCGTTATTTGTGTAGGCGTTGTAGGCAAAGGAAGCGCGGATAAAGAGCTTAAACACAGCGCCGATGGTTCCTCTTCTGTGGTGCTGCATCCTAAGTGAATGGTGCTGGGGCGCCTCGTGTGAGCACGTATGGTTTGTGCACAAACCACCAGAACCACGGTGTCTTACCCACCCGAGCTTGTAGATAAACTAAATATCTTTGATTAGTGGGCATGACCCAGGCTGAACTGCTCAGGGCTGTGGGACGTGGGCTCGTAAGTTGTGAAGTCAGATCCTTTTAGGACGCTGAATTGATTTAGACTATTTCTTACGTTCAGCGTTCAAGAGCTCTGAAGAAATACCTAGGCTGTTGCTTTCAAATGCTTCCCGCTTTTGAAATGAAACTCTCATTGACTTTTCATTTCGTTGACACGGTGCTTTCGTACACTTGTGTGCCCATGTGGGACAAAATGGCAATTTTGAAACAAGTCCTTCTTATGTATGAATTTTTAATGACGTATACAATAGATATACGTAAATCTTTTAAAAGTCAAATTGCAGGCTAACAGATTAGGTAGACTCTAGAAATAAACTCTAGCCTGGATTTTGCTGGGGGGCTCAATGTAGGACAACCTGTGCCTGGTTTTCCGCCGTGGCGTGCGTGTCCCCTTAGCTGCCCGATGATTCCAGCCGGGTTGCAAAGGCTTTGGAGTCTGGAGCGAGGCAATTCAGATGAAGAGCTCCTGCTCCCCTCTCTGAAACAGTGCATGTGCCAAGTGAGGGTTCAGAGTGTGTTTACTGGAATTGCAGTAATCCGGCCCAAAGTACCTGTCTCCTGCCACCTTTCGGAGCCCTCAGAGAGTGGTGGAGGGAGGTGGTGGGGCAGGATGGGTTGGAGTCTACTGCGAGCGGGAGACGAGCCCTCCCACGCAGAGCCGCTGCCTTGCCGTGCAACCGCCCTTAGCCGTGGCCCAGATGGGTCAACTTCTTGGGATCTTACAGCTTCTCTAGAAACATTTGAGGAGGGCTAAGCCTGTGAGGCAGCCTGGCCTGTTTGAGCCGGGTGGAGAAGCGCCGAAGGGTGTGAATCTTCCTGAGGAAGCCCGGCGCTGTGTTTTGGAACTGCTTCCTCAGCTCCCAGGGAGGGTTGTTGCATATGGCCCTTAATATTCATCCGCTTCCTTGGGGCAGGGCAGCATCTCCGTCGCAGGCGAGCTCTCCATCGCACGCACACGTGCACCCGGGCCGGCAAAATCCATTCCGTTCGTTGCACGTTCGCTTGCTCTTCTATTGAGGGATGTTTGCTGATGGGGGAGCTGCTGTCCGAGCTCATGTTAACCATTTCCCTGGGAACCGACAGGCCACGTTCGGGCTGTAGATACTTCCAGGAGGCGTGTGGCTTTAGAGCTCTGCCTCCTCGTGGTCACGGACTCCCAATGCTCTCCGCGCCGACTCCTTTGCGGTTTAAAGGTGGGGAAGATGCCAAGTCTCTCACTTGTTCTCTGGGCGCTGGATTCTGGTTTCCATTTAGTTGGTCCCACTGCATTTCTTAACTGCAGCCTCTTCTGTGGGATCCCAGGTAGCGGCTGGTGGTTTAATTTCTGGAAGCTGGTTTGCAAAGGGCTGGGCTCTTAACGACCGGTCGGTTCCAGGCAGGAGGCTGCAGGGTGTGGGGCAGCTCGCGCTTCAGCCTTCCCTAGGCGGTCAATCCCAGGACTCCTGGGTTGGTTTTATTGTGGGTCTGTCACACAGTGAGGGAGCATTTTCCAAGAGAGATTGACGTTTGCTGACGTTGGTGTGTCTGCTGCAGCCTGCGGGCAGTGCCAAGCGGGCACCGTTCCGCTGCATCCCACCCTCCCCTGCATCCTCCTCCTCAGCGCTGCGGCAGAAGTTCAACCCAGGGGGCTTGCTGACAGTGCCCGCCATGCCGGGGGGCAGGAGCTGGGGTGGACTGGAGATCCACTGGTGGAGCAGACGTGGGCTTTGTCGGGGCACTGGGCGGGTGCTGTGGGCACAGCGACACCGCTGGGGGAGCTCCGTGGGGGATGCAAATGTCCCTTTGGCCGTGTGTCCTCTGGAAGGGAAGTACCGTGCTTGAAATGCTCTTGTTTATCTCATTTCCAGTTAAATTGGTGTGACATCATTGATTTATATTGGCAGTACGATCCGAGCTGCATGTTGTTGCTGCAGCGCTGGGCTGTGCAGCCGCGTCTACGGAAACACAGGTGGCATTTGGGGGTTTCCTCACCCATAATCATTCTTAGTAGAAAACAGAGCAGGAGGCAGAAGTTGAAATAGGCTCTGAAAGGAGGAAGCTGGTGCAAATGGCCGAGTGAGTTTCGTTGGCACAACCCTAGAAGTGTCAAAACAAAACGCACAAGCACTGCTCCGGTTGCTCCCTCTCGCTGATCAGGCGGAAGATGGACATTGCGGAAGCCGAAGGATTTTACCTGCCCATCCTCACCTCCATGGAAACCCTGGAGTTTGTTCCTGTGCTCTGCGGAGGGGCGGCTGGAAGAGCCGCTCAGCTGGCACCCGCCCCTGGGGCCAGCGTTCAGCAGGGACGAGCGGGCGAGGAGGTGATGGGGGAGCAGCACCCAGGAACCTGCTTGGTACGGTCGGGTGGAGCGTGCCACCTGCCCGTCCCGGTTCCCCCGTTCCCGTCAGCGGCACCGCGGTGTTTGTTCCCTAATCTTTAGGCAATTACGCTTGTTGGACACAGAGGAAAAACATCTGCCGTTTCTGTTCAGATGAGCTGCTTGTCATGCTGTGCTTTAAATACCTTCAAATGCTATTTTCTCTTTCCATCTTTCCACTCTAGCTAAATTATTGAAAAACCTGTCAAATAGCGTCGCACATGCGTTTGGCCTTAATTAAGGAAAGAGGAGTCTTTTAATTGATTTTAATATTATATTACAAGTACAAAGCATTTCCCACAGCCTGTGACGGGAAGTCTAGCGCGAGGGTAGCTGAGTCTCTGCTTCATCATCTGTTGTTTCCAGCCTGGATCTCTAAGGGGATGGGATGTTTGTGGAAAGTCTGTCCCCGGTGAACAGATGTTGAATCTTCTGGATATTTCGGCCAAAGTTGAGAAGGAGAAGTATCAAATGTTGTCTTATGGGAAGGTCTGTGTTGGGAGCTGATCCTCAGATATTAGTGCTCCTCTGCTCACAGCGTGCCTTGATCTTAATTCTCTTCTTTTGCCTTTCTGAGATCCTGTCCTGCACAACCCGCTGCCAAATTAATGTTTTATATTTCAGTGCTAAAGGCGAAGAACTAGCCTTTACTTAATAAAGAAGAAAATTCAGTGCCAGCCTTTATAAGGCTCAATTTAATGCCCCCAGTTGTGCCCTTTCCCAGCGGCAGACCTCCTGCATCTTTGTGGATTTTCCAAAAAACTATTTTTCAGTAGCCAGCTGTTACTTGGAAATGTTTGGGAGAGTAGATGCTTGATGTGATGTAATGTCTTCTAGCTGTTGTATGTAAAACAATGTTTTTTCATCTCTTTCTCCCTACAACAGTGCAGTGCCGTGCCGTGATTTGTAATACATTCGGAGTTTTATTATCCCTTTTTTTTTTTTCCCAGAATGGGTTTCAGCTCAAGATTAAACCCCTGAGAATAAAATAGCATAGAATGAGCAGGGACACCTTGAACTAGATCAGGTTGCTCAAAGCCCTGCCCAACCTGACCTTGACCTGTTTCCAGGGCTGGGGGAATAAGGCCAGTGTGAGGAAAACAGCAGCAGCAGCTCTAGAAAAGAGCAGATTTTACTCGGTTGCTTGTGTTCACGGTTCCAGCAGAGCCCAAATAAGTCTGTGTCATGGGCAACCTATGTCTGGGACCAAACAGAGCTGCAGGTTTTGGCTGCCGCTTGGAGCAGAGCTCAGTAAAAGAAGAAATAGGGGACTGAGACATTCTAAAGGCAGTAATGGGGCAAAAGCAGCCTCGGTGAGATCCTCCTGCCGTGAGCAAAGTTCTATCAGGGGTGAATTTGACCTCGTTAGCCTGCGTAGGCACTTCTTGTCTAGAGCAAAGCTGTGAAGTCTTGTCACTGCGCAGCATAGTTAGGGCATCGACAGCGGGTGTACCGTCAGAGAGGTTTCTGTTGCCGTTAGCGAGTCACTGAAGTTGCCAGCAGCGTCCCCTCACTCAACGCAGGATGGTGCTCCAAAGGAACCTAAAAATTCACGTGCCCAAGTCCTCCTGACGCTGTACGGAAGCAGGTGCTGATCCCTGGCCTCCTCGAGCGGCTCCAGCCTCACCAAATGCCTGCCCAGACCCGTAACAGCTTTCCCACGTACGGAGTTCGCTTTCAGTCTCTACCGCTGTGAAAAGTGGTGTAAATTAACTGTTAGGCTAGTAGATACTTGGTGTTCGTTTTATTAGAAGAAACCAAAGAAATGGATACCCAGAATCAAGGCAAATCGATTTGCTGCTGTAATTCGTATGGATCAAGAGATATTGTTTTGAAAATTTAAAATTCATTGAAATCCCTACAGTACTGGCAAATACTTTGTTTTCTTATTAATGAACATTATTTACGCTGTTAGCATCTGAGCTCTAAACGAACAAAACTTCTTACAAAGAGCAGCGTGAAATGTGCGTGATTTAAATGCTGATGTTATGAGGTAATGGTAACGTTGTCCCAAGCTCACAGAAAACAAAAGCATCGTCTCCCTTGGTTCCTCTAAGCTTTGGATCAGGACTCAGTTGTGTAGCTCTCACCGTGGTGGAAATTCATTCCTGATTAACAGGTGTTCATTTATGGGCTCCTGCTGTTTCGTGGAATATATTGCAGTGTTGTGTAGAAGCTGTAGTCATGTTATATTGTAATCAACAAATGTTAATCAGGCAATTCTTAGTTTTACAGGTCCAAAATGAATTCTGTGTCTCATAGCACCTTTACAAAAATTGTTGCAATAACCTTTAAATCTTTACCAGCAACCCGAAGGAGGTTTGTGGTATTTAAAGCTTTTCTCCAGTGGCTGACCCATCAACAGAGAACTCAGAATAAAGCAGAGCTCCCATCCCGCTCCTCAAGGGACGAGACCATTGCGCAGTAAGTCACCTCACGGGGGTCTGACTGCCCTAGTCTTGCGTGACGGCCACGTACTGCACTGTACCTGAGGCCCAGCCTGCAGCGCCGGCAGAAGAGCTCAGGGGCTCTCAGTGCTGCACCACTGCAGCTTCGGTGCTTTGGTCGTGAGAGAGGGACATTGGAGCAGAGCGGGATGGCTTAAAGGGGACACCAGGTGTTGGGTTCCTTCGTCAGTGGTTTCTAGAGAACCTCCTGGTTCTCTTTACGGCATTTTGTGTAAGGTGGGTACACGCAGCAGAACTCCTCTCAGTGGTCTGTCAAAGAACGACGTTTCTCCTACAAGGACCAGAGGTGAGGAGCCTCATGTCCCGGTGTTATTCCTATCGCTGGTGGTTCTTCATCGTGCTGCTTTGCTGGTGTGGGGCTCCTGCTGTTGTGGTTGGTGTGTGGTGAGAATGATTTGGGCCCTGGCAGCTGGACGAGCTGCCTTTGCTGGGCGGGATTTGGTAACAGTAATTCGTCCTGGGCGTTTTCCTGCTGTAATCCTCCAGTCCGAAACAAAACAGTGGGGTTTTTCCCAATGCTGTATGTTCGTTACCCATCGCATCCCCGGCCGCATCCTGTACCGAAGCTGAAGCGTGGCAGTAGCGCTCGGTTTTCATGCACACACTTGCTGTGATGGTGCTTCACTGGTGCTTTACTTTCACCCTTATCAGAAACCTTAGTGTAAAGGTACGAGGGCAATAATCGGGCAGAGCGTTCTAGGCAGATCTGGGCCACATTAATATGGGAACTGGCTTGTGCCAAGGTTGAAAGGGTGTCTTTCGTCTTGCGTGAAGAAGACATGAGGCCCGTGACAAGGGGAAGAGGGGCACAATGCGGGGATTGGGCTGCGGCAATTGGATGAGGTAAGCGGTGCCGTGGCCAGCCGGACTCCAGCTCGTACAGATCGCACGCAGAGGAGCCAAACTGAGCCAAGACAAAAGATCAGTCTTCCACAGTTAATGAGTCAGGAGATATAAAACGTTTCGTTTCCTAAGTGCATCTCTTTAAAAAGTTCAAATGCAAGCTGCACAGTTGGATGGGAGTGTAAAAGTGTTTTAGAGGTTTTGTGTAGACTATGCAGATGGAGAGCAGTGAGAGGTGCAGCTCTTTGGAGAAAAGTTTGGAAGAGTATCCTATCAGAAAGGGCCTTACCTATAAATGGAAATGTTTTTGAGACTTCTCTGTCAAAGGACCCCAGTTCATTCCAAAAATGTCAAAATGTTTTGAGTTTAGAAATGACTTCTCATTCAGAGTGACACAGTAAAAACGATATCACTGGTTCAGTATTGTCGAAATGAAGTGTTTTCCTCAATTTCAAACGTGGTAATTCATTGGGTCCCGAAAACACTGGAAAGGCCTAGGTTTCTGGCAGGTTGTTACAAATGGCAAATCTCCCCCAAGAAGCAGAATTTTCATCCTCTGCAACGCAGGTTATCACGTTCACGCCCGCACCACAGCTCTGCTTGCCTCCCTCCCTTTCCCACGTCAACTGTTTTGTCAACAGGGAGTTTAGACAAAGAGAACAAGGGACTTGCCCGGGATCACCCTGCTCGCATTTTCAATGCTTCCTTTGCGATCGTAACAGCGAGAGCCGAGGTTTTATTTGTCAGCTTGATGTTCAAGGTTGCTTTTTGTTGTTCAAGGTTGCCTTGAGGTTCCATTAGCACAGTTTACGTGGCACCGTCAGCACCGAGTCACATCTGTCTGATGTCAGAGAGATACCATTAAACTCAACAGCCTAGCAGGAAAGGTTGCCTGCGTTTAGGAAAGTGAGCAAGTGTGCACAGGGAGCACTAGTTACTTAGTGCAGCTAATTTACCGCCTGATTCGAGTCAGGGAACAAAAAGGTCACATAAATGAGAAAGCGCTCCATCTGGTTTTATTATTCTCCAAGTCCAGCGCCGCGCTTTGTCGTGTTAAATTATATGCAGCAAGCCCCTGACAAAGGAGATAAAACGATTCACTTGCCATTTGAGGTAGACTGTAAACAGTTTGATGGGCTGACATTGATGGTTTTCCTGAATTTGAATCTTACGGGCACCCTGAGGTTTTCTCAACATGACTCAATTCCTGAACCTGAATTTTAAGTAGAATCCCTTTATGTGACAGTTGCCATTGAATGGTGTCATGGGGAGGGGCGGAAGCTCCGAAATGTCAAGTTGTCCCTCGGAAAGGCTGTGACAGACAGGTAAAGCGGGACCGCAGATGCTTCCCGCGTCGGCGCCCGCCGGAGACCCGCCGCAGCCAGGAGCTGCCGGCAGAGGCAGATGTCCGCCGGGCTGGCTCATCTCTTCCTCCTCCCCAGATTTTCTCTTTTGGAAAATGTTTAAAATTCACCTAAATTATTCTTTTGGCAAAGCCTGACTAACCGCTGGCTCAAAGGGATGTGGTGGAATCGGTACGGTGGTAGTATTTTCAGGAAGAGAACAATCCGGAGGTGACGGTGTTGTGCATCCCGCAGACACCCGGCTAGGGAGCGACAGGCGTGCGAAGGACGTGGTGGCAACACGTTGTGCAGAACGTGCTGCCCGGGCACCTACGGGCACTTTGCTCCCCAACGTCCCCTCCCTGTGGGGACCCCAGGCCCTCCCCCGTGTCCCGGAGCGGGCTCGGGGCAGGAGGCAGCACAAGCCCCAGCTGGTTCACAGAGCCCCAGGGGCTGATTAGCTGGTCTGTGTCGTGCTAATTGGCCCTTTGGTAGCTGCCAATATGAGCAGTGAGTTTTTCCTGGGTTTGCCTCCATCTGGGCGCCACTTTTGAGCTCTTTCTTCTTCAGTCACTGATTTTCACCAAAAGACTTTGTGCCTTTGATCCTCCTACGGCCCCTTTATGTTTCGTAGGACAGTCGAAAGCCGGGGGGCTGGCAGATGGCAGCAGGACAGGCTACGCAAGCCCATTAGCCTCGTCCCCTTGGAAGTCTCTAAACAGGAGCAGAACATGCACAGCGGGAGATAAAACCTGCTCGGGTGGTGCTGGGGCTGTCCCCTGCGGGGCAGAGGGGCGGCTCAAAGCCGGGGAGCAGCAAAGCACCTCCTGAGCGTGTTTGGGTGCAGCTGCCCCCTGCAGGCACGTCCCCGCGGAGGGGGAGGCACCCAGGGGTGCTGCGTGTGCTCCGGGCTCCCCCAGCCCCAGCGTGGGCTCCCCGAGCTGTGCGCTGCCCTGCCAGACGTGCCGCAGCCCCCGCCGGCCAGCGGCACCGAGCAGGCTCGGCTCCTGGGCAGTCTTTCCTCTTCCCTCTTTTCTCTCATTTTCGTTTTTCGGTTGTCCAGCGAGCCAAGGGAGAAGAGCACAACATGAAAAAATGGGATAACATCCTCACCCAAACTTTTCCGGGCTTTGCTACTTAAATAAAATAACCAGATTTTAATAATTTTCTCCCCCAAAATCTCATTTTTCGGTGTGCACAACTTTTATTGAAAAAATGAGACGCCAGAAAATGTGATCAGATCTGCTAGCTGATATCCTTCCTCCACAGTCTTTATATTTTAATTTCTTCTTGGCATCCCCTTCGCTTTCTGCCTCTCTCACTCACCCCCATCTCCTCCTGCCTCGTGTTTTCCCCAAAGGACCAGTGTGCCCGCTGCCCCCGTGCCGTGCCATGCACAGGGACTGGGGGCACATTCACATCTGCTGTGAGCAACGCTTGTGCTGGGGCACGGCTGTCCGTGGGGGTCACACGTTGGGGTGCCACGTCCTGGGTTACGAGCCCACGACTGTGCCCTGTCTGCCTCGAAGAGCACGAAGCCCGCTGGTTGAGCAGCGTCCCAGTGCGCCCCTGCGAGCTGTGGGACAGACCAGCGGATGGATTTGGGAGCTCTCAGCTGTCTCCACCGATGCTGAGATGGCCCTGCAAGCGTGGCAGCTCCAGGAGGGAGCTCCACCAGTGACAACGTGGCCGCGTCTGTCTGCCCTTTCCACGTGGCGCACCCGGCGTTAACAGTTTGCGTCTGAACAGTTGCGCTTCCCAGTTTGTAATAATATTCTTCTCCCTTTTTCCGCTGGTTCCTCTCCTCGCTCTCCCCAGCCTTGCTGATGGTCTGTCATCCTCTCCTGTGATGGAAGCTCTTACCATGACCGACTGCGACTTTTGACCCGTAAGACTCTGTCCCGCACTGCCATTATATACAGTTCATCTCTGTTATCTCTGGCTGTGACGTACGAGCCTGCTCCCTCTGAGCTTGGAGTGCTGCATTTTAACCAATCTTTGTAACCAGCCGTTCAGCCCTACCTATTTTCGAGATCCAGAGGTGTTTTGGTTAAACCCATCATATCGCAGTCGTTCTTGGCGGAGCACTCAATCCTTTCTTCACTTCCATACCCGTTTCCTTACTGATCCTTTTGGCCTTTAAAATGTTTTTTTCCCAGGTAGCTTGCTATGAAAGTTTTCCTCTCCGATTAAGGTTTCTGGTCTCTCCTGCTGAGGGCTGTTTTATCTTATTGACTCCCGTGGAAATCGTTGTGAGGGCTCAGTGGCCACCATAACCACTGCCTTCCGTACGCTGTTATGTACCGTGTGTTCCTAAGGCAGGGGGGTCGCTGCTGTGAAGCTGTGAACTTTATGAAGGCTGCAAGCGTCGGCTGATTGGACACACCGAAGTTCTGCAGAGTTTTCTCTCGATGGAAGCAGAGATCTGAGACCCACACCTTCCTTGACTTCGAAGGAAGGACCTGTAGGAAGGACCGTGAGCTTGGCTTCACAGAAAGCACGTTTCACTCCCCTCTGTGGGTTTCCCCCCATCAGCAGCCAGTTCCTCTCTGCTCCCTCTTCTCCGAACCCTTACCTCCCCGTCTTTCCTGGCTTCTAGTTGCAGTTCCTTCTCCTGTGTCAATGCAGCCATTTCTTTCCTGATTCCAAACTAATCTTGGAGATGATAGATTTTCGTGTTACATATTCTTATAGGTCCCCATGTCGCCGATTAGCACCTGTCCAGTCTCTCTGCGGGTAATTCTCATTTCAGATAATCAGCACAGATTTATCTTTAAAGGTGTCTTGCGACTGATTTGGGTGCGTTTTCAGTTGAGTTCCCAGGTAAGAAGCAAGCATCCTACTGGATGCTGCTTGGAGAGGAGTCCCGGTATCTGCTTTACCAAGGTTAAAACTTCGTAAAGTCTGCAACCTTTGGGGTTTTACCCAGCCACTGTCTTTACAGTATGGAACAGTACTGTAAGACCCTATTTTTGTTTTGATCCAAAGTGGTAACAAATGTCCTCAAATAATATTTCAAAGCAATGGAATTGATTACAAAAACCATGAAGCTGGTATATGTCTGTGAATATGCATGGACTTCTTTGTCATTGAGTGTGTTGAGGAGTTTAAATAAGTGTTATGGCTTCTTACTAGGCAGCTTTTGCTTCTTCAGATTAATACCCCAGATAAAGTAGGTATATATATATATATTTTAAATTGACAGGACATTTATTTCTCTTTCCAGTGGCAGAAATCCATTAGAAGTAAACAAATTCTTTGCTCTTATCAGAGTGCTTTGTGTTGTCTGCATTGGGAGATAAAGCTGCATTATTTTCTCACGGCACACGCGGGCATTGCCGGCAGCGTTACAGGGAGATCGGGCTGCCTAACGCAGTCACCGCTGGCCGCAGAGCCGGGAAATCCACCTGAGACACGCGTTGCGTGACAGGTGATGGTTCGGGGGTTTCTTTTGTGCTTCTCCTCCACACGTTTGTGAAATAGCTGCGGTTTTCGGAGAGTTTGAGCTCTTACGACTTGCTCACGAGCCCAGCGGAGGTCGGAGGGGTTGTGCTGAGCCGCGAGTCGCGCGGTGGCTGCGCTGTTCGTTAGTGGACGCTCTGCTGCGGAAGCCGTCGCTGCTGCAGCCCCTCGAAACGGCTCTGGTTGTATTTTGGGATAAACCCTTGAGACTTCCAGCGCTCGGAGATTTCCCCCATAGCCCTGCAGTCCTTTGCTTTCCTTATTTCCCCAAGCAAAGGGGATCTTCGTTTCAAATGCGCTGAGAAGTGCTGCCCTCTGTTAAATTGCTGCCCTCGGTCTATCGGTCGCCCAGACGCCTTACCGTGCGATACGGGGTACAATAAAATGACTTTCAAGATAAAATATTTATGCACGGGCAGGGCGCAGCGGTCATGGGGGAGCAGAGGAAAGAAATGACATTTGCAGAGGGAAAGACAACTGGCGCACAGCGAGGACTTTCTTTCCAGCGGCCACAAGACCTGCACATTTATCCAGAGGTCTCGTCAATGGGAATGATTTGCACAGTGGTGGTACGTTTATTTCGGCTTAGCTTCTGGCGTCGTCTAGTGCCGTCGTTCACCAGGGAGTTTCTAAGCATCAGTCAATCTTGTCATTTTGTGTTAGGAAGAGAGCTGAAATCTAAAACAATTCCTCATGCGATGCTCAAAAAGATAAAAAAAGAAAAGCTCGAATCAAAACCGCCTGGTGAGCGAGCTCTGGGAGTAGGGGAGTAATCCTGGTGTGCAGGGGCGTCACAACGCAGGGAGCTGGGGTGCGTGCTCTGAGGCGGGCACGTCCAGTGGGTGGGAGATGGTGAAGCATGGAGTGGTCGGTCTTCTCTAGGGGAACAGGGCTGAGAGGCACCGGCTGGAATAAAAGAGAGGCTAGGGAAGAGACCGCAGAAACAGGAGGATTGCCCAGTTTCTTCTTGCTGGGTCTCTGATGAACTTTGTAGGATTGTTGCTCAGTTTGTCTCTTTTCTGGGAGTCCCTGGTTTTCTCAGCTGGTATCTTTATTCCGGTAGTCCCTGCAGCTTCCCTTTTGATCTCTATCCCCGCTCTTTATTCCTTCGCTTTCATACATACATTTTCCCCAAACCTTCTCCTTTCCATCAGGCTCCTGACTGTGCGTGAACCTCCAGCCCTGGGATCTGTGGAGGCAGGAGGATGGGGGAGCTGTGACTGGCTTGCAGCACCTGGCACCGTGGGGTACGCAATTTTCCAGTGAATTGAGCTTTTTCGGTTTTCTGCTTTGCATTGGATTCTGTAATCTTGGGCCCCTGACAACTTGGAAGATTACCTGAAGTTGTTGAATGAGGGACAGCAAAACAGCCAAGTGGGGAGTGATGGTGTTTGGCAGGAGACTTTGCTTCGCTTGATCTGCAAGAGTTAGCAAGAGTTCACATATGAGAAACCGCTGCTTCTGTGTTCAGAAAATAACCTCAGAGGGGTTTACTCCGAATAACTAGGATCCGTAAGTCATTTTCAATCCTCTTACCATAGGTGATGTATGGAACATGAAAGGAACAAGGCATCACGGTATGTGTCTTTTATTTTTAAGGCTATAATAAAAGATTCATGGCATTCGTGGTCAACAGGAAGAAACTTCAAGGTCATTTGTTTTGTCAGAGCACTAAAGAATATCAGCAAAGTCACGGCCTGGGCTCTGGCGCAGCAGGGTCCGAGTGCTTACCCCGTAATGGAAAAGAACAAATGTTAATGTGTCGGTGTCTCAGTTCCAAATTGTAATTGTAGTTGTATGTAATGTAGCCTGACTGGCAGGTGAGAAATAAGTGCTTTAGAGCTAGGTTATTTCATGCATGAAAATGTAAAAAACGAGAGTTATTGTGAGTTGTCAGGAGCACGTGGAAGACAAAGTGTGTGAGCGGGCTGGGGCAGACAGCGGCTCTGTCTGAAGAGATGCACCATAATGGAAAATCACAGAATTCCCTCTTAGCCCGTTCTAACAAATACAATCTTGTTTTACACTCCAGTGCCTTCAATTGCCTAAGAGAACAGCATTTTTTAACATCTAATTTGAATCATCTGACCTACCGTTGTGCAGCTTTATGTAGTTTTACTGAGCAAAAAATTAAGTAATCAGTAATGTTTCACGCTGGCGGTGTGGTATTGCATACTTACGTTTGGTATGATAATGTGCCTTTTTTCCCAATATGTGATTTTCAACTGAATACTTGATAAAGCCCGTTGAGATATTAAATTGATGGAAAACTTCAATATCTCAAAGCTCGCAGCTCCGAGTATTGAGTGTACGTTTCTTCAGTCTCCTGTAGTGTGCTATGGGACAAGTGCCCCTGTGTTATTTGGCTGCAAAGTCTGAAATATAGGACGTGTTTCTCCAACAAATGTAGCAATCTGATGGTGGCTGCTTAAATTTTAATGCACAGTATATGGCAGACCACAGAATTCTCCTCCTTTAGCCTCATTAGTGAGAGATTTTGTGTCTTTTTGTGAATTCGGGGGACCACATTCAGCTCCCTATGAAGAAACCCTGCAAGTCATGCATTGTCTGAATCCTTAATGAGTTGTTTAATAATAAAGAGATAATTTCTTTGGCAGGGGGTGTTTCTGTCACTGATAAAGGGGAAACAATTCTCACAGCCCATGAAACAGAAAAAAAAAATCAGTTAAAAGATCACGAGAACAGTAAAATATTTTCCATTTTCCACTGCAACTTTTTAAAAGAAGCAGCATTTTTTCATGAGCTTCTTTTCGCTGGAAATGTTCTTTAAAAGTGTGAGCAGTTGTTAAAATGACATATCACAAGAAAATTGCGTGTGAAGAAACGCGAGCCTGAAGAGGAGCGTGGGGGGCGGGGACAGAAAAAGGAGAAATAAATTGCCCTATTCATTACTTTCCTTGACACTTTTTCCCACTTCCCACCGTAACTGTAGTCTGTGGAATGCCGTTTTCCTGTGTCAACAGCTCTGCGCAGAAGCTCTCTAATGAGGTCTTCACCTCTCCAGGGGAATCATTAGGCTCATAGGATGAGCGTTTACCTTTTGGGTCCCTATTTAACTACGAATATTTGAAACACAGAGACCCACAGCTTCATATAGGTCCTGGTGTTGCAGCAGAAGTGCAGGAAATTGCTTTGCTGGTGTCACCATGTAGTAATTTTATTGAAATTGATAAAAAAGGTTTGCTGATTCTCCGTCCTTTATAGGAGGTGTGGCAAAAAGACACAAAATCTCTCACTAATGATACGGAGACGCCAAAATAAGCACACTCCGTTTCTAAGTCTAATCCTAGTACGTAGGTTGGAAAAAAACGCAGCAGCTCAGGTGCACGTGGAGTCGTTGGAAAGGTGAGCTCTTAAAAAGGCTGTGGGAGCCTCAGTGCGCTCGTGGGTTTTGGCTTTGGTTTCTCATATGGTCAGGTGAAAGTCATCGGCCCACATGGTCCCAGTGCTAAACCAGTAGGTCCAGAGTAAGAAGCTGAGGGTGAGCCTTATCTGATTTGTTCACGAAGAGCTGCTTTGCGCTTGTAAGGGAGTTGCAGTCCCACTGTCCTCGGGGTTACCGGCTTCAGCTGCCGACGTTTGCCCTGTCGCTTCGTTGGGAGGTGCTGGTAACCCCTCTCCCAGGCTGGCCCATCCCCTCAGCATGGGCTGGGGTCTGCACCCAGCGCCTGTCCCCCAAAGCTGCCCACGAGTCGTCTGGGGACAACCCAGGTGCCAGCCCAGGCACTCGCGGAGCAGCGCTTGCGCGTGTGGTTTGGGGGTGGTCAGGTTTTCTCGTGGAGATGGTGCCCACAGGGACTGTAACAGCCGGGGTGGCCGGTGCTAACGTTAGAGCCCATCGCAGCGGTTGGCAGCCCCTGTGCTTCCCCTTGGGGGGTGCCCAGCACAGCGTCTTCAGCGCGAGGAGATCTCTCACCGGCGTACGGTAGGAGCCAGTGAGGAAATCACCCCAAAACGGGGCAGTGACGTGACGTGTTTAATGAAGTTTCTAATGTTCTGGATAAGATTTTCTTCTGGTCCGTGTCACCGCTGATGAGAAAAATGTCCTGCAGTTCGTTGTTATGTTCCTGCTGTGGGTGGGAGTTTCCAGGGAGAAGGGCTACTTTTGCTGACCTTCTCACGGGGATTTCAGCGGAGAGCGTGGTGATTCTGAATTGAAACGATATAGCCTGGGTGTGTAGCGCTCTATGGTGTTGGAGGATTTCTCCCCATGGGGCTGAACTGAGTGCCAACAGTGCATTTAAGCTTGGTCTTCAAATGAATTTTGTCCCAGGCGGTATCGCTGTGCTTCTGGGAAGGGGAGGAGGACATGAAAGACACTAATTGCAGCCTGGCTGGTCGATGAGAGCGCCCAAGAGAATCTGCATCCGTTGTTCGTGGCTTTCTGGTCTATGGAGTAGGACAGGGAGGACAGCAGAGCTGGATTTGTCACGTAATCATGGTATTCTTTTGCTCCAGGTACCAGGGCTGATTCATTCTGGCAAAGATTTGCAGCTGGTCCCTTTAACGAATCCAGAAATTCACTTCTGGAAGCAAAAGCCACCCTCAACTTCTGAGCGCTCCCTTTGTTCATCCTGACACGGTGTAAAGCAGCAGGTCTTTCCTGGTGTCCTTTATGCAAAAGTCTCCATCACACACATGTAGGCTGCTCTGCAGCCCCCTGTTAAGAGTTGTGTCTGATTGCCTTGAAAGGTGTATTTGTATTAAAAAAGCTCCTAGCAAACACAGCCTGACATCCGCTTTGTAGCCATGATAATTTCCAGTGATTTAACGTTGTGATTTTGGCTTCCTATTGTTTTGTTTAATACTCCGCTTCATCAAGAGCCGGTGAGTTCTACCAGAGACCCCTGCAGCCACCAGGACCAGAATGACATGTTGCAGGGAGAGTCTCTTGGCGGCAGCTGGTGGGCAGTGTTGCCCTGAGACGTGACGGATGGTCACAGAACTGAGAATTATATATAAGTGGGCTGGAAATTACCTATCCCTTAAAAAACCAAAAGAGCAGCTACACTGCGATGACCTGGGGTGGCAGCAATTTCGTGTAGTGTGTGAAGCAACTTTTCCTGTTACATATCCTGCATTTACTGACATTTCGTTGTATCAAAAGGTCCTCTGTTTCGTTTCAAAGTACAGGATTAAAAGGAGACATGTCTGTGCTCAGGAAAGGGGTAATGAGTTCACTAATTATCTTGATCCTGAGTCTCCGAGAAGAGGTCAGCTCCTTTCCTGTTCATCATTTCCCCTCAGCCTGGCTACAACGTGTTCAGTGATGACACCGGGAGTGAGGGACTTCCAAGGCTTTGGCCCCATTAGCGTGCAGCTGCCCTTGCTCCCACCTGCCTGTGAACCCCATTCCCTTTAGGAGACATTTCTTCTTGGTGGGACCCATCAAAGGTCCCCACCTGAGTGCTTTCCACGGAGTACTCCGCTGCGGTGATGGTTCTGCCTTCGTTTACAGCAAAGTGACTCAGTGAAACCAGCGGAATCGCAAAAAGCTGAGGATGAGGCTGGAAGATACGGATGAAGACGAAGTGCCTTGTAGTCTGCAGGTGGCTTGCGATGTGGAGCAGGGGTGGATGGTCACGGTGGAGACCCCCAGCACCGTGGCTGCAGCCGGGCTGGCTGTGCGGGGGCTGCTCTGCCGAGCTTCAGCCGCGTTCCTGCAGCCACCGCCCCCGAGCTGGCCACGCTCAGCTCCCTTGCCCCGGGAGGGAGCCTTCTGAGCACGGTTCGTCTGAGCAGGTGGAGATGCCTGCTTGAGGATGAGGTGAATCACGCCCTGGGGCGCAGTGTCACCGTCAGCTAGATTTCGCCTCAACATAAAGAGAATTTGTTGCATGGGAACCCTGGAGTCCTTCCTAATCACTGGAGAGGAATGGGCATTTGGGGGATGCAGTTCTCCTCCTCCTGCTGTCCTAGGTTACAGTGTAAGATGTGCCCAAAAAGTATTCCATTACCATCTTCAGGAGCTGTTGAGACCAGGTGGGGCGGTGCTCTCTGCCTCCCCCCTCTGGACTATCTCCTGTCAATGGGCACAACAATGCCTTATCGCCTGACCCATCGATAACTCGCTCCTGGACGATCTCCTGTTCATGGCCCATCAAGGAACTGCCTCACGACTCCCCATCCCATGGTGAGACGCTCCGCCCGGGGGGAAGGAGCCGAGCAGTCCATGCCAAATAAAAACTGAGAGCTCGAACACCCTAGCAGCCGGACGATCTCCTGTTAATGGCCCATCAAGGAACTGCCTCACGACTCCCCATCCCATGGTGAGACGCTCCGCCCGGGGGGAAGGAGCCAAGCAGTCCATGCCAAATAAAAACTGAGAGCTCGAACACCCTAGCAGCCTTCTTCCACTGGATTCCCAGAGGAGCTTTTCCCCACCCCCACTGGAGTTCCAGAGGACAAGAGCTACCTCCCTACCACTGGACCTTCGGAGGAAGACCAGACCCTTTTACAAGATCGCTGCTTCCACAGAACTACACCCATCGCTTCAGGAGGACTGCAGCCAGCATCTTATCGGACTGCTACTGCCACCCTAACAGGGTGTCAGGTTGTATTTCTGACTCTGCCAGTGTAAACCAGGGGGTTGTGGTTTTTTTTTTCTTCCTGCCTTGTGTTATTTTTTTTTATATATATATATATATATATATATATATATATTAGTAAAGAACTGTTATTCCTATTCCCCATATCTTTGCCTGAAGGCCCCTTAATTTCAAAATTATAACAATTTGGAGGGAAGAGGGTTGCACTTTCCATTTTCAAGGGAGGCTCCTGCCTTCCTCCACAGACACCTGTCTTTCAAACCAAGACACCTGCAGTGAAAATCTCGTAGAGGTCCCCTGCATTTTGCACCTTTAAGGGCCCTCAGGTGGCCGGCTGGGTGGGGATGTCCACGTACCGGCTGTCTGCAGCGGGTGGGGTGGGCGCCGCCGTCCCGCGCGCGGCGTGCCGCAGAGGTACGGCCGCGATTTGGGAGCACGCGATGTCCGACACGCAGCAGCGCCCCACGCCCGCAGGGCCCGGAGCGGGCTGGCTGAGGGTGCTGCGCTCCTGCATCCCAGCAAGAGGGACACCCCGCTGTGCCCCGGGGACAGACCCTCTGGTTTAGGTGAGAAAGCAGCAAATCAGACCAGCACTGTGCCAGCGCAGGGGTGTGCCAGGAGTCACCAGGACCGGGTACTTTGGTTTCACCCGAGACTTGTGAGTGGTCTTGTGAAATAACTGCTGCTGAGGTGAGCGAGCAGGAGTGTGGCTGGAACTGAGGAGCGCGTTATGGTTTATGGCAGGGCAGTTAGAGGAAAGACAGAACGGCTGCTAAGACAAAGGCAAGCCCGAGGGTAAAAGCGAGACAAAGTGGATTCTTGGAAAAGTCAGTCTGATGAGCTAAAAAAAACCTAGGATTGTCCCTTCTGAATTTAGACATCTGGTCATTTTAACTTGGGCAATCTTCTGCCTGAGCATTTAATCATGCTAATGCTACATGAGTTGTTATCTATTATTAAACCTCCTAGAGCTTTTAAGCAGCAGGCAGAGAGAAAGCTCGGCAAAGTCACAAACGGGTCCATGAGAAGCGTTGCTGGACAAATACCAGGAAAACCAGCTGTGCTACGGTGAAAGCTGCATTGCACCCCTGGAATAAATACCTTATGCTATTTACAAATGAGAGAGAACCTCAAAAAAGCATAAGTCTCTGCTAAATGTCTCCCATTAGAAATGCAGGAATTCCCATTAGTCCCAAGGAAACCAATTCCATTTCAGTTGAGAAATCAATATTGCAAACTACTGAGTTGTAATGGCGTTAATTGCATTGCTCAAGAACTTTTAAACCGCATTAGTCTCATTTAATTCACCTTAAAGGAACACAAAGAGAATTGAGCTCCCTAAACATGGTCAGGTCTATCTTCCAAAATGCCCTTTTGAGTACAATTAATGTTACACAGTAGATGACAACAGCAGGAGGAAATTTCCCTTAAGTAGAGGTAGGAAGCAAGCAAACCCAGCCGAGATTTCTGTTGATGTTCATCAAGACTGAGGGGGGTGGCTCCTCTCTTGAGGAGTTTAACAATAATGCAGTTAAATGCCATTTGGAAGCTTCCCGGGCATTTACGGGAAGGTTGAACTGAGGTGTGCCCGTTCCCCTAACAGCACGTGAACTTCTGCTGCCGTTTTCCCACACACTTCGCATGGGCCATTGTGGTTTTGCTGCAAAAGGACAATAAAACCGCCGAGTAGATACGAGGAAATAAGTATAACCACATGTAGCCCCTGCAGGGACCCCTAGGTAGCGATTCAGTCAAGAAGTAGTCAGGCCATGGATGCACAGGATCCTCAGGACTATAGTCGGATGTTGTGTTTCTTTGGGAGGTCTTTGCTGAGTTAGGAGAATGATTTGGAAATGTAGGACTTATAATCACCTGCTTTGCCCGTACATATCGGGTTTTGGGGCAGTTTTTTGTGTAGGAAGAGCCGTAAGTATTATGAAGGGACTGGAACATCTTGCTTACAGGGAGAGGCTGCGAGAGCTGAGACTGCTCAGCCTGGAGGAGACCCAAGGAGGTCTTACCCACGTGGATAAATACCTGGTGGGAGGGAATGATGGAGTTGGAGCCAGGCTTCTCTCAGTGGTGCCCACTGACAAGGCAAGAGGCAATGGGCACTTATGAAAAACCGTGACATTCCCTCTGAACACAAGAAACCCCTTTTTTTTCCAGTGTCAAACGCTGGCCCAGGTTGCCCAGAGAGGTTGTGGAGTCTTCATCTCCATCCTTGGAGGCACTCCAAGCCCAACCAGACACGGTCCTGAGTGACCTGCTGTGGGTGACATGCTGGCGCTGGGAGGGTGGGCTAGATCACCTCCAGAGGTCCCTGCCGACCGCAGCCGTTCCATGAAGGGCTGAGCTGGTGCATTGGGGCAAGCACATCGCTCTCCCCAGTTGAACTTGGTAGCGTCGTTAGCGGCTATTCTTGTGCCAAGACAATGAATGAGTTTTCCGTCTTAAAAAAATTGTCTTTGCTTTTGTTTATAGCTAAAGAAGATTTATAACTTGACACCTAACAAGAAAATTTCCCAGACATGCAAAACGTACCAACAGCTAATTTTCTTTTTGTAACTTTTTAATTTTCTTTCCACCATATGGCTTAAATTGTGTGTGAATTAATAGTATTCATAAATGCAGTACAAACAGGAATAAGACCAATTATAGCAAAATATTCACCATCTTTTTAATCTCTAAGGTTATGGGAAAGGCTGTTCTCTTGCAAATTTAATATCTTAACAAAAATCACATGGTATGCGATGTTTGACTTTTGCCCTGTGGTACTTGTCAAGTTTGCAATATTTTGCCAACAAATTAACAAGGGGTATATTTCAGTGAATTTTTATAAGCCAGAGGGAATCTGCCATTTGGCTTCAAAGTGTTTGCAACATGCTACAAGAGTAATTTGGATCTGGTAGGATTCAGTTCGGAGTTTCTGGTATCTCAGCTGGCACGGTCCTTTCTGGCTTCTATTTCGGGAAGCAGATAATTGCTTTGGGCTGGCTGCGGTGCTGCGCTCCCGAGTCACAGGGGGCTTCTCTTCTGGAGTCGAATGTGCCGTTTGGATGTTGCTGTAGAGCAAATTGCAGCGGATTTTTGAGGCCGATTTAGAAATTAATAACTGCAGAAGGGTCGCTTGGCGATGGTTCAGGAGCGTCCCTGGTACAACTCGGTGCGTGGCGGTTAGCAGAGCCTGAGAGCGCTCGTAGTTGCAGCAGATCCGACTCCGTCTCTCACAGTATCCTCATTCCCACAGTGACTTGGGGAAGAGGAGACACGGACAAATTTAGCGGGATATTTCCACTAACCTGGCTTGCTGCCGCACATCTGCAGCAGGGGAGTTTCATACGCAAAAACTCTTCCCTGCATTTTTTTAAATTTCATTTTCCTTGATGGACATCTCAGGGGTAATTAATGACAGAACAAGAGGGAACGGACTCCAGCTGCACCAGGGTGGGTTTAGGCTTGACATTAGGAAGAATTGTTTCACTGAAAGGGTTGTCAGGCACTGGAACAGGCTGCCCAGGGAGGTGGTGGAGGTGTTTAAAGGTTGTTTAGATGTGGTGCTTGGAGGTACAGTTTGGGGGTGTGCTTGGTAGGGCAGGGTTGATGGTTGGACTCGATGATCTCAAAGGCCTTTTCCAACCTGAACAATTCTATCATCTGTCATAAACTCACGTAGTCCGCAAGAGGCTGATGCACTTGCAATAGCTGGTGTGCTGATTTGCGTGACACACTTAAGGACAGGATAAGAGGAGCCCGTTCTCCAACGGTGGCAGCCGTAGCCCCGCAGTGTTCGCCGAAGCTGGGTCTAGGCGTCAAATCCAGCGTCAGCAGAGCTTGTCACCGCGATGAGCTGGACTGGGCTTGCTGCGGCAGTTTGGGTGAGGCGCTCTGTGGGACAGCCGGTGCCTTTGGTGCTCCTAGGAGACCGTGGGCCTTGCTGAATGTGTGTCAGTCCCAGGCTCCGGCTGGGTGGCACCAGCTTCTTGAGAACCTGAATCGAAGTCTGGACTGAGTCCTTGACAAGCCGCAGTGAGGAAACCCTTGGCCGGTTCCCAGGAAGACACTGGAGGGAGACATTTGCTGATGAGAAATTGCAGTGTACCCTTTCCTCACCTCGGTTAAAACGCAACCTCTTTTAAATTCAATTTATCTGACATTGTGTATGGTGAAAAAGGAGTTAATCGACGGCTTTGCTGCCAAAACTTCAGATCTTTTTTCTTACAATTTTTCACCTAAGTGACTGTGCGCCTCTTTACTCATCTCTCTCGGTATTTACAGTTTGGTTCAACAAGAGCCTTCATTTCCTTTCTCGTTGTTGGTACCCCTGCTGTGTTATCCCGTTACGGCTGCAGCCCAAAAACATCTTCTGAAGCTGAAACCTCAGTTGCAAAACGCCTGCGATAGCGCATCCCCGTGCTACCAAACACAGCCCACTTCAGGCTGCCATCTCCTGGGCTCAGGTACTCGCTCAGTGGTTCGTCTCTGACCCTCTTGGCTTATTTGCTCTTATCGTTTGGGCATCGCCTCTCTGAAGTTAGCTGTTGGCGTTATTTGGGGGCGTGCGGACCCTGATCTTCTCATAAATACACCTGTGTGAGGGCGACAGCCCCGCTCGGCTGGTGGAGACCTTCCCTGGCTCAGCGTTGAGCCTGTAAAACAAATCAGAGGATGCTGCCCGGGAAAAGGCAGTGGACAAATGCGCTTTTTTTTCCCCCTTTGGGTGATGGAGAAGCTCCCTCTGCCAAGGAAAATGAGTTTTCTGTAGAACCTGAGACGGGTTGGCAGCAACCATAGCCCTGCCCAACGCCGCTGAAGATCGCGCTGCAGATCCGGCCCCATGGCTCGGTTCAATTGTTAAAACGAAGTTTGTGAGTCTAAGAGTTCCTTGTGGCGGGCTGTGATGTCCAGAGACTGGATTTTAATACACAGAGCTGATTTAATGAACTTGAGAGAGGTTGTGAGGGACATCAACAAAGTCTTTCTAGAAAAGAAAACAGTTTTGCAATAAATTAATGCCATCTGGTGCTATCTGTGTCCGAGGAAGTCCCTGCATCTGTTGCAGCCACAGGAGAGGAGACGAGAAAGAGAAGAATGAGAAGGAAAACAAATAATACATCGGCTCTGAGTTGTACCAAAGCGTAGTCTCTAAGTGGCCCTTTTTTATATGTTCCAGCACAGTGAGAGATACACAGGGCTGCTTGGAAGCGTATCACCAATTTTCCATAAAGAAGCTTTACTTTGTTTTGTTGTTCTTTTACTTTTTTTTCCCACCTCTTGTTCAGAACCTAGAGGTTCACGTACGAGCTTTGAGGCAGTTCGGTTTTAAATGGGCTGCACTGAAAATAGCGGTGGCTGCTTCGATAAATTGTAGTGAATTCCTCGTGGAGAGTGCGGGGTTGAATAGAAGCTTTCATCTCTCCTCCCTCTCCAGCTCCAGTTCTTTGCAGCTGGAGTCTCCATTTGAAATCCTGTTCCCTCCCAGCCATTTGGATCTTTTTTTTTCCTTTTGAGTCTGGTTAAATGTGCGGGGTTTAGTTAGTAAATGTTCAGCCACCTCCGTGCTGACCTGCGGCACAGGGCGGGACTGTTGCAGGGGTGCGGAGGAAATACCGGCTAAAACCTTCCCCGAGCCACGTCCGCTGTGACAGTTACCGATTGCAGCGGTCAGTTTTGTACGAGAGCAAAACGAGGCTGCCGGCTAAAATTGATGCTCACGCTTCAGGTTAGCTTCTCACTGCTAACTACTTGAGTTCTTTTACCCTGTGTTGACATTTCATACGTAAATCCTGTAATTTATATCACTGTACTCGCAGTGTAAGTCTTCCAGCTAACGAGGAGTTATTAATCCCGCGTTTACCTCCTTTCCCGTGGAGCTGTGGCTGCGCTGCGTGTGACTCCCATGCCTGCCCTCGGGCTTCTGCTGGCAGGGGTGCCCGTGGTCCCTCCGCAGGGCAGGAGCGGGATGAGCTGAGGGTGGTGGTTGTGCTTCGTCCTTCAAACGCTGGAAACTCCAACTGGCATCTCTGGTTTTCAGAGGTGATGTCTGAAAGATTCTCCCGTATTTCTCAGAATCGGCACTTTCCACCCATCTTTCCCCGTTCCAGCGATCTAGTCGCGGCGCTGGTTCTCCTGCGTCCCCCGCGCGCGGCGGTGAGGTTCCACCCCGATGCGTTGGCGGAGCCCAGCAGCCAGGCGCCCAGCGGGGAAGGGAGGAGATGCCTCCAGAAAGTGCGACACGGCTCCTGTTTGGTTTCCATCCCTCCCGTTCCGTTTTGGCTGGCAGGCGCCCGTCCGCTGCCGGGCTCGCTGACGAGCCCCCGCTCCCGCTGCCAGCGGCTTGGAAACCGCGCTGGTGATCTCCGAGCCCTTCAGACCTCGGCGGCTCAGCCCCGTTTGGCCAGACAGAGAGAAGGGAGCGGTGCTTTTGACAAAAACCCCGGGTTCTGAGTGTGTTAGTTCTCGATAAACCCGCTTCTGCCGTGTCCGAGTCGCTGTGCGGTTGATGCCACGTCGCTCCCAGCCCCGGGCCACGTGCTTTCCCCCCGCGTCCGTCCCCGTGCCGCCTCGCTCCTGCTGCGAGCGGGCTGCGGGGTTGCACGGGAGGGGACGGGGCAGCTGGTTAGCAGCTTGTTTGTGTGTCTTTTAAAGGCTTTATCTTAGCTTTAAGGATATTTAATCCTAGACAAGCCTGACGCTGTGCAGCATTTCTGGTGTGTGTTTAATTGCACCCAAGTAATTGGTATTATTGAAACAAATGATTTTCATAGTTAGATTCCCCTTCTCTCTTTCATATATGTATAACACATGCTAATTATTTTCATAAGTTAAGCCGTGCATCTTATTTTGTTTCTACTTTATACCTAAAATGACTTTCCAGAACATTAGCAGAAGATCTGTGTCTCTCTAACCCCAAATCTGTACAGCGAACGCACTCTCGGGCATAGCAGTGCAGTGTCACACACTAGGAAATTCTCATCTCCTTTGTCCATTTTTATTTTCTCTTACGCACTAACATTTGCACTTAATTATAAATAGCGTGCAGAGCACGTCATCTGTCATTACTCAGTAGACTCAAGAGGTTTTTTCTTGTTTGGGGAACTGGAAATCCATCCGCTTTGGAAACCGTGGACCAAATGTGGGTTTTAGTGATTTGCCCCAAAGTCTTCAGAGCTTCAGGGACAGTTTACAATAGGGAATATCTAGCAAGTACTTCCAGGACTATCCAGAGGGTCACTTACCGTAGCTGGCTCCATAGCACAGTTAATGCTGTGGAAGTTCAGTGTAGTCCTCACTGCAAATGGCATAAGGAGTGGAGCGTGCGGGTGTCAGGCGTTCGTTAGGGAGCAGAGCAGCATTGATGGCTTGATGGATAGCTTCACCACCAGCTCTTGAAGTAATTCTGGTTTGTAAATGAAACGCACAAAGAACCCATCGGCGGCGCCGGGCTGTGGCGATGCGCGAAGCCGAGCGCTCGCCGTCGAGCGGCTGAAAGGCAAAGGTGGTTTTTTCCACTGCGGGTCGTAACGGCGCAGCTTGTGCTCTGGAGCGAAGCTGCTAGTGCCGAGGCAAGACGTGGGGTGGGCCGTTGGGGTCTGCGCTCACCGGGCCTCTGAATTTGCATTTCACAGCCGCGCTTTTCCAGTGAAAGGGCAAGTTTATGGTACAGGGGATTTCTACGGGGCCCCGCAATTTGGTGTCAAAGGCCACTTTCCAAAAGCGGGCTTGCCGTGGAGGTGGGCTCTCAAGGTGCTCCCGAGGAACCGTGGCGTGTCCAACATACCACTGCTTCCGCAAAAAACCTTTCAGCATTGCAAAACCTTGCGTGCCTGAGCTCCTGCCGTTGAGAACAGTTTTCCCACTTTTTTTTCCTCTCGGCTGGAAAACGTAAACAAATAACACAAAGACATTCGGCTCAGCCGTGTCACCTGAAAGAAGGGAAGTCAAGAGTTGTGCTGTTGCACTTCTGGTTGCAGGCCAGGAAGATGCTAAATCTGCACAGCACGGCCGTGGAAGCACGCTGCCCATCTTCTTGCCGAGTCCCTGGGGCGACAGCACAAACCCATTCCCTCATTAGTGTTTAAGCATTGCTTCCTCTATTTATTTGGTTTTGTCTTGCTATTCTAGCAGATAAGTATTTCCTAGAAGATGAGGCTGTTACTCCTGACGTTGCCTTTAGAGAAGTCCCAGGTCTCTGTCAGCTGGAGGATCCCAGCAGCAGCCGGAGGGGACGGTGCCGGGCGGTGCCATGCCCTGGTCACGGAGGTCCCAAACCTCTGGCGCTGTGGGACACGGGTGGCGCTGGCATAGCTCCTTTGCAGCAGAGTGCCTGCAGGCAGCGGGCAGGGATTTGGAAGGAGGGCTGCCGGGGGGGCTGGACATACCCATCCGCTTCTAAAAACTTCAGTCAATGGTCCCGGTTGGGTTTTGGTTCCCAGAGGGCAGGGAGAGGAGCTGGTCCTGGCTGCCAGGCCGGAGGTCTTGCTGGGAGCCCCCAGCCTCAGCCCACGCCTCCCCGCCTCCTGCCACCCTCGGGCCTTCTCCGGGGATGGGAGGCGCGATGCTGGGGCGGGCGCTGGCTGTGGGTCACGGCCCCATCGCTGGTGTTTTCTGCAGAAAACGCCCCAAAGCGGTGTTTTGCGCGAGCCCTGGTCTCGGCGTGCGCCGAGGCACCCCAGGTCTCACGCAAGGAGCAGCGTCGTTGCGTGGCTCAGCCTTTCCAGGGAGCGGTGACGGGGGCACGGCGAGAACGAAGTCGTGCTGCCAGCGCCTCCGTGGCCCCAAACCGCTTTGGGAGGCCGGTGCGGATCACCGAGAGGGGGAAGGCTGATCTCCGTCGCCTTCGCCTCATCTGCATGCAGCCAGGACTTGGTCCAGCCTCGTCTCGCTGTTTCACCTCCCGGAAGGCACGCGCCTCTCGGAGCGGCTGCGGTTCAGCCGGGAGCAGCGGCACGAGCTCGCTCCTTGCTTCATTTAGTCAGCGGCGTGTTACAATCAAGGAGGATATTAGGAATTTTCCGTGAAGAGCTGTTTTGATGACACTACCTATCTGAAGAGGCAACTTCTGGATTCATATATACATTATCAGCATGGATGTATTCATTATAGCATTAGTGCTGAGGAGCTAATGCATTCTGCTTCTAAAACATTACAATTCTGAGCCAGTGCGTACCAGATACACATCAGAGCCAAGCTATTGTTATTCGTCTGTGCTCTGCAGCCCTGCCTGAATGTACGCGCTTTGCCTTTGCAGAGGGAACAGTTATCATGCTCTGTTTCTCCTCTCATTCAGGTTTTAACCCACCATGATTTTATTAATTGGCGCCACTCAGTATTTGCAGAATTGCAAGCAGGAAAAGAATCATTGTTTTTTTACAAAAAGTCACGTCATTTAAAAAGGCCAGGAGAAAAACAGTAAAGGAAGAAAACCTGCGGTTTTGGCCACAGTTGATTCTGGATTTTCAGTGATCTCTTTCAAAATACAAAATCTATCACAGCCAATAAAGATAACCAAGCATTTTTCTGTGAGGAAGGAAAGCCGAAAGTCTCTTCAGTCATGGGAGACGGTGGCTGAGGAGTGAGCAGGGAAGTGGATCCTTGCAATGTGTCCAGTCCCCGGCCTGCTGGAGGCCTGGCCATTCCTTTTGTGGTGGCTTCTCTATGAAAGGAGACATTGTGGTTCCTCAGGGCAGCAGGTTGTCACAGAATCATAAAATCTTAGGGTGGTTTGGGTGGGCAGGGACCTCCACAGGCCACCTGGTCCAACCCCTGCAGCGAGCAGGGACAGCTTTAGCTGGATCAGGCTGCTCAGAGCCCCCTCCAGCCTGACCTGGAGTGTTCCCAGGGATGGGGCATCTACAGTCTATGGGCAACCTAATGATGCTTCACCATGGCCACGGCGCTTGGGGCTGCCAGCCGTGCTGGGGGCGGTTGTGGTACGGGTGATCTGCTGCGGCCACAGATCAGGGTTTGGTTGGGCTCTTGGACGGTCAGGTTGGGTTTTGAGCGGTTAGTGGGGGCAGTTGCGTGGGTGTCTGCACAGGGAGGCGGCTTTCCCGGCCAGGAACCCACCGAGAGCTTTAAAAGGTGGGATAACCATTTCAAAGCAGGCTCTGAAGCCTGCTCGAGTGGCAGGGATCTGACCCTGATCTTGTGCTGGCGCCTCCATCTCTGCAAACCCCGTCCTGCCGCAGCACCGCTCCCTCGGGCCCGTTACGCTGTGCGCCTTTCTGCTGTTTATTTTCCTTCTCTTTTAGATGCGTGTCCTTTTTGCTCTCTCTGTTCTCATCTGGGCTGGATTAGAAATGCTCTGTTTGCTGTTCAATTAAAGTGGCCTCAGACACTGTGAAGTTCAAATAGTTTTAGTTTTTGCCTTAAATGTATCTCTCTGGATTTAATAGGCTTTGCAGGCTATAGTTTCAAAGTGGTTATTAATGGGATTTGTACAAGGAGCTCTTGCTTTGCGCTTTTAAAAAATAATATAAGAAATCCTTCCATTGGCATTTAATTTCATCAATTCAGGCATGGCGAGAGGTATCTGTCAGGCATCATGTTAAGATCTGGCCTGTACATGATGTGTCTGCAAAGTGGGGGCTGCTGTACGTCTGGCAAATTCAACAGCAGTCTGCTAATTAACTAAAATTATTGGCTTTTGCTTTCTTTAATGCTATTACTATGATGACGATGATGATGATTCCCTGGAGAATGTCTCCACAGCGAAGCTCCGCTAAGGTACAAAAGGTGACAACAAAACTGGCAGCTGGGTGAAATTCTTACGCCCTGTGTGACCGTGGTGCCCCGTGGTAATGCTCTTTCCAATCTGCCGTGGCCGCCTGCTCATTTCAAAGGTGTCTCAAGGACTGGAAGATTCACATTCCATCCATTTGCTCCAAATCTCTGGGGTGGGGTTACAAACCCTGTTTGAGATGAGGCGACAGAAGGGTCCTGCCAGCCTCACCCCCTGCCCACGGGCCAGAGCCACTGCCAGCACTGCGCTGCAGCGTCCTCCGGCGCGGATAAACGTAGATTAAAGGTGCTGGTCGTCCCCCCCGTCCTGCTAACACCCCAGCTTGGGATTGTGCCACCGGTGCTGGGGCTAAAGGGTGTTCATTCGCTGAAATCCACCCGGGTCTGTTGTGCCTGTCGGTGTTCAAAGGCAAGGAGAGCAAGGCTCGTGCTGGGCTGTGGAGATGCAGAGCCCTTCCTTCCTCAGTCCCGTCCGCAGCCGTTGCGCTGGTTTGCCCTGCGGTTCGTAGCCGGAGCTGGTGAGATCCTGCTGCTCCCGACGAGAAGCGGCAACAGCAGAATGGCAAGGGGCTGGGAGGCTCCAAAAAAGGCTGAGCTGAATTGGAGGGAGAGGTTCAGGGTGGTTTGGAGGGTGCCAAGAGGAGGACAGCGACAGCAGCCACGTTTCCGCTTGTCATCGGTGTGTTACGGTGGTGATGTGCAAAACGAACTTTTCACCGCCTGTTTGGGGGATTTTTGCTTGCTCTCTTCCCACCCTCCCCTTCTGCCCACCCGTGGCTGTGAACCTCCGAGCCCCTAATCCCACCTCCACCAGAAGTTTCCTTCTGGGACCAGTCCAGCCCTCTGGGGAGGATGGGACCCGGATGAGTTTTAACCCAAGCGCTGCAGGACAATTCCTGGGTCCCCGTGGGTGCGGGACAATTCTGTGACCAGGTCCCCGTGGCCGCCTGGGGGGCTGCTGGGCCACAAGCAGCACCAGGCGACTGGTGTTGAGCAGCACCGACCGTGCGCTTGTGCCTCCCGCTGCGCTCTGCGCCCTCGGTGCTCAGCGCTCCGCGGCGAGTGCCGCGACAGGCTCTTGAATTAACCAGAGAGGGAAATATTGCTGCCACCGTCACACAGCTACCCGTTCCTGTGCCTGGCAGGAGGCAGTGCTTGCTTTCTCTCTGTGCGCTCCCTAAAAGCCAACGACTCGGGTGGGGTTTGGGTGGTGCTGGCCCCCACCACTGCGTCTCCAGCCCGTGGCTGGGCTTAAAAGCAGAACTGGCGAAGGCGGTGGCACGGCGGTCCCTCACCAGCCCCTGCCAGTCCCAGCGACGCCTGCTGCCCTACAGGGACCCTGCAACACGGACCGCCCCAGGCGACGGGGCCGAGACCCGCGTCAGCGTGCGGCGGGGGTCCTTAAGAAGGCTTTTCTAAAGGACGCCCCAGCTCGGGGGGTCTGCACCCATCCCAGCGCGCTGCCGTTTCGCTGCTGCCTCAAGCGAAGGGTCCCTGGTGGAATTCCCTTTGGAGAAGAAGGGCAGCCCCAGGGTTTCTCGGGACCCGTTTAAAAGCAGAGGGACAACGTCGCGTTTGGGGTTGTTCTGTTTTGAGGCCGAGTTACTCCCCGGGGGCCTGTGCCCCCCAGCACCGCGGTGTGCCGCGTGCGTCTGTGAGACGCGCTCGCGCTCTTTGCAGGTGCCGCAGACGGGAGGTGGTGAGGACTGGCACGAACCTTTCTCCCTGTTGCCCAAACCTTGTCAGATCGTCTCCAAAAGGTGTGCCCTGCAGGCCGGGAGGAGGCGGGTGGGCAGCCCCACCAGCCCAGCGGGGCCGGGTGTCGGTGTGGCACAGGCGGGTGCCGCGTTGGGGGGCGAGCACTCCGCGGCGCCGGCACGGGGCGGCGCACCCTGTCCCCCTGCACTGGGACACCTGAGCTTCTCGCAGGGTGCTCCAGAAGTGCACGCACCCCAAATCAGTCTTTGCTTTTGAAAACCTGGGCTCACGTGTCTCTCTCTGGAACGGAGTTAATGGTGGAAAGCAGAGCGATATCTCTGCGTTTCCTCCATATGTGTCCGGTGAACCCAATCTCGTTGGTGTCTATTAAAAAAAAGGAAAAGGGGGTGCTGTTAAAATGCAGATGTCCTCTTATTAATGAAGAAAAACCAGTGACATGCTCTTAAATGAGGGGAAAGCAATTATCATTTACTCAGATGAATCGGCTGGCGTTCCTCCCTGCCGCTGCCTCTCTCTGTAGCTAATGAAAATGTAATGCGTGCTGAAGTCATCAGCAACAAATTTTTGAATTGCACATTGTACTGAGCGCAGCTTTAATAGCATCTTCCTCTGAAATGACAGGCAGAAATAAATGTCCTTCAGAATGATTTATACCCGGGATTAGGTGCAGGTTGTAAAAATACACCGAGTTTAAATCACTGTCAACCTTGAAACAACAGCGGAGAAGGTGGTGACCCCAGTTAAAGTAAACAAAACAACTGTGTTTCTCAATAGAATGAATGGCGAGCTGTCTTTAAAAATAAAATCTGTGCCTTTAATGTTGTCTGCTCTTAAATTAAATGGGAAATGGGGGTGGTGGGTGCATTTCACAATTACAATTCCAAACAGCTGGATGGGAACCCATAAGCCATAGCAAAGCCTTGAAGCTAGGTTGCATTAGTAACCCACATTAAACTGCTCTTAACTGGGAAATACAGATAAGCCAGGAAACTAAAATAATGCGAGGAAGAGGTTTTTTGGAAGGAAGGCTAAAAAAATGTTTGTACCCATTATGCAATCTAGAGAATTTTTTTCTTTTTTTTTTCCCGAAAAGCCACTCACAAATCTGCGTATCTCCTTATTCCTCCGAAAGCAGCGGAAAGCCCTTGGCTGTTAGTCCGTGCCGCCCTGCCCGGGCTCACGTCTGCCGCGCCGGGGGCTGGCGATGCACCGGCCCCTCGGAGCGGTGCCCGGGCCAGGCAGCGTGCGGTGCGGCGCAGCCTCGCCTCCCCCGGCAGCCAGCGGACAGTCACTGCCAGGAACGGGTCTGGCTGTCTCGAGGGGAGCGCCGAAGGGCTCGGTCATGCCTAGTTACGGGATTCTGGAAATTTTCCCGAGTTAATACTGCAAGAAAGGATCCGAGCTGCAGTCAGATCTGTGTCTCAGCACTGTCATGCTGCACGTTGCCTCCGAGCAGCTGAAGGTATTTCAGCGACGGCTGTTAAGATCTTTTTATCTGTAGCTGCGAGTTGCCGTCAGGACCTTGCCCTGCTGCCTGGAGAGCCCCTTCTCCTGGGGTCACGCGGCTCTAATCTGCAGCTCCGCGTGGAGCTTCCCAGGGCTGGTCCAGGTGGAGCGGGGTCCCATTGCCGTGGCGATGCAGCGGCCCTCCTCACCAGGGCAAGGCTTAATTAAACCGTTCCTTCTTGAGACGGCTGGGCCCAACGAGAGGGTCATTCCTAGCTTTCCTTCAGGTTAACGTTGTTTTGCGTTTGCGTTCAGCTGAGAGAGAATGGCCTGAACGTGCAGCTCTGCGACCTGAAGTTTTCCTGTTGTTTTGTCTTCTTCTGGAAAAAAAAATAACCAAAGAACCAAACCCCACAACTCCTGCGCTAACTAAGGCGCTGCAGATGATGGCAGTGCTGGCTGGAGCGTGGCAGCCCACTTGGCACAGGGGGGTGTGTGCGGCTTTAGTGGTGTGAAAGGGTTAGAGCTCGTCCGCTGGCACTCCGGGGGTGGGACATGGGTGTCCTCCGAGGGTCCTGTGTGGTTTCAGAGCAGGGTCTGCCTCCCACCCTGCACTGCTGTGCATGCGCCGTGCCTGTTGGAGCCTGGGTTCACCCTTGCCACGCACAAAGCCGTGGGTATCCCACCGTCTCCTTGTTTTACTGCCTTCATGAGTGCAGGTCCGCGTGAACCTATGGTAAAAGGAGGTGGGAGCAGTGAAAAAGAGACACTTTTTTATGCATAAACCTGCCCCGTGCTTTTTCCAAAACTAACTCAGCGTACCTGAGGAAGAGATAATCGAGCGCTTTGTGGTTGTGTGAAGAGGTCAGGAGGAACTGTTGCACCCTGCAGCGCCAAGGTGAGCTGCTGCAGCAGAGCCCTGGCGGTCCCGCTGCCGCCGACAGCCCCCTCGGAGAGACACCCTCCCTGGTGGTTCTCCTGGGGGTCGGCGTGCGCGGGCTGTGACCTCCCCGGGGAACGGTGGTCCCTTCATAGGGACAGTCTGGAGGTGATCCTGCCCGGGAGGGTGCTCAGCGAACAGAAACAGCCGTGGCACAGGTCGGTGCTGGGGAGGGAGGGCGGCTCCAGGGGACACACGTGGCAGTGGAGGGGCTACCTGTGCCCCCGAGAGCCCCCGGCTTGTCCCTGTGCTCAGGCAGGGCAGCGGCAGGGAGGTGCTGAGAGCTCCTGGAGCAGGTTTTGGTCTGCATGGCGGGTGACAAAGCTGCCAGGCGACACGACTCTGGGCTGACTCGGAGCGTGTCCAGGAGGAGCCACCCATCAGCAGCAACACGGACGAGGAGAAGGTGGCTGGCGTCCCACCAGTACACACCAGTGACAGTCCCTGCACTGAAATACCTGCTGCTCCAGCCACTGGAAGCCTTGACCATTTAACCCCTTGTGGCAAGGTCAGCAGCGAAGTCTCAGCGATGTTTCTTTCTCTCAGAACATTTCTTTCCCTCTCAGGCAGTAAAAGCAGGAGTAAGACATCCAGGAGGAGCTGCAGGTGTGGAAGGAGCGGTATAAATTCAGCGCACGTTCTTCTCGGGGCCAGGATGTGTTTCTGACCGGCTCATCCTTCTTCTTTTGTTTTTCCCCCAGCTGCTCCGCGGGGACAGTTCAATTCCACCAGGAAGACTGAGGGACACACGGTGTCACCGCAGCAGCCTGACTCGCGCCAGCCCGGCCCTGTGTTGGCTCGCTGCCCGCCCTCGCCTGGCGCTCGAGAAATCTCTCCATCACCCCTCTCGCCGGCAGAACTTTCTCCTGCCGAACGCCGCCAGTCCCTGCTCCGAACAGGCCGAGCGCCCGAGGAGGATGGCTGGGACGTGAGAGCCGCCCGCGGGCAGCGGGGTCCGGAGGTGCGCAGGCGCGGGAGCATCCTCCCGCGTTTCGGCACGGCTGGGCAGGACCCTGAGGGGGCTTGGCGGAGGCCAGGCCAGCGCGGAGAGGCACAGGCAGGGGGGTGGCGCTGGGGCAGGGTCCGGGCAGTGCTGCTTTGGCCCTTGCCGAGGGCTGCTGCAGCGGGGGTTAGAGCAAAGCGGGGAAAAAGGGCGATGGAGGGGAAATCGTAGAATCACGGGATGATTTAGGTTGGAAAAGAGGGTTAAGATCATGAGTCCAGCCCCTAACCGGACACTGCCAAGTCCACCGCTAATGTCCCCGAGCGCCACGTTGAAATTAAAGGTCCCACTGGGCAGAGCTGGAGGGCAGGAACGAGCCTTTTTCGGGGGGTGATCTGCTCCCATCCGCTGAACCTGGCCCCGGAGAGCCCCCCCCGGGGAAGTCGGTGATGTGGCAGTGGTGAACAGAGGTGGGCAGCGCCTCACCGCGCCGCAGCTGCCGCGAGCGGTAACGGGGCCGTGTAACGAGCTGCCCTCGCGCACGGCACTTCCAGGAACTGTTTTAAATTAATTTTTTACATTACTGCTCCTGGTTGCCTTTTAGCCGTTTTCGTGCAGCATTAGGTTGGTTTGCCCTGACGGATTAATGCCTTTGTGAATGCGAACACGTAACTGATCTCACGAAAGGGAAGTGAAACGTGGTCTCCGCTATTATTACGATCATAATTTGATTGAACAAGTTCTCACTGTTCAGTCCAGAGAACTGGGTGACTCCGCATTGTGTTTGCTCACGCACGGTGTGGATCTCTGTTAGTGGAACCGGGATTGATTACGAGGCCGTTTTCTCATAAAAGTGCATTATTTTTACAGCCCCTTCAGGCACAGGGACCACATTTTGCCCGTTGAGCTCTCGGCAGCATCGCAAAGACTCCGTATGTCGGGATGCGATGGAAACCCTTGGGAAGCAGCGGACCGAAAGAAGAGGCAGCAGTTTGACACTAAGGTGGGGCTGCAGCGTGGGAGAGGAGCGTCCCAAGGATGGCAGGACCTAGCGCAGCCCAACTCCTCATCTGGGTCAGAATATTTTGATTTTTCTTTTCCAACTGCCGAGGCAGAGCGGGTACCACTGTACACGCAATCAAAGCTCTCTCCCACACCCCGTTTCGGCTCACAGAGAAGAACTTTGGGCTGTTATCGAAACTTTTCTATCACAAATTATATGCAGGAAAGCTGCCAAAGTGTAAATGAGTCAATGCTACAGTGTAGAGTCGCAAGCGACGTTCCTATAGAGGATGATTAAGCTAATTGCTGTTAATTACTTTGAAAAAGGGGCACCCAGACCAAACAGAAAGTATCATAGAGAAATTATTTTTTGTCACTTCATGTCTAACAGGGTAATAAGGCCCCAACTATTTTCCTGCAACTAATTCTTTGTTTGCTTTACAGGCTGATACCTGCTGATAAGATGCTTTGCTTTCAAGTGATAAATTATCTTAATTAACTTTAATTGTTTGCAGACAATTTTATGCAAATTGAGGCATTTAAGGAACAGAAGCAGAGCGTTAGCTGTGGCTTGGGGGATGGCTAAGGAGCACTGAACTTTTCTGGTGGCAGTGGGCCTTTTGTTCTTCAACATCAGGAGGTGCCTCCTGGGGCGCGAGGCTGCAGCAGGTGGGGTGGCAGCCGCAGGTGGTTTCTCAGCCTTTCCCCAGAGAGCTCGGTGGCTTCTCACCGCCGGCCAGGACGCGCGCTGGAGTCTCATTCCAACCCCTCCTGACACACAGGAGGCACCACGGGTGTGGGTTGTCTTCCTTGTAGCTCTGTTTCCCCAACTGCTGAATCGCTGTTGCCTGTTCGTTGTTGGCAATCTTCTCCTTGGGTGTGCCTCAGGCCGTGCCTCCTGCTGGGAATTCCGGTGACTGCCGAGGATTTTCACCCTAAAACGGGGAACGTGTGCCAACAGCACGCACAGACCAAAACCACCCCTAAAGTGGGCGTATTCAGGACCAAAACCACCCCTAAAGTGGGCATATTCAGGACCAGTGAAATACTTGGAGCTCTTTAGCAGCGAGCTGGCTGTACTAGACTTCCCACGTGAGCTCTCGAGTGCCGGGAAGGTGCTGAGCACCCTCTAGCACCCAGCAGGACACCCGGTGGGAGCCCGGCAGGCCCCAAGGGTGCTCAGCTGAGGCTAGAGCAGCAGCAAGGTCTGGAGCAGGGTCTTACGATTGCATCGAAACTCTGCTTAAAAGTTAAACCCAGGGGTTTCCCGTCTCCATCAGGGAAACTATATAATGAGGGGGTGGAGCTGGGCAGCGGAGGAGTGGGGTGGGAGGGCTGTGGGTGCCCTGAGGACAGCCCTGGCCTGCAGCTCTTGCCTGTTTGAGTTGGTAAGTGTTGCACTTTGTGCTGGTTTTTTATTGTTATTTATTTTTTCTTCTGGTTATGGTTCCTAGTGCTTGTTCCCTGGCACTCCAGCTTTCCCCGTGTGTTTATGTGCTAGGGAGGAATGAATGGTTGGATTTAATGAGGGGAGGCTGAGCTCCCCCAGAACCTGCTTCTTGCTGTTGTGGGTATTATGTGTTGATGTTTTTAGTGCCAGATTAGATGCCATTTGGGTATTAGAGCTCTCTTTCTGTGGAATTAAAGAGAGGCACCTAGGATCATTATACTTAGTGCTTTCTTTTTTTAATGTAGGATCTCAAAATGTTAATCAGATGAGCCTGTAGCATACAGCAGCCCTGGGACTGGCTGCTCATTTCATGAGATAAGTCTCCTTCTAATAATAACTTCAGTGGAATGAAAATGTGTTTTCATTTAATAATTCAGGAGGAAAATACAATGTTAAGAGCGGAGGAAGGCTTTTTTTTTTTTTTCCGAGGCTACTGGAAGAAATAGCACTGAGTGTTTCAAAGGAATGGCCCTGTCATCTGGCTGTGGTCAGTTGGCCTGAGCTGGCAGCGGTGGGCTTTGCTCTTTGGGGCTGTGGAGGAGGCAGCGAGCTGGACAACTGCTTGTGCCCTTGAGCTTGGAGTGAAATAGTGATTTTGGTACTTGATTTGTAACTTAAGAGAGTCTGTTTTTACTGCAAATCAGGTTGTAGCAGGTGAGGAGCGTTTTGACTTAAAGGCAGCAGTTGTTTGCTTGTCCTTTGGGGAGTGACTTGCCACAGCGGAGCCACCAAAACCCCCTTGGTGGTGCCAGCAGCCCAACAGAGAGCAGCCCTTCCGCCTGGTGAGCTAGGAACTCGGATGTAGAAGCCTGCTTTTGCAGGCAGGAGTTGAGATGCCTGGTTCTTGGTGGCCTCGCAGGCAACGTGGTGAGTGCTGGAAGCACAAGCCCCCGACCTGTTTCTAAGCAGACCCAGCTGGGCTGCCTTGCGCGGGGTGGGGCTTTACCAGCCCTTATGCAGAGCGGACCCACCTGCTTGCTGGCCCCCTCCTCATGGGCTTGTTCTTGTGGCTCCTGGGGTCTGTGTGGTGCTCTGACATGCTCCTGCCCCCCAAGAGCTGTGCGGGAGGAGCTGGCAGTCACCCGGCGAGCCCCGAGCTGCACCCGCAGCAGCCCCCCGCGTGGTGCCAGTCCAGGGAAGAAAGAGGATGAAACGTACCCCTTCCCCATCCCCCCTACCCTGCAGGTGCCTGGCTTTCTCTCAAAATCAGGAGGAATCTGGGCAGCTGGGTCCGAGCTCTCTGTCTCCTCCAGCCGTGCTCAGCCTGGTGCCTTCTGAGAAATGGCTGGTGGTCACCCCCAAAACCACTTCAACCAAATTACAGTGAACTGTGAGCTCTGTCACTGGGCTTTACGTTTTGCTTTTAGGGCTTCAAGGTGTTAGTGTTTTTCAAAAAATACCAAGGCAAGCTATGCTTTCCTTGGGGCTCTTTGGTTGTGCTTGGTAACTGCCACTCGCGTGTCACCTGTCTTTGATGTTGGGGAAGAATGAGCGAGGACAAACTGACCAAACTCCTTGTTCTGACTGGTGAATGTGGCGGCTTTGGCTCCGGATTCACAGCGGGTTTGAAAGTCAGGGAATTGTAGAATAGCCCCAGACTGGGAGGGACCTCAAAAGATCATCTGGCCCAGCCTTCCACAGCGAAGGGAGCTGCTGTGAGGTTATCTGGGTATATCCTTATCTTGCTCCTGCTTGGAAATGTAACCCCAGGAGCAAAACAAGCAGAAATGAAGCTAGTCTAATCTTGATAGGACTCTTGTTTAATAATGTCATTTGTTTCATGATATCAGCCACTATTAATTTCTAATATTCTCCAACTTGCCAAGGAAAATATTAGATTGTCATGAAACTAATTTGCGTCTCATTAAAAGTATAAGTGAAAATGAAAAGGGTTGGTGCTAAAAAGTGTCTTATTTTAGACAGTACCCGGAACCTGAACGTTCATTTTTCTCCAAGGTTTTCATTTGCTGTAACCTTTGGCTTTGCCTTGTCAGTATATCCAGGGTTAAGTGCTTTCTACTTAGTTAAAAGCTGCTTAACAATTGAGCTTCGCTGATGAGCATCAGGTATTTTTTAAGCTTGAAATCCTTACGCTGCAACTGTGTGTTATTTTCCTTGTGTGCCTGGCTACCACCAAGTAGGTAAGGCAATGTCCAAAGATACTGAAGAAAAGGAGACTGAGCTCTGTCTCTGGTGGTATTGCCCAGGAAACCTTGCCAGTTCCCCCCCACAAACAACATCAGCTCCTACACCACAAGGACCCACAAAGGTTGGAAAGTGGTTTTCACAACAAGATTTTCCATATATATAATAATTTTTGTGAATTTGAGATTAAATTAAATGTACAGTCTCTAATTCCTACTATTGCCAACTATTCTCCTTATTTCAAGCAAAAAAAAAATATCTTTTGACCTGTGATCTTTTCTTGCAGCAATTACCTTCGTGACCTTTTCTTGTGGTTTAAAGATTGAAAACAATAACAGTTTCTCAGTCTTTGTAGCTTGTAATCTCTACTTATGATTCAGAAAGCAGAAACGATGAACTATGATTTATTTGCTGAGCAGTTACAGCGTGCCAGTGATGCTTATTAAGACTATTCTCTCCCCTCTTCTTGACCCAATGTCTAACAAAATGTCTGTTACCCAGCCTCAGCCATCTGGTGCTCTAAAAGCTCACCGGCATGTTCTGAGCTCTCTTGACTGAGAGGAGGAGGCAGGTACAATCCCAGTTTAAGTAAAATGGGGTGTGCTTTTAAAAGAGCTAGATGTACGAGCAAAGATTGAAATCGAGATAACTTTATTCTCTTCCAGGTTTTGTTTAGGTAGCATAAAAAGCGTTATTTGCAGGGGAAATGTCCTGTTGGGACAGCTGGGCGTGTGAGCTGTGGTCCGGGTCTCTGTACATCATTAGTACTTCGCATGCTTTAAAAATTACTTGCAGCAAGTTAAGAAGCATCCTCTGATCTGCAGAGGAAGCTGCTGAAATCGTGTTTCTTCCCTTTTCCTCCGTCGTAATTGTTATACAAGGTGCTGTTTGAAACCGGGTATTCCATTGTTTTTCTTTTTTCTCGCTTAAAATTCTTGCATTGGTTGAGGTTTTTATCTTGGTTTCTTAGATTTGGTTAAACTTCATTGAACTGTGAATCTGGGGTCGATGAGAGCAAAGGGGTTTAATGGAGTAAACCCAAAGGGACGCTGTGGGTGGCCGGAGCTGGCTCAGGAGAGCCCTCGGCCCCTCTTCCCTGGGTCGGTGTTGTTGGTCGGGTGAGGTTACTGCTGTAGGTCCACAAGCCACCATCCTGCTACTGCAGCCCGCGTGTCCCCACCGCCTCGCTGGGGCTGTGAACTTGGTGGACATTCCCGATGTGCTGCTTTAGCTGCCACCCAGGTGACTTTGCTGTAGGTGTGTCAGCATCTCGCCTAGGTGGGAAACGAGCGAAGTGTGGCTGAATGGAGAGGAGTCAATAAAGGATGAGATTTCAAAACTGCCCTGTTGTGTAAAGAGATGCGTAACTTTCCGTGAGCCAGTAGGGTTTGGGAAAATCAGCGGGAGGTGGAGGTGTTCTTGGGGACAGGGAGCTCTGCGCGTGGGCTCAGTCCCTGCTGGGGGGTGGTGGTGGCCGCCCTGGGGCGCCTGGAAGGGGCTGATAGACAAACCGTCGGGTGTTACTGGTGGAAGCCCACTTGTATTTGGTGAAGTGCCCGTCTGGAGCAGGGCACGAGGAGGCAGCGTCTGGTAGGAGCCCAGCGTGAGCGTTACCTGCGTGAAGCGTTGAACTCCAGTCCTCTTCCTTCGGTTCACTCGGGCAGCACGCGGGGGCTCAGCAAAGCCTTTGGCAGCCGCTCTCGGGCTACCCCGCCACATAACTCGGCTTGTGCTGCTTCTGTGCACAACTGGAACAGAACTGACGTCCGTGGTAACTGCTGTTCCGGTTCTGGGCTGTGGGTTTTATTTGTTCTTCCAAAAATGCCAGTGGGAAGCAGATACAAATTGAAGGCAGAGCTGGGAGTGGTTCCCAAGGGTCAGAGGGGAGGTGCTGCTGAAGGAGGAGGCGTCCTGGTCCTGTTGTGGATAAAGCAATCGAAAGCCAAAGCACTTGTACTGCATTTCATCCTTCTGAAGTCGCCTGCAGAAGTGTTTTAGCGTCAGCAGCTCGGTGCTTGAGATGCCTCTAAATACAACATGGAGCTGTAAAGAGGCCCCAGGAGGTTTCTCAGCAGGTTTTCCACTCCTGCGACCCAGCTGTGTTGGGAGCTTTGACTCTCCATGAGCGAAAGAAAAGTAGGGGGACGCGTTTTTGGGGTTGGGCTGAGTCGGCCCGCGCAGAGGTTGGTTCCTCTGCAGCCATGGGGAGAGCGGGCCAAGCCTGAGCTCTTGGCGAAGGACCTCCAGCGCCACGGTCCCCGAGTTTAGAAGAGACGGCAGCGCTGACCAGGGCAAGGGGTGTGTTTCTGTGGAAGTCTGGAGCTTAAGCTCGTGTCACCAGCACCCCTGCCCTCGCCTCTGAGACTGCCGTGCTGATGAGTCGGAGGTAGGCAGCTTGGCCTGGCTGGGGCAGAATGGATCCATACTGGAGGTGATCAGTGAAACCATAGCACAGGTCAGAACAATTCTTAGTGAGCTGGCAGGGAGGTACTGTTATTAACCTGCACCTTCTGCTTTGAGACCAGCAGAGCACGCACTTGTCTGTGCTTGCTACTCGCTTTACCCAAAAAGAGGGGTGATCCTGCCCCTTCATTCTCCATAAATGACACCAACCAGCCTGGGAGCCCTTTCCCTGGACTGCAAACGTGTATCTGTTCAGTTCTCCTGTGGATTTTCATCCTAAATTATCTTAAGATGACAGATGGGTATGTTTTGTTACAGCTTTTGGTTGTTTAAAAGCAGCATGCTGAACACTGATGTCTTCCCGAGGTGCTGGGCTCTTGCTCTCCCCTGCTCTAGCAGGCGATCTCATCAGGGTGGATGTTTTCCAGAGCCTCAAGGGAAAGGGGGGAAGACATCTCCATGGAAAACCTGTACAGAGATTTCTTGAAATGCTCCAATTACTCTTATAAATCCTGTAACGTGTTCCTCTTCTGCACATGCAGATAGTTTATATCTAAACAAAAACTCGTGGAACAATTTCCCTGTGCCAGGGTGTGTTTTTATACTAATTTGGAATCAAAGGACCTTAACGTAATTGCTTATTCAAATAAGAACCCAGTTGCATATAAAATATTTATATTAATTGGGGAATTAATTGCTTATCTAGCAATGCTAAAATAACCATTTCATGAATCTCAAAGATGAGAACAACCTCTCTAAGGACTACTAAAATGAAGAGACCACGTCGTCTTTAAGGTTTGCTTACGTTTAAGGCTCTATTTAAGAATTATTTGAGGAAAAACCAAACCTATTGTAGCACAAAAAGCCTTTCATGGAGGAAATAGGAGCGTTTGAACAGAAATTCAGCTGCTGTTAAAACCTTGTGGAACCTGAGGGAAACTTCATCAGGATAAAGCGCATTTGGAATGTTTGAGTCCTCCCTGCCGAGTTCTCTGGGGACACCTTGCAGCGCAGACCAAAAGCAGGGTCCCCGCAAAGCTGCGGGATCGTGACTTCTGTGGTCACGTGGCGGGTTGCCCGCGGCGCCGTTTGCAGGCTGGTGGTGCCAACAGCTACCGCCCTGCTCCGAAAAACCTCCCTTCGGGGAGAGGACGCCAGAAAACTTTGTGGGTGTCTTTCGAAGTCGTGGGTTTGACGCTGCGTTGTAACACCGTTCTGCTGCCTGTTGGCTGTATCCCCCTGTGCAGGGCCCGGTGCGGCGCGAGGAGGGGGGACGCTGCCCGACCCGACCCAGCGACCCCCGGTCCTCGATGCTGCCGAGGCGGCGGACGCCGGCTGTGCCGGCCGGGGGGAGAACGGCCGTTTGTGCTCTCGGTGCTCATGGCTAAGCAGGGCAGCGCTGGCTGGGAGGAGACGTGCCCACGCCAGGCCTGGGTGAACGAAAAGACTTGCTTTCCGTTTCGGAGGCGTAGGGTATTTATTTATTCCCCCCTCCCGCTTCAAGGCCATTCCATACAACGAGGTGCTTTGTTTTATTTAAGGCCCTGCTGGGTAAGGTCTAGCTTGTAGATGGCTTCTTTAGAGCCATGTTTACCAGAGGTGCTTTAACTTTATTAGTTAAGATCACTCCTAGTCCGCCCATCTAGACGCTGTGCAGTATGCTGTGGTGAGCCAGACAGGATTACTAGAACAATTGGTGGGTTTAGCAGTCGGTTATAAACTGGGAGAGGAATTGCTGATCTCCTAGGGACAATGGGATGAAAGTAAACATCAAGGATCCTAACGTGTTTGTTCCTGGAGGGTCTGGTCGTCTCCCCTCCAAACTTCTGAGGGAACTTGCACATCAGTGATAAGCTCAATAGATTGTGAGGGGTTTTTTTCAGGTTCTTTGGATATTTTCACAGGGGTGTAGGGATGGAGCTGTGAGACTTGGAGGGCTGTAAATATGGTATCTCCATTTAGGAAGGGGCAAGAAGCATCATTGTTATGACTACAGCTGGCATTATTAAGCAAGATGTTACACTGGTCTTTTAGGGAAGTATAGTTAGAGAAAGACACAACTTTTCCTGGACTTACCAAAACCAGCCTGTGTCAGATACCCATTCAAACTGGCTGCCCAGGCACTCGCTGATGCTCTCGGATCATCTGGCAACAGCTCCAGCCTGTTTGCTGAGCCGTGCCCAGATGGAAACGTGCACTTCTACCCCAGCTAGTGTGCTGGCGTCCGCTATTTGCCTGTTCCCCTCCGGTACCGGGGAAGAATCGGTACCTGCAGAGCTTGCAAGGTGTCTGCTGTCTCGGATGCTTTTCTGCATAATGCCCGTGTTGCTGTCAGTGCTGTGTTTCTCTGACAACAGCTAATTTAATTAAAGTACATCAATTGCTCCGGTATAACTGCTTCTTTTCCTGTTCGCTGGCAATAAAAATCTGCTTCAAAGTGAGGACCATTAACGTTGTCGTCCTCTCTTATGGGAATGTCTTGCTCATGAATTTAACCAAAAATAAGAATAATAAAATAATAATGAACCTGGGGTGAGGTCTAAGAGCAAGACTAAAGAGCAGGGAAACCAGCCTGTTGTGGCAGTCGTAGAAGAATGTCACATTATGACCAAAGCCTGTCCTTGGACTGCAGGAAGCAGGAGGAAAATGGGTAGATTTGTAGAGAAATCAATTACAGAGTGGTTTATTTTTTCTTCTTCCTCAGTGACGGTAATGGAAGTGACTTGTGGGTGGCACCTCGGCTTCTCAGATTGGAGCCTTGTGATTTTTAAGTAGACTTAATGTTTTGCTTAGAACAATTTTCTGGAAAGATAAGAATATGGCTGCGAGGCTGCCTTTAGCCAGGGAGGGCCTGACTCGGCGCCAGGCTGGGAAGTGATATATTGTGTTGGTGTCTGAATTGGAAAAGCGAGGAATATCCTTGGGAGCCAGGATGAGTAGTGACAAGCAGGTGATGTCGACATCATCCAAACCGAGCTGTTGGACATTGTTCCCTTGTAAACCATGAATATGGGATGGCAGGAGCCCAGGTGGAGCTGGGAACTTCCCCGCTGGCAGGTCATCTGTTTCCTTGCCCATTGCTCCCCTCTGGCATGGTTCGCTTCCTGGCAAAATTCATTAAATAAGAGGATTTGTGACTCTGGAGCACAATTAAGAGTTCAGCGTGGCAATGGGTGGTGGTCACGGTGACAGGGACGTCTGCAGGGGTGATGACGGGGAGGATGTGCCACCCTGGGTGTTATATTGATGGCCACCTTGAACTTCGGGGCAGGTGATCACAGGAGGAGAGAGAAGGGCAAGGGGCTGGGGACCTGTGAGGAAGACGTTTGAGGGGACTGGTGTATCCATCAGCCTTTTCTCTTTGGTGTCGTTTTGTGGTCTTAGCGCGCAGGCTCAAGTGCAAACCCACCCGCCTGGTGGCTCCATTGCTCACGGCATGCTTTGGCTAGGGAAGGCTGTTCCCTCCGGTGCCTCTAACTCACTGGGAACAGACAAGTCCGTCAGGGGGAGAGAGCAACTGCTGTTTGTCACCTCCTACCGGCTGTGCCTGTGTTTAGCTGAGTTGGACGCGGATCTGTGTGTGCTGGAGGGGTCAAGGACCAGGCAGGGCTGGCTCCTCCGGCAGCATGTGGCTCGTGCTGGTTTCTTCGAGCTGATTGTGTTTATTTTGGTGCCAGAAGTAGAAGTTTTGTTGGGTTTCCCCCCCCCCCCTCCTCTCTCAGTGCTTGTTATAGGAGTATGTGGCCAAGGGTGATATTAAATCTTTATAATCAGACTGGACGGTGTTGTCTGGTGGGTGTCCGCTCGGTGCCGTTGGCAGGATTAATACAATCCATCTGGTACATCCCCGTGCTCGTCGTGGAGGCTCTGGCACTCGCTTCTCTCATGGTAGCAAACGGTGCTGGATAAAGCTGGGAACAACTAAAGCGGATCCAGAGCGAAGTGAACTCGGCGTGAATGGATCTTGCGTCATCACGACGCGCCTGATGTGGCAGCGTGCTCCAGCACCACGGACTACCCCAGCGACTTACTGCTTGTCAGCAGCGTGCTTGCACGGGTGCCTAAATCCAGTTGGTGTCCCCAAAACTTACTCTGTTTTGCAAAGAAGAGCTGGTTTCTCAAAGGTGCTCTGTTGCCTCCTGGAAGCTTCAGCCCAGGGGGAGGTGCCCTGTCTGATGGACAGCTGGGGGTGGGGGGGGGAGGATAAGAGGAGCATCTTCTCCAGGAGTGGAAGTTAATGAAAATGGAGCTTTGATAGCTTTGTTTAGTGCTCGTACTGATGGGTTTTTTTTCCTTTCAGCAGTGCTTTTTCCATGAAATAACAGAAATTGAATATGAGTTTAAAAACTTGGGCTAGATAAGTATATATGTTAAAAAAAGAAGTTCACAGGGGTTGATGAATACTTGGGATAAAAAGAAAGGCGGCAGCAGTGCTGGAAAGGGCAGCAGTGCTGTGGGACAGTGTGGGTCAGGAGCTCCAGCTGGAGTCAGCAGTGAGCTCTTGGGGCAGGTGGGGTTCCCCCGTGTCCCCCCAGGCTGGGCTGCCTCAGCCAGAATCTGAGTCTGGGAGAGCATCCTTCCCCTCAGGGAAAGGTTTGAGGCCACGGCGGGAGCAAAAAGGGACAAGGTGCAGAAGAGACAAGGATGTGCTGAGCCTTGTAACGAGCCGTCTTCTTGCTGGCAGCAAGGGCCTGGTGGGGGTGAGTCGGTGAGAGATCGGGGCTTGTCCAAGGGGTGCAGGGACAGGGGAGAGGCAACAGCACAAGTCACAGCAGGGGAAAATCTGATTAAATGTTAGGGGAAAGCTCTTTCCTGGTGGAGGCAGCGACACGCTGGCCTGGACACCTGAGGAGGCTGCGGTAGCTCACTCACTGGGGGTGTTCAGAACTCACTGGGGCAAAGCTGCTGGTCGTGTAGTGTTTGCTGTCTTCTGATTATGCCTCTTTGGTCTGGAGTGTTGGAAGTGCACCAGTTCAAGATGGTCAAATAGCTATAACCCTGTGGGTGAACTCGGCAGCAGCAGCAGTGTCGCTAGTCTGCGTGCAATACAGCAATTTTTCCTTTTTTTGTTTTCCCTTTTGCGTTGGGAAAGCAGAGGAGGTAAGAGGGAATTACAATGAAGGCTTTGCTTCCTTGTCGTTGCATTATGCTCTTCTTTGTCTGAGTCAAACCTGACAGCTTGAGCAATGCTGTTCTGCTGGAGTTTATGTTCTGTAAACACAGAGATGAAATGGAGGCATTTGTTCAATACTTGACTAACTGGGTAACGCTTAAAAACTTCATAAAGGTGCATTATCAACTTTAAAATGTTCCTCTGAGAACTTACCTTCGCTGTTTCCAAATAACGGAGTCAAGCATATAAATGAGATCCATTTAGTGAAGAAATGTCTTGCTTGGAGCACTCGGTGGCACTGATTGGACTGAAGTTTATTAGATGTGGCGTGTTCCTGGCTGCGTGTTCCTGGCTGCTTGCTCTTTTCCCACAGCAGGACACATCTCCTTTGGGTTCCCCACCAGCCATAGATCCCGTAGCCCTGGGTGGCCGAGGAGTCCCTTGTTTAGTGCTCTGGATGGGAACAGACGGGCATTTCTATGGACAAGGATGGCCCGAGCCATGGAGAGGTCTCTGTGATAAAAATTTTCAGCCTGCGAAGACATGGGGGGTGTAGGCGAGATCGATAGGTCTGGGATCTATGGCAAGGGACTGCGTAGCAATTGTCAATTGTCTCTCTGATACAAGACTGTCAAAATTGTTTATTTGGGGGATGGAATGGGAGTAATCTACAACAAATGAAGGGAAATGATAGCTTTTCCCCCTGTCTTCAGTGGCAAACAATTCATGAACAACTGATGCAAGCTTATTTTTATTATCAAGGAAGAGGGAAAGCACTTGGTTATGGCTGGAAGCCTGTGTATATCACAGAAATGTGAAAAACTTTGTAAACAAGCGGGAAACCAATGTCAAAATTAATTCCAGCCAAAAGCTGCCATAAAAAGAAATAGTCAAGAAATCACTGGTGCATTTTAATAACTGCTAAAAGGAAGAGGATAAATACAATATTAATTTTATGACTGACTTTTCCCACTCCAGTGAACATAAATTTTTGTAATTGTATTTACTGGGCTTGGCTGTGTGGAAAGATAAGGGATAATTACATTCTTGCCTGATGGGAAGGAACCTACAAAATTATACCTTTTTTTAATATGTTAACAATACTGTAATATTAGGGAATTCAATCTGATACTAATTAATGACAAGAGAAAACATTATCAAGGAGTAAGTTCTACAAACTTGGTCTGTGTTCTCAGAACTGAAAGTATTTTTGTATTTCTGTGGTAATTACAGTTTTGTTGGTCAGACCTGACAACCCCCAGCCCGCCGTAGCTGTGTTGGTGGGTTGCTGTTTGCATGACCAGAGGCTTCACCGTCGGGACTCAGTACTTTGCTGCCCTTCCCAGTTTTCATTGGGTTTCCCAGCTGGTTTATATGCTTTTCTCAATTTTCATCTTGGGACTCTCTAAGCATCAGTGAGAGATGTTGGCAAGTTATCTCATAGCACTGGTTAGACTGGAAAATTTTTTTGGAAACTAGTTTTTTTATGACTTGGTAGTGAAGAGATTCAATGTAGGTCTACACCTTTTGCATCCAGAAGCTGTCTGAAATGCCTCCATATAAACCAAGCCCAGAGCTTGTGGCTTGTTGTACCCACAAGCAGCAGGACAGAAGTGGAGGTGAAGGGCTGCCTGAGCGGGGGGAGTACTTGTGTTGGCCCTTTGGCCTTGGGGAGAGCAGTCAAACGTTACCCGTCCCCGAAACCCTAAACCTGGCTGTGAGGTACTCTGGTTTGCCAAGCAGGAGGTTGCAGTAAAGGGCTGCCCGGGCTCTGCAATGAAATAGTGATCGCAAAGTGTCTGTAGAGCCTTAAATGGTTGTCGGTGTGATGGAGAAGCAGTGCTCTCCTGGTTGCCAAAAGCCCAGTAATAGGCAGGTCCAAACTTTCTGTAGCCCTTGATGTGATGCAGTGTAATCTTAGCACAAAGAAGAAGAGTTACAGGAGTGACAGAGGTGACTGGGATGCTCACGGCCACCGCTGGGTCCTCGTGCCTCGGCTCAGCCGTCGCTGGCGCTGCTGCGCCTCCAGATCGTGGCATCACGGTCCCCTGCAGACGCGTTGGGACTGTGCACCTGGGAGAGGGACCTGGTTTTCCTGTAGCTTATCGCAGCGTTACCCTTGAGGTGGGATGTGCCTGCCATCGTCTGGTGCCAGAACACTCTGTTGTTCTCACTTCTCTTGCCTTGGTTGATCGTTTTGCACCCTCTGTAAAGCTAATGTGGTGTTTACATCTTTCACTCAAGCACTGTTTACTCATCTTACAGGAAAACCACAGTATCAAATGCTTGGTTTGAACAGCCGTAATTCCTGCTGGATTTAATCTTTCAAAACCAGCTCTGCTGTCCCTGGTGTGCTTGCGTGTATGTGGGTCTGTAAACACAGAGCTCCAAATTATCTGTTGATCTTTCCTGGGACTCTACATGATACTTTAATTTATCTCCCCTTATTTTAGCAAGTATTTGAACCAGCTTTGCTGGCTTTTAATTTTTCTCCTCTTTCTTGAAGTCGGCAATATTGAGTGTTCTTAACTGACAAACGCATGTGCTGCTCCTGAGTGTTTAGAAACAGCAGCCCATGAGGAATATCTTTACTTGCTAATGCCTTAATTGCCAAGAGGAGTAACTCATTCAAATATATTGGTTACTCAAATCTATTTACCTGCTCTATAAAAATAGACCAAGTAACGAGTCGTAGGATGAGAGGAAATGGCCTCCTGTTGCACCAAGGAAGGTTTAGATTGAGTGTGAGGAAAAATATCTTCACTGAAAGGGCTGGAAGGGGCTGCCCAGAGAAGTGGCGGAGTCACCGTCCCTGGAGGGGTTCAAAGGACGTGTAGCTGTGGGGCTGAGGGACAGGGGTTAGTGGTGGCCTTGGCAGCGCGGGGTTAACGGTTGGGCTCGATGATCTTAAGGATCTTTTCCAACCCAAGTGGTTCTAAAAGGTGTTCAGTGCCCCTGGAAACCTTTGGTTCTGGGCTGAGACAATCCAAACCTGGGAAGGAAGATAACTTCAAGAAGTAGCTGCGAGACCAGATGGGGGGCACTTCTGAGAGGATGGGAGCAGAAAGACGTGTGAAGGAAAACGGCTTTAAGGCCCCTTTTTGTGCAGGAGAAATTTCGTTTTATATTACTCTGCAGGCTTTGAGAGTGAGTGAGTCTCAGTTGATGTACCAGGTATCAAGAGAAGGGTTTGAAAGAGTTGGAGTGGCTCTGGGTCTTCTTTCTGCAATGGACTGGATGACCATGCCAGGGGAACTGTGATGGTTACTGGGAAAGTTCACCTGTTTCAGCCTTCCTGATTTTGCTTGATGTACCAAATAGTTTGACTGACCAATAGAAAGAAATATTGATAGAAATTGTGTTGGAATAACTGCAGTGTTCTGGTCTTTGCGGGGGAATGGAAGGTAATGAAAGGGAGCCGAAGGGTAGCAAGGGATAATGGTTTCTGGGAAGATGCTGAGGTGCTTCACCAGGAGATCACCTAAAGGATTGCACCTCCTCTTTTGACCTGAGTGGTCTCTGGATTGGAGCTCAGTCTTCCTGTCCTGACTGTGCTGCCTGGTTCCTCCTTGACTTTGGGTGGATCTTTTACCAGGTGTGACCACCCGTCTGCATAGAGGAGATCACACCTCTGCTCGCTCTCAGGTGAAGCGTTGCTCCTAGGGGTGGGCTGTTTAGCTGGGGTGGGCCAGTGCAGGGCACAAGCAGCAGTAGTGCTTGATCCCTGCTGGGGTTGGGTCATGGGGGCTGATGAGAGCTGTGGGTGTTCGGGACCTTGAGCTGCGATGGCTCCTTGTCACCTGGGTGTTATGGTGTGTCACTGCTGGGAAACAATTCTGGGCTCTGCCATCAACAGGGAAAGCTGAAATGGTCTTGTATGGACCGGTCCTGTTCACTGGAGCCACTGGACAGTCGTGGGCGTCTTCCAGAGTGGTGAGGCAGAAAGCTCACAAGGTACAGCCGTTGGGAGAGTAAGACCCATAATGAAAGGGCAGCTTCTTCAAATGGAGAAGAGTTCTTGAGGAGTGCAATAATCACCTTGACTGCTTGGCAGGGTTCAGGAGAGAGTTGATTAACTCCCTTTAAGCAGGGTAGCAGTTACTTGATTAATTCCCCATAAAACTCTCTGAAAACCCACTTTTTACGGTTTAAACATCTTGAAAGAGAGGTTGTTTCCAGCTTGTATCCTCTGGAGAAGGCAGGTAGCATCACAGTGTGGCTGTTTGGAAAGCTTAAATGGGTGAGGGTTGGAGAAACATCTTTCTCTGGCTCCCACTGAAACTATTAAAATGTTCAGAATATAAAGCCTGGTTTGGTTTTTTCCTGATTTGCTGGGCTATTCCTCCTCTGCTGCTGCACGGGAAAGGAGAAGCCATGGGATTTTTCTGCATGCAAAACAATCCTGGTTTTCTTTCTAAAACTTTATTTTGCAGACTGGGAGAAACCTGAAGTTTGCAATGAGAACCTACAGCAGGGCACTGTTGGGTGGGGGAGGAGAAAATAAAATAGCTGTAATTTGGTGAAATAAAAAAGGCAGAGCACGGTTGAATGCAAGAAAATCAGTATTGACATTAGCTAAGAACCTTCCATTTAGTGTCAGGAAGCCAATAATGAAGTATAAAGAGCAGGAAGCTTCAGCAAACTCCTGCCTCCTTTTGCTCTTTAGAAAAGGTAGTGAACTTTATTCAACTTCTTCAAAAAGTGCCGAGGTAGCCTTCTTCCCTAGCCTGCCTGAGCAGAAGGTTGTGGTGGCTGTCCAAAAATCAACAATCTCTCCAGGTTTGACCTTTTAAAATCCAAGCTTTATTCTTCCTTATCTTCAAATTCATTTATATGTGAAAGAGCACTTGGAGTTAATCTTTTGCTTCCCCTCCTCAGGTTGCTACCTAGCTAGATGGGCTGAGTAGGTAGTTAATAATCAGTAGTGGTCACAAGAGCTGTGTTGCTGAAAGAAAAGCAGATCCACAAATTAAAAAAATATTCAGTACAGTACTGTCAGATCAACTAGATGCTGTTAGATCATTGCCAGTGCGAGACAGGAGAGCTATTGTCTTTATGAATGAGTGAAGCTTGCTCTGAAAGTTATGTTGCATCAAAGAGTTTGTGTTTTCTTGTTTTTTAGCTGAAATGAAAAGCAGCAATGAAAAAAAATGTGGCTGTCACTTTCCAGAACCCGTATGCTGCACATTCTCAGGATAAGGTAGGATCATCATCTGCTCTAACTAAACTTGCATCAGTGATTTTGTGAATTTGACTTAACGGCGTAGAACGTGTCCCAGCAGTGTGTTATTTGACCGTGTGCCATATTCATGACATGGTGCCCTGTGACAGCTTATTAGAGTAACAGTGATGCTGGAGCAGGAGGGAGTCCTACGTCCAGCTGTAAGCAGAGCAGAGGGGCCGTGACTGCCCCTCCAAAACCTCCGGGTGCTGGAGGTCACTTGGCTCCAGCTCTTCGTCCACCAGCTGCATGCTGGTATGGCGGACACGGGCCTGCAGTACCAAGGTCATGGCCAGTCTCTTCACCGTGCTCTTATGCAGAGGGGGGAGCTCCTCCTGCTATTTGTCTTGTGGCCAAGACCTTGGTACCTGGGTCTTTTTGGTGGTTTGTTGTTGTCTGGTGGGTTTTTTTTAATTGGGTCTTTCATTGATTCAAAGTCCTCTAGAAGCACCACCTGACTAACCAGCAATTGCAAGACCTCATGTGGGGAGATGGAGGCAGGGTGTGCATACCCCCTGCCTCTTCTGTGTCCTTTCAAAGTCATGTTGGTTCAACTCGGTTAATTAAGGTTATGACGTGCGGGTTGTGTGCCAATCTGGGGTGTGTAACTCCTCCGAGAAGAGAGATGACTGTCGAGCAGGCAGTGCACAGAGTCAGCAGAGCGCTGCCGGGGAACTGGAGTGTGTACTCCAGTCAGTAAGACTTTGTGTATGTGTGGAGCTGCTTCGCTGAATCGTGACAGTCACTGGTGATGTCACAAAATCAAGGCTCTAAATAGGGTAGTTGTTGTTTACCAGCTCTTTTTTTTCAGACTAGGTATCTGTTCCCAGTTGACTCATGTCAGGGTGCAGGGTCCCTCAGTCCAGTGTCTGGTGGGCAGGTGTTAATTCCACACAGGTAGCTGCTGGTAGCGGCATTAATTGTGCTGTCTGGGGTATTGCGCATCACCTTGACCTCCCTTCCGAGTGGTCCTTCCCAGTCAGGTGGACATGCTGTAGAATAAGGTCCCACAGCTGGTTTTTTCAGATCATGGCCTTGAATCGTGGCATGAATCAATACTCGTGTCACCTGGAGACCATCACTTGTTATACTTGCATCTCTTGAAGGCAGCTCGGTGAACTCTTAAAGATGCTGACTGCATCTGCTAAAGGGCCCTTACTGCTGCTGAGCTGTGTAACTAACCCCCAGATACCAGCCTCTCTCACTTGCTCAAATACCAGAGTGCTCGATGTCCGTTGCCTGAAGCCCCAGGGTCTGAGGTACTCGGACCACTGTCAAACCTCACATTTGTTGGGAACTGTGGTCCCATGAACTTAACCCAACTTCTTCCTGAAGGGCTCTTGGCTGGGCTCTGTTCCGTAGAGCACAGTTCAGAGGTGGCTGGGGAGGCTGGGATGCTCCCTTCGCTCATTTGGGGGCCTTCTGCAGCAAATGACATCTGCGCGTACCTCTTATCCCTACTCGTTTATGTAGTGTAGTTTTCACGGGGGCGAGACTGTTTTGAGCCATTTCTAGGCTTTTGTGTAACTTCCAAGCTCTGTTGTGTTCAGTTCCTGCAGTCCCTCTTCTTTCCTAGCACTGTCCTCTTGCACCATGAGTCGCTGGATTCTTCCAAGATGTCTAAGCTGAGTGGCCTGAGGAGCTTCCCATCTCCTGTCTTGCGTTACAGCGCGTCCCCTCTGTGCTCCCTGGCTTTAGAAAGAACCTTGGTGCATCAGCCTGCCGTGGCCCACAGAGCTCTGGCTGATCCGAGACGATTGATGTGCAAGGCCACCTCCTAGGGCTTACCTGCAGATCCGTTCAGCTGCTCTCTTGTCCTAGATTTGCTCCTGGGGGTCTTGGTCTTTTTATCCACTGCACTGGAGAAGTCGTCTTGATTTCTGATGGACTAACTCAGGAAAAGAGATTCCTGGGAGGGTGGAAAAAGGATGGTGCCCTGCTGATGGGCTCTCCTTGGAGAAGAGAGGAGCTCTGTGTACAACAGGCTATGGTGTAAAAATAACACCCTGCAGGTACCAGTTGCTGATGTGGGGGGATCCTGGGTCTGGTCACCACAGGGAAGCCACCTCTAGCAAGGTCCCCAGCCAGGTGGCAGCAGCCAGCGCAGTTCCTGCCAGCAGGAGACTCTTCCCAAGAAGCTCTGCTCAACTGCTGCTTCTCAAACCTGTTCAGATGCGGTTCTGTTGTACCACCTGTGTTGTAGGTAAATAATCTCAAAACATTTATTCCTTCCCAAAAAGTAGCTGGCCAATTTTATCCTTTTTTTTTAAAAAAAAAAAAATTGTAAAATATTAAGGCTCAGCTGGAAGTGGTAGAGTGAAACCTTTTTATCTTGAAAGACTTGCAGGAATATTAGGCTTTCTAAAAGATTTAAATGATAAAATGATGTTTTTCTATGCATTTGCAGCAAGTTAAAGACTAAAGTAGATCAGTAAGGAAGGTTTCTTACAAGTAGATACAGACAGAATCCAGCAGGTTGTCACATACTATTTAGCTGGAAGGCAGCAAGCTTCAAGTTCATAATCTTTATATAATTTTATTCTATATTTATTACTATTTCACATGGCCTATTGTAGTAAATGATATTCTTACGTGTCGGTGTGAATTCAAAATGAAATTACACATTCTATAAAGGAAGAAAATAAAACAATTTGGAAACTTTTATTTGTTCTGTGTGGCTCTTATCAAAAAATTTTTCCCTGTAAAATGAATTGAGTTTCTAAATCCCTGTAATTTCACTGAATTATGATCTGTAATTACATTTTTCATCTTGGAAGGGTTTTTTTGGGTAATAATTTCCTTCAATGTGAGAGGAAAGTAACAGAACAGACTACCCTTGAAAAATATTTCTCTTTTAATCTCCAAAAGCTCAATTACTAATGCACCTTAAAGTTCAGTGCAAATAGTAAACATCGATTTGTTAATTCACGCTTGCAGATGGATTTTCTTTGCTTAGAACTGGATACATAATTCTTAAGGCTATCTTTTAACTATTTATTTGTTACTGGTTCTTACATTCTTACGTAATTTAAGGGAGAACTAAAATTTTAAAAGCACTTTACATGATTAAGCGTTGGTATTTAAGGTCCTTAATGTCGAAAGACCTCTAACAGGTTAGGAAGGGCTGTGGTGTAGCTGGTCGAGCAGCGTTTTAGTTTCAAACTGAAGCTCTGCGTTGGAGGTTGAAAATGGCCAAGAACCGCAGTGCTGCGTTGCTGGGCGCAGTGTTCTGCAGCGGCGGCATCCCTTCTTACTGGTGGGACTGGTTTTGGCGCGAGCAGAAGCGGTGGTGCGTTGCTGCGGGTGTGTTGGGTTTTGTGGTGCGCTTACAGTTGAAGGAACCGATGCTTTTCGGAGCGGTGTGTAAGTGGTGGAGCCTTCTCGGGGCAGTGCCACCAGGGGAGCGCGTTGTTGGTGTTCCAGCCCTACCTTGCTTCTGCAGCCTCGCCGTTCCCGTTGTCTTTGAGATTCACAAGCGTGGGTGAACAGTCCCTCTAATTTATTGATCCTAAGTGTCCATGTGGACTTTGACTTCTGAAAGCAAACAGCTTTTGCTGTTCTTAGTTAGCTTTCATGGACATCTTAAATGTGGTCCGTGAACAAAGGACACAGTTTTGCAGAGTTCTGCTGGAATTCAAAGTAATATCGCCACGTGTCTTTGAAGGTTATGTTGCCTTGTACATTTTTTTTTTTAATCCTGGTTGCATGTATCACAAGTCTTTTTCAACTAATGGACCAAGTCTGTGCAATATGTGCCGAGGTACAAAAGGAAGGAAAGGGCTAGAAGCAGACAGAAGGACGCAGCTTGCAGCTGCCAAGCCCAGTTCTCAAGCTGTCGCTGAGTTTTTCTTAGGACATGCGAGTCAATTAGGCCACATCTGACTGTCAAAAATGAATTTCTGAACTTCGAAATCCTCAATTTCTCCAAAGGTGCAGTAGCACTGTGAAAGATTTTTCATTTTGTAACTCCGTATTAGGTAGAAAGCAAAGTATGGACCCTGGTTGCCCTGATCATTAGCAGATCAGCCCTCCAAGGCTCTGAGAGTCTAGTCCCTCACTGAGTTTCTTAGGCCTTTAAAATGGGCTAAATCAGATGTACAAATTATTGCATAAAACCTGAGGGGTTTATTTGTTAAATTATATATTATATACATAATATTAATATATAAAAATATATATAATATTAAAATATATTATTTACTGGAACAATGCTGTGTATTTAAGGCTCTTCTCAATGGCCTTTAGAAACTTGTTACGCTCAGTCTCGAGGAAATGCATTGCATTAATGCAAAGCAAAAATTTTGTTGTTGGGATAACTGAAATCTTAACAGCCTGATGCAAGAGCTGGTGGTAGTTCAGGTATATGTTTATTACAGAAAGAGAAATACCTGTGCCGGTGGTTTCCATAATAATGCAGTTAAAATCATTAAGCACGCTTTGTTTCTACCCCTTTTTTGTGGTGGTTTAGTCGCTCCTGGCTCCTCTGGGTGCTGTGGTTGGGGTTTCACCTCAGGGCTGGCCCTGGGGTGTCACAGCAAGTGTCAGCATCGGGGGGTCCTTTGCCAGGAGGAATGTGATGCCTGCGCTGGTGGTTTCTTCTTCCTCACACCAGGACCCACCTGGTTACTTTGGTGTGCTAACACACCTTCGTACCTATTTCTTTCTTCACGGGTCTTCAGCTCTGTCACACCCTGATTTATTGGGTGTGATGGCTCTTGGGAAAGTCAGAGCAAAGAAATGGTTTCTTTTACCCCCAGCTTTGTCCAGCTCTAGCTCTGCATTTCTTTAACTGACCGTGGGTGGATGGCTTGTAGCTGTGGGGTCTCCTGTGCTCATCTCTTATCACCCCATGCCTGTGCCTCCCCTGTGCCCCTTCCCAGGTCCCCGCTTTCACGTACAACGAACTGTCACTGTGCTCACGTTGACTGGATGGAGTCGTACCAGAAACTTGGCAATATTCTGCCGAGGGGTTGGAAAGCAATGTCAGTGAAGAGGTTAAGAGCGGGATCCTTCCTGGTTTGGGTTTCGTGGCATCAAGATGTATAATAAACATCTTGATTTTATGCACTTTTTTATTTTTCTTTCCAGAGTTGATTACAGCAGAGGGAAGGATTTCAGAATAGTAGCTAATGATGTCTCTTGGGCCAGGCTGATTGTAATGTAACTTCGCTGCCTTTGATGGGATTACAGCGAACGCTGCAGTTGCCTTCTCTGCGGTACGGTACGAACGTGGGAGCGGGCTGAGCAGCGAGAGCTTGGGAGATGTGTTGCTGAAGAGGAGCTGTAGCATTTGACAAAACTAAGGTGAAGTTGCTGCAGCTGAGAGTGCTGACGGGCCTCCTGTCCGTGCTAGATGTGCAGGTTGAGCTGAAGCGTAAACCAGCTGCTCACACTCAGCAGTGGTGTTTATCACCCACTGACTTCGCCCCAGCCAGCAGTCAACCCTTCCGCACGGTGATGTTGGGGAAGAGAGGGAAGCTGTGCTTTGCAAAGTTGTGTCGTGTTTTGGTTTTCTTTTTTCTTGCAAATAATTGCCTACAGTGCTGCTACAGTTGGTCTATGGAAAATGCTTTAGAAGAAAATTGCTGTAATGATAGAAAACCATTAGGAAATGGCTCTTCTAATAGCTTTCCGTGGGAATTTACAGGTGCATTTAAAGGCTGCTGGGTTCTGGGTGGTTAAAAAGTTTCCTGGGTGGGGAGCCTTGCAGTCATTACTTCAGTGGCTAGACTCTGGGCTGAGCCTGCCATGATCCCATCTGTAATCCAAGAGCTCTAGTAGTGTTGGATAACTGTGAGCAGCGTCCTTCGGTAGGTGGTCAAGAAGGCAAGAGCGACGGGGTCTGTAGAAAACTGGGTGACAAAACAGGAAAGAAAGGAAAAGATTGTGGGGACATTTGTTCTTGTCATAAACATGGTAAAAGTCGGCTTGGGGCTGGGAATAGTTGATTCTGGGGCCGTGGTTCAAAGGTGCAATAACCTGGCTTTGGTGTTCGTGCTGCTTGATGTAGGGGACCTCGGCCGTGTGGGGATAAGCAGTGGCCCTGTATAAATTCACTGCCACTTGGAATATTTTTTTTCCAGACTTTGTGCCAACAAGCCATGTGCAGAATCAGGCATTACATCTCTTCCATGCAGCCGCTTCAGAGCCAGCATGAAAGCTTAAGCCTTGCAAAAACCCCTGCATTTCTGTGCTCTGGCTGATTCTGCAGAATTGTGACTGTATGTTTACACCTCAGGAAAGCTGAGTTTGTGTCAATAGATGCTCTAAGAAAAAAAACATAGTAGTCTTAGTGGTCACAGAACCTCAGCCGGAGAATAACATAGTTCCATTGACATGTTGACAAGGTAAGGGAAGAAAATAGTAAAAGAGGTTGTGCCATTACTATTTTATTCCTCACATCCCACCTTTTGCAAGCTACTTGTTCTCCTGTGAAGGCTGTTGTTGTAGAATGGTCACAGCATGGTTTGGGTTGGAAGGGACCTTAAGGATCATCCACTTCCAACCCCCCGCCATGGGCAGGGACACCTCCCACCAGAGCAGGTTGCTCCCAGCCCCATCCAGCCTGGCCTTGAGCACTGCCAGGGAGGGGGCAGCCACAGCTTCTCAAAGTTTTTACCTCTTGTAAGCACCCGCAGAATCAGCGGTCACCTAGCTGGAAGACAAATTAGTGACCTGACAAAGGGACTGTGTCTGAAATTTTGTAACTGATCTGGTTGGTCTAACAAAATGTATTATTTTTGTTTATAAATTTGGTCTTTTCTGTGCCTATAGGTTTTCAGTTACAACAACACGAATGCATTTTACTGTTACTGCAGTGGGGCCCCTCACTCTGTGCTCGTTAATCTTTCTGCTTGCCATGGTCGGGTTGGGTACGGACATCACTGCCATCCTTCTGCCAGAGGACAGAGTAGCCTCATATGTTCTGTGCCGTCGTGTCCTCTTGCAGTAAAATTAAGAAAGCCAAAGCTTTCACAGTGGTTTTATTGATGAGATGATGGCCAATTATGTATGCTTTAAAGAAATTTCTGATTTTTTTTTTTACATTTCTGATATAACTTTCATCCAGGTACTGTAGAACTTAGAAACAACGGAGCGTGTTCTGAGTTATATATACCAAGGTGAAAGTCATCTAGCATGATGCGAGTTAAGGTTAATTTCCTTGCTGTAGCTACTGCAGCAAAGGAGGTGATAGTAATTGGAACAGTCTTAAAAAAGCAATTTAAACTTGTAAGTGTTCTCTAATCAGCAGTAATGAGGCTAGGGAGGAAAAAAACCCAAGCCTCACTATGTGCTCTGCCTAGTTCGGGGGGAAAAATTGCTCCTTAACGCGTTTGTTGGTGCTGTAACATGATGTTTGTGTCAGTGCAAAGGCAGAGAATGAGACTGAGCCCTTGTCCATCATTTGAACGGGAGAAAGCATCCCTGTTGGGGAAGCTGTGCTCCTGTCTGGGAAACATGCACAGTGCAGGCTCTGCGCGCTGGGGAATACGGAGCTGCCCAGGAAAACGCTGCTCGGGCACTATCACAGAGACTAAGAGCGCAGGAAGCCCACGTGTGGCTTGCTTTCTGCAGAAGGGAAAGGGGAGACACCAGGAATGAGCAAGAACTTTGCAGCTCTTGGAGAGAAGGCCTCTTGAGAAAGCTGTTGGTATGCTGGACCTCGCAAGAGCTTCCGAGGGAAGCCTGGGAGGTGTGGAGGAAGGCTGGATCAAGATGGAACAGCGACGTTAACGGTGTTTGTATCGCAGGGCCACCTGCGTTAGCTGATGGCATGCACTGGATATGTATGTAAGCTGGACTTCTGTAAGCTGGGGCTCTCAGCAGGGGGCTCGAGCTCAGCTGAGTCTGGGTTTCAGTGCAGATACGCAGGGGTGTGGGCAGCAAACAATGCTGGAGCTTCTGGGAGATGGCAAGGAGAGGAGCTTTGGGTCAGGTCACCCCCCAACGTGTGGAAAACGTGGCATCCCAGAAGTGTGCAGTCGGGGGTGATCTGCTCTGCTGGGTGGGTCGGAGCTGCGGTACCGTCACCTCTGCCTCACAGGTGCTGCTGCCAGGCGGGGGTGAAGAACGTCCCGTGTTCGGGGTGTCCAAGGTACAGGTTGGAATGGTGTCCCATTCCGAGTTAACTTCAAGTGCTTGGGTAAATGAAGCCACTAAGAATGTAGAAAATGGAGGAAACGCGTTGCAGTGGTTTGGGGGACTGATATTTTTTTAAGTGAGTTTAGTTTTTACTTAAACTTCCAAAATACATGTCCAGATTCTCGAAAGAAGTTAGTGGTTTGGCTGCTCTTGAATATCTAGTTCTAACTTCCCCTTTGATGTAGGATGTCAGTTTTGTGTCTGTTTTTTTTTTAACCTCCTTATGGCTAATTAAAGCGTTTTTACAAGCTTCAGTTATTTTGAGTTCTTTGGGTACTGGAACATTCTTAAAACTTTCAGCATGTTTCTCCCTGGGTTTGCTGGGCTGTTCCTTTGAATCACACTCAAGGTTCTGCCTTCATGGGACTTGATTTGACCTGAAAACTTTGTTATGAGATGGCACCTTTTTTTAGCCATGTTTTGGGGTTAGATCTTTGGTTGTGGGTTTTTTTCCTTTCAGCTTTATATCTTTACATAGAAGAAAAAGGTTGCTATTTGGGAAATGCATGTTTTTAGCTCAGTTTTACTGCTGCCCTTGATAGGGTGTTGAAATACAACACACAGTACTAAAATACTTGAAATCGTTGTCATAATTTCATTTCTCTAACCTTACATAAGCACTAAAGTAAAGTTTCTTCTGTGCTGAGCTCAGCATCCTCATCAAATTGAAGAAAAAGTACTTGGGGTTGGGTGAAATTTTGAGCTCAAGTGTTCAGTCTGATATACTGAAGAGGGTAAGGAACCACGAGACAGATGGTCTTTGTTCTTTCCTTGCCAAGTTCACCCAGCCATCAGGAGACACAGGATTAGGTGTCTCTTGCCAAAAAAAGAGATTCTTTTTTAATATAGGCTTATAAAAAAAATAAGAGTTTGGAACACTATCGTGTGGTGATTATGTATCTATTAATGAGGAAGAAAATGAAAAACAAGAGTGCTCCTGGGATCCTGTAAAACGCTTTGTGGTGAAATAGAAGCCAAAGCCAGCCCAGTCATGGTAATAAAAACAATAGAAGATACGTGGAAATGAAGACAGTAAAAAGTTTGCATGAATTTAATTTTGCAAATCATTGTACTGTTAAGAAAAAAAAAAAAGTAAATGAGAAATGAAGGGCTGTATAGTAAGAGAACATAAGGGAAAATGAGAAGGGGAACTCGGAGGTTGGATGATAAACTCACTCCATATTAATGATGGCAACAAATGCCTAACTGTCTTTCAAAGCCTATGATGTGCTATTACAGCAATCAAGCATGAACAATATTTAGCATCCAGCAACTGTTGTCAATTTTTCATATTCCTGGGTATTTCTGACAATCATTTTGCCGGAGGCAGGAAAGTGTTCGTTGGCAAACATTAATCAGAAACGTGTAGTTGAAGCCGAACTATCGTGTTGGGGTTTGGAGGGTAGGAGGTGTTGACTGTGCTGCTAATGAGCTGCTTGTGATTAGCGAGGACATGGGCCGAAGGCTATTTTGGTCCTTGGGCACTGGTGACGTTTTATGTGAGGTGCCTCGACCAGGATTTGAAGGGCGCAGGTCCTGCCCTGTGCCTCGCTTCCAGCGGAACATCCCACTCGGAATGGCATTGCTGCCGCTACCAGCGGGCTCGGGGGCGGCTGTGGAAGCGCGGGAAGCCTTGTCCCTGTGGTGGGAGATGGCCCCCTAGGAGTTCAGAGCTGGAGCTGTGACTGTGGAGGTGGCCTCAGGAGAAGGTCTTGGCTAATGCAGAAGTTACCTTTTCCTCAAATGGCTTGAGAGGAGTCGTATGTTCTTGGGTATATGGACCAAAATGTTTGGGACCCCAAGCAAGATTTAGGGGCAGGACCTCACACTTGCTTTTGTAGTTTACCAGGAATTACCCCTGTTAGTCTGTAGTTTGTGAAGCAAGACAACGTGACAGTACCCAACTCTACCTCTGTTTCATCCGTTCTTCTGAAGTCCTGGCTGCCATGACAGCTGGTGCCACTGATGACTTCCTGAAGTTCATCAGGGTTCATCCTTGACCATGTTAGCTTCACCTAGAAGGAAAAGGAGAAGCTTCACCTAGAAGCAAAACCCAGTCATGCTTGGTATCTTATTCCTGGTGCCCTCCTCGCTTGGCCTAAGCTCTGTGGTCCTGCTGTCTGGTCCCATTGCAGGGAAGGGGTTGGTTAATGTCTTCCAAATGCAGAAGCTGTCGCTCTAGTGGTATTTTACAAGCATTATGTTTTCTCATAAATGAAATGGGATTGGTTTGGTTTGTACTGGCCCCCTGGAAAACGCAGAGTGCTGCTTCTCCCCCCCCGTTGCCGTGCCTTGCCCCAGCTGGGGCTGGGCAGCGTGTGCCGCTGTGCGCAGCGCTGGAGACGGCACGCACCGTCTCATCTTGCCCGTGGCGCTGCTTGTGTGGTCAGCTCTGCTGTGCCTGCCGTAGCTGTCGCACGCTGGAGCAACACGAGGAGTGGAGGTCCCCGGAGAAACGCCCCCGGCCTGCAGGACGTGGGACCGGTCTTGGCTGGGTTGGGGTTCAGAAACAACCGTTATCCAGTTGTGGTTTTGTAGACTTGATATCAGCATCCTCCCTGGCTGCAGAGCCCTCCTCTTGCTAGTCTCTCCCCAACCAGGGGCCGTTGGGCGCCTCTCGCCATCCGTGCTGTCCAAGTCTGGATCTCTCTCCTACAACCTCCCTGGGCCACGGAGGAGAGCTGTGAGCAGCACTTGGATCCCGGGTGCGCCGTGGCTTTCCTCACTGGCTGGATCATGAATTTACTCTCTGTCCTTTCCCACGGAGGGGCCGGGATGTGCAGCAGCATGAGCTGGAGCAGAGCTCCCTGGTCCAAGCCCCGTGCCAGCACGGGACACGGCACAGAGCCTTGCTGCCTGCTCACAGCCCAGCTTCTCTGTGGGCCCAGCCTTTAACTGGGCTGCCTGCCTCAGTTTCCAGTTATAAACTGGGTAAATGCCTCCTATGTTTGTGTCTTGTTCCTGAATTCCCCCCTTTATGTATAAATCGTGTATCAACAGAGAAAGTTACTTAGATGGGTTAATGAGATGTGGCCCAGAATGTTCCAAAAAGCAGCCTCCAAACCTATTGCTAATTAGGCAGTGGAGCCACTAATCTAATTTTAACCAGTGACTGAATTTATTCCTGGCGGAATAAAATGTACTTTAAATCTCATTGAAAAGCCACTGAGATACTCTTGACAAATTAAAATATGAAATTAAAAATATATTTGGTTTGTTTCTGCATCATTAAAATAATCCTCAGTGCAGATGAATCAAACCCCCATGCCTGTGCATTTTTGTTCTGAAGGCTGTGTTTACTGCTGAAATTATGAGCTAAGCCCTGTTGCCCTCTCCACATCTTGTAAAATCAACTGCTGTGCCTTCACAGATGCTGCAGCTGCCTGGATGTGGTACGTGGGAAGGCAAGAGCAGAAACAGTGGAGGCATCAGACGTAGGGGGGGAATAATGTATTTTGGGGAGAGAGGAGGCTTTAAATGAATAGAAATAAAACAGTGCAGAGGCAGGCAATGCAAAATGGCAATCTTAATGCTAACTAAGCTTGTAATAGAAGAAAGCTGTAAGCAAAAGGAAAATAAATATTCCTGTCAACTGTATGCTTGATTGGTTCTTCTTAGTAATAATTTACTTCTTGGCTAAAGTAACCTCCTTTGCATACATTAATATCCAGCGTGGCAGGGACGAAATAGATGATACGATTTCTATCTGGAAAGCAGAGCTGTTAAAAACGTTCTGGAAAGCCTTCTGGGTTGGCGTGGTGTGCTGGAGAACCGCAGCAGCCGCAGCTAGATGGCACAGTCACCCCGCCGAGCCCAAACCGGCCGCGGACCCTCGCGCGGCGCGAGCCCCCCGAGCACCTCGGGGCCGTGCCCCAGCCTGGCCGTTGGCGGGTAGCCGAAGGTCTCATTCGGCTTGTGCTGAGGCCGGGAGAAGCCTGCAGAGCTGTTGGCCTTCGCTGGGCCGGGCCTTTGGTGCTGTGTCCTTCTGGTCCTCGCCGCCATCAAGCCCTTGGCTTAAAATTACGTTTCGATAATTACGGCGGTTTTAAAAATGGCAGGTTTAAAGACTGTGGTAAGCAAAGGCGTTGGTCCTGCGTGGTTGCAGGCTTTGTGCCTGCAAGAAACTGGGGGAAATCGGTGATAAGTGACTGTTGTTGTGGAAGGAAAGCCCGGACTTGGCCGCTGGAACGCCGGTGCCCTGCTCGGCGGGGCCGGGGCTGTCCCCATCACGGCTGTGAGTGTGTCCGGCCCTGGCCCTGACGTGGAGCTTTGCTCCTCCGTCCCTCCTCGGAGACCAAGATCTCCCCAGAGCTGGGCGGTGGGAACTGGGTAGATGCTGGTATCGATGTGGTTAGAGTATCTATAGGGGGAAACTGCAACTTCTCTTTGTTGGAAGGGCTCGGGGGACATGTGAAGCCCGAGGAGCCCCTTTTGCCCAGGGCTGGTGCGGACCCGCAGGGGGAGCGGTGCCCAACGCCGGCAGCAAGTAGCCTCTGCCAGCACGCTGCGTCTCGCACCCCCGGGGAGCCGGCGCTTCTGCTCAGCTCATTCTTGAGGGAATTGAAGCAGAGACCAGAGAGAGGGTTTTCTTTTTTTTTTTTTTTTTTTTTTGGACTGGATTTTAAAAAGAAAAAACAAACCCCAACCTCTGAATTCCTACAAGCAGCTGAGCTCTGAGAGCCTACGCAGCGACTGCACGGGCTTTTAACTCCCTGACATTTCGGCACTGGCGTGCACGGAGCGGGCCCGTTGGATGCGCGCTTGCTGCGAGAGCAGGAGCTGTGCCTGGGGAGGGGGCGGCATCCGAAAGGTCAGGTGGCATCAGGAGAGAGAGGAGGCGGCCAGAGTGGGGGATAGAAGTTATTTTAGTAAAATAACCTCATCCAAAAAGGGGGAAAAAAAAAAAGGGTGGGGGAGGGGCACACACACACACGAACCACAGAGGTATCTGGGGTCAAAGTTCTGCTGGGTGGATCCTGTCTGCTCTCCACTTTCGTCACCTGCAGAGGAAGCCATGGGTGGCAGATAAGTCTCAACGGTACAGCCATGGCAGTCTTTGCCTGGAAGAAATTTATACAAACTTCTGCCAAAAACTATTTCTAAAATATTTTGCTTTCCCCCAGTACTGGAGGAAGAGTAAATTGGCTTTCCTTGGAAATGAGAGTGCCAAATAGAAACGCTATATATTGTTTCGGGTCTACTTAAAGAAATTGTGTATATAATCAGAGAGGCTGACTGCAAGGTATATATTCCTGTGAGTCCAGTTTCTTGGGGAGAGGGGTTATTTCTTTTAAAACTGGCTTGGGGGAGGAATAATTGTATTAGCAACATTTCAGTTTGAGATCTCTGTAAAATTGAGCTTTAATTTGTGGTAGAAAGATTTCCTGTGAAAACCCTGTAACTAACATATATAAAATACCTTTGGAAGTCCACACCTGTGAAGTAGACTGTGTCATTGTGCATTCGGGGGGAGGGAAGGAAAAAACACAGCCGCTGGTTTATTTAGATATTCCCTTCCCAGTGGTATCCAGGGGTTAGCTGAAATTGCGTGCAGAGGAAACCGTAAGTTAGACTTTGGCATGTTTCGCTATCTGGATTTTCACGTAGATGTGCAACGTAAATAAAATGGAAATCTTGCAGCAAATGACGAGTGAGTATGGAACGTCGAAAGCTTTCTCACTGACGTTTTGCAAGCACTTGCTGTTCTTCAGGCTTGTGACGCTCTTTGCAAAGCTGCTGAGGTCTGGGCGTCAGGGCACCACTAACGCCGGCCGCGGCTGCTCTGGCTCCCCACAAATCCCACCTGGCCTGCGGGCCGGTGCCCCGGGAGGGCAGGGAGCTCACCGGTGCCACGCGCTAATCTAGGGACGGGAGTCACCCCGAGCTGCTGGAGGCAGAGGCTCCTCAGAGAGGACACAACCGGCTGCCGAGGGACTGCTTTGCACGAGTGTGACACTAGAGACCAGGGGCGTTTTGCTGCTAATCTTAGACTTTTATTTTTTTTTGTCTGAGTGGACAAAATATCCCGTGTGTCCAAGCCAAGAGTCGATCTGGCGGCCTGCTGTCGTGGCTGAGGCGTCACTGGGCAGAAGATAAAGAGGTGGAAGGGGAAGAGGGTGGATCTGAGGATGTTTTGCATTGGTGTTTAGGGCCTTGCTGGGTCTAAAAGAGCACAAATTTGTATCCCAGAACCAAAGTTCTGGTACATTTGCTTTCAAAGGTGGCTGGTGGTACTGGTGGATTTTAGAGGTTATGAGCAGGGCTTGGCAAGGACTGGGGTAGGAGAAATCCGGGTTGCTTGGGCTGGGGGTACCAAGTCTGGGCCTTGAGGAACTCCCCTGGGCAAAGTGCCTGTGGGAATGTGTGTCTGCTCTTCCTTAATTACACTTCAGGCGCTCACACTTGAGTATGTGATGCTTGGAAGAGGTGCAACTGCCCGGCTCTTCTCTCCCAAGTCCTAACTCCTGGTTCACTTTGACTCTGCAAAGCCTGTAGGTGTTAATTAGTGTTTCCCAGTGTGGAAGGGATCGAGTCCCTTATGTGAGAGATGTGAAGATCGATGAACTGTGATTTCATCCTGGATATAGTTTTATGACTCTAAAGGCTAATTATATCTTTTTTTTTTTTTTGGAACTTGCTGAGCTGTTTGCAGCAAATGGGTTATAAACCATGTTTCATTAAATGAAGAAACCTCATAAAATTATTTGGGATACCAGCAACATCTCTGTCCTGTCTGTTGTACTCTGAGGAGTGTTTTACGTGATGCTGAAGTTGTTCACAGAACAGACTGCAAGTAGCTGGTTGAAAAAAAAAATCGAGCTGCTGCCCAGTTCCCTCACAGGGGAGCGAGTGTGCGAGCAGGAAAAGCAGCTCCCTTGCCTCTCCACAGATACTAGCACAGAGCAAATGTGTCATTACCAAAGGCCAGCCTATTAGTTCGGGTAAATTACAGGGCAATGTAAGCATTTATTGGTGCTCAGAAAGATTTGGGGGACCTGGGCTTTTTTTGTGGCTGTGGCTCTTCCTCTCCCAGCTCGGTTGCGCTGCGTGGGTACGTGCCTTTGGTGGCACCTTCTGTGCCAGGTCACACTGGAAATATTTTGTGACCTTTGTCACGTGCTTCCAGTGGTAATACCGCAAAATGTCCTTGCTGATGACTTAGGGGAGCACTCGGGATGTCGTGAAGATCTGGGGTGTGTTTTAGACCTCAGAGTCTTCTGAGAGGATATCTGTGTGTCTTTCACCCATATTCATTCTGATTTGAGATGATGCTAGGATAATTTTATATTCAAACAGCCATGGGACCGGAAGATTCAAAAATTATGTCTCTCAACAGTCTTAGGCGCTTTTCTGACGGAGATCTCGGCATGAACAACTGAATGGTGGTATCAACCGTGAGAGTAAAGGCCCAGAACGGCTGCTCAGAGGGAGCAGTGGGATAAGAAGATGAAGCCTATAGTGGTTGTAAGATGGAGCACAAGGAGCTTGTAAACAGGATTTAATGGTATAGTGTCCTTTGATAAGACAGGATCAGATTTAATTACCTAAATGACCCATGTACTCCTAGAAGAAACTAATTAAAGGATTTCTAGTGAAGTGTGATAGACATAAGGTGGGAATTGCAAATTTATTGATTTTGATAGGTCAAGTGTGGAGAAGACTTCGTGTTCTGCAAATGTGCAGACCAATGTAGCCTCAAAGCATCCTGGGGGGGGACCCTATGGGAGTCATTATGCTTTGGAGTATGAGAAGGGAACAGTTTAATCCCCGCTCACACAACAGCATGCAGCTAAGTGCCCCTTCTGCAGGCTGCAGAGCACCTGAACTGCCTCAAACCATTTAGGCTGGCAGGAGCAGACTGGCTTCAGCTACACCAGGCTTGACAAGGTGGATGAACCCAACCCAGACTGTGTACTGTCCCACAGAGGCACCTTGTACGGCCTGAACAAGCCTTCAAAAATCCATGCCAAATTGCAGTGTGTGTTCACGTTCGTTCTCAGATGCACGTGGCTTCCTCCACGCTCTGTTGGGGTGCCAGGTGCTTCATCTAAAGCCATCACAGGTGTCACCGGGCTCGGTTGTCAGCCTGTTATCTAGATTTATTAGATACAAGCTCAGGAGAAGCAGGTGTGTTGATTAATTCACCAGACATCTGCTAACAAAAATCTCTGGCACAACTGGTGCGATGTCCCAGCTGCCACCTGGCCGGAGGGCCGAAGCTGTGCGGTGTGCCGAGTCTGCCCTGCGAGCCCCTGGTTTGTCGTTTTCGATGGTATTTACCGCTCCCAGCGGGATGCTGGGGCGAGCAGGGTGCTCCCAGGGCCCTTTCGGAGAGCACTTCTGCGTTGTGAGTGATTTGCAGCTAGCTGTGGCTTTTGGTGGAAAAACCCTTTTGGTGAGAAAGTAAAAATTCCTGGAAGCAAACGCATGGCTGTCCCGTTATGCTTTGCACTGCAAGTAGCAACAGCTGTGCTGTATCTGCCCTCCCCTGTTCTGTTCCCAGTCGCTGTTGTTGAGGCTGGGTGGCACCAACAACGCGTGTAATTCTCAGCACGGTTTGCTCGCGCTCAGTCACGCAGATGGAGGCAGACCCTGCCTTAGAAACACGTACGAATCCCTTCACGAGGCTTTTCCTTCGTTCCCTCTTGAGCTCTTGTGATTCTCATGCCCGCCGTGGTACTCCGTGCTGCTGAACGCACGGCGCTGGCTGTCAGCACGTTCACCGCTTTCCTTGAAGGTGGAGGCACGTATGGCTCTTGCTGAGGTTTGTTGGCAGTTCCAGATCTCGATGGCTCAAACGGCAAAGGCCGCTGATGGTCCAGTACTAATACATATTAAAAGTCAAAGAAAGAGGACAAAGCTGTATATTTTTTTTCATACATGAAGGACTTCTGGAGGACTTTGCTCTGGGTCTTTGTTTAGGAACAAAAGCCAGACTGCTCTGTTAAATGCTTGCCAAGGGTTTCTGATGACTGATCACCAAGAGGCTCTGGTCCTTCTCAGCTGTTCGCTACCCAAGGCTTGTTCCCTCTCAGTAAGGCGTTCCAAGAGGAGCGCTGTACAGTTCTGCTTTTCTAACCCAAATTTATGAACTCGGCTTTCATCAGCTTCAGATTAGTATTGATTGTATGTATTTATGCTTTGCTTATTGCGTTGGAGATTGGCTACCTGCCATTAATTGGTATGGGTATATTTAGCCACATTTTGTGGATTAATAATTTGATATGAGAGTTCCAGTTGGAGGAAAGTAAGTTGTTAAACTATACTGAGATTTGGTTGGCATATTTTATGCTAGTTCTGTAGGCCCATGTGTGTTCGCTGCCTCTTTGAAGTCTTTCGTCTGGAGTAGCGGGGTTAGAGTATTGCGTATCACAGTGCAGGAATTAAGTTGTCATGGGATGTCATTGAAAGCTTGTCACTGGGAGCAGATCTCATTCATCTGCGTTGATAACAAGCACGCGATCTGCTGATGTACGCTTCTAGCAGGGGAAGATCCGCCTCCCAAATGTAGGGTTGTGGGTGAGAAGTTCTTCATTCGGTTTCTGGAAGTCCTCGTTCTCTTCTCTCTGAATGTACGTTTGGATGTGAAAGATTACATGATATCTTCTTATTTCTAAACCTGGTTCTCCTAGTCCTGGTAGCCGTCTGTATCAGAATATTAGTAACGATGCACCTCCTACCACTGACAGATGATGCTGCTTCTCCTGCTTTCTCTCTCCACTTTCCTTTCCTTTCTCTTCAATGAGCAAATTTTCTTAATAGCTCGATTAAGCCGTAATACAATCGTGTCATTAATTCCACATCATATGGTAAGTCTGAAGAATTCCTTTCCTTAATTTAATTTCAATGTATTTTGAAATTCTGATCGAGGTCTTTTCTGTGTCCTTCTCTTGGTTGATAATACGGTGCTTTTTGCTGGGTGTTTTCAATCTGTTCTTTTCAACTGCAGTGCGGGTAGCAATGAGATGTAGGTTCCCAGGATGATGCGCTTGCTCAGGTACACAAGTTAAGAACAACCGAAAGCAAGCTAATGAAGGAGCTGCAGAAATGATTGAAAAATCTTAATGAAAGAATTAAAAAACCCTCACCTTGTGTTAAGAGAGGCCCCCAGCTGAAATGATTTGTTAAAGCAGAGTTTTTAGGTGGGAAAGTGCTCATGATCTGATTGTCCCCTTACGGGGAACAAGCCTAGACAGGAAGGTGTTCGTACAGCTTCATCTGCCGTATGTTTTCAACTAGAACAGCTTTGAACTTGAAGTGGAGCACTTGGCTCTTCCCAGGCTGATGGAAACATGCAACACGTTCCACACAATGATAGGAATGCTAGAAGTTAAGGGGGAGAAATAACACTGACAGATTCTTCTTCTTTCTGAACTTGAATGTAATCCTCTTTGTCTACGTCTCATCACTTAATCCAGGGTACATCACTCCAGTTCTCCCAAAGTTCCTTAAAAATCTTAGCGGTGGGAGAGAGAAGAGGTAACTTCTCCTGTGAGCTCTTCCTGAATTAAGCCTCGAGTTCCATGTGATTTTGAGGGACCCACACTGACTCCATTGGCGAGAGACTGTTCCCACGCTCGGTGCCGAGCTGTTGGAAACTCAAAAACATCTGTGTTCTTTGTTCCTAATCTGATCGTTTTCCATTTTCAAAGGCTGGAAGCTCATCCTGGTATTCCAATGGCCAGTGATGCCCTCATGCATAACAGAAGCCTGGTGCTCGTTAGCAGCTCAGGCAGGAAAAACTGTGCTAATTTTCTTTTCCAATCTATGTGCCAGGGTTGTACAACTATAAGTCATTGTCACTGCGGAGGACAGTCTTTTAATTAAGTGACAGCTACAAGTCACCCTTCCTGTAACTCATGCACCAGATAACGCTTTCCCGAGATTTTTCTAGTGTGAGCTGTAATGGTTAAACTCTAGGGATGTGTTCCCTGTAATACTCAATTTTGTAAAAAGTTTTCATCCATTTCTTCTCCTTGCTGTAAAGTGTGTCCTGTTGCATTCCAGCAAACAACGTTTAAGCACCTATTTATCATTTTTCTGAAGTCAAAGACTTTAAAAATGCTCGACACGCTAATAAATAGGCACACACTTCCAGCAACTGCTCTGTTGGCACTCATGGGCAAGGCATTTAAATGTATGGATTATAAAATATCTTATAATCCTTTTTATTGGATTAGCTGTGACCTCATTACTATTATTATTATTATACATAGTCACCAACTTTCTTTAAATGCATGTGACAGAGAAATGGACTCGGCTGCTCTGGAAGATGGCATCCATCAGGGACCAGAGGACAGCCGTAGGGGACTGGCTGCCTTATGGCTCAACGGCTGAAGGCTGACAAGCAACAGGGCCGAGCGCTCCTCGTAAACTTGAGAGCCACTTGCGGTAGTCGCTACTTTAATCCGGTGTATTTTTCTACTGTGACGAGCGTAGTGGTCAGGACAGCACAGATACTTTTCTTCGGCACTAATCTGCACCTCTGGAATAGCCGAGGGTTCAGCTGCTCTTCCCTCATGGATATTCTCCAGCTGGGTTTGGGTTTTACTTAGCCTGCGAACAGTCCCTGCCTCCAGGCAGTACCTTGTCTAGATGTTGATGGTTTAGGAACGGTGCTAATGGGAGGCAATTATTGAAACATCAAAGCACCAGGAAACTTCTGGGAATTTATTGTCTGAGCGCTTATTAAATGTTATCTTCCTTTGGGGGTGATAATCTGACACAAAGTGCTTCTCTTTATTGCCATGTTACCGCAGTGGAATCCCCAAAGTTGTGTCTTGATATTTGCTGAAATACTTGTGCGGTTGGAAATGTCAGTAAACTTTGGATACGGTTAATAGATTTCTTGACTCTCCCCAAGTGCTCTCCCTGGCTTTCTCACAGATTTAGCAGAGCTTGTGATAAGCAGGACAGAAACAGCTTTGATATTGAGGAAGTGACAGATGTTTTCTAGAGTATCTATTATTGCGAAAGACGACCCCAGATCTTGTGTTGTGAGGTGCCAATGCAACCACAGTTTCTCCTGGGCCTAGTCTCATCTTGGCTTCCTTGATCCCTACCTCAGAGTCATAATTTATGGTTTTCTTCTGTGCTCTCCGTTCACTGGTCACAGTTATCTCCAAACATGTTTGAACTGTGTCCTCGAAGCTGATTGGTCTTTCCATAAACTGGAAGGTCACCGATACAAAATCCCACTCCTTCAGAGCGTGGCTTGTGTTGTCTAGAGGGGAAACAAGAGCAGTTTCTTCTCGCTGGCGTTTTAAAAGCTGCACGTCAGGGCTGCTGAGGAGGAGATTATATCACCCACCCCAAAGCAGAACAGCATCACTGGAAGTAGGAAACTGGGAAGTCAGGTTTCCCAGGGTGAAGGAATTCGCTCTCCTTCCTCAGTGCTTCCTCAGGCTTCCACAGACATAGGAGTCACCTTTCTTTTCATCCACAGGTACCCTGGAGGCACCACCACCGCACTTGCAGCATATTCTTCTGCTATAGTCTTTCCAGCTCCTCCAGTTCTTCCTTTGCACTGGGAATGAGAGTAATTAGGCTGTGCCGAACACTTGTGAAGAATTCTTCACCGCCTCTGCTCATGCACTGTTACACCTCCTCCGTAAGGGACATCAAAGGCCTATGACTTTGATTTATTCTTTTGACTTCTGCACAGTAGCTTGCTTGAAATGAGATGTTCTACCTGTTGGAGGTCTTCTGGTGACTTCATGCAATTTGGACATTCTGATTAGCCATGATTGGTTCTGCAGAAAACAGGATATTTGGCTAGGAAAAGTAAAATTATCATAAATATGCATAAAGCGCATGGAAAAAAAAAGGCAATTACTTTGGCTTTAAAAGCTAGAAACAGTTTAGCAGAACAGATGGGTTGCATAAATCTGGCAAAAATGAGGGCAAGAGGGATTTGTGTGTGTGTGTGTGTGTGTGTGTGTGTGGCATGCAGCAGAAGATAAGACCAGGGTCTGCATGATAAAGCATTTATTGTAGCTTGGGAGGTGTCCATTTTCCTGCATGTTCAGAGTAGAAGTAGTGGCTGGGGTCACTAGACCAGGCTCACGTCAGCAGCGTGTGGAATTATCTGTGAAACTCCTGTCACCAAATAGTTGCCCTCTAGCGCCATAAACCCTTCTTCATTTCCAGAAGTCTCCTTCTCTCTGCTTCCCAGCCTGTCTCCCAGTAACGCTATGAACAGTTTTCGTATCTCAGTCACAGTCAGGTCGTATTGGTATGGACAGTGTTGGAAATTTTGATAACTTACTGGTATCATAACACTTTTCTAGCGTGCTGGTTTATTTTTTTTAATTGTGGGGGGGGTCCCTCCTGTATGGTGAACAAGAGCTTTGAGCCGACTGACGTGTCTTAAGCTCACTGAGAAGAAGCGGGATGTTGAATAGCGGCTGTTAGGCAAACGCCTCACCTCTGAGAGACAAGTGAGACGTCATCAGTATGTTCCATCTTGAGCTCCTTTGGCAGAAGTGTGCCGACAGTGACGGTGAAAATGTCTGCGTCTCACCCAGCTGGAGCCTGCAGTGGTCGCTTGTCCCGGTTTCTCAGATTCCTAAGGATGGAGAGGGCCGTTGGTGGTCAGAAGTAGCACCCGTTAGTTTTGGTGCTTCTCTGAGGGATGCTTCCATGCCATCTTGATTTGGAGGCCTCAGGAGGGACTCAACCCGTCCTGTCTGTAGGAAAGGTCGAGGTCTTCATAGCTTTCTGCCTCTTGATTATGGGTAAGCATACTCCAGAGGCTTTGGCACACAATATTCTGGTTTTACCACACTTCCAGTCTCCTTGGTCTGAGGCAGATTATACAGCACTGGATCCTGTGTGTCTGAACGTGTTTTCTGGAACGTAAGCAGCCACGTTGGTCAAATCTACCTGTTGCTTGGGTGGCATCCCAAGGGAAGTTTGCGGAGTTGGTTTTTATTTTCCTTGCCATAAATTTACTTCCCAGCTCAAAATCCCTTGAGGGATTGCTCCATCATTTAGATGGTTTACAAATAAATGTGACCTTTCTTGTAACCGTCAGCAGCCGATTTCAGAGCAGTCTCACCTGGCAGAAACAGCTTGTTTCGTGTCAGTCTGCAGCTGTATTTGGGGAGCCACAGTATAGATTGCTATGGTTATGCATTAATTTTTTTTTTTTAAAGCCTTTCAATTTTATGTTTACTTTTTTAAACTGATTTTATTCTTCATTGGGTTGAGTTGAAATATAACCATGTAGAAGTTTGAGGGCTCTGATTTTAAACTTGATTTCCTGTCAAACAATTTGTATAAAGTCAGTCCAGATTCATCGATGGACGTGCAGATGCACATTCTTTACACATGAAACAGGCTTTATAAACAGCGAGTCTATCTGCATTACAAAATCTAATTCTGCTACTAACAAGCAAATAGGTGGATTTTGTGTCCTATTGATCTTGGAATTACCTGACTGATGCTAAAAATCAATCAAAGACCTCTTCTGAGCAGTCGCAAGACAGGATCCTTTTTATTAAGCCTGTCCATGATTTATAGTTTTGCCATTAGTGTTAATGTAGACTTAAAACATCAATACTTCCTTCTAACACCTTCCAAGTGGCATTGATTCTTCCTTCTCGAAGCTCCTTCTTTTGCACGGACGCTACCCAGAAATTTTTTTGTGGTCATGTGGGTACATTTGCTTGAGTCAAGCTACAAACGCATTAAAGCTGTTGGTTTGCATGGAAATTCTCCTGATGGGCAGCATCTTCTGTAACCCTAAGAACAAAAAGATGGACCCTATCGGTTTATTAGGTGATTCCTTGTTGGAAACGGTGAACGCAGCTTTCTCAAAGCACCAGTGCTGTTTCCAAGGTGAGCTGCTATTTTCCCTTCATCAGCAGAGGCTAAGGTGGAAGGAGTAACACAGCACCACCACCCCAAGCCCAAGGAGACAGAAACGCTGCGGTATTGAGTGACCTCTTGAAACAATCCCTGCTCTCCTGCGTCCTCAGGTGTGTGTTGGCTTCAGACTGAAAAATAGACAACTTGCTTTATAGGTGAGACAGAAGGATGAATAATAATATTTGGAGGAAAAAGTATGTCTCGTGCTTGGGCAATTATTGTGTTGATACCACTCCTCTTCTACTGGTGCCATCGCAAAGCTTTGGGATATCGCAGGGAAATGAGTTTTGATCTTGAAAGTTTATTAATGTTTGTCTTGCTTCAAAACTGCAGAGAACTGGAGAGTCTGTAAATCATTGCAGGTCAGATGTAAAGAGAAAACTAAGATGGCTGGAAAAAAAAAAAAGGATTCAAAGAGCACCCTGGCAAGGGACGCTCCAGCTGGTAGTAGAAGTAGAAAGCCAACAAAGGACTTGGTGGGACCATTTGATGACAGAAGTGTACAAGAGGCACTTGGGAATGACAAGACCCACAGACAAGTCTGAAGGGGATTAATTAGGTAAATTAGCATGCAAGAATTGGAGAACAAGCTGTGTCTGGCGGTATCTCCCATTGCCATCGTTGGAGACCAGACTGAGCTGCACAGACTCTGGTGTTTGACTCTTTCTGGTTTTTCATCCTTGTGGAGTGTTTGTTTCCCTCTGGAGAAAGTGAGGATAAGTTGTGCCAGACCGAGCACTGACGCTGTGCCGACTCCTTGGTTGTTGGCTGAATCTTGAGGGTTTGGTCCTGGAAAAGCCTCCAGTACGGAGCCCAGTGCTTGGTCTGTGTTCTGTCTGCTGGGAAGGTGAATTACTCATTTCAGTCACGATTTACAGCATGCGGCAATTATCCCACAATCTGCGCGTGTTTTAAAAGTTAATGGAGAAGAAATGCTGATTTTAAAAACCAATTTGAAAGCTTTCCAGTGACTCTCGCTGCCCTGGATGGTCACAAAGGGCAAAGCCACCAACCTTGCTGTTTGACTCGCACGAAATCTCTGTATTTGTAAGTAAATGCTGGAGCGCTGTGTGTTTGTGGTGTCTTGTGGTCTCTCTGGAAAAGAGTCTGAAACCTACGATATAGCCAAGCCCAGGAAGAAGTTTATAAACTTTTTCTGCATCCCTTTCAACCCCAGGAGCGCAGTGACCTCCGTACAATTTACGTACCGCTTCAGCTTAATTGCAGCCTGTAGTTCCCACCGTCTGCTCTTGCCTGGGCTTCCCCAGTCTGGCCTTCACGTTGCAGTGGGGACTCGCAGCAGCTTGTGTCCCTGCCCCCTGGGGTTCCTGCAGCTGGGGCACTCCCCTGCGTTGGAAGACATTTGGCCGTTCAGCAGATGGTTTTTTGTCAGCGTCCTCCTTCCCTCCCCTCGCGCCATGTCTGATGGTTGTAAGGAGGATGCTTATGTGCAAGGAGCAGGGTTTTACACCTGTCTGCTGTGCCCAGGTCAGTGGTCACTTTTTCTCTATTGATAATCTTCAAAACCTATTTTTCTAAACTCTGCCTGATTCTTGTCAAAGACTCTTTTTTTTTTTTTCCTTTCTTTTTTTTTTCTTTTTTTTTTTCCCTTTGTAAAAATGAATCCTTATGGGGTTTGGTGGGGTTTTCTTGGTTTGGGGTGGGGTTTTTTTAGCCTATATGCACTACCTCCTGCTATTTCCTCCTGGTTTTTGCTTCCAGCACTCGTGGTTGTTCAGACTTTACTCCCAAGAGGCACAGAAAGGCTGCTAGCTGCACCGCCGGTCTTGTGTGGACTGATGTAAAATCCTGTCCCCAGTGCCTGGGCCACATCTTGTGCTTTTAGACACTTTTCACACAGCTCTGACCCACTTAGTTGTTGCCAAGGGAAAGCATTAGCATGAAGATCTTGCTTTGTGACGGAGCGAAGAGCTCTGTTCGAAGTGCTTCCGTCTGGAAGATTAGATTTTGGGGATGGCAGGAGGCAGCCTGAGATGAACTGGGCTCATTGTGCAAATAGTCACAATGAAGTCTGATGTTCCCTCAGATATCAGAGATGAAACCCTGGGTAGGAAAGCCTCGTTTATGGTATTGTCAGTTATAGCTGTGTGCTGTGATGGTTGGTGGCTGGGATTAACCGAGGTGACCACCTTCTTGGAAAGGAGTGGCCCCACCAGCTGAGTCCAGGTATGGAGAAGCAGCACAGTCTGTTACAACAGGATCTCCATCTGCAGCTGACTGATGCAGCTGGCCCGGTGCCACCTCTTAGGAATGGGCTTTATCCTCCCTTCCCACCCCCACATGATGTTAAGAAGATCTAACCATGGTTTGTGATCAGTCAGTAATGGTTGGTAAGGGAAAATACCAAATAACGGGATAAAAACCTTCCTCTTCTTAGTGTGGTCTCTAGTGGAAGCAAAGCTAGAAATCAAATTGCTTTGAGGGGATCGGGTTTATCAATAGACCAACTGGTCCAGTGAGAAAAACATCAGGCAAGCTGGCAAGACCTGGAATAGAGGCCCAAGGAGAGAGATGGCATATAGCCTGTGAAACTCAGGCACTGGGGCAAAGGGGGGCAGTTATACGGTGTCATAGTAATCTCTTGATCCTCGTGGGTTTGGGTAGCAAGCGGAATTATGAATTTTTACCTCTCAAGTCAAGCTTTCTTTTGTTTTCTGTGTTTTCCATATGAATCAGGGCTGATACCTCTGAAATAGTGATTGCTTTGTGAGAAATGCTCCTCTGCTGCCATGCAGACTGACTTTTTCCTGTACTCGGGCTGGATGATTTTATTCATAAGGCGCTCAGGAGTGATTTACGTTGGCGTACGCAGCGCTCTTGGTGCACTGGGTGAAGCATGCCCAGAAGTGGGGGAGTTGGATACACAGACACAGGTAGCTCTGCTGGGAGATGTTTGCTTTAGGAGCAGAGAAGATGCCTTTCAGCTTGGGAATTTCTAGTTCCAGAGCTGTTTGTATTTTTGGTTTGAAGAGGGTTTGTGACCTCAGTGTGTCTGAGGGCCTGTTTGGAGGCTGTGATGTCTGACTGGGGAGACTTTCAAAACAGGATCTGCCTTCGCTGCTTACTGATTTGGTTTTTTTCTTGGTAGGAAGTTCGTGGTAGGATAGTGTGAGACCCGAGCACCTAAGGGGCAGGTGTGTGTCCAGCTGATCACTTCTCTAGCCTCTGTGTTTGTAGTTTTGAAGCTCATTACTTCTTTTTGTTACACTTGAGGGGTGCAGGAGGGGTCACAGACACGTGAGTTCCTACAAATCCTGTCAAAATGGCTGGCTGAATGGAGGAGAGATGCCTCAGCCGTGATCCTGCTCAGTGAAAAGGTCTCCTTACCAGGTACCAGAAGCTTCACATGGTTAAAAAGTGAAGGTGAGACCCAAGATCAAGGAAAAGACTCGACGGATATTTCTTCTGGGAAAAGCCTGAATAAAGAGCTTGTACCCTTTTCAGTATTAAAGCCAAGTGAAAGCAACGCCTGTAGGAAACCAGGCTTCCGTGCTCATCAACTCAGACTTTCACGGGTTCCTTTCTGAGCATTTTGTGTAAATGATAGTTGGTGGGACTCTCATGGCAAGAGATGTAACAGAGCCTGGAAAAATAGATGGCTACCCTTAATGCAAATGGGAAAAGATCCCTGCTGCTTTTCCCCCAGGCGTCCTCTACGGCTGCAGTTTGATCGAGCTCCCTGTTGAGTGAGCCTTGACTGGGTGCCTTTGTGCGTAGGAGACCAGCTTTATGCCAAATGTAATGCAAAACAGATTATTAGCTTTAGAAACTCAGATACAAATATTTTTTGTATTTGATAGACTAGTCATTGGAAGCAATTTAAATTAGTGCTCTCAACAAATGTCACATACTCCTTTACGCTCTACTCAAACTGGACACTTTAGACAACAGTTTTAATTTACCTTTAATGCTACTAGTTGCCATGTATCAGCAGGTTTGCTTTAGAGCTTTCAAAGGCTTAGTTAAAGGGCACAGCTAACAGGGAAAAGCCACAATAATAAAAATAAAGCTAAGGAGGAAGATTGGAAGATCTTCCAGTTAGGTGGGGAGCCCGAGCTTTGTCTTGAACATAGAGTGGTTCCTGATTCTAGCAGGAGGCATCTTCAGTTCAGATAAGATTTCCCTGTTATGTACTGCCTCGTTTGCTTCGTGGTAATCTTCGGGAGTTCGTGGGCTTGGTGTTTTGCTTGGTTACCTTCTGTCCTGCCAAACTGCTTTGAGCCAGGTGGCCTGGGAGCTGACGTGGGAGCAGGGAGAAATTTAGAGAGCGGACGAGGGCCAAGGGTGCTGTTAGCCTTCGGGGCTGTGACATACAGCGTATGCGATACGATGGTGTAAAACCAACACCTTTTTTGTTAGTTCCCAAGAAGAACTATTCCAGACTGAGGAGGGAATTTGAGGGAACAAGTCTGAGAAGGGGGTATCTCCGCTATAGCAGCTAAGGGAAAGAAACACAGAGTGGACAAACAGCACTTCAGCGTGGTCCTATACAGTGAGCAACGTTTGAAGGCTTTAGAGGGAAAGGAGGAAAGGATGGAGCTCCAGAGGAAAAACATTGAGCTTGGAGGGTGAGGAACAGGGTGTGGGAGCAACTGTGGCCCTGAAACAGTGATGAAAGGGGGAAGGAAATAAGGTGTGTTGGCATGAGCTCGAAGTGGAGAAAATGCACCTGGTCTCAGGAGTGACGCAGCTATGAAGCTGATGGAAGAGCTAAGCTGGGTGGTGGTGTCTGTCTGGTTCCTTGTGACACAAGCATGTGTCACATCAGGCGGTGGTAACAGGGACAGGCATCCCTCTTTGCTCTAGAAAGTGAGGTATGACAGATCTGGAACTAGTTTGTAATATTCTTATGATACCCACAAGTGATCCCTGCATAGGAAGCCTTTTTTTTTTTTTTAATCAGGACTGTTCAAGATACAAAAATATAGGCCACCTTGCCAAGAAAGGCTGAATTCCTGAGGTTGACTGGATGCTGGCACTCTCTGTAAGCCTGGACTCCACAGGTGAATACTGAACACTCAGACCAGGTATAAGTTCTCTTTTCTGGCCAGGATCTCCTCAGGTCAGCAACTCTTAGGTGTTTGGGTTTTTTTCTCCAGAGATGGAATTTCACCTTCTGACAGAGGCACAGAGCCCTCTCTGTCCCTTGGGAGCTGGAAGGAGCCTGCTCTGGTTTAGAGCAGAGTTTGGGATCTCAGAATCATGTTTCCAGTCAATGTTAGTTGGAGAAATGGGACAATGGAGTCTCCAGGCCCCATGTTACGATGTTTCGTAGGACGTGCTTCACTAGGACTGGCGTGGCTCCTGGGACCTGCCGCTGACTCCGGGTTGTGTGCTGGGTGTGTGGTTGAGGTGGGTCTGGAGCTCAGCGGTGAGTGGTGCTCCCCTGCTTAGTCAAAAGCAAATCCAGTCAACAGGCATCTCTCCACTGGTTTTGAGATTAACCTGTTATGCTGTAAGCTCTTCAGGGTAGAAGAGATTTTCATCTTGGTGTTTGTATGAAGCTGGGCAAAGGGGAGCTCTGAGCTTGAAGGCCATCTCTTCTCCTCCAGTGTGCATCTCGCTCGCTGTTACCAGCCTTGGTTGGGGTCTTGGAGTCGTAAGAAGAAGAAAATATGATCTCTGAGCTGGTCCTGAGCCCACTAACAACTGGGAAGAAGGTTGTTTAAAAACCCCTGTGTTTTTCCCCGTTACCTTTCATTAAGTGTTGAAATTTAAACAACAAAAAGACACGAGTCCCTCGCTCCCGGACTGTGATCCCACTTTGGCTCTGTGCTGTAAACTGTGGCCGTTGGAGGCTCTGCAGCCAAGCCAAACTTCTTTTAAATAAAACCCAAAGGAGGAGGGACAGCTGATTGTTGGCTTTGTTGTTGAAAGGTGTCTAAGGTAGTCTTGCTGTGTGAAGAAATCTGCGTCAGGTTATTTTAATATCCAGAATTTCAATACAAAGCCACATACAGCAACAAAACCAGGCTGTTTATATACTGGATAATGGGTGGGGGTGGAAATTCTCATCTAACAGCCATTAATTGGAAAATGTGAGAGGTATCGTTGATGTTGCTTAATGATGCACATGGGGCTTAAAATACTTAGAATCTGTTTAGTAAAAGTAAAATCAGATTCTTTTTTACCCATGCAGTTTTACATCTAGTGTTTCAGGCATAAAGAGTATTTCATGAGTCATTTATTTACAATAAATTAAAAATCTCTATTAGGTATTATACTGCTGGAAAAATTCTGTTATGAATATAAAATTATTTTTATTGCTGCTCTGATGTGTGGCTATTCCTGCTGCATACCGTGCTTGGGCGCTATGTGATTAAGTTCAAAACTGGTTTGGCATGGTGCACTCAAATATTTTTCCCTCAGAAGTATTTACAGTGGGTTAAAATCAAACATACTAATCATGTACCATCTATGTGCTGCCATGACACTTAAAATTAGTGTCTGGGCAGCAGGCAGTGGCGTAGCTGATTCATTCTTCATCTGGTACAGGGTACACTGGAGAGGTGACAAGAATGCTGCAGAGGATGAAAGCAAGGAGGAGGGAAGGGAGAAATAAGAGGGTACCTAAGCTGTGGCTTGCTGATCTCTTGGAAATGCCCATCAATTACTGTGTTAATGTTAAAGTATGACTGATATTTATAGTCTGTAAGTGCTCCAGGCTCGCTTTGTCTGCAGAGGAGGTTTTACAGGCAGGGTGGCTCAGGAGGACTGAGCTAATCTGAATTACTGCTATAGCCGTGAGACTTGGGGCTCAGCAAATCCTGTACACGTGGGGCCCCAGAGCCGTTGGTAAAGCCTCCGGCGCGCCAGAGGCTGTGGTGGATTTCGATGCCCAGGGGTCACTGACTTTGGGTAGCGCCTGCCCCTTGCTCACATCGAATTCCTCTGCGAGATGAGCTGAAACCTTCTACGTTGCCCAGGAAAGTCTGTTTTACCAGCTCTACTACTCCAGGGCTGCTACCTCCCGTTTTAATGAGCAATGTCCTCTTTCGAGCTTACCTCTGAAAATGGTGCCTTTGCTGTTGTGGGCTGTTCTACAGCAACAATTGAATTGAAACGTTCGGTGGGGATGGAAGTGTACTTTTTATAAAGTGCATTCGAAGTGGTAGTGTGTAGTGCGAGCTTTTGTATCGCATACATTCAGTCTTCCAGGGACTCGGAAAACTGCTGGATTTCATGCATATTCTTAGGATTTTAGTGAGTCCTTGTTTTAATGGAGATGAGTGAGAGGTCATTGATTATTTCTAGTTTCATATCTAGTAGAAGTAATGTAAAAAACCTTCATTCTGCTGTGAGTTATACACACTCGTTGACATGCTTGTGTTTTCATCTCAAAGACGATCTTTCTTACAGAAGAAAATAACGAACTTTAAATTGGGCTGCCTCAAAAGTCTTCTGTATTCAGCCATTTTGTTTGCAGCAGTAGGCAATCACTATTGCTTAAGAAAAACCATAAAGAATAAGTAAGAATGGAGTGGTCTTTCCCCTGGTCCTGCTTTGCAAGGTGGGGTTTGATGGCCCACATATGGCAGTTGAGGATATCTGAGGGACATGCCTGCCTGGGGTGAGGTGATGCAAGGCTGAAGGACCACCTCTGTCCTTAAAGGGTAGGAGCGGGGAACCAGACAGGGTGCCCTAAATCATCTCAAATGGCATTTGATACCAATGTGTACAGTACTGAATCAGAATAAGCTACTGAATAATTATTGGGGATTTTCAGTTAACCTGTTCTATATTCCTTAACTGATCTGTCCTGCAAAAATTTAGTATTTTTTTGACTTCTGATTGTTGCAATATGAATGATGCCATAATAATCATAAACCTCTATGATCTCTAAAAAAAAAAAAAAATTAATCATAGAATGGTTTGGGTTGGAAGGGACCTTAAAGATGGTTCCAACCCCCCCATACTACTAGATCTGATTTGGTTTAGTACCAGTTTTAAAGCTACCTGATAATTTCAGTGCATGTAGTCAGTTACTGTGCTTGGAAGAACAAGGAATAATTGATCCTTATTCAGTCTCTGCGCGCCTATTAAGATTGTAAAGCTCTTTGCTGTATCATCATCTCTGCTGGTCTTTTGCTCAAGCTAAGGAACCTATCTAGTCTCTCATCCTGTAGCTCCCTTGGTATCCTTCACTCTACCTGGCCTAGCTGTATTGTCCTGTTACAAAGGGGCTGGCCACCACTGAGGGGATTCCTGAGGATGTGGGCACATAGGGGATTTTTTTTTAGTTGTTTTTTTTGTTATTCTTTAGTCTTTTTTTGTTGTTGTTTTAATATATATATATTCTAGCTGTCTTTTTGTCTGCTGCAGGGTGTTGAGCTGATGCCTTTGAACAAATTTCTACAATGCCTCTGCAATCTCTTTCCTGGAAAAATGGCAAATGTGCTAGCTGTTCTTGTGTACAAAAGGTATGGACTTTTATTTCTTATGTGCGTTCTTTCGTAATGACAGATTCTGAGTTTCATCCACCATTTTATTGCCTTTCAAATCTTCACAAGCAGGCATAATTTGATTATCTTGAATGAGTTCCCTGCAACCTTGTCTGCTCACTGTCTGCCCCCTCTTCCAGATCTTGTCTGATGATATCTAATGTCATTTGCAGTACCTCGTTTAATGGGTTAGTACGTGCCAATGTGCCGTGCTCCACTTGCTGCAAATTCAAATGGAAATATGGGCATTGTCTTTTGCCTGTGTATGGCACAAATAGCACGTGTCTTTTCCTCCCCCTGCCATAGTCAGATATGTTTACTGTGACTGGAGTGTACAAAATAAAGACCTTAACCAAACCAAAGCAAAACCCCCAAAACAACAACAAAACCATGGAAGATGTGTATAGGCTATGGAAAGCGGCCGATGAATTTCAAGGATGAGGGTTGTATTAGAAAAACTAAAGCTATTTTAAACTGAAGAGGTATGACTAAATATGTAGTGTAATAACTTAGAATAACTCAGAAATTTGTGAGAATATAATGGTGTAGAAAAAGGGTGAAATTATTAATACTGGTAATGATGGAGAAAAAAATGCTAAAAGCTAAGCATAAATAGGTAATGAGCTGAGGTTAGGAAGTGCATCGAGTGGAATACCAAGGATGATATTTGGGAGAAAAAAAAAGGCAGGGGGAATTGCTTGAAGTTTGTAACCACTGACATGGTCAATTTTACTGATTTAAAAATTGCATAAGGCAACTGCTGACAACTCTTTCTTTTCGGTGGCTCAGCATAGCTGCTTTCTTCTGCAGATCAGTGCAGGAGGTATAGCATGGATTTTAAGATGGGGAAAATGCTACATTGAGAATCACAGTTGATCCTTGGGGACATCAAGGAAATCCAGTGTCCTGATGTTTCTGAAATACTCATGGTGGAAGGTACTAAAAGAAGGAGCCATAAGTGTTAGGTCTACAGGAAAACGAAAGGGCCACCAAAAGGTTGCCTGCTCTGTTGTTTTGCAGGTGGAGGTGGACTTGAGAAAAGAGGAGAGGATTTAGAAGCTCTTTTCAGGAGGAGAAGCTGGCAGTTTTCCTCCCATTTAACTTTAAACTCCAAAGGCAGTGAAGGCCAGTGCTCTTAAGTAGAGAAAGAAGGATTATCATGTGCAATAAAATAAGTTCTGTGGGGTGTCATCAACCTGGCCAGGAAAAGGTCTATACCTGAAACCTGTTTAGTATCTGTTTAACCTGTTTGAAAGATACAGACCCAATGCACTGTTTCTGCTGGTGAAGCCTGGTGCCCTTCGTTTTTAGTGTGTAGAACTGGGAGCCTTGATTGTAAAACGTAAGAACGGGGAAATCCTGCTCAAAACATTGAATTGGACTTCATGCTGAAGGTAGAAATTACGTTACAGAGTTGTTTTTGTAGTGCTATATGAAAAATAAAAAAGGTAAACTTCACCAAAAGTGGGGAGTACATGGTGTAACCCATAGGGTAATTAAGAGGTGCATGTGTTTAAGGTGTCAGTAAACAATGTTGGCACGGAGAATTTACAGGGAAGAGTAACAGCAATCGTATATTGTACCTGGTTCGTGTCATCCATAGTGTGTGTTCTCTTCCCTACCATAGAATAATTTAGGTGGTAAGGTACATCTAGAAGTCTCCAATTCAACCTCTGGTTCCAATCAGGGGTAACATCAAAGATGCATCAGGTTGCTGCAGTCATTGCCCAGTCAATTTTTTTTTGAAAGTCCGCAGGGGTGGAGACCCCATCCCTGTGCTTAAGGGCACTTTGTGAATTTACATGTTTTCTTTAACATCTTGCTGGAATTTTCCCTGTTGCAAACTGTGAATTGATGTTTGAGGGGGTTTTAGGATTTTTCTATTGATAATAGAAGTGAAAACTTCTGCCTGTTCAGCTTTGACCTTCATGAAGGCCATGCGGCAGGAATGCAGAAAGGATTTTCATTTTCTGTTAGAGCCCTCACTGAGCGACAATTTTATGATCAAATGATATCTTGGCTCGTTTACCACGTACCCTTCTCTCTAGATCCTCATGACCACGTGAAGTTGTGATAAGCGAAGATGGGGAGCAATGGAAGGGCTTGCAGAACAGCCCACAGTCCCACAGGTGCTAACATTCCTGACTTGGGATGAGTTTGCTAGGGAGTTTCATCAATTCTGGACCACCTACGACGTGAGCCAAGGGAGATCAATTCTGGGCAAGCACAGCCCCAGGGAAGAGGGGCCGTAGATGTTGGGAGATCTGAGGGAACTGATGCTCTCAGTATAGGAGAGGAGTTAAGGAGCTAAGCTGCTGGTGTTGAAGTCTGTGAAAGAAAGATGACCAGATTTAACTTTGAGGCAGAACCAGGCAGTGTGTGCACCCATCATTTTGTACCGGCATGCCCTCCTTCACTGCTGTCCTACTGCAAAGCTGTTCTGCTGTGAGACACTTGCACTCCCTGTACTGTTTTTAGCTGCATGTGCAAGCTCAGAGTTGAATGTTTCAGTCCAAACTACTTCTTCCTCTTTCCTTAAGAGAGCTCAGTTACAAGATGGATCAAAAGCTACAGGGGAGTGTAGTATTACCAAGTATGGAGAGGGGAAAAAAAAAAGGAATGAGAAGAGATATTTAAGTTAGGACAAAAGTTATTCATTGAAGAGCTCAGCTTTTAAGGCATTTAGACTGAAATGTTGAACAAGTGTTTTCTTGCTATTAGAGTAGTAAAATTCAGTAGTAAAACTCCAGACCAGTTTCTCTGCTCTAGAAAAGTTTAGATATTTCTTGGAAGGAAGTGCCTGATCTCTTTTTAATGGGAAGTTGCATTTATGCTCTGGGTCAGTTTGAGTCTGGTTTTCTCCAGTTCTTTCTTCTGGCACTGTTTTTTATCCATGTAGCCTTTAAAGGACCTGGCTGCAGCGTCAGTACCATGGCGCTGGTGCAACCTGCCTGCCCTTCAGCACGTCCAAACCCCCAGTGATGCTTGAGCTCATGGATAAAGAAATGCTCCAAGAAGCAGCGTTCAATGTATTTGATGCTCCCAGTTTGAAGCTGCACGCTCAAAATAAGTCAAAGCTTAGACAGTTTTGGTGTGCTTTTGAATTCCCTGCTGAATTCCCTGCTAGTTCCTCATGACACATGGATTTCGAGGCAGAGCTTTCAGCCTACATAAAGTTGGAAAGGTGGTGGCCAGTCCCGTCTGCTGGCAGAGCTCCCGGCGCCTGCCAACGCCTGACAGCTGCCTTGCCCTTTCAACTCTGACCTTCTGCAGAACGTAAAGTCTGGTTTAGAGATTTGCTCCTCGTTTGCAAGGCCCCACTGGCCTGCGTTATTGAAATATCCTGCTGAAATAAAACATGCTGCTGCTGCTACTTGAGTCTTTGGGGACGGAAGATGAAAATAAACAATCCTCTAGTTTCATGTGCTGTTAGGAGGTGAGCAGCTATTACAGCAATGAACTTGATAAAACAGCGCATCCACCAGTCCCCAGCCTGAAATAAATCACTGACGCATCGCGGTGGTGGCGCTAAGCGCTAATGCCCAACAAGCGCTTTATCACCCTTAAGGATGCGTCCTGCAGTGCTGCATCCAAATATACCCTGAAACCTTTTCAAAGCGTTGGAGAGAGGTTGGTGATGGGCTGGATCCAGACCAGAAAGTAAGGTTTTTCAGGTTACATTGGATGCTTCCAATGGCGCTATGTACATGGGGGAGAGTACAGAACTGACGAAAACTTTATTTTTATGGAAGTACCAGAAATAAATCTTCCGTATTTCACGCGTGTGAACAGGCTGTCGGAGAGCGTAATGGAAGAGCACGGATTTCCCCCTGCTCACCTGTCCTTTAAGTGATTCAAAGGCAGTGCTGAAGGTCATTGCATGGTGCTTCAAAATCAACTTGCTTGCCAGACCCTTCTCACGGGGTTAACAGCAAATTTGGCCTTTGCGCTAACGAGACGTTTCAAGTGCCATAGCACTATGGAGGTAGCTGAGGAAATACTTAATCCTTGAATTAGGCTTCTGTTTTTTTAGGAATTTTGTTGGTTTACAGTAGGCTGGACAAGCATGTCTTTCCTGAGGGAAAGCCAGCGTTGAAGCTGAGCACCTGCATCTCCTGGGGCATGCTGCTATTTGCTGAAAATCCCCCTGCGTTGGCCTGTTCTTGGTTACCTCAATGCCGCCCAAGACCGTGTGTGTGGGAGGGCTGTGATAAAAGGGAGGGAAAATAAAACCCCAAATAATTGATTTGCTCAGAAATGAGCTTTCATATTGTTGGAAGTTAGTGATGAAAGCAAATGAAACATAGCTGTGAGAGAAGGGTGCTTTGCCGAGTGGTGGTATGAGTGACATGATGTTTGTTATGGGGGGGATGTGTTTGGGGTGGAGAGGTGTTCTCGTGAACAACGGAATCCGTTGCTCCTTCTGGAATCACAAAGAACAAACCATTTTTAAAGTTTGTTCTATGTTTGTTTAAGGCTCATGTAAGCGTTTGCTTTGCTGGATTACAAGCAGACGCCGAAAGCCGGGTGGAAAGCGATAGGGCAACGCAAAGGGCACATCCCGTGTTGCGGCGGCTCTTTAATCTGGAAGCACAAGACAGCGCGCTGCTTTATTGCTGCTCCCTCCCGGTCCGTCCTGGGCTTTTATGAGCACATTTAGATTACTCTCCTTGGCAGACTGCGCGTCTCCTTGATATTAGTACTGTCATAGCAGTCTTCAAAACTGCTCCTTGCGGATAAAGTTTTTATTTAGGTGGTTATGTCATTTGCAGCAAAATATAGGATTAAAATGTCAGGTGATTTTCCTAGGCCACCTAATGCTCAGTGTCTGCAAAGATTACGGGAAAATTACTCTCCCTGAGAGAGGGGGAAATTCTAGAGGTGAGTTATCAAATATTCTCCCTGTAATTAACCAGTCTGCAAATGGCTTTCACTGTGCCCATTTGCACTCCGGTAGTCCTGGTAGGTTAACTACCGGCTCATTATAATCTCTTGAATTAAATCCTGACTGCTTATCACCACTAACATTTGGAGACAGAAGTTCTGCATCTAAATCGTTTTCTCTGTCTACTGCAAATTTTTTTATATTTCAGATTTAATGAAATTGCTGTGGTCTGAAAAGAAATAAGTGGCTTTCTTTGAAAGACAGAAGTTCTCTATTTCAGGCTTTTCGAAACAACAGCATCCTATTATTATTTTGGAATTGTGTGCAATGTCATTACAAAGTTCATCTTGATTTTGTTTGAAGATACTCTAAGCATAAATATAATGAATCATTTAGTTTAATCTAAAACTATTAGTAATGATAATACTACTGTAACTATTTTTGTTACTGTTTTTGTTTTTTTGTTTTTTTTTTCCAGTGCTTTGTTCCTACATGGGCACCTAGTTACAGTTGTGAGTATTTCTACTCACCTTTCATATGCAAACTTGAATGGAGACATTCCAGCCTTATCTGTTGACAGGCTGTGGGTTTCCTTTGGATACTTTAAAGTTCTTTCTTATGATTTGCTTGGGTTTTGTTTTTCTTTATATCCCTTGTTTGCTGTCCTGAGCTCCATGAATTTTTGTTAAACAACTGCTATCTTATGGCCATGACAGGGTGCGAAATAAATTAGGTGTGAAGTCAGAAGGGCCAATTAAATTGCCCAGTACAACTCCCGAAAAATGTCACGTTGTGACACTTCATGTATTAAGCCCTGTAACACAACCAGGAGCTTGTTTTTGACTAAGGCAGAGTGCATGGGGGAAACACCAGATTTTCCCAAAGAGGCTACTGCTTGTTCCAACAGTTTAATCGTATTCTTTTATTTTGGATCAAAGGCTGGGCTAGTTGCAGTAGCACTCTTAGAGATAACGCATGCTTTGCATAGTACGACTGTCTCTGGCGTCATGCTCCTAAAAACCTCATTTCTATTCAGCTTTCTCTCCTGAACTGTAGAATCCTCTGGAACCCGATATTTTTAATTCCTTTGAAGGTATTTACCCACTTAATCAAATGTGTTCATTCTCTTTTTTTTTTTTTTTCAACCACACATATTGGTGTCTCTAAATCACTTGATAATAGCACACCAAGCATCGCAGAGGTACGGGCTTGAATAAACATCTAATTTACTCTCTGTAGTTGACAATAACAGGGTCATATTGGAAGTTTTATTATCCCGTACAGAAGTTATCAACAAATAAAAATTATCCTAAATCTGACAAGAGAATTATATCTGTTATGATATTGTACAGGTTATTTACAGAACCCACAGAAATATATTTTAAAAGTACTCCTCTAAGGTTTTTTTCCTTGTAGAATTTGCTGTTTGCAACTATTCTCTTTATTTGAGCATATCAGCAAGAACATGCTTGAAGTGTGTTATGACGACTTATGAGCTCCTTGGTGTGGAAGTCCCATTGCTTTATTGAAATTATTTATGTAGAGGTAGACATGTTGAAGCGTTGGCAGGGTTGAGGTCTGATCATGAGGACTGGAGAACTTACTTAGCTTCCTGAACATTACTTTGTTAGAATTTATGCACTGAAGACCCAGAAAGAAATCCAGAAGTCTGTTGTAGAGGCTGGTTAGGGCTAAGAATCACTGACTGTGTCCCTTGACTTAGATTTTCCAGGTGTTGCTGGACTCAAAGGCTAAAGATCCATGATTTAAAGTGTAAGCAGAAACCAGTTACGAGTGGCATTGCTCAAAGGTGAGATATTGATATGAACCTATTGGTATGTCAGTGAACCTATTGGTACGTCAGTAACTTGGATGTTGGGGAGCACCCTCATCATGGATTACATCAAATTGTTCTTCCAGGAGAAAGGAAAGTTGAAGAGAGACTTGAAGTTGGGTGACAGAGAAGACAGGGCAAGACTTCTCGAAGGGGAGTGGTAAAAGACAAGTTGCAGCAAGGGAAACCTCAGCTGGATGTGAGGAAAAAAATTCCTCCTACTTAAGCTGCCAAGAGAGGCTGTGTAATCCCCACCCCTGAAGATGTTTAAAATGACAGGGTAAGGCCCTGAGCAGCCTGGTCCAGCTTTGAGCAGAGGTGGCCTGGAGACTTCCAGGGGACCTTCCTTTCAAAGCCTTTCAAGGATTCACTTTCCGCACTCGTGTCTATGCGTGCTCAAGGGCACTCGGGTCTAAAAAATGTTCCACACCTATTTCCAGGGATGAGATAGAAAGAAATTTTTTCAGAAGCTCCTGGGAGTCTGAATTTTTAGATGTCAGCATTCGGATTAGAAATGTGTTATGTTGATCTGAGAAGCTTTTCCACTATTTTTTTAATCTAAAGTAATTAAATGAGCAAGAGTTTGGGAAAATGACAAAATGCTTCAGCATGCAGTCACCATGCTGAGTTGTACAATTTAGATTTAGTTGAATTATTTAAATTACAGAAAATTATTTACACTTCAATATGAGGAAAATATGAGTTTGTAGTTTCACTTACTTAATGCTGTGCAAAGTAAAGCTTGTAATTTTGCTGCTGAAAATAGTGAAAATTTAGGGTGGAAATGAGGTAAATCTGCTGAGGGCAAGTGAAGAGAGTCTGGAGAATTGTAGGAGAGCAAGGTCCGTGCTGGAGACTGCATCAGGTTAGGAAGAGGAAGTGAGGTGAGCAAGTCCCTGAAGATGTTTGAGATGTAACGCTTCCCCTGCCGCCTGTTGAAGTTTCTGAGGATTTCTGTTTCCCTCATTTCACTTTGGATCAGGTTCGTAATGACTATATGGCTGCAGTGTATCACCCTTTTGGAGAAAATGGAGGTGGAACTGTATTATAAGGGAAAAAACTTACTACCTGCTGGTGTTGAGAAAATAATACTCTCTGTTCCTTGACAAATATCATCTGGGAACACCTTAAATTGGAAAGCCTTCTGGTCTGATGTCAGAAAATTGATGTTAGACTTATTACCGGGATCTATTTTCAAATCCCTTTCATTATGGTGTTAGCAAGATGTCCCGCTTTACTGAAATTAAACCAACAGAGATACGTGGGTAGAATTCGCACGGCTGCAGCTCGCGAGTGTGCGCTCGGCTCTTGGGGAAGAAAGGGGGAAGGGTGGAGGGGACCCTGCTGTGAACAGGGGCCTTGAAGCAGGTCTGCCGCTGCGCTCGCTGCCACCCCCTCCCGAGGAAGGACGTCCTCTCTCGGGCTCTCACGTGGGATGACAGCCCGGTGGTGCACAGCTCTGCTGTTAAGAGGAAGGAGGAGATGGAGGCACCTTGTGCACAGCTTGGCCTTTCTTCTGGGGGCTCGTGGCTTGCTCCTGGCTGCTGCACTGCCTGGATCGGTCTTTGGCGAGGGCTCTTTCCCGCAGCAATGCAGCTGTCTCTCTTAGGAAGAGTGGGAGGAGGAGGAGGGGCTGCTCCGTGGTCCCTGGGCTGCTGAACGTGCCCTACTTTATTCGTTTGGGTGGTGGTCTCACACTAGACCATCAGTCTGAACCCCCTGTTACTCTTGGTGCTTGTGCTGGGTCTGCAGAGGGGGAAGAGGACCTGCCTGGGCTGGAGAGAGGGCACAAAGACCTCGTTCATCAGTGACCTACTGCTCTTTGTCTTGGTCCTTCCAGCTCTTCATCATCTTAATAAAGAAAGAAACAAAAGTCTTTCCTATCCTCCACTGAAGGACAGCAGCTGGTGGCATTTTGAATCTTCCATCATAGGTATAATCCACCTACATTCCTGTTGTGAAATAAACATCTCTTTAATCACCAAATTCCTCCATAAAGCACGGAGAGCCAAGGGGCAAAGAGTGCTTGTGACCCCCCGACATGCCAAGCACTCCCACGATTTCAGGCAAGGCTTGGCTGATGCCTCGTTCTAGGTTTCAAACAGCAGCCCTCCCCTCACACAGCCGCGGCTGCTGTGTGTGTACAGCAGAGCTGGTGCTTTCTGTGAGCATCAGGTGCGCGATGTCTATATGCTACCTCGCATGGGATCATGGGAAATGCCCTGGGAGAAAGAAGGCACGTTGTCCAGTGGGTGCAAGCATGAGCTTCCTTCTGTATTTTTTTCATATTCTGGAGAACACGGGTATTCTGCAGAAATCAATGAACGATTTCTTTTGCTGTTGTGTGATTCAGATGGAAAAATTGAGATAAATAAATGTATTGCCCTGTCACGCGGGGCATACCCAGCGTTCTCGCTGGGAAAGTGGAACGTACAGAAGAGGAGGCTTTCCCAAGGTTGGGTTGTAAGACTTTGTCTTTTACTGTGCTGCCCTAGCTCCCAGAAATCCCATAGAAACACGTGCTCTTTCCCTCCCTTCTCTCCTAGGAAATCTTGTGGAGTCCTCAGTGTTTGCAAAATAAGCCCATGTAACTAATTCCCAGCTGCTCAGGCGGATGAGCTTTAGCTGGAAGACCTGGAGCCGTTGTCTGCTGTGGAATGTGGAGAAGCTCTTGTCCCTCAGCTGGTTGAGATGCCAACTGCGTAACGATACCGTGGTGCTCAGCTTGTGTTAGGATGGAAAAAGCCATTCTGGCATATGGTCCAAACATGCTATGATGGGAATGACTAATTTTCTGAAAAGTTTGAGTGGGCTGAGGGTAATTTTGTGTAATAATTTGTGTTTGAGAGTTGTCTCAATATTTCACATCTCTATTGAGTTGGCTGTAATCCATCACTCTAATTGCTTTTCCTTGGTCAGTTGAATTTATAGGCTTGTCTCTATCATGCTTAAAAGATTGTAGGTACAGCCTTCCTTTCTTATTTAGATTAGGATTTTTTTTTTCTAGTTTTGGAAAGGTCACTGTGTCCCTTTTCCCAAAGATGACAGTACGTATCAATTTTAGACCGTTAGACCAGAAACGTGAGGCAGTTTTCCTAGATTTAAATGGTATATTAGTCCTGGTACGTGGGGCTCAGCTAATATGAATGTGAAGGGCTTCTGTGGATGGCCAGGAGCCGATTCCCCGCTGATACAAAACAGCTTAACTCCTTTGGCTTCTGCAGAGCTACTGCAGTTTGGATCAACCCAAAGGTTTTCAAGGGGGCCAGTGAAAAGCATCTGAGTGACCGGGGCATAGATTTAATGGGGAAGAGGTGGGAAGATTCGCAGCATGGCTCGTTGCTTACCCTGTCTGAAATTGCGCTGCTTTCAAAGGTGGGGAACAGCCTGAGCTAAGTGGCTGCGGCGCTCACGTGGCCATTCTTGAAGGGATTGAGGGCTGGCTTGTTGATACTGGCTTAATTTGGATGCTGTACCGATATGAGCCACCCAGTTGTGAATTGATTCAGCCATTACAGAGGCTGGATAGGTTTGGGGGGGGGGAAAAAAAATCAATTTAAAAAATGATCTCCCTAAACCGGTAAAACTTGTTACGCGTTGCGAGATCTGCACAAGAGCTGAGTGCCTGGAAAAGGAAGTCATTTCAGCAGCAGAATGAACTGACCAAATTAACTTTGGAGCTTGACACTTAGCAGCGCTCCTCAGCCTCTCAGAATCGAGCCTCGTGATAAGGACAGATTTACGCTATTACTGTAGGTGCGGGAGTAGCAGCTTTGTCCCTGCTGTAATAAACCCGTGGTGCCGATAGCGGAGGAACCCTACTGCACGTTGTTTTATTTCTATGGCATTCACGTAATGGGTGTAAGCTTCAAATCACTGGAGCCTTACTTTTTGCTGCTTTTTGTGTTTTGTTTTCCTTAAACTGTATTGGAGAAAATCGTAGATTCTATTTCCTGAACCATACGAACAATTAACTTCTCAGCCTGTACTGGCTTAATGTGCAATTAATTTATTTTATATCTACTGCACAGGCAAAAGTGAAATCAATAGTACAAATGTAGTGTAATTTTAATATATTACTGTCAGAAGAGCAAAGAAAACTAAATTTAATAAATGTTTAATATTTCACTGTTACTTTTTAAAATAATGGATGCGTATTGGAAAGGCTAGACTGTAGTATTGGTTTTCCATATACCTGAATCTAGTAAAGATGTTTTTCATATATACACAATTAGAACAGGTAAAACAAAACCAATTCCCTTATTATAGTCTTAGTTCATGACGTCATTTATTAAAAGTTTTATTAGAAGGTTTTTTTCAAAAGCGTTGGTTTTGCGCATTGAGATATTTATTTACAGTTTTGAAGTGAAAGAACTGCCTGTTCCTACTTCTCTGTTCACCTGATTTTTCATTTAAAAGATGTAACCCCCTATATATGTGATTACAAATATATGGATTCGTATTTAGAAGCAGTTTATCCCTGCTGTCCTTCGTGATGTATATCTCTCGAAATTACAAACATGATGAGAAAAATACGATTGAGCGAAAGGTTTGCCCTGGGATTATCAGGGAGGTTTCAGATGCGGGAAGGCAATCAAAGCGGGAGGCTGGGAGAGCTTCGCTGCCAGCTGAGGACGAACGGTAACGCTGAACTTCCAGTTTTTCTGCCTCCGTCGCTTCAGCTGAGCTCGGCGTGCAGCGGTGCTGCTGGCCCGGGGCACCTCTGGGAGCGGGAGCGCAGCGAGCAGTAAAACCTGTGAGGAAGGGGGATCGCCTTGTCCCAGGGTGGCTGTTCCAGCATTTTACTACCTCTTACTTTAACTTCTTGCTGTTACTGTCTCTCAATCCTGTATGAATCTTTCCAATGACTTCTAATCATCAGTTCTAGGGAGCGCGGAGAAGAGCCGATGACCCTTCTTCTGACCAAGGTGGTTTACACGTTGGGAGTCTGTTTGCCCTCAGTGTTCTCCTGCGCTGCTTTTCCAGTCTTGCCTCAGACGTCGCGTTCTCTGAATCCGTTGCCTTTCCTCTACTTGACACTTTTCAATTAGTTTGTATTTTTTGATAAGAGCAATGCTAATGACTGGACCGCGTGCTCCAGGCCTCACCAGGGCTGCACAGAACCCAGTAATTGCCTCCAGCATTTGCTATCCAGCAGTCTGATTAAGAACACTCAGCGTGATGTTTCTTTTTCCTTTGTGATCTATTTAAACCCTTTCCTCACAATTTCTGGCAGCTAAGGGTTCTCAATCCTCTTTCTCCTGTATAATTTAGTTTTACTCAGATGCGTAGAGCTTTTGTACTTGTGCTTGTTGTATTTCACCCCATCACTTTTTCCTTTTTGGGTGCTCTCTCTCAGCGCAACTGAGATTTTGTTCCTGGTCTCCAAAGGTGCTTGTGTTATGTCCTGCTTTCTTATCTGCCGCAGATTTTGCAGATGTCCCTTTTTATTCTTTCATCTAGCTTATTTAGGAAAGCAGTGAATGGAATCACAAAGATCAGGGAATTATCCCTCTCCTTCCCTTGCTCTGTCAGTTCAGCAATGTTCTCGGAGTTTTCTCCCAAAGTGCTCTGAGGAATGGGGATGTAGTCGCTGTCGTGAGAGGTACTGTCAGAAGTCTCCAACATAAGGGCACATTGTCTGCCTCTTCTGGTCACAAGACTCATTGCCCTGAGCAGTGTTAGCAAAGGAAATCAGACTGTTTAAACTGACCCTGGTTTTAGCAGATAGGTGCTGCCTGTGTCCTATCACCTTGTTAAGCCCTTAGATCTTGCAGCTGACTGCTCAGTGATTTGCTCTAGTGCTTTCCCACAACTGTTCCTGGAACATGTGTCACTCCACCCTTGTCTGTAATGCAGTGAGGTTTTGGAGATACTCATCAGAAAACAAATATGGGACTCCCTGATCCACAAGATGTTTGAAAACACCCTTTGAGCATCACTGAAGCGTGTACTTGAATGACAGTATGAAGATGAGAGAGGTGGGTTTTTTCCTTTTGGTACAGAAGAAAGTACTTCGGGGTATATAACTTGGATTTAATTTTAAAATTTGGTTTACAGTGCAGTATAAGCAAAGTGTTACAGTAATAAAACTCAGCAGTCGGGAAAACAGTGAGGAGAAAAAAGGAATTAGTGTAAGAATTGTGTTGACTTGTCCCTGTTGGCAGTGACCTGGCGGGGACAAGAGCTGAAGGGAGGGTGGCTGCTCTTCCACCTTGGAAACCAGAACCAGTACAGAGTTAATGAGGAGACTATAAAAATATGGATGAAATGAGAACAAGATACATGCAGAGCACTTGTCCTAACATAAAAAGAAGAGCATAGTACAAGAGAGAGCAGAAGTTGAGGAAAGAATGCACTTCAGGAACTGAAAAGAAACGAGTGTGTCCGAGGAAGGATGCCTGACCCTAAGCGTCGGTTGGAGCTGCCCTGCGGTGCCCTGCCTGGGCTCCAGCAGCCCGGTCAGGAGGGCACGTGTCTGCTGTAGGTCATGGCGGTGGCTTCTGATGGACAAAGGTCCCTCAAACAGCAGTAGGCACCTTTAGGTTCTCGGGTTCGGATTTAATGAATTTTGCCTCCAAGAGTAATTCTGGGAAAGCCGTTTACTGCAGGCAGGATCATCGCTGTCACGCATTTGCTATTCTTCTGTCTCTTCTGTTTGCCTTGCCGTAGCACGCAGCTTTCCAAAGCAAGCCTAGGATGTGGTGGGGATAGACACTGTGCAAAGCTATAACGAATATTTTTGCCCCAAGAAGAGTTTAGTTCAAAGGATCTAATGCCTCTGGCTGAAGTAGTCATGTTTAACAGAGACTCCTGCTACCGTCCATAGATCGCCTTTGTGAGCAAGAAGGAATTTGTACAGCACTCTTTCTGAATGGGGAAATTAATTGACTTAATTTTACTCCCACTTGTATGGAGCTTATCTCCTTGGCGTGCACGTGCTTCTCTGATCCGTTGTGTGCTGCACACGGCTGTGAGATGGGAGCTGGGATCAGAGGACGTAGCGAAGCTCTGCGAGACCTGGCATGCATGCCGTGCTGATTTCAAGCGAATCGGGTTTAGTCTGGCCTTCTCCTTATTAGCAGACACATAAGACGGCTGAGGAGCTTTCCCCTCAAACAGCGAGTTGTCAGGAGCAGACTGTAATTTGTGAGCCCTTCCTACAACATGGTAGAAAAGGAGGGGAAAATAGCCGGCAGGAACCTCTTCAGCATGTTTCTCTGTTTCCCGTCTTGTTTCAGCTCTCCTACTGAGAGACTGAGGAGACACCTGCCACGTCACCCCCAGGTTTGGTAGACTGAGAACCCACGCTCTTGGATCGTACGGGTGTTTGTTTCTAGAAAGGCCAGGCTGCAGAAGGATGCGTGCCACTGCCTGCAACCGCTGCTTTGGAGAATTAAATTCAGCTCCGAGCTCTTTGCCAGGCTGCGCGCTCTGCAGCATTATCATCTGTCTGTAACTGCTTAGCTGAGTGCAGATTTCATACGGCTGACCACTGCCACGTAAATTATTCCGTAGCTTCTTCCCTCCCACCCTGCCCTCTGCTTGCCCTCGCTGTTTGCTGACCACCACCTCCCCCAAAGAAAATATGCTTAAAAAATGGTGCAAGTGTGCTAATGCACAGAGCTGTTAGTGCTGCTTTTTGACACCTCGGGGAATCGTAGAGTTTTGAGCTCTTAGGGACATCGAGAAATGTTCTGCCCAACAGGAGGTTTGATGATTACAAGCAGGAGTTGCCAGACGTGGTTGCTGCTGCGTGGGTAACCGCGGCGCTCCTGGAGCGCTTCCCTTGGTGATGCTCTGTCCGGTGCCAGGCATGGACCGTGCTGCCGGCTGGGCACACGCCACCGTGGTGGCACGGTGCTTCATGGAGGTGGTGACAGTGCTCTGCCACCTCTGGCTGTGGGTAGTTCCTTCCAAGAGCAGGCACGTGACTGCCAGCTAGTACTGCTGCATCCCAAAAGCTTGATGAAATAAATCTGCCCTGCTGCAAGGGGACGCAGGGGGGGATCGCGGGGGAAGGTCTCTGCAGGGGAAGGTCTCTGCAAGGCAAGGACAGCTGGGTGGAGTTCTGTGGTTCTGACAGCAAACTAGCTACTCAGCCAGACATAGAAAGAGCTGAAAAAGGGAAGAAGCAAATGGTAAGAAGGGAGAAAGGATACACGTGTACGAGTGTGATTGTAGGAAGTGTTGTAAGTCAAGACTTCCTTAAACGGAGGATCAGGGCTGCCTCTGAGGAGCCAGGACATGCTGGAAAAATGGGCTGCCAGGAACCCCATGAGGTTCAACAAAGGTGAATGCAGAGTCCTTCCCCCTGGGAGGGGTAACCCCATGCAGCAGCACTGGCGAGTGGAGAAGGACCTGGGGTCCCGCTGGACAAATTCTCAGAGTTGGACAGTGATGGGAGGAGACACAGGGGACACAAGTTTCGAGAAGGGAGGTGCTAATTAGATATTAGGAGAATAAAATCTACCACGGCAGTGGACGGGCTTAAACGGGGGCTTAGAGGTGATGTTTGATCTCCAGCCTGAGAGATCAAAACTGAACTGGACAAGGGCCTGAGCAACCTGACCTAATTTCCAAATTAGATCCAACTTCAAAGTCAGCCTTGCTTTGAGTGAGGGCTGAACCCGAGACCTCTATAGGTGCCTTCTGACCTGAGTTTCGTGATTCTGTGGGATGTACAGAAAAACCTTCCCACGCTAGAGGGCTCAGAGTGTGTATGTTGGTTAAGTTTCACTGTCAGATGGTTGAACTTTTCCTTGCAGTAAAATGCATGTTTACTAAATATCGGAGACTATAATGCAGTTGTATTTGCTTTTGCCTCTTCTCATCTTCTCCTTCCCTGTTGCTAGCATCGCAAATCTAAGGGAGATATCCAGCTGTGAGATCTATCAACTGTTACGCTTGGCTTCTCAGTGTTGACACAGTGTAGAAACTGTGGGGGTTCATCGTACTTGAATTTTCACAGTCTTGCCTCTCTTCTTAACGGAAGAGCTGTAGAGTTGGGGGTGCTGTTGGACCTGCAGACGCTTGGTGCGTGCTGTTTGTTGGCACAACTGGTGAGACTGGTTGCTGCACCTTTTCTCGGTCGCCTTGCTGCTGTTCAGGTGACAGTAAGTGAGCGTGTGAGTTCTCTGTGAGGAGCAAGACTGGGAAGGGAAGATGCTGCCCAGCAGCACCTTACTGAAGTAGTGATGAGCGATGCATGGAAGCAGAAGCACTGACACAAAGAGTGCCAAAGAGTGATGCCAGGGAATTTTTTTGCTTAGGTTGCCTCCAGGGGAAAGCTTTTGGGTTTCTTGCTGCCAGAGGTTTTTCTTTTGGCAACTGTGAAGGGCTCTGGGTGCCTGAGGTGGCGCAGAGCCAACACAGTAATAAGAAAGGGTAGAGGTAGTCAGCTCCGAGGAGCTTTCCTGATGCCGCCCTGCCCTTGGTTTGCCTCTCCAAATCTCCTGAGACCGCAGCACTGCTGCGGGACGTGGCTGCCGGGTGACTTGTTGGTTTATGGTCTGACTGGGGCATGAAAACAAAACTGGTGTCTGCTTTGGGAGAAGGTACCTCTGCAGAGGAGGGCGATGGAGGAGGGCTGGCGGGAGCTGTAGCTTGGTGTGTCGCAACCATCTGCTGTTCCCAGCTGGAGGAGTTGTCCAGGTGGGGCCAGAGCGGATGGAAGAGGTTTCAAGAGGATTTGGGGGGGTGGGAATTAAAAACCCTGCCAGCCAAATCTGGGGTTGCCTCATCTCAGCACCCTCAGGGTGCCCAACAGCAGAAGGGACTTCCAGACCCCAGGCTACCTTCGTGGCCAAGATAGGGCGGGGAGGATGGACACTGTGACGCTGGGTGGGTTTCACCTGAGGAGCACGGATCACCTTTACCCATTGACACGTTTGGTGGGGGTCAGGGGTCCTTGGTGATGTGGTAGGTGTAGACAGGCTTCGGGGAGTGAGCCGATTCAGCTAGTTTCTAGATCATCTAGGCACAGGAGCTGAGCTGCACTTGGAGGACTGCAGACCCGAGTACAGATGCCCTCCTTCCACATGGGGAGGGACACCGGGGGCTTCCACTCTTCCTCAGGAAGGCATCTGGTGAGTGGGGTATTTCAGTCCTGGGCTCCAGCACCTCCATCCTGCTGAACGCCCCGCTGTCTTCGTCAGAGCACGCCGAAGGCACTCGTTCTACTTTTGCCGCAGTCTTTCTGGGCAGTTGTTTAATTATGGAGCTGATTATTTATGCAGTTCTGTTTTTCGAGAGCCTGGCAGAGCGTTGTTTAAAAACAGCAACGAAAACAGACTCCCTGAAAACTCAGCGGTTCTGCAGGCAGCGTAGCCATCTCATCAGGTCAGTTGTCTAATTGAGCAGGGAGTCTGAGGATTTCGGGGATCCAAAGGCTACTTTTAAATACATTGCACAACCAATGGGGTATTTGTATTAATTTGTAGTCAAACAAAAGCAAGCCATGTCTTGAATTGTCTTTGGTTTAATTTGGTTTTGTGCCTTATGTGTTCTGTAAGATTGGCTCAAGTATCCTGGGAATTCATCACTGGATACCATGCCTGGGTGAGCGGGACAGGGAAAGACACGTAATTTTCTTCATTCACTTATGGAATTTGTGTGTGTATGCATATTTGTCCATCATTGTGATTAGTGGTAAGCTACATGAAATTAAGGAATAGCCCCAGGATACCGGTCAAAAAATAAAATTAAATTAAATACTTAATTAGATATCATGATTTATGGAATCTTTCTGAAAGTTAAGAGGCCTTTATGAACCACATACAGTCTCGTAGTTATTAGAGGACATTTTAGAACTTAATTTTAAGGAAGGTATAAATAGCTTGACAAGGCTGTGGATGGATGGATGGAGCTGGTCTCCACAAATTTCTTCCGAAACTTCATTTCACATGCTGTTATCCTGGGTGGAATTTGCTTTTTCAGTCCTTGGATTTTCCACCTAAGCCTGTTTAGATGGACAGTCTGCTGTACGTGGAGCCTTCTGACAGGGAAAGTGGCTGTGGGCAAAGCCAAATTCCTTCAAGCCAGGTAGCTGATTCCCAGCAGAACGCCTTTTCACTTCCTCTGCTGGCACGTGGTTATCTAGGCCATCTTGGGTACTAAAATGTACAAGGACCTTTACCCACATGGGTAGTGGCCCAGCAGTTGGAGGAGGTGTGGGTGGGGAAGAGGGGACATCCCCAGCCAGCCTGGTGGGCCCTTAGGTTTGAAAGCAAAAGGGGTTGACCAAGGTTGTCTGATGAACCTTGTTCTTGTCTCGTATGGACTGGAGACGATTCCTTGATGCAGCAGGTTCGTGACAGCCATTCTTTGGGCCTCTCTTACAAAAGATGTCTAATCTCGATTTAAGAGCTCTAAGTGATGATGAATTTGCTGTGCTCACAGGTAAATTGTTCTGGTGCTTGAAGGTCTACCGGATTCAGCTTCTGGTTGTTATGAGGGCCAGCGGGTGTTTACACTGTGATGAGCAACTATCGGCTATTAAACCGGAGATAAAAGTGGAAGAAATACAGTATCTGGGGCTTGGGGACAGAAAAGAAAAGAACATAATTACAACTCTGTTTTCTGCTCTATTTTTCTTTAGTGCTGTCTTGAGGATTGTAATTGCATATATTTTAATGATTTCTGTAGAGTTTATGATTTATTTTTATAAACCAATGGCAGCGAAGTATCAGCTTAGTCTGCAGAGCATAAAAAATAGCTTGCCATAATTGAGTTCCAGTTGTAAATTCTATTAAAGCTTTTTTTTTTAATTTGGAAGTTTCATTTTTCAGGGAGGTTTCATAAACCTAATGCAGTTACCACATAGAAAACCCTGCAAAACTCTGCATATATTAAAGTTCATGAATATTAAATTAATTACATAATACGCTATCTTTTGTTCATCTAAGAGGTCTGCATTGATTTGGCTGAGAATTGTTTGTTTTGAACAGAAATTAAAATGTAGATGCTGTTCTAGCTTATTTGCATTGAATTAGCCAGAGGGAAGGTGCGACTTCTTCTGGAAAACACCTGGAAGGTTAGGAGGAGTAAAACTTGAAGCAGTTTTGTTGGAAGTGATTGACAGAAGGCAAATGCGGTGTTTCGGGGATTTGCCAGATGGTGTACCTTCAGAAAATCTTACAAGGTCTGCTTAAGAAAACAAGGAAAGAGGGAGGGCATTCGGTGTTGGAAGCAACAGTGCTGCGACGGTGGTTTGCTTGCTAGAAGCGTTACAGACCTCGGTGAAAGAAGATGGATGGATGGATGGATGGTTTCTGCTGTGCAGGAATATCCATAGACATGAACAGGGGGAAAAAAGTGTTTGGGTAGCAGAGCAGTTGCTTGTACCAGTATCTCAACTGCCCTGTCTTGTTCCATTAATAGTCTTTTTTTATATATATATAAATTTTTCTGGAATTATCCACAATGAAATCATAGGAGGTTTGGGCTCAAAAAGTTCAGACTTTTTTTTTTTTTTTAACTAAATAAATCTCTTTTAGTTGATATAACCCAGTTACTAATTTAATTAGGAAACTCAGTAACTGAATTTTTGGTGTCACTGTTGCAGGTGCTATTCTACCTTTTCCAGGAAGAGACACTGGTCAAACTTTCTTGTTGTGTAGGAAAGGGGTTAATTTAAACTTCATTCTTAACCAGAGGAGTTGCTCATGCGGGATCTCAGGTCATATCAAACCCTTGCCACATCTATTTTTAAAAAACTGTGTGCCCTGTTCCTCCCTAGGTTACAGGCAGGCAACTCAATTAATATGAATTCAGAATTTGGCATCATCATATATCTGGTGGGAGCAGAACTAGTAATGGTAAGTGCTAACTAGTGGTGTGGTAGTGGCAGAACTGTGGTGCAGTGATAGACTAGTATTTTTGAAGGATCTTGTCAATTTGAAACCCTCTTGAGTTCTTCATTTAAAATCTAGAGAAGAAATTCTCTTGTTGTTGGCGTTAGGCAGGATTTCATGTGATGTAAGTGCAATTTGAATCTAGTGTCTTTGAGGGGGATAAAGCTTACCTAGATTCATCTCTCCACTTACGCTTGAGATGGGCGCTGAAAGAGCAGTAGGAGGAGCGCAAGGAGAAATTGCCCTCAGAAGACAAATAAGCAGGTCTGCATTTTTCCGTCTCGGTACAGTCAAGGGGAGGAGTGGAGTGTGACACGTGCCGCTGCAGCGATGCGTCTGTGATGCCCACGACTACACTTCGTGACCCTTAGTGCGGCTCTTTAGCAGGGTTGGGGAGGACAGCGCGGTTCTGCCCCTTACCTGTGGTACTGGCTGTTGCTGTCACCTGAAGTTTTTCTGGAGAGGGCTTTGGAGGTCGCTTGCACTGGCTGTTGGGATGGGATGGGGTCCACGCGTTTGCACACCGTGCATCGTGTCCGTTGGCGGGGAGTGTTTCCTCCTGAGCAGTGCGTGCCTGGGGAGTCTGGCCTCGCCGCCTTGGCTGCCAGCGTATCCATCCCGTCTCCTTTTCCAGTGCCTGCGTAGTGCTGTGTGGGTGCGGCCGTCCTTGGGTGCTTGAGGGTAGAATTTGTGCTCGTGTTTTCAGTTGAGAGAACGCTGCAGAGGGGTTGTCTGAAAACCTCAGCGCTTCTTTCACAAAGCCAAGGGGGATTTTCAGGCAGTGTCCCTCAGAGCACGGCACCGGGGGCTGGTGGGGCTGCGGACCTCACTGGGCTGATCCAGCACGGCGTTGGGTAAAATGGTCTATGCAAGACAGCAACAGCTCTGACAGGTGGGGCTCAGTTCAGCAAAAACTTTAAGCTCACTGGTGGGTTTTTACCTCTTCAGTGTGCTTTCACGGAGAACAGCCAGCCGCCGTTTCCCTGCTGACATCCATCACCTCCACATTGCTCATCTCTTCTCGTTTTGACTTCTGTTGCACTAAGTACAACTCATCTTTCACCTCTCTGACAGCTTCATCCTTTCCTCCAGCTCAGACTGGCCCGTGGACATTTGTGAGCAGCCTTTGACTCTGGCCGAGCCAGGAAAACGCATGGTTGGTGCAAAGAAAGCCTGATCGCTCATCGTGACGTTTTCTTGCCGTATCACGTTAATTAGCTTTAGCCTACAGGTGAAGAAGGACAAAGGCAGAAATAATGTTCTTGGTGATCATTGGATTAAATTGCTAATGTTTCTAAGATTGATAAACTGAAAAGCGGGCACGAGCTATTAGATAAGTCAAAATTTCTTGTACGCTTCTCTTGCTATTGTTATTCTCATAGAAATGTTAGAAGTGATTCATACACTTCAGTAACCCCAGTGTTGTTCGCAAGAATGGCCAAGACCCCATCTTATGTTACTGACCCTTAAACACGGATGCAGGAGCACCTACAACTCAGTTATTCCAAGTATATTTTGTGTTAAGGAATGCGGCTTAGTTGCTTTCAGCAAGTTTTTTGGGGGCTTATAAATAATAAAGATTATATATCCACAATGTTCCTGAATCAAGATTGCCTGCTGTCTATCAGTGTTCACTACCGATGTGCGTATGCCACAGTGCAGACCAGATTCCTCGCTTGATCAATCTTGCTTCACAAAGATGTGAAGTGAGTGAATGGATCACTGGCGGTCACTCAGGCCTTCTGCGACAGAGATAATGAAATTAAGCCTCCTGGTTCCTAATACGCACCAAGCAAATCTAATGCTTTGTGTGTGTTAATAAGCCAGCAAGGGTAAAGCGTGGCACCGGGTGTGTGCTTGATAGTCTCAGATGAGCTGTGAGTATTTCTGATGCCGTAGATGTGGGATATTTTATGGTAGCGCTGACCTGCTGGGCCTGCATGAACACAGAATAACTCTGCCTCTTTTAATCTGTTTGAAAGAGATGAGGTGTCCATGTGGCTTTTTTGTGTCTGCAGGACTGTGTGAAGTAGCAGTGCCCAAGGGCAGCTTCTCCTTAGGCAGCAAAGTTAACAGTGTCTCTAACCCAGACAGTTTCACATCTGGACTGTCCAACACTGCTGTCAGAGGAGAGTGTGCGACTCTCCACAAGGTCAGATAGCGAATGAGCTGCCACCAGGCTTGTCCTTCATCTTGTAGGATGACACTGCGAAGGAATTTCACCCCAAAATCTTCTTCCCAAAGAGTTTCAGTCATTCCTTTTCTATCCCATCAATCTCTGTACAGAACCAGGTGGAGCTGAGACCTTACCTCTCTCTCTTTCTCTCTCAGACCTCCAATTTTTGTCCCAAGTCTTGAAGAACTGAAAAATTAACTAAATCCATTTATGTCAGTTGCTAACTACCTTTCCTGTCAATTTAAGTCTTATCCCACACTTGAATGTTTTGTATTTTCTTTTCCATCTCAATTGCCAGCTCTTGAATTGCCCTGTAACATCGTTGTTGGGTTAAAGCACTCCCTACGATCAGATATCTTTTCCTGACTCGTGTAATTGCAGTCTTGGATTTTGTGTTTTAGCTTTAGCTTTGGAAAAGCAACATGTGGGCTGCTGTCTTTTAGTCTGTCAGTTGAGACAGATTTACTAGGTATCAGACCATTTTTTCCAGTGCAACAGTAAGGAAACTTTTGTCACTGGGGTATTAATAGGCCTTTTATACAGACTGGGCAGGTTATATCATAGGCCTTTGTGTTATCCAGCATAGTAGTATTACTGGAAACCCCTAGGGTCTTTCCCTAGACATTAGGGAAAAAAGATTTTTTTAAAAAAAGAGAGGGAATATTGTGTTCAGAATGTATCATACACTGAGGATTTCTTTGGGCCCAACTCAGTTGGATCCTGCTCTGTATTTATGTACAACCTAATGTTCGCGTATGGGACCAGAACAGACCTCGAGAAGTCTCTAATCTATTTGTTTATACCAGCTCATGATGATCCACACCTTGGTACTTTCTGGAAGAAAGACGGATTTCTTCCTGAAGACCTCCAGAGACAGTGACCCTGAAGCCTCCCGGGCAATACATTCCTGGGCTTCAGTAGCCCCCTCTTAGAGTTCACTTTTCTGTGGAATTAAATTCAGCCTTTCTTCCTGAAATTTAAGCACGTAATTTCTTGTCCTGGAATCCGTAAGCATACAACAGCCTTCTGTGACCTTGAAAACTGTTGTCTGTACCCATCTGCCTTCTCTTCTCTTGGTTTAAAAATCCTAGTTTGTTTGTTCTTTCCTTGTAGGTCACACATGTTTGTGGGTTTGTTTTGTGGTGTTTTTTTTTTTTTTCCTCTTATTTGTGATTATTTTTAGATTACAGTCATTGCCTTTCTTTGGCCTCACACCCCGTAGCCCATTTTGTCAGTAAGGACTCCAGTGTAAGCCGTGTGCAGTACTCCAGTCCGAGGCGCACAGAGGGTTACTTCTCCAGCTTTGAAGTCTCCACTGCAGCTGAGACATTCTAGGGCCTATTTGTCTTTTTTGCAATAACTTGACATTTGTGATTCATGTTTTGTTTGTGACTCGCAGTAACATGCAGATAGTGTCCTGCAGAACTGCAGCCTGTTCGATGGTTCTTCACCATTGGATAACTATTATTTATTTTTTTTTTTACTCTTCCTGTTTTCTTTTTATTTTCTTGCTGTATGTAGGGTTAAATCTTTGCTGAGTAAAATGCTGTTTACTGGCTTGAAAAAAGTCTATTCCCAACCTTCTCTGGTGCACAAGATAATTCTAGATTCTGAGACTTTTATTCTGGAGATGAGAGTCAAAACCCAATGCATGAACTGGGCTGCATCAGGAGCAGCGTGGCCAGCAGGGCGAGGGAGGGGGTTCTGCCCCTCTGCTCCGCTCTGGTGAGACCCCCCCTGCAGGGCTGCCTCCAGCTCTGGGGGCACCAGCACAGGACAGACACGGACCTGCTCCAGCGGGTCCAGAGGAGGCCACGAAGCTGCTCAGGGGCTGGAGCAGCTCCCTGTGAGGACGGACTGGGAGAGTTGGGGGTGTTCAGCCTGGAGAAGAGAAGGCTCCGGGGGGACCTTACAGCGGCTTCCAGTGCTGAAAGGGGCTGCAGGAGAGGTGGGGAGGGACTCTGCATCAGGGGGTGTGGTGATGGAATGAGGGGTGATGGTTTCAAACTGAAAGAGGGAGATTTAGGTGAGATATTGGGAAGAAATTTTTCACTGTGAGGGTGGTGAAGCGCTGGCAGAGGCTGCCCAGAGAGGTGGTCGATGCCTCATCCCTGGGAACACTCCGGGTCAGGCTGGACGGGGCTCTGAGCAGCCTGATCCAGCTAAAGCTGTCCCTGCTCGCTGCAGGGGGTTGGACCAGGTGGCCTGTGGAGGCCCCTTCCAACCCAAACTGTTCTGGTATTCTAACAGAATATTGAGGTTGTTAACAAAATTAATCTCCTAAGGTAAATACTAAGCAACTGGCCTTTGTCTTGTTTTCTGTGTCTGCTCATCTGAGTGCTCCAGTCCATCTCGGGAGCTGCACGGCTGCACACAGAAGCATCAGCCCTTAGAAAGAAGATGTATTTAAATGCTTTGCTGTGCACCCTGCAACTGTGTTTTTATTCTGGTCCTTATGGTGTTCCCTTAGTTTGTTGCTTACTTATGGGAGTCTCATTTTGAGTAAGTATTAATCTGTTTTTAATTGTGGTGTCTGAAATGATTTAATGTCTGCCAGTGATTTCTAAGACATAAAATTTAGATGTTAAAAATGTGATTCACATGAAATGGAAAAGGTTTTACTGTTTCAAAACATCTCAGTAATTCTGGCATTCTGCCCAGTGCTAATGCCTATCTACTAAAAACAAATGGTAAAGGAAATTTAATTCCAGTTTTCTTATGAAATAGAGGTCTTTTCAAGTCAGGTTTGGCATAATTTATTTCTCTTAGTTAATTTTTCATGTTTAGTTTGAAGGTGCTGAAAGGAGAGAAAATAACCTCAGAAGCACAGAAGCAGCCTAGTCCTGGAGAGTTCAAAGGGTGTTAGAGAAGATGTGACAGTCAAGCATACAGCTGGGAAATGTTCAAAAGAATCAGGGGAATAGGATCAGGAAAAGACTTGCTGAGTCATAAAGTTCAACCTCGCCGCTGCAGGCGCCCACATCAGAGATGTGTCTCATAAACTAGTCAAGCTTGAACCCAACAGAGACGGACCTCAGCTGCCTCATCCCAAGATGTACATGCTTCCTAAAACCAGAGCAAGGGATTGCTTGTAGGATTATTGATGTATTTTGCATTAAGGTGTTATCTCCAAGTCAACATCATTCTTTCCTTCACCCAAAGCCTGTCTGCTTCCTTCCCTCTCTCCACACATTTGGTGCACGTCTTCTCAACGTTTCGATGGTCCCCACCAGCTCTACACATCCCTTCTATCTGCTTTAGTCTAATTTTCCCGCTCTTCTCCATCACTGAAAATCCAGGTTTCACCCTTCACACACCGCAGTGACCTTCTCTGTCTGCCACACTCATCCCTGCCACCATGTCTACCATCGTTCCCCTCTCCCTGCTGCTCTTCCCTCTCTTCTCTCCCCCTCGCCACCAAAGCTGTGCACGATAACACTCAGCTCCAAACTGTCACACTGGCCTTTCATCAAGCACTGATCTTCAGTAGCTTTCTGTTACTCCCAGGCTTCAATGCTTCAGGTTAGATGACAGTGTTAGTGGTGGTAACCTTGTCTCCTAGCTGTACTATTTCTCTCCAATTTCCCTTCCAGCTTCTCCTTTGCTTTTAAACAGCTCTGCATTTTCTTTCCCATTTCATGCTCCAGCCACACCCTATATTCCTCTTTCCTTCCCACCGTCTTCTCTTGTTTTTTTAATCGAGCTCCTTGACTTCTCTGCTTCCAGACAGTCCTCGTTATCACCAATTCAGTCCAGCTTCCTTGCCAATGATCTCCAGATCTTTTGGCTTCCTTGTTTTCATCATCTTGCTCAGCATCTCCACGTGAGATTTCCTCACCTATTTTCCACCAAAATCTTAAGGTGGGTAGCTGTGAAGCAGCTTTAGAGACTTTACTTTAGAGACCAGCAGCAAACCACTTACATTTAAGGACCGTGTAGTTTCTGGAGGTAGGTGAAATGAATAAAGCATCTCTTTTCTGGTGCTCAGAGCCCCTGCTCCTCGCCCATGCTGTCAGCATCTGGATGCTAAGAGCTGCCTGGAGCAAAAACCTTGGAGGAGAAAGCCCCTCAGCTGATGCTGCCTGGACGTCTGCTGGGCCTCTCTCCTGCAAAGGACAAAACAGTAAGTGGTGTCAGGGAGAAAAAGACAAGACCAGTGGACGAGCCAGAAAAAGAGAAATACTGGTAAAGGAGAGAGGCAGTCTCTGCTCATAAGAATTACTGGTGTCTTTTCCAGTTTAACATCATAAATTTCATACCTGCACTTGGGATAAAGCTCTGGAAAAGAATGGAAATGTAAAAAGACACCAAGTGACATGCTTAGGCTTGTGCAGGGGAGCGCCAGGCAAAAGTGACCCCTGAGCTGCTGATTTTCAGTGTGAATCCATGTCCTGTGAGGTAGTGGGGCCGCTTATGTGAGAAAAAACAGGAGCTGACAAGTTTTAGAAGCTGGTGGAAAAGTGTCAAAGTGATTGAACAAAATTGGGAAGGCAAGTTTTTCTCATTATCTTCTTATCAGGAAAAAAAAAGTGTGCCTGGTCTGAAAAAGAGGATGACAATTTGGCAGGAGGTGCGATGTACCTTTACTGCTGTACAGGTTGTCATTTTCTTACTTACTAAAGCTGTCAGACATCCTCTTCCATGTATTTGGTTTCCCCTTTAAGCAGAATTAATGGCATCTGCTTCTGCAATGACTATTTTCCCCTTGTTTTGTAGGATAGGGAAGAATGTGGTGCTTGTGTATTATCTGTGTGCTCATAATGGACATTAATAAATAAATCCCTGTAAGATGTCAGGGATGTTTAAAGATGAAAAAAATCACACTGTCTTTTTTTTTCTATATTTAGAATATGTGCCACATCAAGGCATTTTAGTTGCAGTGGGAAACTGTTTCCTTTTTCATGAGTTTGACTGCAGCGTATTATGGAATTCTCTAGTGCTAAGAAATAAAAACTAGAGTATGTTTTCACCCAGGAATTCAGAAGTTCAAGACAAAAGTTTAGTTAAGATTCAGAAATACTTTTTTTTGTTGTTGTTGTGGGGTTCGGTTTTTGTTTTTTTTTTTCTTTAAAATCAGAGGAGGTCAGTACAGCCTAGCTATGCCACACCAGAGCTCGCCCATTGCCCGCACGAGCTGGGAAAAGCTACAGAGATTTTGAAGAGAGTGAGAAGGTGGAAGCGCTCGTGACAGCGTGGCTCAGTAGCAGAGGAGCAGGTCAAGTGTGTGGCACCCTTGCATCTTTGTTGTATTCACCATGAAGTCATGGCAGTGCCTGTAGACTTGGGAGCAGCTGGGTCCCGTTGTGCGAGGTGCTCTACAGTCAGAGTGGGTGTGGAAAGAGGTAAGGTGAAAAAGTGGGTAGAGAGCAACGTGCACAAGGTGTGTGAGGAGGCAGGTGCATCCAGGGAACTCCTGGGTGGAATTAAACCCCAGGGGTTATTCTGGTATCGATCGCTCCAGTTACACCTGGGATGAATTTTGGAGCCACGTTTCTATCCATGGGTTGACCCGCAGTTGTCAGCCTTGCAGGCAAAGCCCTGCTTCCCAGACCATCATTAACTGGCCCTGTGTTTGCTTCCATTCCGCTCAAAGCAAAGAAAACCCAGCCCGTTGCTGGCAATGGGACCTCCTGGGGAGGGTGCCATGGTGTGAGACATGGAAGGTGCCCAGAAAGCACCGGGAAAACACCCTCTGTGTTTGTGGTCCTTTCGTCTTTCTGCCTGGCTCTTTGCAGAATGTGTTTTTCCTCTGGCTTGGCAGCGAGGAGCCACGCTTGCTCCAGGTCGGTGGGAAGAGGTGAGAGGCAGGGTCACAGGGACTTGGCTGGGTCAGGAGTGGAGTTAGGGTGGGCAGGGCTAGGCTGGAGGGTTTCTTTGATCTGTGGTGCCTATTTCAGGGTTTTAATGATAAAAAAAGCAACGATGGTAAATTAAATGACCTTCCTAAATGAATTATTAGGCAAATAATATGTTTTTCTACAATCTTTCATCCAAACGTCTGAAGGTTTTCAGCTTTTGACAGAGAAAAGAATGTTTTTATACTCAAGTATTTTCATGGAAGCAATATTTATTTTGCTCTTTTCCTCTTCCATGTATTTTTGCTGGAGAATTGTTTACCCTCTTTCTGCTCTGGTAAGAATGACATGGCAGTATTTTAACAGGTAGGAGGTACAGGCGAACCTTTCCCAGTAAAACCAAAAGGTTGGACTTTTAACTGCTCTGCATTGTTAGAGCATCGTAAAGGTGTGTTAGTTTGTGCTGGCAGCAGGCTTGGTGGAATAAGCAGCTTGCTGTGGCACAGGGCGGGTGGTGTCTCACCTCTCCAGTGGCTTAAACACCACATAATGTTGTGGGGAAAGCCCACGTTTATGTCCTCAATTTTCTCTCGCTTCACTAGGCTCGTTTTTAGGACATTTGAAATACGACAACACAGATACAGAAGATTGCTCTCTGTAGCATACCTTAACATAGATGTGCTTTATCTACCGCTACTTTTTTCTGCTACTGTCATCTGGCAATAGTTCTTCCCTTTAAATTATAATATTTTTGAATTACTTTTCCCTTAAAGTAAAGGGAAAAACTATTATTTTTGTTTTTAATTAGGAAAAATACACGAGTCTGTCTGTTTGGGTGATGAAAACAGCCCTTACCGGTTTTATTGCTTGAGGTCCATCTTCCTAGAATCAGAGAATCGTTTTGGTTGGAAAAGACCTTTAAGACCATCAGGTCCAACCGTTATCCTAACACTGCCAAGCCCTCCGCTAACCCGTATCCCTCAGCACCACATCTATGTGTCTTTTGAACGCCTCCAGGGGTGGTGACTCCAGCACCTCCCTGGGCAGCCTGTTCTCCGTGCCGTCCTGCTTGTTCTGTCTTACCCACAACCTGATGATCCCAAATCCATCCCCTTTCGCTTCCTTGGCAGACACCAGAGCTCGCAGCCTTCACCGCCCTTCTTCTGCCAAAGCAATCTTTCTAACTTCTAATGGTCTTACCATTAAAGTAATTAATTACCATTAAAGTAATTGAAAGTAAAAGTAATTAAAATTAATTAAAAGAAATTATCATTACCAGGTTTAGGGCTGCGAAGTGAGCACCTTTGATCAGATTAATAGTTTTTGGGTTTGAGACATGCATTTTTGCCTTATATGACTTGAATATTTGGTTTGCTGTAGAGACTATTATGCTGGACGTGCTTTATGTTCACTTAAATGTGTATTTATGTCTGGACAACCTTTAAGGAGCTTGTCAGGGCAGAGAAGTCTGTTCTCTTGGCAAATGCCGTGCGTGATTGAGTTTTTCTGCCCCCCTCCCTCCTGGGGAAGCTCTCTGCCTCCTTGCGAAGCAGGGTTCGGGCTGGCTCCCCTCTGCCCCGTGCTCTCAGCCCGTTCTGGGGGAGCCACAGAGCAGTGGCGTGTTGGAGACAGGCGTTTTCAGCACGTGCGTTTCTCTTCCCTGCATCCCGACGCTGGAGATGGAGAAGACTCGCTCTGCGATGCCGCCTTTCTCCGTGCGGCTGCAGAAGAGCTGCCTCCGCCTTTGGCGAGCGGAAGTTTTGCGCCGTGCTAGAGGATGGGATCAGGAATGCCCGTGACTCCCCCGGAGCACCATCTTGCTGGGTCGGTCGGGGGGCACCTCGCACCCAGGCCACGTAACACATCGCTTCCGACTCGGAGGTGCGGGTGGGTGCTTGGCTTTGTGCTCCTGGAGTTTCTCCAGCTGCGGATACGACCCAGGAGAAACAAGGAGTGAAGTCTGCTCCTCCAGGGGGCTGACGTAGCGAGGGCAGAGGGAGCTCTGGCCGGGCAGAGCCCGGAGGAGCTCATGGCACGGTCACCTTGTAGGGGTGAGAGTGTCACCGGGGGCTGTGGCTGTGCCGAGCAAACCGGCTGGCGGACCTCGAGCGGAATGGGAGCAGCATTTTGTCACGGCCACCTGCCGGCTCCTCTGCCTCCTCCCAGTGGTCTGGCAACTCTTCTGAATTTATCTTTGTTCTTCCTCAAAGTTTCGTGCCGTGGTTTTTTTGTTTGTTTGTGTTTTTTCTGGCAGAGGCTGGATCTATTTTAGCTGTTTAATGCAATCTGCTTTTCATGGTTTTTTTCCTCTAGCTGCAGCTATTTCGGAGAGTCATTTATAAGAGATTAACGTCCACGATGCAGAGTTAAACATTTCTTCCTAGTGCAAAAGCTTGGTGTGAAATGGTGCAGCAATTAACTAAAGTTTGTTAGAATGGGGGATCTTTTACTCTCACTTTCTGATTAATGACTCTGCTTTAAACTCTTACCCATTTATCCCTCTACATATCCTATTGTTCTCCCCTCCAGATAGGGGCTTCATACAAACACCATTTTAATTACTTTTATAATTAGTCAGCAGCAAAATCTTTGATGAAATCCCTCTTACACGTATTGAAATCTTTGCTGCTTTTTTCATGTATTATACACAACTTCTCATTAACTTTTGCAAGTCTACTCAAATTTCTCTCATCATTCTTATGTTCGCCCCTCCAGGATCTCTCTTTGCTAGCTCTTCTTGTGACATTACGGTCTAGATGACATCACAAAATCTCATTTGTTTCGGTGGAGAAAGCATTTTAGAAAATGAAGGCTTGGAGCAACTTTTTTATTTTTAAAGGAGCCTTCTTTCTGGTTTGCTGACAGTTAAATAAAAATAAATTTGTGATTAATTAGAAATGCTGATTTCAGATAACTTAAATACTTGAAACAAAGTTGAAATAGTATCGCTGTGGATTCTGGAGTTTTTGAAGTTTAGAAACAAAATCGTATTTCTAGTAACATTTTAAATTGAAAAATGAGGTGATACTGTTCGCTCTTGAACTTTTGTGGTAAGGATAGGATACGTGTCAAACATCACTGTCGCTCCACCTGCAATTTTTCAAAAAGAAGTGAAAATGTAAGAACGATTTGATTATGAAGTCTAGTCTGCCTCAGATTAAGGAGTGTTGGTGGGATCTGAGATTAGCAGAAGAGCTGCTGGTAGATGCCTTTGACCCCGTGTGCCTTCCGCTTTGTGCAGACTACACGAGTGGCCCTTTTAGGGTCTTTAAAGGCTATTTAGTCACTTTAACGGTGGCATGTGCCTAGCACATGAGCAGCGCAGTCCTGGTGGCCCAGAAGCACACTATGGTGCAAAGGAGTTTTATTGTTCTCTTCGTCAGTGCTTGATTTATGCACTCTGCCCAAAACACGTGCTAAAGCTGCCAAGTGGTGGAGGGAGACGGGCCGTGCCCGTGCTGGGGTTGAACTGGGTATTTCCCAGCGCAAACGCCTCCTCGGCGGCGCTCCGCCAGCACCGCGGGGCCGAGGGAATGAGCAAGTCACGGACGTGGCGTTCTCGGGAACAAACAGAAAAACTGCAGGAAAGCCTTTTGAAAATCCAGTATAAAGAATTAATTGTCTGTCCTAAATTATCTACACTACCCTCGTGTTCCTGTTGGCCGCTCACTGACCTTAATATACCATTTCCACAGTCTGTTGTTAATGAAACACGATTGCTGCTTATTTTTGCAATTCACTTCTGTGAAAAGGTATTTTGAGTCCTTACTTACAGATCATAATAATGCAGACAGAGCATTTGGTACCTCGTGTCTTTCTCTGCCCCTTGAGTGTATCGTGCAACTGTTTAGTCACTCCCTGCTGATTTCTGGCTGGAGACTTTTGGAATGGTGTGCGGGGATTTAGCTGTAGTGTTAATAGGAAACACGTAGCTAAATCCTCAAGCAGGGCTTTGAAAATGAATCCCCACCCCCTGGGGATTTATCAGGGAGGTGGAATCATATGAAATAACACTTGGATAAATCTCAGTTTGTCTTTGAAAACTTGCTGTTTCTTCGTTTTCTCCCTTATCTGCATCTGCTTGCATGTTTGTAGCATTTATGGTAACTGCTAATACTTCTTTATCCGTGTGCTGCCAAATCTTTAGTTACTGGATTACCTGCCTGTTCTTTAACCTTTGAGCACTTGGTTTCAGTCTCGTCATTTTGCCCTGAAGCAGGGGAGAGACTGGAATGCTAAGAGGAGGCCGATATGGAAATGACGATTTCCAGGCACAGACCAAACCATAACCGTTTTCCCTTGGACTCTTTCAACTTGGCATGAAGTCCTTAAATAAATCGGTGTTAAGCTGCAAAGAGCCTGCACGGAATTTGAATCGCAGGGTGCGATGGTTGGCGCTCGCCTTCCGGCAGCTCTGCCTCGGCTCGGCGGGGGCTGAAGAGCCCCACCACAAGGGAGGTCCCTGTGGGACAGCAGTGTTGGGGCAGAGAAGTCACCTTCCTATCGTGTGTCCCCACCAGGAACCGCCACCTGGCCGTGCCCATACCTTAGTGCTGGTTGAGGGCTGTTCACAAACTCCTCTGGAGCCCGCTCCTGACTTGCCCCATATAAAAAGTCCCGTCGTGCTGGTGGTTGCGCTCACCCAGCCCAGCATGTTGTGGTGGCACCTTGCCAAAAAGAGGCCTGAACCTGGAAAAGACTTTCTGTACATCTCTGTTACACTCAGAGGAAAACCAGGAGTTTATCTGGTTCTGTGCATCCTTCAACAATTTCCACATCCTTCCGCCTTGGAGCACGCTACAACAATTTAGAGGAGTACCCCAAAGCAATCATGTTAGTGAATCCACTTCTCAGGCTGGTTCCCTTGAGGATGCATTTGGTATCTAAAGCAATTTTGGCATTTCCCTTTTTGAAGAATGTCCCTTCCTGCTCTCGTGCACCTCTTGAGTACGCTCCTCCTTGCAGCGTGAGACGCTCCGTGTTGCGTGGCTGGGTGAGCTACCCTCCAGATCAGCTAGCCTGAGCTGAGCTATGTGACGCTAGACTTCCTTGCTTTGTGTGTGAAAGAAATGTTCCAGTGATCTATAGTCTGTTTCAGTGATTATTATTCTTTGGGGGGAAAAAACATTAAAAATCCTTTTTCCAGTTTTAATTTCCCTGGTTTTAACTTCCAACCAGTGCTTCTTACCATGCCTTTCTTCATGAGATTAAGGTGTTTTTCACTTCTCCCCATGAAAGTGGTTACATGTTTATAATATTCCCTCTCGTTTTTTCCTTTTCAATGAACAAAACCAATGAATTCTTTGAACATCTTCAAATAAAATATTTTCTTTAATCTCTGAGTTATGGCTTTGTTCTGCATCTTCTCCAGTTTTTCTTCCATTAAAACAAAACAAAAATCAGCACACAGCTCCCCACACATCTTCTCAGCGTGAATTTCTCCAATGCAGCATTTGGAGGTTAAACATTTCCAAACTCTGTCTGCCTCCACTGCTCTATCCACACATTTCTCATACATACCATTATTCTGGGAGCTGATGTTACTTGCTCACCATGACACATAAGGTCAGGTAGCACCATGACTATATTGAAACGAGAAGGATTCAGTAAAAAATACATTTATTTTCTGTCCTGTAGTCCAGATCCCGATATCATCAGGTCATTTGCTGGTTGCTCTTTGGTGTCATTCTTTTTACCGTTGGCCATAGCAGGAGTGGGAAAGCTGCCTGTACCAGCAGCGTTGCAGTGTCCTTCTGGTCTGCTCTGCAACTGGTGTGGTGTTTGGGCTGGTTCAAATTCAGTTCTGGTCAATGGGAGTTGTCCTTCGACTAGCTCCGGACCAGCTTCGCTTTGGTGGGCGTACTGGGTTCCCAGGGATGCAGGGATGAGACAAGGTGCTCCGTATGGGAGGTGGCAGTCATTCTGCATTGGTTACAGCAGTTTATAGCTTCAGCTCATCTCAGGTGATGTCACTTCGCCAACAGCAGTGGCAGCACGTTAATTTGAATGCGATCAGGATGTAGTCATAGGTTTCTGTTATTAGTGAATACTGGTGTGTTACAGAAACGCTTTTAAATTGGTCTCTCTCAAATTTGTTCATTTTACTCTGGGAAGTTACCTGCAAAGCATTCAACAAGCATGACATTTTCATTTATGGTTGGAGTGTTTTCTTCTGGTTTACGTGGTAAATCTGCCTGGTGTCTGTCTGAGGAGGTTTAATGCCTGGCCCACAGCTCCCGGGTAGATTTCTGGCTGTAGTTATGGCTCTTTGGGACCTTCCTGGCCCTTGTACTCAGTTCACTTTGATATTGGCCCAAGAGGTGAAGCTGTGGCACAGACAAGCTTTCAGCCCGACCTTCATCCTGTTCCCCTTGAGGTTTTGTGCTGTCTGAGCTAATTTAAAATGAACTCCCTTCTGAGTGGTTTACGTGATGGCGAGTTGTGTTCAGGTAAGGACGAAAGCCCGTGCTGAGTCTCTTTGTGTGGTCCTCGGTGTCCAGCTCTCCCTGCAGTAGGAAGTCAGGAGTTGGTTTTGGTTTCAGTTGTACGGGATCTGCGCGCTCCTGCCCAGAAGTCCTGTGCTGTGCGCTTGGTCTGTAGTTATGGCGCGAATGGCGGCAAGACTTTGGCCTTATCGACTTTTTCGAACTTGCTCTGCTTTGGCGTGGTCTGTGTTGTAAAGTGCAGAGCAGTGAAGAACCGAGCCTGCGCTCACCACGTTGATACCAACACTAGGATAAGGCTTTGTAGAAATAATGGGAAATGGTAAACGTTCACTGACTATTTTATATTCATGTGGACAAAGGGATTCTGGAAAGACAGGTTTGGAGCTTTACTAACATAAGTTTAAATAGAGCACGTTGTCTTAACTCACTCATAATGATAAGAGACACTTTGGGGATGCCTTCTAGCTTTCATGCGTTTGACCTCCCTGCTCTAGGCGTTGACCATTTCAGACTTTTCCCTCTGTGCAGCGCAAGTGGTTTCTAGGCCACCTCCTAGAGTTGAGGCTAAATCCTGAGCTTGTCCTGGCAGATACTTAAAGCCAACAAACAACAAAACAAGTTGCAAATGTTGTCTCCTGCTATCTTGTACATATTCTGTTTCTGTTGGCATTCTGTGTGGACACCTTACACCCGGCGCAGAAGGCATCGAGGTTTCACGATGTCGCTATGTCGTGCTTTTTCCTTCACGTCTGCTCTTGGGGACTTGGCTGCGAAGATTTTCAAGGGGAGGAAGGGAACGTGCTGGGCAGTGGTGAAACTGATAAACAAAGCTGGCGTGTGAATTATGCATTTTCTTGAGCATTCACCTTCAGGAAGGAGAAGGACTTGGGTAGTCGATGACTGGCAGCGAAGGCCTTGAACAGGAGCTCTGTGAGATTTATTTATTTATTTATTTATCTGCTCAGTCTTCAAGCAAGATTAATTGTCAGACAGAAAAGCCTTGAGGGATCCTTTTTTTGTTCTCATCGTGTGAGTTTTGGACCAATAAAATAATTCTCTTTCCTAGTGCTGCTGATTAGCTGTACAACGGGCTGGTAAGGCACGCAAGTGAACAGGATTATTCAACCTGGATATGCAAATAAGAAGGTATTGCAGCTCTCACTGGCTTTTCTGACCTTCTTTAAGCGCAGGGGAACAGTTGAGCGTGCATACATTGACTCACGCCCAGCCAAAATCATAAACTGCAGTGCGATGCGGCTCCCTTCCCTAAGGGCACGCCGAGTGCAGTGAAAGGCTGTGCAGGGCTTGTACAGCCCAGTGCAGAACTGATCTTAATATTCATGAAGCTCAGACATCAAGGCCTGCTAAGAAATGAACGCCCAAGGAAAGGACAGGTTTAGACAGGAAGGGTCTGTGAGCCGTATGCATGCGGGAATTACAGACCAGGACTGCCAGGAATTACCTACCTGGCTTTCTGAATCGCTGGTATGTGCACTTGCTGCACAGAGCTCGTAAACTACATCGGCTCGATTGTCTGAGCAAAGCATCTAGACCTGTTTAGTATGTCACCTGTAAGCATTTAATGTACAGGTCACTAGTAGAAATTCTCTTCAATGTATTTGGTGTCCCAAAACGATGCCAAATAAACGGGGGGTTAGAAGTGACTGCTTTATCCTTTTAGCACTCCTCCATGTGTAACTTAGGACGGACAAGGACCCCCCCGTCTGCCTCGGTGGTCGATACCTTCCAGCATCTGAAATTTGCTGGCTTATTAGCCATTGGTGGAGGCAGGGAATACAAGGGATTTCAGTGGATTTGTTGAAAGAGTTTCAGGATTGAGAAGTACCATCCTCCATCATTGTGAGGTCTGAAATGTCTGCTTCTGTTCTTGGAGCCTGTCTATGTGGGAAGGAAAAGTAATTCTCACCTGCTGTAGCTGGCTGACTGTACTGGGTCTGGCTGAGGTGGAGTTAATGGTCCCGCAGCAGCCCTCATCCTGCCGTGCTGCGCAGTGGTAGCTGGAGCGGGGTTGATAACGCACCAGTGCTTTGGCTGCTGCTGAGCAGGGCTCTCCAGCAGCCCCCCCTGGCTCTCCAGCAGCCCCCCCTGGCTCTCTAGCAGCCCCCCTGGCTCTCCAGCAGCCCCCCCTGGCTCTCCAGCAGCACCCCCTGGCTCTCCAACAGCCCCCCCGGCTCTCCAGCAGCCCCCCTCACCAGCGGGCTGGGGGTGGGCAAGGTCTTGGGAGGGGACACAGCCAGGAGAGCTGACCCCAGCTGCCCAGGGCGATATTCTGTGCCATACGAGGTCTGCTCGGCAGTAAAAGCTGCGGGAAAGGAGAAGGGGGCAGGAAATTTGTGGTTATTGTGTTTGTCTCCTGGAGCAGCTGAAGCCTTCCTTCCCGGGAAGTGGCTGGACATCACCTGCTGATGGGAAACAGAGAATAAATCTTTTCTTTTCCTTTGCTACCGCACACGGCCTTTGCTCTGGCTTTATTAACCCTCCATTATCTTGACCTCTGAGTTTTTTTCCATCTTATTTTCTCCCTGCCCTGTCCTGCTGAGGGGAGCAGTGATGGAGCAGCTTGGTGGGCACCTGGTGTCCAGCCAAGGTCAACCCACCCCACCGACCCAGATTTCATGCACTTTTAGAGGCTTAGCAATGCCAGACCAGCTGACCCTGTATGACCATGGGTTAAGTTTTGAGTTTAAAGTTGTTGCTTCTTTCCCAGCCTGCATTTAAGTTTTGCAAAGTGATGATGTTGGTCAGACACTGGTGATGCATCAGGTTAGGAAACTCCTGGAGTCGTTTTTATGATATGTGGTGCTGCAGCAGAGGTAGCGATAATCAGTGTATAATCAGCATGCAGGCAGCCCCCACTTTCAGGTGTTTTTTTGAACATCCTTGGTGGTTGCCAGGCTTTGGGGAATTGTCCCTGGTTAAAGAAACTTAGAGTTGTCCCACCCCAGCTTCCACCATGACTGCAACCACCAGGGAAGCTACAGAAGGAAGCAAACAAACTGGAAGTTCTCCCAGAATGGGAAGTTTGCCTCTCGTTTGAAAAAGCATTGCAAGACCGCACGCAAGAGGTCTGTCTCTTTATTCCTGACGTAATCATGTTATTCGCTAGTGGTGCCGCGCAGGCTGAAACCTGCAGATCTTCTTTGGGATCTGATGCCATGATAGCAAACACACTATGGCTCATAAGAAAGATAGGGTCCTTTTTTCTAAAGTTCCTCAATCTTGTAAGTAAAAGTGCGCTAAGAAAGTTACCTTCCTGGAAAGCAGCCAATCCCAAGTTGGACTCCAGGACTTGTGTGTGGCTGGAAACAGAATGGCGTGGGAGAGCTGACTTTCCTGTACGATCAAACACAAGTCTGTGGCTCTTTAGAACGACAGGCTGTCACAAGACGTGCCTTTCGCCTTAGTCTTTCTGATGGAGTAGGGTGGAAGTCGGTTATCAGAAGATACATCACGGGATGGTGCAGGCTGGAAGGGACCTAGAGGTCATTTGGTCCAACCTCCTTGCTCAAGCAGGGCCACCCAGAGCCAGTTGCCCGGGATCTTGTCCAGACATCTTTTGAGCGTCTCCAGGGATGGAGACTCCACAGCCTGTGTGGGCAACCTGTGCCATCATGGTGAAAAGGTACGCAGGAAGGTGAGGGGGATGTTCGTCTCTGCTCCTGAGTCCCTGAGTGATAGTCCCCAGCTGTCAGCAGGCAGGTGAGAGCAGCAAAGTGGGCTGCAATTTAACGCTCCTAAAGCAGCCAAGTTTTTGAGCTGCAATTTAACACTCCTAAAGCATGACAGTTGCACCAGTTTTCTTTCAACGTTTGTAATTTTTCCTGTTGTTATATTAGAGACTCATAATTACAAATTCCGACTTAGACCTCTTATTAATCACCAGCCCTCAACACCGCAAGCCTCAGTGTTTTGTGTTTGCAAGGCACTGATAGCCTTTGTTTGATCTTCCATCACTCCAGATAAAGTGGCGTTGCCCTAACGCTGCACATATCATCTGTTCGTAATTGGAAAAGCTCCTTCAGGCATCTTATCGTTTGAGCTGTGAACACAATACTTCATCATTACAACTAGTTAAAAGAACGTTACCTTCATAATTTATAACTCTGTAACTCTTTTGAAAAGGAATTAATATTTTCTAATATCTTTTCTGTAACAAGCACCTGCAGCCAGTTATTCCAACAGAACAATTTCTTCACAATTAGCTATGCAGGTTTCCACTCCATGAAAGAACAGAGTTTCAAGTTAGTGTTAAATTTTGGTCAATAACGGGTAGTTGTAAAGGTCAGCCTGGCTAATACCTGCAATGCCACCACATTTGAGTGGTGGGTTGCAAAGATTAATAGCAAAATGGTTGAAGAAAGTATTAGGAAAAAAAAAAACCTTGTAATTCAAACAGCCTGCCGTGTTTTGCTTCTAACCCTTTGTGAGCGCTGCCAACCGAAGTTCAGGAAGGAGAGGCAATTGAGAAAAAGGGATCAATTTATCAATGGCAAGGGGAAATGGAGCCGGCTGGGTTTCCTGCTCAAAGCCCAGCAGAGGGATGGGTGCTTTAGGGTCAGGCATAAAAGATCAAACATTTCTTGCAAGTCAGGGGTTCCTCCAAATTAGTGCTTTGGAAACGGCAGATTTTCAGTGGAGACCAGATCAATTTAGCATCAGAGATGAAGAATAAAATAGAAAATAATGAGGTGAAGATACTGCTGGCAGATATGGGTCTGACTCTTTGGGCAGGTAGACTAGTGACCCCCAGAGATCCCTTCCAACTGAAAGTAGTCCGTGATTTTTGTGATAACCACTCTGCAAAAAGAGACTTCTGAGTACGGCAGGTTGAATATATTCTCCTAATCCTCTTGGAAGGAATAACCTGTTTCAGGGTCTTCATCCTTTCCAGAAAATGAATTTATGTTCATGCCAGAGCTAGTGTCACTATGATGGTTGTTAGTTTTGTGCGTTGAGTTTATTTCGTACATCTCTATTAAAAACGTTGTCTTTGGTCACATTAGCGGCGATCAATAACAGGCTCTGGAAACACCGCAGCAGTAGGTTTAACTTCTGTTGTATTCGTTATAATCAAACGGTGTTACAGTAACTTGTGAGCCCAGTGAGCAGGCTGGAGCAGAATTTCAGAGCTCGAGGTGCTGAATCTGGTACCTGCCACCTCCGAGGAACGTTAGGGCATCTCTTCTGTAACGTCGCACGGGGAGCTGATGCCGATATACCCACCCGTTGCTCCCGGATCCTTCCCTGTGCTATTGCTCTCGGAGGCATCAGCATCCCGTTTTGTTCACCTCCGTGGCATAACGCTCTTCATTTCATACCTTCGGGTCATCACGTTTGATAGCTTAATTTCAGCGTGTTGATGTTAGCAGTTACTAAGCTTGCTCACGCGCTCCTCTTCCTTCCCCGCTCCTCTGTATCGACACGCGCTGTGTTGTATTCACTGTAACGGTTCTGATCTTCCAAGTAGGACAGGGCTATTTTTGAAAGTTCAGAAAATTAATTATTTTGAACTACTTTTCATTTACCCTGCTCCTTATGATAATAAAAAAGTGTGTTGTTGCAGTTTGTGTCTAACTTGTTTGCGGGAACGCTTGCAGGCAGTGACAATGATTCCCACTCTGTGATTCTGTGAAAAATCACTGGCTGAGTAACAATTTCAACAGGGAATGAGGTAGAAGAGACCCAGTGTGGAGCCTGTTAGAGTAAGCAGGCGTTTGGCCTTCTGCACTGAACAGCAAGAAAGGCCAGGAGCTGCAGAGCACCAAGGGATGACAAAACAGCGTTTAAGAAGAGGGTATGAATTTTCCATTACTATCTTGCAATAACTTTGTTTTACTTAGCAGAATAAATAATAGAGCGCCTTTGCTATAGGGTAGTGAGTCACAGGAGATATTTCACAGTAAATCAACATTTATTTCCGTGAGTTACAGAGAATTTCGTGGCCCTGAGGCCATTTGAACAAATGGATGGGAATAGATGGGAAAGAGCACCGTGGGGCTAGAAGGATTTTTCAGAAACCTTCTTACTGCTTTTAATGTCTCTGTACACCGAGCAGAGAGGAATGAGGAGGATGTTACACAATGGGATGTGTGTGTTTGCTGATAATTTTCATGTTAAATAGCTTAGTGTAACGTATAGTCTTCCATGTAGTTATGGGTGGCTTTTGACAATCAGAACCTTTGCTGTTAAATCCTTTTACATTTTTGTTTCATAAAGAAGGCAGGAAAAAAAATGCTTACTGGATTAGATTTATTACAAAAAACATGAGGAAGATGTGCCCAATGAAACCTGTATCTAAATTTTGTAAATATATAAAATCCATGTAAGAGAGACATCTATTGTGAATTATTGTAGATATTTATGGTTTTTTGGTGATGCTAAGAGAGGAAAATGTTAATTAGGTGGTGGTATTATGATGATGATGATGATGATTATTACTACTACTGTTGTAATAGTGTGTGCCCAGCTCATCGCTTCTTGAAACGACTGCAGTCCTCTGGGAGCGCAGGCGGTGGCACATCGTCGTGTGAAGCGCTGCCCTTGCCAGTGGGTGGGATTGTAGCGCACTTGGTTTGCAAACTTTTGTCGACAGGGCCGTCTTTTCAGAGTGCATCTTTTTATGTCCGTATATTTCAGGACACTGGGTGAGTTTTCATAGCTTTTAGGCTTTTCAAACTGTTCTATGTTATGTATTCCCTGCTAGAGCCCTGCCAGTATCTTCAGTTAAATGCCATCTCTTCTGCTGCCCAGACCAACTGCCTTTTGCTTCCTCTTTACCAAAACAAAAGAAATCCTGAGAGTGGTGTTGCCTCGTTACCAGATGGAAATGAAAGGTTATTAATACCGTTGTTTATGAACTGCTGCTGGGTATTGCTTGGAGAGAACCAGGAGCACTCATTTAGCTGAAGTTATTGTCCTTTGCAGTGCAATGAATACTACACAACCCCTACAAATAAAAAAAAAATAGGTTTAAATCAACAGGACTGGAGAGTTTGACGCCAAGTGACCTAAACCAATCGATTGAGGGGCTTTTTGGTGTAACAGTTTATTAACTAGTGAAGCAAGTAAGTAAAATAGAGCTCACAGTACTGGAGAAATTTTAAAAGACTGATCAAGGTCTAATGTGCTAATGAACAAAAGGGACAAGTGTGGGTCACCTGCAAAAATAATTATAAAGTTCTTGCGAAAGACAGCATGAATGTATGCTGTAGTCAGACTCACGCTTGGGCCCTGTAGAGGAGTAGCAGAATAAAATTTAATGTATAGTGCTACAGAAGAGATCAGACTGAATGATCTAATGGTTTTTCTAGGCTTAAAATTGGTCAGTAATTCTTTTGCCAGTCACTGTGGCAAAGTCAGACGACAAGCTGCAGGCCCCGCTATGAATCTCACTTAGAAAAAGAGTTATCGGGTCATTCATCTTAAACTTGCCTGCTGTGTGACAGAGCCGTGGCAGGTCCTAGATACCCCTGTGAATAGTTATGTGCTTTTAATTAGAAAGTGGTGTAAGATTTACATCGGTGTTCGAGCCGTGTTGTAGCCCTTGACCCGTGATATGACACTGCAGTTAAGCATTCTGCCTGCTTAGCTGGTGGGAGACGAGATATTTTCTAAGGAATCAGTAATTTTCAGGAGTGTGTCAAGGACAAGGGCTCGTGTACTGAATCCGGCCGAAAGCAGCTGGGGTGGGCAGTCACAGCTCCGCCCCGGCCCCTTGAGTTCGGCTGCCTTCTGGGCAGTGATTGAACCGTGGTCCCTGCACACTCAAAAATTGAGTTTTAAGAATATTTTATGGAGGAGTAGAGGTAGGTTTTATTCTTGGAAGAAGCAGTATCTGGGCATCAGAAATACTTTAGTCAATACATAATATTGAAATGCTACACATACTAAAACTACAAAAGTCTGATGGTATTTTTAAAAGGTTTTAAAATAGCGTCGTGTCAGTGTATGCAGTCACGTACAAGCCACCACATATTACAAGGTACAGGTACCCTTTCCATCACTATCTACGAAGGAAAACGCATCAACTGGAGATGCTGTACTTTACCACGAGTTCAGCAGGGCACAGAAATGTGACCACAGGCAACGATGTGCAGAGGCAGGTCCTGGCTCTGAAAAAGTCAGGCAGCTTCTGATGGGTCTTCCTGTTCTGTAGCTGTATTTCCAATTCGCTGGAATTAAAGATTTTTTTTTTTTTTTAAGGACCTGAGGGCTGGGTCTGACCTGCTGGCCTTGGCTAATAGAGATTGACTTCCAAACATGAAGAAGATAGTAGAAAATTTTTCCTTTGTGTTCCACATAGTTCTGCTACATAACTTGTGTTTGGAGGCGCCAGTGAAGCTGTGCTAGATGCAGGTTAGAGCTTCCTTTGTTTGTTTGTTGCTTCCTTAGCATCTACGGTGTACAAGGACTTTAGTTCCATTCTGCAATGCAAAATACATCAGGCTTAATTTGTCTGCCAGTAAGGTTGTGTATCAAAATCAGTTTAGATGATTCCCAAATCTTGATAGAGTGCAAAAGGTGTTGTGCAGCTGCCATGTGATGGTTGAGTTTGAATTTCCCTTTTCCTTCTTTAGAGAGCAACAGTAGAAAATCCGTGGAAACGTCTTAAAATGTGTAGGCTTGGTAGATGGATTATTCTGAATTATTTTTCGTTTTCTGATGTAATTAGAAAATGTAACGTAATTATAAATGTTCTGTAACTATAAAATTACCTGTTACTGTAGTATCAGCGAACAGCCAGGAGTAAGGATGATGCTTGTCACTTAGCCCTCAGTTCCCATTTCTAAATGTCACACAGCAGGGAGAAGGGGACAGCTAGTTTTCAGCAAAACAGCTCTCCAGTAGGCAGTGATTTTTTTCCTAAACCTTTTTTTTTCTAGCCTGTCTCAGTTGCCTTAATGGGTTTCTTCCTCCTCCTCCTCCTCCTCCTCCTCCTCCTCCTCCTTGGGAATCTGCATCTGGCGCGTCAGTGTGAAAGGAGGCATTTGGCTCTTCAGTCCACGCTTGAGAGGAGTTTTGGGCTTGCTGGACTGTTCGTGTGAAGGTGGCAGAGGTGGGGATCCCCCCAGTCACGCTCAGGGTTAGCAGGGCTGTAGGCACAACCTGGCTGCCCTCCCTCCTTACCAGTATTTAAAACAATATCAACGTGGGGGAATCCAGTGCTGCCCCCCGTCGTTGGGTTGTAGGGGGTGTGTAACCGTGGCTGTGCACAGACCAACGCGTGGGGCAGGGGAGGGAGCTTGAAGGACAAAGCGTTGTTTGTGCGTCCAGTACACGGCGCAGAAACTGGTGGATACCGTCAGTCCGCCCTTCCCTGAGCTCGTGGCGGGAGGGCAGCCAGAGAGCACCTTCTCTGGGCTGGAGGCTCATTGTGCGTTTTCACGGGGCTGAGTGATGTTCTGGGGTGACTTGGCTCGGTTCTGCGGCGTGGTCTTCTGTGATCCGAGTCGCTGACTGTTCCCTGAGTGGAGGTGGCAGCTTGTCTTCATTAAGTAATTCAAATAACTTTTCTCTCCACGTGATCAGCAGCAACATCAAGCTGCAAAACCAGCGCGTGTTGGGGAAATGGCTGTGAGCTGGTGTTCCTGGGGCTCTTCTGAGCCGTATTTATGACAATGGATAATAGGAGTTCTGTAGTTAACCAAGAATTGAGGGTTAATGTGCCATAATTCCTGCTCAAAGGACTGGTTTAGGTATTGCAGCTCTGCCTTCGGCATGAATTAATCTTTCCTTTCTTCATTTCCAAATAGGGATGTCATTTGAAATGGCACGGCTCTTGCTGTGCTTACTGGCACGATGAAATCCCAGTGCTGCAAAATTAACTTCCCTCTACACCTCTGTGCTGGCTTGGGCTGGGCCAGGACAAAGCTGGACAGGAGCTACGGGGCGACAGTGATATTTGGGCATATTTATAGCATCTGGAGGACTTCAATAGAACTTAACAAACCTGAGGCATTGTGTTTCTTTCCCGGGCTGACACTCATAAACACAGTGCTTTGAAACTGAGAACCATTGTGTGCCGTAAGCAATAACACCATTGTTATTCTGCACCTTATGTGTAACTTTCCATGCTATGAAAAATTTTCCTTGTCCTTAACTGCCATTTTAGCTATTAAAGACTGAAAATGGTAATGGCATTTGGAAATCTGGAAGAAAAGCAACCATTGGTTGAAATCACTGAACTCTGACTTTGCACTCCAATGTGTTGCAGACCTGGATGGGTGGCTCGTGATTTACACCAGTTCTGGCTCATCTGCTATGTAGAAGGCAGATGTTGATACAGACCTTCAAAATGAATTCCCGCTGTTTAGCTGAAAGGAAATTATGGAAGAAATTCTGTGTGTTTTTCTATATTCAGACTCTATAAATACATTGAATGATCATAATAAATCCCATCTTAAGAAGGGACTACAATGCCAGGAGTTAGAATACTCCCCTTTGTTAGCGATCCTGTGTGCTTTTTCACCTACACAGGCTGCAATAAGCAAAGTTTAGGTGAAGAAGTATGGATATGAGAGATGTATAGGTTATCTTTTTATAGCAGTGACAAAGGAAGTACTGGAATTTAGGGTACTATTTCAAAGAGCCTTGGGGTAGCAATGCATTTAAGAACTCGTTAAACCTCTGAAAATTATGTTAATTTTTTTTTTAATAAACCTGTTGATTGGGCAGAAGACTTTCTCAGCTACTTTTTGAAATGGCTTTTCTGGTGGCAACACATTATTGTGCAGTAGTATTAATACTGTAGAAAACGGTATAGTTTCCAGAGCGGGAGTGTGTGCTGGTCATGCCAGGGCGGTTATCAGAGTTGCATTGGCCCTACGTTATTTCTGTTGATGGAAGAGCTTGTATAAATGCAGCTACATCCTCCATTCTGTAGGTTTCAGTTTGTCCAAGCGAAACTGGAAAATATCGGAAATTCTCTGCTTTAAATAATAGCCCATTTTTTTATTCCCCATTCTTTTTGCTTATTTCCCATTCCTTCGCTAAGTTGGCTGGAAAGGCTGTTTCTACTTTCCAGCTGCTCCTTCAAGTAGCACCTTGAACACAACCCACACAAATAAAAAACAATAGTTTGGTCAATTTTTAGGAACACCAGTGCCTGTGTTCTTACCAGCATGATTTATTCCCTCGACATCTCCAATGGATTTTGCAAAGTCCACCGGGGACAACAGAGAGGTTCCCACTACCTTAGTGCCTTGTAATCAGGTGATGTGCCAAATGCAGCGTCCTCGTGTTCCAGCATTGCCTGGAGGGCTCTGCTAAAAAGTTAATAATGAAAACAGACCTGACAGGGCTAAAGAGACGTGAGGCGCTTTCTGCCAAAGCTATATACCTGCATGTGAAAAGGGAAAAAAAATAGAAACCTTTAATATGAACTCAAACACTTCTCAATCCAGTGAGATAAGGAGGAAAATGTTTCTTTACTCTCTTAATGCAGTTCTGCAGTTAGGCTTGAAAGCGAAAAAGGTCCTAAACGAGTAGGATCAGGAACATCATATGCATATCACAGATTTTCTCAAGTTTGCTTATTAAATATAGTCATTTTCTCTCCCGTCTTCTGCTGTTATGTAAAGCTGGTACTTCTTTCTGTATTTCTTTCTTCTTCACAGGTTGGGTTTTTTTATCTTCCCGTTAGGCTGAAGTGTCTCTTTGGCAGTACTCCCCGGCAGCAGGCTGAACGTCAATCCGTATTCCAAATACTTGCAGTCTAGGGACCTTAGGGGGGAAAGAGAGAGAAAGTATTGGTGCAGTTACGTATAGAATTGCAGTTTATTAATTGCTTGGAAAGATAGAGTGTTTCAAAATACATAGTCTATCACCTCTCTACACGTTTTATCTTGAACCAATGGGTTAATAAGATCAAATGTTCATGATCTGGATCAAAAAGACACATTTGCTTTAAATCAAACGTGTCAAGTACCACGAGTTAATAAATGGGATCAATTAAATCGAAGTCCTAACGTCTCCTGACAAGCATCCCATAGTCTTCCCGTGACTCCCGGACCACAGCAGCCTTTTCACACACAGATCCCTCCAGTCCAGGAAAGCAATCCCACCTCTTTCTGAGCCTTTTCTGTTGTTTTTCTACCCCTTCTTATCCCTCCTTTTCCTGCCTTCTATCCCCTTCACTGAGCATCGATCCTAATCTTAACCATGGCCAGCAATGAATCACGAATGATCGTTACCAGGGTCCCTCACTGAATCCAGAAGTCCACGGCGTGCCACGTGCCCTCCGGCACATGGAGGGGTCAAGCACGGTGGCACCTGATGGGACAAAGCGCGGTGGTACCGGTGAATAAACACCTCCTGCCGAAACCGCGCGAGCGCCGTTAGCCTGGTTCGGCAGAGCTCCCTGGGCACCGCGAGCCAGCCCTGTGCGCTGCCCAGCGCCGAGGCAGGGTTAACCCAGCGCCGTGGTCGGCGTGAGCTGGCTCTTACCACTGTTGGGCAAGTAAAAGTGCTGTGCTGGCAGCAGCACGGAGGTACCTTCCAAGTATTTGTTTCTCTGTGGGACTGTGCTCCCCTGGCACAGGCTTCATCCCAGCGAAGCGCAAACGTGCTTTATGCAGAGCTCTCGGCCAAGGAGCTGCTGCTTATACCTGTGTTTAGCGTCCTGCCTTTCTGAAAAGAGACACTGGAGTCGGTGTGACTTGGTACCTTTGCAGAAGGTACCCCTGCCAAAGCAGCACCGGGCACTCACGATTATGCTTTGCTGGCAAATATCAACATTATTGCTACTATGGTTAAAAGAATCAAGCGGACATCTCTACGCTGCAGGGACGAGGGGCTTCTCGGCATTGGCTTTGTGCTGCTCTCCCCTGCAACGTGCAAAGCGGTCAGCTGGAGGGAGAGGGGCGAAGGGAAGAGCGAATGGATGCTCTTTGAACTGGTGCAGGGCACAGGAGCACAGAGTGAGGGGGAAGGGAGAGCAAGAACAGCACGGAGGGGCGCTCTGTAGAGAAGGAACAGATGGAGAAGGAGCAGCAGTCAGAGCTGTTGTGCAAAGGCTGCGGAAAGCTAACGACTCAGGAAAATGGTGCCCCTTGAAAAAATATCTTTAAGCTTCTTGAACTTTCTCTCAGCTCTTTTAAAGAACAAAGAAAACATTCAGGAAACACTTTGTCACTCCGAGGGTGACCAAGCACTGGCACTGATTGCCCAGAGGGGTTGTGGCATCTCCACCGTTGGAGATACTCAAAAGCTGTCTGGACGTGGTCCTGGGCTCTAGGTGGCCCTACTTGAGCAGGGGGGTTGGACCGGATTACTTCCAGCCAAATCTGTCCTGTGACTAAATGGGCATTTCCCGGTCACCAGTTCCCTACTCTTGTAGGACCCCGAGCAGCAGCAGGGTGCTGGAGGTCTGTACTCTCGCTCTGGAACACTCTGAAATTTGGGAAGTTTGGTGGGGTTTTAGGAACAAAGGGTCTCACAGCTCTTGAGAGTTATTTGGTGGCTTGTAGTCTTCTAGAAGTGGAGAAGCAAAACAGTCCAGCAGACCCACGTAGTGGAAGGACGCGCCCAAAGGTGGCTTGGGACTTGAAACAACACTCAGTGACGTGGGGCAGGTTCTCTAGGGCTATGGGTCTGACGTCAGGCTGTTGGCTCCTAGATGTGACTCACGGGTAAAGCCCTGAAAAAAACCCCCACCACCTGGGCTCCTGTTGCTGGGCTGCCCTGGATGACCCTTTCAAAAGAGCTCGTTGCAGCGGTGGAAATCTGGTACGGAGAGGATTACCGGGTACCGCGTGGTTTCGTGGTGTGTCGCTGTGAAGTAAACCTGGGAAAGGTCTGTGCGACGTGGACTGGCCCAATCTTACCCGTCTTCCCCTGCTTGTATCTTGAGTTAGTGCTTACGTGCACCAGGACAAAGGGACAAAAGAGATAAATGCCACTAGCGTAGGCGCGTATTTACAGCTCTGTGCGGTGCGAGGTGGCACTTCAGGACCGAAGTTTGGTATTTTATGTGGAGGGGCAATGAGGACCATGCTCGTATTTGACTTGAGGACCTCTGGTTCCAGGTGGAAACACTGCATGCCCAGGAGGTGAGGGTGCTCATCCTGCATTAGCTAGCTCTGGTAACTTCTGAAAGCGTGTTTAACTTTGTGCCGGCGTCATGCACCCTCTTCCTCCCGCTGCCTTCATGAATCTTTCAGAAAAGCAGAAAGTGGGCAAATTTTCTGTGTCACAGGTCCCGCCTGAATGTACTGTATCTGCATAAAGCAGTAGCGTGTGAATCTGGGCTTGCTGATCTTGGAACCACAACCTCAAACCTTGTATGGAAGGGGGGGAAAAAACCCAAAACCTGCTGTTAAATGTATTAGTCCTGGTTAAAAAAAAAAAAAATGAAGAAAGAGGTGTTTGCTCAGCGCTGCACAGAGTACTGTTTGGATTATACGAGTGGCTGCTGCAGGAGGTCAAGAAGTTAGCAGGATTAAAAGAAATGATGATGTTTAAACCTAGTTTCTGAAGGTTTGTGAATCCCAAGTACCATTGCATAAGCTAGTTATTAAATATTGGGATTAGAAAGAAACTGTCCCTGAATGGTAAGTTATTTTATCGAGGTCAACTGAAGAATTTCTTTCTCAGCAGCCCTGATTTTTACTTTAAGTTTCTTGGATGGACAGGTTTTGAGTGTGATTCTGTGTTTAAAAGCTTTGCCCAAAGGTCTCTTGCCAAAACCACAAAATTATGCACAACTCTAGTGTGGGAATTTGAATACTTCTTTTACATACTTCTTTTTTTTTAAAAAAAATAAATATACAAAATATAGGAAGTTACTTTATGTGACTTCTCTATTAAAAGTTTTGTCCATACCAGAGAACCACATCTCACATGGCAGGAATTTAATGAGAAAGACTTATTAGGGCTTTATTTTTCCCCTGACAAATTAATGACTTTTACAAACATTTAGACTAGGTATCACTAGCAGATAGAAAAATTACACCAATTAAAAATGAACCCTAAGGCTCTGACATCGAAACTCAGCTGTCAAAACAGCAATATTTCCAATGAAACCACTTTATAAAGAGGAGTAGGAGAGTCGTCCCCTCAGAAGGGTATCCTGGACAGTAGCAAAAACTTGACATTGGATGAGCTAGAAGGATAAAAAATTGCCTCATTTACAGTGTGACATTAGTGGCGGTGTGAGAGATGGCTGTAGAGGCAATTGGGTGAGGCTTTCAAGGTTACCAAAACCGAACATTTAACGGGAAGAGAAAGAGAGGGAAGTTATTTTCTATTTTCTCTTCTTCAACTTCAAAATCTGTGAAACTTCCAACTGTGTTTTCTGGGAAACGTGCTCCTCTTGGCTCCTCCTGCAGCAGAAACACCCGTGTTGCGTCAGCAATTTTGCACCTTTCCGCTGAAGTCAGGATGAGTTAGGTGAGGCCCCAGGTTAGCTGAGTTGAGCTGAGCATGATCCAAGAAAAGAAGTACCTGTGGATTTTATGGAGTTAAGTTGCATTACGGGCTCTGTGTGGTTGTGCCCCGTGTGAAGCTGTTTTCTGCTCGGTGGTGGTCTCCTCTGGCAGAAGGTGAAGGTGTCTGTAGGCTGTCATGGACATGCTGAAGTCACCACCTTGCGCTTTTAGTGCAGCAAAACTGGGATATGTCTTTAGGTCAAAGCACCTTAAATATTACGAATTGCAGCGCTCTGTTCTCCGTGAGCTCTCGCACCAATTTGCATTTAAAACTTTCTAAAATGTCCATCGCTGCCGGCAGCAGCGATCTCGGGACACAGGGGCCTTTTCCAGCATTGCTGGTGGGTGTCAGTCTGTACCGACAGCCCTGCCCAAGCTCTTGAGCAAGCTCAGGGTTTCTCTCTTTGCTGGTGAGGTGTGAGGGCTGTCTGCAGGCTCCCGGCAGCGCGCCTGCTAAACGGCCCCGCAAAAATCCACAGATTTGTAACATTTACAATGGAGTTCATTTTATAGCTCTAATAAAATCCTTCAGTGATGAATTATTGACGTTGGTGGTGTTACTCCCCAGCATGAATCTACCATTCAAAGCAGCTGATCACTCACTGCAACAGCCCCATTTTTTACAGCAGTAATTCCCCAGGGAGCTGGGCACGGACAGCCACGGTGCACGGGCTGCGCCACAGAGGGACTTGCACCCCCCTCTACTCGTGAGCAGTTTCCTTATTCCAGTAATCGGTGATGGGTGTTAAGGAGCACAACCAAACAGCAAGAATGGGCTGGGTTTGTACTCTATAAAGCACTTTTTATATCAGTAATGCCATTATTTTTATTTTATTATAAATGCTAGTGTCTCATGCTGTTTCACCTAGAGAAGCTTGCACTCGAACAACTTACACTACAAGAGCCTCCTTGGGAATGTGGGAGTGCCAGGTTCCCACTGCTGCACTGAAAACTGCAGCTCTGCTGAAGCTTTGGCTCTCGAAAACAGAAAAGGAGAAGTTCAGGGTAACCCCTGTACATAACCTTACCTTCCATTTCTACATGGTGTGCTGTTAGCTGGATTTTCCTATGTCACAGTCTTTTCTCAGGGATGAATAATTTAGTGTGTTTTTGGGGGTATTGCCAAATAAATCCTAAAGAAAATAAAAGCGTAAGAAGGGGAAAAAGCCTGGCAAGCTTATTCACCCATTGAAAATTGTGTCTGTGTGAATGCATGTGGGTATGTGCACGTTGAATTGACAGTCAGCTCACGTTTGTTAAAGGTCTTTGCCCACCCACGTGCAGTCAACTGTTGAGTGCCACCAAAAATTCAGCATAGAAGTCACCTTGGGCATGCCAGTTTTCCTCTCTGAGCTAGAAAAGCCATCCTGGGGATGATAGTTCAGGAGATCCACGGAGTTTCAGACAGCGAAGCATTTTGCAAGTTCTTGCTTTAGGAGTTTTAGGGGCAGAATTGCAGGTGAGTGAGAAGCAGGTAGAAAAGCTGCTTGAAACAACTGGTCAACGCGAAAGAACTTGTCACAACACAAAAGAACTACAATTTGTGACGAGTTTTATCATCAGTAGCAGTGGTACAGCAGCAGGCAGAGCCGTGAGGTTTTCCACTTAGGTGTAACAGAGTGATAATGCACAGGGAGAAGCCAGAAAAAAAGAAAAAAGAGATATCCTATTCCAGTCTATGTATGGAGTTTGTTCTTCACAGCGTCAGCACAATGAGTGTTTTACCAACTTTGCGCACCTCTGTAACAGAAGGAGCTGCTGTCGCTGTCGGGGCTGGTTCCTCAGCTTGTTGTTTGGGCTGTTGCCTAAATTACCGGTGCTTTTTTCTTCCTTACTGGTGGGCTGGATGGGTCAGTGTTGTAGCCTGGGAGGATTTCTTTGCCACGAGTCGAAGAAACTGCACAACCTTCGCTGTGTAACTGGCAGCCTCCACCCTCCTGCTCTGGTTCTTGTGGCTCTGAGTTTATTGAGGGTGTGATTTAGAAGATGAAGATCAAACTATAATTCCACAGGGACGTTAACTGAGCTCAGGTACCACCAGCTGCACAGTTTCTTCTCAGCAGGATAGACAGCGCTAGGCAAAGCTCAGCTCCTCGCTGCGGTGCCGTGGCTGTTCCCAGCCCCACCTAGTTTTACAGCCGCTTTAGTGCATCGTTTCCCCCGTGCAAATAACCACTTCAAATGCTGAGGGCTGGGGAAGGGAGACAGTCTGTCTAATCATCCTGTCAGTGCTCTGGGTATCAGAGATTCACCCAGAGGTCCCTGGGACCTCCTGGCTCTCTGCTTCAAAGGTTGTCCCCCAGGAGGCATCCAGTCCTGGATAGAGGAGGTGGAGGGTCCATCCGTCCTGGTAAAGCTTGTGCTCGGCTCCTGCCTCTTCGAAGACGCTCAAGCTGGTTTCTCATTTTAATTTGCCAGTTCTGCCTTCCCTAAGATGGCAGGGAGTCCTCCTGTCCCAGGCATTTTTCTCCCCATAGAGGTACTTATCCCATGTAATCACATTTCCTCTCCAATTGAGCTCTCAGCCCGTGGCATTTTTCCCAGTCCTTGAGTAATTTGTGTAATTTCTTTTCCACACAAATTTTTCAACTTCCTTTTAGAAATGCAAGCGCCAGACCTATATTCAGGACTGAATTCTCAGCTACGCCACTGTTGCGTATACAGAGAGAGAATAATTTTTTTCCTCACCTATTTAAGCGCATCCAGGGATGACCATGGCCAAAATCACTGACCTCCCTGAGGCTTCTTTCTGGTCTCCTCTGTTTCACCATGCCTTAAGCTTTCATCACTCTGCGCTCGCATCCTGGACTTGCCCCGTTCCTTTACTGGGGTCAAACGTCCACCTTCACGTTCACCAGACGTTCACCTCTTTGGTGGCTCTGCAGAGCACTGGGCTCTCACGTTGGCTGTGCGTCCTCCTGGGCTTCCATGACAAGTGGGCACTGGTGACCAGGGGGCTCCTTTCCTCCAAGATACTCTTTGTTACAGCTGCAGAGAAAAAAGTGAAAAACAAGCATTAAAGGGGTAAACTGAAAGGCTTACCAGCTCCGGGCAGTAACCTCTGCAAGCCTAACATGTTAAGAAATACCAGTGAGCGTTGATTTTTCAGCCTCTTGGAGAGCTCTTCTCTGTGTCGAGGGAGCAAGCTGCAAAGCTGGTCACAGTTCTGCTCTTTAATGTTCTTAGGCTTCGGCCCAAAACGGATCCTGGAGGCTCAGCAGGAAAGTGAGCCAGAGACCACCCAGCAAACGGCCGTGTCCTTGCCCCTCCGCTGCACTCGAGAGGCTGCTGGGAGGTGGCTTGCCGTACGCTTTGCTTCTCCCCCCAGCTCCAGTCCCATCAACCCTCTTGGCCGCAGCGTCACGCTGCAAACTCGTGTTAGTTTTCTCGGCTGCTTTGAGCGTGGTTTATTCGGAGTTGCTCGTGTCGGGGGGTGGATCCCAGTCTTGCAGGGGTGACCTGCGTCATCTCCCTTCGCGTGCGCCCGGCTGTGTTTAAAGACACTCAGCTTCTGTGCGTGTGGATCGCTGCGTGAACTCTATTGCCCTAAATACATCTCTCAGCTGCTTTGTCAATCTTCCTGGCAGTGTGTAAGGAGAGAAAAGAGTGGATTTGTTATTTTGTCGTGCTTCCAGTTCGTTAATGAACATAGAGTACGTGCCGGTGTATAGCTGAGGCTGCTGGGAAGCTCTTCCGTAGTTCTCTGCTGCCAACAGTTTTTGAGATTCACTGGTTGCCCAATGTTTGATCATTTCAGGTGTTTCTCACTGATGTGAGCTAACGCTAAGGCTTGGGAGGGCTTATTTGTTAAAACAGAAAGGGATGTGAGTCTCAGTCTTCTACAGCTATTCAGTGTGAGGTATGTTAATTAAGCTGTCATTAACTAAAAGTAAAGACGCAGGTACAACCTCTGGTTGAGGAGGGTGGGAGACTGGAGTGCAGGAGGTTGAGAGGACGTGCTGAGGGCTGTCACAGGACGCCTTCCCTCCCTGGGCCCTCTCAACCAGCTACAGCTGCCAGGCGCGGGGCTGGGCAGGGTGAACCTGCCGTCTGGCCCGGTTTGGCGATTTGCACCTTCTTGGGCAGTTACAAACTCCCGACTCGTTTCTTGTGTTCTCTACCCGTACAATATTTAACACGCTGCAGTACCAGTAGTTGGGAGCAAACACTGCAGGAAAATATTGAAGAAACGACCCTTCCATCTGCCAGCATCTATCCAGAAACATCGGTAATCGCTCTAGAAGGTGCATAACGAAGTAGTTGTGTGGTCGCCTAAAACGAACTTACAATATTGAAGTCTTTTCTTGTTCAGTTTTCTAAAAAAGCCATGTGGGAATCCCTCCCACTCAGGAGATTGTCTGAAGCATCCTGCATATCTGTTACCTAGTGGGCTTACCTCTGGTGTCACAGGGCGCGGTGGATCTCCGTTCTGTAGGGCTTTCCCGCCTTCACGACCTGTGCAATGCTCCGTGCGAACACCTCGGCGTATCCCAGGGTGCCGGATCATCTCCTTTCCAAGCAGCACTGTCAGTGCGGGCAATCTGGGCGGTCAGATTTTGCTGCCTTTTGGTGTTTTGCAGCAATTTGACGGGGGCGATAGGGCTTTTGAGCACAAGCAGAGCGCGATCCAGGCAGTTCAGCCCAGCCAAGCAGCCAGAGTTTCAGACCTTGTCTCCCTAAATCCTTCTGCAGTTCGTTCATCAGGAAAGGCAGCCTTGCTTGCAATTTGGAAAAACCTTGTGCGTGGCACAAGAGTTTTAATAATCCAAAGGATGGCTTTTAAGGACTGGAGTTGAAATCCCGTTCTGATTGAAGCCAGTGCTCAAAGCTCCCGTTGCTACCGTGGGACAGAATTTCAAATTAAATATTTAAAAGTGTTCTTTTCCCTGTTTGTGTGGTGTCTGCTCTGAATCGCCAGCGATTTCCTGGGGCACTGCTCCTCTGGCACGGTATGTGCTGGGTCTCTACCCAGTCTTGTCACTACAAAAGCTCCAAAAACCAGTGTGCTGCTCTGAAAGAAAAAAAAAAAAAAAAAAAGAGTAAAGAAATGGAACATGACAGATAAAAGTAAACCAAAAAAGAAACCCCGCTAAGACCCCATTCCTACATATATAGCCAGGTGTTAGGTAACTCTTCCACAAAAGAAAGCAAAAGGATTCCCCTTGAGGTGGAAATAACAATATTTCTGCTGAAGCCTTCTGAAATAGCTCCCGCTTTCCCTGCAATACAGCTTTGACCGTCTCATGATTTCAGCTGCGTGGTGCCCCCATTGCCCCCGCCCAAGGTTTCATTCCCCTCTCGTCTGCCCTCCCACCGGCAGAGCTGGAGCTGAGCAGAGTCGGGGAGGGAGAATGCAGCAAGGCGCTGCTGAGCATCGCTGGCGGGGCCGGTTCCCAAGCGCCTGCGGACTGGATCAACCCCAGGCGGGCCGCTGGATTGTCGCTTGGACTTGTCTTTTTTTTAAGAACCAAGAAAAGGGGGGATCGATGGGGCTGGGAGGTGCTTCGCATCCCCTCGCTGGGGCAGCACGTGGGCTGGGGGCAGCGGCGGCGGGCTTTTGCTGTGGGTGTTCCTCTCGTTTCCCGCGGCAAAGCTGCAGGAGATCCCGGCTGCGTTAACTCGCTGCTGCTGCTGCGCCTCGTTCTTCCATCAGTCAGCTGCCCCTGGTGCCCCGGGCTGCCTGGGGGATGAATGCTTGTTTTTATTCAACTACAGATTTAAAAAAAAAAAAAACTACCCAGCTGCCCTCACCCCTGCTCGCTGAGAGTGACAAACGGCCGCCCGAGGGGGCTGAGGTTTCTGCCTTGCCAGACCCCGGGGCGTTCCCGTGGAAGGGGAATTGCCGGGGACCGCGTTGCTCGCGTGCAGCGCCAGCAAATGGTGGGAATCGTTTGTTTTCACGTCAAGTCGCCAAGAACGGCTTTCTCTGTTCCTAGCTGCAGACTGCTTTGCTATTTTTACCTCTGCAAAGCGGCTCCCCCGCGCCGTGCAGAGCATCCGTGGCGTGGGGGCTGGCCAGGGCGGTGTGTCACAACCCATCGCGTCCGCGCCTTGCCGGGCGCTGCCTCACGCAAAATGCAGATGCGATCAGCCCTTGGTGTCGAGCTGAACTTAGAGAGGCTTAGGAAAGATGCGTGGCCAGAAAGACGAGGAAGAGTTATCATAAATGCTGCGTGAAGGATGTGGAAGAAATTGAGATAAACGTGAGCTTTTAGTAAATGGTGTTTGCTACAGAGGTGGAGAGGGGAGGGTGAAATATGGGTGTGTTTTTTTGCTAAACAGCTGTGCAATGAGTCTCAAGGGTTCAAACAGCACCGAGGAACAGTCTGGAGCATCGTTTTCTGTCCTGCTTTCTGTCGATCGATCCCATAGCTCAAGGTAAAATGCAGCATTTGAGTCTCTGCGGATTTCGTTTGCTTTGTTCACAAGTAAGGATTGGTTTTCATAAGGGGATTATATTTACATAAATATAAACGTTCAGTCATGGCCCAAGGAGGGTGAGAGAAGTGCCAGGACAGTGGCAGGATGGAGTAGTGGGTGCCAGGAAAAATACTGGTGTGGGTGGGTGGGTGCTGGAGTGAGAGAGAATAAAAGAATAAAGCAGCAGGGCCGGGGAGGTTGCCTCAACCTTGCGTTTTTGCACTTTCAGCCACTGTTTGAGCTATAGGGGAGCATCGTAGCTGAGATTCCTTCCTGGTGGCTGAAGTCTGGTCTGTCATTAGTTACTTTAGGCTATGCCATGGCATGTCCTCGTTGGCCATAGCAACAGCAATCTTTCCAATTGGAGGGATCCCGCAGCCCACCACAGCGAGATGAGGGCAGCACCGAGCCTTTAAATTCCCCATCAAAGTCACGTTTGTCTCCCCTTCCTTTCCGAGGCGGTGCGTCGGGTGAATCATTTCGTCTGAGGGCAGTTTTGGTGCCTGACTGGAAAGACCTAATCTCACATGTGTACAGCTGTAATGGAACTAACTGGTCTGGAGCACAGAAGGGGATTTTGGGTGGGAGTGGGGGGAACTGGGAGCCAAAGGAAAGGCTACGCATAATCTGAGAACTGATGCCTGGCATTTCCACTGGATATTCTTCTAAGGCACTTAGCTGAGAGAAATCGTACTGGAACGAAGTCTTTTTACATGAGAAAGAGAAAAATGTTCCTAGAACAAGAATATTGGATTCTTGCACTTGAGAACATCCTCTGGAAACAATTTTTGGAAGCGTGCAGGACGTTAGAAGCAGCAGACTGACAGTATGCTGTCAGAATGTTCTTGGAAGTGGTTGCAGTATTGGAGGAGTAAGCTTTAAGATGCATTTCAAGTCTCAGATGTGTACAGTAATCAGGCCTCCCAAAATCTTTCTTGTATGTGTTCAGCAGCAAAGTTTTATGATCCCTCCTGGTCTAGCGCAAACGAGTCCAGAACCGCCACATGCGTAAAGGAAAAGTAGGTGTGTTCTCAGGTGGTTTCTGTGAGAGCTGCCCTGAACGCATCTGTGAAATTCAGGCGCCGGTAGATGCCAGGACTCTTTCCTCCAGAACCATCACGTCTCACCTTGTTTGCTCCGGGCAGCGCACGCCTCCAGACACCCGGTTCCCTGCGTCGGCTGGGGCACGGCGGCAGCGAGCAGCTCTACTTCTGCTGCCTTGTTTCCTGACTTGGCCGTGAAGCGTCGCTGCCACTTAGAAATCCGGAGCGAGCCGCCCGGTCTGGAGAAGTTCAGTTTGGGGTCAAGCTTCCTGAAATAGCACGGAGCTGTGCAAGGCGGAGGAGGACCTAATCCTCCTGCCGCGGGGAGAGGGGGCCGGGTCTGACCCGCTGTGGCTGCCGCAGCCGTTCCTGAGCATCTGTGAGCATCAGTGCCGCTCGTCAGGGAGAAATCTGCGCCCGTACCAACAAAAAAAAAACGGGTGGCGCGTCTTCAGAGCAAGGGGTTCAGCTTCGTACTGCGGCTCAGCCTCGCTGCCGTGCTTCCCAAGCAGGGATTTGTCTGCAGAGGTGAAAACCAGACCCGTGGCTGCTCTGGTGGCAGCGAGAGCCCAGCTGATGAGCAGTAAATAAATGGGTACGCAGGGGTTCGTCCTGATGCAGCCTCTGGGATGAAATAGCGCTGTGATCACGCGGGGGAGCTGGGGAAAGAGAAGAGCCCCCGTTTCCCATCCAGAATCTCGTTCAGAGGCTAAGTAGGGTGGAGGGAGGATATAGCCTGGAGCAACCCTGAGGAGTTTTAAGGAAACTGTGAATAGGCTCCATTTGGGGTACAGGGTGCTACTCTGGGGATTTCTGCCCTCTCCAGAGAGCAGTCTGCTACTCCAGAGATGCTCTAACCGGAGAAATTTTTTTATGCCTTGAAGAAAATGGCGTTTTTATTTAGAGATGCTGTTCCTCTACACAGATTTTGGGCGTATTGAAGAACTTTGTAGTTGTCTCAATATTTATCACGAGATTCCTTATTTATTTTTTCCCTGAAACTGTACAAGCCCAAACAAATTCTCTCCCCTTTTCCTCCATCAGTGCTCGCTCTGTCCCTTGTGCTTCCCTGTGTGTACATCTCCTGTCACTGGAGATCACTCTTATATGGGAGAGTGATCTCCAGCGACAGGAGATGCACAGCCAGCACCTCCGGGGCAGATAGGGACTATCAGCGTTGGCCTTTGTTAGCCAGAAGTATGGGAAGCCGCTATCAGCTTCCTTCTGGTGCACTCCACCTCTCATGGGTGAACCAGAGCCAGACTCGTCCGCTCACCAGCGCTGAGTCAAGCTTAAAAGCCCTTCGAGCCGTGATGCTGCCAGCACAGCCTGGCTGACGGGAGCTCTCCTGCCCACTTGCCGGTCCCAGGCACTTTGCACTGAAGAGGTCCTTCCCTCTGGCCAGCCCTTGGGCTGTCTCAGGCTCTGACCTTGCTCTTCAGTTCTTAAGAAGGAAATAGAAGAAAGTTTCCTTTTGCTACAGAACGCATAAGCCGACTGTGATGTGCTGCACGGTTTTGGTCAGGCAGGGGTTGCAGAGGAAGGTGGTGGAACAGATGTTCTGCTTCAGGTCCCTCTTGCAAAAATACTCTGGCGAATCAAAAGCCGCCTTTGTTTCTAAAACTGTCCTCGTGCCCTGATTTCAGGGATCTGCTGAACAAGTGCAGGTGAAAATAATGTGACGTCTCATGGTCAAACGCACGCAGAGCAATGCAAAAGGCAGAGTCTTTGAGCTGTTTTTAAGTAAGTGTGTTTCTTGCGTAGATAATAGTGCAGCCAGGGGAGAATCTCATACGTGAGGAGCATGAATCAAGAGCCTTGCTCTCCGTCACTGGAAAAAAAAAAAATCTCACTGGGGTGACTGCCAAAGCAAAGGTGGCACAAGGTGGGCTTGCAGATCTCTGACGTGTTGGTGGCGAATAAAAGAAGGCATTTTGTAAGTAATGTAGGCTACTACCAAGAGACAGCAACTGATTTGTTTTTATGGTGGTTTTGATCCTTTTTAAACCGGACTCCTCAGGGCCGCGGGCAGTTTTGAGGAGAGCTGTGCATCCTTCCTGGGGGTCCCCACCTCCCTCGGGGGGTGAGGGCTGCGGCAGTGGGAGCTAAAGCGAGACCCAGCTCCCGCAGCTCAGCTGGATGCCAAAAGCTGGCCCTTTTTGGTGGGGCGAGATGAGTCACCCCTCGCCGCAGTGGCAGAAACACTTTGGTCTCCCTGCTTGATGCGAGGTCACGTCTCGCTTTCCCAGGAAAGCTGAGGAGGAGGTCTCTGGGCTTCCTCTGCAGAACGAGAGGAGCACTGAAGGGCGGTAGGGCTCAGGAGCTGCTGTGCAAGGGAGCCCCAAGCTCGTCATCGGGCTGCTGGCCGCTACCTTGCGGACCTTCCTCCCCAAGCCCTTCCCAGGACTGCAGCGTGCGAGTGGCAGGGCTGCCTCGCAGGCTGGGTACTTCTGGCGCTGTCCCACCACCAAGGGTCATCTCAGGGTACGTATTCGCATTTGATATTTGGCTGCTTGTTGGCCGGCCCCCATCCCTGCTCTTGGGGTGGGTGGAGATGCCTGTCCACTGTCCACCCAACAGCCAGTCCCTGGAGGCTTCTCCGTTGCAGGCGTGCCTGGGATTGCAGTCCAGGCAGCAACCGTGGTTCCCTGCCTTTTCTTCTCACAGGGTGATGTGCCCCTCGAGTCTTCCCGTCTGCAGACTGGTCTGGAAGATGGGGAGGAAAGGTCTTCAGCCACCTCAGTGGTGACAGCATCTTATGTGCCGCTGCCCTCAACTGTGGGGAGTTGGGGTGTGCTCCTCTGGTGACCTGCACCTCCAGCTCCTTGCGGGGGAGGCTGATTGCTGTGCTTGTGCACGGGAACGGGAGATGGCTTCTGAAGGATGAACGTGTGTGGTCTCGGAAGAGTTGGCAAAGCCTGAATGGAAACTGAGCTGTTCCTGGTGGCAGATCTACAGAGGTCGCTGGCTTCTTTCTCCTGGGTTGTTTTGAAGCTTTTTCTCTTTTGACTGAAGATCTCAAAAATAGCGAGAAAATCAGAGGATGGGGAAATCTTAGTGGGTTTGTAAATTACTTGGAGGAAAAGGCAAAGAAAAGAGGACACGTCTGAGTCTGGGGATGCTGAAGCATTGGTGAAGTTCCTTTTGTTCTCTAATGACAGAGAAGTCTGCCAGTCTGGGCCCTGCTGCGAGCTTCACTCTGTAATTAAAAATCAATTAGTATGTTTAGCAATTATCTAATTAACTTACTAAAGCTATCATGTTAGATTCATATCCAAACATGCCTCTAAATTGTATGTGTTCGTAATAATGCAAATGATGCATTTATTGCTCATGTAAGTTTGAATTAATTGAAACGCGTGACATTTTTGTTAATTTTGCACGTACCTATTACACTGCACTTGGGGATCTTTAAACAAGCAATGAGGATCACGAAAAATGTCCTGGGAACACAATTTTGCAACTCCTCTCTACGTGGGACTTGCTTCCCGAAGCTCGAGCGTGAGATGCAGCGCCAAATGGTCCTCAGCATCAGCTGGTGGGAGCGTTAAAGTCAGGGCAACCTGCCTGCCCTTGGGCTCCCTCTCAGGGCAGTCGGTGGCCCGAAGGACCGAGCACCAAGCTGGACCTTGAGCAATGCGTCCACTCTCCCAGCGCTTGGCTGGTGGTTTTGCACCCACTACTTCTCTGTTCTGTTCAAACCAAGACCTTCATGCAGCAACAACCATCTCCTGACCAGTTGTGTTCCAGCACTCGCCGTGTGTGCCCGCTCCCAGGTAGGTCCTCTCACTAACGATAGAGAAACTGCCCGATGCCAAAGAGCCCGTCCTTTCCTGGATGCAGAGGTAAGGTCAAATCCATTATTGAGTTAGCATTTAGAAAGCCGTACATTAAGCCAGCTTAGGCAGTTTGCTCTACTGCAGCTCGAACAGGTACAAGAAAAAGGAAAACATCCCTCTTTTAGCATTAGCTGTAGAGTGGGATCAGCTTTTACAGCCTCTGTTCTTTCTGAAACTATCCGGATGCCAGCTCTTTTCCTGGGAACCCTGTGGTTCAACGTATGAATGAACAGGGTGCCCAGGAAGGTAAAACAGCTTTGTAACGTGCACCAGTGGCTTTGCAGAGCCAAATGTTTGTTTAGTTAAACACACTGAATGGCTTGAGTGTTTGCTAATGGGAATTTGAGAAAATCCAGAGCAAAACGCGTGATGAAATGATACAGGCCCCGTTTCAAAAGGTGGGTTTGGACTGTCAGTCTGGATTACAGGGAAGGTTTCCTGTGTGTTCAGGCGGAGTGACTAAAACATAACAGGCACTGCTGATGGCATTGTCTGGAGCTCGCTCCCTCTGCGGTTTTGGGGTAGTTGCAATTGCAGGTGTTGCCAGACAGTAATAAAGACAGAGAGCAGTGCTCTTGTAAAGCCTCAACTGCCAGAAAAAAAGAATTGGTGAAGCTCTAGAGGTTTTGTAGACCTTAAACTAGGGCTCTTCTCTCCCCCTGATAAAAAAAATGCAGTTTCCAAATCAGACATCTGTATATTCAGCAGCTTCAGCACTGCTGAGCAGGATTTATGAATCAGCGTGCACTTCAAAGCTGGTCACGTCTACCTTCTTAATAGCAAGGAACGTGGCCAGAGAGAGAGCACATAGCCAGCAAACGGTGGTGGTAAAGCCACCTAATTGGCTCCTTAAATTCCCTGGGAAACATTTGTCCTTGGAAAGAGTAAGCTTGGGTTGTTTGGCAATGTGGAAGCCAAAGCTGCGTGAGATGTAATGGTGTGTGTCGGGTGCCTGCGTGAGTGATTCTGGTCTGGACTCCTATGGAAGTCGGATATCTCGGATCCTTCAATCAGTTAAAAACCTCGAAGGTGAAAAAACACCGTAGGAAGGGCTCTCCCTGGGCAATACAAATGTAAAGTGAGTGTGGGCCAGATTTGTGAAGGTCGTTAGGTGCCTAAAGATGCAGGTAGATATTTCCAAAAAAAACCTGCGTCCAGGAGTCAGCAGAAGGGAGAGTGGAGAAGAAATAAGAGCGAGCTCAGAATAAGGCGCTCTGAGTTAGCAGGGTTAAAGGGGCGTTGGGAGGCAGGTGAGGAGGTGGATGCCCAGGTGTATCGAAGCAGGACTGGTGTTTAGGAGTGTGCTCAGACCCGGTGTCTGGTGTTCCACAGGGACGTGACTCCGGTGTCCTGGAAGGGAAACCCCCCGGTGCGGCGGCGAGGGGACAGAGCCGGGCTGGGGGACGGGGCTGCTCGGAGGGGCAGGGAGAGGAGCCGGCAGCGGTTCTGGTGGCGGCTGGGAAGGGAGAGGCAAGAGGCAGCCAGGCTAGAAAGTAACAAGGCTTTAAAGAGAGGTCTTCTGACTCGGTGGTAATTTCACCTTAAAATCACGTGTGAAAATCAAAGAGAAAAGCTCTGGTCCTAAGCAGATTCACCCACAGTGCAAAGCTGTGGCCCTGGGGCTTGCCCGAACCCGTAATTACGGGACTGTAAATTGTATGCAAAGTCTTTAAAGCAGGTCTAGGTTTCTGGTTTGTGCCACTTTATGCAAGAGACGTCATTTTGCAAATAAATAGTCCCTTCTGTCCTCAGATCCTGACATCATAAAGGACGTTTAATATTATAATTGTTATTGAGAAGGCAACCAAACGTTTCTTCAGTATACCTGACCTCTTACAGCGCTTAAACCTTCTGGAGCTAACAGCAGGCACTAAAACAGGTGACTGATTTTTCCCATCCTGACCATCTCGCTGACACTCGTGGGCTTCTGCCAAATGCACTTTCTGTGTTTGGTGTTTCGTAACTACACGAGACGCTCTTAAAAATGTACAAGTACGTGTTACAAAGCACAGCCTTCCGAGAGCAGAAGCCCGCTAACGTGCATTCCTGTTCTGCCACCCCGAACAGAAAACGCATTAAGGTCTGTTTAAAGTTTTCATTGTTTTCTTTGTGGTTGCTTTACAACCTACTGGAGCTGCTGAATTGTGTCATAAGTTTGGAATAATTTAAAGGTTGTCTCCTACGAGTAAGCCATTATCCTATTTGCAGCTGCCTGTTTGCGGTGTGGTCTCCACTATAGCAGCTGGAAAATGCAGTTTTGTTTGCAGCTCTGGAAACACTGGAGAGGGGCAATTAAACCTAAAACTATTTCTCAATTTTTAAAACACGGCCACGGAAGAATCCCCCTGTTCTCTCCCTCCAGACCGCTGTATGGTCCCTTCCATTTGGAAATAGTTCTTTTGTGGGAACTTTTCCTCAAAGGTTTGATGCCAACTCCTGGTGTCTCCTGTAAATTCACGTGGGAAGTCTTTGAGCACCTTTAGAACACTTACTGCTACAGCATGGCGCGTGGTCCCTAAATAATGCATCCTCACTGCTGCTCTCTGCAGAGAGCAGGCGTTTCGTTTCACAGGCAGAAGGCTGCATTTGGAAAGAAAGACAAAGTGATTTAACCAAGGCTATATATCAGGTCACTAGCACAGCTCAACTTCATCTGCTATTATTCTCCAGTGTTTATTCCTTGTTGAATGCTTAATTTTTTAGTGTAGTGGAAAAAGCATTAAAGCTACAGATGCCCGAGGGGGCACTGAGATTTTCTCTCTTCCATTTCCCCTCTCCTGCAAGCCTTTGCCACACACCCGCTGCTTATTTTAAAAGTACCGAGTAGAAGTAATGTAGAAAAAAAAGAAAAAAAAGGAGTTGGCTTTAAGAGGAATTAATATCCTGCTTATGTGCCTAAGGAGGTACTGAGTGATTCTGAAGCCTGGCCTGGGCTGTGATCCCACATACGCAGCAGCCTGGTCTGTGAGCTGAGGCTTACACACTGTCAGTTTTTCCCCGGGCTACTAGTGACAAGGGACTAAGGGCTTGCTAGGATAATCCTTGTGGTGGCTTGGTACTTAACCGTACCACTGGTACCAGGCAACCCTCCTCCCCCAAACCCCTCCAAGCCCACGAAGGCCCCTTCTCAGTTCTGCAATACGTCAACAAATCAAGGTTTTGGAGTTCTCAGGCTTGCAAGTGTCTGCACAGTTATTATCCGTAGGGGGGGTAGCAAAACTGTAGGATTTTTCTGTTTATTTCCAGGCTCAAAGGCAAGAACCCACAGGGGTGTGGAGGAGGGTGGAAGAGGATGCCTGGAGCTCTCTGCCTTTGTGCCTGCTCTGTGGCTGCGGCTGCCGATGCCCTAGCAGCAGATAACTGCTGAAAACAAAGAGCTGCTTGATAAATCTCTGACCAGGTCCTCTGGCTTGTGTGAAACCTGAAATAACACAGAGATTTCCAGTCCTGGGGAAGGGGGGGAGCTGGCTGCTGAAGGGTTGTTGAGCCGTCCAGGCAGAGGTGTTAGAGCTAAGAAGAAATACTTGGATAAGAAAAAGGGAGCCTCCAGCTTTGATTCTGAGCAGCAGGACAACCTGGCTGAGAACACGAAGGTAGAAAGAAACATATGAGCATGACCATGAAATACAGAGGTCCTAAACTGTAGGAAGGTTACAGAAGAACAAAAAGTGCAGAAAACTGAAAAAAAAAAAAACAACCCCAAACCCCACCTCCCCAAAACCAAGGAAAAAAACCCCAAAGAACCATTGGTGTTCAACAGGGCAAGGTCCAATACACTCAGAAATGGTTGGTAAGATCATTAGGGACACAAGCCCAAACGAAAACAGGAGTTCAGAGCAGTTCTTTAAAAATGCTGTTCAGGGCGTAGCTGCAATCCATCCCAATGCAGAGGAGTAATAAGGAGGGGGTAGTAAGACCACAGCGGCTAAATCATGAGCTCTTCTATTGACCCTGAGCAAAAAGAGCTTGAGCAGAAAGCAAAAAGTGCATCAGCTGTCTGGAAAACAGAGCGTAGGAGAGTACGATAAGCATAGAGGGGAAAGCAGAGAGACAGAAGCCCAAAGCAAAGGTCGAGTAGGAAGGCACTCGGACGTGCAGCTGCATTAGCTGCGAGAGGAGGCCCAGGGAGCTTCTGGTTCACGACTGGGTGAGCACAGAGGGGGGGACTTGCCGAGCTGGTGCCTTCAGAGGCGGCTGAAGTGCTGAGTGCTTCTCTTTCCTCCCGTTTTTGCTGAAAAGAGCAGCAGCCATCACGGTTAGCGAAGAGGCGAGCGCTCAGGCTAAAAGAGGGAAAAGAGTTTTAATGAAGTATTTGCATAAGGTGAATGTCGTTGAACCGGGCTGGTTTGATGGCCCCGTTTTGTTCTCGCCAGGCGATCGTCAGCAGTTGCCTGGGAAGAAGATGGGAGGAGGCGGCTCAAGATTGGGAAAGGAGTAGAAAAATCAAGGATGAAATTCTATCTGGGGTCACCTTAATTCTTGGAGCAAAGGGCTGACCCCAAACAGGGCTAAAAACAGCAGGGCTCTGCGCCAGAGGTGCTGTCAGTGAAACTGTCCCCGTTTACAGCAGCTGAGGCTCTTGGGATTTCTGTGAGTTTAACAGAAGCCAGTGGTAACTATAAATCAGTATGTAGCTGTGAGCTTTCCGTTCGCCTGTCCCTGTCTCAGCTTTACAAGATAAAAATTTTATTTTGAAAGGTCAGTGTTTGTGTTTTAACTGTAAACCAAAAAAAAAAAAATCTTCCTGGACAAATGTTAGAGCTGTAGTTTACTGTTGCAGAGAGTTTGTATGGAAATTACGTACGGAAGCTCTTCGGGAATTTTACACGTTCATCCTCGCCAAGAAGATTTCAGTGAAGCAAATAGCAGTGGTGCAGCATTAAAAAAAAACCACCTCTGCATTGCTAGGCATTGAATTGCAGCAGGAAGCCATGGCTCCTGACCAGGTCACAGCTACATTGCGCGTGTTGGGAAAAAAAAAAAGGTATTTTCTGGCACTTTGCTAACTAAAGGCTGTGGTGGCAGCTGTCTCCAGCAGTCAGGTAAAACCCTCCCTCGCAAATACCGCAGCTGACTGTGGGTATGGAAATGTAGTTGCCCAGGGAGCGTGTGTGCAATGGGCTGCACGAGCCTGACAAACGAAGCAGATGCTTGTTCTAATTGAGTAACCTGACCAGAACTGGAGCCTTTGAAGCCAGATGAATCAGCCAAGGCTCTCCCTGGAACGCTTGTCTTTGTCGTGGGGGAGAAAGAAGAGCCTGGGAGAGGCAATACTGGCAGAAGCGATTTTTCTAGCACTGAGGTAAATCACAGCCTTTCACTAGGCGCTGTCTGGGAGCGGGGAAGACACCCCTACACTGACATTTCCCTTTCCCTACACCCCACCAGGTCCATTTCTGAAGTCACGCAAAGGCCTGAGCAATCCGTATTTCCATGCGTAGCCAGACGCTTGTCCTTGCTGGCAGGGCTGTTGGTGAGCTGACTGCCTGACGAGCTGGCGGACGCTTTGTGGGCAGGGGTAAAGGCAAGCATCTGCAGATGGGCAAACGGGGGTCTAGAATCCGTTTTCTCACATTTATCCCCGCTGTTTTCCTTTGACAACACAACTGAATGTCATGGATAGTATTTTTCTCGGGAGAGGAACTGTAGAGGAGAGGCATGTAGAGATCTATTTAAACATCTAAGTAAATGGATGAATTTTTCAGTTGTATTTTTTCTTGACAAAATTTCATCTACTACTATGGTGGTTGACCCTGGCTGGACACCAGGTGCCCACCAAAGCTTCTCTATCGCTCCCCTCCTCAACTGGACAAGGGAGAAAAAAATACAATAAGAGGCTCATGGCCAAGATAAGGACAGGGAGATCACTCAGCAATTCCTGTCATGGGCAAAACAGACTCAACTTGGGGAAATTAGCTTAATTTGTTACTAATCAAGTCAGAATAGGGTAATGAGAAATAATACCAAAATTTAGAAAAACACCTTCCCCCCACCCTTCCTTCTCCCCAGGCTCAGCTCTGCTCCCGATTTCTCTCCCTCCTCCCCGCCAGCAGCGCAGGGGGATGGGGAATGGGGGTTGTGGTCAGTTCATCACACGATGTCTCTGCTGCTCCTTCCTCCTCAGGGGCAGACCTCCTCACACTCCTCCTCTGCTCCAGCATGGGTCCCTCCCGCAGGGTCACCAGTCCTGCCACCAGACCTGCTCCAGCCTGGGCTCCTCTCTCCACGGGGCCACAGGTTCTGCCAGGAGCCTGCTCCAGCGTGGGCTTCCCACAGGGTCACAGCCCCTTTTGGGCATCCACCTGCTCCAGCGTGGGGTCCTCCACGGGCTGCAGGTGGGTATCTGCTCCACCATGGACCTCCACAGGCTGCAGGGGCACAGCCTGCCTCACCGTGGGCTTCCCCACGGGCTGCAGGGGAATCTGCTCCGGCTCCTGGAGCACCTCCTGCCCCTCCTTCTGCACTGACCTGGGGGTCTGCAGGGCTGTTGCTCTCACAAGTTCTCACTCCTCTCTCCAGCTGCAGTTGCCCGGCAGTTTTTTCCCCTTCTTAAATACGTTATCCTAGAGGTGTTGCCGCCGTGGCTGATGGGCTCAGCCTTGGCCAGCAGCAGGTCCGTCTTGGAGCCGGCTGGCGTTGGCTCTATCGGATATGGGGGAAGCTTCTGGCAGCTTCTCACAGAAGCCACCCCTGTAGCCCCCCCACTACCGAGACCTTGCCATACAAACCCAATACCCCTACAGGGGTGTCGGGCTGTGGCACACCATAGCTGCCCGTGTGCTCAGGGCCGCTCTGAAACTCATGCGTCCGCAAAAAGGGCCGCACGGTTACGGCCGCTCCTGTTCACGAAGGGTGGCTGGGAGGAGAGACACGGAAGATGGCTGGAGACCAAAATCAATTCTGGTAAGCACCGTGTTTCCACAAGAAGCCTGCAGAACAGCGGCCACAGCTGTTGGGGGTGGCTTGTTTCTAGCACGTGGTTGTGTCCCCCAAAGCTTTGCCTTTGCCCTTACCCAGAGGACTTGTGTGGCCTGACGTGTCAGGAAGGCGTTAAGCTGGGAGGCGGCAGCGGACAATCAAACAGGAGCTGAGTTACACCCCTCAGCCTTGCCCTTCTCATGCTTTTGTCCCAGGGCAAGTTGCGTAGCCTCGTTGTTGCCTGCTCTGAATAGGAGTCTGCAGCCACTTGGCACTCGCGTGGTGCAGCTCACTGGGGTCCTGAGCTTAGGGCCAGAGCAATAATTGGCGTTTTCCAGGTCCACAGCTAGGTAAGCTTGATGTCACCAATGAGCCTGGAGCAGAAATGCATGTGTGGCCTGTTTTATCCCCTCCCCTTGCTAGTTACGTTTCATTTATGCGATGAAAGCAGGTCTAAACCGCAGCGTCCGCACAGGTCTAGCACCTTGCACTTGTGGCGGTAACGTGTCCGAGGTATTTTATCCTCTGTAAATCCTCCCCTTTCTGACCCAGGCGTACAAATAAGATGCTGAACGACATTGCTGAGGGAGTAACTACCTCGTAACCAAGCAGGTGCCTCACTTTTCATTTGTGCCCGTGTGAACATTTATGATTTTATTTCATAATGGCATTGCAGTGAGCTGCGCCTTTACAAATAGGAAATTAAATCAGATGGTGATGTAAACCTGCAGAGGAGAACAGGCAGCTGTAATGGTTCTTTATCGCTTATTTCATCTGCTGTTGCATTTTGCCGTCGTCTGGTGCTTAGCGAAGTGTATGATTTATTCATAGAAGACACTGTCACAGCCAAAGGGTTGTACAATAAACCACTGACAAGGCCTATGCCAAAAGCCATTAGGAAAAGAGAACAACAATCTAGACACAAAGTATTTACAGACCAAGTTGTCTTTAATTTAAAATCCTTTACTAAGGCTTGATGATAATTACATCACATTTCAAATCAGCCAATGCTGACAGGGTTCTGTGTTTTCCCCCTCGGTATTAAAAAATCTGCAATAATTGAAATCCACCTTAAGAAGTCGCAATAAATTAGTGTCATCCTAAGGTCACTGGAGCACTCATGCATGCTGCTAAGAGCCAGATTTTTCTTAATACTAGTGCCAGGCTGGCAGAGGAGTTGGCATGACAGGTACGTGCTTAGTGTGGCTGTTGGGCTGGATCCTGAGCTCTGGTCCATCTTTCTCCTCTTCCTTCTGCTTCTCTCTCCCTCCCCATACAAAGGTGTTTATATATATGTTTCAAATATATATATATATATATATATATATATATATGCTTTTGCTTCTTTGTGCAGGGGTGAGGCATCTTACTAAGGCAGGGATGGAGAGGTGCTTTAAGGTCTGTAAATCCACAGGATTTCCCAAAAGGACCACGCCTTGGAGAGCTGCCTTTCCCTTTGCATCACCCTGTTTGCTGCAGCTCTGTCTCGATCGCTCCCCGCTACAGGTTATTTTAGAAGGCTTTGAGTGCCAGGGGTATCTCTGTGGCATCAGTGTGGTCCAAGAGGACAAAACACTGACATCAAAATGCCCAGGGGTCGTGAGAGGGAGGTGTTGGTCCATCATCATTCCCTTTGCTCACCTGCACACCGGTGTGCTTGGGGGAACGAAGCTGTGCAAATCCAGCTTCTCAGTACACAGGGAATGGCGGGTGACAGGGTCACTGTAAAGCCCCCGTGCCGTGGACCCTGCGGCACCGGTGGCCCCAAAGGCTGCCCGCAGCTCCCGCTCTGCACTACGGTCCCTGCCCAGCCCCGGGCACGTCCCTGTGTCACATCTCGCTTTGGCCTTTCCAAGTCTCATTTGCATTTCTCGTTTTTTGGAGCCTATGCTCCAGAGCAGCCTCCACGAGCAGGAGTCACTCTGGCTCTACGCTGTGATGGGGGGGGGGGGGGGGGGAAGCCCCAGGGAAGGGGTTCACAGCACAGGGTATGTCTTAGTACTGGGATTTTGGGAAATGCTGCAGGCAGGGCTATGGTTTTTCCCCACGCTAAGATGTCTTGCTGAGACATCTCTCTGAGGCAGGGCGAGGGTGCCCACGTTGTGCATATCCATCTGGAAGACAGAATCATTTATTATTTTGAGCTTTATTTATTATTTGCTAGACGAGGACGTTTGCGGCAGCACATCAGGCACAGGACAGAGAAAAAAACTTTGGTACCTGTGTGATATTAGTGACATCTTGCTGGAATAAAGCAGGTTTTATCAATCACTTCATGAAAGGTAAACACCTATATTCTCCACAAATAGTATTCCTTTTTGTTAGGGGCCCTTCATTTCACTGTGTCTTACTGTTTCCTCTAAGAAATAGGGGTATTTTATCTTGAAGCTCTGCCTGCACTGCTAGTGCTTGGAGGTGGAGATAACTCCTTGTCCTGCGCTTGTTCAGCCTGATTCCCATGAAATCTTGGCCAGTCCGGAGATGACTGGGTGCTCCAGTGTCCATACCAAGAGTCGTGGGGAAATGAAGGCAGCCCGTGCTGCAAAACCACATGGTTGGTGTTTTCAAGGCTCACGTGACACCATGTGGGTCCAAAAAAGCGAAGCCCAGATGCGGAGACCGGGTCGTGAAGAAGAGCAATTGAGTCATCCCAAAGGTAGATGTGCCACTTTGGAGTGGAAATTGGACACTGAGATTTTTTTCCTCAGTCTGCTAGAGCTGTGGTTCCTCCTGCACCGACTGTGTCCTCGGAGCGAAATGACAGTCAGCGGAGTATAAAATACAGGTTGCCTGCACGTAAAAGCATAGCACAGTTTTGGGTGGGTGGGGTTGTTAAAGGGTTAATGCCATCAGATGTCCCTAAGCTGTTCCCTGCCAACGTCTATTTCATCGTGTTTTACGGCTACTTTTTGGAGACAATAGAAGAAAAACTAAAAGGAGCCCGATCTTTGTCACTGCGAGTCGGTGGCTGATGCAGTGCAGCAGGCAGGTAATTGCTATGCAGGTGTATGCAGTTGCAGGGCTCTGACGATTGAGAGCAGCATATCCATTGCTCAGCGGCTGCTCTCCGGAGCCCCACGGAAGAGGAAGATGAAGTGCAGCCTCTCGCTAACATTTACATTCGCTATAACTTCGTTCTTGCTTTATTTCTCTGTGATCTCGGATGTCACAGAGCTGTGAGGAACGGTTAAGGACTTTGAAGGAACAGATTCTGGTTTCTTTGTGATGTACAACTAAAGCAGAAGGAGTAAGAAATCGGTTCATAAATCCAGCGATGTAAAATACCCTTTAATTAGCAGCAAACCTAATGAAAGTCGTCCTCTTTGGAAACAAAACGCATCTAGAGGTCTTCCTCTAAGTGGGAGTGCATGTTGTGTTTATGGTCCCTTCTTGAAAGATTTGAGAGTACTTGTGTTGTAAATTATAACACTGTTCTCCAAAAAGTTTAAACAGTCTTTACTATTCCCAGCAGTTCTGCAGAGAAACTCATGGCCTTTAAACAGGAGTTGCAGCACGTGAGGCAGCTTTTGTCCCACCTCATGGCTGTGCCTGGAGACAGGAGGTTAGCCTGGATGGACATTTGGGCTGACCCAGTACGGTCATTCTTGTGTTTTAATCAGCTCTAGATAGGATTTCCTAAGAGTTTTCAGCAGCTGACGTGGGCAGGCTGGGGAGGGAGATGGGGCGGTGAATACCTGGGTGACCATGCTTACTCTACCAAGGTTGGAAAAGATTTTGAGGGTGATTGTTTCATGAACAACAAATGAACTTGGACATCAGGAATTCTCGCTCTTCTGTGCAAAATGGTTTTAGACAGCAGGTCTAACTAGGTGATGATACTGGAAAAAAATGAGCAGTCAGGTGTGTAGGCACACAAGCTCCTGGAAATGCAGAAAGATGCTCCTGGTATGAGCTCCCAATTCTTTACGCAAGTAGAAAGATCTAGTTGGAATTTTTATTGAATGTTGTTGGTTTTTTAAAAGAGCAAGCAGAAATCTTCACCTCCTCATGGTCTCTGAAACACGTAGAATTCTTCCGTTTGGGGTAGCTGCTACAAGAGCAAAGGCTGAGGCGTCTGGTCTAATTTCTGAGCATCAGTTGCAGTCAGAGTCTTTGTTTCAGAGGGAGAGTTGTGATTCATCCCTTTGGGGCATTGCATGACCAGATCAGATGCTGTCACCAGTCGGGCCATGGGCACAAACCCCAGGGTCTTCTCCAGTAGTGGTGGGAGGAGATGGGAACTCACCTTCACCCAGAAGTGAAGGCTCTTTCCCCTCCTCTCAGTGGCTGGGTGAGGTCTGCAGCGTCTTCTGCTTTGGGGGATGTTTGTAGGGCTCAGCAGAGATTTCTTCTGGAGCTTATGCTGCTTCTCCAAGGAGAGGCCACACTTAGCTGTCCTAGGAAGGCACTAATGCTAAAAACAGACCCGGAGCGAACCAACAAAAACCACTCAGTCAAAAGTATGAAAATGCTCCCACTTCTCTAGGAGATCTCCCTCCACCTCCTCCCTGAGGCGGGAGGGCTGTTCCACTCTTGTGGTCTTCACCCTTGCTCCTTCCTACCTGTCCCCCGGATCCCTCGTGTGTCACAGCGCTTGGTGTGGATATAAGCAAAACAAGTGTCCGCCTCCCCCCACGAAGATTAAGAGACGGAAAAAGGTAAAGAAAGAGAAATTGTTATTTTCTGGCAATAACTGTCACTGTCCAAAGCCATAAAATTGATATGGGTGGCTTTAGTGGAGCTGACGATGCTGTCACTGTTTCTCACATCTTGTCTGTCTTAAGCTGGCGGCTGTGGGATGGGATTAGGTTGAAGCACCAGCCTGGCACCGCAGCCAGTGCACCCCGGGGGCCAGGCAAACCCCGGCCTTTCCCCCTGCTTATTTCTCAAGCTCCTGTCTGAAAATGAATCCCTGCCTCTGCTGGTTTTCACGCTGATTATTTGGCAGGGGATTTTGACTGGGCTGCCGTAGGTTCCCTCGATTTCTTCAAAAATTACATTCAACAACCTACTGTTTTTTCATCTGTGAGCATCACACACTTTAAAGGACTGCTCTGTAAAGAATTTTCTCCAGCCACTATTTTCAACAAGCATGAGATGCTGGTAGCTTCAAAAATCCTGCTTGGAATATGGCATTAATATTTGATCTTCATTGAAGCCAAAGAGTTGTCTGACTTCTGCAGACAATGCAGAGGATAATAAAGCTTTTGTTTGTTCTTCCCACAAGAAAAAAAAAAAAAAAAAAAAAAGGAGGAAGCTTCATTTCTGCTGCTGTAAAGTGAATGCTAATGAAGGCACTTGTTAGCGGAGTGGCTACAGCCAAGCTCTCCACTTACAGAAATTTTCCAGAGCTTTAGATAGAGAAGGTGGAGAGGGAGGGAATGTGTGTGGCAGCAGGAGTATCCTGCCGCCGATTGATCTGTACGGCCCTGATTTTCTATGCGCGTGCCTTTTCGGAACCTCACTCAGAAAGGGAAGACGCAACAGGTTGGGGGTCATGCTTCAGTGGAGATGTGTTAGTGTCAAAATGAAGGTCTTCAGATGAGTAAATACCCTATTTCCACGCTAAGCTACATTTTCGAGGGTGGTGGTGAGGGAGAGGGTTTTCCCGGAGTTTGGGCAGCAAAAGTTCTCCTGGTCGTTGCTGTGTTTCTGTCTTGAAGCATAAAGAAAATAAGCAAAAGCTGATGCAAAATTTACTAACTTAGCAAAAATACACGAGGAAGGCGAAGTAGTTGCATACCTGCACGTATTCTGGAAAATTAAGATTTTTGCCTGTCTTCTCTCACTAAAAACTTGACAATCCAGTTGCTGCATTTTGATAAATTACTGTACGTTTCCTTCCATTAGGAGGAGAGGCTCGTCACCCTGCGCCTGCCCGCAGATGAGCCCGAACAGCAGGACATCTAGTCCTGCACCTCTGGAGGAGAAGGCTGAACCTTCTGGTTGTAACCACGGTTGGTTCCCAGGAAAAAACGAGCTGTTACAGATAAGTTACAAGAACGACCTTATTTTTTTTTTTTTCTGATGCTATATTCTTGATCTATGTCCTTCCTGTTGTGCTAACGCTAGAAATGTTTGGGTTTTAATTACTTCCTTGCTCCTCTAAAAGGTTGCAGGAGGCGAAGAGTACCTATAAAGGCAGAAGTGGGAAGGCTTTTGGCAGGAGGAAAGGAAGGAGAAAGAAAGTTACTGCCTACTTAGAAAGTAATGATATGAGCAATTACCACTGTGGTGGAAATGAGATGATCTCAAATGAGAAAGTGGCTTCTGAGATATCCTGAGCAAATGCATCTTTCAAGGATGGGACCTTCTCCAAAAAGCATTTTAACAAAGTATTTTTTATGGGAACAGTTTTATCTTTGGATTGGGAGAAAAACATGCAAAGTCTACTGTTTCCGAGCAGAAACATTTATAGTGTTAAAATAATGCTGAGCCAATTTTCTGGAAATCTCAATTGTTTTCCCTGTGTAGATTATAAAGCCAGCCAAGGGTCTGCTGTAATGCCTATAAAAGTCAACGGGAGATTTTGCATCAACTCTCCAGAGAGCTGGATCAGTTCGGTTCTCAGCTGCAAAGCCTTTAAGTTTCCTATTTTTGAGCTATGCCAAAGTGAGATTTACATATTGGTAAATTGTACCCTGTGAGTTACAGGAGGTTGGTGCTAATTTTCCACAAGCGTTTTGGGGAGAAAAAAGACATGCAAGACCTAAAAATCAAATACAAATGTCCAAGCGTATCCTTGCTGTTGCGCTGAAAGCAATGCCAGGCGCCACGCTTTGTTTCATTTCAGGTTTTACATCGCAGAGTTGCGACTGGGAAGTGATTTAGGACAAAAAGCTCGTCTGTGCGAGCAGAACGAGTTGCTTGCCACAGCAGTTGTCCCCCGTGTTATTTAGTGGCTGCTGTTCTTGCGCTTTAGGAATGAGTTGTCAGATTTTTCTCACCACCCATCGAGAGGGACATTTCTCAGTTCTGCCTTTGTCTATATTGTGTAGTTATAGGCCATTGTTGCCCTCAATGAAGATTTTCGCTTTGTTATTCAATGCTTATCGTAGGGTAGAGTTTAGAGGCTTTGTCGTAAGGTAGAGTTTAGAGGCTTTATCGTAGGGTAGAGTTTAGAGGCTTTGTCGTAGGGTAGAGTTTAGAGGCTTTATCGTAGGGTAGAGTTTAGAGGCTTTGTCGTAAGGTAGAGTTTAGAGGCTTTATCGTAGGGTAGAGTTTAGAGGCTTTGTCGTAGGGTAGAGTTTAGAGGCTTTATCGTAGGGTAGAGTTTAGAGGCTTTGTCGTAGGGTAGAGTTTAGAGGCTTTGTCGTAAGGTAGAGTTTAGAGGCTTTGTTGTAGGGTAGCGTTTAGAGTCTTTGTTGTAGGGTAGAGTTTAGAGGCTTTGTCGTAAGGTAGAGTTTAGAGGCTTTGTTGTAGGGTAGAGTTTAGAGGCTTTGTCGTAAGGTAGAGTTTAGAGGCTTTATCATAGGGTAGCGTTTAGAGGCTTTGTTGTAGGGTAGCATTTAGAGGCTGTATCCAGTTTAGGGCTTCACCATGGCAGGAGCTGCGCATGTCTCTAGCAAGAGCCGCTTCTGGCCCTAAGAGCGTGTGTGCTGAAGGACCGGGCTTTTAGGGGTTGGTTGGACCGGCGTGTTTTTCATAGGCAATAAAGATACAGCGATGCTTTAGCCGTCGTTATAGCAGGAGGCCCTCAACCTGTCTCTGCTCCTGGGTATTTTGGCCAGATAAAGGTGACCTCTATAAATCTTGCCTTCCTGGTGGCTGGTCGTGAACACAAGTAGTTGGTGGTTTGGTCCTCACCAGCGTAGCCCCCGGGGAGGCCGGCAGATAGAGAGGGGCGCAGGGGGTGGGGGCGCGTGCACGGGCACGCGCACGCTGCCGGGCGCCGCGCTGTCCGTCGGGCAGACCGGCACTGCGACGCCTGCCTGCAGCCGGCCCTCTGGTTTACCCACGCTCCCCGTGCTTTCTGCTGAGCTCGGTCCCTCTCAAATGTCCCGGCCACGCAATTCCTCCTAAAGGCAAGTTTCCGACGGGAACAGATGGGCGCAGAGGAGCGAGAGCTGCTGGTGCCGGCAGAGCTCGAGCGGTGATGAATTTGCTCCATTATTTTCACCGTGGTCTGAAATGTGCCGTTGTCTCTTAGGCAGGAGTCGCCTCCCAGCTCCCCTCTTGCTGCCTTTTCAAGCTCTCATAAAAGTCAGCCTGCGGGTAAGCCTGCTTCTGTCCGCGTCCTCCAAGCTGGCCCTAGTCTCCTGTAAATGCAGGCTTGTTATGGCCTCTAAAACATAAATAAAACATAAAAAAACCCCAGCGCTCTGGCCCGGGTATGGCAGCTGAGAGAAAACTTATCATGTTCCACTTCATTTCTGCCCAGACTCGTCTGAAAGCGCTATCTGGAGAAGAGCGAATGGCGCGAGTGAAGAGGCTGTCCTCTCTGCTTTCCGCTGGAGCTGGTTTTTAACCTTCGCTTCTCTCATGCATGGTGAGGAAAAAAATGAACTGAAAAGAAGACCCACCCCTCTTCCCAAAGTCAGAGCACCCGAAGGGGCTGCGTGACAAGAGCTGTAATTAATGCCCTGTTTGCCCATCGCACTGGCCCGAGCATCCGTCTCGGTTTTCTCCGTGCTTCTGTCATCCTTTGCACGGTGCACCAGCACCCCAAAAGACTCTCCTGCTATTAGCAATTCTGTTTTCGTGCAGGGTGTATTTCCAGGAAGAATATAAAACATACACTTCTTGGGTTTTTTGGGGGGGGGGGTTTGGCAAAAGGTTGACTTAAAAACCAAACCTGACTCTACTCTTTTTGTCGAACACCTAGAGTGGTTTTGTCAGATAATTGCAGAGAAAATGGAACAGAAATAAATAAATATTTCAATGAACACAAGCCTGTGTCTGGGATTTGGTGGCTTTTGCGTGCAGCTCAGCTGTGCCTGGGACAAGCAAGTCCCCCCTGCAGAGGTCGTGGAGGGTGGACACAGGCGCTGCTTCGCTCTGCTCGCCCCGCGACCGGCCAAACCCGCGGCCAGTTGGTGGCGGGGAGGCATCCCGGAATGGGACCCCAACTGCGTTATTTGAAACGGCGTTTATTGAGAAAACTTTGCCTCCTCAAATTCGAATGGAAGAAAAGCGATTGAAGATGCCTGGCAGGGAGTGGGTTGGGCTGCCTGTGCCAGACAAGAACAAAAGGTGTTAATATTCTGCCGTGGTTTTGTTTGGTTTTGGTGTGCGGCATATGCTGGGGGAGGAAAGCGTGTTGCAGGCAGGGTCGCTGCCTTACAGGCGTACCGCAAGACGCGTGTGGGCGGCAGAGTTGCGAAGAGAGCCTTGCGGCTGTCTCGTAATAAGAAAATACCTTGGTTTTGTCGCGAGGGGCCTTCACGTGTAGTGGAAGTTCAGAGCAACGCCAGCCGCATAAACATGTCTCCGATGAACTTCTAAGATGCTTGCGTCGTTTATGTTCTCGTTTTTCCCCAGCTAGTTTGGTGGAGGCTGATTCTGATGTAGGATTAATGCTCTGCACACGGATGGCTTTTCATGGGTGACAGTCAGAAGCGTTGCTCTGCCTGGTTTTTTTGGCTGTTCCATTTTTAAGCGACTGACCGTGTTAAAAAAATCTGCAGGGGTAATGGCAAAAGCGAATAAAAGAAGAATAGAATGGGAATTAATTACCTAGTTGTAAATTATGGTGAAGTTAAATATTTAAAAGGCTGAATTTTTGAAGTGCAGATACGATAAACACTAACTATTAATGCAGAAAAAAACATTAAAATTACATTAAATGCCTGACGTTTTTTCTATACCTGTTTGAAGTAAATGGTCTCTTGACACCGTGCACACCTAGTGGGAACAGTCACTTTTATTGTTTGATTTCCGTCTCAAAGGAATCTTTACATCAGAGGTCAAAATCATCCATAGTTAACCAAATTAATTAATAGCTCCTAGTATCATTATTAAACAATTTTAACATAGGTTTTATTTAATTCCTCTCATGTCCACCAACTTGATAAACTTTTTTGCAAGTTCTGTGTTCTAGAAATTCAGTTGCACTTTTATTGTTGTTTTAGGTTAATTATACAGCAAACTAGGTTTATCTCTTATATGTTAAATCTAGCAAGTGCTCTTTTAACAATCAATGGATATTTAATTACAACAGAGAAGCTGCCCTATTAATTCTAAATTAAATGCTCATTCAAGACTATTAAAGTGTTACCAGGCCATCAAATAGCAAATGTAATACAATGCAGCATGAACCATTATGCAGTTGGTTTTTCCAGTGCTGCTTTGTAAACCTGAGTAGAGAAGCTGACCTCAGATGGCATTTTCCTTAATTTTTGGTGAATTCCTTAGCAAAACTACCTTTACAAAATCAATTTTAGTTAATGAATGGTAGTGATCACACCGGGCCTTTTTTATATCTCCTAGCCTAATCGTAATAGTTTAGAAGGGAAGGATCCATGAGAAGCTCAGAAGTGTGGAGCATGGAGAAGGCAGGAGACACCCCAACTCTCTGCTTGTTTTCCTTCTCCTCTGACAGCTCAAGAGGAGCGTGACATTTGCTTTGAAGCACTGGTAACGGTGGATGGCAGGTAGACATGGTGACGTGGATAGCTTTATGTGAAATTAATGGGCCAAGAGAAAGATAAATATTAAATTAAAATGCCAGACTGGAATCGTATAGGAAAACTATGTGGGACAGAGTCATTGATTTCCAGAGCAGACACAGAAAAATGCATCCTATTCCATGAAGGTTTTGTGTGGACAAAATTCCCGTATACTCCTTGATCAGAAAAACAGCAAGTCTGGATTTCAACTATTACCAATTTTGAACAAGTCTGGAGGAGCCATCTCTTCTGCTGATTGCCTCCTCCGAGCCGCTGTTTTGCAAAGCCCCAGGCAGTTCTGGTTTCGTTGCTCTGGCTGAGCCTCCGCCGAAAGGCAAAACGTGCGCGTGCCTGAACGTGGGTGGAAAAGTCTGCGACTTGTTACGTGTGTACAAAGCAATGGGCAACGCCGTCGTTCGTTCGTCCTCCGTGCTTCCATCGGGAGCAGCTGACTAACCAGAGCAGTGTCGCTCGCGGTGTTAAGTGGGTCTCAGCAACACCCTGTCTCCTTTGGCTGAGCCCGTTCTCCATCTCTGCCCACGTGAGGGGCGCCTGCTTTATTTCTGATCTCTCCCCTGGGTAAGGGGGAACGGGCCGCCTTGCCTCGCCGTGAACAAAGAGCTGCCCAACACTGGCAAAGCGATGGCAGCAAAGCCAAAGATGACGCAGGGCAGGGCAACAGGGGTTGGAGTATTTATTTTGACTAATCGGGCACCATATTTAAACTAGGAAAAGGGGTTTTTTTAATTCTTGTAAAGAAAACAGTACTTAAGTTAAACAGCTAAAAGGGTGTTTTTGCAGCGCGATGTGGAAGGCATTTAAGCGACTAATGTTTCATCTTGAAAGAGGAACCTCCGTTACTCAGTGTAAGCCGTTACTTCTGATGAGTTACGGGTCATTCATCAGTCAAATCTATGATGTATCATACCTAGTCGTGCCTATACGTTCTTAGAAGAGTGATGTTAATTTTGCTTTTCCTTGGCTTGTTTTCCATCTTCATTTACATGCAAACTGTAAGCTCTCAGTTTAAAAAAAGTGGAGATTTCCGTTTGATAATTTTTATTGGGTCAATTAGCAGTGGAGCAACCCTACAAACGGTCAGGAACACCTGAAAGTCTGTGAAAAGACATTTGCTGGCAGAGCAGAGGTGAGATTGGGCACAGGCACTCGGCAAGCTCAGCACTTCGGGCCGAAGGGAGCCCACCACGGGGATCAACAGATGTAAACTTCCAGTTTAAGGTGTATTTACACTCAAAATGCGTTTGATTACAGCAGAATCTCATGATCAGCAGCAGGTATAGTATTGACAAGTGAACCAGAAAAGAAAATGAGTAGTTCCCGAATTTTCCCCTCGCATCCCCCATTCTGAGGTCAGGATGTCGTTTCGGCGGCGCTTCTGGGCTCACAGCCCTACAACTGCCCAGTGTTTCCTCAGGCATGAAAATAAAGGCTTCTAAAAACCCAGAATAAATACCCTTTTGATCTGGCCCAGGGAACGAGGCACGACACCAGAGCGGGAGGAGCGCTGGCCGCTCGTCTTGGCTTTGCCGCTTACCTGCTGGGTGAGGCTCAAACTGCCTCTTTATTTCTTGGTGCCTGGGTTTCCCTCTTGTCTCTTCAGATCAACAGCCAGTCTGGGCAGAGGCAATGTTTTGGACAACATGGTTCGCTGTGACTTTGGACCCTGAGGTGCTAAACAATTTTCTTTTTAAGTAGCAGGCTTTGTTGATTATTCTTTTTTCCTTTTTTTTTTTTTTTTTTTTCCCCAAGAAAAGAACAAAATTGATTCTTTCTTTTGCAAGGTAAGAGAAAAAAAAAAATTGCTCTTTTTACACAGCAGGATAAAGAGGGGGAAAAACTCTTCGAGCAGAATAAGAAGAAAGTCTGCTCCTTGCAAGAGCATCCAGGGAGTGTTTGTACTGCTAGTTCAGGAGCCAGATCTTTTACAAAAATATATCCCTTAGGCAATGAGAAGGTACTTCCACATTTAGAAATCAGGAAGAAATGGATTTAGCTGGTGATCCCCTTTCTTTTAATCAGCTTAGCGTTATGCTCTCAGCTTTTGCTGAGTAACAGGAGACAAGGATCCATCTGTCAATATTTGAGGACATTAACTGCCAGAGGTGTGCCAGAGCGGGCTGGAGGACCATCATGCAGGTAATTAGCAAATGGAGGTGTGCAACACGCCAGGTTTTGGAGTGCACAACCCAGCGAAAAGCACTCAGCAGCAAACCCGCGTGGACTGAGCATCACGGAGCTGCTCCGCAGGCTCTCACTCCTGCAGGTGGTGACACCTTCAGTATTTTTTCCCAGCAGATTCAGGGAATGTGCTGCTGCATTTCCACCTCTCAGCTGAGGACCTTGTCTGTGCTGGGTGAGGAGTTCCAGAAGACCAAGGCTGCCTTTGGACTCAGAGGAAAATAAGTGGTAATTTTTTTTAATTTTTTTTTTTTTTTTTTGGTCCTTTTTTTCCTTTTTTTTTTTTCCCTTGAGAAATAACATTCTTGTTTTCGGGTAGCTCTAGAAGATTGTTCCTATCTTCTACCAACTTTCTGACCTTCTCTGTTTGAGTGAGGACTAGCTTATATTTTTTGCCATGAATAAATGGTCACTGAATACGATTCATGCCGTTCAAATAAGCTTCTACTTTTCAGCCATAGTAGTACCAGCATAACCCAAAATACGCTAAATTTTTATTTCCCAGTTGCGCATTTCTGAGCTCCTGAATGTTTTCCCTTTGCCAATCTTGGTTCAAAGGAAAGTCTCAACAGTTTGGAGAACGGATGAGTCTTGTGGCCTTGTTTTATTTCCCTCATCTTCTGCCAAAGAGACTGCTCTGATCTTCAATTATTGCCTAAACTGCTTTTCCGATTTACTGGAACAACTTCAAAATGAATGTGAATGTCTCTGGGCTGGCTCCCTTATGTATATCTCTGGTCACAGTGTTTCTTGAACCTTCCCTTAATGTGTGTGCTTGTCTTAGGGAAGAAAAAGTTGGAGAACAGTTTCGTTATTCCACCAGTGTTTGCAGTAAGTGAACGAAACATTCTTTCTGTCCAAGCAGACGTGCGAGTGCCTACTTTAAGAGCAGCACTTGGCCAGTTTTTTTTATTAGCGTAGTCCAAGCACAGCTCAGTTGATCTCAGGACATTTGTAGATGGAAAAGGTTGTGTAAGTTGTGCTCCTTTGGCCATCCTTTGCGTGCCTGGTCCAGGCATCTCCCCAGAGATGGTCCATACCATGACAGACACTATGGCGATGGGCTGCTGAACGCAACCCTGAGACTCCTGTGCTACGCTTACTCGTACAAACCGAGTCTAAGACTTACAGTGTCAGCTGTGGGAGTTTATTGCCATTTGCTTTATAGAAAATTGAACATTTGTGTGTATGAGCTGCCACTGAAGAGCTTTGCCAAGAGCTGCTGTCCTGGCAAGGCCACGCGTGCTCTCCGCCTACCGATTCACAGGAGGGAATTAACCACGTTCTGCAAAATGAACTGCTACCTGAGACTGCCATTACCTGTGAACTCTCAGAAGTCACCAGGGCAGTAGGTGTTACCCAGTCTTCCAGGATAAGACTTCAGGTGTTTCACAATTGTTTTCTTTGAGGGATGAAGGTTTCTGCATTCAAGTGCGCGCTGACCTGTGAGTTTTTAATACAAAATAGTTAAATGGAACTTCTCATACCGTACTTTTTAAATGTCCTGGAATTCATTCGGTGGAAACTTAGATACGTGCATGTGACAATAAGGAGTCGTGTAGCTGGAAAAAAAAAACCCTTGAATGAAACAGAAATGGTTTCGGTCTTGTGGTTTTCTTTAATAGCTTCCGAAGAAGGGGAAATAATTGACTATAGCTTCTATCGCGAAGAACATGTATTTATGTGTATATTAATCATTTATGTGAAGCACAATCAGGTGCATCGCATCGAAAGAAGAGGCGAAGGAGTGACGGCTCTGAAGGCCTGCGGTGCGTTACATCCCATTCCGCAGGCTGAAGCTTCTCCAGGCATTGGCAGTGTGGACACAGTGCCCGTGGGGTCCCCGGGACCCACCAAAAGTCCTTCTCAGCAGCTCTGCTCCCAGCAGTGTGGGCAGCACGTGGCCACAAATGAAGGAGAGGCCGGAGCCGTGGGTGGTCGGTGCTTGCTCTGAACATCTCCTGCTCTACCCTGGCTGCTCGCAGTAAGTATATCTCTACTAGCTTTAAAAGTTTACACTTCTGCTGAACGTTTCATTCCAAGCCTGTATGTGTATTAACCTGAGTATTTCGTCACTGAAATCACATGGGGTTTAATGTCTTTCTGTAATATTTCCCTGTCCACAGCAGATAAAAATCTCACCCTATTAGATATTGCCACCAACTCAGCACATTAATATTCATCATTACCTTTTGTGTGCTGCCTTTCAATTAATTTCCAGCCCACATGAAAGTGCTTCTATCTAAACCTATTTAATTAGTTTTCAAGGTAGAATTTCTCTGAGACAGTATCTGCCACTTCACTCCAGATATAATACAGATTTGTTGAATCTGCTTTGATAAGTCTATTGAAAAAGAAAATCAGGTTTGGCTAGCAAGATATCTTTTTGATAAATTCTACTGTCTGAACTGCTTAAGAGTGAAAAGGTCTCAATCATTCCTGGTGTGGAGAGAGACTGCCTCAAAAACCAGGTTTTTGTGGAAAAAAAAGTCTTGACAGCCTATCAGCCTCCCTGCACCATCACCCATGGGAGCAAGAGGGTTAAATGCTGTCCAAGCCACGTATTTGCTGTAAACCCACTTCTTTGATCCCAATTTGTGCTTCAAAAGAGAGCAGAGAGTGAGGGGCTGATATTTTCATTTTCAAAGAAGTGGTCAGTGAATGAGGGAAAGGTTATAGCTCCGCTGAGCGTGTAGCTGTTACGTGTTAAGTACGATGTGCTGGGCAGAGCTCATAGGTGGGGTTGTTTGGTTTTTAAGCAGAAGCAGCTTGTAATAACGTAGACAAATTTGGGAAGATATGCTGTGTGGCGTACCTCGTTGTGGGATGTAGCTGATGGAACAGGAGCCTGGATATGCAGCCTGCATGACAGAGGTGCTGCTTACAGGCCAGCTACAACCATCCCACCTCTTCGCTGTGAGCTTCAGTAGCCACGTTTATTGTCTCCCTTGTTGTCTATGCTGCATTTGAACCCTTCACCTCAATCATAAGAGAATATATCAGTGCATGAGCACTACAGAGCCCGCCCTTCCGACGTTTCTCAGACAAAAAATAAGTAGCATTCAATGTCACTGCGGCTGGCTTTCAGAAAGATTTACGGTTTTTGTCGTTGAGCTGGATATTATAAATAATGACTTTACTTTAAGTAAAAAATTATTGGACAGATGGTGCCTTCATGTCAAGTTTGATTGAGTAAACGCCAATGAAAAGTAGTTCTTCATAACAGATTCATCTTCTGTCATAGAAGATATCGTTGTATCCTTGACAACAAAGCTTAAAAGAACAGCAAAACAAATGTACTCGTTATGCTGGCTGAAATTAAGTGGACCAAACCTGGATTGATCACTTCCTTATTGCACAGTTCAGTAGCTGTCAGTGTCCTCTGCTCACCTTTCCTTTCCGTGTTCTCGTTATTGTATTTCAAAAATAACAAGCAAAGCAATGAGGTGGCTGAGATCTGGAGACAAAAAAACATGCCAAGAATCTAAGAAAATAACATGATAGAGGCATTCACCCAGCAAGCTTGTCTATGAAATTCACCGCCTGAGCCAATGAGCAGAGCATTTACCTTTACAGATACAGCTGTGGGTGATGGCTCTCCGTGTAACGACTATGTTAGTTCCTTCTTTTGGTTTTATACATACACATCATCTACAGTACACACACACATATGCACATAGATGTGTCTGGGTGTATATAGAATCAGAGAATCGTTTTGGTTGGAAAGTCCTTTAAGATCATCAAGTCCACCCGTTACCCTAACACTACCAAGCCCACCACTAACCCATGTCCCTCAGCACCACATCTACACGTCTTTTGAACCCCTCCAGGGACGGTGACTCCACCACCTCGCTGAGCAGCCCGTTCCAATGTCTGACCACTCTTTCAGTAAAGAAATTTCTCCTAATATCCAATCTAAACCTCCCCTGGCGCAACTTGAGGCCATTCCTTCTTGTCCTGTCGTTAGTTACTTGGGAGAAGAGACCAACACCGGCCTCCCTACAATTTTCTTTCAGGTAGTTGCAGAGAGCGATCAGGTCTCCCCTCAGCCTCCTCTTCTCCAAGCTAAACACTCCCAGTTCCCTCAGCTGCTCCTCACAGACCTGTTCTCCAGACCCCTCACCACCTTCGTCGCCCCTCTCTGGACCCACCCCAGCACCTCCATGTCTTTCCTCTACTGTGGCACCCAAAACTGGACGCAGCATTCAAGGTGCAGCCTCACCAGTGCTGGCCACGCCATTGTTGATACAAGCCAGGGTGCTGTTGGCCACCTTGGCCCCCTGGGCACACTGCTGGCTCACGTTCAGCCGGCTGGCGATGGACACCCCCAGGGCCTTTCCCCCGGGCAGCTTTCCAGCCCCTCGTCCCCATCCTGTAGTGCTGCGTGGGGTGGTTGTGACCCAAGTGCAGGACCCAGCATGGAAAGAGAGGTACTTGCTAAGATATTTACTGGGGTCTGATGGAGCTGCACATTCCTTAGGGCGACATGAATGTGTCTTTTTTTTTCTTTTTTTTTCTTGCTTGCTTGTGGAAATCGTGATTCAGCTTTAGATCCCCCAAGGACTCTTTATGCCATGCCTCGTGGAAAGGACAGAGGTCTTCCAAGCTGAAGGCTGTGCATTATCCTTGAGTGGGTACCAGCCAGAAGGTTTCATACGTGAATTGCTACCTGATATTGCTCTTAGGCAAGGAGATGCGAAGGCGAGGGGCAGCAGCCTGACATAGAGATGGAGTTCAGGAGGGAACGTGAGGAGCACAGAAGGAAAGAGAGGAGGCTGCAGGGACAATCCAGATCTTCAGAAGTGAGGGAACCTCCACAGCGAATGTCATATATTTTATTAGCAACTGGCCAAGAAGGTTTTGCCCTCCCTCCTGAAGCACAGGGGACAGATTCATGGCTGGCCCCCTCTCAAACACTCTGCAGAGGAGTAGGCAGCTGCCTTATTCTCTTTGTTTAAGAAAACCATCGCCATGGTGTCTTGGTGCACAGTTAGTGACAATCGAGCTAAAGGCTAATGAGCCAGTTGTAAGCAAGAGGATAAGCTCATTCCCAAAAGTTAACCATGGACTTGATCAAGGGGATTTGCAGCACCCATTTGAAAAATTATTTACATTTTCTCTGGTGACTTTCTATTAATGTAGCATAAATCAATAATGAATTAATTCCAAACTCTTCCAAGACTACAAACTGTAGTCGTAGGAGGCAGTTCGCAAAGCGGTGACTGGGACATGCAGGTGGGCCATAGCATCTGCAGCTTTCCAAACATCCAGGGCCTGCAGAAACCATTGCCTTGGCCGTTTCCAAAAGCAGGCGACAGCAGTGGCAGGTCTTCTGGCGGCTGCTGGGGTGTGACTGTGCACACAGGTACAGGGGAGCATCCACACGTGTCCTCCCTCATTCTCCTTCCCCTCCCACCCTCCCTCCATCCCCTGTCCTTCTCACCTCTGCAGGGCACAGCCCTCTTTGTAAAGGCCCAACGCAATCCCTTGCAGCTAATGGACAGGCTCCCATTAACTCCCAGCACAGTCTGGAGTAGACCCTACAGGCACAATTTCATTCTTAGCATTGCTGTACAAAAAGGTCATTCCTGTAACACTAATAACGTGCAAACACCCATTTGCCTTGAATCGCAGAGACATTTTCCATCGTTATTCTCGGATATTTTAAATACCTCCTGTCTGCATGGTAGGGGGGTGGGGAACAAAAGCCATCATACCGGGGAGATGTTGCTTTCCTGACAGGTTTTCTTGTTTCTTCTAATGTTCCGCGACTCCTGCGCACCCAGAGACCTCGTGGCCCTGGTGATGGATCCCGCACGTACACAGCTTGAGTCCACCACGCACAGCACTTCAGATGTCCGGGCATTAAGCACACCCTGGTTCCTCCAGGGAAATAATTTTTATCCAGTGCCCGAGCACTGAGTATACCACCTGTAACACCGTGAGGGTCAGCGGGAGGTAATGGTTGAGGTGGGACATCGAGAGGGGTTTGCGTGTCGCGAGGAAAAGCCACTGAACCACCTGCGGTATTGTTGTTCTCTGGTTTGGTGAAACCAAGTTTTGACAGAAAAAGCTGAGGCGGTTTTTATAGCCATTCCCCGGTCTGCATGCCCTTAACTCAGCCAGGCACAAAAGGAGATGTTCACTTGCTCCAGAGCTAGGCAGGTTCGACTCCATTTCCAAGGTCTCCCTGATACCTCTTGTCTCTGGAGCCCTCTGCCCGGGATTTTATTGCAGGAGATCTCTACATACGCGTCCTCCCTAGGCACTGCCGATCTGCTGAGTGCTTTCTGGGGACAAGAGGGTGCCTCTACAGCGGGGTGGTGTCAAATGCAGAGCTTCAGGTGTGATGCATGGACGAGGTGTCTGTGGAAAAGGAGCTGCCACCGGGAGGAGGAGTGCTGTTGCGTTAGCTGTGCTAGAGAGCGTGGTAGGCAGGCAGCTGGCAGCAAAATAACCATGCTCGTTCCTTAAAAGTGAACTAAAACTTGACAGCCTACAACCTGACAAACCTTTTAGGAACACAGTTACTCATTAGCACAGGCTGAGAGCTGCTGTCTCCAGCAATGCTGAGCATAAATTTGGTGAAGTTAAGACTTATGTTAAAGCTTGAAATAGAAGAGTTTATCTCTTTTCCAGTCTTGCTTCCTATCTTTTCTTCGTGCTGTTACTTGTTTAACTGCCCTGTTGGACAGTTCAGAGTGCATTGGATGAAGGCAGGAAGGGATGGCAGAGGAGATTTTAAAATATCTGTGCAGGTGGGCAACGGAGCCCTCGAAAGGCCAAAATTCCTTTATGAGGAAATTTGCATTTGCAGGAGTTGGACCTAAATCTGATAGCAGAAAATAATCCCAAAATAAGAGCAAAGGAACGCTGGCTTTAATGTTTGCACATGTTGTTTGTTCCTCTCTGTGTGACTGCAGCTGACAGCAGACGCGCAGCCTCCCGGCTGCTCAGCAGCCTGCAGACCCCTCAGCGCTGCAGAGGAGAGCAGACCCTGCCCGTGGCAAGGAGATGCCGTGGCTTATGCCACCCAGGTGAGCATTTCTGCCTCTGGAAGATGCTCCAAGTTCAGAACCTTGCCACGCTAGGTTTACATGAACAGCTGTGATGCAACAACACCGTGAAGATGATAGGAAGTTTTTGGACTTAGGATGACTCATAAAGATTGGAGAATGGCAGCAACAGTAAACTAAATCTATACATTAGCAACAATTTACTTTATCCTGGTGTATCTCCTTTCCTTTCTGAGCATGGTTTGTGCCAAGTTGCAGCTCCTTTGGTGAGGCCAGCGGGTGAAGCAAATTTGCCTTCCCAGGAACAGATAGTTAAAAGAGTATGGCCTTACAGAGGGAGCTTAGCTTGGTGGTTTGCTGAATCGTTGTTATGATTATTTGGGAAATCTGATAATGACTTAGTTTAAAATGCATCAAACGTTCTTGGAGCTTGCTAACTGATTGTTGCGAAAATAATCATTATGGCGCATTATGCTGAAGTGTTTGTTTTATACTAATTGTTCTGACCTTCTTCATCTGTATTTGATGAGATTTCTATGCATAATTAAAAGGCCCTCCAGGAAAAAAAAAAAAAAAAAAAGTAGTCAGCAAACTAATCTATAGGACAAGTAAATGCAGATCATTCCTATCACCTTAATTCATTTAAAATTCAGTCTTCCTTTTTCTTTACGATTTTTCCTTCATCAGTGCGTAGCATGAGCTAATTATAAGCCACTTTAGAGTGTTATTAAGATGCATGCAGATTTTTTTTTCCCCATGCTGAAGTCTAAGTTTCAAGTTTCCTTATATTTTAAGGCAGCCAGATGTTTCTTTAGGAAATATAGGGCAGTGTGTGGAGGCTGTATGCCCTGCGTTGTGTCCTGCCCGCCTTGTGGAAGCCACCGGGTAGAAGCAGGGTCCCTCCGGCTGGTGCTGCTGCCGGCTGGGCATCCCCCTGTTACTTCTGGGGCACTGGAACGAGCCTAGGGGAAAATATTTTGCTTGATCTCTGTTAAAATAACAGTGCTGCTTATATTGAGGGGAAATTTAATCTGAAATAACGTAACCATCTCATGCCTTCAAGATGGAAGTTCAAGTTTGGCAGAGCCTGTCTGAGAGATTTGGGTTCCTGGTCTCCAGGAAAAGCCACTTACATATGGCTGATGTGTTATGCCTTTGGAAGAAAAAAGAAAGCTTTTTTTGTGTGCGATTCCCTGTGTCCCTGAAGGGTGTTTGCTCGCTGAAGATGCTCAGTCCCCTCTGCCCACAAGGAAGGCATGACGTGGGACAGGGATGTCCCTTGCAGCTCCTGAGGAGGGGGAGAAAGCAGCTGAGGGAAAGAGGAGACTTGCGGAGATCAGAGGGGAAAGAGAGGGCGGTAGGAATTCTTTCCAGGGGAAAGAAGCGGAGTCTCGCTAGAGCAAGACAGTGGGCTTGAGGCTCTTCGCATCGCAGAGGCCGCTCGGAAGCTGCTTTGCCTTCATCCGCATCCCACTGAATTTCCAGAGATCATTTCACCGGCTTATTGGTGGTTTGACTGGATCCTGATTAATTTTTTTTTCTTTCAATTCAAAGAATATAGATATCTGAAGTGGTGATTTCATCAACACTAACGTTGATATTGCTCCTTACAACAAAAAGAGATGTTTGGAGGCTTTTGTTTCTGTTTTGCCTTTACCTTACCAACTTTGACCAGGAGCCAACACAAACACAGTGGAATAGTCCCGAGACTCTGAGAGCTCTGGACTTTATTGAGAATTTCAGTCTGTACTTTCAGTTAAGCAAACTATCGCTATAGCGGTAGTTTCTGTACTTTCAATTAAGCAAACTACCACTGAAGTGAACAGCAATTTAGCTAATTTGAAGTCTTAAAACATGGCTATTTGCTGGCATCAAATCTGCACGGATAGGTGCTTCTGTCCTCAAGGAATCTAGGTATTTTGGTTGTGCCTTTCTGTCTGGGCAGCTAAAAACCCAACCGATTTGTTGCCCCATGTTAATCAGCAGAAAATTGCACCAGCTCTTTGGCAGCCTCAGCCAAGGAGACTCCTGTAGACAGAAGCTACGTGTTGTTGGGGGGGGGGAATGAACAGTTAAAATTGGCATGAATATACTGTGTTGGTGCCTTTCTTTCTCTTATGCTCAGATATCGCAGTGTCTTTGGGGTGAGTGATGTTTTATCTTCTCTCTGTAAAGTGCCTGTTGTCTTGTAGGCACTAAAGAAGAAAAGGTGCAAGAAATCTCTTGTACACTGTTAACGAGTGGTTAGGGAATAAAAAAGCCGGTTCAAGATGGAGATCTAAGTAAGGACTGAATCCTGGTAGGACTCTGAGTTTGCTGAGGAGTTTGTAGAGCTCAGCCTTAAGTAGCTGTACTCATATCCCTGAATGAAAGCTAAGTGCTGAGCCCCTGTTTAAATAATAAATGCTGTGCGTGACAGACTTCGTCTCCCTAACTGGAAATGCACACAAGCACACACATTTCTAAATAAGACCAGGGTGTTTTTCAAGGTGTTATAAATGCATGTGACATCTACTGTGTTCACCAAAGAGAATTAAAGGAGATAACAAAAAGATGCGAACCGAAGCTGAGAGCTGAGTGTTCAGAGTCAAGTGTCCAACAAAACAGCGCCCACGTGCCTGCACGACAAGATTTGCATCTCTTTACTGTTCTTTCCTGCTGCAACCTTGACATTTTAAATTGGTCAATAGATGTAAAATTGCATCGATTCATTAATTTTTAAAAGCAAACTTTGAAAAGCAACTGAGATGCATTTTAAAGAAAGACGCATAGTTAGAAAGGTTAATTGTTGTTTCAAGTCACTTGGTAAAATCAATAGGACTTGGAGCTGTAACACTTCTGTGCAGGGTTTTTGTGGAGAAGCAGCTAACAGCTATAACTCTCCCTGCCAGAGCCCAGGAGGTTTGTGCCTCGTGAAAACAAAGCAGTGGCTATCTAGGGACTCAGGGCTGGGCTTTTGAGCAGGATAACTGGTTCAAGCTCCTTGTAAATAGCAGAAAGGAAAGGAAATGTTATTTCTGCGCAGGACGGACTGGTTTACTAGGAGTCTTTGATTATACGTGTGCATGTGTACCGCCCAGAAGCTGTTTTAAAAGCCATTGGTGATGATTACAGAGACAGTCCCTCAGGAAGACAGGGGCAGAATTAAGGGTTTTTATCTGTTCCTCTTGAGGGACATGCATTGTGGCACGGCATTTAAGGACATGGACCCTTTTTCCCCCACTGAGGACCCTTTGAAGGGTACAGAAGTGGCAGCACTGACTCAGCGTCTCTGCTCTGGTTTACTTTGTGCTGTTTACACAGTACATGGCTTCAATGGTCATCTGCTAGAGACAATTCAAACCTGGCTCTAGATGGGAAACGGGTCGCGAGTTCTTGACGATGGAAGGGCTCGAGCACTTGCTACAGGACCAAAGGGCTTCATAGATGTGTTTTTTTGAATAAACTCCAAGGGGAGAAAACAAATGGGTTTTCTGTCCTTTGCACATGAAAAAAGTGGAGACTCAAAGAGATCAAGTGAAAAGCATCCCCTAATTTTGGGTGCTGTGTTTAGGGTGTGATGGACCTGGTTTCGTGGAGAGTTTAGGGCCCGTACTCAGAGCACTGATACCACTGGTTCCTTCTTCTCCCTTCCCCAGCCCCTGGCTTGCCCTGGCCACCACTGGCTCTATGCTGCCATGTCCTCAGTGCTACCTCCAGCCTGACTCACAGGAGCATAAATGTGATAACAGCTTTGAGGGAGACTTAATAGATTTCAATGATAAAACACAACGGCAGTTTTGTTAAGAATGCGAGTGCATAGCTCTGAAAAGATGAAGCTGTATAAAACTGATGTCAGCAAGACAGGAAGCCGAGATTTTGAGACAATTCTGGTACTTCCAGCATGCAGAAGTTCAAAGCACCCTCATCGGGGCTGTTGTTTTGTCACCACTCCCACCACGTAGCCGTCCTTCCAGCGTCCTGATCCCAGGGCTTGTCATCTGAGGAATTCCTCTCTGAGCATCACTTTAACCATGCATCTAATCTGTTCCCCACCACCACCCCCCTCGCTGATCTTCCGTAGATGGAACGATACAGAAGCAAAAGCTCCGTTTGTCTGAGCTAATCCAACGGATCAGAATTATTTAACATCCTTGTGTTCTTGCTCTGTACTGAGTGCATGTAGCACATTCAGTAAATAAATTATATACATGTATCTCTGCATGTGCACAAGGATAGACTGATGAAAGCTCGTGAATGCCAGACTGAATTAAAATCATCGCTAATGCCCATTGAAACCTTACATATGAGTTTTAATTAGATAATGCTGATTAAATCTAGTTCTAGTGTACCTGACTTTATCGCCTTTTCTTGGGATTTAGGAGTAATTTGTATTTTAATAGCCTAAACTGTCCCTTTTTTACAGCTCCATAAGCCTACTCTCAGATTTTATCCCTCCTCTTTTGATGGTAAGAAATATTCCACAGAATTTTCACGATTCAGGCATTACTCTGGATTTTTACTCGTCGTCCAGTATCTAAGCTTTCCCTAGGCATGCTCTTGGTAAAGATGGAGCCTTCGGAGTAACAGCAAATGTTATCTGTGCGAGCAAATGGGCTGACGGAGGGCCACTGGCCTTATATACAGACCCAAAAAGGGTTAAGGTTGGATCTGATCTGAGCTTGGAGGGAGGGCACCTTTTCTGGTGAAGATTCACTTCAAAGTGAGACATAACATGACAGAAGACTTCTTCTGGGAGATGATGCCAGAGGAAGCCCAGGGAACCAAATGGGCTCTTAACCAAAACCATCACAGCTGGGTTTAGCGACGGACCTTTGTCCTGGGGCAAGAAGCACTTCCCAGATGTGGGAGCACACGCACCCTGTCGCTCTCGTGTCTCCAGGACTCTGTCGCCGCTGCCACCAAGCCACCTGCGTGCTTAGTAGATGGAAAATATATACTGGTCTTTATAATGCCAGCTGAGCACCCATGTAAATAGATGCTGCTGGTGCTGCTGTAGGAGAGTCCAGCCCTCATCTTGTGTAGGTGGCCGCCAGGTTTTCGCTGTGTTGCTTTTTAAGCTTTGCTGTAACCCCCAGTTTCCATCAGCTCCCGTTGCCGTGTGCCAGGATGGACGAATTTGTGGTGTGTGGCACCAGCAGTGCTCAGAGAGAGCCGAGAAAGATTGGGGGCCTGGATCCCTCCCAGCACTGTATGGGGTTAGGAGGAGAACTCCCTTTGGTTTTCGGGCAGGAGGAGCTCAGCTTGCTTCCCCTACGGCCTTTGGTTCCTGCAGCCCGAAACAGCAGGCTTTCCTGTGGGGAGCGAGCACCCCCAGCAGCCTGGGCTGCTCAGGGTTTGAACGAGATGTCCGTCCTTTAAATGTTCCTGCCTCCGAGCTGATTCCCTGGCTTCCTCGTGGCCCAGACCTTCCCTCCTCACCTGTGTCTTTGCTCCTGCATTTCCTGGATGACGTTGTCTTACATGACACCAACAAGTTATTTCTAGACGTCAGACGTTACAGTGTTGGGGGCCAAAGCTCAAACTCCTGTGACATTTTACAAGTTTCTGTTCGGTGCCTGTGCCCAAAGAGATGAAAGAGGTATTTTTATAAAATAGGAGAAACAAAGGAGTGTGGTAAGCCTACTGATTAGGATGGAGCACGTGCTGTTTCTCTCTGTGACCCTTTTGATGTTTGTTTCCACATTGGTTCCAATTTTTTGTTCTAGTCCTCTATAAATGAAGCATGGCTTTTGGAGAAACAGTTATGCAAAAAAACCCAACCCAAACAACAAAAAGCTTTAGAGAAAGGCAGAGGGCTCCAGGGACCTAGGAAAACAGGGAAACAGCCTGAAAATCAAAGGCTATATTTCATCTGTTCTATTTCCACAGCAGAAGTCAATGAATTTTAAGTGTGTGGATTGATGGCCAAAAGCCCTGGTCTCTATCTCAGCCATGGAGAAGCTACGTTCTTGGAGAGAGTGAGCCCATTTAGCTGGTAAGTGGGAGTTTTGTACCTACGGACAATGATTAATCACTTCCCAATTTAGTTTGGTTCCTCGGTCAAATTCTGTAGGGGCTTGAATGGATTTTGCCTACCTTCCTTGAACTTCACAAATTCCATATTTCTGTGTTAGGATTTCCGTGTTGCTGTCTTTTCACAGGTTCTGCTGGAGAAGGAGAGGGTGAAATGAAGAGCCGCAGAAGTTTATTTCGGTTTCACTATTTTGTGTTGTGGCTCACTGAGACAAAGAGATGAGTTTCTGTTCAAGCAAGCTTCTAAATGCAGGGAGCAGAGACTACTTCAACTTAAGAGAAACCAGTTCTGCAGAGCTGCTCTGAAGCAAAGCCGTAGCTTGGAGGGATGTTCCTTAACACAGGTTGCCCATTGATCTTGACCTCCTGCAGCACCCAGAGATTTCTACTGCACCCGCATTAACTGATTCACCTCGAAGATGTCTTTTAGAGAACCTCGAACTGCAAATTAGGGAGATTTAACTGGAAGGATAAAGGCACTTGTAGCCAAAATGCTTAAAACCCCCAACAGTCTTCAGATCCAAGGTAAATGTTACGTCTGTTTGATCGTGGGTAACAGAAATGTCAGCCATCTGTGAGTTTTGAGAGAGGGCTGGGTTTGGTGCTTAACTCCAGGAGAGGTGGTTCTACATTATATTTTCCACTGTTTTCATGCGTCCAGGCTTATGGCTCCTATTAGTGTGTGAGGAAGGCAAAGAGAACGGATACCAGAGCAGTTTCAAACCCCAGGTCCAGCCTGGGGGAGGTGAGCAGTTCCCAGACCTTTCCTACATCAGCGTCAGGAAGCCGTGTGGGCCGGCTGCTCCCTAAAGGGTGGGGACCCAAGTGCAGTACGGCGGGCAGGGCGGGGAGCTCAGTGGTTGGAGCTCATTCCGCCATGGGCATGGGGTAGGTGAGCGGTGGTGACAGCGACAGCTCCTGTTGACAGTCTGGTGATCGTCAGGCAAAGACGAGGCAACAAGCGAGGTTTAACCAAGAGTTCAAACCATCAGACGAGTTTGTGGTGATGGGGCAGGTCCAAGGTCAAGCTGGGAAGTCGATCTGCAGGCCAAGGTCTGGAGCACCATGGTCTGTGGCCGGGCATGGGCCTGGCAGCAGCTCATCAGGGGACGTTGAAGAGTATTAGTGCTCCCAGGGCCCTGACAGTAATGAAATGTGTCACAGGTCCAATCTGCCATTGCCACGTGATCTGGACTTCACCCTTTTGTCTTATTCCCCTTTAAAATAGCAGCAGGGCAGATTCCTTGGGCTTTCCTTATTGCTCTCCTTTGGGTTTTCCATATATTTTTGCCTGGACTATTTTCATGCCTTGGATCACGCAGCGTGCTCTCACTGCCAGAACAGAGCTGCTCTGTTCCTGGTCATGCCCTCCCTGGGTTGCCTTCCTACTGATTTTCTGCCTCTTGTCTCTCCCTCTAACTCCCTAGAATTCCTTCTCTCTTTGCTCGCCCCTCTGGTTCGTGCATTTCCAATACACTGTGTTTTGTTTTCCCTCTCTTTTCGCTTCTGCTTTCGTGCAGCCTCACTCCGTTGACTTTGAGCACACTCCTGCTTTCCCCCTTTGCCTTTCAAGCATCAACAGAAAGGTGGGATTTGCTGTAAGCAGGCAGGGTGGCCTTCTCTGATGCTAAAGCGACTAAAATTGGACACAGTGTCTTACTGCTGCCTCAGACTGAAGCTGGTACAAATGCAGCCATAAGTAATTCAAAGTAATCCGAGGCAGAACGTGAAGTTTGATAAGTCCCAGGTCAGGGCTGGCCTTGAAAACCCTTTTTCGCTTGGTACCGCTGTGTATAGCAGGGTGAATTATTCACTTCACTGCAAAACTGCGCTGAGCTGCAGTGCTGCCTGCGTTCGGGTTTGGGTGGGGGTGAGAACAGCGGGGAATTTTAAAAGTTGCTCGAGGCAACGTCACAGCGAAGTAAACGCAGCTGAAAGTGGAGCAGAAAACAGGATGGGACTTTGCCGCTGCACACGTCTGGTATCATTTTTTCTCCTGGCGTTCCCAGCCTGCACGTCATGCGTGCTTGCCTGCCGCTCGTTGAAGAAGCACCTGAACGCTCTCCCTGCCCAAATCCTCTTATGTACCAACCAAAATGCACAGCTGCGAGAGAGGTGGTTGTTCCCTCTGTCATTCCAGTAAGTTTTAATAAACGACTTGAAATTAGGCTCCTAATGCAATTCTCTGAATTTAAGCAATCTTAAATTACGTTCAGGAAAGAAAAAACACTAATCTGTGGTTTGACCACAGAGTTTAATCTCTTTGTATCGATTAATTCCCAGCATTTCCACTATAATTACACGTTTTTTTAAAAACTAGGTGGTTTTATATATGAGTATATATGCACAGACCTGTAGGCTCTCTCATTCCTCTTTACAGCAAAGGGATATTGTATTCACCAGACTAACTGACATGTCTCCAAGTTTAAGAACACGCGGAGCGTTCATGTTGTCTACAGTTATATTCCTTTGGAAAACAGGTTGGAGAGAAGTGTGAACTCGCCAGATGCCTCTGAGGCTTGTAAATGCGTAACCTTGTTTTCTAAGGCATGTGTTAGTGAAAAAAGAACAAAGCAAAGGTGGGAAAATGTAATGTTTCACTCCTAGATATATATTTTTTCAGAAAATAGTGGTTTCACTGGTGATGTCATATTATCAGACAGTTAGCACTGCTCAATGTGGTATTACTGCTGAAAGTTTGTTTTAAAAAATAACTTTTTTCTGCAAATGTTCTACGTGGCATGAAATCTGGAGGTTTGCGAGGAGGCACAAGAGGAGTTTTGGTGAAAAACCAGCCTGAAATAAATTGGTTTTTTCCACAAACAGACTGTGTCCAAACCAATTCTGTCCTGGTTAATTCATGAGCATTTCAGCTAAATTGGTCTGTGAAGTAATAGCAGCCGAAGGATTCTTATTTTCTGTTGGTTTTGTGCATTTGAAGTACGAGAGGTTATGCTACCCTGGGAACAAAGAATCTGTGTCTTTTACTGTGCTATTAATCATCTTGCAATTGTACATCTAGAGACAGCAGAGAATCACTGAATTTGGGTGAAATGGTGGTATTGTGGTCTCTATTTTGGTGAAGAGAATTTCCGGGTATATAGCTGGGCTTGTACAGTGCTGGGAAAAAGCTTTTTTTGTAGACTTCAGCAAAGAAATTTTCCAAAAGCACTTGAACATCAGATTTTGATGATGCGTAGGTGGCAATGTCTTTTATGCACCTGCATCAGAGATAAATGGCTTTTTGTGTGTGTGTCAAAGAGGTGAATAAGCCGTTTCACTTTGCCTATGGTCATGTGGAGGAAAATAATGACATTTGGTTGTGACACTTGGGTACTACTGTCCAGAAGGCAAAGCCCTTTGAAAGCAGTGAAGCAAAGTTTTCAAACTCTGGGTCCGTCCTCTTCTTTTAATCTTGTGCGTACTCTCTGTGGGGCTGACTGGGAGATCTCCAAAAGGCTCCTGGCAGTCCCTCTCTTGGGAGTGAGAGGAGCAGCAGCACAGTCCCTGCCTGGCGACATTGTGCTCGTGCATGGGGAGATGTGTCTGAGAAGATTTGGGAGAGGATGAAGATTGGAGGGCTGTCACTTTCCGCACATCCTTATTCTTCCAGGAGTCCAGAGGCTTGTAAATGAAGAAGTAACAGAAACCTGTCTTTACTAACCTGAGTTTCTTACGGAAATCATCTCTATCTGTCTGCAGCCCAGCAAGCAGAGCAGCATGAGAAAAGAAACCCCAGACCATCGTGTCCAGGAAGGATAACGAAGCTGGTGAAGGGTCTGGAGCACAAGACTTACGAGGAGCAGCTGAGGGAACTGGGGGTGTTCAGCCTGGAGAAGAGGAGGCTGAGGGGAGACCTGATCGTGCTCTATATCTACCTGGAAAGAGGTTGTGGTGAGGTGGGGTTGGTCTCTTCTCCCAAGTAACAAGCAATAGGACAAGAGGAAACGGCCTCAAGTTGCACCAGGGGAGGTTTAGGTTGGACTTGAGGAAAAATTTCTTCACCAAAAGGGCTGTCAGGCACTGGAAGGGGCTGCCCAGGGAGGTGGTGGTGTCACTGTCCCTGGAGGGGTTTAAAAGGCCTGTAGACGTGGTGCTGAGGGACATGGGTTAGTGGTGGGCTTCGCAGTGTTAGGTTAGTGGTTGGACTTGACGACCATAAAGGTCTTTTCCAACCTAAACAGTTCTATGATTCTGTGATTCTAATACCAGGTATTGCACATCACTTGTGCCCAATGCTGCCTGCGTTAATACTGGGTGTTTCACACCACTTGAGCACAACTCTGCCTGCACTGCAGCTGCACCTTGCAGGCTGGGCCATCCTCGCTGTCCCTTCCATTCCCCAACGTGCAGAGGGAGCTGTAGGAAGGGGACTTTGGTCTTCTGGAGGTGGGTGTAGCTGGGGAAGGGTGTGCCAGCATCCCCACCAGATTGGGGGCTGTGAAGCCCTGCTCTGCAACAGCTCTGTCGCTGGGGTGGTGTCTTGGACTCAATGATCTTAGAGGTCTATTCCAACCTAATGATTCTATATGTGTGGCCTGTGGGGGCATTTTGGAGGCATGACTTTCCCTGGTTAGTACACAGTAACAGGCTACTGTAAGGTTGTCTTTTGATTCCCTGACCTGATGCTACGCTGGGATCCCTTAACACCTCCAAGAGCATTTAAATGATCCGTAAAGTCACCAAAACTGCATAAACCCATAATTTATGCCTCTTTGATGGTCCCTTCAGGGTGCCAAAGCTTTGTAAAGGAAAGCTGTGCGTGGTGGGCACAGGTCAGCTGAGCCTCAGGAGCTGCTCACTGGGGCGCCTTTCACTGTGGAGTAATTTTACTTGTTGAAACCCACTTTGCTGCAACCTGAGTGAGGCTGGATTAGTCCGTTTGTCGCTGTCTAGATGCGCACCCACATGGACAGCTGTTCCGGCTCAGCTGATGTACGGCACCGCGCTGAACCTGAACCCGACCCCGTGGCTGAGCTCCAAGAACGAGTAGTGCCGTGTCCAAGCTGGTTGTCACGGCAAGGTTAATATCTGGGGCCTTTTCCTTCTCTGTGCAATTCAGTCATCAGCTGTTTATGTTCGTGGCCACATGCACTAAAATATAGTTTATGGCAGTGCTGTAAGAAGGAAACGTGGAGAAAGGCCATCACAATAAACACCCTTCAGCACCCATTAGCAGGAAGAGCAGTAAAGCCTAAGTGACAGCCTAAAAAGAAAGAAGTGTCATCTTTGATTCATGCCACTGTTGAATTAAGCAATATAATCACTGACAAATCAATCATTACCAGCCATAAACAACCGGTTCGTTAGTTGGCCTTCCTAAGGCAAAGCCATGGACCATTAACGTGTTACACATAGGGCTGTTAACAGCAATAAGAATCAGCTCAACGCTGTCAGGAGAATTACCAATAATAAAGACCAATTTCTAACATTATGAGATGTAAAGCAGAATCAGGATCAATCAGAATAAATCAAGAGTAATTCTTCCAAGCACAAAGAAATCACTATATTGTAAATATCATTTTGGGAAATAGGAGATTCTGGTGGAATGTTTTAAAAACTGCTAAACCAGTGTTTTTTTGGGAGTATCCTGAAGTAAGTAGAAGTGTCAGCACTTTAAAATGACCATTTTTATTGGAAAGGGCACAGACCTTTCTTGAAGGGCTAAACAATACGTTTTAGTAGGACTGCCAACTTTCTTAAAGAAACAGGGAAGATTAGGGACATTTTTCTTTCACTTGATTCATTTCCATTATAAGTGATTCTGAGTTAAAAAAAAACCCACTCTACTGTATTTTTTTTGGAGATCACAGAATCATCCTTTCCTAGATATTCATTTAAATCAGAGTAGCATTACCTGTGACAAAATAGATGGTTTTTAATAAAGCAAAAGGGAACCTGCTTGTGGGATAGCTGAAGATTTCCAACAATATCTCTCATTCCGACTGCTGAGCTTCAAGGCTACACACCCACAAGAGGGTCTTGGACAAGCCAAGGACAGTCCTAGGATTTTACCTTATCCGTTGTAAAGAGTTCTAATTTCTTGATGGCTGTGCTTGTGTCTTGCTGTTTTCTCATCTTTTGCAGCATTTCAACATGCTTGTTATGACTGTCTTTCTGCTTTTTCTAACACCTCTTCACTTATTATGCATAGAAGGAGGCAATAAAAACACTCATAAAAAGCAGATGAACAACAGAGCAATGTATATGTCCTCACTTTTCTTCCTACATCTGCTATAATTCTACCCCATCACGTTTCCATCCTTCTCCTTCCTTCATAAATCTGCAGGAACCAAGAAATCTGTCACACTGCCCATGCTTTTGAAAGACAGCTCTCAATTTAAAAAAAAAAAATAAAAAGCCTAAATGCCAACAAACCTGAGAAGATAATTGCAGATAACAGTATGTGATTCAATGAGAGCCTTTGGCAATTCCAGTAGACAAAGCCTCTTCATTTAGCCTCTTGCCTCAGCTTTACTAAATTAGAGGAGCATTAGCACAGGATACTCAACCGTGGTAGTAACCCGTGTGTCATGAGACCATGGCCAACTGAACTGTAGCTGCAAGAGAAAGAGCAGACGAGCAAATTCCAGTTGCATCTGGAAGGGGGCTGGAAAGCCTCTACAGACGTGGAGTGTGCGCCCACTATCTACCCTTCAAGAATGCTGCTGATAACCTGTATTAGCTACAGATGCACTTTGAACTCTTGGGAGTCAACTCTTGAGTCAAACACTTGGGAGTATCGAATCACGTGGAAGCTTCAAGTGCAAAGTCCTATGAGAAACCAATGAAGGAGGGATCAACTCCCTGATTTTTTCCTGTTCCCTGTTGCCAGCTGGAGGGCTGGTGAATCGTTGTTTAGGAACAAAAACAAGAGGAGAGCAAAAGCAGAAATGCCATCAATCAGCCATGCAACGCAAGCAGCCATCCAGGCCAACTACCCACGAGTGCAGAGAGGACTCTACAGTGACAGCTCATCCAAAATGTCACCCGCTGCCAGGCCAGTTTGTTAGTACAACTCCAGAGCTTAGGAGTTGTTTTTATTAGAGCCTCCTGTCTAAAAGAGAGGAAAAAAGTAATCTAGGCCAGTGATGATTAGGCATAATCTGTGCTGGCTGGGCGGTAGATGGCTGCTTTGGATTAGCATTGAAGCAATGGTATATCCAGGTCTCCAGAAAAGATCAAGAAAGACAATCAGGTTCAAAAGGAAGGAACCCTCATATTGTGGAAAGACTATTTCTGGAGGATAGAGTTTCAATCTGCAGATTAATTCTGGAGCGTTACCAGGATTTGCTTTGCTTTATTTGTTTGTATTATTTCCCATTTTATAACATAAACTTCTAGGGTCATCTCTGCCTTCACCTGCGTGTGTACAGAGCCCAGCCCAATGCAGTGTGACTTAGGTCTAGCAACACCAACACGTTACAAATTATGCATAAGACCTTTTATAATCTAAAACTCTGCCTCTCCCAGATATGCAAGCTGTCATATCTTTGCTCCTTGTTTTTCTACATGCACTTTATTAATACTTTATCGCTTTCTTGAATCACTTTATTTACTCCAATCAAATGTTTTTTGTATGAGGGAGACTGTGAGCAGAGTAGCCCCAGAAACCAGAGGCAAAATTATTTTTGTATTTTGGAATAAACACTAGCAGGTTTGTCGTGCCTTGATGCAAATGCAAAATGCATCCCATTAATGACAACTCCAGATCAGGGCCCTCTGCAGCGACTATGTTTTATGCATGAGATCTCTGCTCCTCCAAGGCACATCAAAGGTTCATCACTGACCACTGATAAACACATTCATCCTCATTTGAAAGCTTTGTGGTAAGCTGTGTTCTTTTCTTGTCTTTCCTAATGGTCTCTCAGCAAACACCCCTCTCCTGGGAGATGCTGCAGTCCAAAGCCAGGTTTCAGCTGAGTCATCAGCTCGCTCAAGGTTTTCTTGCAGCATTTGCAGGTTTTAAGGTGCATGGTTTTTCAGGACTTCTGAGACTTTTCACATTCTTTATCACGTGCTTTTCTTTCAGCCCAGAAACACGAGCGATTCGCCGATCGTCGCGTTGCCCTGAGCTGCAGGCACGACCAGCAGTTTGCTGGGAGCTGGGTTGTAACTCAGCCCCGCCACGACGATGTTCGAAGCCAGCTGGAGTGGTCCAGCTTGCAGACTCCTCTGTGAAGCAGGGAGCTCCAGCAGCAATGTTTTGGAGAGGGGCAGAGGTTAAAGTAACAGCCTGCTGTTGCCTCCTGTCGTTGGTTTGGGTCTTTCTGGAACACATGAACCTGGCTGCACTCTTGCTCTCTTCTTCCTCAGTTCCCTCTTCTGCCTGGTTTAGGTGTCCACTCTGACGTGAAGGAGCATCTCCTTTCTCAAGCCATCTGCTTATGGGTCAGTACTTACTTGTGGTTTTCCCTGCTTAATAGGTTGCTCACCCACTTCTGTGGACTGACTGAAACCTCTTTGCCTGACGCACAGCGACAGAAGCTGGGCTGAGATGTGAGATAAACCGTATCACGTCAGGGTCTACGCAAAGGTAAGTGTGGGAAAAGCAAAAATAATTTGATTATGAAAATTCCAAGGTGAAAGTTGCATCTTTTTTTTTTCCTGAAAAAATTGGTGGAGATCACAGAATTAATGGAGACTGTCCTTATTAAATGGGTAGTTGCTTCTCATAGTAATAAAAGAATTTATGGAAGACCACAGCAGTTCAGCACATATCAGCTTAAAATACATTCAGAGGCTAATCATACAGCTGCCTGAGAGCTATGCAGAGAGTACTGAATTAATCAGGTGCTTTGGACTATGAAGCACTGCAAAAAAAAAGAAAAAGGAAAAAAAAAAAAAAGAAACGGAATGAAAAGGGAAAAAGGAAAGCACGTCTGCTCACTGAACTGCCTGTAACTGAAATGGTACCCAGGGACCCCTTTAACAGGAGTCAGCAAAAGAAGTGACCTTCATTATCGAAGTGCTGACTGGGCACTTTCTGGGGTCTGCTTTTCAACATCTCAGAGAAAGAAATATTGGGCAAAAACGTGTGCTTGGAATAAACAGCGATTCACAGTCTGTAAATGGATGGGTTTCAAAGGAGGATCCTGCCAGCGTCCCATTTTGGGCCTGTAAATGACAGAAGGATTTATGCTTTGTTACCGGCTGCCTGGCATGTTATTTAGTCTATTTAGTCCTCAACTCTATAAGGGAAAAATGGGTGTAATAATTCCTCTTTTCTCCCAGCTTCTGTCATATCTATTGGGCTTGAAAGGACTTCAGCGCAGGAATAACCTGGGTTTTGCTATACATGTACCTGTACTGGGTGCGTGCTGTGTGGAGACCCTGCAGAAATACCGTGCTATTTGTCTTGTGTAGTAAATAATTGATAGGTGTGTTTGTGCTTGCTTGACCGTTAACGTAAAGTCAGTATGGAGTGACGTATCTAGCCCGGTATCGCTGCCAGCCTTGCGCGGGGCTCGTCGGTGTGCAAGCGGACGGCAGAGGCTCTGCCGTGCAGCTTTCTGGGGTAGATCCCCTGGCAGCGCCCCGTCCATTCAGGTAGCGAGGGCACTAATTGCTCGCAGTAAAATGAATTTATTCCAGCCAGGAGTGTCCATACAGCAGCCCGCAGGAAGCTGCTTCGAGAGAATGGCTGCAGACCAACTTCCTTTGCCGTAGCTGCCGTCTGCGTCTCCCCTAAGCACGTCAGTGGGGTTGTCCATCAGGACGTGGTAATGGAATCGCCACCCTCGCTGAAGATATCTGCTAAAGAGAGCCTTGGGGGTCTCCCAGGACATGGGAGGGTTTCCCAGGACATGGGTGGGTTTTGTTTGTGCTGCCTGCAACAAAGCAAATGAGTCTGAAGGTTCTAGTCATGTATTTGTTCACCCACTTTCCACTACACACTCTCCACGGTGACTTCCAACACCACGCAGCAGATGCTTTGGGTACAATATACGGCGTCCTCTCTATGAAATTGTTTCGCCCTCGAAGATTGCGAGGGTTTCTCTGACTTCCCCATTCCCGTGTACATGAGGAGGTCACTGTTGGTGGCAGATCCTGGACAAATGAGAAGGTACAACATTCTCCTCCTCTTTGTTGCACAGACAACGTGCTCGCTTACCCACAAGGGCTTTGTGTGCTGCAGGTGGAACTGTGCCTCTGACTGGTGTGTCCTAGCTGTAACCAAAACCCATCCTATTTCCTCAAAACGAGGTAGGGACCTCCATCCCTCTGCAGCTCCAGGAAGGTCAGGGTATAAGTATTCATGTATCCTTGTGTTTTTTGAAAGCAAACAGTGGGATTCATGTCACTGGACTTTATTTAAGACGCATAGTTTAAAAGTAGCTCCCCACTACACTCAGCAAGAAAGATGCTTCTAGAAAAGAAAAGTTCTTCCATCTACCTTAGACATGTCCCTTGGGAGGAGATGAATCGCCCCTAAGCACCGCCTGCTCTGCGGTTGTTTCAGGGAGCAGCCCCCACCCACCCTGAGGAGGATTCTCGCGCTGGAGATTTCGCAGCTTAGGCAACAAAAAAGTTTGGGGAAAAGCGATGGTGATGAGCCCGAGCCTTCCCACAGAACAGGAAGATTAAACCCTGCTCCTCAAAGATATATTTCGGCCTCTAACTCCCATGGCAACTGGGAGTCCTAAGGGCCTTGGCAGAAGCTGATAGAGCTACAAAAGCATCAAGCTTAGACAAAGCTGCTTTCCTTTGATCTGTAACTCTCTCCTGGATTTTAAGAATAACGGGTGGTGGGCAGGAGGCCTTTCGAACCATTGTTTCCCTGCCAGACGCTGCCTGCAGGCAGCAGAAACGTGAGCTCCCTCCTTCGGGTGGGCTGCACGGGGGTGTCTGAGGAAAGTTACAGGGCAGGAGCTGAGGCAAGGACTTGTGTCTGTGGTGCCACCCATCTAGAAGGTGTCAGATCTGCCATTTAGAGAAAGCAGCACTCCTAAAAAATTCTCCAACCATAAACCAAAACTCTGCTAATTTTGAATCGGCTTTATGCCAAAGTATCAGTGAGTAATTCAAAATTTCAGTTTTGCCCGTTTCATTTCTTCCACAAAAGCTAACGTTTTAGAAACAACAGAAAAATGAAAAGGGTGAAGATGACAAGCACCTCTCTCTCGGTGTTCAGGACTTACTCATTAGACGGTGTCTTCTTTCACTGGCTCATCCCCAAAATGTACATTAAAGACAAAATTATGTGGGTATAACGATGTGGACAAATCCTACATTTCTTGTTCCCCTTTCCCTAACCTACCAGTTTCTCGGACAGTTTTCACTTTATAATCACTTGTTAGTGCTCAGAGAGCTTCTGGAACCAATAGTGCTGCTGCCATGAGCACTTTTAGTCTGGTGTAAACACTGGGGTGCATGTCATAACGGAAAGTGAGAGGTTTGATGATTTCTCTATGCTAACTGCCATCTTTTCTATTCCTAAATAGTTTTGTTGTTGTTGTGGCAGCCTATGCTGTTGCATCTGATGGAAGAACAGCTGGTCAATTATTTTGTACAATCAGAGGCAATGTTAAGGGATTCAGAAACTGGACGTAAAACAAATTCTGGACAATATAGGACTTGGCTCATTTGTGCATTGTATACTAAGAACTAGCACCAGCTGCCTTAAGCTGGTGGGTGCGCATGCCAGGTAATCCTCCAAGGCGTTATTTTAATAAGTAGATTGAAGAAAGGAACCCAGGTGCAGCATAGATGTGGAAGGAAGGTCTGCTCCAAATGACCACAGTATTTTGTGGCCTCAAAGTTTCCATCAGGTGGGTTCATACAGGTCTGGTCACAGCTTCAGCTGTCAATGATTTTGCAATATTGTTTGACTTCCAGTTTGTTGCCTGCCAAAACCCAAACAAACTCATCTGAAAAACGGCAAGCGGAGCAGTATGGGAAGTGGGGAAGTGGGACAACAGCAAGGTCAGCTGTGACAGATTGCAGACCAGTCTCCTGTCGTCATCTGTGAGTATCAGTTTTGCTTTGTTAGTAATGTTTCAGCACTTTTTTCCATTTCCCATGTTTTTCCCATAACAGTGTGTGACTGCCTGTGTTCTTATCAGATAGGAGCTAAACAGTCTATTAGGACAACGAAAATGAAAACCAGATCTTGGTTACCTTCCGTGGTTTTAGTCGTGCATTGTGAGGGACATTGCAAAAAAATCTTGAGTAAGGAGTGAAGGATGTGACCAGAGAAAATGGGAGGACACTTAAAGCCAAACCTTCATGTTTGCAAGTGCTGGCAGCCTCTGCACAATTACAGCACCCATTTACAAACTCTCATGGCTGCCCAAAGCCATGATGTCCTCTTTAGCCCGTGAGTTTCTTCTCTAGCTTTAATACAACCTGTGGTGTAGATTAGGGTTGTCTAGTGCTTTGCTGAGAGGACACAGAAACGGGTTTGTGAAGAAGAGTTTTCTCCTAAACCTGTGTTTCTCTCTGAATTTCTTTTTTCTTTTTTTCTTACAAAGGAACAAACGTATATTTCTACACTTTATACACCACAAAAATGTTGCAACATAGCTATTGGACAACAGATGAAGCATACCGAGGGCTTTCTTAAAGAGTAATTCAGAGACCCAATGGTCTTTATTTACAGTTGGCCAGTGGCGGTGACTATTTTGGCAGAAAAAAGTATTTTCAAAATTATGAGTTTAAAAGGTGCAGATCTGCATCATCGTGATCTGCATCATGGAACAGTCCCATCCCAAACTGGGGAGTGACGCTGGCAAGTCACTAGCTCATCAAAGATGTTAATCACCAGTTGCTCGGCAGGTATCAGGTAACTACATATAGCAGAGTAAAGTTTATTTCAACTTGCTGATCTTTTAGAAAGACACACTTACCGTAACTGCAAAATGAATATTTAACGTTTTATTCTTTGAAAATTAGCATTCAAAGTCCATCATTTACAAAGACAGTGTCAGCCATCATGTCCCAAGACGAGGGAGAGAAGAGGAGCAAGGCAGACTAATGAGGGCTTTCTGCTAGGTCAGGGCACAACAGTGGAATGATGAACTGAAAATTGCTAAGGAAATAAAATTGCCTAAAACATTTGCTGGCGTTTTCCTGAGATAAGTTAATGTGATGGGGAAACTTCAGGGGAGCAAGCAATTAGTGGCGAAGGGAGGGACGGCAGAGCTGCTCCTCAAGTGTGGGAGGTACTGAGGAGCAAATGAGCCAAATGCATGACTTGTCCTTGGGAACTGGCACAGGACATGCCTGGGGAAGAGTGGAAAAGTCAAGCTGAACTGAAGAAGAGATCACGTACTATGAGCTCTTTACACGAGTCAGAAAGGTCTCTAGTAATATCCTGGGTGAACCAGGAGTCTTATTCCTAAAACACGCCTCTGCAGCTTTAGAGCCAGTCCTCTCCCAGATGCCGATGGGGACAGGGACATCTACAGTGGGACAAAAGCCTAGCAGGAGCCTTTTCCTTTTCTGATCTAATGGATTGGTCACTATGGAATGTTCCACCAGCTGACTGACAGTGTGGGAGAAAGGACAGAGAAACCTAACGCCAGCTTCCCCGGCTGCCTCCCCGCGTTACCGGCGTGCGTATTGTGGCCAGTGAGGGTCGTGGAAAGGGTTTTTCTGAACAACCATAATTTCACAAGCTTTCCATGGTCTTTGTAAGTATAACTGTGCTTTCCAAAGCAGGGCCAGCGTTTCCTTCAGAGGAATTCAGCACACCCTGACGATCTCCATCATATACGAAAGGCGCATAGCTAGCGCTGTGCTCCGAGGTGTTTGCACGGATGGTCTCCTTGGGCTTGCCTAGGCATGACGTGAGGGCGCTGGAGGAGTTGCCGTCAGTCCCCATTTGTAGCACTTCAGTATGCAGAACTCACTGAATTTGATATTTACACACTTTATCTGATGCTTCATAAACACAAAGCACCTCCTACAAAAGAAGATATTAGGGAAAGTTGTCTAAAATTTTAGAAGCTCCATTCCTTTTGTGGAAATTAATACAGATTTACATCAGTGTTGCTGCTGAGGGGAAACGGTGGCCCACAAGGAGGATGCTGGAGTTGCCAGTGTGAAAGGAGGAGTTCCAGTAAAAACACGTGGTAAGTTCTACTGAGTAGTCTTAAATTAAGAAATGGAAATATGTAAGTTTTTTTTGAAAGTAATTTCTGTCTGATTAGAACCAGTGATTCGGGAATACTCTGTGAGGTAATTGAGCACCTATTAGATCACAAGGGTTCAGTGCAGAAGACTGGGAATAGAACTGAGTCCAGATTCGGCGTTCCTGCGTTACGGTTACTTTAGCATTTCGTCCGCACCGACAAGGTCTCAGCCTCTCCTGCAGTCTCTTGGCTGACTTCGGTGGAGCAGCAGCCACAGACCTGCTGCCAAGACGTGGGGTATCAACTGTTGAAACACAGCAGAGGGGAAGTGCAAGCTGCAAGGTAGGGTGTCGACAGTCAGCACTTTGCTGATCGATAGCTGCTGATTTCTGAAGGCTACACAGAGAGTGCTCCAAAATTAATTGCTGGAAGCTGACATGAATGCATGAGGGGGGAAAAATCAAAGGCGAAGACATTTAAAAACAAAGCACCTGACCCATGAGTGATTTCTCCATGCAGAAAGCTCTAGGTTAGGTTTTTCCACCAAGGGTTACTCAACACCTTTTCTCAGGAGCAATGAGTTAATAGGTCAGTTCTTAAGGCAAAGGCACGAAGCTTGCCTTTGCCACTTAATACTTTAAAAGCGCTATCTGCAGGTGCTGCTTTGGCCCTTGATAGATCATTTCTCTGTGCCCATTGAGTCCCACTCCTTTGTACAAAGTACTCGTAGAACATGACCCTTGGGCCACGTCGGTGTGTTTGTAACATCCCTTTTGGAGCTTGATACAACCGAGCTGCAGCCCTGAGCAAGTCAGAACGTTCAGAGCAAAGGATGAGATCCTGCATCTTGAAAGGGGAAGGCGACCCACTGTTTCACCACCACGTAGCTGAAAGCAGGGCCTCCTGGAAGTGGCAAAGGAGAAAAAAAGCTGTTGCAAAAGCAGTTTATAATGCGCAAGTGTGAATATATTGAAATACATTGATTGTAATATATATATTTTTAGATAAATACAAGAATGTGAATACTTTGACATGCTGCAGACTTGGAAGCAGAAGTGGGTTTTGAAAACTGGGGCTCAGGAGAGCTACAGTGCCAAAAACGTGCGGGATCTGAAAAATTCTCGTGTGCTGCCGCTTGTGTTTTTCTGCTGTCCTGAACATAAAGATCTTTCTGGGGTTTTTTGTTAGGTTTTTGGTTTTTATAAAACCAGTTCCCTTGCCTATGCGCTCATAAAGCTATTTAAAAATCCTCTTTTTTTTTTTTTTTTTTTTACTGCTTTTTCTGTGAAAAAAAAAAAAAACACCATAAAATCAATTTTCATTTAAAATTTTACAATTTTCCTCCACAAGATTTTTTGAAGCAGATCAATGTTTTTTAATTAGCTTCAGCTCACCTCGTAGTTTCACGTAGAAAAATTTGTAACTGCAACACAGGGAGGTCCACCAGGGTGGAGCCTGTGCCTGCTTGAGAGGGCTTTGACTGATTTGTGTCCAGAGATCTCCAGGGAGGCCCACGATCGATAAATGAGTGGTGATACAAGAGGCACTAAGTTGTGTTTTGATGCTATGGAGCACAACTCCACTGAACAGTTCCCTCCTAAGGCTTCACCAGCCTGGGAGATACTGGCCTTGGCTCATGTGTGCATGAACAGGGAACATGGGGTACAGGTCTAGCTGGAAATCTTTGCATCTCGCAGTGATGTTTTTGCACCGGAATTACAGCTCACATCGCGTATCCTCGTTTTGTCCACATGAAGAGAAAGCATTTGGAAGATTAAAAATTACAATTCATTATTCAAGATACCTGTAGAATTGCCTACGTTTCCTTTGCCTTCGTGACTGGTTATTAGGATATTTGTGGGTGAACAGCAGTTACTCCATCCGTGCTTAGCCAGAGTTCCTGCCCTGGCCATGCGGTAACATTAAAATCAAGTTTTTGTGCCATTACCCGTTTGTCACCATGGGAACAATTGTGAGATCATAAATATGGGCTGTGGCATTAATGAATAAATAAGGAGGAAAGAGTGCCGATTACAAAGGCGGCGTTAAAAATCTTTGCAATCAGCGGTAATAACAATAGACAAAAAAAATGCATAACAGATAATAAATGGGAAAATTCTCAGCATTACAGTTGGAAAACTCTGCTCGGGTCCTGCACTCTTTCTGTGCATCAGGCCAAGATGGATCTTCACGAGGCTGCCGTCTGCCTTGGAGAAAAATAGCTGCTGATCAGAGGTTGTTTTAAAGGATGAATTTTCATTACAGGAATAACTTTTAACCGGTATCGTTTCCAAAATCCTGTGAAGAGAAATATCAACCTGAAAAAGACCACGGACAAAATGATTTTCCTTTCCACAGTTGATTTTTAAATACTTAATACTGATGGATTATTTTTTTATTATTGTTTGATGAATTGAAAAGAAACCAAGTAAGAGCCTCAGGCTAAAATAGCTTCTTATCTCGGTAGAAGGGTTTTATTATGACCAGATTTCTGCTCTGTCTGTCTACAGGATACAATGAACCTTGGCTGCGAGCTGATGATGTAGCAAAGCTGTCGCATCCCTACAAGCAGGGATGTTTATTGTTCCTGGAGCGGGCTAGACCTGTTTCTTAGACCCATTATTCCAAAGTCTTCAGCATCCAGAACAGGCCGGTGGGTCGGGGGGCTGCACCGCAGACTGCAGCCCCAGTGAGGCGCACGGGCTTGGCAGTTCTTCTCCGCACTCCCGGGGAAAATTCTGGATGTGGGAGACTTGTTTGCAACGTAATCCGTGTCCCGGCCATGTTCGGCTGTGTCAGCTGAAGGGCCTGGTGTCAGTCATTCCTGGTGGTGTGGGTGGGTGACACACCTCCGTCAGTCAGAGCCAGGGCTGGCAGTAAAGGGAGGGCTAAGCAGCCCATCTGCAAGGCGGTTTCGGAGCCTGGTTCAAGTGCAGTGGAAAGCTGTAAGCTGCTTTTTCCCCTCTGCCAGCTGTCGCTCCCAGCTTTGCTGAAGTTCCCGTGATCACTGGGGTTTAAAGACTTTCCATAGCAGCAAAAAAAAGGCCAGCCTGCTGCCTTGTTTGGTGCACAAATGCATCCCCCTTTCCTGCTGCTGCCTTAGTGCTCCCACCCAGCACTTTCTCTTAATTTCTTGTTATGAAATAAGGCAACTAGTTCACGCCACGGATCCTTTAATTCGTTCTCGTAGGACAACATTAACAAAAGGTTTGTGGGTTTTGGCTGTCAACCCATGGAAGGCTGGTGTTTCTGACAGGGCGTTCAGCAAGCAGCCTTCCTCCCATCGGGAAGGGAGAGAACGACCGCATTTTCCAGCTCTATTAGGGTGAAGACTTTTAATCAACAGATTTTAATCAAGCAGGTAGGCAAGATAAACCATGTAACTAATATATTTGGCTGTCACGCCAAGCCCCAGAGAATGTCCGTTGGGGATGGTAGAGGCCAGGGAGGACAGGAAAACATTAATATCGACAATTATAAAACTCAATTATGTCAAAGCATAGAAGAACAATGGAGCAAAAGCAGCTTCTGAGGCTCGTATGGGAAAAGCTCTAAGAGTGCGATGGAACGATGCCGCCCCTGCGTTTTGTTAAGAGTTGGCGTTAAGAATGCAGGCGTCACGTGAAGTCATGCATCGAGTTCAGTGTCCTGCTACTTTAAAACTTCATTGCAAAATCCCTTCTATAGTTTTTTTTGACACAGAGTAAGCACAGCCCGCACCATCACTGCGACAAATACAACCCAGAGCCAGCATGTGCCTTGGTGAAGAGGAGGTTGTAGACCAACCACCTCCAGCTATTTTGAAAGTACCGGTGCAAAACTGTCCATCAAGTCCCTGGCACCAGTGCCATGATCATCGTTATTCCATAAACTTCTTAGAAGACTTTGCAATAAGCCAAATCACTTCCTCACGTACATTTTTCTTTGCTAACCTCACAAACTTCAGTAGATATTCAGATAAGGTTTGCACCTTCTTTCCGAGATGAGGCCACCTGGCCAAATAGTCAGTGGAGCTTCATCCCTGTCTCCCATCTGTGAGCGTGCACTCTTTCACAAATGTCTTTCATGGTAAATTCGGAGAAGATAGGTCCAACTCTGCAAACAGTTCACAAGTTGATTAAATTAATTCATGTGCTTGTTGCCACTGGAGTGGTCAATAATCTTGTACCTGTACAGAGAAGCTGCCCTCACTAAGTTGTTGTTGTTGTTGGCTCGTTTTCTGGACCGTCATGCACTCAAAATCTCTTTGTATGACAAAAGTAATGTAATTTTTCAAGAGTTTATGAAATTGCCTCTTCAGTATGTTCATACATGATACACATTACAGGAACATACCACTAGCACATACACAGATATTACTGGATGCATTTCATTGTTCAAGTATAAAAGTTGCCAAAATCACACATATAAATACCCTCAAATCTAGAAATCACATTTGGAAAATCTGTCTATCAATATTGCAGAGAAGCAGTGACCTACTCTTGGATTTTGTATTTTCATGCTTTTCTGTGGAAGAAAGGAATACGAATGACCTTCAGCTCTTACAGGGAAAAACACTTTTCTCCAGTGTTTAAACAACCAGTGGATGTAGAGTTATCAGTGCTGGACAGAGATAATTCTGCAATATGCATTCAGTGATACTAATGTAATATGCTAATATCCATAGCTTATTTTATATGTCTTCTCTTTAAAGAAGTTAGCATTGTAGTCCTCATGTGTATCGTATCTCACCAGAGCAAAGAAATGTGACTTTATTTCCTATGATCCCTATTATTTTACGATTTATTTCTTTCACAGCCCTCGGAATTTTTACTCCTGAGGGTTTATTGTTCTTGAATTTCTTGTGGGTCTTTTCATAGCTTCTTCAGAGACTTCAGTCTGTTAAGGCCTCATTCTAAGCTCCCATGACAAGTGCCCTTGGATAAAGAAATTTTGCATTGTATTTTAGACGGAAAGGCAAGTCAAAACTCCATCTTTTCACTTTCCAGCTCCTTCAACATCCTTCAATCAACTCATTTCCTCTTCTGTATCAAGAGGTCCCATTGACATCCAGTAGACTTTCTTGTTACTAGGAATTTTTAATAGCTGTGACTTTTTTATCTACATGTGTTCTGTGATGTAAGTGAAGGTTTGAAACTGTCGGCTCCTTCTGGTGACCAGAGCGTTGCTGCGTATCAAACAGCCTGGCATGTCAGTTGGTAAGTTCCTGCCCTCCAGCAAGGAAGGCCTTGCCAGGTGACCTCTCTCCCTCTGCAAGCTCAGCTGAGCTTCCTCAAAAGTCCTGGCTAAGCCCGCACAGCCGAGCAGCTGCAGCAATGTCCATGCACTTCGTGTCCGAGGGCAGCATCCGGCTCTTCCCAATTTTTTTTCAGACAAAACAGTTAGGACACAGGAAAACCAGCTTGATAGCTGCTCTCTTTCGATTTGATGGGATATTTTCGATCAGTCATTTTTCCTTACGGTTCTCTATTGTCTTTTCAGCATTATTCTTTTGCGGCTCTAGAGCACATTCTGGTTGAATGGTGTCTTTTTAGAGTACATGGCATCTTGCTCTCCCGTAGATGCTAACAAGCAAAACACCTACAAGATCTAAACGTTATTCATCCACACATTTTCCCCACCATCCATACGCTCGTTACCTGGCTGTAGGCGGTTATTTATGTTGCTGTTTCCCCTTTCTGCCTCCTCGCGTGTGCTTTCTCTGGCTGTCGCCTTCATGGCACTGGCCGCTGAGCACCCCCTTGGCCTCTCTCGGGGTGCCATGCAGTTAACGTGGCCTTCTCGTGCTTTGAGGGAAGCCCTTGCTGCCCGTATCTGTGATCAGATGCTCACAGCGGGTCCCAACCCTGCATTAACACTCTGGGAATAAACGTGACAGCGTTATGTTTACGCTGTATGGGATGAAATCAAAACTTTGCACTGTTCATAAAAGTGCGCCTGTATAAATTAAATATACGTTCCACCAAAAAAAAAAGGGATTCTGATAAAAATAATGCTGAAATCATACACTTTTAAAGTAGAAACCTTGATGCCAAAGATATTTAAGGCTATAAAATGATTTAATTTTATTGTTTAAGGTTGAACCATCTGAACATCTTTGAGTTGCATAAATTTTCCACAAATATTAGTTTATATAATATTCTGTAATATTCATCATATCAGAAAAGATATAATCAACCCGTTTGACCATTATTAAAATGTGAATTATACGCAATCCTCTCTCGCGCTTATTATTACAGTTCTTTTGTATTTCTTAAGCCATGCAAAATTTAATAAATCTTTGCAGGACTTAATAAAGAGCAGAAGATTTATATATGTACTGAGACATTCATTTACTCTTCATAGCTGTATTGAATTTATTTTCATCGGGTTCCTCATCACCTGCTAGTTACCATATTTATTGCATTTTCTCCATTGCTTCTCAAAGCACGTACACATGAAATGTTCTTGGAAGACTCTGCAGGTGTTGTGTTCATCAGGTAGAGGTAACAAAACTGCCTGATCAGCCAAGACGTTTGACTCAGAGTAATGGAGAGGTTGTGGGTTCAGTCATTGATGTCCATTATGCGACAGCTCCTGGAAAGCATCGTTGCTTGCTCTTTTTTTTCTTTTTTTCTAGAAAGGGACCTGCTATTTCAAAGAATAACCAGAAAACTGCCTAAATTTTAGCAAGAAACAAGTGTTGCATTTAGCAGCTAGACTTTTTGTGACGATTCAGACCCAATTTGTCACCCCTTCAATCCTCAACATTTCTAACGTGCAGGTTTTTCCAGAAGGGAAAAAGTTTCCATCTGAAACCACTTGACAGCAGTGTTCCCTCTTGCGGTGATCCCCAGGCTGACTGAGTGGCTGCCTGGGACCTCCCCTGGAAGTTAGTGAATATATCCAAAGATTAATAGGCATGAAATTGCTTGAGACTGATGAGGATCCAGGAGACCCACTCTGCTTTCGCAATACTGGTATCTCTCTTTGAAACAGGGGGCTTCAGGGACCAGTTATGGGATTCTCCCTGTGCTCTGCTCTCTCCACAGAGAGTGGCTTTCAACTGCATCAAAAGCACAGGGCGTTTGCAGCAGACACTATGAGAGCATCGGTCTGGCTTGACTGCTGGCTACGTCAGCCCTTCTGACCAGGTATTTGTCACCATTCCTGAAAAATTTACCTTGCGAGGAGCAAACTGTGCTGCAGCTACTCGGGCTGAAGTTGTGTTTTAGATGCCTTTACACCCTAAGGCCTGAGGGATCCTGCTCCCCACTAGCTGCAGGAATAAAACTAGGTTCTACTTGTAAGGAGAAATTCTCTCCAACTTCAACGCTGGCACCTTCTTCATCAAATTATACTATTTATCTTCCGTTTTCAACCTGGCATACAGGGCTAGACCAAAAACCCGTCTAGAAGGGAACCAGAGCCCAGTCCCTGTTTGGTGTGGGGTCAGTTACGCTTACAGTGATTCAGTCATGGCACTGGAAAATGTAGTAAGGGCCGTCTGTCTTCTCTCTAATCAGCAATGGGAAAGGAAATCAGATTACCTGTGTAAAACTCTTCCTGACTGAATCATTTCAGATCAAAATTTCACCTACTGCCCTCGACCACAGCCAACAGAGCTGCTTAGGTGAGAGTAGGACACAGGGCAAACAAGCAGCGAGACTTGCTGGAAAACATCTTTTTTTCTTATTTCCAGTAACTAAGCCTGTCTTCTTGGATGAGGTTGGGCATATACAGAATGCTGAATGGGTTCAGAAACGTGCATGAGGCAGACCCGAACACCGTGACAAGATTTCAGTTAGCAGTCGTCCCTCGCTGACATGCAGCTAAGTGATGCCCTGCTCTGCAGTAAAAGCCCTTGAGGTCTTCACACGATTACTTTTATATTGCTTGAAGAGAATGCTCTAAAAAGGAACAACCTGCTATACAAACTTAACGCTACTGACAGGTCATCTTTTGAACTATGTAAAATTTCCTTGAAACCATTCACTTGTTTATCTGTTTTATCCAGATATCTGACATTAAACGTTCTTAGGAAATATCTAATTTTTCCTATTTTTTGATACTGCCTCCACAAAAATGCTATTTATTTGTATATTCATGTATTTGTTTTGCTGCCTCTCTGCAAAGATACAATCCCAAGTCAGGAAAAGAAGGAGTCAAAATATTGACCGAAGCAGTTCCAGCAGAAACACAGAGACTATTGCTTGTGGTTATAAAAAGGCAGTTTTATTTGGAGAAAATGCAGCTCTGCTAACACCGTGGAACCTCACATCTGTCTAAGCACTTATAAAGCTGTTCCCATACCTCAGAGAAAGATTGCAACATGCCTCACTCACCAAAATAGACAAATATGTCCTGGAAAATTGTGTTGGAATCGCCCAGATGGAGATTGTCAAAATATAAATCTTTGTAAGTAACTGATAAATATCTTGGGGAAAAAAGAAACAAACAGCACATGTAGGCCACTGCTAATGAATCACATTATTCATAATGCTGTTAATGACTCAGGCACGGATACCTTGTGTAATTAAATTATAAGGAAGCATAGTCTAAGCAGATGGAGCTTGTCAGAATTTTAATATGCTGCAAACCGCATTTCATACTAGAAAGAAGACTAATTGTTTTGTCAAGATTTATATTCTAGTACTAGTTTATGCGTTACCATCCAGCATTTCAGATTTTATCTTGATGTCCTATGCACATCAGCCTGAGAGTTGTTCAAATGACGCTCTTGATTTTCTTTTTTATTTGTTTAAATGTCGTCTCCCGAATCCTTAGTTTAGCCTCCACTTCTGCATTCACCATAACATGGATAAGAGTTATATCAGAATAAAAGGTTTATTCCAAAGAGCTGTACTAGCTTCCAGTGCAGGGAACCCCAGGGAGTACACGGAATTATTGTAGTAGCAGCAAAGTCGCTGCTACAGAAGTAGCACCGTGTGAGATAAACAGAGAAGGAAGTGCTATGAAGCAATAACGAAAGGCAGACACCCCATCGTGTCCATCTTTTTTCCAGACAGAGGTGACCGAGTGAACACCGACGACGCTCTCCAACAGCCCTTGTCCCTCGGGGTCTGCGATTTGCCGTCAGCGCTTCCATGGGGCTGGGCGTGAGTTCAAGGTAAGAACCCCCGAGTCTTTTCTCCATGGGTTTCCTTTGCTTGCTTCTGCTTTATCAATGCTAAAATGGAAATACCTGCTGAACAATCCTTTTGGCGTCACCACTTCAAGGGTCACGGTCTGTATTGCTACAAACAGATCGATACGCAAAACCGGGCCTGGAGTGTTTTTTCCTAATATTTCTAATGCCTGTTTAGTATCTTTAATCCTGTTGGGGATTTCCAACCCATTGCTAACGTAGCTTTCCCAGCCAGTCACTTCCCTTTTCAGACTTCTAATTTATTTCCTTTGCCGTGACGTCGTAGTTCTCCATGTTCTTTTAACTAAGACTTTTTTTAGCCAATTTTGAAATCATGAACAGCTAATAGGGCGTTTTCTAAAATTGCCGTCTTTGTACTTCTCACTTTAAATATAGACCCACGGGCTGTGCTGCCAGCAGCTCTGTAAGCATTGGACCACTGTTTTTGGAAGGCACAAGTCTGTGTGGTCTGAGTTGGGGTCAAATCTGATGAGATAACCACACGGGTTCCCATCAAAACCACCACCTCACTGTGCGCTGCTCCCTTTGAAATCTTGACTCGGAGTCGTTATGAGAAGGTCGTTTCTGAATACCAAAAGGGTGTCTGTGTTGTATTTCTGCTGTGTTACTGTGAGACGTATTTAACGAGGTGTCTATCTGATGCTGCCTCACATGACATTTTCAGAAGCTGAAAAGTGGGGTCTTTATGTGAAACCACCATATGGCAAGCGCGATCCATGTTTTGTTGTCAAATTCAGAGGACATTTCAAATGAATTCCCACAGGATTTAGTCTTGAGTTTGATTTTATTCAATACTTTCTCAATAGCTTGCATGACAGAATAAGGAACGCATCCATACAACTTGTGGATGGCAGCTGTGAAGGACTGTGAGAGCTTTGAAGTTAGGATCGAAATTTTGAGTTGGACAAATGGCACAAGAGTGACAGTGAAGCTGCCCAGCCAAGACAAGGGCTGCAGCATGCTTTTAAGAAGGAAACATCAGAGCGTCATGGAGAAAACTGGAATTTGCTGGTGCAGAGCAGTATGGGGTTAGGATGAGTACTGCGGTTAGCCAGAGAGATGTGGTGGCAGAGCACACCCACACCCAGAGCAGTACGGTTCCATATGGACGACCTGGGGACATGGGAAAGGATCCCAAGGGGTCAGGAAGACTGCTCCTCTTCCCAAAAGCAGGGCAAGCTGATCTGGAGACGTAAGACCGCTCATTAATGCAGATTTTCACAGTCTTCTCACGTAATTAATTCATCCTCCTTTCTTCCCCCACATAAAACTCACAGTGTACAAATCTAATGAAATCAGAAATAATCAATATTTGCCCACTACGTTTTAGGACCTCTGAGACAGCTTTAGGAAGTTCTTCTTCTTCCGTCCCTCTGACAGCAGTACGTCATCCAGTTTGCAAATCTTGGTCCTGAGGCACATCACTGCTGTGAGGGAGCCCCACCTGTGCTGGGAGTTTTCTCCCTCTGAGGCTCAACGTTCCACACCTCTAAGCCTCCTTCCCCTTCCTCCCAAAACACAGGCTTTCAACAATTCAGCGCTTTATTTTGGTTGCTCAGCCCACAGGCTGCTAAGACAGGTCTAGCCAGGATGTGCTTATAATCATCCTTGTTTGGAGGGGAAGCTGTCCGCATATCGTTGTGCCGTTTTCCTGGGTTTGGGTTTTGGTTTGGGTTTGGGTTTTTTCGCTTCCACAACTGTTAATTAAATCATGCATTTATGTTAAAAAGTCTTAGATGTCCCAGGCATAATCACCTCACTGTACTGAACAAGTCACAGCCTGCACTTAGATTATTACATAGCTATTCCATATTAAATTATATTCACAGCTATTAAAGGTGAAAGCAAAAGCAGCATTGAGGAACACGTGGCTACTGCAGAAGGGCAATAGCCTCGCAGAAGGCATTACAGGATCCACAAGGTCATTTGCAATTCACCATGCCTGATTAAGTTGTTCTCACCGTTAACAGCGGAAAAGCCATTCAAAGTAGTTTATGTATCAGCTCTGTTGAGTATTAGCTGTGTGGGGGTAAAAGCAAATAATGTGCAAGGGAAAATTCCTCACATCTTAAACAATCAGAACATGATCTAAAGAAAAGCTGATTATAATGATTCGGTTTTGTGCTAGTTAACAGGTTTCCTATGGGGAAAAGACACTTCACCATGCCGAGCTAGGGGACCTGACAAAGCCAAAAACAGCTTTTGCCCTGTTAGACCCCTGAAGCAAAAGGAACCGAGAGGAGGTTTGCACAGCTCTTGCTGTTGCCCATTACAGGTCAGGAGGCTGCCTGGAACCACGATCTAGTATCGGGGTACACCTACAAAATTCAGGCTTTTAACGGTGGTGGTGTGAACACACAAAATACCATTTCCATCACTACACCCTTCTTCCTTTGAGCACACCAATATACTTTGGAAAAACGTATGGGGAACTTCAAAACAATGGGAATATTAAAAGTAAGCTGAATGCTGAAGGTGTACATTTGATCCACCACAACACCCTGAAGTTTAACTCTCTTCTTATGCGCTGCTCATGGCAGCTACAAAGAATAATTTTCTTTGACTGGATGCTTTTTTTCAGGCATTTCATTTCAGTTGAATAAAAAAGTATTTCTCTAGTACTGAAATTGTCTCTGGGAATATTACCCTCCTCCTAATAAAAAAGAGATGATCTTATTGAGATATTTACTTTCAGGTCATTGAGAAATGAAATAGAATATTTTTATTTTTTCAGCCCAGCCGTGGTCTCTGCATCACTCCTGCTGTGCAGAGTCCCCGAAGTCTCACCAAATTCCCAGGCACGTGATTTTTCCCACGTTCCTTCCAAGAGAGCCCATATTTCTCTGCCGGTCTCCCAGCCCCTCTGTGGGCAGCTGGGGAGCGATTCCTGCCTGCTGCGAGATTGGTATGCAGCGCCTGTCCTCGCGGCAGACCTTGAGCCAGCAGACTGCTTTCCACCCAGGTGACCTCGATAAATTTATCCAGTGAACTGCAATTAAAATGAACTGAGTAGTTCCGCTCTAAACCAAGACATTTAGAGCATCTCGGTGGACGGTATTGGGCCATTCGGCAGGAAAATGCCAGAGATTCATGAGTTTGCTTTGTTTTACACAATGCAGAAAAATTAAATGTCTCTCTGCCTGGAAAAAAAAAAAAAAAAAAAGCAGCTTGTCCACATGATTTTCCTTCTTCATATGGGTCGTTGTGACACAGGAAAGGAAAGATGAGGTGGAGAAGCACCAGTTCAATTGTCCTTTGAAGTTAGTGCATATTGTAACTTAAATAATTATTCAGTTTGAGCTGTCCATATGAGAAGAGAATAATAAATGGATAAGAATAGAGATTAAAAATAATCTAATAAGTAGTTATGAATTAAATTCTGACCAACCTGCTGTTTGCAGTTTTACCACTGGTGTCTAGAACGAGCATTTCTTTAAGAAACATAAAAAACTTTCCAAAAATGAACCGCTTTTTTGGTCCTCTTTCCTAGGTAACAATTTTTTGTATTTTACAGTCAGCAGTAGGACTTCAGGAGTTTATACCTGCAGCTGTTCACTGCAGCTCCACAGTCCCATCTGACATAATTCAGTGCAGCACTTGTGACTTCCACGGAGCGCTGTGCATTTACGCTGCCTGACGATCCTGCTTGCAGATTTTTGTGAAGCTCTGAAGTCCTGCAGGATCTGGTACCGTTTTTCCCTTTGCCAGCCCCCTCCTCCATGCTGCTGAGACCCCGCAGCGTGTGTGTGAGAGGGCGACGTGCCTCGCTGCCTTTGACGTAGGATTTCTTCGCCAGGCTGCGCCGAACATCGCGTTCGGCTGCTGGCGTTACACCCCAAGCCGATGCAAGGCGCAAATCCAGAGCTGCTGGATGGATGGCTCAGCTGTCTAAATGCAGAAGTTAGAAAGCGCCAAGCCCAGTGATAACGCTCTCTGCTTTTGAATTTTCAGTGTGTCCCTGTCAAAGACCTGAAAGGGCTTCACCGACGTGTTCTGCCGCGTTCACGGGGCTGCCGCAGCTGCGCACGAGGCTGCTGTTTGCAAGGGTTGGGGTAGAAACACCCCGTCTTTGAGGGTATCCCCTGAAAGCACAGCCCTGGGTACGGGGAGCTAGGGATCACGCGTCGCTTCGCTGGCACGGAGGACGCTCTGAGGACGTGTGAGCTAAAAGCGAACCGGATAACGTCAGCACGTCAGATTGCCGTTGTCGTGTGAGCTCTTGGCAGGGTAAAACGTTCCTTGCTGCTCATCGGATTTCACAGCCTCTTGGAGCTTTTTTGGGGCGGAAAAAAAAAAAGGTTTGTTGAACAGTGCCGCGGTCTCAGACTTGCAGAGGCGCGGGTGGAGTGGGCTCCCCACCACGTGCGATGGGAGGAAAACCGCACGTCTTGACACTTGCTCGTACCCCGACAGCCATGGCTTCACAGGGCACTTCACTCCTTGGGTTGAGTGTGTTCAAAGGCCCTTTTCACCTGCAAATGACTAAGCAGACTCTCTATAAATTTTAAAGTCAGGGTTACTGCCCTGCATACATGGCTGGCATCAGCACTGTCTCTCCACAGAGAGCATTTCTTGTAGCACAGTTAGGAAAAAGATGGAATCGTTGACTGTCGGCTGCCCTCTGTCAATCCCCGAGGGATGCTCTTTGGTCAGAGCCCCGGTTCCATCCTCCACAAGTGCAAGAAAAGCAGAGCTCACAGCAGCGTGTGTAACGAGCAGAGAGCTCAATAAGAATTAGGACATCAAATTTGTAGAAAGCTGGAAGTACTGATTCACGCCGCCTTTGCCTAAGGTCAAATTCATTGTGAATCCAGGGAAACTGGACAGGTTAACAGGCTGCCCAGGGAGACGGTGGAGTCACCATCCCTGGAGGTGTTCAAAAAACTGTGTAGATGTGCCACTTTGAGACATGGTTCAGTGGACACGGTGGTGTTGGGCTGACAGTGGGACTCTTAGAGGTCTTTTCCAACCTTAATGATTCTGTGACAAGTTTGCTGACAAGAAGGAAGTCTCTGCCTCTCAATGAGCTGTTGGAAGTGGGATGAGTAACCTGGAGAAGTGCAGCAGTTGTTCTCTTCCCTGAGTATCCCTTCTGGTTTCTCTCTGAGATGGGTTGCTGTGCTACGTGAACTACTACTTTAGTTCCCTCAACTTTTGTGTTATGCAGGGATGCAGTAATATTGCAATGCAGTTCAGTGTGAAGGGGAGAGGGAGAGCAACAAATACAAGTGCATTCCTGTTAATTACAGTATACTGCCAGAACGTGCTCGAATATTGAAGCTGCTATTTCCATATTGTCAATATGCGAAGCAGCGAGAGCAGCAGGAACTCTGGACGCTGTCCCAGCCCTGTGCTACAGTCTATCTCCCAGCAAGCGATGGGCTTACTTTTCTCTAAGGGCAGGGTTTATGTGCAAAAAAATGTAAATTTGTAAAGTTGTCAGTGACACCAAAAACCTCGTGATGGTAATTCTGCACCTAAGCAAAACAAGGGGCCAGCTCCTGGCTCAACTGAGGTTCTTTGCACTCTGCTGTGGGGCAAAACCAAGGCATCGATAGCTGGAGTTGATGAAACTACGCAGGTTTATATGCATAAAGACCCTGGGTTGTTACCTGTGGACCAGTACCTGCAGCCGAGGTCATGCAGCTCCTTGTGTTTGCTCTAGGCATTGAAACCAGCCCTACTGCTCTCTAAATTACATGCTAGATGGGGGTTTTTTTAACCAACCCCTGTGCCTGAAGTACACCTCCATCTCCTGTTCCCATCCTCTGGCTACTACTTATGTTTCAGGTGAAGTGACTTTATGCAAGGAACTAACTGGGATTTGATGAGGGAGATGGACACCAGCCAGGGCAGGAGGCCAAAAGCCTACCTGCCGCGGACCTTTGATTAGCTTGGAAGTTAGTGACGTGCTGTAGCTTTGCACAGGATCTCTTAGCCTCCATGGGAAGACACTGCATTGCTGTCATGCCCTCACCCCCAAGCCCATCGTCCTGTGGAGCTGGCAGGGAGCCCGCTGCCACCTCCCGGCGCCTCCCGGGCTGTAAATCGCCGGAGTTGGCTCCCATGTGCTGCATCCGCCGTGAAAAATGAACTTTCAAATAAAGAAGAAATGCAGTCCTATAAATCTGTTGAGGAAAGGGAGAGGAATGCACTTTGCACGTGCCTTGGTTGTAGAATAAGCCATTCAGCCACAAAGCTTTTCTTCTGAGAATAAAGCACTCGGAAAGACGTGGGGAAAACGAGAAGCCTGCAAAGGTACAACTGGCGCTTTTTCAGCTCGATGCTGAGTGGTGGGTGGGAGTCGCTCCGGGGAGGTCAGTCAGCCCGAGCTGCCCGATGGCAGGGCCCCAGCAATCGCCCTTCGCCCGGCAAAACACGCTGCTCCCTTCGATGCTGGGCTGTGCCATTTTTCAGGCTGTTCAGAGGAACAGGAAACTGCCTTAATTTCTCTGCTGTTATATTTCCCTCATTATATTTATTGTTTCTTACTGTGCTCGTTTATTACAAATGCATATTGTGCCTTGAAGTTGATTTTTCTCAGTAATTCATCATTCCTGGAACCGCTTTGCTTCCCTAACTGACAGCCCAAAGCTTGGCTCCTCTGAATTGCTTCTCTTTTGTTATTGACTTCACTTTTAGCTACAGTTTTTCAACCAGGCCAGCGCTCTGCCTGATCATCCCCGAGTGCCTTAGCACGTGGCTGTGTTGCAGGGGAGAAGAGTCCCTTCTGACTCATCACTCAGCACTGAGCTGAAAAAGTGCATTTATGTCTTTGCAGAAGTCTCATTTTCCGCCTGTATTCTTTGAGCGCAGTATCTTCAGGAGCAAAGTGTTCTTTTTAGATGGTCAGTCAAGAATTATAGCTTCTTGCCTTACCTGAGTGCTCTTTTTGTGCTTCTCTGTTTATTCCTTCGTTTTGAGGATGGATAGAGCAGACATTCAGCGAGTCAAACACTTGCCGTAGGAAACTGTAATGTCAGCCTGAACGCCTGAAGTGTTCTGCATTCATCCCCAGTCATACCTTCCTCTGCAAGTGGCATATGTCCCCTGGGCTAGCAACGAAGCAACCATCAGTTCGCAAGTAGCTTTCGGGGGAAATTTAGCCATTCCCGTCCAAAACCGTGATTTAGAAAATGGTTCAGCTGTTACTAAACGGCAAAAGAGTCTAAAATCCATCAATCTGCTTTTTGTTTTTAAAGCAGGGCTAGCTGTCTGTATTGTGTAAGTCACAACAAATTCTGGGGGGAAATTGCTAAGGAATTTGGTTCTATCCTTACACATAAGAGCAGTTATGCTTTTCTTTTCATTACGTGGCTCGAGTGAGAATAAGGACACCCGCAGTCGTGTCACTTCATGGCTACCCTGGTAGATTTTTCTCGGTCTATTTAAGTGACCTCACCCCATGACTGGCATCGTGCAGCATTGCAGTTCCACGTCCTCCTCACCCACAACACCCGAGGGACGTTCGGAGAGGCTCTGCGGGGCGTGCAGGCGCAGCTGGGTACACGAGTGACCCCGGGCACTGCAGCACCTCAGCCCTGCAGACCCTTGCCCGAAACAGCAAATACAGCGCTCTGGTTTAGGTAAGAAAACACCATGAAAAAAATTTCTTCTTTTCCTGGAATAATTTGTCAAACGTCCACCGAAGCCAAAGTGCTGTTGCTGATCGCCCCGGCTGCTTCCCTTCGAGCAGGTTCTTTCACACAAAATTTCAAGCGACTGATCCCTGGTCATCTGCTGTCTGGCCTGAGCGCTCTGCTCAGCTTCGAGCACAGGTCAAGATGCTTTAGCTGATGGTGGGTGCCTGTCAGCCTGCTGGGCTGGGAGCAGTTTGTCAGGAAAGTGTGTCTTAATTTTAAATATGTGGGTCAAAGTATGTATTTCTTAAAAAGAAACGAATGAAAATAACACCACCACCACAACCACTTAAAAGGGTTGGTCCCTAAAGTATGAAAATCATCCTTAGAATAACTTGTTTTGGTTTGGAGAGTAGACTCTAATGAATTATTTTTTTTCTTTAATTAGCTCCATTTCTATCCTACACTATCCAACAAGGAAATAGTTGCAGGAAGACATAAATTATTAAAAAAGGATCATTTTTGTCTGAATTTGGTGTGACTTCATTCTAAACTCGATTGATCTAAGGTTGAACAAAAAAAGTTTAGTCCATTGAGACCAGAATTACCAACGGTAATGAGAACTGCGCTGGTGTTGGACTGCGGTGTCTTTGTGCCAACTATGTTTTAATTTCAAATTAAAACTTTGCCTATTCTCCCCAAGCCTGTCTGTTTTGCCCACAGGTTTCCTGCACACCAGCATCAGCAGGTTTCCTGAATGTTACCTTGCAAACGTGGTACATGTGGGAATTACTATGAAATAAAAATAGTCTTGGACTCGTTCACATCCACCTGCTGTTTTCAAGATGAAAACACATAGGAAAGCAATTTAGAGTGACAGAACACTTTTTAATTAAAAAAAAAAAAAAAAAAAAAAAAAAGGTTTTTATGGAAGCCTAGAGCATCAGCTGAATTGTGAACTAGAGGAGAAACATTATGTTTTAGACTTACTAACGTCTCCTGTACGGCACAATACTGTTAAATACCTCAGAGGTCCACCAGGAATCTAAAACTCTCCAATCAATTAAAGCAAGCTAATTCAAGGCAGCAGCATGTGTCAGGCCTTTTTTTAGAAATTTTCCGTGATTTAGACCTTTTAATATACTGTATCTAAATGGTTGAATATTTCAAAGCTCTATTTCCTTTACTTTTGTGATTTTTTTTTCCCCACAGGCTTGCTGAGACTTTGCCTGCAACGAGAAAAAAAACTTGGTTTGGTTCTTCCCCCAACCTTTTGTAGCTTACCAGGTATCAGTATTTCTTTTGCATGTTTGAAAAAACACTGTTGGGATAGATAAATGCCTCTGCTGACATGCAGGGGTTCAGCTACAGCTGCAGCAATGCATATGCATCGCTCCAAGTCCCATCAACAACTGTGCTTCAATGAGCAGCAATTTTCCATAGTCAGTTCTGACTTCCCCACCTTTTAGCTAACTCAGGCAAAAATTTTTTTTTTTTTTTTTTCACTGCAACAAAGCTAACCCTGTGGCAAGGACTGGGAGGGTCTGTCTGTGTTGATTCCTGCTCATTAGCTCTGCCTTTCCAGGCCGTGACATCCTTCAAGATGTTTACAGACTGCAAGCAACCTCTAAGGACGCACCCTACAACTCTTTTTAAACCCCTTCGTGTCTCTGCCCAGCAGGTCTTGCCATTTACCATCACTTTTGCTCCCCCATTAGCGCTGCGTGTGGGTCAGCCGGTCCCACAGCCGTGTCTATCCGTCCTTGCAGACTGACCTGGTCCACGGAGGCACGTGATGAAAAGGAGCCTTTTCCGAGCTCTTGCTCGAGGTGCCACCCTGCTGCAACATCAAGACACGTCTGGGTAGCTGCTCGTTGCTTGTCTGCCAGGAAGGACAGCAGGAGCCAATTAAGAGTAAACCATTTTGAAATATCAGGAACATTCAGATTTTACACTTGCGATCCCCAAGTGTGCTCGCTGACCCCACCATATCCCCAAATGTGCCTGCAGGACCTCCTCTGTGGGTTCTCCCCAGCCTTCTGCCACCCAGGTATCCAAATTTGGGCTTACTCAAGTCAGGCTTTAAGCCTGAAAGCATTTGTGTGATATATAATGTCAAGTGTGCGCACTCCACCGAGATGACTGGAGATGCTGTTGTAGGCAGAGTCACGCTCTGGTGTAATGTTTGCTCGAGAGCTTCTCAGTTTGGGTAGTTTAGGAGTGGGTATAGAACGTTTCCAACATCACTCATGGATGGGGGAGAAAGTGTGCTTACATCAGCCGTTTCCAGCAGACATTTGTCCTTCTATTGGTTAATAGAAATTAAAGTAATTGACAGAGATATGCTGATTTTTGTTGGGTTTTTTTTTTCTTTTGGAAGACAAACAAGCTAAGACAGAAGAATGAAATGGTTTCGGCTTTGTATCTTCTATTTCAACTGACTGCTCCAATATGTAGTTAAATAGGAAAAAATAAATAATGTTCCGTTTATTGAAATACAAGTTTTGGTCTACTCACTTGTGACAGTTTCTCTTCAATAGTTTTGTCTGTGCTGTGTTCAAAACCAGACAGCTTTTAAATGCCAGATTTTCTTGAGAAACACAGCTCCTGCCCAGTGCTGCTGCTTAGTGCCAGTTTGGCTGGGGAGCGCTGCACAGGCAGGGCATCCCTTTCTGAATCAATACTGTAAACCATAAGAAATATTTCCTTAACTTTGTGCAAAATCGCATCCTCAGACTGGCAAAGTTTCCGAGGCCGCTCACCAGACGTGGAGCGCTTCGGGCTACCAGGAGCTAAGTGGGTACGATTAATCTCTAATCTGAGCAACGCCGCCAAAGACTCCTGTTAGCACTGAGGCTGCTTTGACTCGAAGGATCAATAACACTTATTTGCAAGTGTTTAGAGTATGTTATTTGCATTTGTGAAAGTAATGAACCAACTATTGAATTTTAATTAGCGTTTTCTGGCTCTTCTGGGAGAACTCTGATTCAATCCACAGATAACTTTCCGTATATTTCGAGACAATGTTGTGGGCAAAATTCAGAATAATTCCTGATGTTCTGCCATTACAAAAAACACCTCCAAAGCATAGATTTCCATAAACTACCCACTGCCAGAAGTTATTACGGAAGCATAATAACGGGTCTATTGTACTATAAATTGTTTTGTCATTTTAAATTTCTGGTAACCGCTGTGAAGGAAAAAAATAAATAAAATGACAGATTTTCTTTTATGAAACCAAGTTTCAGCTGTGAAAATGATTTTTTCCAGTGCACATAATAACATTTAGATAAATAGATCAGCTTTTTCCCTACTACATGCTCCAGAATAAGTAATTGTACTAAATGTCCATGTAAATGTTTTAGATAGAAAAATTCACAATGGGAAATAATAAATACTGTAAGTCAGAATGGTCACATAATGTAGGATTGCTATTCATCTGATGAGAATGGGTGTACGTGAACAGGCTTTTCAGGTAAGAAAGGTAGATTGCATAATACACAGATATTTTTAAATAGATCTTAAAAAAAAAAAAGCAGCAAGGTTGTGTTCACAGAAGAAGTGAAACGCCTCGGTTGCAATGAATGTTATAATGTGTAGATAGAGTCGAGGCATTCAGATTCCTTAACTCTTTGTTTCCCTCTTTCAATCCATTTATATCGTTAACTGGTTTTGGCTCTACACTCCAAATGGGTTTTAATTTTTATTTTAAATACATGTTTCCAGACGAGGAACAAGTAAGAAAACTCTTTTTTTAATTGATCATAATTACTTCAGTAATGAGAGTGAAGCAAAGATTTGGACTCATCCAGAATCAATCTCACCTGCTGGCAGGAAAGACGTGACCCAAGTGAATCTTCAAACTAGCAACCCCCTGTGCCCAGTGCAGAAGGTCTCCCAGAAGAAAGACCTTCATCAGAGCTGTTGTGGTCCTTACTTTAGGAAAGCAAACCCCTTTCAGTCCGGCCTGGATGGTTACCTAGAAGCTGGCAAGAATAACTGGTGCTCTGAACATGTGCGTGTGGTTCTTCAGGATTAGCAAATATATTCCTATACGGGAGATTGCACAAGCAGAACTAGTGGTGAAGTCTGTCTGAACCACACAAGGAACAGGTGCTCTGAGAAGTATTCTGATCTGAAGAGTAGCACCGCTTTAGAACTGCAGGAAAAGGCAATCAAACCCACGAAAATAGATGCAAAGTCAGATCGGTGTGAACAAGTGATTGCCGAACGTAGCTCATGCCAGCAAAGTGCAATAGCTTTTCCTGTACCAGCTAATTTTATGGTCAACAAAAACATGGTAGGGCCCTGGGATTTCTGTGTAACATTTACTGCAGTGACACATTAGTAGTCAATCTGGAGATCACAGCGTAAATTCAAGAAAACAGGATTTGTGTAAAGAATACAGCGAAACGATGGCCATGGGAAAGGACCTAATAGCTTTGTCTCAAACTAGAGCAACGCTGTGGCCACAGATCCTGCGGTCCTCACGGAAACTACGGTGGGTGAGGATGTTTTCAGGCTCACCCTGGGTTGCTCTGAAACTCGGTACCTGATGAAACAGCAGGTCCCTAAGAGAAAAGCTCTGCAAAGGGATAAGCATCATCAGAGTACTCCTTTCTCCAGCACATCTTCCACAAAGGGGATCTGAACGGACCATGCCCTTGCGTCGCATTTGGTCCCAAAGACGAGCACAGCTGGTTTATGGCATTTAAGAACTGCAGTACAGAAGTTGGCGTGTCTGGAATATGTAAGAAGAAAAACAAAACCCAAGTGTCTTTGTGTCACCCGTCTTCCACAATTTACATAAGCTCTTGGCATTCTCTGTCAGTGTCGTGCACGTGTCTTCTACATGCTTCATCACACGTATGACACCATCCAACACCTAATTAAGCTGTGAGAACTTTGGTACATGGGTGTCTGTCAATGATTTGAAGTAAATAGCATTGCCTCTACAGACTTGGAGGATGATCTTGACTCATCTCTGCTACCTGCTAAGAACGGCCAGCGCAGTTCTTTAATTCCGCCATTGAAATTCTGCCCCAGCTCCAGCCCCCTCGTCGCGAGCATCCCATTCATCAGCTTTCTCACGCTGCTTCAATTAAATCCTATCGCACGCCGAGGCAGTGCAGCATCCACTCTGGAGAAGAATTTCAATTCGGTAAACAGGCCTGTAAATATGCTGCTATGGATAAATTGGCCATCAGTGTGATAGAGAGAAGTAAAGTAAAATGTGTGATTACAGCTAGTTTTATGTGCTAGGAAGCTGCTGAGACATTACTGAGAGCAGGAACTATGTTTTTGCACCCTGTGCTTATCTGGCAGTTTTGTACCTATTTTATATTAGCTATTTTCAGGCAAATATTCTCTGTCTGACTGATACTTCTCCCTTGGAAAGCTACTTTTAAAATAATCTTGACCTAGATTTTTGTAATGAAAAGCAGCAGACAGTGCCAGAAAATGTTGTGCTGTTAGTGCCATTTCATCTCCATTCCTTAAACACAGTTCATTTAAAAGATACGAATTTAATCCATGGCACAAGACTGATGGACAAGCACTTCGATTTCAGGCTTGTGGGGATTTCAAGCTGAGTGCTCCATTGAAACATGTTTCTGCTGGTGGAAGAGAGGTCTCTCCTTTTGCAGACGTTATTTCTGGTTGCTTCCTTGCTTGTTTTCGGAGTCCTGCTGGAAGCAGTAGCGATGCAAAGATGCCTTTTGGTGGCTTGGCCATCATCCAGGAGGCCAGGGCAGCACTCCTCGCCCATCTCTCTCCCCCTAAAGCTGATCCCAGAGCCTCAGCAGTGGAAAAGAATAATCGTTTTATTCCAGTTCACTGGCCGGGAGGACCTATGGGCTGGAGATCAGCAGTAGCTGCCTCGTTTTGGCACCCTGGGGACTGAGCGAGTGCAGTTTGGTACCTGATGCCAAAATACTAGTGACTGCCTGAACCCCTTTCCCAGCTCCCCAGAGAGATTTGTAAGCTGCAGGAATTACAAACATCAAATATTCCACTGCATCCTCACAGTCCTGTTTTTCTTTATAGCAACATGTCCAAGAATGAGGAAAGAGCACTTAGGAGCCAAAAAAAAAAAACCCTTTCACCTTTTACCAGGTAAATCTTGCCCCAAGCCCAGGCTTTCACAGATAAGCACGGAAAACTACCACAGCTCTGACATGGTAAATGGCAAACAGAGCGAAAAAAACCCCAAACACAAAGAAAAGCAGTCTTGCTCCCGGGCTGAAGTCATCTGGTGACTCTCCTTTGAAATGCTGAGTTCAGCTAAACTCAGACTCCTGAAAGCAGAGAAATGTGCAATAAATAATTAAATTACGACTTTATTGTCAAAGTGAGTTTCCCAAAATAGAACTGTTTTCAGAACGGATTAGCCGTATTCACAGGAGGTAGGTCCTTTGGAGTGAATTAAAAATGCTGATTTGGAAATAACTTAAACTGCTTATTGCTGGCAGCGGGGAGAATATCTTGGGGCGGAGGTGGTCCCTCGTATGCAGTCTTCCCCAGCATCTGCTGCTCCTCTGCAGAGAACACACCAGGATGGAGCATCTTTAGGGTTGTTTTGGGTTTGGTTTTTTTTTTTTTTTCTTTATGTAGAATGCAGGTGATACCCGCTGGTAGGTTTTTCATCTGTTTCCCTTTACAGGTGAGGAGCGGATTTTACCCATTCCTGCCGCATCTTGCCCCATCTGCTCAGGTCACCGTTGTGGTGCAGGGAAGCTTCCACGAGGGAAGCGATGGGGGAGCACATTAAAGCTAGAGCTGTGCCTGTACCCTGCCTCTTCAATTACGCAGTCCTCAGAGCTGGGGTTTAACTTTCTTCAAGGTCACAAAGTACCGTGGAACAAGTTATTTTCTGCGATGACCTCGTTTGCTTCGTCACTCCCTGCTCAGCAGCGCCTGCAGCAGCGACGGGCTGGCTGCAGTGACGAGGGGCCCCAGCATGTGCCCAGGACCTGCGAGCCCTCCAGGAGGCTGGGAGCTTGCAGCCCTGACCACGGGTCTCAGCAGTGTTCGGTCAGCCTAATGAATAATATTGATACGTTTTGGTCATCACTTCGTGTCTGTGGATGCGTTTCTCTGGAAAAAGAGGAAAAAAAAATCCAGTATCTGAATGATTTCCTTGTACTGTCAGTGCTCATCTCGAAATCATCTGTGGTCCCATATATATGAATGTGGGGTATAACAGTTAGAAAGGAAAGGGGAATTGAATTATTCAGTTTCCTGGTGTGCTGGTAGTGGCTTAGCCTGAGTTTCGCCACTTCAGATTGATTGTGTTTGAACATGAATGTTCTTGTCTGCAAGTTATGCTCACAACACGTAGCGCATATGGACAGTATGTCCATAAAAAAATACAACAAGCACATGGAATATTGTTCTTTTTTATAGTGTGCTTTGCCTAGAAGAGCTCGATGCTGTGCATTGCAGGGGTGAGAGTTAAGCTGCAATATTAAGGCCGTGATATTCAAGGAACTGAACTTTGACAAGCTGTTTCTGTGCAATTCTATGAAGGCTGAAGAATCCCGGTTGTTATGATTTCAGGATGGTCTGACATCAGGACAGCTCTGCATGGGCCAGCAGCACCCGTCAGAGCTCCTGGGCGTGCCTGCTCTTCCGTGGCCTCGCCTGAGATCTGTGAAGTAAATACAGCTGCATTAACTGCAAGCCAGCAGGGTTGATTATCGACTTTCAGTTTTCAGTCTGCTTTCCTTACGGCTTGAAATGCTGCAATCCTCTTCCTTCTTCACCTCTTTCACTGCAGCACAATACTCAAGAGGAACATTCAAGGTTCTCACTGCCAGATGAAAAAAAAACAACAAACTGCACTATCTCCTGGATGCCCTTGCACAAATCTCTCAGGTTGCTGGTCATTTTAGCCATTTTCCATTGTCTTTCATAAGATGCTCCTTGTAAGGCCTTTCATTTCCTGGAGAAACCCGAAGCTCAGCAAAATCCATGCCCTGAATAAAGTAGCTGTTATCCACTGGAGCTGCTGAATCTCTTCTTCCTCTCAGTAGATTAATGTTTTATGCAGTGAGATGGGATGAAGAACAGCGTACAAGTCAACTCAGATTGGAAAGATGGAGCTCAGAAGCAGCTTACAGTATGTTTGGGGGAAGCAGTAGCACCCTGTCAGAACCAGAGACCTACCAAATGTCAGCAGAGTGCTGCACACTGGCAAGCTTGGATCCTCTCCTTGGTCACCCAAACACCAATTGCAGGAGGACTTCCCAGTCTTGGGATCAGCGGGAAATGTTCACTAGGTTATTTATGGTCCCTGTTGTTAGATATTTTCAGCTACCCTTCCTCTTAGCCCCACACATTTTAGGTGCTTAATGCTGTGATAAGAATTTTTGAGGCCACTTCACCCATTCATTAAAAATAAGATCTGCCGTGGTAAGTCAGATCAAATAATCATCTAGCCCTGTATTTCGTGTCCAACCAACAGGGAAAGAATAGGAGGACAGGCACAGAATGACCCTTGCTCTGGTATGTCCCCTCCTGTAGACGGGCTACAGTCTGCACAGCGTGGGGACATACACATAGCAGACGGCAACGTGGCACAAGGGGCAAGGAGACACGATGAGGAGCGTCCCTCCAGCATGCTCAGTCATAGTGTGAAGTGTGCCTGCTGTACAGGCTGCTGTGGTAGAGGATTTACAATGAGATTACAGGAGCTGAACACGTGCAGGCTTATCTGGGGAGAAGATGGGTGGCAACAGGTACAGGATGCCATAGTGGCTACTGTCCGGACACTCTTGACCTGTGGTACTTGCTGGAGCTACTGGCAAAAGGCCACAGCCTTTGCAGGGTTACTCGCTTCCCCAGGTAAGTTTTACAAGGAACATACACAAAAGGAAAACCAAAGGAGCCAAAGAAAACCAAAAAAATATTATTGCAGGCATTTCCCCTATTATTGCAGGGGCTCAGTGTCACGAGACTGGAGGTGGTAACAGGAGGGGAGTGGTGCCAGAATTTGGACCGCGAGTGAAGACGCTTGAGAGCTACCAGCGCAACGTGTCTAGCCTGTATTTTTTGCATTAGTTTCTAAGTGTATTAAAACATTAATTTGCAGCTCTGCCTGAAAGCTCTTCTGCCAAACTCCCAAAAGGAGCTGCATATTAAAAATCACTCAGGTATTCATACCCTTCTCATGCAAATTCAGTTCCAAATTCAAATAACCTGCGCAAATCTTGTAATGTGTCTGTCTTTTCTTCTACTTGCTGTTGCCCGAGTTCTCTCTTTAATGAGTACCGGCTGGGATAAACCAACCGGAGGATGCTCTGTCTGTGAATAGGTCATCAGTCAGTCATTAGGCATCATCCAGCACGACAGCTCACCTCTGCTGGTGTTTTAGCACATCGGCAATAGGCTGGGGAGCACAGCTCAAAAGCTCAGGTTAGGAGGATGTCGTGAAGTTGGCAGCCTCCACCACCCGGAATGAAAATGAGCTGGGAAGGTGGGGAGGGAAGACAGCTCTCTTGCAATTTGTAAGAGGCGATCCTGGTTTCCAAAGCCACTTTAGGGATTAAGGCTGTGGTGCTGCTTAGCAACATTTCAGCTATGGTCCTTCGTGGATATATTCACTTCAACCGTTGTACCGCTGTAATAGAGAACCCTAACACGTGTTATTTTTTTACGACTATTTTCTTCTACTGATCATCTTCCTAAAACGTTGTGGGTTGTTTTTTTTTTTTTTAAATTCCTAAAATAGATTTCTCTGCTGTGCTTTGTGTTCGACTTGAAAGACAGCAACAAATTCCTTTTTCTTTTTTTTTTTTTTTTTTTCCCCCACCACTGAAAGGTCAGGAGCAACCCAAGCTTTGATGCTGGCAGCACCCAGCCGTCCCACTTGCACATACAACACTACTGCTGACCTGGGCTTGGCTCCCCGGTCTCCCCCCTTAGCCAGAAGGTGCTCCCCAGGGCAGCACTGCTCCAACAACAGGGTGGGCAACGCTCCGTTTTTCTGTTGTGCATCATCTAAACGTTACCACGTCCGACCTGCGCGGTCTCCGTCCGTGGAATTTCTGGTTTGCAGCAGGTGTTTCACCAGGCTTTTTGGGGGGGGGGGGGGGGGGGTCAGTGTGTGTGGATAGTCTGAACTCGAGCCCTACATCTGCAGAAAGGGCTCAGCAGAACTGAAATGCAAAATTTTGTTACCAAATTCAAGCAGTGCTTCTATTTTTGTTGCTTCTGTTCTTTTGGAGTTTTTTTTTTTTTACCATTCTGAGTTTATCCAGTGTAAAGTCTGCCGTTCCTTACTGCGCCTCCCTTGTTTTGTGAAGCCACCTGTTCTCCTGCAAAGTGCTTGTTCTGAGGTAGTTTGGGAAAAGAACTGTTTGTACTATGTGAAAATTATATTTCTTTACCAAAGAAAGAACGTAATTGTTCAGTAAGTGATACAGATGGATCGTTGTTCTAATTGTCCAAAAGCTGCATTGCATCTCTGCACCAACAGGTGGGAAATTCAATATTCTTGACTCTTGTTACTAACTGGCACAGCAATGATGTCCTCTAGGGTATGATAAGAGCTGGGGGAAAAAACAAATCACCTGTAATGAGTTTTCACAGAAAAATTCAAATTTTCAAAATCAGATTTTGTTGTTGTGTTAAAAAAGAGAAAGTTCCAGTCTCATTTTCATTTAAAGCATTTAATAAATAGTTTATTAACATTATTTTCTATTATTTGGCATTTTTCTCCATTTTTCTTTTGTCTTTTTTTTCCTAGTAATTTTTTTTTCTCTTTGCTCCCTTTTGCCTCTTTTTATTCCAATGACATAAGAATGGGAAATGAAACCACACACAAAATAAAAGGAAACTAAACTTTTTTGATTTAATTTTTTACAAAACACTTTATAAATTTTAAAACATCCTCGCCTGGAAGACCTGGCATTTAGAGTGCTTATTCCAGCCCTTTTCCTTCTCTTCTTTGGCATTTTTAGGGCGGGCTCACACTGTCAGAGAAGTCTCAACAAGTCCATCCTCCACCTGGTCCTTCGGTTACACCCCAGCTTTGGTTCTCCAGCTTGCTCTTACAGGGGTGTCCTCAAGCTTTGCTTCACTCACTGACACAACCTTCATCAAGTCCCACAGATACAACCCATTCACAAAATAAAATGTGACTCTGTCTTTGTTAACAGCAGGGTAAATACTTCCTACGCTGCCTGAGGACAGAAATATGCCTTTAGGATCAGACAATGTTGGCGGTTCAGCTCCACCGTCACCTGGCGCTGTGCTTTGTCACGACTTTATGAGCGCCTTAATGACGCTAAAGTGGACAGTCCAGCACTAGGACAACATGAGGATTGCTTATTATAATTAGAGGCAGTTTGCCCATAATCAGTGTCTGCTTGTGACAACTATGGAGGGGGGCACCCAGTTGCTCAAGTAATATTCTGGTCCTGTATACTCCCACCCACCAAAAAGCTCCCCAGAAATCAGCTACCTCACTGCTATCTTTAAGGTATTGTGACCCTCACTGTTGCGACTGTCATGTCTCCAGTTAAACCCTGACACCCAGCAGCTTCTAAAGGAATATATATTTTTCAAACTGTGCCATCTCGCTGAGGACCCACGTTGCAGCTCAGCCTTTAGCTTCTGCTTCGATATGGAAGCGTTGACCGAGCACTCAGAGCAGCCTGGATGTTGGCCCTCCTGCAAAAGAGAAAAAGTAGTTTATTTTGGTTTATTTCAGGTTATCAACTGGCTCTATGTGACAAGAAATCTCCAGGTAACGTAGACCTACCCTGGCATGTTGTTGTGCCAGTTCTAGTCACTGACCCTTCACCATTGCAACTCAAGACTCTGCAGTTGAGCTACTGCCATCACCCAGGGACAGCAGCTTTGTTTTTCCTGGCACATCGAGATCCACAAATTCATTGCTGACTAAGAGGGTGAGAGCTTTGCACCCAGGCTGTGCTGGACTGAGTCATGGCATTGGTTTTGGAGCACCAGATTTATCAGGCAGCACCATAATGTGTTAAATTGTTAGGACACATTTTGCTTGTTTAGAGGAACTGCAGTTTTAATTAAGATTAAACACAAGTTATGACTCAGAGTCCAATAAAAATACAATATGTGAATTGCATACCCTTAAATTTAATTTACTTACCCATAGGCTGAATAACCTCATGAATGTAAGAAATGCAGTGAAACAATTATTCTAATTAAAAGGAAGGATTTGGTTAAGCTAATTTACATTTTAGCCCAGTCTCAGATACATCAGAGTCTCTCACCAGCCTGTCCATTAAGAGAGAAAATCAAAGTGGTTAAATTGAATTATAGATTAGGATCTTGTTGACAAACACTAGAGAGCAAGAGACTGACAAAGAATAAGCAGAAAAGAGGCTTAACAGACTCATGGGCAAAACCAGAAGAGTTTCAAAAACTCCTGGTGCTAGTTTGGATGCACAGGCTGTAAAACCTGAGGTAACCACTGAAGACCTACAATTTGTCCCTCCACTGGCACAGACTGCTGGGGCTTGAATGAACACAGGATAGATAGAGCAAAACAGGGCTGTAAAACCAAAATAACAGACTGGAGAATTCACTGGTGACTTTGCTAGATTGTGCCAATGGTTAATTACCTACCACTGGCTGCAGCAGGCAAGCAGCTGCATGGTTGCGTCCAGACTGAGGCTCGACTCGAATACTGGAGAAGAGCCCTGGAAATGCTGGTCGGTCTGGTGGAGGCAACGCAATGAGCTCGCCCAGTGCCCAAGCACCAGTGGGATGCGAAGGGGCCAACACCGCCCACTTTGGGACCAAAGGCTGACCGTGTGCATCGTTACCTAGAGCTAGCTCTCAGGCACAGAAACCCAGACACCTGAAACTTTCCCAAGATGTATTGCCCCCCTCCCTGGCACATATCGTTAGTCTGTCAGTGATTTATACCGTGCCACCCGACCGAGCAACACGGGAGTGTTTTATGCGCTCAGAAAACGCAGCACAAAGCGTACCTGAGTACCCCAGAGCTACGTGCCTTTTGAATGATTACCACTGAGATGGGGACGAGGACTGCAGGAGCCAAATTTGTGTAGAGACATCCACCCCAACACAGCTACACATAAATACGTATGACCCGGTAAGTGTGTACCTAACTGAGGAAGCTGCAAGAACAGGAGCCCACCAAAATCTGCTGTCCTGAATTTTTGTGTCCCGTCTTCTTTGACGCTTGCTCAGTATGGAAATGTCTGTATAGTTCTCACTAACAGACCATATGGCAGTGCTGCTACCCACCACGCTAGGCCACCAAGGGAGAGCGACCTTTTTCAGTGGGCAGTAGAGATGTTGCCCATAAATACGTCAGGACCTGTATTAGGACAGTATGACACCGCGCAGTGACCCAACTGGTGCCTGACGAGTGATGGCCAGACCTTATTCCTGTTCCTGATTTCTGTGCCTTTCCGTTCTCTGTAACCCAACGAGCTTTCCACAATGATTCTGAGCAATCTAGAAGATACACAGAATGATAAAGGCAAAGACGGGCAGAGTTGTATTATTTTTGGTGAAAACTGGAAAATAATTCTGCTGGTCATGTACTTGTTGGGGCGATCAAACTTTCTGCTTCCCCTGTACCACAGAACCATGCAGCTCTCATGGATACGCTCTTCTGCCCCAGGTTTTTCTAGAACTGTCATTCTCGTCTTCCACCTCTCATTCACTACCAAAAAATCTGTTCTTCCTCCTCTCCTGCTTCTCCTCAGCTGATGAGGTGACTTCTGGTCTTACTGGGTGTTCTCCTGTGCTGCTTAGAAAGTACTTTGTAGGAATACTCTTGCGACCATTTGAAAAGCGATTTTATTACTTTTGATCCAATTCCATTTATATTGACAAAATGAGAAAAAAAAAAAAAAATCCTACCAAGCTATTACATTTGGATACCCATGTGGCACAGCCTTCATTCTACTGTTGGCCAGTACAGTGTTGCTGATCTGCTGCATGACTTGGAAAATGTACTTCAAACAGGGGCGTGAAATATGAATGAAGCAAAACTGACTGTCTGAAGGGACTCTAAGGGTCTGTCAGTAAACCACTACTTGTACTAAGTGCTTAAAAAAGGAATTAAATTGTTGTCATTATTATTATTATTATGATGTTTTTGTTGCTCTTGAACTGCCAAATAAAGAAATCAATTTTCTGAGAGGTTTCAGAGTTAATTTTGTAGAGAGGTAGTACCAGTTTTTTTCTTCTGATCAGAACTGTTAATTACGGGTGTTTTCCTGTAGCAGTTTCTTACAGCACACATTCATATAAAACAATGTAAACTATAATTTCATTTCCCATTCCCGTTCTTGAGAAACTCTCTTTTTTGCAATTTTGACATTACCTCTCTATATTTTATTAGTAAAAAATGTAAAAAACAAGGTAAAAAAGAAAAAGTAAAAAACCAAAAGTAATATTCAGAAACCCTGGCTTGTTATTTTTCATGTGAATTCCACAGCTTTTTATATCAACATTGTGAAGGAGAGCTCCTGGCTATCCCAAGAACATTTTAATTTTAGTTTTAGATTTCGTAGCTACGTTAAAACCAGAATTGCTTAAAACTGAGTTGTAAGAACAGCTAAGAATCTCATTTCTATAAGCTCAAATAAAATTTCTAAATATTAATTTAAGTTACAAAGCAAAGTTTATTCTTTCCACTGTAAGTAAAATAAAAAATAGCTCAGAAACTCTGAGTTCTTGTAATCTGTCTTTCTGAAGGAGCCGCTCCTCACATCCACACTGCAGACTCCTTCCCAGTTTCCCAATAAAAGGAAGGGAATGAGTTTTGGTTAAAGCTTTATTTTTCCAGGTTTAGAAAGAGCAGGGGAAGTGTTACAGGCCTGGGGAGCTATGAGTGCAATCTGGCGATACTGATGGAGATCCTGTTAATGCTCGCTGAGGCCACAGCAGATTTGTTATTTTTTAACCAAATATTTTTCACAAGAAAATTCCAAATTCCTGAAACTGAAAAAGCTAACGGAAAATGACTGGTTTAAACCAATAACCCACAACTGCATTAAAAACAAACAACTATTTAACATGTTCAAAAATGTCAGAATTGACGGGTTTGGGTTAATTGGCAGTAAATGCCACATTTGCATCGATCTAAACATGCACACTCACGCAAACCCACACAATCTCCTTTTTGTGGATTTTTTTTTTATTTGCGTTGCTGTTTGCAATACATTTCAAGCTATTAATTTTTCCCCTTGAATATATCTCTCTCCCTTTAAATACAGAGGTTTAATATAAGCTGGAAAACCACTTAATGCCCAGCAGTAAGTAAAAATACTCCAGGCACCTTTGGCTGGTTCCAGCTCAGCTCCCATGGCAGACACCAGGCTGCTGCACACACGGCTCATGCACTGGGTACACACTGTTGCTAGCTAACACAAAACGAGAAATAAGTGTTAAAAATCATTTTCACTCTATTCTAGACATCCTTAAAGCTGGCATAGCTGGAGGGAAAGGTTTTTTTTTTTTCCATCTGATTTATAGCAGAATGCTATGCACAGCAGAGAGCCTGTGTTTTGCTTTGTGTTCAATTTCTGTGGGATTAAAAGAAAATAGAGGAGTCCTACCTGTGTGTCACGAACACGGCGACGGGAACAGATGAACCCTGTGTGCTCTTGTGTGATGGCAGCAGGGTGCTAGATTTGATTCGTTTAAAGCAAGCGTTTTTCACTGGGCTGAGGAATGTTGGGGAGGGTGGAGGTCTCAGGCAGTTCCCTGCGCCCCAGGGTAACAACCAACAAAACCAGCACTGAAATGAAAAGCTGCAAGTGTTGTCCTGATAGCAAACCAAGCCAAGGGTTGGAGATAAAGCAGGTAAACATTAGCTAGATTGTCTCCTGCCAAAAGGTTACAGGCAAACCTTCATTTAGAGTGAGAATGAAAGCGACACAGGCAGCTTCTAGACTGAAAGGACAGACTTGGTGGCAAAGTGTCTCCCAGGGTGATACTGCACCAGAAATGCAGGTTGCAGAGTGGTTCTTCACTTTCGTCTGTGTGTCTCTACCAGCCTGGACCAACCTTGCCATCGAATCCGTAGCAGCATGAAGCCAGCCAATGCTCTGTCACAGGATGCTGCGGGTCATAAACATTGACACTGGTTTAAAAATCCATCAGGCAATTTCATGGAGGAAAAAAAAAAAAAAAAAAAAAAAAAAAAAAGATTTGTCTAGGACTTTGCATTAAGAGTAGAAATACTGAGGATGTCTCAGACTGCTTCATGTTTGCCTCTGCCAGCACCCTTCTCTGAGCTGGGGTCCCTCATGCGGTACCCTCTTGCAGACATCAGCCCAGCCATGCCACCTCCGTCACATTCCCATGACTGGGACACCAAGATGCACCCTCCAGGAGACGGGGAAGGAAGGCACGAAGCCAGCCACACACCCGGAACGTGGCACACCTTACCCAGCGTCACAAGAACCTCGCGGTCTCCCCAGTGAATTGCAAGGGTTTGCGAGCCTGAGCCCATAACCTCATGGTAGGGGGTGTCCTACTTATACCCCTTTATACCTAGGGGTATAAAAAGGTCTGCTTTTTATACCCCTGCAGACCTTTAAAGGGTAACCAGGAGCACGCCTCACCGTGTGGAAAGATTGCTGAGCCCCTGGTAGACGCTAAGCTTCAGCCTGCCCATCAGGAGTCTACGTGGGAACGTCCCAACCTGCCACCCCTCTTCACGTCCGCAGGGAGGTAAAGGGTTTCCCCTTGCCTTGCCGGGGGGTCACAGCTCTCTCTCCCCATTAGATCTTTCTAGCAAGTGTCAGGCAACAGAATACTTTTTGCTTTGCACGGGCTTTTCTTGATTGTTCAAGGTTCAGGCCATGTTCTTCCCAGGGCCCCTGTAATGTCAGTGGAGGAAACAATCAGTAACAGAATCTCACATAAATACACCTCTGCCAAGCCCATGGGAGCATGGATGACGTTAAACATAGTCACGGGATCGCCGTCATTGCCGGTGAACTGGCCATGAGCAGTTGCCAAAAGGCTCCTGCCACTGCATCACCTTTGCAATTGCTCTGAGCTTTGGTTCACTTTGGCCAGTGAAATACTCTGCCTTTTTTTTTTTTTTTTTGGTCTAGTGTATGGCACCTGCAGAAAATGGGGTTTTAGGTTGGATGCCTCATCAGTTTATCTGTCCTGGAAGGTCGTGAGCTCCTGGGAACAGCCTTTCCTCCTGTGTGTTGATGGATGATAGTTCCTGAGCTGATGAGCTACTGAAAATTTTGAGGACTGTCTTACAAGACTGTTTGTGCATGCATCAGAACGCTGCAGCAAAATCTGGAATTAATCTGGAAAAAATAGTAGGTTTTTTATTTTCTTGTCATTGGTTTTAAGTATCACCATTTACTTTCAAAACCACAGCGTAATTAGGAAGGTAATAAGAAGCCAGCTGCCATGCGTCCTTAGAAACAAAACCAAAGGAGTTTCTTACCAATGAAGAGCACAGGACCATTTGATAGTAAGAGTTAGTATATTCCAAATCCTGTCATAAATGAGAACAGTCCCTTGCTGTTGAGATAAAAGAACAATTTTAAACTCCCATCAAGTTTCTCGTCAAAAGCTTTCTGTGGGCACAAATGCAGATGCCCTTAAAGAACTGTCACTGTGTATGATTTTAGCTTTGGTGAGAGATGGCATTACCTGATAGAAAACACTTTCAGCTGAGGATAAGAGGGAATAAATGCTGATGTTGTTTTTAATAAAAATCCTTTAAATTCATATGACATCATATTATGTTTCAGTGCATGGTTGTATGAAGCCTAATACCAGTGGGTTTCATACCCTGCAGTGCTTTGCAAGTGCTGCTTTAATAAAAAGAGACTAAAAATGCTGCCTTTTATAATATAGATAGATCATTGTCACCTTTTTGCTCTTTTTTGCTTCATTTAATACACACTTAAAATGCTACTGAAATGGTTATTAACATTTTTAATTATTCAAAACCCAATTCCATAAGTATACTATACTGGTTACTAGAATGGTTTTCCTAAACACGTAGGATGAATAAGCTGTTAGGAATGTGTTTTAAACTGAAAGAATTGTTCTACCCCAATTCTGCAAAACCAAACCAATGGTGATGTCTTCCAAAAATACTTTTCCATTTTCTTTTTTTTTTTTTTTAAGCGGATCTGATGATGGATCAGAAAGGTAAGCACATGCAACACAAGCAGAAGAAAGCAAGCATTATGGTATTTTCTCATGACATATAAATGTCATAAAAACCCACCAGAAATCTGTAAAGAAACATTCAGGAGAGAAATTAACTCTTTTTTTTTTTTTTTTCCCCAATCCTGATTTTGAAAATAGGCTGCACTTTGGTTAGTTCCTACTTTATTGAGACACATTTCTCAGGAATATCTGGTGCAGTGATATTGCAGGCTGTAAAATTGTATTATTTACTCTCTGTCATTTGTGAGGACCTGACTTCATAGTCATAATTCACTGTTGCTTCCTTTCACACCTCGGTGATGTTGATAAGATGAGACAAATAGTTCAGCATTTCCAGCTGCAAGACACAGTGCCTGGAAGCATTTAGCTTCCAGAAATAAAACCAAAGCTGCTCCTTTGGCCAGCATTTACAGCTAATTTCCTTTCTGGTGAAAGCTGGAATCAATCACCTTTATGATATTTTATCACCAGGATCTGGAACAGACGGGCAGATGGATCTACTCCAGGATAATCAGGTATTTGCCTTTTTTCATGCTTTTTGCGGGGAAGCGTCTCCAAAAGTGCAGGGAGGCTGGTCTGGAGAAGCACCCTAACTAAACCGCCATGGTGCTCTGGGTTTGCTGAAGTGTTGCAAAGAGAAGAGTCGCCGTACACAATTTCATCCTCTCCCATTGCAGTGAGAACACAGAAAAAGACATATTGCTACTTGGTGAAGCGTGCCCACGTTATCCTTAAAGCATCCATAATTCACGGCAGAAGGTACTACACTTTCCCCAGGAGACAATCCACCAGCCTATTTTTTTTTTTTTTATCTAATCTCTACTGGCTGTATCTTTGTTATCTATTTTTCCTCAGCTACATCTAACAAGACTCCAGCAACGCATTACTGAGCAGTCATCATGCCAGAGCAGTCTCATAGCTGTGGAGAGCTCAGTGTACATCAAACAGTATGTAAGTGATCACATGGGAGAACGGGCCTGACGTTCTAAAACCTGAAATGGGCCACTTCTAGGAATTGTTGTTAAAATAGACTTGGGTGCTTCATAGATAAACTGAAGCGGTGTTGGTCCTTACGTTTTCTCCTGCGCCACCAGACAAAATCCCACTGGAAACTGTTTTTTCCCATGTTACAGGTCAACCTCTGAAAAGCCATGTATGTTTTGCCAACATTTTTTCCCTTGTCACGCAGTAGTTTCCCCTGCACGTTACTTACAAGAGTATCATAAAAGTCAGGGTCAAAAGACTTGCTAAATCAAAATATAAGGTATTCCTACCTCTCCCACAACCATTGAGCCTATTAGAATGTCACAGAAAGTGGATCAGCGTGACATGATCTAACAAATCTATGTTGGCTCTTACTTCCTTGACACCTCCTAAGTCTTTATCAATGCCTGGTTTCAGGATACTTTCAGTATTTTTTCAGGAATTGAAGCTGGTGGAGGTTAAAATATAGAAGTATTACAAACCTTGACCTTCCCTGCATTATCAGAGAAGAATTTTTCATACTTCCATTGCTGGAGGGTCACTTTGCTCTTATTTAACTGCTAACATACTCCACAGAGTGATTTCTCGATGTTTCTCTGTCTGCAAGTATCTCATCTTGTGCTTCGTACCTTCTGATTTTGCCCCATCATATGATTGCTGCTTTTTTCACTCCTCTGCAATGAGGTGAAACAACTTTTCATTTCTGTGGCAGTGGTCCTCACCTTGTGCCCTTCCTCGGCCCTGCTGGGAAGGGCTGGTGGATCCACGGAGCTGGAGTCACTGGGATAAACTGCAGTTGGCTTTCCCCAGACCGTACTGTGTCCCCAGCTTTGGGGGTTTGTGCACGGATGACCAACCCTCCAAAGAAGCTGAGTGACTTAGTAAAGTCACTAATCAGCTTCAGAGGTTATTGCAAATGCATGCAAACCCCAAACATATCCATCTAGCCAACCCTAATTTTTCAGTTCAGAATATTTAGATTTTCATTTAATTTTAACACACAGTTTAGAATGGAGAAAAACTATACCCTTGTGTTATTGTATTACTCCAGTTGGTAAATAAATGTTTGGCAAGGAGTGTAAAAAGAGTACAACTTGTGAATGTATGTTGCTTACTTTTCAGCCCAAAATAGAGAAAAATTTCTGGAGCTGTAGGGCTTTTTTGGGGGGGTTGGTTTTGTTTGTTTGTGGGGTGGTTTTGTTGTTGTTGTTTTTTTTTCCAAAAATAATATGACTAAGTTATCCGTTTAAGTAGCAGGAGAAAATGTGAGGCATTTTTTCTTTGAAGACAATAACAACTCAGCTGCTTTAACCAGAAGTGAAACCAGAAATGACTGAAATTGTAGAGTTAGAAGTGTTTTTTAAACTATATTTTATACGTAATAAGTTAGCTAAAAATCCATCAACAAGGTTGATTTCTGATTGCATAAGGTATTTAAAAAACAAAGTGAGAATGCTGTAACCATTTATTTTTCAGGCCGAATTAAGTTGGTATTTTCACAGAGGTATATACACCGCCTGTGTTTGACTGACACAAAAATCTCTAGGACTTTTTATGGGTTTTGTAAATTGCTGCAGTATGTTACATTATCACCATCTCCTTAATGGCGTTATGATTTTTTAAAAGGCTATTGAATATTTTTTTTAAGGGCACAACTTAACTGCTCTTTAGTTTCACTAGGAAAAGATAAAGTGATGCAGCAGTGGAGTGTAACCGAGCAGAAAGAAGAGTTCAGCGTGAAGACCTAGGTCAAACACAAGAAGTTGTAGAGCAGACCTACCCGTCCGGCCACAGCTTCCACCGCTTCATGGGAGAGTTGCTTTCTGCAGAGGATGTTGTAGGGCTGATCGAGAATCTGAAATCCCATGATGAAGGGGGCTCACTGCGCCCCAGGAGAAAGAGATGGAGCATGGATTTGTGGCTTCTGCTCCTCCTGGACACCTCGATGGTGGCCAAGCAGCCTGCTGGGAAACATGGTGAAGCCAACTTTGTGTCTCCACATCCTGGCACATGCCTAGGGCCACTGTGGCATCTCCGAGATCATCAACGGCAGAGCTAAGGAGAATTGAGAACTGTGGCTCACAGCGGGGCAGAAACTTCGTCCCTTTGGCTCTCTTGATCAAACAAGATAAAAAAAAAAAAAAAAATATATATATATAGGACTCTCCTCCTGTCCTTGCATACTACCTGCTGACATGTTGAATTGAGGCACTAGAAAGAACTTCTCTTCTGCCTTTTCCTGTGCTTTTTAACATCTCTTATTTCTCTTCTGATCATCCCTTATGTTCTTTTGCCTTGCTCTTGTAGTTTTGTTTTATGAGAAGCTTGGTAGCTAGTGATGGTCCTGGGCCATGAAGGCAAAATCATTTCTTGGGTATTTTGCTGCTGAGGGAGTGATTTGAATACCACACAGAGCCAGAAGGCAGAAATATTGCAAACTGTCTAATACTGAGAGACTACTTGGTCATTTATTTATGGGGCACTCTGGTCATTGATGTGCTGGATGGAGAAATTCATGTTGCTTCAGGCAGCAACATGAAATAGCAAGAATTATCCATCTATTTTCTATTTGCTGTCTGTTTATTTGCTCCATGTCTGATATGGGCAGGGTGGAGCGATAAGGAAAGGCTGCGAATTCAGAGTATAATGAACTAAACACAGAAGTCTAGCCTTAGGAAACCTAAAAAAAGAACAAGGAAAGTCACAAGCATGTACAGGAAAAAGCACATTTCTCCTGGTTGGGCTTCTTGGTGCTCCTTTTCACTATCTCTGCTGGAGTTATCATCTGGATGAGTTTATTCTCTTCCTTTTGATTTAAAAAAATAAATCTAAAGCAAGTAAAAATGATATATTTAAAAAACCCCCTGCACATTCACTCTTGTTTTATTTAAGAGCTATGCAATTCTTGCTGATCCACATGTATATATGTATCTCCAGCCTCAGCCACATTTAGTCTCTTCAATATTTATATAAGCAGGAGCTGGTCATTAAAACAGTTTTGCTGAGTCGCACTGAAAGTTGTCTGAGAATCATCTTTCGCTTTTAGCTGTTTCATTCGGGAATCAGAAGCAGGCAAGGAAAGATGCTGAGATACCTCAAGCACACAATCGTCAGCTTCCAATAAGGCCTTTGAAAGCGTTAGCCTTTAGCAGGCTGATCTATTTATTGAGCATTGCTCCATGGATTTGCTAGATGGAAGAGGAAAAGCTCTGGATGTTCTCTCTGCTTCTTTGTGAAGAGTAACAGATGAACTCCCTGATGCCAACCTCAGCGGCACCACATCCACTAAAAGCTCCTCTTCAGCTCTCCTAAGCACTTTCAGACATACCTACTTTGGGAGGCTTTTGTTTAAGGCCTCCCCTACATTTTGCACTATTCTTTAAATCCCGCAGCTGTAAGTAAGTTTTGTGAGAACGTGTAAATAAACAAAAAATATTTTTTTCTGGAAAAAAACACACACAAACCAAACCCAAACATAATACCTATGAATATGTTTTGCCTTGAAACATTGATCATAAAAAAACCTGTGCTGATGTGGGCACTGCCTGCTGCCGAGCTGGTTTGTTATCCTGCTGACAATGGAGTAATAAATCATGGCATGTCTGTAATTTCAGGGATGCAGTCTGCTTTCCTTCACCCAGGTAAGATCCAAATTTGAACCACTTTTGGGCATGCAGAGAGCTCAGGGAGTTGGTTGGAGCCCATACTCGCCCTTTAATGAAGAGAAGGGCTTTTGTGGTGAGTCAGAGCATCGAGCTCTTCGGTGTCTGAGCAGGGAATATTCCTTCATGGTCCCAAATCTGGCACCCAGCAGGATGACGTACACCACCACATGAGCAGTACCCATGTGTCTGCTAAGGAATGCCCACCTCTTTAGTAGCCTGTAACGATCCTTTAAAGCCCTTCAGACATCTGCAGAAAGCAGATACTCTGGCAACATTGGTGGATAAACATTGTTTTCCAGTAGAGACTGGCAAATGGTTAAACCCTGGGTTTGACATTTGGTCATGATCATTGCCTGAAAGTAGGGCTGTACAATAATTTCCTAGTATTATAAATGGGGGATTTCCTCCCCCCCCCCCCCCCCCCCCCCTCAGGAAAATAGACAAATATCTTCTTTATCTGAAGACTTTCCAAAGAAAGTTATTAATTCAGATTTCCAAGCCATGACAGTACATTACAGTCAACAAACAGTCCCTTTTCTAGTTTGCATAGGCATTGCATATTCTTTTAATATTAATAATGACCTACAATTTATGAGTCTAATAACCAAGCTATTGTAAACGCATCATAATATACCTTTCTCACATTCTTTCCTAACGGAGTTACTCAATTTTAGCCACATAAGCATGCGAAGCAAAAAGAATACTTGGCCTCAGAGCAAGAAATTCAGCAGGTCTCCTGGAGAAGACTGTCAGCTTTTTGGGCAAGACTTACCGTGTGAACCAACGAATCTTCATTTTATCTGAGGCCGAGGAGGTACGTTGGCTGCTGCACGTCCACAAATGTCTCTGTGTTACTGACACTGGAGACAGCAGAGGAAGGAATGCTCTCCTTTCGAAAGTCCAGTAACGCATTGTTCGTACGCTGGTTTTCATTAACACACACGCCTGTAAGAAGACAACAAAAGAATGTGACCAAAGCTGCCTCCCGTGAAACCAGGCTGTTTTGTCTAAACACATATTATTTCTTTCTTTTTAGACCTACCTTGCTGGTCTTGGAAAAAAAAACCAAACAAACAACCCTTTCATATTATTAACCATGCTAGCTTTTCTATTTTCCTTTGGATCATCTCTCTTCTTTTTTAAAGTATTAGGACAATATGGGAAAACCATTAAGTATTAACTTAAGTATTAAGTTCACTTATTAAAATTAAGTACTAGCTCAGCTTTCCTTCAAAGTAAAGTGGTAGTTCACAAACCTCCTCAATATTTTCCTTTGGGATGCTTGTATCCTTTCATCTGAGATTTGATTTCAGCAGAGACTCTCCCACATCTGTCTTGCTGACAAAGATAAAACTCCCATTCCACCTACACAGCAAAAAGATACCTGCTGGATACATCTGCATTTTCCATGTGATCCACCTCCCACAAAGGCCTCACGTTTCGTTTTTAAGAAACGCTACCCCTGCCCACCGGGCACTGCCTCGTCCTTGCTCCATTTGGCTTCCCTCACCCGTCGCTCCCAGTTTGCCCTGCATCGCTTTTATTGCGTCCGTGGGATTTTACTGTGTGTGAGCACATCCTTGAACATTTCCTACATTACATCAATATTCCCTGCCTTACATTGGCAGGGCTAATTATGCCAAAGATTGCCCCGAGCTTTGGAAGGAAGTTTTGACTGTCCATACTCTCTGGTGTCTGTTTTGTCAACTACTCTCCAAGTATCGGAGCGAGCACCCGAGCCCACAGGCAATAAAACACTGTCGAGGTCTACGATGTCTCTCTCACCGTGACAGTTCAAGAATTAATGCACTTTTATACACTTGTAGCCCCTTCCACAGTAGATAGTTGTGGCTTTTAGACACCTCACGGAGAGCTGGAAGGTTTCATAGCCTGATGTCAGTCATGACAAATGTGCTGGCTGAGTGGAGCACTCGAAGTACAAATGAGAAATGATTACTGCAGGAGCACCTTGATGAATTTGGAGAAAATCAGAGGTCACTTTCTGTCCAGATAGTCAGTGAAACAAATTAATGGGAAGGTTGCTGGAATGGTAATAATCTGTAAAAGCATATGTTATGAGTAGCTAATAATGTCCCTTCTTTGTTGGAAGCGATTATTTTTCATTTAGCAGATCTGAACAGCTAAATAACTTGCATCTTTGCTCATTCTATTCTTCAGTACTAAATTACAGTACAAAGAGTGAAGTTACCCTAAGGGTAAAAAGAAAATAGAACAATATATTAAAGCTGAGTTGTAAGTAATCGTGTATTTCCTTAAATGCCCCTTTAAATAATTGCATTTTCTCAAATCTTTGATTTATGCAGTATATTTGAAATATGAAAGCAGACACAACCTACACGTTCTGGAAATACCTGTGATTTTAGTGACAAACAATCTTTAGATCAATGGGACAAAATAGACAACTACAAAGAGTTTAGAGGGCTGAGGATAAACTAGGAATGGATTGTTAGTTATAAAGAACCACCATTTTGCATAGAATGTCATCACATATTAGCCGCTTTTTCTGGATTTGTGGTACCACAGTTCTTATATTAAAATGTTTTTTTTTTTTTCCCACTTGTTTTCTTGTTTCCTGTTGAAGAAAAGGCACTGCACTGGACACCTTGTTATTTAGCCAAAGCCTGGAAAATACTGATATTTGTTGTCTGAGCTAGTGCTATGATGATGTACCCACTGCTTCTTAGCAACAGCCAATGTCTATTACTAATACTCCATATTCAATGAAATTCAATTGTCCATTAAAATTATCATCATACCTCTCTCTATTTTAGGAATAGTAGTGTCAGCTTCAACTTGGAAGAAACGTGGTGAGATGTAGGCAGCTTGACCTTGGAAGGGGAAATTCTAGGTGTGGCAAATTGAGGTTTTTTATGTAGACCTTTTTGTTCATCTTTTCCTGAATGTATCTCTGCTCAGATATCTTTTCAGAAGATATCTGAACAGAAACATCTCCTCCTCATTATTGATGGGGACCACGAACATCTGTTTCTAGTATGGGCAGAGAGACTTTCTCATCTCTCACTTTAGGACACAAGATCTTTCACGTGATAAATTTAGACTTTTTAATTCTGCCCTTCTTACTATCTTTTCCTGTTGGCGTATCCAGTTCCACATGAGAGTATTGATTCTAAGGGACAGTCACTGTCAGCTCATATTTTGTGTTTGCACATAAAGCAGGCAGGATGGGCTCTTCCTGATGTCCCTCAGCTTCAGAAGGACAAAAGTTTCTTTCTTTGGGGACCATCAGCAACACGCACTGTGCCTCTGAAAAAAAAAAAAAAAATTAAGAAAGCACAGTAAGAGGTGTCTGGAGTAGAGACACAGAGGGAGATTGAACAAGGTCAGAGCCACAGGAGGTGCTCCATGGCAGAGCAGGTATAAGCCTGAGAAGAACATGGCCCAAGGATAACCCATGCCAGTGCAGAGGAACAGCGCAAGGAAGGAAGGAGCAGCAGAAAGAAGAGTGACAAGGAAGGTGTGGCACTGAGAAAATACTACAGTTTTCCATAATTTTCAAGGAAAGATGGTTTGAAAGCTTCCCACATTTATCCCTTTCCACCTCTGAGTAAATTTTCTACTAATAGTTAAGGACACCTCCACAGTTTCAAGATAAGGAGCGTGTATTACATATGCCGTTGGGTATTTTTTCTGAGATTGAATGTATAACCTCTATCTGTATTAGGAGTGCTTACAGAAACATGACAGCTTAATATCTCTATTTACCAGCTAGGTTAATGTTGCACCAAAGTAACATGAAATACACAGAATTAAATGAATCACAGCTCCAAATATGATCACATACAGACAAAATTTCAACTTAAATAATATGAAAATCAACCTAAGCTTTCTGGCTGTATGTGGGGTTTTTTTTTTTTTTTTTAACCCAAGAAGGTCTATGGTTTCACTACAGTGAACATTTCAGTCTGCTTTAAACTTGGGGGAAACCACCACCAGTCACCTGCAGAGAGGAAGTTTTTTATCTCCATGTTTCAGGAAAATTCATATCTACTTTCCTAAATTACCAGCTGCATTAAATGCGTTGTGAGGAAAAAATACAACAACTTCTCCTGCTGCAGAGCATGATAAATTTCAGTTAACAAAGCCGTATCTTAGGTATCAATTCCCATTCTCCGTTCTGGATGATCCATCATTTTCAGGATAGGCCTTGCTCAAAGAAAGGAAAAAATTCCTATTCTTCTCCCTGCCAAAGCTCTCAGATCCATTACACTGGCATTTTAATAGATGAATGCCTGCAGGGTGTGAAGCATATTCATCCTTTAAATGTTGAAAACTACAAAACAAGGTATATTATACATAATAACTCCTCCACCATCTCCTGAGCATTAAAGTGTAGAGAAGATTTATGCAAAAAATGTCACAACTAATGTTACTGAGCATAGTAAGCAACTCTCAGATTCTTGGTTAAATTATATTTTAATATCATAGAGTCTTGATACAAAAGGCCTGACAACTCTTTCCCAAACTCAGGTCTTAGAAGGCCTAGTTTTTCAAAACCTGCCCAGGGGAAGAGTGTTTCTTCAGTCAACTTACATAATGGATGCTTGGTAACTATGAGTCCTTCGTATGAATTTCAAGTAGGGTTGGCTGGAGAAGCTTTACACAGTCAAATAAAAATGCTCATTGAACAGCGCTAGCAGCCAGACTCGTTCTAGTGGAAAAGCATTTGCTGCTGGCGCTCAGTCCGGAGGAGGCTGTAAGAAGCCAAATGAAGTTCTAAAGCCAAGTTCAATTACTTTGTGGGAATGGTGCAATAACATCCTATGGAAATATTTACTGTTGGACTTGCATAATGGAGTTATGCACTCTAATTAATTACTCATTGAAAGAGGAGGAGAGAGAAAGGGGGGGGGAAAGAAGATGCTGAGAACATCGTACAAAGCCCTTTTCATCTAGGTGGATTTACACAATCCTACTAAGTAAAATTTCCCGAGGAAACAAGTGTCCAGAAAAAACACAATTACTTCACCCAAATGCCTGTCTCAGAAGAGCTTGCTCCCATGTGGGAGGCTGGTCCTGCCCTAGGGAGATCCTCTGTGAGATGGTGGAGACGGAGGCCCGCGCTGGATGCGTGCAGCCTCTGCTCCCCAAGGGATGAACAGGGCCCTGGCCACGATCCCAGGTCTGACTTGTGGGCTGCTGTAGGATGTCTGGAAAATGCTCAGCTGTGCAAGCAGGTGTTTACCACCTCACAGCACTGAGACAAGAATAAAGGAAGAGCAAGGCAGCCAACAACAGGGAGGAATTAGGAGAAAAAGTGTTACAGCTGGAAAGAACATAAGACAAAGCAGCAGTAAGAGATGAGAAGTAACAAGAGACAGAAAAATGTCATTTTGAATTTTCATGGGCAAGAAGAAAAAATGAACAAGGCAGCAGCTTGAATGCTCAAAGCCCCTTTTTCTCCATCTTCATGGAAAAAAAATATATGAATACTAATTATGTTCTCCTGAGAATTAATATTAATGTAGCTAAAAACACCACAACGCAGAATCAGTGCAACATTATTTACCTGAGTTATAAATATTCAGCTCATCAAGACCTAGTGAAATCCATCTGAGCACTTAGGGGACTAAACATAGCAATTTCTAAACCATTAGTGATTATCTTAGAAAACTCAGAAAGGGCTGGTAAGTTCCCCAAGGTACAGCAAAGAGCAAATATAGGACCTCTTTAAAAAGAGAAAAGATAAGGAACGAGAACTATAAACTTATCAGCATAACCTCTGTAAAGAAGGACACTGAGACATTGTTTAGCAATCTATTTATAAGAGCTGGGAGAAGAGTAAGATGATAAAACATCCAGTGTGATTTTGACAAAGGCAGTAGTGTCAAGCCAACAAATTGTCTGTTATCAAAAGAGTAAATGGAGAGAGAGAGAGAGAGAAGAGAGTCACTATTTTTGCTCTAGCAGCTCTTTTTACATAGTTGTACCTGACATTTCCATCACTGAAATATGATGAAGGTGAAATAATCAGATTATTGATGGGCCATCAGCTGAAACGCTCCGAGATCAGTCATCAGTGGTCTATTTTAGGGCATGTGAAATGTGTCTTGCAAAGGGCTGCCCTGGATGTGGTACTCTTAAATATTTTCCTTAGCATGCAGATGATGAAACAGAGAAACTGGGACATACTAACGTGTGGCTGGGAAACCATTGTTAGTGGTGATACTAAAGATTTTTTTTTTTTTTTTTTTATGTTTGACAAAAATATCCTAAGGACTGCTTAGAAGCTTTTGATCCTGTTTGAGAGCAGAGGATGGAAAAAATGACCTCTCAAGGTCCCTTTGAGGTGTATTTTCCAATGACTGCATCACTCTCAAACTTTGATAATTTGTTAAAGTGATTGGAAAAATCTGTATTGTCATTACGCTGATGGGGATTATCTGCCCTTGGGAAGATTTATAGAAATGATGATATTAAGGAGTCAGATACATTCCAATAACTACCCCTGTAAAGCGGGAACATAAGTTAGATAAGGCACATAACCTTGTATAACATAAGGGTTATAAGTACAGGGCCACCAGTTTGCGTGGTCACCCTGATAGACGTGGTAAGAAACGCACAGAAAAGTGGAAATTATTGACCAATATGAGGGAAAATGAATCAGGGCAACACATAGGAACAGTTGAAATCAAAATTAAGTGGTTATACAGAGAAACAATTAGCATTGCTCAAAGGCTCTATATTAAGAATATTAGCTAAATTTTTCTGTTTTCTCACACCACTTGTTAGTCAAATGGAGTTTTCTGACTTCATTATGCACCACCAGTGATTGTACCTGTCGCTGTTATCTGGCTTTAATAGAGTAGACTTACAGGACGTAAAGAAATGGTCACACCAGGGGGGAAACAGAGCATCTCTCTGCTCACCGATGAGTTTCCAGAGTGCCCAAGGACCTGAGCACACGTCAATGAAAATGCCAGCTCCCTACCTGCTCCAGGACATCAGTAAGCCTGGATGGTCCCTCTCCATCAGCATCCTCCTCCTCATGGGGAGAAACAGTTGAGCTGGGTCTTGGCTCACCATCAGCACTGCAAGAAAAGCCCAGGGAAGAGGAAAGACGCAGGGAAAAAGATGGGAGAAATACTGAGAGAGAAAAACGCTGCCGCTGGAAGGGTGCTGCTGCAGTGTAAGGCTGGTGAGGTGGCTGTGATGCACAAGGGAATAAATGCAAAAAACCTTCCCGAGAGCCTCTCCAAAGGGAGTCTTCAGTTGTTTGGCTACTTCCCTTCCTCCCACACCAAAGCCTCTCTCAGTTGAGAAAGGGATAACATCCAGAATTGCTCAGTGATTTTATTCAAGAAATAGATCTTCCTCACAGACAAATTTTGGTCAACTTTTTTTTTTTTTAATTAAAAATCCTGACCTCTGACTACCTCACTAGGCATTTTTACTTGAATTAAATGCAGCCACTACTCCTTCCTTTTGGCTTTTCCAGGTGTTTCATTGCTATGGAGGACTGGGACACTCCGTACACGCCTGTTTGCTTATCTCCAGCACAGCTTTCAGCAGACAGGGCACTGCCGGTCTGCGGAGGGCAGAGCCCATGCTGGGGCCCCCAGTCACAGCTCCCTGTGGCCCACCCTGGCTTCGGTGTGCATCCCACCATGCAGCAAAAATTGCAGACAACCTGTCCCATTATAACGTGGTATGGACATGCAGACAAGCAAGTGCTCAGAACTTATTTTTATAGGGTGAGAAGTGTACTGGATGCTCCACTTTGAGTATTTCGAGCCTCCCTAAAGAGAGGCACTGCTACCAGCTCGTGGGAGCTCCTCAGGGACTGGCACAAGGAACGGGCTGTTTGTTCCAAGTGAAGGTAAACCAGCAGCTGGGTTATCACTCGAAGAGGTAACAAAATGCTCAACTAGGAAGGACCATTCCCTGCAAGCAGGACCCTCACTAGGAGCTGTTGTTGTTTCCCCACTGTGCTCTTGGGACTCTTGCACCCCAGCTGCAGGCTTTCACCTCAGCCATTGCCCACATTAGCAACAAGATCCGACTGGCACTAAACTCTTCCTAAGTCGGTCCTGGAAGTGCCGAATCCCTCCTCCGCTGTGCAGCTGCACAAAACCCCCAGCTTTTCCCCATCGCCTTTGGCTTCGCAAAATATCCATCATCACCACGTACCTTCTTCCACCTTTTCCACCACACGGAGAGGGCAACCTACACCCAGCTGAGTTTCTGGCTTCCTCTGCATGCAGCGGTTTCATTCTTCAGCTCTCCCTCTCCTTCTCCTCCACTAAGATGTAGCGCTAACCATGTCTCAGGACTGGTTAAAAGCACTGGAGGGAATTCTTTGAAATACATACACTATTTGCATAAAAGGATGTATTTGTGTGCTCATTTCTCATTCACCCAAATAGACTCTCTTTTCCTTTCACGTGGCGTTCAGTAGTTTATTAGTCAGCTTGAACTTTAAAACATTTAAAGTTTCTGAAATCGGATGCAAAATAATGGTCTATTATGGTCTATAAATAATACTAGCCTGAATATTGGAAATAAGGTTTAAATTTGATTTTATTTAAAATGTCCTTTCTCTGATCTTGGATGGATTTCCTACCCACGTAACGAGAACAGCAGCATTTCCTACCTCTCAGCCTTGGGCTGCCTGGTGCCCAGAGGCTACCAGACCTTCGGAACAGAGGCTGTGGTGCAAGGTGTAGCTCCATTCGCCGCTGTGATGAGTTGGTTGTCTTGGCTAAGGCATCTGTAGAATTGCAAGCGTAATTCTCAACATTACTGTGTAAAACATTGCTATTTAGCGTAGCGAAAAATAAGTTCTGAAGCCTGAAATTTGAGCTCAGGACATTGAACTCCATCAGCACTTCATAACTCCTTGGGACACAATTTACCATTTATTCTTATTTTGTTTATCTCATACACAAAGTATTTTGTGTCAGAAGAGATATTTGCAGGGGACTAGTAGAGTTCTTGGCCTTTTATAAATTAGCATTATGGAATATTATCCACTTCTTTCAGTCTCAACCAGCAATCCTCATGATATATGACATTTAATGACACTTGATGGCATAACCTACTTATTTATTTTAAAATATCTGCCATGCAAAGCATTGCACAATGAAAAACATCAATTTTTTAATGGTACCTAGGAGATTCAGGAAGAAAAGGTAGAAAACTGCACTGTATTTCCATTCTGGCAGTCACATTCATTAAAGCAATTAAATTAAATTGAAATTACCTTCAGAAGATTTTCTACATGCTTACAACAGTGTATTTCCCTACAGTCTTTTGCTGTTACTATTCTTTTGACATTGCTGCCTGATCAGTTAAGAAATTATGATTAATGACACTTAAGACATGAGCTTGATTGCCCTGAATGCTTGAATTGATTATTTATGAAAATATTGGGACTTTGAACACAGAGTATTGATTCTCTTTCACGAGATGGTAGACCTCAGTCCCATCCACGCTCACACTTGTCACTTCGCTGCCATAATAAATAATAATCCCTCTCAGTTTCCCTCTTCACATCTCAAAGCGCTCCATAAACATGGCTGCGTCTCTTCACGTCACTGAAGCAGGTCAAGGAAACCTCCTTAAACGAGGAGCATTTGTGCTCCACCACCACACCTGACCCAACAACATAGCTAAAATCTAGCACTGGATAGCTGAATAAAGAGAAAATCCCCACGTAGACCGTATAGTCACCGTTCTGCCTTCTTCTGCGCCAAGATCACTTGCTGAGAAAATGTACTTCTGAAGACCAAATACTGGAAAAACCCCAAACTTTTAAAAGTCTTCTGATTAGCAGGTGGAATTCTGGGGTCACAGAAATCAGTGGTGAGACACATCCCACCCCTGTGCATAACACAAACTACAGATTTAAACACCAGCTTGAGCAATGATAAAAGTGAATGTTGGCAGCAAAAGAATCTTTATGGCTGTTTCGGTATCTGAAGGATTTGCAGTGTCTGGGACAAATATTACTGTCTTCATTTAATTCATACCTGGGACTAAACTATAATGGTGATTCTACCACCTGATGACCCCTCCCCAGTTGAGGAGAGGAACTGGTAAAAGGAGAAGTGATTCAAAAGCTGAAGCAAGGACAGTTTTAACAAACAGCAAAACAAATAAAGGATAAAAAGTTACACTCACCCTAGCGTGTCTGGCTCTTGTAATCCTCAGGAACAGGAGGAGGAGGAAAAAGGAGTCACTTCAGCAGAAACAACACAACAGCACCCATCTCCTCAGCAAACCCTCCCCCTTTATAATGACCATGACATTACGGTATGGGCTACTCCTGTAGCTCACCCAGGTCAGCTGCCCTGGCTGACTCAGAACTGCTAACGACGTGCCCAGCACGGCTGGGCTGGGATTCTGTCCCAGCCAAACCAGGACAGTCACCAACATTTAAAGTAATGAAACTGTGGACAATAACAGATGCCCAGATTTTATGAATTCTCTTGGTACATCTATAAATTAAATGGAGGATAAGGATTTCCTTTTTATCAGCAATAAGCTGCAGATTACAGTTCTGGTTACGCTTTTTTGCTCTGTCGCTGTTGCAGGCTGCAGATTTTGATGCAGAAATTTGTTTCTGTTATCCCTACATACAGCCCTAAAGACGGCATGGTCAAAAAGTTCCCAGGCAGAGCACTGGGTACCAAAGGCTGAAGGGCTGAGTATTTGTGGATGCAGTAGGTATCAGGCCACTTAGCAGCAATGCAGCAGCAATATAACGATGGCAAATAGAAGTCAATAGTTTGCTGTAATAAACGTGGTGGTGTTTACGTGTCGTTCCTCAGAGGTGTGGTTCACGTGTGCTGTGAGCGTATCTCCAAGAGCTTTTTGACTCAGGGATGTGAAAGGTGGTTGTGACTCTCGTTACGGATCCAGAAGAGGACAGAGGCTTCTGCAGGGCTCTGTACAAACAGAATTACTACTAATCACTGCACAACCCAGCCTTTAAGGGTGAACACCCCACTTCCAAAAAAACAGCTTTGGAAGTGAAGCAGAACGATGGGATGAGCTGCCTTTTACTCTCCGCCTAAGCGATGGACCACGCTTCCCCTCGTAAGCGTTTCCAAAGCAACAGTAAATAGTACCCCTGTTGAGACAACAGTATATTGCACTCCTGCTGAGAGGAATTTGCATTTCATTTGCAGATTATTATACCCGAGGCTTAGTCTAAACTGCTTTCAAATTTTCTTTGCTCCTATTGGGTATTCACATCTATGTCTAGATCGAATTTAGGAACTCGAAATTACTCTCACATCACGTACAAGACCATATGTTTCACCGTAAGAATTCTGAAATAAGAGATGCCCATCATTTTGCACAGATAGCTAATGTAAAATGGACAGATTAATAAATCCAGGAAGAGCCACATTCTCTTTCATCTACATGAATATGCTTTCTGTGGAGCTAAATGGAGCTATAGAAAGCAACTGGCCATCACATTTAAAAGTTAGGCTGAATTTGTTTTGGGAAAAAAAAAATATTTCACAGGAACACACAGGATCACAGAATCACTGAAGCTGGAGGCAGCTCTAGAGATTGTCTCCTCCAAGGGGCAGTGAAAGCAGGCTGTTTGGTGCTGTGTCCAACTGAGTTTTGACTGCCTCTGGGAATGGACACTCTATAACCTCTCTGGGCAACCTGCTCCAGTGTTCAAACACCCTCATGACAAAAAAGCTTCTTTCATACGTTTACATGGAATTTCCTGTGGTTTTCAGTTTGTGCCCATTGCTCCTGTCACTGGGCACCACTGAGAAGAGCCTGGCTCCGTTGCCACTGCTGCCCCCCATCAGACAGTGGGTGAGATCCCCCCAAGCCCTCCCTTCCCCAGGCTGAGCAGTCCCAGCTCCCTCAGTCTTTCACCACATGAGAGATGCTCCAGTCCCTCCAGCATCTTTGTGGCCCTATAAGCCCATGTCTCTCCTGTACTGGGGGGCCCAGCACTGGACCCAGCACCCCAGTTGTGTCTCCCCAGCGCTGAGCAGAGGGGCAGGATCCCCTCCCTCGCCCTGCTGGCCACGCTCTGCCTGACGCAGCCCAGGAGAGGCTGGTGGCCGTCCTCACCACATTGCTGGCTTGTACACTGCTTTTCCCCCTGCCTGTATATTTGATCTCCTTGTTCTTATTACCCACTTTGGCAGCCCTGTTGGTTTAAACCATTTTTGTGAGTAAAAGCTGCTTGCAGCGAGGCGCTGATGAGGTGGGATTCGCTGTCAGAGTCCTGCTGCATGTCAGCAGCGCTATCGCCACGCTCGGTAATTTGTCTCAGGCTCTGTCGTGCTGTGTCTTTTGCTTGAGATCTGTCACTCCTGTCCCTATCTTGGAAGTCAAATGCCATATATATATAGATAAAACTCAACTAAGCAGTCCTGCTGAGCAGATGGGAAGGCACATTATTAGCACGATAGCTTTGAGTTAAAACACCTCTGAGACAAAAAAAAAAAGGGGGGGGGGATTATTAAATATAAGTTCTAAATGACACACATAAAGCGGCATAACCAAAACCCTCAGATCCCTTCTAATTCCACTGTGGTTGCTCAGAGGTGCAGTTAGACAAACCTGCTGGTCAGCTGGCGGGAACAAGGCTGCCCAAACCCGCAGCCATGGCACTCCGTTCTCTGTTGGTGAGAAGATGAAGGTGAAATGCTTTTTTGACCATTAAAAGGTTGCAAATTCTCCTAAAGCAAGCAGAAATATAAACACAATATATTGGATAGAAATGAGAATTCAGGAAGCAGGCAGAAATTAGGTATGATAATTCTTGTATCGTTACTAGTTTGTTGGGTCTGTTTGCCTTTGTGAATAAGTGCAGCGACGTGGCTCTGTTTTCCCAGTGATGTGCAGAACCACTCATCGAGTCAGGTAAGTGATATCTGACATTTTATTTTAAGAAAATGTTATAAAGGTAACACCATTTAGGTATCAATTATTATATCTTTCCATCTAATACTTTAAAGGGAAAATGGCTGGTTTCTTTTTCATAACTGTTCTTGGAAAATGCCCTTTTTAACAAAGAAGTGTATTTCATTAAGAAAATAAATCAAAAGTATGGAAAGACCATGTCTTGGATAACTGAATTCTGAAAAACGTTAGGGTTGTGCTAGGTTGCCGAGTCAGGGACTTGGTTTCCCTAATGGAAAACTAAATGATATTATTGCTGCTGTTCTTGCAGGTTTTCGTATCCAAGTGAGAAATTGATACGTGCTGGAAAAACTTGGGAAAAGCTATTTATTCTTCACCACTTTGTTATATATTCTATATATATTTAGTTATATGTTCTATATATATTTCTTCTTCATTAGCTATTTTTGTTATATATGCTATGTTATATATGTGCTGCCCGGCTAAATTAATTACTTATTTATCAACACAGAGGCAGACAGACATTACTGGAGTAAAAATTCATCAGTGAGAGGATGAATTAGGATGATCCTCCTTTCCAAAGCGCAGGTTTGCGTAAGGCAAGCGATCAGTCTCCACCCTGAACCTTCTCTGAGATCAGAGCAGTTGCCGAAGTGCAAAGTAAACTCCTGAGACCTGTTCCAGTCCAACATCTGTAGGATTTCAAATGCAATTACGGAGGAGATGGGAAGAGGCAGTAGAGAAGTAGGGACTGCTCAGCACCAGCCCTGGGGAGGTCACTGGGGACCGCTCCTGAAGGGTGGGAGAAGAGCAGAGCTGTTGGCATCACCTTGTTCGATAACACGGAGCCGGAGAGCACTGACAGGCCAATCCTGCACTCGGCCACAGAGGTTTTATGCATTTAAACTCCAGGGCCAGAGCGAGAAGCAGCATGAGACACAGCAGGACAGCACAGATCAAGGTGCAGTGGTGGAGGGACACGGACGTGGCCGTGCTCTGTTGTTTCTCAGACCGCCCCACAAACGCACTAGTGCTACAGTCTTCTGTTTTCCCCAAGCTATGAACTGTTTGGACAGTGACAATAATAGTGTCTGTGTCTGGCTTTTTAGCTTACAAAACTGCAGCAGATGTAAAGATTTAGCTACAGGCTTTTCCCAAAGTAGCCGTGGAGACCTCGCACATATGAACTGTCATCCCTTTACAGTTGTTTTCCTTAGGAGAAATAACCATGGTAATATTTGCTCCTTAAGATGCCCGGGTCTTGCAGCAAGTTCAGCATCGAAATTACTTTTATGATGTTGCTAATTACCCTTTGGCCTTCAGTTCTGTACATTTGACACGGGCATTGCTGTCCCCTGCCACCACCCCACCTGGGAGCAGGGTACATTTGCAGAAGTGGAAAACATTCTTTTTCTCTCTAAAATAAAGGATAGAAAACGTAACCTATTTATTGGTGTTTTAAATGCAGATAAGAACTAGATGCTACTCTGTGAGAGAAGACACAGATTCATCATTACCATGTTGCTGAACCCTAGGACTATTCTACAAATTTACAGACCTTAACTGAAAGGGAAAAAAACCAAACGCTGTTTAACTGCACAATAACATGAAAGCTTATTAATAGTTACACATTAGCTATTAATCACAGACATAGCCTGAACAATTCATTGAGGCAACCGGTGTCTTTTGTGAAATTTAGGTAGTGTTTGGGTAAGACACAAGATGGCCCTGGACAGGAGGCGCCCCTGCCTCTCTCTCCAAGTGGCAGCCAGCCAGTGCTCAGATAGGAATTTTTCTGTCTCAGTGAATTCTCTTTTTTTTGTGGTTGTTTTTTTTTTTTGTTTGGTTGGGTTTTTTTGAGCTGCTACAGCTTCAATGAAAGGAACAAACGGTGCTCCTACCCTACTTTTTCCCAGGACAGCCTGAATCCTGATGGTCATGGTGTTCCCTCTAGCATCCAGCTGAGGTGGTCAATAGCATCTCCTGGTCTGTGTGAATATCCCAAGCAACCTCGCACGGGTGACTTTGGGGAGCAGCAGCACACTCAGAGCATGGGCAATCTGCTGGGGAGCGAAAGGAGGAACCACGGCTTCCACTTTCCAACCCACCACCCTGAGAGGACAGAGGATCCCCATCCAAGTCTTTTTCCCTGGTTTAATTTAAAGCAGGTCTTCGCCACTCCTTTTGGTGGTACTGAAGAAAATGTTCGGTATGTATGTATAGACTGGCTCACGTCCCCCAGTTTCCTACATTCCCTCTGTTCCCGTTACCCATCTCACATGTCCACAGCCCATGGGACACCAGCTGCGTCCTTTGCACTGCAACCACTGCACAGAGGGAACCCTGACTCTGCCAGCTTTGAGAGGGTCTGCTGCACGGTGGTACTGAAGAAAATGCTGGAAGTCCTGCAATAAATAAATAGGGAACATAATAAGAAAAATGCATTTTGTCACTCCTCTCTGCAAGCTGTTGACTTACTTCCTAAGCAAGGTGGGTTTATATCTTTTCCCAAAATAATCATGGAGCATATAAACCCATTCGATCATTGAAAGACCATTGAACATCTTACAAATGAAACATAGAAATCTAAATGAATTTGGAGGAGCATTATTCTAATGTCCTTCAAAAGTATGTCAAATACTTATGTCTGACTGCCTGTTACATTACCCAGCCATTAAACATGTATTATCTCTTGAAGGAAAAGCAGAGATTAATGACCTGAACCAAAATGATTAATTCACTGTGCAAGATGAGGTAGACTTCTGAAACAAGCCAGCAAACAGAGGGAAAAAATATTATAACTAGATAAATAATAGAAGAAGAAGGTCAAAGAAGGGGAAATGAATAGGCTGTTGTTTTAAATTATTCGAATTCCATGCCCTACACTTTACAAAAAATACTAACCAGATAGATATATATTTATATTTCCTATGTGCCGACTTCCCTCTACAAGGAAATCTCTCTCTATCACAGCGTTACGTCGCAGTGAAGAAGATCCATATCGCAGTAGAAACCGAGGCTGTGTTTTAGCTAGGACCTGAGAAGGGAGGCTGTGCTGCTGCTGCTGACGAGGCTCCCGGGGCAGCCTTGGGACTTGGCTTGGGAGACCGAGGAACCCACTGGATCAGGCTTGTCCTTCTGTCCAGCACAAGTCCTACCGCTGCCACAGTGGTAAAGGCAGTGGAGTCGTTCTGAATAACCACACCACGTTGCTCTTAGTGCTAAATCATCTGCTTTGCATGCCATAAATGAACTACAGTCGCTGAAATGGAAATTTGTTACATAAAGGATATTAATGTGGTTAATAAGACAAGCAATCGCCCACCAGTGGCCCTAGACATATCCAATAAGTTTTTAATGATTTTTTTTATTGTTGCAATTTGCTACTATAAAACCACTGGGCCAATTTATGTCTGTTTTAACGGGAAGATTTCTGATCCGAGTAGTTTTAGACATTGGCGCTTTTCCCTAACATTTGGGTATGCGATTTCCTCAAGTGGCACCGACCGTTTGCAGGGTCAGATTGCTCCAGTATTCATTTCGCTCTGTTTAGAGGAACTGATTTGCATTTATGGTAAGGAGTATGCGCTGAGTGGGCTGTAAGGCCATAAGGTGCATCAAGCTGAAGCACTTACTGGAGCTCCACGGCACGCAGTGCAGGTGGCGCAGCAGCGTGGGAAGCCACCGCGGCTGCCCCGTTGCACAGAGAAAGGCACCGTCACGTGGCAGGCGTGAGACCTTTTGCCTCTCCAAAACTGCAGGAGCCATTCCAGCTGGGGAGGACACACGTTCCTTCATGACAAAGCAAGGAAGTTTTCCGTGCTCCTCCACCAGCGGTTCAGGTGGATGCATAACACTTCACCGCCGGGTTTGTTTCTTCAGCTCAAGTGCACGGTTTGCAGTAGAGAGGGGAAAGGCATGAGTTTATTCCCTACCAGCAATCCTCACTGGGAACTGCAGTCGGGAGGAACAAACATCAGCAGAACAAAAATAAATGGGTACAAACAAGCCATTTGCCCGTGCTGTGATGGAGACAGAAACAAAGAGAACTGTAATAGCAGGAGACAGGAGGGGTTACCGAAACGGGCACTGCTGCAGAAGCCTGATGCTGTCCTCCTGGATTTGAAAAGGTATCCCAGTTTAGAGCTGCCTTTGGGGCAGAACAGCGGGAGTCCATGTGGAGAGCAAAGCTAACAGTGATCAGTGAACTCCCGAAAAGCAAAATGCTTGTTAGGGAGGAGAGAGTCAGCGCTCAGCATGGAGACTGAACCTGCTGTACAAAGAAATAAAGTAGAAAAATATCATCGTGAAACTAAAGGAAAGGTACACTCTCGAGGTAAGGACTGCTACACTCACGAATAATGCTAATTCAGTGAACCGCAGCAGTTTGCCCAGTCCTGCCTTTGGGGTGTTTAAAATATATATTGGTTTTGTAAACCCCTATTTGCAATTCAGCCGGGCTGTGACATTCCAGTCTTCCAGGCAATGATTAGACATGCTGGTCAGGGCAAAGTGCAATTATTCATCCCTGGAGAGGAACGTGTTTTATGGTGCGCTGGGTACCACCCAAAAACCTTCACCCATCCACCCTCCCGTTAAGAGCACCCTCAGGCTGCCCAGTGATGGTGCTAAGGCAGAGGATGAGGGACGTGCTTTGGACAAGGAGGGTGGTTGGTCCCAGGGCATCCTGCCCCCAGGCAGCGGCTGAGCCCCTCGCTGTGCCCAGGAGCTCCTGGCAGATTGCTGCCTGCTAGCAGGACTGAGGGGGCTACGCTGGGGAGCGAAAGAGATCTGGACATCAGAACACAGTACAAAGCGGCAAGGTTGCAAACATGGAAACCATCAGGATCACAGTTCAGGTCAAGAAAAAAGCATGACAGCACAAAAAAGCACAATACCAGTGCTCTTCCTTTGTAGGTGAAGAAGTATTTTACTGCTTACTGGGAATTATGACATTTTCTACCCAGGGGGCACTGCTCTTTGCACGGGCACTGCACTTGATTAGGAGAGTTACTGCAAAATAGTATTAAAATGTTGAAAACTAGCAATCTCCGAGACCTTGAGCTACTGACAACAATGATTCAAGCTCAGGCATGACATGATGCAAACGAAAGTTATCTATTGCAGCAAAGTCCTTCAGAATGCCTGTAAAGAGCTCCCTGACTTCTGCTGGCCAGAGCTCTGCAAGTAGGAAAAAAAAAGGAATTAGTGATTGAATTTATCCCTCAAGAAAAATGCCACAAGTATTAATTTCAAAGAGCTGCAAATGGCAGATCACAAATTATTAGAGCCCACACTTAATAAATCATGAGGAGTATCTGCTAGATCAGAGGAGAATACTATTGCCATTGAAAAGGAACTTTTCTGTGTGGTCTCTACCAGGACATAGACGTGCTGTGCGGGGTTACCCAGTAGGTGACAAAAGCACACGCTGACAGAAAAGAGAGTGATTGCTTTTAAAATAATTGAGACACTTGACAAAGAGATTAGCTGGGAGCTGAGGTCTGAGGATACAAAATGCCACAGCTCATCACACAACCTCACGTAGTATTATTAGTAGCAGTGGGAGAAAAGACACACTTAGGAGATCGTGAGACTATCTAAGGGTCCAGACCTAATCTACACATTTGGTGGTGTTAAAAGGAAAGTGGGAAAAGAAAAAAAAAAACCACACTCAGCTGCAGCTGATGAATCAAATCACCTATTTTCCTGTAAACGCTTTCTTTAATCTTGACATACTAATTTTGCTGAGTATGACACATGTCTGTCTTCTCCATCAATATCTCCAAGCCAGTTCTGCCAATCATTCGTATGGCTTTGCTGCTCATTATAGTCAAGACAGAAAAATGAGCACCGTAGGCCTTTGACTGCCTTCCTTTTTTAGCAAACTTGATAGTGAAAAAAACAAAAAAGAGATAAACAAGAAGACTAGAGGGGAACAGAGATTTGGTCAAGTGAGAGCTCTGACCTCTAAGGACCTTCTGCTCACTCTCCCCTCCCCGCCCCAATCCCTCCTTTTCACTGCTGAAATTCTGGAGGTAGCTTGCAAATGTGCCAAACGAAACCTGTTGCTGATCCATGTTGAGCTTTCTTGGCAACTGGCGTTTGTCTGCCATCCTCTCACAGGCTCCCTGCCACCTCCCCAGCCGGGAGGCGTGTTTTGGTCAGGAAATGCTGATGGACCTTTTTCCAGCTGGAGGAGGATCTGCTGGTTTCGATGACTGACCACTTGTAACGGGGTGCAAGCGCACCCTTTCAGCATTTACACTCTTTGGAGGAAAACTAACCTCAATGCAGGGTTACAGAAGCGTGGAATAAGAGCACTATCTTTGCAAGAGTGGGACAAGTACTATGAGCCCCAGAAAAAGACACATCTGACCACAAAGTGAATGGATCTCTTCACTGGAGTGCATAAGGCTTACTAAGGAGATATCTATTAGCATGGACATTGTACGGTCTTAAATCCTTCTCTGGGCAAGGTTTTGATAAGTGTAAGCTCACAGCACAGCTCCTTCTTGTGCAATAAGTGTCTGGGTCAAAATCCCTCCAACTGGCACTAAAACTGCTTCTTTACTAACTTTGCTTTTTAGCTGGAGGCTGGGGAGGGGGCAGATGTTTTCAGCACAGCAAATAACATCAAACAGCCTGACAAGAATTTATGAATGGGAGATGTGGACACCTTAGAAATGAATAATGAACGAGCATAGCTTGAGAAAAGGACGTAGGAAAACTCTGTGCATCTGAGAATCCACTGTCTGAGCCGCAGCGCTGAGCAATTTTTTTCCCCCATGGTTAATTTTTTGGCTCCAGTAAATCCAATCATGCAGTGGTTTATTATGAGCTTCTATTTTGTGTCATTTTTCTCTTCAACGACTCATTTTGTTGTTGAGAAAGAAAGTCAACATTGCAAATCCCTCTGACTTCCACACAGCAGCTCCTCTGGGACACTGCACAGTCTAACTGACTTTGTGCTTTCCCTGGTGCTCAGGCTAAACCTTCCTTGCCTTGGGGATCCGTCCTCCTCTTCTTTGGTGTCTGCATCTCCCAGCTAGCTGGAGATATGATGTTACCTCTGCCATTATGAAGGTAATCCACCCTGCTCCTTAACCATTTTTAGTCTTTTCTTCTGTCAATATCCAGCCTATCGATCCTGCTCTAAATTGCTTGTAATCATAACCACAGCCATTCCTACACCCTCTGTAGTCTGCCATGACCAATCCAATGCTTCTGACTTGTAAATGCATCTCGGGGTAACAGACATGGGAGAACAGGACTCTGTAGGAATACAGCAACATCAGCAGTAGGTCAGATGAGGGTCCACTCTGATTATACCCTTTGTTCCATCCAGAATACAAGGACAGAGCATTCTTTCAGCTTTGAAGGAAGAAAACAGTTAATTTAGCTGAAAAATGTTTATAGTTGTTGGCTATCGTGACTTAAAGTATTTTAAAACAAGTGCTTCAATTTAAGACTTAGTCTACTGAAATATAATGAATTTCTAAAGCAAAACAGCAAGAGGGAGACAGGGATCATTTTCTCAATATTTCTGCTTGTCTCCCCCAGTACTCAAGCAAACATGCAGGTGAATCTCTTAAAGAAGAGGATGTTAAACCCATCACTGAACTTACAGTTTTCTACAGATAAGCTCAGATCTGTCCCTTCCTCTCTTCCCCCTGGTGGCAGATACACCTTCATACATTTTGATGGCATAAAGCTACCTTTAGGTTCCAGATCCTTTCGCTCTGAGATTTAAGAAGAAAGTTAAATGACATACTTGCTGATAATGTTTCAATAATAAAATTATTTCTACCAAACTATTAATTTCTTTATGAATTCACCCAACAATGCAATGTGGTTTATACCATTCCAAAATACCATTTTGAACTGCCAGTGCTTCTTCTAATAACTTACTTCTCTCATACTCATTATTCTTTTAATCAAAGAGGTATTTTCCTCCTTCAATCACTGCCATGAAGTTAGGGTTGAGGGCTGTTCAATTTTTCTGTAGCACACCTAGATTCAGAGCCAGGTGCCAGCCAAGGCAAACGGTCCCGCCAGTACCTGTCCCTCCTCGCGCTCCTGACGGCTCAGCAAGGTTGAGTGGCACAATTGCTGCAGATGCTGCCGTAAAGGCTCTTTGAGCTCTAGGTTTTAGAGAGATTTCGTCTGAAGGAGCGCACTTTTAATTAGTGGAGAATTCAGCTCGCCGACACACTGAGTATTGCTACATTCCTCAAGTGTACAAGCTTTACTGCTAATCTGCAAATGATCGGCTTTCATTCCTCCGTCTGCCTCTCTGCTGCTGCGAATATCATCATTCAATCACCCTTGTTTCACTATCTCCTTCAGCTATTTTTGTACTTAATAGGGCACATCTCAATCCAGAGAAGTTACTGTGATCTCAGAAGGCCTGGAGATGTTGGCAGAGCTGAGATGAGTCTGTAAAGCTGCATCAAGCTCAAGGGGACGAGGGAAGCACTGCCCCATCCAAGGGCTGCAGCCGGGATGTCAACCCAGGACTCTCCCAGGCACGCTGACCGGACCCAGCACTGCCAGCACGTACTGTATTTGATCCCTCTGTTAGGGACACGGCGGGTCCTGGGGGTGCGTTTTAGCATCACGTTTTCAACTCTCATTTAGGATACAAAGAAATCTTTCAGCTCTTGAATTGCCAAACGGTGATGAAAAAATATGATTTCTAGAGGCTTAGAAATCAGAGAAGAAAAAGGAAAACAGATGTATTTTAGTGGGGGAGAAGTAATGGAAAGATTTCATCATTTGAATGCAGGGATTATGAATGCAAATTAAGGACAATTGCTGAATAAGAGTGGATAGCAGTATATTTATCTGGTATGTCAGCAACAATAAATATCTTTTTATTTGTTTTCTCTTCTCTAACAAGCACTCTGGTGCTTTAGACTGGCATCTGGAGGGCTGGAGGGCCTTCTTGTGTAAGCTGATGCCTCAAGTGCAGTGAAAAGCTTGGCTATCACAGACCTTGTCTGAGCCATTCACCACAGAGTGCAACCATACGGAGATGTCAGCTGGAGCTGGAAAGCAGAGTCATCCCCCAGCCTGGGCACAAGAGCAGACCAGCTAGAGCAAAGTGCCACGCTGCTCTGCTGCCCTGTCTCGTACAGACCGAGCCAGACTTTCTGCACATGAGACTGCCCAGCTGCGTGTGGGACACAGTCCTTTTGACGCTGATGAAACCGGCAGCAGATGCAGAAAGTGTGATGCCCCATGCTGGAACTATTGCATCCAGGGTGGAATTCCTGAACCTGGAATATATCTGGACCCTGATATCATGCCCTTCCCTGGGAGGTTCTTACCAGCACTGTTTTGTTTAAAGGTGGAATGTAAGAGTCTACAGAATAATAAAATAATAAGCACCAGATAAGGAAATAGCAAACGTTTGGAGAGTTCATTGCAAGTGAGGGCAGCTAGTTGATTCAGCAGTCTCAGGATCTTTTCTAGCCAAATATCCCCCATTACAACAAATAAGAGCATCTAGTAAAGACAACTAGAAGAGTCTGTAACTTCCAGTCTTAAGGAAGAGAGTCACAGAGAATAGGGAGAAGGGGCACAGCAGTGACAAAAGCCCTGGGGACTCTGTCAGACACCCTGAAGGGATTCTTTGATGAAATCGATGATTTCTGTCCCAGTTTACCTCATCAAAGCTGTTGTTTTGAAGACTTTTTTTCAGCTTGCGACAAGATCTTGACCTTGAAGGAGCTGACTGATAAAGCTGTGGATGGAGTGATTGTACCATGGCTCCAGTCTTCATAGTATCCACTTGACCATTCACGCGGAGGAGTACTCTCCGGGAAGCCGAGATATGACCATGCCTAAGCAGCCCTGCAGTACAGCTGATCAAAACAGAAGGAAAGTAATTTTGGAAGCAATCCACAGTTTGTGGCACAGCAGGATGCTGCCTTGTTGATCAGTGCAGGCACATGGTGGCAGTCATCTAATGTCCATTCTGCAGCCTTGTATGGTGACAGAATATCAAGCGGTGCCTAAATCTCCATCCACCTTGCAGAAATACATCTTGCCAAAACAAAACATTCCACCAGGCTCTGTGCCAGTCACCTGCAGAGCTGTTTTGGTGGGGATAAAACAGAGGAAGCAGATACTCACGGCTCATCCATGGAATTCAGCCTTCACGCAATCGGCAGTTTGCATGAAGCATTCTCGTGATAATAAATGGCACAATTTACGCAGTTTTTGCTAAAAAAAAAAAAAACCACCCCACCATAGGTCATTCGCTGTCAAAAGTATTTTACAAGACGTCTTGTCTTAGCCATAACTTTAATACTAGATCAAGATACCTAGTCCATGCTGCAATTACACGCAAAACATATACTAATCTTACAACACAATTCTGCTATTTTCCTTTAAATATTACAAGAAAATAACACCGACATTTTGCCATGTGCCCTGATGACATTCAGCATCTCATGGGACTGGCTGAACAGTAAGTCTCCACGTTCATCTTGCATTGTTAAATTTTTATAATGCTCTTCAACATTTTTGATTGGCATTAACAGCTTGACACTGTTAGGAGGGAGAGAGGAGCTTTTCATTGTCGGTAATTATGAGACAGTAGATTTGATGTTGGATGAATCAATAATTCTATTTCAAGTGAATGCTCAAATTTGTAGACTTTTATTCCAAGAAATATGACATATATTCAAAGAAGGCATCATTAAATAAAAGTAGTGATAATTGCCTGCCTCTTTTAAAAAAGAAAAAATAGTTGACCCTGCATATAAATTTTCCCTCAAGGAATCCATTAGTCTTTTTTATGTTAGTTAGCACAGTTGGTAGTAATGATTCAAAGAATAAATGAACTAATAGCTTCATGCATGATCTGGGGCGACGGACCTGAAATGGCTGGGAAGAATTCATAAAAAACCTGGTATGCTTCATTTACCGTCAAACGCTATTTTGACTTCTAGCACAGAATCACAGGATGGTTTGGGCTGGAAGGGACCTTAAAGATCAAGCCCCGTGGCCACGGGCAGGGACACCTCCCACCAGACCAGGTTGCTCCCAGCCCCATCCAGCCTGGCCTTGAGCACTGCCAGGGAGGGGGCAGCCACAGCTTCCCTGGGCAGCCTGTGCCAGGGCCTCACCACCCTCGCCTTCCTTATACCCGGCCTAAACCCACCGTCTTTCAGCTCAAAGCCCTTGCCTAAAGCAACAGAATATTTTTTTCCATCCATTGACACTCTGCATGCACATATTTTTCAACACACAGACACAATAATGAATCCAGCACCACTTTGCTCCCTGGCTACATAGAGTCCAAGCAGCAAAATATATATTCCTCAGCAGGAAAGTCATCTCTGGAGAACAAGGTGATGGTGGTGTGTGTGGACTTGTAGGTGCTTCTGCAAACGTATTTTTAAGATCCAGGAACTTGTCATTCAAGAAAAGAGGAGAGAATAATCTGAACTGTAATGACCCTGGAAGGAACAGCTGGAGGATGGCATGACCTGTCTGCCTTCTGCTGAGATTTTAAGGCTCGCTGTTAATCCACATCACTCCTCTGCCACGGCACAGCAGCCACAGGACAGCCATTAGAAGCCATACAGGCTTGTTATGCTTCCAGTAAAAACTGGAGCACAACCTCCCCACCCTGTGACAGCATTTCCCACCCTGGCGTCAGTGCTGTGGGTGATGGCTGCAACGAGGACCCACGATCACCATAAGGGGGGTCAGAATTCCTTCCATTTTCGTGGTGCCCTGAAGGCTGCTGTTACCTGCTCATCTGCCCTTATTTAACAGATCAGACTGGGCTGCTTTACTCCAGCTCTCCCCTTTGGGACCTGCAACGAGTCGTAAATAGAGCATTTGAAAGCAGTCTTTTGCAAAACCAGGCACTGCCCTGTCTTAACAGCAACACAACCACCTAAACACGTGACACTGGGGTTTATAACAGGCTGTGCGCTTTGCTATCTGCCCCAAAAGCTGAAGCAGCTCTAACTTGTCCCCAACCGTACATCTTTTATTTGAAATATCAGCCCTTCCTCTGCCTTCCAGAGCTCTCTGTTTCAACCCAGCAGCTCAGTCTGTGTCCAGAGGTGCACTTCAGCATGTGAGTAGGAGGCTCCAGCTCATTCCTCCCAGGGTGTGTATCCTGGCAAGCCTACTACAGAATGAATTCAATATGAATTCACACTAAACTCCAAGATAACCACCATCTTTCATAGAACTATTTTGAGCAGTTTCATATTTTTTCATGTGATGGATTACTTGCTTCCCGCCTTCCCCCATAAAATCATCTCACACTGACTTTAAAGTAAGCTGCCCAAGTCCATGGAAATGGACTGCATTATTTGATCCTACACTAGGTGAGTTCCTGGGTTTTGAGATCAGTTAATCATCCATTTCCCTGTCCTTTGCAATTCTCTCTGTCACATCTCGCTTAGCTGCAGCGGTGGTGTCCGGCAACTAAGCCTTTGGCTGCACACTGAAATTTTGTTGTTGCAGATATTGCTGAATTACGTGATGCTCTGGGATAATCTTGCTATTTCCAGATTTCTCCAAAGTCCAGTGCTTCTTGGTATGCTCTGTCACATTATGATGGGCATTTTTTATGATGAGTAGAATATGGGTTATTCCTAACATACAGCTATTCATTTGTTTTCCATTAGTTGGAAAGAAATGAAGCAAACCTACTTACCTGCTGGTCCCCAGGCAGAGTCTAGAAGGAGAAAGAAAGATTTTAAATTATGTGGGCTGATATAAATACTCACTTTTAAGCACAAGAGGTTGAAAGTATGAAATTAAATGAAGGAAAGAGAAGTAACAGCCAATCTGAAAGATTTTAGCAGGGAAACATTCTCACCTCTGCTCCTGCAGAAAGAGTTTGTCCCCAGCCTCCAAAACAAAATGAAGTGCAGAAGAAAGCAAATTGCTGCCAGGAGGAGCGAGTGCATCGTGGATGGGATTTTCAGAACAGCACTAAATGCTAGTTCTCGCTGCGCTCGCTGGAATACAAGTTTTAATTGCCCTAACGATCGTCAGCGACGAGCAACTTGCCTCTTCTGTGCCTCCCTCCAAAGAGGCCGCAGACACATTCACTCTGCCCTGTTCAGAGCTCAGGTACACCCATGGGCAGGGGCCGAGAGAGGGACCTCTCCTGCGGCTGCTCCCGCAGCCCATCACCAACCCCCTTGCACTGCTACCCAAGAGCCAGGCTTGGTCCCACCAGCACTATGGGGCTCAGCAATTACTCAAGTCACCCTAGAAGCCATTCGGCCCCTACACACCCGTGTGACCACCCGTCAAGCCAAGAAAATGGAAAAACTGCCTAATGGAAAGCAACAGGGTGTACCTGCCTGGCAGGGATATCTCCTGCCAGCTCCATCGACTCCATTAGTACAGAGAATGAGAAAAAAATACTTCTGTGAACACCAGAAACTGTTGAAGTTAGACTTGCTGTAATGAATGTGTAAGGCCTCAAGCGTGCTCTCTGATGCCTAACACTGGGTGAAATAAAAACCCCCAACTTTCTCAGTTATTGGAGCAATACTGAGGAGCAAGTAGGCCACAAATTTCTGTGAACAGCATATAAACCTGGACACCAACACCACGTTTGTTTGACCTCGGCTAAAAATTTGAAAATCCATTCAAATGGAGACGCAGAGGAGTTCGTGGGCTGCTGCCTGTGCTGGATTACTTCTCTAGGAAACCAGCTTAAAGTGGATTAATTAAATTGGAGAAAGTGAAATCACACACGAGCCCACAGACATCTTCTTCAAAAAAAAACAGTGCTTGCTCAAGAATAGCCTCAGATCCAGTGCCTTTCTAAGCATGAAGTGTTATGCACTCAGAGAAACTGATTTCAAGTGACCCAGAAATACAGCTCCAGGTATCTAACATTATACCTGCACAAGTTACAAATGCTGGTTATACGGATTTCACAGAAATCTGGGATCAGATCAAGCAAACATCTCCGTTTTGTGACGAAGAGCGGTTGCCCTTCAGTGACCCAGTTGGCCCTACGGCCGTGCAGTATGTCGCATGGGGACCTGGGGTCAGGGTGCACCCGGCAGTGAAGGACAGGAGGGAGCAGCAGCTACAGCTCTGCTTTGGGACCTGGGTGGCTCTCTGGGAAAGATGGGACCTCCAGCTGTTATTTGGATCCCATCACTGAGCCAAAGCCAGGGGCTCAGGGGTACACACACCAGTGGTTTATCGCTCCCTTGAATATAGACGGTGCCATGGGCATCCTGGACATGGCATTTTTGTCTCTTCTTCCTCTCCTGCCTTCTATCTTCCCTTTTAGGCTGTTATTTCCTTGGATCAGGAATATTTAATCCGAACAACATTCTTCACCTGGCATTGCAGCGCCTCCGTGGCTGCAGAAATGCAAGTAGTGACACTAAGAGTAGTAACAACAACAGTAGTAATAGTATAAATTACAACAAAGCTGACATTCTTACTGCTGGACACATGCCAATGGACGCTGACGCTGCTTTATCAACTAAAAAACCCTCCCCCAAAACCAAGTCAGCGAGGTGAGAAAGCAGAATCTTTGCTCATCCAACACGTGTCAGATTGTCAGCCAGGTCATGGGAGAGTAAAACAGTAATTTATTAAATAGGGTATAAATTAGATATACTAAATTAGTATCGCACAAATATTTGTAAAGCCCATGGTTTGGCATGCTTGAGGTAATTAACTAAACACTGGAGCAAGTTCATCCTCCCGCCCCATATTTTTTAGTTTGGAAGGAAAATGGGAGGAATAAATTATGCACTTACTGCAGGCCCCTATTGCTGCCTGTGTGTTTGCTAATAGCTTTTCTTTTCCCTCTGAGTATGTATTATTTATGTATGTTAAAGAACAGCACACAGCACAAAAGAACTTGGCCCTCAGCCTGCTCTCTTAAAGCAGGAAAAAAAACAAGGTCATGCTGCAGATTATCTGTTTCACAGTGAATGGCTTTATCTGCTAATTCTGTGGGCTGGTAATGCAGCTTGAAATGTCTCAGCATTCCTCATGCACATTGCAAGGTGACGTGTGATTATTTTATGTTGCATTTTGTTTTGAGAGTCAACAATGTGGGAAAAAATGTACTTCATTCCCTATGTTCCCCCACTGGCTGCTACCAGAGACTCGAGGAAACGTCATGATCAAATTAATACTGGAAACACTTATTTTTTTGCTTCTTTTTTGGTTTGGTTTTGGTTTTTAATTGGAGCAGATTTTTTCTACTTCAAGCCTAGTTGCAATTTTGCAGCAACAACAAACAAAACCCAAGTTATTCTGGCTCTATTCCAGCATTTGTAATTTTGTTCACCAGGTGAACCTGGAAGCACCTCACCTGAAGGCAGTACCTTGAGTAGCAAACCAAATACTGGCAGAGCTGCTGGTGGATTTATGCTTCTGTGGCTTTATGTACCTCTGCCATGGTGGAGACACAGAAAGAGTCCAAAACTTCTGGTTCCACAGTACGAGGTGCTGATGAGCCTAAATGTCTGCACTTACCTTTGCCAGGGGAGAAACACGTGTGGCCATCACCGAAGCAACGCTCACCAGAGAGCAGCTTTACTCCTTTGGCTTTCCCTGGAGGCAGGAGTGCTTTGCAGAGCAAGTTCCACCACTGCTGGATGTCCACCTCCACCCCAAAAAGCGTGCGGCTGGGTGCAGAACGTGGTGGTGCAGGGGGCTCCCCTGGCCCACCCTTGGCAAACGGTAGGGATAAAAACACACGGCACAAAGGGAACCTGGGGGCAAACCACACGAGGGCGGGCAAATGCGCTATTCTGGAGCACGTTGGGGCCCAAAGCTGACCATGTTCTGGAGGAAGATGATTATCACCTGGCTTAAACAGTAAGTCAGGGATCACAAAAAGACTTTGGAGATGAAGAAGCTTGAGAAGACATAGCAAAGCATTCGTAACAGTGGGGAGAGACCTTGGGTGGCAAGAGGTAAAAGCTGGTTTGACGCTACCAGAAGCGGCCCAGATGCCATCACCACCTCTCCAAGGCTGCACAGAGCAGCCTTCCTGTCACACACCGCATTCAGGAGGGGTTTGTACCCACGCGTCTGTATTTGTGTGTATGCGTGTGTCAATTCTGGGATTAAGGACAGGGATTCAGAAACCTGTAGGCATTTATCACGGTTTTGTGAGTGTCTAGTATCGTGGCTCACTGGTGATAGCACCAGTATTGATCCTGAATGTGCCGTTCACTGATTGCCACTTAATTAAGTGTTGTTAATAAATCAATAAACCACTTCAGTCCTGATTTGGTTTAAACTATGTGAGCCAAGCAGTTTTTTCCCCACAGCAGATGGGCAGTGATGGCAATTCCCCTGCAGGCGTTCAGTCATTTCTAGTGAGCGCAGAAAGGGATGGAGGGGTCCTGGGCTGTGCCCGCCATCATTTGTATGTGTTGGTCTGAAAAAACCCCACAAATTCAGCTGAAGACTATGGCCGTGATGGACAGGCAGAGCAGGGGACTCCCAATCTGCCCATTTTTCCCACTGCATGAGCAAAGCCAGCAAGAGAGATGAAGCTTCCTACAAACGACACCTTGGATGGGCCCTCCTAGTATGAGGAGCATTGTGTAACAGGAGTATTACAGACTTATATATTAAAAAAAAAAAACATTAAAAACTATAAACCTCATGTGCTCTTTCCACTCACTTTGCTGTTGCAACCTAATTATGTTTAAAATGCATATTTCAGCGAAACAGTTACGCAAACAGCATGTTCACTCCTGTCCTACTGCTTCTGCCTCTCTGGCGTGACCGTGAGATGTTGCCTGCGCCCCAGGCACTCATCGCAGCTTGGGCACAAAGGCATCAAGGCAGCACATGCCATGGGAAGGGGCAGATCCCTGGGAGCTCGGGGTTCCCTGCGGACCCCGGCAGCAGGAATACAAATGTCACCCTTCCCAGTCAGGTTTGCCAAACCCTCCCTTCACCCTCCTGCGTCCCCACTCTGTGCCCAGGACAGGCTGTGGAGTGGTACAGGGAGCCAAGAACTGGTCAGCAACTGGAAATATCCTTCATCCCATCCCTCTCCCAAGGCTGCAGGGCACCCCAGCAGGGACCCAGTGCTACGATATGGAGCAGAGACTTCCCCAGCCAGAAGAATCCTACAGGACCGAGAGGACAGAGCTGGGAGGGAATAGGGCAGAGGTCTGCAAATGGACCAAAAGTTTTTTTCTGGAAGGAAAAGGAGGGAGAGAAAAAGAATACCCAAAAACTAGTAGGAAGGAGGAGTTACCATAGCAACTAGCACCACTTTTGCCAGAGAAAGTGAGGAAAGAATCAAAGATAAGAAAGAAGTAATCAAACCAGCTTAAGGAATATAAAAAATAGAAATTGTTTATGAATTATATATAAGTCTGCTAAGAACTCTTATGAATCAATTCAAAGGAAAACAGATATGTTGAATGAATTTAAAGAAAAGGAAAAGGTACTATTTGCATTCTAACACTTCACTATAAATTATGGATCTTTTGTTTGGCATTACTGCTGTGGGAAACAACTCGGTGAGGCAAGTGAATTAATGAAAGTCCAAATATTTAAATATAACTTAGACTCTGTGATGGAGCTGTCTTGTGGCTTACAATGGCACAGGATGAACCACCACCAGTTTGGGGGAACAGGCAGAGCGCCACCTCGGTTTTCACCGTGGCTCTCATGAGTACCCTACAAAGATGTGGAGACAGAATTAGCCAGCAAAGCAGCTTGCCCTAAAAGGAAAATATTTCCTGGCACAATACATAGTCATCCTAACAAATTAATGGTCAGAAGAGATTCAGTGGAAAAAACAACTAAACAGAGGTAGGAAGAATGAGAAGTTTGAGTTACAAGGGTGAAGGCAAAATCTGAGCAGAGCCTTCATCACGGAGTTCTGCAAGGATTACAAAATCCTCACACCCGGTACATAAAGCAGATTGAAATCCGTAGTGATCAGAGGAAACAAAGCTGAAGGTTATTACCTGCCCAAAGCCCCCTGCCTTGCACATTCACAGACCGGTGGGTGCTGCCCGCGCCAGGGAGCGCGCAGGGGACAGCGGGGCTGCCTGTGGTCACGTGGAACTGGGTTTTCCCAGCAACGCGGAGGCATTTTCTTCTTGCTTTCCCTTCAGGAGCCAGCCCTGGTGAAGGGCAGCCCGTGGGTCACACCCACGAATTTTTCCAGACTTCCACCACACGTACCTGAGGTTTCGCTTGCATCTTCCATTCACGTACCCAAGCAGCCAGAAGACACGTTGCTGCTCTTCCCCAGGGTGCTCACTAACGCCACGAATCGCAGGCCCGTGCAATCGTATCGGCTTGCTGCTCGCCTTACTTCGTGAGCAGCGCACACCGGCTCCGCGGCTCCCTGCTCCGAGGACGTCCTTGCTGCAAGAACTCCGTTTGCATTCTGCTCCTCCGCTCTACCGAAGTACATTAAAGTCCTACCCTGTAACAAGCATCCTGCTCAGATACATAAATCTGGAGATCCTAAAAGCAGCTTCACAGTGAAGGTGGTTTATTTATTAACGCACGCATTTATATAAAGTGCCAGCTGCTGCAACGGCTCCTTGTTTTAAATAAATACACCCGCCAAACAGCGCCAGCCAGGAGAAGGGGTCAAAGCCACGCCGCGAAGGCTTCAACATCCGCTTGGGAAGATGCGCTTGCCTCCGAAGCGGAGCTCCTCATCCCTCGGTAGAGGCAGGCTCAGCAGCATCAAGAGAAATCCGCTCTTCACCATTTTACTCGCTGGCAGGAAGACCCCCTGCTTCATTTCAGCTCCCTGGGCTGGGCTGCAAGCGAGAGCCCACAACAGCAGGTTGGACACAGGCTTTTCCAGTGCGTCCTCTTTAATCTGACCAGAAGTGGCGATGAGAACAAGGGTCAAGGTCCTAATGGCCATATTTTCTAGGCAACCCAGGCATTGAAAGATGTAGGCAGACCTGCAGGCATGCCTGTGGATGGAGAGTCGCTTCATTAAGCGTACGTGAGGGTTTGGGCCTTCCTGGGCACCAGGGCTTGATCCGGTTGCGTTGCCAAGCCTCAGTAAGCAGTAATGAAGGGAGACCCTTTCCAAAGACGGCATTTTCCTATTTTGGGAATGTGACCCCGATTGCCAAGGTCGACATGTCACTGTGCTGTAGATAGTGGAGGAGGAGGAGGGCGGCAGCAGTGGGAGAGGTCTTCTCTGTTAGCTCAGATCCTTCCTACTTTGCATTGGCTTCTCAACACACCACTGAATCTGTCAATTGGTAAACTGGAAAACGTGTCAAAAGCGGTTCTGAGCACAGCTAGGGGAGCAAGCCCAGCAACGGCAACCAGGAAATAACGCTGAACGCGTTGCCCAGAATGTGGTAAAGGATTTCACGTGACGCAGACCAGCCCGTGATGGACCCACAGACCACCCGCCCGGTCACTGCTGATATCCAACTTGGAGCACACCACAAAACCCCCATCCTTGCCGTGAAGCTGGTTTTGCTACTGAAGCGGTAGAAGCTGAAATCAATACCTGGCGCTCTTTTAATTAATAATTTTCTGCTGTCTCCAGTCAATTATAAGAACATTTTAAAGGAATGCAGTGGGACATTGTGATATTGGAAGTTCTCTCAATTCCGCTAATCTCTGTTTCAATTATAATTCTGAATATTTTTAATAAGGATGATGAGAGTTGATGTTTGCCACCCTCGCATGGCCTGTGACACAAAACTTTATCCTCAAATTCTAATCTATAGATTGGGATGATGAAAATATTTCTGTTTCTTGGGGAGGCATGCAGAAATAGTAGGGAGAAGGAATTAATTTGCATCCATAATGGGAAGAAAAATGAAATCTTTTTTCCTTGCTCAAATGAAAAACTGAAAAATTCAGCTTTCATCTGAAACATTGCAAAAAGGGAGATGACAGGGCTTTTCTCAGGCACAGTTAGTGCAAATAAATGAAAGCAAGGGCTGGTGCAATAGCGCTCCGGATTCTGGTGCTACACAGCAGATAGGTCGCAGGACACACACACGGGCACACCACGGCTCAGCACCCCCGCTTGCCAAGGGAACACTGCTGGCAGCGTTCATAACTATTGCTGGTCTGAGAGAGAGCGTGGTACAGACATCTCCCATCAATGCTCTTCTGCTGTTGTACAGGTACCCCCTGGATCCAACAGAGAAACAGCATCTCTTTCTCTGATCGGTTTTCAGCTCCGTTGTCTTGGATTAGACAGTGATTTTCTTAAGGATGTAAAAGACGGAAAGAAGCAAAATCTCCATCACTTTCATGAAGAGTAAGATTTCAAGCAAATCGTAAAATCCATACTGTTTACTTGCCTACTAAGGATTCGAACCCATTGAAGAATTTTCAGCTAATTAAACTGCTTAATCGGCTGAAAGTTCTGGCATTAGATAATGAAAATCATTTTCCATTCCTAAGACAGGGTATCTAACAGAGCAGCTCCTAGAGCACTGAGAGGAAAGGCTTTGAGAGGCATAAATTCAGTCGCAGGGTGCTCACTGCAAAGACTTCTTACATCAGTTTAAACATCCACTTCTCCAACTATTTACTTGATCCGAATACGTGCAGGGGAAGAAGGGCTGCAGAGAGCCACCTCTGGGTGGGGGCAGGAATGTGACACTCTCGGAAATTTAACCTGTCACCTCTACCAGTCCTGGTGGTCTTCGCACAGGTTGGCTGAATATTTCCCTGGTAGCAAGTCTATGCCGCCCATTTAGGTAATTTTGAAAGAACAAAAATATCAGCCGCTCCAAGGTCACCATCCTTACCTTTACATGTGCAGACTCATTTAAACACATTAATTTTAGGCCCATTTCTACCAACCTATCAAGTCAAAAGGAGAGTGCAAAATGCATAAAGTTACAGAGGTGAATTAAGGTATGAACAGCCCTTCATACAGGGAATAATTAAATAGCCTGAACTCAGCCTGGAAGGAGGCACACGACAGAAGTCTATAAAGTCAAGAATGGCCTGAAGAAACGGCGCAGGGAATAATTGTTCCTGTCACTTCCAATAAAAGAGCAAAGTGGCATCAGACAGGAGACAGAGTCACAGCAGGCATGAGAAGTTCTCCTTCATGCATCACATCGGTGTATACATACCACATATAATCTGTGAAATCCCTTTCTTCTGGATGCTAATATTGACATGGACTCAAAGGGCAATGGACAAATGCATGAAAGAGGAGGAGTATTGAGAGCTACAGCGTACAGAGATACCCGACTCCAAGTCCCTCAGCGGCAGCTCCCTCTGAAGTGCTCTAAGGCCACAGGAGCACATGCATCTTCATTTCTTTCTTTGTTGTTTCCTATTGACACTGCTGAGGACAGCATGCTAGGCCTGATAAATCCTTGCTGCGGTCTTGTAAAGAAGTTGCTGTGTTTTTAGTTTGGTGGATCTGCCGCTGAAGGAGTGGTTTGCTTTCCAAGAAATCTATCAGGTGACAGAAAAATTAAGTTCCCCTTTGCTAATCATTTTGTGGGTTCGGCAGTCAAAACAGAGCTGTTGCCTCTGAAGGTCTCTGTGTCCCAACACTGTTCCCCAGCATCTGTTTTAATGCTGCCGGCCAGGAGAGGGAGACCAGAGAGACAACGCTTCAAGCAGGTCACAGCATCATTATTGCTTCTGCCGAGCAATGTCTGGGCTATGTCGAAGGTGTTATCGACTAAACCAATATGACTACACCAGAAGAAGCCACCGTGGCCGCTAGTTCTTCCAAGACTATCTCTTCTGTCTGGTGTGAGAGCAAAGGCGCATTCCCCAAAGTGCTCCTGTAACGTCCCCTCTGAAGACACGTTGGCAACAGGAGAAGAGGAGCTGCTTTTTTGACCGGTTGTGGCAAACCCACAGCAGAGTTTTATTTTCGATGTGCTACTCCTTACGCTTCTCACAGAAAAGTTGTAGTTACCTTGACTCTCGCATTAACTCTGAAAGACACTGCCAACTGGGACGGGTAAAGCAGCAGAAGCAATGAAGTAATAAAAATCTGTAGCTAATATATAGTTACATGCTTGACACTTTTTTGCTTTCTTTTTCAGGTCTTCAAAAACACAAAGGAAAAATGAGAAGTGTATTCTGCTGGTTTTATTTCTATAATTCTGGACCTGTATTATTTTAAGCCCATTATAACTTATAAATGTTTGAGACTATCGTAGGTACAGCCACAGCCCTCAAAGGCATGCTGACATTAATGGTGTGCTAATTTTAACAGACATATTGTTGCGATAGAACAAGGAGTAGTGGTTTTAAACGAAAAGAGGGCAGGTTCAGACTAGATATAAGGAAGAAAATTTTTTACAATGAGGGTGGTGAAGTGCTGGCAGAGGTTGCCCAGAGAGGTGGTCGATGCCCCATCCCTGGGAACACTCCAGGTCAGGCTGGACGGGACTCTGAGCAGCCTGATCCAGCTAAAGCTGTCCCTGCTCGCCGCCTGTGGAGGTCCCTACCTGCCCAAACCATTCTGTGATTCTGTTATTTTCACAGAGTGCAGGGCACTAATTCGTACTACAGTAACATAACCTCAACTGTAACCTGCATGATGTTAGCAACACACAAGTCGTATTCAAGGATGAAATATTTCAGCACTAAACCAACTTCTCTTTATATAATTTGTTCAGGAGGTTAGACACTTCTTCCCACTGGTGAAAGCCGCCAGTCAATATCAATAAAATTATTCCAAGTGATCACACAACAGAGAGCTGTAGCCTTTTGTCACAGGTAACTAGAAGGCCTCTACCCACCAGATGGTGTTTAAACAGACTTCAACAACTGCGTGGGCAAATTGATTTCCACAGCCTTCAGAACATTTTTAGGTTTTGCAGTCACTTCAACACATTCCTTTTTTTACCCTGCTCCTTAGCTGCAGGCTATTAAATATATTACAAAGCAAGCGACTGATACCTGCCTGCTACAACATAAAGGACAACAAACCAGCATGCAGCAGAGAGCAAGATGCAGGTCTGATTCTGCTCTCACACTGACCACCAGCATGGAGATGCAGTTTCTGTCGCTGATGCAGCATCCCCATGCATTTATACTGGCACAATCAAAAGCAGAGCTAAGCCTGAAGGTGGTTTGTTGAGGGTTTTTTGGGGGTTTTTGTTGTTGTTCGTTTTGTTTTTAATATGGGAGCATGCTGTTGAGTTAGTAAAAATGCAAACGTTCAATCTTAAACGAACTCAGTTCTTGGATAGAGTGAACTGGTGTTCTGTGAGTGAAGTTCTGCCTTTTCTCCAGGCAGCCTGGACACTAAGTTTTCTGTCCCAGGGACATGGCAAATAACCCAGGGAGCCAGTTATTTCTGCGCAGGAAAGCTCCATGTTGAGAAAATTATGGATATTCAAGACAACAATCACCTTAAGGTGCATCACCAGGGGATTTCACTTAACGCTCACTAATTTCACATTAATTTCACACATTTCACTTAGCAGAGCCGCTGCATTTCAAAAGTAACACATTGGGAGGAGGGGAGGGGAACCTCACAGTGCGAGTAAAAGGCTTTATCACTTCTTTGCGTGCCACACGAAAGCTTGCTACACTTCTACACAACCCCCACAGACCAAGAGTGTAACCCTGCATCCCTCTTCAAAAATTAAAACAATAAAGAGCAATTTTCTCAGGTTTTGACCTGACCATGTCCAACTGTGCTATGAATAGGGAATGAATCCAGGTGGCATATGTGCACATGTACTATTTCACAAAATAGAGGCAATTTGTTAGTTGGGACAGGATCTGGGCTGTTATTACCTAGTAAGCTGTCCCTAGAAACATTCCAGGACAGATAAATGCTTTAGTGCACGAATCCAGCTTGCCATGAAAACTGCCAGTGATGAAACCATTTCAAATCAGAGCAATTTAAAGTAATTATGACATATCAGTCTTCCCAATTCAAGTCATACAGAAGAGTAGTTAGGAAAACAGTTCATATCAATATGTACTTGGAAACTAAGTTTTCCAGAGATTAAACAGAAGAATTTCTGTTTTTCCAGTCATTTTGTTGACTAATGTTTAGCAGCTCTGCTGAAAGAGACAGCAATGTCAGCTTGCACTGACATAATTGCAGTGTAAAAGATCTAAATATTCCAATTTATTAAATAAATGATGAAAGAAAGTGGAGGGGGGGGAAGGAAGATAAAGGTCTTCAAGAATGAATAGAGAAAATATACCCAAAGCCAGATACCACATCAACATTAGAGTCAGTGAACTTGATAAATCATAATTAAAGGCACCCAAAGAGCAAATAACTCCTTGATATTACTACAAGAACAGAGAACAAGACTCACTGAAGCACAGACTGGTCTCCCAAAGGACCCAGTTTTCACACCGGGTACCCAGTACAAGTCTATTCATGCTTCAGAGCAGCTATTAGAAACTCAACTAGGATTCAGTAAATTATTTACGTACTTGCATCAGTAAATCATTAGTAATCAAGAATTAAGGTGCACGTATTTAATGACAGATAAAGGGTGAGATCCTTCTGGCACTTTTCAGCTTTCCCAGGGCCTGCTGCAGACTGCAGAACTGCGCGGAGCCTGGGCACAGCTGGGGGGTTGAACCGGAGCCCCCCCCGCCTTGGACCAGTCCAGCGAAATCCTCAGGATGGCTTTGGCTCACTTTGCTTTGGCCCAGTTTCTCTCTCGAGGTAACAGGAGTGACAGTCACCTCCAGGCAGCTCGTTCCACATTGCCAAGTTGTCCAAAACAGAAAATCCAACGATCTTTTTGGCGATGTCTCTCACACTCCCCAATGACATCATAAGCCTAGGCAAGCAGACCGTTTTTCAGCCAAATTTATGTGGAAGTAATCCTTTCCTTAGTTTACATCAACTTTATCAGTGAAATCTATTGCTGACAATCATTTTTTCCTGTCATAAACCATGTTTCACAGAATGGTTGAGGTCAGAAGGGACTTTTGGAGGTCACCTGGCCCAACCCCTGCACCAGCAAGGCTAGTTACAGCAGGTTGCCCAGGGACGTGTCCAGGCAGCTTTTGAATCTCTCCAAGGATGGAGACGCCACAACCTCTCTAGGTAACCTGTACCAGTGCTCGGTCACCCTCACAGTAAAAAAAAGTTTAAGTGGAATTTCCTTCGTTTCGGGTTGTACCCGTTGCCTCTCCTCCTGTTGCTGGGCACCGCGAGGAGAGCCCGGCTCAGTCTTCTTTGCGCCCCCCCTTCAGGTGTTTATGCACATTGATAAACCCCCCGAGCCTGGACAGTCCCAGCTCTCAGCCTCTCCTCAGAGGAGAGATGCTCCAGTCCCTTTGTCATCTTCATGGCCCTTTGCTGGTCCCCGTCCTTCTTGTCCCCGTCCTTCTTGTCCCCGTCCTTCTTGTCCCCGTCCTTCTTGTCCCCGTCCTTCTTGTCCCCGTCCTTCTTGTCCCCGTCCTTCTTGTCCCCGTCCTTCTTGTCCCCAGGAGCCCACACACGTCCCCAGCACCCCCAGCATGGTCTCAATGCCGTGACTTTTCATCTGAGGCAGTGGTTTGTCATCAAGTTCACAGGTAAGTCACTACCACACTGTCAGCAATGCTGCCCAGGCTGCTGTCTGCTTGCCTCCTGGGAATAAAAGCGCGCAGCTCCAATAAAGTTGTAACACCAAAACCTTTTAAAAAGAAAGGAATAAAACATTTTGCCCTAACGGGTCAATCGGAATACTGGGTAACAAAAGAACTCTAATTCATTGCCTGACACCAGAAGATAAATGTTGTTAAGTAAAACGAGCAGATGTATATAAAATCAGTCCACAGAGGTGTGAGGGGAAGAACAAAGAAAGAGCTGACGACTGGACAGAAAGCTGAAGCAGACTGACTACATTCAAGACGATAAAATTTTGAAACTTGGCTCGGTTGGACGGGGTTGCTGATCATGCTGCTTGTGTCACACGGCTGTCACGTTGTCTGCCGACTTCTTTTTAAAAGAGTGAAAAAGTTCTCAGCGACCTAACTGCCCAGCTACAGGGCAACCTACATTTACACAGTATGCTGCTTATTTATATCAGTAAAATTTGCCAGTTTTGGCATCCAGAGCCAGCCGTGTTAGGTTCTCTATGTATCGGCAGGAAAAACAGACAGAAGACTTCACTGGCAAAAGATAAAAATCAAAAAGTGCAGTGCAATAGCTATGGAAAGAAAAATCTATGACATTTATACGTGTATTGGAATATGCATGTGTACCCTTCTTATTAATAGCGAATGTGGGCAAGGCGGACAAAGAACTTCATTTTTGCAGCTCGTTCCCTTCCTGTTGTTATGGCTTCAGCTTCTTTTTGGGGAAACAAGAAAGGATGAGACTTGAGAAGTTTGAAGGAAGATGAAGAGACTGATACTATTTTCTACCTCTTCCAGTCAAAAGGTCACAGTGACTGATCTTGTTTTTAATGTCATCTGTCCTTTAATTATACACATGGGTTTCTCAAAGAAATACAGATTACTTGGTTTTTAAGTGTATTTTAAACACTAAAGCATGCTGGTTCTGGGCAGTCTATTCCCATCGGCTATTTTCATAGCACAAAAAATACCTTTGCCAAGGAGTTAGTTAAATTTTAAAAACTAAATCAAGTTAGCTAGATTCATAAATACAATAGAGTCAGGCGGAGACAAAGCGTAAGTTATCACCATCCAGAGTTTGCAGAGTATGAGATTACTACTTCTAAGATAAATCCTTTTTCAGGTCAACTTCACCTTGGAGAGGAAAATCAGAAATCCGGTATTCTTAAGCAGCCAGACAGGCATTGTAAGACTACACGAATTGCCAAGAAGCAGGTACCCGTGTCATTAACAATCCAGCTATGAGGTAAAACAAACGTTGCTGGCACGTACTGAACACTCACACGCAGACTTGCAAGCGATTGCCACGAACGTTTTGCTGTCGGACCACAGCAAGAGCATCTGTAGCACATTTAATTCACTTACAGGACTTCGCAAGCGAACGGGGGTCTTTCCTCCTACGGCACTTTTGAGAGGGGTGACCCTGTCGTTCAAACAGGAGTTTGACAAACAGGTGACAAAAGGGACACGAAGTATGTTCAGCTTTGTGACTTAACCCCGATGAGTTTGTTTGGGCTGCGGATGGAGCCCACAAACACAACACAGGGCAAAACAAAAGTCCAAAACATGTTTCTCTGAGGTCTTGCTGCAGAAATATCCCTGAAACCACTTCCAACTGATTTCTCAGGTAAGCTCTCAGCTGCTCTTTCCCTCTGTCCCGATAACACAGGGCAGGACTTCACCCACTGCCCATCCTCTCCCCTAACGCTCGCACTCTTACAGCCCCACGGCTGTGGCGGGCACCAACGGGGAGCAGGGAAACGCTGATCCTGGCTGGCACTTGATGGCCGAGTGTTTGAATTCAGGTCTCTGATCATCCACTGCTCTCATTGCTAGCCTGCAGATGGTGACACCATTTTAGAAATCTCTCTTAAAATCCTCCAACTGGAAAAAAATTAACGGCTTACTCAGTGCAAAAGTTGTGTTTCAAAATTGGTACAAAACTCTGGAAAAGGTTCCTCTGTTAAACAAGGTATTTGAGTTTCAAACTTGCATCTTACCCAGGCTTTTTAGGCTTTCCAAAGTATTTTCCTTCTCTTTCTACATATGTATTACCTTAGAAGGAAGAAGAAGAAAAAAAAAGAATGTTTGGGGTTTTTTTAAACTGATTTGTCATAGTCTGTACATCCCTCAGCTTACCCCAAATGCATTTATTTCTGTATCTCCTACAGTTTATACCAGGTTATGAAACCAGACCAGACACCAGTCTGATTTCCATCATGCAGAAGTGCATAGCTCTTACCTGGAAGGAAAGATATATTTAAATAAGAAAATAGATTATCAGGTTTAGACTTGGCTCACAAACATACAGTTTCTTATTTGAGGTGTAATGGCTATATGGGGCTTCGATGAGGTTAGGACTTTTTAATAATATAGGAAGCTGATATTAGCTGTCCATCAGGTAAATTTAGAATTTCATCTTCTGACTCATTCACAACACGCTTTTGTAGGAAAGACAGCTTTGCTCTTCAACGATTTTTTTTTTTTTTGCTTTTTTTAGCCAGTGCATACACAAAAAGGCATTTATCTACAGGCAAATCATAGAGAGCCTCATCAAACGGGCCAACAACAATATTCTTCACAAATCTACACGTGTCCGCAGCCCAGTGGAGGCAGAAGTGACCTCACCTAGCTTGAAGCAAGCTGGTTTGGGTACCTCAAAAAAGTTAAGATGCAAGAGCACGGATCTGAGCTCCAGCCGAGATACCTGTCCCCTGATTAAAGGCACATCACGGTTTCGACCCACAGAGCAGAGACAGAAGACAAGTGGAAAGACCCCAGATTTAACTGGTTAATGTTTCCTTAAACACAGAGCTATAACTCATTTAAATTCTTCTAATTTATAATACAGACACTCAGAACTAGGTTGGCTTCATTTGCAACTAGATAGAGTGAATAAACTGCCTGCCAGGCTGGAAGCTGGCAGACACAGTTGTAACCATATCCTTCACATCTTCATCAGTATTTCATGGCCACTAAATCATTCGCCTTCCTGGAGACTTCGGTCCTGCTCTGACTTGTATAGATTTTGTGACTGTGTGACTCTCTGTATTTTAGTGATAGAATCATTTCACTGTACCAAAGCCAGCCTAAAACGACAGACTAGGGTTCAGCTTGCCCAGAAATAATCATGAAACGACCCAAGACATACTAAGATTCGTGTGTAGGGTAAAGAAGAACATACAATAGAAGTGATCTTTTTAACATGGCAAAGATGACGTATAACAAGATATTCCCAACCCAATTGGACGAAATAGGAAACGAAGTAAATCACAGCATTTTAATGATGAGAGTCATTAACTGTAAAGATCAACTGCTAGGGAAAAAGGTTGGTTTTAATCTCTGAAAAATCTTCAAGCCTAAAAGCCTTTCTGGAAGACATGTCTTAATCAAACATAATTTATAAGGCCGAATTCAAAGGTAACAGAGGAATACAAGATCTTTTACATAAAAGCTACCAAATTAAAGCGCTTCAAATTTCTGCTTCAAGTTATAACACAGGTTGTTAAAGCTTACCCCACTTAAAACACCACACAAGGAGGACTCACTCTTCAGGAAGCTCAGCCTCGGTGAAACTGAAAGCATACACATAAGGAAGGCTGCCTTTCTTTTCCACTTAAATTAAAGTGAAGTGATTCCAGACAAAATTTGGAACAGCTGGAAGTGGTCAGTGGTCAGGTGAAGGCCATCACAGGACTCCTCAAATCCTCAGGACACATGGGGTGTTTGAACGAGGGTTTATCTTTTCATTCATCATTAGTTCTTTATGGCTCTCAGGAAAGGGGAAAATATATGAAAAAGGAAGAGCAGGTCTTTGATTTCTTAAATAATTGTTGCTCAGCTGGCTGGCTGTTCCCAATATCTTTAGATCAGCAGAAAATCCAGGGCATCTTTTATGAGCTGCTATGCCTACTTGTCTCTCTAAGTGGCTTACTGGCCTTGAAAATGCTTCTCATTGTTCTTTCTTTGAGTAATGGAGAAATTTTCACTCAAGAAAGAGCTACCTTGATTTACACTGAGGAAAACCAAACTGTTTTCATTCACAGGCCATATATCCTTGAGGATATGGTCGTTGAACTCTTTGTTAAAAAGTTAGTTTGAAGATTTATTACCAAACCTCCTAAAGCCCTGGAAAAGGACACAGGAAAATCCCCTTAAAGGATCTGGCTGGGAAACCCAGACTGATTTCTTCACTAAAAATAATTAGAACTGATACAGCCCAAGGAATAATTCAATACTATTTACCAGCACTTTCCAGCAACCCTCTCCTTTGACTTCCCATCTCTTAGAAGACTCCTAGCTGGATCTCATCACAGCAAACCACTTTTGGGGAAGGATCATGCACCTCAACATTGTCAAACCAGCTGAAACCTCCCCTGGGGTGGAGGGTCCGTCAGTGAAGTTGACCGGCAAATAAATCTGCCACAGCTCTTTGCATTGAGGCTTGGCCAAGTGCCCCATGACCATGCCAGGTCCAATCTGCTCCTAAGGAAACCTCTCCATAGAAGTGGCATCCACTGTCACAGCTGGGAATGGGTTCATGATACACAACCTCACCTCCAGCACTCACCTCAGCCCTGCTGCCCCATGCTTTCCTGCTGACACAGGCAGAGAAAGGGGACAATCCTTTTTATAACAAGCTCCCAGATGCTACAAGATTCACACCCTTACTAATCTCTGTTCTCCAGCCATCTGGGACAGCTGATGACCATTACTCAGGTGATCATAGGTCATCTGTGGGCACCTCGATGTCTGCTGACACCTCCTTGCCAAAAAGGCTTATCACATTCCCCTCCATTGTCTCTCTTCCAGGCAAGACAAAGCCAGTTCCCTCACCTTTCCTCAGGAGATGAGTGAAGTTGTTCAAACACGTTTTCATTCACAGCACCGTCCTGTAGGATATCCAGGTTCTCCGGATATTTGCTGCAGTGTAATGCCCTAAATCGAACACAATTTTCCAGACCACTGCTACTCAGTGCTGAGCAGACCCCAGTCGTTACATCCACCTTGTGTTGACAAATTTCCTAACAATCCAAGAGCGTTTTTCGGAGATGAATCATGGTTTATTTCTCCACTAAGGAAGTCATAGAATCACAGGATGGTTTGGGTTGGAAGGGACCGTAAAGCTCATCCAGTTCCAACCCCCCTGCCACGGGCAGGGACACCTCCCACCAGAGCAGGTTGCTCCCAGCCCCATCCAGCCTGGCCTTGAGCACTGCCAGGGAGGGGGCAGCCACAGCTGCTCTGGGCAACCTGTGCCAGCGCCTCATCACCCTCACAGGGAAGAATTTCTTCCCAATATCTCACCTAAATCTCCCTCTTTCAGTTTAAAGCCGTTACCCCTTGTCCTATCCCGGCACCCCCTGATCAAGAGTCCCTCCCCACCTTTCCTGCAGACCCTTTCAGCACTGGAAGCCGCTGTAAGGTCTCCCCGGAGCCTTCTCTTCTCCAGGCTGAACACCCCCAACTCTCTCAGCCTGTCCTCACAGGGGAGCTGCTCCAGCCCCCTGAGCATCTTCATAGCCCTCCTCTGGACCCTCTCCAACAGGTCCCTGTCCTTCTTAGGTTGGGTTCCCCAGAGCTGAACGCAGCACTGCAGGTGGGGTCTCACAAGAGGGAATTTCAGGTGGAGTAGGAGTGCATTCTTCACGGGGAAATCATGTTTTACTGCTAAGTGGAATAAGCAGGAATTCCTCTCCCAATTCCCACTGTATCTTCTTACCCCTCCTGCTCAGCAAAGGACAGTGCTGAGGGAGAGCATACTAGCTCCTCTTTTCTCATCCAGATTAAACCTAGTGTGTTGCTTTGTTTTTTTTTTTCGTTGTTTTTCTTTTTTTCCCCAAGGAAAAGCAAATACATGATTTTTCAGCTAGGTGCTAAAACAGAGCCTAAACTCAGTGTTTCAGTCTGGGAATTCCATGACAAGTTCTTACTGGACTATTTCCATTTCTCCCCCCTGCCCTTGACTATGTCTCTTACAATGAACTGTGGCTCATACTAGTTTTGAAGTCTGAAGCCAGGTGTGATTTTCAGCAGGAGATAGTCTTGACTTTTCTCATGCATGAAATGAAAATCTCAGATCTCAATTATAATCCATTTGAATGAATTTTCAAATAAAGCAACTGAAAAGAATTTTAAATAATTTCTGCCTAGATGAAAAGGAAGAAACAATAACTTTTGTCTTAAAAGAAAGAGAAGAAAAAATACCCAAACCACAAAGCTCAGCTGGCATCTGCTCCTAAATATGGAGACAGGAAGGACAAGAAAAGGGTAGATATACTAGAGTGCTGCTCATGATGGCCTTGGAAAGGCTAGCAAAAGCATGGAGGCACTGGAGTTTCTCAGCAAGGACTCGTCTCACAACTGGAGGCAGAGGGATCTTGAGAGCAAAAGCCAGCACAGCCAAGAAACAGGATTGTTGGCTCAGGGGCACTAGAGAGAAAATGCACCTTTCTCCACATCCAGACACAAGCTCGAATAAAGTTGCGTTGCACGAAGCTTCCAAGACCTATGTTGGGTCAGGTCAGAAGTTTGGATCTCTCTGAAGTGTGCTGCCCGGCGGATATACCCTTAAGCTCCCAGGCCCCAGAGGATTAGGCACATGAGTACATGAACATGATCACTTCCAGCAGATTATTCCCTTGAGCAAAACTGAGCATATGCATAAATTTGGCAGGATTAAGAACTTCAGTTGCATTTTCCGACTTATTTCAAAGCGGAGCATAACGGGTGTTGGTGGGACTCTGAAGACTCATCCAAAGCTGGAATAATTAGAATTGACATTAGTTTTCCATTGGATTAAAGTAATCAAGATGAAAAGAAGCCTGAGCAGCACAGCCAGTATGTGGAGGTGTGCCTGGAAAACTGATTAACATACATTAAAAAAAAAAGAAAAATGTTTCCAGAGATGGTTACTTATGAAGTCTTGTCTCCTTTAAGGTTAATCAAAAGAACCAGTAAATCTAATACATTCTGATTAATGTGTACAACTCAAAGCAAAATGCAGAATTTAGTCTGGATCTCAATATGATCCTGTTCCTTAAGGGACTAAAATGAAAGTTTATTAGAAAAATAAATATACCACTTAAAAAAGTGAAATGGAACATGTAATTTTAGTAATGAAATTAAATTTCACTACATATAGCAACAGTGGAAGCAGGAAGATTAGTTGTTCAATTAATTTTTCATCTTAAATAAAAAAATTATCTCTCTATTACAGAGGAAATGCATTTAATATGCCAGCTAGGTATGTAATGTATGTCCCAGATGTGAGAAGATTTTCATTAGGAATGACAAAGCAAGAAAATATGTCCTTCTGCGTACCAGCAAAGGAAGAATCCAATTCAATTAATAAAATTGACGGAAGTTTTACTGAGGTACCAATTCTTCAGCCTTCTCTGAAGAGATGATCACTGTCCCAAGGAGCATGTCCGCGAATCACGGCATCACCTTGCGAAAGGAGCCAGATCCTGTGCTTTGCTTCGGCTGCGTAGGGAGGGGCTCTGCAAGAGGGACATAGCTCCAGCGTGCTTGCTCCCCCCTGCTCTTGCACTGAAGCCTGCACGCTGCTTCATGAGCTCCAGGAGGAGGACAGAGCATGCAGCTCGCCCTGCTTCGGCTGCATCTGCTACGCACGAGGCGACACAGCCACGTCGTCCTTTGCAGTTACGACTTAATGCTGTGAATTTTGTGATTTTTTTTTTTTGCTGAACAGGCCAAAGGCAATCAGGGGAAAAAACCTGCCATCTGGCCTCATCTGGCCTCTCCATCGCAGAGCCCGTGACGAGGTGCAATACGGTACATTGGGAAAGCATCCATCGGCGGGAACTGGCTAGAGCTGCGTTCGCAGGGAGCACAGTCCTGCGGGCAGGGACTACGGCTGCACATCACAGACCCCTCCAAGGGGACTGGGTTGGAGATAAAAGCCAGGCTAAACCTGCTGAAGCTCCAAAAGTTCTCAGCATGCTCAGAAATTATATATAAAACGTGCAAAGGCTGCAAGGGGTGGTGGCAGGGACGTGTTAAGAGTGCACAGGCAGCTCCAGGACTAAGTGGTATCTGGCCAGAGGTTATTTTCATTGCAGTTTTGGAGTCCTGTGCCAAAATTCTGTCAGATAAAGCCCTTGAGCATTCAGCCACAACACCTTCACTGGAGCAGGGCACAAGCTGACAGCAGGAATGGGGTCAGTCTCATCCTGTCCTGCCTTAAGGTACAAGTTTGCAACCTCACCCCAGAGCCCCCTCTAACCTCTTGCTGCTGCTAGCGAGGGCAGGTAAGCCAGGAGAAGCCAGTCAGGACCTGTGCCAGCCAGCAGCCTGATCACCACATACTGCCCTAGGACCCACGCACTTGTCAACCCTTTCTTTCCCTCAGGGACACATCCTAGTATCAACCCTGGCTCCTATCTCCAGGCCCCCGTCCATGGCCTCAGCTCCAGCATCCCAGCCAACCTCAAGACCTCTCACTCGCAGGCTGCCTGGACTGTTCCTGCAACATTCAGTCCTGTTGGGACAGATTTCACTGCTTCCATCTGCTCTGAAAATGACTCGGTGCCTTCAGCTTCCTTCTCCCTCAAGCTGCTTCAAGCCTTGATGTCTCCCAGTGTCCAACGAGGTGGAGAGGCAGTGGTAACAGTGGGGAGATAGTGGATGGGTAGAGAAGGAGCGATCTTTCAAGGAGGGAGGGGAAGAAGGAGGAGGAATGCAGTGATGGGGCTGGTCCCAATAACACTGACAGCCACCACCATATTCGTTCAGCGTGTTTGAACACTCAGCTTTGACCATGCTGTGATACAACAGACCGGTCACTAGATGACAGCAGCTCGTGGAAACAGCTGAACTGCAATCTTAAATTCTCCACACAAGAAGACTTTAAATATCGTTATCCTCAAAGCCAAATTCTGCCAAACGCTCTACAAACACCAGTCCATTCCCAGGGCAGGATGATGGATTTGTGGGATTTTCATCCTGGCATTAGGTACACAGAGAAGTCCTAGCTAGGTAGGGCCTCATTTTACAGGTCAAGAAAAGCCTGAGTTACCCTCAGGAAGGCACCACATATTGCCTGACAAAGTTTCTGCCTTTAACCACGTAACAAATATTAAATCCTTCCTGATTACTTATTTGAAAAAATTTACTTCTGCCATGAGGCTAGTGTCTACACTAAGAAAAAACGCATACAGTTTAAGTGCAGCTGAAATTCTTAGATCACCTGGCTCATAACCTGAATGTCACAGATCATTAAACTTCATCGGAAACCGCTATACCCACTCTCGTGGCAGTAAGTAAATGGAAATCTTTCATTCTTTGCAAAAGGATAAGCTGTTCTGTGCCACAGGAGACCAACACGCTGTGGAGGCATGGGCAGGAAATTGAACAGGTGCCCCGTGCCAGACTGTCCTGTGGAGGAAGGCAAGAAAGAACAAAACAATCTCTATTAGTTCCACCTCATCAAAAATTCCTGCATGACCTGGATATATGCCAGCTTACCTCACAAATACGAGCAAGAACTATCCAGCAGGTATCCACACAGAGCAGCCACGGGTACAACCAGCACAACCACCCTGTCCATCCCCAGCTGTCACAAATCTCTTCTGCTTCAACTTAACAGCAAGCAAATGCAGCCAGAACGAGTGGAGCAGCTGTGTCTGGAGGTGAATTCCTTCCTGGCACCTGCAAGCAATTGCCTGAAGCCATGAGACATGAGATTTGATTATAACCACGGTCTTCACGTGTCTGGAGCATGCTTAAGGCAAGACAGGATTTTCTCTCCTCTCTTGCCCATGAAAGGTGGGTGGGAGGTTGTAGAGAGTCACCGACCCCAAACTCAGCGAGGACCACAGCGGCTGACTGTAGCTGGATTTCTCTTCCCAGGATAAAGCCCATCTTTATGATGAAACCTAATCTCACCTGACACACCCAGACCGATGGTAAACGCACCATTTCTGCTGGCAAAGCTCTTTTCAGCATTGGTGTCTCCACACCGCTGGCAAATCGCATCCTATTTCCAGGATTAATGTAGCAAATGCAGCTCCCGGCGTTTGGAGGCAGTGCTGGTCCCGACAGAGGCCAGAAGGGCTTGGATACCCTATGCAGCACAGCAATAAACTTCCACGGATTTTCAGTAGCCCGATGCTCGCTGCTTGGTTACGGTAATGCCCTGGTTTCTAGGTCAGACAAAGGAGATGTTCTCCTCCTCCAGTAACCTCTTAATTTCCCAATAAATACTAAGACTGTAAGATTAATCACTCTTGCCAACTTGCTAATTTTAGTAGGAAAGAGCTGCTGTAGCTAATAGAAGATTCCTTCATGTTTCTTCCACTTTTCTTTCTTATCCTCACGTCCTGTGAGGCTAAGCAGGAAACTGAGCCACCTTTTTGATAGACACTGAATCCAAGTATCCAAAACCGGGCACATCTGCATTCATTTCTCATGGGTGACATGGACTTGGTCTGGTATTAAAACGCTCATAGACATGCCTGGAGTCTTTTTAAACTGCATGGCATAATTATCACTACCACTTAAACTCTCACAACGTTGACGCGTGCAGGAACATACGGTCCTCTAGCACCCAAAGCACTTTTTTTTGCTGGAAACAGTGCTTCCACAGGCAGTTCCTGGTGTGCAAGCTTTCACACGTAGCTTTGGGACAGCTACGAGACCAGCAGCCACCCACCAGCCCAGGTCCACAGAGTCAGTCCCCACTTTAGAGAGTTGTTTCTACCCACTACGATTCAAGGACAGGTAAAAATCACAGCATCCTCCTACTTTCCTTTATTTTTTGAAAGGGGATTAAGTCTTCCTTATCCAGAGTCAAACCCAATGCAGACAGCCACTGCCTCTCTTCCTGACAGCTCCTACGTCCCACAGAGCATTGCTATCATTATTATAATGCTGTCGTTACTGGTAACAGCACTAATATCAAATTTGCATCCAGTGCTCCTATCAGGCAGCCTCATTATACCCAATATCCAACAAATACCCAGGGACGCATGTTCCCCGGCATGTGAAGGGACGCTGTCCCAGATGTTCCCCAGACTGAATCAAACAGAAAATGTCAGACTGCACTTTCAGCCAGTTATCCTGATAAATAACTCCCTTTAATTAAAAAAAAAAGCTCTTGATATTTTTTTTAATCAAATCAAATACTGTTCTTTCAAGTGGTCATTCTCCCCTGCATTAGCTCCATATAAGCATTCGTCTGTGCTCAAACACAGTGGGGAATGGGTCTTTCACCGAGAAGCCTCTTGCCGAGCGAGCAGCCAGACCCATAATGACAATTAGAAAGAGGTTTAGAGGCTATTTAAGCCTCAGTCAGTCCCTCTCAGTGCCTTCACACAGGATGCAATTACTACCTATTAGCAATGAAGACGATTTATTAGTAAGTTTTTGAACATTTTGTCCTTTAAAGCAAAACAGGATTTGTATTTGTCTTATTTTTCACTTTCTGTAAGGAAAAGTGAAATTAAGGACAATACTCACTCCTTGGAAGCGTTTCTCCAAGGCTAATGAAATGAGGCGAAGGTGCAAGAGAGCTTTAGTGATGTTTCACAAGGGAATTGGAGCAACAACATCGAAGGAGAGCTGGCAGAGATGGTAATAACCAGAGGAAGAATGAAGAGGACATACAAGATAGAAATCCCTGTCTGTTATCAGATGTTCATCAGCCTGACGAGAGCTTCTGAAGAGGCTTCTATGCATGAACATCCTGGTCCGAGTCCCGGCCTGCATCTGCAAGAGGTACTGTTTGCCTTTGCTCATTGAAAGCCAGGAATGGGAGGATGTGCGTCCAGAGGAGGGCAACACAGCTGGTGAAAGGGCTGGAAGGAATGTCCTGCGAGGAGCAGGACTCTGGGTTTGTCTAGTTTGGAGAGAAGGAGGCTGAGGGGTGACCTGATTGCTTTCCACAGCTTCCTGAGGAGGGGATGTGGAGAGGGAGGTGTTGCTCTGTTCTTGGGATCTGGGGACAGGATGTGTGGGAATCGTTCAAAGCCGTGCCAGGGGAGGTTCAGACTGACCATGAGAAGCTTTTCTTTACTGAGAGGGGGGGTCAACCACTGGAACAGGCTTCCTAGAGGGGCGGTCAGTGCCCCCAGCCTGTCAGTGTTGCAGAGGCATTTGGACAATGCCCTTAATGTGCTGTGACTTTTGGACAGCCCCAAAGTGGTCAGGCAGTTGGGCTAGGTGGTCGTTGTAGGACCCTTCCAGCTGAAACTATTCTATTCTATTCTATTCTATTCTATTCTATTCTATTCTATTCTATTCTAATTCTAATTCTAATTCTATTCTCTTTTATTTTAATTTCATACCAGAAGGTGCCTGTCTCTGGGATCTCCTAGGAAATAGGTGGAGAAGTGCGGGACAAGGCAGCCAGACCACAACACAGAAGGATAGCACTGTATCATCACGCAGTATGTGCTGCACAGACTTGGGAGGAAAAGCTATTGTAAGGCTGAGTGCTTCTTTCTGGATTATTAAGAAATATGAACAATCGTTCCCACCTCTTTTCCAGATCCTGCTAGATTTAACAGACCTCTCTCAGTGCCTCTTTTGCAGGCTGAAGAGCCTCCACTTTGTCTCTGCTCATGCAAAACCTCTTTGAATCCTTTCGCAATCCCTTCTGCTCCACTCTGTGCTGATGGCAAAGGCAGAAGGTCTCCAGACCACGAGCCCTGCCAGGGCTCGGTGCTTGGGAGCACAGCATGGCTGTTTGAAAATCTGGCTGCTTGAGTCACTGGGGTGCCTTATTAGCACCTCATTAGCAGCGTAAGTATTAGGCAGTGCCTGATCCTGTCCTCAGCATCTAGTCCTCAGGCCCTAATGGAAGAACTGGATGCTGGCAGCTACACTGACCCCAGGAGATTGGGGCAAAAAAAATGAAAAACCTAAAATAACAATAGCAAAACTCCAAGGGATTCTCCCTTTTCCATGGTCACTGTTCCCTAACGTACCTCCTGCCACCCAGCTATGGCAGGATTGGGCCTGCTGGTATTTTAGGCCACTGCACGAACCTGCCTTCCTCTCAACGTGTTTTTTTTTTTCCTGGTTGGAGTTTTTCCAGGCGACTAAATCTTCCCTGCACTCAAGAAATCTTCACTACAGACTCACCCTCCCTGGGGAGCAGTAACAAAACATCCTTACACTGCGGCTCATTTCCAAAAAAATCCCCACCTTTAAACAAACAAATCGTTATTGTGATCTCAACTGCCCTTCAAGCCCATTTGAAATGCGACAAAAATTTTGGGACTTATTAAAATGAAAGGACAGAGATACGAGAAACGACTCACGGAAGGATTGTGTAAGCTTTGTTCCCTGAGGAGTTAGTCTGAAAATGTCAAGTATTACTGAACACAGCAGAAACACAAATTTTTCCTGCGCCCAAAATCAATGGGGATTTACATCCCTCATCAGAATGTCATTTTTATAGCTATTTTTTATTAATTTTCACTCCATAATTAAGCAATATGAGAGAAGCATTGTGTTCTGGTGGGATTAGAGCAAATAATGGGGATTGTGAAAGGTCTATAGCCACTACAGTAATACTTTAATCCTTGCAAATACATCCCTGTCCTGCTGTCATTTAAAAAAAGAAAGGCAACATGCCAAAAAAACCTCCCAGAATAAACAGCATTCCCCAGGGAGACAGATCTGACAGTCCTGGCAGCTTGACGTGCTGCGCTACTCATGTCCAGAGCACTAACACACCAACTCCACAAAAATAAGCAACTGATTAGGAGTAGGCATCGACCTATACACGTGGTCCAGCTTACAGGCTAGGCTTGCCACTCTGAAATGCTCCTGTTCCCACCGACAAAAGTCAAGTAAAACCTCTCCAACAAACTTAAGGGTGGGGTTATTTTTAGGAAAACAATGCCAAAATCAAACGATTTTGCATAGACGTTTGTGTCTGTCTGCCAACCTCCACAAACCTTTATGGAACTGGGTGAGATGGGGACAGTGAGGCTCAAGTCTTGGGACCCTGAGGCAGACGGCAGACAGGGTGGCAACTGCAGGCAATGACGCAGAGCACCTCCATTTGACAGCGGAAAGCTTACCCAGCTGGGGTGTAAAGATAACATCTATAATACTTCTAACAGTAATATATGTAATACTGGCTCTGTTCCTGCTCCATGGTATGTGCCCACGGATCTTTCCTTGGTTCCACGTGGAGCTAAGACATAATTACCAAGAGGGGAAGGGGGAGTAGGTCTACGTGTCTGAAACGAAGCAAGTGCTTCAGCCCACCAGTGTGAATACTGAATACCCTAAGGATAGGATGAGGGCATGTAGAATTGGTTTCAGGTTGTGAAATCCAGTGGGATAGTGGAATTTTTAAAGATGACAATAAGGGACCAGCACGTTTCTTTTCTTAAGCTGTGAATTTCAGCGTGTGGCTGTTTGTCACCATTTGTGGTGGAGGCCACTGGAGCGCAAGATTTGTCTGGAAACTCTGAGTTTCATCTTGTGAATTACCTTGAGCACGGGCTCAGAAGCTGACTGTCGCAAATCTAAGCAAGAAAATGATGGAGGCAACCACCCTAACTGAAAAGGGCAAAGAAACGTCAGCATTTGCAAAATGTAACAAGAGACAAAGTATGCTTTTATTAATGCAGATTGTAGTCTCATTTCACCTACAATAAAAATAGACTTCTAATTCTGAAGGGTTGTAAAAAAGCTTATCTCCACACAGGCCAACACAACACAGCCGCAGAAGGAACCACAAGCGAGGGCTCCCTCTTCAATGCTGGTTTGCTCTTTCTGCGTTCATTCTTCCAGCAGTGTGATACGGACACACAACACAGCCAAATCAGGGTGCAGCACTTCACCCTTGATCTGCACCAGTCCCCAGACCCCAGAGAATTTTAAGGGTCTACCTAGGCCTTTTCAAAATATATAGTAGCTAGCCAGTGAAAACGTGGAGCCTTCATGTTCTTAAATGAGCTGATATCATACCTCAGGAAGAATTAAGTCTTCCAATTCTTCACGTTACTGTACTCTGGAAACCCCTTCATTAAATGTGCCTGACTGTGCTGTACATGCACAGAGCTGGAGATAGCTCCTGGCCCCAAACTGCAGTCTCAGTAGAAGAGCTGGACAAGAAATAGAGACACCCAGCTCACGCCTGCAGCAGAGAATGAGCACCGACCCCACGCTGGAGATGGGCAACCTCCACCCTGGACCGCATCGCCACCGACCTTGACGTATCTGGACTCATCATGCAGTAAGGCCCAGGTTGGATGTGGAGATGCCGCGCTGCACCACACCGTTACATGAAGGCAGAGACACACAGGACAGCTACGTGTGCCCACCACACCTACACCCACGCGGCTGGCGTGCGGAGGAGTGCTCTGAAACAGCCTGGTCTGGCGTGGCGCGCACGTCTTCATGCACATTTCCCTTGGTTGGCTTCCCAGGCGCTGTGTGGGCACTACGGAAAGTCAAAGAAATGGACTTCAACCCTCAACAGTCCATAGAGCTACGTAAAACCTTGTCGCCCTGCTGGCACCAGGCACGGGGAGGAAAGGCCCCAGTTGAGAAGAGGGTGGCATGGCCCCTTCGTGGTCTAATCAAAACCTTTCACCATCTGGCACGAGGTGGAGGGATGGGATGGGGAGAGACTCCTCCTTTCTTACCTCTCTCAGGAAGGCAGGGACACATCGAGCGAGAAGTATTGCCCACCAAACCCAGTCCCTCCCAACTGCCCTCCGCTCTTCACTGCAGTGAATCTGGGGGGCAGGAGCAAAGGCAGCAGGCAGCCAACGAGGAAAAGACAGAAAATACTTCTGGCAATGGAAAAGGTAACCAAAAATACCGAGTGATTTTTTTTTTTTTCTTTATAAAATGTACATAAAGAACATATACCCTTTGAGGTAAAAGTGAGACCAGTTTGTAATTTAACCAGATACATTAACAACGATGACAAAAAATAAATCTACAGTGGGTGTGCTAGTAAAATAAGACCAAGTTTTGGCTATATACAATACTTGAGATTGTTAAAATGTAATAATCATTATATATACATTAAATACATACAATTACAGTTATTTATATAATATTTACACACACACACACACAGAGATTTTTTTTCCCTTTGCAGTTGGTAGTGTGCAAGCAGAAGCACATCTGATCTTTCCTGAGAAGGTGCTGAGGCTGCTAATTCTTGCTCGCAGTAACGTGTATTTCCTCAATCTCTTTTGTGGTCACACCCGTCAGAAACAATTCAGTAGATTTACAGTCGCGGTTGTTGCAGTGTTCCTGGTCCTTCCCTGCGGACGGAGGACTGCAGACCTCCAGCTTCCCGAAGGCGAAGACTTGTTGCATGCAAAGATCCTGGATTCCCGAGGAACCAGCGGTGATATTTCTCCAGTCGTCAGCCATGACCTCAGCTGTGAGCGAAGCTACATGAATATTCATTTGTCCAAGCACTTGCCAACGCTCAAGTCTCTTTCCCAATGGAAAAAAAAAAATACAGAGAATAGAAATGGAAAGAAGTGGGTTGCAAGTCACCCGTCATAGGTCCTCAGTAGGCTCCAGTAAGGTGATGTTCAACCTGACCATGTCATACAAAGAACCAGCTAGGAGAGACCATGTTAGGTGAGGCCACCAGGATGCATGGAGACACATCTACAGGGGGGATGCAAACACAACCATCCTATTTATGTTTCAGGTTCCTGTCAGGCATCCAGCACAGATTTTATAATTAAGGTACGAGGGTCGCTCTCAGCGAGTCACAAAACGTATCGAATGACTGGGGAGCTCATGGCTGAAAGTGGATGTTTTTGGGTGTTTGAGGAGGGGCACACAGGGAGGAGGGAATTACTCCCCACATGTACATCACTGCAGTCTCTGATGACTTGCATCAGCTTGTTCTCACTGGAGTAGTCTCATTACAACACAACTATTTCTCAGATAGGTATTTCCTTTATTGAAGGAAAGTCTTAAGGTCACCACTGAAACCTCTGAAAGACTGGCTGTCCAGAAGCACTCAAGTGTAAGTGGGATGACATCTTCACAGACTTTGGTGTTCTGTGGAGAAAATACAATATCCTCCCCATAATATAAAGGTCGCAGGACAAGCTCCCTCATCTGACAGATGCAAAGGAAAACTGTAGAGTATTTTAGTAAGTCACATCAGGATGTACCATCCCAAGTATCCTGTATTTGGGTTAATAATAGCATCTATTTTTTAGTATATAACTTTTCTAACCCAGAGATACAAAAAGTGTAGCTTGGCCAAAAACAGCCAAAAAGGGGACCTGAGGGTGGCCTGGGGGTATAGAGAGAGAGGAACTTAACACCAGAAAGGGAGGAAAAATGTTTTTTTAACGATGCTGACAGAAGAACAAACGATGCTAAACTGCCCATGAACACACCTATGCCGGCAACGAGGGGAAAAAACCTCCCAGCAGCGAGGTTTTGCAACGGCCTCATGAGCAGCGTAGAGGGCAAAAATCAAACACATCATCCTCCCTCTTCCACCTTTTAATTCATTTTGAGACTGATGAATTCGTGAGCAGGGCCATGGTGGGCGGTTGCTGGCAGCAGGCGAGCCCAGCACATCCCTCCCCACCCCGGGTCCCGCAGAGCACCTTTCCCTGCCTACACCAGTGCACGCCAGGGCGCGCTCCCGTGGGGTCTACGGGGTGACAACGGAGCCGGCAGTTTGGGGAAAGACGATGTAAAACTTCTGAACGCTGAAGGGCTGATGGCTGAGTGATTGCGTGAGCTGTGGGTCACCAAGCTCCTCCGCACAAAGGAAAATCCAATGGTTAGTACGTGCTGGTGTAATTCCTCCCGTGCTGCTGGGACTGACACTGGCATTGCGGTGGGGCAGCCGTAAACGAAGGAGCACGCTCCCGTGGTGTTGCTTTTTTGCAATTAAAACAAAAAGTAATAATAACCTTTTTTTTTTTATAGCTTTTTATAGTTTTGTGGGAAAACACAAGAATTCATCCAGATGGCACCCAATCTCTTTATTACCTTATATAGGCAGAGAGTGCTTATAATACCAAACTGTATCTTTTTTATTGAACTGCTCTAGAAAGCTGTTCTTCTGATGGATCACAGTTCTTTTTAGGGGAGGAAGAGAGTTTCAATTATCCTTTGATACACGAAAAAACATTAATAGCGAGTAAACCCTCCAAAAATAACCCCAGGTACTAGCGAGTAAACCCTGCAAAAATAACCCCAGGTACTAGCGAGTAAACCCTCCAAAAATAAACCCTTCCACTAAGGGTGGGGAAACACCCTGATCATTCTGACTAAACAACTCACTACAAAGGGCCTTATAAGGCAGTAAAAAGAGAAAACGAACAATAAACTGATGTTCTAACTGATCAACTTTGTTTTCAAGCTTGAGGCTCCCCATTGCCCCAAAAGCTGCCCAAACTAAATCATGCCATTCACACTGGTGAAGGCAGCAGAGACTCAAGTGCTGGGTGTCAAGGACACTGCTCTGGCGCCAGTGGAGGTCGGAACTTGTGCCTGGGGCTTGCAGCTGTTCGGGGACTGGCGGCTGCAGCTCCATCTCGTTTGCGTGAACCAGTGGTTTCTCTCTCAAATTAAGAGGAAATTTCAAATTTCCAAGGATTTCTGTGGGCCTGACAGCAGCGCACCCTTAGATAACAGTCTCCAAAAGCTGGAGGACATGATACGAGCTCAGTGTAAAGACCCTGCCCTTCACTAGTGAAGTGAATGCCTTCATCACGTCGATGGGCTCTCAAGGAGCTGCTCCTGCCTTCAAACCGCTACCGTGTGTTTGCAGTGTGATTTGGAATGTGTTTGCCCCCTTTTAGCCTACGCTCTTTCATCCCCTCCTTGTGTCCCATCCAGGATCCAAGCCTGGCTGGAGAAGGGGCGGGTTGGAGGCACAGTGAGATCAAAGCGCTTCATAATGTCCGTGGGATTTCACAGTCAGACGACGTGCTTTGTGAAAGAACGGAACTTGCATGGCTTTGCTGGAGGCAATGACAGGGGAGTACTCCAGTCATGTCCTTATTCTCCCAGATCATCCTGAGAAAGAATTAGAAAAAGTTGGAAAGTTTGTCACGGACTCCACCTACCTCTGCCTTGGGAACACCCAGCTGACTCCCACAGCCACCCCCGCAGCCACCACGGTCGCTGATCCCAACCGCCCAATGCTGCAAAGTCCACATGTGCACAACTATGTATTTGATGTCCAATTTAAAAATAACATCAGAAACGTTACTAGAGTGGATACCCCAGAACTGAATCATAGGGTTTAGCAAATTTCATACAAGAGCCACCAGTTCAAACTCCCTTTGTCTGGTTGTCAGTCCAAAAATTTTACAAATACTACATTCATTTTCACACCAAAATGAAAAAGAAAATCAAGACTAGGAAACATGTATCTCTGTACTTCTTACTCGTGGTCCAGACAAAGTAAAATCCCATTGCCTTTTCAGTGGCTTGGATTGGGAATGTAAAGGAAGATAACACTACTCCTAAATCAGCATCTGAAAGAGAAGACCAGCTTTTCTTAGCACCTTCTTCTGCACCCAAGCAGAGTAAAACTGAAATAGGCATGGGAAATAAATTTCCTTTCACACAAAGACCTGGGCTTTTCAGGCCAGATTATCTTGCCCCAAAAGAAGACGTCTGCGGTCTTTGGCTGCCAATCAAAAACCTTTATCAAATACTCAGCGTGGTCCTCGACCAAGGGATAGAAAAATCAAAATACAAAGAGGAAATACTGATTTCAGTTTGCAGTCTCAGCTTGGGATCCAAACAAGCAAGCACGATCTCCATTTCATTATCTTCAGGCTGTCTTCATCGCAGCTGCCCGAGCACGAGAGGGACACCGCAGGGCGCTTTCCAAATCCTCCCTCCCCGCGGAGTCCCCCGTTGCACCGCCGCCACCAGCCCTGTGGCCGGGGCTCCGCCTGGCGCTTTGGAGACGCTTCTCCTGGCCCGTGCTGATCAATGGGCGTCCAAATTTCAGTTTACTTTGAGTCTATTTTTGGAAGAGATAAACTCGAGGGAGAAAGAGGAAAATATTTTAAAGACAATGGAACGCTTCGCGTTTTACTTCAAAATGACTGACAGATTGCCACTCTTTTTGTTTTTTTTTTTTCCCCCATATTCCCCATTTCATCTGACCAGGACAGCGAAATCGGGTGCCACAGAGCAGAACAAGGTTTGTCATCAGCTTAGCGTGGCGAAGCGACAGCGTGCGCGCCCGTCCCCGAGCGGTGAGGACCTCACGCAGCACCCAGCTCCAGCCGGGAGCATCGCGGCACCTGCTGCTCAAACCACAAAATGAGCAAAAAGGAGCCGCCCAGATCACGCGACGGTCAGAGGCAAGAGGAGAGTCTGCTGCAAAGACCCCGTGGCCTCCGCTTCTGGCAGGGCTCCGAGCAGCCTCGGGCAACGCCAGCCCCTCTGAAGACAGTCACGCCAAGAGCACCCACGGAGAAGCCTCTGGGGCGATCCCGCGGTCCTGTGGCTTCCACGAGAGATCAGCAGGGAGGACACACGGGAAGGTTTGGTCTCCACGAATCCTCAACTGCGAGACACGCCAACCTCCTAAGCCAAAATCTGCGTCAGGGTCTCACCATACCCGACCTGGATCTCCGTCCACAATTAAAATCCAGCGCTTGCCAGTGGGGAATTTGCCTTTTTTTGGTGTTTTTTTAAGGGTGTCCAACCTCACAATCCATCCGGACTCAGAGCTCCCACCATCTTCTCAGCAGCCTTCCCGCCGCAGCGCGGGGATTACAGACACCACAAACCGCCTTCCAAAAGGGAGACGACAGCGTCCTCGGAAAGCTCCAGCCCCTCAGCATCACCAGTAGGCACCATTATATCTTCAGGCAACACCACCAGTTTATCAGGGGAAAGAAAACCAAGCCATCCCAGCGGCACCCATCCAGGCACATTGCTCAACAAACACACGTACCACTTGGCATACCTTACCTGGAAAGAGGCTTTATTGAACATAGCTGTAAAATTATCTCTTCAGTTGAATTACTGAATTTGCACAAACATTTCTCTACAGAATAAAAAAAATCAAGCCTTGTCATTGTTTTACTGCATCTCGTTGTGCTTTTTATACTCGTATTTGCAAATATTATACTCATTTTGTTTGGGTTTTTTTTTTTTTCATGTTTGTACTCCAATTACTTGCATATCAGGTTTTTTTAATCCTAGGGTGTCGAGAGAACACAGAATAATAATAATAATAATTATAATAGTTATAATAATAATACTCTTCTTTAGACAAAAGTCTTTTTTTTTTTTTTTTTTTTTTGAAACGAAGTTAAAAGCTGAGATAATTTAAGGAAAAAGGTCTTCAAATTGTCATAACCAACTGTAAGGGAACGTTACAACGCAGTGGAAAACCGGCTGGCTAACGGTACGTGTTCGGGTAGCTCAAAACCATTTGTACAGCTCTCATTTTTTCGTTGTAAAAGTGGATTTTTTTTTTTTAATTTTTTTTTATTTATTTTTTTTTTTTTTTTAAATTCCGCTACGATAACAAAATAATCTTTTGCGATCTGCACAGAGTCTCGGCTCCAGGGCAGAGGCACGGCACCCTCGGTGCTCGGCTGGCGCCAGGCTCGCAGCGAGCTCTGCGGTTCGCTCGGGACGCGCGGCCACCCCCCGACGCGCGCCTCCCCGTCCCGCCCCCGCTGGGGCCGCCCGCCCGGCGAACGGAGCTCCGAGCGAGAAAATCACGCCTGCGCTTTACCACCTCCTGCGCTAAGTGTGTCGTAACAACCTTTTCCTCTGGTTGACCCGCTTGATAACCTGAAAAAAACCGACAACGACAACAAAAAGTGCTGCTCCCATCTCCAGGACCAACGGAAGCTGTTTTCTAATGGGTAATAAGCTGAAAGGCCATGGCTGGCTGGGAGGTTAAACCACGAACATCTCCTCCGAAAGGGCTTACGCAGCAGCTTAGGTCCATCCATCTCCAGAAGCGGCTTCGTCTCCTCGCCTGCAGTCTGCACGCCCAGGCTCCGTAGTTTGTTTAGAAAAGAGTTTGCACAAACCACATTTTTAGCAGTGCAAGCTTCTGTGTTGAAACTATTATTATTATTTTATTTTACTTTATTTTATTTAAATCAGGCTTGTTTCATTGAAGGCACTTGGTTTCCATGGCAATTTATAAAAGATGGTGGTTTGGTTTCTTCACTTCATTAGAACAGATGACTTAGTTGGGGAGGGGAGAGGGGTGTTCGAGTGGCCGCAAGCAAACTCCGATAAGCCTGTGTAATATGTAAGCCCAGGTCGCACATCCTGGATAGTAATGCATGCAAGAGGAGACAGCATACAGTTATCAAGCATAGCCATGAGAAATGAAACATAAATGTCTTAAAACAGCTCTGATTGAGGGTAATTCTCTAGGGGAGGTGACAGCCAAAGTAGAAAGGGCCTACAATTATTTAACTCTATACTAAAAACCTTCTTGAAGGGAAAATGAATGCCAGCTCTTCACATACCCTGTTTACAGTGAGGTGTTTCTCTCTCTCTGTTTTTTATTTTTTATTTCCTCTCTCTCTCCTTTTTTTTTTTTGTTTTGTTTTGTTTGTTTGTGGCAGGCCATTAGGTTTCCATGGTAACAAGCAAACTATTCATTTGAAACAAAACCAGCCATGACTTTGTGCTTTGACAAGGGTTTCTATAGCTCTTTTCGAAGAGTTCAACCAGATGATGCTGTATTCATTATTGACCACAAAAGCACCTGAAGGTCTCTTCCTTACTTAGGCCAGATCTCGTTCTCACGCGTGGTTCATAGCGAGTTACGCTCCCGTGATGCCTTTTAAGTCCCCAGTGCTTTTTAATTTTTTTTTTTTTAATTATTTATTTATGTATTTATTTAACTTTCCAGTCAGTCAGTGGAGGAATCTTTGGTAGTTTGTTTTTAAATGTCCATTTTACAAAGACTCTTTCTTCATGCCAGTGCCTGGTGAATCTTTTGTAGCCTCTGCCAGGATAAGGTCACCTCTGATGACTTAAGACAGACATGAGGATGATAACGGGGATAAGTCGTATATGCGCTAATGTCCCAACAGCACCTGATCGTAAATCTACAGAAAGGGGGGAAAAAAGGTAGAATTAAAGTGCTGCCCAGACACAGTCGGCATTGCTGCAAGGCTTAGAAGATAAAGGGCACAGCTGTTGCACAAATCATCAGATTTAGGATTTTAGGATATTGCTTAGAAATCCCCTTACTTTTCCCATCTTGATTTGAATATCAAGAATTCTAATTAGTGAATATTAATAGGAGAGACTAATGATTATATTGGGAAGATAAGTCTCAAATGGAATAAATGATGAAACATAAAATAAAATCCGTATTGCCAACGCTGCTAGCACACCCCTGTAAAGTCCCAGACCCGAGGTGTTCATTAACCAACGATCTGTTAGTGGTCAGAAACAAGGATAACGTGTTGCAGGCCAAGATGTCGGCAAGACAGGATTTACTGTGGTGCCCATTGTGTGTCATCTTTGAATCGTGACCAAAGCAGGTACGAGCCAAGAGCCTGCGAGCCCAGGACGTGTTCCTTGACCACACACGGTCCATTCGAGGAGTGGTCGAGCCCTCCGGCTCACGGACCACCCACCCAAATTACACCCCCTGCTCACAAGGGAACAACACAAGACCCCGACAGAGGCTGTGCCATAATCTGCATCAGAAGTGAGAGAAGAAGAACCAACCATCGAGAGGATGATGATGAATGTGCATTGTATGGACTGAATGTGTGTGGGTTTGATGTATAAATACGTGTTGACGGCAAGGTGCAGGGGACATCTTGGGGAAGGATCCCGTGTCCCCGGTGCACATCGTTCATAAAGGACGTCTCTGCTCATCTCACTGGGTGTAGGGGAGTTTTTCTGACCCCTGCAGGTTTGCAACACGGCCACCCTCACCTGTCCTGCGCACCCCTGCGGGGGCAGCCAGGGAGGACAACGGCGCGGTGCTCACCCGGGCTGCCTCCGCTTGCCACACCGAGGGCCACCGTCCTCCCCTGGCGGGGCCCTGCCCTCTCCCTGCAAGGTCCCCTCCTACCAGCAGGGGACATGAACAGAGCTCGTCCGCTGCCCGAGGCAGGAGGCGTTGGGATAAAACCACACCTGGCTGCCCAGTTAAGGTCTGTATTGTAACGCACGCATAGTGGGGAGGGACCAGACAAGGTCCACAGGGAATCCCAACACTGTTGGTCAATAATTTCATATGGTTTGGACGCCCCGAACACTGTTTAATGTTGCTTTATCTGCCTGCCCATCTCGAACCACGGCTGCCCAGCCCGGCCCCACCGGGGAGCGCAGCCCACCGCTCTCGCCGCTGCCGAACACCCGTCAGCCTTCCACTTGCCTCGCTGCTGAACCAGCATCTTCCTATCTGAACAAAGACGTTTTGACTCCAGAAAACTCTTCCCTTTAAGCCTCTCCGGCTGAACCAAACACTATATTGTTTCTCCTGGAGAAAATCCATTTTAGAGAGCGTCTCAAATTTACAACCACGAGAAGCAACTTGCTCTCTCCCACGTGCGGAAGAGCCACTTACTGTTGGCCGGTTGGTCTGATTTCATACACTCTCCTTCCACAATTGATACATCATCAATAGCAATATCACCTTCGATGCCAGGGCCCCGGATCCCTTCAAATATGAGCTGCCAAAAAATAAAGAAGCAGCAGATCAGAGGGTGACAAACGGAAAACATCCACCTGCATTTCGCGCGGCGTCAAACTACAGCGATGGGCTTGGACTAATTCTACAGTGCAGAAAAATGGAACTCATTCCACACGTACTGGTAAGGTGAACACGAGGATGCGTGAGCCGTGGAGGCTTCTACGCTTCAGAATGAGCTGAAAACCAGCAGAGCTGCTAGTCCTCTGCCTAGTCATCTATCTGGTGTCTCCAGGCCATCTTCACCACTATGCTAACTCTAACGTGTGTTTATCTAAGCATGATGTTCCTGGAGCAAAGAGCAGGATTAAAGGGAGGAAAAATTTGAAAAAGATTTGGGGTGTTTTTCCCAGAAATTCCTGCCACCTGAAGCAAGTGGCAGAGGCACACCTTGAAGAACAGCATCTGCGACGTGTTGAAGGACCGAGCATCCACTCCACCACAGGCTGCATGAAAGCACACAGGAGCCAGAAAAACTCCATAGTAAAATGAGGTTTCTGGCTCTTGAAGGTGGCCCCACCAGTCCCTCCCACACCTCATCTGCACTCCGGTGGCACCTCCCTGTCATCAGGAGGAGGAGGAGGACAGGACCTGCCCCCCTGCAACCTTCCCCTGGGGGCATGTTTCCAGACCCATGAAAGCTGGGGAGAAACCTGGCAGGATCTGGGTTGGTGTCCCTTCACCCCTAATGCAAAGCTAAATCCATCACAAGAGGTTGGGAAGGGACTACCTTTGATTCGGATCCCCTGAGGTCTCACAGGGATCTCCTGCGATCACCTGGGTGGATTTTAACCTCCCAGATCTCCTGCCCTGGCAGGAATGGGTGACAGCGACAGCCCCGCCTTCTCTCCTGCTCCTTTTAGTGGCTCATCATCACTGCTAGAAGCTTTGATCCCTTCTAGGAATGGTTTTATATTTATCAGAAGACACCGTGATGTGTTCTACCACAGAGAGGGTCAGGGTAGAGATTTTATTCCTCTTTAAGGCTTTAACCTCTGCTAAATGGATGCCTGTGATTTCGAGGTCCTATTAATCACTTTCTGTCAAGTATTCTTAGTCTGAAACCCCAGCTGCTACAGCTGGGAAAGGAAACGGCGCCTGTATGGAGATGGGAGGCTTGTTGCAAGGGCAGTAATATTATTTGCCATAGTGTTCGTTATTAGCCATGGATTACGGCTGCACTACAGAAACGAAGTTATCCGCTCTCCTTCCGCAAACCCGATGTGATGCTGTCCTGCCACACTGCTGCTTAATTAGCTCTGCAGAAGAGTGGACACATTCTGTGTTGTGAGGAATTTATTCACGAGAAAACTTCAAAGCCTTCCTAAAGAGATGAAGGAACTGTGTAAGGAATATATTTCCCAAGCAGCACCATTTGCACAGTTCTCTCTCCTTTCCCTTTTTCCCTCCCCGCTCAGTCCTTTGAAATATTTCTGGTTAACTTAGTTGGCAAGTTTTTTAACTTAAAATTGCAACAATATATGCATGAAATTCAATGAATTTTGTAAGGGCGTGCTGTGGCACTAATGGAGACGCTAACTCTTGGGGGTAGAGTCAATCTGAAAAAAAACCCCCATCAATTCCATCTGCAGCAAAATACTTAAATTACACTTCATAACGATCTAATTGCATCAGGGAGATGTCTGGGGCACTTGGACAGGCTCTCTCTGATGTCATCGATTTCAGCAGGAAACAGAGCCAAGCCTCTTCTCTTGGCAGCTTCCATCTTTTCTTTGCTCATTAATACGGCTCAACCAGAGCTGCTCGTTTGAAACGAGTCCCTTTCGTTATAAACGATGGGTGAGCACCCAGGGCGGTGGAGGACGACCCTGTCAATCGTCAGGGGTCCAGTCGCAAGCCCGGCTGGGTGAGCATCACCCAAGGACCACATCGCAACGGTGCACGATGCCACCAGACATCGCATTGCACACGCAGTTCTCCGCTCCGAGGGCGCGTCCCCCGACCTCGGCCACAGACACGTCTCGTCCTCTTGCTGAGCCGAGCATCCCCGGTGGGTGCTGGGCCCTGCAGCGGGGAGCTGTCAATGGGAGGCATGGATTTACAGCCTGCCTGCTCTGCCCTCAGCCAGGCGGCAAGGTCTGTGCTGGGAGCACTAAACCAACGTGAAAGCGGTGCGTTTGGAGCAGGAGACTCCATCGGTATTTTATTGAAGCGAGATGCTGTAGGTTAATTACTGTAACGAGGTGGATATTAATTCAACAGGAAACTGTAATTGGGAAAACAGTAAGTTTTCCCATAATTTACCCTGTTGTCTCAAGTAATTATCCTTCTGACAATTTTTCGACTCTACCTCTGATGGTGGGAAGCATTCAGCTCGAGAGGAAAGCGTCTTCTCTTCTCCCCCAAACTACAGCTTGCCCTCCTGCTCCTTGGCAAGCAGGCACATAACCAGTCAGCAGAGTTTAGAGTCAAATCTTCCCTGATAACGAAAAACACTGATTCCAGACTAAAGGACTCTACACAAACACAACGGCCAGCATTTAATTAAAATCTGCATTTGGCAGCGCGTTTTATGGGCCCCGGAGACGGGCTGCTATTAGCCAGCTTGGCCACGGGCTCCGAACAAATCACCGCCGACGAGCGCTGGCGAGGCACGGAGCACACTCCAGCCTGCAGTTCACAGCTATTTGCAGGAGGTGCCAGATGATCAGAATCCCCTATCAGGATCCCACAAAACCTATTAGCTGCCTACCCGTGACTTTACAAAGCTGTTGTTAAAAATACTGCATTTAGCTAAAGAATAGAAGGGCTTGTGAGCGGAGGAAAGGCCACTCTCTTAGTGGGGGAAATGGAAATCAGCCCCTATAGTGCCTCCGGAGCTACCCCGAGCGTCTCTGGGGGATTCAGCTTGTGCTGAATTCAGCAGGATTTCAGACAGATTTTACCTTCCTGACCTGTCTCCTAAGACAAGAAGTAGAGAGGAGCCTCATGAATGCCCCCAGCCCCAGCACAAGGGTGCCAGGCCCTTACACTCGCTCGAAGGGGCTGAAACCTCCGCGGGCCGGCAGGGCCATTTCCTTACGGGCGGAGCAGTCCCTCCTTTGCCAAAAACGTCTTCGGCACAAGAAGGTGTCGAGGAAGGAGCAGCTGAAGGCGGCGGCAGCGCTCCTGCTCGCATCTAAACTGAACTGGCACCTTCCTAGATGCCGGCGTGCAAGGTATCACTGCCACGTGCTCTCTTTTTGTGCGTTCATTCTTAAAAAATACTTCATCAGTGAGCACCTTACTGAGATAGCTGTCATGCAACACTTTTTCAGCTTCAAAGCACTGCAGTCCTCTCAGTTCTTCGTGACAGAAGCTTTGTTATATACCACAGGGGCTGGGAAGGTATAAAACAAATCTGTGCTGCACTTCTACCCATATAAATTAACCTATAAAAAGTTCTAATTTCTGTGTCAGTGTCCTGTTTTACTGCAAAGATTCACTTCAATTCACTCTCCTTAAATTTAACTGGGAGGTTTATACTCTTCCCTACTTAGGCTCCTAAATGGAAAATAAAGTTTGCTTGATGCGAGAGCTGCTAAAAAAGTAATTTAAGGTTCCAACCACTCTGACATTTATTTGTTATATTTGTGCAGAGCTTCACGGCTTTACATTCAGTTTATGCTGAAGCCTTTAAACACAACAATGTAAAAAGTGAAAAACAGCCAAGGAGAGGAGCTTCCATTTTGTGCACCAGCTAGCGGCACCAGGGAACGTGGTTTGAAAGCAACGCGAGTGAGGTGCACCAGCAGCAGAAGTGACCCCTGTAGCTGTTTCGAAAGCCACGGGGCCCCGTGCAAGGGCTGATGCCCAGGCTCCACGGTGAAAGCAGCAACCTGGGCACCGGGTTGCCTCACCCTGGCTGGCCCCCTGCAAGGCAGACAGCCCAGCTTGCCCTTCCACCCAAACCCATGCCTTCCTCTCCGTGCTGATGAGGTGACCCCCAGGGTTTGCACCCCATCGCCCTCCTCCTCTCCTCTGCATTGCTGCTGCCAAATCCTCTGCGCCTCTCTCTGCCTGGAGCTGATAGCCTCGTCCTTCCCGTATTTCTGCTAAAGCCTGTCCCGGGTCTCGGGAATCCCTCTCAGACGGAACTGCGATTATTTTGGTTTCGCCTTCCCCAGCCACCTCATCTCTCCCTTTACCAGTCCATTTACTATGTTCAGACACTAAACCATTTTTCTCTCCTTTACTGTTGAGACTTTTCGGACTTATCCTGACTTCACCAACGCAAAACTCCCTCACTCCAATCAGCTTCCTTGCCCTTGGCCCCATGCTCTGAGCGTACTTTGACACCCGTATCCCTCTTCTCTGCTCTCTTCCTCCCCAGTTCTGCCACTTTGTTCACTCAAACACCATGTCACGCTATACTTTGCCTACCCTCTCCTTCAATTTTCCTCTAATTTCCCCCCATGCAATGCTTCTGCAATCATGTATGCCAAATCTTCTCTCTCCTGTCATTGCCTCTCACGCATGGAAATAAAAACAAAGGGTCAAGATCAGTCAATACCCATAAAGTGAATCCCAATCTTTTTAAGAGAGCAGTTTTGACTTGCACCGAATGACTCTTTTTTTTTTTTTTCCCCAAAAGCCATCGCCTCCCCCAGGGGACCTGGAGGTTACAGAGAGGGGACAGAGGAGCCTGGAGAATTGCCTTGCAGGGCACAGCTTGTGACTCCCATCTTCCACGACGATGCTCCCAGCCTCAAACACACGAGGGCTGGCTGGCAGCAGCTGCCTTTTTGGGTCTGTTCCAGTCACAAACAGCTCACAGCGTGAATGAGAACTGCCCATAACAGTCTATCAGCATCTCGCTGTCAAACCAAAACCGAAATGTGTGAAAACCTGTCACAACTTGCATGGGCCTTGTGAACGAGGCGTGCAGCTCTGCCGCACCAGGAGCTCCGCGCAGGCAGCACTGCTGCTTCGGCACCTTTCAGCAAGGACTGAGAGATCATTCCTTTTTCTGCAGAAAATGCACGTATTTCAAGGGACCTCTAACACAGGCACTGTACCATGGACCCCAAATAGCTTTTCACAGGAAGTGATTTTGTATTCCTGCTGCTAATCTGAGATAAAAAATGTTTTAGAACACCACCAGCGCCTTTTGAAAACAGAAAGACATTTTGTCTTCAAGCAAATAGCTGCTGTTCTGCCATTAAAGTGTGCATTATTAAGCTCTATGGTGCTCACCTATTCGGAGCAAGGAAAGCAATTATCTGTCCATAAAGCAGCTTTCAGAGCTGAAATGAAGCTGTGAAATCGTGTGTCAGAAGGAAAGGGTCAGCGTACACAGGCCCCCCCCCCCCCCCCCGCCCCCATCCGAAAAACCGAACACTCCCGTTCCCGGTGCGCGACGCTCAAGCCGTTACCTGAAATGAAGTCGGGGGGTTGATATTAACGCGGGCTTGGTTCCAGTGCTGCCCCTTATTGCCACTCGAAGACCACAACGGGTTCTCTATCGCGGTCTGACCTTTCAGCCGCAGGTAGACGTTCAGGCTTCCTAGAAGAGAGGTGGAGAACTGGAATCGGTCAGGCTCTCCGAGGGAGCGAGGACGCTGGGCTGGGTACATCAGCAGTGCCCTGCTCTCCCCTCTTCCCATTTTGCACGGGCCTCCGAGTGCCTGGGGAGCGTTCCTTGTCGTAAACTCCAAACCTTTTAAGCTGGGCAACGCTGTGAGCTGGGGATGTGAGTTCAGGGCAGAGCAGCCTGGGCGTGCAGGGAGCGCGGTCCCCCGCGGCGGGCAGGGCGGTCGCACCCCTCGCTCCCTGGAGCTCAGGAAGGACACGAGGTTTCCCAGGGTGAGATGGGCCAAAAGGAGTTTTCCGTGATTTAGTGCAAATGAGGCATTTATAGCCTCCTTACCCAAGGATAAACAAGCAACCTGGTTGCTTTCTGCTTAGCTCTTGCTTATAAAGACCGTCCCACTTCTTGTTTACTCTGTACATCGTTTAGCTAATGGAGCGCCACCAAGAGCCCGGCAAACCTGTCTCAGAGATCACTGTGATGCCTTTAATCCTGCTAAGGAGTATTTCCAAAGGACAACCTCATCCTCCAACTTAAAATAACCTTAGTAAAGGCCCTCACTGTGGAGACAAACCCCACAGACCTGGGTCTTCCCCCACAGCTGACCATTAACTTACTGGTTCCAGCACAGACATTATTTGCAACAGGTAGCAGATCGCCTGCATTCAGCAGCCCTTCCCTCTGGTTAACCTCACTGTCTCAGGCCACGATCAGGCACCAGACTGTCTTGGTGCACCAAGAGACAGCAAATGCATTGCCTTCACTTATCAGGGTTCAGTAATTCACATAGTTTGGAGATTTTGCTCCTCCTTGCCCACCACTGTTACCTGTAGATGTGCGGGGCAGTGATTTCTTTGTACTACGTAAATCGTCGCATTTGCCTTCATTCGAGAAAGCTCAGACAGTCAAGTTCACTCAAGGCTACTTGTGGTTTTTTTAGGGTGTTAGGCATGGCAGCCGAGCAGCTCATATGAATTATATTTGCAATGAAACCTCTCAGATTCGAGGCAGCTGCACGGTGACTCAGCTCCTGCTAATAAAAAGTTCTTATTTCTAGCAACAGCAAAACTCAGTGCCTTGAAAAACATAAGGCTAGATGTGTAATGGAGCAGCAAATATTCTCATCACGGCTATTTCACCAGGGTGCCCAGAATGAGGCCGTATGTCTTCTTTGAAAGAGGCGGGGGAAGCGATGCTCACCGGAGCGACCGGGCGGCACCGTGTCTCCCACCTGCCTCCCGCTGCAGCGTTTGATTTCTCAAACGCAGGGGAGGGCACAGAAGCAGCACAAAGGAAACAGGGCTCGTCACGAGGACATTCTGGCTCTGCTGACACGCACACTACTGGGTAAAACAAGAAGACCTGGAACAGAAAGGGCTTGCAAGAAGGGGGATGCTCAGGAGGGTGCCCTGGAGCGGCCCCGCAGCCCAGCCCGGTAAGACGTCGCAGGGCTGCTCACAGCAAGCGGCTGCTCAGCCTCAGCCCTCTTCCAAACAGCAACAGCAGCTCTTGGGCAAGGTTTGTATTATTCAGCTGCAACAGCTCTCCCTTCTTTCCCGTCTGCTTCTCTCCAAGACTTTTTTCCAACAACTGTGCTGGGTCTACGGTCTGAAAAAAGGCAGGGTCTTAGACAAGACTACCTACAGTTACAAAATAAAGAGTTATTTATAATGTTGTTTTTGTAAAAGACAAAAAGCAACACCCATGTGAAGCAAGAGGTGAATTGCTGGCTAATTGTTTCGCCTGTTTGTGCAGGCTGATACAGCCCATGCCACAGGGCTGGTTTGGAACAACTGAGTAATTTCGGTATGAAAAGCATGTAATTCCGTCCCTGCTGAGGTTGCAGAGATTTAAGATCGTTCCTAGCACACGCAGCCTCTCTGTGTCACATAATTTCTTCAGATCACTAGCAGAATGACAGCAGTCTTACAATACCAAGTAGCCATGACTGCACCAGATATGCTCAGCCGCTGCCCAGCACGTTGGGTAGTACGGATGTCCCTGCCCGACCCTCACTGCTCGGCAGGCACATACACCTACCTGAAACGTCACTGAAAACTTAACTAATGACATCTGCAACAGATGTTTATCCTGGAAATCCTGCCAGCAAAGTTTTGGAAAAGTTACACGGCCTTTGCAAAGCTGATGCTGTGGGGGAGGACGAGCTGGCTACAGGGTTCACGCTGAGGCGTGTCCGGCAAGAATTCAGCTCAAGATTTCAAACTATTCCAAACTCTAGACAAATGGGTAATGAAGCAAGTCGTGAGCGGAAGAAAAAAAACAGTGGGCAGGAGTAACAGCTGTGAGCTAAGGAATGAAGTTTACTTTCTGACAGCCTCCCGCCGAAAGAGCGCGGGGCGCTCCGGAGACGTCGCCCGCTGCAGCGCCGGGGCGGCATTTTGAGCGCTCATCGCCGTGCGAACACAAACGGCTTTCGCCGTGTGCTCTGACAGCAGGCTCTGCTTCGTGCTTCGTGATGGCTCTCTAACGACAAGAAAACCCCTCGTTCTTGGAGCGTCAATTAGGAATGCCCCATTTTGGGGTGTAGATGGAAAAAAAATCGGAAATAGAGACGGTTTTAAAAGATGGTGGCAGCTATAATGGAACTACAACCTGTTTCTGTCTCAACGCAGAGACACAGTAAGGACAGTGACTCTTCATTTTCTTCTTCTCCAACAATGGCTTATTGTTTGCTGCAAATCAAGTAATGGGAACCTCAATTTCTCTTATGCTTTAGGGATAATCTACCTTCTCCTTTTGAAGGGTGTGGAGCGAAGCGCATGCAGTTTCTCTCTGGCAGCCAGCACTCTCAGAGTTAGCTCTGTGTGATCTGTCAGGAATTACAATCTGACTTGTAAGTAAGAGCCATCTATCTCAGGTAAAGGAACGCTTTATCTTCCTGAATCTAACCGCCACGGCATGGGATGTAGGTCCTTGTTTATCTCGTCAGAGCTCTGCTGTAGCATTAAGAGCTAATCTCAAATCTCTGCTCTGCTCTCTGCAAAGGCTCCCAAGTACCTCTCCTTATCGCTAGAGAAATTTTCAGCCTCTTCTCCAGAGACACCAGAGACCTGAACAGCAGGCACAGAAGCTGAGCTGGATAAACTGGTAGGCTGGTTTTCTTCAATATAGCGCAACAGGTATATTCTCAAATTGATGTCACCGGGGTCACTCATTTTTAAGACTGGAAGATGAAGTATCTTTTCCCCTAAGCCTCCAAGACCAGTCCACACCAGCAACAGAGCATCGTTCCAGGATGATATTTCATTTCATTATGGATCCTTCAAAACCTTGTCGGAAATGCTGAAACATTTTGATGAGCACCAAAACTGGTTTGGAAACAAAGCACTTGGCCCCTGAGAATAACAACACTGATACTGCTGGGAAAGCGTACGGATACCAACAACTAGGGAGAAGAAAGCGATCCAGTGGAAATGCACCCAAGTCTGCTGAACAATGCTACAGCACTTCGGATGAAAAATCAAAGGTTAATGGCCGTGCATCTTCTCTGAACACGCCGTTCCCAGGTCCATGGAAGGAAAAGGCTGGAATTTATTTAAGCCAAATTCCCCTGAAAGACACTTCCAGCTTTCAGTGGAGTCAGGGCAAGAATCAGCAGCTCATGGTTATTCCACAGAGAGATCCTACAGCACAGAGATCATATACGAACCCTCAGTCAGCAGCTCCTAGCCCGCTCTTGCGAAGAACTCGATGAGCTGGCAGAGCATGTTACACCCGACAGCTGCCCCGACTGGCAGTGCTCGTTCCCAAACGGGGATGAGAAGCACCTTCTACATGTCAGCTGCAAATCCCAGAAGAGCAGTGAAGGGTCAGGGCTTCTAACAGCTTGCGATAAAACAGTCAATCTGTTTTAGCAGTAAGATTTAGAATTATCCACGGGGGATTAATCCTTAATAAAGTGTAATTCTTCTGAAAAAGGAAATTACCAATTCAATATTTCCCACGGAACTGCTGAGGCCGGAGGCACCTCTGGACATTGTCCCGTGCAAATCCCTACTCACAGCATGTGGTAGATTAGAGCAGGTTGCTCTGGACCATGTGCAACCAGATTTTGCGTATCTCCAAGGACAGAAACTCCACCACCTCTCTGGGAAACCTGCCCCAGTGTTTGACCGCCTTCACAGTTCACAAAAAATGTATTTTTCTTAGGTTTAAACAGAATCGCCTCTATTTCAATTTGTGCCCATTGCCTCCACCCTGTCCCTAAGCATCTCCGACCTCGCTCTCCTTTACAGCCTCCCATCAGGCATTCACACACACTGATGAGATCCTCCCGAGCCTTCCCTTCGCCAGGCTGAGCAGTCCCGGCTCTCTCAGCCTTTCCCCACGTGAGAGATGCTCCAGTCCCTTCAGCACCTTTGTGGGCCTTTGCTGGGCTCTCTCCAGTAAGTCGATGTCTCTCCTGTACTGGGTGGGGGCCCAGCACTGGACCCAGCACCCCAGTTGTGTCTCCCCAGCGCTGAGCAGAGGGGCAGGATCCCCTCCCTCGCCCTGCTGGCCACGCTCTGCCTGACGCAGCCCAGGAGAGGCTGGTGGCCGTCCTCACCACATCAGCTGAAACACAAAAGGAGGCTGAGGGGAGGCCTGATCGCTCTCTACAACTGCCTGAGAGGAGGTTGTGGTGAGGTGGGGGTTGGTCTGTTCTCCCAAGTAACAAGCGATAGAACAAGAGGAAACGGCCTCAAGTTGCTCCAGGGGAGGTTTAGATTGGACAGGAGGAAAAATTTCTTCACCGAAAGGGCTGTCAGGCACTGGAAGGGGCTGCCCGGGGAGGTGGTGGTGTCACCGTCCCTGGAGGGGTTCAAAAGACGTCTAGACGTGGCGCTGAGGGACACAGTTCAGTGGTGGAGCTGTCAGTGTTAGGCTTACGGTTGGGCTCGATGACCTTAAGGGTATTTTCCAACCTAAACTATTCTATGGTTCTGTAATTCTATAAGGTGTGATTCATATGGGCAAATCACTGTGTTATAATAACCCCTTTCCTAACCCAAAGTAACTTCTAAGATGACAAACCTTTAAAAACTCCTTCCGGTAGTTACCTCATCAATACAAACATTCAGTCATGTTCACATCTGGGGAATCAAATGGCAGATATTTGCTGGCTTCATAATTTATTTCTTGCACGCACGTTGCATTCTCACGTGTTTCATAACAGTTTGTCATTATGAGGAATTAAAATTTTGAATTTAATAGATGTGTATAAGCCTGCATTCAAACACATGGCTGATGCCATTAATTTACTACACTTCTGTCAGTCTGCTCTTTAAGGACAGAATAACGTGTAATTTTGTACAAAGCTATTCAAAAGTAGATCATTTTGAAGATTAGCTAAAATGATGGCAACTATATTTTTTAACATTAAGGAACGTGATATCGAGCAATTTTGGTTTTCGACAACTAGGTGTCCACATTGCCATGGAGAAATGCTACGTGACTATGATCCCTAATCATCGTTGTCACCACCTTCACTCCTTTATCAGCCAGTATTACACATGTCAGTTCAAGGAATTACATGTAAACAGGAAAGGTTGAACTCAGCAAAAAAGCTAAAGGGATGGACGCTTGCTGAGAAGGTAGTCCAGGAAAAAAAAAAAACCCAAAATTGCACCAATGAGCGGTGACTGTTCTGTGGACAGACATCAGCCTCAGTGGCTGTTTTTCTTATACCCCAACCCTAAGATATTTCAGAATAACTCCTCGAATCTTTATGTTTGTAACTTTGCTCTTCACTGTCACATACCAGAAACAGTCTGCTACATGACCATATGGTCATTTTTTCACCAAGCACGGCGTGGCTCAATCGCTTCCTTCCAATCAACAGCCAAGTGCCCGCTGCAACATACAGCCAGGAGAATTTAGACCTGGGGCTGCTATTCACATACTCGCAGTGCAGAGACAGCTAACAAAAAAACCCAAGTGAACTTGTCTGCTCTGCTTAAAACCTTAACTCTGCCTGGGGGCAGGCGACGCTTTTCTGAAGCAACCACCAGAATGCACTGTGAGGATGCGTTCGCCCTTGAAATATATATAAAAATACATGAAGTCAGGTCAGCTTGGCACTGGAAAGCCTCTTGACACACTGGTGAGCACTGAGCGCCCCACGGGGATTTACAGGATTTACAAAAATCAGCCGTCTATCCTTTATACTTTTATATTCCCCCCCGCCCTTTTCCTCGTACTACGCAGAGAAATTACGTCCTCGCAAATAGCACCTTTTCTGTTTTCACGCTCTAAAATTCCCTGCTCAAACCCCTCACACACGCACAAAACGCTTCCCAGCTGTAAGAGGGGCTCCTGCTAGCGGGCTGGTTAGTGCAAAGCACTGTTTCACAGCAATTAGGGTGCTATCAGGCACCTCTCTTGCCAGCTCTGGTTGCAACGGGCCCTTGCAGGTGTTGGCCGTCCTCCCGTGCTTTCGTTTCACACAAGTGGGCATTTCTCCTGCTATTTCTCCCAAAGTGAAAAGACAAGGTCATTGGCTTTCTCTCACCTATGTGCTGTCCATACATGTGATAGTAGAAGCTAAAACAATACGCTGTGTTCGTAGCTCCATAAGGGTTTTTTGGAGCGACGCTGAAAACAGGACTAACGAGCCTGGCCTTTTCTCCTTCCAGCCTGGGGCGTGACGTCTCAATGTACATGTAGAAACCTAGGGGAAGTCCAAATGGAAATCGTTAGTTTGCAGTCTTCAAAACCCAGCACACAGACACGCAGGAAGACCCCAGGTTTGATTCGTTTTTCACATTCATCTGACATCACCGTGGTTTCTGGGACATATTTCTTCTGCATTAAGCCCATGTGTTTTCCACAACTGCTTCTAAGATGTGTTTTCTACCAAAAGTAAAGCCAGGGCCAGCAGGTCAGTACTCACAAACAACTTCAAATCAGTGTAATGTTGTACATTGAACAACAAAAGCAAAAAAATCTTTATGACGGGGTTCAGACTTCAGTCTCAAGGTTGCAATTTGTTCCTATAAACAGTGAGCGGGGAGGACTTGTAAAATAAAGGGAAAATACCTTGGCGGAAACCTTTCAAGGAACATTTTCCACTGGCCATGTCAATCTCACGTTTGAAAGCTCACTTTCATCAAAGAAGACAATATTAATTTATTCTGATGCTGGACTGTGCCAACAACAGAGATTGTATTTACTAAATACCACCAGATAAATACAATGCAGTATGATTTTTTTTTCTTTTGGTAGTGCAAGCAGGGGGCATACAATAAAATATCACGAGTTAACTCAGTACTTGATAAATCCAGCACAATATGCCTGACTTTTCAAATGCAAATATACACTGCAGTCAAGATGGCACGCTTCTGTTAACCGGGGTAGCAGATTGAAAATTACATATTTCAGGAACACCTAAAGTAAAAATGGGGCAAAAAAAAATTCTCATTGTGACAGTCTGAGAGAGTCCAAGCTAGAATTTAAATTACATAAACCGGAGGAATATTTCAAGATGTGCCAGAATATCTCCCCACTAGACTATAACGTGAAAGCAATCGCTTTGAAAACGGCACAACAGAAACAATACAAGATGGTTAATGGCACCGTTAGCGGGTTGTGCTTTGGGACCAGCCGCACGCCTCAGCACCAGCAATTTCTTTGTGAAGTCCTTGAAATATGCTTATCCTTGGTATGGTCAGGAAAAACGACGTAGCTGGACAAACTGGCTGTCCTGGGCAGGTCCCTCACCCCAACGGAGCAGCAGAGCTCCCAGCGCCGGGGGACCAGTCACACCGCTGGAGCTTACCTTCCTTGGAGCCAGTCCGATCCGCGTTCGGCCCCGTGTTGGGGGTGTATTTTGTGTCTCTGGTGGCAGTGCTCTGTTTCGTCCAGTCGAAGTTGTCCGTGTCATCTTGAGTGAAAAGGCAAATGTTACCGTCCTCAAACCCACAGTGGAACTCTCCTGCCAACGCAGCAAATGAGCAGAAACTTAGTGGCTGAAGCGATTCATCCTACGCTTGTTTGTCAAAGTACTTGCCAATTGTAACAAACACACTGTGGGATGATTATTAACAGCACTGGAAAATAGATGTACATTTATTTTACATCAGCTTCTAGTGTTTAGCATATTTGCAGTAACCTCAATGAAAAAGAAATCACAGTCATCAATCTGCGTTGTCGTTACTTGAAATGATATTCAAATCTTACTGTTTAGCTCCTCCTCACATATTCAGATGTATACAACCACCCTTAGAGACATTGTCTCTTCTCATCCAGACAGCATTTGTAAAAAGCTGAGAAAACAGGCACCGTGTCCGTAAAACACAAGCTACAGGGGGAAAAAACCTGAGAAGCAGATTATTTTGGTCTAGGGATAAGAACATCAGGGAAAAGAGGACAGCAACTTTTCAAAACGAAAACATTCTCTCCAATTGACATCAAAAGTATTCTTGGTTTTCAATAGGGATGGGAAAGCAAGTAATGGCTCAAATGAGAGCAAAGGAGAGTTTTAGGGTAGGCATGAAGAAAATTTCTAAAAATCAGGACAGTGGAGCACATGAATGGATTGCTCAGGAGGAACACCGAGTCCCCATCACTGGTTATTATAATACAACCAATTAGACGAATACCTGGGAGGAAGGTTTAGGTCTATCTGAACCTATATGGGCAGGACAGGTGACTCTGCCCTGTCCCGCAGACATCTCCTAGCCTTTCACTAAGATTTCTGTTATGTACTTGAGGTTAAGTGGTAAAAGCTTAGGTCTAAAGAATGCCAAGAACCCCAGAGAGGATTACTGGGATCCTCTCCTTGGCTAAACAGAGGTGTGAGACACACCAGTCCAGCGATCCTACCTGCTGGGTTATGACAGGATGAGACAGTCCTACTGTCAGACATTCGTAGGAACCAAAACAAATCAAAATTTCGAGGTGCAGTTTTCAACTCAGAACAGAATAAGGCCCCACGTAGTAAAATGTGCAAAAGCTTAATTTTATGCACATGAACAGTTCCTGCTGAGTTTACTCTTCCAGCAAAGTCAATTGATTTATCTGAGAAAACAAGCAAATCTCTCTTCTCTGGGGAGAACGCAGCTGTCTGCACGCTGTGTCAGCTACGGCCTTCTTTACAGGGGTGCAATTTATATTCATTGTTATGAGGAACTCTAACACCAGGCGTCATGGGATTATTCATCTCTGTTAAATTGAGGGGGTGTATAAATGTTTGCAGGTTTGGGGTTTCGGTGAACTATAAATCCACTTAAGCCACTGGAGCTTCACTGTAAATCAGTGAAGACAGAGGGACCTGGAGCTTAGCTTGGATATGTACTGCTAAGCAAGGATGCTGGTCTGAGACTTATTTAAACTCAGGTAATACCGCAGATTGAAAAAGCAGGCTTGAAAAATTCATTCCAAACCACAAGGCGCGTTAGGAGTGATGCTCACATCTTCCTCATCCTGCTCCTGCCCGTCCGAAGAGCAGCACAAACTGTACCCCCTCCACAACAGTCCAAATAAATCACCATTCCATAAACCCAGGTTATCACAAAAACGCAATCCACAGCAACTTCCTTGGCTATTAGCACCTCAAGCAGATTGACTTGATTTCCCAGTAGATCCACCAACTTCACTAGATCCTCCAGGAGAATTAATTTCCTAAAGCACAGCTCCTTAACTGGCAAACATGGCTGACTACCATCGGCATGATGGGGAGCCGGTTTCAGGACCTGGCATGTTGGTTTGGTTCTGGAAGCAAAAGGTCTTCTGCATCCTGAATTTTGAATGATGAAGAAGTGGCAATATAGAAAATCATTCAATGGAGGAGCACCACCACGAGCATTGCAGAGGAGGAATACAAGTAGAGGCCTGATTGTGGTTCTTCCTGAGGGATGAGCAAACCCAAGGAGGCCACAAGGAATACACACAGGCAGATTACATCCAAAACCCTTCGAGAGAGAAGCATGTGAATAGGTGCAGACCGACATCTCCATCTTCCTCCCGAAGACCAGGAAGAGAACACAAAGACCCTGACAAAGCTCTTGAAAGACACAAGGACTCGAATGAAGCACCCTGAACAAAATGCCAGCTGTGCCTCTCATCTCCAAAAATACCTTTCACACGACTTGAGCTCCGAGGTCACTTGGTTTACACTTTTATTTTGTGCATTTGGCTTCCACCTCCGCTTATGCAAGCCCTTCCTATAGCAAAAATGGGGCTGCTTCTACACAGCATGATGAAATAAAAGGGCAAAACAGTAACTAAAGAACAAAATTTCTGACTACCAGATCCAGTCCTGCAGCAAAGTGAATTAACACAAAGCATTTTCAGCCATTCAGCAGTTTCTAACACTGCCCCTCCAGTACCTTAAAAGCTGCATTTGCATGTCGCACCATGCCCTCAGAGCTTCGTTAAGAAATTCCACATCAGCAGAACAAAAGGTTTTTCTTCAAGTTAAAAAAAAATAATAATAATATTCAGGCCAGATGAAAAAAGCTAAGTAAAAGTTTGCCATTTATTTAATAGGAAAACACTGGTTCCAATACATTGGAAAAGGTTTCTCTTAAATATTCTTGGCACTAAATACTTCTCCAAAAAATGACAGAAGAATAAAAATGGGAAACAGACCCCCCAAGACTAGCTCAGTACTTTTCTTATGCAAGAAGTAGGATCATTTAAACAGATCTGGATGGTCTTGACCTGTTCGTTAACGGGGCACACGGAGTGCGAGAGGAACAGCCAGCCCTGCCCCAAGCACCCATGGGTGCCTCAGCTCATGCCACCGCTCAGACCACTGTGGTTTGTTGAAAGCACTACAACGGAGCTCATCGACATTAAAGATAGTGGTCAATTTTTGTCAAAGCACATGCTGGGTCTGGAAGTGGATTCAGGTTATTAATAATTTCACTGCAAATTAGGGCAAAATCTGAAACTGCTCTCAAGGTGAAACACTCTTCACTGTACGATGAATTTTTGTCATCTATTTCCATAAAATTCAAGTTGAATATGACTCTCTAACATCTAATCTCTTCCGTTATTCAGGTGTAACATCTAGTTGCACTAATTGATACGAAATCCTTATGGTTTACATTAAATCATTTCTATTATATGCTAAAAAATAAAATGTAGATCTGAGGCTACACCTCAGTGTTTAAGTCATTTTATGCTACTTGCTTCTGTATTGCAGAAATTTCATACGAAGGATTCACGCAATGTGATCATTCCAGAATTGAAGCAGGAAGAACACGACTTCAGTTTCCAACATAGGTATCTTGTCTCAGCTGAACACAGCTCTTACTCTTCATTCACAACGGTGTAAATAACATCAGAATTCAGCTCAATAGGTTTAGAAAAAAAATCAGAACTTTTGTAGAAAGCACAGATAATCACAGAATCACAGCACGTCAGGAGTTGGAAGGGACCTTGGAAGATCATCTAGTCCAACCCCCCCGTTGGCAGAGCAGAACCACCTAGAGTAGGTCACACAGGAACGCGTCCAGGCGGGTTCAATGATGAGACTGAACTTGTTACAGGAGACACAACCTCTCTTCTCCAGCTTATAGATTTGGGCCCATCTGCAGACCGAGATTTCTTCCCCGTCAAAGGACTTCACTCAAAAAGACTTTGGGGAAAAAAAGGCGAACCAAAACTCTACCATCTCTTTGGTCACCTGAAAGAAGCTGCACTGGGGACTCTACAGTTCTGGTGGGCAAACTTTCCCATTGCCACCAGGGCAGAGAGAGGCAGACCTAGAGAGCAGATGAAGGAAAAGGGGGACGGGTTGCCGGAGATGCCCGCCCGCCCTTGAGCTAACACACTCCCTATCGCAAGGGCCACCTCCGCTCTACCACAGGCCTACTAGAGCTATAGAGACATTTTGAAAACGAGACAGTTTCGGATCTGAAAATCACAGAGGACTACACTGTGAAGCACTTGGGATTGCAACGCATTTTTTCCTTAACATCACAGAGTATATATTTAATATATTAATTAGCGAGGGTCTCATCTGCTGCTCATTTAAGTCAATGGGAGTGGCCTCTCCAGCTCCCGTGAGCTTCGAACTAAGCCCTGATTAATCATTAATGCATTGCACAAGATCTTCGGCAAATCAGTTTAAAATTTACAGAAAGGCTTAGCCGTTGTGTGCGAGGGGGTGAGCGAGGCGGCTCGCACAGCCCGGTGCTGCGTCTCTGCCCGATGACGGCTGCGCTACGGCAGCGACGAGGGCAGACTGGATCCCGTTCCCTCTGCAGCAATACTTCTCACAGACGTCATTACAAGCAACAGTAACGGCAGAATACGTCGCGACAGCAAAACGCACGTTCGCTGTGGCGTGGAAGAAAATCATGAAGTAGATAGGTGTGGGGACTGTTGGGAAAAGGGTGGTTTTACTGGGACATGCTCCAGCCAGCCTCCTGTCTGCGAGATTTGTGGGGATTTGGTGTTCCCAGAAAAGCCTAAGAACAAACTGTAAGGGGAGTCCTTTCCACGCTGCAGCATCCCTGTGCCCCAGCACCAGCACATTCGCGAATACACAGTCAGAATTTGCATCCTCAGGCGCGCCTGTGGAGCTGTCTCTTGTGAATTTGTCTGAACACTTTCACACCTCGGTTGCACTTTCGGTCTCCACAGTTCTCTGCGCAAATGAGGTCCGTGATTCCTGTACGCAGTGCATGAAAAAACATTCTTCTGTTGGTTTTAATGCCGCAGATGAGCTTCTGACCACCCTTGGAAGCATCAAAATAACTCAAGAACTGGTACTGTAGTTCTTATGCAAGGATAAATGAATTCAGAACCCATCATAAACGGACTTTTCCTTCAAGATTTTTACCGTACCTGTCGAGGCGCAGACACAGTTCCTACACAGTACTTAAACTTTCAGCTTTAGTTTAGCAGTATTTATGCCCATGACTAAACCACAGCATCGCCCATACATATCGAGCTACAACACCCACAAATGGATGTTCTTTCAGAACATTAGTTTTTTTCCTTTAGTTGAACTGTTTGGGCAGCGGGAAAGAAAGATGAGCTGGAGCTATAGTTTTTCCTTTCTCCATCTACTCTTGCTTTAGCGCCTTGGCAGAACAAGAGGAATGACACCTTCAGCCGCCAGCCCAGCTCACACCCAAAAACTACGGTGGTCCCTGCCATCCACGGGCTGCAACTGGAAGCGAAACACTTGTCATTTACTTTTTAACTGTTAAGGGACAACGGGTGCAAGGACAATTCTTCATACACATAAAAGCTGAAAAAATAAAGAAATACTTACGTAGATGTGGATTTACTGGAGCTGGAAGACAGAGCAAAAATAAAATTAGCACAAAGAAGAAATTCTAATTCATCACTATTCAGATTATCCTAAATTTCCCATTGTTTCCTTCCCATCAAGACCTTGATCGTGGCTCCCACACCGAGACAGCCAGCAAGACCAGTAACTTCCTCTTTGAGCAAATTTTGTGGCTCCCTGGCAATCCAAAGGCAATGATTTCAGGGAGAAACAATAGCCGCTCCCTCCACGATGAGTACGCTCCGTCACTAGGACCTGCAGCTTGGGGAAGAAGATGCTGTATTCAGCATCAAACCTAGGTTATTGGTGCAGATATTGTAAGGATGGGGACAGCTGCACAGCAAAACTCCAGGGTGATGCCTTTGCACGAGGAATCCCACAAAAACTACAGAAAGGATGAATTTGTCAAAAGCAGAGGTTCTGCCCTGGACCTTCCTCATCACCTAAAACTTCCTTTTAGCATTGTCAAGAACACTTAACGTAATAGTTAATGTAAGAACACTTAACTACTCAATGTATAATACTATTCTTCAATTTAATATGTGTGTGTACATGAGTCTTAAGAAACGGACAGCGCCTGCATTCTCCTTAGAGATGTCCATTTTCCTTTTAAATAGCAGAAAACCAAAGCACAGCGAGCTTGAGAGAAGAGCTGTGGTCTCATTAGACCAAGAGACACAACCAAGAAAAAACACGAGAGTCTTCTGGCACATAAACCCTCTTCTAGGGAGGATATGCTTTAAAGAAATGTAAGATGACGACAAAGGAAGGTGAAGTGTGCTGGCCTAAGTGGCCAGCAGAGCGAGCACACCCGGTGCCTGCTGGAGGAGCCACATTCAGCGACCAGGACAGCGACCCGCCAGCACGGCGGGGTCCGAGGTGCTGCTCTCCTGGGGCTGTGCTCTCAGAGACAGAGGAGCAGCAGCGCAGAAATTTCATACGAAATTTCATATGAAAATCCCCCTCCTCCTGCAGCCCACCTCTGCCCGCTCCCCATCCCGCAGCAGGAGCAGCCCATACCAACCCCGCACCTTTGGAGGCATCTAAAATAATTTGGCCAGCACTGCAGAGAAGCCTTGAGACAACTGTGCTGAAAAACATCATTTCTGTCTGTTCTTGAACGGGTCTGTGTATTGCCCCACACGACACGGCAGGACCACTGGGTACTGGGAATCTTTGGGGAAGCTGGCGCTCTTATTTCACAGACCCTTGGCAAAATTACAAAATCCTCTACATCCGTCATTCTTTAATATTGAATTCTTCTACTTAATACCTTAATAAGCTGAAACAGAGTGCTAGTGCCTCCGGACATCTCAACCATGGGAATGACAACCCAGGTTTAGGTCCAGAGTAACCTGTGCAATGCTCCACACGGGAAATAGGGTTTGATGGGAAATTTGGAGTTCTGTGCTGCCTGTTTGCAGAAGGGTAAATCTGAGGATGGAAGACTTAGGAAAGAGGGCCCTTCTCCTGTAAGCCCTTGCGCGTGTGGGAAACAGAAGGACGCTAAGCTCACAGTTGGAATCGCGTGTTATTAACAGAAAATCTGGAATAAAATTTTATCTCCAAGCAGTGGGTGCATCTGGTAACGCCAGACACGAGTACGAGTGCTGCTCCATGTGTTTGTGCTGCCTTTCCCATGCCGTGTTTACAGACACAAACTCCCAGCCACGGATTCTGCGTAGCTCTAGATTCAATCTGGAGTTTTCAAACCAGCCCTGAATTAGCAGCTCTGCCATTTTATCTTGCCTTCTCTGAAACAGATGAACGGTGATTTGCCCCAGTGCAATCTTCTTAAGAAACTTAGTCATTACATTATATTAGATAACCTCACAGCTTTCACCAACAAATTACCTTTCATTCTCCAAAGAAACATTCATTTTGTGAAATCCTTGAGTGATTGAACTTGGAATTAGCTGAAATTGCCGGGAACTACATTTACTGACGCTTGATTTGTAATGAAACGTACGGGTTTTTACGGAAACTATCATCAGTGTGTAACCTTGAGTCATCCTATTCAGATTGTTCACAGCAGACAAAAAAAGGCTTCTTGCCAAACTAGCTTCAGTTCACACTGATTGACAAAAGTAGAAGAAACAAATTACAGCAGTTAGGCTGAACTTACCTAGCATCATAAACTAGGAAAAAAAAAAACAAACAAAAAGCCCCAGAAAGCTCACTCTTTGAAGTCATACAGCCCACTGCTGTAAGACAATGTGTAATGGCTCGCTGTAGAAAGGGAAGGTTACTGCCTGCACGACACACAGGTAGCAAGTTAAATTAGCCATAAAGGGAAATTAATGGATGACTGAGGGAGTAAATTCCCAAGGCTGACTTTGAAATGTCTGGAAAATCTGCGCACCTCAGAGGGTTATCGCTGCTCTGCTCAGCTGACCCTGGCTCGTGCTGGGAGGAAGGTTTTGCTGGCGGAGAATCTCGGGAGGAGAACAAAGTGTCATGAAATGTTTGAGCTTGGTTAGAGCCAGGACGGATGATCCCTTAATCTTACTGCCTTTCCTCCAGCAAGCGGAGAAGAAAACCTGCTGGAATTTCAGTTTGCTGGGTGATTTTACCTTTTTGGTGATCTGTATTTGTGCAGGTCACAGCAGAAACATGTGGGCTGAACGGTTTTTCCTAATGCCCTTCTATCAGGTGTAACTGCATTGACATTAAATTTCCCACAGACTCTTCCCAACACAGACACTTATCCAGCTTACAAGGGAGGTGGCCTTCAGAGATGGCAACGTTATGTCCTTCCTTTAAAAAGCAAAGCAAGCTTCCTTAACCACAACAAACATAAACCCAGGGGTAAGCAGAAGCATGCTAGATGTTCAGCTGCTATGTTTTCTACCACGGGAAACTGCCTACTTGTCATTACAACCAGCACCTAAAAGCTTCGGTTGAGATCAAGACTCCAAACCTCTAAGCACTTGGTTTGCCCAGGACAAACAATCTTCACTGTAAATACTGCTGCTCTATGAGGACAAGACACTCTTCTTCCCATAATAGCAATTATCCTAACTTACTGTTTGTAGCACCGGATAATGCATGCCTGTGCAAAGCTATAAATCCTGTCACCCGTGCCCTATTTGGTGCCAATTTTATCTTTCTGGGGCAAGAAATACAATAATAAGAAGAAGAGCAATAAATAATAACCCCAATTATAGACTCTTCTTCGATGCAGGATCTGTGGAGTATCTAAAACCTCGTACGAAAACACGCAAGCTGGACTACAAAGCTACTGGCCCCCATCATCTACCTACCGCTGGTTCAGTAACGTCGCGTTGTTGGCTTTTTTCGTAGAAGGGAGCTAAACTTGCTCCTTTAATCACCAACTTTAAAAATATTTAAACATAAGTGCGCATCTAAACCAGCCAGTGCTGAAGTTTTAATTGGAGTAGTTGGAGGACTTTCCAGCCAGTTGGTGTCAAATAGGCTGACACAGATTTATGCAAAGTGATGGAGATAATATTTAAACTGTTACTACGAGATACATCTGCTGTTAATACGAGACATATCTGTTTTGTATTAGCCTACAAAACACTCATTAGCGCCGCTTACATTGCCCTGCTCGTTTTTACTCGGCAGACTGTGTTCACTAGCAGAGCAACATATGCGTCTGCCGAAGAATTTGTCAAGTGATGTTTGGCTGTAATTATCAATGTCGCTCCTACTGCGATGATTGCTCTTTTCTCCCGTTCTTCCAGCGTGCAGGACAGAACGATTCATGGCAGGCGAGGGATTTCCGCAAGAAATGCTTGTGCCATGGCTGAGTTTTTGATTCATGGGACTGGATGGGTGGGGTTTTTATTTTGTATTTACAGCTCCCTCTTGGGATGGCAGGGTATGCTGTAAAGAGCTCATTACGGAGCTTTTTCCTGCTTTAATAGTCGCCTGACTTGGGACATTCAGATGGCTACCAGCAGGCCGGCACATTGGAACCCGCTCTTTTTATGTATTAGCGATTTCCACGTCCATCTCCAGTTGCGGGTCTTCATTTGAAAGGTGATGCGCTCTGCATCCCACACCAAGGAGTGGAACCCAATGAAAACGGCTTCACAGGCAGGATTAATGCGGCTTAACTAACGAACTAAAAGTCAGCCACCTCATCTCTGGGTGTCATCGGAGTGTCTCTAGCGTCACTGGAGAGAGATGGGCACGTCCAGGGGGTGATTCATCCCCTGGAAGAAACCTGGAGAAACCGTCTCCTCTCTAGCAAGGCTGCAAACACCACCAATACACCAGAAACATCACGTTGATCCTTATGCGCTTTATCACTATATTCCAGAGCAATCACTTCTGCGCGGTACCTACCCAAGATTGTCCTACTACAAGAGACAAGCTTAAGCTGTCAAGGTAAAACCCATGGCCTATCTGTCCTCTGTTTGCACAAAAATGAAACTCAGCTGTTACAGTTCATGCATTTCTTAAAGGCAAAAGACGCTGCTACCATTTTTAGCAACTCTAACCACAACGTGTCCGGTCTGCGTTTCACAGATCTTTAAAACGGGGTGAAATCCTATCAGCCTGCTTAAAGTTTAAAAAAAAACAAGGCAAAAAATGTTGGCAGTGGGAATCCTCACCAGCAACACAAATACATCGGTGTATTTTAAACCTAAGAAAACCCCTTTTTTACTCTAAGGGTGATCGAGCACCAAATGGGTTGCCCAGAGAGATTCTAAAGTCTCCATCCTTGGAAATACTCAAGACCAGAAAGGACAGGGTCCTGGGTCCCTGTACTCCAAAACGAGTATTCCTAAAGTGGTGGGATGAGAAAGAAGGGCTGATGCTGCTAGAGGCCAGCGGGCTTCTGGAGTAGGGATCAAAACTCAACACAGAGGCACACGCACGCACACACACAAAATCCCACCGAAAATACGGAGACTCAAACGGTTTCCTCCTTGCCTGAGGTCTCACAATTTAAAAAAAATGTAATGGGAGAAAAATGTAAAAAATCATCTTAGTTCTCCTTTTAAGAAACATTCATATGATGTCTTTTATTGGCTGGGTATTGTTTATAATTATTTCTTACACTGATGCAGGCCTGCTGCTGTGCATCCCGCTAGCCCATTAACTGCTCTTCTACGATTCCAGCATTTCAGACTGTAAGTATCGGAATTGCAGTATAATAACGTATGTGATACCATTATTTTACAGCTGAAGCTATAACATCCTTAAAATTAGCCTGGTAATAGTTTGCTGACGCTACAGTCACTGGATGAATGCTGAGATAAAAATGCGTATTTTAAGCACACAAAGCCTCAGCGGTGCTGGGCTCCCTCTTCAAAGGGAAGTCACTTTAGGTTTATCTTCTTGATTAGCATCTGGCCCATGGTTTCTGAAGCCGTGGATCTCCCAGCACACTACGTATTGCTCCAAAAGCATCTCTCCATCTGGGGCAGGAGGCAAGGGCTTCCTCTCTCCCGGGCAGCTGGATTTTGCACTGGCACCTCATCAGCACCTTTGAAACGGGATGCGGCTCACATCTGCGCTAACGGCAGATTCCAGCAGAAAACTTTTCAGTAGACAAAACACGCCTTTTACGCTGCATGGGAATGTTCTTCCTGCCAGCCAGGGGCTAGAAATGTAAATCACATAACGTTTCATTAAAACCTCAAACTCAGCACAGTTGTGAGCCGCAGCCGAGACCTCAATCAACCTCCTGAGACTTGCCAGGGTACAACCACCACCCAAAAGAGAGCAGTAGTAACTGAGTGACCTAAACGGTGGTTTTTCCTCCTTGCAGGAGCACTGGTCAGTATTTAAGTGACGGGAGAAATGCCGAGGTCCATGGAAGAGGGCAGTGGCTGCCTGCCATGAGCTGGCTCTGAGGACGCAAGTCTCCCTGTCACAGCCAGCACTGAGAGGTTGGGATTGCTGCAGAGAAATCCCAAACATCTGAATGAAGCTTCTGCTCCTGGTCACCTTCCAGAAGACCTTGGGTCTTTCCCTTGTGCGTGTGGGGAGCTCCAAAGAGACCAAACTCCTACCACTAGTGTCAGAAAACAGGCACTTATTAGGGTAAAGAGGTGCAATGAGGAGCAGAATTCCAACGAGAACTGCAGCAAAATGGTGATCTTCTCCTCATTTGCATGTTCACAGATTTAGTAAACCAATCCTTCCTTTAATTGAGATTTTTGTTCTCATGAGCTTTGGGAAACGCAGACTTCGCCAACGCTTTCCTGTGACAGGCAAACCCCACGATTCGCCCGTTGTTAGCAAATCTGGTGTTTAGTGAAATGTGCCACTACGTTCTTTACAACTGACATTTGAGATTGATTAATGTAATTTTTTTTCCCTTGATACTAACACAGTGCTAAAAATAATTTACGATGAGATTGAGTAGGGCTGAGAAAACCATTGATCATGAAGAACTGCACATACAACGCACAAGACATTTCAAATTTTTTCAGATTTGTTCACTACTTTCAATTCCTTGATAGTGATTATCGAACTGTAGGTTGCTTTGGGGCCTTCTGCTGCACGTGATTTCCTTTGGGCTCTCTTCGGTATCTGTACAGCACTAATCACTGCTGGATCCAGCTCCTGGAGCCAACTGGACCTACGTGGCTGGCCGTGACTTGACCTGTGCGTGGCTTTTGCCCTGCAGGATTAGCAAGGTTCCTCATGACAGGATCACGGAACAGTTTGGGCGGGCAGGGACCTCCACAGGCCATCTGGTCCAACCCCTGCAGCGAGCAGGGACAGCTTTAGCTGGATCAGGCTGCTCAGAGCCCCCTCCAGCCTGACCTGGAGTGTTCCCAGGGATGGGGCATCGACCACCTCTCTGGGCAGCCTCTGCCAGCGCTTCACCACCCTCACCATAAAACATTTCTTCCTTATAGCTAGTCTGAACCTCCCCTCTTTCAGTTTTAAAACCATTACAAAGTTTGTCCCCAAATGATAAACTCATACTTCCGTGATTCCGTGTGTACAAGCATCCCTGCCACACACCTCCCTCGGTCAGGTATAAAAACTTCCCGCTCAGCACACGAGGTTCCCACTGCAAACTGCACAACGACACCTTCAGCCGGCCTGCCCGCCCCCTGAGGTACCTCTTGCCCATTCGCTGTAATTTTCACAGAAGTAAAACGAAAAAGGGATCCAGTTATTCATTCAATAAATACCCTAAGAAAGGTATTTTGAGGGATTTTTCAGAGCTCTAGGAATTAATTCCTGGTAATGCTGGGAGACTGAATGGAAGGACGAATGGATACTGTATTTTTCTTGTTAGAGTGGACAAGTCTTTGTCCCGGCATGACCTTTTACAGGAAAACATCTAAATGCCCTTTTCCACTTGCATAGGACTAGAAACAGTGACTTTATTTTTTTTTTTAATCATTCACATTCAAATAAAAACTTCAACAGCGCTCATTCGGGGGGCGGGGGGGGGGGAATATTTTGATGATATATACACTGATTTGACACCTTCAGAATACTACTTGTTTTGCAGATTATTCTTCAAAACCCACTCCCCTTCAAAGCGTTCAAAATAAGAACAAACTCTTGAAACGAGCCACTTCACGAAGCTAACGTGAATCCGTTCTATTGTTTTTTCTTTTCTTTTCACAAAAACCTTGACATGACTTTGCATTTTGGCTGTCCAGAACTTTGTTGTTGTTGTTACCCTGAATCTTCCCAGAGGTGGAGCCTTTCGTTTCCACCCAGTTCTACCCAGAACCCTCCTTCCCGGACGCCCCCGCTCGCCCCTCGCAGCGTTATCTGCAGGACCGGACTGGGCAGCACGCACCACACCGCATTTCCTCGTACACAAAGGTCTTCTTACCACTATACTTGATGACCCGAATCGTGGAGTCCCCCTCCCCGAATCTGGTGATGGGCGTCAGGCGGACTTCGTACGCCTCTGGCTTGATGAGCTCGGTCAGGTTGTAGGTAATTAATTCTCCCTTTTGAATGTTGCCATTCACTGTAATTTCCTGTTCCCACCAACGCTGTTGTCCGGCCTAAAATCAAAAGAAGGATGCAAATGTCAGAGCTTCTGGGGTAGATGTTGTCTTCACCTTAGGAACGAACAGGAGCACACGGAGCCCTGCGCAACCCCTGAACCTTCCAGCAACCCAGGAGGATTAGAGACACGGCACGAGCGCGAGCCTCCCCGAAACAACCCGCTCCTGAGCATTTCGGTAGCGGACAGATGAGACGACAGGTCGCAAACCCGTCTTATCAGGAGGCCACCCCTGCCTGCCATCTGCCCATCCTGAGCCCACGCAGGTCCCGCCACCAGACCTCGGGCGGCGCCGCGGCGGCAGGCGCCGCGCGGCGCTCGGAGGCTCGCTGCTCGCGGGAAAAGCGCTGCGTGAGCCCGCTTCAGGGGGATTTCTGACGCTCGCCAGAGCTCCGGCAAGGGACTAAGCGCCCCGTTTGTGATGGCGTGGAAGCACCCGAGCATCCGAGCTGACGCCGCGGCGTTTTTTCAAAATCTCACCGAGTTCTTCCATCTTTAGGAGCCTGAATCTCTTTGCAAATCTGCCCTTATGTTTAAAACCTACTTGTCAAAACTTTAAATAACCTTTTTTTTTTTTTCCCCTTTAAAAACACGCTGTTCATTCCACCAGCTTACTGAGGCTGAATTGACGAGCTCTCAGATGCTGTGCCTTCAAACCTGACCAGGTCAATTGGCTCCTCATGTCTAGCAGCCCCATTCCCCCCACGGTTTTAAAATATATTATTTTAATATATTTTAAAATATATTACAATATATTATTTTTAAATACATTATTTGCCCCCGTGCACATTGTGCTGGGTCAGCAGCGGCTCTGAGAGCTGGGTGCTGCCTCCTCGTTAGAGGCAGTGAGGTTTCACAGCTGTCATTCGGGGCATCATTTGAAGCTAATAAGAGCATATTGAAGAACTGAAAACGCAGTTTGATTTCCAAGCACTTACCACTTTTGTTGATGAGTGAGAAAGAAATAGGGTAGTCATTAATGGCCTTAGTGCATAATTATCAGCAATCCTTGTAGTCTCAAAGATGGATGGATTTCAGAGAACAGTGAAAGTCAATATGAGCAAACAAGACGCTGTTTTATTAAAAAAAAAAAAGGCGAAGTATGGATTTTTGTGCTTCATAGACTGCACAGTGTTTTCAACATCAAAATCCATACTTTCTTTTATTTATATGCCTCACCAAGAAATGAAAAGAAAAAAATCTAATTAAGAAGACGGCATCACAAGAAGAGAGTGTCACATTGTCTTCAACATTGCTCTGACTAGTTTATAGATAAGCAGAAATCATACACATTTTGGGCAGCAGAGTGACTTGATATTGCAATATTACTTGCAGATACTCTGCCTTATTTGAGATGCTATCTGCAGAAAACAAAGCGAAACTCATTAAATATTTACCACGCACCCCAAGACAACCGTACAGGTGCAGCGATGCTAAAATGATACGTTCCACTAAGCTTACTACACCTGTCAGGGCGCTGAGGTTCTTCCCTATTACATGTTCACCAATAACACGAGTTTATTAAGAGTTTATTCCAAAACTTTAATTTGCTGATGCAGTAAAAATGTACGCCGAAATCGCTGAAACCACATTTCATCCAAATAAACCACACTTGCAGCAATATTAACAGACTCCAAGCTTTAAATCCATAGCAGTGGGATGGAGATGTCAATACTCTTATCGTTGAAGTATGTTACACAAGCACAGCCACATGCCCACTAAATAGAACTCAGACTGCGAAGCAAAAAAGCAAGAGAAACTGTTAAGAGAGCTGGGATGACGGAGCGGCTCTAGACACCAGCTTCGCTTTGCGGCCGCAGAAGTCAGCGCGGGTTTTACTGCGCTTGGAGCCTTTGCAGAGCTGGAGTTTGACCAACGCTGAGCGCGCCTGAGATCCTATTTCAGGGTTTCTGGGCTGGCACGTGCTGAGTGAGCCATGCTACAGGCTCAGGTGGCTCTTCGGGGCTGGCCCCGCAGGGTTTAAGTCATGCACAGGAAAAATGCCAGGTAAAAAAACCCCGTAATAGGTTAGAAACGTAAAAACAAGTTACCGTAAGGAAACATCACGTCGCTGCCTGCCCGATGCGCGAGGCAGAGGTCCGTCGGTTAAGACAACCCCCTCGCGTGCACAGGGTGGCGGTCCGCCTCGGAAACCCGGCCCTTGCGCCAGGAAGCGTTGGGGCGGGCGCGCGGGTGTAGAGCGGGACGCGAGGGAAGGGCATGGCGGGGCTGGGGGCTGCGAGCTGCTGCGCCCGGAGATGCTGCAGCTCAGCAACCCCCAGTGCCTGCCCCGAGCAGCACCACCTGAGTGTCCACCCCACCAGCATCGCCTTGTCTCTGAGCAAGCACGATGTCTTGGTTTGAAAGACAGGTGTCTGTGGAGGAAGGCAGGAGCCTCCCTTGAAATGGAAAGTGCAACCCCCTTCCCTCCAAATTATTATGATTTTGAAATTAACGGGCCTTCAGGCAAAGATATGGGGAATAGGAATAACAGTTCTTTACTAATATATATATATATATATATATATATATATATATAAAACAAGGCAGAAAAAACCAACCCATTGGTTTACACTGACAGAGTCAGAAACACAACCTGACCCCCTGTTAGGGGGGCAGTAGCAGTCCGATAAGATGCTGGCTGCAGTCCTCCTGAAGCGATGGGTGTAGTGCTGTGGAAGCAGCGATCAGGTAAAAGAGTCTGGTCTTCCTCCGAAGGTCCAGTGGTCGGCAGGTAGCTCTTGTCCTCTGGAACTCCAGTGGGGGGGGGGAAACTCCTCTGGGAATCCAGTGGAAGAAGGCTGCTAGGGTGTTGGAGATCTCAGTTTTTATTTGGCATGGACTGCTTGGCTCCTTCCCCCGCCCCGGGCGGAGCATCTCACCATGGGATGGGGAGTCGTGAGGCAGTTCCTTGATGGGCCATGAACAGGAGATAGCCCAGGAGCGAGTTACCGATGGGTCAGGGGATAAGGCATTGTTGTGCCCATTGACAGGAGATAGTCCAGAGGGGGGAGGCAGGGAGCACCGCCCCTCCTGGTCTCAACAGCTCCTGAAGATGGTGATAGAATACTTTTTGGGCACATCTTACACTGTAACCTAGGATACATGAAAATGCCCCTTCATAAGGCATCAATGAAATGTCCACCACGACTTTGTACATGGCCTGGCCTATGGACTATTCTGCCGTTAATGGTTTCCCAAGACCATCGCACTGCAAAGAGTTATTCAAGGTAATAAAGATACTCAACATATGTGCATTTATATCGTATCTTCAAAAGATCATCCCGGCGCAGCTCATGAAAAATTTCAATTTGACAGATTCTGTTGGATGCAAAGTCTTTGTACCCAAGTACCGAGACCAACAAAACAGATGACGAAATCCAAGGTACAGGTTGCTTCAGCCTTCTCTCCTGGTCTCTCCTTTAGATACCCACGAATAAGAACATGCCACCGATGCCTGCTTCACCCAGGTTTTGCAGTGTGTTACTTGGACATCCCACAGCTCGCACAGTAAACATCAGGGCAGCTGTTCCTCCCGTCCTCTGCTCTCCCCACCAGCACCCCAGGTTTTATGCCACGCACACCTCCCCTGCTCCCACCTCACAGAAACCTTCCAGGCACCCCTGAAACCCCGGTGCTCAGGAGAAAAGTGACAAACATCGTGTACGGTCAATGCTACGTCTGGAGAAGTGCGTGAAGGTGCAAGGACGAGGCTCTGCTTCTCGTGCACGCCAGGTAGAACAGCCACTGAATTCTGATTTGCACCAACTGCTCACAGCAGAGATGCACAGATCATTTATATCATTGCAGAAACAAACAGAAGGGGCACCAGGACCTTTCATATACGTTGAATAATGTGTGAGGCACGGTGCACCTTCATGGGCTGTCAGGGAGCCGCCCAGTAACGGGTAAGGCCAAGTAGACCGTTGTCCTTGAGAGCAAAGTGATGAGCATGCTGCAGAGAGGATTTCAAGGACAATTCATGTAAGATTTGGACTGTATTTTCAAAGTGGCACGTGGGGAATTTGCCCACAGAGATCTTCTGGCTGGACCCGGATGGACCGACGCTCACCACACCTAGCGTGGTCAAACTGGAAAGGGTTTCCAGAGAAAAGATGCTGCTCTCAGGAGAGGAACAGGAAACAAACTTTCCTGAATGTCTGTAAATTTACCAAGTTACCTAGCCAGGCAAATGAAATTACCTTCTGTTTCAAATGTGCAAGTATTTTTGGTTTTGTATTTCTCAAACACAACTTTCAAATTTTCTAAACTCACTGTGGCTACTTTAAAAGGTCCTTCAAATATGTCTAAAGATGCAAAAATGGCCAAGGTAAATGAGAATTTTTTTCTCAAAGAGAAAATTTTCATTCACACACCCTTGCTCCCATACTGAAAAAAAAATATTAAAAAAATCCCCAAACAATTCCTGAGAAATTCTAATTTATACCAATTCCAATATATCCTACCCAGTATTTCTGACCATACCAAATTGTGGTAGGAGCTGAACTCACTGGATCTTTGTAGACAGTGATCACAACAAGGCACCTAGTGCAGTTCTTGGTTCGGTGTCTCAAAAGCTTTATCATGAAGACCGAGTGTTTCATCTGAAATATATACTTAATTTTAAGATGAAAAAAAAAAAAAGCAGCAATGTATAGAATTCACAAACAGGGAACAAATTTATATGCAACTAACTCAGCCCACAAATGGAAACCTAAGGTCTATATATTATTAATTTGCCTGAACAGCTCCAAAAAACCGTAAGTGATGCTAACACAATAGAACAGAAACTGCTCTCAGGACCTCACGAAGGGTCCTGGTCCTTCTAAAGGAAAATTCCCCGATCTTACCCCTCTTGCAATTATTGTTGCTTGTTCTTTGCAATGGATTCAAATTTTTATTTTATTTTATTTTGTTTTTTTAAATCAAGCTATCAAGTTGAATACAAGCAATCTTCTCAGGGAAGATTAAAACCACTGACTACGCCCCAAAAGTGCACCGTACGCTACCAAACAGAATTTCACGATTGTGTCTGGCCCTTTCACAAAAATTAAGAATCAGAGAAATGAAAAAGACTGGAGAAGATTACCTAATTTTCAACAGTAAAAAAATTAATTTTTGAACTAGACATCATTACTGTTTTTTTAAGCCACATGTTTTTTGCCATCATCTTGGCTGCCAATTACTTTTGCGAGTACTGGATTAAAAAACTGTGCTTCCAGTGGGGTGTGAGCTAATACTGACTTTCTGGCCGTTGTCTGAAGTTCACTGCCCGCTCCTTAGAGGTACTTCTGATCCCTCACAGTGTTCTACTGTAGAAATATTCCCTATTACACCTTATCTTTGGATAAGGCCGTACTGAAGCAGAGCCTTCAGCAAACAATTTTAATAATTAACACTTCATGTTTAAAGTTTATAATCACCAAAACTAGTCAGGAATTTGTATCAAATTCATTTGCCGCGTTAGATTATCACCCTCTTCTACAACCACCCAAACAAAAGCATTAAAGAAACACCATTATTTTGCTCATTCTGAAAGCAAAACAATTTGATTTTTCATTTTGGTATTATGCATCCTAAGCCAGAACTGGATATTGGTATTTCTCCACAGGAAGCAACGTGCATCTTTTTGCCTTGCAATCAACACCAGCTCTGTTCTAATTCTTATTTTTACCATGGAAACCAGAAAAAAACCCCGAACACCTCAAAACTGTCACTCGGTTTGACACAAAACGTCCCCTTGCCTGATTTTCCAGCTCTGCTGTTGAACAAATAAAGAAAAGCAATATCTGTGCTGCCTTCGTGGCATTCAGCTCCCAACCTTCTCTTTCCACTGGGAAAACAAACTCGATGGCCGCGCTGGAAGCTGCCGGAGCCCGGGACATCCCTGCCGGACCCCCGCCGGCAGCCTGGGCACCGCTTCCCGAAGCTGGTCTGAAACAGCGACAGCTCCCTGGGCTGACAAATGTTTGTCACTGTTGAAACCCAGCGCGGCCGTTGAGCTCGTGTACTTGCCGATACAGCAAAAAATGAAGGTCAGATCTATACGGAGCTGGAGAGCCCGGCAACCAGCTGGAGGAACAAGGGTTTTCTTGCACGACATTTTTAAAGGTCTGCGTGATGCTGAGGCACCTCACACCGGCACTGAAATGCCCAGGACACCCCCAAAACAGGATTTAGATTCCTACAATGCCTGAGGGCGGTTCAAACTCCTAGCACCAGACCGGGGAGGCTCTGCAAAGCCAGGCTCCACAGAGGAGGCACCCAAAGCTCCTGGTCACTCACTGGGTGGGATTAAAGCGCCATGAACAACCCAGCCCTCTGCCCTTGCTCCTGCAGCATCATCTGGCGGCCTCCAGAGACCGGGGCATCTAGTTTGGCTCCCTTGGAGCTCTGCATCACCCGCTTCCTTGAAATCACCTGTACAGCCTCTCCCTAACATCCCGGCTGTGCTTTTTTTGTATTAAAAAGGCAAGATTGATGCTTCAAAGAGAGAAAACACAAGCACACACCAGTGTGAAACATCTGCCCGCATGTCAATCCCCGTGCCCAGAGCTTTAAAACTAGTAAAAACCAGGATTTGCTTGAAAAAGAATTTTTGAAGGAGAAAAATTCTGATAATCAAAGCCCTTTGCCTTACAACGATAAGGATGAAACGCATTTTGGGAACTTTACTTTGACCAAGCTGCAACGACAGTTTCCCAACGGTTTGTGAATATTTGTAAAGCACTGAGGAGAAATCACATTAGTTTCTGGACCGTGGATTAGCATTAGCATGTGCCCTACCTGCCATTCATTTAGCTGAGCACACCTACGTTCAGTCAACCCAGAGCACAGAAAGCTTCACGAGGACTCCTTTTTTCCTTGGTTACCTCTGAATATTCAGAAATCTTTGTTCTCTAAAGCTAACAGAAAAGCAAAATGTATTTCCCTGACATCAGAGAAAGGGGACTGTAAAAGTGTGGGGGTTGTTTTACTGCAGCAGACTGAAACCATCTCCTCTATGCTGTCAATGACAGGGTATTTATTCTGTGCCTGTTGTTGAGCAACACTATATTCTCTAAAAGACTTGAATATATAGATTTCTTGAGAAATTAACCCTATGGGATGATTAAATATTGATTGCTTATATGCACAGTTATGTTTATAAAAAATAAACACATCCTTAGTCCATTGTACTTGGCTTATTGATTTAAACCGTAAATTTCTTCATTGACTCAAGAAGTCAGACAAGCATCTCTTTAATTAATGACAACTGAATGCAACGTAAATTAATCTACCGTATATTCCTATAAAAAACTGTGCTGGTCTTTAAAGTAATTCCTTTACAATTTATAACAACAACGACAATTGATTTTCCTTAATAAAAAAAGAGTTTTCTTTAGCAGCTGTATGCACCTGAAATAGCACTGCTCAGTGCACGGGGAAACGCTGCTTCTATCTCACACCACAGAGGGAAACCTCCCGTTTAGTGTTCGCCTTATTGCTGCTGCAGAAATCCATCGGCCGCTCTTCCTTAACAATTTTGCCCAGCACTGCAACCACAGCTACCCGGTTTTGAACATAAACCTTATCAGCAGGTGGCTCTTGGGTCCTCTTCGTTTCCAAGGATAGGTACGGTCCTGACATGACTCACAGGGACAAATAGCTGTAATTCGGGCAAAAACAACGCGGCCAGCTCCGAAGCATGTTCTGCCACGCTCACCATCAGTGTATTTTCCACTGTGCGTGACGCAATACTGCTCCTGATGACACTTCTCCACTTTCTTAGTGTTTCCACACGCGGCCAACACCTCGCTTCTGTGCTGAGCTGGGCGCCAGCCGCTCGCGAGGGACCACCAGGTCAACCCCAGCCCAGAGCGAGCCGGCCCTGCGGTTCTGCTCGCCGGAGCCAGGGACCTACCCCGCGCCCAAGCGCCCTGAGGGAGGTTGGGCGCCGTTATGGGGCGGGAGGAGCCCGTGGCCACCCCTGCGCCGCTCAGGACCTGCCTCTGCTGCCGGAGGCTGTCACCAGCGCCCAGTGCTCAGCCTCCCTTCACCAGGCGACGAGGCACGGGGAGATGGCAGCTGCACGATAAACCTCCTTTTTCTTTATTTTTTTTTTTTTCCTGGGAAGCAGAGCATCTAAAGCACATTCACCAGTGGGCACCCAGCTAACTTCTGATCCATCAGAACAATCGCAGGCGCGTAACCGACTTTCTTCCACACTAACAATCACTCTGCATTTGGGCCTACTGTTCACTTTATTTTGTGTTTACCACGTTGTGTAATTGGTTTTAAGTGGTACACACAAAAGCACAACAAAAAAAATTTCTTTTTTTTTTTTTTTTTTTCTTTTTTAAGAAACCAAAAGTCCCTGAGTCTTTAGTAATTAGGAGCTTGGAGTCCAAAGATGCACGATGTGATAGATTCGGTGTTCCTGGGCTACGAATTGCTGGATGAGTGGTTCAGATGTCAGAAACATCTGTCCACGATCTAAATTTATGGCCTGGTATTTGAAGAAGAAAGAGATGGGAACAATTTAAGGAAAGCTGGTATGCGAAAGCTGGAAGCTACACGATCCAACGCTTAAGTCCTCTTTAAATACATATTACATCTCGGGTCTCAAAGGCAGGGCGGAAAACGGAAAAGAGAGAGGTAATTTTTATCAGAGGAAAATCAAGTTACAGCAACAAATACCTACTAAAAACTTGTTAATTGGAAGATAAAATACAACGCCTTCTGTTTTTCCATACAAAGGAATGATAAAAACGCCTTTTAAGATATGAATTCAGACACTCCAGTCAGTCCATTTGCAAAGTAAACTGTAGTTTAGGTATTTCGGAGCTGGGATGTTGCTGCTGTTTCTTTGCTTTTAACAACCTTACACACTGGGACAAAAAAGTAAACTCTGGATTATAATAGGTATGACTTTCTCCAGTCTGAAAGGCAACAAAATTTATCCCCGTTTGCTTTTCCCTTTGTGGCAAACTTAATGCACACCTGTACATGCACGGCTAAGAGAACCGTGCTACGGCACGGACAGAAAATTACATACCCCATTTTGCAGCCAGTGACCACGCAACCTCCACAGAAATCCCTTTCACGAGCACACAATATGTATTTGAATACACCTGACCCTGTAGGATGCTGAATGAAAACAGAAGTTAAAAACACAATGAAGCCAAACGGTGACCAGAAGGAAGCGTACAGAGAAGTGACCTGCTCCGGGCCGTTTGAAGAGACTTTCTCATTATCAACGGACTGGGACTGCAGACATCTGCAGACTGAAAATAAAGGAAAGGTAGGAACTTTAATCTTTCAAATAACAAGCTTGAACAAGTTACTCTCTGGTTTACAGGTACCGGTTGACTTTTTATTACTTCTTTAAAGCGGAGCCGTTCGTTTTCTAGGTCACCCTGGCTGCATCGCTGCCGGCGGCACTGGGAACGTGGCTGTCGCCTGCTGAGGAGCAGAGCAGCCACCATGGAGATGAGAGCTGCAGACCCTTCATGTCTGCTCCGGGAAAGCCTCACTGCTTTCATTTGCTTTCATCCTGCTGACAGTAAATATCAGAGAGCTGGAAGCGCTCGCTCATCACTGCTTGAATGTTTGTGCAACTCGGGATTCACTAACTGTTATCATTTATAAAAAAACCTACCTGAATCTGTCTTTGGTGAAAGACAAACTATGGAAAGGAAACACGTCCATGTGATGCCTGGATGGCACCAGACCTGTTTGGAGGAGCTGGAGGGTGCCTGCAGTGGGAGCTGCAGGTGAAGCCACTGCTGCCACCCTCGTAGGAGCTGGCATGGAAAAGCACAAAGATGGTCACAGCTGCTCAAGGAACCTCGGTGAAGCAAGAGCTTGAAGGTGAGGTCCAAAAGCGGGTTTGTTCTGGGGGGATAAGCTTTCAGGAGTATATGACGTTTGGGACGATTTTTTACGCACTTCGAAAACGTACAAGAAAAAGTCAAGGCAATTCAACGCGCAGGGTTTCACGGCCTTTCAGCACAAACCCCTGCACTTGCCTACGTTCCTGACGCATGCTATGCCATATGAGTTTGCTAATTTATTTCACCAGCTTCAGGCTCCCCCTGTGACTGAACTGCACTTCATCACTGGACGTTTAATGAAAGCAACTACTGGAGTGTTGGCCATCTCCAAAGGCTGACCAGGGGACATGTACAAGGATGCTGTGAAATGCAAAAAAAAAAAAAATCGGAAGAATCTGGGTCACTCACTCCAAAGCTAAATCCAAAGCTGAAATACATTAATGTCAGGCTATTCTTCAGAGAGCTATTAATGAGACAGAAAAATGTTCCTCATGTGCAGACATCGTCTTGGCAGCCCTCAGCACCTTCAGAAGCAAGAAGAGGGTGACCAAACCTGCGCAGTTCACCGTGATGGAAGACACACAAGGCTGTCCTCATCCTTCAATTCAAGTGTCGAGCAGGACAGCAACAAATGAAAGGCTGGGTGCAACAGTGACCCTGAGAAGTGGAAACTCCCCGTACTCCACACTGCTTTTTCCATAAACGCTACACCAGGATCTACGGTCTCCTGAGTTAGGCCGTGATGCGGAACAGGCCTGCTGACGGCGCTGCACATGCCAGTTTTACGGTGATCAGTTTGAATCCATCCTCACGCCACGATTTAAATCAAAATAGCAAATACCAGTTTGCTACTAATGACAGACGAAGCGTTGTACCCATCGGCTAACTCTGCTCACAGGTAAGAGGCTGCACCTCACGCTGACCATATTCCCCATCGACACTTTAGGACTGGCCACCACTTGCTCCCAGGCCCTGCCACAGCACCCTCAGTGCCACCTTCCTTTCTCCGTGGTTGAGGTCTGTTCTGCTCCAGGATCAAAGCTCACCTGAGCAGTACGGAAAGCTACTGTTTTCTGATGATCATACTGATGTTTCATATCAACTGTCCAGGCTGTTGCTTTCCATACTGTTTTGGAACTCTTCTTGAACCAAAGTTATCTACAGTTTGAATAAAAATGGGAACACTACTGAGAGGGCAAGTATAAAAACCCTTTAAAAATAAATATCTTTCTTCTCGTGCAACTCGGTAGTAACAATGCACTCAGGGCTGTAGTATGTGGCCCTGATCTCCCCACAGTATCGTCATCACTACCATGACCCATGAAGTCCTAACCCTGTTAGGGTCTACCATGCCTTGTTTGGCTTGACCCACTGGAGATGCATCCTCTCTGCTTGCATTTTAATGGAAACAGTGGAAACGCGGGCAGTGGGATTTTGCTCTCGGTAAGGGTCACAATGTGCACTTCTCCAACGCGGGGACTCGGATCACTCACAACGCTGAATGTGATGACACTGCATTCAAGTCAACATCTTTTTTTTTTTTTTTTTTTCCTCCTTAAAGGCTAAAATGTGATATAAACCAAGAGAATCCCTTTAAAGACTTTAAAACTGGCTGGCTCCCAGATGAATTCACTGAAGTCTGCAGGACTGAACAGGAGCTGCACTGTTCCCAACCCCAGCGGGGCAGGTTCTCCTGCTCTTTTGCTACTGCTAGACATCTACCGAGAGTTCTTCAATTTTTAACCCCTGCTTTGTTGGGCATTCACAAAAACCAGGTTAATTATTAACCCACGTTAAGGCCACCTTTCAGAGAAAGCCTTCCCATTCCCTCTGAGGGACATATCAAATCCAGCGTTCGCGTGCGGGGCAACCGGGCTGGTGATGACTCTCACACTTCAAGGCGGACGGCACAGCCGCGTCGCGGGCGAGCTGGGCGCCGCCAGCCGTGCCACTGCCAACAGCACGGACGTGGGTTTGCGTATTAAGCAGCAGGTTTATCTGCAATAGGCAGACCATTAGTTTTATCAGGGCAACAAGAGATATAATCATCAAAGTGGCATCAAGATTAAGTTCCCAAGTTTAAAGGAAACGCTTCACGCTTATACCAACAACTACGTTGACATGACCAAGAACCTCTCTTTCCCAAAACACATGTCATATTTCAGTGGGGACAACCTAGTGAGTATCCCACAATGCTACAACCTTCTCCAGACAGATCTCGAATGACATAGCGCGCTCCTGTCACTAATGAACTAACTCATTTTCCTGCGATTTCTAAAAGCTATTTACAAGTGACCATATTTTTTCATACAAAATAATTACACAGTGACAAATTAATGACTGTAGCTGCAACCACGATGACAAACCCAACCCTTTTAAAGTACGGCACGCTGGAGCTTCGCTGCTTAGTCAATACTATGAGCAAGTGAGGTTGTCTTGGCAAATGAACTGGAAAAACAAGGCTGCATTTTAAGCAACCTACATGAATCTCTGCATAAACAGATCAAGGAGTAACAATGCGATAAGACAAGTGCATGATGCCGAAGTGCATTTCTAAGGAAAGTGAACATACTGATTTTGCTGAACTTCTTAAGTAAGAACGAATTTTTGCCGATAAATAACAGCTCAACTGTCAGATATGAACGTTTCAACAAAAATGTCTTAAATACTTAAGACAATTGCTGCACAAGAGGAAAGGAAATAGCCACTAGATGTTTAATGAAGTTCTCAACATGTAAATGTGATGTTTTAAATCAACTCAAAAACACAGATGCATTGCAGTATGGTGCTCATTTGCTTACTGAAAGGCAATATGGTTTGTATCCAATTTAAACATATGTATGTTTCAGAGAATAAAGACTTCTCTAACAGCAAAAGAATGGATGAAGCGGTTGCCTGTAGGAACAAATCACTCTCATCCCAACAATTTATAATTTCTGTAATGCACATTATTTGACAAAAGTGTGTACGTAGTGCACATTGGCTAGTATGTTCTGATTCAGCTACAAACAGCCCCCACCTAGGGGCAAGCAAAACCTGTGTTTAAGAACTGCCAACCTAATTGCATTATCAAAAAAAGGACAGTTCTCATTTACCATGATGGCACCGGAAAACGTATTTTTTACAACGATTTTCTTCCTAAATTACACGTCTCTGTTTCAGTAAGGACAGAGTTTATGGGGAGAGCCAGCAAGACTATGCCCACTAAAAAAATACCCAAGCGTCTAGCAGGCATCTGGGATTCCTAAACTATTAGCTTAAAACCGATACAAAGGTAAGACTATACAAAGGTAATGGCTGGTTTTGCAGAAACCTGAAGGCAGGAGCCGAGGGAGCAGAGTTCCCAGTGCTGGGGTCTGCCCCACGCTGGCTGTCCCTTATGTCAAGGCTGCTCACGGGGAGTGATGCTGGTGAAGCCTCAGCTTTGATCATCGGTAAGCAGTCAATTAATCTCATTTATATTTTTTACATCTAAAGATCTGCAGCGCCCGCTTTGTAAACGCACTCATTAACAGCGCTAGGAAAAACCCAGGCAGACCTCGAACAGATTTAATAGTTTCCATTCCTGCACCATCTAGATGTGCAGATGCTTATTCAACCTGAGTGGACTTAGAAACAGGTCAGGAAGCTCAGAAGATAAATATTCCCTTTACAGTTTGCCAGAATTGCTCATCCCAGCGCAGAGGGGAGATGCTACGGGATGTGACAGCTTCCTTTGCCGCACAAGAGGACTTGCATTTGTTATCAAAGACCAGAAATACAGCGAATACTCAACGCTGGGCTGACAGAAAAAGCACTAACTGGACTTTTTTTCACAGTGAAGTATTGTGCAATGAAATTCCACGTTCTCGTTTGAGTTTGGTAGCCCTTGGAGCCTTAAGCTCTTTAACCCCGCCGAGAGCGGCCGCTGCCCTTCCATCACCGTGCTGCAGTGCTGGATTTGAAGACAAATCGCCCATGAAACCAGATGCAAAGCCTACAGAAATGGAGAGAGGTCTCAGGAGGGTGGTGAGGGGAAACGCTGCACAAAAAAGTCCAGCATGAGGGTGACAGCGCCTGCTCGCGGTGACACGGGATAGCCGGATTTCAGGTGAGGCGCCTCTGAGGGTGAATCTGGACGGTGCCTTTAAATAGGCAGAGGTAAAATCCCTTTCCCAAAGCGAGCCCTACTAATGGTGAGTATTTCTGACCTTTCTCTATGTTTCAGTTCCGTAAAACGACCTCAGAGGAATGCTGTGAAATTAAGTTCACTACATCCCATGAAAACGAGGCACGGATGTATCCCACCGGCACAGAAGGCGGCATCAAATCTACCTTTAGCACAGCTCTTGAACATGAGAGAACAAAGAAGACGTAAGGCCACACAGGGAACAGTCACAGGGGAAGGGGTGAAGCTCATTAGTGAGCAATATTTATTCAGCGGGTCAGACAGCTCTATTCCGGCATTATTTAAGTTTGGGACACTTGGTGGCATCAAGAAGCGTGTTCTTCAAGCTGCTTCGGCGTGCGTGGACGCCACGTGCCGGGGGAGATGCTCAGTCTCCGTGCGAGGGGCAGTGGCAGCAGCAGCGATGAACTCACTGACGTGGGATGACGTGAAGATCGAAAGTGCAAAGAGTCCAAAGGGAACTCAGCCACTCCAGGGAAGAACGGTATGGGAGGGGACACAAAATGTCACGGCTGAGGGACAACCCGTGGCTCAGGCGCCTTCCACCTCCATTCCCCTTTGGGCAGCACCTCTCCTTCGGCACCCACGGCTTGCCTGGGTGCTGACAAACTCCTGTGATAATGGGCTTACACCTTGAGCAGGTGCAGCCATTGCTAAGTTTTATCCTCATATCGTATCCTCATATTTTAAGAGGGTACCTGGAACATACTACGCAATTTATTCATGATTCTTAGGCACTGACGCTGCTCTGACACTATCTCCACTGAAAAGGATGCATCCTTCATCAGAATTAAGTTCCTGTAACGCTCAAAGGCCTTTTCAAATATTTATTTATGCTATATTTTACCGTGACGAAAAGCACGCTGCATGCCAGACACACCACTCTTACTTGTCATGCATTTGCCTGAGGACAAATGCCATAATCTTTGTGTAGATCTTCAAAGTTTCATTGTTCTGTTTCTCTGCTAGTTTTCATTTTTGCATTTTTCATTTTAACATTTCCGAACAACATATGACATCATGTGAAATCACCACTAACAAGAAAACCACTGCTGTCATTTACAGATTCTTTCTAAACAGCCCTACATTACAGGAATTCATATAAAGCGTACGGCAGGGTGATGACAAATATTTCCAGGTAATCATATTTCTCATTTTAAACCTGGATCTGATCAGCATCCAGCTCCAGACAGCCTGCTGTTGGCATTCATTGGACCACCACACAGCAGCGGGGTGAAAAATCACTCATGAAAACACACATCCCATCTCACCCGCCCTTCTGCTGTCTGCGCTGCCAGTGGAGCACGTTTTCACCAAGGGCCCAGCTTCTGCTGCAGCGCTGCCCGCACGCAGCTCGGCACTTCTTCAAAGAAAAGCTCATCCTTGTTTGGACGGTGTGGGCGATCCCTGCCATTCAGCCGCTCCGCCCGGGGCCCCGGTACACCGCGAAGGGGAGTCTCAACCCTATCACGAGGCTTTCAAGGTAGTGAAAAGCAAATAACTCGTTTACTAAAACAAATTCCTCCAGCTTGAGTCATTCCTCTCACTAAACTGCTCTCCAGTTCACTCCATTTTCTCCTGCGTCTCTCCTAAAGTTTGACTGATACACTGCGCTGGGCAGCAGCAATCAATTCATATCGCAGGTTTTTCTGCTGAGACAGAACAGACGGAAGCGGAGCGTGACCACCACGCACAGGCTGAGGCTACAGCCAGGGACTTGACTTTGGCAACGCTGGGTGACAGCGTACGCTCCGAAATACGAACAAGTTTGTATTTGTTCTTTCGCTGAAGGGGAACACGCAACGAAACCCTCAGGTTACATCACCATCGTGAGAGTGTGAAAACCTCCTCCTCCCCACGCAGGATTTGACCTTCAGGGAACTACCACTCTGCCACCGCTGGCAAAAGTCAAGGAGACTGGGCAATAGAGATCTCTGGCTCCTGCAATGTATAAATACACGCAGAGAAATCTACACCCTGATGAGGAAGATCGAACATTGCCCAAAAAAGCAAGCTATCCCAGCAGGGGGTTCCGCAGAGCTTGCTACGAAGCTATGGAATTCACACAGCCTGCCCCAGGTCCGTGGGTTTTTTCTTTTCAATTAACGTGATCCTTTCCTTTTATAATTACATCTTTCTCCTTGGCCGGTCCAGATGCTTCCACCACACTGCTGGGACCCTCCTTGCCTGCTGCACCTCTCTTCCCCATCAGATCTGACCAAAATGAAGAGTCGGGTTTAGAAATCACAGGCAGCAAAACTTTAGGATATTCTTGTGTGTCTCGTTTCCCTAAGAACCTAAAAAGCTAATACGAATTAGGTACTAAAATTAGCAATGAAATAGCAGGAGTTTATGCTTACATAACGAAAATCAAACCCAGGCAGTCCCAGCAGGCAGTAAGTGCTTGCATCAAACGAATATCTTAGATTTTGCCTGTAAATTTTTGTGAAGAAAGGGAGTTCCGTTTTACAGTCCACATTTTGTGGTAACGTGAATGGGCACAGCTCTGCCTGGGACGTTTTCTGTTTGCATCTCTACAAAACCTGCCCGCAGCCTCCAAAACGAGCTATTCTGGAGGCACAGGGCTCAACTGCCAGACCAGTGGTTACAGCCTGGAGCACCTTTAGGATCTAAGTCAGAACGTCAGGACCCAACAGAAAAAGTTGTAAAGTTACGTGTATAACTTTTACCGATGGATTTCTGAAGACGTAATCAGCAGAATTTTTTCCAGAATCATACATTAGCATTTGCCTAATCTATCCAAAGACTGGGAGATGTACCCATTTTTAAACGGCAATTAAAAGACTTTGGTACCAATCTCAAACGAAAGCCCTCAGCTTGCCGTTTTGAAAATCAAGTCTCAGCCTTGTGAAGAACAAGCACAGGAGGTATCAGTATTGCAAACTGAAAACTGTAAAACACCACCGCTGTTTCTCTAATTCAATTTACCAAACCCAAGAAAATCAATACAAAACGTGCCTTTGCATGTTGCACACTTTTTTTTTTTTGTTTGTTTTTTTGCCAAATTCTCTCTGTCTCATTTTACAAGTGCAGACATAACAGGAAAAAACCAAAGCTTTGTTTAGACTTCCAGAAAGAAATGCACTCTGTGAAATCTTTGGGACAGCTTCTCCCTTTCTCTGTAGAAGAAAGCTTAAATTTTTTCATGAAAACAACATAGATGTGGATTTTCAACTCTCTCACTTCCTCTCCTGAAGTTAATTACCACAGAGGTGACCAATTCGTTTTCAATGGTCCTGAAAACAATTTTTGTATACATTTTGATGTATAGCTATTTTACAGCAAGCCAAATGAAAATACCCAGCTTGCAAACATCTTTCCCTTTGCGGTAGACTGTGTCGTGACAGCGCTGTGATCCTGATAGGAGGAACTTCTCGAGAATTACTGCCCATCAGGTGGGGCCCTTGAGTGTGCTAAAATAATTAAGCTTCTCATAAGTGACTTTGATTCTAAATACTTCAGTAAAAAAAAACACATTTCCATGCGTCTATTTCCATTTTCTCTCTATAGGCAGAAAAATGACACTTTTCTACCCTGGTGACTCCCTCTTCACCTGACAGGACCTTCCCTCTCCCTTTTTGACATTCTTGGCTTTCCTGATACACCATTAAACCAAGCTTCACTTTTTTCTCAAATAAATTTCCCAGCATTTGCTGTTCCGGTTTCTCTCAACTCCTTTTTAACCAATGCTTAAAATGCCGAGTATCTCCTGTGTCCTGCTTTCCTACCACTAAATTATCCTCTTGTGCCTGAGACATGCCTTTATTTCAACTCCAAGTGACAAGTTAGGTGACAAGAAGCAGGAGCTGACAGAAATGTGTAACACTGTTCCGGTGATTCATACAGGGCGCAGTCTGGCAGCCCTCTTCCAGGAATATTAAGAAAATTAAAGCAAGTCCCAGAGAAAGAGGACTGGAGAGAGAGAGATGGTCCCACAGAGGCAAGGGGCCATGCAAGGGTCTGCGTTATGGAGCACCACCGAGAAAGTGGTGGACTCCGAGCCCTCACTCACTGCAAACACATGCCTGAGGGGCCCAGAGCTGTACTCACAGAATGCAAACAGGCCAAAGCCCCTGTATTTTTAATACAACAGTATCCCTTTTGGTCACTGCAACAGATAACGTGGGCCCTTTAGGGGTCTAGGAGGTAACTGGACTTGCTCTGCCAGGTAAAGGCTGCGTACTCACTGCGTGGACACGGTCCTGCAGAAGAAGCTGTAGAACCCCTCCATGACTAGGTTGGCATTGCTGAGATTAATCAACTTCATTTGTTTTTCCTCTGCTTTCAGATCCGCATCTTCAAGCACGAAACGTACTGCCCCCATTCTCTGCCGACAAGCAGTAAGACTCTTACCTTTCCCTCTTGACTACACCCTGCTCTAGCTGTATTCCTAATTTCCAGCTTACTCTGCCATACGAGACTGTGGTAATCATAAATGAGCATCGCCAACAGACCTTTGTTTAGGGTCCACGCAGCTCTTCTTCTTCTGCTCAGATCCTTCTTCAGATTTTCCCTTCAGCAGCGGGAAAACTGCTATGGATGCTCTGAGGCACTGGAATGATGTGCTGCTCTTGGATCAAGAACATGTCCTCTCACTATCAGACTGGAAAACGCTCTTGAAAACTGGGGTGGGGAGAATGGATGGGCTCAATTCTTCCTTTCCCTTCTTTGGCACATGGAACTCGGACGGTAGAGGTCCTTGCACGTGCCCAGATGTACCAAGATAGCTGTTCACCAACTTTATGCTCTCTAAATTTGGGCAACATGCAGGAGAACGCATGGTAGTGAAAGGAATACTTTAATCTTTGCTTCCTTTGGCCCAGGAGAAGTAGATACTATACACAGTGTGGTATTTCTCTGCCACCTTCTGAATCTTTCCTTACACCGCAGGTTGGCAGCAGGACTGGCCGTAGACTGAATGCATCGTCCTCAAGGGCCTTCCTCCTGTTGGAAAAGGGACCGACCACTTCAAGGCCCTTTCACTCTGCCAAAATCGTCTAGGCTGGTCTTACAAGAACTGCAAATCAGACCAGGTCCCTTGGTATCATCTCACATCAACCACAGGCTTTTTTTCCTAAGCGAACAAGCCAGAAATTTCCACGAGGAGAAGACCACATCCATAACAACTCCTCGGAGCGATGGGGCCTGGATGCATGCTGCAGAGCTGTGCCATCTCCTCCAGACACGCTTGAGGGCTCTGAGCGCTATCAAAGCACACGAACAGCAGCTCTTACACTCACCCAACAAGGCATTTAGTTAGCACCTCCTTTTTAAAAAGTTATTTGTCACTGTTCAATTGAAGAGGAGCACAGCCACGCGCACCGCTTGGCGGCTAGATGCTCCGTCACAGCAGGCTTGGCAGATAGCGCAGCTCAGCATCCCCCAAGCCGATTAAAACCCAGCACCGGGAAGCCACTGCCCACGTGCTGCTTCAACTAGAAACGCAGACAAGAGCCTCTGCTTGTTAAAAAATAACGTCACGCACAGGATGAATCCCCAAAAGGCAGCAACAGGAGGGGCTGGGCTTAGGCGGAAAGCAAAGTGCTCCAAATGATTCCTGTTCCTCCCTGATTCTCCCAGGAGGGAGCATCCATCACACACGACCATGCCAGCAGGACGAGCTCGACTGAACGAACTTCTGCCCACCATCATGCTGTACATGCAGCTTGTAGCTTTAAATAAAGGGGTGGGGGGGAGAGCTGTGAAAGGTTCTTAATGAAAGACACAGAGATAACATACATAGAAATGCAGCGATTCTTAGATTTTTCAATTCACTCAAATTGATCAGTTTTGTTCTTAAAACATCTATTTTTGACATTACAAAGCAACCTCAGGACCCTGAAGGACCCCGCAGCACAACAGCTGCTCCTGGCGCCCACGGTGAGACAGCCGGTACCTCCACACAACCAGAACTGAGCCATTTCCATTGCCCACACCCCCTCAGCCTGGCACGGCTCCTTCGCTTCGGCGTCTCTGTTCCACCTGCTCGCTGCCTGCGCTACACCTCTGGCACTGGACTTTTCTCCCCGGCAGCTTCTGTTGCCAGCAAAAACTCGGCTTGCCTGAGCCGGTCAAGGCAGAGACATCTCCAGCTCTACAATCTCACGAGAGGCCAACCGGCGGAGATACTTTCCTGTTGTTACAGTGCTGTACAATCTAATCGCTCCCAGCTGAACAATTCGTCTTTAAGGAAAACCCCCAGTCTGCCACATTCTATTATCAGGCTGCTTTGCCCTTTAAAAGTTTCGTTATTAAGCACATCCTTTGCGTTGCTTTCCGCAACCACCTGGCAAATGCAGAAATGGAGCCAAACCACCCCGCGCCTCGTAAGAAACTCCTGTTTTTGTAAAATGGCACTAAAAACACTGTCAACATTACAGACCGCAACAATTCCACGGACGATTCAGCAAACCTAAACCTGCTACCAACTCAACATTCCCAAAATACTGCCTGGAATTCTGCCTCGAGTGAAGCAGCAACGTAGAGGTGAAGAGGAAGAGAAGCTCACGCTCTGATTTTAGCGTTCTTAACGCAAACAGTTTACTGATCAGACAAAGGTAATGGTGTTAATCGAATCCGAAGCAGCTATCAACACGCTGACCCACAACATAGCCCACCGGCAGCGTTTTGTAACGCAGCCAAAGACAAAAAGAAAGGCTCAGAGCCGTCCCTTTCTACAGCAGCACCACGCTGGGCTGCTGGTTGCTCCGACTCTTGCACCCCACTTGGAAACCGTAATAATACAAACCACAGCCAAACTCAGCAAAAACCTCGCCGCTAAGCCAAACGAGCTATCTGAACACAGAGAGTTCGGAAGGCAATCTGCTGGTAGCTAGGATCGGTAGGTATTAAAAAAAAAAAAAAAAAAAAAAAGTTTAATTATCACCCTTGTTTCAGGGGGAATTACTGCAATAACGGGTGCATCTGTCCTGATGGTTCGCTAGGTTCTAAATCACCCGCGTTTTAAATGTGGTTTCAGACAGTCAAAAGGAAAATATTTTGATTAGCCTGACAGAGAGTGTTGTTAAGGAAATTAGAGTAAAGTAACTCTAGATAATTATATAAATAGGTAATTAAAAGTAAATTAAAATGAAACAGAAAAAAAGAAGCTAAAAAACCTAATGCAATTAATTTCATTAGATATTCTTTTACTTCAGCACATTTTTTTTTTTTTAAATTTAATAATTCCTCTCGAGTACTGGGAACAACAGAACTGATTTACGCCCACTGATGCAAACTGTTGCATAAACATGTATTAAAAGTCACCGACTTTAATTTCAAATTAATTAGATTCAGGCAGAGACAAACTCTGAGTGAAGGAGAGCCAGCACCCTCCAGGTACCAAAGCCCTTCCCTGGACGTGTCCCAGTCAACTCCACCACTACCATGGAAGTTACACAAGCAAAAACCCCATCCACTCAGCATAAATAACATGCTCAAATTGCACATTTATTTTGGAGCTTGCAAAGCTCATCCCAGGAGGAGATCTGTGGGATAACAAAGTATTTTCTGCACTCGCATTTTCAAAAATCTAGGTCTTCAAGAATCCGTCTTAATCCCCTGTCCTTTTCCCCGCACAACCTTTTCTTTCAGGCCTTGAACATACACTTTCTAAATCGATCAGCTGCGGCAGTATTTAAAGAAAAGCAAGCTCAAGGGAGAGTGTGAAACAAGACCAAACCAGTATCGGACGGATTCTCACGGGTCAGCAGCAAAACACCTTCATTCGAATGCAGCAGGGCCAGGTTGGGAGTGGGAGCTGGGGGCACGTGCCCAGGAGCTGGGGGGGTGGGAGCCCTGCGACGCTGGCCAGGCACGGCACGGCACGGCACGGCACGGCGCAGCCAGACCAAGGCTGGCAGCCCAACTGGTAAGAGACGACTGGGAGGAGGACGTGGTGGCCACAGAGGTGTTCCTCGCAAGGCTGTTTTCAAACCATGTGTTTCTCCTGGAGAAAGCCCGGCAGTGCCAAACCCCAGGCGTCCCGTGTCAGCCGCTGGCACACCGGGAGGGTTCGGCACGGCCAGGCTCTAGGCAGGATCGCCAACACGTGTTATGGCACAACTGGTTTCTGTCTTTAGAACATAAAACTCCCGAGATTTTGTACGGGCTCTGCCGCAGGGAAGCGCACGGGCAAACAGGGACGGCTTTGCCCTGCGGAGGGGAGCAGGCAGAGGTGTTGCCATCTGACGGGAGGTTAAGCAACGCACAGACTGGTGCTTTCACTTTAATTGACTGTAAAACTCAAGCTATGTAGCAAGAACCTTCAAAGAAGACAGATGAAATTTTTCTTTTAAAATTGTTGAAGGGGAAATTAATGGGGGTGCTAAGTTAATTTAACAATTCCTCTGTAAGCGGGTTGGTCCCACGCTTCCTTAACAATGGATCAGCGAAAAGTTCACAGTGAATCTACGAAGGCACAAGCGTGGTCAGCTTTAATGTGGCCCAGAAAGATGTCTTGGGTCTCAAGGACCGCCGTGTGTTCCTGTAGGAAAGCTACAGCTATCCCTATATTTATCTATTTACATGGAAGATCTAATAAAAGATCTACAGATACATACAGAGAGACAAAAAGTTCAATTTCATTGCAAGGTTCTTTCATGTAACCCTTCTAGCGTATCTTGAGCCACAGCCTCTGCAAACCCTCTGAGGAACAGCCCTTTAATCTCCGCGTTTCACATTGCAAACGTGCAAATCAGTTTCCAGGATCTGCAAGCGGCAGAAGACTACTTCTGCAAAATGGCAGCAAGCCTTCCAGGAGGAGGAGAAACAACTCCGACTCGCAGGGGATCAAGAGAGGGGGGGCAAAAAAATAAAAGTAAAATAAGTTTAAAAATGAATAAAATAAAATAAACAAAACAAAATGAAAATAAATTAAATAAAATAAATCAAAATGAAAATAAATTAAATTCAGTAAAAGAAAAATTAATTTAAATTAAATTTAATAAAATTAAAATAAAATAAAATATAAAATAGAATATAAAATAAAATAAAATAAAAAATAAAATAAAAAATAAAATAAAATAAAATAAAATAAAATAAAATAAAATAAAGTATAAAATAAAATAAAATAAAATATAAAATATAATATAAAATAAAATAAAATAAAATAAAGTATAAAATAAAATAAAATAAAATATAAAATAAAAGCCCAGCATTCCTCACAGAGCTCAGCAGACTCAAAAGGCACATCCTGCGCAAACAAATTTCTCTCCTCACCTGCCTAATCCCTAAGCGGTAGGCAAGGATGCGGTCCACGGCGTCGGGGTTCATCTGGGTCCACTGGAGACTGTAGGAGTAGACGCGGGGTCTGTTCTGCCACAGCGGGTTGTAGGTGTCGTAGTAGAACTCGGGGGCGTAGGCTTTGCCTGCAGGAGATGGGAACAAAACCGGGGAAAACAAAGACACCAGAGAACGGTCAGGGAGCCAGTCTTGGAGCCACGTGCTGAGACCCCGCCTGGGACCGCCCTCTCCCCCCGTCTTTTGAGTCATTTTGTTAAACGTTCATCTTCCAGAAACACGTTTTGGAGTCGTTTGCCTCCACCCCCTGTTCTAAAGGACCAGTGGCAAGGGTTTGCCGTTATCCTTAACTTGCTCCTCAGTGGCATCCGTGGCCCAGGTGCGGGCACGGGAGGGGAAAAACTATCTGAGCTCCTCGCAGAGGCAAGCTGGAGCGACGTGACACACCTCTGCACTCATTTCTCATGGCCCAGCTGACCGAAATAGAGATATCAAAACAATCTGCCCTACGCTGAGCAGAGAAAGGCTCCGTGGCAGCTGCTGCACCCGGCACAAACGACACCAAAGGACATCCGCGAGCTGGAAATACACGATGTGTATTTCCAGCGACCGCTGCCTTCATCCCTTCTTCTCCTCTCCGGCTTCCCAAGCGAAAACGCGCACCAGCCGTCCTTCGTAACACGGCAGGCGTGCCCGCCACGACAGTCCGTTGTTTAGCTGAACACACCGATTTGCACCACAGAGGGAAGGGACACCTCACAGTGCATGCTGGGAACACGACCAGTTCACCAGAATGCTGCTACAACCGTCATCCTTCGGAAATAAGGAAAACCTAAGGGTGATTTCCTGAACACGTGACAAAACGTTGCTTGAATTCGCTAAATTTGGGTTCCCTTTGACTTAAAAGCCACAAAAGCAGGCGAGACCTTCACGTGCGAATTACCTTTGCGCCTCTAGAGTATCCCATAGCGAGCGATTTGCCTACAATAGTGAAGTTGACACAAAGTGCCCAACCTGTTTGCCTAGCCAGGGGCAGGTGGTGGCATCTGAGACGCAGTGGGGTAGCTGGGCCATCTAGACGGGGTGGAAGATACGACACAGGAGCTGTAAGAGACGCAGGAACCGCTAGAGCCAGAGCTGGAGCTGCGTACACCACCCTAGATCATCTCATATGCCACCAGGCACCTCTGTGCAGGCAAGTAAGTTGAGTCCACGAAGGCTACGAGCAGATGTGGTAGGGACAGGGGTCCCTGGAATACAAAATTCCAACATGCCCCCATAAAACCCCGGTGGATTTGTCCTAAAGACAAGTCGAACAACGTTAAAGGACACACCAGTATGGCCTGCCTGTCCACGCCGACCTCTGCGAGGGGTACGCACTCATTACTCACCTCCTTTAATTCAGATTTTAGAAGCTTGTGCCAAAACACACACTGTATTTAGGTATTCTCTCCTCAAACCTATTCTTATCTACAGGTGTAAATAGAGACGGATGAGGAGGCATTTTGACCTAAAAGTCCGAGAATTTCAGTCATCAGAAAGGTAGTGAGAAGAAAAAAGTGCATTTTTTTTTTTTTTTTTTAAAAAAAGGGGACAAAGGAAAAATCACGTGAATATACACCAATCTGGCAGTTATTGATCAAGCTTTTATCTTGGGGTGTATCATCCCCTCCAGCCATGCTTTTCTTTTCAAAGGATGAAAAGCCCTTTTAGCCAAGATACTTTTGCCAATTGCCCAACAAAGGTGCACATTCAATTACACCAGGCTAGAGCAGACGTGCTGGTGCTGAAGTAGCAAACAACAATATCCCAAGGAAAAGAAGTAAAGCAAAACTGCTGTTTTAAAAAAATGAAATGCAAGATAAATGAAAGGAGGATCAGTGGTCGATAAGATTTGTTTTCCTTATTTATGTGCAGTGGAAACAATGGAGAAAAGCTCACGCTGAATGCAAATCACAATCTTCCCCCTTCTACTGCAGCTGGACACAATGGCATCTCTGGGAGTCCACAGAAAGGATCCATAATTAGACTCTTGTCGCAATATGGGCACTTGAACAACACGGTCACCTTTTGCGAAATAACGAGGACCCATGAAGAGTTGCATTATTCCAAATCCCTCCAAACAGAAGAGTTTTCCGGTGTGAATGGAGACGCTGAACACTGAACAGCACAACATCAGGACCTTAACTTGCGAACTTCGGCAGTACAAGAAAGCCGGGCAGCGCTTCAGAGCACACAAAACCCAGACGTCGCCTTTGGAGCCACGGGAGCCACGAGCCACGGTGGCAATCCGCCTGGGCTTGGCAGGTGGCCCCCATCACCACCACCATTTGCTTGGACTCCGGACGACCAGCCCAAGCCTGTCACCACCCAACTGGGCCACTTCCAGAGACAATGCTGTCCCGCAAAGATTACCTTCCACTAGGGACATGAAGAGACGATGAAGGGTGCAAGACCTTGGCTTAGCACAGCTTGACTGTGAGGAGGCACCAGCGTACTTGGCCAAAACCCCCTGCGGTACAGGCTGGCTCAGCAGCCAGCTTCACGCCCTGGCCATGCTTGGAAAACGTTATCACACACTCCCCACCTGCAGAGACGTCTCAAGCACGCAGCGCATGGGGCTTGCTGTCCCTCATACCCCAACTGGGCATCCCTTCACGCCCTGGCCATGCTTGGACGAGGTTATCACACACTCCCCACCTGCAGAGACGTCTCAAGCATGCAGTGCATGGAGCTGCTGTCCCTCATACCCCAACTGGGCATCCCCTGGGGCTGCCAGCTCTACCTTGACCTGTCTTTCTTCCTACAGCCACGTCAGCCTCACCGTTCAAAAGCAAAGCCCCTTGTTTCGTTCCGAGTACAGGACACGTCTCCTTGGCTCACATCACTTGCCCTTTTTAAGCACAGGCAGGAAAAACATCCTTCCTCTCACCCCCTCCAGCTTTCGCAGCCTTCGAGGATTTACGAAAACATTTCAGGGCAGGCAGGCAGAGCTCAGCCTGCCCCTGGGACCAGACCTGGGGAGGCCTCAGCTAACCGGAGGTAGCCATGACCGACCGACCACTCTCTGGCCCGTCGAAGGGGATTTTTGGTGCACGGGGAGGGACCCAGGAATGTGCTGACTCAGATACGTGGGGGAAAACGGTGAAAATCTTCTTGGTCCTCAGGAGGGTGCTGGCAAGAGGAGCAGCCTGCTGCAGCCATCGGTCCAAGGGCGAAGGCAGGGCAGCTCCTAGGGATCCAGGAGGGCTGCATCCTTGGAAAGGGGAGCCCCCCCGCTGACGTGCCGCTGCAGCAGGTCTCAAGGGAGGAAAGTTTAATGCCATGGTATTTTTTTGTGTCTGTAAAGGCAATCCGAACTCGGGTTTAAAGTCGCATTAACATGCACTAGTTTTAATTAATCCCCCCCTCTGTGCTCGCACTGCTGGAATCCTAGTAACTGTGATGCTTGGGGCTCTGCCAGGGAGAAGATACATGACACAGTTTGATGTGGAGTGCATTGTTTGTTTTCCTTTCTATCACTAACAAAACATTTATTTTTTTCACCTTCTGCACATATAGCACGTGCAAAACAAAGACCGTTGGGACTGCGCAGGCAGGGGGGGGTAAGGAGTGGGGTAACACCAAACATGGTTTTGCTCTGGCCCCTGCACGAGACCAAAATGCACAAACAGCCAGACCAAATGTTTGCATTTAAGACTACACTGCTAACATAAAGCGTGAATTCCTCCCCGGCACGCTGGCGGAGGCCACCCAGCACGAGCAGCACAACCACCCACCCTGCTGCGCTTGTCGCTGTTGCTCCATCAACCTGAAAGCATCTGCGTACGAAGGCCACAATTACCAATTACGGCTAACTGCACCCCTGGGCACACGGGGCTTGTTCGGGATTTTCGCTGTCTCCCTCCCCAGGTTAGCACAGGGGGAAGGAAAAAAAACCCCGGTCCTCAATTCTCCGCTCCCCTTCATCTGGATTCCCAAGCCCATCCCAGCCCGGCTGAAGCTCCTGAAACACGGCAGAGGTCTGTGATTATTGGCAGTGAGCAGCAATTTTTCCTTCTGGCATCTTTCATTTCGAGAGGCCAAACGGCTTTTTTATTGGGCATTACTGGTGCATTTTCTGCATCTCTACTTACTGCCCGGCAGATCGACAGCCAGGGGAGGACCCTACCCACAGACCCTCTTCCAGGGCAGCAGCCACAGGCTTCATCAGAGAGTCCCCCTCTCTGCCCTCTATCACCGTAGCTAAGATTCGCTCATATTAATTTCTACGAAAGTCTGAAATAAGACTTCAGGGAGACGTGATACCAGATCTCAAGAAATACCGACTTGAGGATATGACTGTGATTAATTAGCGTGGCACAAAGGAACGTTAAGTCTGAGTAGCAGTTCCCAAACACAAATGAGCTTCCAGGTGGGACAAGAACACGCTCACTTCTGAGATAAGTATTGAGCGCGAGGACTTACTCAGCTGACGAGCACTGCGAAGAGTGGATAGCCAGCTAGGGATAACTTGCACACAACAGGAATATTCGTAGGGAAAAGAAAAGCTTACTGCCTGCAGACAGGAGCAGCTATCTGAGCCCGCCTCAGATGAGACAGCGTCTGTACCGAAAGCACTGTGGCTGCTCCACCGATGTGCACAGGCAGGAGAACCCAACGCGGCGGCCGGCAGATCAGTTCCGAACTCAGGCAGAGCGTGGAGGCTGCCGCGGGCCAGTGGAGCATTCCCCTGCGCTCATCATCGGGTCTCAGCATCTCGGGAATAAGCACCAGCACGGACACGCCAGCACGGCTCTGCTATTTGGCACCACGCTGTAGCAAAATTTTACAGCTGAAGAAGCTGCTCTAAAGGCCAAGAAAATGTTCTCAGCCTTGTCCTTCGAACAGACCCTCCCAGGATCAGTTTAAAACCCCGTCGTACAGATCATGTAGGAAAATAAAAGAAAATAAGTGATGAACTGGTAACAGGTGTGCTGAGCATGGGGAAGCAAGATTAGAATTAGGATTGTTTGAATTTTACTTATTGCTTAAGTCTTAAATAACTTTGTGCCTTATAAGTACTTGATGTAAGAAGTTCTCAGAACTGTAACCGCATAGGGCAAGTAGAAAAGATTTGGTAGACGGTGACCCAGAGATCACCCAAAACTGAAACAAGAATTGGAACCAGAAAAGACGAACCCAGCGGAATAAGGGGATTGTGAGCAGACTTAGTAAGCGATGAATATGAAAACCTAAAAGCTTGAGTGAAGATTTACAAAGACCTTGGACTCTGTGCATTGATAAAGAAAAGGTATAAAACCTGCAAGGACTTGGAATTCAGTTGCCACACACTGGAGGTGTTGGCCCAACTCTGAGTTGTTAATAAAGCAAACCTAGCGGTACCCACGGCTGTGTCAAGTGGTTTACCTCCTTGAACACATGCACCTGCAGTCAAGCAGCAGGTAGGGCACTGTACAGCTTCTTACAGAGGAAGAAACTACTCACTGTACAACAACGTGCAGAAAGCCCATGGAAAAATATATTTAACAATGATAAATTTGGAAAACACACCCATAAAAGTGTTTTATCTGAAGTTTGTGTGTCGTTTTTCTGGTGACAGGCTGCATTCGCTCCAGCGGCGCTCTTCAGTAATCGTTGTACAAGCAGAAACTCCCCTCGAACACACCCACTGCGGGGATGGGCTGCATTGCTCAGCCTCAGCCCCAGTGAAACGCACCCAGACCTGGCCAGGAAGGAAACAGTCCCTGGGTGAAGGTTTCAGGGAAAAAGTGGGACTGGGGAGGAGAGGAACGCCGCGCACTCTGCAGAAGCGATGGGGCAAGCCGTTTCCCCAGGGGGGCAGGGGGAACACCCTTCTCCTGCCACACAGGAGCAAAGCCAGCCCGGGGACAGGATGCTCTGAAGCGGCTCCGAGCTGGCAGGGGACACTTCCCAAGGACGAAAAGCTCCGCCACAGCTACGGCATCGCAACCACCCCCAGAAGTGAGGCAGCCGAGGGGCACTGCCCCTTGCTTCCTTTCTAGCACGAAGACTCCCCAGGACAAACAGGAGCATCCCCGACTTTCAGCGGGAGAACGGGGCACCAAGCAGTTTGCAAAACCGCCTCAGCAGCTCTGGCCCCACCGTCGCCTCCGAGCCCTGATCACTTCTGCTCTGGATCGACAGCAACACTGGCCAGCACGGCGCGGGTGACAGCAGGACTTCCCCCAGCACTCGCTAACGCACAGGAAGGGACAGCTTATTTGAATAGAACGGATACAATACATTTATCCACGTTTCTAAACAATCATTACTTTTTTCATTTACTGTGCAACACCTGACCAAACCGTACGCAGACACGCGTGTTCTTCTGACGCAGGGATGAGGTGACAGCAGCTCGCCAGGATTAAAGAGCATACGACAGCAGACAGAGTTAAAACATCATTATTTTCTGATGGATGAGACTCATCAGTTACAAGCCTAGTTTCGGTAATTACTTATTTCATAATGAATCTGAGACTGGATCAGGAAGAGGAACAAGCACCATCAGTCACCGGTCCCAGCGCTGCAGGAGAAATGCAGGGCTCTTCCCCAGGAACAGCCCCTTCTGCAGTCCTTAGCATCTGCTGGGCAGCATTTCAATTCCTCCAAGCAGTACATCCAAAATATCATCTACTGACTCCACTACTGTAAGGTCAAAAACGGTATGAAAGGCAATATGGAACCGACTCATAGAAACCAAGAAAAACAACCAGAAAAGCCACTTCAGCTGCTTACTGTTAAATTCACGCTACAACCCATTGCACCACTGGGACGTCAGCAAATGCTGAAGCACTGTCCTGAGCAGAAGCGGGTTGATGCGCTTACTGAAATGGGTCCTGAACTGGTACCTGTTAAGAGAAACTCCTCGACCAGGCACAAGAGATCTTCCCGTGGTTCTTTTCAGACCACTCAGCCATTTATCCCTTAGAAACTTAGGAGGACAAAATAATCTTCTAAAAGAGCTGTTTCATTTCAGTTGCCAGTACGTGGTTTCCAAAGTAACATAAGAAATCAAGAACATGCACTGCACATTTAAATTGTAATGAGTGCAAACACAACCCACTGATTTCAAGCAATGGCAATAAACTGAACAACGCCATTCTCTCCCTAATTATAGCAGCTGACTACGTACCCCAGATGGAGTTTCAGAGTACCGGGTTAGTGTTTATGCTGGCTTGTCAGGCAGAAACAAACAGTAGTAACTGTGCAGGCACAGCACCAGTAACAGTGACAGCTTTAGCAGACACGCAGTCAGAGCACTAAAGGAATCGTTTCCTTGCGTTGTCTGTTTATGTTCCCCTTATCTTCGTATCTATTCCCGCTAATTTCCTCGGCGTTAGAGGGTTTGTGAATGCAGCATCTTTGCCATCGCTGTTCCATATTGGTAGCACATATGCACTTTAGCTTATCATGACGAGGAGTTCAGTATAAGCGATGATCGGGGTGTCTTGCACTTTACAACAGCAGCTATAAATGTTTCGGGAAAACTAAAATAAAATCAGAGATTTATAAATGCTTCCCCTTTTGGTAAATTCAGCTCCAGACCTTTCCATCTTTAAAATGCACGAAGAGTATAAATCCTAAACAAAACAATATATTTAACTGTGTAAAATACTGGGAGACACAGAGTTTATGAAAAATGCTGCCCATTACTGTGCTCTGTTTTATTACAAGATATATATTTTATGGAGGATTTTCAGTAAGAAAGCGAAGATACTTTGTTCTTTATTTGCATATGCAAAAGGAAGCATATGTCTTCTCCTAGATCTGCGCCTCCTCCCAACACGGTCCCAATCCTGTGGCCCAATCTTCCCTGCCACCTCCCTGTAATCCCACCACCCCTCCCAGCTCTCCGCATCCCGGTTTTGGATTTCCCACCATCACTGACCCTACTGCCTGTGCCCATCCATCCCCAATCCGGGCTGGAACGCGGCTGCCACCCAAACAGGTCAGGACGAACAGCACAAAGGAAGATGCTTCAACATTTGCAAACGTCTCTCCCTATGGTTTCTTGACCCAAACTGCTCTTAGAGGTGAAGACCCACGTTCATACAGCCTCAGTCCTTGTGGAAACTCCAGCTGGTCAGGCGCCAGAACCACCTGCCCACCCTTGTTCTCCCCAACTTTCACAACAGCTTCAGTAAAACAAGCTTCCTCCCTCTTGAAAGCTCATTGTGCTTCGCAGATCGGTCCCCACTGTGGCTTTCTGAGGGTCCTCTGCTCTGTTACACCGTTTAGAGGGCCCACCTACGGTCCTCTTCAATATCCTGCATTTCATACGCTACCAGCTTCACACCAGAAGTTAACCGTGCTTTTTCTTCCACAGCAATCTAGCTCTAACCAAACTAAAAACGTGGCTTATTCCTTTCTCCAGCTATGCAGCCACAGATCCCCTCTTCCCCTGCTTGCAACCACCATCATCCTCACACCACTCACTTTCGGATGGTGTTTTTCATTTGGAACTTTCTGTAGAGCCTCAAATCTTCCCATTCGCACTATCGTGTTGTGGGTTCCACCTGCACAGCATCGCTGAGATATTGCCTGGCCAGAACTTGAGGACTGACAGCAAACAGTGCAGACACGGCCTTCCCTTAGTCCTGCTAAGGAGTGACTTCCAGGGACTGGTATTGTTTGGAGGCAAACGCAGAGCCTGAGAGTTGCAGTTCTACAGTCTGCACCTGTAGCCCCACCTGTGAGACCCAGATAAACTCTGAAATAGTCGTTTATCCTTAGATGAGAAAACGAACAGAGATACCTGCTGGTTTGGCGAGAGGAACGAGGCAGAGCGGGTTGCAAAGCGAAGCCCAGGTTAGAGCCCAGAGCACCAGACCATAAGCTGGGGCTGCTGCCTTACCAAAAAAAGCAGTTTGCCCACGGGAAGATCTTTGGTTTCCAGGAAAGGACAGTACAAGCCATAACAGAACAGTTTGGCTGAGCAGCTGAAGAGGCATTTAAGTGCAGAGTAGTACTAAAGCGAACCAAGTGTGAGCACTAATAATGAATAATCCCCAGAAAGAAGGTGGATGACGCTGCTCTTCGAGGGACTTCTATACTGCAGGAAGAGACAACCACGTACCTGCCGCTCCCAACACCGTGAGCTTGGGTTTGGCACTTCCCCACGCTTTCCAGTAAATTATCTTCCCAAGGAATACATAGATTTGCTAATGTATTGCACCTTGCAGGGAAGGAATGACTTGGGAATCAAAATGAACTTCCAAACGCCCAATTGGAGCACGAATTCAAACGTATCTGGACTCTGCCCATCCCAAACGACTTCAGAGGTTCCCATTCCAGGTACAGAAAGGTCTGCTTTGAACCAGCAAACCAGCACCCAGCTAACACTTAAACTAATGTCAGTTTATGCCGTGGAGTATGCTACACGTCTCACCCACGAGATGCCTTCCCTGTGCGCCCTTCAGTGATTTCGTCCCCTGCCTCCCCGGTTCTCCTGCACCGAGCCCCTGCGGCTGCAGGACGGCAGTGCCAGCCATAACCAAACATGACATCTGCTGGCTGCGCCGCGGAAGAGCTCGCGCTGCTCTGCTCTGCAATTCCTCCTCCTTCCGACACGGGATTCGCAGTAGAACACACTGCTCCTTTTCACACCCAGACCCGATCTCGCCAAGAACCAAACGCGACGCGTTGCAGAGTTTAATTTCCACTCGTTTGGGCTTAACACGTCCGTGTTTGTCGACAGCAAGCTTCAATACAGTTTGAAATTAGGTTTATAACGCGGTACGGTGTATTTGGGTTTCCTTTTGAACGGGTCACGATGAGACGTGACCCACGCGCTGACATTTTGCGGGATAAATAAATCCAATTTAGAGCACTTTCTGAAGCTGGCTGATTCACACACACCGCCCTCCTTTATTGGTGGGCTTTTTGCAAGCTCACACGCATATATATACACATACTTGCCGTAATTTCACGTATTAATATTTATAGACACATATGCACACACTTACACACGCCTTACATACGTGCTGCACGCACGCGTGTTTGCAGACACGTGTCTGTGCCTGACTGGAAAGCAGCAGCTAAAGGAAGGTGAAATACAGCTCAACAGAAAAGGAAGCGAAGCCTCTGCTCGAGGCGGAGGCGGTGATTTACCTGTCGCCGAAGTGAACTCTACAGAAACGCCCCCCCCGGGGAAGGGGGAAGCAGCGTCACGTGCCAGTAAAGCGCTGACGACCTGGTAAACCAAGGGTGGGCAGGGAAAGGAGAGCGGTGTCCCACAGAGAGCAGGGAACGCCGGCGCGAAACCGCAAATACCAACGTGTCACCGCACGCACGCGACGATAAACCGCGGCCTCCGCCAAGGGGGTGAGGTGGGGAAGCTCTGACGCGGGGCCGGAGAGCCACACCGAGTCACAGCAGAAACGTTCGCAGCTGGGCCCGCGCAGTCCTCTGGGAGCAGGACAAGGAAGAGGCAGCAGCCGCCGGACCAGCTCCATCCCTCGGCCGTCCTGCTCGCCCAACCCACGAGCCATCCCCAAGCATCCCCCACCGCTGCTGGGTACCACGGGCCTTCCTCTGCCCTGGCCAAGCCCGCCTGCAGCTCTGTCCATCGATGCCAGCTCAAGCCCTGCTCCTCGGCCAGGCTCCCCTGATGCTTCCTAAGCTCACCAGGGCTTGCTGGGCAGCTGTACGCTCTCCCCTCTCGGCACTCCAGGTCACGCAGCTGCCTTACCCCCGGCCCCTTCCCTACCACCGGCTCCCCGGTTCCCGGTAAATACAGCATCCACTCCAGAACCAACACGCAATACCTCCAATCACTCAAGCAAACTATCGCTTTGGAGGAAGAAACTAAACAAAACGCCAGCCAGCAACTGAACGGCCCCTGCTGCCCACCAGCAATACCGAAATGCAGGTTTGGGCTCCTCCCTGGGCACTCCCTGGGCCAGCTCGGCTGTGGTGATGCTCAGGGGCTCCCTGCTCAACGCTCTTTAGTGCAGTTTCTTCGGGCTCTGTGGGACTGGAACGCTGCTGAAACTATTCGCAGCAACCACAGCAGGCACTTTTCTTCTTGGGGAGGGCCTGGGTCGGATTCGGTGTTAACTGGGGCACATTCTGCACTCCCATGTACCAGGCTCCCTTAAAACACACCTTCAGGCTGCCAGCCACAGAGCAGCCAGCCCACAGAAGGGATGCTTTGGCTCGTCTTTTTTTTCAGTTCTGTTTATGCAACACAAAATAACTCTCACCAGCCCAGAGCATCACACGCTCAGGCACTTGCACCAGCCAGGCAGACAGCTCCACGTCCTCTAGTGCTTGGGGTCACCAGTTTGGCCCCCAGGCGCAGCACTATGCCCTACAGCTCAGCTACCAAGAGCTCTCTGCTTCAAAAGCTGCACCATTCATCTTTAGTATTCTAGACCCTGCGGTCAACGAGAAGGGATGTGTTTACTCTTAATTATCAGTTTCCAGAGGCTATTTTGAAATAGCCTGGGACATAGCAGAGAAGCAGAGAGGCAGCAGCGATGCTGTGCTTGGGGACGTCTGGCTGCAGCTCACCTCCTTCACCTGGGACCACAACTCTGGTATCCCAAAGCACCGCAAACCGTGGAGCCCAAGAGGACATCAGACATTTAGACGCATTCCTGGAGGCCACATCCACCGGCGCCCAAGGCTGCGATGTCCCTCGTATCGGCTTCACTGCAAAGGGAGAACCAGGCCAGGCCAGTCAGGACCTTCCACGGCTTTCAAGCAGCAAGGCACAGAAACACAACTAAACCCAAGCGCAAGGTCTTTACCAACCAAAATGATTCCTTGATTCTGTTCTAAGTAGTAGTTTCTCAAGTGGTGGAACTCACTGCTGCATTCACTAGCCTCTCCTTTTTTGGGGGAACTTACTTTATTTTCCTTCTTCCCCTAGGGCAGACTTACATTAAAAATGAGCAAGTCTGAAGCACGGTGAAAACCTCAGAGAAGCCCTCCCTCCACTCCTCAAATTAGATACTTCAGCCTCAGGACGGAATTACTAACTTCATTTTTCTCTTCTTGCTAGATGACAGGAAAAGCACGGCTGAGACCCAGTAATAACACCTTGTCACCTTTGCTAAAAGGTCACCGTTTGGCACTGCCTGCTCCACTGATGACCTGCAAGGAGTAAATACCCCAAATTTTGAAACTCTGCTGAGTCTGGAAATTAACTGTCAAGAAGACAGTCTCTGGCTCAGAGTCTGCTGCCTTTACTGGGCTTTGGACCAGGAGATTGGTGAAAAAACCCCCCCGTTAACACCCTAAGAACTGTCTTTCGTATTTGACCACCCGCAGTTTCAAGTGCCCTGGTCACACGTGCGGGGCAGGGCAGCGCTCTGCTTCCGAGGGGGCTGGCGAAGCTCCTCTTGATTCCGATTCTCCACCAGCAGGAGCAAGATCAGCGGGAAACAAAACATCAAGCCTCTGCGTGCTTTGGAAACGGTCTTTCCTGTCGTACATTTTTAGGAGACGCTCTGGGCTCGGTAGCACTGTTGCGATCTCTGTGGCCTCCAAGGTCTTTAATTAAAACCAAATACCTACTGTGCCTAGCGGATGAATGAAAAATAATGTTTTTAAATAGTAGTGATACTCCAGTAGAAATTTTAAAGACCACACAAGTAGAACGTAGGTGACATATGGCCTTTGACTGTTTTTTCCACTTTCTGGAGTTCCCAGCCATCCGTGACTGTCCCTAGCTTGGCAAACTTGAGAAATATTTAAACAAGTTGGGGACACAAATTACTTATTCTGACATTTTTGCGTGTGTTTCTCAATTAAGGTAAGCACGGACCAGTTAACATTTAACTAAGGCAGAGCTTAACTTCTTATTCCTAAGGTCTGAGAACACAGCAGAGCTCTCGCTGCAGCTGGGCTACGAAGGGCTGCCGCTGCCAACCCGGGGGAAGACACAGATGCGAGGGACAGATGCGTCCTGCTCATGAGGAGCAAACAGTGCTGCAAGAGACAAAACTCAAACCAAACCAGACCTGAAGAGGACACGTGCTGCTTCTCCTGGAGGAAGAGCCGGTCCGTGCCCAACTCCAGCTCCAGGATGCATTTTCCATGGGTAACCATGCTGCCGAGGCGACGCTCGCAAGGGAATGAGGTGCGTGGGGAAGCGCTTGAAGTTTCAGCCCGAAGACACCAGGTGGGGGGAAAAAACTAAAGTAATGCACTGCCAGTTTGACTCGAGACGTGAAATTGGGATACGAGACTACTGTAATCAGTGACACGGCAAGAAATTTTCTCCTGTCCTTGGGAAAGATATAAATGCTACTGCAACCACCATTAAGCTTTACATGAGAGACTGTAATTTATATAGTCAGTTTATAGCCTGTAACATTCATTTAGACTTACTGGAAAGCTAATAACTTATAGCTAATAACTTAGCGTCAGCTTGTCATCAAATCTTCCTTAGAGAAACAGCGTTACAGACAGCAAGGATTTACAGGGAGTTTGTATGGGTGTCTTAATAAAGAAATGAATTAATTCTAACAGAAATTCAAATCACTTGCTCCACCAGCTCCCTCCATATTTAAACCTATCAGTCTGTGGGTGCCAGAGGAGCCTCAGCTCTATACAGGCTCTCAAGGCCCTACCTCAAACTCACCGTTCCTCACCAAAACAGAGCGCTTTTCCCAGCAGGCTGGAAGGACCCAGCCCGTGATATAGATTTGTACTGAAAATAGGGAAAGCCACACGCTGAGCTATCAGTGATGTTAAACACTTGGCCATTTCTTCCCTCAACTTCCCCATGACAGTTTTCCACCACCGTCAAACAAGACACTGATATTCCCATTGCCACCAGACTTGCAAAGCACCCACACACCCCGCAGAGCGACTGGGACGCCTCTCGTGAACACGGCAAACTCCACGGGCACCACACAAGGGCGTGTGCCCATTTTAACAAAACAACCAGTAAAAAAAACCCAGATGAAACAGGTCAGAGGGGGATCAGCTCTCCCAGCTCTGCTCAGGGACTTGTCTACAGCAATCAAGGGCTTTCCCTGCCTCTAACACTGCCTCTGTCCGTCCTCGCTGCTGCCCTGTGCACTTCTGCTTTACCCAGGTACCCAGATCCTTAACGTGAGCAGTCCTGGCACATGATAAGCCATTTGCATGCAGGCAAAACCCCCGAGCAGAACAGCAGTTATGAACATGTCTGCACGCAGCGGCATAAAAACAGATGAAAATGCAAATCATGTGAATAGCTTGCATGTGTAATCTCTGAATTCCTTCTAGGAAGAGAGGATTGGAAAGAAACGGACCAGTCTGGGGCACACGTCGGGACACATCCCCACCAAGGTGCAGCGAGACGGTGCGGTGGAGGTTGTACAGCCTTGGGAGCTTCTTGGGACAGCAGCCAGTGGCGGGGGCTGCCCAGGGCAGGCCGGCGGGTGGCTGCAGCAGGGTGCCACCCAGACCCCACAGACAGCACCAGCAAGCTGGCTCAGAATAAAACCACACCGACACAGCGCTGGGCTTCATCTCCAACTCCTACCCGCAACGCCAAGAGGTCTCCAGCATTTTGGGCGAGCAGACAAGGCATGCAGGCAGCAGCCACCAGCACTGGTGTCGCCACGCAGCGCTGGGAGACCAGGCAGCCTGTGCTGGCGCTGGTTTGGGCATCTCTGCATCGCATCACGTGGGATCCATCACGTAGCGCTACCCAAGGTCTGGCTTAGATGGGCTGTGTAATGCTCCTCTGCCTCGGTAGGCTACTGGCCAGCCAGGCGAGAAAGAGCAGACAAACCCAGTGGTCAAAAGGACAGTGCGGGCTCAGAAAGCAAGAATACTTTGCAAAATCACTGATTTCAAACCAAATGAGGTTTGAGTGACCTATATAAAGTTCTGCTCACGAGTTATGAGACACACAGCTGACGGTATTAATAAAGCTGATTTCAGAAACGGGATTGCAAGCTGCCGACATGTTTTTAAAACGTGCAATTTCAACCAATTTTCTCCATTTTTAAACATTGCGTTGGTTTGAAGTAACTTTAAGGAAAGTCTTGGCTGGAACTGGTTTTCATTGTACTAACGAAAAACAGCAGGACAAGTCAGCTAGAGGGTGAATTAGAAGGTACAGTTCCACCTGGAGATTAACACAGAGGCTAGCAATACCAGACGAACCCAAGTGAGAAGCAGCCAAACACAAAGGCAAGGCTGGATTTGGGACGTCACAGAACAGGTGGCAACTGAAACATGTAAGTGTCCCCCCTCCAAGTTTTGAGTCAATTCAGCAGGACTCTCTCAGACCAAGTTTAACTGGCTGGACATAACTATTGTACTAGACATATTATACCATGTAACTAATGCAGAAGCAAATGCAATTGTACTGGTGTTTCTCCATTTCATTTTGCATTGTCCTTCCACACAAAACTATCCTCCGCTTTGTGGCAAAACAGAACAGAGGTGAATTTGCAAGACAACGTGAAATATCTACGCTATTTTATATCAACCTCGTACACGGCGTGCATTTACTTGCAGCGACATGAGGCCAAAGGAACCACCCAAGAAACTCAGCAGGCAGGCAAAGGAGTCCTGCCTCCCAGCAGCCAGGTCTGTACACATACAGGGGCCAGATGGCACTGAATGCCAGCTTTAGCAGGGGGACAGCACCTGGAGATCCACCCTCGCTGATGCAGAAGGATGCAGCACATAGGCACGTTGCAGCTGATCTGCGAGAGAGTGAGGAGGAAGGCACAAGAACCAGGTGGTCCCAGTCAAAGTTCTCCATCCTTTCAAATCCCCTCTGTGAATACTGCATCCCTCTCAGGGGAACGAACCTTACTGATATTTAAACACGTTGCTCCTGTGCCCCTGAACAGGCTGTGAGAAGAAGATCTCTGCACGCGGCAGGCTTTCGCCCGTGGCTAGATGCCACCTTGCCCTCAAGAAGCCTAGATCCTTGTGCACTCATTTTTTCTCCAGCTAAAGCCTTGGATTTCACGTGTGAGCAAGCGATAGCCTGGACCTGGCATCAGGATTCCCGCACTCAGGGAATGGGGCTCCAAAAAAAAAAAGGCAGCTTCTGCTCAGAGTTGAGGATAACCTGCCGTAACCTACCACCAGCTGATGACTCCTCAAAATGGCCATGCAACTTCAGAACCAGGCAAAAAAAAACAACTTATGCTACTTAAAATGTCTGTATGCACAGATAATTTAAATCCAAATTACTGCCTTCCATGTGTTCTTCTGACTCTTCTGAGGCTCAGCTACGCTCCAAGACTGTCTGCCAGCGACTCAAAACACAGTCTACAAGACAGGAGTCATGTCACTGAAAAACATCTTCAGTCCTTGGTTGCTCTTGCTAACGGCAAAGCTTGTCGGACCGTTTACACAGGTTATTTCGCTCGTCAAACACAAGCAACACGAGAAGGGATGGAGTTGTCCCGTGCTCTGGATGACGGGCAGGAGCATATCCCTGAGATCAGAGCTCATAATTCAGTAAAACGCACGACTATCAACACCGTCTCGAGTCTTACTACAGCAAAGAAGCCAGCGACACAGTGTGGATAAAAGGTCTCGGAGAAGTTTAATTAATTTAAACTGACTTATTCCACTGAAACAGCACAGCTGTAGCAATGCCCATGAGTTTGGCTGCGCTATTCAAGAAGAGTAAAGTACATTATCCAAAGGTGAAGTGTGGTTTCAAACAGGATTTTAGGTTATGAATCCCCAACTTACTCCATTTCTCACTTCTGCCCACCCATTCCCTCTCTTTCTTGCCACGTTTCCGTGTCACTCTGTACTGCTCCTGTTTCAAGTGTGTAAAACCGCGTTTGAGCTGCCCAGATTCTGAAGCAGTTCAGTCATTTTTGGCCAGAGGTGCCTTCAAAACCAGCACTGCTCTTCCAGCCATCCCTGCCGCGTAGTTACACGTCACTGCGCTTTTTTAACTAATTCTCAATTTCTAACTGTAAAAAAATACACCACAGATGGATTAGGAAAGAACACAAACCTTGTCTTTGGTCAGAAATTAGTCTTATTAATAATCCATGGATTACACCTTGTGACTTGTCTATACTGGGACACACTGAGGCCCGAAGGTGTTTTGTCAGTACTTTCTTAGTGCCAAAGAAGTTCTCCTCTATTGAGATAATATCTTACATTGATTGATTATAATTGGCCAGAGGCTTGGAATTGTCTTACATGATTCTGTTATACTGGGGGAAAAAAAGCAAAAAATCTTCAGCGTACACCCAGTATCTTTACACCATTTCTGTATATATATAAAAAAATTTAGTTTAGATCACTTATACAATTTTTTTTTCCTTTTTGGCATGATTCTGTAAGGAACTGGGCCAGGATCAAAAGCCAACAGGCTCCAAGGCTGCTCAGACCCTGCCATGAGACAGAACGGGGACGTCCCTCCCATCTTGCCTCAATGCAGCTGCTCACAGTTTGAACAAGTTTCGGTAAATCTAAACCACCCCTCAGCTGGGCAGCACTGGCCGCTGCCTCTAGAAACCTGTACAGCGTGACAAGGAGAAGCAAACGCCCCCAGCGTTGTGCGGGGCTTTGGGGACAGCAAGATTTGGCACCTTGCTTTGGTGTTCTGCTAAATGATCACCACCGGGTCAGGGTACAGCTGAGCCCCGTGCACTTATTTAACATCCCGCTGCCATCAGTTTGTTCATTTGTGGTTTATTTTTACGTACAGAGAGGAGAGGGAGGCCTTAAAGCACCAGGAGATGCTTTTAGCAGCCGTTCACGCACGGAGGGGTCGCTGTGCCACCATCCCTGCCTGCCTCGTTGGAAGCTCAGTCCTACGGTGAGGCTTGGAAACCTCCTCGTGGGAGGGTTGGGGTGGGTTTTTTTGGCCTATAAAGTTGCAGGGGGTTAAAAGCCACTGGGAAGGCAGCAGGGAGCCGTCCCAGCACAACCCTTGTGTGGCGTGCCAGGTACCGCAACACGCTCCTATCCTTGGGGCTCCCCTTGACGTGGCCACCTGAGAGACAATGATGCTCCTCAAAAAAAAAAAAAAAGCCAGGAGTTGCCTTGTATGATGAAAAACACAGAGGCAGACTGATGCAACCCACTTTGGGGACCCTGCCACAGCACGTCCCACCAAAACCAGGCAGATGCGGCCAGCTGGCATAGTGCTGCCAGTCCTGGGGAGAAGGAACCCACCTCTGAGGCGTCTGGGAAGGCAGCACGCCAAGCCACCCACCCCAATACCACCAAACAGAAGCCAAGGGTGGAGTTGAACCACCATAAAAGACGCAATTAAGGAACTGGCACACTGAAAAGAGATGCACGCAGTTAATGACAAGGATTAAGTGAATAGCTTACTGTTGATCCTAATTTTAACCGAAAAGAAAAAGCCAATTTTGATTGAAATCAAACGAAAATTGATGTTTCCCTCTGCTTTTGCTCTTAAAAACTGAATCCTGAAGCAATTCAGTGTCAAAGACAAGATCTAAAGGGCAAGGTCCAAAACACTCAACCTGGAAAAGAGGGAAGTGTCGATGAAGGGGAAAGATGCTGCTGCTGCTCCCCCTTCCCCAGAAGAACCCTTTCTCTCTTTACCTGAGCTCTGTAACAAGCCAATTCCTGAGCTACAACGTGCATTGAGCTGGCTTTGCGGAGAAGGCAGGATAAGAGTGGAGAAACCTTCATCCTCTCCTGCTGACTTTGTTATCCTCTTCGTAGATGGTACTTGAACTTCTGGAGCAACTGAGATGTTCGGGCGTGCTCGGCCACGTCCTTCCCAAAATGAAGCCATGAACCTGTTGACTGCCCTGGATCTAACTTACTATTTTATTTAGTTATTTTTTTTATCCTCAATCCTTCTTCTGTATTTCAGGCTGATTTAACAAAAAGCTATGCCACTCGCCCAACCCTCTGCTCGCGAAAGTAACATTCCTGCATCCAGAGGGCTCTTCTCAGAGCACACATATATTCTCACTAGCCACACAACTGATTGAGGAAAAAATAACCGTGTTTTAAAAGATTTAATGGGACCTCATTTCCGAATTCATATAAATTATTTAGATTGGCACAAACATGAATTCTGCCGTTGAGGAAAAAACTATGTTTTACTGCACTAAAGGAGCTGCTTTGATGTTTGATCAGGTTTTCTTTGAACTCGGCAGTTTTTCAAATAACATACTCCATTTTACTGGGTTTAGCCTCTCTGACTTAATCCTTGAAGGCCCCCATTTCTCCCTAATTCTATTAAAAAGCTGTTTCTGTGGTGCGCCATGTAAGGATTCACTAAAAAGTTTCTCTTTGTTAATATTTTAAGTTTTTCAGGACAGTGAATTTTGCTTGTACAAGTGTGAAATGCTTAACACGAAGCAGACACTACCTCGCAGCTGATAAAGCAGAACACACACCACCAGATTTTGGTCAAGGCACGAACTGCACCACAACCAAAGGTGGCAGTTCTTTTCGACTCTAAAATTTGAAACTTTCACTACGGTGGATCCCTACAGCTCACCCATCTCACGAGAGGCACAAAAAGGAGCACGTGGGTATCTCCAAACCAGTGTCACACCAGTTTCTTCCAGTGAGTGCCGCTGGGGAGGAAGAGCTGGGCTGGACCAGCTGGCATCACTTGATGGCTTCACTGCTCCATGCTGCCGAGCACTCGTACAGCCCACTGAAGTCAACGGGGTCTGTGCTTGCTGACAACCACGAAAACAAGACAGCTGGTCTGGGTAGTATTGAATTGTTAAAAGAAAAAAAAAAAAAGGACAAAAAGGAAAAAAAAAAACAACCGCTGTTCTCCACTTTTGCATGGTTTTAAAGCAATTTTCCCAAACAGACATCACTGCGATAGCATCTTTGTTCAGGCTGTAAATCAGCAGCAAGGAGATGAAAATTCAATCCAAGGCTCTCAATAACACTACCCAAGAGAAGAAGATAAAGAGCAAAGGGAATCGGACCTCAGTCTCAGCCTTGCACTCCAGCAGATTTCAAAAGGATAACCATCAGAAAATTGGCCATTAAAGCGAAGTATCTGAGTGCCTGCTGACAGCCGGGAACGCACCGCTCAACGACCCAGGGCCAAGCTACCACAAGTACCTCAGCGGTTCAGGAAAATGTCATGGCTAATCTCGAGGCAGATGAAGTATCTAAAAGCAATAAGTAGGTTAGTGCTCCATGGTCCAGAGCCAGCAGTCAGTCACAAACGACCTGCACAAATCCAGGCAGAGAGGCCAAGCAGTACTTTGGTTTCAGAAACGTCCTCAGACAACGTGCTCATGCTCCAAGACGATTTGGACGCCGAACAGCAATACAAAATTGTTTTATTTAAAGTCACCTTTATGACAGGATAAGGAATCAGAAAAATAAATAATTTCTCTAACAGTCAAAGAAGGTAAAGTAGAGGATTTGGGGGCGGGGAGCAGACGGAGCACAGAGCTGCGATGGAAAACAGAAGGACAGGAGCACCCAAGTACCTGACAGCCCAAGTCAGTTACTTCAAAAGAGATTTTTGCGTATGTTGTTGGTATATTTGAGTGGACATTCTTTGGCCTCATAGATATGACTTTTTTTTTTTTTCCCACGCTCTGAAACCAGCGTGGGCTGTGTGGGGAGAAGGGAGAGGATGAGACGGGCAAGCGCAGGGAGGCAAGAGGACGACCTCCCGCAGCCCCTCTCCCCTCTTCACCCTTCCGTCTCTCCCATTGCTCCAGTACTAAATTTGCCTTAAGAGGGAGGGAAAGGATATCAAGAGCCTAACAAATACTCTAAGGGAGAAAATGGCTAAATTGAATTTTCTTGTAATGTGGCAGAACGCCGGCGAAGACCCGCTCTGCTGCTTTGTGCTGCCCTTCAGCAGCGGCCCCTGGGGCGCCTTCCTGCAAAGACAAGCCTTGCTCTGCATCGAGACGAAAAAATGACAAAAAACAAACTCAGCAGAGAAAAAAAAAAACCCAAAACTGAAATAACCAAACACGACTAATAACGCTGAAGAGAGGATCTTTAGATTAAAAATGAATGTCCGCTAGCTAACGGGCACCAGCACATTGCTGCGGGGCTCCCGCATACACGTGCGGGGACTTGCTCGAACAGAGAGGACGCGGAGGATGGATGCACGAAGGCATTGGGGAGATATCGCAGTATTAGAGAAGCAGAGAGCATAAAAGGGGAAGATTTTGATTTAGGAAAAAAATAATCCCCCAATCCTCAAGCCCTCTGGTGCCGATGCTAAACGACAAATTTTGAATTCACCAAAGTGAATCAGTTTTCTTTAGACTTCAGTCAAGCCAGGGTTCCACCCTGCCAAAAATATCGGCAGTAAACGGTTCGGAGGAAAAATGTTACATATTAAAAGAAAAAGATAAATATTTAAAAGAACAAAGCAAATATAATTCCTTAATTCCCACTGTGGGAAATGTGTGCAAGAGAAACAGAAGTGTGTCTACCAACGACAGAATATCTGATTTATTCTATGAAAAGAAAATATCTGTATTTCCAGCACAGCGCTTGCCTTTCCTGCATTAGCTTCCTAAAAGATCAACAGCTGTCCCTCACCTGCCCCAGTAACACGCCTGTGACCGTCACTTACCATTCCGCTCCGATTTTTAAAACCAGAGGGACACGACCAATTGAACCGCACACATTTCTGTCCCAACCAAACGGGCTTCAACATCCCTAATACAGAAACACTTCACAGCGCGGAACGGAAAGAGAAAAAAGGAAAACTATTTTTCTGGTTTTCATTTTTCATTGTGTTAATCGACCCAGGGCGGCCAGCTCTGCAGTCAATGTCCCTGTATATTTATCGAGGACATCAGCAGGAGAGAGAGAAAAACACAGCTTAAGCCTGAAAAACGTAACTGGAAATGTTCCTGTTAGTGAGAGAGGGCGAGGGACAGGCCTCAGTATATGAAATCATTGAAATCTGATTCTTGAGCCTGATTAGATTTCGAGTGGATGCCTTCCCTTCCGTCACGACCAGGCAGCAGCTGACGTGGGTTGGGTGTTTCTGGCCATGGGTAGGTGCATCCATCCTGGAGGACGCAGGGAACAGAGCAGGAATCCTGTCACCTCCCGGCTCGGGAAGCTACGAGGCCCATTTGGCAACACCGAACCTTTCCACATGGAAAGGTTTTCCAAGCCACCGTGAGTTCCTCTGGAGTCTCCATGGAAAGAGTCAAGGAGCAGCAGCAGCCAGCAGAGCCTGGACTAGAGGAGCACAGCCACCGCCCTCCAACAGGGGTAGGTAAGGGTTTGACCACCGACCGGAGGCTACGCTAGCAAGGTTCATACCTTGGGTAAAATAACAGCAGGATTACTGGAAGGCTCTCCAGACAAAGAATTAGAGCATAAAATCATATTATTACTCCCCACTTGCACGCGTTTGAGGCTCATAGGGCAGTTGGGCAGAAGCTGTGCTTTCAGCGGGGGGAGGACCGCAGTGGTACGGCACTGACTGATGAACGCGGCGGTGTTAGGAGGAATGGTCAGGCTGTGGTTGCTTCAGCTCTGGGTTCTAGTTTTGTCTAGAAATGAGCATGAAGTGGCACACAAAACGAGCATTTGAGGCACACGCCTGAAATGGGTCAAAAATCTGACTTTTTGGTACTTCCGCCAGGGACCTGGTTTTGCCCCATAGCTATGATTACTGAGTTCCCTAGACAAGCCCCCTTAAAACCGAGAGTGTGTGAAGAGCTTGTGCCACAGGAAAGACAGGATGGTCTCTTATAGCTTTAAAACATAGCAAGATATTCATTTGAATTGTGCTGGCATACATCTTGTTGAGAAAAATCAAAGTGAATAATCATTTTCAACTCACCAGTTAATCACAGAATGCCAGAATGGCAGAATCACGGAATACCAGGTTAGAAAGGACCTCAGGGATCATCTGGTCCAACCTTTCTCAGCAAAAGAAGTAGTTTAGGAAGGCTGTTCTTCTGAAGTATTTTAGATAGGTAGATTATTCTTGATCCCTACTATTTCACTTGCCAATGAGCTTTCCTGATGTGTCCATAGCATTGTACTTATCAGAGAGCTATTACCAAAAAAAAAACCCAAACCAGTCAACTGAAACTCACACAAATAACCCAAAGCCCAAAACAACTGCTAGCAGTTATCGGCTAGAACAACGAGGAGGAACAAATGGTTTCAGAAAAAAAACCCAAGTAACTATCGCGAGCAAGGGTTCAGTAAGGCCCAGCATCCCCTGGCCACTGCTAGGGACTACCCAGCCACAACGAGACCGGTGTCTGGCACAACAGCTAGAGGTTCCTGGAAAATGGAGAGAGGAAAACTGCTGAATTTGAAGCAGCTGTAAAAAGAAATACAACACACAGCTCCCGCATGTCCCTCCACCAGTCTGGACCCTGGACAATCACTCCCCGAGGGGCAACCATGCAGCGAGGAACAGAACTGATATTAGAGGCATTGTCGTGTCTTCCAGCCAACACACGCCCCAGCTCAGTTCCTGAACACTGCACTGAATTATTCGCTTGGGAAGTTGTCTTCACACTGACAAAAAAAAAAACCTGTCGTAGAGTGAAAACAGTTTACTGGCAAAATCCTGACATTTTGGGATTGTGCAGGTAAAAAAGAGTACAATGAATCTGCTTCCAAACAAGTTTTCTAAAACAGGATTTTTGCTTGTTGCTTTACATGAATCCCATTGAGTTTATAAGAAAAACATTGACATGGGAAGCTACAAATAACATACACTTCTGTCCCTCAGTTCAGTGCAAAAGGCCTTCCCTAATAAAAAAAGGATTAACGAAGCTATAAAACTTTAAATGGCAGAAAACCGTTTCATTCAGCTAACAGGGCCATGGAGAAGGACCCGATACCCTGCGATTTCAAGCGGCTGCGATTTATTTCAAGGCGATGCCCTTGTGGCAAAAGCATCCCGGCTTTCCCCAAAGGCTGGGCGGAATTCTGACACGACTTCAGCTCGATGCTGCCCGGACCACAGCGACGTGGCGCCGAGGGGGAAGAAGAAACACTGAGGCAGAAATTGCTGCACGGGTTTCCAGCGAGGTTGCTCCTGCAAGGCTACACGAGGAATCGCATCGCTCCCACCACGGATGGATGCTGGGATCACACCGAAGGGATGACTCCGTGTCCAGCTCCTCAGATCCCAATTTCCTAAGGCACGGGAGAAAGGAAGGCAGGAGATGGGAGACCCTTGGGCAGACTGAGTGGAGACCCCCAGCCAGCCAGCAGACACGGGCGGTACGTGCGTGCCCCCGGGCTCGCTCTGCTCTGACTTTAATCCAGTAACACCAGTGAAGCTCCACGGGAAGGGAAAGCTCTGGTCATGCTGGTAGCTACCAATTATAACCTACTTAATTACGAGCTGATTGGCTTGATGTTGCTCCTGGCCAGAAGCACTGAAAGCGTGACGCAAGACTGGGTAAGTAAATAATTAAGGACTGGCTTGTTAATTAATGCAATATCTCATGGTGAAAAGATTCCACAACACCGAACAACGCAACATCAATATTCAAAGCCGTCTTCACTCAATGGTGGGATCAGAAGTTAGCTGGTAAAAGTAAATACACCAATATAATGCCATTAGTAGCTTTGTTTAGTACTACCCAGTGTGATTAGTAATTTAAATAGTATCTCACAAATGACATATAGAATTGTCATACACGATGGGCAGAGAGATTTCACAACGCGACTGAGGGAAGCAATCACGCAAGGAGGTGTGTCCGCCCCTTTCAAACATACCGATTAAGCAGCGGCACGAATTTCACGTGGATGAAATGAAGTATGGTTTCCTTTCCCTAAAAAATCCTCTTTGGACAGCAACTTTGGTGAACAATTCAGCCCGAGGCAGCCACCAGCACAGCAAATTTCAGCCCAAGCGGTTAAAGCCTGCCAAAGCTATAAGCCGCCAGCGACGCAGCGTTATGCCAAGCCTTGTCAGGTAACCTCAACGACGGGTAATCTTAATCCTAAATAGCTCCCCAGGTGTGCAGAATACCGCGGAACAACCCCCACTGTAGCACCAGCCCTTCTGACAGCAACGCGAGGGCCGGCTTGATCCCTCTCTTGCACGCTGGGAACCTGGAAAACGCAGCCTTCAACCCCCCCTGCCTCGAGGAAGGCCAAGTCGCTGTGAAAAAGGTGTCCCTGGGGTGACCGGGGCTGGCAGGAGCCAGGATACAACCCAGGGAGGGGGACCCACCCCACGCTTACCCAGCCTCTTTCTCCAGCACTCAAATCCTTCCCCCACCTGCTCGGAGGCTTCTCCACGGCCAGTGCCATTCATGACATTTTCTGCATCTGGTTTTTTTTTTGTTTTGTTTTTCTTTTTCTATTTACTTCCAGCCTTGGCAGGGTTTTAACAACACACCGCCTGAAGTGTACTTCTTCTTGCTCTTTGGGTATGAGACGCGCTATCGACCACTGAGTGAAATATATCGATAGCGAAGCTCTGAGTTGCGCAAACTCAACTTCGCTTTCCCACAAATACAATTTTTCTTGTGTGTTCTTATTTATTTCTAAGACAGTAGCAGGTTAAACCTGCCTCAGATTGGTCCACCTGATATAAATTAACCCCCTTTTCCACATGTGATTTATTCTGCTTTCATTTGGCTCAACATACAAACGCAGTAAAAACAGGTTTTGCAAACTCTAGGGCCACTATAAATCTTTTCATCCAGGCTGCTTTTAATACTGTACTGAAAACCTTTCTCTTGGCATACCAATGCTTCTCTGCAGTCCCTGCAACGTGAGCATTGCAGCACACCACTGCTACATGTAAACCTGGAAAGAAAACCAACTAAAAATGGGCTACAACAACCCCTGTTATTCCACCCAAATGAAATGCTCTCCACTATCGCCAGATTCCTGCCACTGAGTTATTTATTTGGCTTTTCTCTCCATGCGTGTGTTTAGGAAGTGACCCATTTCGTTTCTGTAGTCACATTCCCAGTGAAATGCAAGCCTCCTTTTTAACCACTTTGTCATTTTTCTTCTACACATTTTCAGCTCCCCAGTGCTTTAACTTCATCTGTCCTGATGAGACTTGGGACCAGAACAGAGCTGCTGCTCTTTCCTGAGAGCCATTTCAACTCCACGTCTCAAAGAATGTGTTTACAAAACATGTCAGTTTTAACCTTAAAAGACTGAGGAAAGCAGGAAAGTCAAAGCGTTACTTTCAGCGTCCTTAACCCAACCACACGACATAAATTCGCATAATGGTATAAACTAAAAATGAGCAAAGCACACAGAGGGATGCGAGACAGAATAGATCATAAAACCATTTTACTACTAATTTTCAGTTACGTGGCTTGCTTTGGCATGGCAATAAATCACAGAAAGCCACTCCGAGTGCCCCAGTCTTGGTAAAATTATTGCCTTTCGAATAGGTTCCCAAAGTGTGATGAATAGTAAACTGAACCGCATTTACTCATTTGGGGAAAAAGGGCTGTTTCTCTCGTTTCCTTCGGAGCCACCTTTTGGATTAAACTCCAAAGGGCTGAAGAAGTCGGTGGCTGCGAAAACACCCCCACGCAGGCTCTGAATGGCAACTCAGCCAGAGGCTTGATCACATTTCGAAGGAAGCAGAGCCATCAGTCACTGGGGCGCTCGCTGTGTGCCCACCACGTTCGTGCCGAGTGCCACCGGCCCCAAGAAATCCCCGCCAACAAGATGCCATTCAGCTCAGTCCAAAAGAGAGGGGGGAAAAAAAAAGTATCCACACAAAAGCAGGCCCACGTTTTTTCCTATAAAAGCAAATTTCACTGAAAAACACCGGGGAGCTGAACCGAGTTGTTGCCTTTATTCCCAGGACAGATGCGTATGGAAGGTCTACCCTGATACCCAGGACTTGTGCAGAACTGGGTCCCTGAGAGGTGCTCTGCAGCTCTTCCATCACATCCATGCTGGCAGCAGGGAAGCGGATAATAACACCCATTTCCCCAAACAACGGCAGGGTTCAGAGAGCTGCCGCGCTGCCAGCAACTCCACAAGAAAAACCTTGTTTAGATCTAATTGTAGCTGGGGCCAAGTTGGTAAAGGAGGAATAAAATCCCAGCTACGATGGGGGATCTGCTCTACATATTCTGAGTTTCTTGTTTCTGCTCTGACATCTTTAGGGAGCTGGGGGCTGCTCGTGCTGACCTCCAGAGCGAGCTCACACGGAGCAGCGGTCGGACACCCCTTACAGCTGGTGCCGAGGAACAGGGGGCTCCCGCCCCACCGCAGACCTTGGGAGGAGATGGTTCACTTCACAGAGACGCTTTTTGCCCTCCAGTAATTCTAAAAAGTGCCCTGGACAACCCGCCTGGAGGGATGGGGAACCTACAGCTGATGCGACTCCAGAGACCAGAGGACCTCAGCTTGGGCACAACATCTGCTGCAGGCACGGGGCGTTGCAGGATCAGGCAGCTGAGTTTTCGAGTCACACTAACTGATTTCCAATAGAGGAAGAATCAAGACTCGCATGCCTAAACACCCAGTTTAACGCTCTGATCCAAGATAATAAAGATAAAAGACATAGAAAGTTTGTCTCAATCCAGTGCATTAATCACACCACACGGGCAGATCACGGCAGGGGTTGCACATCCTCTCTGACTCTGTGATCTTGTGTACGAACTTCAAAGTCCTTTGCTTTTTGAGAAAAGGAACAAATTTCACTACCCCTCTGTACTCAGGTAGCTCGAAGCTGCTCGAGACTAGCGTCTGCCCACCCCGGTCTCCGAGCTCGCTAAGCGTACCAAAAGAGAAGAGGACATTCAAGCCTTATGGCAAACTTCAAACAGAAGAAATTTGCCGCTTGATGACTCTCTCAGGCCTCTCTCAAAAGCGTACAGATGCCTGCAGAGAAGGGATATTTACATTTCGCACATAATAATCTTTCTCTTCAAACCACTGAAATAAGCTCCATCTCTTATCTCGCTACCAACCTCCCCAGAACCCAAACCAGAGGCCTTCAGCCTCGGTCCTACTTTGAGGGACATATCTCTTTGGCAACCCATCAGCTGAAGCCAGAGCAGCGCCACCCAACGACCCGCGAGCCCGCGGCACGCTCAGTCCATCGTCTCGGCGCGCCAAGACGCCGCCGAGCCTACCTGTGACGAGGAAGCTGCACCGCCCGGCGCCCGCTTCGTTGATGATGTTGCAGTTGTAGATGCCGTAGCTGTCGCGGGAGAGGCTGCTGACCGTGTACTCGGTGGAGTCCTGCACGTCGAACTGGCCGGTGCGCAGCAGCTTGCTGCCCAGGCGCCACTCGTAGGTGAGGACCCGGGTGGGATATGCCCTCAGGACCCGGCAGCTCATGGTGATGCTCCGGCCTTGGCCTTGACGGATCTCCAGGAAGGTGGGCTCCACGGCGGGGGGGTCTGCGGGAGACGAGAGAGTGGGAGCTTCGTGAGCGAGTTAGTGCGAGAGACGGAGCTCACCACCGCTGAAAGGCCAGAGCACCGCAGCGTGACCCAGCATCCACGAGAGGGGACCTCAACAGCGGTGAGTATACAACCCCGACAGCCACCGACCGGCTGGCAACAGAAAGGAACGCGCCCAAAGCATCGCATCGAGCTTTCCTGGTGAGTACTTGGGACCCGGCGCTGCTTCACCAACGCCTTCCCTCAAGATGCAGCAGCAGGTCCCGTGCCCGCGCAGCCCAAGAGGCTCAGCCCTCCCAAGCCTCCCTCCCAGAGCAACCACAGCCTCCGACACATGGGACTTTCTGGAAGAGGAAAGGGGAAAAAAAAAAAAAAAAAAAAGAGATAAAAGCCTGGACTCGGTGTAGATAAAGTGCACAAGGCAGCAACAACCCTGGGACAGAGCTGACGCAGCGATCCTGTGTTCAGAGGGGACCTAACTTCGCAGTGGCAGAAGACGGATCGATGAAGTCGCACAGACACCCCTCCACACCCTGCCCTGGCAGCTGCCTTCAGGCTTCAACAAATATATCATCACACGGTAATCTTTCCTATCCACTCAGGTGGTAGTTTTGATATTCCAGTAAGCACAGAACGGGCCATTTTCCCGTAACTTGAATTAAACTGCATTTTAAATAATTTAGATTTGCAGCTACGAACTCTGACAGACTTCTGATTCCGGCAAAATACAAAATAAATAAAATATAGCCAACATACAGTGCATGCAAATACCTGACTTCACCATCCCATTTGCCTTTTGAGAACTTAATCGTGGCAAAAGAATAAGGGCAACCTGGACAGAACAACGTCGGCACTCAGCTCTTGTCAGCACAGCTATTTAGATCAGGTAACGTGCATGGAAAACGTGGATGCGTTTGCAATCGGATGCAAAACGGTGAGTGACGAGACATTCCGGCTCTTTAAAAAGCAGAGCTCATTTTTTAACCCATGAGAAAGAAAAAATCCTGAAAGCCTCCCGTGCCAGTAAGTACATGAAATCTTCATATCCATATTAAAAGAACTGTCTTACAGACCTAAAACATAAAAATATACCATCCCTGACGAGATCTGTGCGAGAACAATCTTCACAGAGTCCACACCACGCTCTCTTTTACCACTGTCTCTCCAAGAGCATCTTTTCCTCTGGTCCTCCATCGGTTGGTATCTCCATCCCAGACACCAACAACCTTCAGACTCTCGATATTTCATCCCCTACACAATGGAGGCTGTAAACAGACTCCCTCAGCTCCTGTAAATGAGGAACCATACCTACACATGTACTGCTGCTCGCCATCTCCTAGTTAGACAAGAATCCAGCTAAACACAGAGTACTTGGAATTAAGGTAAAATTTGGAGACTGCCATACTAAGACAACACTGGTTAGAGCTCAGGACATCCAGCCCTTGCTTTTGTAGCTCATTGCAATAACCACCATTTATCTTGTACCACGATCCCAGTTTGGTTCTACTGGGAGAGGACTACCACGATTTGGCAGCCAGGTGAGCAGGGAGGCAGAAGTGGTGAACAGCCTCAGAGGCGGGATACAGGGCTCAGCGGGACAGCATGACGGAATGGTGGATATTAACTCTGAGGACAATTGCCCCTGACCGAGATTCCCCCCCCCAAAAGTGACGGATGAAGAAGGGATGGTGTGGAAAGTACCGATTCAAAACCCCACCAATTCCAGCCTGACCTTTCCTCTTTGTAGATTAAATATCACACGGCTTTGTGCAGTTTTGAAGCCAGATTCTTAACTGGCACACAGGCTGCAGCACAGCCCCAGACAACTGCCAATAAAGACCAGAAACCCTAAATCCTCCATACCGCAAGCCTTCTTTCCATTGATAATATCCCCCCAATTTTGTGTCATCAGAAAATTTCCTCACAGCGTGACTATTCTTTGTGCCCAGATACAGAATAAAAAATACGAAAGAAGATAAATTCGTAAGAAATTCCACTAGTCTCTCTCTCCAGCCTGATGTCTGCCCTTTTGACACAACCCAACAGTGTCTTCATCTGCCCTCACCGTACAATTTCTCCACCTTATTCTGCTTCACTAATAGTTTCCCAAGGCAGTAGCTTTGCAGGGAATTGTTCGCTTAAAGATAAAAGTTGTTCTTGGGAAAGAAAATGTGCCAGATCTCAGCTTTCTTCTAAGGGAGAGCTGTTTAGCTAGGCGAGCCTGATCTGCCTTCCACAGATTCTCGGATTTTCCTCTAACCACCCCGTCTTACAATTGTTCATACTTTCCAAATACCTTCTAAATCATATCAAATGGATATCAGAGAAATTACTAATAAAGTTCACTAATATTTACCATCATCCAGCCATGTCTCTGCCCTGAGAAGTCAGCCTCCAGGTCTTCATTTCAGCTGTGACAACTCCGCACCCATCACCTCTTCAGCCCCATTGCCTTCACCCTCACAGCCAGCACCACAATAAACTTTTAAATCCAGGCAAAATTATCACCAACTTTGAGCCGGACACAGCTTAGCCGATAAGCTAATACAACACAAGGATGCTCAAAGAGCATCTGACTGGAGACCCTCCTGGCCCAGCACCCTCCCCACTGGTCCTGAGTGCCTGGAGGAGAGGGCGAGCACAGAGGGCACTGGAGAGCTTCGGGACAGGGAAGCTGTGTGTGTGACCTGTTAAATAGCTGTTAATGGAGGATTTTCCTAACACTTTCTCCTGTTACTTACAAGCCCATTTAATGTTTGAACATCCCAAACTTGTCTACAATTTGTAATAATCTCCTCTTCTTTCGTTTGTTTTGCTGTTTCCATTTGAGGCACCATATTCAGCGAACACCGACCCGCTGCTCACCTCTCCATGGCAGCTCTGCTTTAATGACTCTTAGCACATATTGGTATTCAGTCCCCTCTTTCCTCTTCCCCTGGTTTATTTACTCGTGAGATACTTTAGCCTCATAAATAGCGCTTAAATGGAAGTTTCCCCTGCCTTTAAGGTCAAAATAGTCTTTAAAAAACAGAATTTCCATCCATCCCTGAGCAGATGATACCCAGTGTCAGAAAAAGGAATTTAACTTTGGTTGCTCATTTCAGAGTGACGCTTTTGCAGGTAATAACTTTAATGGAAAAGGAACGGGATGATAAAACCTACAATATACGACAGCAGCCAGAGCTAACAGTTTATTTTTCTGGTTTTTGTTTTTACAAGATAGTGACTTCACAGCTAGTGAAGGTGCTGGTGTCTCAGGCATCTTCTGAGAGTGATGATGCTCAGAAGGAAACTTATTCCGTAGCTGTTTGGAACTTATATGTGTTAATTCATTTGCATTAGCTCTTCCCCAAGGCTTTAGCAATTTGATTTAATTTACTTTGCTGTACTTATTCCTATCTTTCATAATTCTAGTATTAGTTTTTGAAAAATATATGGAAAAACCGCAAAGGGAGTAGAGTTCATTCTCTTAAACAATTATCTTTGGGAAGCAAACAGTCTGCAGTTAAAACAGGCTTTATATTAATGTTTAATGAATTTTTTAGCCTAAGCACATTCATGGCTTAAGGATTATAAAAGGGAAAACGAAGGCTCCCCAGCTATCCAGAGAAATGACAGCAAGGATGCTTGTTTGTTTTAAACCAGACAGCTGCTCTTCACCGTCTGGATCTTATCAAGGTCTTTATTCTAAGATTTGTTAAGGAGAAAACGTACCATTCAGTGAATGTATTTTGACTGCGTGGCCTTGAGCAGAGACTTCACCTGCCGATTTGCTTTCTCCAATTTGCATTCTAGCCTAAGCAAATTTAGTTTTTTTTCTCCCAGCCCTAGCAAGAGGAATAAATATGAAGAACTGATGCCTCTGCTTCAGCTGCTGTTGCATCTGTGGCCGTTTTTTTGTTTGATTCACCCAACAGGAACGTTATTCTCGCACCAACCTATGCCAGCCACAGAGAAGGAGTAGCCTTCAAACGCTCTTGGGGTAGAATCTGCACCACAAAAAGACCAGTAAATGACAAATCAGGTGAGGTGACACCATCTTATCAGGGGGCTGAGGGTCTAGGTGGGCAGGGGACCACACTGCTGCCTTGCAGACCAGCCCGTGATGGACTGGGGGATGCGGGAGGTGGGACTCCCACTCAGGGAATGGTGCTAAACCACCGCGTATTTAAAATGCCAGCGAAGCCGAGACGATTTAAGCAAGCTCTGTTTCCAGTATCTGATTGAAACATACTGTAAATTATTTTATTGCCTGAGGGATGTGCAGTGGAAAGTCAGAGTCATTCTAGCTTAAAAAGGCAGCCTTTCTTCTTTCCTTTCCTCTTTTTTTTTTTTTTTTTAAGTTATTGAGGGCTTGTTTGCCTGTGAGGGAAAGTTACTTGCTAGGATTTGTATCCTGCCTGGTAATGAAGGCTTGGGCTAGGCAGTTAATTTTATTTTTTTTTTTTTTTTATTTTGTGTCTACGCCTGTGCCTCTGATATATCACGCCCAGGCTCTGAAGATTACTCTCAGGAAAATTGTGTGGCATTTCTTCAACTTCCAGCAGAGGCAGCACTTCGTCTCCCAGGCCACATCAGCGAGTATTTTACAGGTTACAAAGCAGGTATTACATATTACGCTGTTGGCAAGAGGGTTTGTGTGCTTTTGTAACAAAAAAAATGATTCATTCATATATATACATGTAAATATATCAGAGCTCGATGCATGGAAGTCTGCTGTCTGATATGTGCTTGCATAGATCAGTCGAGTCAACATAACATACATAATGTCTACTCAAATGTTTTAACGGGGTTTACCTTCCTCCAATGCCATTTGTTCTGAACCTAAAAAGAAAGGAAGTCTGTGCGCTTTCGTTTGATACACAGCTCTGCAGGCTTCCTCGGAGCTCCTGGAGCCCCCGGATCAGGCAGCCAGCAGGCTTGACAGTAAAGCTCTGTTTTTCCTGTTCAAACTGTGACAAGGCATATTAGCAAAAGCTCTTAAAAAAACCCCCAAAGTCCCATGGATTGGGGTGCACAGGCGTGGACTGGGGGTTCTTCTTGAACGGATTTGAAGACAGGAGATAGAGGGGAAGAAGAGCTGCTGAGTGCAGAGCACCTGGGATGCCGGCAGATGTTGGGGTGGGCTCCCGAAGACACGGGCCGCTCACCTTCACGGGCAGTAGGGCAGGCTGCGGGGCATCGCTGGGGATTTAAACCTGGATCTGGCCGAGGGCAGCTGCAGCAGAATCCCGCAATATTGAGCAAATCGGTCATAAAGCCCACGCACGTAATTAATTCATCAGTTGCAATGGAAACCCCGGTTCCTAACGAAGTCCAATCTAATGGAGCCTAATCAAGTGGTGCCTTTCAGGAAGGAGATCGCGGAGCTGCTGTGGGTATTTCTCTGAAAACAGCTCCGACGGCGCCAACAGCCGGCGACGTGCGGAGCCAACTGAAAGGGAGAGACCCAGCGCAGCCACCGGGCGGCAGGTTTAAGGCAAACGCCAGGAACTATCCCTTTGGACAACGCACTGCAGCCCTTTGGACAACTCGTTGCTGTTTTTTTTCTTCTGGAGGTTAACGCCAGCGCAGAGTCGGACCCGGCCGGGTGCGATACGCCTACGAGCGGCCGTTAACGCCGGCGGTGGGAATACAGCCTCCAGCAGATCGCTGGATGCTGAAACAGGCTGGGGAGAGATCGCTCTATTCATCTGCACTGCAGGACTCATTACGATGCTGGCAAAGCCTTACACGATTTCCACCCCTCCGCAGTCATTATTCCCATGTCTCTCCATCCTCCAGCTGTTCTTTCTGGGCACCTCCAGCTCTTCGGAGGATTATTTTCACATGCAATTGAAAACTAAATGCAACAGCACTTGAAGCTTTCCAGGTCCTGACTCGGTTTATTTTAACGCAGCAGAAAACAAAACATCACCAAAAAAAAAAAAAAAAATTCAAATCAGCTTCCTGGCTCCTGTGGAGAAGGAGCCAGACTGACGGCAAGGGCTGGAGAGCACACCCGCTCCAGCAGTGCTCCCTTCCAAGGGATTTGTACAAATACTCGAACTGGGACCATAATACTCAAGCTGGGACCTCGATCCAGCTCTGCTAAAACAAACTGCCCGCCAAACCCCCCCCCCCCCGATGGCAAAGGATGCGCCAAACAGCGCGGCAGGGAGCGGGCGGCAGCTCTGCCCGCAGCAGCCACCCACCCCGCCAGCTCTCCTCCGCTGATGGATCCACCAACCCCCCCCTCCCCAAAGCCCAGGACCCCCTCCCCAGGCGGCAGGGGAAGGAGAAGCACCCCCGCCTGCCCCTCGGCTCTGTTAGGAGCCGCTGGAGAGCTGCCTTTGCTTCGGGCACTGCAAAGACGACGCGAGTCAGTCCTCTCTCGGTGCCATATAAAAAACCCAAAGATGAAAACGGTGGAAGCACAGCGCCAGCCTAGACAGGTAAATTATTTAGTCTTTACAAGCCCCAAGTGATTTACTGCTGCTGTTACCCCTTCCCACAGGCAGGGCACGATCTCCATGAAAATGCCTCCAACAACGTCCAGAAGCAGCTGGATAAAAGAGCACCTCAACCCCAGCCTGTCTGTACCTTTCCGAAGCTAAACGAACACTGTGTTCTTCCAGAGGAATAAAAATCAAATAAGCACATACTTTAAAAAATAATAATAAGCCCCATAAATGGGAAGTAGCATTACAGTTTAAAGGTAACTAAGGTTTAAAGGTAACTCAGGTTTGGTGGCAGAACTGAGATTACAGGACATAATCTTGCCCTTGCTCCCACAGAGGCCAGCGGAAGGCAACAGCATCTATACTTAAATAAATGAAAAAAACTATATCATAGGCTCTATTTTGTGAAGAAGTAGAGAGATCCTAATAATGCCGAAGAGTCAGGCAAAAAAAGAATCATGAAAATACTCTTTTGAGGCAATGGAAAACTTCTTAGAGGGTTGCCTTACAGATCCTGCTCGGTCTTTTAACCAGATAGAAAATCCAAAGGAGTTTGACCAGATTGTAAAAGGCACATTTCAGAATTTATGTAGTTCTGGAATTTTATAGTCAAACTTGGGGTTTTTCTTAGCTACTGGGTTGGGTGTGGAGGTGACTGAGTGAAGCCTGATGTCCAGGACACAGAGAAGACCAGACAAGATGGCCAGAGAGCTTTAGGAAACTCGAGCACATAACGATTGTGACCCCCATGAAAATGACAACAGTAATTTTCCAGCCAGAGCTCAGATACAGCTATTACAACCTTGGGTAATGGATTTATTGCAGTGAAATGAAAACGTTACGTCCAGAAACAGAAAAAAAAAATCATTTGCACATCTACCCGTAAATCAAAATAGAATCGCAAAACCAACCCAGAACCGCGCGTTCACAAACCAGCCCTGAGCACAGCCAACAGCCCACGGCATGCCAAGGGGAACCCCTACCTGCATGGAAATTCGCTTGCCAGATGTGACAGCACCCAAGTTTTCTGAACGTTTGGGACCAAGGGACACCCCCCCGAGCCTCGGCATCTCTCCTCGGCGTGGCCAGGCAGGAGCAGCGCTCGGGGAGGGAGGGGACGTCCCGCTGGGGACCTCCGGGGCTCCTGGCTACCGACAGGACCGCTACCGTCACGCAGAACAGTGGTAAGCGAGCTGGCTTTCTGAAGCGCCCCTTTGATAATTAGAGCTAATTGGGAGAGGCAGCACCTAGACCAACAAATGGAGGAAAGAACATCCACCATCTTCACGGTGTTCATCAACCGTTGCTTTTACAATATACCACTGGCACTTGAAAAATACCCTAATAGGCAGGGTTTTTAAAATCCACACCCACTACAAATGACTCCATTCCCAACAGTCCTTAAAAACCGTTTCTGACGCACGGCACACGGCGGTACTCAGGGCAGGTGCCCGGCTGGCACGAATCGCCAGTGGGTTTCACCAGAGATACGGCTACGGATGCCAGCGGAGCATCTGGCCCAGGCTCTTGTTCAGTTCCTGTCTTCTTCCCTAGAAATCCTCATGAAGCAATTTCCAGAGATCCTTTTCTTGTCGTGAGACTACTGAAAAATATCTTTTAAAGCTTTATTTGGAAACAAAAAGGAAAAGGGAAGATTGTTGCCTCTGACAGAAGCGTACCAGGTATATTTTCACTACAATCAAATCTGACTAATATTAAAAAAAAAAAAAAGGTATATTTTTAAACAACCACATCACCAACACTGAAACTTAAAAGAAATCCCAAACAAACCTAGAAAACTAAATAGCTAACTCAGAAAATTAAAGAGATAACTTAAACGCTGCAAATTTGGCAGGGAGTACGCCGAGCCCTGCATCGGCCGTGCCAGCACTTCGGGTTTGCTGTCAGGTCCATCTCCCCGGGCACCCACCTCCACCCGCCCTCCTCCCCCTCGGTTGCGCTCCCACTGCCAACGATTTGGGGCAGGACCCCGTTTCACAGAGCACCACGCCGGCACCCACGCAGCACGACACCGCCGCGGCCGTGGCCGCAGCTCTCTGCTACCGTGCTAACAAACGAGATATGACGGCACTAACGAGCGCAAAAATATTTTCCTCTGAGCCTGGCCATACTCTGCGTGGCCAAATTCAGTTTACAAGCAGTAATTGCGCTGGAAAAAGCAGAATGAGAGAGGCGCCTTTCCTCAGCACGCACGACCTTCTGCAAGCCAGGAGGAGGAAGCTGAGGTTTATATTGCAGCCGCCCAGGTAATTGGATCTATTTATTTTTAGGTTATAGTAGTAAATTTATCAACCCTCTCCGTGTACAAAGGGTCAGACAAATAAAAATCTATTTTTATTCTCTAGCTTTTTTTTTTTCCTTAAAGAAACAAATAGCTTTTTCTCCCAATGAAGCTGAACTTCTGCAGCAGGTACTTAGTGCTGCTCACAGAAGTTGCTTTAACTGACAAATAAGCTGAGCCTCGGAGCAAATGCAAATATTGCCTTTCCAGCAGCTCTGGAGGCGGAGAGGACTGTTCAGCTCTTCCCCCCCCAAAGCGCAGGGAGCACATCCACGCGTTTCCTCGCTGTGAACGAGGTCGGGGATGAGCCACGCTCAGCCCAAGATGCTGTTTCAGGGGATGCAGTCAGTCTCTCCGAGGCTCCTACAGGGTGCCAGTTACGGAGAATTGTACGGGGGCAGTAATGTATGAAAACAGGGAAGCTCCTGCATCAACCCCTTCCAGAGAAGCATGAAGATGTGCCTATCAACTACGTTGGGTTCCCCCCCCCCACTGTAAAATCAACGTTACATAGCGGTTTTCATTGTTAGCGACCAACAAGAACTGTATTCAACACCTCCGAATGGAAAACTGACTTTCCTTAAATAATTTTCCTTTTCACCAAACTCCTATTTTCTTCTTAGAAAGCCAGGATCAGCTGAAGCTCAGCCGTTCCTAACTAGTTTTCGACTGACTTCGGTTAAAACCAAGAGCGGTTTTCTCTGTTACTGAATGCTTGAACACCTCTGCAGAGTGGGTCTAACGACAGATTCTCACAGCAAAAAAACTCGCCGTTTTTCTGCTCCAGGACTCTCAAACAGGATATCTGAGACCAGGCACATGGGGATGGCATTGAGCGAGAGGGAAGGGGGAAGAGGAGGCCTGAGCTCACAGCAGCGAAAGGTCACACGAGGCACAAATCGCCGGCAGGTGCCTTTTTAGGTGCTTTTCGTACTCCATTTAATACACGAAAACTGAAATAGCAGCAGCCTGGCGGGGAAGCTGCACTGACACCACGACGTCATGTGAAACCTGCCTGACATCCTAGAGGCTCTAACAGGGTACAACCAGCCAGGAAAAGGACATCTCGTCGATTTGTCAGCCTCATTCCGACATCCAGGAGGACGCACCTCCCGAGGGATATCTGGCAGAGCTGAGTTTCAGAGGAGGGGGAGCCACGACCCCCCCCAAAGCACCAGGGTGTGCTCCCGACAGAGCTGCAAGCCCAAACCACATCCTACCGTTCAGGGCCGTTATTACAGAGACCGGCCGGCGGGTAATTCTGGTTGGCTCCATTCAGTGCAGGGAGGCGGCGATCTCCCCTCCTGGATGCAGGCAACGCCGGCACGAACCACCATAGAATCGTTCAGGTTGGAAAAGGCCTTTGAGATCAAGTCCAACCGTCGAAGAAGTCCAAAGACTTGACACGACCTGGTCTTCACGCCTGGCACACAAAGCCCTGCACGTCGCCTTGCCCACAGGACTGAGACGGGACTCTCACGCTTCATCCAGGCAGAGGACAGCATGCGCCAGACTGAGCTTTCAACGGAGTCTGAAGTTTTCCAGCGAACCTAAATTTCAGACTTAACAAGATCTAAGTTTTAGATGGATTTTGAGTTAGTAGATTTCAGTGCAATTTTTATTTTTATTTTTTTTTTTTTTTTCCCCATTGGCTGCAACAGCCCACGTTAGCGCGTGGTTTGCAGGTTTACAATCGCAGAAGCCTGGTCACCACTCTCCGGAATTTGATAACTTTGATTTTGATGCCACTTCCAAGTTGCACCCGCTGGCTGCAGACATTCCTTGACATTTTCCTGGCTGATGCCTCTGTCCTGGTTTGGCTTCTTGACAGGACAATAAATTTTCTGAAAACACTGAACAAGCAGTGCGCCTCACACAGCAGCGCTGAGTTTTAGAAGATTAAATATTTGTGCTAAAACACGTGAAACTTTTGCAAGTGAAAAATATTCAAATGAGTAAACAAACAAGAAATAACCTAGGAGTAAAGCTGCGATATTAATTTTCCCACATACCTGCAAATCATTATTTGCTTTATTTGACTACCTGTGGCAAGAATGGGATTGTTGAATAATGATGAGCTGCTTTAAAAAGCCATGAAACGGGTATAATCCACAGTCTTCCAACAGCACCTACTCCGTTGATGATCTTTTATGGGCTGCAACGCTATTCCTTCTATTTTGTGAAATGAAAATTGCAATCTCTGAAAATATCAATCTTGAACAACACCGTGGCAACACTTTTTATCTGCCAAGACATCACGAAGGAAGTAGTGTCTCAGCCCGCAACAGCTGCCCCTGCCTCTGCACAGGCAAGTCGTGGCCCCCAAATTTGTCTCTCCCCTCCCTCCCCAGGACCGAGGAGAAGCAGGGACCCACTGGTGCCACCCTCGCAGCCTGCGCGCTCTGCAGAGAGCCGGCTGGGAAAAACTCCGCACTTACTGTAAAGCACTTTTGAGATGAAGAGGTGCCACGCACAAACATCACCCGCCAACTCTGCGGGTAGGTCTGAGCTGCACTGAGTTTTGGCAGCCACGCCCGTGGTCTCCAAGGGTTTTAGGGACCCATAAAAGCGCCTGCCATCCCACCACACCGCCACGATGCAGAACAAAAGCTGCACGTCCCCGCTTCGGCGTGGCCACCGCGCTGTGCGTGCCCGCCAACCACGGGGGGGTCGCCTCTGCTCGGAGCTCTGCTCCCCACCAGCAGCTCACGGCGACGAATCCCGGCATTTGTGCGGGAAGTGGATGAGCCAGTTGTGAACAAAACCGCGCGGGCATCTGCCAAAGCGGCTTGTTTTAAATCCAGACGTGGGGGGAGAGATTTCCCTCTCTGTCTCTCGTTCTCCCCGGAGCAGACTGCCTGCAGCGACCGAAGGGCTGACCTCGGCGGAGATCGACCCAAAGCGACACCTACCAGGAGTCCTACCAGAACCTGTGGCATCTCGGTGCGGTCTCGTCGCATCTCCTTCCTCCAGGCCAGCCCTACCCAAACTGCTGTTGATCAAATCATCCCCTTCCCTGCTGCTAAAACTTCGCTTCCCCTATTCAAATCTCTTCACAGGCCTCCTGGATATTTAATCAGCGAATACAAGCTCCTCGGTTGGGGGCAAACTCCAAGATTCAATGTGACTTTAAAGAAACGGGCAACATAACTACCTGATTAGACACGGGAACTGTTATTATTATTATTTTAGTACCAGACTCACTGTCTCTCTCAACTTCCCGCACTCTATTTGCTTATTTTCCCTGCTCTACAAGACTCCAGTTATTAGGAGGAACTCTCTCCACAGACCTCAACCCCCCCCCCCAAAACCTGCTGCCTTGCAAAGACCAGAAAGGTCTCTGCTTCTCCTTCTCAGGCCAATTCACCACAATATTTCAGAAGTGTATTTTCAGAAATACTTGCAGGAAAATTCCGACCAAGCACTGCAAAAGTAAAAAAATGGTGGGTTTTTTGACATTTGAAGATAATTTAGTATCTCTCTTCCAGATTTTTTTTTTAGGTAGGTTAAGAGAAAACCTGAAAAACAAACAAACCAACCAAACTCACATAAATATAAAAGAACTAATGGAAATAGCTGGTAATGCTTATTAAAACATACCGGCTTAACTCCTATTAATTCCTATACGCTTTTCTAAGAGATCACTAAATAAACACGTAAAAATGTTAATTTCAGAATGAAGAGATCCCTAATTCATACATACGATTTGCCTCCTTAAAAGTAATCTGGAAAATAACCACGAGATTTAAATATTTCACTGTCAAGTATTACACCGTTTCAATCAAAACCCCCTAGTGTTTAAAGGCAAGGAAGAATTTCTACAGCAGTTAAAGAAAACTACCACTGGAAAGGTTAAAGAAAACTTTAAGACACTTCAGCACTTACATACTCAAGTAACATCTAATATTCACTTCGTATTTGCTATCTGCTCTATCAAGCAACCTTCTTAAAAGCCTAACTGTCGATATTTACAAGACCTCCCTCTGCCTGGTGCCACTGAACCCGGGTGCCCAGCTCTCCTCCCTTAGCCAGCCAGCCAGGCGTGCTACACCCTCGCTCTTCCCTCCAGGGACTCACGCCAGTTCCCTTGAAATATTCAGCAGCAAAATCAGTTTTTCGGGCTACTTAGTCCCACAAGCGGCACTTCATCCATCACAGGCTCGAGCCCTACGACACTGAACACGTACAGAGCAGAGAGGAGGACGCCCTGCCCAAACCACCCCTCTGAAACGCCAGGGATCGGCGTGAATCGGGCGAGTTGGGGCGTACATCACGAACGGGCACCTCGTGAAGAAGCCACGTGCCAACGAGGAGCCGGGTTGCTCTGCGCAGGGCTGTACAGCCCGTACATCTTGGGCTGCGCCCCGCGCCTGCATCCCAAGTCCAGCACAGACACAAATCCATCGAGGACAAAGGCTGGCTTTGGAACCACCATCACCAACACTCACATTGAATCAGGTTTTTTTACCGAATTATTTTTCTGGTCACCATCGAGTCCTTCAATAAAAGGAAGCTCTGTCAATATATATGATTTGCTGTATTTCAGTCAGAGAAATACAAGCGTATTTTGGTTATTAAAGGTCTTCCTGCTCTATGCTTTTGTATTTTTAGTCAAAGTTCTCTGGAAACAGCAGCTGCCTCAGTAGAAATCTCAGCCTACAAGACAGGAAGGAGGAAGTCACCCTCTTTTAAACAAAATTTGGCAGAAAGGCCATCTCTCGATGATTAAGTCTTTCACGAAAGAATAAAGATCTTCTAGCTCTTGTAACAAAACCACCCTCTTCCAGCAGATCCCACAGCCCTTGGAAACACTTTTTTCCCCCCACATTACCATGGTACCACAGCATTCCACAGCACGGTCACCAGCCGGCGCCCAGAGCTCCCCGATGCAGCACAAACGACCGGTGGCGTGGGCTGCTCTGCCAGTACTCCCAACGCGGGGTCCCTTACCCCTCTTCCTCTCCTGCACACATCCCTGAATAGGTGCGTCGTCTTTGCGGTGTCACCAGCCTGCTGAGGGTAGTCTTGACCTTGCTGGCTCTACCCACTGAAGGCTGGAAATCCAAAGGGTCTCAGCAGCCAAGTCCAGCTCCTACCAACAGCCCAAGACTGTCCGGGATGCTTCCAGCAGGGAAACAACTAGGGAAGCTGCTGTAACAGCGACGGGATCGGCTTTGAGGCCAACACGAGGGCAATGCAAGGGCACCATCCCAGGCAAGGGACAGCGGAGCACTGGGCTATTGCTGCTTCTCCTCTCTGATGAAACACCTTCTGCAGCTCAGAGCAGAGAAGCGACGCCAGATCTATTATGTTTATATCTCTGTCCATCTGAGCAGACAGATGACTGTGGCGCTCTTTCTCCCATGAGCTCCTCCGTACCACCCTGGCCCAAAAAAAGAAACAGGCTACAGAGCAGGAAAAAATGATTCCTGCATCTTGGCTAAGTACCAAACCCCATAAAGCTGCCTGTGAGAGGTACCTGAGTTATTCTGCACTCCGATCCTGGAAGGATGGTTGCTGCTCACTGAAGCTAGGATGATGGCCAAAGCCTTCAAACTCTAGTGCAACTCGCTGGCCACAGAATGATTTGATGGTGCATAGTGGAACTGGGTTTAAAACAGATTTGCCAAGAGAAGTTTTATGCAGATGGTGATGAAGTTTTTTTTTTTTCAGCCTTAACAATCCGTGAATACAAAGTCTTCCCCCCGTATCATCGCATCTCAGAACTATTATTCTCGCTGGAGCTACATTTAAGCATTGTTACTGCTCAGCTAAAGCCAGTAGCGCTACAGTGCTTTCCACCAGCCCAGGAAAAGCTCCATGAATCATTATAATGTTGCTCTGCATTTACTAAAAATGCTGTGCAGCGTTAATACAAGATCCTAACGTATTCCAACAAGTGCCTTTTGTGCTTGGCTTTTGGATAAAAATAAATGGAAGAAGATCTGAAAGGCGGAATAAGACAAGTAAATAGCATCAATCCTAGATTTGTGTGACTTCAAACAAAAGTTGAGTTCTGCCATTGTCCTTCAAGCACTGGCACACAAATAAAAGTTCAGGACCAAAGAAGCAAATCGTTCACAACAGCATGTACTTTATAATGAAATCTTACAGAGCAATTTGCTAGTAATTTATGTCATGTAGCAGCCAGAATCAACCACTTATGTTTAATTTCCAACAAATTAGAATTGTCCAAGGTAGTAATTCTACCTGCGAAGCGATTCCTTTTAACTCAGTACATGTATGTAGGCATAAACACATGGTCACAGGAACCCAATTCCTACAGAAGCCCCCGTGGCAGCCAGAGCATTTTATTTGCGCTCTGGCTAACAGAGCCTCTTCAGTGAATGAAGATATGCAAATTTTCATCATTGTGAAGATACATTACAAGAATTAAAATGCAATGCCTGCATGAAAATTAAATGGGGTATAAAAATAGCTGCGACGGGTTCTTTCTAATGACTTCCATGACAGATGTAGGCATGATTAATGACGACGCAATAACGCCTTGGCTGAACTTAATCACTAACACATCAGTTAATATTGACAAAGAGGAAATGAATGATACAGAGGCATCTACACCCAGGATCGCCAGCACTGAGTGCACATTAACTGCTTCGGGAGGCTTACCGCAGCGAAGTCATTCGGAGCGCTGCGTCCAGCTCGCCTGCCCGACCGCTGAACGGGAGTCCTGCTGAACTCACGTCACCAACCACGGCCCTGGCAATTTCTTACATCGTCTGGTGGCTACTAAATTCTCCAGGAATCAGTCCTTAATTTGCCTTTTTTTTTTTTTTTGTGTTTATGTGCAGCTGAAATATTTAGATGCACGACATACGCTGGGACCCTCGATAGCCTACAAACTCTCCGGACACGTTCTGAGATCCAAGGGGTGCAACAACAGAAGGGACAATCGCAAGTAGCTGCTGTGGCCCCACGACTCCAGAATTAACTGCAGTGTTTTCATGTCAGACCCGTAACTTGACTCTGGGCTGGAAGACAGGGACTTCTGCAGAAGATGTCCCAGCTCGATTTAAAGATGTCTACAACGAACACGACTCCACAAGCATACTGCAGTTGTCCACGTGATTCCAAAATACATTTAATTTCTGGATCTTGATCTGCTTACTTTTGGAAATTGTATACTCACAAAGTTATATATAGAGTACAATCTATCCACGTATTTTATTTTCTTGAATAAATTAAATAGCATTAGCTTTTCCAGTCTCCCACGGCAAGGCAGCTTTTCCTGCTCTTGAACAGAAACCCCAGATTCCTCGCCGGATTCACGCCGTAACTCTGCACTCCCTAACACTGCACCACACAGCTGATGGACACAGAGGGCCTGAGGAAGGATGCTACTGGGGAAACAGGACACAGGGTGATGTCGATTATACTCCATGGGTATTAGCACTGAGCCTGAATGGTTTAATCCATGACCAGGAAGGATGCATGAACCTTGCCTTGGGAAAGAGGACATACAACACAAGAATTAAATGAATATTAAATAACAAAGCAGACGAGGCAGTCGTACCTAGAGCTAGGTGAAGTGGAAAGCTGGGCTTGTTCAACCAACTTGCAAGATTCTGTCCAAAAGCAGAACTGCCAAGTTCGACACCAGCACCTGCTGGAGAGCGACACGGCGCGGTGCGAGCAGCCCAGGCTCTGAGCTGCTGCCGACCTCGTGTCTGTTCTGGGGCAGGAGAGGCATCGGGAAAGACCTTTTCATCAGAAGGGCAGCGCAGCACTGGGACAGGCACCCGTGGATGTCGTGCAGTCCCCATCCCTGGAGGTTTCGATGCCAAATCGTGGCTGATCAAGTCTACCACTGGTGATAGAGATGTTCCAGTGCCTCGGAAAAGTGCCGAGCATATCTACAGGATGGAGATTCCAAAAGCAGCGGAGACGCTGCCGCGCACAAGCAGTTCACCACGAGCTCCTGGCACAGCAGCGAGGAGCTGGGGAAGCCGACAGAGGGAGAACGGAGCGCACCTCTGCGGGCAGGGCCAGCAACACCAGCGTGCAAACGCTCCGGCTGTCGCTGCGTTTAAAAGGTGACCAGGGGAGAGTTCAAAGAAAGGGCCACGGAATCAGGAGACACGAAATGGCTTGCCCGAAGCAGAAAAACAAAGAGTTTGATCTGTTTAACTTCTCAAAGCGGGGACGAAGCAGCGCCTGGACGGCACGCTGCGAGCACACCCGCACTGTGAAGATGCTGCGTCCCACAGGGGCACCCAAACGCACAGGGAGGGAAGGCGGAACAGGGAGGAACAGGTGAGGTACGTGTATGGGCACATTCAAGGTAGACGTAAGACACAGATTTTAGCAGGGAGGCTGTTAAAGCCCCAGAGGGAGCAACGGATTCGCTGCTGCTCGTTACCGCCAGGCTGAGCTATTGACAGAAGGCATTGAGACAAACAGCCAGCGACGCCGAGGTCAGCAGTATGCAGGAACCCTGACTAAATGATTTAACTGTGCATTTTAAACGCTGTGCCTCACTCCCCGAGCTCTCTGCAGCCTTCCAGCACGAGGCAGGGGAGCTGCAGCCCGGCCCAGCAGCAGCCTCGGCCACCCCGTAATGACAGACGTGCCACCGGTCACACCCGACGCCAGCGCAGCTCGGCCACCCCAGGGTGACCTTCATCCCCCAGAGACTGTGGGAGCACGGGCTCCAGCGCCGCTGCCTTGCTGGGTGCATCGCAGCCACGGCCAGGCATCGCCCAGGCTGCGCGGGACTCCCCGGGAAGTGATGGAGAAGGATGCTACTGCCTCAGCTACAACAGGCAACAGGGATAAATCCGAAAAAAACCAGGCCAAGAGAGGAGGCAGAGTACAGACCCGCGGAGCAGAGTACATCTGGAAACACCTGGGGGAGATTCCTGCACAATGTTTGGCAATAAAAAGCATTTTTTACCTGGACAGGGGAGGCAAATAGATGTTCTGAGGAGAGCCGAAAATACAGAAATGTGAACATAAAACAAGTGTATGGACTTAAAACAACCCAGAAAAATTTCTTACTGCTGCTCTGGATGGTGCTTGCAGCAACCTTTATTTGGCTTGAAACAGATATCAGTTTCTCCACCTACGTACTTTATTTCTCTTGTGGACAAGGTCACTTTATAACCAAATGGGGTTTTTCTTTCGTTGATCTGCAGCAAAGAACTACCAGTAAGAAAACAAATTCGTTTCTTTCTCTGTCAAGGCCGACTCTGTCCTTGGGAGACTTTGGGCCATTTCATGTGAGAAAGTCGTAGCATTAAGGCACATGATGCTTGCACCTTTGGGCCAGGTTAGGCCTTCCCCTTCCTTTGAGGCTGGGACATGCAACAAACATCAGAGACTACAGCCACACTGAAGCCGACTGAACTGGCCCTATTTTTTAATCAGCCAAGGTCAATGCTTTTAAATTCAGAGGTCAGGGATTTAAACCCTGGAGATGGCTCAGCCTGGGACTCTGTTACAGCCACGGAAAATGAGAGGGAATAAGCTCCGAGCTGGAGGGCAAATTGTCTCGCAGGTTACAGAGACAAATTTTGGCAAGTTTAAAAGAAAATCCAAGACGATAATTAGTGTCAAAATAGAACAGCTCAGAGGCACACCAGCAGGACAGGGGCAAACCAGGAATTCACTGGAGCAAGCCTGCTCCCAGCCCAGACAGCCACTTCTTCCCTGGACCATTCCTCAGCGCCTCCTGAGTGGAAAGATCAGGACGAGGTGTCCCCAGCCAAGGCAGAATGATCAGTTTTGGGTGTGTGCACCCTGTTTGAGTTAGCTGCCCTGCGTTTAGCGCATCTGAAACGGTGACACGCAAATGGGAAGAGTTGGAGAAATAATGTGCTTGGTGCCACGGGAGAGGAGAGATGCTTAAATCTGCTCTCTGCAGTCCTGCTGCAGGAATTACGCTGCTGAGCACTGAAGATACTGAACTGCAGCACCACATCTCAGGGACATGCATCACTTTCCAACTCCGGTGAACAAAATTCCTCGAGAACTGGCCGTGGGACCCCCTGGGCACCCTCAGTCAAGCACTTCAGAAGAGACAGAAAACCCCTTTCACTCCTGCCAAAACACCTCAGATCCCATCCGCTTTATCGATCATACGTGTTCTTCGAGGTGTACAATGGGTGGAAGAGGGAAGGGCGTTGCAAATGAGTGCTTGCTTTTATAGGATGCAAAGGAAAATATCACTTCCTCCCACAGGCACGTGGATTTAGTCTGAATTTCCTTTTTTGTTGTTTTTTTTTCCCCTCAAACCTCAGGTAAAACTGTTCACTGGAAATTTAGGATTCATTTCTACATCCAGCCTCATGGGGCGACTGACACAACTTTTTTTCCAGATATAGCTAAATCTCTGCCTACCTCACTCAAACCTTTCACTCAGTAATGCCTAGATCATTGCTGCCCAGGCTGCTCCAGCTTCACGAGCTGAATCTTCCAGACAATGACTGAAAAATAAACAGGTCTGAGGAGGCAAAGGGCAGCGCTGGGTCTGCGACAGGGATTTGCAGGGCACGAACTGAAGGTCAGGGCCTTAGGGCGGGTCCCGGCGTGACCTCAGGACAAAGTAGATCCTGCGAAGGGCGGTGGCAAACGGCAGCGCACGAGGGAGATCCCCGGCCGGGAGCAACCAGGGGCCTCTCCTGCAGCAAGGGCACAGCACGTGTTTGTAACCGCGGTCTCACGCTTCGGGGCAAAAACCTATCCTCTAAACCGCAGGGTCCCTCCTTAATCCAGCAAAACCACCAGTTCACGTGCTGGTTCCCTCTCCCACCGCTCTCCAGCCCTGGCAGCTGAATGTCAAGGTGGCTCAGCAATGACTGACCAACAGCCCGGAACATCGATGGGCTCAGGAAAAAATAAGCACCAGGGACAAGGTGGGCTGAAGTAGTTCCTTGGCCTGAAAGGGGAACAGATGCTGTTTTCCCCCTGTGTACCCTACCCTGCATCTTCCTGCCAGGTGTTTCCTCTTCGAAGGGCTCCAAGGAGTGAGTATCACTTCTCGTTTTATCATTTATCACCACAAATTAATTGAGTATCAGACTGGTAGAGGCCACACAAAACTTTTATAATTAAACCCGTTCTCTTCCCCCTCTTTCCCTCGATCTGGAAGATACAGAACAGTTCAGGGTGGCTCAGTGTGTGTGAAGTGGCCTGCTAGGGAGCAGAGGCACCGAGCTGAGGGAGAAACGCTCTCCTTCCACGCGGCGCGGAAGAACGAACTTCTTCTAAATCCACTTTTAGCCTCGTTCAGTTCTTACAGCAAACACTGCAAGTGATGCCAACCTAGGAGTCTCTTTCCAAGCACGTGGATAAACCCTCTGGTAAACCAGCTTTCTGCTCCAGGATGGGGTGCAATCAGTAACTGCATCAAACGGGCAATGGTGATGGGGAGAGCGTGCGAGAGGGACGAGGCCAGCCACCAGCGCCCAATTCACCGGCCAGCACCGAGCAAGCAGGGCAGAAAGGAAGCTGCCTCAAGGTTATTAAGTTCATACAATTTTAATGAAAACAAAGGTGCTAGAGAAAGAATCAAGAGCCTACTAACGTCCTCACTGGTGGGAAGATGGAAGCGCGAGCTTGGCTTTCTCGGCCACGGGAGGACGCAGACAGCATAGCAGCGGACTCAAGACCACACCGTAAGCGCAGCTACAGCTGGAAAGCATCTTTCTTAAATAAAATACAAGCTTCAGATGAACCCAAAGGAAGCTGTGCTGCTTGTTTCCCTCCTCGAGAACTGTCTTGTACTTTTAATTTGATCACACATCCCTCGCACCCCAGCTTTTACTACTTCTGCTATCCTGAACTTCCATTTCCTAGCGACAGGTTCTGGTGCCACAAAACCAGAACGAACCCTATTCCCACCCTAACCCCGTTCCTCTCCCCCAAGGTTAGATTTGGATGCATGGAATAGTTCAATTATCTCCATACTCCTGGAACGTCCCCGCTAATTAATTTTTTACCACTCTCACATTTACTGAAAGGCAGGAAATCACCACCCCGAGATTTCGCTGCTGTTTAACTCCTCAAAGCAATTTCTTAATGTAATTGCATTTTCTTAAGGACAAAGAAAACTTTGTTATGCCACTTAGCTGGCTTTTGGAGAGGTTGTGTTAAAGGCTGCTGCAGCTTGGAGATAGCACCTAATTAATGGGCCTGCCCAGAAGACAACAGTTTCCTTCCCAGAAAAAAAATGCCGTGTTTTGAGGCTGGTATTTGCTCTATGTCGGAGTGAAAAATGATGGGAAACGGTGGTCTTTTAACACTTTAAAGATTAGAACACTCATGGGAAACAAATAAAACACTTTGACCCCAACAGCTACAAAGATGTTTCAGTATCTGTACCTAGAGCGAAATCCAGGCATCTGTTTGAAAATTTGGCTTTAGAAGATTTCAGCCACTTGTTTCTACCTGCAGCGATTCAGGTTTGAATAGCTCTTTTTGGTTTTGAAAGGATTTTACCAAAACAACCATTTCGGCTCTGGCACTGCCTTTAAGTGTACACATCACGGTCGCAAAAGCCGAGGCTCATCAAGCTGCCGGATCCAGACACTGAATTAGAAGCTGTTGTTCTATCTTGCATAAATACTTCTTAATTACGCCATTCAGAAACGAGGATTTCTATGTGAGATCAAACCCTTTCTCTAAATCAAGTTAATCATGGACTTAAAAGTAGTAGTCTTTGATATTGCATGCAAATGTGGTTTGGTGTGAGTCTTTCTGGAATACTACTGAAAAAAAAACCAAACCCAAAACCAATCCCAATCAAGAAATCAGTTTCTAAAGCTTTTGTGACACTTTTATCCACTGCCAGTCTTTGCTTTGACAAGTTATCTCGCTGAAAACATCATATTAGATCATCTAATGAGCTGGGGGCTATGACAGCTCCGCTTGTGATTTTGAACGTACCATAATTCAACAGAAAAACAAAACAAAACACGCACTGCAGAAAATGTATCTGCTGCCCTCTCTAATGAAATGTAAGGCTCCCTAGAAATAAAACAAAGGAAATGCAATCGCAATACATACACCACATTGTCCTAAGAGCTGCAGAATCCGTTAATGATCATTACTACCAAGAGGAAAATAAGTCAGGCCTGACCGGTACATACAACAGGTCTGTGCAACAGCCAGCCTGCTGGGGTTGGGTCACTTTTGCTGACCTGAGTACGTGCCTTTGGAAAGAACAGACACGAAATACAGAAAGCAGGAAAACAACAACAAAACCTCCCAAAACTGCTCCCTTCCCTTACTCACCTGAAGGATTCAAAAGGGAGCAAACTATTTCAACGGAAGAAGCGTTGACAGAGCACTCCAGCCACGGAGGCACCAAACGACGCTGGGGACAGCAATGGAGTAAACGGCCTCCACCGAGGAAAGCTGGAGATCCTGGAGGGGGACACAGCAGACGGCCACCAGCACTGGTGCGTGAAGCACCTACCCAGGTGCCCCCAGCTCTCCGCACGGGCTCGGTACGACCATCTCCAGCCCCTCGCCCCTGGGCCCGCCAGGTCTGAGAGAACAAGGCGCATCAATAGAGAAACGGAGCTGAACAAATCTGGCAGGCCAAGACTTCCGTACGTCAGCGCCTACTGAGACCCCAGTTCAAAGACTGAGATTGAAAAATGGACTTTGAACAATTCCGCACATCTATTTTTAAAAACCTTTGCTTTAGTCTGCTCCTAGAAGGAGGCAGAGTTGTTAGCAGCAATCAGTCTCACAACAGCTCATCTTTCCCTCCTGTGAGAGACAAGGGAGGCCCTCGTCTCCATGGCCCACGGCTCCCACTTCCTTCCACCCTACTTCCGCTCACGTGCAAATCCTGGGAGGGATTTGCCGCTGGAATTTTTTGTTTTGTCTTGGTGATGGTGGGAAATGCTCTTGAGTTTGTTTGTTCAGTTGTTCCTCATGATGAAGAATATCCTTGCACAAAATTAAGGCCTTGGTGTTTGCTGGATGCTGCCTCTTTCGGACATCCCCTTCTTTGAGCTGCCTCCAGCTCGGCCAGCAAATGGGCCACCACAACACGGGGAGACAGGACATTCCTCCTTCCCAGCTGTCTGTGGCTCTTGGGAATACTGAGCTATGAAGATCCAGGAAAAAAACCCAAACCAGATGCCACACAGAAACATCAACTACGCCATCTGAACCCAAATATTCCAACGCTGCAGCCAGGCAGGTAAGAGTCACCCACTCTCCTACGCCAGCATCTCCCCAAAACAGCCTCATCTCACACCACGGTGCTTCACGCCCTCCATGGGGACCCCAAAAGGGATATGCGTGCTGTGATGCTACCAAAGCAGAGCAGTATCACCCCAAACCCAAGCATCCAAGGCAGGAGGCAACGGAACCCTCCAGCGACCCCAGAGCCAGCCCCCCATGAGCAACGAGCCCCAAACCTCAGCCACGGGGCAGCCACGCGAGCGGCCGCTGGGAACGAAAGAGTTACAAGCTCTTGAAGAGAAGTAAGCACACAATATCCCACGTCTTAAGTGGGGCTGAGGCCAAACGGCTCTGCACTTTAACGGCTGGCATTAAACCAGGGACTCGCTCCGAAAGGAACCCACCGGGCGTAGATCTGCCATGCTACAACAGCAGAGAACTGATTTTTCGAGTTCATCTGTGTTTTCCTACTGCTGATCGCTCTGAATAATTTAATCCCCATCCGGAAGATTGCTAACGAGGCACTGCCTATTGAACGAAACAGGCTCTGCTTGTGAAGCTTAGGCCTGGATTTGTATTCGGATACAATTTCAAATAAATAAATAAATGCACAAGTAAACAAAAAATGCATAAATAAAGAATATAGCCTCTCTTTCCGGGGCTATTTTTTGGGCAGCCGGATTCGTCTTCCGTGTCCAGCAATTTTATGCAGAAGGGAATAAAGTCCAACATTTAATTGTTTTCCTCCTCCCACAGGATTCCATAAAATTTTATGTTATTTCTAAGTCTGAGGGGGTTTTTTCCCAATGTTTGACACATAATTGCCTTTTTGTTTTCAGTAAATCTATATATTGCTATTCTCTTTCTTCCAGCTGTTTCCTCTACTGTTCTAGTTCATCTATCCTCTCAACCAATTTTATCAAGCTCTGTTTTATCTCCAAAATTGAATTTTCAAGGTTATTGAAGAAATATGTTTTTCTCTGTTTTCATTTCCTCTCTGAACTCTGTCAGGGCTTGTGTTAGATTTATTTTGGAGCTCTGCATAGTTAGCGGTGTTGCTGGGTTTATTCTACCCCATCGCTATAAAAAAATGTAGTGGCAAATCCTTCCTGAATGCTCTGTGTTTTCTTTGCCTTTTTCACCATTCTACTCCACAAAACGTGCCTCTCTTTGCTGCTAGAGGCGCGCCAGCCAAACCACAGGTCCATTACACAGATACCAACTATCTTCCATGAGTTGTCACTGGAGGGGAAACCAAACCACATCTCCTTTCAATCTGTACCATTACACCCAGCTGACACGCATTATCTCATCTCAGAAGATCAGGTACCGCATATTTTCAGTGCATTTGAAAGTGTGACAGCTATCAATTAACTGAATCGTAACTATGCCTTAGGATACTTTCCTCAAAATCTTTCTCAATCATAAGATGAGAATGGACTCTTATCAAATGTCTTTGTTTCACATAAATAATACAAACAAACCTTACTAATAAACTGAGACCTGTTACTTTGCTCAGTCTTCCCTATAAACCACTTCCATCAGCCAAAGCTGTCTTAGAGGAGCCACAGACCCACTTGCGGTGCGAATCCCTTCCAACTACACTTTAAGTCCCATTACTGCACTGGCAGCCATCCCATCTAAGAATCCCAGTAACTAAAATTCAGAGGAATTTCAGTTTGGACGTAATTGTCCGAGACTACACGACGGGAACTAGGGAGGCAGAGCAGCACCGCCATGAAGTCAGCACATCTGCCTTACAGTAGAAGGGCCAAGCTCCTCCGCACACCGTGAGAATTCGACATCAGCCCAAACATAATCCCCTGATGAAGTAACTCACTGCACGAAGAGCAGAAATAATGAACCCTGTTTCTCTTGCATATTCTTCTCTTCCTTTTTGTATGGATTCTCTGGTGCCCAATGTAGCTTCTTCAGTGGACTCAGATGGAGAAACAGATAAAGTCTCTGTATTCTGTACCGCCACCTATTGTAATATAATCATAGAATCATAGGATCATTTAGGTGGGAAAAGACTTTTAAGATCCCAGAGTCCAACCACTAAGCTAAGAGTGCCAAGGCCACCACTAACCCACGTCCCTCAGCACCACAGCTACACGTCCTTTAAAGACCTCCAGGGACGGTGACTCCACCACCTCCCTGGGCAGCCTGTTCCAGTACTCGACAGCGTTTTTGGTAAAGAAATTTCTCCTAATATCCCATCTGAACCTCCCCTGGTGCAACTTGGGGCCGTTCCCTCTTGTCCTATCACTTGTTACTTGGAAGAACAGACTGCCCCCACCTCACTCCAGCCTCCTTTCAGGCAGTTGCAGAGAGCAGTAAGGTCTCCCCTCAGCCTCCTCTTCTCCGTGTTAAACACTCCCAGTTCCCTCAGCCGCTCCTCACAGACCTGTTCTCCAGACCCTTCACCAGCTCCGTTGCCCTTCTCTGGACACGCTCCAGCACCTCAATGTCCTTCTTGCAGTGAGGGGCCCAAAACCGCACCCAGCATTCAAGGGGCGGCCTCACCAGTGCTGAGTACAGGGGACGATCCCCTCCCTGCTCCTGCTGGCCACACCATGGCTGACACAGGCCAGGATGCTGTTGGCCTTCTTGGCCACCTGAGCACGCTGCCGCCTCGTATAACGTACATTGTTGAGCTTTTTAGTTCCCCATCACTAGGCAGAAGTCCTAGTGCATACCAGACTTAGAAAGAATTTGTACAGGGAGAAAAACAAGAACAACAATAAAAAGTGGACGCTGGTCCCAAAAGATCACTCGCTCCCTCACAGCAAAAGCTCCAAAGAGCAGCAAGCGTGCTCCCCTCCCCACAAAACACCCCTCTTTCAGCAGGATTAAGCTGCAACCTCAAACCTGTAACCTCAGCCACTCCCTGCAGGCGCAGCGTGCCACCGACGCTCATTCTGGACCACGCTGCGTGGCACAGCACCCAAAGGAGCGCACGTAGGTACGGCCTGAGGTACGCCAAGGGATAACAACGGTATTGCCATACATACATGTGCGATAACATATGCATATCAGCACACAGAGCTCTCTGAGGTGGCTGGGAACGGGGGGCATTTCTTAGCTAGGAGCAATCAGCAAGTATACACTGCTGAATTTCAGTCTGACGAGCGCTGATTATATATCAGACATGGGTAATTTTTTTTCTAAGAAATCCTTCTTGATTTGAAAAGAAAATCAAGACAGCCCTTAAGAGTAGCCATAAACTGCTAATTTCCTCCTTTTGCAAAAGGCAAAAAAAAAAATGCAACTGTCAAAATTTCTTTTCAAGGAGGCTTTATGAAGGACTGGTCCTAGACTAAGCAATATCCCAAGGGCCACAAAATTTTGCGATGGGTGGCAGCAATCATCCCGCTTAATACATCTAAGAGGAGTAAGACGCTAATTACCAATTTTCCGAAACAAAGCTGTATGAGCTCCTGAGAAGGAGTGTGATTACAGGATTAGTGAGATATGGCTGGATATGCGCAGATCTGTTCTCTGTGAGTGTCCGACATGGCACAACAACCAGGGATGTTGCTCCTCATTCCTTTCTGTAGCTCATTTAACATCAGTGTTCCTGCTCTACTCTGTCTTTTCACCACCAGCATGGCTACACGCTGCCTACACACTGCAGCACACCACTGGTTAGATCGAGTGCCTAAGGTGTAGGGTCTTAGCTCCACATTCAGTAATTACTAGGCGCATGCAGGAGAATCATGGGTCAACAATCTTCCTAAAAACTTTTCATCTCCTAACTGATGTGCCCCAGTGAGTGGGAGCACAGCCAAGAGAAGATCAGACTGCTGCTGTTACGGGTTCAACATCTTCAGGGTTTTTCGACCAGCCTGGTCAAATGTAGATCTGACAGCAAATGGGCTGCCACAGCCGAGATGATGAGATCAGAAATTAGCAAGTCAGGTAACACTTTAAAGAGAATCACAGATCTGATTACACCTGGACTAATGAATTCCAAGTCAGAAGTCAGCAAGGATTCAAATCCATTTTCTCCAAGGCAAATACTAATTCAGCTGTTGACCTGTGGGATCAAATTCCCTTCTGGCATACATGAACAAAACACCAAAATCACTATAACGACAGGACAAGAGGAAACTATCTCCATGTTCACCACTAGAAAATATGGCTTTTGTATCTTCAAGATATATACCAGCGCAGCAGAAAATGGCCGAAGAGAAACATACTCTAGGTTGATGATATTAAATTAAACAGGGCGTTTTTTCCAGCCAGGATTTATTTTGCTTTGTTCTTTTGAGACATAAATATTCCGGTCCAAAGAAAATGTGAGTACAATTGTGGATGCACTAAATAATGGCCACACTAAAGAAACGCAGGGACAAAATTAGAATTAGATTTGTCCAAACTATACAGGGCCTCCGTGGATGTCTGAGCTTATTATAAAGTCCTTTTGTCTTCTTTCTCCTCTAATCCATTACAGACAGGAGACAGTTTGTTCTCTTAATGAAGCTGAAAACAATAAATATACAATAACCACACCACTGTGGCCTCTTTCATGTTGAGCTTTGGTACTCAAATAACAGCAAGAGCATACAAGATATTTGTGAATAAAATCAGTGTCTTTCTTCAAAAAGGTTTGTAACGCGAGTAATTAGGAGAAGAAATCAGTTGGCTAACGGTAGCGTGGGCTTTAAGCTCTGACACGACACTTTGGTTGAGAATTTACAGCTCGGGCAGGCAGATGCTAAGGACTAAACTGGCAAAAAGCACAACGAACTGGGTGCGTGCGCAGGCTCAACTTCACACCTGGGCAGTACAACCCCGCAAAGAGCGTAACGAAAAGGAGAGATAGAAGCGAGGAGGGAGCTTCCATGATTAGCACCTCCAGGAACTGAAAGGTCAAGTCCTGAGGAGTGGGTTGTTTAAGAGCCAGTGCCTGAGAAGTCACAAATCTGGGGCCTTCCAGGCTCCACGAAAGACTGGAATGAATTTTCATTTCTGTGTGATTAAAGAGAAAAGGCTGGGACCACCTCAAATCAGGCTGAGGCAGAGGTGCTGAATAGGACAGAGAGGACTTGCAAGTGAATTGACCTTGACATTGCAGTCAGCGCTCTTTTTTGAGAAGAAAAACAGAAGAAGAGTGTAACGTGGAGGCCCTGACCTCTATCCGGAGAGCAAAAAGCCAACCTAGGTCTGCACAAGGGATATGACCACAATCACATGTAGCACACGTGAACTTGACTTGTGGTGACTCTAATTTTCCTGGTGGCACTAGTCAATACCAACAATTTCTTTGCAGTTCATTAGAAAGAGGATATATTTTCCTTCAGTTTTACAGCCACGCCACACGAATAATATCTGGTACAGAAGAGTCAAGCTCTTTCATTCCTTTGGTGCAGCAGGATTTTCTAAAAGACCTGACCCTCCTCAGATGTCAAAAATAATCCACACCCGCAGGAAGGACTGAGCTTTGAAGAATGTAAAGGGTACACATATATTCACACCAGAGGGGCTGGACAAGCATCAGCCCAAAACAACCACTGGAACCTTTAGATAAAACTGGTGGGGAACCAGGTAGGTACGAGAAAGTGATCCAACGACAAACCCAACCCCTACCCTGAAAACAGGGTTGGGGTGGGAGGAGGAGCGGGAGAGCTAAAGCCCAGACACCTTAATTACATTTCCCCGAAACATTCTGCAACAGACAAGCTGGTAATTTGGGAGCGCTTGGAAGATAACACTGACATGAGTCACTGTCACTAGGGATTTGTCAACAGCAGATCACGTCAAAACAATCTAATTTCCTTCTTTGAGAGTCTGAGAGAGACAGGTGGTCGGGGGGAAATCACTGACACCCTGCACCTTGACCTGAGCCAGGTGTCTGATGCTGTTTGCCATGACATTGCCATAAGCCACCCACAGAAGCGTGACCCGGTGACGTGGGGGAACTTGAGCGCAGGGTGGTGTAAATTCATCAGACAGCCATGCTGACAGAGCCCTCACCAGGGGTTCCTGGCCAGATCCGAAGCCCTGTGGTCCAGCTCTACCCGAGCCAGCTACTCGGATAAAGAAAAAAAAAAGCTGGACAAAGACAGCACGGAGAACCATCAGGCGGGAAGGGGGTCTGCAAACCAATGCCTTGGCTTCGCAAGGGATCGCAGCTGAAGGGGAACCAGCAGCGTCACGCTGCTGTGCATCAGCCGGCGGCGGAGGAACGGGTCTACGCCGCAACGCTACCCCGCTCCTCTGCCCAGCAGCCACAGGCAGGATGGGGCATCGCCGTGCCCAGGCTGGGAGACCCACTTCAAGAAGATGAGGGCTGAAAACAGCAATATAGTGATCACGTCGAGACAGCTCAGACTACAAGGCAAACCTGCAGGGAACGGGTCCATGTCGTTCAGAGAAACCTGAAGGCTGAAAGAACAACAGTCTGACCAGGTCAAGAGCAACCAGAAGAGGACAAACTGCTCTCCAGCCCCACTGCTGGTTGGATGAAGAGTAAGGGGCTTAAACTGCCCCAAGAGAGGTCTGAACGAGAAAGAGCTGTAGGACAGGGATGGACAAAGGCTGTGGGGAGGCTGAAGAACACAAATAATTTTGACTGATGCCTTCCAGGAAGGAGGCAGGGCTGTTTTAGGGGAGCTTCCAGCAGCACACCACAGCCACGGCACTGACAATTTCAGAAAGCCCTGTGCATGCACATGTTGAGAAGACCATCTTTTTTTTGCTAGCGTAGATTTAAAACGTTGACTCCCTCCCACAGAGCGAGATGTTCAGTTTTCTGGGTTCAGAGCTAGAGCTTAGCTTGAAAAGGATAATAAAACCCAACGGTTTCCTCTTTTTTGTACCACCAAGCAGAGGAGATTTGTGGAGATGTGTCTGTTTTCCATCTGCAGCTCTCAAAACACAATAGCGTGTGCTCAGGGTACCAAAGACAATACATGGAAAACATCTCTAATGAGATAATTCATAAATGACAGGCTGCTTCACCGATGAAAGTGCTCGGCACGGTTTTACATTAAACACATCGCAATTACCCTTACAAAACAAGTTACAGAAGAAACTGCATCTGTTGGCCTTCCCAGTGCAAACCAGGACCTCCACGAGAAAAAACAACCATCCCTCGTTGCAGAGGTCGGTCCCCTGTCGTTTCAGTCTCACGAAGAGCAGGCGCTGCTCGTGCCCCTGCCCGCTCTGTGTGCAAGCCACAAACAGGAAAATGAGGATAGATACAGTCTATTAGTTGTTACAAACACAGTAAAAAGGAGAAACTATGCCAATAATAAATATGAATGATAAAATAAATCTGAATAAGCTGCTACACCTTGAGGGGAACAGTCGATTAAAACAGGGATAAAGATGGCTTTATGGATAAGAACATGTATTAATGGGCACAATAACAGCAAAGGAGCCCGGAAAAGTGAGACATCTGTATCAATTGTGAAGGGGATGGAATATATTTTCAAGGGTCTGGAATACCTAGAAATAACAATTCCTCTAAAAAAAAAAAAAAAAGGGTAGGGTATGCCACCTCTTTGTTTACTCCCCAGAATTTTTATTTACCGACCTAATAATAAATGAAAGGTGTGAAATTTCCCTTTTATTACGCGGAAAGCTTCCGAATATAAGAAGGAGAGCATGAGAAATCCTGTTACTAGGAATTTTCTATCACAAACTTCCCTCGAGAAAGCCACTTGTGCAGCTTACTACAGCCCCCAGCCCGCCAAGACCCCGCACGGCAGAGGACCGTGACCCCCAGAGCAAAAAACCGGGCAGCGGGCGGCACTGCTGCTTGATCACAACAGGCACGATCTAAACCTCTGCGCCAAGCAGAGTGATGCTCCCCGGAAAGGTGGCGGAGCCGGGCAGCAAGGCAAAGTGAAGGGAGCAGAGGGTTAACTCCCTACCCTACTAAGCCACTGACATCGAAGATGCACACCCTACGCATCCAGGGCTCTTTGAACCCTTCACCCACCGATGCTCCTGCCACCTTCAGAGATTTAACCCATAACGTGGTTTCGTTGCTGGGAGGAGAGGAGCACAAGAGGATTTCATGCAACGTGGACAACAGGGATTTTTCCAAAGCCTGATGGGAGCGACCCAAAGAAGGTGGGTCTCCAAAAAAGCATCGCTTCCCCACAGCAACAAAGATCCTCCCAGCTTTCACAGCATCTCAGCGGCGGCTGTAATGAGTTCAGCGTCCTCTGGACTAGCTCCATTAGAAAAACCTGATTAGGTACCAGCACAATTGAGGTCTAATTTCATTCCCGCTGCTGAGTGAAAGGAATGGGCCTGCTGACAGCATTTTTTTTCTCCACAGGTAAAATGATTTGCAAAACTTCACGTCAACAGCAGTGGACAACGCGCCTGAATAACAAAACCAAAAATAAGATCTGCCACGAGGGAGCGCAGAGAAAGCGGCAACCTTTCGTTAAAGAGGTATATAGCCTTAAAAGACAATTTCATGAGACACTTACAGTCACCAAGTCAAACGTCTGAAATTCAGACAAGACGACAGTGATTTATAGCGCAAAATAAATAATCTCGTAAACAAATACATGATGTAACACAGAAGCATTCACGGACAAAATTAGTTGCGTGCCTGTGTCAATCCAAATAATCCTGAGCATTTAATGCCTCACTATGCAATCACAGTTTTAGTTGAAATGCGTATTTCTTTCATTATGGGAATAAGTCTCCTAAGTTATATGGGACAAAAAATTAGGAAAAATATTTACCTAGCATCTTCTTCAGGCTAATGGCAAAAAGACTAGCTGAATGGCCAACCTAGTTATTCCAATTCACCTTTCCATGTGGTGGCTGGTTGTCGGCTTCGTTACAAATTTGCTTTGCCAAAAGCATGCGGTTTTGCCTGATCTTTGTATAACGCTTTTTTCAGCCAAAACAAAAACACTGCTGGAGAGCATCTTAAAGTACTAAGAAAGCAGTAAAAAGGGCAAAGGGAGGTAAAGGACTTAAAAAGCCGATGACAGGATAAAGGCGTTTGCTGACATTTGCGGTATTTCTTTTTCTCTCCTAACGTACCTATTTTTTATTTTTTCCGAGCTGAAACACTCCTCCTCCTTCTGCTGTGACCATTTCTAGGGATGTCACTGAACGCCACAAGCCCTAGCATAGAGTCTCGCGGATTCCCCTCTAATCTTTTCGGTTGTAAGTCACTGTGTACATCTTCCCGTTGATTCCTACCTCTTAACTGGTTATTAATCGCGAAGCTGGTCTCTTTTATCATACCATAACATAGCTTCTTTAAAATAGGACATGGCCTCGTGCACAATACAAAGCTAGAAGAGAACCGTTGCTCTTGAAAACACCTTATGTAAGAAATAAAGCCCCACGGACAGTCCCCTGTCCATGCAGGCATTCATGCCCCTTAGCTCTCCAAAGCCCACGGAAGCCTTTCCAAGAAACAACCTTTTTTTCTCGGTTCCTTCCAGGAGGTGCCACCTAGGTGGCCACTACGCAAGCCCACTTGCGAGCGAACGCGGGTGCTACCAGCTTTTCCTCCCCTTGGGCTACCTCTGAGAGGGTCCCTCTGAAAGGACAGGGAGGAACTCACCACCCGTTCGCCAGCCAAGGGGCTAACGCTTGCCTTGCCGAGGCGGGAGCAGAGCGTTGCCCGGTTAGGCAGGACCTAACCACGCCGTATCTCCCCAGAACCTCCCCTTCCCCTCGCTGCTACAGAATTCGGAAGGAAGCCACAACGCCCGTGTATCCTCCTAGAAACCACGAGGCCCGTATCCTACCAACGAGAGCGGCGAGAGCTGTCGCAGCTCTGCAGCGGTTCAGCGCTGCCATGAACCGGGAGGGAGCGTCACTCTGACCCTGGAAGCTCCTCATCCTCACCCTCCAAAAGCCCTGAGCGTCAGTCAGCGGATGGATGGCCCTGGGTGTTCCAGACCTTCAGAGATACCGAACCTGCATAAAGGCCAGGGAGTTTATTTCACAGCGCGTGCAGACACTCTCCTCTGCAGCTCCTCTGGTGCTGGCTCCATCCTATTTCCCACAAATTTCCACAGCCTTTCCACCGACCTGCGTTAGCCACAAAACTATTAGAAAAGGCACCATCCAACCACTGTTTATCCAACCCTAAAACCCACGTTGGGAAGCAGCAGGGTGAAACATCACAGAAAGGTGCTGGTCTCACTTGGTGTACAAGAGGGGAGAGATGCACGTACAAGACCTTCCGGACTTTCAGGTGGTTACAAGCTCTTGCGGGGGACAATCTTCTCCTTGCATCAACCCAAACCAAAGCCAAACTCCACCACATCTCCACCTACCATTTATGTGCACTGAAGGTTTTAAATAGAGCACGGATGCTGTTTGCTTCACGCCGATCCTCCCTCTCTCGAGTTTCCAGGGGCTAGCCTCGCTTCATGGAGCTAACTTCAAACAGCTGCAAGTACCGACCCGCCAGTGTCAGCAAAAACGCTACCATGGTTAGGAGAGAGCAAGTTTCTCTCAACAAACCTGAAAGAAATACTGATGGATTACAAAGTGCTGCTCCCCCAAGATTATCAATTTGGCTACTTGGATCCTGGATGCTATATCTCCAGGAGAAGTAGAGCATTCAAAGACATCCTGTTCTGCTTCTTCATATTTTAAATATAGATACGCAACATTTACACCTACTCCCATTCCTCCTCTCATTCTCACTTCTTAAAAAAACCACAAGACTTTTTTGTCTGGAAGACTGTCTTTGGTCTTGCCCTTAGACACTGCTGTGAACTGCTCTGTGGTGTAAGACTATCTTCCACAAGCCCAATTGTCAAAGAGAAACCTCTCTGAATAATTCAGTTTTTTCTAATAACATCCATGTTTATGCTGCAGGTTCTGGGGTACTTGTTGCTATGCTGCCTTTTGGAACTTCTAACAAGAAAAAGATACATCTCAGGAGGTTCTCTCAGCGACTACAGTTTTAATATTAAATAAGAAAGTATTCAAATGTTCTCATTCTCATTTACAATTTTCCGTGCTGCCAGTGTTTGCATATTCATTACCTCTCCAGGTCACCAGACACACATTGCCTTTGACCTTGCTAAATGTCAAAAAGCTCCCAGTATTTTGCTTTGCTCATCAAGCCATCAATTATTTCCATATATTTGCCCTCCCTTGCTCCATTCGGATAAATTACATAGAAAGCCGTAATTGCTTATGCACGATGCTGAAATCGTTCTCTACCACCTTTCACTGAGGATTTTATAGAAGAGACTTTGACTGTTGTTTTATGTAAAAGCACTAACAGAGTTTTCTGGAAAATTTCTAGTGCAAGAACTAAGGAGCCGGGAACTCCACCCACAGGTTAAACACAAGGACGGCGGTAACAATACCTGGACTGCCTAAATATCTATCACCACAGGGCGGACTGAATCTTTAGGCTCAGGGAGGCAGCGTGTGTCTGTGCCACATGAGAGCAACCCTGGGGAAAAAACCCGCAACCCAGGGATGTGGAGATCCTCCAACACAACCCACCGGGATGGAGAAAGCCACTTCAGAAAGCAAACGGGAGCAACACATCGTTTGAAGTCTTAAAGTTGTTCAGGTCATTTATTGACGCCCATACTCCCAAAAGACATGAAAAATGGCCCAGAAATATAAAAGCAGCAAGGCCCAGTTCTAGCCCTCTTTTAGCCTGCCCTCTCTCCCACCATAAACAGCCAAAACCAAAACCAAATCCTATCTATGGAGCAAAAAGTCGTTCAGAAAGTGAAAAGCCAGGGACTGTGTTGGGTTATAGGACACGTGTCCTGAATACTAATCAGCTTCTTCCACTCAAATCTTCAATTACAACATCAGGGCAAAAAGAAGTATAACTGTGATGTAAAAGATACAAACTTAAAATGTAAATACTGATTTTCTTTATCATTTCAACCTGCTTAAAAATAGATTTCTATGGTTATTTAAAAATAAAGACATTTTCCCCGTTCAATTACTCTTCTCGCCTACGGAGATTCCCTGAGTACCCCCTTTTTAATTGAGTTCCACAGTTAAAATTTTACAAGCAGATTCGAGAATGTAGGTGGTTTCACTGTCTGCGAGTTTTACTTGCACTCCTGATCCCCGCTCACAAATCCCGCCTGGCTCTGCCCAGCAATACGAGCAAAGAACTTGGGGTGCAAAAGTCTTCCTAAGGAATGAGCTGTTCTCACGGCCCCGGGAACCACAGGGCACGTTCCTCTGGAGCTGAAACCCGCTGTGAGCATCTCCAAACCACAGCAGCGACCTTGGTCCCCGTCCCCCTTCCTGCAAGGCTTTGTCCACCCAGCTTCAAAAAACACCCGTCCATGGACTCAGAGACTGTCGGTCTCCTGGCAAATTACTGCAGGGATTAACCACCCTACGTGTTAAAAAGTTTTGCATAATTGCTTTCCTAAATCTCCATGAGTTTTAAGCTCGCTGATTCTAGCTCTATTTTGGATGGAGAAAACTTAATTCCTTTCTTTTGCAACAACCTTTTATTTCATTATTAATATAACTTATAATATTTACATATAAATATTCCATCAGGTACATATTTAGACAGGCACAGAATAGACAAGGCAATTTTTCTGAGCTGCCAAATAGCCTGTCTAAAGCGTGAAAGATTATTTTTTCCCACCCTCAGCTGCAAAGAACATCTACAATCAAAGCAAAGCGGACCCAGTTCTGAACCCTCCTGCCAATGTAAAGCCTGAACAACTAATTTATGCCCCACTGATACGCTGCCGATTTGCAACGATGCACCTGAGATCATAATTCAGCCTCATATTTCTTACTAATTAGCTCTGTTCCATTTCAAATATAATCCCTGAAGAATGTTCCCCTTCAGCGTGATTTCATTAGTTGTTTAGAATTTATTACCGAGTAGGAATGACATACATAAAACTGGAACTCAAACGGAAAGGGAAATTCAGAGCATCACAATGCGGCCAACTGCTCTGCCAACCAGGTTACCATGAAATATCTTTGATGTTTTAAGAGGCTTTACAAGTACTTGGAGACCAATGCATTTGGAAAACAGTTTATATTATAAACAATATTTTATGTAGCACCAAAGTAAAACTGGAGCATATAAAACGCAAGCCCAACTTGCAGCAATGTCCACTGTGAAAAATGATTCTGTCCTTCCCGCTATCATCGCTTGATAAGGCACACGATGTAAACATTTGATTAGATTGTACCTGGTGGCATTTTTATTTCCCGAGCCTTCTCTTCCAGCAGTAAAAGTGGGGCATTTAAATTATTACTGGATTGCATCCTGTCTGCCAACAGCAGGCATTTATTTCTTTATTTGAACTTTTATTTATCCAAATTTGCGCACAAGGAAATGGCGAGTGGGAGCGGGGCTCCGAGCATTGCCACCGCGCGCCCTTCCCACTTTCTCCTCGTCTTAGCGCCCTTCTGCAACCAAACTTGGACAAGCCACCTGTAGGAGCACAGGTCTGGAACAGCCCTTCCCTTTCAGATGCCGCCCTCTCAACTCAAGAGCAAGGAAACCACGTCCTTGAGACCCTCCTGGCAGGAAGGTTCGTGGCTGGTGGGGCTTCTGGTGGGTCCCTCAAGGGCAGACACAAGCTTCAGCAGGAGCTGGGGCTCCGTCTGGACCAGCATCTTTCACCTTTGAGCACTAGCTTTGGGGGGAAAGGAGCAGTGTGCCTGGCAGCACCAAACCAACGATATCAACAGCGCTGTTGGACGAGCGCTTTAAGTCAGCGGGAGCCGGCGCAGGTCTCTAAGCAGGCACCGACGTGCCTCCTCCGCCCCACTCCGCTTCCCTTTCCCTCTCGCAGGCACGCAGCAAACCACATTCGGGCGACGACGCAGTTAAACGCTGGCACTGCTGCTCCGGGAGGCGGATTTTGCACTGTTAGCCCAGCCCTCCCAAGTGAACTGCTCGTGGCGTTTAAACCTGCCGAAGGGATGGATCCTCCTGGGCCCAGCAAATGGCCTTCCCTGTGCAAAAAGCTTCCCAGAGCGTGGAAGGAAGATACAGAAGGACAAACGCCATTCTCCGAAGGGCTCATATATTGACCACGCTACAGATGGCAGCACATTCAAAAAAGCCTAGTCACGGGTAAGAAACAGGCAGAAAGTCCCTGCAAAGGCAGGGGCAGAGGAGCTGGCTGCACAGCAAACCAGGCTATTTGGTGCTGCCTGCTCCTCTCCGGGGCAGAGACACCAGGACAACATCCATGGGGGTCCTGGGAAAAATCTCTGCTCTCCAAACGCTGCCTCTGCTTGCACAGCCCCTGGGGAACCCGCACCGGCAGGACTTCACAGGCCAGGCTCTGCCGATGACTTACCTACGATGCCAGACCTCCCTCAGCTCTGTCCCTAGCGTCACAATTAGCTTCACCTTTCTTTTATTATCCTAGAAGAGTGAGAAACGAACTCAAGCACTTTACAGAGTGGTCTTTTACTCTTGTTCTTCCCCCAGAGGTCTCCTCCAGTCTCCCACGGGAGGTGGACACTACGGTACCAACAGTGACCAAATCCCACCAAAGGTGTTTAGCGCTTCTTGCTGCTGGTGCCACACTTCCACGATCCTCATTAACCTCTCAGAGAAAAGCCAGCAGCACTCACAAAATTTGCCAAACAATAAAGATCGAAGTCAGTGAAGCCCATAGCTTGTGATGGGCGCCAACACACCTAAGAGAAACCACCACTGCGTAACAACAGCAGTAAGCAAAGGACACAAGGTTTAGCGATCAAATCAGATATTGCATGTCTTTCATTACTACAGCATCCTCAGAATCTCATCTCCAAAAACTCCAGGGCAGAACTGTCACCCCTGCTTTACAGACAGGGAACTGGGACAAAGAAAAACTGTCCCAGACACTCTCCTTAGGACAGGCTCTGCTCCGTTCTGTGGCTGCTTTGCTCTCCGTAGCCACACAGGGAGCACAGGTACCTAACATTCAGGGGGTTAAAACTTTCAGTTAAATTCCTCTCTAGGGCCGACCCAATCAGACCTCAAAACAAGCATCTTCTTTGCTGTGTTTTACTGTTGAGCAAGCACTTCAGGACGTGACAAGGATGGCATGACTCAAAGCGTACCCAAAAGCACACCAACCATGACTTGCCCAACAGACCTGGGCTCGGAGAGATGAGTCTCCCTTTCCTTTCGGTTTCTACTCCTGCATTTTCATTTTCCTACTAGAAATTTTTGGAGTTTGATGGTAAACAGGAAAAATTAAAAATCTTAAACCACACCTTGAAGCCAAACTGTGACGAAGCACAGGAACCAGCCATTTTCCGAGAGAACTCGGAGTTTGAGATCCTGACATCACTGAGCACGGGGTTAAAGGGATGGCAGAGGAAAAAGAGAGGTGAGGAAAACTCTGTTAAAACTGGTCAAATGAACTAAGAGTTGGCCAAATTAAAAAAATGCCTTTAATTTGAATTTATCTTTAGTTTTTCTTTAGTTTGAATCAACAGATACGACTTGGAGCAGCAGTTCCACTGAAAGATTTGCCCTGTGGAGCAAAACAGAGTAATACCCCACTCTGGTGGGACAGAAAGTCCTGCTCTCACAAGCAGAAACTCTTCTGACACCCCAGAGAATGGGAAAGTAGCCGGACACCAACGTCCATGAACATATCTGCTTACTCACCCACACACCATACACAAAGTGAAATCAATGAGTTTTTATATACATAAAAGTTTTTCATCAATTATCTTTCCCTGTTCATAACTGATAGAAGCATCTAAAATAAATATTACAAAATCACTGAAAAGAACCGATTTTTATGACAATTGAATAAATGCTATGCTAGTTACGGAAACGACGCTGAAGTCGATGTGAGCACACGCGCTTTCCTCCCACAGGAAAACTAATCGAAGCATTACATCAGATCTGCTTTGTCCATTCGTCTCCAAATTGTCACCCGCTAGGATCTGAATAAAGTGAGTAGAAATCTAAACAAGAACCGAATAAAGAAAAATCCCCTGTAAATTCCTGTTACGCTCCTGCTTCTTATAAACATCTTCAAGTCGTGTCTCTCATCTCTTTCAGAATACGTGAACCGCTGCACTAACGCAGCACCGAAAACACACAAAACCAGAGCAAAACATTGTAAAATAACAGCAATCCAAGCACTGCATCCACCAGCCTTTGGAATTCAGCAGGAGTCATCCCACTGGGTCCACCAGGGACTGGCTCAGGTCCTGAAGAAGTGCTGCTGGTGGGAAGTCCTCATCCACATCCTGGGAAACATTCCCCAAGACCCAGACTCAACCGCCCCCTCCTCTAACGTGAAACACATAATTATCTCCCTGCTGAAGAAAATAACAGCATCTGTTTAAAAGCTTTGAATTGGAGACCCGGATAAATGGTGCAGAGCTCGCTGGATAAACACAAGAGTTTCTATGACTGCGAAAGATTTGAAACAAAAACTTCCAGGGCAAAATGTGGGACACATCACAGCTGTTACACAGAGCCATGTCAAGAGTGCTTCTGAATACTTGTTCTTCCAGTATCCCCCAGTGAACTGAGCTTCTGAGGATTTAAAATAAAAAAAAAAAAGAAAAGCAAGCAAAGCTGAAAATGACTTTTAGTACCTGAAAACACATGAAACCGAGCTCCTTCTGGTCTCATGACGCTCCCAAGGCTTGAGACAAGAAAGTCTTGGCACTGGGGATGGGACAGCCAGCTTGCCCTGGCCGTTACTTTGAGGGTTTGCTGTTTGTAATTGCTGGAGTGGATTTACCTCCACTGAAGATCTCGCTTTATCGGGAACGCCCTCCTCTATGCCATATTTGTGCATGAACTGAATGACTTGAAGAAGCCTCCATCCACATCTCCATCATCCACGTGTCCATCACCCACACACCATCACAACCAACCCAAACCAGGATGTTACAACCACCACGCTGGACTCTGCATGGACATACGGCAAAGGTGATCTACAGTGACAAAAAGAGAATATAAACTCAGCGGCTAAGACGGAGGACCCAAGTGGCCAGAAAACAAAATCTTCTCTAGTTCTGACAGCAAATCAGTGACGGAAAACAGGAAAGAAGCCACTTTCCCTCCTCCTTATTCACGAGGACCACTGCTCCACTGTTTCTATCGCAGTTCTTGTTCGCAGATTCACAGGGGACTCCGCAAATCAGCTCTTACTGAGTTTACTATTCGTGTCTCCTCTCTGCTGTTGAAGATCAAGATCAAGAACGCTACAGAGGCCAATCCTGAGTTCAAGCTATCCGAAAATCTTGCACATTATCACCTTTCTCACTCAGCACTGTTGCTCCCCGAGGAGATATACTTAGTCAACCATTTCTATGGGCCACCCTGCTGCTGACCTCCCGAGCTCTCCCAACCCAGCGTCCCAAGAGTAACAGGCTGGGGAATATCACAGCAAGCGTTCATACCTCTGGTCTTCTTTAATTTATGACCGTACTGAGCAATCTTTTCTCGAGGTTTTCAATGTTTGCAAAGAACAGCAAAGACACATCCCAGCAAAGCTGTGGTAGCCAAAACACACCACATCCAGCCTCTGTGAATACACCCACTCAATCTCAGCAACTGAAAATCCCTGCAATGGTTTTGTGCTGCTGCTGTCTGCTTTCTCCCCAGCATCGACCCCAACTCTCCTGCACTATTCACCCTGTGAGGGCCCAGGACACGGTACCACCAGCTCTATCAGCCCGGACAATGACCTGTGCCCTGGTGGCACGTCCATTTACAGGAGAGACTTGAGGTCTCCTCCGCATCTCCTATATTCTGCCCTTCCATGTCTTTCATCTTCTACCTTTTCATGATGTTTACTTTCTGCAAATCACCATTTCTGTGTGGCTAAAACGGAACACCTATAACGACAACAGCTTGTTATGATACCTGAACGAGACACTGGGTGTCATCAGGAGCAGTCCTAGTGATGATAACCACAAAAGCCATCATCTGAATGACCACAATCCTTGTAATAACAACAGCAGTAAAAATTCTTGTGGCAGCAAGGGCTCCCCAGTGCTACCACAGCTCTGAATTAAGGTAGCTCGTGCAGGCCTGGTCCAGCCCATTTGTGCAGGAGCGAGTTTTCCCTGCAACAATCCTTCTGCTTTAAACTGCCATCAGTAGGAGACTCACCCCTCCGTGGTCTTTTAACGCTCTATAGGGAAAGACAGACCTCCCCAGAGGAGGATCTAAGATCCAAGCCACTTGCTGCAATCTCTAGGAGGGAGCCAAAGACACCTCTGCTCCCAGTTTAGATACGTCAGCCCAGGTGGGATGGAGCCAGTCTCAGTGCAGATGAACCCACCACCAGAAGCCCAAGCGAGAAGGCTCCAGCTTGCCTGCAGGCTTGACTCTCAGGAGGCTCTCGGTGTCGTTAATCCACGTGACTGCCGGCTGGGACAGAAGCATGCTTTGATAAAAAGCTGTGCCAGCACAGCAGTAAATAGCTCTGATGAAAGCGCCGCAGATACCACAACATGTAATCAAGTGCATAAATACTTTGTTATACAACAGACCTTGGAAAAAACAAATCAGTTGATTATTAGTAATAGCTATGTATATTGCAGCATCTTATCCCTGGAGGCCCCAAAAGAGGTCAGTTGTGCTCAGCACAGAACACTGTCAAAAAGCAAATCTGCCGTAATATTTGGGCATCTGAAACCGGAATAAATGAGGGTGGCACAAGTCACCTTATAAAAAAGTGAAAGTAAGTACCAACAACATAACAGGCACATGAAAGTCATTTAGTGAGTATCTTTATCAGATACACAGCAACAACGAGTGGCTCATTATTTCCCACAAACCATATCAAACCAGACACCATTTTCCAATAATAAATGCCGAGCACTTCCAATATAATTGATTTCCCCTTACGTCTTCCTTCCCATTCCTGATGCTGACGGTTCGCATTCAGAGTCAGAGCAGACCGTGCAGATCTGTATGCAGATCAGCTAAGATGGAAGAGCTCTTTCTCTCATGTTTTTCTTCTTGTTTTACACAGTATCAACAAATGAGAGCAGTATCAGATCTGCATTTATAGAAATATGCCCTCCTATCTCATGTGCTTGTTCCCATGTCAAGAAATTCAAAGCTAGGCACTGGGAAAATAATGATTGCCTCAGACTTTTTTTTAAATATAAATGGGACTACTATGTCATTTTTACTTCTATATTTACATTAAAATCATGGATTCAGGGAACTACAGAGCCAAACGACACAGCATCAAAAATGAAACAAGTAAGACTCTCGCTGCTGTGTATTTAGGGGAGAAACAAATCAACTTCTTTTTCTCAGCTAAACCACATGGAAAGAAAACAAGGGTCTACTTACACTGTACAATGAGCTGTACCAAAGCTTCTCTGGGTTTGACATTAAACCCGTTGTATTGGCTGGTCTGGCACCTGTAGGTTCCCGTCATCTCCCTGGACACGTTTACTATCCTCAGGATCCCATCGTAGCTCTCCGTTTGCATCGCCCCGTCCGGCATCGCGATCTCCTTGTCTGCTCGGGACCAGAGAATGATGGGCTTGGGCTTCCCTGTCACCTGGCACTGCAGCTCGATCGTGTCCCCTTCCCGGGTGACCAGGGGTGACTTTTCTTGAGGAACAGTCAAATTGGGTGGGACTTCAAAGGAGAAAAAGAGACGGTTCGACAGTTAGCATGAGAGAGACATCAGGTGCCTTTCCTGCTTGTACAGTCATAACCACGTGTGAAGAAGTCGCTTACACACGGACAGCAACGCATAGTGGCTACACACACTGGAAGACCGTGCAATGCTACCATGACAGAAGGTGCCCAGGTGCTTGAAGTGGTGAAAATAAGATTCAACAGCCCCAGCTATGACACTTGTCTGCCTCCCTGCGTGTCTCTGACATGCCAAAACCCCACACCAGCGAACATCAGCCCATTTGGGCCGCTGAGCGCAGCCAGTGCTTCATCACGGCAAGTTATGGCTTTACTTTTGATGAGTATTTGGCACTAAAACCCCTTTTTTACAAAAGACTGGCTGCTGGTTTTACCGTAGAACAGAAAATCCAGCCTGTAATGGCCACGCAACGAGGAAGAATCGTGCCAACTCAGAACTCAGCCCAGAACGGAAGCCCTGAAACCAAAAGGCAGTTGGTGCCTTTCTATCACAGGAGGTTTATCCAAGTGGTGCTCTTTCCACGGAGATTTGCATTAACAAATCCGGAAGGAACATGTGAACAACGGTTTCCACCAAGAGGTAGACATCCCCCTGGAGCAGGAATACCGGGCAGAGCCGCACAGTGAGCCGGCGATGCCCAAGGACCCAACCTTCCTCCCCTCCGCAGTCTTGCAGGAGCGAGACTTTCTAATCGCCCCCAGCGCCTCCCCAAACGATCAGCCACGGCCCCGAACCACCGGTTCTTGGCAGCGAGGAGGGGCGAGCTCGCCACGGAAGAGACGGTGCCGTGCAAGGTGCTCGATCGGGACAGAAATGCCGCGGCAGCCCCAGCAAAGGCATCGGCGTTCGCACGACGGGCATCCCAGCGAGCTTCCACTCTTGGTCCCATCAGAGGCAGCCCCTCTGCCTTTTAGGGGCCAGTGTTTGATAATGACAAAGCACTGCAAGCTCCACCAGCCTAACAAGGATGGTTTTGCCCCGTCCAGCTATCGTTCCCATCTCACCACACCCACGCCGCCTTCACAGCCAACTCCTTACGCCTCTCTCAGCGCCTCACAGACGAAAGCTCCGTCTCTGAAGCCGCCTGTGATCCTCCAGATCACACACGGCGCCTTCGGTGCCTTGCTCAGGGGGAGGGCACAGGCTGTGTGGTGGGGGAAGATAGGGAAAAACCTGATTTTTAAACCCTGCCCGCCTTCTCTTTCCTTTTGCGCCCTCTGAAAACTTGGCTGCCCTTATGGGTCTTCTGTCCTGAATCAGAGAGATGCCTTCTGTTTTAAAGCAGTCTCTCCTAGGAGCTTTACCTCTCCACGCTGTCCTGCCCTCAACTGCTTTGCTTGAATGCCAGGACTGACAAAATAGAGCCTGCACCGTAACTCCTGTCTGCAGGAAAAGATAATCAAAGGCTATTTTCAGGCCTCCCGAGACAGAAACAACTGACTTGTACCAGTGAGAAACAGTTCCAGTTTTCCCCCAGGATGTACCTCGTGTCTACGGACCTGACAAGCCTGCTACGAATCAGAGTTAAATCAGGGACTTTCATAGGTACCAAAATGCTGTTTTCAGCTGTTTTGAAGGCTTTAATAGCTCCTTCTGAATCTGGTGGGACAGGCAAAAGTAGAAATAACTTTTTCCACAGGAGAGGAAAGGAAAAATTATTTTATACTTCAAAAAAAAGAAGAAAAAAAAAAAAAGAAAAAAGAGAAAGACTGCTTAATAAAACATTCCCAACATTAATAAAACATGCTTATTCTTCACTTATGCCTGTGTGTGCCACAGCAGCCCCTGAGCACAAGCCAGTGCCCAGGAAACTTGGATCACTCAGAGGTAGCCCAGAGGAGAAGCACCCCATGAAGATGCCCAAAAGCTCCTGGTGAGGAAGGGCTGCAGGATACGAGATGGTCCACCCCAGCAAAGGGAGGGAGGTACAAAGCCAAGACAGCCGTCTTGTCAGAGCTCTACTAGAGCTGAGAGAAAAAAATACAGAGGGAAAAGAGCGCTGAAGGCAGCGAGGGGCAAGTCGGGGGTGTTGAAGGCAGTGAGGGGCAAGACAGAAGGAGCAGACAAGCCCTGCTCTGTGATTCCCCAAGCTATTCCGAATGCCTTTCTCCACCAGCACGTGCCCTTCTCTCTCCTTCATTTCTATATCCCACACTTGTGGCACTTGTGCTGGATCTGCACCAGCCAGGTGGTGCTTGTGATGGGACTCCTCCACCTTCTTTCATGAAAGCCAGCACATCAGGCAGATACAGAACAGCCCCTTCCCAAAGCAATGCCCTACGAGAACACAGACTCAACTGGGAAAAAAGGTATTGTTCCAAGAAGGAAAATGCAGTTTAAAGAGAAAGGTTTGAAAGTACACTGCGCACAGCCTGCCTGCAGGAAGAAGCCTCCTTCTGAACATTTTTTCCAACTCACCTGGCTTGTGGCTTCTCAGCTTAGTTCAAAGGATACACGGCTCTGGCTGGATCAGTAAAAAACCATGTACGTTGTCCCTTCCCCCTGGGCACTGGGTCTGCTCCCTGCTGGGAATATGCTTCGATCGAAGCATGTCCCAGTTGGTACGGATGCTGCAGGCTCCCCTGTAGCTCTCCTCTCGCTTCCCGCCCCTCCGGCACCACCAGCTGCCCCGGGGAAGCACAACCTTCTCCTGTCTCAGTGATTCACTGACCGTGAGAACCGTGAGGCCAAGAACATGGGGGTCACAGCCCTTAAACAAAATACCTGCTATCAACAGGGAAAAGGTCTGCTCTCTGCCACGTACCAGCCTACAGCACTAGAGAATCACAGAATCACAGGATGGTTTGGATTGGAAGGGACCTTAAAGACCATCTGGTTCCACCCCCCTGCCCTGGGCAGGGACACCTCCCACCAGAGCAGGTCGCTCCCAGCCCCATCCAGCCTGGCCTTGAGCACTGCCAGGGAGGGGGCAGCCACAGCTTCCCTGGGCAGCCTGTGCCAGGGCCTCACCACCCTCACAGGGAAGAATTTCTTCCCAATATCTCACCTAAATCCCCCTTCTTTCAGTTTGAAACTGTTACCCCTCATTCCATCACCACACCCCCTGATCAAGTGCCCCTCCCCACCTCTCCTGCAGCCCCTTTCAGCACTGGAAGCCGCTGTAAGGTCTCCCTGGAGCCTTCTCTTCTCCAGGCTGAACACCCCCAGCTCTCTCAGCCTGTCCTCACAGGGGAGCTGCTCCAGCCCCTGAGCATCTTCCTGGCCTCCTCTGGACCCGCTCCAACACCCATCTCCAGCTCTGCCTGCAACTCCACAGTCCACGACGTGCGTTTTCCCTTTGGTGGTTGTCCTTGTAGACCTACTTTCTGGACATGTTTTGCTGGCAGCCTGTTCCAGACTCCATCCTTTCCAGGCTGCCATCAGAGCTACAGGTCTGCACTGTAAAAATCACACCTTGCCTTAGCCTCAGAAATCACCCACTTTCTGGCTGGGGCAAGGGCTGTCACTTCTCATCTCAAGCACGGAGCCAGGAGCAGGAGTACCTTCGGCACAGCGAGGGGTCCTTTGCCAATGCTGCCTGCGAAGGCAACGCATGATGGAAGAGAGACATAAAATGAGAGAGGAGGCAGCAAGGCCAGCTTCATGTGTGGAGGCGGACCCAACCCTGGGATGGGATCCCAGGGATGGGAGACAAACAAATCGAGCAGCTGCTCCCCAGATATCCACAACGTTCCTCTGGTTTAAGAAACCCCTTCACTAAGCTCGTCATGGGAGGAGTAAACAACAAATTTAGTGTGTCCACGAGGTGGACCTAGAGAGGAAGGGGGGCAGAGATGTACGAGTGCAACTGGGGGCTGCTGAAGACTTGCCTCCCATGCAGCTGCACTGTGGGGATGCAGGAAGGCAGCAGCCCTGAGCTCCACCTGCAAGAAACAGCATCTCAGACCAAGAGGCAGGGGAAATTCAGAAATTTGCTCCTATTAAAAAAAAACCCTATAAGGCAGAAACCAGGAAAGAACACCCCCTGCTTCTCACGGTCACATGCAGCTTCTGGAGGCACTGGAGAGGAAGGAGAGTGAATGGCAGAGGACACGCACCTTTGGGGGGGGCGGGGGGAAAGAAAAAAAAAAAGACGACGCGTGCCAAAAAGGTCCTGCGCGACTCTGAGCAAGTAATTTACCCTCTCTTTAACTCGGCTTTCTTTCTGAAAAATAGAGATAACAGTACTGCAAAAACTGCACGTTGCCAAGATAAGGACCACGGCTACGAGGTCTGCAGGCAGGCTGATAAGATAGGCTGTATCAGTACCCCAGATGGAACGATACCTTAAAACACCCTGACTCATCTTCTCCTGTGGCATTTTGCAACACAACCAGTATCTGTCACGTTGTAAGCCAGCCAATCTATTATGGTTTACTGTATTTATTAATGTTCTTGTTACTGGAAACAGAGAAGGAGAGAGGAGGGACAAGGCCATCTATTAAAGCAAATCATTTCACGGGCAATGCCATAAAAAAGAAGCCTGGCTGCAGCTTCCCTGTATCGCATTTGACTGACGGTGCCCAAGACGGTGAGCTCCCACAACGAGTTTATGGCTACGGCCACAGTGGTTATGGCTATGGGTTCCCCTTAACTGGGATGCTGAGTCTCTACCTCTCATTAGGAAGGACAGCACTGAATCTTTGCTCAGGGAGGAGTTTTGGCAGAGTTTCCCTTTTTATACCCACCTATTTATTTTCACAAACTTGCAGGTACTTAATTACCTCCAAGAGGTCTATTCTACTGTCAAATTTGGCTTAAATTAGCTACAGGGTCAAAGAATATCAGGGGTGTGGGGTATTGTGACACACCAACTGATAGGCACTGGCAGCCTGACCACGTTTGACTTGTTTTCATCAGCAATAAAGCTTAAAAAAAGACACAAAAGAAACTCAAATCAGTGCAATGCCCACAGAGGAATCAGGAAGACGGTGGAGGGGGGAGATGAGGAGAGCTAGACAACTGAGGAGAAAATAATCACTTGAACTTTTTCTTCCCTTACTGTGACCCAAGATGTAGGGAAGCCCCAGGACCAGGGAACATGCAGCTGAGCCTGCTGTGGAGGAGGGCATGGCAAGCCTGCGTGAGCAAGGGTGTAGAAACACGGCATCACAGAATCGTTCAGGTTGGAAAAGACTCTTAAGATCATTGAGTCCAACTGTTAACCCAGCACTGCCAAGTCCATCCCTAAACCACGTCCCTAAGGGCCACGTCTAGATGCCTCTTAAACACCTCCAGGGATGGTGACTCCACCACCTCCCTGGGCAGCCTGTTCCAGCGCTGGACAACCCTTTCAGTGAAGAAACTTTTCCTCATGTCCAACCTAAACCTCCCCTGGTGCAACTTGAGGGTGTTTCCTCCCATCCTATCGCTCGTTACTAGAAGCAAGGATGCTCGGGCAAGGGTGCACAAGCAAAGACGAATGTGCAAAGGCGGGTGAACCAGGGGGCGCGAGCGCGGGGGCACGAGCAAAGGCGCAGGGGTGCGCGAGGGGAAGGTGCACAACCACGGGCGTGCTGGCAAAGGCGCGGCGGTGGGGCGAGGAGAGGGGGGTGCCCGCCAAGCAAGCGCAAGCGCCCAGCCAGCGAGCAGGGTGCCACCGGCTGTGCCAGCCTCCCTCTGCGGCACAAGCAGCGTCTCGGAGGGGCTCAGCCCTCCTCGCCCAGGCACCAGCATGTCTCCTGCAGCACCAGCCACAGAGCCTGCTGCAAATAAAGGTCAGTTCTCTTCCCGCTTGTGCAGAATAACTAAGTAGCTGCATCCTATGTTTGAGACAACAAACGTTACCTTATTCGTGCAGCAAGTGGCTTAAAAAACAAGTTAATACTCTTAGCAGTTAAAATCTGTTTCCTAAAGTAGAGGGTTATCACTTGAAAAACAAAAGCTTTAGTAACGCTAAAGTAGCACCGACGTTAAAAATATGCACTAGCATCTTTTGAAACGGGCAGACACACACGCATAAGAGGGCTAGTGTTGATCTATGTCCACTCCTGGCCCTTAAATAAAATGGTCTGAGACAACCTTTGCTTCTTAAAGTCGCTGACTCACCAGGAGGTCAGACGGCAGAAGGTATCACCGTATTGCTGCCCCTTTTTTTTTGTTAAAGTGCTCCCCAGGCAGACTGTATCTGTCTGTTTCCAGAGATAGGAAACCAGACTAGAGCCTTCTGCCTGTTCTCCTGTGGTAGTTCTACTGTAATTCCATAGGATTCCTGATGTAGCACAGTCACTGTGTCTATAGGAGAATGGGGACAGGGACCAAAGAGGCTATTTCAAAGAAAACACCAAAATGCATGAGCCTAAGATGCTTATTCACTGCATATTCTGGGCAGACACAACCTCGTTCTAGTCTACTCTAGACCTCTGAAGTCCTGATGGGTCAAGTAACTGTCCCTAGTTTGAACCTAGAACTTGCTAACAGAGAAACCAAAGGGGCAGAAGGGGCTCGGAGCAACCCAACCTGGTTGAAGACGCCCCTGCTTACGGCAGGGGGGTTGGACTAGGTGGCCTTTAAAGGTCCCTTCCAACCCAAACCATTCCGTGATTCTAAGACAAACAGCGCAAGGAGCCGCTAGAAGCAGTGACCCCATGGTAGGCTTGGAAGAGCCACCATGACCCCCGAGCTCTTCACCGGGGGCTGCAGATGGCACAGGTGAAGCAGGGGCTACTGTCACTTCAGTATTCCCTTGGGTGCCTTCAACAGGCAGAAAGGAAAGCCGTGGCCCTGAAGCAATCAGCCCAAGCAGCGATGGGGAGGCTGTGGGCTGGGAGGAGTTGTGGGCTAGTGTGATCAGGCTGCTTAAAAGGGACTAACGGTAATAACTAGTAATTATAGGATAAAGCAGAGCAAAGGATCGTTTGAGCTGCGTATCAAGAAATAATCTGTACTGCAGATTACTCAGAGATAATCTCCCAAAAGTGTTGGAAGTCACATTGTTCAAGTAATTTAAAACCAGCCTGGATAAGGAATACTGAAGAATCTACACTGTACTGGCTAGGAGGTAGAGGTGAAGTTATTGGTGTATCCTCCTTCTCTAATATTTAAGAATTTGAAGGTCTAAATTCTAGTATTAAGCACCCTCTGCCCGAGACATGTATTTCGGTCCCTGTTCATGATTCATTCTCCTTAGGTGATGGAGGGTTTTGTTAAGACAGGGCAGACCGAGCTGTGGTACAGGAAGCCGAGCTGGTATCCAAAACTTATTTGAGCAAGATCATTTAGCCTTTGAAGGGCGGCAAACGATAACTATTTGGGTTCTCCAGACATCTCTGGAAAGAGAGACCAAAACTGCTCAGCATACCCTTAATGGGCGTTTCTTTTAGGAGAAGTGTTGGGGAATACGGGGGGCGTATGCCAAAAGGGTCTCCAGAGGTGAGGAGAGAGCCCTGGGGGAGACTGGCTGATCCAGCCAAACGGCTGGAAAAGCAGCTGAAGTCAAGAGAATTTCTTTTAACCTCTCCGTGGCCTTTCATCACCACGAAAGAGGAACTATCTGGTTACTCATGTGGAAGGTAAATCGAGCGACCTGAAGGAAACTGTGTCTCGATTTCACGGTCGCTTTCTGTTCTCATTGCCCTGGTTGCCCGCGTGCTGCCCTGCCCCTATGCAGAGAAGAGAAAGCACAGCAGCCCACGTGCGCCGGGGCACCGGCCACTTCTAACGCAAGACATGAACATCGATCACAGATTTCATGGTGGGGACTGCTTAGACAGTAAAATAACTCCAGAATCAGTTCTTGCACCTCAACGTACTTTTAATACCTGAAAACACCACTTTACTCTGCAGTCAGAGCCTGAAGGGGCACATCTTAAACCCAGAACACCCGCAGCCAGCAGCAAATTAGCCAAATTAGCTCTCGGTGATCTCGCAGGAGTCGTCCTGAGGAGCTCCGTGAGCCAGATGCCACGCGAGATGATGAACCGACTCCACAACCCTCCAGAGAAGAATAAAGAGACTCGGCCACACGCGGCCGCTCGAGAGGGCGCCTGCTCCCAGAAACCCGGCTGAAGTCCGCCCACGGTGGATGAACACACCCCGGGGAAACCACGTTTCCCAGGGGGACCCTGGTGCTGGGGAAAAGGGGCTGCAGAGCAGGAGATGGCCTGTCCTCGCCCCCCTCCCCGCAGGAGCAGGCAGCCAAGGAGCTCGGCCAGCCGTGCTGCGAGCTGTGTGACGGGAAGGGACGGCGGCTCCCAGGGATGGAATTAAAAAGAAAAATCGCTGCACATTAAGTACTAAAATAGAACTATAAAAGAAAAGCTTTTTAACAAAATCCGGCATTTATCTGTCCCTTCTGTTCACCTATTCCTTTCAAAGATAAACTCCAAAGATAATGGCTCACAAAAAATAATCAATTTACCGCAATAATGAAACGTCTGTCTATTGTCTGGTACGTCTCAGGGTTGCCCGTGAACAATCGCTCTGGACGGTGCTTAAGGTTTACAAATATCTTAATTGGACCAGTAATTATCTCACAAAAAGCATTTTTTCATTATGCAAAGAGGCAGCACTGTGATTTTTAATAAACATTTAGAACTAAAATGAAGGTCTCTTTTATGTACCATCAGAGGGAGAACAAGATGACCAGGGGACACATGCTTCACAAACGGATCAAGGCCACGTGCCCTAACACATCAGCCTGGACGTTTAATTAATTCATTATTTAATAGACAGCTGATTAGCTTAACAGGGAAGCCCTCTTACCGTACTGCAGGGAGGTGACACAGCACATATACCAACCAGTTCTTCAGGAATTTCTCTGCCTGTCTCTGGCAGCACTTACGTAAAACCAACCCTATCTATCCACACGACTAGTCTCGAGGGTGCAACGGGAGACCTGGAGGCCACCAGCCTGCCCTGTGCTCACACCCAAAGTCAACGTCCCCCTCGGGGATGTGCCCCAGGGCCACCCCAGGGTGGTACATGCTCAGCACATCTTCAGGCTCACCCAGAGATGAAGAATTTGGTTGACACGACTGCAACGTAGGACATCTAGCTGTGACCACGCCGGGTAGGAATGAAAGAGCAGAAAGCACTCTCTTAGGAGAAGGCGGCTCACCAGCACCCCCAGCCCAAGAGCATCACCCACCTCCTCCACCCAGCCCTTCCCGCAGCAATTCGGAGCAGCGCAGCCAGAGAACGAAGTAAAACAACCCCCCTGAACTAACAACTCACTTCACTGCACAGCACTACCTCCGGGGGGGAAGATGAAAAGAGAATAAGCCAGAAGTGACAGATGTTACATCTCTTACTGTACTAATACTGATTTTAGGGGGATAAAGATAGCGTAAGAACCCATACTGAACCGAGCAGGCCATGCATCACCTAAAGCCTTATTCTCCCTGCTTTGAGTACGATATTTAAGGCAGAGAAAAAGACTGCTTACAAAGGCTGACCCGCTCTCCTCATCCACCTCTCTCTTGTGCTTACCACGAGCCTATTTTACTGGGGTGGGGTGGGGGTTGTTGCTGTTTTAGCATCTTCTGCCTTCAGCTTCCCCGTGACATGCACACACACACACACAGAAGAGCCATCCTGCCTTTCAGTAACATTTGCCCAGGGTTGCTTTTATGGATGACAGGGCTTTTATAGGGCAAATATTCAACATTTGAGTCTTCATTTCCACTATTCAGTGACCTACTTTATGGAGATGGGGCGGGGGGGGAGGCTGCTAGGGGATTACTTCAGGTCCATTTATGTAAGATACTCAGGACGCAAATCTATGCCTTTCCTGCTGAAAGCACAAAATGTCAAGGGAAAAATATTCCTGCTAAACAAGTGCAATGCCGACTATGCCAAGAGGCTGGCATGTCCCTTGCGCTGCCCCACGTCCCTTTCCAATCTGCTGGAGCGACGGAGGAGACCTAACCATCTCCCTCCCTCCTTACAAGGTGACACAGCCCCTCCTGCCCCACTGGGCGACTCCAGGAGGAACCTCGCCAGGAAGAGCAAATTCTCCCCCAAACCAGCACACAGACACGCAGCGCAATATTTAATATATCCGTGCAAGTCCTGGCATTCGGGAAACATGTTTGTGCCTAGGCTGTATGTTCATAATTACTACAGCAGTAATGAATCTTGATGAATCAGTAACGACCTTCAAGAGCACACTGAAACTATTTCAGCTTCCACTTAACCGGGTAATGAAGTCATACAAATAGGCAGAACTTCTTTTAAGATGCTCAGTAAGGCTGATCCCAAATGCTACTTTTTCTTCCCCCTTTCTGATTTTCTTGAGTGTTACAGGACTGTAAATTTAAGAGACGGCATAATTCATCGCTGCCTGCAGAAATTGTGATGAGCTTATAGGTATGGCCATCTAACAGACGGTTCCAATAAATCCCATCAATTTTCCTAATGATTCCCCAGCAAGTACAGGTAATACAGCGGCTAGTGTCTGCCAGATGGGCAATGCATGACTGCACAAACGTCACTGTCCACTTCACCCTGGCAAGCAGGCAACAAAGTTTGCTTGCAACTGCTATCCCTCATGCCAAACTCGGCTCTTACCCTGTAATAATCCTGTATTAAAGTCTAAACAATAATCCATCACGAAAGTTCTAAGACTGTTTAGATGTGACGTGTAATTGCCAATATTACTGATGTTGTAAAATTTGGAGAACAGAACTCTGGGTATACTCTTTGAGGCAGAAGTGTGCATTTTGTCTTTTTGAAAAAGTAGGAAGCATATACTTGAATGTGTTTGGTAAAACGGGGCCAGAAGATGTCTATTAAACATTTCCCTGCCAGGCTATAAAAATGTTTTTCCAGTGTGTTCTTTGTTGTCTTACTTCTAAATGGCATGCACTGCCTGCCTTACCCCAGTGAACAACAAGCACAATCTGAGGAAAAGCACAGCAACACCCCATGGAAAAGACAGGGTGGAGAGCAGATGTAATACTGACACTATTTGCCTCTGCATTTTAACATCATACAGCACTCTGAAAACAGAAATGCTTTTTTTCTTTTATCTTCTCTATAGAAATCAAGCAGCAACAACTTTTTCTTTTTTTTTTTTTTTGGTTGTTACTAATTTTTGGCAAGGAAAGACTTCTGCATTCAGAATGTTTTCTGGTTCATTTTATTTACATGGACGACCGCCGTTATTCAAGTCAACTACCGGGGGGAAAAGTCCATGAAATCTATTGGTTACAAACCAGCTATGAGCAATGAGATAAAGCCGGCAATCACTATTGTGTTACGTATTCCTTCGCCAGAATACAAGATCTTCATTATCAGCCAAAGTAACAGCCAAGGCTCCAGCTCATCAGAGAGAGAAACGTTTCAATCACCGATGTGGAAATCTACGTAATAGGTACCTTAAACTTTTTGCCTATTGGGAACAGCGTGATTCACCAACATGAATCCTTCAGAAAAAAAGAGCTCCTTCCTCTCTACTTGGCACTTGCTGTTCGATTAGAGTAGCTGGATGGATTCAGTTTGGCTAACATAACACCCTCCTCCTCCTCCTTGTAATTTCCCACTAGCTATTTTTTTCACAACTCCGGATGCCTTGAGGCGCTAACTAAAGGCCAAAGTCCTTTCGCAGAAGCAGTAACTTTTCTGACAGCAAAAGAGGACGAGTCTGGGTAAAGCAGATCCCAGTGTGTTCTTGGGAGAGGGCCCCGCGTGCCGCTTCTTCGGGTTTCTGTCCTTTAATCAGAGCAGCTCAGGCCCTGACCTAGGGTCTGCCTGGACGCCCTTGTGGTGAGAAGCGCTCTGTGCATGCAGCTTTGTTCCTCAGTAAAGGACAGCCACAGCTTGGCTACACCGAAGTCAAACTGGTACCAAAGGCGGCCTCCTTACCTGTACTGCTGGAGATGTTGACATCAATGCTGATATCCGATATGCCACCTCCCTTCAGAGACGCCACACACGTGTACGTCCCAAAGTCAGTGAATTTCAAGTCAATGATGTCCAGGTTTGTGGTGCCAGGTGACACATCGGGGTCAGTCTGCGTGATGACCATCCTTTCAGAGCTCCGCAGGGGACGTCCGTTCTTAAACCAGCTGAACGTAAGCTCTTCAGAAGGGATGGCTTCCACCTGGCAGGAGATTTTCACCTCGCGCCCAATCTGGATGTTGTCGTCTTTGTGATAGGGGTCAGGGGTGATCCAAAAACGTCCTTTTTTTAAGGCTGAAATATGCCAAATTAAAAAGAAAAAGTTTACTATAGTAAAGTACAAATACTGCACATTCAGACTTTGCAAAGGCTTATGCTCATGCTTCACTTCATGCCTACGTACGATTTTAATAGTCTGTAGCGACAGGACAAGGGGTAACAGTTTTAAACTAAAAGAGGGCAGACTCAGACTAGATATTAGGAAGAAATTTTTTGTTATGAAGGTGGTGAAGCGCTGGCAGAGGCTGCCCAGAGAGGTGGTAGAAGCCCCATCCCTGGGAACACTCCGGGTCAGGCTGGACGGGGCTCTGAGCAGCCTGATCCAGCTAAAGCTGTCCCTGCTCGCTGCAGGGGGCTGGACCAGATGGTCTGTGAAGGTCCCTTCCAACCCAAACCATTTGGTGACCTTATGGTGCTCGGGAAGTCACTGAAGCTTCCAATGCACACCTTTAGCACATGGTTCATTTTTTGCAGGATCAAATCTTATCGAGTATCACCACAGGGTGTACATTGCTAAAGTACTTCTCATTTCCAAAATGAAAAATAGGAAGTCACAACACCTAAATTAGGCTGAGCTGCTGATAACTGAAGAGTAACCAAAATAATTCACGAACCTTCAGTGTTTGTTATCCTTCCCTGGATGTATTCACAAGCCCGTCCTCACCCCCGCGCTATTAGCGCACCGGGAGAAGGGAAAATAAAGTTATCAACCTAACATCACTAATACAACCAGTAGTGTCACCTCCAATCTACCTGGGAACAAACACGGCCATGCAAAACAGCTTTGTGACAGCTGGTCCAACGAGAAGAGGTAAGCACACGCCGGAGGCTACAGCCTGCCCCGGTTTACACACCCTGCTCCTCCCCGGGGGCAGCCCGGAGGGCTCCCTCCGGCCCCGCGGCTGCCCAGAGGCGGGCTGCACCGCCTTCTTCTGGTGGGGAAACTGCTGCCAGTTCTAAAAGGCAAGGGGGCTGAAAGTACGTTTTTCGGCAATGGTCAACGGGACAAGGCAAAAAGAAGCTGTTCTGGGGGGTAACCGCGCGGGAGAGCCCATCACGAGCACCTTGGTTGCACCCCCCCTGGCTGGGTCTGGGCAGGTGAGGGAAACCCACCCCACGTTCGCAGGAGGAACCTGAGGCTGAAGGCTGCACACGCAACTGAGGGAACACCATTATCCTTCAGGGAGGCACAGGGTATCCCAAGAATCTCTATCTGCATCCGAGACTATCTGAGCCCGCAATACAAATTCAATTAATTCCCTAACCCACGGGAAAGCAGAGGTAAGGCAGTGCCAGTGTTTTAAATGGGAACCCCAAGGCAGACGAGCTTTTGAGGCCACCGCAGAGGCAGGCTCAGGGGCTCCCTACAGCCATGCAGGGGCACAGCAGCTCTGGAAAACGTTATTTCCCACCATCTTCCCGGTGAGATCAGCATCTTTTACTAGCATTCCCTCATCGATCTACTGCACAAGAGCAAAATAATACTGCAACTCACTTATCTGATTTTTCTTGTCACTCTTTAAATGAGCATAAAACTATCCAGAAACTATCACCATTTACATCAATAAAGTGATTGCTCTAAAGCAGTGTTGGTATGATGACACTTATTTTTGGAAGAGTGCTTCAGAATCGGCCATTAAGTCTTTCAAATACACATATATTTTGATGTACCGAATATAAAACGCTACTTATACAATCCCAAGATCCCTCTCCCCCGCCCCGTATCCGTGCATAAGTACGTCTGTGTGTTTATATACACTATCTCCAACTGGGAAGTCCCACAATGAAAATATCAGTTAGAAAAGTTACAAGAAAATACCCAGGTTGAACGCAAGCACTGGAAGACAAATATTTAAATCCACCATTTCTTGTCAGCATGTTGACTTCTCCCGGATAGTTTTCCAGGTTGCCCTGTTCTCCCCTCCAGCCCTCTCTGTGCCCCCATCCCCGCACCGTGCCCCGCATGCGGAGCATTTGAGTCAAGGACCCACCCGCAGCACCCTGCTGTCTGCCCTCACACGTTCACAGCCAAGGAAGCGGGACAGTGGTCACCAAGGGCAAAAGTTACGAGCAGAAAATCCCCCTGGCTCCCACGCTTCGGGCAATAGGTACTTTTCGCTTGCTGCGTACAGAAAGTGGAGCCACGTCAAACGGAAACGGAGGCACGAGGCACCCAGCGCGCACAGAAAGCGCGGTGCGTCGGCTCCTCACGGCTCTACAAGGGGCGAAAACGCTAATTCGGACTCGGTTCTGTTCGCTCAGGAGCTCCTTGAACAAAACCAACTCTTTGGAGCTCGCAAACGCCGTGCTGAATTAGCACCTCCACAACTTTGAAAAGAATTAACGTTTGCTTAATAATGAGGGGTTTTCCAATGAGGGAATAGCAGCATAAAATCCGGCTACTTGCGGACACCCGCTCACACATGGTGTGAGAAACTCCTTCCATGGAGGAAGCAGCCCTTTTAATCGGAGAACGAAAACGCTGTGACGTTTGCTGGGCTGGTCAGGAATGGCATGAAACGTGCTATTCAGTTGTAGCTGCGTCTTCAAGCACCCGAGTGGTTGACGTGTTTTTAAGAATTCCTTATTATTTCATTTATTTCGGTAAGTTTTGTGACTTTTATCAAGATCAAAACTCTGCATCGAAAGGCACTGGTCTTTACCGAGCACCTCCCATTCCCTTCCCAGAGCTGCCGGCGGCTCCCCAGGAAGCCGCAGGAACACGCGCTTTGATTCGAGAGGATGAACCGTACATCGCATGACGGTTGGAAACTGCCACCGCGAGTGACTTTGAAACATGAGCTGAACCTTTTTGTTTGAAAATGGAAGAACAAACAATGCTTACATACACAAAAAAACCCAGTAAATATATTATGCAAATAATTTTCAGACAGTTACAAAGAAAAAACAGCTCGACAGGCAGGAGGAGCAGCACATCGCAACCAGAATTAGTTGCTAATAACCTCAAAAAACTTCTGTTTACTTCTGTATTTTCCTCCTTTGCTTGGGAGTGCTCATACAGACCATTTCAGCAGTTTCTCATTCCTATAAAGGAACGACAAGGTCTAACAGGAAAGCCACATTAACCTTCAGCTGTCCTTTGCTATGGCTAGTGCCACAGCACCATCTGCAAGCTGAGGTAAGGGGCACAGAGCCTCAAACTCTGGGCCATAAGCCACTTACTTCACAGCCCAGGAAGGGCTCCACTCTCTGGCTCAAGGACTGAATTACAAAAACAACTACAGTTTTGTGGCTGTTGCTTGTTGGTTTGTTGTTAGGCAGGCTGTTGGTACAGGACATAACTGGGCTGGATCATCCGCTGTCCTGATGGGCTGCAGCAAACCCTAACCACCGAAGAACTGTGCACAGCACACACCTGAGCTAAGTGCTCTTCCACACATCCAAATACAAGGAGTTCAGAGGAGGGCTGTGACTCGGGGCACGGCATGGAAAAAGTTAAGGGAGTTTCTAGAAATTCTGACGTGAAGGAAGAAGTCTCTTTGCTCTATTCCCTTTCCTCGTCTCTTCCCCCAAACCAAAACTCTTCGTGTCCCCTTAAGCCACGTGAACATACATTATATTCACATTATATATATGCATATTACACACATATATATACACATTATACACACACTATATTCACCAGTGACAGCCATGAAATCCCCACATCAACATCTAACAACTGTGTAACTACAATCTATGGCTGAACGCCAACGTACTGTTTTGATAACCCCATTCTCCAAGACTCCACAAACTGCACAGCTATCAGTATTTTCTCCTGTCACCAACAAAATCAGCAGTAAACATGACTTTAAATTACAGTGTCTTTTCAGGGTGAAGTAAGATCATCAGCCAACCCGTCTCTGTAAATCCCTAATCTCGTTTGGCACCAGAATAAACTCAGTGATCTCTATGATTAACTTATCTTGGAGTTTTTAAAGCGCCACCAAAGCACATGAAAATCACCACCCATACCTGGAGGATGTCCCCAAGAAATCAACCACAGGTGCCCAAAGACATCTGCAGGCACGTGGAGCTGAAGGGCAGCGGGAGCAGGGAGCAGCATGGGGCCACGATGGGCCAACACGTTCCTCTCCGAACCTGGGACCCAGGACTACGGCCAGAACTGCCCCAGATGTGATAGTGCAAAGTTGCTCAGTATCTGGCCTAGAAGCACCCCAAAAACTAGAGTGTCCCTCATTGGAATTCCTGGTGGGCTTGCTCCACCATTCATTTTCAAGGATGGAAAGCACCCCAAGATGCAGTACTGCCACCGCTCCTAAGTAGTAATAAACCTCCCTTCTCCAAATCCTGAAAATGGCAGCAGTAGTTACGGTGTCACAGCATCTTCGGAGCTAGAGCTCTTTGTAGGAAGAGAAAATTGAACCTGGATCTCCCGCTCCAGACTGATGAGACTCCAAATCACTTCACATACTGGAAACTTCCTGACCTACCAGGTCAGAAACCCTTCTGAGCACAGAAACCCTTCTCAGTTACACCGTGATGGAAAAGAGGATGGTGTAAGTCAGAGCTGAAGGCACTGCTGGCTGGCAGAGACAGGAGGGGCTGGGATGGCCCTGCTCAGGTCTTTGAAAGAAAAGTTACTACAGCAATGAAGGGCCCCCGCTAAGCTAAGCTAGTCTCAGAGCCAGAACCAACAGGGTTGCCCTTGGCAAAACCACATGGGGCCAGCAGACCCCTCCAGAATGACCGCACAAGTCTTGGGAAGACGATGCTGTTTCTTGCAGGCAAGAAAGGGGTAGAGTCTTAGACACACACAAGCTAGATGTGGTCTCCAAAAAGACTTCAGACCTGATTTACACTGTGTATCATATACTGACCTCCTGGGAACACCAGAGTTGAGCCTGGTACAAATCAACCAGGTAATGGGAAAGTGATTTCTGTACGTATTCTGCACACAGGTTTGCATTCACCATCAATCCCCATAAAACAGTGGTTTGGATGATCCTCATGGGCAGGGTCTTGGACCGTAACTTCCAGGCACCTGCTATATAATGTCACGTATATCGAAGCATGCAATGGATCCTGACTCTGTCTTTTCACTGTATTATCAGTTACATTTGAGACCCCGTTGGAAGGTTTCCACAGGGTTGGCTATAGCAAATAAAAGACAGACAGGGTTAACAAGCAAAATGTGGGAGATGGTGCTGCAGACACCTTCCCAGCAGAGCTTTCAGAACCTAATCAACACACAGGGCTATAAAATAGCAGCAAATGTGCAAATAAGTCTGTAACTGTACTTTGAGACTCAGGAAAGTGCCAGCCTTTCTCCAAAGAGGCCCTAAAGAACTATGATGTGATCAAATAAACAAAAGATGAAACAATTTCTGTCCTCAAACTCCTCACAAAACTGTCTTTGCCTCCCTCATTAATTACATTTCAAAGTAATAAAATGCATTCCAGTATCTCAACTAAGGCCTATCTGCATTCATCAGGTTAAGTCATATCTTCCCACCCTGATCCACCCAAAACGCTCCTTTAATGCACCAAAACGTTCAGATCTCGCCACTGCACCTTTCATGACATGTGAATGGCAGCAAACGCCATAACCCAACACATCAGCTGCTGCGCTGTTCGCCGGCTTTGACGTAATAACTATTGGCCGCTGGCTGACGCAGGACACCAGGGGACGCTCGGCTTTGCGCTGGCTGATGTTTGCGTCTGTGGGCAGCCCGCAGCAACAGCGACATTCAGCAGCAGAACCGCCCAAATTACCGATTTTAACCTTGACTGAGCGGTCAGACGCCACATGAGGTCCCGCCCCTGCGCACGCCCCAGAAGTGGCTTCGACTCATTTTGATCGTTCCCCTTCACCTCTTGTTAAGGCTCGTGAACGATTTTGGTTTCGCCTGTTCCCAGCGAACCAGAGGAGAACGTCACCCGACGACCTGCCAAGCAGATGTAAAGACCTGCGTGTGTCTTGGGAGCACCGTTCTGGAGGTTTGGTGAGCTCAGCACCCAGCACGCCGCTTGTCTCTGAGCCCTCGGCACTGGCATTTCATCGAGTAAGCGCCAATACCTTCCCCTCCTGATCCAGCTCGCGCCCAGGATCCTCCAAAACCGCTGGCGGTTCCGCGATTCAACTGCATCCCCCGGGTCAGGCAAGGCAGCCCCCCTTTGCTAGCGCACAGATGTTACCGACCCCTTGATGTTTCCTTCTGACACGCATTTGAAAAGGGTTTGTGCTAATTCAATAGGCTCCTGGCTTTACTTTTAAGGCCAACGGCCTGCAGAGAAACAGCAAGGCAAAGACCAAAGATCTGATCCAAAGTTCGCCACAGTGAACGATGGTCCTTCCGTGACTTCCATGTGCCTTGGACTAAGCCCTTTGCAATGATTTCTGTTGCACATCAAAGGAAAAAAAAAGCAGAAAAAAGCACCGTGGGAACAGCTTGCTTGGAAAGTGAGCTGCAGAAACCCAGCTTCATTCCCTAGAAACTCCAGTCTGTTAATCCAGACGTGGGCTGCTCGCTTTAAAAGACTGAGAAGCAACTCTCCACGTAACCGCTGTGAGCTTTGTACCGAAAGATGATTACGGGGATGATTCATTGGTTCTTGAGAGAAAATAGAAGGCAGGCAGCGGGTACAGAAAGTCAGCTCTTATCACCAGCTCTTGCTTCAATCACACCAGGTCCCTCATCTCCTTAGAACCTTACAGATGGGAAAAGCAATCCTGCTCTCACACAACTGCAATTCAGAAGATTCATAGCCTTACAACAAAGATTTTAGATAGTCCCTAAAAGACTCGTAAAGTGTATTCCTAAACCTAAACCTTTTCCCTAATCTGTCAAGACATGTCGAGAAGCCAACCGTCCTCATTGCATGCTGTTGCTCACACTTGCAGTCTTTACTGATTCCCAGATTTCGTAGAGGAAAACAAAAATCCAACTTCCTGCCCCTCAAGGAGCGATTCACTGATTTTACTCGCAGCCGTGGAGGTGTGGGGGACAGCTCACCTGCGCCTGCCCACGTTTAAGGCACCAGCTTCGTAACAGAGAACTTCAGCAATAAAGAAAGACAGCAGTCACTTAAATACACAAGTTCAATGCACAGAACGGACGTATTGAACACACGTGGTGTAAGCAGCCAGACCTGGTTTGGTGGATTCCATGACTAACACATGATTTTTATTAAACTATAAGTATCCCAGAAATACAGGAAAAATAAAATTAGTTGGTTCGCTGTCATTAAAGGCATGCAAAAAGATATAGTAGTACATCAAGCGATGCTTTACTGCAGGAATTCTGAACGATCTACGATCCCCTGAAATAATCTTTTTCAAACCTCAAAACCAGCAGAGAAAAGGCACATTTCAACTGACGTCATGACCCTGACTCATCATTTCTGCGACCCGAGCTTTGCTCTGTTACAATGATGCACGTAACTAATTGCAAAGCAATCAAAGTTGGACCAACATATGGATCTTCTCTGTTAAGTGAGAAAAAACTCCAACTTTGTTGAAGTTGGGGGATCACAGACCACCAGTTGACCAGGAGTCTGTAACACTGGTTTCCTATGAGACACGGATCATCCTACCATGTCCCCTTGCGGCACAGGCAAAGGACAAAACAAATATTAATGCCTCTTGATGCCTTCTTACAGACTTGCTTATCATCCAAGATCTGCACAACTGGGCTGGGTTTCAGAATTGTTTGTCTAAACGATTACATGAATGAATATATGAAACCAAGGGACCTGCTCCAGCACCACACCTTGGACACTGCGGTGGAGTCCACGTCGTCTGGTTTATTTGTTTTTTATGTAAGAGACCAGCATAAACGAATCTCTGTACTAAATAAAACGCCATTCCCACTGAAGAAAGACTCATGGGAGTCCTTCTGTGATTTTTTTTTTTCTTCATTGACATGTCTACCTCTATCAAATCAATAGGAGCAAAAAAAAGTGCCTATCATTAGCTCCAAAGAAACACAAAGGCTTTGTTTATTTTGGCCGTGGGCAGCAAAGCTATATTGTCTTCAGTATTCTACAGGATATTGCCTTAAACTGTATTATCAAACAGCTAAGCTGAGTAGAGACAATTTAACAACTGTCCAAAATATCCTTCTCGCTGGTGAATATCTCCGTGTACTCCATTAAACTTCACTCTGTTACATTAAAATACGTTTTGACGCTATTTTGTGTAAAGGAACAAGGAAAACTCAAATTTGCTTTTGCCAACCAACAAAACATCTGAAAGGGAAACAACAAAAAGAAAATCCTTGGGTATCGCAGTCTTCTCGCCTAATTCTAAAACAGAGGAGCAAAACCACACTCCACACAACGAAATTTGCAGGTATCAGCTCTCCATCATGAAAGTTCATCTGGATTGTGACATCTGTACAGTCTGCACATCAATTCTGGATACAGACAAGCCCGCTCTGAAGCGTCCTCTAGTTAATCACTTCTGTCCTTTCTGATGAACGACTGTCATCCATCACACTCAGCACTGTTACAGACACGCAACCGCGTATGGAAAACGTCAATAACAAACAGGAGACCACGCTCACAAACTGAATCCTTCTTAAGGCCACGCTGTTCTGCTGTGAACATCGCGGCCACATCAACGTCTGACGCAAAGTAATGTCTCAGCCTCAAGTCCAAACGTACCCGAGATCCGAGCTGGACACGTGCTTCGTGCCACGCTTGAACGAAGCAGCCAGGTCAGGGGTGGAGACCTTCGCTCTAGGGAAGCTGGACCTCACGATGTGGCGGTGGTTTTGAGGTGTGACTCTTGGACGATAAAGAAGAGGAAGCTTTGCTAACGGGATGAGGTTGTTGAAATGGTAAGGGTTGGACAAAACCCGTGTGTCCAGCGGGTGCTTTAAGAAGTCCATTTTCCAAACAGGATGGGAAATAAGATTAACAGATTTGGGGGAATAATATAAACATGGGGAAAAAAAAAAAAAGAAGTATGTCCAAATCCAGTATTACTTAAAGAAGATGCACTTAAGAAAGGCTAAAATACATGGTTAAGGGGTCATACACCTGCTGGTGACTAGTTCAGGTAGCGGACAGAGGAAAGAAAAGCTGCAGTTCACAGTCCCAACTGCGGTTCCTCGTTGTCACCGGGCACCGAGCACTTCCAACTAGACAGGACATCGGTCACCAACTGAGCTGCTTAAGCAGAGCCCAGTGGGTGCCTGAGCTCTTCCCTCTGGATATGCCAAGGCTTCTGCAAGCGTCCTTTGGTCTCCTCCTTCCACTGTCCATTCACCTTTGGTGTTTTTTGTCCTATTCTAACGCTCAGCTACTATAATCAGTGTTTTGCGTTGGGTTTTTTTAATCAAAGAGTGATTGCGAGGCAGCAGACACCTCTTTCCATCCAGCTTTTGCTTTTTGTCTCTGACCAATTTCGAAATAAATCCCGCACCGCAGATCCTAAGAAGCCATTCTCTCCCTGGGGTGTGTAAACTGGGTCTCAAATACAAAGTCATAGTAGACGTGGCCTGGCAGGGTCTGCAAGATCCACCACACAGACCAAATCGGGGCACATTTCAACGACTTTCAGTAGGAGCAGTCACTCTCCTTGGTCACTCTTGAAACCAAACAAAGCAATAAACCTCCCAGAAACCCAAAATCGTGGATATCTGCCAACACGCGCTTTGCCTTCCAACCAGTTCATAGGACCTAGAAACTCCTCGAGTGACCACGTTGTGCCCGGCTGGGGGCTTCACCTTTTTCTCTCACAGAAACACCCGACTGGATGAAAAGAAAGTGGATGGGATAGATCCCTCAACACCTTCTGCGCAGCACCAGCCCACAGCACTTTTTGAATCAAACACTCAAAGCCTCGCCAGCTTGCCCCCAGAGCAGCTGGGTCTCTTTTGTACGCCGCTCTTCAGACTCATCCTTGGCGGATGGGCGACCACCAGGTCTGCCAAGGTCAGCATCATCCTGTTGCTTTAGCTCTCCTCTAGCAGGGAAAGCTCTCTTACCTTACGGCTCACCTCTATAACCCCGTAACTGCTTGGTCCGCTGCTGAGATATGGAAACTTTCAGGTTGTGACGAGAGGTCCGCACGATTTGCTCAGAATTAAAAAGTCAGTCTAACATCAAATAAAACCGCCCGTAAGCTCTGCGCAGAGCTAGCTTCACCTGCATTAGCAGCAAATAACACTATTTGATGTTTTCACATAAAAGAACTCTCTCCAGCAGAAAAATACGCCTGCCAAGCGAGCAGGCAGGGTGCCCCTCGTTTGGGCCATAAGGAGAACATTAAAAAATAGCATAACCACATAAACATTCACAGAGCTTTTGGGGACAATGCACCAATGTTGACCACTCTCAAAATTCTTAAATAGGGTATCTAGGACTCTGCAAGGTAATTGTGGCAAAATCACGCTGCTGGAATGTTCCCTATAGCCACCTTTCTATCCAAAGGCAGACTTGAAGTAAAGTCTTGCTAAAAAAAGACACATATTCTCAGCATTTTACCAACAGTTCATTTTGCTTTTGTCAACATGGTTTTAGCTTAAAGTTTTTTTAAAACCTTAACCTTCAGTAGCTATTAGAACAATTAAGTTGTCAAGCATCTTCTACTAGAGCATCTCCAAACTTTTTAATATCAAGTAATTATTTGGCACTTAGAAGACCAGATGCATTCACGTTTTCAATTTAAATGCAAATACTGCAGAGAGATTTCAGGTTTTGTCTCTATTTTTATAAATGCTTCTACTTTTTGAAAGAAAAGGATTTATTATTCTGGAGATGCCATGTGGCAGGTGTCTGGTTTTACGTGTGCTCTAGTTAATTAGCTCCTATGTCTTCCACTGCTTTTCTTTTGAAGGAAGGGGAGGTGTATACTTCTTTGTAACGAGCAAGATTTCAGTTTACACGTTACTCGGTATATGAACCATTAAACAGCTGAAGCCGAGATCACACTATGTGAAACACAGCATGGTTTCTCTTTTAACTGCTTTTAGAAGTAAATATTTAAGAGAAAAAAGCATCACCAGAAGAGCAGAGACATAGAGGTTCATACAAATATTCATATGAGAGAGGAGCTCAGGAGGTTTCTAGCTCAACCTCCTGCTCAAGGCTGGGCCCCATGGGAGCTCAGCCCAGGTTGTTCAGGGCTTGAAAACCCCCGGGGACGGATACTGCACAACCTTCTGCCGGTGGTTCCCTGCTTGTGAAAACCAGGAGTCGCCCCGGTGGTGTCTCACCAGTATAAAGCTGATTTGGGGCCAGAAACCGCAGCGTCCTCCCCGGGATCCCTAAGCTGATCAATAAGCAGCGGTGACACATCGGCAGTTGGCATTTAGTACTTTTTGAAACCCCAAGCAGAAGGAAGGAGGGAAAAAACCAAACCCCCAAACATGCCCTATGCTACAAAATCCCACGCCGTTACAGCTTGCCAAGACAACGTACTGCATCCAACCCTGGCCAGACCCGTGGGCTCGGGGCTGCCCCATCCCACAGACTGCCCACCTTGCAGGCAAACGGCAGCTTCCCAAGTCTCGTCACAAGCCAGACAAGAATTGGGATATAAATTAAACAATCCAGAGAAGCTGACACAATCCCCAGCTGGCCGTGTACTTGCCAAACAAACGATAAATCCTCTGAACATTACAGCTGGGTGTTTTCCAGGGCCAATGCCTTTATAAAGTTTAATTCTTGTGCCAAAGCTGTCCAAAAAAAAAAAAAAGAAAAATAAAAAGCCTTGCTGAGTTTTACTGGATGTCTTAAGTAATATATTGTAAATATTCACTCTTTGCCCACACACTGCAAATGAAACTCAGCACACAGGACTTGCCTGCCTTTTCAACACCCAGAGCAAACCCCCAGTTTCCAGGGCTTCCACGCTGGATTGTCCCCATCTCCAGCTTCTTGTGTGGCTCAAAAGCTTTATTCGACTGCAGGGTTTCGCTAGAGCCTGGATTTGTTCCAACGTGGGATGCATTTCCCTTCAACACTTTCCTTTTATTCCACAGTTCAATGCCTCAAAAATTAATCGGGATCCTATGAAACTTCCCAAAGCGATTTGTCAGACTGGGCAGAAACCTACCAATCTCATTCACTGCCTGGTGCAATACAAGTAAGTACCTTCAAATACATTTCAAGGTCATCAAAGTATCTTGGTAACATCAGAACAAAACACCGTGCACTGTTCTTTCTTCTCTTCTCTTCCTCTCCCTTTAAGAGGAGACAAAACTGGGGGAAAAAAATCAATTTTTTCTGCCAAAATGATAATGTTGTGAAAGCTACACAGACCTCATCACGTACAAATCAGCCAAGATCTAACAAAATATTAAAATATGACACCACACCCCGCCAAAAAAAATTTATCATGCATTAGTAGTTAATAATTGTTAGCCAACCCACAGTAAGGGTAAGTTTTTTTCCTTGCCCACAGCGAAGAAAGAATGTGGCTACCTGAAGCAGCCACAATACAAGGGTCAGAAGAAGAGATCAGATGAATACCACCTCTTGAAATCCCTTCTGATGTACCTTCATAGATATGTGCTGCCCACCATGACGCTTTGCAGAGCAGCAAACTTACTTAAAAACAAAATTTCTGCACACAAAAATTCGGGGAAGTCCTAATGGAAGGGCAGAAGAATCAATGAACCATCTACATTTTTATATGGAACCGTTTTATGAACTCCAGCCTGGGAGAGAGCGCACATGCCTGCGACTGCTATTGCAGATAATAAAAATAAATGGACTTATTAAACTCTGAAGCTCAACTTTTTTACACATTCATTCGCAGAGCTGTAAACTTTTAGGACAGCACACTGGGAACTTACGACTGTAGCAACAGGCTGGATGTGCTGTAAGATCAGGTTTTCTAGGCTAAAATCTTGCCTCACTGAAACCCCATTCACAGGGATGCAGCTCCCAGCAGAAGGCTCAGAACTGGCTTTTTTTTTGTTGGACTAAACTGTTCTCATGCTTAAAAAGTTGGAAGAGGCCCCAGGGAGATGCCAGCAGTGGTGCTGGCTCCTGTGGGTAAGCCGGGAGGGCTGGCGTGGGGTGGGAGACCAGGCTGGTGCGCGGGCACAGAGCTGTTCTTCATCCTCCTCCTCCAGCGCCGGGGTCACTCCCAAAGCCCATCTGCTAACGTTTTTGAGAGGTCCGTTTAAACCCTACACCAGAGGAAGGTAGTTTGTCTTGTCCAACAAGACAGAGCAGAAACTAAGCAAAGTGGTGAGTGCTGCTAAAACGAAGAGTTAAATAAATTCCTTAAGGTTATGATAAAAAAAAAAAAAACACATTGGCACAATGCAAGAGGGAAGATAAGGAGAGCCCCCGGCGGGGGGAAGGTGCCCGACTGCCACGGTGGTTCAGCAAAGGCAAAGTCCAGCCCTTCGTCCCAGCACAGCTTTCCCAGAGCTGGCCTGATGCCACTCCACAGCAAAGCTGCTTGGAAGGGATGGCAAACCCACCGCAGGCACGTTATGACGGCAACGGGAGAGGATCTCAACGTCAGAGCAGTGAGATATGGGAAGAGACTCCTGGGAAAAGCTGGGAGGGTGCTGGAAGAAAAGTATCAAACTTGCAGGTGGAGTTGGTCATTTTACAAAACAAAAAAATAAAGTTACCCAAAAGAGGAGACGAATTGGATGCTGGGATAAAGGCAGCTGGATTTCGTGACCCAGGAGGGCTCTTCCAACTCCCGTTCTGGAATATGAAGGTCAAAACTTTGGCACTTTCATGAAATCACTCTTGCTTCCTAGCCTGCCCTGAGGAAAGCACAACCACCGACGGATACTGAACGTCAGGGCAGGGGCTGCTGAACTTCCAGGCTACCGAAGCATCCCGGGGAGCTCATCTCTGCCAGCCTCCCGCAGCACCCCTGGCCACGCCGCACCCCTGCTCCTGCACAGTCCCTCCTTGGGAAGCTGACTGCGGCCACGACTTCTGCGTGGTGTGGCAATGCCCATTTCATGCGTGGAGACACGTGCCAAGGCCTTTGGCTTCCTCCAGCCATGGAATAAGCACCAGTAGAGTTTGCTGCGAGACCTCCCCGGAATACAGAGGGAGGGAAAAGGAAGAGGAATGAAAAGGTCCTTCTGCTGGTTGCACAGAAAAGCCAACGTTTCAGCCTTGGCATGCTGGATCCAGCACCCCCAACCACGCTCCCGGGTCACGCGCGTCAGACGGGCACTGGCCAGCGCCCAGCAGCTGCGGCACCGCCGGGGCGACCCGCCGGGTGACGACTGTCACGGGCGCCGCCAAAACCCAATTTCCACCTTTTTGAATCAAAGTTGTGAGAGCCTTGCCTCGGTTCCGGCCCTCGGCATCGGCCCGTGGGGGCCCTGCTCGCATTTTGAGTAACAGCATTCGAGGGGTGACAGCAGAGGCGCTGATGTGTAGCCAGACAGACTTATTTTTATCCTTTACGCCATGCAACTGCTTTCAACAGACAAGGGAAATTCCTAAGAAAAAACTCTGGGATAAACAGAGCTGTTGTGGGAAAGCAGGAGGGTGAGAACGGACATCAGGAATATCAGATTGCAGGATTTTTTATTTTTTTTTTTAAATCCATTACAAAAGAAACAAAAATTTCATGTATTTCACAATCTGTGTCTTTTTTTTCTTTTTTTTTAACCTCCTTTTTAGCAGCCACTACCTCACAGTTCACACCCAGTTTTTAAAGACATAATGGAACAGGTACTTCCAGCGATCTCAGCCTTAAAATGCATTTCCCCAGAGCGCTTTTTGTTCAGCAAAAGCTTTTGTGCTAATGGCGAGCACAGGTCATTATTTTATATTTAAACTGACAGGGAATCCCACCCCTTTGAAAAATTAACTCCAAACACCACGTTTCAGCTTCACAGAAGGGAAAAGTCAGGCAGAGTCAATTGGCACTAAAAAGTGCCGTAGCTACAACGGAAGGGACCAAGTGATCTATTTAAAGAAGGTATCGGGAGGAATCGCTGACGAGGCAACAAACCCGAGCTGGCGCACGCCGACACCCTTCCAAATCATGTCAGAGCTCTGTACTTTAAGACCTGTAAAACATTTCTCCGGCTCTGCCTGTTTCCCAACCCAATGCACACGTGTCCTTCAAGGATGCTACCCAGCATTTTTGCTCTCTTACTGGATGGAGGAGCCACCTTACAGCCTTCATCACCAAAAGCCTTTAATTCCTCATTGACATACCGGTAGCTACAGAGAGATGTTATTTTCATTTTCCCCTTCGCAGTGTCTTTGGAGTATTTGTTCTTCCACGCTCTCATAATTCTGAGTACCCAGTTTGAGTCATGTTGAAGATGTGTAATTTTCCAGAAGCCGCAGACATATGATTATCTTGATTCCTGCCTCTTTTGACATTTCCAATTGTCACCCAAAATCTGTATGGTATTGTGATTATCATGCTTTTATGTAGTATCTTAAGGATTACAAGGCCAATATTACCATTTCTCTAATGCCTTTTGCTTCCCTCTCCAAATGCACACTGAAAGGAGAATTTTAAGAGAGTCAAATAACCTCCAACAGCAAAGTCTAAGAGATCCTCACACTAGAGGAGTCTCCTGGGACAGGGGTTAAGCTGGATGTTCAGCCTCTCATGCCAGATCAAGGGAAGGAACCGACCCTGGGGCCACCTCTCAGGTGAGGTCTCCAACTACCAAGCTCCTGGCAATCACGTGAAGTCCTCTCTGCAGAGCTGTGCGCGCACGGGGCATGAAGAAGTAACCCTATCACCATGTGTCGGTGCGAGCAAGCAAGGTCCTGCATCTGACTTTAACACAAATATCTATGTGTGCTTCCTTCTCAATTTAATGAACAAAATATCCATAGGAAGACTGATTATCATTTACCTCTAGCTGAGGCCAACAGAGGTATATAGCGACAAATTCATGATAAAAGCGAATTCACAGAAATATTTTGAGTGGGAGAGAACTCTGAAAGAAGTGCAACAGATTTTCCCTATCCTGGCCTTTATGACAAATGATTTCCATTGCATCAGAACCACATTTTTTTCGCTCTGCCACGGCAAAGTCAGAAAAACAGAACATCCTCCAAGCAAGCAAAGCAAAAAATACACACGTCAGGCACGGAGGTTGTCGGGAACTTTGTTTATCCCGAGGGGGTTTGCTGGATTTCTGCCTTGAGAGAGCTTTTTTTTTTTTTTAATTAAGAGAAGGATAAAACCATAAAGTTTTACTAGAATGAGAGGAGTCAAGATTCCCTTAGAGCTTCCTCCGCTTTCTAATGGCTTTGTCCAGAACTATGTTACGGGAAGCTATTCTAATCATCCGTCTGAGAGCAGGATGTGAAGATGCCACTGATGAGAACACCCACCAATACTCAAATGCTAGCAGGCTTGCAATCATTTAAAGAACTCATTAACCTAAAGAAAATACTTAGAAAGAAACTTTCATAATTAGAATTGGTGAGCAGCCAGCTTTGCTGAAATGAGAGCGCATTTCTTCCTCCTCTGGTTTGACCCCAAGACACCTTGATGGACGAAAATGTCTTTGATGGAACGAAATATTTTGCAATAACTTTAGGTACAGTTAAGCTGATAATGGCATTCTTTAAAACACCCGGATTTCAGACTTTCTCACTAAGATTTTGACAGGCAAACGGCACGTGGTCACTGATTTGCCTCCGGTGAGCTCCTGCTCAAAGCAAACGGAGGAAATGAAAGATCCTGCATTATGCCTGTACCGCTGAAGGAACAGCATTGTGCTACTCAAACAATTTCTCTATCATCCCACCAAAACTTTCTTGAACATTATCTGATGGACGAAAGGGATAACACCACAGCTCAGCAGAACGGAGACAAAGGGAGCAGAGTTCGCAGCTCGCAACGGGCTTGAGAAAGGGGCATCTTTAAAGGCCGTTGGTTTATCCAAAACTTGTAATTTATCTGCATAAAGAGGCAACGCATGTTGTTGTGCGAGAGAGCCACGTTCATCTGAACCGGCAAGCAAGCACCCAGCTTGTTTTTCTTGGAAGGATTTACAATTCCTTTTAAGTTATAAAGAAGAATATAATCCGAAGACCATTATGACTAAATGGGCTCCTCGCCGCAACGGCAGCTTGGGTCTGTTTTTTATTTTGAGAGCATCTTCCACGCCAGTGCTTACTGGAAGGGGAGGAAATCCACTCACGGCGGAAAACCAGAACGCATTAAACGCTGAGGCACATTAGGAGGCTTCCAGATAAATCCTGGGAGCTTACAAACGGAAAGCAACGCACCCGGACCATGAGTGGCACCCGCTATCCCAGCACTCCTGCGGCAGCACGTGGCAACTGCAGGAAGTAGTTATTTACACCCTGGAGCAGCGGAGAACACGCATTAGTGGTTATTTACACCCTGGAGCAGCGGAGAACACACCTTACACGGCACTTCCACGCGGGCACGTTTTGCACCACCTCTCAGGTGAGATGGATTCCCCCAAGCCATCATAGCTGGTCATCTTGCCGCTTCACTATATTTATCCCCATTTTTTAAGGGTTTTTTTTAGACTTCTTTTTTGAACTTTTGAAAGGTCTCAGGAAAGACTGACGGAGGAGCACAGAGCTGACCTGCACACACCCAGTGCCACGTCGGCGCCTCAATCTGCTCTTTAAACCCAGCCTCATCTGTTGCCTCTATTGCTCACTGATCCACATAATTTCTGACATTCAGAAAGTACAACTTACTTGTGTTACTCATTTATTTACTTTTATATTTTTCTTTTTGAAGGATTCCGTCTCATTTTAGATCTTTTTGTTGTTATTAAATGCGTGGCCATTGTATGACATCATCCACAATGGGTTTGTGGGCAGGGGTGGCGGGCAGGCACAGACTTGGGCAGTCAGCCAGAAACACAGGAAAATGCCCAGAAAAATAAATAAAAAAAAAAAAATCAAGAGCTACTGAAGGTAAAGGTACCACCCATGGAATGAGGCACACACAACAAAGGCAAGTTCAGATAAATGCACAGTGAAATTTAGTGAATTTTTTAAGGGAACAAATTTCATCTGAGCCCTGATGATGCTTTGAGACAACTTTATATTTCTTTCTGGGTAAGATTAGGGGATTATCGTGTAATCCTGGGATTGGTAGTCCACCTGACAGAAGATGTGAACACCATTTACCAAATGCTTCTCCTGCAAGGCTTAGCTGTTATTTCAAGTAAATACTATTTTCTCCTCAGCTGCAGTGTGGAAATCCTGATACACAACCACAAAAAAAGAAATGAAGCGAAGCAACGAGGTACAGGCAAGACGCTAAGAAATCTATAAACAAAGTAATATCAAAACTCTGATATGAATTTCTCTTGTATTTCACTTCTAAACTCAGCATCACATTTAGTAAAGATAAATCAACCAAGACCAGAATAAAGATTTTTTTCTAAAAAAAAACTTCTTCTATTTTAATGGAAATAAAAAGGGGGAAAATCTTAGGAGGCAGTGATGCACCGGGGCTAGAAGGGAGCGGTGCTTCCTTTATCTGATGGGTTGTTCCTCACTGTGGTCCCTTCTCAGAATGAACGGCCACACAGCAGAGGGGAGAAAGAAAAAGAAAGTCACCTCAAATGCTTTAATGATATTTTGTTCAACATCTTGCAGCTCCTAGGCATCTCACAGGCACGGTCTTCTATAAATAAAAATGTGAGGGCATATTATTATTATGCTATGACTCATGAAATCTGTGTCTGCAGGGAGCCAGGGACTTCGGCTTTTCCTCTGGGCTCTCCGGCGCTGTCTGCTGGGTCAATTAAAATATCGAAATTTCTTTCCGCACAAAGCCTTTCCTCTCCCTTTGCTCACTCCGAGCGTGTGTTGCGCTCCCATTTCCCCTTCACAACCCCGTCACCATCGCAAATCACGGCAAATTAACGCCGATGCCACGTTCCCGAAACAAGACTGGCTTTTTCCTCTTGACCACAAAACCCCTGAGCCAAATGTCAAAAATTCAGACGGAAATCCAACATTACAAATAAATCTGTGGACATCTCCCGATAAACTCCTGCAGACCTAGGCTGATGCAATGCTCTCTCCCTGACCCCCAGAACAGAAATAGCTTCTAATTCCTCATCCTGCTGAAAAGTATGATATGTTGGGCAATAAGAAGTGAGCAGGGGTTATGGCTCTCATAAAATATTCACACCACTGTCTCTCTATACAGCAGTTTCTCCCGAGCATGATTAATCACACGCTATTATTTAAAGCTCCTATAGCGTAGGAGTTTATGTTGCACTACCATTCACAGATTAGATTATAGAAAATTAGTTTCAGATGAACTGTTTGGTTCAGGTAGATTAATCCACTCTGATGATGCCTATCAGCCAATCGAACTCCTTCTTCAAACCAACTGGCCATGTCCCTTGGGTTATCCAAAAAGCGATAAACAACCCGGGAGAGTTTCTCTCCACCTGGCAGTAATCGTTCTGCAAGCACTCTTCTCTCACTTTTTTCTCAGACAGACATTTATCCTGCTATTTAGTATAATTAAAGCATAGGTACTAATCTAAAGCTCCTACCCAGGGAGCGGTCGTCTGATGGCAGCAGATTCACAGCATGCACAAGCGCCTGAATTTCAATAACACGTTCAGCTGATGAGGAGGGAGAAAAGGCTGACGTAGGTAATGGCATCTCCAGGAGCTCAGGATGCGTTTGGCACCAAGGCAGCGCGTGCAGGGGATCAGCGCAGGCAACGACCAGAAGACATGGGGCCTTTTGGCCGTCGTTCGTCTCCAGCTTGGCTGGGAGAGCTGCTGCATCTTCACAAAACAAGGGGGCACAGGCACAACACACAGGGCCGCCGCCTACCCGCAGCCAACGCTAATTCACCTCGTGCCTTATCAGAAATAACCAGAAATACGTTTGGAAACAGCGGACACCGCTACGTGAGCATCGCTACCCCGTCAGATTAGGATCCAATCAATCTCCCGGCATCAAGGTCAACAGTTTGCCAACTCAACTTACCTCTGACGATGATGTTGGTGGACTTTTTCGCAGGGTTTCCAACGTTGTTATTGGCGAGGCAGCTGTACGTGCCCGCATCTTCCGACGTGATGGCAGGTATCGTTAAGGTGCCGCCGTTCAGGACCGTCTTCTCGGGCAGGATGCCGGCAGACCTCACCCACGTCAGGCTGGGGGCTGGCTCCCCTCCTGTCGTCACGCAGACTAAGGTGATCGCTTCTCCAGGGTTCACCACTATCGGGTCATCCACAAGAAGCTTAATTGAAGGGGAAGCTGCAAAACACAAGAGGAAGAGAAAGGTGTAGCGGGGCTACGGCCGTGGTCTTGCTCAGTCCCGACGCACACGCTGAAGCCACCTGAGATCAGCCAAGGCACGTCAGCTACAGCGCTCTGCGGACGACGGCGTGCCCCCCAAGAAGGGTGCTCCCCATCCTGAGGCTCCCCCTGACACCACCTTTCTCACCCTGCTCCGTCACCGTCATCTGTCAAACTGCAGATGAGGATTCATGTGTGGACAACCCCGCGGCTGTGCTTGGGAAGGAATGTACGACGTACGGGACAGGTGCCAGCACACTGGATGTTAAACCCTGGAAGAAAGGAATTAGTAACAATCTCCTTATTTGGCACGGAAGGCTCGGTGCTCTCCAAGTCAGATCCTACCCATTGAAAACCAGCCCTCTTAATCCACCCGCCTCCCTGATTAACTCCTTGGGACTTGGCTGCCAACCCAAATGACTTTGCAGAGTTTGATCTGGGTCTGTTGAGTCAGGAAGAGTCGTCTCCCTTGGGGCAGCATCTCCTTGCACACGGAGAAACGGAAGAATCCAGCACAGATGCTTTTTTCCCCGCACGGGCTGTGCAACCTGCAGCTCACAGCACCAGCAGACAGCGTGGCCACGGCTCCATCTCCTCACAGACACGCAGGAGAGGTGCAGACATGGGTCCCTACTAATATCCATACCTTATCCTATGACCAGCTGCAGGGGCTTCGTTTGGGCAGGACCACCAAACCAGCTGAACTACACCGCAGCACAGGCTAATGGGAAGACGATGCTGCTCTCGGCGAGGAGAAGCAAGCGACTGAATTTCATTCCCTCTTCTTGCCTCTGCCTTTCCATGAAATATTGGCACGTAAGAAGAGCAACAGAAATGCTCAGCACGAAGGGACGGGACAGGGAAATTCATTTTAGATGCTGGAGTTTAAAATCAGAATCTGAGCTGTGCCATCCCCTGTCATTTGTGTTGAGGTATCCACCCTTGCCGGATTCAGGCTTTGCTTGAAGGCATACCCTAAACTGCATAAACATACACACACACACGTATATAAAAATACATATTGCTAGTATGCTAGTAAAAGCAGCAATACTAAACAAACACAGGCATAAAGGTGAAGGATTGAAATTCTGGGCAAAGAATACCAGAAAACGTGACAACAAAAAACGAAAGGAAATAAAAATGTTACATCCAACAGCTATATCACTATCCTCGTTATTACCGAGTGTGGTGGGTTGACCCTGGCAGGATGCCTGGTGCCCACCAAAGCCGCTCTATCACTGCCCCCCTCAGTGGGACAGGGGAGAGAAAATACAATGAGAGGCTTGTGGGTTGAGATAAGGACAGGGAGATCACTCAGCAATTACCATCACGGGCAAAACAGACTCCACTTGGGGAAAAATTACTTTAACCTATTACCAATCAAATCAGAGTAGGGTAATGAGAAATAAAACCAAATCTAAAACCATCTTCCCCCATGCTTCCCTTCTCCCCAGGCTCAGCTCTGCTCTCAATTTCTCTCCCTCCTCCCCGCCAGCAGCGCAGGGGGATGGGGAATGGGGGTTGTGGTCAGTTCATCACACGATGTCTCTGCTGCTCCTTCCTCCTCCGGGGGGAAGCCTCCTCACACTCCTCCTCTGCTCCAGCATGGGTCCCTCCCGCGGGGTCATCAGTCCTGCCACCAGACCTGCTCCAGCCTGGGCTCCTCTCTCCACGGGGCCACAGGTTTTGCCAGGAGCCTGCTCCAGCGTGGGCTTCCCACAGGGTCACAGCCTCCTTTGGGCATCCACCTGCTCCAGCGTGGGGTCCTCCACGGGCTGCAGGTGGGTATCTGCTCCACCGTGGCCCTCCACGGGCTGCAGGGGCACAGCCTGCCTCACCGTGGGCTTCCCCACGGGCTGCAGGGGAATCTCTGCTCCGGCGCCTGGAGCACCTCCTGCCCCTCCTTCTGCACTGACCTGGGGGTCTGCAGGGCTGTTGCTCTCACAAGTTCTCACTCCTCTCTCCAGCTGCAGTTGCCCAGCAGTTTTTTCCCCTTCTTAAATACGTTGTCCCAGAGGTGTTGCCGCCGTGGCTGATGGGCTCAGCCTTGGCCAGCAGCAGGTCCGTCTTGGAGCCGGCTGGCGTTGGCTCTATCGGATATGGGGGAAGCTTCTGGCAGCTTCTCACAGAAGCCACCCCTGTAACCCCCCCACTACCAAAACTTCGCCACACAAACCCAACACACAGAGATATATTCCTGTGTGTTCTGCTTTATACACGAGTCTTATCTCAATACTAAAGGAATACACATTAATCACTAAAGGCAAATACAAGAGTCAAGTATAAAATAAGAGTTTTCTTTATTTGGAGTTCACCCAAGAGGGATTAGCTTTCTCTGCCTTCAGAAGCTGGAGCACACAAATGGGAAGCCCTTCGTTTAGACCTGTCCTTGCACAGAGGGAATGGGCAACCTCCAGCTGGGCTGAGAGTTACGAAACTGGGCAGGATTTCTACTGCCCAGTACCCCTTTGAGAGAGCAGAGGTCTACAAGCAAAGCCCCTCTTCCAGCTCCTCCTGGCTTGGGAACCGACAGACACTTCCCAGCACAAATTCCTCCGTTCATGTAACCAACTTAAAGGTGAAGAAACCGGGTGAACAGCTAAAAGCACAGACAGAAAACAAGTCAGCGCTGCCCACCAACCGCGTCAGCGTCTCTGCTCGCATCCTCTGACCTCATATTCTTCCATCAGTTGACGCACCCATCATCTGACAGACCCCTGGTTTGGGATGAGAGGTGTGAAACTGGGCAGTACATCACATTTCGTGCTGAAGTGATTTTGTTTGCGCGCAGGCAGCAGAAGCAGGGATCCAGGTATGCACTGCGCAACTACAACCGAGCTCCAGAGCTGTAGGGTCATCACCAACCGGGGGGTAGCACTCAGCTGGCCCCTCTTCCTCCCTTCCTCTCTCCTCAGCTTAATGATTTTTCCTAAACAACTCTGGCAAGGAGCTGATCTCTGCTCTTACTAAACATCGAGTCATGAGACAGGGAACAAGAGAACCACAAATAACGCTTCAAAACTTAGAAGAAAAGATGAAAGCTCCAACAATGTCAATCCAAGCTGGTGGTGCTGTTTACCGTAATGGCCTCATAATCCTCCAGATGAAAGGGGGCCCTTTGCCATCCTTCAGGTAGACAAAGATAGCAGCTGATGCGATAAAAACGCTGTGATACATCCCTTTCATCACAGCACTCAAAACAGTAAGTACATGAAAATTATGGTTTGCATACAGCAATTTCTCTTTGCTTACACCACACATTTCACTTAACTACAACCTATCCCACTAGACAAACACAAACAAAAATTCAGCAATACGCTCAACTGCGACCATTAAAAGCCTGATTTAAACCAAAGAATATTAAGAAATTCAGAAGGGATGTTAAGGTTGCCAGCAAATGAAACTCAGCGTAGCACACAAATACCCATTATGAACAGAATATGAATTCACAGCAACAAGCAGCTGCTATTTTGATATTTCTCTGCTTGAAACCCTGTATGTAATCTGCACCATAACACAATGCTCCAATAACAGAAACTCTGATTTTCAGCTTTATGGTGCAACTGAGGATAGAATTGGGGCTACTGCACCTCTTGTCTGATTTCTTGTCACGTCCACGTTGCCAAATTCTAGCCTAGGCAATGGAGATCAGAAGGCTCCTGGTGGTCACTCGGACTTTGTCCTTCCACCACTGAAGCACGCTCAGCCCCACCACCAGCCTCACATTCGCCCACCTCGGAGAGCACAACCTCCACTCTCCATGCAACGAGCACTGACCTCTCCTCCTTCCAGCCGGGGGTGGGGAAAGGTGGTAGTCAACACCCATCTGCTCCTGTGCCAAACACGAGCTGGAGACTCGTGGTTTCTCGTCATGGCTCTGACTGGCTGTTTCAGCAAGGAAAGGGGAGAACGAAAACGAGAGCAGCAGGGAGAGCCAGCCAGGGAATGAAGGAGGCAAAAGTCCCAAACGCTCTGTAACTCCGGTGAAGGGCTCAGACACGGTGGGGCAGCAGGAAAATGGCTTTAGCTCCAAGTTAGAGAGTGCTTGTGTTCGCTTCTCTACATCAGCCTGGAGCTCGATGTGGAAACAAGTGGAGATAAAGCACAAGTTTAGTCACCTGCTGGAAGACCTGTATCAACTGACTTGGGTTCGCTAACAGCACGCAGGGCTCCTGCAGGTCTGCTTTACTGGATCGCTCCTCTGTTCGACTCCACCCAGGAACGCTGTCTCCTCCCAAACCGGGGGGACACCTCTAACTGCTCCCCACAGGACGCTGCAGCAATGCAGCTGCAAACAGCTGCCTCTCCCCTCCGACTGGGAATGCAAAGCTGCAGCACAGAAGGGAGCAACGAAGGCACAATGGCAAAACTCCGTGTAGCCGTGGGGACAGCAAGCCCTGGACTGGGCTGCTCAGGGTTGCTGCAGAATTTCTCCCTCTTCCAGATTTTCTGAGCAAACATCTGTTAGACAACAAGTTTAGGACTCGCTCCTGTTTGAGCTAGGGAAATGGAGCTCACTGTCATGGGAGACCTCTCCCTGCTCTGCTTCAATGACAGCAAGAGGTAACGTCAAAAGGCGACTCCTCTTATCTACCCTGAGCTATCTTCTTGCAAGAATCTTCCCCTGTGGTATCCATCTCCCTGCCGACTGCAGACAGAGCCCAGAGATTTATTTAATCTAGACAGGTAAGATTTAGATGGCAGAAGATAGGTGACACCAATCCTCCCTTCAGGATGAGGATTTACAAATGCATCAGGAGCCTATAGATGGGAACGGGCAGAAAGTGCAGTAAAGCCAATCTACGTGTGCCAACCTCACATTGATCACAATGTTCCCCAAATCCTTAGATCCTTGCACTTTCAGAAAACTGAAATGTTGGCCTAATCCTCTCTCTAAAATGGATTTCTTCACTCTTTTATTTATTTGTAAACTTTTGGAGCTAAACACCACGTACAGCATAAATCTGAACTGTGCAATTCACCGACACACATTTGTTTTTGGCCCAGCATGACTAAAAAAATGGAGTAGGCATTTATAAAGATGACAAGATGATCCAGAGCAATTATAATAGTTGATGATTATACCAAAATATTGTTGAAGGATTATTAAAACCCATGCTTCAGGGCAGAAAATGTATCTTTTTCTCGAATGGGAGGGCAGACTGCCACGTATCTGTCTACTGCACACACTTCATGCACTCACTGAAATGTCTCCTGCTGGCTCTTGCTAAGGACAGACACGAGACCTGATCCAAAAGGACAACGCGTGCGTTTATGCATCCTTTGCATTTGTAAAGCATCTAGTATGAGGGAATCCCAACTAGGAGACCCATGACGCAGCTCAAACTGTTGTTTAGACAGCAGGAAATAATGGAATTGAGTCAGAAGGAAGAGGAGATAAAGTCTTCTCCAAAAGACCTGGCTCTTCCTAAAAATGATACGACTGCAAAAGCCAGTACGTGCCATTGTGCACCCCTGGAAGGCGCCGGTTTCGCCTTCATGATGTATATTGCTTTGGGGCATCAGGCTTCAGCCTCCAACATGCACAACTGGTTTCACCCCACGGCATCCACACCAACCGTGGGAGCAGACCTGCGAGCGCCAGCCGAGCTCCCTCCCGCTTCTACAGTCCCGCCTGCTTTCCCAAAACAAGGCTGGAGCCGGTACTGACATCCTGCCTGTTCAGGTTTTGAAAGGCACAGGAAGGTCACCCAAGCTTTTTGAGGCGTCTGAAGACCCTCACGCCCTGAACAAACAAGCTTTCGCTTGGTCCCAGCCGAGATTGTTCGAAAAGACACACATTGCAGTGACAGTAAGCCAGCAATTCAGGCCTCCAATCTTCATTTTGCTATTGAAGTTTTACAAAACTCCAGTTTCACCCAGCAAGGTACTTTGCTGGTTGCCACGTTCACACAGGGCTCTTCTTACACGGCAGGCACTTTAAAATCAAAGTCCTTCTAAGCCCCCAGAACTCAGCAGGGCGATGTGCAATCAAAAAAAAAAACGATGCACAACCGCACCAGCCCAGAATCTTCCTGAGCTGAACAGCTGCCTCCTGGCATAAGGACAAGCTCCTCAGTTCCTGCTTAGATCTTGGAGAGGTCCCACAAAATTCAATGGGAATTTTTATTTCAGAGATCCGTTTTATTATTTTCTACTGCCGTATTCTTCTGGATTTAATCTCCATGTAACGGATTGATCTCACGTTATGTCATTTATTTATTTATTTCTGTTGTCTTCCTTCTTGTTCATCTCCTCTCTAAACTAACCAGTCTGATTTTTTTAAATGAAATACTCCGAACTTTTTCAGTTTTTAGCCCCAGAGCTCTGCCTACTCACACCATAAAACGCTGGGTCACAGTTCGGGTCGTGGAGACATGGTGACACGCACACACGCAGATACAGGACCGATACCCTCAATTTCACGTAGAGTTGAAGAGTGATGGATTTTACGGTTTTAAGTAATGTTCAGCACTGGTTTGGAATGTTAAGCAGCAGAGCCAACACAACTGCACAATACCAAAACTGACGGAAGACACGGGAGGTGCTCATGCATGAAATCTTATAAATTTCTACAGATTTCCTAACGCAACAAAAATGTCCCTGCCAAAAGGAGTCAACGCTAAATGGCGTGTATTATCACCCCCACAGACACTTCCAAAGCTTCACCCCGGCTGAGGTCTCTCTTGGAGGACTATCAGCCATCAGGATTAACGAGGCGGACGCTGGGCCATCCAGGTTTGGCAAGCAAAGCAACTCCCAGCCAGAGCCTCCACCCTGGCACCAGCAGAGACTCGGCCAGGCAACCTGCCCAGCGGAAACTTTCTTTCAACTCTCCGATACGAACCATAAAATTCATTATCAAACAATAGCAAGCTTTGGTAAATATTTCCCCGGGCGAGCGCACGGAACAAGCTTTCCAAACCTCGGAGTTGGACGTCACAATGAGAACGGTTCAGTGCTCAAAAGAGCTCTGCATCTTTACTGCCCTTGAGAAGCAGGGGTTGCTGAGTGCCAGTCCCACATTTCGGAGTCATGGTTGGTTTGCCGGGGCACAAAGAGAGCCGCAGTGCCGCTGCGAGCTCGTCCCCGCGAAGAACAAGGCGCTACTCACGACGAGGGAAACTGCCCGGGTCCCCATTCATATTGCAGCTGCATCCTTTTTAAAGGGACTTCCATTCAGCGGCTCTCGCGTGCAAGTATTGCTTCTGCAGCCCATGTATTTCACCGGCGCGCAGAGCCTGGCTGTGAACTCAACAGTGCAGGTGACAAAGTGCTACTGGAAGTACCCCAGGTCACCACACACACCCCTGCTAGTCAAGTCACTACAGGGAATTTACACCCGAAGTGCCATCAATTTTCCTACCTAGTAGACACACGTGCACTCAAGGCAAGTTAGGCAGATGTGACAGCGAGATGGAGATCAATTATAAAATGTGGCTACGACATCTACCGATCCTCACAGAGTAATAAACCAGCAAGCAACACACACTGGTTTTGACTGATGACTGGGGAAAAGGTTTCCCCGATCCAGCTCAAAGCTAGCAGTCATTAAGCCATCATTAATGCTCCAAGTTCCACCCTTCACAACACCAGTTCCACCCTTCACAACACCAGTTCCACCCTTCACAACACCAGTTCACCAAGCACCTTCGACGTAACAACCTAGCTCTACAACAAAACGCTTCCAGTTTCAACAGAGCTGCCACGGTATCATCGGCAGGGAGGCTGGAAACATCTTCTAATCGATGATCCGATACAGATGTTCACTGAACTTGAAAGAAGCAGAGTCTCTACTGCTGCCTGGGATAGGGATAGCTGAGAGACACTACACTGGGAGGAAAAGAAATACCTGTCGTTGATGTAGCACAGAGAAAAAAAAAATCAGACACCAATGTGTGTTATAATTAGAGTGAGACAAATATATGTATTTAAACTGGGTATATGGAATTGAGAAAATGTCACAACTGGCTTTAGGGATTACTGGAAAAGCAGAAGAAAACTAATACTTTAATAGCAATATCAAAGCAGAGGCAGAAAGTCATGTCCTTGACAACTCGCTCATCTATGATGAATAAAAATGAAAGTACATTATTTCCTCCAGTTTTGTGAATTATTTCATATGCAGAACTGAAGTAATAGAACATAATTGAATTACACTTTCATATAGATATGTGTGTGTGTATGCATTCATTTAATTTACAGCCATGCACATACTCCTCACTATACACAGTATGAATGGCTCCTTTCAAGTCAGAGCAAAAAGAACATTCGAGGTCCCCGCTGGGCTGGAAGCACCATTTCTGTACTTATTTACTCAATAAAGTTCGAAAAAGAATAGGTTGTAATTCCCAGCTGAAGTCCAGATTTTGAATCACAGGGTAAAAATAAACTTTTTATTGACCACGCTGCAATACGGTAGGTCCTTTCTTTTCATCAATAATCCTTAAACAACCCAACCCAACACCCTCCCTAAAAAAAAAAACCCAACCAAAAACAAAGCAAAAAAAACCCCAACAAACTGAACACCAATGAACATCACTTTTATACACCCAACCACTCTGCTCTACCCTCCCTGCTGCTACTGAGAGTGCCAAAACCTTCTGACTGCTCTCGGAGAGCCTTGCTTGTTGGTCTCACAAGAGAGACAACTCTTCTAGGCAGAAAGTGTGTCTTAAACCAGCCAGGACAAGATAATCCAGCAGCCAAACTGCCAAGCTAATGTGCACCTAACGTGCACCTACAGCAGTTCCTCTGCTCTCTCAGGACACGCCAACTCAGCTGCGGACTCTGCTGGGAAGGGACGAGGCTTCCCAGGGCTGGTTCACCTTTTGTCTTGGCAACGACTTCTCCAAGTCAAGGGAGAAAAATTACGTAGAGACACTTAAATGTGAGCTCTTTGCAGCTTAGGAGCAGAATTCACCACAAAAATCGCAGGATGGTTGAGGTTGGAGGCACCTCGGGAGGTCATCTGGCCCAACCTCCCTGCTCCAGCAGGGTCCCCTAGGCTGCCCAGGGCTGTCTCCAGATGTCTTTTGACTGCCTCCAAGGTTGGAGACTCCACAACCTCTCTGGGCCACCTGTGCCGTTGCTCAATCCACTCTCACTGTAAAAATGCGTTTTTATAAAGTCACTGGCAAGCAGTGACCAGCCACGTAGAGCTTCTAACTTCAACGGCATCTCGCTCAGGTGCTGCACGAATCCACGTGCCGAGAAGTAGCAAAATACTCCATCTGTAACGACTTCCAGTTCTAAAACCCTTTGTGTTTAGACACATTAAACAAGTCCACCATACATCCCAACCTTTTTCTTTTGTTTTACTTGCTCTTTTTCCCATTTAATTTTTACCACCTTTAAAACTGCAGCACTCCCGGGGGCAGTGGAAATAACGGCCAAGTTCTCAAACCCCAATTCTTCAGGCATGTGCCCTTTTTTTGACTTAATACAGGGAATCACTGAAGACAGACATTCCCCGGCCAGCTTTCAGTATTGCACGTGGTTTTTAGGGTTTACCCTGACACACAGGGTGAATTCTCTTCTTTGCAAAAGCACCTGGACCCCTTCTAGCTCAAAGGGCTGGCTCCCCCCACCCTCTGCCGACTGCCAGAGCCACCCATTGGTGCCTCCAGCTCAGACCAGGGTGCATGTGCCCCCCAGGTACCGGCAGTCACTGCTCCACTTGAATACACTACCTGGTCAGAAAGGTAAGAGTGAGGCCAAAAAAAAACCCAAAGAAAACCACCTCATATTTTTCAATTTCCCCTGAGGCTGCCACCAAAATAAAGAGGCTCGAAAGCTGAGCGAAGTGCAAGATGATTTTGTCCAGGCCTACCATCAAGAATACAAAATTATGAACGCACAGGGGAAGCAGAGAGGGGAGTTACAGGAAAGAAATAAAGCAAAGAATGAGATTATATATTTAACGAGGTCCATTTTCAGCTGGACTCAGCCTTTTTACATTCACACATACGTGAACAAGCTGGCCTGGAGCGCCAGCCCAGGTACCCATAGCCCACTCCCAGCGCTCTCCCCCTCTCTCCTCAATAGCCTTTTTTTTTTTTAATTCCTCCTCCAACTTTTTTGTTTTTCCTTTCCCCCTGAAATCCTCTGTTTTTTAACCAATGGGGACGCAGCTTTGATGACTCATCCCTTTATTCCCGGTTCGCCTGGCTGCTTTTCATCCTCCAGCAGCAGCACTTTGATGACTCGCACTTTGCTCGTGCTGCCGTTCACGCACAGATGTGGCATTGATAGCTCCAACAGGGAGGAAGGGAGGCGGATACGTTTGCTATTCAGAGCACTTCCTCGGTGGTTACGCTCTGGAGACGACTACAATAGCTCACAGCTCCCACACTGTATGAACTATTCATTCTGTGGACATTTTATCAAGAGGGTATACGAAGGGAAGGCAGGATCCTCCCTTTAGCAGCAGAGCGGCGTTAAATCAGCTTAACCCAATCATGAAACTGTCCCCTTCATCACTATATTTAGACGCACGGTTGTACGTGGAGGCTTAAATTCCTCCCGGCTCATTTCAACCACCCCAAAGGCAGGCAGGCAATCCGAGGTCACGTATCTCTATGAGATATAAGCACCCCTAAAGCACAATTCCTGCTCTCCAAAAACAGATGGGACGAATTGCTCTTCAGAGCCATCTCTCTCCCTCTCTCCACCGAGTGCTCCCTGAACACCCTCTCTCCACCATATTCAGCGCTCCCTCAACCACCAGCCTGGCACAGACACCCCGGCTTTCAGACTGCAAGACAGGTGGGATGAATCCCGTCTTGCAATAGCAACGAGCACCCAGGCAACCAGTGGATTAGGAACGACTGGCTAATGAGGAGCTGCAGAGAAAGGACCCTCAGGGTTATGGTGGAGGGCAAAGTGGACACACATCAGCTTGGTAAAAGGGAGTTACCATACAGGGAGGCACAAACCAGAACTTTACTGGGAAATGTATGGAATAAGCCCTGCGCTGAACCCCATGCTTATGAGGCTGGGTGCTGTGGGGCGCCCTGCATGCCCTGAAGCACTGAACTTCACCAGGGAGGTGGACAGAGGAGACCAACGGGAGCAGCGCGAGTGTAGAGATGATGCGACTCACAGGCAAAAATTAAGGAGCTAGGTTCGTTATCCAACAGAACACCTGGGACAAGACAACCACCTCCAAATCGACGAAACGCTGCTGCAAAGGGGAAGGGGATAATTTCTTCATGCCACGGGGGACAGGAGCGGAGCGACGGGCCAGACTGCCCGCCGACGATGCGGCACCTCTGCTGCTGGCAGCCAGGTTAGACATCAGCAGGACAAGGTTTAGATCTAACGCGTTCTGCCATGAAGAACGGGACGAGATGACCTCTTGGGGTCCTTCCCAGCTTTATTTGCTATTATTGCTTTTTGCTAAAGCATTAAAACCGTCCACCTTCAGCATTCAGCTCCGAGTACACATCTGGCTCTATTTCCTATCTGAGGATTTCAAGCCCCTTTAGTGCAGGATCGCATCTCGCGGTCGCATTCTCTGAGAATGCCAGGGGGATGCCAAGAGAAATATTTTTTTTCAAAATGAGATAATGCTCTTAACGCTGTAGGGTCTGAACGAAGGGAAACAAAGCAAGTTTATCGCGACAAGACTGCTGCTTAATGGACGGATTAAAAGTGAATCAAGCCTTTTTCAATTTGTTTCCCACCACGTCCCTTCAGACAGAACGCCAGCTTCAGCTGTGATTTGAATGAACTATGTCCCGCAGCTGAAAAATCGCATATTGAAATACCCATCTTTCTGGGTAAAAGTTACTGTGGTGGATTATTTCTACGTTGGAGGCTGCCAAAAATCAGCCTCAATATTATGTATTAACGACCACCTGCACTAAGCAGCCTGAACCGGCTGCTAATACACAAACCAATACACGTTTTCAAATTAATCTGTGCCACCAAAAATGCTCTGTAGATCAAGATAAAAGTTTTATTTGCCTTTACTCAAATATATTAGAAGAAACATTGTAGGAAGCCCAGAATTTCAGTGGGTTTATGGGTAAGTATCATAGCATTTGGTCTGGCACTTTGAAACAATCAACAGTGTTAAAAGGATCCATTCATGTTATTATTAGATCTGGGCATTCAGATGGGCGATTCGGAGCTAGCTGCTTCTGAAGTTACCTTAGCTCTAAAGATTATGGAGTGAGTCACATGCAAACTGGTGACAGATTGTAACATCAGCTGTCAATAACTCATGTCTGACAGAGAGCAGAATTATGCTTGGAATGGCATAACCCCTGCATTTCTAAAGGAGACTGCACTTGTTCCTGCTAAGCATCTTCAAAAAGAAGCCCCTCCGGACCAACGTATGGTCCATGCTAAGGCAGGGCAACAGGTTTTCAGGACTTTCAGCAGTTCTTACACAGACAACAATACGCTGGGGAGAGGAGATGACACTGAATTCAAACGACAACTTCCACAACGCTGTTTTGCCCTTTAACGTGCTGACTTTACTCACAGAACTGCAGAAGGGACCTGCGGAGGCCTCTGGTCAGAGCCCCGCGTGAAGAAATGCTGATCAGATCAGGTCGCTCAGGCCTCATCCAGTCAAAGTTTGAGCATCTTCCCCAAGGCGAGCCGAGCCAGCTCCTTCAGCCTCCTCCCACGTGTCACCTGCTCTAGCTCCACACCATCTTTGTGGCCTCCACCGGTCTTGCTCCTGTTCACCCATGTCTCGCTTGTTCTAGGGAGCCCCAAACCGGACAGAGCAGTCCAATGCAGCCCCACAAGAGCCGAACAGAGGGGAAGGGTCACAGCCCTGGTCCTGCTGGCTGCAGTCCTGCTAGGACAGCCCAGCTTACTCTTGGTCTTTTGGGGATGGGCACATTGCTGGCTCATCTTCACCTCGTCTGCAGGACACCCCAGCCCCCTTTCTGCAAAGCTGCATCTAGCCAGTTGGCCCCAACATGGACCCCAACCCTTTCCCTCAGCTAATTTCATGAAGCTCCTTGTCTGCCCTTTTGTCCAGCCCGTCAAGACCCCGCTATTGACCAGTACTCCCAATTTGGTACGTGAGAACTTGCCAAAAGGGCACTAGGTCCCATCATTTTGGTCATTAATAATTCCGGTATTGTTCCCCGTTTCGGATCCCCGAGGGATGACGTGTGCGAACGACCACCAGCTGGACATCACGCCACCCTTCAAGCCCAAAGGCCCAGCCAATTGTCCACTAATCCTTCGCATCTCACAAATCCGGCTATAAGGAAACTACGGGAGGTCACATCGAAGGTCTTACTAAAGCCAAGGCAAGAGGATGAGCAGGTACAATAGAGGAATCAAGGTGGCGATTCCAAAACACTCGTTAAGCAGGAACAGGAGATGAGGGAGGTGTCTGGGAGCTGCTCCTATGAGAAGACACAGCCTGCAGCACTGTGCTCCCCCCAGCCCAGGAGCCTTCGCTGCCAGCTCTGTCTGCTGTGCTTCTTGCAGTTTCAAACTGCGAGGACTGTTGGGAGGAAAAATTTCACCGATTTCAGGAATACAAATACACTAAGAGCTCTGAGAGGGTGAAGAACATGAACGGGGAAAAGACACACGTGAGTGCCATACAAGAACCCTCTGAGGCCCTGGGGAAGAGATGGGACAGTAGCACCCCCAAGAAAAGCCCAACTGGTAGAGCGGGAGCCGGAATCGGATCAACCAGACTTCTTCGGTACAGCATGGACACAGTGAGGCCACAAAAAAGATGGGTAACGTAGAGAGAAAGCGTGGAGGTCATGACTCAGTGTGACACCCACCCTCGCAGCTGCTCCTCTTCCGACAGCACTTATTGAAGCACATACAGCGAGAAAATTGTCAGGGTGCCTCCTCCTTGCCAGAATAACCCCTTGATTTTGCTGCAAAGCAGCTGCGTTTGGTTTTACAACTCCTGCTTGCATTAACTCCCCCAAATTAACTTCTACTAAAAACAAATGAGAGTCGCAAAATTAGTCCCTTCGCTGTTCTTCCTCACATCTTGACTTCTATTCCTGTTCCTGCCACTCACCAGCAATCTGCCAGCAGGTGAATCACTTCACAGTGTTTCTGCTTCCTTTCAAACTTCTCATCTATTGAGATAATAAATTTGCAGACTAATAGCTGTCTTTAGATACAAAGTGGGTCTGTGCTCAACAAGTGCCTCTACCTGCTGCTGTTCGATATTACCGCTAATTGTCATCTCGGGCTCTGGCATATGCATGGTCACACGCTCCTGAGATGATCTCAGCCTCTCTCATTACGACATCCACTTTGTTTTTTGTATTTTAAACTAGTTAGCACTGGAACAAAGAAATTCATGTGCCTGAAAAAGGACGCCTTTGCACTCTAACTCCCATAGTACCTACAGACCCATGATGGCGTGCTTCCCACTCCCGCAGAACAGACATGATTAACTGTTCAGTGAAGGGGGGGGGTGAGTGTACCTAATCATACCTACGTGTGACTCTCCAAACCTGCGTCATGTCCAAAGTATACTGATGAATACATCTGATGGCATCAGCTTAATTACCTCGCTAATTATTCAAGGAGAAGTATGCAGAAAGTTTCCTTTGGATTGGTTCTATCACGGTAATCAACTGTTCCTCTGGTGACGCCACGACACGCAATCAAATCATCCACGAGATGGAGTGAGCACAGACCCCAAAAAGGTCGCAGGGACGAGCCGGCAGGCGGCTCCGAGCAGCGACCCGACCTCCTTGCCCGAAGACGGGCCTGGTGTCCTCAGCTCAGGTGTGCGCACAGGAACGGGGACGTATGAAAGACCCTGCGGCCCAAGGAGCAGCAGCAGAGCGCCTGGGTCGGCAATGCTTTGCTTGAAACAAGTGTCCGCGCTGTCCTGGTTTGGGCTAAATCAGAACTACTTCTGTTTTAGTGCTTTTAACTTTTCAGTTAAGTCCCCTCTAACTACCAGCACTTTCTGAAACAGCAGCCTGTTTTTCCAGACAGTGACTGCTCCCAGCAGTGCTAAGGCCTGGTGTTTATAGTTCGTACCAAGGGATGGGATGCAGAGAGGCCCTTGCTTATACTTGTTCTTATGGCGACCAAGGTCACTGCTAAATCTTGTACTGCGTGTTGGGGTGCCAGGAGTGAAAAGGGTCGCACCTACAGGGAGGAGCGAACTGGACAGGTGACCCAAACCTGACCAACAGGGTATTCCATCCCCTAGATGTCATATTCAGTATAAAGCTGAGAGATCACGAGGGTCTCGCCCCTTCGCTCTTCTTCGATGGCCGACATCTGAGGAGGACTGATCCGTGCATCCCTGAATCCAGTGCCTGAGTCCAGCTCCTGCATCCCGTCCCTGTCTGCTGCTGAGTCCAGCCTGGGACTGCCCCAGTGCCAGCCCTGTGGTGTGGTGGTGACGTGTCGTCATCAGGGTGGGGGGGGAGTTCGGTTCAGTATTGGTTTTGTATATATTTGTACATACTGTATATATTTCTTTTTTTTTCCTTATTCTTATTATTATCTTTTCTTTTATTGTTATTGTTCCATTAAAGCTGGTTTAGTTTTCTTTTCCAAACCGTAAAGTCTCTCTCCCTTGTTCTCTCTCCTGTTCCCTTTTGGGAGGGGAGAGGGGTTAGTAGAGAGCGTCTGTCATTCATTAGTGGCCGGCCCAGCCTCAAACCGTGACATGCGCTCATGCCTGAGCCACCTACAGGTAGAGGAGGGGAGACTTGAGTGTTTCAGAGAAAGAAAGTGGAATGAACAAGCGTTCGTGTGCCTCTGTCGCCAAACTCTCTTAACAACACGGGAAGATTCTCAAGCAGAATGTTCAACAGGTGACTTGACTGTCATCTGTGAGAACCTCGGTGGCCCTGGGTGCAAACAGCGCGCGGGGTAGCAGCAGGGTACTGTGAGAGCAGTCGGGATTTCCAGGCATGCGGTAACAGCTACACCAGGTTTTAGCCACACCTGCGGAGCGCCCTTCCTCAAGCGCTGTCCTAGGTGACAGTGTAAAATGTGCCAAAAGGAAAAAAAAGAGTATTCTATCACCATCTTCAGGAGCTGTTGAGACCAGGTGGGGCGGTGCTCCCTGCCTCCCCCCTCTGGACTATCTCCTGTTACTGGGCACAACAATGCCTTATCGCCTGACCCATCGATAACTCGCTCCTGGGCTATCTCCTGTTCATGGCCCATCAAGGAACTGCCTCACGACTCCCCATCCCATGGTGAGATGCTCCGCCCGGGGGGAAGGAGCCAAGCAGTCCATGCCAAATAAAAACGGAGATCTCCAACACCCTAGCAGCCTTCTTCCACTGGATTCCCAGAGGAGTTTCCCCCCCCCCCACTGGAGTTCCAGAGGACAAGAGCTACCTACCTACCACTGGACCTTCGGAGGAAGACCAGACTCTTTTACCTGATCGCTGCTTCCACAGAACTACAGCCATCGCTTCAGGAGGACTGCAGCCAGCATCTTATCTGACTGCTACTGCCCCCCTAACAGGGGGTCAGGTTGTATTTCTGACTCTGTCAGTGTAAACCAGGGGGTTGTTTGTTTTTCCCTGCCTTGTGTTATATATATATATATATATATATATATTAGTAAAGAACTGTTATTCCTATTCCTCATATCTTTGCCTGAAGGCCCGTTAATTTCAAAATCATAATAATTTGGAGGGAAGGGGGTTGCACTTTCCATTTTAAGGGAGGCTCCTGCCTTCCTCCGCAGACACCTGTCTTTCAAACCAAGACAAGCGCTCTCTGCTGACACTCCCCACACCCGACAGACGCTCGTCACAACATCCAGAAGTCCTGCCACACGTCAGTCCCCGTGTCACACAATAAAAGCCTGAACCCGGTGACGGACTGAGATGGAAACCCACAGCTGCTGTGAGCTTCAGCTGCTCTCCTTCGTACCTCTCTCGCCAGTAACAGCCACGTTCAACAAAATCTTCTTGCACCAGTTACGCCTACAGACCTGGTAAAGGCAGAACCGCCAAACTGCCAGCAATTTCACACCATGGTCACATAACCTGCAGCTGAACTTAAGTTCACTTGCAGCCACGTTAACTACAACAAATATCGCACAGGTTTGCCACCTTACAGACACTTCTGCTTGTCTCTCCCTTGTTGCCATTAGATAGGCTTCTCCACTACGTGCCTCCAGCTTTAAATTAGCAACGGACGGACAGGCTAGGACTGTTCTATACCAAAACAGAGTATCAAGTTCGGGCTCTGATTTTCATTACTTTGGATTTATCCCGGATTACTCTGGATTCACAATTTATATAACTTCTATGAAGTTATACCAGGTGAAGTTCTACCAAAGAACTTCCGTATCAGATAAGTCAAACCAAACGACAAAAGTTTTGTCTCAGAGTCACCAAGACATCAGTCATTGTCTTTAATGGGTCGTTGCAGTAATTACTATACATATTTAATCTTGCCCTTGATGATGGTTGCAACAACGTTCCTCACGAAACAGCGTGAATCCTTGCAATTTTTCAGGCTTGTTTACTTTCGAAATTACTCCAAAAGAGCAATTCCTGTTAACGTCGCAAGATACCCTCCTCCCAAAATAAACATGGCATTTCCAAGGTGGGAATAATGAATTCTTTGTGGAAAATTAGATCATCATCACCTGTCCTCGGGAACAGTCACGCTATTCGATGCTCCCCCACCGCTGTAACATAAACTTCTGTTGCAGATGAGGTCCAACATGGACAGAGGTTGCTCTGGCTCCGACATCAAACATCACCCTGACAAATGGGAGCGGTAACAACTCTCATACCCTCTCCTAAAGGATTACGGTGGATGAGGCATTACTGGTGTTGAGAGGAAAGTTGCTCCCACCTACCAGCTACACCTCTGCACGGCAGACAGGCTTTCAGGCCTCCTCTGGCACGAAATCAGAGCAACTGATGAGGGACAAACCTCACAGTACGATTCCCCCCTGCCCCAGCAAAGTTAATGAGAGAGCAAATTAAGGGCTTCCAAAGCATTTTGCGAGATACCTCCAGATGTGACTGTAAATCCCCTACTGCCAGTGGCAGCTTTAAAGCTGAGCTGTGACTCCGCTTTGCAGTGGGTTGTGCACGGGAACGGTACACGCCACAGTTCTGAAGTCCCTGCTGTCAAATCAGAAATTCAGAAAAAGCTGAAGGCAACTCCTTGGAATAAAGCCGCGAGGACAGAACTAATGTGAAAAGTGCAAGTGCAAATAAAATTCATAGTTCATCTTAGACACACTCAGCATGTTAATGCCTCGGCTGTTTTGTTCATTTGCTACCCGTTTTTCAGTGCCCTGAGGCATATGCTATTAAGGCATAACCCAGCGTAATCTAACCTGAAGTCTTCAAATGTTACAACATTTTCTGCAGAACTCTTCTCCAGAAAACACTCCTCTGAAACTTCTAATTCTTTAGAAGTCTAAGCTGAGCACTTTGCTCTTTGGCATCACGTTTATAAACAATTCCAGACACATCCTCGGCGGATCCTGAACACAAAACCTTTAGGGAGAGTTAAAATCTGTAATTTCCATCCTCCTGGACATCAGCATTCCCAGCTGCACTTCTTGTGATCACCCACGGGCAGGAGGCTCTCGAGATATATCGCGGCGATACCGCCACAAAGCGAGGGAGACGCACAACCGACCGTTTGCTCAGGCAGGGACAGGTCCAAGGGAAAAGAGCAAACGCACAAGAAACGCCACACCGTGGAGCCAGCTTGGTCAGAGACCACAGCTAAATGCCTAGTTATCCTCCTCTGCAAGACATTTCAACACAACTGCTTGAGTATTTTCGTTTGAACCAATTAAATCAGAAAGAAAACGTATTACATTTAGATCAATGTAAGAAAATCAATGTGGAAATTGATGTATGAATATATCAAATCAATTGTTTAAATCAATATAAGAGTATAAAAAGTTTGATTTTTTTTTCCTAAAATATTTTGTTGACCAAAACCAATTGGCTTTCAACCAAGCATTGAGAGAAATATATATGAGTATTTGGTTTTACTCTATGCCCAGCCTTGACTGAGAAGCCCCTTCCTCTTACCTTGCTCCAGCACCTTCTTTGAAGTCCATCGGCAACAATTAACCTCCCTGACGCTGGGGGACAATATAAAACCTGATATAAAATCCAGACAGCGACAGATACGGCGCAATCAATCAAAACTCTTCTTCAAATACTAACTTTGGTGAGAAAAATGAACACCCCTGAGAGCGACTTCTCCAGCTTGCCCCTGAGCAGCTCCTACCCCTGCGCGGCCGCGTACCGTCACGCACGTTTTAAGCCGGAGAACGTCACCGAAACACAAGAGACCACGGGGACATCAAGCGACCGGTTGCTGCTGGAGGCTCACCTGTTTTATTGGAGAGTCGGAAGGACACCATCTTGTCAGGGATGCTGCAGACATTCCTCACTGAGGCGATGCAGCTGTAATTAGCGTAGTCCTGAGGGCGGAGGTTCTTCAGCTTCAGGATTTTCGTTTCTCCCTGGGCGGGCAAGAGAGAGCGTTAGGGAGGGAGCGAGGCAGAGGAACGAGCAAGGATGCGGGGAACACCAAGACCGGCTTTCAGGAGGCAAGAGAAAGATGCAGAGGTGGTTAATTAGAAGCAGATGCTGAAGTGGTCCAGAAAACACGTTTTATTTAATTACCTGAGAGAACGGCAGCTGGCATCACCTAAAGCTGTAGCCCCACTTATACATTAAAAGCAAAAGAAGCGAGAGCAGCGAGGGGGAAATTGCTTTGACAGCCTTTCAAGCTGCAGCATTATTTGGGATAATATATCTTAAGGTACAGTCTACATGATGGGAAAAAAAAAAAAAATCCTGCTGTTTTCCTTTGAAAATGAGCTGCTGATGGATTTTCTTTTTAGCCAGCAGTGTAAATGATGGAGGAGGGACCCGAGCACGATATGTAATGAAGGAGTTCCTTCAGACACAAACAAGAGAAAAACGGAAAATACGAGATTTCCACTGCAGTCCTGTGTGAAATGGGCAATGCAGAACCAGAAACTCAGGAGAAAAAGTAAGTTGCTGAAACATGTATGTAAAATCTTACAGTGTTGTTCGCAACGAGAGCACCAAAAAGCCGACGGGAGGGTTGGATACGAAAACCTGAGCACACAGAGATGCTGGGTGTCAGGGGTGAGGATGCGACAGCATCAGATGAACCTCTATGTATCAATACCTGCACGTTATTCACTCCAGCACTAAAATAACAAACTTCCTCGGGCTCTCTCCTCCAGCTGCCTCCTTTCAAGACTTTGCCTGCGTTCACAGTGATATAAGCTAAAAATATATAATGCTTAGAGAACGCCAAGGCAGAACAGCAGCGCGGGGAGGCAGGTGCTCTAAATGGGCTCACAAAGCATCAAAAGAGCAAACTTTGGAAAATATTCGTTATCACGTGTCCTGTTAAAGCCAAACGACTTTTAGTATTACCACAGCTTGAGCAACGTATTTAATTCTATTAAAACAGTATCACACGCGCCAACTGCCCAGGCCTCTAGAAGCACAAAATATGGCAGCTTGTGAAAATGCACGTACAGAAGAAGCCCAAAACAGTAAGAGAGAAGATACAGCTACCCAGACAAGAAAAGAAACAGTCCTTGAAATCAAGCCTGGTAGATGTCTGGAGTATTGGAACTGAAGTGCTTCCTGTGTGTCATCAGTCCCACAGAAATCACGGGACTAAAATTAAGCACGTGCCCGTTTAGTGTTTGCAAGATCAAGTTTTTGAAAGGCTGTTCCTAAAGATAAAAGAACTTAAAGAAGAGGTTTATCTGGGCTAGAAAAGGGCCTGATCCAGGTTATCCAGCTCCCCAAGTCCCTCAGTTCTGGAAACACAGAGCAGCTGCATCCCATCGATTCATGCCTTAGCTGTGGAGGCCAAGCTGAACTTGTGGGCTGCTCTCACAATGGTACTCTGGATCATGTCCCCAGACTGCAGAGATTTATAAAAATGTATATATTTTCTTCATTGGTTTGGATAATTAGTCTAATTACGTCTAATTGCATAATTATTGTAAATACAGCAAATTTAATCTTGTACTCAGGCTGTGCAATTACAATGTGCAATGAGGATGATGCAAACTCTTAGGAAAAAATTCTGCATCAAGATTTTCGTGTTGAAAAGTTCAGTGTTCTCATCCCACAGATGAGAGTGCGCGTGTTTGTTCAATTTTTTTCCCCCCTGGCAGCTAAAATAAGTGGCTGACATTCCTTGACTCATCCAAAAAAAATCTGTTCAAAGTTCAAGAATCCGTTTGTATACGCCCCGTTATCCAGGTGTTTCCTATGATTTAACAAACCAAGAAAAACACTGCAGAGAAAAATTAGCGTTTTTTGGGTACAATACCTTAGAAAACGTGACTTGTTTTCCTTCACGTTTCGTTTGATTTTCAGATTCATCATCCAACTTCAAAGCCATCACCAAAAAACGCCACCTCAAATCTGTACCTCTTGATGCTCTGAAGTCACATCCCCTCTACCCCTCTTCACATCAGCTCTCACCATTCGTTACCCTACCGAAAGCTGAACCAGTTATGCAGAGATGGTCACGACTCTCGAACCTTTAATTACATCTTTTCCTCTTATAAACACATATCAAATCTTGCAGGTACACCAACAAGACCCACTAATTCCACCTGACCTCCAATAAACGTGAAAAAGGTTATGGGTAAGCTTTCGACTATCAACATGACAATCTGATTTATTCATTAATTCAGCCCAGACAGAGGTTCTAGGAAGAATGCTCCTAGTAACCTAGAAATATTTTTCTTTTTAAAATATTGAATCTAATTTCAAGTGACTTATATTAGAATATACTCTTATTAGATGATAGGGAAGGTAATCATGAGGATTTCCATGTTGAAATATTAAACAAAAATTCCCATTCAAATGTCTCTCACTTTTTAATTAAAACATTAAAAAAACCCTCCAGTTTAAACAGTTGAGTCCAAGGAAACAAGCCACGGATTTGCTAAACTGGGTCCGTACATGTTAAATTAGAAATAATCTTGTCACATTTAGAAGACCAATAACTGGACGATGTAATCTAATTCTCATCTCCGCAAGGTTCCAGGCTACACGTTTCTCAGTAAAATACCAAGCCACTGTAGTAATATAAAGCTGTCAAGTACAATAAAAAGAAAAAATGAAGGTGCTCTCAAATCATTAGCTGGAAATTATTCATGGAAGTTGCAGGTTGCTCTCTGCTATGAAGACCAAATTACCAAGCAGTTTTCACCTCCGTCTTCACTTGTTATTGCTTGAGACTTTCCAAAACAATTTTTTTCTCCTTTTTTTTTTTCCTTTCCTTTTTGCAAACACCACCACACACATTTGTCCACAGACAAGAGGATATGCCACCTTTTTATTCTGAGACTGTGCAAATGTGCTAACAATAAATTAATCTGATCTAATCTGACAGACTCTTTTGAGGCCCAGTCTGCTTTCGTGGCTGTGAGGGAGAGCAGGAAGACTCGAAATAGCACTTCTTCCCATTCTTGCCACCTCATCTTTTAAGTGTGTAATTCTGGAACAAAAACTCACATTCAAAGAAGTGAAAGGCAGAATAAAATAAAATTTAAAAAGCTACCCAACACAGGGAGTTGCCACAGAGTTTAGCCTCCTTGAAAAGCTTTTTAGGCAGGAACTTCTGTGCAGAATCACTTTGCATTGTATGGAGAAAGATTAGGAAACGGCAGTCAAATCAGAGGTGTGGGCTTGCAGCGCCCAAGCGATACTACTTCAACGGGGCTCCCGCAGATAGCACGCGCTCTGCATCTTCCCACAATTGCCCATTTCATAATTTTACAAAAAATTAAAAGACATATTTTACAGTAAGAAGTCTTATAACAACACACGGGCGCGTTGGTGCCGGGGCGTGCTGGAGGGCAAGCCCGCGTACCCGCACCACAAACCCAGCGGGGATATGCAGGCAGATCCAGTTACAAAGAACCCGGTGCAAGCAGCCCCAAAAAATACTGTACTTCCACCCCTACCTGGGTAAAGAAGGGCTCGTAGATCTCCACTCCTTTATCAGACCCTTGCAGCAAGACCTCTTGGCCGCGTCGCCAGCTGTACCGAACGGGCGGGTTGGAGTTGGCAACGCACCGGAGAAACACCGTTCTCTCATAGTAAAACTGCTCTTTCGCTTCCCCGATGCTCTGGTGGACTGTGACGACTGGATCATCCAAATCTGGAAAGACAGAAGGAACAAGGGAGAGGAGGTCAGGCTGCCGTGGGCTCTACGACGGGGTCTGCGCCGGGAAGCGCGTGCATGGCCTCGCACGGATGTCGACAGCCAGAGGCAACAGGGCTCTAAAAGCCACCAAGGTACATTTTAGGACTTCTGCAGCAGAATTCGGCTTTAGAGCTTGTTCGCATCTGCACAGCACCCAGCACAACTGGATTTTCATCTACGACTCAGGCTTTTGGATATAACAGTATACGCGATATCACGTACGATAACACCAATCGTGTTTCTTTTAGGTTTCCACTAATACTTGGGTTTCATCTGGTTTTCATCTTTACTACTCGTTTCTCACGTATGATTTTAATTTCAATGTCTCTTAGACAAAGCAGTTTATAAAGCTCTGGAAATAAATAGACAGACTAATTTGCATCCTAATGGCAGGATCCACTAGAACGTACATCATGTGCATGCAGCTGTTTTCCTTTAAAGTAGCAATTTAATACAGTAATTTAATGCACATTCCCTACTTTTAGTTACATGCATTTCACTTCAAGCAGGTAAATTCATCACAGGCTTTAGAACACACTTCTCTTGATTAAAATACAGATATTATATAATTACTCCCACTGCATCAGCTCAAAGAGAATTAGATCCCCACAACAGAACTCACTCATCTTCTATAGGGAAGAAACAACAATAGCCCTTGGAATGTGAGTACACCAAAGTAATTAATTTGGGCATTATTCCATCAGGAACAAGTAGACTCCTGCTTGCACGGTGTTCCTATTGTTTGTCACGAGCTTTCTCTGAAGGTACAATTACAATGAAGAAGGGAAAAACAAAAAAAAAAAAGGAACAAACCAAGAAAAGCCGTGGCTATTCTTACTAAGCACTAGTTAAAAACACTCAACCTCCAAACGACGTGGCAAGCAGTTCTCTGGTGAGCTTGAGGGAGAAGCTACACGACCTGGAGGGCTGGCAGCCAAGGGGACGTGGCTCCTCTAAGCCTAGCCCCTGTGTTTCAAAGCTACGGCCCGGTTTGGCTCCAGGAGTTACAACACGGGCACTGATGCTGTTACCCACAGAGCAGGAACCACTTGCCTAATTACACCCGTACCCGGCCTCGACTGAAATAATTTCAGAACCTTAGCAGCAGTGCTTCTTCCTTAAAACAAAATACGAACGGCGCTTGAAGTCGTGCTGAATTAACCACTCATCCACAACTCTAGCCCTGGTTTCGCAAAGCCTTGCGCGAGTAACTACCCAAATGTCAACTCATCAGATTTATTTGAGGCCACGATCCAGTGAAACGCAGAACGAGGTGCTCCAACCTCAGCACGGCGCCGGAGGGAACGCCGCCGCGCTCAAAGGCACTCGCGCGCTGGAGTCCCTCTCCAAAGGCGCGGAAAACAAGGGCAGTTGTTTTTGGGGAAGCATCACGTGCGTTTTGCTCCCTTCCCCAAGTGCCAGCCGAGCACTGCTGTAACCACCACGGTGTGTTGTGCGAGAGGGACCATCAGCACAGCTTCAAAAATGTGGAGGTTGGATAGTTTTATAAGCTGGAGGCGAGGCAGAGGCACGTGGGATTATTAAAGGAAGCCCATCGTTAATATCTGAATAGATTAGCATGTTTCAAACGTCCACTCTGAAAAGCAGTTTGCAATTAAAAATTATTCTTTAGATGCTCACATTTTGATTTGCATAATAAGAATAAAGCTGGAGAGTCTCTTGATTAATTAGAAACAAAACATGTCCCAAAATTTCGAATAATTCAAGCAATAATACCTTGTAATAGTGCACGGACTTTAAGTAAATGTTACCTTCATTCCACTCTACAAAACATTTAATTTAATATCACAGAAACAAATTATGAAACTGTTGCTCCAAATTAGGATGGCATTTTCTAACGAGATTTCATTTTTGTTTTAAAGGTTATTTTAAATCACGGTAGCATTTGAAAAGGGATAAGATTGCCGAAACATTATGTCTCCTACTCACGCAGTAGAAAATAAAAAGAAGGAAATTAGCTTGCTTCAATTTCTAGCGCAAAACACCTGTTCCCTACATTTTGACGAACAACAGAACATTTCACACATGGATGCTTCCCAGCACCTCCTTGTTAAAGCACATCCTCGGACCACAAACGAGGATGACTGGCAGCCACGAGCCTCCAACCCTGAGCCAGGGGACCGCTCCTCGAACGTCTCCCCCTGAGATGAAGGTGCATCCCTTAGGTGAAATACCCAAGAAGTCCAAGTCTTGACTTCAGACTCATTTTTACGAAGTTCATCGGGACCAGACAGACTAAATCACTTGAAGCCTAAAACCAGGAGTCAAGGGAAGGCCTGCCCGTGTCAGGTGGCCATCAACACCCCGACACAGGGCAGGCTGAGGCTGCCTGGCCAGGAGAGGCCTTTGGAGGTCCTGGTGGAGAAGCTGAACAGGAGGTGGCCGACTACATCCCAGGCTGCAACAGCAAGAGCGCAGCCAGCGGGTCCAGGGATCCTTCCCCTCTACCCCGCACCGGCGAGACAACACCCTGAGCACCCTGTCCAGGTCAAGATGTGGACACGCTGGAGCGAGTGCAGAGGAGAACCCCATGATGGGCGGAGGGCTGGAGCAGATGCCATACAAACAGAGGCTGGAGGAGCTGGGCTCGGCCAGCCTGGGGAAGACACACGAAGGAGTGATCTAACTTCTGGCTTTGGCTACTGGGAAGTTACAGAGAAGATGAAGGCAAACTCGTAGAAGAGCAGAACAAAACACCACGAGCCAACAGGTACAAGTTGCACAAGAGAAACTCCTCCTGGCTACAAGAAAAGTTGGCCCTGGCTTAAGCCAACTTCACGGTTGGGTTAGATTGCTCAGGGCTGCGACCAGTCAAGCTTTGAACGTCTCCAAGGACGGTGTCCTGCAGCCTCTCTGGGCACTTGTCTGACTGCACAGGGCATCTGTTTGCCCTTATAACCAGCAGGCTGGACAAGAGGTCCTTCCCAACCTGAATGGCTCCACGCTGTCACGAGCTGCGATGCCATCGCTTGCTCGCGTTACCTGCTCTCCTGCAACGGATCCACGCTGGACGCGTGCTCTCCCCCTCCCACACCGGCACTCCTCTACGACAGAGAGCAGCAGGCACCCGCTTTCTGCATGGCGCTGCGCGACGACCGGGGGTGGGTTTTTTTGCGAAGAGTATAAGGAAACCTCAAAGAAATTTCAGTTGGGAAGGCAAACGCTGCAAGCCCTCTCCCAAACCGCTTCATAACAGTCAATTAACAGAAAATTCACGCTGCAGAGCTTGACCGATTCGTCCGTCGGCAGTGCTGGGGAAGATCTCGGCAGCTGCATCAAGGCAAAAGAAGGAGCGCTATCAGGAGACAAATCAACGCTTGCAATGGTGAGATTTCACCCAACTGCCTGCCCTGCTGCTGGGCAGGGTCGGACAAACGTTTTACTGGATTGTTAGGCGAGATGGTATCTTGCTCAGGCAGCGAGAGAGCTGCAAACGTAACACAAAGTTTGTTTTATAATACTGCCAAGGAATCCTGCAGAGTTATTACGAGAGAGGCAGCCAACTGCCAGATCCATTGCCTGTTTTAAAGGCACCTGATCTCGGTGGCATCAACGCTCACTTGTCACAGCTCTCCAGAACTCCAGTTTCGGTGTCTAATTGAATCGTTACTCATTGATATTTGAATTTCCAAATAGGTTTAAAAAAAACCCCAACCTCTTTAAAGCTCTGTGCATATGTGTACATATCGGTGGGTGTTTGTTCCCTAAAAGCACTGGAAGAGCCAGCGACTCGGCAGTCGGGGAGGGAAGCTATGGATTTCAGCAGTTAGCCTGGGAAGAGGAAAGAGAGGACATCACTGAAGAGACAGGGAGACGTTCTTGCAACGGAGAAAGACTTAGCATTATGGAGCTCAACTAGATGAATTTTTGAAGTGCTTTCCAAGAGTCAAAACACACTCAAATTTTCATTTTGGGTTGATCAAATTATGAAGAGTTAACTGACTAATCATTCTTTAAATTAAACTGAAGTCATGGGTGTTGCTATGTAGTTAAAGTCTATTAATCAAAATGAAAATAATTAAAGAAGTATGTTTTCCACAGAGGTTTATGCCACCATTAGGTTCAATTTTTCAGTCTTTAATCTTTGAATTGAACCAATCAGTTTCCAAAACCCAGATGGCACAGGCATGCTAAACACCGCATTGGAAGAATTCCCTTCACACATCCCTAAGCTCTCAAACAAACAGAAAACCCAGTATAAGCCGCTCAAAATGGGTCTAATCTAAAGGCACTGTGAATTGCATCACGACAGTCGGAGATGTTGGTGTGGAAGGTGCACAGAAGTGTGGCAGATGCTATTAATAACCCCTCTGTGCTGAGCTGCAAAGCACTGGAGGCATCACGCCGCCTGTCAGCAGGAAACACGGACCATCTCCTGCAACCCTCACCTGAGCTCCAGGGGAGTTTCACATATACAAATGAGAGAGCAGGATCACAGACTACACTTGCTATATCATCTTTTTTTTTTTTTTCAGCTGCTGGGACTACACAGCTTGCTGATTTCATTTGTTAATTAGCTGCTTTTGTCTTCAGATGTTCAAAGCAAGCGATGCTTGGAAGTCAGGATAATAATAAAACACGCATCTGGTAAACTGATTGAAACTGCTTCATCAAGACACCCAGAAAGGAGACAGCAGTGACGCATGTATTTAGCCTGCCTAACTTGTAAGTTATTCTTAAATAGGAAAGCACAATGTTTTTCATGCTGTTTCCTTACTACAGCCTCCTTGAGCGAGCACAAGCTATCAGTAATTATGCAGGTTTGAAGTGCTCTGTGGTACCGTACGACATAAAGCAGTCACAGGCAAATCGGAAAACGCACAAAAATTCCACAAACATCTATTCCTCGCATACCTATGGAAAGGATGACAAGCTGTCCCGCGTGCTGTGTGTTAGTACACGCAGTGTGGAGGTGCAAGAGCTCCAAACAAGCTGGCAACAGGGGAGCCAACTTACCTGGAGCTCCACATAAGATATTTTCCCCTCTACAGCCCCTCAAAAGACATTTATGATGCATCTTCAGTGCCGTTACAGATACCACAGCAGCAAGCAAACACCATCCACAGGGCCAGGTCCTACAAGAAAGCAAGCCTTGCTCCCACAAGACTAAGAGCGTGTCCCTGGGAGACCCCGGTGAGCTTCTCTGGACTTCCAATACCGCTCCGGGAAGATCAAGGACCTGCTAGAAGGCTGCTAACGTGCTCAAACGCGAAAGGACAACCAGGATGACCTCAGCAGTCAACAACACCCTGCGCAACTCCTGGCCGTTCCTGCCCGCCCCGCTCCGTCCCGAGGGCGGGAGTCTATTAACAAAGACTCCAAGAGGGGAAATGCCACGAACACTCGGGGATGTAGTTTCACGGAGCGAACGTTCGCTTTATTCTGTTGATGAGGTCACCAAATACACCTGATTCAACCCCCCATAAACTGCACCCACTGGATGCACTGTTCATACCGGCCCATCCTAACGCCCTGGGCAGGATGGCACAGGGCGTACAGCCCCGCAACAGAGCAGCAATAGCTTTGGTCGTCCCAGGGCACCAACCTCAGCCAATTCTCGTTATTTATGGGACTAAATTAGCATCGGAGTCCCTGGACAGCAGATACGCTGGTGCTGAGGATGTTGCATTCACAGCACAGAACAGCAGAAACCAGGAACTCTTACTACCATACCGAATTTCTACACACGTGCGTGCACACACGAATAAAGATCAGTGGATTTCCCCAATAACAGAGTCAAACACTCACACAGAACGATCTACATCCACGAACTCACAGGAGAGGTCAGCAGCACAAGACTGTACCCTGGCACGGCCCGAGACACCCACCGGCAGAGACCTCCCAGCACAGCCCTGAAACAGAGGGGACCGCGGAGATCGCTGCGTGCGGCAAGAGTAAGGACGTAATTTTCTTTCATACGTGGAACCGGTGACCTGAGTACGGGATCCTAGTCGGGTGTCAGCCATTGTTAAGCAACCTTAAGGAATTAAAGGGCAAAGCAAAGGGAAGCAGAAAAGCAGTTACGCACTAGAGAAAGCGCTTGCGACGTCGGCTTGCGGTGAAGGATGCAAAGAGCGAGACGCATTTAATTTCTCAGAAAAGCAGGCTGAACGGTAACTTTCATTATAGGATGTAAGCACCTCACGGTGGGAAAGCAGCAGGTACAAAAGAGCTCTTTTGGCTACCAGTAATATATACAACAAGCAACAATAGCTGGAAACTAGAGGAAACCCAATTTGGCACGGGAAAGAATCAGACTTAGTTTTTTGAAGGTAAAGCAGTTGAACAGAGGATTCCTCACCTGTTCAAACCAAGACCAGATGCTTTTCAGTGGAACCCAAATTATTACACTCAATACGAGAACAGCTGAAAAAAAAAACCAACCCCGATAAGGCTGTAAGATGAAGGAGGTCAAACTAGACTGACGTCGTGCTCAATCCTAGTATTAAGTTTTATGAAAAAAAATGTAACTAGTGAGAGCGTTGATGAAAGAATTCCAGATCATTATCATCAAAGCAAGTACACTTGAATCAAGAAATTATTTAAACTATCTTTTCATTCCACTTGCATTAGCCTACACCGGAGCGTCAGCACACGTTGGCTCCCGCCCCGCCGCCGGACACGGCTGTGAAAGACGCTGACAAACCACGACTACCCACCAACAAAGCATGGAAGAAACAAGAGTTAAAGCCACTCTTACCCTGCAGGGATTGAAAGGGCAGCTAGATAACAGGCAGCAGTTACAGAAGTATTTGTAACGTATGACTCTGCTACAGGATTTTCATTTTTCAGTGATTTATCTTCCTTTTATGGACTAAGATTCACATATAAGCAAGCACACAGGAGCTGGACAGCCTTCAAGAAACACAAATTCTTATCCCAACATATATTCCACTCGAGGAGGAATTCTGCAATAACTGCCTTGTTATTACCCCTGTTTTTTAAAACAGGTAACCTTGTTTTTTTAATGGCAGTTTACATTATAAAAGAAAAAAGGATTTACCAGCCAAGCCAGGAGAAACAGGCACTCATACCTAAAACCACCTGACATGCAGGACACGTTTCTAGGAATAATTATTACAAATAGGACTTTTTAACATCATACGTAAGTAATTATTGGTTGCATAATCCCAAACCTAATTAATGCTTGCTCCTTCAGTTTTTAAAGAAAAGTAATGCTTGTTGACGTAATGAACATCAAACTGGGTTAAGAAGGTCTATCTAGCTGTAGACCACATCCATCTCCAGCTAATGGCTTCCACTGAATTCTTCCAGAGACTATGCACAAAGGTTAAATCCCCGTTCAAAGCTACACTCTGAACGTATCCAGAGCTTGGAGAGCAGAGGCTCCTGGTAACACTCCACTGCTCTCTTACTGCCGTCTTCTGGACTTCATATGTTCTAAAATAAGCACAAAACCCATTTTACTTCAGTAAAAAATAACCATCTGAGAGTCAGAAAAGTGCTAAGTTTCCTTCCCCCACCCCATGCATGTTCTGCTTTTCCACAATTCACGTTTATTTTCCAGCCTTAAACTCCTTACCATTAAAAATGTCAGTATAGAAAACTCAGCAGTGCCCTGCATACTTTCTCGCAATCTCTACCCTTAAAGCAGACGGTATTTTTTCCCCGTTTTACTTGAACAGAATACAAAACATGCATTTTAGGGGAAGAGAAATAAAAAGAAAGCCAGGACTCGAGGAAATAAAGAACGGTGAGCGGATGATGAAAAAAGGGGGGCATGTACGAATCTCCTTGGAGGCAAACGAAGATGACAAATCAAACAAAACTCCAACAAAGAGGAAGAGGAAAACGAACCTGCCCAAAATATTTACTGCCCATGCCTGAACCCAGACAAGTGAAGTCTTCCTGCTGACTTGAAAGAAATCCCCCAGCCAGTTCGTTTTAGAAGCACAGGCTAAAATCCCACCCACCTCTGAAGGGACCCTCAGGAGGTCATCTAGTCCACATCTTGCTTCTCTCCATACTGACCATGCCCATCAATTTTGCATCATCAGCAAAAATTCATACCAAAACATTATTACAGCGTGTAAATGCAGCCGAATCCCACAGAGCAGCCACGATTTGCTTTCTTAAGATAATTGCCTTTGAGTGCCCATCTCCCTTCCCCAAAAACCTTCTGAGCTTTTTAGCTTCTTTTAGCAAAATTTCAAATGGGGATTGAGATCCCAAAGATAATTAACCTCCGGCAACACTGTATAAAATTGGCGTATGCACGAGGGGAGAAGCGGGCGCCGCAGCACGGCTCGGATTAGCTGAAGGAAACGCGGCGCCGCGAGCTCACCGGGGCCAGCAGGCGTGCAGCAAGCACCCTGGCCACCGGCACCCATGGGTGCCCTCCGCAGAGCCCACCATCACAGAGCTACCAGGGAGACCACGGGGAAGTCTTAGGGAGAAAGGAGGGAGCTGGAGGAGCGGGGAGGAAGGACACGAATCTGTAAGAATTTCCGTTTCATTCATTCTGCTACTCTGATTAGGCGAAATAATGTAGAGTTACGCAGGGGGAGGACCTTGAGCTGTTTGGTCAGGTGCCTCCTGCAGTGCTCCTGGTAGCCCTGCACACGCTGACTCCCAGGGCAGAGCCTTCCCCTGCACCTTTTGCTCCTCAGGTCAGGGGTATCAACGCATTTCTGGTTATAACAAGACATCCCACACTGCATCTCGTCGGCACAGCAGCTAAACCTCACCTGCCGGAGAAGCTGCCTACACAACAAACCGTATGCCAGGGAAGTTTTCAGCTACGTACAGTCGGCAGAAGGGGAGGATTCCAGTTAGCAGCAGCAAATTTGAAAGACATCATAAGCCATAAACTCTGTGCTTGATATAATCTAGGCCTATTTCCATTACAGCTCAGATCAGATTCCTTCAGAGTGAATTTTCAAGCCATTAATATGGTCTGTCTTTCCACTCAAGGGATATTTACAGCATCAATTATCTTGAACCTCATCTGACATGTACTCATCTCAGACTGATCTAACTACAGCTATTATCATGTGTTACAGACAGTTTTAATTTAGAAAAGGAATAGCATAAAAGGCATTCAAATAACCTTATTGGTTATGCCTTATTACGCCTAATAAGGCACTCTTACTAGAAGTTTTTCAAGGAAGACAATAAAATCTGCATACGCAGCCAGGTAACACTATGGAATTAGCACTCTGTAATCAATTGTAACCTTTTTTTCTTTAGTTAAAACATACTGATGTCAGCAGTATTATATTAAACAAATTCTGCAAGGTACTTCCTCAGCAGCTATTCAGGGCTAATTAAACATCGTTGAAATGAGCTCAACACGAAAATAAAAATCTTTCTTGGCTGGTCCTAATAGAAATTTTGCATTTCCATTCCCGCATGCATGCATATTTAATCTTCACTTCCTAATTTTCACAAGCGAGGCTGTCAGTACGCATTAGCCAGTTATTTTAGCGTGTTTACTGTAAAAGGTCTATGTCTCTGGACACAGCAAGGCGGGTGGTTGTGCTGTGGCAGCTCTCGCTCCTGCTGACCAGCACCATTCCCGTGATTCCTTGTTTTCTGTCTGCCTACTTCAATCAATTATCTCTTTTTTTTTTTTTTTTTTAATGCAAACTGTGTCTGTCAGTGTTCTGTGTTAATACAGCCCCTAGTATCACAGGAGGTACCACAACATAAGTGTCTTATTCTCATGACAGTATTCACCTACAACTGACATAATCATATGTACGTATTTTACCCTAATAGAAAAATAATTCTACTGCTGAATCTTTTAAAAACCGCCCCTTTCAGAGCACCCCTAATCCAGTAAAACCTTTAACAGAACGGCAGCCAGAAACTCAGAAGCCAATGCCAGCAGCGAGCGGACTGCAGCCACAGCCAAACCCCGGCTCCCACCAGGCAGCCTCGGAGCATCCTCCCCGGGCTGGAAGACACCAGGCGACAGCCCAGTCAGGGTCTCTCCGTGATGCTCAGTCTCTGAGTCACAGAATCACAGCACGGTTTGGGTTGGAAGGGACCTTAAAGCTCACCCAGTTCCAACCCCCTGCCATAGGCAGGGACACCTCCCACCAGACCAGGTTGCTCCCAGCCCCATCCAGCCTGGCCTTGAGCCCTGCCAGGGAGGGGGCAGCCACGGCTGCTCTGGGCAACCTCTGCCAGCACCCACACAGGGAAGAATTTCTTCTGAATATCTCATCTAAATCTCCCCACTTTCAGTTTAAAGCCATTACCCCTCATCCCATCACTCCCCTCCCTGATCCAGAGTCCCTCCCCACCTCTCCTGCAGCCCCTTTCAGCACTGGAAGCCGCTCTAAGATCTCCCCAGAGCCTTCTCTTCTCCAGGCTGAACACCCCCAACTCTCCCAGCCTGTCCTCACAGGGAGCTGCTCCAGCCCCTGAGCAGCTTCGTGGCCTCCTCTGGACCCACCCAAGCAGGTCCATGTCTGCCTTAGGCTGCAGTCACACTGCAAGAGACAGCACATCGCAGCCGCAAGGCAGACCGAGCCAGGAGCCCTTTACTTCTCTGAGACAGCAAATCAGAGTATGCAAGAACTGTGTGCTTGAGTCAGGGTGTCTAGGGAAGAAATCCAAAGGGAAACACCTCTGCATCCCGATGGGAATGGGTTACCAGACCTGCATTTGTGCCCTTGCAAAGGCGATTCCGCACACTCACCCCTGGCACGTCACTGTGGGTGCTCCCACTGGGAAGCCGGCGCTTCAGGCTCCTACTCCAAAGTCAAGCACAGGTCTTCCCACACGCCCGGCTGCTGAAGCCGCACCATTGGCCCTGGCTGGGTCAATCAGCCTCCACAAAGCCCCAAACTCCATGAAACAGCCCCAAAACAAAGAGGTGAACGCAAGCAGTGGAAAGGCACAGGCAACAACCTGAGAAAGCGCTCACCAGTTCAAGCTACGTTGCTGTATTTTACCCTCCAATAACTTACTCTAAACAGACTTATTTTAGTTAAATGACCCCATGGCAAACACAGACTAACACTGTCTGGATCAGGTAGGGCCAGTTCTCGTGCAGAGGACCAGGATCTGACACAGCTAACACGAGCCAGACTGGTCTGTCCCTCCACAGGCAGTTGCAGGGAGCCGTGCGGAGCGTTTGTGGATGCTGGGGCACAAATTGATTCGGTGCAAATGAATTCTAATGATGTCACATGTTTTTAAGTCAGCAAACAAGTTAATATTACTTTTACCAGCCTGCTTCAAATTTTCTGCTCAGATGGATGCCCGGGGCTCCTGGGGAATTTGGCCAGTGCAGTGTCTGGCACTCAAGCTCACACTCCCAGCTCCTGTGAAATACAGGATCCCCTCGTCCTCAGAAACCTTGAGGGATTTGACCCTGGCATTCTCACCCAGAATAAGAACCCCTCCTTCAGCTGCAAACCCAATGAGGCATCTTTTTTATAGCCACATAAAAATACTTTAGTTTTTTCCTACACAACTCCCTCTATCAGTTGGATCCTCCCGATACCGCTAGCGAAGGACAGAACCACTAGCGCACGCCTGCTGACTTCACTGCATCGGCCACCAGCTTTTGATAACACTTTAAGAAGATTTTTTTGACCAGGAAGGGATCGTAGCGCATTGCACTCTCTCTGAGGGGGAGCTCAACAGGCTGCAAACCCACCACAGCACTTGGGTCTCTGCTAAATCCCCAAATCAGCTCCTGCTCCTGGCAAAAGATGCGCAGAAGCATTGCTCCTGACACGGCCTCACGCTGCCCCACCATGCTCGGAGCTGCTCCTGCAGGCTGCCCAGGGAGCTTCCAGAAAGAAAAATTGCTTTGTCCTACCATTGAACCACCCCGTAGCTATTTTGGTGAGGCTTGTTTGAATTTCCATGAACAACAGGCACCAGCCATAGAACACCAGGTTGGAAGGGATCTCAAGGATCATCTGCTCCAACCTTCCTTGGCAAAAGCACGTCTAGGTAAGACGGCCCAGCACCCTGCCCAGCTGAATCTTGTAAAGTGCCCAGTGTTGGGGAATCCACACTTCCCTGGGGAGATTATTCCAATGGCTGATTGTTCTTGTGAAAAGTTTCCCTCTTGCGTCTAATCAGAACCTCCCCAGGAGTAACTCGCACAGTGTAAGTCCTACACTTACAAACACACAGACATAAATAGCCCAAGATAATTTTTTTTCCCCTCTCTGCAGAAAATAACAAGTGTCAGGAACGCACTGGGATGCAATAAGACCGGTGAAAAATAGTAAAATGAGAGTTTGAGAGCCCTTTTGTAGAGCCAGAGGCTCGACCTTGCATTTGCTTTATTCTTGGCTTGCTTTTATTGAAATTGCTGTCATTTTAATAAAATTCTCTAACGGTTTTGAATGCCTGCTCTTACCGCTGGTTTGTGCGTCCTGTGTCTTCCCGATATCCATCACTTTGTAAGAAACAAGCACACACAAAGGAAACCTTTTATCATCCGGGATAATGAGCAACACCGCGTTTTGGTGATATTTCGGGAGAGCAACCCGCAGATCCAAAAAGTGCAGCATATTTTTTGTCAAGATCAATGGTCGAGTCAAATCAGAGAGTTCTTCTGAGTGGAGGGACTGCAAATGAAAGCACGGTAGCGCAAACCCTGGATTATAGACAAGTTATTTGGGGTAAGTCATCAACAAACTGCGCTTGATGGATGCAAGTCACATGGCTTAGCGCCGTCCTGGAAAGCACCAGAAGACTGCAGCAGTCATAGAGGATGGAAAGAATCTCCTCTTTTTCACAAAATACACACATAAGTATCTCGAAGCGATGCCATGTCAGCAGCCTTGCAATTATTCCGTGGCTTTTTAAGCTAACGAAGAAAATCGCAACTTCGCTGCTCCATCCCTGGGTGACAGCAGCGCCACAAACAGCTTTAGAGAAGGTCAGGAAGGAGAGGCTTTGAATCTTCACTCTGCCGTCAGCGACCAAGAGTTAAACAGACTGCAAGAGGTGCAGTGCAGACCTTACAGAACTTACCAGACAGCCTAAGCCTCACCTGAAGAATAAAAAACTCTCCTATAAAACCAGCATAAACCTTTCTTAAAAAAAAAAAAAAAAGAAAAGAAAATCAAAGTATTTCCTACACTATTCAATGCTTTAGTTATGATTTGCAAGGAAAAAAAAAAAAAACCAACAAATCCACTCTCTAAAGGATCCCTCCCTTGCAGCCAGGTCCATTTGCCCAGACATACTAGAATATAAATCTACAGTTGCAGGAGAAAAGGGAAACAAGCGGGAAAGTTCCTGCCGTGCACCGCAAATCCATGGCAGCGGCTGAGGCTCCGTCGAGCACCACCACTGCCCTAGGAGTTTGGGGAAGGGCCCGTTGGGGCTGCCTTACCAAATAAACGCTGGTCAAAGAGAAAATTCTCTTTTGAGCTCTTCAGTCGCTTTCTATAGACCTTCTGGCACTTTCTCCTGGTTCTTCTAGAATTTCCAAGGCAGACTGAATTAGCTGGTTCCTTCTTACAAAACTGCCATGAAACACCTAATGTCCCATGGGAACGGACAGGTGTAAAGCAAATTAGACCACAGGATGAAGAATTAAAAACCCTACATCTTACAATCAGTATACATCCAGGAGCTTATTCTGAGATATTTGACTGCTTTACTGGAAGATTTGAGGTTTAACCGTTCTTTCTCAGTTTGTAACAACCAGCAGTATTTGCTCAATAGTTTCCCAAGCGTGATAAACCTCTGAAAGTGCTTTTGTAGCTCCTCAGGTCAAAGACAGAGGAAAAAAAAAAATGCAGCAAGTCCAAAAATCAGGTATTAGCAGCACTACCTATACTGATGCGTTAACACATGGTCACCCAATCAATGCCAATTAGCCAAAGATCGTTCAGAAAATGCAATTGAGCTCTTCCTTGCAAGAATTTTGAAACCAAAATGAACGACACTGAAGTTGACTGCACTGAAGTTGAAGAAAAGTGAGATTTTTATTCATGCTTTATAGATACCATTATTACTAACACCACCATCGCCTATCAGTTTATATACGCAGAACGGAAGGACTTCTCTCCCCGCTGCTCTGGCAGTCTCTTGCTTAGCATGACCGCAGGGAAAGACTCCCCTTGTTCCTGACAATTGTCTCAAGACACAAGAAGTTGCCCACTTTGTTCTCGTTTAGCAATCCTGACCCCAACAGCTCCCCAGATCACTGGGACAGTTAGAGCTGTACCTCTGGACGTGGGGGAAACGTGAACAAGACAGCTGCAGCAAGCCCTCCAACACCCAGGATAGCAGCTGGGAGCCTCCAAAGACCCATATGGGCACCTGCACTACGTAGGGCCTCTCGCAAAGGAAGCCAAGAAGGAGCCTGCCAAGTCCTACAGCACCAAAGCTTCTGACTCACGCTCACCATCGGCACGGGGAGTCTCTCCCGACGCGGCTGGAGGCTCCGCAATGAACCTCTGCGCGTGCGGCGGTGCCTCAGGCAGCAGGGCCGACCCGTGGCCCCAGAGCGCCAGGCGGTGCCAGACCAATTAGCACACCCAAAGGGTCCAGTTGCTGAGCAGGACGTACCGAATTCGAGTCCCGCCTCTGAACACTCAAACCAGCAGGAACCACACGGTACGAGCCCCTGCTAGCACCCAGCCCTGCGGAATTCGCCTGGTTACCTTGAAAACCATGTGCTGCCCAAATTTACTGTCCTCTGTGTCGCCATCCTAGCAGGGATGTTTAGTCATACACTGACGGCGACGGCAGCAACTCCCGCAGACCCAGAATGAAACCTCCTGCTCTTCTCCGCCTTATTTGGGTAAAAAGATAGCAACTTGCGTATTTATTACGTTGGGTTTTTTTTTCACGTGACTTTGGCCAGGCTTACGCAACCCCTGGCAGCTTGCACGCCAGGAAGGAACCCCTGCTTTATGGGCTGGCTGTAAACATGCCTCCGGGAAGATATGGTAAATGGAAGAGGTTTATATGTAGAGTTTGTCAGCTTCCACTCATTCCCTTCCCAAAGTCAAAGTCAACACAAATCTTCATCAGGATGCTCAATGCCTGTCTGCTCAGAACAGGGGGGGACATGTAGGCTCTAATGTTATTTCTTCCACCCATCCCACTTACACGGACTACAAGCTGACACGCAAACGGACACACTGCACGATTACACGGCTGGGAAGAGGGAAAGTCATGATGTCAATCCCTCTTACTTCCACGGCTGACTCCGGGAGAAGGGCTCTCGCGCTGAACAGCGCACGTCACGCATGCACAAGCCTTTCAGGCTGCAAGACTGATTCCTTTTGATGCTGTGCAAAAATTCAGGGAATCTAGTCCATCAGCTGCTTAATATATCACCAGCTGATGCTCCTATATGCAAAGCACGCGAGAGAGGAGGTTACATATAAACTTCTTTGGTCTACTGTGAACAGCAATGTTTTTTGAGAACTCCTAGGTTGTGAGCTGGGTTTGGATTTCATTGTTCCTCTAATCTGCCCTGTATCACAGCCGTTTCACTTTCCTCCCATTCAAGGACACTGGAGAGATCCAAGTAATCAATGAAGATAAAGACCTGGGAAAGCTGTTTGATCCAGTATATACATAAAACCAGCAATAAGAAAATCTTCATACGTGGCATCTTAAAAATCTCCAAAGACAGTTCAATTCTTTTTTTCCCCCCAATCTAGAACCTAGTCCAGTTTACATACGAAAGCGCAACATCCATTTTGCAGTAATTCAGTAATTACAAGAATCACCAAGTGGTCAAGGTGGAACAGATCTCTGGTGCACCACCAAACGGTCATGGTGGAACACATCTCTGGTGCACCACCAAATGGTCATGGTGGAACAGATCTCTGGTGCACCACCAAATGGTCATGGTGGAACAGATCTCTGGTGTACCACCCTATCCAGCCCTGCTGCTCAAAGCCAGGTACACTAGAAGCATGTGGCTCAGTAATGGGTCCAAGTTTTTCTGAGATACCAGCTACAAGAGGTCCTTGAAAAACAAAAATACACTTGGATCCACATATGCCTTTGAGTAATGGATTCCCTTATCCATTGCAGCCTTACACCATGTAATGGTGTTCAGTGGAACGGTTCAAAGCCGTGTCAGGGGAGGTTCAGACTGGCCATGAGGAAGCTTTTCTTTACCAAGAGGGTGGTCAACCACTGGAACAGGCTTCCTAGAGGGGCGGTCAGTGCTCCCAGCCTGTCAGTGTTGCAGAGGCATTTGGACAATGCCCTTAACCACGTGCTGTGACTTTTGGACAGCCCCAAAGTGGTCAGGCAGTTGGGCTACATGATCATCCTCGGTCCCTTCCAACTGAAATATTCTATTCCATTCTACCATTAAATTAATCATGCAATACATCAGTATTTATTTTAAAAATAATAAAAAATGCTTAAATAATCCTTGATAAATTCTTTGAGAAAAATGAATAGTCTTTAAAACGGCCAGCAAACAGTAATGGGCTGCACTGGAACCTTCATGAAGTTATTGCACTATTTTATTGGAATTTCATTTTTTGTTCAGCATTTTCTAAGTGAAAGGAGAGAGAAAGCAGCAGTGTGAGCAAGCGTAGCCGCTAAGCAAACTTTGAGAACAGGAGGTGAGGGAGACGACAGCAGTTTGCAGAAAGGCTGAAGAAGCAGCGTTAAGCCATATGCCCCTTGATGCATTTAAAGAAAAGGTTAATTCAAATGCCCAGCCAGTTGAATTGCTCCAAAGTTTCCTTTCAAGATACTGATTCCATCGAGTTACAGGGATTAAAGAAACCTTGTGAAAACAGAGTATTTTTGACTAGTATTGACTTTTGTCAAGGTGACTTTGCCTTCACCAAGTTCCTCCATAATTAAGTTATGGAAATAAATAAAATCATAGTCCAAGCACACGGCTAATATTTTTCATATATGCCATTTAACAAAATCGTGTGTGTTGATAAAATACTGTGTTTCTTTTTGTTTGGTTGGTTTTGGAGGAATGTTTGGTTTTTTCTTGGGTTTTTGGGTTGTTTTTGTTTTGGTTTTTTTTTTTTTAAGCAAAGCCAGAGATTAATTAGCCATGCAAACAAAGCCAGTGTTTCCTTTAAAATATCGATAGTCTAGCCTCCTTATTATTCTAAACCAGTCTTCTGAAGTAGTAAAGGTTTTTTAAGATGGCATATGTGTTTTGCCTGTGTTCCCATCCATTAAAAAAAGCAATAAAGAAGGTCACAGCTCAGTTCCAGAAGACCCCAGTTAACTGATTAACTCTAAACACATCATCACTTCCAGCTTCTGTTACCACTTACGCTGCCCTTCCCTAACACATAACGGCTCATTTAAAAAGCTAAATCCAACGCTGGTCTAGTCTAGAAAATAATGACCATACTTGTAAAAACCAGGTCACCACCACATCACCCCTATCACAAACCCAACGAGAATTAGGTGTGGCTGAACGCTTCTGATCGGGCTCCGAGCCCCGCGCTCCTCTCCACGCTGTCGACAGCCTCAAGTAGGTTATTAAAGCTCAACACCCGCCCTCCCACGATGACCGAAACACTGGAGGATTTCCTCAAGTAAGGAAGAAGAAACGGTGAATAACGGCGTGCACCGCGGGAGAGAGGGATGGGGGGCGCGTAGGCCGAGCTCCAAATGGTACCCACTGAAACACCCTCAGGACGCAGTTTGTCATCTCCTTTAAATGGGCAGTACTCTCACTGCCCCAGAGCTGTCCCTTTTTCCCCCCCCTTCTTTCTTTCTTTCAAAAAAGGAGAAAAAAAAATCCCCATTCTTTTTCTAGCAATTGATTTCCTTGGGATCTTCACACGTTAGGGTGGTTATTTTTCTCCTTCTACTCAATGTTCCCCAAAGCACATTCACATTTTCCGCATAAATCTCCATGAGAGACCAGGGCTGCAAGATTCTCCTGCTCTGGTTTAAGTTCTCTTCTGTCCTGGCAAGCAACTCACCAAAAAGCTAACCCCAACCTTCCAAAATTAGAAAGCAAACCCTCCAACAAGGCGTACATCCCTAGGGCTTGTCCATCCAGCAGAGCTCCTGCCCAGGAAAGCCAGGACGAGCCTGCGCTGTGTCAGTGCCCTCTGAGAAGGTGCTCTCCATGGGCTGTTAACAAACCGCACCTTTCCTTAATTCCCAGTAACTACCCCCAAAACAATCCCGCACCACCACCTCCCCAACGTCTCCGCGGCGTTAAGCTGAAGTGACGCTGGCTTGACCCCTACTGCTGGAGCGCATGAGCCACGCAAAGCAGCAGCGGTTGCGCAGGTTTTGCCTATAAACAGCTGGTTTGCTTTTAAATATTTCACAAAAACACAAGCACCAGGAACGGCTCCTCCTCTGACACCCAGATATCGAACTGTTTAGTTTAAGAGTTACTGCAGACTTAAAAACGCAGGAAGATGCCACCCACTAGATGCTAAACTGCCACTGGAAGAGATGCTGTACCCAGCGTTTTCTGGGTGATGCCGGCATCGCTTGCAGGGAAGTACAGGTTAGGGCACAAGAGCAGGAAAAGGCAGATGAGCAAGTCTCATCTAAACACGGTTTCTGTCTGCATCAGGATTAATTACTCGCATTCTCAAAGTGCCTATTCCTTTCCACCTAGTGCTAAACCAAAAAGGAACCTAAATAATTGGTTCAGGTGAGGACATTTACATGTGAGCACACATACCCCACCACACACAAACGGATCAAGTGTGGTAGCACTCCCAAGAACTGTTTACCATCATTAGGGACATGGGTTAGTGGTGGACTTGGCAGTGCTAAATTAACGGTTGGACTCAATCTTAAGGGTCTTTTCCAACCTAAATGATTCTGTGATTCTATGATCCTACTGACGATGTGCACAACCAATCCCCAAACTCTCCTTAAGATTTCTTTTATGAATATCCATGTTTATTGTGGGTAAACTGCTAAAGTTCTTCTGTGACCTGAGAAGTTAAATGCTACCGTGCCTTCAAAGAGCATCTTGGTTCATTTAATTAAGGTGGCCTAAATACTTGATCCAAGACTTGCTTCGTTTATATTCTCCTGGCTTGTGGAGTCCAAAACCCAGACTCAAATACCTGGCCTCTGTACTAAATGTCCAAAGCCCGTGAGGTAACTCAACTGGCAGAGTCAGATGTAGTCTGAGGAGCCCTTCCAGGCTGGATCTCCTAATACCAGTGCCCACCACCTGGAAACCCCTGCAGGAGACAGCACTAAAAGCAATAAAGCAGTTATCTAACACCCAACACTTAAATTACCCAAAAAGTGGGAGACCAACTCGTGACTCTCCTGTTTCAGATCTACACCTCCCCTTCCCATGGGTGCTTCTGGGGAGCAGCACCCTCCCAAAATGACTTCATCTTCCAGAAAATAATGCGATATCAATTGATCCACACAGAGATGGAGGGTAAGGGCATGAGCCTGTAGCTCAGCGTTTAGGCAGCACTTTTGGCAGGGGAAGCTCTGTGTCCCTGTTCCTACGCTAAGGCTGTTCACCCAGTCTGTGCCAATAAATCACGGGGTAAAACGCTGAAACGCGGGAATCTCCCTTCTGAACGGGAGGAGGTGCCTGCAGGAGGGGAGGACAAGGGTTTTCGAGAAGCCGGGTCCCCCAGACGTGACTGACTGCAGCGGAAGGGACGAGGTGCAACGCGAACGGCGCGTGTGGGGAGCACGAGGCTCGGCTCAAGCCAGAGGGAGGACTGAAGGCGCGCAGGCCATTTCTCCTTCCCCTCACCACAGAGCCTGAACACACCTTGGCCGGGGTGGGAACGGGGTAGAAAATTTCCTGAAGAATTCCTGGAAACTGTGTGTTTCTTGTGTCGTGGGTAAACTACTGTGCGGGGCACCCCGGTAAAATTTAGCAGCCACGAGCTTTCCCAGGTGCAAGGGCAGTGCTGCAAGCATTTGGTTTTCAGGGGCATGGTGGATATCGGACTACTCCTGATGGGTCAAACCATCCCCTTCCTTGCACAGGAAAGGACTCATTTTCCCATTAACTCTCCAGCACAGTTACCTGACCCAATCCCACCGTGTCAGCTCTACCGGGCTGCGGCTAAACCGAAGCAAGGGCACAAACCTGCGTGAAGTAACGAGCTCCTGAGACAACTTCTCAGCCTGTTCTTCCCTCTCCAGCAGCTTGCACAACCCATTTCACTCTCCTCTTCTTAGCAGCAATGACGGAGGAATGCCGGGGTGTAGAGCAACGCCAGTGATCCTCCAGCCCTGCAGAATTACCCTGTCACCAGTAAAGAGACGGGTGCACTCCAGAGGGCCGTCCCACACCGCTCCTGAGCGCTACGGTTCAAGGCACAAATGTGTTTTGCTTATGGACACAAATAATGGGCTAAGCTTATTTTGAAATTGCCTGTCTTTCAATTTTTTCTTATTATTTTTATGACAAAGGGGGGGGTGGGGGTGGGAATGAATGCACATAGCTAGTTTGAACTGACACTTCAGTCAAGGGTACAGACTGGATGTGTTATTAGGAGGATGGTAAACAAGCCTCCTTTTTTGAAACCCAACCTGCTTTGCTATTGTCTGTATTGTTGATGCAAATGTTTCTCCTTCAATGTGCCTTAATTAAAATGTTAGCGGTCAATATTTCCTTGAAAGCGTCTCGAGAAGTTTTGATTCACGCATAATTGCTCTGCAGATAATGCCAGAGGAAAACAATCAAACAGCTGGCAAATAAGCTCTCTGGTGGGATATTTTAACACATTCCATGTTCATCTGTTTAATTTAAAATCAGCCCATGCCATTCACAGTCTTGCAGGCTGCACTGGTGTTGGGCTGGGCCGTTTCAGAGAGACACAGTGGGCCCAATTCTGTTTTAATTTCTTTCAGCAGATCTCCTGGATCCGGCAGGAATATAATCACCACATAAGCAGCACAAGTCCATGGGAATTCAAGTCCAAAGCTTAAATAACATGTACAGATTCCTCGCAGCACTGACGAATTTATGCAAAGATGAAGCAAATAATGGCCTCTGAGCTGGTTTGCATTTTCTGCTTTCAAAAGAGACTAATTATTATTTCACACGCACACAAATAACACCAGCACTCTATCTGCAACTCTCTTGAGCTGTATTTTTAGAAAGTATAATACTTAATATAACCCAGTATGATACATGTTTAAGTCTTGGGGGGTTGGGGTATTTGGGGGGAGGGCAGGGAGGGGTTGGGTTTTCTTCCCAGCTCAGTTACTCAGTTACCTCATCTCTGTACATTCCAACGGATCTCCTGCATTTTTCCTTCTTGCAGAAATGGCACCTCAGCCTGTGACGGTCTTGTGAGGAAACCACACCGCAGCCCTGGTCAGGACTAACGCTGGGAAGAGAATCACGGAAAAGAAGGGCCAGAGAAGCCCTCGTAAGCTCTGGTTCATCCTTTCCTGTGCCTGGAGGCAGGACCAACCACTGCCAGCACCAGGAGATGTTCCTCCAGCCTGTCCCCAAAGAGGCCCCTGCAATAGATGCCCCCCTGTCCCCTGGAGCTCCTGTTTCAGTATCTGCACATCTCCACTATCAAACAGCTTTTCTTGCTGTCTGACCTAGAGCTCTCACTGCAACTTAAGCCAATTACCGTCTGTCTTATCCTTTGGGGATCTCCAGAAAAAAAATCTCCTCCTTCTCTTTTGCCCATCTGAAAGCTCCTGTTAACTGCACCCTTCCTCGGCCTTCTCCTCTTCATCACCACGAACAATCCTCATGAGTCATTTCACTCCCGCATCAGAAACCTCTCCTGCTCATCTGTCGCTCCTCTGACCTTTCTCCATCGACTCGCGTCTTCCCCGCGGCACGACGCAGCACTCCCCAGACCAGGGACCACCCGAGCGGAAGGGCTACTCCAGTCCCTCACAGAAAGATCCCCTCATCTCCTTCCAAGTGCGCTGTTTCCACGTTCCAAAACGGCACGGCACGGCGACGGCACGTTCAGGCTCACCGCGACTCAGAGCCCCTCCCTGCCGGCTATTTCCCTTTGCAGAAGCCACGGACGGAGATCCCGCCACCTTCTTACCAAACCACCTCTCGCAGATCACTTCTCAAATCTGTCCAACCTGTTTTGAGGTCAGCGCTGCCTCCTTGCAGTCCTCCTCAGCTTCGTGTCACCTGGCGCCATGCACCAAGAAGCTACAAAAACCCACCTGAGACACCGGCTGTGTCAAATCCCGCTTACGCCAAGTTTCAGTTTCTCACTAATCACTGGCTGTTTGATTTATGAGCAGTGCCTCCAGCCCACGGGAGCAAGATAAAACAGGACACATGAAATTTTGACACCTCGGATGCTCTTACGTCCCATTAGAAGTTATGGGTTGCTCCAAATTCCCAACTCACGGGATCAGGGTGTCACAGGAGGGTACGTTACAACTTTAACTGTAGTTTTACTAAGCGTAGGCGAAAACTTCTACAAAACAAAACGCAAACCACATAGGAAATTTTTTCTAAAAACCTGCATGCATTAGAAGTTCCTCTATGTTCCCTCCCAGGGACCGACCAGGTATTTGTACATGTAAACTGAAAAATATCTGGGGAGAAAAAAAATCCCCCTAAAATCCTGTCAGCAAGTAGCAGAGCATATAATACACGGGGACATGTGCCTATCCACAGCTGCTCTCTGGCCCGATTCTCCTTTATTTCATGGAGAGGATTATATATAGATTTTTTTCCCAAACAAAGTGTTCTTTGGCAGGGGTCACTGTCAGTGCGGGCTGTCCCCAAGGGAAGAGGGTATTGCAGTTTCAATTTTCTACAAGGACCTGCATGGACTGAGGTTTCCAGATGTATGTGCCCCTACATCCCTCCTGCTCCTCCTCCTCGCTGGCCTTGCCCTAGGGATGCTGCCTGTAACCCACCAGTTCAGCACCTCCCTTGGGCGTGGAGCTCGATGGGGTGATGGAGGCAAAAACTGGGGAGGGTGAAAAGGAGGAGCACGAATAGATTTCCTGAAAACGGCAGATCAGTAGGTAACCAGGCTCCTATTTTACTGGAAAACGCAGATGACAGGAACGCCTGCCTTAACGCTGGAAGGCTATTTAAAAATCCATCAGAACTCTAAAATATGCTATCAGGGACTCTGCAGCCCCAACACCTACGGCATAAAAACCCCAAGCTATTAGGCGAACCAACATCATTTCAGATCAGGCCATCAGCAAGTTGCCAAGTCTTAAAATAGCTGCTGCATTAAAAATTATGTTTAAACAAGAGAAGCGGGAAATCCAGCTCTGATGAAAGCCAGCACTTGGCCTGGAAAGGGGACCTGGGACAAAGCTGCTGGGTGTACTGGAATTGGAGGGATGTCTCCAAACCTGGCGGTGGTGGACTGATGGGGCTGCCATTAGCGCCCGAAACACCCCTCGGTGTGATGATGACCGCAGATCACGAGGCTGCGCTCCAGGAGCCTGCTGGAACGCTGCTCTCCGGGTTTCCTTCCTGAAGCCTCACTCGTCTGCCAAATCCCACCAACCCCTCTCGTCTTCTACCGGACCACTCGCAGCATCTGCCGGCGTTTCACGTTCTTCTGGCCCTTGTATTTACACGTGATGGTAAGTGCAAGCCTCACCCCAAGCACGGCTGGATGTAAACGTACTGGGAAACAGATAAACCCATAGTAATCCCACTGACTTCCCATCAGGCCTGGAGAGCAGCCTTTCACAGGGGTGCTTCATCCCACAGCTGCAGTCAAATGCAGCAGACGTGAGAATCGCTCTTCCTTGTTGTACGCTACCAACACCCAGTAAAATTTGGTCTTTGCTATTAAAATGTGATACAGGCACCGATTGCCTCATTACTGGTGCTTCAGACTTTCACCTCTTGTTCCCTAATTCAACTCCCTAGCGCTTATAAAATTAGCAAAGACAGAAGGCGTGAGACCCACGATAAATTCCTGCAAACAAAACCATCCTGGAAATGCTACAAGTCCAGCAAACCACACACGTCGACTCAGTGGCTTCTGGCAAGCAGAGATCGTACCACCTCTGTTCCTGGGCTGCAATTGCTCCCTCTTTTTCCAGTCTCAGAAATTTTGACGAGGCTCCTCCCCTTCATAACCACCTCCCCTCCATCCCTGCTACCAAGCTTTGTCTCCCCCGCAGCGCACAGACACCGCACGCCGCTCCAGTGGGATCAGAAACAGCTGAACGGGGCAACGAGACATCAAATGCGAACAGCCCCGTGCTCAGTGCACAGGCATCTAATCCAACCCTGCTGGGCCACTTCCTTGGTGTTCACAATAAACTCCATCACTCAGGAGCCTCCAGGATTCAGATCAGCACCCCAGGCGAAATCTCTCTATACCGACCTGCAGCCTTTGAGGTTTGCATTTTCAGTTGCTTGCTCCTACCAGGGAACAGAAGGTGTGCAAGGGGTTTGCCTCACAGAAATGGACACACAGACCCAGCACACCATCTAAGCGATGCCCTCGTTTCCGACAGCAAGGTCTCACGTCAGTATGCTTGACAGGACTTTCCATCCAGCACCCTAAAGTGAAACACTCCTAGAAAACAAGCCTAATCCAGCACAAGCCCAGGGAAGGTGAAGGCAACACCGTGGGGCAAACCAACATCTTCCTCCTCTTCTCTTTGGGGCTGAACTCAAACACAGCCCCACAGGGACAGGGTGAGGCGCCTGGGGCAGCAGCCAGCTCTCTGGCCACGGCTCGGGGTCGTTTCCCAGCATTTCCAGTTCGAGTTCCCCATAGGTCTTAAAGATAAAAGTTTTTGTTCTGATCAGTAAGTCTGCCTGGCAAGGGATGAAAAGATCAACAAGGGGCTAAAATGCAGTTTAGGAGAGGGACAAATACATTTAAATACATTTTCAGACTCTTCAGTATGGCTGCTCAGTGCGGGGGTTTCCACACAGAGCTGAAAATCAGATGTGCAGTTATGGAAGTTACAAAAACCCACGAGGTAAAGCAAGCCAACCAGGACTCCCCTTCCTTGCAGCCTACCAGAGATACGCTGTGCTGCGCCATGGAGGCACCCGGGGTTCAGGCCAGCATCACCTCGTCTCCCAGAAGGCGAACCCAGTAGATCCCTCCACCCCAACCCACCCCTACCACCCACGCAACTCTTCTCCAGCCCCAGCAGAGCTTTCTGAGCTGAATTAAAACAAGGAAGTTTACCACGAAAAATTCGATTGAAAGCGTACCGCAAACCAGGAATTCTGCAGCTCAAGAAGCCCACAAAGCATCTTTATCATTCTGGCTCAATTCTGAGCATACAAGTGTTTTGCTGGCATTTTACAAGCATTAAGTACAACCTTTCATCAGTGCGAACAACATCGGGCTTTATTTTTTTTTTTCCCCTTTTTTTCCTCCTGCTTGTACAAAGATTTCCATTGCAGAAAATAAAAATGCACATAAGGTAGCAGGGAACTGATAACATTTAACAGTCACTGCAAAGCTATTTAATTCAGTTTGAATAGTGTGTCTGCTGAGGGTGTAAAAAGGTTTTGGAAGTACTGTAAGCGCTCCGTATTTGCATTAATATTTCCTGGCAGAGCCACCTCGCTCGTTCCACAGCACTCTGCTACGTCCTTCCTCACTTTCCTCATACTGTTGCCACCGACCACTGTGGTGAAAAATGTCCACTTTAGGCTAAGCTTTGCTTAACCCTCCCTAAACAGGCTTGCGCTCAGCTCCCCATCACTCGCGTCAGGGAAACATCTCTCCCTGCTAGGACGAGCAGCAGAGGTGCAAGTGTGACTTCTACCAGTACGACCCAAACCAGTCTCCGAGCCACCACGATGAGCACCACCACCAAGGACAGCCTCAGAGCCGCCACGACCACCCCCTGCACGAAGCTTTCATGGAAGGGGCAAGCACAGTAACTAATATCTCCACAAACGCCGCCTCACCAGCTCTGCTGCTGCCTGCAAAACAAAACAGTTGTCTGAAATTGCCCCAAGCCAAAATCCACTGTCGGTCACCTACCACAAACTTGCTCATCTCCTCAGCCAAACCATTAAGATTAGGACTCCCAGGCATTTGACACCAAATTTCCAAATCAGAGGTACAAGATAGTAAAAATCCAAATATAGATGGAAACAGTACAGCTCTGATGTCTGAGGCTCTCGGGAAACGCATTTACACCATTTCTATTTCCACTTGTGTTGAGCAGAAGGGTTTGGTTCAACTCTGGGGGCTTTCACACGAACGTGCAGCGAGACCTCGTTCCACAACAACTCCACGAGAGCTGAACCCTGTGGCAGAGAGCCCACCCTGCTCTCCCACACCAGGGATCCCTCAGCTGAAACCAGCACCAACACACGACCGAAGAACGTGACGCTTCCCCGTTCAGGGGAAGCAGAAAACTCCACACTCAAGTGTGTAACGACTGTACAAAAAGCAGGAACAAGCCACGTCTTGTGCAGTGAGGAGTTCAGGCTTCAATCTTCAGGCAAATTCTTTCCCATCAAAACAAAAAAAAAAGGATGAAAAGTTACAGAAAAATTCCTGAAACAAGCACATGCACTGAAACGTAAGAACAGAAAAAGGCAAATCTTTACAAAAGGCATTTGTGCCGGTACGCCTGAGGCAAACCCCTTTTTGGGTAACAAAGGGTGGCTGCTCACTGCGTTTTCATTGCCCTCTGACGTTCTGCAACACTCCCACCCTTGCCTGGGCGTTCTTCCTTACCCTCGTGGATGACGTGCACACGCACAGCAGGAAACTCATTTCAGCCAAATCCAGCTAAGCAGCCTCCGATCTGTTGGTGAGATACCATCACCTGCCCTTCAGCTTCCCAAACGCACCCTCCCTCGCAATCTTGTACCTCCTGAGGCGATAATTAGGCAGAATAATTCTCTGCGACCCAACTGTCCAGCCAAAGGATTCATCAGAAAGATAGCGACGGGTAAGCAGGTTCTCCCAGGGTAATGGAAAAGGCAGGCACAAGTAACGGCCAAAGGGATGGGAGGGAGAGGAAATCCACCTCTTTTACGTTTCTTTTAAGGGAAGACACCATTTCCTTGCGATGTTTACACGCTTTACTGCTCTGGTGCTTCAGCCACTGCAAAAGCTCTCACGCGGGGGCTGGAGTCCTCAGCCACCCCCCGGCACTGCACCAAGGGGGTAGTTTCAAACCTCCTTTGGCAGCACTGGGTGCCAGCCGTGTTCCTCCTCCATCGGTTTCTCCCTGCACTCCCAGGGAAGCTGCAGAGGAGTCCCGTTGTGCGGCGGCCAACCTGCACAAGGTACCGGTGAGCACCCCTGCCTGCTGACCCCAGGCACATGCACAACACCTTGTCCTCTGTTTGAGCAGATGAGAGAGTCAAAGTGGTGCTGGAAGCAAAACGAAATGGGTCAGAAGATAGCAGGTAGCGTGTTTGGGCATGAGCACATCCGACCGTAGCTTCAGGAGCTGCTTGCAGCTCGCCAGGCTGCTGACCACACAGAAACCCCGCTGCGGCAGGGACAGGGGTGATGCTCTTCCAGGTGACCCACAGGGACACAATCACAACAGACCCACCGCTGCCCAGCAGTCCAGCAAGCCACGAGAACTGGCTTAGCACCAAACTGGTCCACACTAATACCCAGCTTTCTGCCATGTCTCAGCCTCGCGCATCCCAGTGTGGCATCTCTAAAGCAGCTCCTTGTCTTCCTCTCCACTTCCCTCGCTCTCACGTTCCAAACACACTTGCAGCTCCAAAACCCATACACTCAGCATGGATTGAACCCAAATCCTCGTGTTTCTGCAAGACAGGGAATCAGCTGGGGTCTGACAAAGACGCTCCCGTGGTCGGATACCCCAGCGGCTGTGAGTCTCGTGCCGATGCGGCACAGACCCAAGCCGTCCCCCTCAGCCAGCCTAACCTCTCCCACCACCGGGAGATGGTCCTTCCCCAGTGAACACCAAGCACAGCCATTTCCAGAGGCTTCGAGGTTGTCATGCACAAACGTGACCTCAGAGAGAGAATAATCAGAAACCCACAAATTAAATTTGTGTTTCTCTCATGTTGAGAGATTACAGTTATCAATACTGCAAAGCTTTTAAATGCTTTCCCCATCTGCACAATATCGCCTTTCATAGTGTCTTCTTTTGTTGTATCATGCAAAAAAAGAGTGATGAAAGATGAACATAGTTGCTTTCCTTACATGCCAATGCTTATGCTACTGCTTTATATTAATTTTCCTCCTTTTTTAAAAAATAAAAGGAATTTGCATTCACTGTTTCTGGTCTTTCATTCGACCACGTGAATGAGGATTTAAGCTTGTTACTTCTAATAAATAAAAGGCCAAAAAAAGAAGATCAAATAACATACCAGTGAATATTGGGAGATACCAGAGATGGAAATTAAAAGTGTCACTGCAATAAGAACGCATGATTCACTCCAGCCAGTACAAGGCAAACACAAGTCAAAGAGGCAGCACAGAAAATAACGAAGCAGCTGAACTATATTTTCGATCCCTGAATTATATCTTAATTGCTGCAGCCAGGAGACCCGCACAAACATCCGCAGAGAAGGGCGCGGAAAACATGCGCCAAGAAGGTGGGGGATGAAGGTGCCACCCAAGCCCAAGCAGGAATATCCCCACCACAAAGCCCCAGAGGAGCTAAACGTGCGCTGCACCCTTCTGCAACCAGCTCCTGGCACCAGCCCTGCTCCCATCACGGAAAGCGTGGAGCCCAGCTGTCCAGCACCCAGGCAGAACCCTGGGCGCACTCAGAAGGTGCCAGAGCATCAACATCCCACCAGATTCTCCTTGTGTGAACCCCAGAGTTAATAATAAAAAAAAAGATCAGGCTGCTACTCAGGTATTACAGTCATATGAACTTTAACAGTCCAACAGCAATATCTGCGTTATTCAGAAAAAAAAAAATTAAAGGAATACTGCAGTGGTCAAGAAGATGTTCAGCTTGCACCCAGGCACCGCTCACCCTCCTAGAAAACATTCTAGCAGCAATGACAGCACAGGAATCTAAAGAGCTGGATGCTGCCAGTGCCTATATTTTAAAATCCAAAGGTTGTTTAGGATGGAGAGAGATGAGTGAGATGGATTTTTGAAAGGGATTTAACACTCATGCAATGGGGACTGGAACACGTGGGATGCTGAAAGACTGAAACGTGGCGGTTCTCTGAGGAGGTACTTCAAGACTCACCAGAAAGCACCATTTTCAATACTCACTTTTACCACCAATGTATGCATAAAACAGATAGTCCCTCACTCTCACTATACAGCCTCCCCGTAAGCTTGGCGTTAATTGCTTCAGCAGAATTAGTGTAAGAGCGCTCGATTCTGAGTATTTTTCCACACAAAATTCCTCACACTCTTTCCTTCCCAGTGCCAGGCAGACTTGGCCACATACGAGCAGAGTAGTGAGGAGTCGGCGGCGGGCAGCCTTCTTATCATTCAAGAAGAGAACACAATTATCTCATCCAGATAAAAATAGCACTCGGGGAGAAAGCGTCACCTCCTCCTCATCCCAGCGAGTTTAAATCCAGCTTCTTATGACTGTGGTGAACTGGGGAAGGCTCAGAAGGACACGGTGCGATGTGAGGAGCAGCCGGCAGTTTCAGCTAATTCCCTTCCCCGTTCCTAGCGTCGTATCTTCATTATCACATCTATTTTGCTTTGCATAAACAAGCACATCTCACTAGTTGTGTGTGAGTGCGTATATACGCCCCTTATGAAGAGATATGAGACCCCATCTGGAATAGTGTGTCCAGTTCTGGGCCCCTCAGGTCCAGAAGGACGGGGAACTGCTGGAAAGAGTCCAGCACAGAGCCACAAAGATGGTCAAGGGGGTGGAACATCTCCCTTCTGATGAAAGGCTGAGGGAGCTGGGGCTCTTGAGCTTGGAGAAGAGGAGACTGAGGGGTGACCTCATCAATGGTTATAAATACATAAAGGGCGAGTGTCAGGAGGATGGAGCCGGGCTCTTCTCGGTGATGGCCAATGACAGGACAAGGGGCAACGGGTGCCAGCTGGAGCACAGGAGGTTCCACATGAACATAAGGAAAAACTTTTTCCCTATGAGGGTGACAAGAGCCCTGGAACAGGCTGCCCAGAGAGGTGGTGGAGTCTTCTTCTCTGGAGACATTCAGAACCCTCCTGGATGCGTTCCTGGGTGACCTGCTCTGGGTGGTCCTGCTCTGGGCAGGGGGGTTGGACTGGGTGATCTTTCGAGGTCCCTTCCAACCCCTGACATGCTGCGATTCTGTGACAAAGCAAAGCTGTGGTTCCCAACAGGCACGTTCAAGCCCTACAGCACTGCACCGCAACAGAAGCTGGAGCGTGATGCAGAGTACTTCTGCAGCGGCCCAACGGAGCAATTATTGGGAGTTAAATAATGATCAACATGGCATTTGCTTCTGCATTCTAACAACAGGGTTTGTGCAGTGGGCAGAAGATAGGGGTGAATTTGGACTACCACATGTGGGGATGGAGCAGTATGGGCTGCCATCAACACTCCTGACAGAGACGGAGTGATGCACCTAAATCCCTCTGCACAGCACTCAACATCATCACCCTGCAACGTCCTTTTCCAGAGTGGTCAGGGAAATCAGCGTCACGATCTCTGAATTACAGACCCCTTGTTCCCTCTGAATAACACTCCCCTTGCAGACTCCTGATTGCACATGGTACTGGGAGACACCCCGGGACGCTGAAGAAGATTAGCAGTTTGATACTTCTGTCATTTGACACGTATTATCAGCAGCATGTTGTGTCATCCCAAGCCAGGAAAGCTGCGACGCTCCTCGTTTGCTAAAATAACCTGTCAACGCTGAACGTGCTTCAGTCAATCCCACATCACGAACACTGAAGCTGGGAGGTCCCATCCCTCTTGATTCCAGGGCCGAGCTGCATCAAAAAGCCAGGGAGACAGGTACAGCTGCAGGAGGTGCTTTGTCAAACAAAGTCTCCAGACTGAGACAGGAACTGATGAGGTTTTCAGGGCATGACACCTAAGAAAGGGGTACTCTGCAGAAGACAATGATCCCTACTCTTAAGGGTACCAAGACTGGGCTTGGAACTGGGAACAAAGCTAGATCTTGCGGTGATCTCTCCCTCACCAGCATCTCAAGGTAAGGATGTAACGCTGAGCACCCACAGGCCTTGCTAACATGGATCTCGAAGCTTCCTGACGATGTTCACAGCTAGCCCAGGGCACTTGTCCAACACCACAGACTTCGTTGTGCCAAGGGGGACGATGGCCAGCAAAAGCAACCGCTGCAGCTACACACCTTGAGACCCATCAGGGAAGCAGAAACCACACAAATAGCCCATAAAAAAACCCCGAAACGAGAAATGTGAACCTGGAAGTCAAAGATCCAGGATGATAAGCAGAGACCCAAGACAACTAGGACTTCCACAAATCTTACACCTAATGCACACGCACACCAACGGGTATTTGGGAGGAATAGTTAGGGGCCTGCAGGAGCCTCCCCCCTCCTGTAACTGCAGTTGTGCTCCACGGAGGACTGGAACTGGTGCAGGCCATGCTCCCACTATAGGTCAAACTGAGTTCTGTGAATAAACTGGACCAGGCTGCCCTGGCCTCTCCCTTGCCGTAACGCCGTCGCGACGGAAGAGCCAGCGCACGCAGCAGCAGTTGATGGTGGATGGACTTAGCTCGTTGTATGCGCACGGAACACCCCACGGTGGATCTAACTCATCTTGTGTAAAGGGACTGTTGCTGCAAGCAAAGATTTAAGTGGCTCTCTGAGCAAAGGAAAGGGTTGTTTCCCCTAAACCCTCAGATCAACCTCTTAATCCTGGAATTACAGACTTTCTCAACAAGCAGTGTTTTCTGCACAAGGTATGTCTCTCCCCTACCTCACAATAAAACCTTAACCTATCTGCGCACCAAATCTATTTGATAAACTTTTTTCATCCTGACTTCCAAATTAATTTCAAAAATCTTTTAACGTAAACCTGACCTTTCGCTTCACCTTCTTTCCCTCAAGCTGTGCAGCCTGCCCTTGTGTCCATAAGTATCCGTGAAGAAAGAGAAATACAAAAATACATTTTCAACAAAGCAATTAGTACTTTTTTTTGTTAAAAAACTGGTAAATCGTCCTCCGGGAATAAGCAGAAAAGCTTTCTCGTAGGAGTTCTGATTCTTTAAGTAGAAATACTCAACTTATACCGTAAGTTTCCTTCCTTATAAAAGGAGAAAGTGTCCTCCATAAGTCAAGCAAAAATTTTCCTAGGAGTCAAGTACAAAAGCTTTTTCTTCAAAGTAGAAAGATGAGATGTACTTTAAAGAGATGCTTCCAGAGAAAGAAGAAAAAGAGTTCAAGTCTAGGATGAATACAGCTTGGATATATGGGGCAGTTTCTTCTCCTGGTGGCTCAACAAGAATGGAAACCTCCCTCCTGCGAATACGGTGCCAGAGGGACCAAGTGCATTTGTTTTAATCTCATGTGAGAAACTACGATCTTCAATCAGACCTGGGAGAGCAAAAACTATTTTCTTAGACACACAAAGTGAGGACAGAAAGTTGTCTTCTAAAGAAGAGATCGTTACTAGTCTATTTACCACAGTCCTATCCCTCCAGAAAGCAAAAAGGAGATCTTTCTAAGAGAAACCAGCAAATAAACACAGAATCATAGAATCATTTAAGATGGAAAAGACCTTTAAGATCATCAAGTCCAACCGCTAACCCAGCACTGCCAAGCCCACCACTAAACCATGGCCCTAAGCACCAAATCCACATGTTTTTTGAATGCCTCTAGGGATGGTGACTCCACCACCTCCCTGGGCAGCCTGTTCCAGGGCTCGACAACCCTTTCGGTGAAGAAATTTTTCCTAATATCCAATTTAAACCTCCCCTGGCGCAGCTTGAGGCCGTTTGCTTGTCCTATCGCTTGTTCCTTGAGAGAAGAGACTGACCCCCACCTCACTACAGCCTCCTGTCAAGAAGCTGCAGAGAGCGATCAGGTCTCCCCTCAGCCCCCTCTTCTCCAGACTGAACAGCCCCAGTTCCCTCAACTGCTCCTCATAAGACTTGTTCTTTAGAAAGAAAACCAAGATGACTTACAAAGTGTTGGAAGGAGGCTCTGTCCCTGCCCAGGAACGGGCATGGACTCCTCGTTTTTTCCAAGAGTGGCTGTAGGTGAAACGAGAACTCTGGCAACACTGAACCACCTTTTCTTCACCTTTTTTCATTCAAGTATTTTGACACCAGACCAAAAAGAACTGCTAGCTGCGTACGTTAAAGGAACAGAAGAGATTGTAGCCCAGTTTGGCATAATCCATGATAGTTTTAAGTCAAGTAGGCATGGTACCACCGTCATCACCTGCAGAAGCGCCAGCAAAATTCCCTTTCCTCCTTGGGGCGTCACTAAAAGCAGCGTCACGATTAAATGCAGCTTGATGGGAATGCTGCACCTGAAGGACTTTCCTTGAGCTCTCGAAGATTTAGTCATCAGCAGGCATGTCTGATGTCAACCAAGTAAAACCAGCCCATCAGGATACGTAATTACATGCTTGACTGTAAATAACATGAACTACTCATTCTTCACAAAGTGCTTTTTCCCTTCTGTCCAGCAGCAGATTTACCCCCCCCGGCTATTTTCAAAACGACTGCATGTGTTTAGTGTAACTCCTTAGCTGTGTTCCTTATCCATGAAGGTAGTTATAAAGTGTTTGGGGGTTTGTCTAAATTCTTAGAGCAGAACAAATTATTATGCCCTCAAGCAGCACAGAATCCAGACCAACAGCTGAACAGTTATTAGAAAGCAGTTTATCACAATTACAGGGTACACCAAAATAAGACCAAGCAACCATTATGCCTGCATGGAACTCACAGAGACGAAGAAATAAGATGCATCTATCTACGAATACTAACATGATTTACTTCCAAATATTGAATGAACCTGTCCATCTGGATCCTGCTACGCAACGCGTGACCCGAGACCCAGCAGCCGCTCTTTGCAGATGGTCCCAAACAGAAACGAGCGCCGGGCGGGCGACGGGGATGGAGACTTCCACGGGAGCGCAGTTCGCCCTTTCATTTCCCAACCACATCATGGGCAAGACCCAAAACACACCGAGCAGGCACCCACCACAGGCAGGTTTCAGTAGATGCTCTGCAGCCACCCAAGAGCTTTAGTTTAGATCTTCTCTACAGAAGATGCATTACGTACCTCTTGAACACCTAGGCCCAAGTGGTCAGAAGATTTAGTCAAGAGTCATCTGAGATCATGAGAAATTGATAATGATATTTTGAGACCTCTTTAACAGATACAACACCTGACACCTGCAGATCCATGCAAAGCATCTGGCAACTTCTGATGGAGCCTTCCGGCAGAAACAGAACTAAAAGCATTTGCAAGAGTGCAGAAAGTCCATAAAAATAATGTAACCGCCCCCTCTCCTCTCACACAGCCCAACACTCTGGCTTGTTCCCACTTCTATCTGTATAACTGATTATTGCAGTAGCAGCAAACGTGGCTCCAACTGCTGCTGAATGCCACAGCTAACTGGAAAATGAAAACCAGGAAATTACCAGAGAGTGTGATTTCCCATCCAAATGCTGGTATTAAAATTTCCCAACCAGCCAGCAAGTCAATAACGGAGATGAATGAGGAAACAAAGATTTTCTGTGGATTTTTTTCAACAATTCATTTTCAAGCTACACAGATATAGTTCATTTTCAAATTTTAAATTAGAGCCTGAAGACTTAAATTACCCCTTAGGAAGTGCTCTTGATCCAAAACCAACGTGGAACACAACTTTAATACTGTTTTCTCTCTTTAGCTTTACAAGCCAAAGTGATTTTTTTCATCCATACAGTTTTCAAGAAATATAGACATCTTACTTGTTTCCTTACACACATTCGAGGGTTTCATTAAAAAATGGAAACATTTCTTTCTTGTTCTAATCAAAGTTTTGCTTTCAAAAGGGAATATCATCCAGTTTCCACAGGTTTGTTTTTGACAGTTACCTAATTCTGTAAAAATACGGTATTTCTCTCTGTAATTTTACTAAATGTGTTCATTAAAGAAACAAAACACATTTTGATAGAAAATGTTGGCTAAGTACTTGTTATCCTTATGGTTCCTTTTGGGGTCTCTGAGTAGAAGTGTCTCATGGGCAGTTATTCAAGAAAACACCCCCACCCCCAATATTCCTGCTCATTACTGCCCAGAGTTCTTCATATGGCACACACGACATACGATCTATAAAGTAAATATTCAACAAACAGAAAATCAAACCAGAAAGTTTCAACTAAAAAAAAAAGGACAAAATTATTTTAAGATACTTGGAAATTTCAAGAGGAACATTTCAATTTCCAACACTCGGATTTCTTATAAGCTTTTCTGTGGGGGTACAGGGTTTTTCCTCCTATCTTTTTCACAGCTAGATCCAATCTTCACTGGCACCTTAAGCTTACTGCAGCAGTAGTCTCTGCCTACAAATATTTGATCGTTAACAACTGAAAATACTAAGAGAAATTTCAGCCTGCATACAAAGGAAATCACCTAGGATTAAATCACAGCTGGAACCTGAAGTCTGTCATGTTCCAGAAGGACATCATCTGTATTTGAAATATATTAAGCAGCAGCATATGATGTAAAAACCAAAATTAAACCCGTAATAAATCCCAGACAGCAAATCCGAGAGCACATATTAATAGCTAAACAAAATATGACACAAGGAGAAAGACATATTCCAGAAGGAATTCTCAACGAAATTCAAGGAAACCCCAAAATTCCAAACCAATCTTTCTCAGCCCTTCCTGTTCAGGCCGTGTAGCACCCCAGTCTTGAGACTGCCTTTCCCACCAACACCAGTTTCACAGCCACGCCTGAAATTAAGAACGAAGGAGAACCTAATACATGGATGCTGGGGTGAGAGAGAAGTGCTGTAAGGGCATCCAAAAGGGACCGAAATGGTTGTTCTCGGGGTTTTTATTCAACGGCTGCACAGGGCTGCCCTACGGAATGCCTTCAGCAGCCACTGGGGCGTGGAGGACTCTGGGGCTCACTGGGGCACCCCCAGCACGACCGGAGGGCCGGGACCGCGACCAGCCCTGCTGAGCCCTGAACGTTGCTGGACCGGGCATCCCGCTCGCCCCTCGCTGCAAACCTCGGGCCAGCCCCGTGACAAACGCTGGATGCCTTGTGGCGCAGTCGTTACGGCTGCCCGATCATTTATTGGACTCCAACAAGCTAACGAGTCATTACGTCCTATTTCAGTTATCGCTCATAAAGGATTGTTAAATTTGGCATTGGCATGTTAGAGCTCGCTAAGCACATCATGGAGCGAAGAGCACCCACTAGGCAAGAAAAGCCCCCAAAAGGCAGTGGCCGCCCCTCCACCAACCCCGTAACTAAACCACAAAAAATTGTCACCACGTGGGTCACTAAATGAATGCGCAGCCTGAGATTCGTCTGACAGAGAGAGGGGGCTTTTTGGGAAACAGAAGCCAAACGTTTGTAGAGCCATAAGGCGGACAGCTTTCTCTTCGAAGGAGACTCAAGGGCTCCCTTTGAGCTCTACCTATGTTTTTAACTAGATACGTGGCATCTCAACATATTTGTTCACAGGACACTGCCTGCATTAGAAGAGTCTCCAAACGTATATTGCACAGACTTCCTACCTTTAGAACATTTCCAATAGATTTTGAACAGTTTTCCTTAACCTGAAGCAAATGCAAAACCACAGTTGTGCAACAGGATTCAGGTCTTTTCACTTTTCAACAGCTGAGCAGAGTCACACAATTTAGGGAGGCAGACACAAAGTTTACCATCAAACCTACAGCAACAAACTACCTGATCACAAGCGAGCGCCGTGCTTCGCCTGACTACCCACTCACTGACACTGCAATCTGTGCAAGTCAGGCTGGGATTTCTTTTAACTTTTTTCCTTTTTTAATTCCATTTTGTGCATTTATTGGGACGTTTTCAATTGTTTCCTCTTTTCCTGTCAGCTCTGGAGACCAGTTGCATTGCCATCTCAACACTTCATAGGTTTCACTGCCCAGGATTTCAAGTGCAGCTTTTAAAACTGTGTATATCACAGGAACATGAAGAGATTGCCATTTAAAAAAGAAACGCAACATCTTTCAGTAGAAATTAAAGCAAAAGAGCAAAAACCCCCTGCACTTGCTCCCATATCAGTTTCGAGGGCAAGCGCAGCCAAAACCACAAGAGATTAAGGGCTGTGCCACGTGCTAGATCTTCACCCTACGCAAGCTACAGACAAATCTTCCTCCGATATCTAAGCAGGCCGAGTTGTCCCTGAGCTTCATCTTCCTTACCTAAGCATCGCGATTTTGTTTAAAGATATTTCCATCTGCGAGCAGCCCCACCTGACTTCGCTGGGAGCGACCTCAAATCTTCTCACCAGAAATACTCCCCAAAACTGCAGAATCTGCCCCGAACTACTGTTTAAAACTGGACTTCACAAAGAGCTGGTCGCTTCTTCGTACCACCAGATACTCTAAGAAGTTAATAAAAAGCATAGTAAGAACTTCCCAAGCAGTTTACTTACAGTACACGTCCACTCTGATGGACTTTATGGCTGGCGAACCCAAGCCGTTCTCAGCCTTGCAGTAGTAGCGTCCTCCTTGGTGTCGCTGGATGTTGGATATCCTCAGGGTCTCATTGAAGACACTCGAATCTTGGAATCGGTCAGAGGCACTTCCTGCTGTTTTGGTCCACCTGATCTGAGCAAGCACCAAAAAAGATTGTTACTTTAAAAGTGAGCAGAGCACAGACCTCTCCACCAAACCAAGAACCACGTGTGCGGCGACCAGGATTTTATGTTGGAGGACTCGGGGAACTTCTCCAGAAAACTGAATAGCTCACGCTTACAGCAAAACACTTCACCCAAGAGCCCCTGAAGAGTACTCTGGCAGTTAGCACCCTCTCTTAGAAACAGTTAACTATTTTTGATGGAAACAGCCCATAAAAACAAATAAATGCCACCAGCAGAGATATGGAGAACAACTCAAGCCACCAGCAGCGACACACAGCTGGAACGGCTGCGTAAGAATTCCCCATGAAGAGCAACAAGCGGAGCTCACCAGAAAAGGTGGCCGTACTCGTATGCCGAACGTGGACAGTTTTCATTGAAACCATATTCACAGCTGATGAGGACACACTGGAAAGCATCTTCAAAACGACCAATGGATTCTCTTTTAGCAGCAATAAACTCCAGTTTTAAGGAGTCAAACGATCAGTTGCTTGAAACTGCAACAAACTACTGACATCTATTTCTTCAAATAAGTGGTTTGATACTTTTCATGTCATTTATGGCAGTTACAGGTTCCTTTACTCCGGTAATGATTTTCCAAAAGTGAAGACTTTTTTAAAAGGAACTTTCTAATTGCAAAACCACAAAAATGCCAGTAACAGCCCACTGCAACCAACAGCTGCACTGAGGTGGATATGCACGTTGCTAACACCCATGCTCGATGCCCCGAGTCCTGCCTGTGTGACTCAGTGGACTAAGCTACCTCATAAAATGATCCAGACCTCCAGAGGCTCCCCAGGTACCTCCTCCTCCTCTTTCAGTTGACATTAATTCAATGACCAGGCCAAGCAATGCTCAGTTCCAGACCAAAACTGCTTTTTTAAATGGTAGGTTTGTCTTGTCTGTAGAAGCCACAAGCGGGACACTTGAACAAAGAGGCATTTATGTCTCTTCTGAAGCGTCATGGAGCTGTCTCTTCTCAACCCCATCCACTAATTCTATGCCAGGACAAAGTCAAAAAATCCCCTAGTCATTGATAAACGTGAGATTGACACAAGACAATAAATATTTGGCTATCAGTTCCCAGGCTACGGTTGCCAAAGACCGTCCAAAAGTAGTCAGTGAAGCCATGATTTAAAGAACAGCATTTAGACACTGATCCGTTGGGATGAGCAACCTTGAGCCGGTACTGGTCTGGTCTGGACGAGGTGCTGCAGCCTTGGCAGCTCAGGCAGCACACACCTGTCTCCGTGCCCAGCCAAGCCTGAGCTGGACACGCTGTGCTTCCAGCCCTCTCCCACGTGGAGGAAGGTCCCACGGCTGAGCTGGCTGGCCCTTGGTGGGCACCAAGGTGGCCCTAAGGGTTGCCTTGGCTGGAGGGAGATCATTCCGCCAGGGCACAGAAACAGTCGAGCTCCACCATGCCCAGTTCTCACCTAGAACTGGGGTCCGGATCCCAGTAACCTGCACAAGAGCACAAGGTGGGCAGGGGTCAGCCTCCCTCTCACTGGGAACTTCTCCTGGGCAGGAGGGAGCTTCTACAAAAGGCTCCCAACTGAAAAACTCATCATCGGCTGTAGCCCACGTAAATTCTCCTCCCCTTGAAACAAGAGCAGGCGTGGGCTTCAGAGGCTGACCTGACAGCAAACAACCCTTCAAAAACATCTTCATCTCCTTCTGGCTTGTTAAATTCAGGAGCCCGACCGGCTTTGCCCTCTTGCCAGGTGACCTGCGTAACTCTCACACGGTTCTGCTGGGAGAAAGCAAATATGCCAAACCCCACATCTACAACATTGGGTCTGCATGTGAGAGAGACACTATTAGCACTGCTATATTTACCAGCCTCAATCTGTCTGTACTTCTATTCTAAACTCTTGGCTCCGGGGCTTTTTAAATCATCCATATCAATGTGCTGCAGGATAATTTTGGAACGCACGCTCAGCTTCTCCATGCTGCAGAATACAATTTCATCATACACATTCCAAATGCTTGAGGCGTATTTTAAAACGGTATTTAAGATGTTCACTGATCTCTTGCGTGTTTTATTCCCAGTTATGTTATCAGAATTGTGCAAACAGCTCTGCTTGACTCTTAACTGGAAGAAAATTAATAGCATGACTTCTCTCTTCCTCCCCTTCCTCTCCCACAAAAAGTTTCCAGGGGAAGGCAGTGTGCCCCATCAGAGGGACACAGAAGGTAAATAATGAGTTCTAAGTATTACCAGCATCTGTGTTACTGGCGATGTTAAATAACTTACACAAAAAAAATATAGCAAAGTTTATTCAGATACTGTCAGAGTTTTATGTTCTTTATGAGGCAAAAGCTTTCCCCCTCCACCACATCTTAACACTGATGTATCCATCCTCTCTTCGTTATTATAAGGAATTTTAACAGGATGCTGTTCGGCTGCCGACAAAAGTAGACTCTTCAGCTTTGAAAGAAATACATGTACATGTATGTTTTAGAGGAAAGAGGAGCCATTTTAACAAATTAACTACTTTCATAGTGTAGTCCCTGAAGAATAAAAGGAATACTGTCAACTAGATTCTCTCTTCAAAGACATTCTCCAGGAACGTCACCGGTGTGACTTAACTTCAGTTCATTATTTGCCTTAGCTTTAACTCAACACACACACACAAACATGCTGATCAATACTGCATTATAATTTACTGAAGCCACTATGAAGAAAGATGACTCTTGAACACTACGCTAATGCAAGAATCAAAAAAATTTGGCACAGGAAAGCCAGACACCTGAGGCTGAAAACCTCTTCGGAAAGGTCCTTGGTGCCTTCCCCCACTGCAAGCTCCAGTCCATGCTTCGGGGTGACGACTTCCAAGAGACTGAGACCACCAAATCCACCCTGGACATGGAGCATCTCACAGCTCTAGCGTCCAAGCCCTCACCGCTGCTCAACACTGCTATTACCCCATTTTCAAGGTGGGCAGTGGTGGCAAAGGGGGACACCGTGGCACGTAGCAGCCTCAAATCTCACAGCAGCATCCACACTTCTTCATGGCAGGGGATTCAGAAAGCCTCTAGATTAGTAGCTTTAAAACAACCACCAAAGCATTAAGACTGCGTATCCACCTTGTTCAGACACTCCAGTGTTTTCAAACAACTTGGCACAAAACAGTTGCTCACCCAGATGCATTTTATCAGCGTTTGCTGTCCATAATCTGCTCCTCTGCTTGAAACCTCCCCGTTCCTAGCGCAGAAGCGGCACCGCGTGCTCTGCGCATCTGCTCAGACGGCGTGGGTAACGTGGGAAGTAAATACTGCTCCACCGAGAAGGCAAAGCCACTCTTGGTTGTCATGCAAAGTTTTTAATTAAAAAGTTTCGTCCGCACATCACGGCGTACACAAATGGGACTAATAAATGTTAATCCATTGAGCAGATACACGCTCGCTGGCTTCTGAGGGTGCAATTTTCCAAAGTACTCACTGTTACTCTGACAGACATTTAAGAATCCAACCCATGTACTGTCATTGCTCTGCCATATGATTATGGTCTTTATTTATAAAAGCTGTCTTTACTTATATAAGCTTTTCTTTTTTCTTTCCTTTTTTTTTCCTTACTAAACACGCAGAAGTAACAAATGCTTTATGAACAATTCAATTAAAAATTATTCAACTCAAAAATTAATACCTTATGACCCATTTAGCCATTTCATGACCTACGTACTTGTCAGATCTGTACATGCCCACAAGTTCTCTAACCGTCAGTATCTTTGACAGCATTTTATTGCCTCAAGCAGATGCCCTGAGACACACAGTCACATTTCACCCTGCAGCTCCCGTTTCCTCAGTGAGCTTTCCTGCAACATCAGTAGGAGTCAGAGACTTTACATTTTTAGACTAAAAATGCAGACTGAAAAAGAAATCTCTGGAAATACCTTGCCTAACTTTTCTCAGCTTCAACAAGCTTCTCATGCCCAAAAAGAAAGCAGCAGAGGAAGAAAAATATTTAATTTTGATATCATAAAAATGAAATATATCTGGGTTAAATACTGTCTTGGTCAAAGTCCATAAATATTAAAATATCTTTACTCTGAATACAAAAAAATTTTGCTTGGTCCAAAACAATAACCACCAACAACCATCATCTCCCACCCCCCCTCCCAAAAACCCAAACACAAAAAACCCAACCGTTTTGCAATGGAATCTTTTCTTTCTTCCATGGACATAGCTGATGGAAAATGGGGTTCTGACAATCTTTTTCTTACACCCCAACACTGACATCTGCCTAACGCAGCGACTGCAAGTAAATACATTCCTTAAAACACAGGCAGTGCCCACACTGGGGGTTGGGACCGCATCTCGCTGCCACTGATTGCAGTCGCTGCCCTCTGACATCGCTAAGAAAACAAGGATGAGGACAACCTCCTGATCGCCGTTATAATCCCCAAATCCCTGCCTCAGATTAAAGTCCTCCTTTGCATGCAAACAGCCATAAAAGAGCTCTTTGCACAACTTCACTGGGGTGTGCTGGAACATTCTTCACGACTAAAGACAGCAGAGCCTTTGGAAAAAGCCATCTTAAACACACCCACCACCCCTCCTCCTCCAAAAACACCAGCAAAATAATCCCTTTAATTTATTTTTCCATGAGATTATTTTTGTTCTCAGAAAAGTAATAGCTGGGGCAGAAGCTACTGAAGGCAAGCACTTGCTGCCTTCGTGATAAACACTGAGGACATATGGCACAAAACACCCTTTTTGGGCCAGGAAAGAGAAAGCGACTTCTGCTCCTTCTAGGAAAATATCTGGAGCGGCTTTGAGCGCATGCATCTCCCCCGACCTCCTCCTCCTCTACAGTGGGGATACAACCGCACTGCAGACCTCAGTGCCCTGTGAGGTACAGCCAAGCTCATTTGAAATGGGACAGCTTGGGGACTAGCCACAGCCCTGCAGAGATTTCTATATGATGCTCTGCTAGACAACAAGCCAAAAAAAAAAACAAAAAACAAAAAACAACCCAAAAACCCCCAAAAAACCCTCAAACAACCAAAAGAAAACTTAAAAAAAAAAAAAAAAAAAAAAAAAGAGAAAGAAATAAAGAAAAAATCCAGGAAAGCGCATCGGATCATTCATTGCCTGACACCAGCAGAGACCATTCATACGCCATGAGACAAGTGGAACGTGCTTTGACCCAAAATAGACTTTTTTTTTCATCAAGCTTCCCCGTCCCTTCCTGCAAGCACGTCGCAGAGCCAAGGGACGTCAGGGCAGATACAAGCCACCACCGCAGGACCGGCAGGGATGGATTTTGTAGGACGCTTTCACGGGCATGGGTTCACGGTGGAGAGCAAGTTGTTCAACTCGAAGGTTTCTGCACAGAACTGCTCAACATCTCAGCACAAAGACCATCGCTGGGCAAATCCAAGAGCTCCTTGTCTGACTGGGTGCCCTCTCACGTGTGTCCAGGCAAACACTTCTGCAGGGCCTTTGGATGACTCAGGGCATAGTCAAATCAAACTGAGACCTCCAAGGGTTTCTAAATACCCTTCCCTTGGTCACCTAAACCAACTCACAGCTATTCCTGCACCACGCCCACAAGACACAGCACTGACCTAAAACACCACCTTGCATTTTTGGGAGGACACATTTCCTCTAGGAAATCTCCCACGTGTTCACCAGGTCATCCTCATCATACACGAAAGGAAAGCATTCACATGTCTGAATTAGGGACTAGCTACCCCCCGTAACTAAACAAAATGGGAGGGGGATGTTGTGTGTTGATTTTCAGCAAACCAGAGGCAGCATGATGCAGCACGCCCGATGAGAAGGAGGGTACAAAACGTCTCTTGCTGTTGGAATACATATTGCTACAGGCTATCCATAGGCAACAGCGGTAGGAAAAGTTCTCTTCCTATTTATTTCATATGGTAATGTCGGAAATATTTGGCTTGAAAAGGGCTTCAGGTAAAAGTACTCTTCATCGTTCAACACAACAGAGAGGGACTTTTTACAAAGGCATGTAGTGATAGGACAAGGGGCAGTGACTTTGAACTGAAAGAGCGTAGGTTTAGTTATTAGGAAGAAATTCTTCACCGTGAGGGCGGTGAGGCCCTGGCACAGGCTGCCCAGAGAGGCTGTGGCTGCCCCCTCCCTGGCAGTGCTCAAGGCCAGGCTGGATGGGGCTGGGAGCAACCTGGTCTGGTGGGAGGTGTCCCTGCCCGTGGCTGAGGGTTGGAACTGGATGAGCTTTTAGGTCCCATGAACCCAAACCACCCTGTGATTCTTACATGGAATATTAAGAAGCCCTGCTTGCTGTGAAAAATGATGACCCTCTATCTTGGACAGGGGTAGAAAGCGGTTATCAGTGTGAAAACAAACGCAGAACTGGAGACTCTTTGTTTCCCAAACATATTTCTTCAAGCTTGCAGTAGCCAAGTAGCAATCACCTCGGAAAACTGGGTTTCATTGCTCCATACCTGGACTGCTCAAACTCCACAAACTGAGCGCTGTCCCCAGGCCAGGCACGCGACCGACGCCGTCGCCTTTACGGAACAACTCCTGTGCCTCTATTTGCACACATGCTCCTGCCTCAGTAGGCTGGCACGCAAAAGCACAGTTTTTTACTCATCTAACTAAAAGCAGTCTGTGACAGTAACTGTTAACATGCAGGACATGACCAGTTCTGATTCAGTGCCAGAGATCGCAGAGAAATTGCTATTTTCCAGCTTGATTGCTATAACACATAGGAAAAAGAGACTTCCTTTTATTCTCCAACAGAAGAAAAATTGTGGTTATTAATTACAGAGGAAATCAGCATTTAAACCACAAAGTTACAAGCAATCAAGTCCTATTAGAAGAACTTCAGTGCTTTGTTCATAGCTCACTTTAGCCAAAGCCACACCAGTCATAGCAATGCCGTGGCTGAAGCCTACAGATGAAGACCGTAGTCTTGTGACTCCACAACAGTAAGTTGCAATAAATGAAAGGGTGAAGAGTTAAATGGAGACCTCGACATCTGATAATGTGAGGAAAAACTATATCTAAGCTGACTATTCCTTCATCTCTGAACTTTCTGCACTTCTCCAAGACAGATGATTTATACCTAAACCCAACTTACTCAAGAGCTCCCCAAGAGCTCCCCAAGCCCCGCCGGTGTAACTCAGCATCCCAAAGGCAGGAGTTTTGTGTGAACCGCCGCCCTGTGCACACACACACCACATCTCGCGGGTACACCGAGCAAAACGAAGCTCCTCCCAACAGCACAGCAACTCCACCTCCTCCTCGCACCGGGAAACTTTCATAGCAACGATGTGAAACATCGTCATATCCCCCCCCATCACCTCAAGCCAAGCAACTTGCCTGTCATATGCGGCAGGGAAACGGCCAATGGCACACTGCCACTAAAGAAAACAGCAGGCTTGAATTCCACTTTTAAGTCCGAAAACAGAAAACAGGCTAATATGTAGCAATGGGATATATACACACTTCTTCGGCAGTCCCAATTTGTTTTAGTTCCTATTAGCCCTAACTGGAATCTCCCAGACGTGAAGGAACAGAATAGTCACCCCCAAAAAAAAGACCAAAGCTGGCAACAAATCCAAGTTCTACACTTGCCACAAATTTCCCTTCAGCGTTGGCATCGATTTATTCACCATAAATGCTGCAAAGGCACTTGCGGAGCTTTGCTACGCCACAGCTCAGCGCCCATGAGCCGATGGAGCGGAGTCCATCTCAGATGTGTCACCACGGGGATGGGCTAGTCCAGACCAGTATGGTGGAGTAAGGTATGGAAAGGATGTGCTTTAGGTAAGGACATGCCCCAGACAAAGAATATCGGGATTTTTGGGGTTTGGTCTTCCAGGTTGTTTGTCCATCTGACTTTCGGAGAGGTTTTCCTTAATGAAAACTAGATTTTAAAATGTAATTCCTCCAGTGCTACGATTTCAAGGCAGTAAAGGTTATTTCACTCTTCTTAAATTTAAAAGGCTCGTGTCTAGGTTGTTCCACCCAGACTTGTACATGCTGTCATCAAAACTCTTGAAAATTAGACACTACACAGGTCTAAGACATCTGACTGCTAAGAATTAAGAATTCAGCTTTGAAAGTGCAGAGGAAGGATTTCTTGCACTTGAAGGCTGAAAACCCTCAAGATTAACTGGATAGAAGCGAAGACATTTCACGTGATCACTGAACAATTTCAGAGGAAATTAATGAGTGGATCCTGAAGAAAATAATATCGCAATCATTAGATAAATTTGTAAAACAACCTTCCTTTAGATCCTTCTTACAGCATCTTGCTTAGTTGAATCAGTCTGTGTTTCTTTACGAAAAGGTAGTACGTGTAGATGTTTCCCCAGACACTTTCTCAAAACTCCGAGTAACCTGCTAAATGATTAATTGCAGCAATTTATCCTAATTTGACTATAATGTTTTTCCTTGTGACTTTAAGATGTTTCACTGCTTTAAAAAATGAGCACTTTTATACTGAATAATCAATATACGTTTTACTATAAATATCCCACTGAGGGAGGGAGGGTTTTTTTCCATTCTGCATGGCACGAAAATACCTTCTCTAGCATTAACTGGGAAGGTCTGAGTTCAACAAATTTCACAGAGCCCTGTTTCTACCGAGGTCAGTATCATTTTAAAATGGTCAATAGCTGCAGGACTAACAAGGGCCTTGCGTGGTTATGCCTTCCTGATGGGAAATTATTTACTGCCCACCAACTAAATGATTCAAGGAGCTTCATGAAATGATCCAGACGTCTGCAATGTTGCATTTTTATTATTGTCTCAGCTTTTTTTTTTTTTTTTTTTTAATTCAGCAGTATTCATCTGCTGCAAAAAGAAACACAACTTTTCACCTTCCTAATAAAGACCATAACCTACAGGCAGACTGAAGCAGACATAGCACCGCTTGAGTTCCTAGTTATTCATTTTTATGGTGGCCTTCCAACGTTGGTACACCACGTCAAACCACCAGAGGCACAAACACATCCTCGTAACTTAAACGCGTGGCAAGTCATTCATTATAGCCCTTAAATGGTTTGAAGGCAAATAAAAACAAGACATTTTGTAAGCTGTAGCTACCGCCATCAGCCCAGAACTACGCTCGGTGATGAGACCACCAGAGTACTCTGAAACTCACAGCTAGACTCTGCCTTGCCTTGTGGGCCAACCTAAACGATCGCGCTTTTTCTTCCCCCAGTGACAGATCTAAGCTGCTATTGTTGCCAGACAGGTACAGCAAGTGAGCTAAAATCTTGCCGTTTTCAAAAGGAAAGGCTGGTACAATCAAACTCACACGAGACACAAGAGCACTGCTCCAGTAAGAGAGCTGATAACCTGGAGACCAGTCACTGGAAGAGTCGCCAAGAAGAGAACTGGGCCCGTGGATGAGGCCTCTCCAGTGACGCTCTCCAAAGGTGACCTCTGGGAAAGGGCACCATTCTGTGCACTTCTCAGAAGCTCCAACTGCTAAGAAGGACTGGGGACGGGCAGGTGGCACCACAGCTAGCCGTGTGCTCCATGCTAGTCCCACCACCGCTCTCACTACCGGTGAACCAAAAAGTTGAGAGATTTTTTTTGGTTGTATGAAGGAGAAATTAAACAGATAGATTAGGAGTTTTACATTGTCTCTACCTGAAGCTTCTACAATCGCCCTTGGAATAAAGTCTGAGGCGGCAGTCCCACTCTGAGGGTTATAACTCCAGGAAGATGTTAGAACAACTGTCAAGGGTATAGAGAAATGCCACGGTACCCATTAAAGTAACAGAAACACGCTCAAAAGTGCAAGTGATTAGCTCAGCAAATTCGCAGTATCAAAAGAAAAATCGGGGAAAAGCAATCAACATCTCTTAAACATACATGAGGGGCCGAAATTCGATAGCAGATCAATTTTGAACATAAAAGGCAGTAATAAAATGGATTAGAAACCACTTTCCATTTGCTCAGCCTAAGATGTTGATGCAAAACACCTTCTCTCCCAGACACTTCACTAAATAAAAGCCAGCAGTGCTGAAGGACTTTTGCTGGGAGCACTGGAGATTTCAGCACAGATGCAGGGATGTGAAATCTCCTCCTTGGGCTCACCACAGGAACCAGCTCCACAGCCCAAACCGTTGCCTCATACTGGATTTCCGCCACCCAGCACTTCTGCACAACAGCAACCAATGCACCGTCCTCACAGTGTCCGAAGACCTAAAAACCCAACTTTACCCTAAATAACCCTTTCTAGCCCAAACAAAGTGCCTTACCTGGCTGCTGGTCTTCCCTGCACCACTTTACAGAGCCCAGTTCCACCCAAAATCAGCAGGGGCACACAGCCAGCCCCAGAGTGGCACCATCCCCACCTCCTGGCGCCCAGAGGTGATGCCTCCATCCAGTTTGGGGCTGGGGATGTGGGAGGGTGTTACAGGAGGATGGAGGTCTGAGGAGCTGCTGTTCAACCACAGCACAAGCAGCAGTGGGAAACCAGAAGCCATCAGCTCCCAGAACTACTTGTCTCCCAAAAGAGCAAAAATAGCATAAAAATGTGTTCCTGTCATTAGACTCAGAAGACTGGAGTCTAAACAGAGAGAGGAAAAAGTGGCTGCTAAACAGGATTTCTTCTACTTTAAAGTCACTCTTCATAATAGAATTGCGTTTCAAAGTGACAAAGCCACCCTGAAATGCAGGCAGTTTAAAACTGATGCTTTTTGCCTTTCAGGTATTACTTCTCTTTCTCATTCTCTCCATCTCTCCTCATTTCACTCCCCTGCAAGACCCCTGGGAGAAACAGAGTATTCCAGACAAACAGCTTTACAGAGTACACCCAAAATGCTGTCAGAGACTTACAACAAGTAAGCTGACAGAGACAGAAGAAAAAGTTTTCTCTCCCGGTTTTTCAGTCACACAAATCTTGACTCCTTCCTGCAACAATCGTTAGGGGAGAGATTTCTGGGCAGACACGCGGCCTTTAAACCGACTGACAAGTGTCAAAGTAAACGCATCTGTAAATCAGAAAACAAACGCAGCAGGCGCTGACGCCAGCACGGGCGGCAAAAAATAGAATTGCAACCCAACGCCGTCCCTGTGCAGGCGGCGAACGCCACGAGGCAGCGACCTACAGACTTTCAGCACGGATGAGGCGTCGACAGAAAGAAAGACGCACTTGTTTTTCCTTCTAAAAACCCAACTTTGTTACCAGAACACGTGTGTACTGGTACTAAGGTCCTGAAGGCAAAGTTTTGTGGATCCCTAATTCTTTGCTCCCGCGGGAGCGTGCAAAGCTCTGCCTTCCCTCCTCCAAAGCTCAAGTCTGCAGAGGCAGCAGACCTGCACCGTGCACTCCGACAGTAACCCAGGCACGTTTCGGGCCCACCTCTGCTGGAAGAAATTAAATCCACTTAACTGAACATCATAAAACGCTGGGTTTAAACGGCTCTTTTTCCACTACATTGTCTTCTGCAAATAGCACCGAGGTTATTGATTTCCTGCGATGCAATATCAGGCTGTTTACTTAAACTAGTTCCCATTCTAAAAACTTCATAAAAACGTAATCCGGAAAAATCATGCCGTACTTCAAACACCGCTGATGGCAGGCTCGGTGCACGAAGAGACTCTGAGAAAAATCCCTTCGAAGTATTGAAAGCTGATGACCACCGGGCTCTGCCTTGACGTTCGCACTAGACCTTATCAGCATTTCCCACAGCACACCCCGTGCTGCATCCCTCCGAGACTGAAGATGCACACTGGCCTTGTTTCCAGACATCTTTCTGAATTAAACCCTAAATCTCAGTGATCCAGTAACATTAGCTGTGCTTTATCTTCCTTCCACAGGAACCAAGGCTCATACATGCTGAATTACACCGTACAATCTCATTGAGCTAAAAATGAGAGCGAGATCCTCAGATTTAACTTGTTTTAGCTGCGATGACGAAGAAAGGAGATGACATTTTCTTTTGCTTGAAAGGTGGGAGAACTGGGAAGGGGGGGGGGGTAGCGGCAGGAAAAGGGAAAAGAGAAGAAATCTTGACAAGAGAGAGTTGGCAGCTCAGCTGAGAAGGCAGCTTGGTATGAAATGCTATCAACAGAACTTAAGGCCAGAAAAGATCAGCAGCTGCTGAGCACAAGCCACAGATACTGCATCAAGCCCACGATTCCTTGTAACGTAAGAAATCAGAGGCATTGACTGAAAGGATCAAACAGCAAGGTTTGTCTGGGGGTTTTTTTGAAAGAACACTTTTTCTTTTGGTTCAAAATACAACATATAACTGTGCTGTGTAACTAAGAGTCACAAATTATTAACCAACGTGACGCCATGAAGCCCAGGGCTCTAAACCAATTCCAAAAGGGAGGATACTCATTCACGAGAATTAAATCTCTCCGTCCCCAATTAGCACAGTCAGAAACCACCTTTTGAACATGCAATTCCAAAACATCAGTCACCCAGAGGCTGCAAGATTGAGCATATCCCACCTACGCACTCCAGGTGCCGGACAGGAGACAGGAAAAAGGGACATCTGGGCTCAGTCAGGACAGAAGTTCCCAGGTTTCTGCTTGAACGTGCCAGCGACAGACACCAAAACCACACCTCTGTTGCCACGGTTTTGCTTCTACGTACACTTTTTTCCCCTTTGTTTCAGAGGATAAAGAATTTGCAGCATCTCCTTCAGACAGTGAAAAAGTCTAAAACAATATTAAAATACGCTGGAAAAGGCCTGAGTCTCTTCTGCCCTGTACCTGGCACAGTTCAGAAGGGTTCTGGCAAGACTTTTGTTCAGGAAAAAGAAATTGAGCACATGTTTGAATCCTACTGACTTTGAGTTTTTAGCTTATTTCCAATTCAGAACCCCACAAGAAGAAAACTTATGAAAAAATCCAGTAGTCACAAATAGCATCATTCATGTCTTGTCGAGCTTTCCTGGCGTACCTTTAAATGACTCCCACGAGTGCCAAGGAAAGGGATCTGGGAACAGTTCCCACATACCAAGAGAACTGCAAATAGTCATTAAGAAAGAGAGAAAAAAAGAAAGAACCTGGTTCAGCTTGCAACTAGAAATAAAAGGACAGGACAGGACTAAGGGACAGGATTAAGGACTTGTGGAGCAAAAACTAAGGGATATTGGAGACAATGGCACAATATTAAGCAACAACAAACTGAGATGATTTCCAAAGGGACATGAAGATAGCTTCAAATCAGGGAATATTTAAAACTGGCAAAGTTGATAGCACAGGGAAGAGGGGCTACCACCACTAATTCAGCACGGCCAGAGTCACAGTAACGATCCCCCCCCAGGCACAGTTCTGCGCCGGGGAGTTCCCCGAGGCTCTGGGCCTGTCACCACGGTTTTATGTACGAGCCTTAACCAACTTTTGCAGTGGGAAAGGGTGTGCAAGGCAGGCTGGTGTGCCAGGGGAAAGTGCACTGCAGGGGCTGGCGACGAGGCGTCGATGAGCCTCCATCCCGCAGCGCTGCCACCGCGAGCCTGTCCTTGGCACGCTGAAGTTGCGTTAAAACAGACAAAAAAATCTACCTAGCTTTAAGCCTTCCCTTCCTTCTAGAGTAAGAACCCACGATTATAAAGACAAAGCAATTCCCTCCCCACCCCAACAAAGCCCACACCCCAATGAACCGCCAAAATCCAGCCTGCAGAGGTCAGAAAATCACTGCCAGAGACCGGGACCAAGACAACTACAGCGGTTTTTTGCTTTAATGTTCACCTTCCTTTTGACAAGGAGGCTACGAAACAGAAGAGGCAGCTGACCTAAGCTTCAGCCCAGCAGAAGTTAAATGGCCAGGTCTTCTCCAACTACCCACGGCTGGCTGGCTCTTGGAGTTTTCAGGCCGAAAGGGTTATTTATTTTTTTTTATTGTGATTTTACTTACTTTGGCTGTTGTGCAATTTTCCTTGATTTTACAAGAGATTTTTAGTTAATTATGTATTTACCTAGTTAGCATAATTGTCTTCAATTATGTAATTAGTGTTCATATGTGTAATCATTTGAACATGTAATTATATCTAATTACACCATTAAAACGTGCAAGTCATAAATATCTTTATCATTTTGATTGATAGACATACAGGGAGGGGAAAAAAAAAAATCTCACTTGTTATTTTTATCTCCTGGATCATGAAATCTGCAAGAGTAAGAGGATTCAGCCTATAATATTGCTGTAATTATTTATAAGGACCTATCAAGACTATACCAAGGTTATACCTTTCAAGCAGAGGTAGAAAGTCAAACCACTCCAAACTAAGGAGCAAAGAGTCACCCGGCGCAGAAAGATTTTTCTGCAAAAAAACCCACTAATAAGAATAATCTCGAAATACTGTTTAGTGCACATACTGTTAGGAAGAAGAAGAACAGCCCACATAGAAAAAAAATAACACAGGAAAAAAAAAATAACCACACAGAAGTTGTTCCTGCTTGTTCTGATGGAAGATGCTGTTGCACCCTAGAAAGGGATTTTAAAGCTCCTTGTGCTTTTTAGCTACCTCCGAGCCAACCAGTGCCGCCACACTCGCTCGAGCAGCAGCATCCCTTCGCTCCCTTGCGCTTTATTCAGCAGCGGTGCTGCGCACCCCGCCGTACAGCACCAGAGCAAAGCCCCGGCGCAGACCAAATGGATCAGGACAGCGACAGTTGAGTCTTCTTTTTAATTGCTTTTGCCCAGCAAGGCAAACATTTATACACAGATTAAATAGTTCAGCTTATTTAAAGTCCCAACTTCTCTTCAGGTTGAGATTTGTCGCCTTTCCTAACACACAAAACAGTATCAAAAAAAAAATCAAACCAAAAAACCAACCAAACCAAAAAACAACCCCACGTGTGCCTAAGTCAACTCCAAAAGCTGGGGGGGGGGTGGGGGGTGGAGGGGGAAGCCGAACACAATAACTAACTAACACAATGAGAGCTCTTCAGCCCCACTTGGGAATAAGCCTCAATTCCAGAGCATCCTTCAGCAAAAGGCATCAGGCTCCTTGCAGCCCGGTAAGCTCGCTCGCGCTCTGCAGAGCGTCCGGATACAAGCGCTCGGGTGGATGGCAGCAAGAATAAACCCCGTACTTCCCGAAACAGCCACCTCCAGCTGCCAGGGGCTGAAGGAGAGCTCAGCCTACGATATAGCTTAATCTACGAGAGCCACGGCACAGAGAACAAAGCCCCACAGAAGGATCGCAGAGGGGTCGTTTTAACGGTCGTACCAGAAAACAACTCAATTTATTCAAACCATCAGACACCCCAGATGGACGAGGTTTTGCGAGCAGCATTTCTTTCCTTAAAATGCAAGAGCAACAATCTCAAGAGCTTGCCTTAGGGTATAGCTCCTGGTCCTCAGGTGCCAGCAAGCTACTGCTGTGAGAGCACTGTCTTCAAGGTCATACGCAGGTACATGGAAAACAAGACAGCGAGTTCACCACACACCGTGTGGCAGAACCATCTTCCTTCTGCTCCCTGAATTCAGTGGGATATAGGAAAAAGGCTCTGAAGACCAATCAAGCCTCCAAACACTCAGCAACGGAACTGCCAGTCATGGAAGTGCACCCTGGTGTTCAATCTCCCCTTGAAGGGCATCTGCTCTAGAGACAAACTCTGGAGTCAAGCATAGAAGGCACCAGCGTCAAGTCTGTGGTCACACCACGCCTCCTCGGAGGCACTTAACATACGCCTGGACTTTTGGATCTAACCTAAATCATTTCTGGAGCAGAACTCAAACGGGCGGCAAAGCAAACGTGGCTTCCAGTCATGAACATTCCTTGCTCCTGTGGGAAAATATACGAGGAGCTCGCTGCGCTGAGGCTTTACTCACAGATACAGGAGAACATATCGCTCGCTATGTCCACAGCAATGGGAATGATTCCCTATTCTGCTTCATAAAAAGCATCTTCAAGTGCTTCTTTAGGAGACACCTTCTCACAGACCAGCTAGCAGAATGTACTTCTGCTTCAGCCACTGCAGATCTACATATGGTGACAGTTTCCCCGGGTTACTAAATTATCTCTTTACTCATCAAATACATTCTTTTGCAGTGAAGCAAGGCCTCACAGCAACAGATCTCATTCCAAACCTGCCCACCTCATTTTTTTGCTTATGAGACTAGTTCCACAGCCATGGAAAAACAACCAATTCTGCAGGATCCCACAGCCACTTCTCCACCCTTTCAGCCAACGTCCTGCCTTTTAAGGGCCATCAAGAACAAGGAAAACAAAACCTGACAATATACACACAGAAACCAGCAGAGCACAGCTTGGGCGGATGATCCAGGGGAAGGGGAGAAGACAGGACATAATCCATTCAGAGGACAAGCGTCCGTATTTCAGTAAACCAGAAAATTTTGCTGTTTCCTTCCAATAACAGGAAAGGACGCTCTGGGTTCATTGGACTCTTCTTGTAAGGGATTTCTGGCAGCTTTTAAGCTTCCACAAAGGTTCATATGAAACTGGTATGGTAAAAATCACCAACCCAGATGTCATTTCCAACTCCACGTGATTCTCCTACAGTCTCATTTTGGTGATCACCGACGCTTTAGCAGGCCTGGGCTCAATGTTCTCAACAGAGAGCGACTGAAATACACACTTCACTTGCTCTGATGTCGCATCTATCTTGATTTAAGCAGACCTCTTTCCCCCACGAGTTCCAAGCCCTTTTCAGAAACCTCCAAACACACTTGTCGCGAGAGACAGCAGCCACCTGGAACCAGGAGAATCAGCAAGATACGTCCCATCAAATTATTCAGAATAAAACAACCAAGGAGTTTAATTCCTTTATCAGCTTGCAAACCATGTGCCTTTCAATCCAGCTTCCTGCAGACGACAGGGCGGATGGCTTTACATTTCTTCCAGCGGCCTATTCACAAAGCACTCAGCGGGACTACGTGCTGTCTGCAGCACACGGCTGGGCTGCCATATCACACCCACGTCATTCAAGACAGGATCACATTCGAATAGCTACAGGGGGGGAACGAGATCGTTGTCGTTGTGAAGACGAAAGCGCTCGGTGGAGCCCAGCGGGGAAGGCCACCAGCCGTCCCGCAGGCACTGACCATGGCACCCAGCTCGGGGTGCAGGGGACCCCGTGTGCCAGAGGGGCAGACGGACCTGAGAAGTTCAGCACTCCACAGCAGGGTGGAGACGAGGCTGTACCTCTTCTCCCACCCAACCACAACGACTCCACCAAGCCCCTTCATGAATTACAGCTCAACTGTGAGCCTTCACCATTTGGTCACTACGAGGCAAGGACCTCAGGCCCCAAACAGGTTTTGGGGGGAAACTGCTTCTTTAGCGGTTTATGTTTTCCCCTGCATTGCTTTTTGGGAAGTCCCAATTCTTATAACCTTCACCATCAATGCCATAATCAACAGGAATGGCTGGGTCTCAGCAACTCCCTCCTCCTTCAGTTATTTCACCACCTCTTCCAGCTCTTACTGCAGGGTTCCCACAGTCACCCTCGTAGCTGAGGCTACGTAAGCTTTAGCACCGAGGCAATACAAAGAAGCATCGAGACAAAAATACATTTATTGACAATATCAAGGAATCTGGTCCAGAAGCAACAAAGGCAACTTTTCAAACACCCCGTGGTACATCGGGATATCACCGAGCATTGCAGAAACCCAGCCCACGAGTGCTTGGAGCTGACAAGCAGCTGAGGTGCTTCACCCAGCTCTCCTTCCACTCCAAGCAGCTCCTCGCCAAGCAGCGAGGTATCTCCATCAACGTAGCTGTGGCCCGTTATAGAAGCACCTTCACTATTTAAAATGCATGCCACCTTAATTACCCACTGCAATTAGTGTAGCCTCCTCTAACGTTTCAGAACAGAATCCTACCTTCACCTTATTAGCGTGCGCAAAGAAAGAATTATTTTCTGGCAGTCCATCCATTAAAATATAAAAAAGCAACGTTTCACAAAAACAAAACAAAACCCCCACGTGACGCTCTCTTTGATCAGCTGCAAGTGAAACATAAAAGGCCCCTTTGAGGTAAAGTGGATGCTACGTTTTCTATTTTAATTGATAGGAATTCTTATTAACTGCTGATGTGGCCAAAGCGAGTGATTTGTGGCAAGGGGGGTTACTTACACTGGAACAGCTGTTTTCCTCTTGCATTCTGCATGTCCTTATTTACAGTAATTGTACTCTTGTTAGGGAAAGTGATGATGATTTCATATGACACTCCTCAGTTCACGGGAAGACTTTACAAATGTTCAGTGAACACCTGACAAAATCCAGCCTGACTCATGACTAAATTAGCCTGCATTTTATGCTGAAAAGCCCCTTCATAAAAGTTTTGACTCAATAAAGCTCACGTTTAGCTACGAAGGGCATGTATTTCTATCATCCTTCAGCATTAAAGGAAATGTGTGATTAAAATTTACGTGCCATTTCTGCTGTTGAGGCTACGAGCAGTTTATTTGATGTTTTCTTCCTGAAGTACAGCACCTGAACTCACACGTCTGCAGAGGACCGCGGACACGCTCCGTGCTCACGACGACCCCCCCCCCTTGCTCTGTCTGACAAGCGAAATAACCGTTCACTGCGAAAAGAAGCCCATGACAGACACCACAGCATCCTGACGGAGGGACGGCACCGAAAGACAAGCGAGCAGGAGACTCCTGGGGCTGCACCAGGCTTCTGGGGGCTGAGACACCGTGACTCTGAGCCCCCCGCAAACTGAGAGCGCGACACGCTCTCACCCGGGACGACAGCGCTGCTTCGGGCAAAGAACTGCGGCTCATCACTCCGTCCAAACTTTGACCCACCCAAACCCGCCTGAATTCTAGAAGTTTAGTTATTCCTACCACTCATTTGAGACAGGAAAAAACCAAACCGATAAGCAAGTGAAAGCAATGGTCTTACCCCGTCTTTTTTGTCTCCTTCCCTGCTGTCGCTTCTAAACGCAAACTCAGAAGGGCTGAGCAAAAGCTGCTGCTGCCTCGGGTCACAGTGGGCTGGACTGACCTTTCAGCCTCTCTCAGCACCACGGTTTTGCCCTGATAAGGACAAACGTGCTAGCCATTTACCCGCTCCTATATTCTCTCTGTTGATCCTCCTCTCCAATTTGATTGTTTTTTCTCCTTTCCGCTTCTCCGAAGAGGCTCTGCGTTTGTTTGGGGGACACAGACAGCTCATCGTACAGGAAGGTGCTGGCCAACGTCTCAACGTGGGCCTCATCCATCCCACCTAAGCCTCACTCTTAGGCTCAGCATGCTTGCTTTGGAAAGGCAAAAAAAAAAAAAACCCAACCCAAAACCCAACAAATTAAATGCAAGGCGACACAAGGCTTTCCCCCCACCATGATATCCCTGCTGTCTGGTCTTGCCTATTGCTTCTTCCGCTGTTTATCCAAGCCCATCGTACCATTCAGCACTGGATATCACATAAAATCAAACAATTCCTCCTTCTCTGATACAAACCCCGTCATCCACACGCTGGGGACAACAGCTGCAACAACGCAGGCGGCAAAAGGGGACAGCCCCGCCAACCCCAGCTCGTCCCGACGTGCCTTGCCCAGGTCAGCCCAAGCGCCTTTAGGGATCCAAGCACCGAGCCAACACCGAGAACATCCCCCACCAGCCACCACCCCCTTTTCTGTACGACAGACTGGGTGCTCGGCACCTTGCTGCTCCAACCAAGCTGGCACGCCGCGTGAGACAGCTCAGCATCCCTGCCGGTCCCCCGCAGCCGAGGGAGAACATCCATGCTGCTTGGACCACCCCCTTACGCCACCCGAATTCCCAGCAGGCAGGGTGCACGTCCCCAGGGCCACACGCCCCCCCCCCCCCTCTCCCAAGAGGAGCGGCGCCCCTGGCTCTGCTCAGGGTGTGCAAGGATGGAGCTGGGGAAGCAGAAGGTACCTCCCGGCAGCCTCTCAGCTGCGAGGGGAGTAGCTACTTGTTGACAGAGTGGCCATCAGCACAGCACTCCACTCCTACGAGCGGAAAGAAAACACAGCAAAACAGAGGCAGAGGGAAAATTTTGGGTCTCCCACCAGCAGATCCTCCCATGCGCTGCTTCCCGGGAGAGCCAAGCTATCCGCCGCTCCCTTCACGCACCACCAGCAGGCAGTGCTCAGCTCAGCCCCTTGATTTCAAGGGGATAAAATGACAATAGTCCGAGAGCACTGCACAGGAGAAGGGCGTCAGGAGGATGTGAGGAGGTGGAATCAGCTACGGTTGTGCAGAAGAAAGCCTCAGAGCTCCTGAGGGCATGTTGCACCCCCAAAATAGTCCAAGTCCCAGAGCTCGCTGGGAGCAGAGCGCACACAACTCTCGGACGGCTGGACTGCGGGTGTCAGCAGCAGCTGCCGCCTCCCCCGACTCCTGGAGCTTGGGCAGGGCAGGGGGACAAACGTGGGGACGCCAGCACTTGCCAGAGAGCATTGGGCCACGCTGGTGGGGACAGAGAGTGCTCCTGCGGCTGCCCCCATCGCTACCCTGCGGCCACGGTGAAGCAACTGCACGAGGAGTCGGGCATCGCCCTCCCTCCACTCAGCACATTCTGCATCTCGAAACGTACCGCTCGTGACAGGGTAACGTACCCCGAGGCGTGACAGCACACGGAGGTGAAAGACATGGGAATAAAACACCCAGAGGAAAAAAAAAAACAACCCAAAATCCAGTGTAGGTGAGGTTACACTGACAAACAAGGTCTTTGTCATTCAGCCTTTGGTGGACACCAAGGAATACAAACTCCCAGGCAGTCCCTCCTCTTTCAGAAGATGCTGCTTCCTCTGACCTCCGTGGTCCAAACGCCATTCCTCACCTTGGGACAGTGACAGTCACGGCTGCCACCAGCCAGACCCCCCAGCACAGCCAAGGAAGGTTGGGATAAGCTGCATCCCTCCTCAGCCGGTGCAGGAGAGCTTGACTAGTGTAAATAAAACGTCACCCGTTAGCTGCATAGAACAGCAAATAACTGTGTCATAGGGCTAAGTGGCCTCAGAACGTCCTTACAGGTCTCTTGTCGAGCTGACAGGCAGGTGCCACATAACACCCAGCTCCTGGGCTGACATCTGGAAAAGGGACTGGTCCGAAGGGCGACGCTGCAGCCCCTCGCCCCGTGCGACACACGGCCAACCCCGACACGGACCACGGGCTCAGCTCCGCCAGCCACAGGCAGAGATGGACTCGTCACGTTGCCCTCATCCCCAAAAATTTGTTCAAAAAAAAAAAATCCAACCCAGCCTCTGGGCAAAATCCTGAAAGCAGTAATTGATGAAAAAAGGGCTGCATCTGCCCACCCACCGTTAGCCTCACCTGATCATGGCCGTGGCATTTTAAAAACTTAATCAAGGAAAATTAGTTTCTATGGCAACTAATGGCACATTTAATAGACGAAGCGATGAGTGCTGTGTATAAGAATGCTGCAAATTATGAATAGCAGTGACATATCAAATGCTACACAGTCACTCCACAGCAGACACGCAGTGAGGTGTTGGGGTGCTCAGAGCCTTCCGGATAACTAGGAGTGAGGCTAAGTTTGGGGGAAAACAGGGTGCAAGTGTGTTTAACTCCCTTCCCTTGCAGTCATTACTGTAGCCTTACATTATCCTCCCCACAGCCATCCCTGATATTGATGGACCTCCACAAATCTTTAAACAAAGCTTCAAAACAGTTTCCAGTCCAAAAGCCCAACCACCACTCCGAACATGGGAGTTTCCCCGATCTCCTGGAACCAATCGTGGGGTGAATTCCGTGGGGTTTTGGGGGGAAGCCAGCAAAAGTAAATCTGACGACACATTTTTCAAAGCGAGGCCCCACCAGAGCAGTGTCGTTCCAGCACGACTCGGAGCAGATCACAGAGAGGCACATGCAAAGTCATCAGCCTGTTACAGAACTACATCAATCGATCAAAAAGTTAAAAGCAGTGCCTGGGAAGACAAAAAAAAAAGGCATAAACGTGCGCTTTGGTAAAGCACACAGGAGCCCTGACATGAAAGAGCTAAAAAAAAAAAACAAAAAAACACCCAAAAAACATTCATTCCTCCTCCCAGACTTCTACCTGCAGCAGACATCCACCACGGACAGCCTCAAATCACACAGGAGAGGGCTGAGCAGGCAGCAGCGTGGCTGGCACCACGGTGCGCACACCCACGCCAGCCCCACCAGCTTTGTTTTAAAGCCACCAGAGGTCCTCTAGGCGAGAAACCCCCCTCAGCAGCACCTTCTCTTTTCCACCCCGTGAAGGAAGAGACAACGTGGGTGCCCACCTAGTCCGGGTCTGGTTCCCCACTGCTACGACCGTCCCTCGTGCCCGTGGGGAGGGAGCGTAAAGCAGCACGCCGGTGGCAAAAGCAGCAGGGGCTTCCCCAGGGCAAGCGGACAGCACTCTCGCGCAGAAGAGCCCACGTGCTCCCGGGGTCTCAGCCCTGCCCTTTTCCCCAGGAAGGGTTTTCAGATCTACCAGCACTCAACTGCAGGCATTCACGTGCACAAACAGGCAGGTTTGTGTGTAAACATGTCCTAGATATAAAACTTGGATATTCAGGAGCCACCTTGCAAAACAAAGGAGAAGGACACAACTGTAACCTTCTGAGAAAGACTGTTTTCTCTCTCTTTATATCCCAGGGGAACTTTTAATGTGGTTGAAAGGAAAAAACAGAGAGTAACTATGCTGGTAACAGCAGTCCTGCAGCGCAGGAGGCTGCAACAGAGCGTCAGCAAGGTCTCCTCTCCTCAGGGATGGTCCATGGGATGGTGAGGACTGAGGAAGAAAGGTGCTTGGGGTGGCAGAGCAGATAGAGAAGCCTTTGGAGAACCCCTGAGGACCACGTCCACTCACAGCAGTTTACAGCATCGGTCTGAGGCTCACTCGTAGGCACCTCCCTAGGCCACGCAGTCACTGGGCTCCTTTGAGGCAAGGACCTGGCAAACATCAGACAAGACCTGATGTCCTCTACGCAGCCAGACGGAAGGCTCGGCTTGGTCCTCCTCCAGGCTCAGCTTCTCAAGCTGACCCCTCCTCCAGCCCACGGCGAGGTCTGGCACACGCCTGCCCGCCATCTGGCTGGGACCTTAAGAGGACCCAGAGGAGGGACGTTCACAGGAGATTTTCCTCTACTAACCACGAGATACTTGGCTTTCCAACTGCCTCTCAATAGCTGTGGAGGCCCTACTGTGAGCTCAGAATCAGAAAAGCAGGTGAATGCAGCTAATTAGCCCCCAAAACAAGAATAAAATTCTTTGTTAACTAGAGTGCACGATTTTAAAGAGACTTTAATTTTGTAGGTGTAATTAACTGCAGCTCCAAACCCCCGGCTATTAAGGCACTCAATTACTAAACTCAGCCTGCAAATCAGGGAGAGGACTTTCTGCTTTAGCATTTGCACCCGCTCTTAAATGCTATTCCCAAAACTGAAGGCTTGCAGGAGGTACTTCCAGTTTTGCTTTAAGGACACTAAATAAAGCTCATTACTAACGCTAACCTTACATTTTAAATGACCTTTTTACTCGAGCGCTGCTGCCCGGCTCCCACACCTCACTGAGCAGGAACAGAGGCAGCTGCTCCGTTAAAGAACCAGCACAATGTTTGTCAAGACTGAGCCCCAAAATTCACCTCTTCCCTCGCGGGGACCACGCACCTTCACGGGTGGACCTTGGCAGCCTCTGTTTAACACCAGCACCTCCGACGGCCAAATCAATAACCATTAGCAGAGACACGAGGCAAGAGAACGAGCAGCACGTGCAGAAAGCAGCTTGCTCTTGGCACCCCTGCGGAGGCGCACCACTTGTCCTGCTTGGCCCGGCGCTAACACCCTTGTCCCCCTCCGTGAGCCCCTGTCCTGCTACTGTGGCACTTCACAACACGTCTAGCAGTCCTTCTTTCAGGCAAGAACTCCTCATGGTCCCTCATCCAGTAGCCACTGAGGCGTAAGGAGCAGCGCAGGACAGCAGTTGGCCAAAACTTGAGTTTACTGCAAAAAAATTGGGGGTGCACATACATCCCAGGCTTCTAGTTTTCTTAAAAAAGGAATAAAGCAGGCTACAGCAATTCCTTAATCCAAGCGACCTGGTAAAACCCTGCGAAGACGTCAAGCCAGCAATAACCCTGGCACCGCACGCGATGCGTTTCGGTGCCCAGCATCCCCCGGCAGCCGTTACCGCAGCACGACTCGGTGACTCGCCGCTGCTGCCGCGGCGGGGGGGGGAGAAGGGAACACGATACAACCTCCGAGAACCAAACCCACAATCCCACCAACAGCTCTGGAGACTGAGGTGGTTTTGCACGGCGGAGGTCCCAGCCACACCAGCACCTGGAAAGGCCACTTGGAAGGAAGGATGGACGCAGGACGGACGGTATCGTCAACCGGCTCCCACCACACGTTCACCGCTTCGTGTTCTCCTTAGTTAAGGTGTGTTTTCTGCCCGCTCCTGACTTGGGGAGGGGGAATACAGCGAACACCAATTTGGGGGGGGATTTGATAAATGCCTGCTGCAGGGCTGCTTACCTCTTACAGCATTTAAAACAAAAGCAGTTTCTGTGGATGCCAATAATAACTGAAAAAGTTTGAGAACCACATGCAAGTGGAATAGCGTTCTTGGAATAGGTACATAATTACATCTATTTTACAAATGTACTTCCCAGGGTCTGATAAAATATCATTTTGAAAATAATTTCCATACAATTTGCAAACCAAATACGATAACCTTCTGTGCAAAACTCGGTAAAAAACCTGAAGTACTGAGAAGATCAGCAATTACCACCAAATGTGGATGGAAGCCTCTCGCAGCTAAAAAAATAAAAATAAAAATGTATTTTCGCCACATCCATCTGCAAGGAGAAGAGGCAACACCCTGCCAGATACTTCCCCAAATCTCATCTCACATTGGAGGCTGTCTGAACATCAGGATCCAACAACAATATATTATCAAGCTTCACACTGCACATATGAAAAAGGGAGGCTTAAAAACAAATGCCCTATCACCCCTTCCAGCCTGCTGCTGCCCCTTAGTCACAGCAGAGACACACTGCAGACCTCCTCCTCCTCCTGAACCAGGCCCAGAAAGCAGAACGTATCCAACAAGCAAAAGAACTAAAAATCTTACACTACCTCTATTTAAAATACTCAAGAGTAACTACTGGCAGGTAAGAGCAGTTCCCAGACAGCTGGAAACAGCGAGCAGCAGCTTGCTGATCCACCCCGAGCCCCTGCCCGACCCCGGTCGGTGCTTTTCCCCAGCAGCCCCACTATAAAAAGCAACACAAATATTGGCGCAATTCAGTCTTGTTTCAGAGAAGCCAAATTTCACGGGCAACGAGTCCAAGGGGCTGCAGCTCCCACAGAGTCGCAGGCCAAAGTTTAAACATGGCAGTGCAAAAAGCTACGGTGTCTTAGGGTCTTTTTTTCTAAAAAAAAACCACTATCCGGAGCATAAAATTGAATGGAAATTTAATAGGAAGGTCATTAAAAGGCTAATGTTCAAACACAGCCCAGCCAAGCCTCCTGTATTTCGCTGCAGAATCACCCATCTGAGACTACCAAAACTATCCCCCTGCTCTCAGGCAATTAATCTGTAAAAAATATTGCGAGTCTCCGAGAGCTGTAATGAGAGCAAGCAAGCAGACTGAGGTGCTGGCTGACAAAGAAAATCTATAAACAGGTAAAACGAAGAGAAATCAATTTTCCATCCTGAATCCCAGATGAGAAAATAGAGATTTTTCTGAAAAAAAAGCAGCCGCGTGGTTGCTTTCTTGATAAGGCATTTTGGTTGAACAGCTTCGGGTTTGATTCCTGAGAGGGATCTTTGATTTCAGCCGCACCAAACCTCGCAGGCGGTGGTCAGCCTTGCCGGAGCAGATGGTTTGAGGGAGAAACATTCTCCGAGGAAGCTCCCTGGAAGCATCAGTCTGCCTTTCTCCTGCTCTTTTCTGCGTGAACCTATTTACTTCCACCCAAACACAGGGCACGCCAAAAACTGCTGCAACCACAGCCAGCTGCTTTGGATCTTAAAAAGTTGTTAAATAAGCCTGGATAAGAAAAGTTGGGGAAGGAGGAATGAATCCTACACAACTAACAGGCGCTGAGAGAAAAGGCCTGGTCTGGGAGAGGCGGCTGGGGAAGGCAGCCAGCCCCATCTCCCCCCACTGAAGAGCACCGTACGCCACACCTAATCCCCTAAAAAGCAGCAGGGTGTCCTCAAGGCGGGAGATGCTCCCTCGCTGCTTCAGTTACCACCTTTTGTGAACGAGGTCTGTATCCATCCAGGCTCTCTCGCTTGGCTCTTCCAGTGAGGAGCCACCAGCATCTTCCCCGCATCTCCTCCACAGGCCACCGATCTCCCATGGCGCGACCACCAAGAGGACAATCAGCAACGGGAGAGAACACAATAGCAGGGCAATATGTACTTCTCATGCCTTCATAACAACAGAAATGATTTTAAAACACCGCTGTTCTTATTTGGGGTGTTAGTAAGAACATCGAGATGCTCAGCCCAGGCTCAGCTGGGGGCTTTTCGGCCTTTTTTTTTTTTTGCCTTTCTCCTTCACCTGGCAAAGGGTAGACAGGGATCATGATTTAAAAGAAAGATGGCTTGGTTTATAGCATTTATAGCTTTAATGTGAGAGTGCAACTGTGTGCAGTTAAAAGTAGTTTTCTATGACACAGCCTGACCTACGCCTTCCCTGGAACGAGCACAGGCCAAACTTCAACTTCTTTACTTGCAAATCTTCTCATTAAATCGGGAACAGCTACAGAATAAACAGCAGAGAATCAGCACATCTCTCCTTCCTGGAGGAACACCACTTGTTGGCAGACTGGAGGTCCCCAGTGAATCCCCTCTTCCCCAGCTCCCGCCTGTCCTACATGACTGCAAGAGGGAGGTGTTTAATTCACCACCTTGCAAAGCAACTCCTCACAAGGTGGTCTAGCGTTCAGAACCTCACACAAACACGTGCACTGTGAAACACGGTAATCGCAGCTCGTTACACACACCCTCAGCTCATTTACCAACACAGCAAGATCATGGATCCACAGAACCATTCCGGTTGGAATAGACCTCTAAGATCATCAAGTCCAACCGCTGACTCAGCACCACCGTGCCCACTAAACCATGTCTACAAGTGCCACATCAACACATTTTTTTGAACGCCTCCAGGGATGGTGACTCCACCACCTCCCTGGGCAGCCTGTTCCAGCGCTTGACACCCCTTTCAGTGAAGAAATTTTTCTTCATATCCAGCCCAAACCTCCCCTCGTGCAGCTCGAGGCTGTTTCCTCTTGTCCTATCGCTTGTTACTCGGAAGAAGAGACCGACCTCACCTCCCTACAACCTCCTTCCAGGTAGTTGTAGAGAGCGATAAGGTCCCCCCAGACGATGGGCCAGAGCAGAAGACCAAGTGGCAACGGCAGAAGAGGGAACAGAGAGCAGGCTTCGTTCAACAAGCAAAAGAAAAGATGAAAATGGAAAAGCAGAGCAAGGTGGAGAAAAAAGCATTACACCTCCACAGGTCTTGAAAGGTCCTGACCCAAAATAACGTGCTAACAGGGCACCCCGGGGAACGGGGGGCAGTGACGGGGGACACAGCCATAGCACACGCCGACAAGACTCTCTGGCTTTGAATGTGGTGCTATAAAACAGAGTTAGACCTGGAAAAGGGTAGTTTCTTTCTGTTTAACTCTTGTTTTCTGCAGGGCTGCAATGCTGTCGTTCCAACATCCAAGACCCACGCGCACAGGGAGACTCCCCCCAAGCTCTCGTGTGCCTCCTTCTCCAGCTGTTCACTCTGGTGCCTACTGCCTACTTTCCGTTGTCCCTGACCTCATATATCTTCTTCCTTTCCACCTACCAGCCTCCATGGATCTCAAACACTCACATCAGAACCCCGTGTCAAAGTACAAGAGAGGCTCGCTGATTTGGATCCCACGTTCTTAGCCAGTCATTCAAAACAAAAGGTCATAAACTTTCTTCTGCTGTCGATGTTCCTTCGGCAACACTCCCATATCAAACCAACAGCCTGGACAAATCCCCCCCCCACCACCATCAGCTTCCCGGCTCCTATTGCACTGATCTCCACCACCCCCCTGCCCCACTCTGGTCCTCAGCAGGAGATGGAAACCAACCCGCCCGGGCTCAGAGACGGACAGAGCAGAAGAAAGACGCGGTGACCGGCGGGCAGCTGCCACCGGGCACGGCGGGGGCTCACCTGTGGCCGAGGATGGCCGGTGACCAGGCAGGTCAGCTCCAGCGTCTCGCCCTCGCGGATGGTGTAGACCCTCTCCGAGTAGCGCTCCTCCTCGATGTTGCACGCCAGGCCCGAGTGCACGATCCGCACGGTGGGGGGGGCTGCAAGACCCAGAGAGAGAAACCAGGTGAGCACCGGCGCCTGCACCCCCGGGGTTCGCTCAGACCCACCTCCGCCGCAGCAGCCTGGGACCCCTGCACACCCCTAGCTGGGAGGACCGAGGCTGGAGCGGAGTATTTTTACTTTTTCTTACCCAGCACACGCATATTCGGCCCCAGAAGAGACCGCCGGCGTATTTATTAATTAATACCTAGCGCTCCCCCGCGCGAAACCTTCCTGAACTCACTCACGCTCCAGTTATTTTTGTTTCCAGTTCCAAACGAACTCTGCATTATTGTTCTTTTTTTATTATATACCTTCCTAAATGTATTATCGCACTCATTATGCAAATGAGAAGCCTTAATTAAACCACTAAAATTAAGCAGGAGGAACAGTGGGACTGATGCCGCTTCCTTTCAAAGTTGATACCAAAATCCTGCCGCTGTCGGAGGGATCAGGATTTGGACCGGAGGTTAAGTTCAAGCAGAGCCCTTACTTTAAATTCCTTGTACATGCAACCTGAACTACAGGAAATCACGCTGGTTTACATGTTGTACATGTAGGAAAACTGCCGTGTTGCTGCTGATACCACACGTACAAATTACAGCTGTGTTTCGGCAAGTCTCGAAAGCAGGTTCCTGGCTCTACGATTTTCTTTATTTCTGAACTGTGAAATTCACATTTATTAAAATTTTCAGAGAGTGGCTCGATAGGATAAGACAGCGGAGTTACAGTCCTGCTGCCAAACAAAGTAACGTAAGCTAAACGGCAGGAGAGATAAAAATGTAATTCTGGTGAGTTTGAAAGACACGGTATTTCACCCTCTCTGCTCGTCAGCGCACAGTAAAAGTGTACTTGCCTCAAAGTCCCCCACTGAAGTCTTAAATCACAACCAGAACGACTAGAGCTGACCCCAAGAGGACTTGAAGCCGTTGAGCTCCCGGCCCCGTTTCCCAGGGAGCAGAGCCCCGCGCAGCTGGGATAACATCTGGGCCTTCTCCCCACGACTCTGTGCTGCACAGCACCTCCCTCTCACACCAGTCTACCGGTTCTTTGATCCATTTGCAACCGTCAGCTAACACCCACGGCAAGCGCACGCGGGATTCCTGGGGTGCATCGCTCCAGCACCCCGGCAGAACGTCCCCCCATCACCATCCCGTTACTGGTCCGACCCACCCACGGCTCCCAGCTGACGCAGCCTGTTGTGTTCCCAAAACGATGCCTAGCAGGGATACAAGCCTCCTAATAATTCAGATTTCTGACCCTCACTCTCCAGAAGCTGAAGAAAATGAGACTCAAGCAAAGGACAGTGTCACGTCAACTAAACCAACACAAAGAGAATAATTATTTCAGGCCGTAATGACTAAGCTTGATATTCGCAGCTACCTTGCGCTGCCCCCGTCCACCCCGGTCTACTATATTTAGATCATTTTTCAACGTGCTTGGCCGAGGTTACCCTCTTCAGCAAGTGCCTAAGAAACCCATCCTCGGCAGAGCCGCTCTGCGGCGCGGCCAGAAGAGCTCGTGCAGGGAACGGAGGTTTCCTGCCTCCCTGATGCGCTCCCGAGTCCAACGGTACAAGGTGACGCAGGCCTGGAAGATCAGCAGGGACAACAGCTTGGTGGGACCATTCCCAACGAACCCAAGGGGCACCAGAGCAAAAAAATCCCGCGCTCACAGCCTCCCGCCATGGGGCAGGGGTGGCCCAGCAGCTCCAGCAAAGCCTCCGGCAAGCTCTGCTCCTCCAGCCGCCGCGCACCGAGGTCCACAGCCCCCGCCCCAACTCAGCCCCTCCGCTCCCCTGCGGGCAGCCCCTACTTCGCAAAGATGGATACGGGTTAGAGAGCAACGCATCCCTGCTCCTGGCAGGTTTTTTTGGGGGGGAGGCCTGCAAAAATCAGCCCCTTGCATGAGCTATTCCCAACGACTGAAGGTACAGCGCTCAGCCTACGGCCGCACGTAGTCGTACCCCGTGTCCCTACACACGAGCAGCCTCAGCTTTGCTTTCCTGCTGCTCAGGAGCGCTGCTTTGCAGCCCCAGCCCACTCCCCCTACGAGTCCACAGCTGGTGCTTGGCGAGGCTGAAGACGCTATTTACTGCTTAGAAGAAACAAATCGAACCCATCCATCCCTTTGGACCACAGATCCAGGCTGCTCTTCCCACGGAGCTCACCATCCCTCCTGCAAGGACAGAGACGTCCTCGTTTAAGAGTCAGTCCCGTGTGTCGCGCTCTGACCTTAATAATTAACAGATTCTTTTATTTTTACCAAGAACAGCAGCACTAGTGCTCGGTGTCCTGCGGCTTTCCCTGTGCTCGGAGAGCTGCTCCCCCTCCCCACGCCCCGAGAGCTCAGTGTCCTGGGACGTGGAGCATTCCCGTTGCTCCGCCACGCACAGCCGCAGTACGACAGGGCCCTGGGCCACGAGTGGGGCCGTCACAATCTCCCACAATACCACCAGTAAAATACTGAAATACGAAAGGCAGAGCCACAGAGCAGAAAGGTAAAATAAGGTTCAGCACAGATCACGAGACTTCTGATAAAATTAGAAGAGTCAGCAACATTACGCCAACATCTTGCTGCCTTTTAAATCCATATTACATTAATATTACATTGTCATTCATATTCTATTCATATAACTCCAAATTACATTTGAAGTGCCCTTCATTTTAGTGTCTGTGCCACTGCTCCATATCCATTAGGTTTGGGAAGGCAATACAAAAGGAAAAACACCCCCCCTGGGTATTATTATGGCAAAAGAATACACTGCTTTAAGAGGAGATCAAACGAATATAGGAAAATAAAAAACATTTTTACTTCTTTAAGTTTTAAAGTCTTATGATTCAGAAGACATCTCGTAATTATGAAATGTCACCTCCCTCTCTACTGCAGGAATATTCATTACAGCTGCTTCTGAAACATGCCTCCAAGGATTTAACACCAGACGAGGCAGTAAAGCAATATATACTCGGCATTCATTTTGTTTGCGGCGCTTTAGAGGAATTTGTCTTGTGCTTATACGCAGTAAATACTGCATGAAAGGATCCATCGTGGTGCTGCTCCCAGGAATGCACACGACACAAGGAAAGCGAAGCGTCAGGTCAGAAGGAAAAGCCCTCGCAACAAACCCAACCACCCCACCCGGCTTCTGCTGCAAAGAAATGGGGTGGTGCCACGAGATTTCTTCTTTCAGATGACAAACGGTGCCAGCCCGACCTTTCACCATTATCTCATTAGATATTGATGTTACATGGGTCTCCTTTATTGGCTGCTCTTTTCCAGTAATTTCAATTTCTTCCCCTTCTCTCTCCCTCTTGCACACACACACACGCGCGCCTACACAAATGATTTGGTTTCAACTTGAGTCGAGTTCCACAGACAATATAAACCTAGTAAAAAATTCATAAAAGTTCCCGCAAAGGCAAAATCAGAAATGTCCAAAGTTGAATATGTACGCAGGTATCTAGACACAATAAAAACCAACCAAGGACAAACCAGATGCTGGGATGAGCACTAGCTACCTTTGAAGGGAAACACGCAGAATAAAACTAATTTCCTAAAGCTGTGCAGGAATAAGCAGAAAAAAGGGTTTTTTCCAAACTAAGCTGATCACCCAGAAAAGGCAAACAAACAAGTGAGAGTTTGTATAACAAGGAGATGCTTCATGACTTACAGTGTGTTTGTGCAGCTGTGATGTGAATAAGAGACCTTGGGCAACCGCAGTGCTCCAGGCTGCCTTTCTGTTTGATGTGCTGGTAACTCTCTTGACCTTCATCACAATATTTACAATAATCGGTATTTTTCTAAAAAAAAGTTCAACTGCTGTTATCTTATTAACCAATAACCATTTCAGCTCTTATCAAAAAAAAAAATAAAAAGACCTTATCCTACGTGACTGTGGTTGCACTGTTTCCTACCAGCACAAAATCCAAAAAGTATTTATTCATGATTTCTAAGTTAACTTCAGAAGTATCCAGGGCATGAGACACTTGCTAACATTATGACATCACCCAATTAAAACCAGATTGAAGGCTCAATTATTTTTTTTGCTAAGAGGGCTGAACCTCCACAAAAAGCATCCTCAGCTTCCCGGTCTTCCAGCAACAGCCAGAAGGCAAAGCCTTTCTCCTCCTCCTCCTCCCCCTTTTCCACACGCCCTCAGCCGCCCCCACCTTTCGGTCCGTATTGATTCCTCCTGGATCCACACGCCTGGACTCACACATGTCAGAACGAGAAAGAAATGGCTCGGAACCTGCGCAAGACTTTGCTCTCGTGCTTCACCAGGACAAAACAGGGTCCCTGCCAGCACCAGCCAGCCCCAGCAGCTCGCTGCAACCAGCGGGAGAGCAGAGGTGAGACGCAACAGCGACCACTTCATTATTCCAAATCGCTTTAAATAAGAAAGAAGTCCTTGAAAGAGGCAAGAATCTCAGTTCATATTCATATCTGAAGAGTTATCACGGCCTTTTCCCCATCACTCTCTGAGCTGGAGCGTTCCAGAATGTCCTGGTTTGGGCTAAACCAGAACTAATTCTGGTTTAGTGCTTTAACTTTTCAGTTCAGTCTCCTCTGAGTAATGGCACTTTATGTCACAGCAGCACGTTTTTCCAGACAGCGATGGCTCCCAGCAGTGATAACCCCTGATGTTTGTAGTTGGTACCAAGGAATGGGATGCAGAGAGGCCCTGGCTGGGACTTGTTCTTATGGCGACCAAGGTCACTGCTGAGTCTTGTACTGCGTGTTGGGGTGCCGGGAGGGAAAAGGATTGTAAAAGGTCACCCCTGCAGGGAGGAGCGAACCGGACAGGTGACCCAAACCTGACCCACAGAGTGTTCCACCCCATGGACGTCATGGTCAGTGTAAAGCTGAGGGATCACGAGGGTCTCTCTCTCTTCTTCGATGGCCGACATCTGAGGAGGACTCTGTCTGTCCTGTCGTCGATCCCGATCCGTGCGTCCCTGAATCCAGGGCCTGAGTCCAGCTCCTGCATCCCGTCCCTGTCTGCTGCCCAGTCCAGCCTGGGACTGCCCCAGTGCCAGCCCTGCAGCGTGGTGGGGACGTGTCGTCATCAGGGTGGGGGAGTTGGGGTCAGTACTGGGTTTGTATCTATTTGTACATATTGTATATATTTCATTATTATTATTATCTTTTCTTTTATTGTTATTGTTCCATTAAAGCTGTTTTAGTTTTCTTTTCCAAACCATAAAGTCTCTCTCTCTCGTTCTCTCTCCTTTTCCCTTCTGGGAGGGGAGAAGGGTTAGTAGAGAGCGTCTGTCATTTGTTAGTGGCCGGCCCAGCCTCAACCCGTGACACAGAAACAGACACCAACAGACAGAGACCACACGCCATAGATCACAAGTTTTCAATACTTGCCCAGCAGGAGGAACAATAAAGAGCGGTGTAACGAGTTGTAAGGGGGGAAAGAGGGAAAAAAAATAATCTATCTGTTCCTAGAAACGGCATTATGGTTCCCCTAACGCCACAGACACTGTGCCGATAAGCTTTCTAGTGTCAAAATTAGGTCAGGCTGTGACAGGAGTGTTGGGAAGCAGCAGCGTGATTTAATTAGCTCGGTGCCTTCTTATGTTAGTGCTATCAATCACGGCGGCTTCCTGAGCTCCGGAAACGCAGTTTAAGTCAGAGATATTGGGCGAATATCAAGCAACATGGCAAAAATCAGCCCGACACAAGAGGAGAAATGTTGACTTCATCCTTTTCTTGCTAGTCTGGTAGGCAAGGTCAGCTCGGAAGAGGAGAGGACACAATGGATGGCGCCATGCGCCTAAAGGGAAAGTAGGTAGGAAACATTTTGTACTGATACACAGGAGCCTTTTAAACGATGGACCTCTCCCTGCTATCACTTACCTGCTAAGGCTACTGAAGGTAACATATAGCCATAATGCTATTTAAAAAATAAAACTAAAAAAAAAAAACTAAAGAGAAGATATTTAAGAATCTTAACTAACTGTAATGATTTCCAAAATTTCCACAGGAAGACCTGCAGGTGCTCAGCAGCACTTTGCACGCTACGGATTGAACCAGGAACGCCACAACCGACTTCAAACAGCCCTTACTGGGGCAAGTCCTTGCGCCGGCCAGCACCACACAGCCTCCAGCCAAAGGCCTCCCGTGTTAGGTACCTGGTATTTGTGTCAGCTGGAACCCCAGATGAAGAATGTAATCAATACCCTGATCATTTATTTAATGAAAACTAGTGGTGTGACGTTTCCCATTCCCCCAAAGAATACTACACTTTTTCAAAAATAAAAAAAAAAAAAAGCTGGTCCATTAAATAATAATAAATAAATAAATGAAAATAAGTAATTTTCTTAGTGGGCTGAACATCACCCAACCTCCAGTTGGACGAGGACATCACAAATCCCACGCTACCTGCAGCAGACTACTCTAAACGCCGCATTGACGAGAGTTACTGCCCCAGGCAGCGCAGTCATTATGGCAACACCACCGAGATTCCCGGTCACTTCATTTGTAATTAGTAGAATTAAGAGCTGATATGAGTACGGCAAAACTTAATTCTGAGAGTTGTAAACACATCTGCAATTACTTTAAATCTTCTCTTCCTAAAAAAAGCCAAGATTATTTCCTCCTCATTATCCTGCAGAACCGCATGAAATTCACTGGGGGCTTCACTCCTGCTAATTGGTTTTACATGGAGAAGCTCCTGGTGCAGAGCAGCAGAGTAAAACCACAGAAACAACGAGCCAGCGATGCCCACGCGCCGCCAGGGCTGACGCCCCGCGTCGGAGAGGCTGAGCACGCAGAGGTGCCCCGCTCCAGTCCCAACCCTTCCTCCCACCACGGACGGTGGGGAAAGCCCAGGGCTGCAGCCAGAAGAGGAGAAGCATTTTATTCGTGACAAATATATTCTACATTTTCCAGAATCATCATGGGTCTCCTCTTTCACACGTATATCTCGTTTTTAATTACATTTTAAGTCACCCGACAAGTTCCAAAAATTAGATCTTATTGCTCAGATCAAAGGAAATAATTGCAGAACCTGAGTTCTGATACTGTTCAGAGTTTAATTCTCTCACCATTGTTTTCCAACAAGGTCTCAACCAAATCTCCCTCTAAGTGGAGCTTTTCACCAGCAAGTAACTGGCCAGAGATAATCACACTTGGGAGAGACTGTAACACTGAGGCTGCTCTCCATGCCTGACAGCACGAATACGGAGCAACCTTTGCAAAAAGCTCTTTTCATGTGAGTTTTCTATGAAACTCAGAGAAGGAAACAGCTCCTAAAAACACAGGAACTTGGTTTCTAGTTAGCTCTAATCACTCAACAACTTGCTACTTATTCTTCCTCGGCGTTTAGTCGCCCTTAAACATTTATCCTTCTTCATTCAGCAGCGCGTAGCCAAGTCGGTGTCTCCATAGACGAACTGAAGAGACCCACACGAGCCAGGGAAGAGCCAAAGCCACCCTGCTGACATTTCAGTCTCTGCTCAGCCTGCCAGGACAGCCACCATGCCCACCCACGGGGGGAAAGCCCATCTTTGAAAGGCTGCTGTACAATCCCAACCACCACACGTGTTTCTGGACGTATGGCTGTAAGACGGGCGCTACGCCTGGAACAAATTGATCCCAGGGCGTTATTTTTTTTTTTTTTTAAGGGTTTTTGTGGATCGTCCTGGAATATCAGAAACACCACCACGTGTCAAAGAAAACCCCTTTCCTGATGCACACACATTTCTTGCACTAACTTGGCCTCCTTCTCCCTCGGCTGAGCCATCGGAGAGGCTGCAAAACCATCTCTGCTGCCGCTACCGCAGGAGCAAAGGGCGACCGACGCAGCGGCCGCTGCCGGGTCACGATCATGCGTCCCCGCCAAGGCACAGCATTAACAATAATTTCCTCTACGCTCATGCAGGAATTGATCTCCTGACTCACCTCCTGCTCCTTCTGTCACCCACCAAAAGGGTCAGCTAATTCAATTCAAGGGGACGGACTGCTCTTCTCCACGCTGTAGGGCTGCTGGCGCTGGGAAGATTCACGGATTTTGGCTGCCAAGTTGCTCTCCCCAGAGAACTGGGAGGACAACATGCCCTCCTCCACTTCAACCAGCACCGCACATGAGACACACTCACGGCAACAGCCTCTCTCTTGACCTTGGAAATAAAAACTGGGGTATCAGCGCTGAGAAAACATCCCTCTGGTATGGGATTTCCAGACAGGATTCCTGAGGAGGAGCTTTGGGGCTTGTTTTGGTCTGGTTTCTGACTAAGTCCTCGCTGCAAGTGAAAAGAAAGTCATTGAGACGCACTTTGTAATGCTTGTTTCTGCTTGACACTCTTAAACCGGCAACTAAAGCTTAGCACAGCAGCCATGTTTTCCTACGCTACAGAGAGGGTATATTCCACGCTTTCTTTACTAAAATAGTGGCCCCTGCAATCGGTATTTCCTAAATTTCCCAGCCTCTTATCCCAGCGTGTTCAGAGAACAACACTCTCACGATTTCTTGGTTAGTTCACCACATGCCGGGCTGATACATCCTTTGCACACAACAAATACGGCATCCTTCCAGGATCGCGCTGATTTGGGGGTGACTGTGAAGGCAAGTGTGGAGGGAAACCTTCCTACACTACGCCTTCCTCCCTGAACTGCTCTCTGAGCAGTTTGCAACCTACAGATTGCAGGCAGCGGGTTCAACGAATCTTCTAAAATAAGGAAAGAAATGATCTACAAGTGATGGGCTTAATTGAAGCAACACTTTGTTGTTCCTGGCATCACAAACAGATGATGTTGCCAGACCTGTTTCAACAGTATTATAGTCTAGCAGTAAACATGTCTTACTTATTTGGCTGTTCTGAGCACACAGTAATATGTTGACTTTCTCCCACCTAAAATGGCAGAGACACGTGAAAATTAAACACATTAAAAATCACCTCTTCAAAATGAATCCTGAATTCTTAACCGTTACTCCCATTTGCACCTTTTGACAAGACGTTTTTCAGAAACAAGAAAACTCTGGTAGCACCGTTCACAACAAACAGGAGAAGGATTCAACCCTCAAGAAACTGCATCTATATATATATATATTACTACAGAAATTAGCCTCAGCTCCCAGCACGAACGGCAAAGGTCAGGCCCCTCTACGGAAACCTGCAGTTTCCTTAAGCTGAGACTGTGACCAACCACAGCCTGGGCAGGAGGGAGTCAAGATCCACAGCAGGAGATCTAGGCAGGCAGCAGACCTTGCCCAGGACCAGGAATGGTCACAGCAGGCCAACTCTAGACCGTCTTCCCATGGTCCATGTAGTTTCCTCTGTCCCACTATAACAACAGAAGCTTCATTTGCTGCTGGTACAAGCTGGTGGGGAATTAGCTTGCCTCCAGCTCCCGTCCCCTCTGCAGCCAAGCACAGCAGCAAATGAAGCAAGATCCACCGAGATCCACTCCGAGGTGCAGAGCTGCCTGGACCCATCCATTTGATAGTGCCACTGTCACACCACACCTTGCTCAAAGCCACGCTGAGGACGTCATGGCACGTCCATACTCGAGCGTTTGCTGACGAACCAACGGAGCGCAACCAAGCAGAACGAGGTTGGGGCTGGCGCCCCAAGCTTGTCCCCAGGCCTGTGCTTTAACGTAACGCTAGGACAGAGTGACCCAAAACCTGCTGTCTGCTCTGCAGACCTGTGAGGACCTCCAACATCCACGATGGGGTCAGCTGAGTTTAGGTGGAAGAGCTCCAAGCTCCAGCTTCCCTGGAGCCACCTAAGCCACGGGAGCCCAGCCCAGCCTGCCATCATGAAGCACGGCTTGGCAGTGCCAACACTTGGAAGGGCGATACCCAGCAATGCGTGCCCAGCCAGGGCACCTCACCAGGAGGGCCACATCTGTGCTCCACCACCTGAGGATGGGCCATGGGCATCTCATTAGGGTAAGGAGGGAAATGTTTAAATGGTGCAGAGCACTGCTTAAACTCAATGGAACTGGACCACACTCGTCCAAGAGCTGTGGGGGAGAAAAAACAGCCCAAAAGGGTTGGCTAGAAGGAATCACAGAATCACTTAGGTCAGAAAAGACCCTTAAGATTGTTAAGTCCAACCATTAACCTAACACTACCAACCCCACCACTCACCTATGTCCCTAAATGCCACGTCTACACATCTTTTAAACCCCTCCAGGGATGGTGACTCAACCACTTCCCTGGGCAGCCTGTTCCAGCGCTCAGCCCAAGGCTGCCCGTAAAGAGCTTGAGGACTATTCTCAAGAGCTCCTCCTTCCCTCGCTCATGCAGGCACACGGGGTGGACAGGACTCTTGGCCCCACATGGCTTGGCAGGTACGGAAAAGGTCAGCCGAGCCTCAGAGCACGGCCACCACCAGACTTCAAACATACACACCGTCTCCCTACCTCCACCTGAAAGCCAGGTGAAACGTTTAACCTCCCATCGGCCTAGACAAAAGCAGTAAAAATACAGTTTCTGAGGGTGTCCTGAAGCAGGAGGAGGTGCTGTAGGTGCTACAAAACCCGCGCGACTGCCAGCAACAGGGATGACGTGGTCCTGAAAAGAGCCCGTTCTCATTTGGCTCAGCAATGAGCGCTTCACTAAACGCCGTACAGGCCTCTGAAAGGGTTTTGTTTCAGTCCGCTGACTGAAAGAAGACAGTTTAATATTAAAGAGGGATTTTAAAATACCTAACCTTACGTGAATGCAAATGAAAAAATTGCTGCTTTATAGCGTTAAGCAAGAATAAACAGCTTTTTAAACAACAACGATTTGCATTTCTTGTGAGACAGCACAAATCTGTCCCAGTGAGCAGGGACTATCAAGAAAACAAACCTCCTTTCAGGAAGGAAAATGATTTCTTGAATAAAAATTGTGTTTCCTGTACTTCAATGCTTCACACCTCGTTTTTGCATCTTTGTTTTGAAACACTGGGTGTAGGAGTAACTGATGAATGACTGGCATATGTTCCACTACATCAAGCTAGAAACCTACTATACCAAGCACTACCAAAACTTGTGTAATTCCCTTTAGCTTCAGTATGAAGGGTAACACGGTTAAAAAAAAAAAAGAAACTCAACTACTCAGCAGAGCACCAAGAAAACGACTCATTTTTCTATTAGCTCCTGTACTCCAGGATTTCAGTAGTTTCGCAGGCTCAGCCAGCAAGCACCCCACATCCCGGGCACTCTGGGGTGGGAAGGAGACTGCACACCCCAAGCTGCAACGGTGCCCAGCAGCCACAGCCAGAAACCAGCCTGCCCAGGGCTGCACAGGCTAAGCAAGACTGACTAAGCATGTTCTTACAGCTTGTAACCTCTGTTAGCTCAGCCCTAAAAGATGAGAGGGGGAAATAAAAAAGTTATTTATGGGAACTGACTCGTTTGAAGCAATTGTCTGAATCGAATAACAAACCTTGAGTTCATTTGCACAAGAGGTTGGCAGGTTCTTGTGACTCAACCCAATCCTCCAGCCCCCTCATACTCCATGAGGGCAGAGGGACCAGGCTTTCAGCAGACAAGCATTGCCCGAGGAGAGCAGCAGCATCGCACAAAGCCCACCAGCACCACTGGTCACCAAGAAGGAGCTGCCCAGCGCCCAAGGGTGGCAGCTCCCGGAGCTCACGGTGCAACCTGACCATCACCAACCCGCACCAAACCCACCAGCTCTGAAAAATGGCTTGTGAGGGAATACCATAAGTAGTATTTTATATTATAGAGGCTTTTTAAAACTGTGTTTCTTGTTGAGGACTTGCCATCAGACAGAAACTGCCCATCTCTGATTTGTTTTTAAATGTCCTTCAACACTAGCAAAACGTCAGCGATAGCGACGATTTTGTGATTCTGTACAAACTCTTTCCACGCATACAAAAGCAGGGTATCCCCTGCGAAGAGGATCCAGACCAGCTGTGGAAATGCCATCCTTGGAGGCTGAAGCCTTGGTAGACGCCGCCACGGCTGGCCTGACCTAGGGCTGGCGACAGCCCCGCTTCAAATCCCCAAAGCCAATTCCAACCAACACATCCATGACTGTGATTCTGCCCCCGATCCTGAACCGTTTCACCAACAACAAATGGGTTATTTCCATTTTCATTCTTAAAAGTGAACATAAGGTAGAGCTGTTTCCTCTCTTTTACCAGCATAAGGTTATATTAAGAAAAACCATGATTTATAATCATCGTAATTTCGGGGGGAGCTGCACCCATAAAGCTTACCAGCCCCTGCTCCATTTTATGGACCACCTGTAAGCTTTGTTTGCTCTGAACCAATTCATGCCTGCCGTGTTATGGAGTTGCAGGAGCTGGGTCTATCCAGGAGCAGGACCATCTCAAGAGACTATAACCACCAGCACTGATTTTACCTGGAGAGAACAAAAGTATAATGTCACTCTTGACCAACTTGTTCTTCCAGCTTTCCTGGGAGAGGGTAAATATCAAGACTGAATTTCCCCGGGGCAAAATAAGAAAACCTGGATGCAGGAGCAGGATTAAAACGCTTACGGGGGATACAGAATGGAAGTAGGTAGGAAAAAGTATCGAAACGTGCATGAGGAGATGAGGAATTCAGCAGGTGAGCTGCAGTCCTCACAGGCAGAATAATCTCCGAGGACCATTTAAAACCGGGGACAGAACTGAGAAAGGAACTGTAGATGTGCATTGCCTTGTCTTTTTTCATGCCTGCCTTGTACTGGCCATTGGCACAATTTCTTCAGGACGAGCTTGTACAGCCTTTGCCTTCTGACCTTCCCTGGAAAACAAGCTCCAAGGGAGAGACCCCGCAAGGTTTGAGCTGGAGGAAAAGCGTGCGTGACCTACAGCGGCTCTACAGAGTCAGCACCAGTCTGGGGAGAACAAGTCAACTGGCCAGAAGCCTCCACTTGGTCAAGGGACAGTGCAGCAACTTGTCAGGAGCCACCGGCATTGGGAGCAGAAGTAGGGGCTCTGCCAGCCCTAAGCCTTTTCCTCCTGTGAAGGAAACCTGGAGCACCAAGCTGTGACTGCTCAGGAGCCTTTCCAGGCAGCCCAGGGAAAAATCCTGCCTGCTCACAGCATAAATCAACGCATTTCCAAATTTTGGGCAAAGGACGCCGTGAGGCCAGATGAGCAGAAGCAAGAGGGTGCCTGTTCGCCTTCCCCTTAGTAAAGCACAGGCTGTGCTGGTACAGAAGAAAGCTGCAGAGGGGACAGAGGTCCTCAAATGCCGTTGGATGTTTGCATGATTTTCTGCACCAACTGCCCACACATGACTGACAGCGGTACAGGATTGTCGGACCCACCACCCAGCCCGCTTGGAAGAGCTACCGGGAATGAAGGAGGAGGTGTTGAAAATAGCCCAGTTCCCAGTGGCTCGTCCTCCAGGGAGAGGCTCTGCATGGGCCAAGCTCTCACCAAAGCTCTCCTGACACTGGGGAATTCGTAACATCTCTCTGTCGGTCAATCCCCACCCTCCCACCTTTGCAATTTGGTGATGTCTACTAGGAGATGAGCTCACATCCAGGTTTTTCTCCTGGAAGATGTACTGTCAGGACACGCCTTTGTGTTCAACCATTGCAAACGGAAATAGTTCCATCAGACCTAGCAGCTGAACAGTCTTGGAGGATCCTCCATCAAGCGCGCTTCAAACCGGCCCAACCCTTTCAATATTAACTGGGACTTGGATCGACAGACAGACCAGCAGAAACAGAAATCACCTCCCCACAGAACTCGTTTCCTTGGGAAGCTTGGTATTGATGTGCTGTTGAACACCTAACTTGCCTTCAGAGTGAAGTCAGCTATCAGCATTTCCGTGATTTATAGGAATAGGCATCAATTAACGATCAACAAATCAATAAAAATTAATGATGAGAATTATTAAACTCCCACCTTGGCACTCAGGCAGCATTAGGTTGTGTATTATTGTTTATACGATTACCAGCCCCTTTTCAGGGGCTGATGACATCTCCCAACCTTATTAACAGAGTGCAATTAGCCATTAAGTTCCATTACAGAGTCGCCCCTCTCGTGCAAAATTTGCGTCAGCCTGTTAAAGGATTTAGAGTGGGAAATCTCTCTCACTTCTCCTCGCCACAATTCACCATGGTGATAAGCTTTCCAGGACACCACGCAACCCTGAAGTCCAGCAGCAGCGACGCACTCGAGCGGTGCCACATCTGATCCCTTTCACGGTCAACCACCAGTGACTCCCCGGGGGTCGGGACCGGCAGATAGGAGCCCCCAGCCATCGATCTGCTCTTTGGCCAGTTTGCAGATGAAGGCAAGCAAAATGTTATCAAGCAGAAGAGCTCTGCTCTGCTTTAGTCACCACGGGCTTAGCGCGGTGATAAAGCACAGCATCGGGGCTCAGGCTTTAACAATAAAAACAGGGAGATAAGGGAAAAGATGAGTATATTCCCTGCAGCTTCTCTATTGTCAATAATACCCTCTGGCACGCTGGATATACGTCTTTCCTGTATGTGACACACTTAAGCACAACCTGTCTCTCAATTTCTTCAGCCTTATTTCTCTGCTGTGAAACAGTACTAGAGACCTCAGCAGCGCAAAGGCGAAACGCCCGGGGCGTAAGCCAGGCTCACCGACCTGCTCGTCTAACCCACGCCGCACGGCTGCGACTCCCGTTCGAGTCGTACTCTGCACACAAAAGCTACTGACCCGGTGCTGATGCAGGAGTCAGCGTCACCAAAGACCTTGGCCCAAGAATGATTTCGATTCCTTGCAAAAGGCACTTGGAAAAAAAAAAAACAAAAAACGGTTATATAAAAATTACTAGGAGTTATTTTTCTAACTTTTTGTTATTTAAGAAAACACCATGACAAAGTCAAACACTTCCACCGTTGTAGACTCTTGACATTTGGCTTCGCCCATTCCCACAGTGAGAGAGCAAAGCCAAAGAGCTGCAAAGCTCCTCTCGCAGCTGAGCGCTGCTACGCAGCACAAGCAAAACCACACGATTCGTGAACAGAGGGAAGCCAACATCAGCCATCGCTGCAGAATTAATTTGAAAAATCCTGCGAGCAGTCTGCTCCCTGTTACCATTTCAATTCAGATGAAGAAAAAAGAGATTTTTTTTTTCAGTTCCTATCACGAGGTTGTCTACTCAGCACTGGCTGTCCAACAGCTGCCGCCCAAGCAGAGCAAGATCCTATGAAGGGTGAAGCCGAGCAATCCATCCACGCCTTCCAGGTGTGGGTTTCTTGAGAAAAAAAAAAACACAAATCCCTGCCACACACGTTCAGCCGGTCAGTGTGCGGTCCTGTCTGTTCTGTCTTCGAGCCTTTGCCGTGGCTCTGACAGGTTTAGATGCAGAACACATGAACACAGAGAGATGCAGGACCGAGGTCACCAAAGGGTTTCTGCGAACAGGCTAACCCAGAGACAGGATTCACCGCTCAAGAAATCCACTCCCTGTGCTCAACTCCTAGCAAGGAGCTAAGGCAGAGGAGGAAGGCAAGAAGGGGGATTCTCCTGTAATCTTGCCTGGTTGCCTGTGGACCCCCCAGCAGCTCGGCTCTTCCCCCTGCTCCCTTGACCCAGTCACTGGGTCGCATAAGATCACAAACTCCCCTCGTCCTTCCTTCCGGAAGCAAACCTATTCAAAAGTACCAAAAATAGACAAGGAATGGCAGAGGGGAAAACAAACCCAAAGCAACAACTTCCCAAATTTTTCTTTCTTCATTAAAAGAGAAGTTTTGAATTGACTTTTAAATCCAAAACAGCATGATTACACTTTGTCACATTACTGGCTTTTTTTCTTCCGCTTAAGGAATTCCAGCAAAATGTTTTTCATCTTTAAATTGGAACTTAAAACTTTTGCAACAGATGAGTAATGTGTAAGTAGCATCTGCCTGCCCGGAATTTTGTGTAGAGATTCAGGCACAGAGATACAGTGACAGAGCAAGTCACCTCAGAGGATGCCAGCACTGCAACAGCCACAGCAGAAACAAGATTCAGAGGACCTTTTCAGATCTCAATCCTGGTCACTCGCCTTTCCATCAAAATACAGACAATGTCTCTTTATATTTTCATATCGACACCGTCATTATCACTAGAAAACAATCTGCAGAGTCAAGTACCAATTGGTATTTCCACGCGAAACAGATTCTGGTGACAGTCAAGGTGCTTCAAATCACATTCCTCTCCCTACACCCACCACAAAGTGTACTTTCATGTGAACAAGACCTTGGCTTGAAAAGTTTAACAGTTCTTTTTGCATATTTCCCCAGGCAAAGCAATGAACTTCTGGTTGCAGAACCGACTTCAATGCACAGGCGATGGAAGAACTTCACAGGAGAAACACAAAGCCACAGCAGATGAATTCTTGAGGGCTGAGCTTTGGGGACCGTATCCTCAGCTGGAGTAATCCAGCAGCATCTAAGCAACTTCACTAGCAGCACTCTGATTTCCAGCAGCTGACAATCCTGCCCTTATACTGCTGCTGTGATCTCAGAAAACAAAACGCTTCAGAAAGAACAGATGAAAATGGAAAAAAGTGTAAGCAGATTTCTTCAAAACTATTAGATTATTGGCTCTTTAAATGCACTCCTAATTAGTGTATCAGAAGCTGTCCTTAATACATTTCTCAGCACTGCAAACTCTGACAGATTATATGGACTCCCGGTATTCGAAATTAATTGGAAAAGCTAAAGATAGCACTCAATAATGGAAATACCCACATATGCTTTTAAATGTTTGTAATAAAAATAATGACTGCATAAATTCTTCTCCTGACCTCAAAAAATAAGAATATGGCTACCTAATATACTCCTCATTATCGAGGTCCTTGTAAGTCACAAAAGCGTTTGATAGTTTTAAATTATAGCTGACTTCCTAAGTGTCTGTTTCATATCAAGAACAAGATCCTTAACATCTCACCACACGTACACACGAGCACCCAATCTACACAGAGTAGGATACAGGCGAAAAAAAAAAAAGGTTTAAGCTATTGCTCAAGGAAGATGGAAGGCTTTGATCGAACTACATTAAACCACAGCGAAAAATAATACATCAAAGGCAGCACTAATTGCCCTCTGCGTGAGCTGCTAGTGTGGTGGCACCATGGGAGACATCCCAGGGCTGCCCTGGTTGGGCCAAGGTGGCCACCTGCACACAGACCCCCCCGGGCTACAGGCTTGCTGGGCTTCTGGAGTTGCTCCTTGCATGGAAGAAGCCAGACAGAGGAGAAACAGCACCATGAGAGGGTTTTTCTTCTGGGGTTTGGTTCCCTCTGGAGCAATGCCAAGCATCCCTCTGAGGATGGAAGGGCTGGGATAGCTTATGGGTGCAGAGTAGAGGAATGGTCTTCAATGAAAACAAGGACTTCCATAACCCCAACTCTTCTTTGAGAGCCAAGACCTTCTTGCGCTGCAAGTCTGGGCGCCTCCACTCAACACCCAAGGAAACCTAAGGAAACAAGACATTTTCCTCCATCCGTTGGGTAGAACTTGGCACAACCAGACCTCTGTACTGACTGTGCAGCTCCAAATCCCAAATATTCAGCAGATGGTTCTTCATTAACTGAGCCCAAAATGGAAACGAACCAGCAGGAAAGGAAAAAACTAGCAGGTTGCCCTGTCTGCGTGATTAAAGCGCGGCGCCCACACGCGCCGTTTGGCCACGCCGACGGGCTTCGCACCACCCTGTGCCACACACTGATGGAGGCTCAACAGTGCCGGGCTGGGCTAAGGGGAGCCGACTGACACGAGCCAACTTTGCTCCTTTCCAACATAAAACAGATTTGGAAATCACTGATGTTAAGGAGAGATGATGAAAGTGTTCTTGTGACAGAGAGGCCAAGACCCACAAATAAAATTTTTAAAAAATAATAAAATTTTTGGTTTGATTTCAATGAAATTTGCCCTGGAAACATTCAGCTGTATCAATATTTAATTGAGCAAAAATTTCCACCAACAGCAAAACTGAAGCCACCTGTATTTTCTACATTTTCTTTAGGAAAAAGTTCCCTGACCATTTTATTTGCACACAGACGGCAGGGGATGAAGGAATAGTTTAGAATGACTGTAAGGGTCAGACAATATAATAGAAGCTATTTTAAATTACCTAGTAATAAAGCACTTGCTCTTTTGTGATTTACAATAGGCATAAACGCCAACGGAGTAAAACTGGCATAAACAGCAAGAAAATAGAGCCTTGTATATGCAGTGTAACCATCGGGACCGTTCTCCCTTTACCAGCACAAGTGCATTTTCACCAGATTTCAGTAAGGTCTCAACTCAGAGCAATGGGATCAGGGTACTCTGCTGCGTCCACCTCCTGCGACCCCTCTTTTGTGTCTTCATGGGTTGACGAAGATTAGAAACCACACAGCAAACTACTGCTTTTTGCTAGTATCCATCCGAGACTTGATGGACCAGATCATCACTCCTGGCTTTCGCTAACGCATGTTCCAGGGTCCAGACAGGGACATGCCACCTGAGAGATGCACAAAGATCCTGGTATCTCCCCCTCGAGCCCAGGGGCCCTTGCAAGAGGTGGATGCAAAGTTCTCCAGCGACCAGAAGATAGCGGTGACTCGAAACCGAAGCCCCCAGGGGTAGAGCAGGATGATGGATGATGCCACAGCGTGGTCCTCCTCTGCACCACAGCCTGGGGTCGGCCAGGAACCGCTCACCTGCCACGTGTAGTGGGAGAGGAGGAATGGTGCAAACACACATCCAAAAACCTGCCCAAACCAAAATGGAAGTGCCTTGCTTCCAGTCTGTGACTTCTGGTTCACAGCTTTTATAAAACTTCGGTAAAAGCTTGGGAAAACGTTCCATGTTCTAACAAGACCATTAAGCAGGTGGAAGGAAGGAGAAGGTGAGGGAAGAGGCGGTGACTTTTACGCTGTATCAAGCATCTGTGCAGCTACAACCACGCTTCAAGAGTTTATCTTAAATCAATTCTGAATCAATTCACCCAAACCAACTGACGTTAAACTGAAAAGAAAAAATTAAAAATTGCCCAGACTGACATCGTTTAAGAAAGAAATTCAAATTGAAAACGATGTACTTCTGACGCCGAACCTTCTACATCACATAACACTGTTGTGTAAGAGAGATTCCCAAGCTTCCAAGCCCAGGAAGCTCAGATGATGAAACCATCCAAACCCGAGGGGCTGATGGAGCTGGCTCTGCAGCCTTCACAGGATTCACAAGCCCAGCGCGGGGCTGCTGTTGGGCCAGCTCCACGTCTGCTCCGTGGTGGCTGGACGGCCGAACGGACACGAGGCAACGCCTCCGAACTGGCCAGAGAAGCTGGAAATGCCGCCATCGAGCTGCAGCTCATTTGACAGCAGCCTCTGCTTGCCAGGCAGAGCGCTGAAAGCAACCAGTGCTGGCTTCACTCGGCAGCCGTCTCTCTGAAGGAATACCCTTTCCGTGGACTTTCACTCGGGGCATCTTGTCCGGGGCTTTCTGTATTAAAAGGCAGTATTGATTTTTCTAGGCAACGCTGAACAAGTTAACATGATGAACAAACGTGATCCCAACATGGGGTTGCTGTGTTTCTCCCCAGAAGGAAAACCCGCCTGACATCTCCAACAAAGACACCACTTAAAAAGCTCTCAGAAAAGAGATCATCACCCATTAAATGACTAATGTCGATCCTCGAGCATCCTGGACTGGCGACGGGAGGCAGGGATGATGTCCCAGCACAGTACGGAGGAGACTTGCCCATCACAGGTCAGACTTGCTGCCTGGCGCGGGCACGTAGCCACTGGGAAGCCACGCATCCACAACACACACAGCATCTCATCTTGCTCCCATCACCAGCAACACAAAGCCTTCTGGGCCCTGGGCCGGCCTCTGCAGAGCCCACCAGCCACCAGCTGTGGTGGTGCATGCTCACCCACGACCCAACAGGGTCCCCTCCATTAAACCGTGGCCGTGTCCCACTCGTCACAAGGAGCCACACAAAGCTGGACGAGGACACGGTGGCTCCAGCCTCGCCGCGACACGATTCGTGAGCAAGTTTGGGCTCGTTGATCGCTCCAAGCTGCGGGTCCCTCCCACGGTGCTGGCTGTCAGCCTGGCCCTGCCGAGGATGGGGAGGACAGGGTCCCCAGCTGCAGCATGGTGCACCGAAACCACACTACACCCAAGATAAGGCCCATCCCAAGAAGCACCTCAGCAGCAAGAGGACACAGACAGGCTCTCCCCAAAGGCTGCTCTACCCTCTGTGTGCCCACACGCCTGCCCACGCACACAGAAAGCGGAGGACTTGGGAAAACACTCAGCAGAGTGGTAACAGAGTCTTTCCATCCTTCCACTGGCCACAGGATGAAAGCTTTGCGGAACAGAGAAGCCACACCTTCGCGGGTTTCTTGTGTTATTTTTTTTCCCCCCCGAAGCATCCCAATGCGTTCAGGGCTGGATCCTGCTCTTACGGGAAAGTGCCTCACGACTGCAGCCAGAGCAAGACAGAGATTTTCACAGCACAATTTAGTTCCCATGCTGCACAAATGTGTGAACATGGCATCAACCTACAGCCTGTTCTTATGCTGTGATTTTCTCCCACTCCCGCCTTTCCTCTTTCTACTCCTTTGGGTGCATTGAAGCCAAAGAACAATTTACAATGCATGACACAAGACACAAGCACAGAGTCCTTCAGGACTAGAACCATAAATATTAGGTGTTAATACACAAAACCCTTGAGATGCTCAAACCCAGCGTTTCTGTTTATACTTACAGCAGAAATCCATACTTTTTGTTACAATAACCACGCATGTGTTCATCTGAGCCCATTCTCTCTCCCACAGCACTTCACTGACGTTTTACGCCCTCTCATCCCTCGCCCTGTGACGCTGCCGCGCGGAGCCTGCTCTCTGGCTGACCCTGTTTTCCAATGCCTCCTCTCCTCACCTCACACAAGCCATCCAGGCATACCCTGTCGCCCTCCTCAGCAGTATTGCAGCCACCGTGCTGCTACTGAACATCAGCCGTTGAAGGTTTCTCTTCTGACGACCTTAACACAACAAGAGCTGTTTACGAACCAATTCTGCACGTCTGGAACCTGCTTGTGCCCCATCTTCCCCACCAGCTCAGACACCTAAATGTCTGCAGTCACTACTGTAACCTACTGGACTCACCCCCTTAAAAACAAAGCTACAAAAATCTGAGTGGTAAAAGCGCCAGCAAATACATATTTTATAAGATGACACATTAAAATCTTCTACATCTTTACACAGGCGAGATCAGTCCAGGAGGATTTCTACCCAGATACTGTAGTATGGGCTGAAGCCAAATGGCACAAAATCCCTTTGAGCTGCAAAACTTTAGACCGTTACCGTCTTGGAGGATGAGTCGAGCAAACTTTCAAGAGAGCAACTTTCTGCATCCACGGGAGAACTGCCAGTTGGCCGTCATCCACTATCTCCACCAACTTCCACTACAAAGTCAACGGCAGAATCCCCCTTTCCGCATCACCAGTCCTCACAGCTCTGCTATCCAAAACACTCCCCCAGCCCGGAGCTGCGCAGCACGGGCCTTTAGCTGAAGAGCGTGTCTGCGCGAGGGGCCATTCTGCGTGTGGCTCCTCAGGGGTCCCACCCGTCCCCGATGAGAGCGCGTGGGCCAAGCAGCAGAGCCCCGTACCGCACGGCGTGAGCGGCACGCCCTCCGCTCCATGCTACAGGCATTTTGGTCCAGTGGTTCAGGCTTCCCTTCCTCCTTTCAACACTGCATCAACACTTGAGTGCTCGCCCATCTTCAGATGGCTGTGGCCCACAAAACATCTCCTAAGGTAGGATAAACCAGAAACCCCAGCGTCTCTTGCTTATTCTGCATCGCTTTGAAGGTGAAAAAGGAAAGCCAGAAACCATGGTTTGACAGCAGAACAACGTTAAAATAATGCACATATGCATATCAATGAATATGTAAACCCTTTAGAAAGTTAGAAGTCTTGAACTAGGCTGCCACACGCATGTTACATGGACTGGGAACCTCACGCTCTATGCTGCAATGCTCATTGTAGACAGTTGCAAGGAAGACAATGGTTAGTCATTGGTAACGCTCCAGTTCATTAGGAATATAAACCCAACAATTGCTCTCTGCGTGCTCATTATTTAAGCATCCATAATTCGACCATTATCAAGAGACAGACTGGGCAGGACTGAGCTTTGACCAGACTCAGCACAGCAGGTCAGAAGTTCCCGTGAACTCGGCCGTGAACGCGCAGAAAAGCGAGTTTCGAACCAGCGAACGAGGATGCTCACAACAGCTCCGCTCCGTCAGGACGCAGGAACGGCGCGCGCAGGCGAGAGCTGCAAATGTGAACAACCGAAATCATCTACTTCAAATGCTGAACACCCCGCACGCTCAAGGAGAAACGAATTACCAAAATTAATCTGCAAATAATTTCAAATAAACAAACTTGTGATGACCGAAAGCTGTTTACACACAATTAGCAATCAGAAAAAAAAAAAAGAAGAGCAAGCAGAACAGCTCTCATTAACTTCAATAGGCTCTAGATCAGGCCCTGTGAATGAGCTGGTTATTACAAAGTTAACTGAGAGAGTTATTCACCCAACTCCATTTATGCTTTTACACAACACTCTGATAACCCTCTCTTAGCGATCATTAGAAGCGTGGGAGTCAAAACGGGACCTCACCGCGCCTCCAACAGCTTCGTCAGCCCCTCTTCTTGCAGCACCGCAGAGCAGATGGCTGCTCCCTGCCGTGCGCTGCCTCCATCCCTCCGAGCACCCTCCCCTTGCGAGGCAGCACTCCAACCACGCTCAGCTACACCCGGCCTCGCCAGGGAGGTTCCACCAGGCACAGCTTCAGGTACTTCAGCCAAACCAAGACTTGTACCACATCTGACGTGATTTTCATTCAGAGATTTAAGGTAATTCAACTAAAAATCCAACAAAAAAAAGGGCAATCAGCTTCGTATGAAAGAGTGTAAGAAGAATGAAAGGAGCCTTTAGTCTTTTCTATTAAAGCTGTCGCAAACAAAGTGTCTCCGTAGTCAACTCACCTGCCATCGAGACAAAAAGTGACATCTCTGAACGACAGCTCAGTTGGAGTTTATTAGCCAACAACAGCTAAAAATGAGGCTGAGGAATACGAATCTAACTGAGCTTTCTTCCTCTTCGTTGATTTTGTCAGAAGGCAACCCAAATGAGAAAATGGAGCCACAGCGCCTTCAACCAGCCTCGCTCTGCTGAAGGCACTAACACGACGCCCTTCGGTCACCCGCTGGTGGGGACCTGTGTGCAGGAACGACACTTTGCTAACCCAGGAGATGCCATCCTTCCTTCAAGCCAGCTTTGAGGGAAGCCCACCAATAAACCAGCACATAAAATTTATTCCTTCAGAGAAACACATCCCTCCCCAACACAAAGACAAGTGTTGGTATTTTTCCAGAAAAAGTAAACAAGCAAAGCTTACAAATTGTAACGTTTCATAAAATTAAGAAGTTTCTTTTTAAGCAGATAGGAACATCTTGCTTCAAACTTTTTTTTTTTAAAAAAGAATCAGTAACTTTTTGTTCATTACCAAACAGAATTAGATCGCAAAAGGCAAGCTTAAGTCAAATAATATTATTATTACCAAAACTTAAGTCAAACAATATTAATTCCCCATACAGCTTCACAGTGCTCTATGAACTGTAGAAACTGGCATGAGGTGGGCAAGGCACCGTCAAACCGTGAGGAATCATGAACATACCTCGGTAGGTTCTTCGTGGCAATCTAGCTGCTCAATGACCACCCAAGGTCCTGCATACTTTGAAATACTGTCACATACACAGTTACTTGATTCCTCCCTTCCCAGGGGAGATGGATTTACCCATACAACATCCAGACCACCGCCCCCAAGCACTAATACCCCATCCTGTCTGTCTCAGAAACACATCTTTTGAAACATGTTCCACTTTGGCTCAATTTATTTTAGGTCTGGATACCCGGTTTCAATAATCCTAAAGCTAACACAAGTGTAAGTGTCACGAGATATTGTTGGAGAGAGGGATTTTAACCCCATTCCTGTTAATTTTTTGGTCCCTTTAACAACGGAATGACCCACTTCGGAGCCTCCATTGTTTGCAGAAAACACCACCATAGAAAAACCACAATCTCTATCAGAGGACATGTGCTTGTCTTTCCCTTCAGGATAAACACCTTGGAATCCAGAATGACCTATATAAAGGCTATAAAACAGGTCCTAAATACACCTATTACGATAAAACAAAGTGAGACTGTATCAGTGTGACCAGCAGACATCCCTGCTGCCAAATGAGTTGTCACCTTCGTCCAAACGTGATGTCTTCATTTGGATGCTCAAGAAACGGGCCAGTCGATCGTAAAGAAACAACTACTTTAGCTTGCTGAGCTACCAAAGCCACGGTCAAGCAGCGACACGAGGACTGCCTATAACCCAGGCAGGAGATGCACACCGAAAGGAATTCTCTCTACTGTGTAAGAACAAACCATATTCGATTGGCTGAAAATTACCTTAAGATGTAAATGGGAAGGTTCTTACTCAACATAGAAGGTCCTGGAATATCATGGCAGTAACGGGAACGAGCACAAGAGAGAAGCACAACAACCTTCAGGCTGAAGTTTGATCAGTTTATTAAATTAATTATATGAGATAGCAGCCTGCAATAACAAGTCACACACTTTGGTAACTCAGAACCGTTGCGGGCCCGTGTTTCTCCTCGAGTCATAGATTATTGACCACAGCGTGTCCTTCAAAGCAGCTTTCCAGGCTGCTCGTTCCTCCCTAGCACGTACACAAAGACCTGCCAGGGACTGACAAGTCTTCCTGTAGGATTCATTCCCCTACCTGGCACCGACTCCGGCAGCTTGGCTCACGCTTCTTTGGAGTCTCTCCCAACGTGCCTCCAGGTCACCCTAAATCAGATTTTCTGTTGTTGCTCTAACAGTCTTATTATCCATCATGGCAAGTTGAAATGTATTTTGTCGCCCTTCCAAAGGTAATTCTTATTCAACAGCAAAATTTACATCTCTTTAAAGAAGCAAAGGAATAAAAGAGGAAAACATCTAAGATGGCTGATTACATTCAGTTGGCAGGATAGAAGAGAAATGCTGTTTTGACTTTTATAAACTGTCATTCCTGATTTTTTTTCCCCCCCCTCATACATAAAACTTTCATTTTCAAAGTGCAACTTTCAGTCCAATACCAAATGTGCACCTTGCTGTGCAATTACTTAACAGAGTTTAATCCCACTTCTCGACACAACCCAAACAAAACATGCCTACATACATCTAGAAACCTTGGAGATAATTTATCCTGGTGATCCATCATGAAAAAAGATGAGAATGTTCCCGATATACTACCGAAGCATAAATACAAATTAATCACCGAGATGCTGTATGCTTAAGCATATCATATACAATTAATTTGTCTTTAAGAATTACTGAGCCAGACTCTCTCAGCATAAATCCGGAGTAATTCCATTGACTCACAGCCTACCCTCTGCGTAGCGTGAGGCGACTTGGTACTTGCCCATTGGTATAAGACACAATCTTTCTTTTGCCAAAAAGGTACATAATCAAGATTTGAGGCTGCAGTATCAATTTTTAACGTATCACCTCATTCACAGGGTAACCACCTGTAATAGGCAGTCGTTCTAACATTACTATTTCTTGTGGGGATCTTGTGATTTATTAGATAAATATTTTTTTCATGCATGTCTTATCATGTAGCATCAAATTAATGGGAAAAAAAAAAATCTGATTGAGGGCATCATATCAAACGCAAAAGTGCCACCCGGACCTAGGGAGGCTCAGCACTGAAGGTTTCTAGGAGGTGGCAGATGACAGCCAGCAAGCATCCCTGCACCTTCCCACCGCATCCATCGCCTCCTTTTCCGTGTCCCTTCAAACAGCAACAGTCCCTGGATGCAGCAGTGGCTCTAAGTCAATTTGTTATCCCATGGCCTACAAAGTCTCTGGACCAGCAATCTCACCAACCAACCCACCAAGGGCTCCACGCGCTCCAGACTGCAGCAGGAGACCTCGCCATGCTCCGATGCCAGCAGGTTCTACCAGGGGCCGCTGGCTACTTGCTGCACTGGTGCCCTACCACCGCACCAGGGTCTGGGATCGCAACGTGGAGGGAAATTCACAATAAAGGCTTGGAATCAGATTTGTTTCTAGCCTCTGGACGATGAGTCAGAGAGCAACAATTATTACTCCAATGGATAAATTATACATACATACAATAATGCAATCCCAAAGATCCTCCTCCGGCCTGAGATAACCCTCGGCATTAGCGAGCGAGACTTCCACGTGCCAGCTTCTGCTCCATGGCACGCAGAAACGCTCTGCTAGTAGCATACCCAGACACTGCTGAGTTCCCAGCCCACTGGGACCCAACCTCCATTTGCTCTTCAGCTTGCTAGGGACAACTGCCAGCGTAAATTCAGAAAAAGCTGCAAATCCCTTCTCCGCAGACTTGCCGCATTGCTCTGCCACCACCTCCAGCCTCAGAAGGGGGCACTGCTCCCATTTGGATAGCGCTGCACTGGCAAGGTACCACTTCTAATGGGATTACCCACTTCAGCCCCTTTCAAGTAAGGAGAAGCAGTTATAAAACACTATTGACCACCGAGCAACTTCCAGAGCATCAGCTCAGCCGAAGACATTTCTCACGCTGAACAGTTTAAATTAAACATGACTGAAAAGCTGGAGATTTGGCTTATTTTTAAACAGCTCCCCAGACACCTGCCCAGGTGTTTAAACAGCTGAGGTTTATCAGAGATGGCCTGGTTTTGCTTTTCCCACATAAGATTATTTGGATGAAGCACGTGCATGTTAAATATTTGAGGTCTGAAGTCAATGGGAGGTTGTTTGATCTAATTAAGATATGGGTCTGATTTTGTTTGTTTGTTTGTTTTCCTGTTTTAAAGCAGTTCCAGCTTCTAGAACTCTTCTTGCAGGATGCAACATGCAAACAGCCCTTCCACGTTGTTCCAGACCTGCTGGGGACCGATCCTTTCAAGCAGTATTTGTAAGTATTCCCCACCCTTTCCCCTCTACAGCCATTGAAAACACTTTTTCTGGCTCTCCAATATAGTAGGATGCTCGTTTCCTCAGCGCCAAAGCAGTCACACTGGTCTGCAGGGCCGGGAGAGCGTGCAGGCAGCAAGATGTGGGGCTTTCACTGCTCTCCAAGGCCATCCAGGCAATGAGCTCCTGCCAAAGCCGCTACTGCTGCTCCCTGCCCTTGCCAAGACCATCCCACACTCTGTCCCGGGTACCTGGCGCTCACACCGACATCCCCGTGCTGCCCGCTGCGACACAGCCCTGCAGGGTGGCAAGTTTCCTGGCTCCAAAACAGCCCAGCTAATAAGGACGTGTCAGAAGAGCTTAGTGTCATCGTGGGTACAGACAGGCCACTCCAGACAAATGGACTTTTTCCAGCTCCCATAAACTAAAGCAGCAATTAGTATCTTTCCTAGGATGACGACTGCTTGATGCCCATTTCTGGTGCTCGCTTTGCGGTTGGTTTTTTCACTGACTTGTTCCCCAGACCGCTACCCACCTCCTCAGAGCTCCAACCAGTCCTGCTCTCCACATCCATTTTTGCTAGCATAGCTTCTTCAGATGCTGGGTGCCGACTCCTGCCTACCCAGCGGTCTACACACCCGCCTGTTCTGCTCTGGGTGCATCCACAAAAAGCCCAAGATTTTCACTATTACTTATTTAAATGCTAATGATCGCTCACTTATTTTTACAGACACCACGGCAGAGAGGAGACGGGATAAAAAGGATATAACACGGATAAAAAAGACTATCCCAAGATACACCCTGAATTCTTGTAACGGCTGACAAATGCGAGAATCCTACCTGATACGCCACCTATAAAACCACCTAAAATCAGCATAGTCTACATCAAAGAAATTCTTATGTGAACTGAAATTTAGGGGGGGGTTCTTAATATATAGGAAACGTAAAAATAAATGTTTTTATATATTAAAAAGAATGTAAACGTTAACATTCCGATGACTAGCCACCAGGCAAGGCAAACCCGGGACAAAAATAAACTCCCACGCTTTTTTACCCCGAGTCAAAAATCCACATGAATGTTCTCTTAGTTCATGGGTCCAGTTTAAACACGTCACTCGCTCCTTCGGCAACTTCGGCAGCTGCAGAGCCAAAGCTGCCACTCGGTTTCTGCAGAGGGCAGGAGAACACGAAGCCGGCCCGTCCTTTGATCCCAAAGCCAGGGCTGTGCTTGTTCACGTCCACGCTACAGGCCTCCCCGTTAAGCACCAAGGGCAGGCAGTGAAGGGCGAAGACGACCCACCACGGCGGTGTAACGCTCCCTGCGCCACTCCTGCCGTCACTCACGTGCCGAGTCGCTCGGGGGCTCACCGGGGGCTGGACGGGGCAGGGAAGTGACGGAGGAAGGAAGAAAGGGCTTTGCATTTGTGCAGCCACAATGAACAAATTATCTGTGCAACCTCCTCAGGAAAGCCATTGATGTCGGCTGGAGAGGCAGCTGCTCACCCATCTTTGCAATGCAGGAAAGGTCTTGGGCTGGAGCCATGAAAACATGTGACGGTGGGAAACTCCGAGCAAAGGGAACAAGGGCAGGACTGTTTCCAAGGAACCACCAGGAACAGCTTAATAAGGAGGTCCCTGTTCCTCTGAGAAGTCTGACCGTCGGGAAGGGGGGACTGATGACACTTCTGAAAGGGGGCCCAGGAGACACTTCTGTTCCTCAGGGCTGCAAAGGGGGCCCTGGTTCCACTCACAAACCCCAGGGCCAGTGAAGGAAAGGGCTATCTTGAGGAAGAAGCACCTTCATCACTAGTGGCATCTTCCTTTTCTTCTAATGGGTTTCAGGAAAACCCACCTCATACAGAGCCGGCCTCTTTACTGCACATTAAGTACTAGCTACTCCTTTACTAATATGTTTGTCTTCTGTTAGAAAAACATAGAAAGCCTTTTAAATACGCTGCTGTAAGAAACTGCAAAGAAACAACAGCTCTGTAAGTAATGGGATACCTGTTTCTCAAGTCCTATATTCAGGTCAAAACACTAGTATGCAGTAAGCCTGCACCTGAACACGTGGATATCGGAATTATTTGAAGGGAAGAGATATTACAGACACAGCAGAAATGGAAACATCTGGGGAAATGCACCGCTTTTTTCTTGAGCTCTTTGGGAAAAAAAAACCCACCTATTATACCCCAAAGTCAGGTTTGTGCCCCGTAATAATTACTTAAAGCAAAGCCTAGTCAGCACATCAACTTCCAGATCAACGAATCCCAAGATTTTGAATTGCTTCCCTGAAAGTTTTTAATCCGCCCGCCACTTTTGGTTTTGCACTGCAGTTTACCGGCCAGTTTTGACCACTGACCGTGGGCAGAGCAACAAAGGCACCTACTAACCATGACCAAAGACTCAGCTCCCTCTGAGAGAACCTCCACAGTTGGGGTGACTTGCTCATCTTCTCCCCAACCCAGCACGGCCACGTTGAGGAGACAAATCGAGCACTTTGAGTCTCTAAAAGCCATAGACATGAAGCATTTCCGATGCTCACCACCCCCTTCTAGCTCTCCATCGAGTCAAAACCCATTTTTTCAAATGCTAACAACCAAAAAAGCGCAGAAAACCACCAGACCGGTGCTGACCTCACCACTGACGCATGGAGACGTGCCGCTGCCACCCCAACCCTCCTCATGCTGCTGCAGCGTCGCGTTGGCAGCTCAGCTTCAGTTGGCCCCTTGCTCTGAAACCCAGCTCTCCGCACGACGCTTCCCTCCCCAGGACCATGACATGACCCCAGGACTCACCTCCCTCATGTGTGACCTGCACTCGCCACCTCTACATCTACTTGCTGTTTTGACCAAACCAATTTTCCCAAACTTTTCAGACCGCAGCCTGCAAATAGCCTGTCTTCACCATTAAGCACTCAAATTTGTTTGCAGACCATCACACGGACATGGTAACTGACGGTGAATTCAGTCACCTGCAGCTTCTGCCACACCATTAGCACCGATTCCCACCAGTGGCCATTCCCCGTGAACTACTCCTGCTCATGAGAGCTGCCACTCTTCAAGCCTCTCCCTCTGACAGGGTTTGATAGGCTGCAGGGATCACTTTTTAATTAGAGGGATAGTTAGTTCTAGGTCAAATGGCTTCCAACAATCTAAGTTCAGCATCTCGGTGAGTTCAGCTTTGCTAGTTAAACTTGCAACCTCATCGGAGGAGGAAAATAGGTCTGCGTGACAGGACTGATTTTCCACGGCCAGGTAAACGGATAATGAAGGGTGCTCATCTTCGCTGACAGAATGCCATGCTAGACGTGTATACACACACCCCCCCCTTGATTTCACCTTTGAAAATTAGCATTTTCCAAATTACTATCCATCTTTAGTAAGAAAAATCTGCAGAATCAAAGCAAACCAAAAAGCAGGTCCGTTTAGAGCAAACGGAGTAATTACTGTGCCGTTGGAAACAATGGATTTATGGAAACACTTTTGTGCTATCCTAAATGCCACCCTAAATAATGCAATGATGCTCACTTTTACACAGTCCTGTTCCAGACTCACGGCTCTGCAGCAGGAATAGTTAGAGGTTTCATGTGAAAAGTTTCCGTATTAGAAAAGCAAACTATATACATAATTTTTTTTACTGGTTTAGTATTTGCGTTGTTCAAGCCACGTGCCCTACTTCTACCCCAAGTTGCGAGCAGCAGAGCAGAGATCTTTGCTGCTGGAGCAGAGGACTCAGCTCTGCTCCGAGCGGTGCTCGTCGGCCGTTCTTCTGATGAACGTGCCACAGAAAGAGACTGTGACGTACTTTGCAATAAGCCAGAGGGTAAATTGGGATGGCGAGTGCCTGTGTGGATTCAAACAGATCTACAGAGAAGCCAGAGCACAGCTTTGGAAAAACGGGCTGCTAATTTGTCAGAAAAAACCCCAGTTAACTGAATAAAGTCCTAAAGCAGTTGAGATTAACGCCGAACACGCAAGCGGCAGAGCACGACAGACAGCTGCGCGACGCTAAAACGGCTCACGTGCTGAAGGACAGAGCAACCTATTCCACACCACGCACAAATAAAGGGATGTAAGCTTAAAGAAAAACACAGCACAGCTGGAAAGCTGCGCGGGGAGAAGAGCGGCGAGGAAATTTGGGCGACCTCGTAGTCATGGCAAGTGCTCTTCCAGCCACGGCCCCCTCGGACGCAGCCTGCCAGGCAGGTACACGCAAGAGAGCGGGTCTCCCTCTGGGGAAGAAGGGGAAAGCTTATCTGTATTTTCCACCAGCACTCTGAGCAGTAGGTATTACTTTCCACAGCTCGGAGGCATTCCATCCAGACTCAAAAAAACCTCTTCAAAATCTTATCTGCCCACTTTGAAGAATGGAAAAAAAAAAAACACACCAAAACCAGCAGTTCTCTAAACAGGGGTTCAAAACCAGAAGTATTTTTGTATTTGTGCATGGATACGAGCTTATGCTCTATTTTATGTATAAATAATGTCTGTGTATTTATAGATATGCTCACAGCCAAGAAAATTGAGTATTTTAACGGTTACGCGCCATCAGAAAACGGTATTTCAAAACCGTGCCACTTCCAACAAAAAACCGCGAGCCAGTTTAGACCTACTGATGTTCAGGACAAAGCCTAAAGCATTGACCACTCTTACTCTCTCCAGAGGGAGTGACTTGGACTGATAAGAGTTTTCTGAAATTGCTCATTTCCTTAAAGAAACCAAACCTGACTGCTATAACTTATCCCATGGGGGAAACCCATGCACGCACCTTCATTCAATGGCTGTAATATCAAGCATCTTCCTCATACTCCTGAGGGCAAACCCTATAGACAAAAACACCCTGTAGTCTACAGCAAAAAATATTGCAAAAAAAATGGCTTTTAAAAGGATTTCTAGGATTATAACTTGAGTCTGTTGTTCTTAACAGCAGCATTGCGTGTCACTACCGACAGATTCCTGAGGGCTGAAGACATTAAATGGTGACTCACAGGTCCTTTTTGAGAAGGTAACATCTAACCAGAATAGGATATATGGGCTCCAAAACTTGTAATTTCAAACAGAGCAAAATTAATTTAAATTTATCTTATTTTTTGCTGAGCCCCGCTCTTTATAGAACTCTTGATGCTACGGGAAAAATAACAAAATAAATATTGCTTATATTTTCCTTGCTGCTGCTTTTAAGTACTTGCTACCTAACACACCAAGCCAGACTGTTTCTTTCAATCTTGCCATGGAGATCCATTAACCATTTCCTACGTGTTTTCCATGGCACACACACTATTTAGGGGCTATGCATGCCCTGTGAAGAGCAGGCTGCCCACGAAACTCTAGTCCTCTGCTGTGCCTGAACATTCCACGATGCCTGGAGCCAGACAAAGGCGTGCCCATCACTTTTCATATCGACCCCACGCCTGACAGCCTTATCCCACGTGCCGAGCGCTCCGTGGGAACCCGGGATAGCTGCACAGCAGTAAGTATTCCCGTCGGGCGCGTTAGTGGCAGGAAGAACGTCCTCTCCTCCTCGTCTCTCTTAATGAGGAAGGCAAAACTCCTCAGCAGGTAAAAAAAAATAAACGCATCCATTTTTAGCTTTTCCCATCCCATGCATCTGTCACATAATTACATATAATCCTCCTAGGATTTGAAGCCCAGCACAATAGAGGAAGGACTTTAGATTATAAATACCTGAGGTGAAATAATGACAGAGAGAAGTGGGTCAAATTTAATCTGTGGATTAAATTATCAGCATTGGAAAATGATTTCCTCCAAAACATCCATAAAAAACATCTTTTCTAATCAGCATTTGCGAGAAACTGAATCGCAAACAAAACATTTACAGATTTCAACTATTAATGCTCTTTCTCAGTAGATTAATAATTGTAGAAAATTATCAGCCCGCTATTTCAGATGATCCTAGAGACGAGACTTGGCTTGGAGAGGAAAAATAATTTATTTCACAGCTTGTCTTCCATTTCTAAAGCATCGAGGTTAGCACTCCTACATGGGAGAGGCAGAGACTGCATGGAAGAGAGAAAAACACAGTTCTGCTGGATTTCATAACCTTTTCTAGTCCAACCTGAGATATCTCTATTCCTTCAAACCTTAAAGCCACGACAGAGCTATGGAGCAGACCGTCCCAGATGTGCGCAATTTAAGTACCTACTGACACCACAAACTGCTGAGTTCTGTGCTAATTAAACATCTCACACACCCCAGAAGTTAATTGCCAGAGGCTTCTTGTAATCAATCACCACGTGCAGGAGCGAGTCACCCCTGGAGCACCCCTCGCCAGGGGCTGCTTTCGGGGAAGGCCACTCCGCGAGGACTCTGCGGCAGCTCTGAGCCCTTGCCCTCCGGCAGCACGCTCTGCTCTACAGCCTCATCCCACCTGGGCTCACCCCATGGTTTCTGACCCTCTTCTCCCTGACCGATTTCCCTGGCCATTGTGTGACGCTCCAGGCCAGCTCCTGACCCAGCCGGGGCAGCCCACCACACGCCAGAGTTTCCCCTGCACCACCCTGCCCCTAAGATATTAGGATAAATTAAGATCTAGCTCAATACTCACAAGTCTTGAGCAGCATCAGTAAATGACGTTTGAAAACTCACTAGCTAAAAAAAAAATATTTTATTTTTTTTCTCTCCCTTCTTCTCTTCCTCTACCGCACACAGAGGGATCCCCAGAGCAACACTCCCCTCCACGGGCGCTGCGTAAACCCACTGCTCACCAGAGGAAAACCAGAGACAGCAAGCCAAGGGTCCTGCTGCCCCCATCACGGCATCGCTCACGGCCTGGGAACGCAGCAAGTGGAAAAAACAGCGAGGAGGAGCACAGACTGGGTACACTGGTTAGTGACGAGAAATCTCCTGGTTGGTACGCCTGTGGAAAAGTTCTCTGTATATGAAAATCGTATGAACAAAGCTGGCATGAGGATAAAAAAGGGTGTCACACGCCACCTCACCTCGCGGGCTGCCACTGAGCCAACAGCTACAGGAAGCCTTTGGCATAAACTCACCAAGGAGACGGGGGTCCAGGACGCAGCTCAGGACCACTACGACGAGCACTCTTCAGACACCCCTGCGGACAATTCTGCTCAAAGAGCTTATTTCCAGAGAGGCAGTGACTCTCAAGTAAGCAGATGCAGAGGGAGAGGATGCACCACAAAACAAACCATGCTGCTGCAACGGGGAGTGTATCGCCCCAATTCCCAGCTCCCCATCAGCCCCGGAGTCACGGCCAAATCTGATTTTACTCTGGGTTTTGTGTGTGTGTTTTCCTTCCGTAGTAGCATCACAGCAGTAAGGACGGTTTAAGACCCTCAAGCCAGGCAAAGGCTGTAGTCATAGGTAATGTGGTGGTGGTTTTTTTTTTTTTTCATTTCAGAAGCTGAAAGAGCCAGAAAACCTCCTAACAAGCCATCTCCAGGTCCCAAGAAGAAGACGACCACTTGAAACAGTTCAGGCTGGAAGCCATCCCTCTGAACCCAGCGTCTTTCTGTCAATCCATGGGAGAGGGCAGCGTGCTCAGACTTATTTGCCATGATTGGGGAAATCCTCTGGGAATTAAAAGCTTAGGAGGACACTTGCACAAGATGCTTTCGGGAAGGGAGCCGGAGGAGGGCAGCGAGGCAGCTGCGTGTTTGCAGGGAAGTATTTTGGGAGGCAAAGGTGGGGTGTGGGAAACCCAGGGAGGTGCGAGACTGATAATCCAGGCAAACAGCAGCACGGCAGCAGAGACGGACAGCTGGGAGAAGGGCCACCCTCCAGCTCCTGGCTGCTCGGTAGCTAGATGAGGAGACCGTGGACCGCCCTCTTGCACATAGGGATGTGGACGGCGCCTCAATCGCATTCGGTCTCCTAAGCAAGGCTTGACTGTTACCCATGATCTCTAGTGTCTCCCAAAAGACCGTCTTAAGAGAGAAAAACCAAGCTACCCCATCAGGCTGAAACATCTGCTCATGTTTTGTTCCTGCAGCTCCTCCTAACCCTGAATAACACACCAAGTCTTTTTCTTTTCTTACTGCCTCAGCGATGTTCCCAAATTTCCTTCCACGTCCCCTCGTTTTCCTTCTCTATGTAATTTTCCACACACAAAAACTTCCCCTTGGATTTTTTTTTTTTTTTTTTGGTGCCTTTTCAGTTTTTGATAAACAGAACTGAAGCTGCTCAGACCTGTGTGACTAACACCCAACAAGGAGGAAAAGTCAACGCCTGTTTTCCACCCTCATCTCATCAAAAAAGTAATGAAAAGCAGCACACGACTTCCCCTATTTTTAGGTCTGCTCTGCAGGTACGGTTTCCAGGAAGACTTATGCACCGTGACACCCCAAAGGGCCTGCAGGGCACTTATCTCAGAACTTATTATTTCACTTCAAATGCCTTGGATGAGGAGAAGCACATATGAAAAGGAGGTCCTTTTTTCCCTCTGAGGCAGCATTTAAGCAGACAGACAGCACGGCTGAGGTCACGAAAAAAGCAGAGAGATGTTACCGTTCAAGTCACCCTTTCAGATTCAGACAACTAAAATATAGGCCTCCTTGAAGACAGTAATTAATTTCAAACACAATGAAGCATTATCTTTTTATAGCATTTCAGCAATTTCGTTTGCTGGTAGGGAAGATTCAATGACACTGTAACTCTTGCACCATTTTCATGCCATCGCGTTTGTAACGCACATATCCTGGAAACAGTTCACAAATCCAGCTCTTAGCCTTGGAAAGATAATTTTTTACAGCAGCTCTCCGCACCAGTAGTTTGATATCAGATATGCATCTGGCTCAGGTCTACCTTTGCATTCCTGGAATAAAAAGACAAATCCATATTTGACTTCAGAAGTAGAAAGCCCGTCAGGCTCTGCCAGCGACAAGTTAGTCTCTTGACTACCTGACTGTTCAAGTAGAAGCGTAAGCGTTCATGAGTCAGGGGAGACAGTAAATAACCTCATAAGATGCTCACTGTATGTCACAAACAAAAGTAACGGGATAAAAGTTACAGAAATTCAGTTCTTCAGCAAGAAGCTGAGAAGAGCCACTCGAGAAGATGGACACTGCAGGGTCTCAAAAAGCTTTGCCAGCATCCTTTCAAGACCAAGCTGCAATACCGCTTCTAGAGAGACCGACCTCTAGAGAGAGGACTGGCTGCTGGTCCATCACATCTACATCTTTCGATGCTTAATTAGGCCGGCTCATTATGCGGCCTGATTTTAAGCAGTCCTGGCCACGTAAAGTCAGGCCTGCTTTGACAAGCAGTACTGAACACTGAAAAAACACCCAAACAAATTCCTATTTTCCTGCAAAAATACAAGGGTGTGCATCGAGAGGAAGGAATGAAATAAGAAAATAATTAAGGAATAAAACGGACACTAGACAACAGCTGTTTGGAGAATCACAATGCCGTGTGGAGCTCTCCCACATTTCAGGAATGATTTTTAATTACTTCGCTTAAGCCACGGTTAATTGTGCACTTCACACATGTGCCTTCAAACATTTGGCCATTATTACTCTTTTATGAAGTTCAGCCCTAACTTAAATTCACACAGACATATTAAAAACCCAGCAGCGCCACAGATGCAATAAACCAGATGCTGAGTGAAGCCAAAGGTAAGGGAAAAAAAAAAAAAAGAGAACGTCATTAAAACCTTACATAACGCTTTATTTATGGACCCGATTCTCAAAATACTGTTAATTTTACCGCACATAAGATGACAAAACGTCATCTCTGCTGCGGCACAGTTCCGTGTGCTGCTTGCTCTGACGCTGGGTTTCACGCGGTGAAAAGCACAGCAGCCCTCCCCGCGCTGACGTTTTCCACCTGGATTTTGCTAAAAGTCGACTTACACTATGTTGTCGACGCCGCGATTATCCACATCCATTCAAAATACGTGGCTCTTGCAAGACCGGGTGGGCTTACCCCTTCCGTTCCCCAGGCTGCCTGGCGGCTGCACCACAGCCCCAGGGTGACCCCCACCATCACCTTCTCCTGCTCAGGGGGGACATGTCCCACCCCAGCCAAGACCGTGGGCAGCGGACCGGGCGCTTGGCTGCACAGCACCGTGAGACAGCTCCCTGGAGTGGATTCCGGGAGAACAGCCACCCCCAGTTTTCATTAAAAAGTAACGTGGCAGCTGACAACTCCTGAGTTTTCAGAGACAAACAAGTAGTCCTGCAGATGTCAGAAGCCATTTGCTCCTAGAAGCTCATACAGACTTGTGGCTGACGATGGGGGTTTTTTGGTTGGTTGGTTCGTTGGACTTTTTTTATAACAACAGGGAAAGGTGGAATTCCTGAAATAAGCCCCCCAAATTTACAGCACATCTTCAGGAAGAAGTGACGCTATTTGGCACCACAGGAGAAGAATCTGGATGCAGAGAACAAATTGACCTGAGCACTGGTCTACAGGATTATCCTGTGAGAAGTCAAACTATATTGATCCCCAAAAAAAAAAAAAATCTGTGAACAAACAAGCAATAAATCCCTCCCCCAGTGGTGCCCAAATATGAACTTCAAGGAATTAGGAGCAATCTCCTCACACTCGAAGAAGCCTCTGCTCCACCGTCCCACCTGCCATTTCTCACACCTCCGAACACGACTGCCACCGAGGGGTTTACTCCAAGTCAGTGTCTCAACCTTGGCTTCTCTGCCCACGTGCTTGGAGCCACAGAAAGCTCAGGCAGCCCTTCTGCCTGCAGTCCTTGCTAACGCCCACCCGACGCTGCCCCTTGCTATCAAGCCCCCCTTGGAGCATCTACAAGGGCAAGCTGGAGAAGAAAAGGGTCAGCAAAATCACCGCTGAGACTCCTCGTGTGCCCACTGAAGCCTCCATAGGGGGGTTTGTGCAAGCTTTGGGGAAAAATCTGCACTTCTGCTGGGCTCGGAGCATGCTAGAGCTTCTCAGAGAACATGGGGAATGTAGGGGATAGGGACTGAGCACGGCAGGGACTACAAAGGCAAATCCTAGAGAGCAAGAAAAAGCTTGAGAAAAGAAATGAAAAGCTTGAAAAAAAAAAAAAAATGAAGACCACCAGAGCAGTGGTTGACAGAAGGAAAAGAAATGGAAAGAGGCGAAGGGAGAGCAGCTGGTGATGCAGCTTGAAGATTATACATAAAATATAAATCACATATTCATGCATGCCTTATTTACCCTGTGACACGATCCAGCACATATATTGATAGAAAAGCCACACATACCTTCACGAATGTATGAGTAGTTGCAGGCCATCACTCTTGGTAAAAGCCCAGTGTGGCTCTGGGGGTGAATTACAATACCTGTTCCTTGCTGGATAAAAACCAATCTGCTGCTTCCCGCGTTCAGCATTAAGGTAATCTTCTGATCTCCACAGAGCAAAGTATCCAGCGTATCCTTGCCTGCACACCAGAACCCAGGAAGCAGCTTAATCTCCCAGCTAATCCTACCAGGAGCAGTGCCCAAGCCTGAGGGCGATGCCAAAGTGCTGAACATGCTCCACTCCACTGCAAGGCAAAACCTGGGATGCCCAAACTGCCCTCCCGTTTATCCAAGTGGTCCAAAACGCAGCACTCCGGCTACACCACCTCTCACAAGACTGATCACAAATTTTCAACCTTCTATTTTCTACGGTAACTTCTCATTTAGACATTTCTTTCAAATTCTTTTCCAAAAAAAAATGAAATTAAATATGATCTTGGATTTTGAGCTATTTTTATGTGAACTACAGTACTTTACACAACTACCTGGACATGGAATATTTCAATGCTGATGTGTTTCTCTATTGTGTTTCTCTCCTCCTTTCTCCTTACTGCTTGGCTTCGTCCACAATGCCGGGTAATTTCTTTCTCCCTGGGCACACTGAAGCAAACTGTCAGCATCACTTCCAAACTTAACTGTCTCCAGAACAGTTCAGCTGTGCCAAACAGAAAAACAGAAAATTCTGAGCTCCTAACCTGTCTCAAACCAGAAATCACCGTTGAGCAGAGCTCCCTGCAAACCGAGATGTATCTTGGCTGGGCTTTGCTGAGGAAAGAGGGGCGGCTGGGAGGAGACCGAAGTACGGCAAAACTGAGGACGACGTTCTCGCTTTCTTCTCCGAGATCTTAAGACTGTTGTACCCAGCACAGGCTACCAGCGGCCTTTACTTGGTTTACACCACACGCTAAAGCGGACTGGTTTTACACCTGCAGTTACTTGAAAGACTCAACAAAACCACACGAAGATCATAAAACGCTGGGGACTTTGTCAACGGGCGCTCAGATGCGAGGAGCCGCAGGGATGAGGGTTTTACCACCACCACGCCCAAAGCCGAAGGAAGACTTTGTTGTTCTCCTCTAGGGAAAAAAAAAAACCCACCTTGATCCTGCCGCAGGAATACCGCAGACGAGGCGCCGCTTTGTCACTCCGGCACTAAGGGAGCCTTTTACACGGCGGGAAAAAACGTGAAAGCTGCAGCCTCACTGCTCTTAATTCTGTTTTCTTACAAGGCAAATCAAATTACCAGCTACCCAAAACCTTCACAGTTTCACACTTTCCAAGGGGCTTGAATTCGCACCGCATTTTTTTTTTTTTTGATGTATTATTTTACTTGCTGGCATGCAGTATACGTGTTTTCATCTACTTTTAATTGCTTATTTCTGTCTTCTAATTTAATTTGTACCATTATCCAAGATTTTTTTTTTTTTAAAAAAAAAAACACTCATTTTTTGTGTTCACACAGCTTTGGCAACTCATTTGGCACAGATCTATGCTTTGTTTCTCTATGCTGGTATCTTCTTTGTGGCAGTTATTCCAATAGACTCTCTCAGTGGGACACATTCCAAACTATAATGAAAGCGCTTCCCAGCTTGGGTAGCAGTATATGTATTAGGATGGAAAAAGGCCAAGGAGCTAGACGTAAATAAAGGGGACTACCCAGCTCCAGTCCTTTCCTTTCCACTAAAGTGTGGATAAACCATTGAATCACAGAATGGTTGAGGTCGGAGGCACCTCTAGAGATCACCTGGTCCAACACCGCTGCTCCAAGCAGGCCAGCTAGAGCAGGTTACGCCAGGGAACAGCCAGGTTTTGACTGTCTCCAAGGATGAAGACTCCACAATGTCTCCGGGCAACCTGACAGGAACATGGAAGGTTTCTGGCATCCCAGTTATTAATGGTTTTCCCACCCTGAAGTCCACGTGTTCTCAACCTACAGGCTCATAAACACGGGCTGAACTGCCTGTATTTACAACACATCACAGGAACACAACCAACTACACAACTGATCTTCTGGAGCCACACTTTAACACCACTCAGCAACTTCTGTTTTCATTAATAGGTCTATGAAGTCTTGGAGAAAACCAAGAAACAAGCTTTATCAGCTGGTATCTTGCTGAGTGGAAATGCTTTCTCAGGAAAGTTTTCTTCAGTCGCAGACTAACACAATCACCTCTATTCTCCTGGTGACCCTCTGTTGGCTTTAGCCTGTCACCCAAATATAATATGCCTAAGATAAATCTTTTCCCTTTCACTTTTATTCTTAAGATTCACTTAGTTCACTTCTGTCACAAAAACATATCCTGCCTCATACAGCTCAGCTCAGATTCAGCTTACACTGAAGTGTCAGCCATGTGTGGCTGAGGTGTTTGGTCTGAACCTTATTCTAATAATTTCCCACCTTGAAGCCCCTACATGACTATTAAAGTAGCCCCAAACCCAGAGAATGACAACATTCCTCTAATTGGCTGTCATTTGGTGCTTTACGATGCCCTCAAACATAAATTAGCCATAAGAAAGGGGCAGGTAGAAGGGGCAGTGAGTCTTTCGGTATAGAAGGATCCTGTTCGAATCACAGACTGCTTTGGGTTGGAAGGGACCTCAAAGATCATCTAGTTCCAAGCCCCTAGACCAGGTTGCTCAAGGCTCCATCCAACCTGGCCTTGAGCACTGCCAGGTATGGAGCATCCACCACTTCCTTAGACAATCTTGCCAGTGTCTCAACACCCTCAGGGTGAAGAACTTCTTCCTTATATCTAGTAGATCTAATATATATTAGGGTGGAAAAAGGTGAGGAACTCATCACTAGGATCATCACTCACAGGTTGCTGCATCACTTGTACATTTTCAGTCAGTTTAAATATGACAAGTTTACGGCCACATTCTTGTTCAGCATTTCCAGCTCAGGTTCACACCATCTTGGCGATGCCCCACATCAGATGCAGTAGGAATACGGCGAGGCACAGCTCTCGGGGTGCTGTAGGTCCATGTTCCGAGGCACAGCTCTCGGGGTGCTGTAGGTCCATGTTCCCCAGGGAAAGGCTCACATCAGCATGAAAACAGACTGCGGCAGAAGAGGAGGACCCACAGCCTAGGACATGCTTGCCAGCTGTGGAGAACAGGCTGCTGGTCTATCTGCTCTAGTGCAAGTCGTATGCAGGAACTGCTGTTGGCTACAGGTCTGAGCCTACATTAGAGTCTCCAGAGGATGTTGTAGCCCTCAGTCCAGGCAGGCTCTCTCAACGCTACCATCAACCCTAAGCTCATCAAGGAACACGTAAAACTGCAAAAGTGTACGACAGTGGAAGAACGAGAAGTCAGAGAAGCCAGATGATCAGAGGTGCGGAGTACATGGAAGTACATCCCACGGACTTCAGTCAGGGCTCCTCTGAAAACTGATTTTTTTATTTCCATCCTCCTCAGCAGGAAGAGATGAGCATAGTGGGGGAGACACAAGGATTGCACATGTTCTGCATGGAAGAGAGTGTCACACGGTGCAAAAACCCCCTCAGTCAGCTATACAGAGGAACTCAGGATCTGTCATTAGCTCCAGAGACTCCATAGCTGCTGCAATCACCATTCCACGTTCACCCAGCATACCCCTCAGCTTCTCCTAAGGTCTCGAGCAAAGCAGCTACAAGCTCCAGCTCATCTCACTGGGAACACAAGACAACGTATAAGCCTCTACACAAAAGCCACCAAAACTCTGGCCATCTCAAGTGACACGGACAAATAGCCAAGACACGATCCGGCACGGTGAACTGCCTTCTGTCCTTCTGCTGAGCTGCCAGCACATGCGCGTGTGCGCGTATAATTGTATTTTCTCAACGCCGTTCCTCGTACAGCCCTCTCAGCACTTTCTCAAAGCAATAAATTATAGACCACAGCCTTTCCTCTGTGAAAAAAAGAATCCCTTCAAGCAGAAGTGGGAACACGAAGGCTAGTGTTGACCTTTCAATTCATTTTGATCTCCACGGGCACACCAGTATTCTTTTAAAGAGAGCTCCAATAAACAAAGCACGATGTAAAAACGAGACCACCTCCCACAAGGCTTTATTAGTGTGCCCCCAAAACCCCCAGGCAACTGCAGCTGAAACGACCTCTACTGCAAATAAAGCAGGAGCCCTGAGAGCGTTGGGAACGGCGTTGTCAAAGAGAAGCAGCAGCCTGGAAACTGCTGCGAGCACAGGAACAGCACAGCAGGGAGCGATCGGTGTTTTAGGAAAAATATCTGCGACGCTTTCTGGTTCGCTAATCACACCTCGAGCTGGGGCCGGTGGGCTGCCGGCCAGCGTGCTGCACGCCCACGAGGCTTTCAGGGGCGATCTCGCTGGGGAGAGGGCAAGGATGCTGGTCAGGCACCCGGCACCACCACCCACCATCTGGCCACGTGTGGCTTTCCCCACAGATGCCAGTTTGCCAAGCAGCAGGGTGATCGCTCCCTTTCTGGGGCAGAGGCAAGCAGGCGATTACAAGCCTGTTGCTACGGCCAGCTAAGAACACAGGAGGGGAAAAGCCCATCCCGGCCCACCTCCTCTGAACTTTAATATCCTATTTCCCGGGGACAGGAGAATGAGACTAATTTAGGGGCTAAATCAAGCAGAGGAGCAGGCAGGGATGGAGTAGGCTGCGTAAAAGGTACCAACAGAAGTAACTCTACCCTACAGCAGAGATTAAAGCTAATACCAGAGGATGCTATTTTGAACCTAATGGACTCTGAGCTGTGTATCAGCAGTGGGTAACCCGGAGGTACAGATGTACCTCTTGGAGGTCAGGTTTTCACAAACTGACTTGCATGGGAGGCTCTGGAAACGCAGTCTTATTTTCTCTAGTAAAGTCAACCCTTTCCTCCCAGGAATAAGCCAGTTCTCATTAAAAAGTAATATACACATCCTCTTTCACAGCTGTATTTGTTTCATTCATGTCAGTGGAATGTTATAGTTTTTCCAGAGAAAGACAAGGGTATAAAACCTACAGTCACACACTGACAAACGGGAGTCCAGACAGGCTTTCCAGCAAAACAGAAACTGTCTATAGTAGGGGAAGAATTATTTATATTCAAACATACAAGCAGTAGCAGAGCATCCCTTTCCTGGGGAAGAGAAATACTGACACACTACCTCTCAGGCTGGGTGGCTTCATGTAGGACAACCCAGGGCCTTCTGGATGGAAACCTTGGAGCTGGAGAGAGCAGATGCCGACATTCACATCGGAGCACACCACGGATACAAGGCAAATTCAGGTGTAAGTATGCAAATACAAAGGTAACAGGAATAAAAGCTGTTGGAATCTCACCCTCCTGGGCCCCAACTCTTAACACCACAGGTACCTCCACCACACAGCCTCTTCTATGAACTATCCACCTTGAAAGTCCACAGCCGTTTTTCACCTCTCTGCTACTACTGAAGAATTGTTCTAGAGCCTCACTATGCCCATGATTATAAGTCTCCTCCTTAATTGGAGCCCCGAATGTCTTCTTGCTTTGTATTATATTGATTTGTTCTTGCACAGTTCTCTGGCTTAAATATCCAAACAGCCTTTTCTGCTAAGCGCACCGAATCCCCTCTCAGCTTGCAATTTGCTAAGCTAAAGAAGCCAAACCCACAGGACAGAAAGGCTTTCCAGCTCCTGGCTCTTCCAAGTCATCTTTCTCTCCCAACACAAGCTCAGCTCCCTTTTGGCATGGAGCAAGGGCAGACGTTAGCTGAAACACGTAGGTGGAAGGCCAGACAGACGGAGTGGAAGACCAGATACATCCCACTGCAGGTGGCCCTACCATTGGCTAAAACACATTCAACACACTCAAAGGTTTCCCAAAACAAGGAGGCTTGGTGCATTCAGGCTGGAGAATGAGGTGGAAGACTCATTAGGAATGCTCTATGTCAGTAAATTAATAGAAAGTGACCTGCAAGACCTAGGACTTTATCCAGTTACCTAAGGCGCAGCAATGTGACTAGGCAGCATTAGCACAGCAAAGTGTGACTGGGGAGTCACCAATATTCTAGTGTTTTGTGATGCATGAGCATAGAAACGTACAAAAAGAAAGGCTGTGCATGCACAGAGAGATGTACGGCCTCCTACGAGCAGTCCTGTGGGAAGGGCTACACCCTCGCTGTGACACAAGCCGACCTACAGACCCGCAGTGGGGCACATCCAGCTCAAACTGGGCCCCACTGCGTCTACACCGGGCGGTACCCACATGGGGGGGGTCAGGCAGCAAACAGTGACCACCACCTCAGGCAGCACCATCGGAGACCAGAGTCGAAAAGGGTGAGGGTCCCACCCTGGATCTACAGGTAGAAGTTTGGTCTCACTTGGGAGTTCGTGGCAGAGACTCTCCTTAGTCGAATCAGATGTAAATACATACAGGTCAGTGGGCGCAGATACAAAACCAGAGGCAGGACTAGTCGTGTTCTCACTGCCACTGACTGCTCAGGGGTGAAACTTCACAGCTACCCAGGCTTGGCTGACATCATGATGGTGATCCATTAGCTCAAGTGTTGGTTTTTTCCATAACCAATCTGAAAGGAAAAAATAAAACCCCCTGGGCAGAAAAGAGGGAAAAGCAGCCCCAACTTTCAACCAGTCTGTGAGTCATCATGTCACAGCGGGCAGCCATGAGGCACCTGGGTCACCCGGGCTGTACGGCCACCAAGGCACGAGCTGCCTCTAAGGTGGCTCGGAGCCGCTTTGCTGCGATCTGCACATCACCCACCCCAGCAAAAGGCTCCGATCGCCGTCTGCCTTTGGGAAGGCCACCAGCAGGCGTATGATAACGAGTGGTATCTGTGACGATCACACTGTTTCCCACATTGGCAAAACTTTAATAATGACTGATAAGCTTTTCATTGAGTGTGTCCTTTTTCATGCTGCTAGGAGCTTCAGCAAGTTTCTGCATTAGCACATACATTAGCTTGCTCCACAGAAAGACAAGAGACTTAAATAAGCGCAGAAAGCTCTAACCCTGCTATGAATAACAAATAGACGGTTTCATTTTCCCCCCCAGTATGTTTGCAATGCAAGGCTATAGCTTTGTTCACTTTTCAGACGACAAGGATGTAAATGACAGTGTCACCTCCAATCCTCCACAGACCTCAGCCTTGAATGCCAAATCCTTCTACAGCTTTAACTTCCCAGGTGTCAGCCACATCTAGGTTGCAGTCCTTCATCTTCATGTCATCGAACAGCTATTTTTCAGAAGACAAAAGCATACTTTATGGAGAAACAACACTCCAAGATAGAGATTTCCGTCTCTAATAAATACCCTTTCGTGCCTGTAAGGAAGCAGCGCAGAATGGGATTCACACTGACTATTACCGATACGCTACGCTGCGCTCTTGTTTCCTCCAGGGTAGCATCTAATTTAGAGAGGAGCAAAGAAAGGGCACCACTGTTTTTACCGAGGAAAAAACAAATTCAGAGATTTTGCAGGCATCTGGGCTGTTGTGCTGCCACCGGGGCTGCAGAAAACAGAGGCTTTCATTGAAAAACTGATGGTAGAGACAGCGTGACGACACAACTCAAGGCCTTCCCATCACGCAGCCCTGCAGCCAAGCGCTGACAAACGCCAGGAGGGATTCACGCCACCTTACTGGTGGTCAAACACCACTGAAGTCACTGCTTGGAGAACGGTGGCTGCTGCTCCCACGTGTGCTCCTCGCACAGAACTGGTGTTACCAGATCAGCATTGTGAGCCCCCCGCCCTGTAATATCCTTCTAGTGCTGCATTTTTGGGGGGATCCCACCCTCATCAGGCTTATCACGCCTCTGGGTCCATCCTCTGCGACAGCACGTGTCCCCCCGTCACCAAGCACCCAGCCAGACCCTCTCTTCTCCAGCCGTACAGCCACGCAGAGCAACCTGCTGCTACCCCCAGCAGAACTCCCGCGTAGCGACAGTCCTTCCCTCACGTCTGTGTGTCCTGCCTGCCCTTGCTCCTGCAAAGAATCGAGACCACGGAGAGTGGACGCAGAGAGACAGCAGCTCACTAAGAGTCTTAGCTCTTAATTTTAACCGTTCTTTAGATCCCACAGTGTATAATGCCTCTGCTCACCCAGCCTAATAGTGGCTTAGGCCAAGTTTTAATTATTCCTTTACTTCCCCACAGCTATGTCACTGCAATAAATGACAGATAACACGGCATCTGACAGCGATGGCATTGTTGTAGGGATAACGGAGGCGGCAGATACACAAGCCATCCCACGCAGTTTCCCACAGAGATGCAGTATAACCTTGGCCATCCCTCAGGTCTTGGGCAGGAATTCACATTCAGCTCCACTCTTACTCCAAAAAAAACCAAACCAACTCCACCATTGTGTGTCATTCCTTTAAAAATTTCCTCCTCCAGCTTTTTCCTTAACATGGACTAGCTCATCATCCAACCTTCCCTTCGCCCCCATCTGCCTCACCTCAAGACCTAGATGAACACCATCTATGAGGACAAGGCTGCCCAGAGGTTCCAATTGGTGCTTTGGAAACCCAGATGCTCCTGGGCTGAGGTCTTTCCACCATCCTCTTCTACTCTGATCATCTCTCATGACTTCAGAAGCAACGACATGGCTCCAGCTGGCTCATAGTATGGGACATGAGTGGAGCTACTGCCAGGTTGGCTGCCCTGAGCAAAAGTCTGGCTCTCTGGGCTCCTCAGCAAGTTCTCCTGGTTTTGGGCATACTCAGGACCGCTCAGCAGAAGTACGCATCGGGATCCTGAACATGGTGCCTGTAAGCTGAAGAACATTAACAGCACCTTGATGTCAGCTCAGTAATTTTACTATCTGGGTCTTGAACTCGCCAGAATTCAGACAAAAACCTTAGAGGCAGACAGAGGACCTGGATACCTGACGGTTCCTGTTCTTAAAAGGCACTGACAAGTTGCTAGATTGAAAAACTGACCTACTTTTGTGGCTGTTTCATATTGAATTTTTTCCCTTCAGGACGCCAGCTATTAGTCTTCTGCTTTTTCCTCCAAAAAGTGTTTGTGTACTTTGAAATAAATATAAATACAAAAAATAGACATGCCATTCCAATTATGGCAGTTTTCCTGCCAGGTTAAGTGCAAGCTATCAAATTTTTCTATGAAATATAGACCAGACAAGTACCAGAAAGATACACACAAGTGGTTACCACTGTCACGTCCCTGATTTCACTCACAAGCATTTACATACTAAACAACCACACGCCTTTGTGACAGGCAGCACTCCCGTGCACCATTTCAGAGAGGAGATATTCCTGAGCACTTACAACAACCTGGCAATCACAAACTACTCAAACGCACAAATACTCAGAGAAATAAACGTGATCTTGCCTCACCTGCCACAGCACCATGTGACCCCCTGACCAGAAGTTAGCGCCGTTTCCTCAACACCACCGGTTCGGTGCAACTACCAGGATCACACCACTAACTGGAGCGTGATGGGAAGGACTGGGTATCCCCCCTCGATTAATGACAGAAGGTCATATAAGTGACATTAAAGGTCGTTTAGATGTGGTGCTTGGAGATACGGTTTAGGGGTGTGCTTGGTAGAGTAAGGTTGATGGTTGGACTCAATGATCTCAAAGGTCTTTTCCAACCTGAATGATTCTGACACTGGCTGAGGATGAACCGAGCTACTGACAGCAGCAATTGTATCTACAGCAAAACAGGGATTATACATATCTATTTCTGCAAATAAATATACTTCCCTTAAATTGAAAACTAAGGTCTGTCGAAACGGCCTACGTGCACTTTGCAATAAAACAGAGAAGCTGGAAGAATCGTGGCAAATATTTCTCCCAGACGCTTGTGCTCAGTCTAGCACGAGCTGAATTTGAGTATCTCTTCCCTACGCAAGCCCCTGTTTAAACTTGCGTCACCACCACGTTTTACAGCCCAAAAAGTCTTTCCTCCACAGAGCAGAGGACCTCAGCCCAACACAGCACTTTGCAGGCAGTCCCTCTGTAGCCTTTGACAAGCTCTGCAGTACGTGTAGACTGTACCTGCTCATCAAGCAGTACCCCAATGTTTGCTATCGGACTCCAACTTGCCCAAGACTCTTGGAAACACATCCTTTACAAATTCATAATAATACAGAATTAATAATAAAATTGCTAGTCTTGCTGGATCTTCCCTGAAAGCGTGCTCTCTTGGCTTCTACACTGAAGACAAACTGCATCCCGGTGCCCCCACGACAAGAACTCCATGTGCAGTGGCAGCTATTCAAGGAGAGGCTGTTCTGTTCAATCGATTGTTTCGCAAGAGGAACACAGTTCAACCCAGTTTCCCAGCTTTGGCCCAAAGCACAATGGTTCAAAGGGTGTCAGTATGTTGTTTCCATACGTAGCTATGCTCATTAAAAACCAACCAACCAAAAAACCCAAAACACACCGTGTGGGAGCACCTTCCCGACTCTTACTCTCTTACTCCTACACAGGACCAAAGTCCTCAGATTTTCCAGCAGCAACAGAAGGGTCTTGGCTAAACCCTCGTGTCTGCAACAAGCAGCAAAACAATTTGATGTGTGCTATTATGAAGGAAGATAGGGCTTAATTAAAACTGAAAAGGAGATCAATCGCATTGATACTTGGAGAAGTGTCTCCTTTAGAGATATGACTGCACATTTCCATTAACAAACCTTTCCTACGAAATTTTATACCTCCTTCAAACAAATTAAATCACAGGTTGCCCTGCTGAGCACACCTGAACCTGCACACCCACATAAATGCAATAGCCAGGCTTGTCAGAGCAAGCAGGCGTGATATGGCTGTGCAGGGAAGGCAGCTGGAGGACTCTTCCACATTCTAGGAGAAACAAAAAAACCCACATTGTTTGACCAGGCACTCAGATAATCCAGTGAAGGGTGCTGTTACAAACCCACAGCAGCGCACAGATTCTACAGGAGGAGAGGAAGGAATGCTAAGCAGTGGGGTTTGGGGTTTTTCCAGATTTATTTTCTCACTCTTAGCCGCGGGTAATGGTCAGCCTAAGGCAATGAGGTGCAGAGGCACACTTTGCGTCCGCAGGAGGAGGCTGCTGGCTCTGTGCTCAGCACCACACGCCACCCTGCTTTAAAGTTCGTCAAAACATTACTCAGATCATCAGCTACACTTTCACTTCGAGAGAGAAAGGCACGCTAATGAAAAATGAGGAAGAACAACAGTGAGACAGGGAAGGGAGAGGAGGAACAAATAGATTTGTAATGGTCTTCCAGAAATGGTAATTAAAGAATTAATGCTCTTGCAGGTAAGCAGCAGATACACGGCAGTTCTCACAGTGTTTCAACTGCAGAAGTGTTAGTGAGCTGCTATGTAATTATTCTTTAGGTCCAGGTACTTGAAGTCTTGGTAGAAACAGTAATTAAAAGCAAAGTAGAAAAGTATCTGGAATGTAATTAGACAAATTTGAGATCGGAAAAGAGTGCAGGCACTGGGCAGACCCCTCTGCTGCTCCATCGCCCTCCGGTTTGCCTTACCCACTGCTTCCACCCACAGCTAAGCAAAGCCAGGTGGTGGGTCTCGTAGGGCCTCCAAGACACAGACCACGTTCACCATCATCTCTCTAGCAGCCCTAATCCTTGATTAGAAACACAGTCAGAACAGAAACTTATACTGGGAAGTGCCGGAGCTGACAAAACCAAGGCCCATGAACAGGCAGCCTGTGGGCAGGCTACAGCGATCCCAAAGCTTCCACGCAGCAGCCCACTGTGTCGGGTCCCCGAGCGGTCCCTTTCAGCATTCCGCTGATCATTTATCCACCTGAATGGGGGGGGGGTCAGCTCACCCCAAGCTGGGCTGGAGCAGCTCGGACGACGACATCTCAACCTCTAACACAACCAGTTCTCATTCATAAGGAGCTGCCACACGTGAGCTGATCCATCACAGTAAAACTCTTCTTCTGGACTCGGCAGGGACTTGTTAAGGCCACAGTAACGCGGTCACACGGCTTATTTTACAAGCTATCCTGAGGCTTGCTTACTCACAGACTGAATTAACATCTGAGCTTTGGTCAGCCTTTTCTCAGATTCATCCCACAGAAGTGAACAAAAATAAAACCATCTATTCATTTTAAGAAACAATTTCTTACTCCAAAACAAGCACATTAGGAGCATTACATGCTGAGTATTATGCAAGAACTAGGTTTTCCTGGTTGCTGTGGATGACTGTCATAATCATCTTCAATTACATGCCCATATGCTGCTCTTTCACAAGCACTCGCTCTCATTCAGCAAATGACAACCTACTCCGGATTTCTCCATGTTCCCTTTGTGCACCTGTGCCTGAGCTGGTACTTCCACTCCATGCCCCCATTTTCCCCTATGCAGAGATATTCATATCCTTCTGGGGTTTCTTCCCCTAAGAGGATCTCACTGTAGTTGATTAAAGCTGAAATTTTAAAGGTATCTAGAAGTTCACCTACTTATCTAGACACGTCCAAGTAATTATTTTTTCACTGAAATCAACAAAGACTGGACAATGGAGTCCTTCTAAAAATTCCTTCTGCGCCTACGTGCGTCTCCTTTGGCCAAATCCAGAAGTTCATGTTCTGCAGTACCTGATTTCAGACAAACCAGGAACCTTGGCTCCAAATGCCTTCGCTCTGGAAAAATTCATGGGGGCATGCGAGGGTCTGTACATGGGGCTGCAAATCCAGCACCCTCAGTGAGTAGCTGCCCAGCTGCTCAAGACGATGCTCAGTGTCTTACCAGCTAGTCCTCATCCTCTAAACACCTCCTGGCTTCTTCTGAGTCCTCCCACCCTACTCTTCCCTCCTCAATGCGTTAAATATGACTTTTAGGACACTTGTTCTCTCCAGTTTTGAATTGGAAAAAGCTCCCATAAGTCTCCACTGATCCCATATTTAGATTTTCAGGCACTTTTAATGTGGTCAAATATGAGCATCTTCTACAACGAAAGCATATGCCTCCATTAACTATCAAGGCATTGCTCTACAGTATGAGGGTGCCAGAGCTCCCTCAGGGAAATGGGTCCACGAATATCTTTGAAGATGAGCAAAACGACGTCGTTTTCCTTACTCTCATTTTGTCAGACGGCTGAAACATATTAGCTGAAACGTCCCTAAAAACCTGAGTCCTAGGATGACTCTCTAAAGGGAAAATTGAAGCCTGGAGAGTCGCAAATGTCAGTCAGTTATATGCTATCAAAGCTGAGATGTTGTAATGGGATGTATCAGGCAAACTCAATCACCTGGGCCATTATACACCCGTCAAGCAACCGGTCTGGAGATGACTCCTCGAGCGCACCCTCTGGACCACTGCAGCGCGGTTTCAGTGGAACCGCTCTGGTTTATCCTGCTGAGCAGCCTGGGAGCCAAAAACAGAGACCTCAGCTGGATCACTCTCTAACAGCATCTCATTCACCTGGTGGCTATCCTCATTAAATCCAAACTGCCATTTTCCCAAATACACATAAAGATAAAATATAAAGTCATCTCCGTGTGTGCAGTCACAATATATTATACTTAAAAACGGCAACCATAGGCTTTTTTCCCAGAAGTGTCCTTGATCTACAGATAATGCCTTCCTGAAAGCCCGTATCTGGGTCTTAATAAACAGTACTCCAGCACAGCGACTATATATCAGACTTACAGCAGCCCTGCTAAGCCCGGACGAGGCACTTCATCCTCTTCACGAAGCCCACCGAGGTGGGTGGCTCCCGAGCACACTCAGGCAAACCTCCCTACAGCCTCGTACATCACCACAGCACAAGTATTGGAGTTGCTGGGCTTCAGCTGTCTCCAGCTGGCACAGGGGGTCCATTCACAGGGAAGATACACTAAGAGTCATTTTCATCCAAAAATGGGTAAGACCTGCTTTCTGGAGGCATGTGGGAGTAAAGGTCCATCTCAAAAGTTCCCAGCAGGGGAAAACAGAGCTTGCTTTTTCCCATTCTTGGGTGTTTCATTCCTTTTGCAAATACATGGGGGAGACACACACACGGAGCATCACCTGGTTTAGGTGCCTGCACATGAAGCCTAGGCTGTCCACACCAGGGCTAGCAGGTACACACCTCCTACGGACCTAGAGCACTCAATGCATGCCTAATTTAAGGGCTTAAATACTTTCCCCCTCCATCAACTATACAGAACGCATAAACTCCATGTTCAGACACAAAAATTAGTCACAGAGACGGTATCTAAAGCAGTTTCCATAACTTTTTTTTAAATAAAAATGATAGAGAAGGCTCCTAGAACTTGGGCTAAGAAGGGACACAGTAGGGAGAGCTTCAGCAACGCCAGGGAACGCCTGGGCACCGCGAATGCCTTGCTCTTCCCTCGGGTCAGAGAAGAATTTATTTGTATGAGTGTATCAGCGACACTTTGCACCTTAATCACCTCAACCCCTTGGCCAGAGAAATGACCTGACTTTCAAGTAAACTCGTCACGTCCAAGAAGCGCGAGGCTTCTGTTCTCAACGGCCTCACGTACGTGTGCCCCTTTCTCAGGAAACTGTGCCCACTCCACACACGCCAACAAAAACCTTTCTCCATGACTAATTTTCAAGTTGAACTGTCTTGATAAATAGACTGACTCACTGCAGAATTTAACTATGCATTAGGTCCTATTAGTGAATTAGGCCCTTTTGTTTTGCTCCAGAGCGCTGTCAAGAGCTGTAACAGCTTTCCTGATTAATGAAGAAGGGAGAAAAGTTATTTCAAAGACAAAGGCAGATTGGAATTTTCTTCCCTTTTCTTTTTTTTGGTAACTTTCAAAAGACAGGAGTATTCCATCAGTAAAAGCAGCAGAAGATGCCGCAGGCTTTGGCACTGGCCTGCTCCATGCTGCGGGTGAAGGACAGAGAGGGGTGGGACACCTCTGCTATTTGCTTTCCATCCACCCCAGTCCCTGAGCTTTGATTCGTATCATGTGAGCTCTGGCACAGGATCTCTGGTGGCTTCTGAAAAATGACTTGTGCCTCCCCTTGCCCTGAGCCTGCCTGTACGCACCCGTAGGACATACGATGCCAAAGCTAGCCATTTTGTGAAGTGACCGAAACTGGCTTATTGGTGTTACATGAATGACCCAGGTCTGGTTATTTGGGAGTTTCTAGCTCCCAAGGACACACTTAAATATCTTTTACCACATTTCTGCTTTGGAATACCCCATAGTTTTCATATTTGCTTGCAAACCCCTACCATAACACCTAGCACCTTTTAGCACTTATTTTCACAGTGGAGACTGTTACGAAGCAAGAGTGTATTTTAGTGATTGCTCAAAATGGCTAGTTTCACAGCGTGACGATAACATTGATCTTCGGGGCTCTCTATATCGAAGGAACTCCATTAGATATGTCAATAGCTTCTTTGTCTTGCTTTATTTTTAGCGTTTCCTCAATTGATCCAATACCGACTGGATGAGGGATATGTGGCTGGGACCTTTCTTTTATGTGGGAAGGGATTCTGAACCTTAGCCTTAAAAAAAAAAAACCCTCAGAACATAACCATATTGTGCAGCATTTATCTCCCCAGCCATCCATATCTCCCTCCACGGTGACATGCTGGAGAAAAACGGGATGAAACTGAAAACCACGACATACGGCTAAAGCTAAACCATTTTTCCTGGGGAGCTCCTCCATGAGGCCCAAACCCAGTCTCGGAAGAGACTAAAACCATCCTGAATAAGGGGGCCCGTACCCCAAGAGAAAACAGTGGAGGTTTTTCTCCCATTTCAAACATGCAGTAGAAATAACGGACAAGGCATTAAAGTGCAAAAAGGCACCAAAAAAAGAGGCACTGAGGGTATTTCAGCGCTGCAGGCCTCTTCTCCCGGGATTTGCTTCGCACAGTTGTCCTCACAACGGACTTCACTGCTCAGCCTATCGCCCGCAGCAGGAACACCGGACACACGATGAAGCACCGGAGACCTTCAGCCATGTCACGTGCGGGTTTCGGCATGACATCCAAGCAGTACTTGGGCTTTCTGGCCTTATGAAACCCACCGGGGTGTCCTTCCAGAGCCCACGGTTGAGGTGGTCGAGCATCATCTCCGAAGGTGTCAGCATAACCTCATCTACGGCCCGTTTTGTCCATCTGCATATTTACCAATTCTGGCTCTCTTTCCTACCATGTATTCCCCCAGTAGTATATTTATAGACACCAGAAATCTTCCACACCAAATGGTTCCAATTCAAATATCCTTCATCTCCCACTTTGCAAATCCTAGTCTAAAGATCCACAGACAGAATCAAAGCCCTCATAACAGTCTCCTGATGAATCTTACTTAACAGAAAGAAGCACCAAAAAGTCCAAAAATGTGTCCATGTTTTCCTTCTCCTGCTTCAGCAAAAACAGCATCTTTTTTTTTTTTTTCCCTATACAGGCTGCTGCCTACCCACCTTCTGCCAGTCTATTTTGTGTTAAATCTAACCTGTGTCTTTCCATTCCTGTTTAAAGTGCCAGGCACAGCTCTGGTGCTACACAAATAATAAATAACAACAGTGTGACATCAAATAAGGCAGTTTAAGAAATGCAGCTGACACGTTTTTCTCCCTTGACATTTTTACTATGAATTCCTTTGCCTTTGTCATTTGACTTAATGGCATTGCAAACTACGTAACTGTAATTACTCTTTAGTTTCTATTAAGATATAAGCCTGAAGCTTCGCCAGGAAATACCTGAGAGAGAGGGAGGTAAGGCAGGAAAGCGAGAGGGAAGGCTTTCAGAGCCAGAGTGGTTTCTTCTAGGTAGCTCTAACAGTGACAAACAAATAGGAACAGTGAAGTAATAAGTCAGAAAAAGGAATTCAATTTCTTAGTCCTGTAATAGGAAGGTACATGATAAATAGAAGCGGAAAAGAGAAGACAAACAGTATATAGTTATGCCTGGAGGATGTGATGACAGGCAGGCAACTTGGGACCTTCCAGTCCCAAAACTTTCAAGCACTCAATGAAGTGACTGGATTTCTGGGTCCAGCCTCAAGTGCAGTTTCCCACCATGAAAACGTCGAGCTTCTTGTAAACCTGCTCTGACCCAGATCAAAAATTACTAAACACATTTAGATACCTCACTCCAAACACTGGTAAAAACCTCCCCCTCGCCAGCTATCACAGTAATTCATTTCAAACCCCAGACTGCCCAGAAATCCCCTGACCAGACAGAATTATTGCCAACAGCACATCCGAGTTGTCTGGAAGCGTGCCACGGGAAGGAGGAGGTATGACAGGAGAGTCCTGTGCACTTATGCACACAGCGTTCCTTTATTAGGTTTTATCTGAAACAAAGGTAAATCCTCATTTGGTTTAACACAACGAAGATGTGTTACACTGGAGCTCTGCCACTGCAGAGCAGGAGAGGGCTGGTTATGAGAAACGGTCCTGTAGTTCTCAGCTTGGAGAGACGAATGAAAATAAAGTCCATCAAGCTTTACAGCACCAGCAAGGTCTGCCATTAAGACTGAGTAAGTGCAAAGCAATATTCAGCTGAAGATGATGACAGAAACACCAAAGCCCAGCTGAAGACGAAGACTAAACATGCTTAGGCTGCAGCATCTCATGACACCATCTATTTTTGGTGTTATTCCTGGAATTATTCCTATGTACCTGTCAGCCCACTGTTTTCAGTCAAGTTATTCCCAGTTTACTTCAAGAAGGAAAAGCACTCTGCCTGCTTTCAGGATTTGACCTGAAACTGCATATTTTTCAACCTACATCAGTTTCACAGCTCCAGTTTTCAGATTCCCATTTGCCCTCCTCAAGTGGACAAAGACCATTTTGACTTACAGCACTGCTCTGACCAAGAGAAGGATTTTAAGGGGATAAGAGTAACCCACCAGCACCACAAAAGCATCAAGAGTCATCCTTGCAGAGACTTGCTGGGAAGTTCCCAGTCTCCCGCGCTGCACCCAACTACTACTGTCAGTACGTCAGACATCCTGAGATGTCCCATCATAAGCCAAACATGGACCTTGTGACTTCTGACAAATCCCACCTCACTCAGACTTTGGCTCCTTGAGTGAGGAACAGTCTTCAATCTCCCCACAACCAGGAACACCTTTTGAGAATATCTGGAAACCAGAAACAGAATTCAGACCTTGACTGATGGCAAAGTGGAGAACAGGCGAGCATCCACCACATTATCTCACTGACGGTAATTATGGATCATCTCCAGAAAACAGCACACAACATTTCGTAAAAATACGGCATTTTCATGCACACTGGTTGCACTTTGCCCTCGTCCTGTGCATATCTGTTTACTCCACAACTTCTTAAATCAACAGGTAAAAATCACTCAAGTCAAAACGACCAGTAAGACCACGACCCGTCAGCTTACGAAGCTGCTGGCCAAAGCTGCCTATGCCATTTTTTACTGGCCGTTCAGCAGCAAGTATCATTTCATGTCCTCCAGTTTCAATGCCCCGTCTTGTTCCAACAAGGGCTTTTCCGCAGAGGTTTCCTCCCGCGTGAGGCTGCGTTCGCTGCTTGTTGCAACTCCCCTTGTCAGTCTCTGCAAGACTTTTGCCCTGGGGTATCATTGCAGTCAGTGCCTCAGTGTTCAGTGCCACACACCCTGTTCCCAGCGCGGTTTAGCCCTGTCCCCCTCGGAGGCAGCTGTCCAGGCAGGTTATGTACAACATATATTTGAGTGAAAAGCGTAGATGCTAATTCTGAAAGGTCCTCAGTCACCTTTGGGCTCTGGTGTCAGCTGGTGGGTAAACTCAGTTTGTGGCAGAAGTTACCTAAGATGGCAAAAGGACGGTGAAAAGAGCCTGTGTGGGACTCATCCCACTTCATTTCAGCCATCCAAACCGCGGGGTCTAACCCAACCAGGCGCCTACCTCTATAACCAACGCGGAAAGAGGAGCAACGTGAACCATCCCGTTTGTTTCAAATGGGATCGCCCTCCTGTTAAGGTCAGTCTCTAAAGAGAGATGAGACAGCAGCACGTGTCAGAGGAACGACAGGCAGAATGAATCCATCCTGGGAGCTCTCTCCAAAACCCTCCCCTTATGTTTTGTTTGGCACAAATGTGGCAAAACGGCTCTTCCCTCATTTATGAGCAAACCTACTGACCTGACTCTGTTTCCTCAACATTAAAGACCCAATCCCTGCATGGAGCGTTCTCTTCAAGGAGGAGTAACTTTGGCCCAGTACTCATACTCGAAGCTCGTCTCCAGTTAACAAGGTACAGAATAAACGAAGCACCAACTGATCACATACTTTCCAAGCTTCCAAATATCCAAACATACGCTCAGCTCCCTATGTCAGTGTAGTCAAACCAAATGACACGTTTTCTGTAACGGATAATTATTGCAAAGGTTTTACCCTTCCGTCCTGGGCACGCACCTAACTTAGCTGGAGACAGGGGAAATCTTACTGGAATACAGGATAACACTCAAGAGAGGTATGAGCCTAGCTAAAGAGAATGAAAAGACATAATTATCGCAACAAGAACAAAATAAAGGAAAAAGAAGACACAGTCTGCAGAAGAACCACAACTGGCTGCTGCCCTGCACCCCCGGCTGCACTCGTGAGACAGAGGGGACAAAGACGTCACTTCGGTCACTTTATGCTAACCAGGATTTCCCCGTAGTCTAATACCTACATGGGTTTTATCACTAAGTACGGTACAAAGGGCTGATGCACAGCTCTGCAATGAGATCCCCACTATCTCTTCTTTAGACCTAATCTTCATCCCCTATGTCCTGCCAGTTCTGAATCCTTTTCAAAGTCTTTTTTGCTTGTCACAGAGAAGCAGCTTGCGTTTTCCTTCTCAGGCATTTATAACTCTTTTCTAATGGAAGAACAATCATCTAGTGAACTTAGAGATCCCGGGAGAAAATGATCCCCCTTCCACAACCTCCTCCCACAGGTCAGGGAGATGTTCCCTATTTTGCTTCTCTCATTTATGCAATCCCAACAGATCTGAATGTCAGCCACAACCACGGATGAGGTCACTAAGCATGAAACAGAAGTGTTAGCATCAAGCCTGGCTTTTCGTCCTCTTTTAAGGATATGAAACTCCTCCGTCTCCAGCAGAGCAGCACTCAATTATTCTCTGCAAAAAAAGGAAATAATTTGTCTATAGCTATTTTTTTTTTCTTTCACTGCTGTTTCTTCTAGCTTTTTTTCTGTCCCCATGGGTTACTCGCCTCTTTCCTTTGATGCAAAGATACATCAGATAATGTTGAGTGTTCTGAGGTTAAGTTCAGGGTGCCTGCACAGGAATAATTCATATCTAGTTATCTATGTCTATATTCCTATACAGTTTTCAGGGACAGAGAAAGAACCCATGGGTGGAGTTCAGTAATCTATCCTTATGCTGCTGGGTTTACTTGGATCCATTAAAATTTGTTGCCCTGAAGTGCAAATAGCTCATTTCTTATAGATCTGAATACCACTTAGTAAAGGCTGTTCTCTGTTTACCCAGCTTCCCTGCAATGAAGCTTTTAACAAATGGGTTTGTTCCACTTTTTTTTTTTTCATTTTTCTCCTAGCACACATTGGATGCTTTATGATATCCTTTCTTTATTTATTTCTAAGCTTGGATGTACCTTTTATACTCCCATATTTTCAGAGTAAATTGACTTCCCAGTCTGAAAGCTGCACATTGCATTGAGGGATTCACGGACGTCTTTTGCCAAAACCGTTTTCATTTAGATTTCAATGCAATCTCATTTATCTTCCACTGAAGATTCCCTTTCTTCTGGCTTATCAGCTTGAGCATCTGAAGATATACCACCCCCAGTGCGCCAAGACAACTGCACTCCACCAAGATGATCCCATTTTTAAAGCTGGAGCCAGTGCCTTATCAGTTGTGCTGGGAGCAGCCTTCTAGTTAGACAGGTCCAGACTCCACATCCTTGAAGACGACTATAAAACTGTCCACTTTGACAAGCTTCTCAAATTCATTAGATACCTGAGAGGACACAAGAGCAAAACATTCTTTTCACGTGCTGCCACGTCTAGGTGGAAACATGTGGGATGCTAGGCAAGAAGCTCCGTGTGGCACAAGACCTCCACCCTGGTACGGCTTCAAGGCGTGCAGCTGCTTCTAGCCGTGCTGTAAGGCCAGCAACGACCCAACCCAACTCCTGCTGAAGCGCCAGACCCCGTGGGACTGGGATGGCACACTGAAATCTCTGTGCTCTGATTTTAAGAACAACCCTGCCCCCAAGAACACCTCCGCCAGTAGGAGCTCCACCCCCTCAACACTTCCACGAGCTCTTCTAACCTCCTCTACGCTGCTGCTCGCCCCCTTTTCTCCAGACTGCAGCTTTTCTCCCATCAACAGCTTCCACCCAAGGTACCACCTGCCCCTAGAGAGCTGTTGAACTGCACTCACTCACTGCCAACACACTGGACCAGCAAGAAGTGGGAAGGATGAGTATCTAGGAATGAAGTACTCGGAACAGAGAGGAATAAGGAGTCAACCAGAAAAAAAACGTTCAACTTTGGTCAAAAATATCTTCCTGCAAGGGGACAAGAAACTCAGTCAATTCCACTGACCATTAGCAACATTGATCCATCAATCATCCACCAAACCAGCAAGTGAACCGAAGCAGCCTGAGATCCTGGCGGAACACAAACAACTCCCATTTGCTTCAGCGACATCAGGACACTCCTCCTCACTTCACCTGCAATCACCAGCAAACCCAGGCTCACGAGCCACGCTGCCGAGCAGACTGTCCCCTCGCAGGCCAGAAAATCCTGAAACAGTCTGGCACCCTGGATGCATGATTAGGACTTTGGAGACCAGGTGAGGATGGGATGCTCTAAAATCCTCTTGGGGGGAATGCTGGCAAAAAGACCCATCCCCTCCCAAACCCCCCTTGCTCCTCATCTGAGCAGCCTTTTCTGCTCTTGCCTTGTATCTTGCTGAGCAAAGAGTTAAATTCCACGCTCAGACAGGCTCTCCTTTGTGCTCACCAGTAACAGCATCATCGTGCAGACCAGACACAACCAACAAAGGTCCTCACCGGGGGACCCTGCGCGAAATGAAAGACCAGGCTCTTTCGAACGGCGCTTTGTGACACAAGCAAATGGAAGACGAGGCAAGCGAACACGCGGCCCTGACCTCTGCAGCGGTGCTGGGTTCGGATGGCGTTTCTCCCAGCCATTCCCACCTCCGAGCAGGCAGGCAGGCTCGTCTGGCAGGCAGGGATGTCGCAGCGAACGCAGCCCCGGCACCTCCTGCCTCTTCCCATCCAACGTCACCGAACCTGACAGTGACGGGATTAGCTGCGACTCGAGGAGTTCCCTCGTGCCTGGCGAGCAGCACTCCCCTTCCTTGCCTTTTAGAAGTGCTCTTCATGCCAAGGTGCTGTTAATTCTGGAGACTCAAGGATACTTCTTGGTTGTGAGAACTCACTGAGAACCTACAGTATCCTCCATACTGCACCATCAGAGAAATTCGGACAGTTCTTGCTTGACATAGACTTTGTTCTCTGTACCATTTAATCAGACAGTTGGATGATTCTCTTTGTCTAAGGAGTCACCAAAAGTTTCTACCAAAAAAAAAAAAAAAAAAAATAAAGTCAAGCACTTTGGGTCAGCCTTCCCACACTCCCATCCCCACCCCGGGGTAAAAGAACCCCCAGGGATGGCTGCGGAAAGCCGTGATGAAAGAGGGTAGGCCACCCCGGTGGCTTTGGAAGAGCCAGACTCCTGACCCATTTTACACCTCCCTTAGCCAGACGCAGCGCTATTAATCAGAGAAAAAGCGTTGTTGCTCCCTACGAGTGCCACGCTATTGATTTTACTGATGTTAGTGGGATTTACTGTGATAGAAGTGAGAACAAGAATTGTTCTTTGTGCAGAAAACAAATTTACTTCGCCATCCAAAATATTTATGAGGTTTCTGCAACATTATTTAGGATATCTGTATTTAATGTTTCTCCTTCACATCATTTTTTTTCTTTTTGATCTTGTGAGTGAGCTCCCTTTTCCTTTTGTAGTCAATCCCAGATTTAAATTGCATTCTTTTGTTTTATCCTGTTTTCCGTTCTTAGCACTAGGAACCAAGATTTCTAAACTGCACATTCAAGCACATCACATGGATACACATTAAAAGTAAAATGCCTGGCACAACCAGAAAGCTACGTATGTAGTAAGTGATAGCAAAGCCATGGGGATACTGCTGCTAGATTATTTTTTTTTCCCCATAGAATCACTTTGGTTGGAAAAGACCTTTAAGACAATCAGGTCCAACCATTATCCTAACCCTGACAACTCCACCACTGAACCATGTCTCCAAGCACCACATCTACACGTCTTTTGAACACCATTAGGGAGCAAATACAAGTTTTATGTTTCTCATAGCTGATTATTTCAAGATTTAAGAATATTCCGTGAAGGACAAAGAAGGACATTGAGGAAAGGAGAAATCCCTATTCGTGTGCTACTCTGCAACAGGGTATGGGGAACAAGGAGGAAAGAAAAGTGTTCTGCAGCGACAGGAGAGCACGGAACCCCAGGGGAAAGGCTGTGCTCCCTCTGACGCCTTTCTTCACAGCAGCCCCAGCAGCGGAGGGGCTTCCTCCACCCCATGGGATGGACCTCCAACGCCAAGGCCACCGGCGGTGAATGCGCCGATTGTGGAGGGCACAAAAGGCAGCGGGAGCGGCTCTGATCCGCTCCCACCACCCCGGCCTCACAAAAGCAGCCCAGTAGCTCGGCAAGCGGCGACGCAAAGGGCACAACAAAGCGGTTTTCTGTTCCACCAGAGCGCTGGGATTGGGATTACTCATGGACCTCTGAATGCTCGTTACGCTCATTTGAATATTGTGGGAAGGGGAAAAAAAAAAAAAAGAAAATAAGTGCCTGATTCCACTTTTTTTTTTGGAGGGAAGTACCAGCTGCAGCTCAAGGAAGATGGAGACGGGCACTTTCGGAGCAGCCGGGCTCGCTCCCGCCCCAGAGGGACCCGGGAGCTGCTGCTCAGCCCCCCGGCGGGGAAGGAAAGCTGTCAGTCTGCTCCGATGGTGGAGGGCAGCTTTAATTAACAACTCGGGTGGCAAAGCGGGAGAGCAGAGCAGCGGATAAATCAGCGCAGGCAGTCGGTCTGGCTGCCAGGTTAATGCAGAAACAAAAAAAAAAAAACCAAGCAAGAAGCTTACAAATTCCTTTAAAATAGGGAGCTGCGACCAGGAATAACACACGAAACCTCAAACAAGCCTCGTAATCAGCATTAGGAAGAACTGCAGCAATTTAAATTGCCAGTGGTGCGCCCCGTCCTGAGGGAAGGGGCCTCCGGCTGCTCTCGCTCCTTCGCTGGCCACCTCCAGGCTGCAAAAGCATTCACCTCCCAGGAATATCCCCAAAGGCTGCACAGCTTTTGCCACAGTGAAGTCATAGAAGCAGGGTGACAGCAGAAACATTCAAAATAAAGATCTCAGCACTGTTCGGTAACGGCGGCGCGGTCCTCGTTTGATAGGCACCGATTGCCTTTCAAAGCCAACAACTTTGTCAGATCGTGTTTTCCCAGCTACAGCAGTGGAGAATAGAGTCTCACATTAATAAAGAAAAAATAAATCACTGAAGTGCCCATAGTTGAACAGAGCTGGATTTTACAGCTTTAAGTGATCTAAATATTGCAGCATCTTGGTCATGGCTGTCCTGAAAACCAGCCCCCAGCCAGCACAACCCCAGCAAAGACCAGCAAAGAGCAACCCAGAGGAAGGAGGACCCCAAAGATTAATCAGAAAACGTCCCCTTGCTCCACTTCTTCTCCAGGTGGACTTTCAGCCATCAGGAGGTCGCAAGTTCAGCTCCCCATGACGTGCAGAAAGGTAAGGAGGTTCTTGCTGACACCCCAAAGTACAGAGAGCAAAACGCACGGCCAAGGGGCAAAGCATCAAATATTGCGATGGTTGTTCACTACACCCACAGAGCGAAGTAAACCAGGAACCTTTGAGGGGCTGAAAAACATTCCCCTTGTTTCTCCACTAGAAGAATTTCTGAATTAAAGGCTGGCAGAGCACAGAACCTTTTGGGGTTGGAAAGGACCTTAGAGATCATCCAGTTCCAACCCCCCTGCCATGGGCAGGGACACCTTCCACTACACCAGGCTGCTCCCAGCCCCATCCAGCCTGGCCTTGGAGCACTAGAACAAACAGTTTATTTTTCCTATCAGAAGAAAAATAAGGGGAAATTGTTATTATTTTTGCCTCTTTTTTTTAAAAAAAGACACAAAAGCTCCCCTGACGATACAGAAATATACCCCATGGGGAAACAACTTAATGAAAGCCATGAAAGGCAGAAGTTATGGGATCCCACAAAAACTCAGCGTGCACAGACGTGCATTTACCTGAACTCCGAAACGCAGCAACGCCAACACAACATCCCCTCGTGCCCGAGGACAACGGCTCCCTCACACCCTGCCCAGAACCAGCTCCCAGCCCACCACACACACGGGGCACCGCCAGCCTCCCATCCCCTTGCCTTCTGCACGTGCAGACCTCTGCCAAAATCCCGCATTGGGTTTATAATCCCTTCCAGTTACTGGTGGTACCCAACGATATCCAAGTCTATGGACAACTGAGAGGCAAAGCACCTCGCTAGCCCTTGCAGTGTCACTCAAAACCCAAAACTTTGCGCCGTTTTTTCACGGGAAATGGGTTTTAACCACTTCAATTCAGCTTGTTCAGCGCCAACTGCCAAAAGGGGACGCAACAAGAAGGAACAGAAAGAAGAGAGGAAACAACTCATGCCATTATGGGAATTAAGAGTGAATACAACTGGGAGGTTTGGGGGCAGGCAGGCTTTCCCGTGCCCTTCACCCGAGCCCGGCTGACAGCAGTTATTTGTCCTTACGTGCCAGAAAGCCCTTAATCAGAGCCGGGACGAATAAGTCGTTTTTCTTTCCGAGGCATCTTCAGCACAAGATTTACACACACCCTCGCAGCTCCGATCTTGACAAAGCATGGCACTTTAGGCCAAAATTAATCCAATCTCAAATGATACTTAATAAATCAGGTCAAAACGCAGCCTTGTGTCCTTAGACACGGACAGCAGATCTCCGTGTCTGAAGGGGATGCGCCCACAGGCACCCCTCAGCGCCAGGGTGCTGGCAGCCCCAGCCCACCGGACAGACAGCACTCGTTACAAGACCCCCACGGTCCGGGGCGGGCAAAAGGATTAGTGCAATGGGGGGAAATCTTCCCAGCAGCCTTGTCATCCTGCGGGATGCTGGTTTTGAAGGAGCCAACCATGCCAGAGCAAACGCTGGCCTTGCAAGCGCCTGCATCGTTCAGCTCAGCCTGGCGACCCGCCCTTTAGTAGTGCCTACTTCAGAAAAGTCATAATTTGGCTTTTCAGAGTTGTTTTTAAAAGCAATATGGATTCATCACCACAGTCTCCTTACCTGGAAGATGTTAAGCCTTTAGTCTCTAAACCTTACGCAACCAGAATCACACCTCGAGGCCTCCAGATGCTCACCTATGGAGTTCTACTTCAGTTAAGAGCATGTACATCGGATCAAGATCTTTTTAATTGTTTTCAGAGGAGGTTAAACAGGAACACACACAGATTTAGTGGGTTTCTATACCCAGCACAGTACAACGTCACAACTCTACAAAACAGGAGACAGTTTGGCAGGGCCATTGCAACTCAGTGAGAGGAGACCTCCTGCACACAGTCCCACCTACTCGGCGTTTCCCTTACGACCTGGTGGTGCTTCCACGTTCAGCCATTTCCAGTTGTCCTCAAGTTCTGATTTTATAAAAAAAATTAAAAGGTTACAACTGGCTTTTAAACCCCCCTTCTCTGCTCAGGTACCAACACAACACTGATGAGAACAGAGCTGAGTATTTTGTTCGTCCTACCCAGAAACTGTTTCGTATAAATTCCTTTCTATTTAATTATTAGCTTATAGTACTTATAAGTGCTCAGCCAAAGCTACAAGTTGAGCAGCCTGCGAGGACCCTTCTGCATCTGCATCCCATTACTAACTGTTCCTCAACACCCACCTAGGTAAGAGTGGCTCTGCCCCATCTTCACTAACGAAGATCTTCTGTTCTGGCCTCCCTAATTGCTGCTGCACTCCCCAGAACCCTCTTCCCCAGGAGGACGCTGGTTTCAGCTGGGCCGTCAGCGGTGCCACAGCCGCCAGTAGGCTCTGGGCCAGGCTGGGTGGACAAATGGCCCAGCACAGCCAAGGATGCTCCAGCAGAGTGCCAGCCATTGCTCCCCCGGCCACACAGGGACTTCAGGGGCCACGTTCCTGGTCTAAATGACAACAATTCTCGCCACCACACAGAAATAAGTGCTTTCCAGCACAATATTGCAGATCAACACGCCTGAAACAGGGGGCGCCAAGGGCAACATTGCCCACAGGCAAGCAAGAACTTCACCCCCTGCTCCACAGTGGTCAAGAAAGTCCAAAGTGTCTGGCATGGTGAGGGACACAATTTTACGGTGGCTTTTGCCGCGCAGAGAGGAGGCAAGCTGTGGGGACAAGCTCTGCTAGGGAAGCCTAGGATCCCATCCCACAGCCAGCTCCCAGGTCTGCCTTGCTTTCCCCAGCCCAGTCCTGCAGCACCAGGAGGGATGGCCAAAGCCCACGCTCATTTTCAAGGTCTGGCAAAAACATCCACAAGCCCTTCTGCCCACAGTGAAAGTGGTTCCAGCTCCTGGACCACCAGCTCAGCAGATCTTGGTGCACTTTCTGCCACACCATACCGATGGTACCTCACTCTCTGGTAGCACTCAACTCACATCTAACTTCATTTTGGGAGGCCAAAGACAATGTTAGAGACTCTCCTGCCATGGACCACCCAGGTCTAGGAAAGCTCCAGCTCAGGTACCAGATAAAAACTAAAAGAATGGCGATGAAAAGCGAATAAAAAGGTCTGGCCTGCAAGAATGTAACGCTAAGCAGCGGAGTATTTGTTTGCTAATATAGCATCATCTCAACCTCAAAATGTTTGAGGTAAACTTAGTCATATATGACCATCTATGATACCTTCTCCTGTATAGAAGCACTAGGGCTCAGATTGCTCAGACGCTGCAGTCACCATTTTTCACAAATACACCCTGGGCCACTACAATAAGCTCAGGGGTTGCAAGATCTTAATTGCTCCAGGAAAGAAGCAATTTTCCAATGGAAATACCAGGTTCCAGGCTTTACGGTGCAAATTACTGTACATATAATACACTGCTTTTATAATCAATCACATTTTCAGAAGGGGATCATAAAGGTCAAGCAGCACCCACCTCTGTGCATAATTATTATTTGTTTTGGTACAGCCACAGCTGGCTGTTTGGTTCTTAAAGTTAGTTATTAACTATTAACCTTGGCATACAGCTTCTTTAACACATAACTAGCGGCTTCTTTCATTTAATAATTGTATTAAAATAGAAACTGTGTCAACCACAGATTAACTTTAAAAGCCTCCATGGGCTAAAAATAATGAACTAATCTACATTTACCAAAAGAACAGATTTCAGATGATTATTAATCCCTTTTCTGGATGGGAGGGGGCGGGGGGGGGGGGGAGTTTGATCGTCAATTTCTAACTTTAAACGTGATGATTTTGCACTTCGTCCAAGGCCCGCAGTCGACAAGACTGAAGCATCCAAACTCGATCTACCAGAACCGTGCCCCGGGGCTGCAGTTTCTGCAAACCCCATCCCAGCAGAAAGGCGACGTGACAGACGAGGCTGAAGTTCACCCAGCCCGAGCTGCCAGCTACTAATATGGCTTTTGAAAGGCTGAAGCTGTAAATAGGACATTTGCTGAAGGAACTGCTGCAAGTTGAAGAAAGATCAAGCGATTTACACCCTTGAGACCAGCCAGGCAATTCTAATTATCTTACACAATGAGTCTCGCCACAAGAACACGAGCTGAAAGCGAGTAGGCGAGCTGCTGGGGACATCCGAGGTCCTCTGCACTTGACTGGCATCTTGCATTTCTGAGGTCCCTTGCACGGAGAAGCTGCTGAACAATTAATTACCTGCAGTTACAGAGGACCCAAGCTCAGAGGACCGAGCTGAGGAGGGCCATGCAGAAGGCGCACACGGCAGGTCGCGGTGCACGAGAACGTTGCATCCATTCAAGCCGTCTCCCCTGCCTCCCATTGCCACCACCGGGAACGCAGCTGTATTACTATGAAAAGACCCACTACAGCGTAGTTAGTCTGACAGAAGAGTAATAACCTCCATTGTTGAGCTGGTAAAAGGCTCCTTTCTCCTAATGAAAGTAGAAATCAGCAACACCCAGACGAGCAATTTTCCGTTTAGGTACTCGAATGGTGATATCGCTATAAAACATCTGTAAAAATAGTCCTGAAAAAGGGTAAAAGCCAAGAAGCTCAACACCTATTTCTCACCCAAAAATAAATCCTGAGTGCAGGAGGCTCCATGCACGAGGAATCCCCTTCCCAGGACAGGGAGCACCCCCAGCCCGAGCTGCTGCCCACCGTCAACAACTCTGATGCTTCCCAAAACACAGCACCCACACGCAGAGATGATGACCAAGACAGAGTACAGTCCATGGAGATTCACCCATGTGTCTCCCAAAACACAAGCCTGGCCAACGCCCAAGGCAGGCAGTAGGAGGAGCTCTGCCATGCACTCAAAGACATCTCATCTGCTGGGGTACTTCAAAGCAGGAAACTGCTCATCAGCCCTCACCTAAACCCTCCCTTCCCCTGCAGCTCCTACTGTCACATACAGCTCTAGCTGCTTCTCATGAAGATATTTCACACATGTTCTGGAATCTACAGGGATGCTGCAGGCTGAACAGCTGGGGCTGAACCCATGCCTGTGGCTTCTACACTATGACCAACTCTCATTTAAGAGGTCCCCTCAACTATCATGCTCCTAAGAAGAGGGAATCACACAAGTAGCCCCTCCAGCGGAGGGGGCAGCCGTGCTGAGATCCCTGAAGGCACTGCCCATACCCTACTGGACTTGCAGGACTTCTAGTCCAAGCTGAAACTCACAGGACACAAACCTTTGGGTGACCAGCACTGACAGCACTTGCATAAAGGTGTAGGCGTGGAGACACAACATTTTGTGCACTTGGCTCCTTCTTCAGTTCCTAACTTCAAGAGCAAACACTACATAGGACGTCACCCCCCCGCTCTGAGCTAGGATCAGCTCCAGCTGGGTTCGCGTCAGCAGAGCCCTTGGTGACTCCCAGGGAGCTGGGACACACTCTGCTCCTCTTGCAGCCCAGCCAGGAAGAGCCACACACATCTGCACGCTCTCGTATGGCCCCCCCAAAAAAATCTGAGCCACTTGCAAAGGAAGCAAAGTCCTTCAAGTAGCTCTCTGCCATAGCTTCCAAGACAAGACCACTAGGCACTGCAACAAATCCGCAGCAAACAAGGCAGCCTGGTGACACCGGGGAGGAACAGAAGTGCTGGCATCCCATGGCTTCCCTGATTGAATTCCAATAGGCAAGCGGTGGGGAGCCAATCTTCAACCAGGCAGCGCTGAAACGCTTCACCTGAAAGGGCACTCTGGGAGAATCACCTCCCCTCAAAACACTTGCCCTGTTTCAGGGTTGAGAGAAAAATAATTATTTGCTGGGCCTTGACAAATTTAACCCAAACCATATTTCTCCCAGACACCCAGGCTGAGGTGTCAGGCATAAAAATACCCACTCCAGCAATCCCCTTAGTTGCTCGCTGTCTCCAGAGCCGCTCTTCACCCTCACACCTTCTCCAGCTCAAAGGTGCAAAGCAAATGTCTACTGCTTGTCCCGGGCTGCACTTAGACTTGTTATCAGCTTTTTAGGTGAGATTTATTCCTGACATAGCGCTTTTCATCCCATTGCTGTAGCAGGATAGACGGGTAGTAGGGAAAACAGCATTGATTATTCCTCCTGGCGACCACTCCAGTGATAAACCCGACGACTCCTTTTCCAAGCCCTGTCTGGCCCACCACACAGGGAGCCACGCAGTGCAGAAAACGCAAGAAAAAAAAAAAACATTGAAATGTCACAAAAGAAAAAGAGTCCTTTGCGGTCAACGGCCCCAAACACCCAGGCGAGGTGGCAAGTCACCCCGCTGCCACCAGCAGGAGCTCGGTGCTCCAGCCAGGCATGGTCTGTCAAAGATTGGCACCCAAGGTTGACCCAAGCTATTTTCCAGAGCGATGACCTAGGCATAACAATTTTGGAAGTCTTAAAGAAGGCAACTCTAGGCCCTGCATGCATATGCACAGTTGCGTACACTGGGTCTGGCTGCCAAGAGGTAGCTGGTGAGACAGGCTGTGGGATGGCGAGACAGACAGACGGGCCCGTGAAAATCTCTGCTGAATCAGGTAGTTAAAAAATAAAGGACGTGAGCTCTAGTGCCCGTCCAGCCTCCAAACCTGCGGGATATACTGCTGCAGCTTCAGCCAACTGATGTCACGTCTCACCTCTCCTTTGGCTTCTGCCAGCCCTCTTCCCATTCCCAGGAAAATCTGGCCGATGTTTATTAAACCATTCTTTCCCAAAACGCTGTGGGAGGAGAGGTGGGGCGGACACAGCTCGCAGATCCTGCTTCTGCAGCAGCAGTGAGGAAACTTCTCCAGGGCCCTAACAGAGATTTCCTTCGGGAACACCTCCGAGCTGCTGAAACGACGGCGCAGAGCAAAGATGTTGAGAATGAAAGGAAATCACTGGTATCCTCCAAAATCCCTGTGGTTGGAATCAAGGGCTTTCTAATTTCTACTGAAACATGCACAAGACTGTCTACAAAGCAAAATTCCCCACCTGCTGGCTTTGTAGGTGATTTAAAAAACAACAAAAGAAAACAAACCCCAAAAGCCCGCTGTTCTAAAACCTTTAGTTCTTCACTCAGCAGCAAGTTAAATCACCTCAAGGCCACCCTGATCATTTCCTGAAACAAACACTCTCACCCAGAGTCAACTCTTCAAAACTTGGCACTGGCCAAAAATGCCCTGTCGCTTGCCCAGCATCAGGAGCACTCGACAGCAGTCCCCTGCAATGGCATATCTGCGCCATCAGCAAAGAGAGAAGGAAAAACCCTATTTCTACCTGGTGTCCCTCAGCCTCGCCCCAATCACAGTGTCACAGTGAAGTCCAGGAGCCTTGCATGGGCATGTCCCTCACGGCCAAAACCAGCCGGGGGATGAGAGGTAAAAGTTGTCCGTGAAATGGCAGCCGTGCAGGTCGAGCCTTGAACCAACTGTGCAACGCTCAGCTGGTGCAGGATTCAGAGAAAAGGCAAAAGACAGACCCACAACGGTATTTACAGAGTGTAAAATGCAAATGGTGGATTGTGTTTGGAGAGGGCTGAGGGGACTGCCTCCTGGCGTGCCCAATTCACACAGTCCTTTCTGCAACTGCTGCATTTTGCTGCGATGGCCGTGACTGTCTGTTCAGAGCGAGGATGGGATGGAGAGGAAGACTGGGGGCATCTGCACAGCTTGCCCCTGACGCCACCCCCTGACCCCAGCTCCCCACGCCCGCCCAACCCAACCCAACCCAACCACGCCAGCCGCTCTGCCAGCGCCTTCCCAGCAGGCAGGGGGACTCGCTCGCAGGGATGAGCTGCTGAGTTCATCCCAGTCCACGGAAACACACCGCCACGGGCAAGTGGTGTCACCTCCCAAACGCACCTTCCTGTGCAAAGCATGACCCGCTCCTCGTGTAGAAACAAGAGGCAGGTGGTGCGATTCATTGCCTCGCCTACCACCACACGGGTCTCATTTAATGCAACTCTGGGGTCTACATTTTGTTCCACCTTGACTGGTAGAAAACTCTAATTTTTTTTTTTTTGAGAAAATTTTGCATACAAACCCCTTTACACCTTCATTAGGGTGTCCTTTTTCCCCCCCTCGTTGGTAATCCCATTTTCACATCTGACTAAATCCTACAAAGACTGCTCAGAGGACGGTTCTTTCATCTTCTAATATCTTTTATAGCACTTTTATTTTTGGTTCGAAGAGCTGCTGTTCTCTCACAGTGATTCAGCAAACTGCTCTGGCTCCGTGGCAGGAAAGCACATAAGCAGTTCTAGCCAGGCTGGGCACCCGCTCAACACCAGGACTTCCTAAACTGGGGCATCAAGTTGATCATTGCTGAAGCAGAATATTGGAAAGCCTTTCAAAAAAATATTCCTCTTACCCATCTGTCTCCATTTTATCACAGCCACCATTGGTAATTTGTGATTGTCTAACCAAATTAATCACTCTCTTGGAAGCCAGGGGAGGCAAAGCCCTCGGACACCTGAACCTCTGCTTTCTCCTGCTGAAGGACCTGCCAAGAGTTGATGCTGCGCGATGGGGAACCTACTCAGTTTTGCATGCCTTCGTAGCCAGACACCAGGTCTGCTTGTTCAGCCTCCAGGTCTTCATTTCTTTCTAACTCAAGACCAATTGCCCTTCTGGCAGACGTGGTTTAGTCCATCACATGGAGTAAATTGAAGCTGGTGGAACAGCTCATAGAAACAACTTTTAGAGTGTTTCAGAAAAGTGTTCCTGTTGTTAAAATCCACTAATCTCACACACCCTGTACTAATGTAAGGCATATTCAGAGACATGCTGTAAAACAGGTTCAACAAACAACATTTAAGCTAGACTGTAGCCTGCTTGCGGACAAGGTTGCTTCTCTGAGTCCCTAAAAAAGCTGACTAGACGTATTAAGGTCTTCATAAACAGCCCAGGGGGAGAATCTGTCTGCTCCAGAGACTCCCATGCAGTTTGCCAGAAAACTGATCCAACTGCACAGGGATAAGACACTTGTTAGTAGTCAACAGAAGTTGTTCCTGCAGATGCAGAAGCGGCCGTACGGGACGGTGGTTTTGGGCACGGTGAAGAGCTGTGAGATGTTTCACGCACACTTCACAACAACCGACAGCAGGGGACCACGAGGGCCGGAGCAGGACTGCGGGTCGGTGCAAGAACTGAGCAGAACAACACTGTGGGGAGGCTTACGCACCTCCAGCTGCTGAAAAGAGCCTCCTGTCACCCCCCTGACAGCAACTGCCCATCCTGTTCACAAGGCGGATTCCCTCCTCCAGCATGACCCTACACCAAGACCCCAATAAGTTATTTTTCTTACTTAACTCTCCGCCCACGAGCACATGTGCAGTGTGTACCGGGAGGAGGACAGGACCAGCCCCAGCACTGATGCTCAGGCACACGCACTGCCTTTTCGTAGAGCACGGGGTCTCTGCGTGCTTCACACCACGCTGCCCAGCACGCAGAGCACACCGCCAGGGTCCCCAAGCTCCTGTCCCTGACACAGCTGCCCGGTAACATCAGGGTGACTCCAACCAGGACTAATGAAGCTGTACTCATGCAAAAGATGACACCACCCTGTCCTGTAAACCGCGTTTTTTTTTGTTGGGGCTCCTGCCCCAGTGTTCCTAAGAACTCCTGTCCCAGGAACAGCTTGCTCTACCTGCAAGGCAAAAACCACACTCCCGTGTTTTCAGCGCACAACGAAGGCTGTGGCAAGAAAAGGTACCTCTTGAATTTAAAGACCACCTGAGAAACCTGTGAGGAAAAGCCACGGAGGCAGGAGAGCAGCGCCAAGGAACTCCAACACGGATTAAGAGCCAAGCAGTTGCTCTTAGTGCTCCACACTGTGTCTCAAGGACTCCAAACCCTCCTGGAAGCCCAATTTGCTGTTTGTTTTAAGATACAGAGCGTATCAGAAGGGATCGCAATCTGTCCCCACGTGATGCCAGTCAAAACACTCTTTCAGGTTAACAGATTTTTCCCTGAAGATTATTCTGCCCTGGCCTGCAAGGCAGGCTGTGGGAAGACAAGCCCTCAGCACACTGCAGGGACACCAGCACCGCTCTGCAGAAGCCCAGGCCCTGCTCTTACTTCTTACTATAGCACTAAAATTTCCTTTTCTTCCTTTTTCCCCCAAAAAAATAGAAAAAAAAACCTGTTGGAGCACACAGACTGATATGGACCTGTTACACCTCTCTAAGGCACAAAATGAATGAATACATGAGATAATTTGACCAGAAAGCTGCAAAGCTATCAAAGCCTTGTCCCCCAGCCCTCCTCCCACTACAGCGACCCCTGTCTCACAGCCCTCGAGATGATTCATACCATGGCGACTCCAATATGGGCACATCACCTGGTTGCTTCCAAAATATTTGTAATGCTTTTCTCAGAGGAAAATGGATGTCACTTTTTTCCCCCCTCTCTATAGAGCAGTGCATTGTCCCAAAGTCTTCATTATCCCTGAGATGACTTCTTCTGGTGGTTAAAGCTGGTGCCTGGGTTCAAAAGATTTTTGTTCAGGCAGGATGGCAAGAAGACAGATGGACGCACGGAGAGCAGGCCAACTGCCTCGCTGCCTCCGAGCCAGGCAATAGAGAGGCAGTGGCTTAATATAGGCTCCATCTGCCAGGCCATGGCTCTGGAAAGAAGCAGAACAGGGAGGAAAGCACGTCAGCAAGCTCTCCACTAGATGTCCAGGACCATATTGCCCACACAGCACTAGGGCTTACACATGCAACATGCTCTTTACACAGAGGGTGGGTCAGGCTCTCTGCACAGTTGTGGAGAGACGTCTTCCCCACGCTGAGCGTGCAATGGCTGCACCCCGCCGGGGTGACTGGAGCAAAACAGCATCCGCTTTGCTCCAGGCTCTGGTGATGTCCTTGGGGTGCACCACCCCTCCCCAGTGCCGTACTGCCAACACGAGGCCTCCTGAGACACCCTGCCACTGCAGCATCTCCTGCTGCTTCCCACCCACAGCAGCCCCAGAGCTGCTTGCTCCCTCTCCTCCACGGCAGGAGGTGTGGAGAGACTTCTTCAGACTTTGGTGTCCACTCAAAAGCCAAAACTAGGACCAACAGGTTCCCTCGTGGGTATCAGGAGAGGTTCCCACAACCCAAAAGTTACAAGAGTTCCATCACGTCCTTGGTGAAGCCTTTCCTGCTATGACCTTTACTGTGACACCCAAATTCTGCAGAGCCTTTTGGAAAGCCCAACATTTTGCATTCAGTGTTGAAAATGAGGTGTTAATGCATATGGGAGGCTCTCTCAGAGACCTCCTCCACAGGAACATCCCCCAGTTCAGAAATCTTGGCCAAACTCTACTATTCAAAACTTTCCCTCCAAGAGAAACTTTCTCTTCAGTTTTTTTCCTTAAATTTTCTCTAAGTTTTAAAACTGCCTCTTGTACGATTTAAATCTTTCTCCTGTGTTTGTTTTCAAAACAATGACTTGGGTGGAAATAAGTGCTGGGTTGGCAAAAACCTCATAAAAGGTTCATGACTAACGCTGGCAATCATGCTGGTGTCACCTACCTGTCATCACTTTAAGGTAATTTAGCAAGCTGACGGCTTTGTGTGAAGAACTAATGACATTATTTTAATCTGTAAAAAATCAGACACAGGAAAATAAGCTTTTGGCATCATACTGAGGAATCAAATGAATGTACAAGCTCTGTATGGTGAGCTGGAATACATCCTTTTTTGGACACACAGTTTTAAGCATTCAAGTATTACTAATACACTTGCAAATTTGAAGTGAATAGGCATTTACGCTCTTCTTTGCTTAATAAAGGATTTCTTTGTGCTGCACAGTAGGAGTTTGCTGGGGCCAAGCCAAGGGTAGATGCACACAGCAGAGCAAGCCCTCCCCGCTCTGCCCAGCTCTACAACCCATCGCGGGTTCACCAACCCAGCCCTGACCAAGTCCCCCCAGGACTGTGGGGCCATTCCCTCTCATTAGCCTGGCCATGCCCGGGTCTGAGCGATGCTCACAGCTTTCGCTGAACTGCTTCTAAGTCACCAAGGAGGAGAGAATGTGACATAACTACACAAATAAACTCCAAGCAGCTTGTACAGAGCTAACCCCAACACTCACAATTGCAGGGAAAAGCTTCAAAAAGAGAACAAGCAGCCCCCCTTCCCGAAGAGCTTGCTTCCAAAAATCAAATTCTCACACAATCTTGGGAGAAAGGAAATTAACCGTCTCACGTTCCTCCTTCTTATTGCTCAATAAAGGGTGAGATAAATATTACTGTATTCCAAGTAAAACATTAGCTCTATATAAAGGAAGAATTCCTGCCTGTCATTCTGGCACATCTCGCTCGGGGTCGCATCCCGGCTCACAGCGTGTTCCCGCAGCTACAGCGACCTGTTGGCTGCCGGTACTGTCAGGCTATCACACCCAACACCTTTCATCCGCATTGGCTTATTGGCAAGTCTTTTCCTTTTAATTTTTTTTTTTTTTAACAGCTTGCTTACAGCGAAAACCTAGATAACACTTATAAAAGACATTATTACAAGTGTGTTGCGACTGTTCAGTTTAATTCTTGTTTTGTTCTTCCCCACTCATCTCTGCTGCATCGCTCCAAGGTATGAACGGACTTGTCCTCCCAGTACAGCTCTGCTCCCGGCTGCTGAACGCCGCTATTCCCACCCCGGGAGCACAGGGCTGTAGCAGTTTATCCCAAGCATCCAGGTCTTTACCACAAACCTGTAGCACAGGAAGGGACTGAGGGTGAATTTTCCCAGTTCAAAGTTCTTGTTCTAATCGTGGCAAATTTTATTATATGGTTGTGTACCTAAAGGTTTACTTAGGTTTATATTTCTAAACAGCAAGAAGTAACACACTGCACCTTGTGTTGCTATAGCAAGTTCTTTGAGGGAGTTGTGTTGTTTGGTTTTTTAAAACCAATGCAGAAAAAACCCAATTCTTTGTGACTACAAGACAAAGCGACTTCTGGCAGGCCATACTCTCAAGAAACATCTTCATCACATGGACCAGGGGAAAAAAAAAAAAAAACAAACCAATAAACCACTAAAGATACCTTTAAAGTTTAATGGATGATTCCTAGGGTGTGATTTAGGGCAATGGAAAGTCCAACGTAGCAAAGCAAAACTTAATCTGAAATTAAAAGAAGACAACTTGCCATTTATCACAAGTCACTGAGAGCAAGTATCGAACTGTTCCACGCGGTGCTAGCTGACCCCGCGGCACACTGGCACAGCACCAGGTCACTAATCACTGGAATAAAGCAGTTGGATGTTTTTACATCTCGAGTATGTTGGAGCAAGCCGAATTCTTGGATGCCCTTCTTGGCTCAATCTCAAACTGGCCACAGCCTGACACAGAAAACTGCCTCTGCAATGACTTTGGAAACAAAAAAGGACTACCGAAAAAAATGCAAAAAGGCCCGTCCCACCTCCAAGGAGAGTCTGGCTTCATTACTGATCTCCCAAAGATAGAAAAGCTCCTTTTGGGTTTAAAAAAGGCGCTGTGGGATCCCCCAGCCCTGGGGCAAACGCAGAGAGGTTAAACACAGCAAGGGAAAAAACCACAAGCCCTCTTGCAACTCAACGGAAGAAGAGTCTTCAAATGCGTGAAAACAGGAAAGAAAATTTAAAAAAAACAAACAGGGTGTGAAAGCAAAGGAGAAAACAACAGGAAGACTCTGTAGCAGCAAAGAGAGGACCTGTGACAGCAAGCTTCCTCATCTGGTGCCAGAAAGAGCTACCAGAATAGCTGGGGCTTGCTTGAAGTGACTGTCACACACAAGAACTGGAGAAGCAAACAAAAGGTGGTTTGGTTTTCTCAACAAAAGAGAAAAATTGTGGTAAAAACAGTTTCAGGCAAAATGGAGCGTTCTCAGCAGACCCAGATTGAATCTCTGGTTTGTTTTCATTCCTGGGACTGCTTTAAAAAATAAAAGCTCATTTTGACATGAAAAATTAATGTGTTCCCCTTTGAAACAGAAACAAAATTTCACTTTTAATTGCTATGTTATTAACTTTGTCTTGCTGTTTGCTGAAAGTAATCTGAATTTGTGAGTAATTTGTTTTGCTTCTGATGCTGAAAGCTCCTCAATGGGAATAGTTCATTTTGAAAAATTGCTCAGCTATCACTAAAACGTACATGATTTGTATCGGAAAGGTGCGAGGCAGAATTCACTTGTGCCTTGGAGAGTTCTATCAAAATTAAATAATTGGTTTGAATTTGAGGTCAAATTGCTGGGAATTAAGTTTTTACTCTATTGCCAGTCACGCACCAACTAGTGCAGTTGTGGTTCATCAGGGAACCCCAAGAACCCTTTAAACATCGCTGAAGGTCATCATTCTGCTAGAAGGGGAGAAAGAAGAGACAAGACTGAACTCCGCCTACTGTCTCAGGACAACCAAATCCCAACAAAAAAGAAAGATGATCATGGAATGACATCATGCAAATTCTTTCCAGTTGGGTTTGCTGCGTATTTTGGAGTAATTCCTTCCCACCCATGTTTGCCAGAGCAGCATTTGCCTAGAGGCACCCTCTCTCCTCTGCAGTCTTCGAAATCTCAAGACCCAAATCCTGCTCACCTTCTCCATTCCAGAAGGCTCCTCCCAGGACTCCACCTTCCTCCCCAGACCTTTTTCCAAGGAAAACTGCTCCCTCCAGGCTCTCCCCGTGGGATGCACCGGGACTCCCCACACAACCCCATCCCATCGCCCATGCTGTGCAGCAGGGGAACAGAGCTGCATCCCTCCTGCCGAACAGCACAAGCAGCCATCCAGAAGAGCCTCACTCTCCAAAACACAAAAAACACACGTAAATTTTCTTAATCTAACAGTGAGAAGATGCTGCAAAGAATTAAAGCCTCTAGAGCAGAAGCTGAAATAGTTGCTACCTAAAATCTGTTTCTCACCCAGCAGAAGGACAGGATCCATCTGCAGCCTGTCCCTTGGCAGGGAGCTGGTCCTGCCAACACCCAGCCACAGCCACCCACACACCCTGAGCCACAGCACAATTTCCTCAGCAAATTGTCAGGTGGACAGCGAGGATTTATAGTGTCCTGGGCAGGGAATGGCAGCAATAGCATGTAAAGCAAGAAAAACAAGGCCGATACATAACCCACCAGCATCAGACGCTGTTCTACCACTGAGAAACGAGAATGGAACAGAAAAAAGGCCCAAAAAAAGGGCCCAAAAAGGTGAATGAGTGAAACTGAAGCAATGAGCAGACTTCCAAGGTTTCACGAACTTTTCGGCTCACTACATCAGGCCTGGTCTGGCTGGAAAAGGGTGAATCCAGAGAGCTCCTGCTCTAGATGCCAGAATACACAGATTCACGTCCTGTAGTCAGGACCAGGCTTATCCACTCGAAATACACGTATAGTTTGCACAAATGTTATACGCATCTTGATAGCAAAGAGGTTGATGAGAAATCACTAACGAGGTCTTAATGGCCAAAATAAAAAAGTACAGGTAAGTTTTGCTGAGAGTCATTGAGAAGAAGCACCTACACCCTTCTACCTTGCAAGTATCTTGCAGAAGAGGACAGGAAAAGAATAGAAACACAGAAAGGCCAATATTGGGCAACCATGAGGAAAAAAAAAAACCCACAGGGGTCTGGGGGTAGCAAACATTTACTGGGCCCTTATTACGGAAAGGCTGCACTTTAGACCTGCCCATCTCCCTGATTAGGCCTATTTGCAATCCTAAACGAATCAAACCACTCTAAACGCACAGATTAGTTACTCAGCTCATACACAAACTGCCCCCTCAGAAGTTTCTCAGGCCCTCGCTTGCCACACCAGATCTTCCCTCCTCTTCTCCTGGCACCAGGTTTGGGGGTGCAGCACCAGGGGGCGCAGGCTTTGCGCAACTCTGCTCTCGCTCCCCAACCCAGCACAGACACGCAAGGCACAGGTACCCAAGTGGCTTCTTGACAGACCATGGTGTCACTTCCATCACACTTCCAATTAATTTCTGTATTATTCACCAGCCGCCGCAGTCACTGGAGGTGGGACAAGGATCTGCCAGTGCACAACTCTCCCAAACAGCTTCTCCGCGCCCCAGGCACCCACCTCCAGCTCCCATCACCACCCTGGTGCTGACCAAGAAGAGCCAAGCGGCTCCTCTTGGCACTTCTCCACGCTTGGCTGGTGGTATGGCAACTCTGTGTGGTGTAATAGGTGCCTACAGCTACCTCCTGCGGGGCTCAGCTGAGCAGCCCAGTTGAACACCGGCAGGGTGGGACGAGGCACTTTAGTCGTCATCTTGGTATCTGGAAATTAAAGCTTTGCTTTCCTTGCCCCTCCAACAGTCAGCCTCCAGAGGCATGAGATACCCACGGCACTTCTGCCCAAAATTGAAACACAGCCTTCCTCCTCTCCAGCTCAAACACAAACTGGCCGTGGGGGTCCCCAGTGTCAAGATAACAGATTTCTATGTAGTTTCATGGGCAGAGGATCCAATTTTTTTTTTGAAAGTGCTCAATTCCCCTGTAGGCATCCCATGATGAAGCCAGGTCTCCACAGATGCTCAGAGCAAAAGTAGATCAAGAAAGGACTGGAAGAGTTTTAAAAACTCTTTCCCTACACTCAAGTGACAAAAATCAAAGCTACTGACATGTAGGACTGTCAAGAGCTGGACACAAGGGACACTGGTAAGTGCTTCATTAGCTGCAGCCACGTCTGCTACATCCACTGAAATTTTATAGCATCAGTGTGTAAATTAAAGGGCACAAACTCGAAAAAATAAATTAAGATGCAAGAGAACAGCAGTTTTCTTGGATATCGGGGGTGCCGCTGTTCATTAATGTTGACTTGCACACACCACACATAGGAAACAGCACAAAAGAAATCCCTTTGACATCTGGAATTTTTGGCAAGTTGCAGCTTCTTCGTGTCCAGTCAGCCCCCAGAATGGCTACTGGCACACGCACTGGTAGCTGTCCCCAGCAAGGAAAGGAAGTTCAACACAAAAACCTATTAAATTCACGTTAAGGATTTAACTGCATTCAACAGAAGCAAGGCAGCTCAGGTTCAAGGTTGTTCATCTGTCCCTAAATCCCCTGCTCAGCAGCATACGGCATCCAGCGTCCAAGTGCATCTCCTGCCATGCCTGCAGGCAAGGGCTGAGCACAGCATAGCACAGTTAACCCCAGATTTCTTTGCTTTTGCCCAGTTTTAAGCCCCACAACCTTGTTGCACATAGTTCCTCACTTGTCTTCTGCTCCCGAGTGTCACAAACTGTTTATTTCCCCCTTTTTGGTATAAAAGCTGCCACAACCACATTGCTACAGCTCACAGAGCTCTTCCTATCTGCCTTTGGATGTGGTTAGCAAGAGTTAACGAGCTGGAGCCCCACTCCCACACCCTCAAGCACAAAGGCTCTTCCTCCCCTCAAGGTTCACCCCAAACCACCCCGATTCCCCATTTTTTTTCTAGTAATAAGGCTACATTATGGCCTAGCTCTGTAAAGTCCATGCCACCAACAGCTCTCCTACCAAAAGGTCTTTTCCAACACTATCATACGTGAAGTGACCCTGTTCAGCCAGCTTAAAGGCTCCTCTTCCTTCCAACCCTCTTTCTTGACTTATGTCTTCAAAAGACTTATTTTTCCTCCCGCCATGAGAAGAAGCACAGTCAGAAAAAAAATAAATTTAAGGATTTTTCTTTGGGCAGCTGTCAGAAAAGCTGAGAGAGAAGAGGAAGGCACAGAAAGCATTTTCTCTTCTCTCTAGCATTCAGGAGCACTTTCTGTCAACATGACAACCCCGACCCCAATTGCAGTTGTCACGGCTCCTCCACCAAACTGGGACTCGGCACATGGAGGGGGCGGAGAGGAGCCCTTCCATTCTCATACCAACAGACAACAAAGCTGAGACCCACACAAAACTTTTTGCATGTGCAGAGAACTCAAAATGAAACATATTCCCCCCAAAAGGACGATGGTGCTGGCTGTACAGAGCAATGCAGGAGCAAGCAGGAGCAGGGATCAGTGCTGGAAGATGGGTCATGAGCCAGGACCTGGGTTTTTGGCTCGCCAGCTGAACAAGCATGTTCTGCCAATGAAAAATTAAGAAGCTTCAGAATTTCCACAGGGGGAATAAAAAAGAAAAGTATTTAAATTCGGCAAAAAGAGGCTTTGTTTGCAATTTTGCTGGCTTTTCTGCATTTTTAGATACTAAACAGAGGCAGGTTCAGAAGTAAAACCTCATTTCAGAGTGGCAAAGTCAAAATGTTTCCATTAGGAAATGTCAAAATGGAATAATCCATAAAATAGGTTTCCTTTTTCAGGGTTATTTTTTGAAATCAGCTGAGGAGTTCAGCCTGAATTCTTAAATAATTCAAAGCCCATTGATTGAAATATTCCACCTCATCCTCCTCCCGACATGCTTAAAGCTACACGGGTAAACAGTGAGCTGCAGCCAGACTCTTACCTGATTGCACAAAAAGATCATCCAAAAGGTGAAGGGGGACCTTGAGCCCAGGCTGGGGAAGGGCAGGACCAGCCCCAGGCACAGGGGCAGCACCAGGGGAGGTTCAGATTGGACATTAGGAAAAACGTCTTCACTGAAAGCCCTAGAACAAGCTGTCCAGGGAAGTGGTGGAATCACTACCCCTGAAGGTATTTAAAAGCCACGTAGATGTGGTGCTCAGAGACACTGTTCAGACTTGGCAGTGCTGGGTTAACACTTGGACTTGATGATCTTAAAGGTCCTTCCCAACCTAAATGATTCTATGATTCTGTCTTGCCCAACACGGAGGAATTAGCCATCTTCAAGCTGGTCAAAGAAATAAAGAAGGAGTATTTTTCACCACATTTTCTTTAACATGTTCCAATTTCCTCCCCCCCATGCTGGGCTCATACATAGATTCCTAAGTCAAGCCTTGAAAGGGCAACCATTTAAATAGCAATGCCAGTGAAAGATGTAACTAACTCACATTTCCAATGACTAACGAAGAGCTATTTCAAGGGTAACCAAGGAGCATAATCAGGAATGAATGAGCGCCAGGCTGTCTTAAGTAGAAGGCATTTAGCAAAGAAAACAGCCCTAACTAGAGCTGCAATGAAATAGGTTTTCCTTCATTTACACCCCAAGAGTCTCTCTTGCTCACCAGAGGACATGCCCCACACGCAGCGCTGCCCAGCTCAGAGCAGAACAGCCGCTGGCAGCACTAACAGACATCATTAACACAAAGCTCTGGCTGGGAGAAGTGATGGCCACAAACTTGAGACCTCTGTCCCGGGTTACAGTGTAAAATGTGCCAAAAGGAAAAAAAATATTCTATCACCATCTTCAGGAGCTGTTGAGACCAGGAGGGGCGGTGCTCCCTGCCTCCCCCCTCTGGACTATCTCCTGTTACTGGGCACAACAATGCCTTATCGCCTGACCCATCGGTAACTCGCTCCTGGGCTATCTCCTGTTCATGGCCCATCAAGGAACTGCCTCACGACTCCCCATCCCATTGTGAGATGCTCCGCCCAGGGGGAAGGAGCCAAGCAGTCCATGCCAAATAAAAACGGAGATCTCCAACACCCTAGCAGCCTTCTTCCACTGGATTCCCAGAGGAGTTTCCCCCCACTGGAGTTCCAGAGGACAGGAGCTACCTCCCGACCACTGGACCTTCGGAGGAAGACCAGACCCTTTTACCTGATCGCTGCTTCCACAGAACTACACCCACCGCTTCAGGAGGGCTGCAGCCAGCATCTTATCGGACTGCTACTGCCACCCTAACAGGGTGTCAGGTTGTATTCCTGACTCTGTCAGTGTAAACCAGGGGGTTGTTTGGTTTTCCCTGCCTTGTGTTATATATATATATATATATATATATGTATTAGTAAAGAACTGTTATTCCTATTCCCCATATCTTTGCCTGAAGGCCCGTTAATTTCAAAATCATAATAATTTGGAGGGAAGGGGGTTGCACTCTCCATTTCAAGGGAGGCTCCTGCCTTCCTCCACAGACACCTGTCTTTTCAAACCAAGACACCTCCCAGCTCTCCCTATCTTGCACTGTTAGAAGAAAGGGCAAGAATGGCCTACCCAATCCCTGTCACATCAGTTTTGACCAGGGAAAACTGTATTGCTGCATCTAAACCAAACACGTTAACTATGGAAAAAGAGTCTAGTCCAAAATCCAGACCCAGCTCAGAGTCCACAACTGCAGATAAAATCTGAGATTAAGGGATGTTCACACAGTTTTCTTTCCCTGCTTCTGGACCAGACCTTCATGTTTCACCACAGAAGAGTCAAGAGCCACAGAGGTTTGTCTTATGCAGCTTCTCCTTCTGTCTGCCCTTTGAGAAGAGGACACCTTGCTCCCTTCTTCTTTTGAGGGACTTCAAGGAAAGCCAAGTATTCATTTTGCAACACTGCATCTCCATAAGAGCTTCAATAACAGCTTATGGTTACAACCCTCCCAGGTTATCACTGTATTTGTACAGAGAGGACACAAAATTCCTTTAGGAGTTGCATCTGCAGAAAGAACACACTACAGACAAGAGGAACCCACTCCTTTCCCCTCACCAGCCATCCCACAGGACACGGAGCCATCTCCATCACACCTGCAGCTCTCTGCAGACAGAGTAAGGCACTAGCAACCTGATTTGATCCACATGATTACGTGCGTGTTCTGCTCTTCCCAGTGCCTCTTTCTGCTGGGGAGGGTGAAGGAAGGACTTGGGGGGGGAGACCAATTGCCCATATACCATTCCTCCCACAAGCACTACCCAAAAATACATCATTGACTGCCATCATTGGGTAGGTTTGCTTCTCCTGGAGTTCCATTACGGCATACTGGACTTTCACATCTGGAGGTTACCAGATGAAGTCTAAAACCTTTTGAAATTCATGTAGTAATAATAATACTTCACATCTAGTATATGTCCAGGACATGTAGAACTCCATGAGACACAAGCTTCAATCTTTCAACGTCTCTCGCCATTCTGGTATACACCAGCTGAAATAAGCCACAACGTGCTCTAAAGAGAGTTTCCCCACATTCTGCCAATCCAACGATACCTCCTCACTCCCACTTTTCTCAAAGAAAGGATCCTGATGTCATCTACCCTAAGGGAAAATCAACACGAGGACCCCGAGCAGAGCAAATTCACAACTAGGGCGCTCACAAACCATCAGCACAGCTCAGACATCAGCAAATAATCGTCAAACATCAACAAATTTTCCTAGTGCGAGTCTGCTGACTACCTGTCAGGCTGAGAAAACATCAAAGCTTGGTTGCAATTCATTTGGAACAGGACTTTTGAGTGCATATTGAACAAGTCTAGAAAGGGTGTATATATGTGTGTGTGCGTGAATGCTTGTGTGTATATATATAAATAATATCTATATATAAAAAAGCATGCCTGCTGAAAACATGCCTGCAGCTGCATTTTACAGATAACAGAATCTGACTGAAATGTGGGAGTCAAACAGCCATTAAAATCAAGAGAAGTCAAGTAAAAAAAAAAAACACACACCCGGCAGACGTGTAAGGAAATTACAACATGGAAACATCCCTCGGAGGATGATGATGGGTGCAATTGCTGCAGGTAAAAACGCAGACGCTCATCGTGTGCTGTTTTAGCCCTATATACAACTGCCAAACACGAGAGAAGGAGAAAAAGCAATCCAAGGTGACCAAGAAAATGCAACCGAGGAGCTCAGAGGACTGCAGTTACGGGCTACTCATGTTTTTATGACATTTTTTTCCCCATCAACTCCACAAATGAGATGCACATTATCAGTGCAATTAAACCACTTCTCTATACTTCATTCAGAACATTTTTTCCACAAAGCATATGCTCTGTGGGGATGTCTGAGAACACACTCAATTAAAATTAAAACACAAAAAAAATTATTAACCACACACACCCCCCCAGTCACCATCGGCAATTATCAGATTATCACCTTGTTCTGAGTCCCATTAGCAATGTGCTAGCTGCTGCTTACACAACACATCCAGGTCTACAATTTTGCAGTGGAAGGCTCTAAAACCTATTGATTTGATGAGTTTGGTGGGAGTTAGGTACTTAGATACCCTGGTGGGCAACTCCCAAACCATGTCAACTCCCAGGAACTGGTGGGGACAAGAACAGTGCTCAGGTTTCTAGAGAAGTTGCTCTTTTGCTTTCATCAAGAGTTTCTTGGAAAACCATGTTCATTTCCCTTGGCCAATTGTGTCAGAAATAAAAACCTTTTAACTAAAAATAGCTGGGCTGGACTACTTGCTAATTTTAGAGGGTGCATTTGTGGAGACGTAATAAAAAGATCAGCAAGCAGCACAAATGTGCTTCACTCATGCTAATAACAGAGAACACCAGACAGAATGACAACCATAAAATCATCCAGCTACCTTTCTGTACCTAGCACACAACCTGCTCTCTAGATAATCTATATTTTGAGCTCTAAGTGAATATATACGTTGTTATGCACAGCCTTTGCATGAAAATGAAAGTCTTAATTTGTCAACGTTACAGGAATTTTCCGTGACTTGCTCCAAACTGTATCTCTAGCAAATGTTCCCTTTGTGGTACCCTCTAGGGCCAGCTGCAGAGGATGCTGCGTTATGATGCTACAGAAGCCACCAACCCAAATGATGCCCAGCCCTTCCGTTTTACAGGCAGAGGACGGTTCTCCCATCTTCTGCACCTTCTCTCAGCCATCTCACAGGTTTTCTGTGCTGACCAAAAGTCTGCAGCAAAAACCCAGCCCCGGTCAGTTTTTCCATCGGAAGGTTTTGTTGTTGAATTCAGCTGAGCTACAGTTTCACCAAGGATGCTGCACATCTGTCCTTCAGGGACAGGAGAGCCACTAGTCTATTATTTTCTGATCGTCCTCAAGTGCTGGATGCTTTATTTAAAACCCCAAGAGAGAAGATTCCAAGTGGGATCTCGTGAAGCGCTCCAGGCACATCTCCCAGACTCATGGGCCGCACGGGCAAGCTGGGAGCCAACTGGGAGTCCCGTTGGCACCTCTTCAGCAAGGACCTGCGCTGACACCACCTCCACCCCCTCCACTGCACCTACTCCAGAGCTGGTTCCCACCTGGTCTGCTTGAACAGGGAAGAGTCTGGGGTCATCAGAAAAAAAAAAGAGCTGGCAGACCCAAGCCCCCCATGGCAGACCCAATCCCACCACCATCAGCTGGGAAGCAGAGCTGAGCTTCTGCCTTGTTCATCGGCCGAGGTCACCTGTGCCCTTGAGGTTGTAACCCAGGCTGCAATTTGCCAGAAGAGCCTGTTCTATTTCCTTTTAATAGATTTTATTTAAGACTGGGCAAGCAAATAGGCGCTAAGCAAGCATGTTTACAAGCTCATTCAAGATGGAACAGAACGATGATCAAATTGCAGTCATAACAGACTGGAACCAGTAAGTTACAATAGCTCAAAAAAAAAAATCAAACCCCCAAATTAATACCATATGTAATCAAAGTGATTTATGTGGCTGAAAACGAAAAGAAATTATTGAGCACCAGTCTTGCTGTGGGAGGGTGCAAGAGAGGAAACAGATCTGTTAAATCTGAGGCCCGCTCAAAGGACTCCTCAGCTGAGGAGGCTCCGTCTTGCCTTCAGCACACAACGCGTTTGAGACCACCAGCAAAAACTATTCTCTGTTCAAATATCTTCAGACTTATCCAAACGCTCTAAAAACGCCTTTTTTTTTCCAGGATAATGATTCTAGCCACTTCAGTATTTCACTAAATATCATTTCTTAATAGTTTTGTTTGATTTTTTTTTAAATAAACCCCCCAAAAATAGTACACAACCATCCTTTGACCTCAAACTTCTAGGCATTTGATGCGCATCTGTGTTTCTCATGATTAAGTCATGAAAGTTCTGCCATGCACAAGTGAAGTTTGCCATGTTTTGCATGCCACAAAACACCAAATAAACTCACTCGATCTGACCCCTGGATAAGACTAAGAAAAACTCCCGAAACAGAAAAAGATTTCTAGAAAAAAAGACCTCAGTAAAAATATCTAGAATACCTAAAAAATAAGTCAGCCTCTCCACGAGCTGTAGCTCCTAATTTGATAAGATGCCTCTGCGAGGCTGAGACCTAACCAATTTTCACGCCCTCTAGAGACCCCGCCTTGTCTGGGAGCAAAGCAACCTCAGTACCAGCCTCAGCCTGAGCTCCGACCTGCTGTCACAGCCCCAGACACGTGCCTCTACCCCAATTGCCTCCTCTGCAAAACGAAATTACTCTGAATTTCCCCCCTAAAACATCCTGATGCATGCAGACGACTCATGCTGCAGTACCACAATACCGCTGTATTTATCGCTGCACTAGATTGATGCCATTCCTGAAATACTTCACTTTTTTTAGCACTTCACATGTCAGGCAGACCTGACCCTCCGTTCCCGCAGCCATAACTACGGACTGGTCTCCAAACCGAGCCCACTCAGCCTTGCTCACGTCAAATACCAAACTCTCCTGCGAAGAGGCGACCTGCACATCGCATCCTGCCGTCGCTCCCTACTTCTGCTCTCGCCAGCCATCTCGGCTCAAGGCTCAAACGCACCATCCCAGCAACAAGCTACTTGCAATGTCATTAACTCTACCCAAAAATACCTGCAGAAAAGTTCGTTATCGTGACACATCCACACCAGGGAACACAGGGCTAAACCAAAAAAAACCCTCCTGACTCCTGGGCCCAAAAGAGACTATGACAAGTATACAATTTAAAAGCACGTGGCTTTATGTGTTTGTGTTGATATGGGTAATTAAAACCACTAGCACACAAGCAGCCTCCCAGCAGCGTAAGACCAGGACAGGTTTCCCTTCGCCCCCGCCGGCCAGGCTACGGCTGAGCAGCCAGCGGCAGAGCCAAGCACACGCGAGAGTTGACATTTTATTAACAGCTCCATTAAAACAAGCGGGAGTGCATCCAAGCAAACAATCCCTAATCAATAGCAGAGTTTAAATTAAGACCTCAGCTGAGTGGGAGAGGTGGGGCAGGACTGAGCAGCAGCGCGTGGTGAGCAGGCGACGTCCCTGCCCCGGGGGTGGGGGGGGTGATGCCTGACTCGCATCTCTGCTCTGAGCCAACGGAAAGTTATTTAGGAAAAAGAAATAAAAAGAGCCCAGAAACCCACCCCAAGGGGCTGTGGAGGAACGAGCGCCGTGGCACAGCGGGATGATGGATGCGGTGTACCAGCTCTTCGGCACGAGCCCGGCTCTGCTCCGGAGGTGGTGGTGGTGGTGGCAGCGTTCCCGGTGGCCTCACTGGGGTCAAAGCTTCACCTGCTGCACTTGAAAGGATGGAAATATCGCCAAGCGGTAGCCACAGCATGGGCATCCCCTTCACATTGCCCTCGGCTCTTCCCTCCGCTCCCAAAGTATTAGCAGCAGCCAGAAAAGCGTCCGGAAAGTTTCCTACGCAGCTCTAAGAGCCTCAGACGGCCATCCTCGTGGCACAAGTCGCTCCATCGGCCAACGGTTCCCCACAGCACTTGGGGATCCCACCTCCCCACAGCACTTGGGGATCCCACCTCCCCACAGCACTTGGGGATCCAAGACCAGGAGGTGCAACACGGGAGGGGGCTGCGTCTGCCCTCCCCAAGGGGCATTTACAAAATGCCTTCGACCTGTGAGCTGCGTGAACTATTTCAGTGGCAAACGTTGGCTCTTCAGAGGTAAGTTCATGACGCTGTTGCAAACCTGCAGGGGTCAGAAAAACTCCCCTACACCCAGTGAGATGAGCAGAGACGTCCTTTATGAACGATGTGCACCGGGGACACGGGATCCTTCCCCAAGATGTCCCCTGCACCTTGCCGTCAGCACGTATTTATACATCAAACCCACACACGTTCAGTCCATACAATGCACATTCATCATCATCCTCTCGATGGTTGGTTCTTCTTCTCTCACTTCTGATGCAGATTATGGCGCAGCCTCTGTCGGGGTCTTGTGTTGTTCCCTTGTGAGCAGGGGGTGTAATTTGGGTGGGTGGTCCGTGAGCCGGAGGGCTCGACCACTCCTCGAATGGACCGTGTGTGGTCAAGGAACATGTCCTGGGCTCGCAGGCTCTTGGCTCGTACCTGCTTTGGTCACGATTCAAAGATGACACACAATGGGCACCACAGTAAATCCTGTCTTGCCGACATCTTGGCCTGCAACACGTTATCCTTGTTTCTGACCACTAACAGATCGTTGGTTAATGAACACCTCGGGTCTGGGACTTTACAGGGGTGTGCTAGCAGCGTTGGCAACGCACATTGTATTTTATGTTTGGTCATTTATTCCATTCGAGACTTATCTTCTCAATATAAACATTAGTCTCTTACTAATGTTTACTAATTAGAATTCTTGATATTTAAATCAAGATGGGAAAAGTAAGGGGATTTCTAAGCAATACCCTAAAATCCTACATCTGGTGATTTCTACAACAATGCAAGTCATCACCTCTTGCAGGGACAGGTCAGCAACACACACAACAGTAGTGGATTCCTCCCACAAGCAGGGAAATCACCTATTTGTGGCTGAAACAGCCCTAAACCTGGCTCTCTTTCCCTTTCTCCTGCCCCATGTCACAGCAAAATGAATCAACCCAACCTCACAGCAGCACCCTGAGGATAAAACCCACACGTAGGTGTCGGAAGGTCAGGTGTCCTGGGGACGACAGATGCAGCCGAGTGGCACCGTTTGGGGTTTTGCTCCTTAGGCACAGTACTTGCTCCTACCCAATCCTCCACCTTCATGTGTAGCTCAAAAAATAAGTCATCAGTACCCACCAAAAGGTAACTCCAGTCCTATAAACAATCTCAGGTAGCAACTGGCTAACAGGAACTGCATTTCTGAGCACTTTGTGTCCCTTGTCAGCTGCCAGGAGCCAGCAAGGCGTTTGCTCCTGCCTCAGCAGAGCACTCCCCAGATTGAATCAAATGGGCATTAACCGTCACTTAAAACGGATAGCGGGGAGGTAATTAAAAATGCTCTTTAGATTATGAAATTTATCCCATTTTGCAATAACAATCAAGGTGCTACAGCACACTGTGTACCCACTCCGGGCCAAAGCTGACTTCATCAACACGCCCAGGATTATTTGCTAAAGCAGATCAGGACGAGGGCATTTGAAAGGGCACATGCCCTTGCGAATTCCAATTGATTACAACTCCACCAAATTAAAAGCACAACAAAATAAAACCCTGGATCATTAACTAATTTGCTGTGAGAGTAAATCAAGCTGTGCTACATTATACTGCTGCTTTAGCAAAGAAGAACAGGGATTTCTAAAGAAACAGCCCCCCACACACATAAAGAGCACGGACACTCATTCCACTAGCCCACTGGCGTTTGCTTTATCCCTTTGCTAAGCAGCAGCAAGCCCCAGTTTGCACCTCCAACGTTCATTAATCACCTTCCACTGACTTTGTGCCGCAGAACATTAAACGAGCAAAACTTCAGCACTGCTCTTTAGACCCTGAGGCATCCTTTTCATCCGCCAAGCACGAACAGTTTGGCCGCCAACTAAAGTTAAACAAAGCCACGGGAAGATTTTAGGTAGGCAGAATATAATGGTCCACCCTGGATTTTGGCCAAATTACCAGAAGTGACCCCACCGCATTCCTAAATGGTCCCACAAGCGAGAACAGCACACTGATCTTCCAGGCCAGAGTAAAGTGGATGACATACAGCCTGCACTTACCTTGCAATTAAATTTTTAGTGACTAATGAAGCATTACTGCAGACATAAGTGCCCGTGTTCCTTGTCTCGGCCGTGGAGAGAGGGGGAAGTGCCTCTTAACAGGGTCTCCAGGGGAAAACCCCATTAGAGAGTGGTGGCTTTCAGAGGCATCGCTTCACCGACTTAGACAGGGATGGTGATTTCACCAGCTGAAGGTGAAGAGGTTGGTCACTCAGTTGGGGTAGGACCTCTTGTTTCCTCAGCTGGCCAGGACAGAGCTTAGCTGTAGCAGGAGCCCAAGCTGAGATGCCTCCATCGGAGCCAGTCAAGTTCGATAGAGGAGATCAAGCTTAAATACTGAAGCACACAGAAATCCTGCAGGATTACTGGAGTCAACACTGGATGGACATCAGTCTCATGAAAGTTTGCTGCATAGAATACCCAAATATTTACAATAAATATGCTCTAACACTCACAGCAAAGGTACACAGCCTGCCCACAACGATGAGTTTTCTCTTTCCTGAAACCCCTGTAAACCCTACCTGGCTGGAGCAGAGCTTTGTCCCCCCTCCTACAGAGCTCAGCACCCACCCCAGAAGTAGCACAGCTCCAACGGGGACTTCCCAAACAGAGCCAAAGCTGCTGGAAAAGCCACCACCAGGTTTGGCCAGCGGCAGAGATGGAGTGAAAACCTGGTTGTGTCAGCAACGCCAGCGGGTCTGAACTGAGCACAAAGGAGGTGTCGATCCAGATGAAGAGAATTTTTCGGCTTTTTCCAAGATCAGCACGCTAAATATTCCTCTTTTTTGGTCAGCCATGTCAAAGGTGAACTGAGGCAGAAGGTGAGAAAAGCCCTGTAGGTCTGTATCCCCCACTTTAGAGGTGCTGATGGGCAGGTTTGGGGCAACCACTTCACGAAGCACACCGCTTGCTTTTGCTTGTACCGACATCGCAGCCACACAGCCCACCGCATCGAGACTTCAGTACCTGATCAGAACTGAAAGACATCCCCAGCCTCGTAACACAGCCCGTCACGTTAGAAACGGGCTTTTGCTTTGCTTTGGAAATGAAACAAAACTGTCCCCGTTTCTTCCTTCAGCAGCTTACAAACCGAGAGGTGTATTGAATGGGAACATAATGCCGCCACCAAAACATTTACTTCCCTGAAAACAATCTTCATACGGTGGAACTGACAGTGTTTTGCAGTAACACTCGAAGACAACTCAAGGACAGATTAAAAAAAGATGCAGCAGTCTTTTTTTTTTCCTCCCCTCTCCCTCCAGTAGAAAGTAATACTTTCAAATGTAAAATATCTACTTCACTTTGTTATACAAAGCATATTTGGGAAGAAACATGTTATTATCATTTCAAACCAGAGTAAGCGCAAAGCTTTAAGCTTGGGTTATTAGAAGATGTGATCGGAGGTTTGCAAACACTACAACATACAGAAAGCATTTTTATAGCAAAAAACAATTATATAACATATGCCAAGAAGAATGGCAAGAGAATAGAACAGTTAATACCCTGAATATACACTGGAACTGAACAGCAGGAATGAGTCCTTGGGACCTTCTGCTTGAGATACGCTCTTGCAAAAGCACCTGCTCCACCTGGGCTGCTTGGTACTGCCAACCAAGAGGACGAACGTACCACGGCTGCTTCCAGATGCAATTCCGCAGTTGGAGATGAGCAAAGGTATTTGCATCCAAGCCTGAGGAGACCAGCCGTGGGATTTAGGTGCTACAGAGGGGCTGAGAGGAGACACGTTCAGTTTGCCAGCAGCACATCTGCCACTGATCACCAAAGTTCTGAATAATCTCTCCAAAGCAAGTTGGTGGGGTTTTTTCCCTACTTATTGCGTGAAAGGCACCATTGTACCTCCCTTGCCCTCTTTGAGGGCTACCAGACAGGAGGTCCTGGGGCACTCAGGCTGGTGTACAACCTCTGCACCCGCAGCCACTTGTTCAACAGCTCTCGCACCAAGGCCATGACAGGCACCACGGCGACCAGCTTCAGCAAAGTCTGTGCCAATACATTTTCCAGAAGCCATCTCTTCCCTTCTTGCAAACACCAGGTCCACGCAGTTCATCTGCCTTTTCCTCCAGTGTTTCTCAAATAGCTTCATGACTGGCTGGCACTGGGTACTCTTCCAGGAGACCTCAGTGGAGGATTGTGCAGGTCTCCCAAGGAAAGGGTTTGGGTCCAGCACCGACATGCAGCAGCACCTGCACGTTTGTCATGCAACAGCATGGGCTTCACCTCAACCATACGTGCCTGCCAGCTCCCTGGTGCTGCTCACATGGTTGGACATGAACAAACCCTCAGCACGATCCATCCATAGAAGTCCTAAAATGTGCAAATCAAAGATATCCCATCCCTCATCCTCTGACAGGCCAGCAGCTCGTAGCTCTGGCACGGGAAGCCGCAGTTGTCCCCTGCAAGCTGCGTGGCACAGCATCTCATGGTTCCCCTGCACAGCCCATGGACCTTTCCTGGGTTATAACCCCCATCACATGGTCAGCCAGTGGGCCTCAACGCCTATGGGTGACCACAGACAGCAACTCTGTCAGTTGTGGTCTCCAAAACCAGCTCAACACCCCTCTCAAGGGGCACCCACTATGCTTGCAAGGCTGAGGTGATGGCAGAACATGTCTTACCTGGGAAAAGTGAACAGAAGACTAGAAACAACGTGCAATGACCCAATAAAACATTGCATAAAGTCACCCCTCCTGCTCAAGGTAAGAGGGTTATTTTCTCCAGCCCTTCCTTTGCCAGAATCATCATACCACAACCAAGCTTTCAAGGCCATTTGCAGCTGACAGCCCACTGAGGGAAGAGGGCAGCTAAAGGCTGAGGCTGCACAAGTACAGCAGACCTGCTGCTGTACCTCAAGCCAGTATGAGGTTTCTCTAGTCCTCTTCCCGTCACAGAAGTGTGGAAAAACTCCTTTCAGGAAACTTCTTCCGCCTGCACATCTCCAGGCTTTCTCACTCAAGCTGTGCAGACGAGCCAAGGACGAGGGAGCTTTAAAGAACCTCAACAAGAAGGAACTTCTCCCCCATCCATCCCCATCAGTGCTTGTTAATCCAAAGCCACCTGCACAGAGGGCTGCAGCGCTGCCACGGGTGAGAAGATGCCACCAGCCAGCCTGGGAGCTGCGAACACGTGCTCAGGGAAGAACGAAGATGTGGTTGGGCTCGGTGCTGCAGCCTCGCTGCTGCCAGCAGTGGAGGAGGCAGCTCGGCACCGGCACATGAGACACAGGCAGCCGCCCACGGGCACTACGCACCCCGCCGGGGAGCTCGGCATGGAAGCAAGCCTTCCCCAGCAGCAGCACGCCGCAGAGCGGGCTACAGTGCTCCGTGAGCATCCCTGGAGCCCCCTCATCGTGGAGGAAAAGGAGATCCTCCTGATTGCCCTCACCCAGCAGACTGTGAGCTTTTGGGGGGCAAGATTTTCCCAATTGCCCTCCCCCACTGTGAGCTTTTGGGGGACAGAGACTGTGCCCAGAGCACCATTACCAGAGCAAATTAGAAAATAAAGCACCGTCACAACGGAAGAAGTTACCAAAAGATGGAGCAAACTTGATTTGGAGGAAGATGTCCTCCTCACGGACATCTCCGAGCCAGGCAGAGCTCAGCCACCGCACAGCCAAGGTGCCACCCGAGTGCATAAATTCATCACGGGCAGATGGCTGATTTGACTAAAGCAGCCTTCGTTTACACTGGAGCTGATCCATCCATCCCGTGCCAGAGAGTTACGGCTGATGTCAAACTCAGCTCCGCTCCTCCATAAATTTCAGGAGAAGGAGTCTCGGGAGGGTAACCTCTGCTTTCCAACGTCTTCCCAGCGCATAAGGCGCGGACGGGAGCACAGCACAGAGCTGGAAAGCAGAGGACCACGTGCAGAAGGCTCTCAAGGAGGGCGGGCAGGGGACAGGCAGGCAGAGCACCCAACTAAGCCGATGCCATCAAAACGTCCCTCTCACGCTGGGGCAGAGCTCAGGTTTTGCTCCCGTGTCTGCCATTTGCAATGCAAACCGTGGCACTCGGCTATGCAAATCCGTATTTAAAAGAGGCAAGAGATAAACAAGTGTTACGGAGGCTCTCATAGAGAATCCTGAAGCTTTGATAGTATATTTTAAAGTGTAGGCAAGTATGGGGAATAAATGATGCGGTGAGTTTGCATACAGAGGTATCTACGATGCAGGTCTTGTTGGCGCCTCCATTTTCTCACTGTTCTCACCTATCGAGTGCTCCATAAAGGTGTGTAAAGGCATGGGTGTACAGATCCATGCAAAACAAAATATTTTTTGAATTTACAATTATCACTTACAAATATACATGATTTCAGTGGCATGTATCCACATGAGTCATTTCTATTCAGCCTCTCTCCTAGCCCCAGTTTCATTTCATTTTCTACAAATTTGAATTAAAAAAAAGATCCGCTGTTTTCAAGAACGGCAGCAGTGGGGAAAAACCTTCATAAAGCGAAACCTAGTAGCTTTCTTCCATATTTTTTGCTCTATTCCATCACAGTTCTGCTGGACCACAGAAACCCAGCAGAGATGAGCAATCCTCAGCCTTCAGACAGACACAGTAACCGCCTGGAAAGATGCAGCTGTAGAGCGAATCAAAGCACTCCTGCACAACAAATGGCTCCTGCAGCATCGCCAAGCCTCTGTCAATACCTGGTACCCCAAACAGAGGTGCTTGGGAGTATTTGTCAGCACTCCAGCATCCTCCCCAGCATTTAGCCGGGACAGACAGGGGAGGGATGTCCCCCTCACCTCCTCCCACTTCCAGCCCTGTTTGGTTTCATAGTATTGTCTTTTAAGGTTGTCTTTATCACAGACAGTAGTAGCCACCGCAAACTCTGGGTAAAAGCCATGTTTGGAGGAAAGTTACTCTATGCCTTAAGGGAAAGAAGGGAAGACTGAACTAGCAGGTTATTTTGGGGCGGTTTTCCCCACTTACTGTCTGGAGTTATGTAAAAAGGCGCCGTTCTAGAGCCAATCCAAGGAAGATCTCAACGTGGCTCCCACTTGTGCCCGAGCCATGGCTTTGGCTTCATTTCCAACACACGCGGTCCTTCGGTTTCTGGCGTTATTTTATTTGACTGTGGGACTGCTTGGGCTCACCATTATCACAGCTTTTATGACCCAGTGTCAGAAACAACCTGGGAAGGGCTCTGCCACACCAGGCTCTGCCACACACGCAGCCCCAGACAGTCCCAAGCCCTCACCTCATCAACAGCCCCCCCCCAGGAACAGTTTTCATGCCCCACGCTGTCAACTCCTGGCTGTTACAAGCCCAGGAATTTCCCAGTGTCCCTTCCCCACTCCCATTTCCACTATGCCATTCAGGCTTCCACTTAAAATCAGATTTGAACTGATGAAACTCATTTCCACAGCCTTACCAACACCCCGTGGCCAGCGTGCCCACGTGGCTAGGACAAGCTCAGCCTTGCCAGGGACAGACCTCTGCACAGCCACAGCTCCATGGCACAGCCCCTCTCCTCACGCCAGGACACCCAAATACATCCACCAACCCATACCAGGGCTCCGAAAAAGCAGAGACTGTAAGATGAAGAATAACCCAGATTACTCCAGACCTCTTGTTATCCCAGCCATTAGCAACTGCTGGACCAGCAGACCAGTCTGCCCATCCAACCATCTGAAGACACTGTACATGGCAAAAGACAGCATTACTCTTGCATTTAGAATTAAAAATCCCACTCATTAATCCAACAATACATTTCAGTGGGGATACAAATGTTTTAATTATCCTAATGAGGCTGGGAGCCATTTTACAAGATGCACACATTGATTTTTCACGTTCTTTTGGATTGGACTTCGTGCTTTTGAAGTGGAAATTTTGCAGCTCTTGTTCATTTGCCATTTCCAGCTCCCCCCATCCCCGGGGAGAGGCTCTGGTAGAGCACAGCCTGCTCACAGAGCTGTCAGCAGAGGCAAAGTGTAAGGCCACCGCATTAGTAAGCGTGGAAAGGGAGATGGCATCTGCTTTCCATCACATCAAATGCGAAGAACCACCAAAATCTTACCTTGGAAAAAGCAAGAGAGACTCCCCCTTTCTTAGGGAACCATCAGTGTCACCCTGCCAGACCACAGGCTGGGGGTGCTTTATGTACCCAAGCCACCTCCAGCTGTGTTCAACACCCAAACCCTACCAAAGGAGCACGGGAGAATCTATGCAAAAGCTGATTTCGGAGATTTAAAATGCATTTCTGGCACTAATGTGATAGGCTGGAGCTACAAACCACAGAATCCATAAAAATTACTTTTTCTTCCTAGAGGAAACAAAAAAATGCTTGCCGGGCAGGGCAATCATTTCAATTTATACCACTCTGTATACACAGAGATTAGATGAGATTACAGGGAGTGGCTGCAGATGCGCAGAGAGATAACCTAAAGGGACTTGGGAGCGTTTATTCATTCAAACATTAAACCAGTATCACTTGCTTCGGCTGTAGCCATTAAAGCATGGGTTTGTGTGCAGGCTGCTGTTAGCTTAGACAGAAGGTCCGTGACCTCCAAAAGCATAAAAAAGCCTTTTGCTGTGCGTGCATTTGTGGTTTGACACGTATACTGAGAATCTGTGCGTCTCAGACATGTAAGTTGTAGGAATAACAGTTTAGCAACTGTTATCACAGTGAAAAACAACCAAAACCTTAAAATCCCAGCATCTTTTAATGCGAGGACTCTGACCTCTCACTGGGCACTGAACACCAAACGAGTATTCCCACCGCTGGAGCCTGCCAAGGCCACACAAGGAGCCAACAGCCACAGTAGCCGAAGACAACTTCTCGGTAGCGTTCAGAACCACCCGCAGAAGGTCCAGCCCAACACACAGGAGTCAACAGGACCTGGCTGAGCCCCTCACGTTCACAATACACTGGGGCACGAAGAAACACACACCAGCACCCCATCAGCATGCCCAACCCTGGGGGTGCTGGAGTAGGGGTCCTGCCAGCAGGCATGCAACCTCCCCGCTGTCACCCCAGGAGGACTTTCTGACACCCCAGAGTCTCACAGCCTTTCTGCCACCATCAATCCAAGCATTAAAAAAAAAAATTAGATGATACCAGCTGCTTCTGTAGCTCTGATGAACGTTCACACACCCTCAACTAGCAGTTACCTGCCTGGTATTAGTTTTTATTTATTTGTTGTTCTGGGGAATAACATTACCACCCCGCAGGGCTGCCTGCCGATGAATGGTTTTATGGCTGTCACCAGCAGCAGTGACACCCTAATGCCTCCAAAACCCAGGGAGAGAGGAACAAGGTGTTACACGGGAAAGCTGAGCAGAACCAGAAGTGCAGATGCAGCTCTTGGGAGGTTGCTGGGGTTGGTTTTTTCTTTTCCCTCCTCCACAAGTCATTAATGAGCAGCCGGTTCCTACGGTGCCAAGATGCAGAAATTAGCAGTCGCCTATTCTGAGCAGCATCGTGGTCCTGTGGCGTGTCTGGATAGCGAGGGGCACCTGCGGCTACGTGGCTGGCTGGGTTCCTGCCCAACACACACTCCGGCGCCACCACCATTTACGCGTTTATTGTGCTATTAATGATGCGACAGAGCACGCAACCTGGATCAAGCGTCTCTTTCATTTTCTGTTCAGGTGTAAAATACTGAAGAGAGAACACATCAGCGCACGAACAGAGAATATATCAAACAATATTCCCACTCGGGTCGGCCGAGTGGGGATTGTGAGAAAGCAACTCGTGCTCATCTAATTAAAGACTACAGTAATAGAAGCTGGAGGGCCTGCTCAACCGCTGCTTGAACAACCCTCCTTCCCCAACTTGTGGGTCTTCAGCTCTGCAGCTGGTTGGGACTGCAGGATGCTTCACTTGTTGGGAGCAGGTTAAGTTCCTATGGGCACACACATACACTATCTCACACCACAGAGCTGCAGTTAGGAAAAAAAACCCAACAAAACAGGACTTCCAGACCATGGAAGAGCACTGCCAGCTCCACCAGGCTCCCAGCCCAGCCTGCTCCCCTCACAGTAAGCAAACAGTGGGTCTGTCCACACGGAGAAGGGACCTCAGCAGCCGTGGCCTCAATTACCGATAAATAAAGCACTGCCTACTTCGAGATTTGGCGGCACTGGAGCAGAGCATGGCTACTCCCCAATATTTACCCCACCCACGGCACGTAACCAAGTCGCCAGCTCAGTTTAAAGGGTAATAATTGTTTTAGTGGCATTTCTTCCAGGCATGGAAGTCTTCAGCTGTAAAGGGGAAGGACGTACAAGCACAGACAAGGAAAATGGGGGGGTTTTCCCCCACTTTCAAAACCCGTGACATGAGACTGTTGTCCCAACCCGCAATGACTGCAGATGAGGCTGAAGCTACACTGATGACCGACTACATACTCAAACTCCACACTCATGGACCTTCCTCTATCAAACAGAAACTGCCAACCCCAGCAGCACCCAGAATGAAATGGGAAACGTGTTCTTCTCTCAGCACGGATACAAGGGCGTGTTTCTAAGCAAGAATAAGGCTCCACCAGACCTCCTTGAAGGGTTAATGCTGGATTCATCGTTTCTTGCAGTACTCCAGTCAGCATCTGTGACTGTTCAAACATTCCTGGGCTCACACCAAAGCTAGCTGGGTCTAGTTCTCATATGCAAGGGCCAAGCAGTGCTGGCCACAGTCTCACCTGTGGCTGAGAAACAGAGGAAGGGAACACAACATGCCAAGTGGACACGCATCTATCTACTTTAGCCTGAAAGCTGAATGACAAGTTGGGGTATTTTTGTCATCGTTGATGTTGTCACAAGTCAGTCAAAGCCACTCAACACAAACCACATCAAATACCCAGAAAAAGATAGGATTATTTTTCCTAAAGAAACAGCCTGTTTATAAATCCTAGATATGGAAGATGTCACCCTAATAAAGCCTGCCTATTTCTTCACATCGCCCTGTTTGTATTGCATCTTATCTGAAAGCAACAGCGAAAGCTTTGAGCAAACCAATGCTTATGTCAGCCCTGAACCGTGGACAAAACCTTCACCCTGTTCACTCCCTACATTAAAAAAAAAAATTTAGTTTTCCATCGCCACCTCCTGCTCCCAGCCCCCGTGCCCACAACAGCACCTCCCGATGCAAATCACAGCTTTTTGCCTTAAACAGAGAAGAGTTGTTTAATGGCCTGATGCTTCCGCACTCTTTTCCCCACCAAGCCAAACACAGGGTTGCACATTTCCAGGCAAAACCTGCGATTTGGAGCGGGCAATATTCAGGTATTTAGTCTTAAAGTTATTCACAAAGATAGTCTCACATTTAATTAAAAGCATTACAACTACAGAAGTGAACCAATGAGATCATGGAGATAAATATCGAGGCCGCACCAGCGTGGTACTCCAGCTGGAGGTGCCGAGCACTGACAGCTCTGGGACAGGGCTGCCTGCTCTGACCCACAGCCCCACACCTCGCCCAGCCTTTTTAATGGATCTGTAAAGGGCAAAATAAATTCTAATCTCCCGTTCCACTGCTGCAGCCTTCAATTCTAAAGATACAAAAAAAAACCCACCCCAAACAAGTATTTACTCAGGAGAAGGAGATGGTGTGCTCAGCGTGTACGTGCAGCTCCTAGTGCTGCCGCTGACTGGACGGTGGAGAAATAATTTCATCTTTTTGACCCAGTTTAGAGCTGGGCAAATCTTGATTTTTTTTTTGTTGTTCACTTGCCAAACTGGGGGGGGGAAAAAAATGATTCAGGCTGAGCTGAACTGAAATGGTATTTGTTGTTACCACCGGATTTTCAACTTTGTTGGAACATCACCATTTTGGATCCTCTTAAACCCAAAATATTTATGTTGTTGTGCTCTGCTTTACTCTCTTCATTAAATATGAAAAACAGACAAATAAAAACATTGAGGCACAACAAAAAACATTTCAGTAAGATACCAACGGAAGGCGACTCCCGCAATTCTCCAAGTTCTTTCCCCATTTCTCCGCTGCACCTATATCCAAGGGCTATTTTCATGGGAATAAATTATTCACGCAAAATAAAACAAAACGAGGGCTGAACTCTGCCCTGACAGCCAGCTCCAAGTGAAGGCAGCAAAGTTTTCCTGAACCTTCTCTTTATCTATTTTTGGTTTAATGCCTTTAGGTATAGGAACTATGTATTTGTGGTACATAAACTACATGATATACATGTATTTTTATATATATATATATAAAACAAGAAAGGACTGCCTTTAAGTAGGTATACAAGCACTGTTAAAACTACTAGGGTCCCAACCTTGGCTGGTAGCCTTAAGGATGGCCACCACAGCCTACCACTCCACTCCCCTGCAGCGCTGGAGCAACTACCAGCATCCCCATAAATACACCGGGCACTTGTTTCACATACCAGCAGTGCGAGACTGTCACGATCAAACCCGTCAAACCAACCACTGGGAACCTTCTGATAAATATTCATTACTGTGGCACTCATCTAAGGGGGAAAACTGCAGAATAATTAGCAACCCTTGCATGCAAGCTCAGGATGTCAGGCAAGATGCGCAATTATAGTTTTGCCCTGGCACTCGAGGGGTATTTAATGAGTTTATTTGGTTGAAGATTTGTTATTTTCTGAAGCAGATGTCAACACTTCTATTTCAAGAAAGTAATTCCCCCCCGCCTCATGATTATCAAAATGTCTCTTGTTATTCCCTATGTCAGGAGGGAAGGGACTGCCCTGCTGCAAGTCGCAGAAACGATTCAAAAAGTGAAGACAAGATGGTGAAAACCAGCATCAGAGCTCCCACCGCACCGCGATATCCAGGAGAGCAGCTTCAGAAAACCGCAGAAGCTTGTGGGTGGGAAACCGTAAGTTCTATCACTGGTCATTTAATGTCATAATTACTTTTCACATTGATTAATTGCTTTTCAGTGCTAGAGTTAGAGAGGAGCCATACAAAGCTACCAGAGTGTTCTTGGCTCTCTTTTTGCATGATTATTTCCATAAAAAAAAAAAAGAAAAAGCATGCAAGACCTTAAAACTGCATTTTCCTGCTCAGGCCTCTAAAGAGCGACAGCTGGGCTGGAGGTTAGAGACCACACTGAGCCTGGGGAGCCCAACCATGGCCATGTTTGAGAATTTGGGTCAGGCTTTTGGCACCACACTCTGCAGACCACACGGATGCACCTAATTCCATGAGTTAAGCAGCACCAGGGGACATTCCTGGGAGGTCACCGGTATGGATGGGTTGTTTGAATGATCCACAGAAGGACCTGGCCTGGGCTGAGTAGCACTTTGCCAGTCACCCAGGCACAGCTCCTGGGAGCTGGGGGCCTGTCCTGATAGGCACTGCCACCTCTTTTGGAGGTGAGCAGAGTTTTGTGCCTTTAACCACACCGCTCCATGCTGGGTGGGCACTCTGAATTTAGCTGGAGATAGAGACCAGAAATCAAGAGAGTAGCCAAACTGGAGGCAGGATTTTGTGAGGTCCAGATGGTCTCATGAAGGACCTGAGCACCTGAGCTGGGGTAATGCATTCACTTCGAGCTTTGCCCACCTTGCTCCCCACCATGCCATTTCCTTCGACCTCAAGCTCTCACCAACTCCATTAAATCTGAGTTGATGTGTTTTGGGGCATGGGATATATACTGCACTTCCTGGGCAACGCTCAACCCATGGGAAGGGCCGGTACCTCAAGAGTTCTTAGAAGCAAACTCAAAGTTATTGCTTTTCAAACCCGTAAGAGTCACATTGTCAAGCTTTCTATACCATCATAAGAACCATAAATTTACTTTAAAAGCAACTGAAAGCTCAGATGCTATCTGTGCCACCACCCTGAGCCTTTCAAATAGAGCTGCCAGGGTCTTGAGGAGTAGAGGAAAAAAATACTGTTAGTCCTTCAATAAATTCCTCCATGTTATCACCAGCAGTAACTACTCACACTTATTTTTCCTGCCTGGGCTCCAAAGCACTTTGCAAAGAATATTAACAACTTCAGAACCTGTGTTCAGGAGGTGGGATGTGCACATTGACACGAAGCCTGTGAGCAGCTAGGAGCCTTCCTCCATCCCTTCATCATTCGATAAAGCTGTAATGCAACTAATTGAAAAAGAACCTTTTGGATCATTCAGAACCAGAACAGAAATGTGCAAAGAACTACAAAAATGCCCTCTGAAAGCATCGCTCTGCTTCATAGGGGTTTTCTATCTCTGACTGTAGGATGACTCCTTAGAAACACATATGTTTTAAAGGCCTCCACGTTGCATTGGAAATAATCAGAGGACTTCACAGGTTGCTTCTAACCTTAAGGTCCAGGAATCTTTTTTTCTGCAAGAATATGGAGATTTGCTAAAGAAAGCGGTCCCACACAAACGCTCACAACTACCCGCCATCCAGCGTGCTGCAGGAGCCCTTCTGTCACCTGCTGCAAGAACCAGCATCTGAGTTTGTCACACTCGCACCGCGAAGGGCAACGGCAGCAGCCATTCTTCTTCTGCTCGGCTTCACCTGGTGCTGCCGTCTCTCACAAAGCCATTAAGAGGGTGGCAGAGGGAACTTGCCCTGCTTCTCGTCGCACAAGAACTAGGAGGCAGCAACGAAACTGTGCGGCTGCTGCTTCACACCACGCAAGGAAGTCGCGCAGCCCTCTCCGGGAATATTTTGAAGACGAAAAATAGAAAGCGTTTCAAAAGCAGCGCAAGGACTCGAAGGCGGAAAGGCTCATTGAAGACTCTTAAATGTACAGATACGTACACAACCTCCATTTCAGGAAATCCTTCAGAGGTGGCAGAAGCCAGGAGGGCACACTGAGGGGAAAAAAAAACCCAAACATTTCCAGAACGGACCTTATATACTTGTCTGCTAGTCACCTGCCACAGGTTCCTGGGAAGACATTGGACATAGTCTGACCTAGGGAGGCCGTTCTCACGCTCATGCCCTTGTTGCACATTACCATGGAAGAGACCCCCTTGTACAGGGGTGATGTCTCCTGTAAACATGTGAGCCACAACCATAAAAAAAAAATCAAAATCAACAATTCAAAGCCGTTCAACCTCAGCTCCTCTCTGCACAGCACTGGGAGAGATGATGCCAACCCATCAGCCACGCCGGCTGTTCAACCATCCGCCCAACCTGCCCCGGCCACAAGGGAGGGGGACAAAGTACCATGAACAAGTCTAGACGGGGTGAGCTCATCTGGGTCCTGCAGCAGGTCCAGGTCTGAGAACCTGGACTTCAGGACGACCTTAAAGGGCGGAGAGTGCTGACCCAGAAGAGCTTGTGATCCTACCTGCAGCCTTTCCGTGGGCTCCCGTCTCGCAGGGCACACGTACGGAGGATAACCACGCTGTGTTTCGACAGCCAAGTGTCTGTGGAAAGTCAAAGTAACTCTTGCACTCCGTCTGATGATCTGAACTATTTTCCTGTAAAGTCTTGATTATATTCTTTATTTAGCGCTTATGTAACAGGATGGTAATTTTAATGTTCAGTCTCCCGAGCTTCACAGCCCTGCACGGCGCTCCATAGCGAGAAACAATGTGCCTTAAATTAATCTTCAATTTGACTCCTTTTTCCTTGCTCGCTCTCTCTCTCTCCCTGGAGACTTTTAAAAGGACTTTTCAGACCCGATTCACCTGAAATATGTATGGTTAAGAACTCTTCAACTCGCAGCTGCTCTAGTGAGCAATTTCATTCATGCGCTATAAAAAGCCAACACGCTGAACTGGTTCAACTTTTGCTGTTGCCATTTGCTTAAGCAGCATGATGTCATTCTGCACATTTTTATTCAATTCACACAAAATGAAAGCTATTTCCCCGCGATAAAGGAGCATGTCACGCAAATATAATTCCACAAGACCTACCTACCACAGCCAGGAATATGGGGAAAAACAACCCGTTTATGTAGGTCTAACACTTCTACCACGCTACAGAGCAATGAAGCGCTTCATGACGCACCCTAATGAGATCCTCCCTCATGGCACCCACTTGACACACGACAAGCACAGAGCTGCAAAGCTCCTGTGATGCCCCAGACCCTGACCAAGTAAGAGGCTTCGCATAAAGACATTTACAACACTGGATCCCTCCTAAGTCTTTCACACCCAGCACAGAAAACAAGCCAAACGTTCCCAGCCCTCCTTCGCGCATCTGTATCCCTACACAGAGCACAATCCCATCTGGGAAACCTCCTAAGCTGTCCAGCTCAGAGCTTTACAGCAACAGACCCATGTCATTTATAGACTGCAAGGAGCTCTGCCACATTTGTGACGAGTCCTCGCACGCGAGCACCACTCGCTCCTCCTCCCCTTGCCGTCGCACACATGCGGGAGAGGCAGCCTGGCACATCACCGCACAGCCTCTGTAGCCAAGGGGCTGCTACAAAAAGGGTTAAAATAATAAAATATCAAGGATGGCCTTCGCAGCCAGCAGGTTCAGCTGTGCTCTGCCCCCAGCGTACTCCCCGCCCTCCCCCAAGGTTTCTCTGGGGGAGAAGTCGAAATCCTGCTGCAAAATAAATTTCTACCCCCTCACTGCTTGCTTTGAGAAAGTAAAACTGCTCATGAGAAACCTCAGTGCAGCCAAGGCCATTAGGAATATTTTTAGCAACAGCAGGGCAAGAGACAAGACCAGCCCATAACTGCTCACACCAAACATCTCACTGAGCCATGGACCACCTCAGTCAGTAGGTGCTACAAGCAAGAGAATAAACTCAGCAGGAACTGGATCCTGCCATCCTGAAGCTATCTTAAAGCCTTGGACCCTCAAGGAATCCCCAAACACTCCTGTACTTCCACAGTAGATTCCTCAAAGCAGCAGAACATAGCAGGTCTCCCTCCAGACTGCTCCAAAATCCTCAGGGGAGACGAGAGGGAGGGAGGGAGCCAGAGGTCAGAGCGGCCATGAGGTACTTAAGGATGGATTCAAAGGAACAAAGGGAACTCTGGCGCCCAGGGGTGGGTGGCCAAAGTTTTTTTCCGGCTGCAGGTCTCCCTGCAAAGCGTGGAGTTGGGAGCACAGCTGAAAGGAAACATGAGGTCCCTGGAGAAGCCACGCTGACATCCTTTTTGCTCAGGAAGCGGCAGGTTCCTCTGTGGGGTAGCGTGTCAGCCCTGAACCAGCCCATGAAGGAACCACACCTTGGTGGATACACGGGAAGCCCTGAAAGAAGCTGCTCCCTCAGCTCAGCCTACATGAGCTTCCTCTGGTGCCCAAGGGGGGACATGATCTAACTTCCCAATGCATCTTCTCCAAACCAACATTCAATACCACAATCCTATAAATACACGACAGGGGGTTTTAATATATTTATATAAGTAACAGCTGCATTATAAACATACAGACTTATCCCACAGCTCTCTCCTATGACGTGATTACTTTTACCTCCATATCCATACGTCGATGGACTTTGGGGCACTACTACCTGTTCACCCGCCAGCATTTTGGAAAGGATCAAGTTTCCCAAGTACAGCCATAGCTAAGCAAACCATAAAGAAAAGCCATCACCCTTCCTAGCAACACTGCTACCCTTTAGAAGAGATATAGCTTCTCTCCTGCACCTCTGTCCTTGAAGTAAGGACCAGAGTGGACCATCTAACCTCAAGTTCGAAGGCAGGACATCTTCCCCTCAGTCTAAATCTAAATTCCATTAGCAAATAAGAGGATCTACATAGAAAAGGGGCCCCACATGGCAGCACACTGTGTAGCTCTCCCTGCACTACATCTTCAAGGATACACTATGAAAAAGGACTACAGCATCTCATGCCAAGACGTTTATAACACTGCAATCAGTTGTACCTACTGGGATGGACTTGCAAAAAAAAAAGTAATCATCTCAATGATAAATGGGAGCAGCAGTTCCCCTGACTCTGAACATAGACTGTTGCTAATGGAGATGAAGGTCCACAGCTGCAGGGCTGCGTGCAGGACCCAGCACCCATCCCTCATCTCTCCAAACTCATTCAGACTGCCTCGAATTCAGCAGATGGAGAGCGGGAGGAGCCAAGCCCTGGACCACTGCTCAGCCAAGCAGGGAGAACTCATTCAGCACCTTTGCCAGCAGCCTCTGTAGGTTTAAGATGAGTTCACAGCCCACCTCCAGGTGCCACCTCCACACCACAGGGCTCTGCTCTGCACACCCAGCATTGCTCCCTGCAGGTCAGTCCGAGAAGGTTTGGTTCTGCCACAGACTTCACACAACTAAAGAAATACTCAATATTTTTTTTTGTCCTGTAACTTTCTTTCCCACAGGTACAGAAGCGAGCAGGGGAGAGCAGGAAAAGGAACTGCAAAGATGCCTTCATTTCACATCAAGACCATTCATCACACCCGGCTGCCTCAGCAATCCCTGGTGGTCTACGCAGCCAGGAGGGCACGCACACAAGTTCACACTGATGTGCCAAACGACGGGACACCTGCAGCCACCCACTGCCACGGGCGCAGCGATGGGATAACAGGCTCAGGCACCAGCCCTGCAGAGACAGGGACTTTCATTCCTGTCTCTGCTGTCTATAGGAACACGAACTGGTAATTGTTGCGCATCTGGAACTGTACTGGGGTCAGAAAGCACAGCCCCTGTAAAGCGAGGGTCTCTCCAACGGAACACAAGTTGCACAAGAGGCACTAGGAACACTTACAACCAGCGGCCTCTGTCCATTTGGCCACTTGACTTCTTTGCATCTGTAACGCGGCTTTTAAGCCACCCACGGCCAGCATCACCTCTGCTCTCCAAGGAAGCACAAGTCAAGGGCTTCGAAACCCCACAGTCCCTTGGGGCAGGCACAGGCTCTTCCTAAGCACAGCCCTGAAACTTGCAGAGCGCTGCTGCAAGGGACAGGGGACAGAGGGGTGACTGCGTCCTGGCCGCACCGCCCGCGGGGATGGTTGCTTCAAGGCAACGTCAGCTTTAATTGCAAGGCGAGACCTGCCCCAAGTAACGCCACAAACCTCCGCTGGGTTAGTCAGTGCGAACGTGCAGGTCACCCAGATAAACAACCCGAGCAGGTCGCTGGCATGAGGCCTGCAGAGCCAGAGGAAGCAAAGCTCGAAGCGCGGCTCCTCAAGAGACCTGCTCCTGGGAGAGCCGCTCCGCCTGCAGGACACAGCTCTGGACTGACCCCAACGCCTACACCCGGTGCCACATCCCAATGCCACGCGTACGCTTGGGGCAAATCCCTGGCATCGCTTCCTCCGTAGCCTGAAGCTCTTCACTGCAACAGCCCTAATTAACAATAATCCTCAGAGATGCAGAGCTCTCAGTACTTTACATCTGCAAATCTAGAAGTGCTTTCCAGAAGAAGTTAACACCCTTCTTTCTGTTTCCACAAGGGTGCTCAGCCTCATCCTTCAAATCAGGCCTACACTTCAATCTCTCTTCAAACAGGCCATGAACTCCTGTCTCCCCTTCCACCAAAGCAGCTACCGACTGCGCCTACGCAGCAAATTAACAGCTCCAGCTTCCCCCGGCGCCGTTTGCTGCGTTATTACATTCCACTGGGTCTTGGCACAGGTCAGCGCTGATCCCCCTTCCCCGGGGGCTGCAGGAGGAGAGGACTCTGCCAAAAAGTCAGCACTGCACCTTAATCGTGACCCCCCCCCCAACTCCACAGGTGTACCAGGGCACCCAGAGATGTCCATGCCGTGCACAAACACGCCAAGCAAGCGACCAAAGCCAGGAATATCAGAAACATCCCCACGCTGCCATGGGGCTCAGCAAGAGGGAGCACAACCTGCAGGCGATGCTCAGCGCGGCCCTCAGCACCTGAACTGCACAGTTATACCCACCTCCGGGTGGTATGAGGAGGTCAAGTACTGCACAGACGTTTCCTTACTATGGAGGAAACAACGCAACAACTCGGGGTGTAGCTACACAATTTTGCAGAGGGTTATGGCGAGGCACCCATTTTCGGATGCTTCCACCTGCAGTTTCACCCCTGCTCCGTAATCTGGATCTCCTGGGATCAGCCAGGACAACTGTTTGTGAGGACCCACTGCAAGTGCAGTGTCTGAACACCCCCAGGTTAAAGACAAAAATCAAGGCGTTTCAGCACAGCCTAGAGGTCAGAAAACAGAGCTGAGCCACGAGAAACTCCTACCACGCCTTTGTCTCCAACAAAAGACCCTCACCAGCAATACTGCAGCACAGAAATGGCTGGCAGCATTTGTTTTTAATGCAGGATCTATAAATACCTGGGTTTAGTTAAGTCACTTGGGATTTTAAGAGGTGTGCACAAAACGCAGCAACTCTTGCAAAAAGCATAACCCACTTTCTAGAAATGATGGTAGGATTATTAGGTTGGAATAGTGTGGGCAAAGAGAAGATCGCCAACTATCCCCTTATACGAGGGGAGGGCTATCAGTTTGAGAGCATCCTGTATTTCAACACAGGGAAAAACATCTTTGAGTGGAATCAGGTATAACTGGAACCAGTGTAACACCACCGCAAGTCAAAGCCTTCAGTGACTTCTCCCAGTGCTCCCACGAACCCTGTTGCTCAGCACAATGACACGTAGTTTAAAGTGTTTGGTTTTAAAAAAAACTTATCCACATCAGTACGAGCTGAACCAGTCGAACGTCTGCGTGCAGGGATGAAAGCACTGAGCGTTTCAGGTCTCATGTCCTTGGAGGACACCCTCAGATGAGTAAGTGCGCTCTGTGGCTCCGAGAGCCAGCAGTGAGGAACAGGCATACAGACAGCATGGTTGAGTAAGCCTCATTTTCCTAGGACATGGAGCCAATAAATCACTTGGCCACAACCGTGTTAAAACCCAGAGTATTGCTTTTCATCCCAACATAAGCATTGCATTGGTTTGCGCTTCTTCTTCCCAGGGAGACCGCGACGCTCTCAAGGTCTCCAAGATTGCTACTGTCTGATGGGCTGTTAAAAGAAAGATTTCTGCCTTGAAAACTCTTTTTTGGGGGCAACTCTACACCAACAAGAGAAACAGAAAGCCCTGTATCTTCCCCCAGAAGTCAGAGGGCTGAACCAGAAGCTTCCAGATTCCTCTAAATACCACAGCACCCAGGTCCCGCTGTTCCCCCGACACCTCTCTCCACCTTAGAAGGACCCTTCAAGGACCTCCAGCAGCCACAGCTGAACGGTGCCACTTCCCACAGTGTTTTGTGCATCATATCCCCGCGTTGTGGTTGGGCTCAAGCACACCCTTGGGGATGCCTTGTCTCCTGTTTTGTGAGAGACTGTTCTAACAGGGCTGCCCCGCTCCTGAGGACAAACGAGTGACCACCTCTGACCCACGATCCAGAGCCACCATCCAACCAGGACTCATGCAGGCACACCTAGACGCTGATATGCCATCCATCCTCCTGCATGTTGCTTTGGCCCAGCCAGAAAACGTGCTTTGCTCAAACACCCTTCTCCAAATTAAGTCTACTGGATGTCTTCAGTCCAACAACCTGAATCACGTGGACACAGGCACATGTTCAGGAAGAAATGATGTTCGTGGCACAGCAATGGCATGTCTGTTAAGTCTGGATGTCTCACTAGGGACTGTATTTTCCAATTTCTGCATCTCCAGTTTAAAGCAGCCCCGCGCACTTCTGGCAAGCACCTCAGCTAACGTCCCTTGGACATTTCATCCCTTCCCTCTAAAAGAAAACCTGTGCCAGCTGTGAGCTAGCGTTGTCACACATGGATGGTAAGAACAAAAGATACCTTGTAGTATCTTAAAGGAAGTGTTAATCCCCTTTTTTCCCCAGGAAGATTGGGGCAAAACCTTCCTGTTTTGTCCGAGACACTTCAAAACATTGTCCACTTTTCAGACCTGTTTTGTCCAGACACATCTGCTCTGCCATTATCTACTCCCTACATTTTGCAGGCTCTACACCATTTTCTCCCCAAAATCCACCAAAAGAAACATATAGTCCAAACCAAGACCTCAAGAGCTTTCCTATCACATGCCACTGCTTTCGGTGAGGCAGAGCTCCTTCCCCCAGGGGTGAGAGGTCTATGGGATGGTTTAGTCGTGCACGGCACAGACTGCAGAGCAAAACGAATCCACACAACACAGTAGTCCTGAAACCCTTACAGGGAGCTGGTACTCAACAGAACCCTGCTCAGAGACTAAAGGAGGGAGATGAACTTCAAGATTCATCTTAAAATGAAAACACACAGACCCAGGAGATGGTTATTTTGTGAACAAATCCTCTAGACTTATTTTAGCTCCCGCTATTGCAGGGATCAGACAAGAGGTATCACGTCCTCACCGCTGAAGAGCAAACCGCGCAATACCTCAAAGCGTGCAACAGGACAGCTTTGTGTCAGGATTATTTGGGTTTCACCTTTTCATAAATCTTTAAATGCCCGAAAGCTTAAGTGTTGCTGTTTCTGGGCTGCTTTCCTCATCCTACACAACGCCCTGACCAGCCTGTACCCATTTCTGTATCACTAAGGCACTAGACTGTTCTAGTCACACACGTAACGCTACAACAGAGGTGCTCAGAAGATGGAAAGGTGAAAAAAGGGTTTTTTCCCGCCAGGCAAAGGAGAATGCATTCTGCTGAATTACAGTATTAGCACATGTCAATAGCAGGTTTTTCCCTGGAAGGGCATGAGAAAGTCTTTCAGCGAGTTAATTAGAGCACGTACTGAGCACTAACCACCCGTGACCTGAATCCGATGCCCAGACTGCTTCCTTGTTTCCCACCTCTCCCTCTGCTCAAGTTTGGGAGGATTGGGTCTGTATTAGGACATACTCCAAGACAAATTAGAAAGCCATCACCACCCTTCCTTTGATTTCTACCTCCATCCTCTGCAAACCTCATTTCCACCTTCCTATTTAAGAAGGCAACAAAGCCGACAAGCCTTGCAGAGCCCACCGTATTTTCTGATCTTCCTTTTTTTTTAAAAAAATGCATAAAAATGGAAAAACTTTCCACAGGACCTTCTAGAAATCACCCTGAAGTTGGACAACAGCTTACCCACGTCTGGGGCTCCCCCTGCTCCATCCCTGTCCCTCTCCTCCAGCAGCAGCAGGGATGGGGCCAGCGCAGAAGAAGTGATGGGATTCACACTGAAATGGGCTCCCGGTATCAGATCTCCTGCATTCGCCACGCCTTTGTGAAAGGCAAATGATCCTTTAATACTTCTTACAGTAATTAATAATGCTGCTCCTTTTGTTTTGGGGTTGGTTGTTTTTTTTTTCCCCTTAAACGAAACACTACCATGACTGCTTCATAAGGACATGCTAATTATTATTATTTACACTGTAATAAATCCTTGCAAAGTCTGCCAGGAGCTGGGATCCCACTGTGACAGGTGATGCACAAACACAGCACAGTCCCACCCTAAAGGCTTTGCAGGCCAAGTACATTTGTCTCAAAAAAAAGGAAGATCCAGCCCTAGTTTTCTGCCCCTCGCTAAAGCTCTTTGTTTCCTTGGCACACTTCATCCCTCCCTCCGTTTCCATTTCTCTCCCCAACTTCCCACCCTACATAGTCCCCCCGTGACCTTTGCATCACACCCTCCAAATGGCTTTTAAATTGGGAAACCAGCCTCCCCCTTCCAGACCCCAAGAGCTTTCATTCTCCAGGAACCTTGTGTTTCCCCTGCACAGGGATACCTGAGAGCAGCACCTCTGAGGGAGCAACCGCAGAAAGTCCCAAATTAAGGTCTGTACCCAAAACAGTTTACTCTCAGCGGTCCATTAAAGCACCAGTTTTGTATAGCTTGTCAGAGTTTTGCTTTAAATCCCCGTGCTTTAGGTAAGTTTTATTAACATTTTAATGTGTAATAACACCGTCTTACAATTATGAAGTTAATGACAACCGCAGTCTTAAGTGGTGAAAGGCATTTCCTGCTCTAAGTGAGCAGCTGTAAACTTGAAATTTTAATTGAGAAGAATCAACCCTAAGTGGATCTCAGTTCCGCATATGATTTTGCTCTTGCTTCACGGTGATCTCAAACTAGTTAAAACTAGAAACTTTTCCAGCGCAGCAGACACCCAACATCATCTCTCAGCAATGCAAGAGATTTGATCCTTTGGGGATATTTTGCCTATCTTGCACAGTTTGGGAGTAGCATCCCAGCTCCCTCCACGTTGTCCTGGTGGTCGGGCAAGCAGCAAACTCCGCAGGCTGCAGAGGTTAAACCTCCGGCACAGAGCACGTGGGAAAGGTCCCCAGTAGTTTGTCAAAGATGGGATTTGAGGGAGAGAAGGCAAAGACAAGGAGAGACAGACATGAGAATACGGTCTTGCTGAAATACCATTGGGAACCACTCCTACAGGCTCACTCGATCCTCGCCACATCAGCGCTGAGCTCTGCCTGGGCTCAGCGTGAACCCCAGGAGCCGAGCACCGCTGCCACGCAGCTGGCAGGCACCACGCACATCCTCTCCGAGGCACAGCCACCTCCTCCACAACCCAGTCACAACTGGTGAGACACACACACGAGGACTCACCAGGGTACACCTCGTATTCCAGCGCACAACGCAATAAGCACAGCAGCTTTTCTAGCCAACCTCTCCTATTTAACAAGATCAGGGAACCAGCACTGAAACTTAAAGACTATAATAAATTGCATCTAAAAACCCCGCAAGATCACCCTCATCATCCATCTTTTACACATCTGATGCGCTCCACCACCAAAGTTATATACTTTTACTATGACAACCAGGCACATATTCTCACCCACACCTGATTTTCATGACTAAATATTATTGCTGCACATGTGACTGGAGAATCTGGGGGAAGCAAAAGGGTACATCCAAACGCAGAGATGGATTTCTGGAAGGCAGTGACCCAAAAGCACTGTTACACTGAGGAGTACAGTGTCCCACTTTGGAACAGCCCTGACCACCAAGGCACCCACCAAGCAGCCAGCCACCCAGCACCAGTCCCAGCCTGGCAGAGTGCTACCCAGTTTGGGAACGCATTATACAACGGCCCTGCAGGTGACAGAAGCCCCAATTCTGGTTTATAGACCCCAGGTCCTTCTTGTGCTGAACGGCTCTTACCTACAAGAGCCCTCCCGAGAGGGACGTGGCACAAACTCTACAACAGACAGAAGGGAGACAGCCGGGAACACACAACTGCCATCCTCAGAAACGCTCGTGCTATCAGCCAACATCACTCAGCACTCCGAAAGAGCCAGTGCTTTATTTAATATTCTTCCATATGGTGCTTTATAAGCTAATAACTGCAGAACAAGCAGCCAAGTGCTGTACATTCGCTAGCTGAAGGATGTGAGGGAGGAAGGAAGGAGCACATATTCATTCCCTGCAAGAGCAAAACCACTGGTGAGTCATTACAGGCTTATGAAATAGAGACCATCTTGGCCGAGGAACCAAGCGTGCACACAACACACCTGGGGGGTTTTGCCCACATCATGATGGTAGAATTGATTCCTTAACACGCAGCCCTTGGCTCCTACCCTTGATGGGAACGGCACAAGCAGCGCCCTGCGCCATGAGCGGGCTATCAGCCTGACCTCCCGCACAAAAGAATTCAGCTGTGATGGATAAATGACGAAATAATTCTAGAAATGGGTGGGGTTTTTACAGCAGAATGCCAATTTGCTGAGCCCCAGTGTAAGCAGAGCGCTCTCCTACTCACACTAGTAGATTCACTCTTTTATGGATTTCTCCACCAGGCTGGCTCACTTTTTCCCCCACTGGCATGACCTATCTTGCCAACCTTTTCTCTTCCTCAACCTATGGATGACCACCAAATGGGACTGCCGATAGAACTGGCAGCAGCAGGAGCCATAAGTCACCCACCAGCATCCACCCACCAGCACCCACCCACGGAGGCTGGGCACTGAAAACATCCCTCAACAGCCACGTCCTCTACAGCCCCACAACAGTGTTTTCTTCAGACAGGGCACAGCCACAAAGCACGCTCACTTTAAGGCTCTCTTCGCAGCTCTTCCTCAAAGATACATAACAGCACGTGGATAAAATTAGTTTGCCAGGGCAATTTCAGCCATAATGTTTTGACAGCATAAGAAATAAAGGAGGATTTTCCAGTTGTTGCCATCCTGTGCCACAGCAGAAAACATGGCAACACCTGTTCTTCCACCTCCTTTTCTTGATTTCCCAGTGGCAATGCAGATGTCACCAGTATTTCCTGGCTTTAGGGGAAACAAGAGCGAAGAAAATGGAAAAGCAGGACTGTCCTTGTAAGGACCACAGTTCCTTTTGGGCCAACGCTCACGGAGAATCACAGGATGGGTGAGGTTGGAAGACACCTCTGGAGGTCACCTGGCCTGACCCACCTGCTCAAGCAGGGCCAGTCGCCCAGGACCACGTCTGGACAGCTTTTGAGTGATGGAGACACCACCACCTCTCTGGGCAACACGCAAAAGGGCTTTTCTGTGCTGAATTCTCCCCCTTGCTCACACTGGAATAGTTAAAGTGGGTTTATCCCCTTTTTAAACACAAGATCCTAAAAACAAACTGGGCTTTAAAGAGGGACAGCAGACAGGTTCCTCTCTGACATATTTCACCGCACAATTTGTGGAGCAAGTTTCCAACACCAGCCCTAACGACTGTTGCAATTTAATTTATTCCTGTATTAGCTACGGCCGCGCAACTCTCAGTGGTGGAGCGCCACTGACCCACAGATTAATCTTCGCCTGTCCTCATTACTGCACATTCCCCATCTGCTTCGTTTCTGCTCGCCTATACGGGCACCCGCCGCAGCAGAAACCACGAGACCGACCAACAAAGGTCAGCGCCTGCAGCCACGGTTACACCAACTGGGGATGGCCAACATCGGGTTTGATGCACTTGCACCATTCCAAGACGACAGACCACCAAGACATCAGGATGCAGCGGTGGAAGCACAGCAAGAGTGCTCAAGCCTGCTGGGCAGCACTAGGAGCAGGGCCTATCTGTCCCAGAGATCACCTAAATCTGAATCACAGCCCCGCGGCTGAGGTACTTCCCTGCTCCCATTCACAACAGTTGTGTCTCCAGCACAACCACTTCCCAACACCTTCGCCGAGCCAGCGCCGTCACGCCTCGTACCCAGAGTGAAAAAGGAAGCCTGGGCTCCTGCCTTGGAGGAGAGATGTCATCCGAAAATACCAGCTGCCAGCACTTACAGCTCCCCCGGTGGGATTGCAGCGCAGGCTGAGCTCCTCCACAGCCACTTTCACCTCCCAAGAGAGTGCTTCCACTCTGATACAAGTGTGGAGGTGAGAAACCCTGCCCACCCATCACACGGGTACTGGAGACTTGAGGGTCAGAGCAATGTTCCCTCCCGTGCACTATCCATTCTGCATTTTCACCCAGCAGTCAGGGAAAACGAACAGAAACCAGCCGAGCCCAGAGCTCTGAACTTCCACCAGCCCTGAAGATGCCAGGAGCGCTGGTCCCAGGCAGCTCTGCACCGCTCCGTCCAGCTGCGCTGACCCTGGGTTGTTAATAAAGAGAATAATACAAAGGCAAGATCATGGATTTGTTTATAGCAAATCTGGAGTCACTCAGACAGAAGTATTATTCATCTGCTGCACAACAGCAGTGCCCAGAGGTCTCAGCCCTCTCCCACACTCCTCTTGGATGACTCTCTGCACGGAACTGGGTGGCTCCAAGGTTTCCTCTCGGTACCCTAATGCACTGAGACAACGCTCGGGTCTCCCACACTGCTCCTACTTGGGGCAGTAAGCCCCAAGAGTAACTTGGGTACAGTAGAGTCTCTGAACACAGATTCAGCCATGTCACGGCAATGCATTTCAGGAAAACCTCCCAGCTTGGCCACCAGCTGAACACCACGTAGATGTGGCCCTGCGTAAGGGAGCAGATGAGCTTTGGACACATCTAGGAGAGTATCACAGGGGGACTGAAATCTGGGCAGATGCATCCTTCTCACTCCTAGCTACAAGGAGTTCTGCTGCAGACATTGGACTGGACATTTTTGCACCGAGAGGACCATATAAAAGCTCCAGAGGTTGGAGCTGCAAGTCTCTCTAAATGCAAATCCTGTTTGCCACAAGAACACTGGGTCTGTCCCACCTTTGCAACACCTGGGTTGGTGAAGAAGACTACATTTGCCTTCAGGGATCAATCTGCCACATTCATCTCCAATGCAACAAATCTGGCTCACGGCCCATGACGAATGAGTCACTGGAGTGACGGAACCTGCCAGCTAAACTTCGAGTACGTCTTAGCCACACGAGTCAACCAAGAGGAGGAAAGTCTTCAGAAACAGCAATACCCACATCTAAGTGTCACCTTGTTGTGTTTCTACACTTGGTGTCCACCAGCTCTGTTCCAGGGCTCACCAGACAGCTGATCTCTTACTGGCATCTTACACCATCCGTAGGTAGCAAAGTACCCAGTTTTCTGGCTGCCCCACCCATACTCACCATCACCTGAACAGCTCAGGCAGAGCACACAGCACCCCTGTCTCTCCAGAACCAGCTGCAAAAGGAGCATCAAGAACTACCCAAGAGCAAAGGAGTTCAGACCTTGGCTGGTGGGCGCAGAAGCAAAGGACTCACTTATTTCTTAAACACACTCATTTCTCATGCTTGCCCTAAGTCTACACATCACTCCTACAGCTCATCATAGTCCTTACAGCAAAACCACCCAGAAACTCCACTCCCTCTTCTCTGACTCATCCCACCACACCAGGGAGAGGGCTCTCAGGGGGCTCCTACGTGAGTGCAGAGGGAAGGGAAAGCCCATTAGTGAAATCCCATCGGACCGAGCTGGATGGCAGTTTAGTTGCAGGGTATTGGTATTACACTTCTAAAAGCCCCTGAAGTTTGGGGACTCTACTTGCTTGAGCATAGAGTAGCTGTGGGCAACAAAATGTTCTCTTTACGAGAATATTTAGCTGCAACAGTAAAATTTCTTTTCTCTTTTTTTTTTTAAAAAGTGCCTGAGGTAAAGTTAAGCTTTCCTATAAGGCAAAACATATACATTAATTAAACTAACTAGAAAATGTGAGAGCCTCTGCCTCAGATGAGCACTCTCATAGCTTATTAGCGAAAAGCTCTTCAGCTTGCTTGACCACAGGTTACAGAGCAGACCTTCTGTTTGTATGGAAATACGCAGGTGGCCAAGAGCAGGCGCTGGCTGAGTGTTCACAGCAGCCCGGGAAGGCACAGAGACCAACGGGAATCAAGTCACACCCCGGGAATACAGGGAAGGCTCACGTGTACACACTCATCATTTCAGTCCTGCTTGCTGCTGACACAGACATCCCAGCTTCTGCAGGGGAAGGGACACCTCAAACAACTGTTCATCTGCACCACCATGGGCATTTACAGTCATGTACAATGGATTAATTGATAATCAATCAAGTGGCACTGCAGTACAAGAGGACACCATAAGCTAGACAAAACCCAGCAGGCATCGGGAGCTGGATCTGACCTCTAGCCACAAAGGAAGCCAAGTAGTGACAACAGCTTTGCTCCTTTAAAACACATCACCCCAAACGTCAGTATGAAGGAGGCTGAAGGCACACGTACAATCATATTATAAGGGGAGAAGTTACTGAAAGGGGACAGGTTTTCTGGTGTGTGATTGGCCATCAGCTCATTTCTCACTGACCTAATACTCAGGACAAAACATACCAGACGTGGCTCACTGCTATGAAAGCTCAAGTGGGACATTGTCCCCTGCCCTTCCTCCCATAAAACTTTTCTCCAGCAAAATAAACATGGTAAACTCCAACATATCCCATAAATTCCTGACAGCATTTTTGAATCATTGGAAAGCATTTAAATGTTTTGACTTTAAAGAACTGTTATTCCTATTCCCCATATCTTTGCCTGAAGGCCCGTTAATTTCAAAATTATAATAATCTGGAGGGAAGGGGGTTGCACTTTCCATTTCAAGGGAGGCTCCTGCCTTCCTCCACAGACACCTGTCTTTCAAACCAAGACAGCCTGTTTGAAAATTCCCTTCTGTTTTGTATTAAAGCACTCACACAGGTTTAAAAACAAAAACAAACTCAAACCCCAAAACAGGATAACCCCAGCACACTTCCATTTTGCCAAAACACTCTGATCACCTGGGATAACTCCTGCAACTCTTACAAGTTACCACTTATCCGAAAAAAAACACGTATTTCTCCTTTTGCCCCAGGTCCAGCCTCAGTGAGCTTAGACCAGGCACATCCCAGAGACTCCTCAAAGCATTGTTTTTCTCTCTTCCTCACTAGGATTCAGTCAACCTCCACACAGGATAACCTGGAGAAGCACAGGGCAGATCACACCCAGCAGCACCGATGCAGTCCTGGGACCAGAGCACCCCGGGAGACTCACCACGAAACTGCTCTGTGACCTTTACTCACAAGCCCACAGAAGAGCCGAGCACCACGACAAAGCAGCCACCTCCCTGACCACGTTTTAATTTATTTATACAGCGCACAGAAGAAAGCACCAGCTTCCCACACACCCCCTTTCCTCCCCAACCCAGGCAAAGGAGTATATTAAACCAAAGAAGAGGGGAAATAACCAACTCACACTTGGAAGAGGAGAGTAACAGGAGCACCCCAGCTTCGCCAGCTCCCTCCCCAGCTGCTCGCAGCCCCCCTGGGAAGGCAAGCGAGCTGCCAGCCTGGCTTGGCTTTAAGTAACACCAGAATTAATCCCAGCTGCAGGGCTGCAGACCTGCCCCTTGCAAACAGCTCTAGAATTGATGTTGTATTGGCAGCCTGGCTTACGTGCAGGGGGCAAAAGTGAGGCTGTGCTCAGTTTTGGGGGGAGGCTGCAGGAAAGTGGCTGATTGACAGCGTTCTCTTTCTTGCGCTATTTAGCAGCGATGTGGGGGAAAGGGGAAGGAAAAAAAACGGGGGAGAGGGGAAGAGCCCGGGCTGGCCACTGAAATAACGAGCTGCCTAAGTGGCAGCATGGCCCAACGGGATGCTGCCAGCTGCACGAAATCGTGAGGTTTCTCTCACGCTGCTGCATCTCACCCCGCTGCCAGAGCAGGTACAGCACCAGGCAGGAGAACTTTGCATCATTCGAGGAGACCGAATGCTAGGGAGAAACCTGGGCTAACACAGCTCCGCTGGCAACACTCCCTCGTTGCTTTGACCCTGGCAGGGTAATGCTGCCAAGACCGTTTTATTGCTTTATATTCCTTCAATATAAAGCTAAGCAAAAGGGGGAAAAAAAAAAAAAAGAAAAAAAGCAAGCAATCCCACACCCAGAAGAGCAGAGCAACTCCGCCTTCAGGAAAAACAGCTATTAATCAGGTGGGCAGGCTAACGCAGCGTCCAATTCAGCTCCCTCCGCTGGGAAATATCCATTTATTTGCTAATTCATAATCTGGGCCCCTGAGCCCCAAACTGCAAGGACCTTCAGGTCTGAAGCTGAGGGTGATGCTGGAAGCGGCTGGCGGCCTGCCTGGGACGGGCAGCGACACGATGGAAGCGGCTGGTTGGGGGGGGGGGGGACGGGACGCGGCACAGGGACGAGGCGGGGACGCAGGAGGGAACCCCCCACCACCCTTCCCCTCTTCTCGCCTTTCTCCTGCCCCTCGCTCACACGCTTCTTCCCTTTCCAGCACAACGAACCACCGACAGCGGGTGGACTGCACCGTTGGATCCTTTTTTTTTTGACTCTTGGGGAAATGCTGGAGTTTCTCAGGTAATCCAGCTACTTTTTTATCAAATACTATTGTTAACAGTACAAATAATTTCCTTAGAAAAGGGGTCACATTACAAGATAAAGGACTACTAAGGCAGGAGAGGCTGGATAAAGTGTGGGCATTGTTGTTACAAACATTATCTCGGTGCCTTTTTATTTCATCCGTTCCTCAGACTGGCTCATCCTTCTCCCAACGGTTGGGTTAGTCTAATCACAGAAAGCAAATCACCCCACTTCTCTCCGCCGCGTTACTCCCACCAAGCACATTCCAACAGCCAGCGCTTGTTCCAGCACCCGTCACGCTGCGAGCCTGTTCGCAAGGATTTTCAGTTTAACAGCGGTACACTGAGATGCTCAAAGGAAAAACCTGCAGTCAAAACGCCACTGCCCGCCCCTCGTTCACACAGGCGAGGACCTGCTGCCTGCAGGACCCCGCCGAGCCTGCTCTGAGATGTGCCATCTCCATCAGGTTCACGAGCAGTTATCATCCCACCTCAACCGGTCCCAGCATGGTGAGCTGGGAGCACAAACCTTTTCTTTCCAAGCATGGAGCAAGTGTCAAAGCATCCATCTGCCCTGCTCGCTCTTGTTCCCCCATGCTCAGAGGAGGGTCTCCTCCTCCTAGGGGAGATGCTCAGAGCACTGTGCCACTCTGAGAACGGGGACGATATAGAGTCACCGGCCAGGAATGCAGAGGATGGACGGGGAAGTCCAAACAGGCTGGAGAAATGGGCTGACCAAAAAAACTCGTGAATTTTGGTACGGACAAAGTCCCGCAGCTGGGAGGAAACAACCCCACGTGGCAGGACAGGCTGAGGAAGTGTCTCTACACGAAAGGTTTTGGTGCGCTCCCGCAGGGATGAAAGCCAGCGACGTCCTGAGCTTGTATTAGTGAAAGCACAAGCAGCAGGTCGAGTGAGATCCAGCCCAGAGAAGAGTAACAGAACCATGAAGGTTGGAAAAGACCTCTGAGATCAAGTCCAAGGTGAAGAACGTGAAGACACGAACTGCTGTCATCACACACCAAGCGGATGGTCACCGAGAAGACGCAGCCAATGTCCTCCCGGAGGTGCGCAGCAAAACGACAAGAAGCAACAGGCACAAGATGCAGGAAGGGGACTTGTCACTGGGTACACGGCACAACGTTTTCACAAGGGGTTTGGTCAAACGCTGGGACTAAGACCCAGCATGGTGTGGGGGAACATCTGCAGAGGCGTTCAAAACTGGACCAGGCAAGGCCCTGAGCAACCCATCCCAATGGTGGAGCTGGCCCTAGTTTGAGGAGAGGTTGGACCACAGACCTCCTGAGCCCCCTTCCACTCTCAATGACGCTCTCACGGTGCAATACGTTGGAGTACGTGCCCCCTGCACACGCCAGGTCCCGCACAACGCGGCGCTAACGAAAGGCTAAGGCCAACGAGTCTGAGCAGGAGCAAACTAGTGTGTAAACGATGAAGCAATTGAAACGAATTACTTCGACTGACAAATGACTGCAGTTGTGCTCAGCGAACATCTAATCTTAATCCCTGTCATAAAGGCAGTGACCACACGACACTGCGAAAGGAAGACTTGAGCTGAATTTTTATTCCCCAGAAGTAGGGTATTGTACAACTGTGTCAAGGTAGAGCCACAAACCACCACCAGCATAACGGCACGGGATGACCTTGGGAAAAGGGAGAAAACTGCCGTGAGCACAAATCCGTGATGATCTCATCACGGCAGCTCAAACCTGTGAGTCGGTCAGCAGGACTTACCTGGAAGCCTGTCAGGTTCCCATTAGACCAAACAAGAAAGCAGACACGGACCAGTGGAAGAAGCTACCCAACACGAAAATCCAGGTCCCCATCCCAGCGGGGTCAGGCTCTTCTGGTGGATGGAAGGAAGGTTTTTAACGCCTGTGGACACCAAGGCAGCAGCAGTAACTTCTCAAAACGTTGCACAAATGCGAGGAGCCCCAAATCAACATCATTTCTACAAGCTTCCTCCCAGGCCGCTTGAGAAGGGCTGCAAAGCACAGCAGCTCCAGCGACATCTCATTATGCTACACCACCTCTCTAGCATGGAAAATTCTTTCAAGTTCAACATTCAACTTCCCCAAGGCTCAAACATTCATATAACAAGAACTGCCCTGACAAGGTTTAACTCCAGTTCGAGAAATGAGGCAGGAACCTGGAATATTAATCCAAGTATTAACAGCAACGCTGGCTGTGTGTACATGCAAGGAAGCCACAGCCAGCCGTGCTGTGGTACGAACACGCCTTGCCCTGCGCATGGACGGACCAGGCACAGCTCCATCGACTCCTCGACTGGAATGAAGCGCCACAGCGCACCCCCCTAAAATGGGAGGATGACTGACTGCTCGTCGGTTGGCTTGATATAAAGCTTTTATCTCCCTGCCTCTTTGATCCCTATCTTGCAAATCCGCAGGCCACCGGCCAGAATTAGTCAGTGAAACGATGTAAGGAATAAAAGTCCCGGCAGTTTCACGTTCGAGACGACGGCGCAGCTTTTCTGGCTGCCTCCAGAGGACTGAAGGCTCCCGGGCTGGTGCATCAAGGATGGTGAGCTTCTACCTTCACCAGACCAGAAAGGCTCGCTTTAAAACCGACACCAGTGCTGCATAACAAGACCCTTGGCATAAAGTTGCTGGACCCAGACTCTCCCAGCGCACGGGGAAGATGACGGAGATGCTAAAAGGCATTAGAGGCCGTCAGGAGGCAGCGTACAGACGCCACGTGTCCACCTGTCCTCGCAGGACGTCTCTGCCGGTGACGGAGAAGCGCTCACGTTGGTTGGTGTCTGCGGGCAGGCTCAACCCACCACCCAGCAGGCTCCCCAGGTCTTCTTACTAGCACACCCCCAAAGCTCCTCTCACCTTTCCAAAGTCCTCCCGACCAGCACCACCGACAGGAAAAGCCTCACTGGCCACAAGTACCATTTAGCATAGAATTACAGCCCTGACAATCAGCATGCTAAAGGCTGCCTTCCCCTCCCGTCCTTCTGGTGGTCCCACTGACTCTGTCATTCCCACCCGGGTACAATCCACAAAGCCGTATTTCTCAATCGTGGGGAAAACAAATTATTTAAGAAATCGTGAGTCGTAAAGAAAATCGGTCATTTTCATAATTTCTAATGGAAACTGCGCTTTTCTAGGCAGTTAATGAGGAGACTCCTTAATTTAACTCCATTGTCCAAGTTACTCCCGTGCAGCGCAGACCACGACCCAGCAAGCCATCGACTCCCAGCGGCCACACGCCAAACCAACTCCAACCTGCAGCCAGGAGCTCACCGACGCCTCACCGAAGCACCGGCGCAGCTTCCAACGGGCCCCGTTTCAGCCAGACGGCAGCAGCGACCCCGAACTTGGTGCAAGCACCCCCCGACCGCCGGGATACGGCCACCGCGGGCCCCCGCGCTCGCCACGCGGCCCGCACGCAGCCACGCCAAAGCGGCCGGCAGCTCACGCCCAAACCCACGGCCACGTCGCCTCCTTCGCACCCCGGCTGGGTATCCCGTTGCCCTCCCCAGGCTCCACCGTTCCCACCCCTGTTTCCCTTCACTCCTCCGCTGACACCGCTTCTGTTAAAACGAGAGAAAACAGCACTGCTGGAGTGGATTCGTACCGCTAACAGGCTAAAGAGAGAAGCGCACGTTGAAACACAGCTTGCACTTGCTTGCCGAGCAATTCCAGCCTTGGTTCGTTTTGGTTTTTTTCCCTAATAATTATCTTTTCATACTTGAAACCCACTTTGGATGAAATGCGAAAGGGGCCAGAGAAGAAAAGCGGCCGAGGAAAGGATGTGGCTCTTCCCCAAGCCAAAGCCACGGCCATGGCACTGCGGCATGCCTCTGAGGAGCTTCACAGGCACCAGAGGAAGGTTCTCCCACCCCGCCGCAACGCCGTAAGGAGGGGACACCACCTCCCCAACCCCCAGCGCCTGCTCCGCACCCAGCCCAGCCCTGCACAGCCCCCAGCATGGTCCCCGGCTCGCTCCAGAGCTGATCTTTCTCTTCCACCCCACCTTCCAGGTGGCTTCCACCCAGCGCTGCTCCCACACCCTCGGTAAAAATCAGGCTGGCGCTGGTGGGGGTCAGAGCAAGCGTTGTGCAGCAAGGCGTGAAGGCGCCTGCTCACCGAGGGCTGCACCACCCTCTGGTGCCTGCACGCTCCCGGCACGGGGTGCCCGCTGCCTGGCACCCTCCTCCACCCACCTCTTCATGCTCGGAGGCCAGGCTGCAGCAGCTCCGGGTTGTTTCTGCCCCAGCCCTGGCTCCCAAGCTTCAAGACACCAACGCCTGCCCGCTCTGCAGGGACAGCATCTTGCAGAGCAGTCTTGGAGCACGTGAGGGATAAGCAGGTACTTCACCTAGTCACAAAAACCACATTTCCAAGCTACAAAACGATGCCCAGTGGATTCTTCCATTTGCTGGTTCCACGAAGCCCGACGACGTGGCTCCGGCAGAGCAGGCAGGCTTGGTGAGACCGCCCAGCCACCGCATCGCAGAGTGTGGCAGTGCCAACGCCTCCAGAGCCCCCCACCCCCAGCCCCCGGAGCCCCGTTCCCGGGGTACCTGGGCACTGCTCTCATTTTGAAGCCCATGGGACTTGGGCACATTGTCACTCAAGGGACCACCTGCCAAAACCCTGGGTGTGAGCTCCCGAGCAATGCCTACCACGGCTGGAACAAGGCGTGTGCTCTACACACCAGCAAGCCCAGGGAAAGGGATACTGCAGGCGTTACCCACGCACAGAGGAGTGGAAGGGACCTTGATCCCATCTCTTCCCCCCCTTCCCGTGCTGAGAGTTACCTACTGATGCATTTCACGGGCAGCACTCTGAAGGGTACACGGTGTTTTAATCATGTAATGTATTAATAACATAATTAAAGTCCAGACCATTTGCTAAGTAACATATATTACTCTTATCACCACTTTGATATATTAAAAATATATTAACTGCTTCCTACTAGAGTTTGAGGCCAGGAGAGACAGAGGGTCTCATCTGGGCTGACCTCCCACATATCCGTGAGCCAAAGATCTCCCTACCTCTATCGAGCTTGCCAATTTAAGAAGCAACACTTGCTTGTATATCAAAGACATTCGACATCAGGGAGCGCAGCACATCTCTCGGCGAGCTGCTCCAACAGCTAATTACCCCAGCTGTTAAAAAAACCTCATCTTTATTTCCACTGCGGGCTTTGATAACTTCTAATGATTGCTGTTGGCTCCTCGAACGCCTTAGGTGGCTGCTTGCAGCTAGCTCTTCTCCACTGCCTGCCTCTTCCTCCCTGAGATAATCATTACATACATTTATCTCCTTCTTTAACCACCCCAGCCAGTGTTAACCACCTTAACGCATGGAGATCCACTAGGGCCTCCTCACAAGACCTGTTTTCCACATCACAAACCTTCCCGGTACCCAAAAGTGCTGGCAACAAGCAACTGGGGCAAACAGAGACATCAAAACCAACCTAAATGCTGCCAAGAGCGACATGGGCCTGTAAGGATGTTCAAGGCAACTGCCTGGTCCTTCAAGCTTTCAGGGATGCAAGAAGGAGGTATGTCCCAGGCTGGGCCACCAGCCTGCTCCCAGGCAGCCACCGTGTCTTGAAAGAAAGGCCTTCTTCCAAAAGAGCCAGGCTTCAAAATTCTGTCTGAGGACAGCAAACCGACTTCCCTCCATTTTCAGCTATATTTAGCGAGGCCATTACTTACGGAGATGGCAGGAAATAATTCAGCTGGATCCAGGCATGACTCAAAATTGGGAAAAGGGTCTATAAAAAGATAAAGCCAAGGACCTAATGGGGAGCCAGTCGTGGACACTCGGCAGGGCTGCCAGGGAGGGCTCGTCCAGCAGCCACGGAGCAGCAGCCAAACGCGAGCACTGGGTCAGACCCGGGCCATGGGGTCTGACGGAGCTGCCTTCCCTCCAACAGCCGCTCTCAAAAACCCCTTTCTCCGAAATAAAGAGTCTTTTCCAGGTTGGAAAAAACATGGTTTACGAAATAATTCATGGCCCTGAGGCCATCCGAGTCAGGGAGAGCGAGGGTGTCCTGGCAGTGGCAGGGGGAGGCAGGGAGCATCCTCCCTGCTTGTGTTTGCTTCCCGCCTGGCCCGGGGCCGGGTGCCTCCCATCCGAAAGGGGTTTCTCCGCTGGAGGAAGGGGATATACTGCAGAAGACCCAGGGCCCTATACAAGAGTATATATTATAGAAGCATATATAGGCTGGCAGTGCAACGCGTGCAGGAAGCGCATCATCCCTTCACCGAAGGAGGTCCCCGAAAACATTTGAGGAGGGTAGGAGACAGAACTGAGCTTTAATCATTCATCTGCTTCCTTCCTCCCCAGCACTTCATCTGACTGATTCTAATTAAACTGGATGTCGCTCTTCTGAGCCAGGAGGGGCTTTTATTTTATTTGTTGAAAGACTGCTTCCTTGCCGCCAGATTTCCTCCGAATCTCCCTCACGCGGAGTCAAAGGCAACATTTCGCCCGGAGACGCCCAGAGCATCAGCTGCTCCTCGGGAGGGCGAGCCCCGCCGCGACGCCAGCCCGCGCACCACGGAGGCACCTCGCCGCGTGCCGGGGCGGGAGGGGGGTGGGGGGGCACCGCGCCGAGCCGCCGCGCGCGTCCCGGGACACGCGACACTTGATGGAAGCTTCGGCGCCGGTTCAGCCGACCTGGAGTCACGTTTGATCCCTGTCGCTGATCTTCTCCCACGCAGGAGCGTTTTCACAAGTTTAACTCTTAGCCATTCGCAGCCCTCGACCCCTAATTTGCACTGCGGGGCAAAAGCAGCCCCCCCCCCCCCCCCAGAATGCCCAGACCAGCGCTCCCCAACACCAGACTCCCTCACTCCCGGGTGCTGCACGGCCCCTTACCTGCGGCACAACTACGAACCGCTGGAGCAGAGTCAATCCCAAAGGCTTGGCTGTCCCTAAGAGGCACCGACGGCCGCTTCCCCACCTCTGCACGCTCCCGGGTTTAACCGCCGAAGCTGAAGTTCATCTCAGACCACCGCCGGAATCCCAGCGTAAACATCTGCTGGCGTGAGAGGGAGGAGGAGATCCCTCTCCGGGGCTCAGTCAAGAGTTAAAGCTCTCGGCGAGCAGTTGGCTCCCACAAAACCTCCTGGAGCTGGCGGTGGAGGAGCACACAGCTGCCGAGAAACGCCGGCCCCTGCGGCACCACATAATTCCTCCCCTGTTCCCGGGGCCACCGCGCTTCCCTGGCACAATGTCCCGAATTGTGCGGGGTTAAACCGGCCCAACACAACGCCCGCATTCACACCCGAAATACCCTCCTCTGTCCTCGCCCGCGGTGACATCTGGGGCCGGTGATCCAGAGGCCGCCCTCGCCGGCAGCAACGGGCAACCGGCCTTTCTAATGGGGACAACGCTCTTGCTCACAGTGGTGGTGTGGGTTGGGTTTTTTCCCCCTCCCTCCCTTCCTTTCATCCTTCCAATCCACTTGTTCGACCAGGGCAAGTGTTCGGGAAAGGCCAGGTCAGCAGCGGCACGCAGGCACCCTCAGCTCCGAAGCCGGCAGTCATTAATCCCCCCGGGGGGAGAGCTGAGCGTACCACAAAATAATCATCATCATTATCAAGAGACAGCCGGGAGGTGACGGAAGATCCTTCCCGACACTGTGTGACCCTGCTCCACCTCCCCCCCGGGGATACAAAGCGCTTCATCACACCCCAATCAAGCTGCCATCCTGGCGGGGGGAAGGTGCAGCTTTGGGGTTCGAGTTCCCCGTTTCCAAACCCGCTTCTTTATCAAACACACAACTGCAGGAACAACTAAGCCTGCTGGGTAACAGTTTATGCTCAGCACAAGCAACAAGGACAACCTCTCTGACATCTCATACAAGAAATACTTATGCTGCCACGCTACTTTGCACCAGCCACAAAAATCCTGGTTGTTCCCTTGGCTCTGGTGGCTTCTCCCAACACCTTCCACGCTGAGCCCCACACCCCGGTGTGGTGCAGAGCCTCGGGGAGGCTCTGACACGTCGGGGCACACTGGGTACTCATTACATTTGTGATCGCTTGCTGTTTATAGCCGTCCTCGCGTCACCTGCATCTGCAGGTGGGATGCTCAGCGCTTTTCATTGTAGGGGTTGGTATAAAACACGGTGGGGGGCGCACAGAGGGATGACTACTGCACGCACACGCTGTTCCCTGTGACATACCTGGTGTTCACACGCATGGAAAACTTGTCTTTGGCAGCTGCCCTGCTTATTTCCAGCCGAAGCCACGGGAAAACCACTAAAATCTCTGCAAGGAGCGGGGAAAACACGCCCCAGTGGCCCTGGGGAAACGGCGCCGCAGAGGGGGCTGCTCTGGGGGCTGAGGGGGGGGCTGCACCCACCCTGTGTGCAACAACCCTGTGGGTGCAGCAGCACCTCGCCCAGCAGGTACCACGGCTGCTCCCAGTTACAGCGGTTTGGAAAGAGGTTCCCGGAGGCAGCAAGCGTCGGCGCTGACACGGGAGCAATCGCTCCCCGCGGTCCTCCCACCACCCAGCCGTCACTCCGGCAGCGCTGGCAGGGTCCCTCCTGCTCCCCAAGCATCCCTCCGGCTCTTCAGGCTCCTTTCCAGGCGCTCGCTACACGGCTCCTCGCTCCACGGGGCACAAGGTGGGACCCTGGGGACACCACGCGTCTCAGCGCCCGAGCGCTGGGACCCCAGCGAGCCCCCCCGCCCCAGCCCAGGCAGTTCGCCCCCCCCCCCCCGATCCGGGGAAGCGGATGGGGAAATCTGCTCTCCCACATTTTGATGAGCTGACGCTAATCTGCTCCAAAACACTCTGTGCCCACGTCGGCCTTCCCGTTTAGCCATTTCTCCTCCTGCAACTTGAAGTTCCGTGAAAGGATAACCATCATGTTCTGAATACCTACATTTTCTGCTTTATTAACAGTGCAAGTCATGCATAATTTAAAAGGGAGGAAAAGTGCACGCAGCACTTGAGTTTTTCTAGATTATTTCACCAAGAAAACAAGCCGGGAAAAGCAGAGCTGAGGAATGGTACGTCTTGCCAGGGATTTTAGCAGCCCTGCTCTTCCCCCATCCCCTGAAGAAGCAGCGTGCAGCAGCGAGCGGGGGAGAGTGGGCACCGGGCAGACCCACGCCTGCCCTGGCTCCATCATCCTTCTCTTCTACCTTGGGAAACTGTTCCCAGTGCCGGTGCCTCAGTTCCCAGCTGTACGAGCAACCGACTTTTTAATCACAGCTTCACTATTCAGAAGAAATAGTAAAGGAACCAGAGGAAAAGGGAACGGTGAGACGTACAGGCAGACATCACGGGACGTTAATTTTCTAGGAATAAGCCAATGTGGACCATTTGTTTTGCATTTAAAGGCACCGAAACAGCTCTCAAGCGCTGCTGTTCAGCGTCAACAGGCACGCTGCCGTGCCAGGCGCTGTGCCGGCACAGGGCAGAGCCGAGCGGTCCTTCTCCACACCTCCTGCAGGGTCAGAGACCAGCGTCTGCAGCAGGCAGGCAGTGCCAGAGAGCGGGCGGGTAGAGCTCAGGCTGTGCCCATCACGAGCGAGACCCTGTCCCGGGGACACAGGTCCTGCTGCGGAGGAGACGCAACCTCCAGGGGAGGAACTGGAGAGAAGTCGGAGTGGCAGACGGTACCTCCGGGTAAGAGTCGGTCCGAAAACAGCATTGTCTCAGCCTGGCGAAGCGGAGCAACACCCGGAGCCTTCCTTCCAGAGGAGGCTGCCGGGGCTCTGCCCGCTCCCAGAAAGGACACCGACACTTCAGGCTACCGGCACAAAAGCAGGGAACAAGTGGGTTAACGCAGCAAGACACCTTCCTTGGGAGCAGAGCTGTGAGGATTTTGAAATCTTCAAAAAACGGACCCAAACAAAAAGTTGTTGAAATCCCACAAACCAAATTTTTTCCAAAGCAACGAGGGCTAAGCTGGGGCTCGCTTTTGCTAATGGAACGCAGGGCACCCCCTTCAAAAACCTCCTCTCTCAAAATGGCCCTTAGTGCACAGAGCAGGCTCGCCGAGGTGCTCCAGCCTGCCGGGAGGCATACCCTGCCTGGGCTGGGCTTTTTTTTTGGGGCAGAGCACTGTCTGCTTTCTCCAACCGACCTTCAGGAGTCCACGGAAGCCACACAAATTCACACGAAACAGGTTTCAAATATAGTGCAGCCACATATGACTTGACTTCACACCACTCCCCCCCCCCCCCCCCCCCCACCACCACCGCTCTCACCGGCCCTTCACCCCTCGCCCTTAACCTAAATAAAGCGTCACATCGAAGGGGATGGAAACGCACCGCTGCCAAACAAAAGTCTTACTCCAAATCTGCGTGTGACATCGCCTGTGCATCGCTGCCGGCGTTCGGGCTAGGGCAAGAGCTCCCTTTCCTGCAGGCCCCCACAAAACACGCTCTGCCTGAACAAGCCCTCTCCTATTCACGGCAGCAGCCGCTCTTCCAGCACATCCAACAATATGTGCCTGTGTGTCGGGGGAAGGCAGAGATCTGCACGTTCGTAATCCAGCCCCTGCGAGCAGAACCCCTCAGACGTTTTCAGTTACACCGAAATTTTGCAAAATAAATAAAAGGGTCGGGGCGTGGGGGGGGGGGGGGGGGGGGGAAAGGTACATCTCCTGCTGGGGCTGCCTTGCTGGTGGCAAGTAAATATTTTCACGCCGAAACAAGGGCAGGGGCTCAACGGGGCGGTTGTCAAACGAAGCATTTACTGGCAAATTCATGAAGTCTCCTCAACACCGAGTACCGGAGCCGATGCTCCCAGCAGCATCGCACCGCCGCCGAGCCTGGCCGCGCCACTTACATAACCCCCCACCACCACCGGGCCGGGACCGGGGCACCACCGGGACCGGGGCATCACCGGGGCACCACCGGGACCGGGGCGTCACTGGGACTGGGTCATCACTGGGACCGGGGGTGTCACCAGGATCGGGGCATCACCGGGGCCGGGGCGTCACCGGGATCGGGGCATCACTAGGACCGGAGCATCACCGGGGCCAGGGCATCACCGGGGCCAGGGCATCACCGGGACGGGAGCAGCGCCAGGACCGGGATATCACCGGGGCCGCGGCATCACCGGGGCCGGGGCCAGCGCACCGGGCGGCGTCCCCTCCGCGCAGCCCCGCGGTCCGGCGGGGCGCCCGGCTCTCCCCGCTGCTCGGCTCCGGGCTTGGCCGAAACGGGGCCAACTTGGGGAGGTGGAAGGCGGGGGGGGGGGGTGGGGGGGGGGGGGCGAGAAGCAACAAGACCCGCGGCCCCAGCGCCGGACCCTACGCAGCCGCGCAGGAAGCGGGTGCTAAAACCGAGGCTAAGGGGATGCCGCCGGCTCGGTGCCGGTCGCCCCGCGGAGCCCCCCGCGTCCCGCTCCGCGGCGGCGATTTGCAAGTCACTGCCGGGAGAGGGGCGGGGGGCGGGGGGGGGGGGGGGGTGGCGGAAGGCCGGGAGAGCGGAGCTGCGGGGCGCTCCCCTGCGCGCCCGCCCGCGGAGACTGCGCGCCCCCGGCGGAGCACCGCGAAGTTTGCGGCTCGCTCCCGCCCCTCGCTCCGCGGCCGCGGGCGGCGCCGCTGCTAACAAGTGCGGCGGGCCCCCCCCGCGGGTGCGGAGAAGCCCCATCGCGGCGGCGCCCACCACGCTCCGCGGCAGCGGCCAGCTCGGGCCGGGACCGGCCGGAGCGCCCCTCACCCCCGCGCCCCCCTCCGCGACCTCCCCCCCCGGTTTTCCCCGTGCAATGTCAGCGTCTCATGGCAACGCCGCTGCCTCCGCTCTGCCTCCGCCGGCTCCCGCGCCGCGCAGCGGGGAGACCCCGCCGCCTCCGCGAACTCACCACCCCCCACCCCCCCCCTCCAACCACCACCTTCCCGCCTTCCCCGCCCCGGCGACAGTCGCGACAAGGTCACGCCGCGCCCCGGACTCACCGTACACCCCTTGCCCGGAGCTGCCCTCCAGCAGAACCGTCAGCAGCCCCAGCAGCCCGATCGCTACATCCATCTTCACGTGAACATCCACATATCCAGCCCGCCGGGGGGGGGGGGGGGGGGTCCGCGGAGGGGAAGGGGGGGGGGGGGGGGGTCGGCAGCGCAGCGCCCGCCGGAGCCCCGCGCTCCGCTGCGGCCGAGCCGCGCACGCCCGCGCAGGCAGGGCGGCGGGGGGCCAGGCGGCGGGCACCGCTCCGGTCCTCCCTCCTCCTCCTCCTCCTCCTCCTCCTCCTCCTCCTCCTCTTCCTCCTCCTCCTCCTCTTCCTCCTCCGCCTCCTCCTGCGCAGCGGGCGGCGCGGAGCGGCGCGGAGAGGCGCGGGGCGAGCCCCCCCCTCCTCCTCCTCTTCCTCCTCCTCCTCCTCAGAGCGGCAGCCCCCTCAGGGCGCCGGCCGCCGCCGCCGCCGCCTCCCGGGGCCGCCGAGCGCCACGCGGGGCCGCCGCAGCCGCCTGCGCCCCGCGGCCATCAGATGCCATCGCAGCGCCGCGGCCCCCGCCGCATGGTGCGGGGTCGGCCCCCCGCGCGGCGCGGAGGTGGTGGCGTCGGGGGAGGGCGGGCGGGCGGGGGGGAGCTGGGAAGCCGCGGAGGTGTGTCCTGGGTCTTGCGCGGCGGGAGCGGCCCTCAGCGCGCCTGCGGAGAGGCGGCCGGGCCCATGGCGGGGCGGTGGGGGGGGGGGGGGGGGGGGCCGCGGCGGGCTTTCCTCCGCCCGTGCGGTGGGTGCGTGTGCGCGGAGCGGGTGCGTGTGAATGGAGGGCGGCGGTGGGCCGTCACGTTGTGCTATACGTGCCGCCAGCCGGGGCCGGGGAGCCGCAGCCCGGCGACGTCAAAGCTGCGTGGCTCGCTGCTGCGCGCCTTCCTCCGCCTCCTCCTCCTCCTCCTCCGCCGCCGCCGCCTCCCGTGTCCCTGTGGTTCCGCCACCGCCGCCGGGCGCGCAGGGCCGCGGGCGGTGCCGAGCAGGGTCGCCGCGCTCCTCTCCGGGAGGCGCGGTGCGGTGCGCACCGCTCGGATCCAGGTTACGCGGTGCGGTGCGGTGCGCTCCGCTCCGGGATGCGCGGTGCGGTGCGCTCCGCTTGGAGCCGGGATGCGCGGTGCGCTCCGCTCCGCTCCGGGATGCGCGGTGCGGTGCGCCCCGCTCGGAGCCGGGATGCGCGGTGCGCTCCGCTCCGCTCCTCTCCTCTCCGGGATGCGCGGTGCGATGCGCCCCGCTCGGAGCCGGGATGCGCGGTGCGCTCCGCTCCGCTCCGGGATGCGGGGTGCGGTGCGCTGCCCTCGGAGACTGGATGCGCGGTGCGGTGCGCTCCGCTCCGGGATGCGGGGTGCGGTGCGGCCCGGGCCCGGCTGCGCGGTGCCCCCGCGCGGTGCGGACGGTGCGGGGCGCCCTGCGCCCGCGCTGGCTGAGCGCTCCGCTCCCGGCTGCGGCGGGGCGGAGAGAAGGGGCGGGGGGGTCTAGTCCGGCCGTGGGTGCCCGAGCATCTCCCGCCGGTCCCGAGTAGAGCCCCCCGGGCTGCGCTGCCGCGGTGGGGGCTTCCCTGGCGGCACCCCGAGCCGGCTGGCCCCTCGTTGCCCCCCCAAACTCCAACCCTCACCCTCTCTGCCCGGTGCTGGGGGACACCCCGGGGCTCAGACGTCCTCCCAGCCGCGCTCTGCAGTGACACCCACTCGTGGGGTGCTGGGGTGGGGGGGGGACACAGCAGCGCTGCTTTCCCCAACCTCCGCTGCCTAAACACCCTGTGGTTGCTCCAGGTTGGGTGCCCCAGGGCTAAGGACAGTCGCCAGCCTGGGGGTGTAAGAAGAGGCGGCACAGGGAGGGGGCACAAAGGGGACAAGCCAGCTTCGTGTGTCTGGCAGGCAGCGAGGCAGCTGAGCACACCCCCCAAACGCTGCCCACTGCTGGATTTTCCACCTGGTCATCCCCCCCCCCCTTCAGTGTTGTATGGCCTCCACCAAGTATCTGAGATACTTCACCGGCTCCCAGCACCTTCCCAAGCTGCGCTCAGGCTGCCTGATGTCCCTACATTTTGGGGTCCGGTGAGACTTGTGCTGGTGAAGGTTTCTTGCCTCCAGTTTGCCAAGGACTAGTTGGGAAAGTGACGCCCCTGTCTTCTGCCTTTCTTGCTTGTGACCCCACTGGCACGAGGTGGGACACTGTTAACATGGCTTGGGCTTGCCTAGAGCTGTTAAGCACTCTCCTGGCCGCTGGTGACAGGGGCTGAGCTCCTCAGCGCTGCCCTTCGAGATGATCTGATGCGTTGCTCTGTTGAGCTTCCATCCCCAAAGGGCTTGGAATCATCCAGTTCATCACTTGGAAACGCACTGATGGGTGCGAGGGGCCGGATTTGGTTCTTGCTGGGGCTGCTGCCCCTTCCCAACCTGGTAAGAAAGTGGGAGGTGGGAGGAGGGATGGGCACAGCGCTTCTCCACACCAGCCCTGTGCCCACAGAGCGCAGGCTGGCACTCGGCGCTGGCTGGAGCCCATCACTGACCCGCTGCCAGCTGGAGCCTGTGAGGGTGGCGTTGAGATTGCGCTCAAAATCCTGTGTCCCTCTCAGGAGACACGCCGTTCTGCACCGTTCCGGATAATCTCACTGCCTCTGGCCACAGTGAGGGTCTAACACGTGTTCGCAGAGCTGACCCTGTGTGCGACCGTTTCCTCTTCCCATAGGAAACCAGGTCAATGGGGGATTTGGGAGGAGTTTCTCGGCTGGTTGAAGGTTGGGAAGCCTTGCAGAGATCCATGCTGGTACAGAGACACGCACCAAAGTCCACGTGGCTGTTGCTTCGTTGCTAAGGCAGACAGCAACGCTGGCAAGCGTAGGGTAGCTCCTCCAGAGGCAGCGACTCCCCGGGACAGATGGGGTGCGGCCCCTGGGTGGGTGTCAGCAAAGGTTGCTCCGTGCAAGAAGCTGGAGCAGGTGGTTTCCTCGCTCACAGCAACATCCTGGAGAAAATGGCAGGCTCTTGCTAAGCAGCTTCTTACGTGACTGGAGGACGTGGCAGCACAGTTGCCATTTAATGCGAGTTTCCTCCTGCTTCATGTGCAAAAAGCTGTCCAGGTGTGGTGGAGCTGCTTCTCCAGAGGAGGTGAAAGACTTCTAAGTCATGAACATGTCTTGTTCAGTGATGGGACATTTGGGGGTGAGGGGAGACCGGGGTCTGTAGCTCCCTCCTGCATGGCAAATCCTGGGGAGGTTCAGCTCAGCAGACCCAACCATCCAGAAGCTGTGGGCACCACTGGAGGATGGAGGAGGAGGTCCTCAGCTGCTGTTGCACTGCTCAGAGCCTAGTAAAGGTATTCATTCCATGAAACCATCTGAATGCATCTCATCACCTTCACTGGTTGGCCTCCCTAATTGAAGGGAGCCCCAGATCGCATGTCTGGTGGGCCCATCTGATGCTCCTTTTTGTCTGTCTTTTGGTTGCAAGGAGAATTTGGGCTAATCTGCCTCAGCAGACCTCCAGAGCTTGCACTCACAGCGATGATATTCAACCTTCAGTTGCCTTTTGTCTTTTCTCTACTTTCAGCCTCTCCGTCCTGCCACGTTTGCCAAACCGGCCCTCAAAGCAACAGCTGTGCCAGATCTGGGCTGTGGCCATCCCAACCCAACTCAGACTTGTACCCAGGGCTCTGGTGTGTCCCCACAGCTATTTTTTCCCCCCAGTCTTCTTACTCCTGTGGCCAACAGCCCCGCAGCAGGGACCATGGTCACATTCCAGAAGCTCTTTTGACTTTGCGAGGACAGTAAAGCCCCATCCGTGTTAGGTCTTGGCAGGAGAAGCCCAGGGCCCAGCCCTACCCCTTCTTCTTGGAGATCCTCCAAGTGGAGGTGGAAGGGAGAGGGACACGTACCTTATTGTCTGCTTTGTAGCTTGAACATCAATAACCCCTAAAGGGCTGGTCCTTTCTCACCCTGTTTCCAGCTCTTAACGTGGTTAAACCCAAGATCCTGACCACGCAGTTGTGCCTTATTTGATCCTGAAGGCTGAAATCATGAGCTGGCTGCTGCTCTACCCTGTGGAACAGCCACTAGAAGGGACACAGCATTTTGTTAGCACACCGTTGGCACGCTTCCTTGGGAAAGTTCAGGCTTTGGCGCTGCAGAGGCGAAGGCACCTATTAACCCTTACCACAAAGGCGCTGCGATGGAAATCTGTGAAAGAAACTCGCAGTCTGAAATTAAGCAGGTGGATAAATCTCTGTGGGATAAGTGCCCAAATGATTTCCACTAAATAATATCATCTGACACGGCTTTTTTGTTGAAGTATCTTGTTCTTAAATTTTTGAACATTACAGCTACTGCTAATATCTGCCTGGCGATGTTAAGCTGTGAACCTAAACCCAACCGTCTCGCTAGATAGTAGTTTATTGAAGGAAAAAGGAGGCACTAAAATAACTCACCAAGTCAGAGCTGACAGCCATCCGAGTTTGCCGAGTTCCCCAAATCGCTCTCTGTGATGACATCAGATAGCGGTGGAGCTGCTCCCCACTGAAGTAAGTCAGCCAGGGATTGCTCTGGGGGTTGTGAAATGCAACTGGTCTCATTCGGGGTGTTCCCGGGGCCGGCACGAGGGGTTGTGGCTGGGCTCCAGCCGCTCCAGCCCTTGCGATTTGCTTTGGAAGGGAAAATGTGTCGCAAGGAAGGTCCCCATGGGCTGCTCGCGTACACCACTTCAGCCTCAACCACACACACCCCCCCCCTGCTCGTTTTATGGCTTTCATTTATCACTGGAAAGGCTCACAAGGCTCATCCGTCGCTTTTAACCCCCAAACGAGTTCCTGTTTCAGTACCGTCCCCTTCTCCCTGCCAGCTCCCAAGCACTTGAAGACCCTCCTCTTGCTCAGACGATGCCGAGTGACCCACCAGCGCCGGCGAAGCGTATTCAACCTGCGAGCATCAGGTCACTCTTACTTTCGTTAAAGGGAAAAATGCAGATAGTCTTGTGGCAGGCACTGGAGGAGGTTTTTAACTGCTCGCTTAATTTTAGCCAGCCCTCACACTTCAAGGAACTGAGCAGTAGGTTATCACTGCCGGGGCTGCGACGATTCGGGCTGTCAGAATATCAGCGTTGATCATAAAGAAGCGTGGGATCCCAGGGAAATTCCCTGCAGCGCCTTCCTATGGGAAGTAACGGCAGCCTTAGTCCCTCACCTTCTCCCGACCCAGGTCTGGCGCCGAGCATGGGGCGTCATTCCAGCCCGGCACTCACCGCCCCGTGGGAGCGATGCTGCCTCGCCGGCAGTGCTGCTCGACGCAAAATATTCCCGTGTGACTAAAGGTGGCTGCACTCTTTTGCCCCCAGAAATAAGGAGCCATGAGCGAAGCAAAGCACATCACAGTGGGCTGGTTTGTGATTCTCGGTGCCCAGGGGGTTGTGTCGGGGTAGGTAGCACCAAGCGTGCGTTATAGGCCCCTCTGTTGCGGGAGGGGAGCGAGGGAAGTAAAATAAAATGAAATCAATCAAACTGAATTAGGCTCACTGCTTGCATAACAAAACTTCTGGGACTCTTAATGCTTCCCACACTCCAGCAGCCATTTATTGCAGCAGCTCTTTTCTTAGCAGCTTTCGCGTTTCAGCAGCAAATTATTTTCTCTCTCATCGTTGGGAGCAAGTCTACAAATAATTGAGATTTGACTAAAGGAGACCGTTAAGTAGCGTTAAGATTCTGAGTGGTTTGGCGGTGTCGGTGAGGTGTGTGTGTTACTCTAGTCCCTCCCGACCAGCCGCGCCGGCTTGAGATTTCCAACCTCCAACAAAACTAAGGCAAAACCGGATTATGTAACTCGGTCTCATAATTCTGCTGAATTTAGGGACTGCGTGTGTCATGTGAGGCATGGCTAGTGTGTGAGCAGATTATACGTAATTAGCAAATCATCCTGGGATGAGTCTCTAAAAAAGGGGCAGGAAAGTATTTGTCAGGTGCCCGATTCGAGCTTGGAGCGTTTATGGTTGGGGTTCTTGTACCGGCGTGGCAGGGATCCCCACGGTGGGACAGCACCCGTCCCCGAAGGTGGCCCAGGCAGGAGCTGCATGACTCCACCAAAGCCAAGCTAAGGAAGGGCTCAGCCAGCGTGAGCTGTGCCTGAGAAAGTGCTTCACCTCGGCTTGGCCGTGGCCAACCGTGCCCTGACCCAAGTGCAGGCGGGGGGGGGTGGAATGCCAGGCTTGACTGTTACAAGTGGCACAAAAACTGGAGCTTTTCTTGCTGTGAAAATGTGGGTTTTCTCCATAGCCAGCTACGAGTTACTGGCATAGGTTGCCCAGGGAAGCTGTGGCTGCCCCCTCCCTGGCAGGGCTCAAGGCCAGGCTGGATGGGGCTGGGAGCAACCTGGTCTGGTGGGAGGTGTCCCTGCCTATGGCAGGGGGTTGGAACTGGATGAGCTTTAAGTTCCCTTCCAACCCAAACTATCCTGTGATTCTGTAATTCCAAGAGTCGACTGTCAGCTCTGCTTGTGCGTTGCAGTACACAGTATTTTTTTGTTAAAGCTCCCGTTTCTGCGTTTGCAGCACGATGAGATTTCCTCCGTTTTCATGTGATTTTTACTTTTCTCTCAGACACACTCAATCTCTCCCCTTCGTACCGGCAGAGGGGCAAGTTAAGAGTGCAAACGCTAAATGCTCTCCTTTTGGACAGCACAGCCTCTTCCCAGATTTATTCTTAGCCCGCGGGTCTCAGCTGACACATCAGCAAGGCTTTCCCTTCTTCAGGTCAGATGCTGGAAATGAAAATAGCCACCGAAGGCCTGTTGGAAGTGGCGGCCTCAGATCCTCCCAAGGTTTCGGCAGCATCTGCCTTGTGCCTTTTCACACTCTGTTGATAAGATGTAGTTTGTTCTGAAAATTGAAACAGGCTCATTTAACAATGTTTAGGGCCAAACCTCCAAGGGATGGAGTTATTAGATAAATAACTAAGTGTGACGGACCCTTTAGACACACCTGTTATCTTCACTGGTGCAGTTTAAGTCTCAGAACTATTATAAATTACACCAAACTACCTAATTTCAGGCTAGGTCAGCTCTCCAGGACTGGTGTGAATTGAGAAGAATCCTCCTGGCATCCAAGGATTTACGTGGATGAAACAATTTGGGCTGCTGGTGGAAGATACACCGGTCTAAGGCCAAGTTAAATGTCATTGTGTGCCTTGGGCTTACTCTCTCCGGTGGGTTTCTTATTTGTCCACATCAAATGCAGTCACTTTCGGTGTCCGTGCACCCCAGGATAGTGTCAGTTAACGGTCTGCGTGATGCTTCACGGCTGAAATTTGTTTTCTGGGTTATTGCTGTGGATCCAGAGGAATGGCTGAAAAAAAAATGACTCTGTGGTAAGCGCCGTGGCAGCGGCTGCAGCCCCCTTATCCTTCAGCCTTACACGGAGGGAGCCCAACCACCCAGTAAAATCTAGAATATGGTTCATCTTCTCCAGGTCTGTAGCCCAGTCCAGGCAACCAGGCAATATTTACAAGTAAAAGGCTTCATCCTGTAAAGAAGTGGAAGGAAAGAAACTGAGCCCCCTTTCCTGCTCCTGGTACCCTGATGGAGGCAGCAGCAAGAAGCCGTGGCACTCTCAGGGAGTGAGGGGGGGGGGATTTTTTCTTCAAACAAGCTGTCATTTCGTGGCGAATATACTTGTAGTTTGGATTAGAGGGAGGATTTCCAAACGCCCGTCGTGTGGTTCAGGAAGAGAGCAGCAGTGCCCTGTAGGTGTGCGGTGGTCTGTCCCTCACTGACTGGAGAGATCTCTGTGCAGGCATGTGCAGCTTCTTTTCCACCACCCTGAGGAGTGGGGTCTTGTCAGAGCAGCTTCAGGTTTACCCCCCCGGGACAAAGAGTTCACCCCCATGTAACATCCCGCTGGTCTTTCGTTCTTTCTAATGCATCACTTGCTGTGTTTCAGCCTCAGAAATAAAGTAGAGACTGCAAATGAAACCGTTAAGACCGTCCGTGAGAACAGGGGTTTGCCACGATGGTCTTCCAGCTTCGATGTGCAGTTGAAGCTTTCATGCGCGTCTGGCTGCGGGGGTGCCCAAACACGACAGAAACATCTAAACCATGCGTGAGCCTTCCGGGGCTCAGGGAGCGGGAGGGCGGTGGGAAACGCCTGCAGCAGCAATTCCACGTAATTAAAGTGAGGCCCGTTTTGTGCGTTTGTTTCCTGGATACCTCGGGTTTGCTGTACGGCCATAAACTCTTCGTCGTCTTTGTGGGGTGAGGCAGGTCTCGGCTGGGGGCTTCAGGGCCAGCAGCCGTTTTGTCCAGAGACTGCTGCGTGTTGGTGATGGGGGTGCTCCAGTTCGAGCCGTGTCTGTGTCGCTGGAGGTGGGTAGAGGTGGCCCGAATGAACAAATGCCTACGTATATGTCATCTGCCGTGAGGGAGCAACGGGTTGGTGGGGTTGGTGGCCAGGGCTACAGCCCTTTTGCACCCTTCTCCTTAGAAAAGCTGTGCTTGGATGCTTGCTGGGGCTTGCTGGGCTTGGTAGGAAGCTCCCGCGCTCACATCTGCTGGTGCTTCTGCTCGGCAAAGGGAAGCCCTCTAAGCAGCCCCTGCCTTCGTTCGCTGGTCTCACCTACGTTTTACCCTCACCTGTGTCGTGCATCACGAGCCCTTAACCAAACACCCGCTTCGCTGACAAGCTTCATCCCTCCGTAGGGTGTCTGTGGAGAGCTGCGGCTTGTGGTGATGGGCAGGAGAGGGGAGCTGGGGCTGGCAGCGGGGCCGGGCTGTGCCCTGCAGCCAGCACCAAGTGCGCCCGCTCTAACGCGGGGAAAAAAAATACGCTCCAAGTGCTTTCACTGTGAATGGCTCAAACAAGCCTTGCTTTAGGCCACCAGTTTCCCTTTATCCTCCTGGAGAGCCGGTGTTAAACTGGCAGGAAAATCTAAGCTTGACTGTGAGGCGCTGCCTGCCTGTGTCTCAGTCCGTCTGCCAGCCGGGAAGAGCAGCCACGTGGATGCTCGCTGTCCCCAGAGCTGCAAAGCAGGAGCGCCTCTCCTTGCAGCAGGTCCGACAGTGCCCACAGGGTTGGCCGTAAGGGACGTTTACGTTTCGGAGGAGCAGCCCAAAGGAGAGCCGGGTGGATGCACGCAGCTCACCGCCGCAGGGCCGCTGCTCAGAGGCAGCCCTCCTTGCTTGCACGTAGCTAACCCGTCGGTCACCTTTGGGTCTCCATCTCCTTGGACCAGGAGGAAAGGAAAAGGTCCTCTGAGACCCTCATAAACTCAGCGGTCCCATCCACCTCACCGACACGTCGTGTCTGGAGGGATGGGCCAGCTGAATTTGGTGAAACCCGCTGTGCTCAGACACATCCACTGTCTGGTTTTGGCTTCCTACAATGGCGTCATTGTTGCACCCGCAAGATGTGCGTGCGTGTTCTTGTTTGTGTGTATGTACACACACAGTTTTGGCTGCAAAATGCAGCACTGTTGTGTCAAATAATCAAAATAATATTCTGCCCCGCTGCGCTAACACTGACTGGCATGTGAACAGCAGTTCCCCGGAGTGGAAGGGAAGGACAGCGTGAAAGAAATGGGTCACATTTAATTAACCAGTGACAAATGGGACTGCTCAATGTATTGGCTGCATTGTGGACACAAGCTTCAAATTACAGGCAACGGGAGCTGGACATCCTGGCAATAATAAGCACCGTACTAAAAATGCAGCCCTTACCGTAGCCTGGCTATTTTACAAGCAAGTAGTGCACAAAGATAACTCCAATAAGGCTGACATTCAAAAAATAACGAGTGTCTTGTGCATTATCAGCAGGGAAAAGAGAAAAAAAAAAAAAAAAAAGTGAATTCTTGTTAAGTTAAAGGGAAATATTAATACACAACACTCCTGCTGGTGAAGCTGTCCCTGTTGCACTATGGAAATGAATCCTGGGAATTATTTAAAATAACACAATCAGACCGAGTTTATTTCCCTGAATAAAATTAAATCCCATTGGAGCATCTCTATTCTTCTTCATAATGCAGGGGGAAACAAGTTTCGGTTGCTTCTCAATACAGCCAGTACATATTAAACACAGGATGGATTTTATTAGCAGGAGAAGTTTTCACGAGCAGAGAATGTCTTTTGAGTGCACTCTGCTGGCCACGGGCCGAGGGACCAAGCACCACCAGATCCCGCTTTGCTTTCTCGCCCCGAGTCCTTGCAGGAAAGCAGTTCCCCTTCCAGAGAAACCCGTTGCAGTTTGTAACCTACTGTGGCTGAGGATGAGAAAGAATACACTTATTTTAATTCCGTTTGAGGGCTTTGAGGGGAGCTGGTGGGATGCTGGGCTTTGCCTCCGGGGCGCAAGCAGGTTTCTTCTGCACACCGCCTGGGATGAACCCTCCTGGGAAGGTGCTAAGGGATCGGTTCTGCGAGTCTCACACTTCCCGGGAACCTGGAGGTGAACAAATTAATTTTTCACTGGGCTATTACACCGCGAGCGTCGCTGATGTTCCATGGCCACGGCCAGCGAGCTTAGAGGTGTCTGGAGAAAGCGTTAATAAAATTTCAGCAGGGCGAGCGCTGTGTAACTGCATGAGAGCTTGGAAGATTTTTGACTGGGGGGACCAGTGAAAATCAGTGTGTCATCATTTACACCAGCAAAGCAGCTGCCCCCACCCCCCCGTGGGGTTGAGTATGGTCCTGCCTGGGCAAGAGTGTGTGGCCTTTGCTCCGTCGTTGCTTCTCTTCTGGAGGACGTTGCGTTGCTCGTGTTGGAGAGGTGGGTTACAGAGGTTACAGGTGCTTTATGTTTCGTACCAGCTCTGTGTTGGAGATGCTCAGAGGTCCTGTGTACTGGGCACAGGATCTGTTTCTGCAGGCGAAGCTCCAGCCCTGGAGCTGGGCTGCATCTCACTGTGCTCCAGCAGCCCGCCTCCTCCAGACCTCTCCTTGGGGCGCAGCGCTGGGGCAGCCCCCAGTTGTGAGCGCAGCGTCGCGTGGCCCCAAAGATAATGTGTTCGGTGGGCTTGGTCGCTGGGTTGTGTGCCTCTGGGTTTCTCTTGTGTGACCCTCCATGAGAAACTTCTTTTTTTTTTAAAAAAAGGTTTTTTGGTCTTCTGTCAGTATTGTTGCTGACCAAAACAAAAGAAGTTTAGGCCAGAAAACCCTGCACTCAAGGACAAATACCCAGTCTGACCACCACCTCCGGCAGCTCCTCCACTGAGCTGCTGACCCACAAGCTCCTTCACCCTCCCCAGGCAGGGGCTGTGATGCTTTGCCATCTCTTCCAAACAGCAAGAGATTTATGGCTGGTCTCCATTCCTGGCTGGACCTGAAAAGCACATCGAAATTGCTTATGCTAACTAGAACGTTCCTAAAGGGGAAGAAAAAGTCGTTCTCAGAAGTGTGGACACCCAACTTGGTACCATCCTCCTTAAAACAATAGCTCACATGAGACAGCAGTGCAGCAATGTAATAACAGGAGATACTTTGCAGGTCTCAGGCCCAGTAATTGCTATTCAGGTAAAAGAACAGCAATCAAACCAAGACCTCCTCTTAAAGGGTTATATTGATTTTTTTTTTTTTTTTTAAAGTATGCTGTGGACCTCGCTTTGTCTGTCCCTGATTACCTGCCCTTCCTTGAACCTCTGTCTTCTTGTGGATTTTCATGTATTTTCTTTTTTTTTTTTCCCTTGACTCTCAACCCGAACACCCGTGCCTGCCTTGATTAGCGCTAAGAAACCCCAGAGAAACAGGCTTTCAACCACCGTGCAATGCACTTTGTTGCCTGAGAAGTCTCCTTCTGGTAGCAAAAATGTCTTTGCCTCTCTCAGAGGCTCTCCTGAGAATGTCTGCTTGGAAATGCTTTGATTTTAAGCTAAGATTCATGGCTGGCACACAAGGCTGGGAATTAGCATGACAAGCTTGAAAGGAGAAGAAAGCCTAAGAGATGCAATGACTTCAAATTACTTTATTTCCCATCCATATGTTGATGCCAACTGAGGATGGCCAGGAGAGATGGAGAGCAAGAGGCTGTGTTCCCTCCTAAGCAGGAGCTTGTCCTCGACTACTGCTCCCATGTGCTTGGGGCTGTACCAGTGCAGGGGAAAGATGATTTCTCATTTTGGAGCACATCTTGTGAGAAAGCGGATGCCTTCTCATTCTCTGATTCCTGAAATGAGCTTGCTTGCTTCCCCACCCAGTAAGAGGAGCTATTAACCTCTTCTAAATGTTGATAAACGGAGATAATTCCCTTTCAGGGGAGTGACTCTCACCAAAAGCACTCCTGATGAGCTGACAAACTCTTATCTCACTGTTCTTATCTTGCCTCTGTCAGCACATGTTGCCACAAACCACCACAAAGACTTTCGTGGAGCTTCAAGTGATGGATTCAGGGCTCAACTTCTTCATCTTAATTATTCTTCCAACCTAGACCTTGTAAATAGTGCATTAAAAAAAGAAAACCCTCACAGAAGCACCTGGATGACGTCTACTCCGTTTTCATGCTAGCCATCACTGAGCCACTGCCCAAGCACCCACCACGTTTGATAGCTATGTCTTCATCATCAGGTGCCTTACACGCTGTTTTCCTGTAGGAGAGGTCAGATCAGCGTGGCTGCAAGTGACACCAAAGCTGTTCGCTTCGAGGAGCCTAGCCCTGGCTCCAGGACCTGCCAGATCCCCTCCTGCTGTGGGACAAGAGCAAGGAGCACCTTCACCAGAGCTGCAGTGGGAGACTTGCAGTTGAGCCTTGCTGGTTTCTACCAAGTCGCCTTTAGGTCCGCGGTGTCCCTGGACTCCTGGCACTAACAGAAGAATAAGAAGATAATCCTGGAGGCTGGTTGGGAGCAACACAGGAGCCAGGGGAAGTTCAGACTGGGTATTATCCCACGTGGTGACAGCTTCACTGACTGCGACCTTCTCATCATCGTTATGCTTAGAGCATAACAAGGGGGACAAACAGGTTGGAGCAATCTCCTCTCTTCAGCCCAAAGGGTGACTTCTCCACAGTGGTGGGTACTCCACAGACTGGAAAACTGCCTTACAGCCACCTGCACTGTGGGAGAAACCCCTTTGCTTCATGGCCTGAAGGGCAGCGGATCAGTGTGTGCTTTCTGGGTGACTGCTCCGTGGGACAGCTGTGCCAGCAGCCTGCCAGACCTCTCAGCATCGTTCTCGACACCATGCGTGGCCCTCACCTTGCCAGACAAGGGCGACGATCCTCGGTGGCATGCGATGCTGCACAGTGCCTTTGGGTGTACAAAAGCCTTTGCCATCACCCCAGGAGGTTCAAGTGGAGGACCACATGGTCTGGACATTGCTCTGCTTTGGAAAGCAATTTTAGGCAATGTTCCCGTTTTTTTTCCAGAACATAGTGGTGATAATAACCCTTTCCCTTGGAAGCCCGTTCAGCTGGATCCAGAGTCCCAAGAGGAGCCAGGCTTCCCTGGACACGTGACAAAGGACAGTGGTTGATTTTTAACAGCTTTAAAACACTTACTGTAAATGGCAGGGGAACGTGCAGTGCCTGGAGTGGTGGGCTTCGTGCCCAGGTCTGTAGGCAGTGGCCTGTGCCAGCCTGGAGTAGATGGGAGCGACTGATGCATCTGCACCGAGCAAGCCCTTGGGGTGGAGCTTCTTGGAAATGTCTGCTTGGGTCGTGTTGCATCTCCTAAAGTGCAATAAATGCAGCTGCTCAGCTTCGGTGGCCAATGTGCTTTTGAAACCCTGCATTTTCCTGCATGCACAGGCAATACTGCGGTGGGTCTGACATACAGCTCCTGGACGGGCTCTCGTTCCCCAAGAACCAATGTCAGACACTGCGAAACTCTTCTGCCTCGTAAATCTAATTATTTTTCCTGGTACAGGATGATGAAAGGAATTTGAGACTAAAATAGAGTGGAATTTGGGACCAGATGCCTTTTGAGGTGCAGTCTAGGCGAAATTAATGGAAATGTCTCCTGGCTTTTAAAAAGGGTTGTAATTGTCTAATATGCACTAAGTTTTCTGAACAATCTGTCTTTTAATTTATACCCACTTTATTAGGTACTTCACACACCTGTCTAATAGTTTTAACAGTAAAAGGCTGTTCACCTCGGTAACAGCTCACGGCGATGAGTTTTGCAAGTGAATTCAAGACAAAAATTACTCCTTTTTCATCTATTTTCAGAAGACATGCTTTTCTATTCCTGTTTTGGGTGAGTCAGACTTTTTTTCCTCTTCTGTTATTTTCTAACGTCTCTTTTTCATCTTTGCAAACTGTAAGGCAAGGTGGGCTGGAAAATGGAAGTGATCTGAGCTGAACAACAAACCTGTTTCAGTTCAGTTTGGGTGGAAGTGGCATGAAGTTGCTCCATTTGGAGCATCTTTTTCTCTGCCTTATTTTACCGTTTGTCCAGTGGGAAGAGCAGAAAGCCAGAGAGAGGAGTGGGGATACATCCCCTGCAGAAACCCTGGTGGCTGATTATCTTCTGCTCGAGTTGAATTTATGTTTCATTCGGTTGGGAAGCCGGAATGTCGTGGCTGAGGAAAAATGTGCACCATTCTCAATATGACTGAAAAATTAACTGAATAAAATTTTAGGCAGCTGAAGAGCTGCATGATTTGAGGCTGTGCTGGACCAGCGTTTTAGCTGCAGGCTGGGGATCTTTGCCTGCTCCTGTGCAAAAGCTCATCTGCTGTGAGGAGATGTCTTTGCATCCCCATCAAGTCCTGGGGCAGGTTAGAGCACCCCAAAGACTGCTTTGATCGATGCTGAGGGACAGCCCACAGCTGCCAGTCTCAGAGTCAGCGTGAAGGTAGTTTTTGATGGCTCTTGCAGCCACCCACCTTTCTGGAGAGGCAGGTTCATAGGCGTGGAAGGAACATGGCATGAATTGGCGGCAGATGTGATGGAGGACCAGGGGTATGAAGTCTAATTGAGGACTTCAGCTATTCTTGTAAGAAATTGCCCAATAAATTAAAATATCAAATATTCATCCAGTAATCTGTTTGATATTCCATTCAAACGCGTGTATTTTGAAGGGAATACATATTTGGCCATTTTCTTAATAACATATCTATTATTTATGCATTTCTGTATTATTCATAAATCAGAAAAATAAAGAGTGTTTTTCTATTGAAGTGCACACGTGGGAGCAGAAAGGAAAAAATAAAGTCTGCCATACAATAATTGTATGAGGATTACTGGAACTTTTAAAGATATGCGCTGTAGGACCGATTTCAGATGGGTCAACTCTCCATTCTTCAAGAGCTGGTTTTGACTATTTTTGGTTTGAATGAGGAGTTTCAAACCAGTTGCCGGGATGAAAGGGTTTGATTGAGGATTTCAGCCAACTTTCAGAGGAAAAGGGCTCATAGCTTGGTATCCTTATTTCATTGTTCAGCCTTTACTGTTATTTCAGAGTATCTTGCATTCCTTCTCAGACTTTACGTACGTTAGTGAGGTCAAGTCTGCACAGAGAGGCAGCACTTTTAGTTGGTTTGATGGGTACAGGTAGAAAACATAGAGAAGTCTTCAGTACGAGCACATTTTCAAACCTGAAATATTACCTATTCCATCGAATGTCTTTCTTATTCCTTTAGACTAACACATCCCTATTTTGACAAGCAAATCGACAGCAAAACGTGGGATTAGTTCAGGTACCACTTTCAGCGCCACGCCGTGTGGGAGGGCTCGCAACGAGAGTCACTTTCAAAGGCTGGAGTTTGACTCTGTCAGAAACGAATGCGCTTCTCTCCATTTCTCTCTTCTGGGTACAATGCAGGTCTCCGATGGGTGATAATGGCAGCGCAGCATCTTCCCGTGAAGCCAAACCATCAAATGCCTGCGTCCCATACGGACAACAGGAAGAAGTTGTATAGAGTGTACGAGTTCTCTTGTCTTACTGCTGGTGGGGGTCTTTCTCGGTGAAGCAAAAATGCAATGGGGATGGTTTGCCCTACGCGATGAAGCTCAGAATTGGACCCTGCAGTCCATATCGAATTTGACAGCACCATCTCACCATCAACAGGATGGAAAAACGACTCCCACAGTTTCGGCTCTGGGAGCAGAACAAAGGCTGAGTGCCCTCGTTCACACCTAAGTCAAAATGCTTGGAAGCAAACCCCAAAATAACCCAAACCACTAAGGCCCAGAAAACTGGGCAAAATATGTTAGTGAAAATACGTATAAGGATTAAACAGTGAGAGAGGTATTGAAGGACAGGGTGACTTAGCCATAGGAGAGTTTTGCCTCGTCTGCCTTTGATTGAAAGGATAATAAAGGATTTTCATAAAAGCTATTCTCAGGCTCGGACTGATAAATAATTGTATTTGACTGCATTCTGCACTCGTAAATTCCCTGTTGTGACTGAAGGTTGAAGTTGTGATTTTCTTTTTTGCTTTAATTATACAAATATGATAAGAGGCGCTTGTTCTCCTCTTTCCCAACAGGGAGAAGGAAGAAGCTCAGAACATTAAACAGTTTACCAGAAGTTGCACCTTTGATTGGCCTCAGGCAACTACTTGACTACACCCCAGATTAAAACACAGTAAGCATTAGAAAACAGTCTGTATGTTTAATAAACCCAACCCAGGACTGGCTGCCTGGTCACAGATTTAAAGCAATCTGAAGCGTTTAACCATGTACGTCAGCGTGAAACCAGAGACCTCATGAGGTTGGCTCAGACAACGGCTGCAGACATGGGGTTACCCGAGATGGGGCACAGTGGGACACAGAGTTGGTAACGGCATGGAACGGGCAGGCAGGTTACTGTGGCTGGGGGCGTGCCACAGTGCAAAGCTGGAGGTGGGCAAACGTCATAGACTTCGGTGTCTTTGCTGTCCTCCACCAGAGAAGGCCAGTGTTTGTAGGACTTGTCTCAAAAAGGACAAATCTTAGGCGTGAGGTGGTCTGCTCTGCCTCGATGAGAACCGAGATACCTCTGTACGTGCTCAGGAGAAGACTTTCATGCATGGGAGACCTTTAGGACTACCCGGAATGAAGGAGCTTAGAGACTCCAGGGCAGGGAAGCAGGTAAACAGAGGTTCAGGGTCGTAATTTCAGGCTTTGTTATTTTTTTCATTTAAATTTTTCCTCCTTAAAAAAAAGAAAAAAGAAAAAAAGCCTTTAACTAGGCAAAGTGAAATTCATTGCAGTAAATTTTGGTGGTCATACTAAATATGATTTCAAATTACCAAAACTAGTAGCTTTCCTGATTACCATGGATAATATACTCATAAACTGAGATCATGTTTATCTTGAAATACAACATCATCTCTGGAATCTTGTTGTCTTAATCAGAGTTAGTATTTAATTATTAATCCCATAGTCTTGTGAGTTTTGAGAAAGCTGCACAGTGCTGCTGAGCCTTCAAAACACCAAATGAGACCCCTGGTCCTGGAACAGCACTTGGGCACTTGCTTTCCTCTCCTCCTCCACCCGTTATCTTAGTCCTAATCTAAGTGTAATCATTTTTCTTGGGTCTTTTGAGTCTCGTATATACAGCCAGCCTCTGCAATAGAAACGGTGGGGGCTTTACCGTGGTGCCCAAGTTGTCCTATATCCGCTAAATGGCCCTGGAAGGAGCTCATCCAGCGTTTGTGAGAGAGAGGAGCTTGTTGCAGGGCTGGTGTTTGATGCTGAGCATCCGCTGATGCCGCTGGCTGGTGCAGAGGTGTCCCCGTCCTCACGGTGGAGGGCTCTGAAGCCAGCAGGTCTGGCTGAGCCTCTCAAGCACCAGTGAGGACTGGAGGTGCCAGAATGACTGAATGAAAAGCACACTCTGTGCCTAGCCAGGGATTACAGCTCTCACAGTTTTCTTCCCTTTTTCTTTATGGAAGAGGAAAAGAGAGAACATAACCCTTCACGTACACGAGGGCACGTCTGCAGCACGGTGATATTTGGCGAGAGCAAAGCAGATGTCTCACTTGTTTGATGTCGTTGGTCACTTTTCCCTTGCAGGTGGCTGCCGTTACCTACCTTGCACTAAGCCACAGAAACATCCCGCGGGTGCGATCCAAGGCCTGGCTGGTGGGTGCCCTTCCACCCCTTTTGATGGGCTCTGGAAAGAAAGTCAGTAGCTTTTGAAGGCCGTTTATGCCTTGGAAGTAGGAAGGTCCTCAGTGGTAACAGCAGTCGACAGGCACAGGCAGCCCCTGTTTGCAGCAACTTTTGGAGCCCTTGTTTGTCTCTCCTTCAGTTTGCACGTGTAGGGAAGAGGAATATCTAAATGCCGATGAGAGGGCAGTTCTGTGCTGGCCCAAGGTTGTTTATTAATATTGATTTATAGTCTTGATACACCATTGATGTATTTATGTGCATGTATATTTATGTATTTATGTCTATGAAGCAGAAGTGAGCAAATCTGTGTGTGTATACGAGCACACATCAACACATATATGCACTGAATGCACACAAATACATACAGACGCTCACGAGGACACAAACTGATTGTGCTCTGCTGCCGTAATGTTTATATTAGCTTCCAGTCCTCTTGAATCCTGTTAATTCTTTCAGTTTCTGCAATATTTATCAACAATTAATTAGACAGTCTAATTCTGTGTCTAAGCTCTTGTTATCAAAATAGTCTTCCCTACCTTTTCATGTCCGTGAAGTGACCCTCATCCTGCAGCCCAAGGCAGGGAGAGGAGGGCTCCCAGCACTGTCTTCTGCAGATTGTTGCTTTGCATAGGCTTATTATGCTCCTTGCTATTGTCCCCAGTGTAAGGAAAACCAACTTAATTGTGAACAGAGGAGGTTTTCTGCCAAATTTTTCAGCGCTGTTTCCTCCTTTACGTAAAATAATCAATACTGTATATAGGCCAGTCACATGGTAGCTTGCAAACGTTGTCTGCATTGTTTTCTGTGTGTAGTCTGGTGTTTTACGTGCTCTTTCTGTCACGTTAAGCAGAGGACTCTGTTACACTCCGTGTTAACCCTGTTACCGTTTCCACAGCTGACACAGTTAAGGGAGAAACTTGTGGGGGTGAAGAGAGCTCAGTCATGCACACGTGGAGGAGGCAAGAGGTACTGCAAGCTCCATATTCCCACCAGGAGATAAAACCAACGCACCACCACTAGCTGGGTAAAGCCACAGACCTGCCTGGTTATACAGGAACCAGATACTGAGATTGAGCAGAGACTTCCCAGCAAACAGAACATGTCTAGAAAGGTAAATTTTACCTCAGAGGTCAGAAAGTATAAAAGGAAAATGGAATGGCCAGCAGCCTGTTATAACAAGTTATGTGATTGTACACATAAAAAGGGTTGAACGGGGTGAAGATTAGGGGTAATTGAAAAAAAGCCAAATGTTGAATGAATTTGCCTTTGTTGTCTGTAAGGAGAAGGGTGTTCAGGAATCTGAACCCTCCATCTACTTTATGGAAATGAAAGTGATGCAGCAGAAATACAAAAGGCAAGAAAACCTCCAGCTGCTGCGTGTGAACAAGCCACGGGCCTATCCTCTACCTTCAGTAGAGAAAAAAACCAAACCACAGAATGTCGGTATCAATAGCAAGGCTAGCCAGGGAACTGAGAGCTCGAGAGTCAGGTCTTTGTGGTTTTAGCATATACTATACTAAAAAAAACCCTGTGTACATGTGAAGGGGCCTGGGGAGCTCCAGCCTTGATGGTTTGAACTCAATATTCTACTCAGTCTCCAAACACTTTCTGAAGGGAAGAGTAATTAAGGATGTGAAAGCAAAGGGTAGACAGGATAAATTACATCATGGTTTTATCAATGTCAGATTACAACAGAGACATTGTGTATTTTTTTTATATATATACATATGAAAACAGTTTCTTTGATAAGGGAAATGTGGCAGATCCAGGCTATTTAATTTAAGTAAAGCATTTGACTTTGTTCCCCGCAGGAAGTTATTGCTAGAGGTAGAGATTCTGGGGATTAATACCTATATTGCCAGCTGGTTGGGGAGCTGGCCAAAGAGAAGGGGTCTGTGTGTGTTGAGCAGGGGTATCTTGGGACAGAGAGAGGTGACAGCTAGGGTTTACTGCAGATACATCTTTGACAGGTCCTATTTAATATGGACATTAATCACATCAGAGAAAGAGCTACAGATCTGTAGTAGCTGCAGAAATTTGGGGTATCTAACTTAGGTGATTGTGCTAAGGAGTTTGGCTCTGTGTACAGCTTATGGGAGAGGGAAAAGGCTTGGATAAATGGTACAAATACCTCCCAGAGATGCCTGCTGGTGATCCCCAAGGAGGTTTCCTCGGTGAGAGGTATTGCTAGTACTGAAGAGGACCAGTTTATTGTAAAGGCGTTGGATAACTAGCAAAGCAAGCTGCTTAGCAGAGGTCAGTGTGGCAGTCTGAGGGGGCATCTTTGACCAGCCCAAGGTGAGACAGGGCCTTTGCAATGGTCCTAATCATTTTACATTTATTAGCCCTGAACTGAAACAGCCATCCTGTTGCCCATCTGCCCTGGCTTACCCAGCTCAGTGTAGTGCTCCTCACTCTGCTAGATGGGACTTGGAAATGATTAATTACTTCCTTATTAGATTAACTTGGTATTTCTTAAAACCCAAGTGAAGTAGCTTTATTACGATTTTGCAGTCAGTGATATTTGGCCAGATATTAAATTAATCAGAGGATAAGGTAGGTTGGAAGGGGCTTCTGGAGGTCACCTGGCCCAACCTCCTTCTCAAAGTTAAATGAGGTAGCTCAGGGCTTGGACCAGCTCACTTCTGAGTGTCTCCAAGGACAGAGGTCCCTTCTGCTTACAGTCAGGCCAAACTCATGTATTTCCACTTCTAGGAACATTTGCTTGATTCATCGGTTTGCACAGTTTTCCCAAGGAGCCAGGACATTATTCACACCCACTAAGCTCTCTTAATCTTAAAACAAAAAGCCCAAAACCCACTGGGAACGTGAAGTTAGAGCCGGCTTCAATAGGGTGTGAAGTTGGTGACTGCTTCTCTACCACCGAGAGTTTTGGGAGATAAAAAGGCCAATCAAAATGGTTATTGTTCAGCCGCGATAATTGTTTTCTTTGCAAGGGTTAGAACTTGTTCTCTTGGGGATTTATCTAGGAAGTGAAGTTTCACACCCAGAAAATGGGCTGAAACATCCCATGTGCACAGGGGAAGGTGACGTGAAATACTACAAAAGCTCCCGGCATCCTCTCAGCGGGGACGAGGCACAGCTGAGGGGACCAGAGCATCTTGCCAAGCAGGGTTAGACAAACCAAGCTCCTGTGCTGGGTTTAATGCCTGGTCAGTCAGAGATTTCTGCAAATTACAATAGTTAAAAGCCGGTTGTGAAAGACATAACGTGATGTGGTGGCTTGACCTTGACTAGATGCCTGGTGCCCACCAAAGCCTTTCTGTCACTGGCCGCATCAGCAGGACAGGGGAGAGAAAAATATAACAAAAGTCTCATGGATGGAGATAAGGACAGGGAGATCACTCAGCAATCACTATCAACGGCAAAACAGACTCAACGTGGGGAAAAATTACTTTAATTTATTACCAATCAAATCAGAGCAGGGTAATGAGAAATAAAACCAAATCTAAAACCATCTTCCCCCATGCTTCCCTTCTCCCCAGGCTCAGCTCTGCTCTCAATTTCTCTCCCTCCTCCCCGCCAGCAGCGCAGGGGGATGGGGAATGGGGGTTGTGGTCAGTTCATCACACGATGTCTCTGCTGCTCCTTCCTCCTCAGGGGGAGGACTCCTCACACTCCTCACATTCTTCCCCTGCTCCAGCAGTGGGGTCCCTCCCATGGGAGACAGGCCTCCATGAACTTCTCCAACATGAGTCCTTCCCACCATCTGCAGTTTTTCATGAACTGCTCCAGCATGGGTCCCTCCCACGGGGTGCAGCCCCTCAGGAACAGACTGCTCCAGCGTGGGGTCACCAGTCCTGCCACCAAACATGCTCCAGCCTTGGCTCCTCTCTCCACGGGGCCAGAGGTCCTGCCAGGAGCCTGCTCCAGTGTGGAATTCCCATGGGGTCACAGCCTCCTTCAAGCACCCACCCGCTCTGGCGTGGGATCCTCCACAGGTTGCAGGTGGGTATCTGCTCCACAGTCAATCTCCATGGGCTGCAGGTGGGTATCTGCTCCACCATGGACCTCCACAGGCTGCAGGGGCACAGCCTGCCTCACTGTGGGCTTCCCCACGGGCTGCAGGGGAATCTCTGCTCCAGCTCCTGGAGCACCTCCTGCCCCTCCTTCTGCACTGACCTGGGGGTCTGCAGGGCTGTTGCTCTCACAAGTTCTCACTCCTCTCTCCAGCTGCAGTTGCCCGGCAGTTTTTTCCCCTTCTTAAATACGTTGTCCCAGAGGTGTTGCCGCCGTGGCTGATGGGCTCAGCCTTGGCCAGCAGCAGGTCCGTCTTGGAGCCGGCTGGCGTTGGCTCTATCGGATATGGGGGAAGCTTCTGGCAGCTTCTCACAGAAGCCACACCCCTGTAGCCCCTCCACTACTGAGACCTTGCCACGCAGACCCAAGACACCTGAAAATATAACCTTTTTTCTGCATTGGAACTGCAAATATGACAGCTGGTTCATAAGAGTTGTGATGCACGTGTGGCTTTTTGGTGCAATAGTCATCCCAGGGCAGGGAACTACTGTTAATTATAGGTTTTACTTATGTTGATCATCAGTCCTCAGAAGTGGAAAAGAAACATGTTTGTGTGGTTGTGGCCCAGCCCTGGGGCTCACATGAACTTGCTTTGCTTCTCGCTCCTGAGAGAGACTTGCCGTGTGACACCGAACATGTCCCTCTGCTTCTGCCTCAGGTGCCTCAGCAAACCAGGCACAAGAATTCTTCCCCTCCCAGGGTAAAACCACACAAAGCACATTAACGTTAATGTGTTCATTAATGACAGCGCTCGGGTAACTATGGTGATGAAGGCCATGTAAGTACCTAAATAAATTAGAGGGGCTGTGCCAGAACATGGCCCTTCTACTACCATTTATAACAGCATTCAGGCATATTGCGCTCCTCCAGGACTGATGAATTGTGCTTTGCAACATTAAATCTACTGCAGAATGCAAGGAGGTTAAATAATAAAAGTGATGTTCATTATACCGAAATTAAGCAGGCATCAAAGCCACCAAATTCTTGAGCTATTAGCGGTTGAAACCAACCACGATCCTGCCAAAAAGCCAGCGTGCTCCCCTGGCTTGCAAAATCAAGCTTACTTAGGTGAAAGCTTCCCAGGTGGCCACGCTGCTCGCCCAGGAGCTGGGGTCGGGGGAGTGCTCCAGCCCCCTCCTCGTCTTTGCTCCCCTCGTTGGGGCAGGGGGAAGGAACGATGATACAACCGTGAATTGTAAGTTGTGACAAACTGTGGAGTTCAACAGTACCGACTTGCATAAATAGCTGGAATTGTGAAAGGAGGCTATTTAAAAGCTTTTGCAGTGACTGAAAGCTGCCACCGGTTTCAGGTCTCTGTGTTTTCTCTTCATTTTTGTGTCGCTGATGTTGCTGCCAAAATGCAATGATTTAGGAACCCAGTTGAAATATTGGCTCACATTTCTTCCCCCGTTGCCTTGAATGCCTTCAGCACGCTATTCCTCAGCAAGTCTTGTCAGAAGGATGTCTTTCACTGTATTATATCTCTGGAAGTGAATGCAGCAACAGATTGTTATTGCTATTCAGAAACCTTCCCTCTCTGTGGTTATGGATGAGAAAACTCAGAGGCGCCTTCCAGAAATGAAGCTCCTTTGAAATCTAAAATAATTTTCTGGTCTAGTGGTACCCTTTAGTACAAAGATGGAATAAAGTGGTGAGTGGGACTGTCTTTGTTAAACAATCCCCTTAAAGGGGAAAGGCTAAAGAGCTTTAATACTTACCACCCCAGACCTACTGTAGCGCCGTTATTATTTTATAGCTTTAAATCTGCGCTGCTTGAAAGCGGCAGAAAGCGACAGCCTTGCTCAGCGCAGAATGACTCAGTCAGATAAAGCCAGAGTTTAAAATGGAACCATGTGGCACAACGTGAAGGACTTCCCGTCGTTCTCCGGGACGAGCGATGCTCCTGCCCGGTGCGGCGGCAGCACCTGCCATCTCTGTTCCCGCCAGGCTCTGCTCTGTCCTTGGGCTTGTTCGAGAGTGTCCATCGCCACCTTAATCCAGCTTCGGCTTGGCCTCCATGCTTCCTCGTAAGCCAGGGAGTGAACCAGCTGCTGTGATGAAGATGGGTGGCAAGTCCTCTATATGGGAGGGTCTTCAGCCCATCCCAGCGTTGCTCCGGCACCCCAGCCCACGTCCAGAAGCCACTGAGCTCCGTGAGCGGGATGTGAGCAAGCTCCAGGGCTTTGGGCAGAGCACGGAGCCAGTGTGAGGCTGGTGGAGAAGGGAGGTGGGCTGGGGTGTGGGTGTCCCAGCATCTGCCCCTGGGAAGGGCTCCGAGCAGAGCAGGGTCGGCCTGGCTCTGCTCCAGGCAGCCGTGTTGATGGGCTCCGCTCCACAAGAAAAGCTGGAAGGTGTGGTGGCGTGGGGCACTTTGCACCTACAGCTGCATGAATTCAGCGGTGTTGGGGGTGCTGTGTTCCCGGCAGAGAGGCAAGAGCCGGAGCCATGGAGGAGCTGGTGGGAGGAGAAAATGCCACACAGATGAAAGAGGCTCTGGCATGGGTTTTACTTGCGATGACAATTCAAGGTCTTGTGCTTTTCTGTGAATAACAACTAGAGCTCTTGCAAAGAAGGCGATGCCCTCCTCTGGCAGCGTGGTCCTGGCAGGCAGATGCAGATGTGCAGAGCACAGCTGGGCAGTGGGCTGCGGCGTGCTGCTTGGCGTCTGATCCTCCCGCCATGTGAAAATGCGGACACGGCTCTTGCTTGGGGAATTCTGGGAGCTGTGTGCCTGCCTGAGAGGAGCATAGGAGGTGGCTGGCAGTGGAGAAGAATGAATGTCCCGACGAAGCTGCCCTTCGAGGGTCTATCACAGTGGCTATCACAGAGCCATTCGGATCTGTGGCCCCGCATAAGGAGATGTGTAACGACTGCCATAAGTGAGCACAGTCCTCAGCCCGAGACTCTCTCTGCACCCCCGGTCCCCTCTGACAGCTACTCCAGCTGAGACATCCCACCCTGGATAGATACAGGCAAAGTTCTCCAAGAAGTTTGCCTAAGCACAAAGAAAGCTGGGCGCTACCTCGCTTGGCCCAAGGAAACGACAATAACATAGCAAAGGGCAATTCTGGCTTCATTAATTAAAGCCTTTCCATGAACGATGTACTTGGCTAATGAAGAGAGGCACTAGGTAGGCACTGGGTGAATTAATATCCAAACGACATTATTGCTGAAGCAAGGCAAGCTTCACAGGCAGCGGCAGGCAATGGAAATGCAAAGCAGCAGCTCATGAAAGCTTCTCAAAATAAACTTGATTAATTTAGACCTGGTATTTGTTACAAGGGAAACCAGGCACCGTCTTCTAAAAGTGCCGTGTGCTGGGAGACGCCGGAGCGATGCGATGCTCACGCATCTGGTGGGTGGAAGCGGTTCCTCACTGCCGGGGGCTTCTTGGGGGAATTTCTGTGAAATGAGCATGACTGAAATGCAAACTGGGATTTACCTTTCTGGGAGATGCTCTGGTAGGAAGGGAACGTATTTATCAGCTTCATTCAGTTTGGGTTTGGGGTTGGTAAAGGGAAACTCAGCATTTGGAGCTACGATTTGATCGCTGGCTCGCCGGAGCCGCTAGCCCGTGGTCCTGCCAGGACACTTGAAGCAGCTTCCCTTGATGGCTCCTGTTTTGCTGCTTTTTGGTTGCCTTTGCCCTGTCTGAACATCCTCTGCAGAGATGCTGGTGCTCCCCCGGGGCCAAGCCAGCTGCAGAACCCAGGACCTTGCTCAGACGCAGAGGAAGGCAGGTCCCCAAGGCCATCCCCTGGCACACATCTACCACCCCCCCTCAGGCTCCCAGAGCGGAGCACACAGCACAGAGGTTTCCAGCTTTTAAACTTGCCGCAGTAGGAAGCAACAAGCGACTGACTGCCCAGGAGGTTTGCAGACATCAACGACAAGCTCAGCCCGTCCCTTCAAGACCATCTGTCCTTAACTGCTATTCCAGTGTGTCCTGCAAATCACCGCAGCATCTCAGTTCAGAGCCTGAAGGGAAGGGAACAGGGTGGAGGAGCGCTCCGAGTCGGTGCAGATCTGCTGGCACCGAACTAGACGTTGCCTACACAGCCCAGGATGGTGATGCTGAGTGTGTGTGCACGAGCGTCAGTCGCCAGGAAAGGACTTCATCAGCTCTTGAAGGACTGAGCCCAATCCTGACAGCTGCCTACAGGCACCTGGGAAGGAATGCAGAGGACTTGATTCATCTCCCATTTCTGCCAGTGCGACTGTGGAACGCTTCCTATATTTCAGAGGGGAAGCAGACATGTAATGTGGTGGTATGTCAGCAGGCAAGGCTGAAGCCATTCGCTCTGTCATTTATATGAATTCAACAAAACTTATTCTGACCTGAGATGTGATAAACAAGGACATTGGTGCAGCATTTGCAAAGGGCAGTGGTTAAAAATACCTGGCATTAAAAAGGAGTTTACCCCAGCTGAAGAAAGCCATGGGCGTGATTAGAAAGAATAAATGTCCTAGTTGAATTCAGGCTAAGTGATGCATTGGCTGTGTCCCCAACAATGACACCTTGGTGACACCCTCCACTCTTTGCACAGGCTCCTTGGTGTGCCCTGGGATGTTTTAAACTCTCAAATGGGTCTGATCCTCAGTGCTTGTGTTCCCAAGCAGATGGCGGGACCTGGGAGAAGATGCTGAGGGGTCCCTCCCTCCTCAGGGCTGTGAGGTGCAGGGTGGAGATGCTGGCACCTTCATTTTTAAGTATAAATTACACCAGCAACTGAAGGGTCCATTGTAGGATGCAAGTCTTTTTGAACTTCATGCCAAGCCTGGTCCCTCTTTCATGCCCCTGCTTCTTTTTTCTCCTCTTTTCCCAGACTGCCTGCTTATTAATCATCAGAGAAATTACTTTCTTTGGTTGTGACTACAGAAATTTTCAATTAGCCAGTGTGATTGGCTGCATGTAAGAGAATTAATGTAACATATGCTAAGTGTATGCATGACCTATTTAAAGTGATGGATAATCTTTCCTGGTAAAACTCTTTTAATGGTATGTGCCTGCTACACATCAGTGACTGTAAAATTTTGATTCTAAGTAGCATTACGGCTTGTGCAACTGCATAGAGAAGCAAGGCAAAAACAGGAGCCAGGTGTTCAACTGATGCAAATCAATGCTAGTTATTTTTAACCAAGAAATTGTAGAAATAACCTGAAGGTACCGTGGGTTGAAGGTCAAGGGATCACAAAGCTTGAATGCAGCCTGCTGGCCAAGACCTTTAGGAAGTTTGCCAATATAATGGCATCTAACCAGAAGCTTAAATTTTTCAGCAAAAATGTTGCCCTGAGTGTGGGTATTGTTGAAGAGTGGAAACCCCAGAAAAAAACCTCAAGGTTTTTGTTCTCCAAAACTCAAAGGCCTTTAGATGCACTGCAGGTCTTTGTTTTGAAATATTTATTGTATTGTGTAAAACTTCCTCTTGTTTATTGCTAAAAATGTGCCATTTGGGGGATCAGAGAAGTCGCTACCTGAAAATCTTCAGCTTGAACTGAGCTGGCTTGTGATGTGGGTTATCTCCCTCCCCTGCCAGAGCCCCTTGCCTAAAATGCCCACACCAAGCCTGCAGCTTCTGCTGATGCCAGAGCTTCCACAATCATATTCGACCTTGATTTAAGGCCTTCAAGTGGTGTCAGAGCCACTGTAGGCTTAAATAAATTGTTTGAGTGGCTAACTACTCTTGTTGTTAAAAATTTCACCTCATTTCAAGCCTGAATTTTTCCAGGCCTGGGTGCTAAATATCCTTAATTATTGCTTTTGCTGCTGGATGAGAGAGCCCTCTCTCATCAGAAAATGTGTCACCTGTAGGTACTTGTAAATGATGAGCAAGTCACCTCTGCGCCTTCTCTAAACAGACCCATCTCCAGTCTCATTACGAGCAGGTTGTCCAGGTCTCACGCTCTTCTGATGCCCATGAGGTTTTCAGAGTAGACATCAAAATTGTATCTAGTCAGTGGGAATGGGGTGATAAATTCTGGGTGCAAATGTGACACCATGTCCCTATTAGGGCTGATCTCCTTGGCAGCCTGGTGGCTGCGGTCCTCTCCAGGCTACCTGCCGCCGTGGTGGGTGCTCAGTGGCATCTTTTCAGGTTAGGGCTTTGCGGAACATGGTCCCTTGTTTTATAAATGTTGCTTACAGCCGTGATTTGTAGCTGTAGAGCTTCTGGCTACTTGTTCTTGAAAGTATTTCTGCAAAGCTAAAGACAGACCCGAATTGGCGTTGGGACCTGTGAAGCACGACCGCAGCGTGGCGTCGTTTTCTTCTCACAGCATTTGGGAATGGGCGCAGTGGAAGGGAGGTGGGAAGAGAAGGTCTTGAGATGCACAGACTCCCCTAGACCCACAAAGACAGGACAGAGGTGATCCAAGTCCTTAGCGAGAGGCTGCCCTGCCGTGGCGCTCCCTTTCAGAACACACAGGACGAACGAAGGCGAGGAAGGGAAAGAAGGGCGTAGAAGGTGAAGTAACTTGCCCACAAGCACAGCCAGCATTGGAGCCCTAGTCTGTCCCATGCTTTCCCATGGAGCATGTCTCATATGAGGAACATGTGAGGGATCTGGGCCTGTTCAGTCTGGAGAAGAGGAGGCTGAGGGGAGACCTTATAGCTCTCTGCAACTGCCTGAAAGGAGGCTGTAGCAAGGCAGGGATCAGTCTCTTCTCCCTAGTAACAAGTTGTAGAACAAGGGGAAACGGCCTTAAGCTGCACCAGGGGAAGTTCAGGCTGGATATTAGGAAGAATTTCCTTACTCAAAGGGTTGTCAGGCATTGGAACAGGCTGCCCAGGGAGGTGGTGGAGTCACCATGTGTTTAAGAGATGGGTAGATGTTGTACTTAGGGACATGGTTTAGTGGTGTTGGTAGAGCTAGGACAGAGGCTGGACTCGATGATCTTGAAGGTCTCTTCCAACCAAAACTGTTCTATGATTCTCTCAGGCCAGCCAACCTCTCAAGGCTTTCACCTTGGTCAGGCACCACTTAAAGCGGTCCCAAATGGCAGGAAGAATTTGTTGTAAGGATCAGTACCCTGAGCTCATGAGAAAATAAAAGGCACTTGTGAGTGAGAGCCAGTCAGACTGTCTTCCACTGGATATTGTTTCCATTGTGCTGATTTTCTTTGTGTGATAAAATTTACACCATTATTTTTCCCTTAAGTGTGCTTGTATGAAGCACAGACTCTGACCTCCTGGTCAAACTGGAAGTCTACCAAGGAGAGGCAGGTTTTGCAGAAAAGCCAACAAGAGAAATGGGTTTCTGCCAGTGTTTGCAACTCCAGGAGGAGACTACACAGCTTCAGGGGGAGACTGGACTCATTTATGGAGCAGAAATCTCCATAAATGAGAGTCACTAGCTACACAGACACTACTTCTTGTTCAGTTCATGGCTTGCAAATGGCTGAAGGATGGAGTACCCAGGCAAGGATAACGTGTGTTTTCCTTGTGTTTATACTCTTCCCTGGACATCCACCTTTGTCCACCAAAAGGGGCCAGGACACTGGATTAGCTGGACCTTTGGTCTGAGAACGTAGCTGCTGTTCCCAGGGTGATGTACGTCCTGCGGAGTCTCTCACCGACAGGTACGTGGGATACCTGGGGTGCTCGCACGGGGCAGCTCCCTTCTGCCACGACTCCGGGTTCCACATCCTGCAAGTGGGGAGTAACAGCACGCCACTGCCTGGGGCTTTGTACACTGGACAACATCATTGCACGTGGGACAGTCTTCCCACAGGAGGTTTTGGGGTTTTTCTTCGTTAAACTACTATAGCACTTGAGACAGCATGAGTAACGCTCTTCAAGAGAGCCTCCACGCCGGCTGCAGGAGAGGCAGGGACCATTGACTGTCTACTTAAGTAGGGAAGATTTATATTTCTCTGATATTGGACAAATCTACACAGTTTCTTTACAATTTCTTTCCTACAGGACAAAGTTAACTTTAAAACAAACAACTAAATAGCTCTAGTGGGATATTAAATTTCTACCAATGTGAGAGGAATAAAACAGCTGTAACTGTAGCAATTTATTTCTGTGTTATTGTTATTTCCCTTTACTGTGTTAAGGTTTGTGTTCTGGGAACTGATTGCACCAATTTCCAATGCTGTTACCTCTTGATGTTGTAAGTACCGCGCTACAAGCAGATGATGAAGGATTTGTCTTTACTATGAATATAATAGATGTGCTCTTGACTTTACTCCAGTTAAGATTTTAGTGAAGACACGGCAATTTTTAGCTTTTCTATGTCTTCCCAGAGGCATTTTCGCACAGCCCAAAAGAGACAAGCCTTCACTAGCAGGCACTGAGGAGCGTTAGCTATCCTAGTGTGAAATACAGGTAAGACACTCTGTATTTATTACTGCCATGTAGCTGGTCAAAGCTATGGCTTAGGGGTATAGTGCATATGCGAACACCCAGTATATCACACTAGCCCAAGTGCCTTATGTCATGAAGATATTACAAAAAGTGGGCTGAGACTATGGACTCTTGATTGAAGATGACTCTGGTGGCATAAGAAGGTGTGGGCCCTGGAGGAGTGTTAAACTAATGCGTTGTATCTCTTATTTAAGGAAGGCTCTGTTGTCAAAACTCAGTGGTGTTCAGGCGTGCCCCTTTCCATTGGGTGGTTTAAGATGTCACTTTTTGTGAAAAGGAAATTATTTAAAACTTGTTGGCTGGTTTAATGCAGGTATAACCTGCTGCTTGACTTGGTAGCTTCCTCTGAAAACTAGGAACAACTTTGTTTACAGTAAGATTTTATTCTGGGTTAATGAGCTCAGTTTAGTAAGACGTGTTCAACCGGGTGAAATCAAGGATGCGCACATGGAAACTTCAGAGTCAGCGTGTGTCACAGGACTCCTAAACAGTCTAGGAAACAGAGGACTTTTTTTTGAAAGGAAGATTGCTTTTGTGTTTGATACAAAAGAGAAGAACAGATGCAGAGTGAGGTTTTTGTGGGATCTCAGGTTCCTTTCCTTTTCCTCACAGAGATCTCAGTCCCTGAGGACATGGCCGTAACTGCCCATCCAAATTCCCCATCAGGCACAGACAAACCAAATCAGGAAAAGGCTTGTTTGAATGCTCTTCCAAATGACAGTCTCTGTTCTCTTTTAGGCAAACAATGAAAGTCTTGAAAATGGTCTAATTGGGTGCAAACAGCCCCAGGGAGGACTTGTGGCGTTGTGCCGGCAGCTGAAGCAGGAGCTCATCTGCCCCAAGCCCAATGCAGGCAATGGACACAGGCTCAAAAATGAGGCCAGTGGGGGAACACAAAGCCCTTGGAGGACCCCAGCAGCCTCCTCCTCAGTGACGGGACTCTGCTGTGAGCCCCCTTGCATGGATGGAGACATGGGAGAAGAAGGAGACACCCATGGCGCCTCCAGCAGTTGGCCTCCCCCAAAGGTCAACCATCTGGCTCTGCTTTTCCCTTTATGTGAACCTGATCCTTTTCTGACAGCCCCTCTCTCAGCCATGCTGCAGCTAGCCCTGGGGGTTCCTGGCTTTGGGTTAGAAAGGTGTTAAAAAGAAAAGGGAAAGCAATGAGTATGAGTGGGAGGTTAAAGGCAAATTATTGTGTAAAATGAGACCCGTCCCAAGGAAAGTTGCCCTCTGGAGCAGACCAGCAGCGATGTGGGCAGTGCTGACATTCCTCTTTCTCACGTCTGGGCTCCTGCAAGGGGCTGTGGACAAGCTCAAGCTGTTGGTCACGGTGCGAGGGCAACAGAGAATGATTCGTGTGTCATGCAGAAGGAGAGAGACACAGTGATTAAACATCATCTTTATTGGCCATTTTCTCATGGGAAGTAAATCAGCGTGGCTTTGCTGACTCCATAGATTTATGCTAGTTCAAGGAAATCGATCCGATGTATTTATGTTACTTTCTGCTGGAGGCTGTAATTTCTCCACAGCAGGGACATCTCATAACGTGGCTTCATGGTCAGGTCTCAGCAGACGGGGTCCGTGGATGGTGACTCCAGGTGGACGGTGCTGACTTTGTCCTCGGGGCTCTGCTGCCTTCCCTGGCCTCTCTGTCAGGGGCCGCTGGTGGCAGCAAGGGACACCTTTCATGGTCATGTTGCCTCCCATTTATCAGACGTTTCCGCACTGGTTACCTTCCCTTCCTCACGGGTCTGTCATGCTGTTTGTCATTGCTTAATTAATTACTTCACCGACATGCTGAGCCTGCCCCTGGCTCCAGCCATTTCCCACGTGCCATCAACCAGGGGGATGTCTCCCTGCTGCAGAGCTGTGCTTTGCAGTGCCTTCTATGTCCCTGGCCTAGGTCGAGTCAGAGGTACCACTTCTAATCAAACAAAGCTCTTCTGCTTGCTTCAATCACCTCCAATGCTGTGTTGTGAACACACCACTCTGCCCCTTCCCGTGGGCATGTGTCGCACTTACCCAGCAATTACAGCACAACTCAAGCACGGGAGGAGCTGGACTCGCTGCTTTTCAGCAGGCACAGCTACTGCGCCGCTTTAAACCACAGCCTCGACTGTTTAGTTGCCTCCACGGCGTAGCCTGCAAAGGGCAGAAAGAGCAAGAATCTAAGTCGCCACTTTTTCCTGCTCAAAGTATGTTCTCTAAGTGGATGTTTTCAGTGCTTTCTTGTCAGCAAGGGAGGGCTTTGGAGAAGTCAAGCACTGCCATGTGACAGCAACGTTAGTGGAACACCCAGCAGTTTGCCTAACTGAGATTTCAGCTCCTCCATCCTGATGCCCACTGCCAGGCACCTGTAGCAAAGTTCAGTGTCAGCTTCTCTGCAGAGTAACGCTCAAGAAAGCAGAGCTGCAGAAACCCAAAGCATGAAGAGCAGCCCAAGGCGTGAAGACTAAGCTCATTAATCTCCCCATGTGGGTGATCTGATTCTGCATTAGCTTCGTGATGTTGCTTTTACATTTCCCATTGACTTACCTGGAGAGCAGCCTTGAGATACTTACCGACATCAGAAGTCCAGAATAAAGTTCATGAGCTTTTTCAGGATTGTTATCCAACAAATGGCTTATCCAAGAGACAGGCACTCATTTATTATCATTTAAATTGAGAATTTTTAACTATCCTCAGGAACGCAGTTTTTCCACCGGCCTTAACAGCTATTAGTGTAGCCCTCACTTTGCTGGAAATCACGGTGGGTCTGGGGATGAGTTTTACTCTACCACCGATTCCCTGAATGAGCATGGCCATGCCCTGAATCCATGCCTCAGTTTCTCACTGAGGTAGTAGAGAAGATGCTCCTATTCATCTAAGGATGTCTCTCATCATTTTGGAAAGTAAAATCCTCAGGGCAGGAGCTGCCTGCTAATGTGCATTGTAGTACCTGACCCAGTCTCTTAGGGGACGTTGCATTTTAGTAGAATTAATTACTATTAAGAGTGATATTTCAGGTAAAGGTTTTACACAAGTGTGGCTGAAAACAGTCAGTTATGCTGGTTTTTTTTCCTTACTTTCAAAGAAAGGTGGATCAATTTTTATCATTGAGGAATGAAGTCAGACAACTGTAAAGTAGTCATTAATTCTATTTCATGTAAGCAATGTATTGATTTCAGATTAGGTAATAGTAACTGAAGATGTTTCTTTAAAATTGTTTGTCTTCCACATAAAACCTTGTACTGAGATGTTTTATAGGATTAACTCTGTAATTGCAAAATGTCAAACTATTTGTCTTTCGCATGACTTCTTATTTATTGGAATCACAGAATCACAGAACGGTTTGGGTTAGAGAGGACCTTAGAGATCACCTGGTTCCACCCCCCCCCCCCCCCCTGCCATGGGCAGGGACACCTTCCACCAGACCAGGTTGCTCCCAGCCCCATCCAGCCTGGCCTTGAGCACTGGCAGAGAGGGGGCAGCCACAGCTTCCCTGGGCAGCCTGTGCCAGGGCCTCACCACCCTCATTGTGAAAAATTCCTTCTATATGTCTAGTATAATATAATACAATATGTCCACTTTAGCCCAAGTCCTTCATCTTTCAAAACTCTGGGGCAAAACCTAGGATTTCCCCATGGATGGCAGATCCACCCATCCTTGGTCTGGGCAGTGGGCGCAGGGATGGTCCATCCGCACACTCAATGGCTTTATCCTCACCCCGATACGGGAAAAGCAGACCTGGAGCACAGTCTGGTCTCCAGACAGGTAGGTTGTACGTCCTGTGGCTGAGTGTCTGAAGCCAACTGAAGACATTGATGGTCTTTGATGTGCTTTAGGTAGGGTTGAAGCCCATGGCCTTCTGGCAGCATCCTACAGCTTTCTGGCTCTAGTGTTTTCATGCCGCAGACAGGAGACTCTCCATGAGTCGTTTGAACTTGATCTCAGATCTCCCTGTCTCAGCTTCAGGGAGCAGCAACATTTTCATCCAGTATCTGGCTGCAGTTTGCTCCTCAGCCCTCATTAACAGCAGTCAAGTAATCATGTCATTCCTGTGGTGAACACCTCCTCCATTAATGTTATTTTCCTTAAACAGACGGTACTTTCAATGCTGGCAGTATGCCTAATCACTCAGTGCAGAAATTAGGTCTGAGCCAGAAACGTGTCGCTTTAGACCCTCTGCATGCCTCATGCCCACTCCTTAATCCCAAAGGAGACACTTATTTACAGAAAGCCTCAAAATAATCATGTCCTAATGCTTCATTGCAGCTAGACGTGCAGTGAGAGTCCACAGCACTCAGTCTGTTCAGCTTAACAAAAGAAAGGTTAAGAGTTGGCTTGAACACAGTCCAGAGATTCCTACACAGAAAGATTATTGTGAGAGTCGCCTTAAATTCTGCAAAAAAAAGGTAGGGGAAAAAAACATCTGTCAGTGGCTGGAAGCTGAAGCTTGACAAACAAATTCAGAGTAGAAACATGGCACAGATGTTGCTCTTTTTAAAAGAGGAAATCGGCCGTTGGAGCAGTTTTCCTAGAATTATGGTAAATCATAAGGTTTTAACATTTTTATTTGGCGTTTAGGTGCCACCCCTTAAAAACATCGCGGGTTAGGATTTGAGTAGCGCAAGCACATGGTAAAAGATATGTTTGATATAGGTAATAGGCGAGACTATCCGATCAGAGCAGTTTCTACTGACCTTAAAAATCACTAAGTCGTTTTGATACCAGATCATTCTGCAGCAGGTTGTCTGAGAAGCTCTTGCACTTGGGGCACACATCCTTCTCAGCCTGGGCACCACTTGTGCCAGCTCGGGAAGAGCTGAGCGCTGCCTCGACACGATGCTGTGCTGCACCGGTCAAGGAGCCAGGAGAGATTGGGTTTGGAAGCTGCTGTGCAAGGGCTCACTCTAATTTGAGAGGATATCTGCAGGGGGGTTTCAAACAGCTTATGTTATTTTTGTATTGCTTACTGAATGTAAAAAAAAAAAACAGTGTCTGGACTATGAGAAAATAACGTGGTTGCAGATCTTAGCACCACGTGTTGGCTGAGCACTGGGCATAGCTGTTAACTGAGAGCTCCTTATGGATACTCTTCTCACAGTCATACTACAAAAACGTCTCTTTTTCCATTATATTAACAGAAAAAGCTGTTTTGTAGCAAAAGCAAAACATACACATTCCCGTGAGGCACGTGCATTCCTCTTCTGTTGAGCATCAGGGGAAACCTCAGCCTTTGAAGGGCTGTGGACATTAAAGATGGAAAAAAGAGAGCTCCAAGATGACGTGGTGGATCCGCCTGGCAGGACAGGGCTGCACACCTTGGTCCCAGCTCTTCCTTCAGATTCAGATGGACGCGGCAGCTACTTCTGCTGAGCAGTGGCGCTTGGCTGACCCGCAGCTCCCCAGGTCTCACAACCACATGGATGCAAGCCCAGTGTTGGTTCTGTACTAAACTGCTTCCCTCCAAGGAACGAATGTGAAAAACCAGAGTAGTCCATGGGGATTAGAGCCTGCCTCTGGATTGTGCCACTGTGAGCATCAGATGTAAATTGGCCTGGTGAAAGATGGAGCTTTGGTTCATGGCTCCTGAGTACCTGGAGTGCCCTCTGTGACGGGCATGGAGTAACGGGCTGAATAAGGGCAACCTCATTAAGAGACTGAGGGCTGGGGGAAGAGAGAAGAGGGGGAGAGGATCAGTAATGAACACCAATGAATTATTCAGCCACGCACAGCGAGACAATGTTAGGGGCCATGTAATTCCCTCTGCATCACGCTGGTGACCCCTGAAGCTTCAGCGATATAGCTGCAGCCAAGACATCCGTGTGAGCGGGTTTTCCAAGGCGTGGCCTGGTTTTCCTACCAGAAATCTTGTCCAGGTAGCACGGAGAGCTTTAGGCGTTTGTCCTCCTTTTCTGATCATCCTGTAGCTGCAGCGGTGTCAGAGTGAGCGAACATCTTCACCCTGCGTGTGCAGAGGCACTCCCAAGTGTGCGTGTGGCACGGCTGGCGTGCCTGGGATGCACGGGGACCTCCTGCACAAGAAGTGGTACAAACCTGGTCAAGTCTTGACTTCCCAGGAGCAGGCCACCTGTAGCTGCCCACACACAACACAAAGGCACCCGGCAGCTCCTGGGAAATTACGTACAAATGTGGTGGCAGGGGCTCTATGTCCTGTTCAAGCTTCCTGGAAGCTTTCTTCCTTAGTCCTCCTCGTCATTGCCTTTCACTTGTGATGCAGAAAGGTTAGAGGAGCCCACCAGCTGCCTGGGACTGACACAAAGCTGTAAATGATGGAAAAAGGGATCAACAGCCCACTTAGAGGCCACTGAAAGCTGCATTTATGTCCTACCAGTCCCGGGGGGGGGTGGGGTGGGTGGCACTTGGTCTCCCTGCATTGTGTTTCAAGCCATTTCTAGGTAGAAAGCAGGAGAAAGTCTTGCCAGGAGCTGTAAAGAACCAGGCACAAGCACACTGCACTCCCACTGTCCCGGTGCCAGTGCAGCCCCCCCCCTCCCCAGGACCCTTCCCACTGCTTCTGCCTGGAGCAGTACGGAGGCTGTCACAGCTTGTGCTGGGGCCAGGTGGGTCCCTGGGTGACCACAGGATCAGGGGTTCGCAGCGCCTGCAGGAAAGCAGTGAGCGTTTCAGGGTCATGGGGATCAGGATTTGGCCTTCATCCATTTTGGTGTTGTCCTGGTTTGAGCTAAAACAGAAGTAGTCTGTTGTCTCCTCTGACTAACGGCACTTTCTGAAACCAACAGCACGTTTTTCCAGACAGCGACGGCTCCCAGCAGTGATAACCCCTGATGTTTGTAGTTGGTACCAAGGAATGGGATGCAGAGAGGCCCTGGCTTAGACTTGTTCTTACAGCGACCAAGGTCACTGCTGAGTCTTGTACTGCGTGTTGGGGTGCCGGGAGGGAAAAGGGTTGTAAAAGGTCACCCCTGCAGGGAGGAGCGAACCGGACAGGTGACCCAAACGTGACCCACAGAGTGTTCCACCCCACGGACGTCATGTTCAGTGTAAAGCTGAGGGATCACGAGGGTCGATCTCTCTTCTTCGATGGCCGACATCTGAGGAGGACTCTGTCTGTTCTTCTGTCGTCGATCCCAATCCGTGCATCCCTGAATCCAGGGCCTGAGTCCAGCTCCTGCATCCCGTCCCTGTCTGCTGCCCAGTCCAGCCTGGGACTGCCCCAGTGCCAGCCCTGCAGTGTGGTGGGGACGTGTCGTCATCAGGGTGGGGGAGTTGGGGTCAGTATTGGTTTTGTGTTAGTTTTGTATCTATTTGTACATATTTCATTATTTTCTTATTCCTATTCTTATCTTTTCTTTTGTGGTTATTGTTTCATTAAAGCTGTTTTAGTTTTCTTTTCCAAACCTTAAAGTCTCTCTCCCTTGTTCTCTCTCCCTTCGCTTCTGGGAGGGGAGAGGAGTTAAGAGAGAGCGTCTGTCATGCATTAGTGGCCGGCCCAGCCTCAACCCGTGACAGGTGTCCAAAGCAGAAGGTAGATGGTCTCTCAGCTGGAGCCATGGTGGTGTTTGTTCACTAACGGGAAGACTCCACCGGTGCATTCCAGTGGCAATGAGCTCTCTTGTCACCCCAGTAACGAAGAGCCACCGACACACAAGCAGAGGACAGAAGCCAAATGCGGGGAAATGGGCAACCAGAGGCGGGGAGTGGCTGGGCAGGCAGGCGTGCTGCAACCCACCCGTCCAGGGGAGAGCAGCAGGGTGCTGAGCGCTGCACAAATCCTGCGCAGGCAGGGGGACGGGTTCAGCCTCGGTTTTGCTGGGAGGTGCAGGCGGCAGTGGATTTTGTGACGGAGGGCAGGCGTGTAACTCTACAGTGTTGGAAAAACACCGTCCCTGAAGCGGGCACAAGAGGCCTCACCCTGCCTGCCTGCTGCCTGCCTCCGGTCTTGTGTGCAGGCAGCAGAAGGGACACGGCTTGTGGGGCAGGCTGGGGCCCGCGGGGCAGCACGGGGAGGGATGCGCGCGGCATGGCACAGCGACTGCGTGCAGTAACCACAAAACGCTCCAGCAAGGCAATGCAGAAGGTTGAGGGCTCTGTTCCGAAGTGCACTGTGACAGGACAGCGTATCCTTAGAGCTGCCAGACTCCCACATCACCAGCGTGAGTGATACTTCTCAGGGTAGTGTTCACCACTGCTTTAGGCACTCGTAGGTGATCCTATACATAGCTACGGGTAGAGAGACCTTCTTTCTCTCTGAGCTATGCTGCATACTTACTGCTTTCAACTTATTGGAGCATCATAGACTGGGAAGGACCTGGAAAAATCATATAGAGTGGGGCTAAGGCTCTGCCTGTCCCTCCTGCAGTCTGTGTTTCAGCCTTTACCTGTTCCATCTCAGACCACGCCACTGCTGGGTACGGCCTGGCCACTTGATGCCCTGGCTAAAAGCCCTGCTTAGGTTCAGATATCTCTTTCCAGTCTTTCTAATTCCTCAAAACTGTTTCTTTGTCGGGCTCCAATATAATTTTATTCAAAGGCTCTTTCGTACTTGCCAGGACACCTGAAAAAGGTCTTGAGCGCCACACAAAAGAGTGTAGCACTGCTGCTGGTAATGCCAACTTCTATGCCTTTTCCTGGTGGAGCATTTTGGATTGATTTCACTCTGTTTAATTCACTGTACACCTTTGGGATGCAACATCACAACTCTTCATCCTGGAAATCAGCTGAACTAGTCTTTTTCCCACACACTTGTATTTATCTCTGTGAGAATTAGTTTGATCAGAGGAAAACAAAAGAGTTAGAAAGATTTTCAGGTTGCTCTGTCAGCATCATTCAGTCCCTTCCAGAGCCCAGCAGTACCTGGACTCAGTGTTGCGTCCTAATCAGGCTGGGCAGAGAGCACCACCCTCTCTCTAATCTCTCTCCATCTTTTCAGAGTATGAAATTGGGTCTGGCTGAGATGGAGTTAATGGTCCCGCAGCAGCCCTCATCCTGCCGTGCTGTGCAGTGGTAGCTGGAGCGGGGTTGATAACGCACCAGTGCTTTGGCTGCTGCTGAGCAGGGCTCTCCAGCAGCCCCCCTGGCTCTCCAGCAGCCCCCCCTGGCTCTCCAGCAGCCCCTCCTGGCTCTCCAGCAGCCCCCCTGGCTCTCCAGCAGCCCCCCCTGGCTCTCCAGCAGCACCCCCTGGCTCTCCAGCAGCCCCCCCTGGCTCTCCAACAGCCCTCCTTGGCTCTCCAACAGCCCTCCTTGGCTCTCCAGCAGCCCCCCTTGGCTCTCCAGCAGCCCCCCTGGCTCTCCAACAGCCCCCCCTGGCTCTCCAGCAGCCCCCCTGGCTCTCCAGCAGCCCCCCTTGGCTCTCCAACAGCCCTCCTGGCTCTCCAGCAGCCCCCCCTGGCTCTCCAGCAGCCCCTCCTGGCTCTCCAACAGCCCCCCTGGCTCTCCAGCAGCCCCCCTTGGCTCTCCAGCAGCCCCCCTTGGCTCTCCAGCAGCCCCCCCTGGCTCTCCAGCGGCACCCCCTGGCTCTCCAGCAGCCCCCCTGTCTCTCCAGCAGCCCCCCTGGCTCTCCAGCAGCCCCCCTGTCTCTCCAGCAGCACCCCCTGGCTCTCCAGCAGCCCCCCTGGCTCTCCAGCAGCCCCCCTCACCAGCGGGCTGGGGGTGGGCAAGGTCTTGGGAGGGGACACAGCCAGGAGAGCTGACCCCAGCTGCCCAGGGCGATATTCCGTGCCATACGAGGTCTGCTCGGCAGTAAAAGCTACGGGAAAGGAGAAGGGGGGGGGGGGGGGGGGGGGGGGCGGAATTTGCGGTTATTGTGTTTGTCTGCTGGAGCAGCTGAAGCCTTCCTTCCCGGGAAGTGGCTGGACATCACCTGCTGATGGGAAATAGAGAATAAATCTTTTCTTTTCCTTCGCTACCACACACGGCCTTTGCTCTGGCTTTATTAAACTGTCATTATCTTGAACCACGAGTTTTTTCCATCTTATTTTCTCCCCGCCCTGTCCTGCTGAGGGGGGCAGTGATGGAACGGCTTGGTGGGCACCCGGTGTCCAGCCAAGGTCAACCCACCACATTCCATCCTAATTTTCTGGATCATGTCAACAGGACTAAGGTCTGGTTTTCCACAAACACTTAGGCACACGGGAGTGATATTGCTCCCTTTGGTTTCCCAACGGACGGTTCTGATGCATTAAACCTTTCGCACAGTAAATATTTATAACCTCGGTACACCACGATTGAGAGCATCCCAAATAATGTGATCTCCGCTGCTTTTCTTACGAAAGCTGGTCTATTTGAGAGCCTTAGAAAACCTTTTCCATACATTAAACATAAATCTTCCACTTTGGTTTTTCATCTCCCAGCTCCTAAGTTAACTTTTTCATCCTCCTGCAGCTTTGCTGAACCAAAACCCCCCGTTATAGCACTTCCCTCTGTCGTGATGGATGCTTCATGGACACAGAGTCAGGAGAACCCTGGAGCTCTACAAAACTCACTTCTTGGTGTCGGTCTGTCGTTTGGCCCACAGGCACAGCTGTACGAAGCATGAGTGTTGCTTTGAATAATGGAGAAGGAAAGGACAGTCCTGGCTCGATAGAGCCACAGGGGTTCTGATCTGGGAGCACGCTGGGTTTTACTGGCATTTGTTATTTGCTTTACGCTGGTGCCCTGAGATGATTCCTCTTCATGGCCTGAATAGTGTGGGTACGAAAAAGGGAGTTGCTAATACTTCCCACGCTCATAAACATGTAAGTTGTAATGAAGCCATGAAAATTGTAACAGTGCGAGGCGTGCTCTCTGGGAAGGATGAAATCAGATAAAATGGCAATTCAATTAACTCTCCAGATGAGGAATGAGCCTAGTGAGAAAAATCAACCTATGGCTGGACTGGTGCATTTCAAAATGCAAGGCAGGCGTAAACAGTCTAAAGCAGTGGCTTATTTATATTCTCACAAATCTCTGAAAGAAGCAATATGTTTCGCTGAAATTTTTAAGGAAGGTGAAAAGAAGGTGAGAGCTCTGATTAAATTAATTAGTTCACTGGAATGAGTGCTGGGTCCCAAGCGCTGCTCTGAAAAGCTGTGTGCATCCTTCTGGTATAAACCATAGGATGGCGAGGACCTGAAAACCGGGACTCTTCTGAAAGGCCACATCTGTGATGGGACCTCTTTCTGAACTGCCCATGAGCCTACTGTGATTAAGAGACTGCCCCAGGAGGACATGAAGTGACTTTTAAAAGCTAGGCTGATGTCAGGTATAGTTTAAGTTTGCATTCACTCATTTTTACACTTTCTGTGTAAATTTTTTTTTAATATATTCTTTATATTCTTTTTTATATATATATTTAATATTCCAATTTTATATTCTAGGACTTTATCCTTTTGCATCACAAAAGATAACACACGTGGCTTTCCTTGGAAATTGCATAGTTTTTTAAAGCTGTTCAGGTGAAGCTGGTGGGGAAAGAAGGAAGACACACATTTTCTGAGCCCTTGTATCCAAACCTCATTACAAATCTACTGCAACCCAACCCCAAGGTGTGGTCCAAGAGTGAATTTGGGCTGATATAGCTGAGTGCCAAGAACAGGGAAAGAAACCTTCCTCGCCAGCCTTTCAGTGCCTCTTCGGATAGGGACATCAGTGGAAAGTTTGTTTGCAGCTGCAGGGCTAAAGCCCTGGGAAAAGACAAACAGGAGGAAACGGGATGAAATGAGTAAAGGGTTTTTCCCGGTGAGGACCTCAGCAGAGGGTCTGTGAGCAGGAGCCAGTTCAGTAACTTTGCTGTGACTCAAAACACATGGACCTGACCCAAGACAGTGCTGTCTATGCTAACGAAGGCAGCAATTTTTTAAAAAACCCTACATTTCTCTCTTTCTACTTGCTTTTGAGGAGGAGGGCTGTCTATGCGTGACTGCCCCTCCATCTCCTGAAATCAAACCTTCTGTGGGGGCAGGTCAGGGTGGCAGAACAGAATGAGTCCTTCTGTGTGCTGGTGGCGAGCTCCCTTCCTCGCCTTGTCCTGCTCTGCTCCTCCTCTCCCAACACCGGTGGTGGAGATCAGCAGGCTCCTGTGCTGTCTGAGACTTGTGTGCTCTTCTGGAGAGAGGCACCAGCTTGAATAGAAAGTTAATAAGTGCTTATTATATTGATTATCACAGTGGGATTAAACTAATCCTCCGAAGGATCAATTCACTATTGTTAACTTCCTAGTTCTTGACAAATTGACAGTGCCTGATCCCAGGGAAAGTGATAATCCAACCTGGGAGGTCTGGCTGTTTCCCCTGAAAGCTTTGCACTTCTCTCTTCGCTCTCATTTGCTCGCCTTCACCCCAGGCTGACTGCAACGTTCCTCTCCGTAGGCTGGGATCATTCAGAGGTATGAAACTAAACAGGCAAACACAAATGTTAAATACAACCTAATGCCAGCCACAGAGCATGAGGAAAGAAACCCCTCTGCTGAGGCTGCTAAAGAGATGCTTTAATTCAACAATTGGCAAAAGAAGCTTTGTTTAAACAAGTGTGCTAACTCCAGCAAGTTCTGCAAGGAGGCTGTGTTTTCCTCTTCCTCCGTTGTGTAAACATAGATTCTTTTGGAATATTTATGTGCAATAACGGCTGCCCTTTCGAGGGTGCGTCAATATGTGAAACCTCCGCGGCGCGGCTCGCTCCAGCGCTGCTCGAGCGCAAGGAAACGTCACAAGATAAATGTGAAGCGCCAGGCCCCGGCCACCAATTGCTGCGTTAACTGAAAGGGAGCTGATGAGTCCCACGGAAAACTGTTTAAGACGCGTCTCTCTGAAAGGTAACAAACCTCCCGTGACAGGTGCAAAACCGCAGCCAGATGCTCAGCGGTTTTTCCTGCCGCTTTTCCCCATCTGCCCGCTCCATCCCTAAGGGCCTTCGCTCCTGGTTTGGCTGCAGTTTTGTGAGTCGTTCGCTCTGGATCCAGGTGCCGTGAAGAAGAGCGCCCCGTAGCTGGCTGGCATGGGGAAGTCCGGCGGGAGGCGGCGGCTGGGCTGCAGTCTCCCACGGCGGAAGGTTGCGCACGGCCTCATGAGGGATCATCAGGTCAGGCAGATATCGGCGATGCAGACCTGTTAGGTTGATCTCATCTCAGAGACAACATCATCACGGACTGTTACTCTTGTGCTTCCAGCTCTAGAGTGGTGCCACGTATTTTTTGGAGGTCGGAGGATGCCCTGGTGGTCCTCCCGTGCTCCTCTCTGCTCGCTTCTGTCATTTCTCCTCCTGCCTCACGGACCAGATGGCCCTCTCTCAGAGGCTTCTCGTGGTTTCTCACTGCTACTGAATCTCTCCTGACACAAACTGGCCCCATTCCACCGTCAGGGTGACCCAAGGGTTCATGTGACCCTGGTACATGAGGGCAGAGACTCGAGACCCCCTTAGTAGTAGCAGAGCTGTCAGGAAGGAGGACACACCAAGTGCCCACCAAGGAAATATACTGTAGTCCCAGTCCTTTCACTGGCTCTTAGGATGAGGAAGACATAAACCCTAGATGAAAGTTCATTAGGGTCTTCTAGCAAATCTGAACTAATGGGATTAATTAATCTCATTGTTCTACAAAGTAGGTTATTTAAAGTCATGATGAGAAGTGTAATGACAAAATCACTTGCTATAGATGGCGTTACAAAAATCACGGCAATGTCAAGTGATTAAACAGCTCTTTCTACAGCCTTCGTCATTCTGTCTTTACGTTGTGTCTTCTGTTTGGGTCCACACTTTCTATTTCCCTTGAAATCTTTGCGCTCTGCAAAGTCTGATCGGGGAATTGAGACGAGCTATTGTGCCACGTCTCAGTGTGCAGTGACCAGCTCATCTGGTCCCTGGGAGCTCATGGGGCAGTGAGCGAGGGGTCAGCCCACCCTAACAATAGCACTGTGACCTGCTCTGTTCATGACAATGACAAAGCTAATGAGCAGGTTCGGGTTGTTGAAGTCATTCTCTAAGGGCTAATTGGCTTTGCCCTCAGCCTAGCTGCAGAAGAGACTAAGACTTCTCCAAGCCCATTTATTGCCTTGCTTGTACGAGCAAAGACAGCTCAGCCGCAGAGAGAAGCCATCCGCACCCTTCTCTGTGCAGGGTCAGACTGAAGCCACAATAAGCCAAATTTCCCTTCAAAACTCCTGTTGGAGGGGCTGGTCCCAAGTGCTAGGAGGGATCAGCTCTTTATTTTGACCCCTGCTGATTGTGGTCTCCTGTAAATAAGCTGACTATGAGCCTCAAGAGTTTTGGAGAGAGCAAGGGCAAAACGTTCTGGAGAGGCAGGGACAACCGAATTTTTGTGTTTGAAGGTGGTGGCCAAGAAAGGAGTGAAGGCTGGACAGAGAGCTGGAGAGGTGAGCTTGCTGTTCCCTGACAGGTCAGAGAGGTAGAGAAAGCAATTGCAGAGAGGAGCCAGCTCTCACATCATGAACATCAAAGTCATGGGTTGGTCAGTGAGCTCTGCCCTTGCTTTGGCTAGCGCTGTGAGGAAGAGTATGTGGGGCTTTGCATAGATAGATGCCACCCAGCCACAGTGGAGTTGAAGTTGGGAAGATGAATCTCACTGAGACCACAGTTTTCTGTGAGCGAAGAGAGTGATCCAGGTGGGAGCGTACGGCCGTTGGAGACCTTGCTTGGCAGTGTGACTGCCAGAGACAAGGAGATAGCGGTGAACTAAGTCAAAAGTTTATCAAACTTGGCTGAACTAGAACATCCCACGTCTTTGGTTCAAGAGCTCGTGAAATTCAAGCAACCAGTTAGTATCTCAGCTATGCTGCAGGAGCTGACGAGCCATTCGATAAACAAGTGATCCTTGCAGCACATGGAGTCAAAACCAGAAACACTTCACATGCCAGCAAAGCTAGGGCTTGAGGCAGTCCCACAGCAAGAAAGGACTTCTCAAGTTTTGCATTAATTGGATTTTTAATGGGTTTCAAAACTGACTTGATCTGTGAAGTACTCAATAATTACAGAAGATTAAGGTGACACTTTGAAAAATGGGTGGAACAAGAACACGAATGAAGCAAACCTTGCTTTGGCCTAATTACAGACAACAGATAATACGGGCTTGGTAAGCCTCCAGAATAAATAAGCAGGAGAAACAGGCTCTACAAATAATTTTTCATGCTGGTAAATGACCTTTTAATATTGGTATTACCTAGGACTTACCTCAATGTGATGGCAACGGCCAGAGATTGCCCTGCACGGCCCACAGCTGAATGAACAGATCCGCCATGAGTCACTTTAGCTTCACTATTTCCAGGAAAAGACGAAATTATTCCCCTTCCTTCCACAGAGGCAGCCTTTTGCATGGGGAGAATTCCTTCACCTCCTTGTGAAGGAACACACGTGCAGTAGCTGCCGTCTGCGCAGCGCCGTGTGCGACACCACGGACACTTGCACTAGCAAAACTAGTTAAGCCTGTGGAAACTTCCGTGCAAAATATTTACACTACTGCCGCAGTTAAATGTGCAAGCTATCAGATTGTATCCACACACATGCCTAATTATCCATTACGCATGCAATTACATGATTTTAATGTGCTCTCATCATAATTACAGCAGCAAATTAGGGGGCATAATTGCACATGCAAATGTGCATGCCTGGTTTTTTTCTTTCTTCTCTAAGGTGTTAGGATCAGCAAAAACGAAAGAAAGGACAGGGTTAACTTTCATTACCTGTTTTTTTTAGGAGCATCTAAAATATCAGTAAACAACTCTTAAATATCGAGAAGGGTGGCTTCAGTTCTTAGTCTGCAACCAAGCATGCGATAGAGCAGATGTCTGAAGGTGGTGCAAGTTTCCACTGCTGGGGATAGTTATCCCAAACCAGCTATCCCAGCTGATGGTTTATTTCGTGCACCTGCTTTCCTGGGCTTTTTATTTTTAATAACCTTGGCTTCTCTTTTTGTTTTACCTGGTGCTCAGAATGTGATTATAAAAAGCCTGTATGTACCAATGGGACTGTTTCTTCTCTGTCCTCCTGGCAGCTGGATCCCAATCTGCAGTCCTGCTTCTGGGAGATGACCTTTAAAGTCCTCTTGCCTAAAGGTTCCCGTGTTTTGCCTTAATTCTGTTTCAGGTCCCAGAATAGTAATTTTCCGGATTAAACTCAGGTTACTGGGTGAGTCATTTTGTTTATTTGTTTAAAATGTGTTCGCTTTATTTTGCTTTCCTAAATCTAGGGATGAAAAGTGAGGATGAGCAGATTATAATGCAGGATATTTTTTTTATTCCTAGAAGGAGATTATAGTACACATTACTGTTGTGCTGTGGCTGAGAGAGATTGGGACGCCGTACGTTGCAAGCTGCATTTGAAAGCGGTCGCTGGCTCCGCACAGATGGAATTACTTTCCATCGCTGAGTGGTTTTTGCCCTGTGTGCTGTGGCAGCACCTTTCTCACTTCACGTGGCACGGCGAGCTTCTTGCTGGCTCTGGCTTTCGGGGAGTTAAACTTCTAAAGTGCGTATGGAAATCTCATTCTGCGGATCCTTTCAGGTCTGGGAGCTGGAACAATAATCAAAAGTAAAGTTTAGCGGGGATAAAAAAAGGTAGCATGAAAGCCGAAACAGTGCCTGCCTCAACCCGAGCTTGCCTGGTTAAATACAAGGTCCATCCTTAACCCTTCCTGGGGAAGCTCAGTGACATCGCCAGCCTGATGACTGAGAAGGAAACAAACAGTAATAAAAATATCCCTCCGTTTTTCTCAGCTTGGAAGGCTTGGTGGGACACATCTCCCGTGCTCATTCACACCTTCCCGGGAAGGCAAATCGGAAGCTGGAGCTTTTCTTTTCAGAATGAAAGAAGTACGGGAGTGACTTTCTGCACCATAAAGGCTCCTGGTGCACTCTAAAGGCTCCCGGTGCACTCTGATACAATGCGTAACGAAAGGAAATCTGTGTATTTCTTAAACCCTGGGATGGCCCCTTTGTCTTTCCTCGGGTGGCTGAGAGAGTCCAGCTGTTATGCCAGCAATAACACTTTCATACTTCCATCTCCCTGGCGTGGCTTGAGAGCAGCAGATCATTGTTGTGCTTTAGAAATCAGTTGCCAGCCGGGGATTTGGGGGCCAAGCTACAAGAAATAAAAGGAGCGTTTGATAAAACTTCTCCTACCCTGGTTACACCTTGGGAGCAGCCAAAAAATGTTGTCTGACACTTTAAAAGGAACAAAGAAGAGGTTTAAAATTGCCAGCTCACCCTTGGAGAAATCAGTGAGCAATGCTTCCTTTCAGACATACCCTGATTAACCAAAACTGCATTTCACTTGAGTCAGGGGTTACGTCACTGGGGCTTCAATGGCAACTGCTTCTTCCACGTACTGTGGGCTGGAAGATGCGTGGGGTCCACTGCTCTACAGCTGGCACTGTCCTTTGCAGAGGAAACTATCTACAGAGGGGTTTCACATTGTAACTGCCTCCGCAGGGTGTCTTCAACGTGGTTTCCAGCGTAGGGTGTGATTCAGTGAACCCTAAATTTGGCAGAGGAGAGGAAGGGAGCACGTGTCCTTGGTCTGAGTACCTGATGGTTCAGCCTTCTGTTTGCGCTGGTTGAGCACAAGGGGATGTCTCTGCGGGAAGGCAGTGATGTCTCGCAAACCACAGGTCCCACAGGCTTGTGGTCCAGTGGCTCCTCGTGATGATATGAAGCATGGTCAGACTGGGAAAGAGTTTTTTTAAAATAGAAGCACCCTGTAAATTGTGAGACAGGAGGGAAGATAGCACCATTACTTTAAAGATGAAAAGGTAATTTATTATCCTATCAGAACATTTTTTCCCCTTTTCCTGCTTAGAAATCAAACCCTAGAGCTGGCAGCTGCCGTACAGCCAGCCTCCCCGCTGTCTTGTCAGGTGTGATAGGAAGGCAAACCTCACGTGAAGACTGAACAGCAAATGTTCCTGGGCCGTGCAAATCCCCCAGTGCTCAGTTTGCACTGAAAAAGTGAGGGAAGGGGCTGGAAATGCAAAGCCCAGACAGAGGTGTGTCCACGCCAGAGCATGGGGCTGCGGTGGGGAGCACGTCCTGCCAAGGCCAGGGGCACTCCGGGGACAACATGCGGCACAAGCCAGCTTTCAAAAAGTTTTCTCTCTTGGAAGGGAAAATCCCAGTCTTGCAGCAAAGCAGAGCAGGGACAATCTGGAGAGGCCTCCAGACCTGCCACGTGGTTTTGATGCTCCTTTCAAATTGCAGCGATGTGAAACATCTCGAGCATCCACTACAGTCACGATTGTACGGGTCCCTTCTCTGGGACCCCACAGCTCTCATCTCTCAAATGGATGTGCTTCTCCTCCTTTGAATTTCCAGTTTCAGATTCTTTTTTTTTTTCCAAAAGAAGACCTTTTCTACAGCAGTGCAGTGCTGGGCACAAACGTTTATATCTGTTTCTGTGCTTCTGATGTCCCTTCTGACAGCAGCTTTAGTTGCTTTCCCACTACTTAGAGGATAATAATAATATCATAATTACTTTTCTTATCCCCATAACCATCTCTTTACACAGAGAAGACAGGTTTCCATGCATTGCTGCATGTAACACAGGACTCAGGGTTCTCCCTGTCCTGCCAGAGCTCCTGTTTGCTCTGGGCTGCTCCTGTTTGTACCCTGGGGTGTGACTGCTTTGCGGGCTGAAGTTCCTCTCCAGGACCCATTTTGGGTCCTCCTGGTGAGGAGGATGATGCAAACTCTTTCGTGGGTTTCAGAGAAAGGTGACGCTGCTTTCTGCTACGTTTTTGGTTTCGGTTGATCGTAGATTTTATTCTTGAGCTGTGCAATAGCGACTTGACGAGGCCGCTGACATCTCTTTTATACAAAACTAAAAATACTAAACGAGTCGTTTAGTGACATTTGTAAGCAAATGCTGCCGCACAGGCGGGTACAGCCAGTTTTACCTAAATAACTGAATCCCCGCGAGACAGAGAGCTCAGGCCTGCGCAAGGATCAGAGCACTTGGTGGATGACACTTAAAATCCGGGATGGAGCAGAGTTTATCGCAGAGCTGCCTTTAGAGCTGCTACAGCTGGAGCGAGCAAGCGGTGCGGCCAGAACCCAGAGCCCAGCCGCTCTCCCAGCCATGGGGCAGGAGGATTTTGGGGGGGACAAGGCTCCCTGTTGGGTGCTCTTGAAAATATTTTGTTTCTAGATTTTTTACCGCCTTTTCCTGTGCAACGTAATGCATTTCTCTGGCTGATTGTAGACAGCCTCAGCCCTCACCGGTGCTGGATTTAGGTCTCACGAGCAGCAGACTTTTCTGATGCACAGACGTGTCCCCTGCTGGAAACATCTCAGACTATTTGTTGATAAGGTTTGGAAAGAGCTGAGACATCTTTTTTTTTGCCCCTGTTCCTGGCAGGAGGAGGCAACCCCACCTGTACAGCAGGTTCATGACAAAATAAATAAGTAAATAAGCTGAGACATGTGTGTTTACAGTGAAATCCTACTTAAATCCATTTATTCACTGCATTCAAATATAAGTAAGAGCAAGGAAGAGAAAAAATGGCATCATAAATACAGTAGTTTTGTCATGTTTTCTGTGCATGAGATGTTTGTTTTACTGCAAAACTTCACGGGAAGCTTGCTGCAAGCTGTCAGGGCATTGCCAGCAATTATTTCTCTGGTATTTGCTTAAATAGCCCTGAGGTTTAACATTGTTTGATGCCTTCTGAAATGCCCTGGGAAGACAGAACTCGGATCTGTGCTTCTACCCAGAGATAAATCTATTTTCCAGAAGACAGGGAAATAATGCCGCATCACTCATTCCTGCCAGCAGCGGGAGAACACAGCGGCAGGAGACCTTCTCCAGCAGTCACATCATCCATGTCAGGAGCACTTTGCAGGTGGGGCTGCACCATGTCTTTGTGAGACAGCCTGAAAGGAATGAAGAGATCTGGAAAACAAAACAAAACAAAACAAAAACCATGGAAAAAACACATGTGGGGCATTTATTCCATCGATATCTTGGGGTTTCTTGCTTCCTTCCCCAGAGGCATCTGGCCCATTGGTCTCATAAAACTGTCCCCACGCTGCCACTTGGGGAGATCTGGCCTTGCTTAGGGACTTCTGGACATTTTTCATCATCGTTTGCAGAGGCTGTAGAGCTCCTGGTTGTTGCAGAAATCACCAGAGTTAGGATTTTAGGACACTGCTTAGAAATCCCCTTACTCTTCTCATCTTGGTTTGAACATCAAGAATTCTAATTAGTGGACATTAGTAGGACAGACAAATGATTATTTGGGAAAAATAAGTCTCAAATGGAATAAATGACCAAATATAAAATACAATGTGCATTGCCAACGCTGCTAGCACACCCCTGTAAAGTCCCAGACCCGAGGTGTTCATTAACCAACGATCTGTTAGTGGTCAGAAACAAGGATAACGTGTTGCAGGCCAAGATGTCGGCAAGACAGGATTTACTGTGGTGCCCATTGTGTGTCATCTTTGAATCGTGACCAAAGCAGGTACGAGCCAAGAGCCTGCGAGCCCAGGACATGTTCCTTGACCACACACGGTCCATTCGAGGAGTGGTCGAGCCCTCCGGCTCACGGACCACCCACCCAAATTACACCCCCTGCTCACAAGGGAACAACACAAGACCCCGACAGAGGCTGCGCCATAATCTGCATCAGAAGCGAGAGAAGAAGAACCAACCATCGAGAGGATGATGATGAATGTGCATTGTATGGACTGAATGTGTGTGGGTTTGATGTATAAATACGTGTTGACGGCAAGGTGCAGGGGACATCTTGGGGAAGGATCCCGTGTCCCCGGTGCACATCGTTCATAAAGGACGTCTCTGCTCATCTCACTGGGTGTAGAGAAGTTTTTCTGACCCCTGCAGGTTTGCAACACTGGGGCAACGTTACAGTTCTGAAGCCGTGCGTGCGTGCACACACAGACACAAATATAGTGTTTGGGGGAACTTCTCCATTTGGTTTTTGCAGACGGAAATGACTTTGGATGAACCGATGTTTGGAGCTGATGCTGAGAAAGAAATCAAAAAGCCTGCAATAGCAATACCGTGTGTGTAACACATACCTAGTTGTAAGTAACTTCCTGAGCTTTTCTCCTATCCAAATTTTTTGAAATATATATAATGATGAACGTTTTCGCCACCGCTTTTGCTTAACGATGGAGGGCAGGAGGGTAGGAGACCTTGCATGTATGTGCTGAAATGGACCACTCACTTCTTCCATAGTGAGGAGGTTTTAAAATATTTATTAGTATAAATAGTATAGATATAAATAGTTAATTTTAGATTATTTAAACTGATTATTTAATTTAGACTTAGAGCATTTAAGCGTTTACATTATTTAAGATACGGTGTCAATGCAACTGTGGGGGAGGGAGCTGGACTGCATCATTCTGAGCAACCACCTGCAGAGGAGGCAGCCATGGGCACTGGCAGCAAAACAGCCTGAATGCACACAGCTGGACTTTGACTCATATTTCAGTAGTAATAACTTAATTGTGTTATATTGAACATTTTAAAAATATATTTTTACTTGTAATTGAACAAAGTAATTTCTATCCCCACAACCGCAGCCTGCCCGCATTAATATTTTGGAATATTAACATAAAAACCCGAACTAACTGCACACAGATTTGAGATTTTGTGGGTGACCTGAGTTTTATACTTTCTGCAATAACTTAGAGCCAATCCAGAAAGTGCATATTTATTACTGTCCTAAGAACCATTAGTAGTACTTCAGTCAATAAAAGATTATAACTCCAAGTCCAGGAAGAGCTTTAAGAGCACAACGGGTGATTTACTGGGTTAAGAGGGAGGAAAAAAAATGTCTGGGAGGGAAAAAGCTCAGCGAGATGCTCTCACTGAGGTCTGTTCTACCTGGAGTAACAAGCGTGCTGGGAGATTTAGCCTATATCATTCAAAACAGATTATTGGCATTTTGTGACATGAACCTCCTCGTGAATAACCGAGCTCTGAAAATGTGTTCTGTTCAACGCATCTCCAAAAACCAATCCCACGTGAAATTGGTGGTGCTCACACAGCACCCGTGAAAGCACGGTCAAATGGACACGGTGACGCAGACCTGCACGGCAGAGTTTGCAGTTAGCTTTCAGTTTGCAGGGGTTTTAGCTTTGGTTGGAGGGCTGAAGTCAATTCAACATTTCTTGTCGGTCTTCTTACTGCCGTGCCCCGAGCAGCATCTGTGTTCCTAGGCTGGGCAGTGAAGCTGGCAGGGTACACCGGGCCCATCGGTGCGGTCCCAGTTCATCAGAAAACTCATGCAACGTCGTTTTGCTGCCTTAGCTGCTGCTGCATTTGAAATAACTTTCTCTAAACCCAGATGGGTAATTTTAAAGGGAATATTTATTTATCACTTTGCCTAAAAAAAGTCCAAACCACTAGAAGTTTTCAGCTTTGCACCGGAACAGATTAAAAAAGAACAAACCCCTAGGGAAAATCAACACGTGAAATAAAAACCTGAATAACTAGACAACCACAAAAGAAATTCGAGTTGCATAGCCGGGTCTGGTACCTTGCACACCTGAAGGCAATCCACCAAGACAATCCGCCCAGTGGTCTTTCTCAAAATTGTTCAGACCACATTCTCCCATCTAGTGGAGCTATTTTAGTGCCAGCACCAAGCAGCAGCTTTGATTTGTGCAGGTGAGAGCCAAGGCCTCGCAGCACGTCGTGCCCCAAACGTCCCAAATGCTGTGGCAGCAGAGGCACAGTGCCAGCGGGCAAAGCCGGGGGGTGTCCTCCCCTCCTGCTGCACATTTTGGCATGAAAGAGCAGCCAGAATATAGATATAGAATATATATTGACCCTCAGCCGACTCGTGCTTTGTTGCTAACCTGTGTGAAATTACACTGGGCAGGAAGGACTGCGCAGTCCCACCGACCTCAGCGTTCATTGCTAACCACCCCCCACCCCCCCCAAAAAAAAAAAAGGCAAACCCACCAGATTTCTGACCCGGCACCGCGTTTGCCATAGCGATGCAAAGCTTTCGTTGCGCAGCGCGAGTCCCTGTGACGCCGGCTTGTTTTCGAGTTCGTGGGCCCAGTTCTGAACCAGCTGGGGTTTAGCGAAGCGAGCTTGATGCTGTTAACTTGTCTTTGAAACTTGAAATGGCGTCTGGCTCTGTCTGGGGAGATGCAAATTGCAGAGGCCAAAATTTTCACACGTTCTTCTGTGTCCTCGCCTGGGAAACATCCCTGCCTCACCTCCTGTGCTCTGCATGAAATGCTGCTCCACACTCAACCTTCCCGTTCTACCCTTTTTAATCCTCTATTCTCCATCAGAACAGTGTAAAGAAATTAAGTTTCTCTTTTTTTTCTTATTTTTTTAAAAAAACACGAAGGATCTATATGTTGAAATCCTAATGAGTCAGTCACTGAATTCCCTTGGGTTTCTGTAATAAATGGCAGCACAAAGGGCTGTGATTCACCTTAATTGGGCATCTCATTAAATACCTGAATATTAAAGCCACCAAACAGCTTCAGCCCACTCTGTGGTTGGTGGGGAATGTCCCTGATGGTGCATGTCAGAAGCAGGTTACACAGATGACAGAAAACGGGTTTAAAAAGTGGCTGGTGATTTATCTTGTGGGTTTTTTGGCCTTTTTTTCAGGTTATTTTCAATAACTTCAGATGTCATGAACTATAGCGTGAGTTTTGTGTCCCTAACTTTTGGAAAGCTTGTGAAGAGCCACCAGGGGCTGTCCTTGCTCTGATGGACGTGAGTTACCCATTATTGTCCTGCCTGGCTCGGCTCAGCCAGACGAGGTCCCACATCTCTCCCTGAACATTGACCCTCCTCTTCTGAGCTCTCAAAAGCTAAACTGAACGTGGGATCGCATCAACGACCAGGCTTTTCTACGAGCGAGACAACATTTGGTTCAGCAGCAGAGAAGCACTCTGTTTCAATGCTACCAGCGTAGCGGGAAACAGGTTTACAATTATTTCATACTAATATCAGAGCAACACAGCCTCAAATACTCCGTTTTGGGCAAAACCCACAGACTTCATTTTTCAGAACAGACTGAAATAAAAACTGCCTCCTGCACCAGGTTTCTGGTTTTATGCCGTTTCCTAAACCTGCTAATTTAGCCAGTGAACCAGAAACCTCGGACAATTAGTGCCTGGAACAGGGGATTACCAGCCATCTTGAGAAGGAGAACGTCATCCCAGGCTCCAGAGCCACCTGGCCACATCAGTCCCCCAAACCATCTCCTTTTGGTTTTGCTCCTCTGCAAGACAGGGATTTGTATTACTCAGTATCCCGTGTGGCACTTGCACATCGCAGCTATGGAACAGGAGCAGCTCTTGTACAATTTGGGTTGGCTTTGTTTCATTTTTTTTTTCTTTGTTGACTTCTCTCAGAGCTTCCACTGATGGACCTGTGAAATTCTAGGCAGAACTCAAGGGCTCCAGCACACCCACATGCGTTCAACGACTTTAGTCAAAAAGCACTTACGGGTCTGATCCCTTTGTGTGGGAAGAGAAGCAGATGAATAGTTGAACAGCTAGCCAGCTCGGAGAAACAGAGAGCCCTGGGTACCAGCCCAAGCAGTATTTATGGGGATGTCATCTCACGGTGTCAAAAGAGCCTGAGATCACTAATGGTGGGATCTCGCTGCTGCTGGGTTATCCGTCACGCTGCCTCTTTGCCCTGCCTGTCCCCTGGGTGGTTTATAATGGAGAAAGCTGCTCACCATGGGCTGTAAGCTGGGAGTGGCTCTGCTTTTCCATGGGGAGACAAATCCCTGGGTCAGAGCTGCTGGGGATCACGGCTAAGAGGACATCACGGCTGGCTGCTGAGTGCTGGAGCACTCTGCAGCAGAGGGACCAGCATCCCTGCCGGCTGTCTGCTGTGCAGCACGCAGTTTTGTTGGCTAAAAAAAGAAAATCAAACTGCTATTGGGAAACAGCAAACAGAGAGAAACAAGGAAGGAGCCAGGGAGAAGTTGCCACATGTGGGAACATGCTTAAACAAAGCCCATATCACATTTTCCAAAGGGAGTATAGACACCTCTAAAGTACCACCAAACGCAGTGAGATGCGGGTGCCTCACTGAGCAGAAGGATTTGTGTTCCTGAATCGCTTAAAAGATATTTCAACATAACTTTTGGGGAACGTGGAGAGCCCAGGGAAGCTGATGGAATTACTTGTATTGACTTTAGGAGCAATGGGGTCAGTCTGGCGTTACCTTTACCCTTTTTATCTGCTTTATTTCTTAATGTGAGGAGGAATGTTTGAAAGAACAAGCTCAGTTCAAACAAAACCTGGCATCAGTGCTAGTAAAGAGACCTTTGGCATACTCACTGTTACCAGCAGAAGAAATTCCATGTGGACCATGAACTGGTCTGAACCCATCTAGAAAAGCATCGTGTACCAGCAGGACAGGGCCAAAGCCACGGAGAGCATGTTTTCTCTGCTCACAAAGAGGAGTGGACGCGACAGCTTCTTGGCAGGCTTCCTCAGGGCAGAGCCAAGAGGGAGGACAGCCCCGCTGTGCCAGCGGAGGAAGACCGGCCGTAACAGATGATGCAAAGAGAACTCGGTTATGGATTGTGGCAGTTTGAGTAACAAGGCTAATCAAGAGACCATGGCACAAACGATTCGCCACAATTCCAAACGTAATGGTATTTAACTTCTTAACTAATCTCGTCGCCTTTCACAAGCAACCTTTTGCTGCTTTCAGGGAAAGTGTGTATTGATCTATAGCTGCCATCACGCTGCAAATTCGATTCCGTTACGAAAAGACGCAGATTGAAATATTCACCTCCAAAAGGGCAATTGCTTGAGAAAACAAATAAAAACGTGGAAGTGGCTCCTCCCTCATGGGAGTGATCTGATGGCAAGACAGCCCACTGTCTTGATGGGGCAGTCAGTCATTCTCCAGACACCTTTATGCTCCTCTGGCCACATACCTGTACGCTGTGTAACACGGGATAGAACAGCTTCAGCTTCCCCTGGAGGTCCAGGTTGTCCTAGTCACTCCCAGGGGACCAGCTGCAGAGTGAGGCAGGGGCTGGTGGAAAGGTCGTAGAAATCACCCGGCCCTTTTGAGGCAGGATGGCGGAGCCCAGCCGAGCTGAAGCTGGTGCTCTGGGGTCATTACGGAACCGAGGAGCCTCCGTGGCATCATATAAAGGGATTTGGTTGAGTGGGGAGGCTACACAGCAAACCTGCCTGTACTTCTCCAGGCGGTATGTGAGCACAAAGTAGATGCTTCTCCCAGCTGCTCTCCCGCTCTGCTGTGCTGTTGCCACTATTGCACAAACGAGACTCCTGCAGAAAGTGTTTCAGAAATTATTGCAACTTCTGCAGCAGCTGCAGAGAAATACTTGTGCTCCTGGGTAAAGGTAAAAGCCTTTGGTACAGCACATACCGAAGTCCTTTCCTTCCCTCATGGGAGCATTGCTGGTGCCATCACAGGGTGATGGCGATGGATGGCACAAGGGACTTCTGGCTCTTGACCCACGGGATGACAGATGATGTAGGGGACTCTGCATGCACTCCTATCACAGCGGGTGCACCCCGCTGCTGCAGGGCCTGCCAGGAGGGCTTCTGCAGGGACAGTGAGCATGGCTGGACCCAGGCTCGCTCCCTGTCTCTCTCCTGCTGGCTCTGGCGTTGTGGTGGCTCAGCATGCCCACATCAGGGAGCCGTGCTCAGCCACCAGCTCGAAATGCTTTGCGTGCCCCCTTGAACAGCGCCATCACAGCTTTCAGGGGTGCCAGAGAGCAGTGATATGTTTGCAAAGCAAGTTGGTGTGTGGTTGGGCAATCCCCGTGATTACAGAGGAACTGTTGAAAGGCTGCAAAAAAAACATCATTATTTTAACTCTTCTTCCCTTCAAAGAATCTCACAGCAATCATCCGCGTTTCTGTTTTGGGCAGATAGTGTTTGTTGCAAGGCTACAGCCTGGCACTTGACAAGAGGGAACAGAGCATCCAGGGCCCCCCAAATTCCCTCCTAACCCTTTCGATCTGGTTGCAATTGCAAATGAGCCCACTGGGGTGTTTTCCTCTCTGAGTTTTGCTGCTGCAGGAGAATTAGCTACGTTTGGTTGAGCAGTGATAGACAGGGCAATGGCTCAGCCTCTCTGGGTCAGAAATGAGGTGTCAGGATCAGTCTCAAATGTGGCTGTGGTGGTCCTGGTTTCCCTTGCAGAGACCAAGCAAGGCTTTGTGCACCTCACTATCGCCTGCGGCACCGGCAGTCACAATTCACAGAATCACAGAAGGGACCTCTGGAGATCATCTGGTGCAACCCCCCTGCTAAAGCAGGTTCACCTACAGCAGGTCTCACAAGACCACATCCAGGCGGGTTTTGAACATCTCCAGGGAAGGAGACCCCACAACCTCCCTGGGCGGCCTGTTCCAGGGCTCTGCCACCCTCAGAGTAAAGAAGTTGAGGCAGAACTTTCTGCGCTCCAGTTTGTGCCCGTTGCCCCTTGTCCTGTCACTGGGCACCACTGACAAGAGCCTGGCCCCATCCTCTTGACACCTGCCCTTCAGATATGGTTAAGTGTTGATAAGGTCCCCTCTCAGTCTTCTTTTCTCCAGGCTAAAGAGCCCCAGGGCTCTCAGCCTTTCCTGATAGGAGAGATGCTCCAGTCCCCTCATCATCTTCGTAGCCCTCCGCTGGACTCTCTCCAGTAGCTCCCTGTCCCTCTTGAGCTGGGGGGCCCAGAACTGGCCACAGCACTCCAGGGGTGGCCTCACCAGGGCAGAGCAGAGGGGGAGGAGAACCTCCCTCAATCTGCTGGCCACAGTCTTCCTCATGCACCCCAGGATGCCATTGGCCTTCTTGGCCACGAGGGCACGTTGCTGGCTCATGGTTCACTTTCTGTCCCCCACAACTCCCAGGTCCTTCTCCGCAGAGCTGCTCTCCAGCAGGTCGACCCCCAGCCTGTGCTGGTGCAGGGGGTTGTTCCTCCCCAGGGGCAGGACCCTACACTGGCCCTAGTTGAACCTCATCAGGTTCCTCTCTGCCCATCTTCCCTCCTGCTTCCCCTCCGGCTGCCCTGCCCTGGCCTCCCTGTGCCTCCACCCCAACCTCAAAGCCCCCGTTCTGGGTTCCTGGCACTGAGTCAGGTGCCTTTTGGACGATGCTGCCGCAAGCCGTAACGGCGGCTTGGTCCAGGCCGGAGTGCCTCACTCCTAGCTTCAAACCCATATGCTAATTAATAATGAAGCCACAGGATGGGGCCCCTTTGCTGTCTGAGACCTGAGTGGTGCCAGAGGATCCCAGCCAGCACGTGATCTGGAGCTCTCATCAGCATGTACGAGATGTAGCTGAGCCACTGGAGATGATCTTTGTGGGTGACCAAATGACCTACATCATTATGGTGCTTTCTGTTTAAAATTAACTCAGCTCTAGCAGCCATATATCAGCAAAAGCATTGAACTGTGTATGAAGGGAAAAAAAAAAAAGAAAAAAGTGCTTTGATTTTCTGAGAGCTGGCCAGAGCAGTCTTTGAAGGAGGAGAGAAGGAAAAAACATAATGGGCATTTATCCAAATAAACATTGAACTTCCGATTTTGTTTGCAGTACTGCACAAATCTAAACATGCTGCTGGGATTATCAAGGGGTTGATGATTCATTTATCAAACAAACCAAACGTATGTGATAATCCAGGTTTATTTTGGGATCAACTTTATTGTCATGCTGTTGACTGCGGTCATGAAAAAAAGCCTGTGCAAAGCGCAATTAGAGATTTTGTCCATTTTTATTAGGTTTTGATTTACAGAGTGAAATGGCCTGCTTCAGTCCCCTGCTCTCCCTTCGCTGTGCCTCACCTCCAGCAGGTCCACAGGCACTGTGTTTCGTGAGCCCACAGCCACTGCAAATAGAAAGCCATGAGAAACAGTTGCCTGCCGTAGTAATTGGGATAAAATCATTAACGAAGCAAGCGGTGGAGCACACATAGCACCAGGAGTAGCTGGAGCAGAACGGAGGGTGTCAGAGGTGCTGTAACAAAGATGGAGGATGTGTGAAGTGCAAAGTATGCCTTTGAGCAGAGCTGACGAGCAAGACCTGCTGTGCAGAAGCGCTGACTTGCAGCAATCTCGTTGACTTACGGAGCATGCTGCACATTTCTTGTTCTTAGTATTTCCCAGCTTGGTTTCGCGTTCAGCTGAGCTTCCAGAAAAGTCTGAAGATCTTAAAGGAACAAACGTTTGAGCCCTTACGTAGGGCCTACCTACTTTAAAAAAAGGTTTCATTTTGGTCTCAAAACAGCTGGCCAGAGCCGTTCAACCAAGTCTGCCTACGGAACCGTTTCTATGCAACACAAAACTGGGGCATCATTCTGCGCAAGTGGCAAAGTAATAATTCCCCGGAACTGGCAAACGAAAAATCGTTTTGGTGAGCTTGAGCTGATCTGCCCGTAACACAACCTGACCAGGATAATCTCAGAAGTCAATCTCGGAGAACGTGATGTAAGATGCTGGCTGATGGATGGAGTCAGTGTGGGTCCAAATGTCCAGAACCACCCACGCTTCCTGCGCTGCGTCCCCACTGGCTTGGGCATCTCTCTAGCACTCGATGGGCTCCTAGGAATCAGGGACAAGAGGATGTAAGGCAGAAGCTTACCAGTGGCTTACACTTGCTCCTTTTTAACTGTTTGCAAACCGTTTCCAAACAGGCTCATGTGTTTGGGGAAGCGGATTGTGCCTGTCGCCTCTGTACAGAGTTGCTCCTTGGCATGTCAAGGTCTACGCACTAAGGAAAGGACATTTTGGTCTACAGCAGCAGGAGAAGATATGAGCTTTCTCAACCTTAATATCCGTCTGCCATCTGGATGGGTAAGGCAGGGTAGCGGTGGTGCTTTGTGAGACTCAAGCACTCTGCGTGGATGTCAGCCCAGACAAGTCGTGCACTGTCAGGCTCAGATGTAGCCGAGGTCACCGGGCCAGCCGGCGTGCCTGGCAGGACTGTGTGGTTGCAGCTGACACACCACTTAACTGGCTTTTCATGGGAACCAGCTGTTATGAGCAGGAACTCTAATGAATTTGCAAAGAACAGGAGAGAAAACACCTTTTCTTGGCACAACGTGATCTGTGACTGTTGGAGGTGACTCTCCACTGCTGGCTCCTGCCACGCTGGGAGCATCTGCCCCTCCTCTGCATTCACGTGGAGGCCCATTGGAGGGACTGGCTGCTGCAACAGGGTTCTCTGGAATTGCACTGGGGCCTGATCCAGTATTGGTGGGAGTCAGAGTGTCTCTGAACGTGGCCTGTGTGCACAGCCTGCCGAGCTGCCCATGAAGAAGAAGGTCCAAATGTGTGCTTGGTGGGAGCCCTCACACACAGACGTGTGCTTGCCAGACCTGACATGTCTGGGTGGTATCCTGGGGTCTACACGGACAAGTTAACCCTAACATGAAAAACTGCACAGAGTAAGCCTGCAGCCTCGTCTACCCCATTGAAATTCCACGTTTATTATTGCTTTGGAGAGATGGATTTGACAGACCACGTTTAGAAGCTCATCCTTTTCCCACTGTCCTGTCTGCGCCCTCCACTTGCTCTGTCTGGTACCTTAATGCTCTCCAACAGACTCGCCTGGCTGTGCTCCTCGGCGCTGGGGAGCTGGCAAACATTTGTTGTGACAGCGGAGCCAAACCTCACTCCCCAGGTGGAGAAAGCTTTTTTGGAAAGACAAGAGAGCAGCCTCCTGCACGTACAATAAATAGGAAATGTCACTTACAGTCCCAAAGGGACAGGAGCTTCACTCCCCTAAGAATTTGAAAAGGTACCCACATAGGACAGTGCAAGGTGAGACACGGGGTAGAATCCCACCAGCCTCACTCCTCCGAGCAGTCTGAGCTCCTCTCCCGTCGCATGTCTGGTTACAAATTCTCCTTGACTTTCTGCAGTGGGTTGTACAGAAACGTGTGGTTAATCAAATGAATCCTACTGGATTTCTTGCTTGGTTAGGGGAAATAAATATTTACGAAGGCAAAACATCATAGCTGGCTTGAAAAAAAAAACAGAGATTGCAAGTTGTATTTGCTGGAGGCTGATGGCAGTTTGTTTTCAAATAGCAAAACCTGCCTTAGGCTTGACCATAGAAAGCAATAAAAACTTCATTTTTGAGGGGAGGAAAAGAGAAATAGTATTTTTTTAAAGCATTTCACAGTTTGTTTGTTTGTTTGTTTGTTTTTTCTGAATAATCTTCCCTTTAAACAGAACAGGAAATGTTTTTTGGTTTTCTCCTCTCATTCAGCACTTCATCTTTAAGTGCCTTGTAACCCCATTAGATCTCCCTTGCTAGGGGTAGGCTGGTTACAAGCAGCTAAGCCTGCCGTTAATGTGGATGCATTAATTGCCAAAATGTATAAATGACTGATTCGCTTAAAAAATAAGAACCTGTAAATCAGGATTCAACACATCTCTGCGTCTCTTACTGTTTCAAAGCTGCCTCTTAGGTGAAGGAAAGAGCCAGAGGCGCTGTGTTTCTGGAAAAAAAAAACCCTTGGTCTTACAGTGATCACACCAGACACTGAGGGTACCAGGTACTTGGAGAAGGGACTCTCAGAAGCAACACTGGAAAAGCAACACGACCGTTTCTCACCCGTTACACCTGGATTTATGTGTGCGGTGCCCAGAGCTGCCCCGCTCCCACAGTCCCACCATCAGATGTGGAGAGAGTTGACGTTTGTCCTCTCCGGTCCTTTCTGTAGCTGGTGAACAGAAGTCACACAGCGAGGAGAAGCACTGGGCTTTTCTTCTGCCAGGGAGAAGAGTCTGTCAGTGTGGGAAAGACGCTGAGCAGCAAATTCAAAAGAGACATTCTGAAATTTCCTTCCGACTCGTTTTATTTTGAAATGAAAAAAAAAAAAAAAAAGGTTTCTGGAGGTTTTGCAAATCCAGCACGTGTGTGGGGAACCCGGTGTTCCCTCGGGAGGTGTCACCTCAGCTTTCAGCCCGTAGAAAGAGTAAAAGCTCATGCAAAACTCCACGTACATCAGGCCGAACGTGGGCCCACGCCGAGGCTGGCGTGGTTCGCTTTGGTTGAGAAAGGTCTCGGCTCTCTTCCAAAATGGCAAAATAAAGCTGCACGTGAGCGACGTTTGCTAAGTGTGCTGGTGGCGTTTCATCAGCACTTCCGAAAAACCGTTTGTAGAGAGATGAGTCCCCATCTTTAACAAGGAGTAGACTTTTGCTATCAGTTAAAATAAGGGGTTTATCCCTGCACAATGGGGACTAGTGCATGACAAGGGGTCCAATTAGGTCTGGCAGAGGAAAAGTCAAAATGAACTACTAGTCTTGCTGAAATAAACGGGAATTTCATTCCTGGCTTCGTGTGGGAAAGAGGCTCATCCAATGTGTTGCAGGATCTGCCTGCATCAGGGCTTGACTACACACCAACTGCCTCCAATGTTCGGCACTAATGAAATATTCAGAGGTTTACAAGAAGGTCAATAAAATGATCTAAGGGAGGTTTCAGAGTCTGAGTCCACGCATGAATGGTTCATTCACCAGTCACCTGGTTTTGTTTTCCTTCTACCCTATGTTTAAGCAGGGATGGAATAATCATTTTATTATGAAGTTTGTGCTGTCCAATAGTCTCGGTAATTTGGTTTGCCAGGTGGAAGCATCCAAGTCATTAATCATCTGTTTTGTACTCGGTACTCTTTTAATATTTAACAACAGAAGAATGCATTTGTTTGTTTTCCAGTGTCAGGGACAAACAAGCTGTGATATCAATTCCATCTAGACAAGAAAGATGGAAACATCTTTTAAACCAGTACTTTAAAAGGGAGTCTGTTTCTCTAAATGTAGAAAAGCCACAAGGTAGCTGGAATAAATCAAGTCAGACTGAAGCTTCAGAAATGAGAAGAGCAAGTACGAGAACAGCACTTTTCACTTTGCAGTGCTAATGCCTGCAACAGCTTTCTCTAAGCCTGAAGGCGCTGTATTTCTTTATAATTGCATTCAGATGCCATTGCCTGCTCGGGTTGGGTTTGTTGCAAGAGCTTTGCAATAGCCCTGGCTGCACAAATAGTGGCTTTGGGGAGAGGGTCTGCAGTTGTCTCAGTATCCAGCAAGCCCACCCCTCCGTTGGGGGGTCCTGGGGGGTGAAACACCCAACAGCAATGGTCTCTTGCACCCAGAGAGGAGGGTGGCGAGCAAGGGATTGCCGTGCAGGAATTCAAAGCTGTGCATTGCTCCATACCCACAGCGTGTCCTCCAGCAAGCTGCTAAGCTCCTTGCAGCCTGCACAAAGCCTACATCCTTGGAGGAGAGAAAGGGCATGCTCTTATCTCCTTAATTAGTGAGTGAAATCCTGCTCTTCGCTTGCAAGAAGCAGCCAGGATGCAGGAAGGCTTTGAGGAGCTGTTTTGTTCTTGCTGCCCTTTATTCAAGGAAGAACCTTGAAAATCCTAGAAAATCGTGTAGGATCAGACCCATCGAAAATGCGGTTGCATAAATAGCTGATGCTCGCGGTGATCGGTCCTTCCACCCTGCAGAGCTGCAGCCTCTGTGGGTACGTCCGTGCACATTGAGTTTGGTCCTTCAAGGGATGTGTTTGAGTGTTGTGTTGAATCCGGACCTTCACTGTGGTTCATCCGAGGACAACCTGTGCACAGATTTGAAAGGAAACCACAGCTCATGTTTAATTAGCTCATCTCCAGACTTCATTATGGATTAGAAATTCAAGCCAAGCCCATCAAGAAGTGTTTGAGACGACACAGGCTGATGTATAGGCTAGCAGTAAAATTAGTTACACCTTCCAAATCTGATAGCAAACCCGGGGAGACGTGAAGAACACCACCAGATTTTCTGCTGATTAGTGACTGCATGGAAACGGCCCCGTTGTCTCACAGTCCTTCGGGTGCTGTCTGGGCCCCGAGTGGAGGATGTGTGCCGGCACGCAAGGAGCCGGTCCCGCGGGTGCCAAAATACCATCCTGTCAGTGCGACGCTGGGGTGGACACGCTGGGCTGGTGCCGAGGATGAGGTGAACCCACACATCTGCAGTGCCCAACCCAGCAGCTGCTGCAAATCCTGCTGCTCAGAGAGGATGGGTGGATGTGCCAGGCTGGTCTTCCCTCGATTTAACTGTGGACAAGAAACCGAGTTGTAACATATATGCCTCTATACATGCATAGACAGCACTGGCTGCTGACATTTTGGGTTCAGGGGAACAGTTTTCACTGGTGATTATTTTTTCCCTTTGTGTCTTCTTTGGAGAGGCTGCCCTGGTGAAGCCCAGCAGGCAGGTAAGGGTCGTTCTGCAACGAGAGCCTTGCTGGGGAGAAGGTATCTCAGGGGAGAGCATCTGATCTCTCCAAAGGAGAAATTTTTTTTGTCCTGGAGGAAAGGAGAAGGAATGTAATAAAAATGTGAGAATACAATTAACATGATAGGTTGTACTGCAGGGAGCACGTCCAGAAAACAAGTGAGCAGCCTACCCCTGGTAGCATTATAATGAGGCAAGAAACAGGGGCATTTAATGTTCTTCTCTTCAAATTAAAATCCCCAGGAAGAACAATGATAATTCCTTAATTCATCATTAAACTATCCTAAATATTCCCAGTCCTTCTATTTTGTTCTTTATCTAGCAGATTTTTTTGTCATATTAGCAGCCACATGAGTTATTATATACTATTTGGAAGCCTTGATTTAAAAATCTCTATGTAATTAGTCCCTGAAAGTTCCATTTTTTCGCCATCATTTGTGTGGATGGAGTAAATGACTCATCTTAGCTCTTTCTGTAAAAATATTCGCTGTGGGCACTCTCCCCAAACTCAGAAACCTTAGCCAGTACAAAGGCAATGAAAGGCAGGAGGAGCAGGGAAAACACTTCAAAATAAAACTCACCTTGGGAAAAAACAGATGAAGTTGTCCATAGATATTACCTTCAGTTCCTGTATTTTGAACAGTTGATTAAGACACAGACAAATGAATTGAACTCGTCGAGCTACTGTGTAAATCTCTCAGATTTATGGAGAAAGATAGATTTGCCCATTCTCCCTATTAGGAGAAAAGCTTCTTCTAATGAAATAGCCCACCTGCTGCCACAGTGCTAATCCTCTCCGTGGGTTTTGACCCATAAGCACTGGGCAATTGCGTCAAAAACTGGCATTGAAAATGGTATTTGTATCTTTCTCTGCTCACCCGTGCTACTGGCTTTCCTTGGCACAGGGAATGATGGTGCCGTGGATGAAAGAAACCTGGCTGAAAAAATATTTCTATCCTACCAAAATAAAATCTGTGATTCCTGATGTCCCCAGATGTGCTGGAGGCCACATGGTGGCGGGAGCAATGGGGGTGAAGGAGGAGGTCCGAGTGCCTCTGCTGGTCCCCTGCGCTTGGGCAACTTGAAGAAGAGCCCAAACATGTGATGTGCGACATCCCTGGGCAAGAGATTGCTCTCCATCCAGGAGAGGGGACACCAGTTCCCCTCCGCTCCATGGTGCCTGGGGTAGGAAGGGGCTTCCATGGTGACAGGGCTCCTCGCAGCCTCCGGACAATGGGCATGGCTTCATGAGAGGTCCCCATCAAGGGACCCCTGGGGACCTGCTCATTTTAGTCATTTGGAGCTGGGAGAGACTTATTGTACCCCAAGAGCCCCAAAGGCCTGGGGACTACGGCTGAACTGGGAATGAGCAAACTTGGCCCATTTTGTTTGAAACTTCCTACAGGAGAGAAAAACATGGAAAAAGTTCAGAAATTTCCGAAACTCTGTAAATTGCAAACGCTGATCCGCAGCCAGATGCAGCCACACAATACAGGCAAATGCCATCCTCACCATCTTCTTCTTCATTTCAATTATACCTCCCAGAGCTGGAGAACAGGTTACACTTCTCCTGTCACACACTTTCTCCCTTTCAGTGGGAAAACAACGACCAGTTATCCTGTCGCTATCTGCACATCCCATTAGGGTAACGAACAGAAGTCATCAAATTATAATACTCTTAATCACACTAAATAATGCCTTGCACTACAAGTTGCCCCATTAAAATCAATGGCCTATTTGTAGAGCAGAGAAGATCTCAGTGTGAGTAATGACATTAAAATCCTTCCCTGGCTGGGAATAAAATTTAAAACTCCCTGGTGTCTCCCAATCTACCTAACAAACAACGGGGGAAAGGTATTGACTGTTAATGTATCCGTGTATATGATGCGTGTTTGTAAAATAGAGCAAAATTCAGCAGATGAAGAGCATTTAATAAGAAGGGACGCTCGCCTATGTCAGCCTTATTGATTGGGGGCACCATGGTGTCTCCTGCTGACAGAGTAAATTATTTACTTGGCCACATCAGCTAGAAGAAAGCTCACGCAGCCTGTTCGATTTCGGCTGGTTTTTAGTTTTCCTCGGGGGAGCGGGGAAGCGCAACGCTACTGGGTGTTCTCAGGGAGAAGGGAACAGCGTAATGGTAGGTCCCAGTGAAGAGCCCCTCACCTTCCCTACAAGCAAAAAATAAATAACCAAGAGCTCAGCTTGAAACCCAGCGTTTCGGCAAAGCGTTGCTGCGACACCCGAGTAGGTCGGGAAGCACTTGCTGCTCTCAAGCCAAGGACGGATTTTGTCCCCAGCCAAGAGAGAATGACCAGGCTATTTCCTCGTTAAAAACTCCCAGAGAAGCCTGCCCAGTTAGACACACACACATACACACATAGACACACGTATTTTCCCACCCTGCTTAAGCAGAAAAGACACAGGAGAGCAGCTCACATGGACCAAAGGAAAAATCGGGAGGGAGTGATCTTCCAAACTCCAGTGTTGGGTTTCTGTTTGCTTGTTTTGTTGTTTTTTGTTTGCTTGCTTGTTTGTTTTTAGATTTAATTTAACTGTAAGGCGCAAAGGGTCACAAAGTTCGAGGAAATAACAGCTTGAAGTTCACAATGGTTGGGGGAGGGATTGAAACTCCACCCTGTGCAAGAAGCACCTACCATCATGCCAGTTCCTGGGGTCTCCAGCATTGTGGGGGATGCTCATCTGCATCACAGGTCACCAGGGCTGGGGGGCCCTGAGATGGTAGGAAAGAAATGATGCCAGATGACTGTAATGCCTTTTCATCATCCTAAAAGCTTAGGAAATTAATTCAAAAACCAAAGAGGGTTAAACAGGATTAGAAGCATTCTTCTCTTCCGAGCTCAGCTAAGAATAATCAAATTGTTATTCAAAACAGGCAGTGGATAGTGTTTAATATATGAAGCATGCTCTTCACAACGGTTTTTACCTCCCACATGCACTAATCTCTTGGCTATCAGGCTCACTGCAGCTTCTGTTTTGAGAGCGTCCGAGGTGGGACATGGGAGACCTCGCTCCTCAGGGAGGGGACCTGCCACCAGCACGGCAAAGCCGCGGGGCCGAGGGGGAAAGGAACAGATGCATGCAGCGTGCATGGGGCAGCCACAGACCTGCTCCAGTGTGCAAGCAATAAAGATACGCACTGCGTTTCTGTTGTCTTGAAACTGGTAGTTTTATCTGTGTAGAAGATGCACTTGCAGCCCCATCTGCTCTGTTGAGCTTTGGGGAAGCTTCAAGGAGAAGAAATAACCATTTCCAAACCTGCCTTCCCTTTCCAAAAAAAGTCAGCTCTAAAGTCAGCTCATAAAACAAGCAACAAAACTGATTCTCATCTGCCATGCTCCGGACACCTCGCGCCTGTGACTGCCTTGATTTTGAAGTAGTGCCCATGTTTTGGAAAACCTACTGGAAACATACGGAGGCAGATGCGTTTGTAATGCATCAGGATCCCTGCGAAGGGCTCGCTGTTAAAGAGGGACTGGATAAAATTCCAGCTGAAAATCAAATTGATGTTTCTTCCTCTTTCTTTCCTGTCTACATTTTTCACTAAAGGACTCACTGTTGTGGCCGGAGGCATCTACAAGGTGTTCGGACAAATAAACATTGGCGAGCAGGTTGCAAGGCATGTGTCTACTTGAAGACAAATGCTGAAGCATGTCTGAAGTCCCCACAGGATATCTGCTCCTGCAGGGATGCTCAGTGTCAGTTACTGTTCAGACCTTCTGGCTTTGCCCACAACAAAAAGGGAATCCTGTGGCTCCCGATCCTTAAAATAATAAGTCAAGTCTTCCTAAGCTGTACATTGTAAATGTTGCATGTGAGACGTAACTCCATCATTTCCCTAAATTCTACAGCCACTGGTGTCACTGAATCTCTCTGCATCTCGGTTCTCCCAGCAGTAGAAGACTGCTTTGTAATTCTTCTCATGAAATTAGTTTGAAGAGAGGAAAGATGATAATATCACACAAAGCGTTAGTGTCCTGAAAGCAGGCAGACAGTGTTGCTGGTGGGGACTGGGACCATCTTTTGCAAAATACCTTGGGTCCTGCAAATACTGTCTGCCCAAATATGTGCGTTGATATGTGTACATTTCCCTCGGGGATACAAAAGAAAATGAGTCTCCTCACATCTGGGTCAAATAGCCAAGGCATGAACGGGAAAAATGGTCAAACATCAGCTCCCTAAATTCCTTCATTGCCATGTTCATCCAGTCCATTAACTTCCCAGCAGGATGAACTACAAGGACTTCCATGAAACAAGCTTTTCTGCACAACATTGTCCACTCATTTGGCATGAAGAGGTTTAGACCTGGATCTTCAAGGCTGTCCAGTAACTCATGGGCCAGCTGAGTCTTTCCAAGGAATCTCACTCCCGTTTGATGACTCAAACAAAGATCTAGTTCTGACCGTGCTGTCCCAGCAGCTGCAAGGCATCTCTAATTTCAAAACAGGGGGATGGGTTTATTGTAGGAGGGGGATTGGCTATTACTATAGAAAAAAGTAGAGGAAGGTCACTGTTGGACTTTATTGGACTTTTTTTTTTTTTGTGGAAGAGTGAGTTTGACCTGGCAGTATTTGTTTCTTTCCTGTTGAAGCACAATCTCAGCATGCCCGTTCACCTCTCTGTGGAAATAGGTGGCCACAGAAAACTTCCTAGTTCTGAACCTGGCAATTTTCCCTGAGAGATTGCTTATACCTGGCCATAAAACTAAGTGCTGATCTCTGCAGGGCATTTTTCTGGAAAGAAAAAAAAAAAAAAAAGGAACCAAGACAACCAGTGAGACACCAGGCAGACTCTGATCGTGAATGTCATCTTCTTTGGCCCAGGCAATGGTTCATCTGAAGTCACTGAAAAAACCTCCCCAAAAGTTTTTGGCATTAGCATGTAAACGATGTTTCTTGTTAAAAATTTATAGTGCAAAAACATTCGTGTTTGGGTTTGATTGTTCACAGTGGGGAGCCCCTGAGTTCTTGGTTTAAGTCTCAAACCCTTTAGCAGAGCCAACTTCTCACTCTAACACGAGTTTTATTGGCGAAATAATGAGCTCAAATTAAAATATTCCAACCTGCAGGACACGCAGAGCTATTCTCTCCCTCCTCCTCCCTCATGCTCATCTCCCTCTCCACTTCAGGTGGACGAGGACAGCTCTGAACAGTCACTCGCGTGTCTTGCTGCTCCCCACCACGTTGCTCTGCTCCTTGGTGAAGGCAGATCGCCGGGTGCGGGACAGACGTGGGTGTCCCCAGGACCTGCATTTTGGGTCTCTTGAAGCCACCTCGTTTTCTAGATGCATAATGCTGGTAATGATGCCCTAGACATGCCCTCTCCTTGCTCTTCCAACGGGGGGAAATGTAACTCGTGTAATCTCTCACACAAGTCTCACCTCCCAGGGTGCTGGGAGCTAACTCGCTCTGCAACACGCTGCTGCAAAAGCCAGCAGCTGCTGAGCCTTTCGGCACGTCCTTATGCTTTTTGTTGAAAACGGCAAATAATGAGATAGATTTTAGTCAATGGACTAAATGGACGTGCACTAATTGACATCAGTTGTGTTGTAATAGGTAGAGGGGAAAGTATATGGTTATTAACATTCAAAGAAGAAAGAGGCCTAGATTTTTCTGGCCTTTTCTAAATGATAAAGCTCTCTTCCTCTTTGAACCTCGCAAAAATGAGCTGCGGAACTGGAGGAGCGGCACTTTGTGAGAGATAAAAAATTACAGCCCCAAATGCTAACCTGGTGATTTTTCATTTGAATCCGTGCATTATCTGTGGAGCTCAACCCTCACACAAGCAGGTTTGGATTATAAATAGGGCTCAACGGGAGCTTTCAAAAGCATCTTTTTCAGTGGATAGTGTCTGCCAAAACCAGAGCCTTTTCCAGGAACATATGAGTTTTGACAAGTTCCAGGTGTGAAGCGAGGACAGGCGTTAGCCTGGCAGCTGATGCATTCGCCAATATATGGGAAACACATTTTCGAGTTTCTGCTTGACCTGATTCATTCCGAAAACTTGGGCCCGACTTGCTCTTGTCACAGGGAGACCAAGCTGCTGCCAGCTTTGGGGCAAGTCCCGCACTCTGTAAGAAGGCTTTAACATCTCCGCTGGTCGGCTCACTGAAGAGCAGGAAAGGTTTTGCCACGCTGAACTCCGCAGAGCCATAAAAACCTGTTTCTTCCCCGCTCCTCCCTCCCCCAAAACAGTGATGGTGACAATCTCCCTGCACCTCGCGCCAACAACATTGCCTTTGACTTCAGGACACAGCCTGCCTATTTTAAAACAAAGCATCTAGAATAGCTTTAGTTTCAACCTAATTTCAAGGATATAAAATTGAACATACTATCAACAGGCTCTTCTACCCCAACCCCTCCTAGGCTCCAAAGATAATCTTCTCACGAATTTATGGTCAGACAGAGGCCGGAAAGCAGCTGGCCAAAAGATAGTAATAAAACATTCTTAACTTCCACCCCAGTTCTGCAGAAGTTTTTTTAAAGTACTGCATATGCCTGATAATGCTGATGTGTCGCTTAGGATGGCCAACAACTTCACATCCCTCAGGACCAAAAAAAAACCCCACCAAAAAAACCCCTTGGGTGAAGTGACACAAAAGCGAGGGGGTTTTTTTTGATGGGTTTTTTTTTTTTTTTGGTCCTGAGGGATGTGAAGTTGTTTCTCACTCACATGTGATGGATGTCCTCAATGTCTGGAAGCACCTTTTTAACCCACACCCTTAAAGAGAAGGAAAATCGGTGAATGAATTTGTTGCTTTCCTTATTGTATAGGGAACCGCTTCAAAAGAAAGCACATCCAGCACTTTCACATGGAATTCAGGTCAGGCATGCAAAGAGATTGATCAGATGATGGGTTTCTCTGTCTGACATCAGAGAAATTGCACTGGGTTTTTGACTCGATCATGTTAGACCTTTGTTATTTTGGGGGAACAAAGGAGAAGCCTTATTATTTTCTGCTACATATATCTTCCCCTGTCCCCATTGGTGTCACTCACATAAAATGGAAATAATTGCATGTTGCTGCCACCAGATGCCAAGGAAGTCAGCGAAAATAATGGGTAGTAATGGGAATGTGACAAATGGGTTGTGTTTCGAGACCCCACTCGTCTTTTGTACATCTTTTGTGTCTGTGTTGCTGTGGCAGAACGGTTATGTGGGTGCTGCTCACATCAAGGAGGAGAGGATCCTTCGCGAGGCGTGGTGGTGGAGGCAGCATGGAGCAAAGCAGCTAACATCCCTCACACTTACATCCCTAGAGTAGGATGAGCTGTGACCTGTTTTTTTTTAACTTCCACCATCTCTTAGCGCTACTTTTTTGGGGGAAACATCCCCCAACAGTCTCCAGGACAGCGGTGAGCATAGCTGATCCCGCCTTGGGGTTTGCTCTCTGGAACAGCTTAACAGTTCCCCCTGGAGGAGGAAATTCACTTTGCTCCTGAAAATGTTGCTCACCTGTTGAAGAGCTTCCTTTGGGAAGAAACTTAGGTGTTTCTGTCACGAAAAGAGCAGCAGCTGTGGCATCTCAGGGTTGTCTGGATTGCAACTCAGAGCAGTGCCAACACCTGCAGATGTCCATGGGCAGTCCTAACACTTCTGCGACACGGACACGGATGTGGGTGCCTGCACAGGGACCCTGTGCTGTCCCATGGCCCCTCACCCTGCTTAGCTGAGGGCTCCTTTAGGAAAAAACCCACTACTGCAAGTCCATCTATTACTGCGAGAAACCATCGAGGTGTGGGCAAAATCTGGTCATCAGTTGCCAGATCTAAAACAGCCATGAAGATGGCCATGCCTCTCTGGGAAATAAGTATCATCTTTGGGATTATCCACGTCACCTCCGGCACTGAAACCTGGTGGGACAGAGCCTGTGCATGCTGAAGACTTGGGGCTGGAGACTCAGGTAACAGACACACGCTCTTGCTGGTGCCACAGAGGGTTGGTGCTGAGCGCAGCGTTGGTGTGTTGTCACTGTGTTGGTTAGCCTGGATGATAGGACAGCTGTGGTGTTAACCCAGGCAACCCACTGGTTTCATGCAGCTGTGCTGTTTTGGAGGCAGAAGGAGACGGCATACACCTGATCAGTGCTCTGCAGTACGTACAGAACATCCAGCCAACACCTCTTTGCTCCCAGATCCTTCACCCTTGCAGTAGGTTTCGCAGAAACACCCCAGGAGGTGGGTGCAGAGGGGGAAACCCCAGGAGTTTGTGTTTCAAGGAAAGATGGACAAACTTTTCCCTGAGAGCTTTTGTAGATAAACTGTATTGTTCAGTAAAGATCAAAATGTTTTGTGGGAACATGTCAGATCTGACATCATTTTCTAAGGAAAGGAGTTGAAATGAATCATTTCAGCTCCCTCATTTTGATAAAGCTAAAATGTGTCAATAATACTGAAATGTTTTGATAATCTCCAAAACACTCCTTTGAATAAAACTAAGTGTTTTGACTCTCCTAGCAAGGATAAATGCAGATATTATTCTTGTGTGCCTTTTGCCTATTTGTCTTTACCAACCTCCAACGTGCTATTCTCTCTTTCTTATCCTCGCACCCGTGACTTCCACAGATCACTCAAGAAACCCAAATATACATCAAAATTCCCTAAAAAAAGAATGTGTTTTGCAGTAGTTTACTGTGTACTCCCTTTTACTGACTCTGAATCCTCCAGTGTCCCAGAGTTTACTCCATGTAGAGAGCAGGAACCCAGGGTACTGAGCAGTCAAGAAATCCGTGCTTTTTGGAGACTGAAGCTCGGTATGGTCAATACAGAACACGCGTAGGTGTGTTAGCAGTGTCTATTCATGATGAGTGCAAGGAAATGAAACCATACTGTCCCTGTGTTTAATTGGCAAAATAATTCTTATCATCTAGGTTGGGATCTTAATGAGCCTTTTAGCTCCAGTGGTCCTTGCTTCTAATGCAGGGGGCTCTCAAAATGCGCCTTCTCCTTGTCTAGGGTTGGGGGGGCTGCAGCCTCGTTGTCTGCGGGGAGGAACGGCTCACTCAGAGCTGCTGTGGCCACAAAAAAGGCCTCGATGTGAATGGAAACTCAGTCTGCACTCCTCTGATGCTCGGCAGGAGCAACAGTGCCTACTTCAACCTTGTCCACAAGTTACTCCAGACTCTCTATCCATGCTCCTCTCCTCTCCTCTCCTCTCCTCTCCTCTCCTCTCCTCTCCTCTCCTCTCCTCTCCTCTCCTCTCCTCTCCCCTCCTCTCCTCTCCCCTCCTTTCCCTTCTCCCCTCTTCTCTCTTCTCTCCAACATATGCGCATGGGCTCAATCATTTCTTGTCTCCAGAATTCCATCTGAAAAAAGCTCAGTAGATTGTTAAAATGGATGCTATCTTCCTTTCTTTACCTCCTGGCTGCTATAACAAGGGCCTTGCCTATGTATCTATACAGACTTGGCAAAGCCAGTAGGAATTTTCTCAGTAACTGTATCAAATCTAAGCTGCTACTGTTCTAAAAATATATGTTTAATTAAATTCTATTATTTTCCCCCTTATATTCACATTTTAGAACTAATTTTCGTTCATTGTTTTGTAGCTAACGCCCTGCTGTTTGCTGTCTGTCTGGGAAAGTGGCCTGATTTTGAGCTTCAGTGGTCCCTCGGTGGTACCTAGCTTTTCTCTTCTATTTGAAGAGGGAGCTGAAGGGTTGTCAGTGGTAACAAGGGCAAAGAAAGATGATAATCTTTAAGTTTAATTTAGAAATTAATTCTAAAGAAATTTCCTTAATTTAAGCATAGGCTTGAGTCAGTAAAGCCATTAGTTTCAATACATCCATAGCTTGAGTTTGGGTGCTACCAAAATATGTGCATGTGCGTGCATACGCACAGAAACCCCTATTAATAAAAAGAAAACGAGCTGTGAAGCATTTAAATTTAAACCTGGTTTTAAAAAAATGCTATAATAAGTATATTATAGGCTTATGTGTGATGATGAATTCATGTCTTCGCTTAGCATTGGGCACTTGGCATCTTTCATCATTCATTTAACCAAAATATTCACCCAGGCAGCCTCGGGCACGCTGATGCCTTTGAACCTGCTGCCTTCGCAGCTACCACGTTGGCAGCTTCTGAGTGTGCGACGTCACAAGGCCCAGAATTTGGTGTCTGCTTCGGGCCTCTAAAAGCTGCAGAAAGACGAGGTGCAAAGAGGTTGCAGGATCAGGTTGTTTCTCTTGCCGTTTTCTGACTGAGCCGCAGTGGATGCAGGGTGGCATTTTCATCACGGTTTTTCCCCCAGTGAATGGAGATTAGCTAGCTGCAGTGGGGATTATCCCTGCTGTTTCAGCCAGGAAAGTCAGGCATACTTTACGGAGCAAACGTTGATAAGTGCCATAGGAAAAAGGCAATAGGCCGGTTAATACATCGTGGCATTTATTTCATGGTCACACCACTGGTTTTTAGATGTTTTACAAAAGAACTTGTGCTCAGATAAACAAGCGGTTTGCTGGACTTCTTTCCCCTTGGGCTCATTGGTAAAGAGGGATTGTTTGCATGAGTGTGGCTTTAATTAATATTTTGTAACATGCTGAGAGGCAATTGCGTCTCGCTGGTTTTGGAGACATTGGCTCCTAAAGAAAGAGTGGAAAAGCCATCACTGTAGGACTTTTTTTTTAAACAACTTCTCTAATTAAGAAACCTGCTGAGCAAAGCGTACAAACACATGATTAAGTCCATCTGTATTCAGCCGGGCACATAAGCACATGCATAAAGTTTGGCACGTGCTTTACTCAAGAGGAATTGTCTGATGAATTGGGACCTATAAGAAAGCAGGGGAGACATGTTGTGCTCTTCTCTTAATGATGCAGTATTTCATACTCTAGTAACTGGCTATTTCACAGTGTGGCTTCTTTTTCCCCTTTCTTTTTCCCTTGGAAACACCTCGGCATAATATTTCTTGGCACATTTTTGTCAAACTTTGTTTTGAATATTGAGCGACTTGATGAAAAAAAAGGAGCTGCGCATTTCAAACCGCCCTGAGCTCTGAGAACCCAGAGTTCAGCCCTCCACTCCTGACAAGGATGACAAAGAGTCTGCCGTGAGCATCTCATATGTTTCCCCCTAATATGAGATTTCACATTCAGCATCAAAGTGGGAATTTTGCAAGGAAAAACATCCCAGTGACAACGCAACGTCTTTCACAGGCTAAGTCAATTTTAATTTTTTAAGCCACTATTATTATCAGGCAGCAAAATGTGTGGTGCATAAATTTCATCCATTACCCATAGCTTTTATTTCATGAATAATCAAGCCAATTTAATTCAGGAACAGGCAAAACAAGACGAGGTTGTGAATGTTCTTTGCGAACAGCCACATGCTCTGTGGGTACAAACCTGCTGAGCTGCGCTGGCGCCCCTGGAGCTACAGTGATCTTCGCTCCCCGAGGATCTGCCCCTGCAGTGCAAAAGCCACTTGATGTCCCACGGGGTCATCCAAGACACCCTGAGGATCCTCCTAGAGGCGAGATGGTTTTTCTTTGCCATGGCTTCTGAATTCCTGTTTTTGAGGTACGTGGTTCGTGATGGAGATGCGATACCCACCACCAGTGCTGGGTTTAGGCTTGGCAGGCGCTGGGCTGCGAGGGAAAACCAAAGCTGCTGGCACCATGACCTCCTTGCGACCACCTGACATTTGCATTTTATATTCCCCATTTCCTTTTGGACAACCCAATTTCCAGAAGCCTGAGTGATTATTTCGCTTTTGAGAAATTAAACCATCACCTTCCCAGTTTTAATTCCTATAATTTATTTTTATGAGGTGATGCTGAAAAGGGCAAAAATAATGAATATTTTGAAAGATGTGAAGCCAGACCTGTGCTTTCCCTGAAAGCTGAGCAGGAAGTGCCTGTAAGAGATGTCGGAATAATCATTATTTTAAAAAAAGAAATGTGACCACTCAAATATGTTTCTAGTAGCACTGCAAATCCTATTGGCCATATTTTAAGATTAAAGCTTCTAGATAACCACACTGGCTTTTCCCCTTCCTGTGAAGAAGATTGGTTTGGATAGAGGAAACCACCCCCATTTCAGAGAACTACAACTGCCTTCTCAACATGAGACAGTGAGAGAAGAGACCACTAAAAGACAGCGATCTGGATTTCCTGGAAAAGCTCTCCATTAAACAATGTTTTAAAGCGGTGAAATTCAGAGACCAGATAGCTAAAGGGAAAGCCTATAGCTCCACGTGATAGCTTCTCCTTCTCTCTTCAAGCAGTGTCTTCGTTGGCCATAGGAAACATGGCTTGTGTAAAGCCAACTAACGCTGTGCAGGGAGGGGAGGAAGAAGAAGGGGCAGCATCGTCTTCATGTGCATGACTAGGGGAATAGGAATGTGGGAAACAATATTCACTCTGTAGGCAGCATTTCTGAGACCATTACAGTAATAGCGGGCCCAGTTTTGGCATCTGTGCTCTGAAAGTAGATCGGTAAATTGAAATGTCTGCGCAGAGCTGCCATCAGAGGGTTCTTTCAGTTTCTTGAAAAAAAAGAAGGTTAGGAGTTAGCTTGAGCGCAGTGTCTAAAGCATCCATGAAAGGGCAGAAACATTCCTCTTCCTGAGCAGCTCTTTAATTCAGGATTCTGAATCCAATGACTATAAATAAAAGCCAGCAGAGCTGCGCTGGTAGAAAAGGTACTAGTTATTCTATTTTGGGGGTTTTTTTCCTTATTTTTCTTTTTTTAAAGAGAATTTTGGAATAGCTCAGGAAGGGATGTAACCAAACCTTGACAGCCTCCAAACCAAGCCCAGAAAACTCTCCAGAGCCATGCTTGGCCCCAGACGCACATCAGAGCAGTCCATAGAGGTCACTGCTGCTATTTCTCCACTGACTGCTCACCAGAGCTGCCCGTCCTGGTGATCCCTCCTAGACCCAACATTTATGAACCCAGGAATCCTCCCGGCACTTGTAGGCTGGATGTGAAAATGCCAACGTGAGCTGATTTTCTGGCTCATCATTTGCGCTATGAATATTTTAAAAACCAGCTTGTTGGCTGGGATACGAGAGACATAAAGAAGTGAAACAACCCACTTGATTCACCACGAGCTCCTTTAGACGAATGTAATGCAATTTGAAAGCCTCAACGTCGGACGTGAATGTGGGTTTGACTTAAGGGCTCGAGTTCTAAGATCACAACGAAGACATAAAACAATGCAGGGAAGCAAACTCTGCTCAAATAGAGTCGTGAGACGTCGTGATCTGTGTCAGCCCACTGAGACCAACTTCTTCCTGCTTTGGGCAGGGCAGGGGACAACAGCTGACCCATCATTTGGAGCATGGGATAGACGCTGTTTTTAATGATCCTTTGGGAACTGGGCTCAAATCCACTGCTCTGAAACAGCTCCAAAAACAAAGAAGGGAATGGCTTAAAGTTCAATTCCCAAGTGCTACTCTGGTTTGGGGAAATCACATCTGCAGTTGTAGGGCTTTTTTGACCATAGTCTATCTGGGAAATGGTTTCCTGCTTCTCCCTGATGTAATTCTGCCAAGACACATATTGGAGTGTTGATTGGTGCTGGGTTTTCCTTTATTTTTGGAAAATGTTCTTCACACCTGCGTCTTGAAACACCTGCAGACCCAGAGCCGAGCTGCCTCACACAAAGTGAGAATTGAAATGGCTCGATAAATGTTGTGAACATTGTTAGGAGGAGGAGAAGGCCAACAGGTTACCAGTGGCAGCTTTCAAGATGTCTTTTAAAGTTCTTAAGTATAAAGAACCCCCAAATCAACAACATTAACAACACAGAGGGCTTTATTTGTGCTTACCCTAAGGTCATTAATTCTTCTGAGTCCTGCTATGTCCCTGAACTTTAAAACCCTTCCTCCTTTCAGAGTGGTGTAGTGGGGCTTTGGAAGTACTCTCTAAAATTAGGTACACATTTTTCCTGGATCTTATTTCTAGTTGCAAATTAGCAATTTTCAGCTACTGGGGAATGTTGTGGCTAATGAAAATCAAACGTAGCAAAATGCATGACAAACTTTTTTTTTTTTTTTATAAAAAAAGAATTGTTTTTACAGTACAAGAAGGACATGGACCTGTCAGAGCAGGTCCAGAGGAGGGACGTGAAAATGGTCAGAGGGCTGGAACACCTCTCCTATGAAAAAATGCTGAGAGAATTGATGCTGTTGAGCATGGAGAAGAGAAGGCTCCACAGAGACCTTAGTGCAGCCTTTCAATGTATAAAAGGAGACTTTTTACCAAGGCCTGTGGCGACAGGACAAGGGGCAACAGTTTTAAACTGAAAGAGGGCGGATTTAAACAGGATGTAAGGAAGAAATATTTGACAATGAGGGTTGTGAGACACTAGAACAAGTTGCCCAAAGAAGTTGTATGTGTCCTGTCATTGGAAGTGCTCAAGGTCAGGTTGGACAGGACTTTGAGCAACCTGATCTAGTGAAAGATGCCCCTGGTCATTGCAGGGGGGGGTTAAATAGATGATCTTGAAGGGTCTCTTTCAAGACAAACCATTCTGTGATTCTATGATTCGATGGTTTCAGAGGTTAGAAACGTGAACTCCCCTAAAACAACAGCTAAGAAATCTACAATTAAGGATATTTGCAGGTAGTATATCAGCGGAGAATAAGATAAACAGAGAAGAAAGCACTTGTGCTCAGGGAAGTTGTTACAGTTTCTAGAATCAAGATAAGAGTCGTTACTCACACCAGTATCTGTCTGCATCTGGGTCAGCTGCAGAAGCAATCCTCACTCAGAGGAGAAAGGTAGGATTTCCTAGAATTTGGCACTTCTGGAGTATTTTAGTCCTCTGTATTACCAGACAGTGGATGATAAAAGGAGTCTGAAGCTGCTGGGGTTCTACAGTATAGCCACTGACACCCCCAGTGTACCCCAGTCCACGTCTCTGGTCACTGAAGTTCCATAAGGTGCGTCAGTCCAGAGAGGGATCAATAGTGTCCTTGCAGTTCTCCCTTCTTAGTATCAGCATGACCATCGTGTGTGTGTACTCTCTCAGGAGTTTCATTTCATCAGTGAAGCAGAGCACGTCAATATATTATTGCTTCTGCCTGAGTCTGTCTCCGCATCTTTGTTGTCACCTGGACAAACCTTCCCAGCACACTCCTCTCTGCAGACTCTGAGCTCCACAGAGGACGCTGTTGCCCAAACCTCCCTAGTCCTTGGGCTCATAACACCTGCATCTCTTCCTCTACTGACTGTTGCGCTTAAATATCCTTGATTTGCTCCAGAAGGCAGAATTTGGGAGAAATAAACAGCATCTTCCTGAATCTCAGCTCAAGGAAGGAAATAAACCTCAGTAGAAACAACCAAATGTGATTGAGAAAAGCCCCCCAGCTTTAGAGGAGTAGTTCTCATGCAGGAAATGTACAAGGAAAAGAAATTAAATAAAATCTAGGAATCAAATTAAAATGTCACTGAGAAACAGGGAAGAGTATTAGGGTGAAAGACTTGTGCTCGCTTGCATGGAGAATATGCCCGGTGCTTGACACAGCTTGCTACAGAACAAGGCCAGCAGCAAAGAAATGTCCTTCTCAATCACAGCAGGGACTGAAGGTGCCTGGCAAAGCCTGTGTCAAAACGTTGCTTGGGGTTGTCAGACAGGGCAGGGTATTTTTTATCTTACATCCGAAACTTTGATGTAACAGGAAGAGAACGGAAAAAAATCGTAGCACTGTCTGGGCATTCCTTGGTTGTTATGGGATCAAGGTTTATCTACGTACGGAAATAAATGAACATGGACCCCTGAAAGGTCCTTCCGTTTGTCTGTCCTCTGAATATAGGGGACCTACTTTAGCTTTAGTACCAATTTCATACTGATTTAACGCTCCTGCTTTCAGGAAATTTGTCTCTGGTTTATCCTGCAGCAAATACGAAACATCGAATCCAAAATCTCTTCATGAAACAGGGACAAATGCTCATACTCTCTGCAAAACTGCGTTCGTATGTTTAATTATTAAAGTGTGTAGTTGCACTGAAATCAGAGGGAATATGCTGCCAAATAAACATTTAGATTATAAAGAAACGCTTCTAGGTGTGAAAATTCCATCAGAAGAGAACTGGAAGTGGGTTTAAAGCATTCAAGTCCTATAGTTTGGCCAAGAACATTTTCTTTTTAATATCCTTATTTAATAGAAGTGAATAATTTCTCTAAAGAGAAATCTTAGCTCAAACTCAACATATGAATTTACTATAGGAAATGTTGCATTAAGTTACAAAGACCAGCAGGCCAGCCTGGTTGACAAGAACACTTTTCCTCACCAAAACCGTGAGGCTCTTTTGGGCTCTTAGCAGCGTTACTTAGTGACAGACAAAAGGGGAGAAATTTCTTGTTGAAAAATGTATCCCACTTTTTCAATTAAAATTTTCAGAATGTTGTTGGTCATTTTATCAACTCTGCTTTTAATTTTAGAGCTGAGCACCAGTTCTCTTTTCAATAATAATTCTTTACATCGAAGCTAGGAACTTCTTTTCCACCATGAAACATTCTGGTATCATATTCTCTCTCGTCCTGGCCAATAAGCCAATACAGGATCTTCTCCACCCTTTCCATCTCATTTCCTTAAGTTCCTGTCAGTCTTTTCATAGGTGCTGGGAACAAAAACCTCAGTCATCTTCCATCACTATCCCACTCAAAAATACAATGGAAATTCAGGTAGTAGGCACTGCACCATGTCCATACGCTGGCATTAAACTAGTTCCGAAGCTGACGTGCTCAGTATCATGTAAGCTTCCCAAAATAACTGCCAAGCTGTTTCTAAATTTCCTTGGGGATCCTTCCATTATCACTGGGTCATTTATTAGGTTGTAAAGAAAAGATTTGTGTAACGAAGTTGGACATAAAGAGTAAGTGCTGAAAGTTGCAACATCTATTAATGCTTTCGCTGAATACTTTGCAGAATGAGGCCTTTTTTTGCAAGGCAAGAGAAGTTGTTCAGATGAAAGGAATGCTACTGAAATAGGCTATGGGAAGTGTAGTCTGATTAACGTACCAAGGAGTAAAATCCTTAAGTCAACACAGAGACCACTCAAGAAGAGGGCCACAAATGAAGTTCTAGACAAGATGGAACATCAAATGAGAAATTTCAAAAACCGTGTCTGTGAAAAAAAGTAGCCGATAAATCACATTGTCTGGTTTTTAATCTGACCATATTTCTATTAGTCAGTTCATTTCTATTAAAGGGAAGGACCTCAGGGTAAATCAGCCGCAGCTCGATCAATCTCACTAGAGAAACATCGTTGTAAAGTTGGTCCGAAATCTGAATCAGATTCAGTATCTGCTGAGTAAGCATTCAGCAGTTCTTACCACTGATCTCTCGTGCAAAGCAACACCTCATCTGCCATTTCTGATAACACCATTGCTGAGGGAATGGTGAGAACTTCCATTTTGCTTTGCTAAGCCTGTAGCAGAAACTCAACACAAGGTACAGGGAAAGGCAGGGCAGGAAAAGCCTGGATGATGAGAGGGGCAGCATGTCCTTCAAGAAATACCCTGTTCGAGTTTTTGAAATATCGCTCTAAATAAATTATGATGTCAGAATAGAAGATGAGGCAGAATGAGCAGCGTGAATAGAGGTGGCAAGAGGTTCAATTTTTTTTTTTTTTTTCCAAATGTCATTAATAATTTCAAAAAGGGGAGTAAACAGCCCTTTCACTACTTGGAAATAACATACCATAGCTGCTAACATTGGGGAGGCTTCGGAGCTCTCACAGCAGATAATGTGAGCAAATAACTAGTTTATCAAGAGTTATAGCACAACTTTAATACGCTGCTTGCTATAACTAGAGTTAGAACTGTGAAAGCACCTCGGTATAGGCACACATAGGGAGGGATAATCAGTTTTACAGACTAGTTTACACTTATTTGCCTGAATTTGTCATTTTGAAGCCTAACTCCAATATTCTTTTAAAGTCTAGTTAACATCTTTAGGTCCACTGTATTTTAAAATTTGGGTGCTTAGATCACTTTTGTGGGTGGATTCACTCACCCATGATGCTTGGCAGCTCTTGAGCTTTTGCTTCCACTTTTGCTGTCGTCCTTGGCTTTGAACATCCAGCTGTAACCTGACTTGAGAGTCCAACCACCAGGCAAAGCACACCGCTTTCCAAAACTTCAGTTTGGAGAACCTTTGCTTCCCCCTGTGCTGCTGTCTGCAGAGGCACCTTCCCAGCAACACCACCCTCTCACCGAGTCATCCTAACGGAGATTGAAAGATTGCTTTTGTCCCCAGAACTGACGACTCTGACCTGGAGGGAGCAGTGACATGATTAGCAGGCGAGGTCCCAAAGACCTTTGGTTTCCAATAATTTCTGTGTCTGCCCATGCTATAAGATTTAGAAGGTAAAAGCAATTCTCAAGGGGTTTAAATTTTATTTCATGAATAAAAAAAGCTGATTTCATAGTGAGCAGGGCTATTCATAGCAAGTTATCAGGTTAAAATAAAAGACAATATAGCTGAAGCCAAGGCATGCACTTCCATTTCCACTAGCATTTCCAATCAAGATCTTTGCTTTTCCTGCTCCTTCATGTAGATTATAAATAAAAACTGAAGAGCTGAAGAGCTGTCAGGAAAGGCAATGGGAGTTTGCAAAGACAATGGCTTTTCAGCTAATCTCGTATCACATCAGTGGCTCACAAACTAATTTGATTTGATCCTTGATGAAGTTCCAGCAGATGAAACTCTCCTGTTCACAGTTCTGGAGTATGCAGCTCTATCCCTCACAGAGCAATGCCTCCTGCCCTAGAATAATAAATCTGTATCACAACTGAAATAAAAATACTCACAGGTGAGTCATGTTACATGGACCCAAACTCAAACAGCATTCAAATTGTTTAACATAACAGAAGTTAGTGACAAATATGTTAATTCCTCTTGCTACAGGGATTTTTTTCCCCAGTATTTTATTAGATGCTGCTTTCATTTTATCTCATTTTTCCTGGTTCTGCCGTAGGGCACCAATGAAATAACCCTCATGGTAACACTCAACACAACCCATTACCCCCTCCCTGTAGGAGAACGTCATTCAAACTGTGCAACTTAAGCCATACCCATCTTTTTCTTTTCATCCAGCAACACAATCTTGATTTCTGTTGCTTTTCTCTTTATTCCTGTTCTTTGTTGCTCTTATACTCCGTTAATGTCTCTCAGGTAAAACGTTGTGCAGCAATGGAAACCAGATGCTTTGTGCCACGAAACCAGAGCTGCTCTGAGAGGGTTTCTGTCCTGCTCCAAGTTATGCTGGAGTGATTGTAACGGTTTTGCTGTCACACCACATTCAAAAACTTGCATTTAAGAAGAGTGTGGAGAAGAATCACCATGTTAAACCAAACTATTAACACTTAAGTCTGCTACTTGTTCTATGGCATTGGTCAATATTGAGGACATGGTTGTCAGCTTTGGGTTATCTGCCTGCGAAATGGTGCTCTGGCTGCTTCAAAACCAGTCTCCCTTCCTTCGTGTAATATTGCTCTTGCAGTGATGAAGATGTTAGGTGCTCCGGATTTTCACGGGCTGTCTATTTTCATTTAGTCGGTGTTTCGTTTTCACCATCAGCATCTTTCTGTGGCAATGACCTGACACAATTGACGAGGTCCAGAAGTGAAAACGCTAACATCTACAGCTGTTGCTGCCTCAGTTGCTCACGGCCCTTCTCACATCTCCAGGCAAACCAGAGTCAACCTTCAGGAAGCTTCAGGAAATGTGAAATTGGATTTTTGACTCATAGGAACGTTCCCCTCCTTACCTGGCTATGAAGAGTCATTGACAATCTCTGTGTGGAGGTGGACCGCCGCTGTCATAGTCAGGCCAGCGCTCCTTCATCTGGTCAGCTCTTGGTGCTTTTAGCAGTTTTAAGGTATTACTTACACGAAGCAAGCTGATTAGACCTTATTAACTGATGTTCTTCCATGTGCTTTTGGTTTTGACTTTTTATTCTTATTTCAGTCAGTAGAGATCACAGAATCACGGAATGGTAGGCACAAGGCAATTGTCCCAACAGCACATTTTGAACACGGGTACAGCCTTCAGGCAGCATCTGTCCAGCTGTCAGGTCACTTGGCTTCAAGGCTCCTACAGAAATGCTCCTTTCCAGCTTTATCCCCACCATTTCTCAACTATCTCTGCAAAGCTCCTCAGGTTAATGAACAGGGATAAGTAAGAGCTTTCGTGTAAAAGGAAGATAAAGTACCACGTCAAATCAATTCAGGTAGTCTTCCTTACACGCAAGAATAAATAAGAATATGCTTAAGCTTTTTGTAGTCCTACATATCAAGCCTGATTCACATAACTAGCTGTTTTGCTGCAATTTCTATCAGACAAGCAAGACCAGTCCAGGGAGCAGACAGCTCTCAGTGTGTCCAGGAGAGGGAAGAAGGAATATCTGATGTTATTCTTCTTTTCCTGCCGGTATCGCCATTTCATCTGCTCGAGAGTTCGAAGTGATTTTCGTTGAATTGGGTTTCCAAAACATATTTTAACATGCTTTTTGTCCCCTTTTTATTTCTTTATTTTTGCACTAAGAGTACAGTGATTTTAATACCATCCAGTGTCTCAAGATTGATGCATGGCATAGATGGCTGAAATGCATATTATTCATCTGCCATGCTGGGATGGCTCTCAGCTCTATGTATTAATAAGTTTACATATATTTAAGGTATGACTCTGCTTCTTGGTCAATGTTGTAAAACCAGCAGAATATTCTACTGGAAAATGAGGAAATACTTTGTGACCCGGACTTTTCCATTTTGTAAATCCCCTTTGCAGACATGCTTATAGTATTTGTCATTTATTTAAAAAGCTGGGCTGTTTTTAAGAAGAGCTCTGTGGCTGTTATGCTACATTTGTAGGTCACTTAAAGCTGGAAAAAATGGAGCAAATAATTTTCCCACATTAACTTGTTTTCCTACACGTTTTTGCAACTCATGTTACATTTTACACCATGTAACTCGGAACGCAACGTGCACTTCGCAATGAGATAAATTGATTACTTGTGTTGTATGAGGTGGTTCTTAATTTCAAGCTGGGATCCCTACAGCTGAAATGTGGGGTACCTTCTGTTTCGTATTGTAAATATTTGTTGATTAAGCCAACACCTCTCAGACTCCCTGGGAGGAAGACAAAGGGGTCCTGATGTTGCTGGCTAGAGTTATTCTATTCAATCCCGTTTCTTCTGCTGTTAAGATGATCCTCGGCTGGTCCAGGCTTGACTCATTTATGGAACATTTATCAGGATGGTGGGAGTACTTCATAACTACTCTACTAATGATAAAAAGGACGAGGTCAGTCCTCTCACTTAGGTATATTAATGGTAGTCATGAGTATCCGACTCATAAATATTACAAAATAGTATTTTGGTGCTCAGCACTGAAAACAGTGACGGATCTGAGTTCTCTTCTTTCAGAAATATCTACCACTTCTGATTCACAAAGCAATCTGGAGCAAAGATTTTTACCAAAAAAACAAGGTTAAACTCTGAAAACGAGCTTAATACAAAACCTTGACAGTGACGATTCAGCATCCTAACTTAGCCCAGAGCCTCGTGGACTTTCTTCTTTAATGTCCAGGGCTTTTCCCCAAGGGAAGGAATGAGGGTGCAGCCTGGCTTTTTCCCCAAACAGAGAAAGCGGGGACATTGCAGCTGCATAGAAATCCTGTGCAGTAACACAGCACCGCAGGGTGAAAGCAGTAGATTCCTTAGAGACAAGAAACTCCTCAGCGTGCTCTGGAGGTGCAGCTTTTGTGCAGTCAGGCAGCAGCTGCCTGATACTTGTGGCCAACTTATACACAGCACTAAGTGTGATGTATCTGCTGCGTTTCACTGGGGGTGGAACATTTCCAATGGGGCCGAGTCCACTTCACATTTTCTTGCACTAACAAAGTTTAAAAAAAACAAAGGAAAACAATCAAGAAGTTCCTCTGAATTCCTTAAATTCTCATCCCATTTTCTAAATCTGATCCTGATGCCCTTGGAGCAACAATTAGAGAGTGTGTCCTGCAGCAGCAATTTCCCATTTCTATTCATCCATCCATCCACTGCCATTTTTCGTACCTCTCCCGGCGCTGAACAGACCAGATCACACGTGTTCCCCCCCCCCCCCCCTCCCCGCCATCAGATTGAAATGTGCAATAACGCAAGAGAGAAGATGCAGGAGTGCAGGTTCCTTTGCTCCAAATGATGAGTAAGCCATCAGGGGAAATTAATTAGGGGGATAAGTGACAAGAGATAATTTATCATTACTAATTCATCTGAAAAAAAAAATAAAAATGAGTAGGTCTAATTTTTGGGTGGTGTAAATAGTTAGATCCTTGTTGGTGTAAATAGTTACATCTGAACTGGGTTACCCAACTTTTTAATTTTGCCCATCGGGTCATTCCAGGGGAGCTGATAATCTGCAAGTATCAGCATATAAACACCCTTTCAGGTATTTCCTTAGTTCTTGAGAAAATAATCTCCGTCATTGAACTTAAATGTCTTCTCCTTCCGTCTCAAAACCAGTGAGTTTATTTGCTTTCTGTTGAAAGCCCTCCCTTACATAAAAACCCCTTCAGATCAGTTTGCTAATAAGGCTGTTGAAGGCAGTGCTGTGCTGGAGCCAGTAAGGGCATTTCACAGAGCTGGACACAGCTCCGGTGTGCCCAGAGTCAGCATTGTGCCCTGCATGGACCTCCTTGCTGGGAGGTGACACAGAAAAGTCTTTCAGGGCCTTTGCATCATGCAGAGTTTTCTTGCTTAGCAGGCAAACCTGCTCTGCAAGCTTAAAGGTGCCCAAGGACCAAATAAATGATAAAACCCCCCAAAACCTAGCCTTCAAAAAAAAAACCAACAAAAAAAAGATTATGAACTGATAAAATGGGTATATCTGCTGGGTCCTAAAAGGAAATTTATAGCCTTAGGAAAAGCCACTCAGGTTTCAAAGGACATAGAGATCATTTATTGCTTCTTGCCTTTAAGTAAAAAGTGGTTTATGATGTCTTTCTCTTTCCACCTATTACTTCATAGTGGGAATTGGGCAACAGCTGTTATTTACAGGTATTAACTAGATCATTAAAGCAATTGTTCTTGATCCCTCCCTTTGAAATCTGATGGGATTCGCAGTAACTTAATCAGAAACATGGAGAAATAAGATCAGAAGAGGCAGTTGACCTCCAAAAACATTGTGATAAAAGAACCTTTTTTATTAAATGTCATAAACCAAGAAGATTTTCTGAAAAGGAACAATACTGAGATTTAGGAGATGCATTTATGTTCCTGGCTCTGCCACAGCTCCCTGTGACTTGGGTCAAGACATAAAATCTGTGCTCCTTATGGTGTAAGATGGGTAATGATCCGCTTACTCCTCCACGACGCCTCTCCTCACCCAGCGTGTTGCACACTCGTCAGGACATTTTCTTGCCTTCCGTCCTACAGCTCATATAATTCAGCAGGTCCCTGACATCAGATGTTGGCCACAGGGCTCCCACCGCTGACTTTACGAAGATAATACACTGAGTTTTTTATTAGCTGAAGGATGTGGTGGAGGCCAAAAAGCAGTAGTGAGTGGAAAAGGCGTTGGCAGATATGTGGATGCTGCATTTACTAGCACCAGTCAGGATGCTGCCTCCAGCACAGACAGCCACCAACCTGCTGGGTCCAGGAAGCTGGAGAACTCACGCTGTCCTGACCTTACCCTAAAAATTACTGGCCAGGACAAGAACTGATACCGGGGTAGATCTAGCTCTGGTCCAACCCCCAGTGACCTTAGGTTTCCTCTCATCCTAACATCGGGTTGCTGGAAGAACATGCTTATTTATTGCTTGTTTAGCGGGGGTTGTCTCAAAGACGCGTGCAAAGGCAGGAGAACTTTGGAAAGTATGTATGGAAAACCCCTGGCCAAGGGTCACCGAAGGGTCTGCAGACCCCTCAGCACCCAGGGAGAGGCACTAACCACCGGTGACCCAGGGAGCAATGTCTTGCTGCTCTTAGCTGACGTGTTGGGCTGCTGATCGGGTGCTGACTGACACAAACTCCGAGCACAAATTAAAGAGGGCAATTAAAACTATGTGCTCTAAGCTGGGAGGACAAATCACAATTCCTTCTTGATGCCCGTTTCCCTGACTTCAGAGGAGGATGGAACATGACTTATGGGCTATGTCTCTTATAGTGACTTTTTTAAAAAAGGGACCTCCACGTAGGAAGTAAAGCTCTGAAAGTTTCTTGGGAAAAATTTTCTTAAATTAAAAAAAATAAAACCAACGTCATTTTAATGGCATATTTATAACGGCTCCAGCTGCAGATTGAAATTACTGCCCTAAATTCAATGCAAGGGCAAGTAGGAAGGCAGATTTAAGGGGCAGTATTACTGTTAAACTGTCAGCAGTATGCGAGTGGACAATGAGTGAGTACTGGTTAAAAGAAATTCTCATCAGAGAGGGGCTCATTACTTCAGCCTTGTGTTGCGGGTTTTCAGGTGCTTTTGAACATTTACCGGTTCTGGTGGGGTGCTGCCTACTCTTTGCTGCATGTAGGGTTTGGAGAACTATATTGAAATTCATCTCTTACCTGAGGCTGTTTTAGTGAACTCCTGAAGAAATGAACCCAAATATCAATTATGCCTTTCATCCTCGCATGTACACAACAACACGGTGCTTTGGTAGTACTAGGATCTGGATTTTACAGAGGTCTGACAGATGAAAGAATTGCCCGTGGACTATTGTTTTTTATCAATGACTTGATTTTTCTTCCACAGTTTTGAGTGAAAATATGCAATGAATATTTCAAAGAAAGCCTTATGACTGCTACAGCCTGATGCTCCTTTTATTTCACTCTTTTTCGTAGAAATTATAGCGCTTTGATTGGTAAAAGTTAATTGCTAGGTGTGCTCCTTAGGTTTATGTCAGTTGGGTGAATTATTTTAGCAAGCTGCCGTTTGTTTCCAGGGCTTATTTCTCATGGTAAATGTAAATTACTCCTTAGATTGATGACACCATCTTGGCACCTTGTTCTTCAATGTCAACCTTAGGGCAGCCTTGGGAATATTGCTGCTGGTTACTGGTGCATTTCCCAACGTTCAGATGTTTTGAGAATGACGCTAATCAGGACTGCAGCTTTCTTCCATCAGACTGTCTTTCGTTTTTCAGGAGGTGGCCAAGAAACACGTGGCGTGGTTCCTTTTGTCCTAATGATGCTGTTTGTTAAAATTATTTGTCTTGCCATTTGGTGAATACATCTTATTTTCCTCCTGACAATGATCATAAATTAAAATGTGAGTCTGCAGTGGGACCTTTTTTAAATCCTGTGTCAGGATTTGTGACTTGGGGGCAATACTTTGGTCTGAACCTAAACTATAGAAGCCCCATGTGCTTCTGTGTTCCCATGTCTGGATGTACTTCCCAGTCCCGTCCTGGCTCCATGTGGGAGAAGGCTTGGCTGTCCACCCCACCTTTCCTGTTTCGCACAGGGAAGCAAACATGTCTGGCACACAATTTCTCAGTGAAAGCAAGGACAAGACTTCCACCAGCTGTGGACTGGTCATTTGGGGTCTTAAAAACAGCATTGCAAAACTCAAGAGTTGTGCTGTCACAGACTAAAGGCTCTGAAGTAGCTGCAGTTGAAACCCATCAAATTAATTCACTTTTGGGTCATTGATTTGACTGATTTGGGACAATAAAAAAAAATCAGTGGGCACTCTTCTGCACAACCCGCTGGCGATGTGCCTCGCCCTTTAATTCGCAAGAGGCAAAGCGTACTATCCCCTCATCTTGGAGCATGTTTGCAAATCCCTTAACACACATAAAAAGACTGAGACATCACTGGGAGATGTTCTACAAAAGCCTCCAAGGGCGTAGAGAGAGCGCGAAGTTAATCACGAGGTCCAAGTCACGTACACCCTGTAGCTGCATGCCTGGAAGCATGAAATTCAGCACTGGGCGAAGTGGCAAGCACTGGGCAGGGGGCAACCATCACTAGATCGAGATCTGGTGTTGTATGGATGCCTGGAGGAGTGTGAGATGGGGCGGAGGCCTCGTGGTCCCAGTCCCTCATTCTCTTTCCTCTGAACAAAAGGGAGGCACTACCTCCACCTGTGAACAGACTTTGTGGCATTAACATAAGTGATAAGATTGTCTATAGTCATCGCCATCCCCCATCACACTGGTGATGTAATGTAAAAATTCGAGTATAAATATCACCCCAATTTCGGCCCCAAAATCGGGACAGGATCAACTCGGAACCATACCGACGACTGGACGGACTGACGAATTTGCTCCTTCTCCATCCCCCCCACTCGGGACGCCGTGTGGGTCAGATGATTTACCTCAGCCAACGCTGAGAGATATACTTGTCCTCCCCGGGTGTATTTCACATTTTCTCCCCAGGTACATTTCTGTGCTTCCCTGAGTGTATCCTTGATCCTTCTTTGTGGCGACTTCACTGGCTCTTGTTCCCCTGTATCCCTGTTCAACGGGCTTGTCTAAGTGCCAAGCGGCCGGGCCTAGAGCGGGCAAGTCGTTATTGTTGGTAGTGTGTACGTGTGCGTATGGTGTGTGTTCTTGTTGTTATATTAGTGATAAACCTCATGTTATACCTGTAGCTTTTAGTTTATCCCCGGCAATCCAAAAGAACCTGTGAATGTTGCTGTAAATAAACGATTACTGTTTCTCTCCCGATTTGTGCCTGTCACATATTCGGTGCCGGCCCCACAAGACCGGACTGATTTCCTAACAAAGGGCAAAAATAAATCCATGAAGCCTCTCAGGTTTGGAGAGAGGGCAAGCGGCGGCGTGAGGTGCACAACGGCGATGCCAGGGGATGCTGCAACACTTTCTCCGAATGCTGAGCGGGGCCAGAGGGAAAACAAAGGCACGTGTGATCCCAACACAACAACGGAAGGGCTGGATCCCGACTGTACTTGCAACCTTAATTATGGCATTTTCTGATATTTGGCTTGGCAGCATTTAAACAGCTTTTGGGGACAGAGTCAGTCTTCATAGCGTGGCCTGTGCCAGCCTGAGCTGTGCTGCAGTCAGCAACCGCCCTTGGGGACAGGGAGCAACTCTCACGGTGCACAAGCACAGCTGAATCTGGGCCACAGTTATTCCGTATCAAAATACGTTGCGTTAATCAGCTGGTATTTAATTAATGGAAAAGATCTGTCTGATTAAATTTCAATTAAGCTCTTGTTTGAAGCAGTGACATTTCGGATGCTGTTGGACAACCTTGCTGACCACACAGATGGCAGGCAATGAAAACATTAGCCAAATATTTTTACCATGACTGGTTGAACAAAATAAAGTACATCCATTATAATGAGCCGTGTTATAGGAAACCCTCTGTAGTACAGCAAGCAGTGAAATTACTACCATAACAGATTGCTGCACACTCTAACATATGCTGACTCTCTCACTTATTCTGTATTTCTGTGCACAAAACAAGGATATACAGATGAATTAAGTTCTTTGATCTGTAATGAGTGCCATGAATCCACAGGTTCCCAAAGAACAGTGCAGAGAATCCAGTAGTTATTACGTTATTCAAACAGGGTGATATTTTTTTTTTTCTCCCCTCTCTGTCTTTCTGGATTCTTATTAAAATACCTTTCCAGAGGAAAGTTATTAAAGAGCCTATTTGGCTAATTCATCAATAAGAAAACAGCAGCCAAAAAATAGTCACCCTCAGTACTTAGGCACACAGACATTCATTGCAGTGACAAAGCTTGAACATAATTACTTAGCGGTGTGATGTGATGACTTTATTATCTGAATCTGCATTAATCTGACTTTGAAATGACAAATTTCACAGCAGTTTATTAGGATATGACTGGTAAATGACTGATATGACAGCGACATGTGTAGTAATCATAACCTCCTAATACAGTTGTACTTTTTTATCCCCCAGATGTAGCCCTCATTCATGAGGCTTCAGCTGATTCCAGGAACCTGAAAAAAATTTTACTGTATTGTACTGGTTCTATACTTGCTAAAAGCTTTTTTTTTGACACATAGACTGTACTGTGAAACTATACCAGTGGGTATTGGTGTTCAAGGTACTGCCATGGGGCTTTACAGTATAATTAAGCAATAATGTTAATAGAGTAAGACCCTGCAAGAGCAGCAGCCTTTATCACTGGTAGGTAAACGCAGGGCAAAGCCATTTACTTTTGAAGCGAGCTGAGAGCATTGCTGAACTATATTATTATAGGGCCTGGAGGCCTCAGCAAACCTGAGATGTCCCAGTTGGTCTCTCCAAACACTCTGTGTGTGCTGAAGAACTGTTGTAAAGCCAGAGCAAAGCCTGAAGGTGGGGCGGGAGCAGGAGCAGTCACTGCTCTCAGCCTCTTTGCATGGAACAGAGCTGTCACCCCCTTGCTCCCCTTGCTCTGAATGGCTCCAATTCAAGGATGAAGTGAGCTGAAATGTTCTTCTGGACGTCAGTGGGTGATGGCTTCAGAGGTGGTGCTTCCTGGGAGCGTGGAGACATCTGCTATACCCTGGGCTGAGCCCTGTTGTTCACCCTGGGGAGAGGGTAAAAAGGAGAGTTATGGTAGCACATGCTTGGAAAGCTCTAGGTTATACCAGTCCTCTCCAAGGCAACTTTCTTTCCGGTCTCCACTTGTCAAAAATGCCTTCTGCAGGTTGGAAGGAATAGCCTTGTGGCTCCAAAACAGCCCGTGTACCACTTGCTGCAGGACCAGTCGCCTCCTGTCTCCTCTTCTGCTCCAGACATACCAAGCACCACATTTTGGAAGTTGTGACGTGTCAGGGTGCACCCCGTATGGAGGAGGGCATCCACTGGAGCAGCCCACTGGGCATCACCAGGGCTTTGCAACTAAAGCAGGTGAAAACTTCTGTATGGAGTGGACACAAAGCCTCTTATGTCTTTAAAAAGGTCTACTTCAGGGGAATTAGTTCTATATTTAGTTGAAATTTCCATTGCTACTGTACCTGTAAAAGAGCGTTAGTATCCTCATTATTCAATTAGACAGATACACTGGCAATAAAATATTCATTTTTTGCAGCAGAAGCTGAACGATATTTCCTCGAGTACCTGCAGACATATTCCCTAATTGTTGCCTCATATATCTTAACTGTATTATTTCTGATTTGCAAGTGTAAATAAATGTACTGCTTGGGATGATCATATTTCACACCAATTTATTTGAATGACATTAATGAGTTCTCTCTACCAGCGAGACCTTGCTTTGAGAGCTAGGCTGTGTTTTGCTACTCGTAATTTAATATAAGATGGTTTCCCATCATCGTATATTAAAGTTAAATAAATAAATAAGAATCAGCCATGGGAATGCCTGAAAGGATTTAATTTTGTTAGTTATTTGCATTCCTCATTCGTGAGCCTGTGACATCATTAACAAAAACCCAATAATTTCATTAAACTGCTGAAGACTTGGAAGTGATCTTGATACATTTGAAGGTTACCATTGCTAACAAGACCCGCTTTGCTGTTGGAAGTATTCTGCAGTTGTGGCAAGTTTAACATTGCAGTCCTGGACGGCACAAACAATGACATTCGGTGAGTCTCAAAAAAAGGACACACATTGAAAAGAGGAAGAGATGTGTGCCTGTTTCATTCACCATACCTGGTATTTCTAAATTATTACATAATTGTTGCCTGAAGACCTAAGTCACATTCACATTTACTGTAGACCAGAAACGTCTCAGCAGAGTTCCCATCGCATTTGCCTCCCAGTTTGCACCATTCCCTTAAAAACACATCTGGAAACCACCACCTTTTCAACCCCTCCACAGCGATCTGTATATTCCCCCATGCCATGAAAAGATGTCTCCAGGGCTACACATACCTATGGCTCTTTCTTATCTTCTTTCTGCCGATGCATTAGGTGTCACTTTGATGTTGGAGCAGGGTCACGATGCCAAGCAAACCAAAGGTTGTGTAAATAAAGGTACCAAATTTATGAGCTGTTGTACAGAAACTAAAGGGCTGGACTTAGGAAGGGTTTTCTCTATGATGACTCCAGATGTGAGCGATGCAGGAGCTGGTCAGGGTATTAACGGGAGATGCAGGGCTTGGGGTTCAATTCCTGTGCTGCTTTTGGTGGGACTTTGTGCCATTGTCTCAGACTCAGGCATTTTTAAGCGCGTAAGTAGGCATGCTTGAGGGCCTGGCCTGAGGAAGGGGTTCTGAGACAGGAAGGATGAATTGCCCTCTGAAAGGGCCTTTTTCTGCACTTTACTGACAGGTGAAACCGTGGTCGGTCATTTAGCTTAAAACCCTGGCTGCTAAATTCTTGGGTGCTAAGGTGACACAAGATCACCCTCCTTTTTCCGCCTGCCTCACTGCCCTGTCTCAAAGGGGTATGATGATAAATACATTAAAGACTGGAAACTATCCATATTTTATAGTAATCAGTGTCTGTAACTACCACTGAGAGGCAGATTGGCTCTAAAGGGTGGTTTATGTCCAAGCCAGCATTTTTTCCTGTTCCTGTTTCTCCTAGAAAACCACCACGGCTGCTCCTGGAACCGTCCTGGTGAACACATGACCACGACAGCATCAGTTCGGTGACCTTCACCCCATGCTCTGCTGTATTTGCTTCACCATCCACCTCAGAACTTCATCTGGGGCTTGCCTCCTAGGCCCAAAAGAAGCCTTAACTAAATGAGAATGAGGTGGTTGCACAGACCACTAGGCCCAAAAGAAGCCTTAAATAAATAAGAATGAGGTGGTTGCACAGACCACGTGGGGTTTATTTGCACCTAAAACCAAGAGATCTTGCTCGACTGCGTTGACATCACTGCCCAGCCTCTGGGTAGCCACCACGATCTCTCAGGATAAAGGTGAAAGCATGCTCCCTAGACTACTCCTTCCTTTATGGACCTGCAAGGTTGTTGCTCTGACGTTGTTTATCAGCACGGCATTTCCGCAGGGCGTCCGCATCAACATTCCTGTGCCACCAGCCTGCCCGCTGAAGCATAGTGTATTCTCCACTTTATATTCAAGGCAGCTGAGTGATTCTCCTTACTTTGAGTGGCACGCTGCCACCCATACATTACAGAGAGAGCAAAACTCTGAGGAATCATTGAAGCTAACCATACATTACATGCATGATGGGCTTACCAGATGTCATTTCTTACATTGTTATGGTTTCATAAACTACACTGACATTGTCATTATGCTCAAAAATTTGATCCCACTCTGCTATTCTTAAAATGGATGATTCTGAAGGTTGTTGCATTAACAAATAAGAGTTTGCAGGAAGGCGGATTTGCAACAGGAGTTTGTGAATGACTGGGTTATAACATTTGCTGGGAAATGGCATGACAATTGATTCATTGCTGGAGACAGTAACAAAAAAGGCAATGCTAATTCAAAGGTTAGAGGATCCATAAAGCTTTAAAAACAGATTTATTATAGTAGACGGACTTATTTTGCTCAGAAACTGGCATTGCAGCTGTCTTGCCTGTATTTATGAGACATTTAATTAATCAGTCATAATAAGTACGTTAAAAACGAAATCCCTCTTATTAAGATCTACATTAGTCTTGGTGCTTTCTCCATTATGGCTTGTTTGTGATAGCAGGGAAATTCATTTCAGATACACGAAGAGCAACAAGTCCCCTCCAGCAGAGCTTGCAGTCAAGAGCACCCAGATCTTGGGAAAAGGGAAAAAGAAACAACAGGGGCATTATCCTTAACATAAAGGGAAACACTGTGCTTGCTTCCATGCGGTGTGGAAGGGTAAGCTCTGGATGTGGCTGTTTGGGAGTAGGAAGCAAATGGGCAGGGAAGGCCACAACCCATGAGCAGCAACAATGTGGAGCTACTTTTCACTAAAAACGGTTAAATTTGAAGTAGGAAAGTGCAGAGACTCTTTGCTAAGTGGGGTTAACAGGCACTGCAGACAACTACAGCTGGAAACTCAGTCTTCCTCTGTTTTCCAGTTACACATCACAGAAACGTCTGCCAACCCCCTGACCTCCATGGAAACTGGAGGTTCTCAGCATCTCTAAAATAAGACTGGGATGCCTGCAGCTAACGGGCAAGCTCCAAACTGGAGCCAGGTTCTTAACAAGCTTGTCTTTAAAAAAAAAGCACTGATTTCTACAGGCTCTTCCCCATCTACACAACAGGGGAATCTGGCCTCCTGCCTTTCTAGGAGGACAAGTACTGTGTATTTTGGGGTTCTTTTTTCTTTTCCTTCTTGACTGGCTTCCTCCCTCCTTCATCTCACAACAGAGGACTGCGACAAGAAAAGCAGAGACAATAGAGGACCCCAACAGCATACATTATTAACCATGTCTGCATTCTTTAGTGTCCTTGCTGCTAAAATTAACACAGCCCATGTGGCACCCTGCCAAACCGAGCAAAGTGCATGTCATAAACAATACAGGTGGGTGCGACAGCAAACCATTTGTCTGTTCCTGTAAATGTCCCATCACGTCCTTCTCAGCTTGATAATGCCCCAGCTAACTAATCTGAGTGATAGTTTTCACAGGCTAATAATGAGTCATTTGTCACAAAGTCTGACTTTCATTCGCAATAGCATCGTAAATTTTCTGCGCTATATGGCAGGCCTGAAAAGCAAATGCTTTTCTTCCCTCCTCTTGTAGCCGTACTATCACGTAGGCTTTTTTCACAGATGTCCAAAAAAAAGAAAAGATTTTGAAAAATCCTGCCCCAAGAGGAGCCCAGAAGCAAACGCCATTGCCTAATCAAGAAGGGCAGGACGAGCCCAGTAAACTATTTCTGGAAGTGCAGACTTGAGTCTGTAAGGGAAGCTGGAACAGAAGGAGGTATCAAAATAGGTACCAAAACAAGGGGTTTACATCCCATTTTTTTACTCCTTTCCACCATGCTTTGCTCCTGAGGTTTCACCGGGGAAAGCAGCCTGTGTTTGTTGTCTGTTGACTCACGGCCTTCATCTCTGAGCTTGATCACCCCCATAATAAAGCAGGTGATATTTTCTTCCTCCCACTCAGCTCTGTTCGCTCTGCAGAGGCCACCACTCATTACTCCTCCAGGGCTTGTCACAAGACAGCCTTGCTCTGCCTTCAGGTCTCCAGGTGCCGTCCTAGGGACACCTCTTTCCTCTGGGGACCTGTCCCCAGGTAGAACTAGTGGAGGATTCAGGAGTGGGTTTAGGCCCCAATTCAAGCGCTCCCAGTGTCCTGCCTCCAGGGTGGAGCAATAGCACACCCCAGCATCCTCCTTCCCCAAATGTCCCGGTTGAAATGTAAAGGGAAATTTGGTCCCTAGGCCAGATGGCAGCCAGGTCTTCTCTGAGCACGTCCCACACTGGATGATGCACACTGCAGGACCTCTAACTTGGCTTAATTCTGTTGATTTTTGGAAGTGTCCCTCTTGGCCAGGAAGGAGGCGCAGGCAGGGAGGGTTCATGAAGCCAATACTATTAAATTCCACACATGCACGCACACCAAAGGCAGAGGAGTGATCTACAAATCATATCATGAAAAACTGCAGGGGGGTACATGTACATTTGTGCATAAACCAGAAAACATTATCAGAAATAATGCGCAAGGGCAAGTTCTTCTTGTGCTTCCCAGACATCTACCCCATGTTCAGATTTTCTTTCCCCATTTCACAGGTGCCAATGCATCTGTACGAAAGGAAAAGGTGTTAAACGTAATCTGCCAGCCTGGTCTAACACATAATTCCCAACCATTGAGCTCTGCCTGTTCTCATCTTCGGGGATGAAAGGTAGAGAGGGACGTTGAAGACCAGACCTGGACAAGCCGGGAGGAGTCACTCCCTAGAGCATCTTCAGAAGAGTTAGGGAGCCATTTCCACCCCTCTGCAAAACCACATGCTCCTGAAGCTCTTGGGGCTTGAATTACTGCACAAATTTCAGGCTCAGCGAACCATGCTTAATCGATCTACACCCTCCAGCTCTGGGAGAGTTTAGGGCTCCCCGGACAGGCAAAGGACATCCAAGGTAGGAGAGATATGCTGACTGGTGAAGTTAAAGGATTCTTCCCAGGCTTCAGGGACAGAGAAACAGTCCTCGGTCTTTGCTGTTGGACAGGGTCTTATCAAATAGAAGACTTGAGCTGCCAGGCAGTAAATATCAGAATTCACATTAAATTAGTGGGACAAATAGTGATTTCAGTCAATCAAGAATCGGATTTAAAGGTTTTATCATAGCATTGCGTATCTTGCAGTCTATGCATCATACAAGGAATAACAAATTGCATACAACCGCATTACATTTAGGTACGTGATCTCTGAATTATCTTAAGAAAACAGAATATTCCACAAAGGTATTCAGGCATTTATTTCTATTATAGCAGAGCATGAGGGAATTCAAAGAAGGTGAAAATTATGAGTGATGGCACTCCTTTAAATGGCAACACACCTTGACTGTTCCCAAAATAAGCCTCATGGTAGCAAAGGACTTAGCAGTTTTTAAGCCATGGAAGCTAAGCAGGTGCAAATGGGTAAAGCTTCCCTGAAGTCTGAGAAATCCCTGAGTTCATTCCAGCAGAGGATCTACACTGTATTTTGTCAAAGACTGGGGAATACTCATTAGCTTTGATTGTGCTGTGTATTCCACTCCTTAACACCCACTGCTCTTTCAAAAAAACCCATTCATGTTACTCTTAGACCCAGAACAGGGTCCCGAAGTCCATCTTGACAGCAACTCTTCCTCTAAGTTTTCGGAAGATGGAGATGAGGCTCAGTCTGCCTCTTTGCACTGCAGCTTACCCTGGAAAGCGCGATGGTCTCTCCCATTTTATTTGCTGTATCTCGTTTGCAAAGCGTCTATCAGTCCTCAGGGAAGCAGGAAGGAAGTGTGAAAAAATAATACGAAATAAAGGCAGAAATCTCAGGTTGTTGCAAGGAATAAAAGAGAAAGGGAGGATCTAAAAACTTGCACTGTTTGGGAAGAAGCAAAGCAGGTTGTTCAGTTGTTTGGCCTTGGTTAAACTCTCAGTGAGGATAATAACTTGACCTGCACTTGACACCCCGGACAAAGAGGCTATGCTAGGCACGGGAAGGAGTTGTAAACTTTTTCTGTAATCTTATAGAAGGGACAACGTTTCCCAGTGTCACAGCATTATGCCAAGATTCTATACGAATTGTCTGTAAAGCTCAGTATGATTAATTATGGATCAAGGTGAAACGGCTGTTGCAGCTGGTGAAGCTCCGTGTGCTCTTTCCAGATCCCTGCCACCTTGCAAAGGATTTCAGCCTTTGTATAACTTTGAACTCATAGGACTACATCAGTTTCTTGAGCTTCTCAAGTGATTTCAGCAAAATTACACTAAATTTGACATTGGCCTACCTTATCTTCTAAATATTCTTCTCTGAAAGATTAGCAAGACCCTGGCTTTATCCTCCTGTCATGAGAAAGCTCCAGTCCCGTCTTGTCCAGTAATTGCTGGAAACAATTTTCTGGCAGTTGCCCTCCTTGCTTTTGATCTCTTTGTCTGATCATCCCATTACTCATTTTCTTCTTCCGCAAGATGAATGTCCAGTTCAATTTCATTCCTATGCAGCTGATACCTAACTCTATTTCTTATTCCATACCATATTGCCCTTCAGAGCTCTCTATGAACTTCCATGGCCCTCTACCATTAGTAGCTGAATATCTCTAAATTTTTAAAAATTCTTCTCTTTTGTGCTGTAGAAGCGAGATGACCCTCACTTTCCGCTGGAGTGCTTTCCACACATGATTTGCACTTGACAAAGGGGCTTTGTCTCTCGCAGGGAAAGCTAACTATGTGCAATCTGGGATGAGTTAATCATTGTGGAAGAAAGATTTGTCAGGTCAGCTGAGGTAGCCTTTGCAACATTGCTCGGATTAGAAATTGCCTAAGTTGGATTTCCATGAAAGTTTTTAGTTTAATTCAATTCAGTTTTTTACTTGGCGACTAAAATTGTGCAGAAATCTGGGATTTACAGACGGTGGATGATGGGGAGTCGTTGGCTTGGAAGCTTGGCAGACTACAAACAGGGATACAGAAAAGGCAACATTCCAGTTCTTGAGGAAAAAACATTACTCCACAGTGCGGTGAAATAATTACCTGCCCTGTAAGCTCTGAAGGAAATTAACCCTGCTAATGCCTTTATTGAAAACTGAGTGGAAAGAGAAAAGAAGATGGTGACCACCTTACATCCATCCATCCGGATCAGCAAATCCGCTGACAGCCAGTCCACGTGGGTGGGATTTCCCTTATTCATATTCTTCAGATCACCTGGAGTGAAATACTGGTGTGTGTCTTGAGCGAGTTGTGTCCAGTCTCAGCTTTCTGCTGATGGTTGGGTTTTTCTTTTCTCCCCTGGGAAGAGCCCTTTCTTGTATTTACTAGTCCATGGTAGTCAGCGTATTTATATTTTACCGTTATGTGAAAAATCTAGTGATCAACTTTAGCTTGCAGCAAAATAACCCACCCCATTATTTGTTTTCACAGTCATCTCTGCCAACGTGCGAATTAGCATTCAGTTTATTCATCTAAAGCACAGGTTGGGGAAGGAATATGCAACAGCTCTCAGATTTTTGTAGGCACAAGAATATACAATATGCTAAAAATTTCTTACTCTGTGACATAAAAGGTAACGTATGCGTGAATGTGTTTGAAGGATGTTTCTGCCACAAGCACTAAAGAAATTTTTCATTTACTCTAAGATTTTGAGGGTTCTTGGAGAAATATTTCTTCTATTCCCTCATAGTATATATGCCATTTTGCTAAGGAACACTTGAACCTTTCACAGAGTGATAGGCTAATCTCTTGCTCCTTGTCATGTATTTTTAATAAAGCCTGGACAAAGCCACAGCTGAATTTTTTTATTGAAGAAGGCTGGGCAGAATGATTTAACACAAGATATTTAGTAAATCAAGCCTTGGGAAACAGCGGAAAGTATTGAAGAGCCGACCGAAGGTTGATTTCCACATCAGAGTGCTAAGCAATGAACAATGGTAAGGCAGAGTTTAATTTAGTAATGAACAGAAGTTATCAATAACCTACTGGTTTTACACCAGCGATAACAATATAATTAGATTTGAAATCAAAAGATGGAGATGAAAAAACTCAATTAGTAAGATAAAAAATGTAAATGGTGGAAAGTGCAGTTTACTGGATTAAAGGAAGTATGAAAGGTTAATTGGGAGCAAGAACTGAAGGAAAACCATTAGCAAGAATCTGGAAATGTTCAAAACAGTGCTGGGAAAATTACATGATAAAGCCAGGAACCACAGACCTGGGAGAGATAAAGAAATTACATACAGCCACCCCCCTCTGCATAGACTAAGGAGGAAAGATAATATATAGTAAAAATCCTATTTATGGTGAGCAGAAGGTGTCCAAGCGCCCAGCCAGCGAGGAGCACTGTGCTGGGCACTGAAGGTGCCTCCTCCTGCAAACCCCACGGTGATGATGTTCCTCAGCCACGATGGGGCCCCCACACTGCAAAGCAGCTTTGCTGGGGTGGGGACATGTCCCACCTCTGATCCCAGCTGCTCATTGAATTCTCTGCACAGACATGAGGTGAGAAGGACAGCCAGCTCCCCCGAGCCCCAAGGGACTGCTGCTGGCTGGGGGATGCAGATCAGATCTATGAAATAGGTCAATTTTTATCCTGTCTCCTCTTACTTTGTTTCTCTTCCCTTTTTGTGAAAATACAAATAACTGCAGGAGGGGGGCAAGTGCAAGGAATGGAAGATTTGAAGCTGTGAATCCATCTTTTTGGGGGGAAAAAAAAAAAAGAAAAGAAATCTATCGTCACCTTCCACAAAGCTGCCCAAACAAACAGTCTTTTCTGAACTGAAATCTTCCACAAGAATGCTGAAAATTATCATTATCCATTCCCAGCCTACGGAAAACTCATTTCACATAATGTGGGAAAACCCAAGACATAGTCGAACTGAAGTTTCTGATTCTCATCTGATGATAAAGGCAAAACATTAAATCTGTCAAATCTGACTTGTGTGGGAGGGAAATGTGGTTTCCATTTGGCTTAGTAATGAGCCCTCCTGTACGACTGGAAGTGGACGCAACGCATGCAGAGATCATAATTAAATGAACTCCCGACCTGGCCACAAAGCTCTAAATACAGTTACAGTTTGAATTTGTGGGCTGTAGCCTTTGCCTATAGTGCAAAATTGCGAACTTCTTATTTCATAAGACTTGGCTAAGAAAAAAAACAACAACTTATAAGGTGCAAATTCACTTCAGTCATGAAAAGAAATAAATGTAAATGTTCCCTCTAAGTCACACATTCTGAGAGTTACTTCGCAGGTATTTCTCATGTTAAGATGCACTTTTTAAGCTGAAAAACCTCAAACTCCTAGAACTAGTCTCAATGCTCACGTGAAGAAGTACTGTTTCTGATGACAAGGATTTATAATAGACACCTCCAAGGAAGGCTGGAGCCTGAAATAAACAGATGAGGAATGATCTACTCCGCAAATGAGGTTTTTCCTTTATAGCTAGGGATTGCTTCAAGTGGTAAAACGTGAATTTTCGTCTCTTCCGCAGCATTTTTGTTATGACTAATTGCAGCCACTCTCAGTATTCCTAATATTCATCCTAGCCACTAATTCTAGGTCTTACCATGCTCTCGATTTCTTTGACTCACTGAAGTGGTGGGTTCCACAGGGAAATCACTGTTTTGCATACAAAAACATTTTTCTTTTTAATTTCTTTTAACATCTTTATGCCCCAGTGTTGAGATGGGGGAGCCAGAATTTCCCAAGCTACCTTCTCCAGGCCATTTGTTACCTGCTAAATGCTGGTAGTCCCGTGCCATCTGTCTCCCTTTCCAGGTAATCAGTCCTCACCTTATCAGCCTCTTTTCACCAAATCTGTTCTTTTCAAGCCAGAATATTATTTTTTTTTTTAACCTCCTTTCCTTGAATTCCTGCTGGTTTTGCATTTTCCCTCTGCCATGAGGCACACCAGGCACATTCCAGGTGAGTCTCACCAATGGTAAGCCCAGAATTTGTTGATACTTGCCTGGTTCACCCTTCTGACCATTACACATTTCAACCTATATCTGCTTTATGGACCACAGACAAGTATCAAGCAGATTTTTCTGTTATATCTCTGTGCAGGTTATGCTATTTTATTTTTTTTTTTAACTTCAAGTAATGTACAGATATATGCTAATTTTTAAGTGCTTTCCAAATGAGTGGAATATGATTTCCCTAATTCTTACATAATTTATGTCAAAAGAAGGAGTTCTAGTCATTTTCCAAATAAGTTGCCTATATTGTTGCAGCGTATTTTATAGGTGCCCATTGTGTCCTTTCATCATATAGAAGTTAGAGTGACTGTGGAGACTAGTGTTCGGGCATAAATGTAATGCATTTGAACATAACAGCTATGTTAATTATTCTCTTTTCCTTTCACATTCTGAATTTGAAAATTCCTTCTGACTTTTGTCACCTTCTGACATCTTACTAAAACACTGTGAGGAGAAAATTTAGGCTTCTCCTTTGCATTAGTAAACTTTTTATTTTGCCAAGTTTTGTCTCAAGATATTTCAGGCAAGACTGTGCAAGACATTAATTTCTTTTTTTTTTTGCACTGCTCTTCAGATTTGTCTTTCTTGAACTCAGGAGGCCACGATGAAACTGGAAATTTAAGTCAAGACACCTCCATCTCTAGAGCTGCAGCGGTCAGAGCTTCTCGTGTGGAGCAGGAGAGAAGAAACTCAGTGCTAGAAGGAGGGTAAAGCACATCAGAAAATCAGAAAAAAGCTGTTTTGAAAGAAAAAGGAGAAGGCAGAAATAGCACAGTGTTTTGGAGATGGCAGCATGGTATTTACTCGCATGGATGCAGAGAATGTAAACGTCACTGTTCGTCTACCTACATGCATGGCAAAGAGGAGACACACGCAAAGGACCAAACCTATCAACCAGGCTGATTTTCCTTTTGACCTGCTGGTCACCGCCCCAACTCTGCAAGCACAGCTTCACGTGTCCTTAGGTAAGGAGCTCCCACCTCATACGACACTCGCTTTGTGTGTATGTCAGGGAGATGCGACCACTCCTTTCCCAGGCTGACACCTTCCAGGGATGCCACAGCTGGAATGATTCCCACTTTGAGTTACACTGAAGCAAATGCAAATTTGGGCTCAGTCAGTAAAACCCCTCTCTTGTTTCTTCTGCAGACATTGCAACCACATTTAGAGAAGAGAAATTATAATTGATGTCATTATACAAGGATACACCAAGCTTAAACAGATGCAAAGCCCGGTGTGTGATGCAACAGGCAGTTCTTTCATTATTTAGTCGGACCTGTTGGCTATTTACATTTAATTTGTCCTTTTCCTGGTAGACAGTAATTAACCCAAGCAGCCTTGCCAACCAAGTAGTGAGGACTTTGTACTGGAGCAGAGCAAATTAAACTTTGATGTGACAATGATGACTGCCAGCTACTTAAAGGTGAATCATAAAGGCTTTAAAAACCCTGCTTGCGAGATTCCCAAATGTGAACAGAAGCCTTTGGCTTTAAATGGTAATTAGCACTGTAGTTAAACAGAATTTGAAATTAAAATCAGGACCCACACATTCTCCTGGAAGTTGATCTTCACTTCTCCGGCCAAGATGACTGCTTCATCATAAACCTGCTGGAGTTTGAGTAACTGTTCATTCCCAGCCCAGTGTTTTCCATGCCTGGGGAGTAAATCCTCTGGTTGCATAGGCTTTGGTGGTTTAGGACCAGATGCTCGCTTCACCCGAGCAGCAGCCCGTGGTGCGCAGTGATCCCTCGCTTCAGCTCCACAGAACTGGGCCCAGTCTGGTGAATTTTCGAGAGCAATCCAAGAGCCATCCTCCTCTCCCACCTTTGCACAGCCGAGCACCCCTTGAGCCCCTGCTTGAACCTAAAACCTTTAGCCTGTCGGAGTAAAAGACACACTGGGCAGAAATGACATTTCAGCGGTGTGATTGCTGGCCTCCTGTCTGTGCTGCGTTCCTCTAGGTGCCCTCAAAGGCAGGATTACTGATGGGTGTGCACCCAGGCTCCAGATACAGCAAACGAGGCCGTCAGAATTCATGGCGTTGCCGCAGATAAGAGGTTTACACGTGCATATCGTACCCACTTTAACTCTCCCAAGAGCAGCCCTGCAGTAAGGCCCAGATGTTGCTTCCAGGCAGGCCGTGGCTCTGTCACAACTTGGGACTCCCAGGGCTTGCAGATTTTGGGGTGGAAGCCTAATCTCCTGCTCTTGCAGCCTGACTTCGGTTAGCCAAGCAGGTAATCTAAATAGACGCCATTACTAACAAAGTTCTGTATGAAGTGACAGTTCACACACTCCGTGAGTCTTCTATGAACACCGCTGCCTTCGCTGTGCAACAAATATACACTTCACAGGTTAATGAGTGATAGCTGAGTATGGCAGAGTAGACAGCACAGTCAGCTGGGAGACAGCTTGCTTAATCTCCAGTGTGTGTTGTAATTTCCTTTGGGCCTCGTGGTCTTTAATATTATCTGGGATGATAATAGCATTGGAGAATATTTTTAGTATTCCTTTGTTACTCCAATAACGTCAGGACTATGTTACTTTTTCTTGTTCGCTACTTCCCATCCAAAACTTTATGCTGAAAGCAGTTTGGAATTAATATTGTGTTTATTTCTGGAAACTTTTTTAAGATTGTGCCAGGATCTGTTCAAGCAGTTGTTCTTTCCAATGCATTTGTCACCTGAAGTTTATTATCCAGTCCTGCAAATATTTCTGCATGCACTGGGCCATGGTTTCGGGTTTAGAGAACAAGCACTAGAGCCCAGTGCTAAGCACAGAAGCAACGATGCCCCATCAGACCCAAAGAGAACTCATTGACCGAAGCGGCTGTGATCACAACATTGAGTCCAGAGAGAAAACTGGAACTGGGGTCCTTGAGTAAAAAGAAGTCAGCTTTAGGAACAGTAGTCTTCAAAAGCTTTAAGGACCAGATGAAAACGCAGCTGAATACAAAGTTGGTCAAAACATCTTTCTATTCTGGAGCCCTCCAGAGCAATGGGCGGGTGAGGTCAGGCTGGATCACAAGCTTTGAACTCCCTTTGCACGGGCAGCTCCATTGAAGTGCCCCTCGATTTTCCAAAATGAGAATTAGGGCCAAAAAGGGTAGCAATGAGGTAAAGAAAAGGTATGTGAGCTGATTGCCAGTGCCAGCCAGGCAGAACCGGTCACTGGCGAGAGCCTAGAAACTTCCAAATCCTGCAGAGATCTCCAGGAGGTCCCTTTTGGCAGCACATCTGCTTTGGTCTGACCTGCTCCTCAGCCCCATCCCACCCCAGATCCTGCAGGGCCAAGCAACGGCTCCAAGATGTGGAGAGGTTGACAGGACCTTCGCTGTGGTCCAAGGCTGCTTGTGCACCTGCAATAGATGATCTTTGAGGTCCCTTCCCGCCCAAACCACTCTATGATTCTGTGATTTTACATGGACCCATTTTCATCTTTTCCAATACTTTGCAAAGGAGACTTTCTACAGAAGGTAGTTCTCAGACTGTTTCCCAAAACAGACTATAGATCTGACATGTGAAATGTACTGAGAGTTATATACCATAAATTTCAGTGATTTACAATATGTGCTGCAGGCTGGCTGGGCTCCAAGAACATTTGAAAAAGATTAAGGAATACAAAAGAATTAACAGCATTGTAGGACATAACAGCTTACTCCTGCCTTGAAGCTGAGGTTTAACATCTATCACTAGGGTTTGGGGTTTTTTTTTTATCCTCCTTCTTTGCAGTTCTTGACAGTCAGCAGAGTTCCTGCATTATTTAAAGCACCAGAAACAGCACTAGTTGGAGATGCCAGTGACATTAACTTCAAAATTGAAGATTTTTCTGCTGCTTACTTCACTCAGGGCTCATCCTCTGATGAAGGAACACTCTCCTTCAGCTTGTTGTTCAAGTGCAGTGCTCTGTGCCACCCTGCATGAGGCTTGCTGAACAACACCAACGCAAAAGCTGCCTATGTTGCTTCCCTGGGTGCTGCAGTGCCCAGGTGTAGTCACAGGCTCAGGATTGCCTTTTCACAGCTCATTTTTCCTAGGAGCTTTTGGAAACTGCCTGGAGTCATCTTCTCTGCAGCTCCAGTGCTGTGAAACAAAAAACTTTTCTTCCCTCACTGCTCCCTGAAGTCACAGCACAGATGCACCAGAGGCTTACTGAGGGGAGAAGCAAACATTTGCTCCCAGATGATGATTTTTGCCCTTTGGTTGAAAAAGCAGAGCTCATTAGCAAGTAGGAGGGAGCCTGAGCCCCCAGCCTGCTCCAAGCAGACATAATATTTTCTAGATATGGAGTATTTTGGGGAGCTGCTCCCAAAGGGCATAATTTTGGGGATATGCAAGGCAGATGCATGTGCTAGAAGAGGGAAACACTTGCTAATCCCAGAGAAAACATCACTGCACCACACTTCCTTCACATTTTTTTTACTTATTACAGTAATCATCATATTTTGGGATCAAAGTGCGATGCCACAACCAAGGCAAAAAGCTTCTTCCACCACTTCATCAAGAAAGCTGCTCCTCAGAGTGCTTGCAGCAGTGGGCTTCCTTGTCCCCACGCTTGGGGGGGGCCTTGCCTGGATTTGATATGCGTCCACCAACGTGTGCCAACAGCCTCACACCAAGGCGGCAGAGCGCCTTTAAGCACTAAACACCCATTAACCGACGTTTTCCAGTTAAAAGTCAAGGCAAACCTGCGTTCAGTAGGAACTGGGTTGCAACCATGAACCTCGTTCACGGAGTTTATTCAACACCCGTAGGTGCTTCAGCCTACTGCTGAGACCACATGCACTGCAGCTGGAGATCCAGACATGACCAAATAAAACTCCCATTATCGGCTCCCCTGGTCTAACATCTCCTTTCAGGCTGCTCTGCCTTGTGATGGCTGCTCTAAGGTCAGTACTTAGCGCTCATCAGTGGAGTCTAGCGATATCCTCAATTATCCTTTACTTTCACACTAATGATCTCTGGAACTGGCTCCTGGGAGATAAAGTACCAATTTAAATACATTCTTTTTGTCTGCAGCTCTCAGAAACAAAAGCTTCTTTGCAGTTTTAGTGACTTGCCCCTGCCTCTCCCCCACATTTGAATCAACTTATGGATTTTTATTTTTTTTTTTTCACCTCAGGAGCCCAAGCTGACTGTTAATTCTTGTTTTTCAATACAGATTTCCTTACAGGTGAAGGTAATTTAAAATTTCTATCCACAGTCTGTGGGGTAAAATTACTTGCAAACAAACAATAAGTGAGAATTGAATTCATCTCAGGATATCTGAGAACTGTGATTATCTCCCATACACATGGCTTTGGTACCATCTCCAGTGTTGGTTTGGCTTAGAACAGAAGTGTTGCACTTTTAATTACCTTCCCTTTTGCCCTCATTTTTGACTGGATGTATAATAATTTAACTAACAAATTCTTTTTTATACTTATACCTCAAATCTCATGCCCTTGCTTTTGGCAATTTAATCATCCTACCAAAAAAAAGGGGATATTATTTCCTAATTTTGATCTCATTTCCATTTTCACTTGAACGTTTTCACTGATACAATAACCACTATCGTAGGTTCTTCATTATGGATTGAACAGTATTTTCCTATTTTGAAAGTAAGTATTAGTTTGCCTAACTGTTTTTCCTTGCTTTATTTGAAAAGAGAGCATGAGTATAAAAATGTTTTATTAACTATTCATTCTAATAGGAGCAGCATTTACTATTCATAGCAATGTTCATAAAATTACTTATCCTAACTCCTCAATCATCCCCTATGCAAACGCTTAGAAAATGAATGGGCTAATTAAAGTAGATGTGAGTGGAACAAGGACATTTGGGCTCACTTTGAACAGGGGGGAACATGCAGCTCGTTAAACCTCTGTGTTTTAACCATGGCTGAGGGAGATGCCGGCTCCCTTAAGGCACCTACAGCACCTATTCCTAAGATATCTCCATCACACAGATGCTGTGGGCATCGGGAATACACCAGTAGCACCTGCAGCAGCTAAACAGCTCTGCTGAGTAACAGAGAGCCTCCCTAAGCATCCCCATGGCTGCCTGCCTTAAGAGAAGAGCGGTTTGTTCCCAAATACAATTGCAGAACATTTTACAACCAACCAGTCTCACAGTTCAAACTAAAGATAGCACTAGGAGCACTAGAAAAACCTCAAGTAACAAGTGAAAGAGAAGGAGAATAAAAACACAGGAGGACAGCAGCCTCTCTAGGTTTGTTCTTTCAATTTCTGGAGGTAATCAGAGCCAAGGAGGAGAAGCATGACAGCTGTTGTCCAGCATAAATACTCCCCAGCTTTTGTTCTACTTGCTAAGGACAAACATGGGTGGAGGAGGGTGACAAGTCACCCATCCCCATGCCCAGAACCACCAGCAGCCCGATCCCCTGCACCAGCCTGACATCTGGGCTGGCACAGGCTGCAAGCACAGCTGGAGACTCCTCAGAAAGACCCACAGAGAAGTGGAAATCCAGCTCATTTCCACCAGCAGACGTCCCTATAGACAACGTCTTGCCAGCAGCCTTTATATCTTCAATCTGAACTTAGAGACAGGTAAAATAAACTTCCAGAGTGACTGTAACATTTCCCAGGGCAGCCATGTAGTTTAGCTCTTCTGCTTACCAGGAATAGCTGCTCCCACCGAGAAGAAACAGCCCCCATCTCCACCAGCCTGCAAAACGAGCTCCCTGAAAGCCATGCAACAGGCTTTGTAGCTGCTTCAGCCCCACCTCCTGTGGGTTTTGGCCAACAGCTGATGAGGGGATGGTTTTAACACAGGTTGCTAATCAACTCTTTGTGAAGGCAGCTTTTTTATCACTCCTTGTGGCTGAAGATACTGTAAATAGATGTTTAAATCCAGTGTAAGACTGTCCTCAAAGAGTCATCTTGTCAACCTCAGTCCTCTCTTGTTCATCAGTGGAGAGAAAACATGTTTAAAGTGCTCTTCCACTTCCACTGTCCACATTGGGATGAGAAGCATTTTGTGATGGGATTTCACATTCTACTGATTCTAATGGAAATCTAGATGACAAGGTATGATATATATATATATATATTTGATATGTTATATGCATATATGTAGGCATCTGCTTTTGATCAGACGAATCCCACATGTTGTGCTTGATAGTGGTACTTTGATAACATAAATCTTTTGAAAATTACCCTTAGTAGGTACACAGTTTAATACAGGATCAGGAGATCTTTAAAGGTGAAGACCTCTCTGAAAACTGGACATGAAGGAACATGTAACTTAGCATAACCCACGATAGCTCTTTGGCAGAACTCACCTACCTGTACACACCACTAAACCAAGCTGAAACCAGTACATATTTCTTTGCAGCTTACAGATCACAAAAAGAAAATGCAATAGATATTGGAAACTAGTCAAACAAACGTTAAAGCACCCCTAAGATATAAAATTGTGAAGGCAACTCAAAGAAAAGAAGGACCACTTTCGTTTGGCTACTGCCTGGGCATCGCATCTGGGAGTTCATCAAAGTGGCCAGGAAACGCAGCCTGGAGAGGAGGAGGAGGAGGACTTCCAGCATCTTTCTGAAAGATCACTCAGTCAGCTCCTGCAAAGGGATGCTGTCATAGCAAAGAGGAAGGAGTGGGCTGAATGATAAAATATTCAAAATGCCATAGATAATTGAATAGTTAATATGCTCATTTATTCAAGTTCTGTAAGCCTCAAAATAGCACGTTCAAGTGTTTTCATTTTTCCTTCATCAGTTTCACGTGGGATCCTTCTTGGGCTCAAATACCTGCTAAAGTGAGAGTATTTGAGGGGAATGAGTGTGTTGCCGAGCCCGTGATGCCACAGCCTTGCCTGCACGGAGCTGCAATTGCAGCGTTCTGCAACCTGCTCCTCTCCAGTGAAGGTCCGTGTGGTTTGGTGCTCTGCTGAGAGGGTCAAAGGGATTCACTGCACACAGCTTTCCGGAGTGAAATTCTTCTACCGGAGATGTGAATAGGTTTCCCGAATTTTATTTCACTTTTATCTATACATATAAAATCCCTGCTTGCACATCAAGGTAAAGTAACCGTGCCTTGATGTAGCACTTCCATGTGCAGATGCTGCTTAAGGATGCACTTACCAGGCTGCTCCTCACCCGCGAGCACATTCCCTTAATCTCACATGCCTATTAATGGCAATATAAAGCGCAAATGGAACACATTTAGCACTTTGTCATAGAGCATGATTATCTCAAGGTATCTGAGGCAATGGGCTCTTGTTTTAGTTAAATGTTTCTGCTGAACTGAAAGGCAAAAAGCCCTGATCTGCAAGGTCTTCAGCCTTGTGGAGCAGCCTAGGAAGGTGCTCTGCAGGCAGTCACGCTAGGAGCATGAACACACGTCATGCCCCAGTGTGCCTGCGTCTCTTTTTAGTTCCTGACAGCCTCCTGAGGGTTTAAACCACTAGAAAAAGGAGGTTCTGCTCTGAAAAGTGTGGCCCCTGTAGCCTTTCCAGCGTGGACTTACAGCTGAGGCCACGGCTGGGCCCTTTTGCTCGTCTCTGGGCTGGCATCCAGCAGTGATGCTGGCACTCCCGGGGGTTTGCACCACCCAGGGATGATGGTGAATGCTCTTCTTTCAGCAATCAAGAGTCTGGTTTTGAATAGCCAAAAATTAGAGGAAACTTCTTAATGCTTACAGAGAACACCACATGCTTGAGGACCATGCGTTCCCCCCCCCCCCCCCCAAGCTGTAGGATTGGTGTAAAGCTGAAGAGATTTAATAAAAAATACACATGTATTCCCTTTTATCTTCCTTGTTCCTCTTGTGATGAATACAGTTTCCATTTGCAGACTCTTCTCTGTCAAAAAGCAGAGGCTTAGGCAATAATGTGACTCCAAAAGCTAGAGCTTTGAGGAAGAAAAACATCCCTTCACTTTCCAGGACACTCTGAGTAACTTGTGAACCGAAGCAAGGCAGAAGGGCTTAGTGCCAGTGTGCTCTTCACAGGAAGGTTAATAACATTTGGGGGCATATCAGGCTGAGAGCTGTGAGATTCATCTGGCACAAATTCAAATTGGATTTAAGGGCTTATACCAGATAGAGCTGGTGAACGATCCCAGCCTGGGTCCTTCGCACGGGGAAGAATTCAACCCTAAAGCCCAAAGCCTCCAAAGTTTCTGTTAACTACAAATCTGAGTAATATTCATGTCTTCAGACGCTCAGGCGCAAAGGGAAAGAAACATTCCCTGCCATCCTTCCGTAACAGATTACCTTCTACCCTGATGGCATAAAGATATGCAGAGGGCCATAAAGGAGGATGGATGTGCCTGAGCAGAAGGCAAGTCCAGCAGAAGGCTATTGGCAAACCGTGCTCTCCCTGCCTCTCCATCTTTCTCTTGCATTGATCGCTAAGGAATCGCTAACTACAGCTTAATGCCCTGGTTAAGAGGTAAAGAGCATTGACTCTGCCGGCAGCCGTGCTCTCCTGGGCTTTGGATTCCTGGAATAGTTCAGTGCGAGAGAATTTTGCTGTGTGTAAATATTTACCTGTCTGTTCTCCTGCTTGGCAGGTGAAAATTAAACCAGCAGCCTGGGTGTATTCCACAGGTCTCCGGGGTTTTTTACTGTTCATACAAGGCTTGTCTGTGAAACAAGTGGCTTGTGTAAAGACATTTTACCCGCAGCGTGGAGGAAGGGTTGGTTAACCAGCCGGAGAACAAGCCTCTGAGGAGTGTGCCCGACCCCTCTGCTCGCCCCCATGGCCACCTGCATCATGAATTCGCTGCAATCCCCCTCTGCCAGGGCAGCACCAGGGATGCCCACGGCACGGCATCTGCTCCTAAACCCGGAGTCACCTCCAGGCATTGAGGAAATGTCCCCTGGGCTCAGGCTTACTGAAGGAAAGGTATTTCCAGCCTCTGGCACAGCTTAGTAGCATCTCACAAGGGAGAAGCCTGCAAGGAGATCAGATCAGACCGTAGGCACTCAAATACGGGAATACAGGTGACGGTTTCCCTTGCTTCAGCTTCCCTGCAATCCTTCTGCGTGTGTTTGTGTTTGCATGAGGCGTCAAATGCGATGGGAAAAGGCGTACAACTTGCTCAGGGTAAGAGCAAGTCCACCCAACAACAGGGGCACCCGCAGCTCCATCTTCAGGGCAGGATTTTTGAAGACAAAGTTTTGATCTCCTGGGAAAGGAGATCCCTTTAATCCCTGCCCAGGTGCACTCAGGAATTCTTCTTCCCACCTCCCCAGCGGGTGCCCAAGGAAAGATGCTCAGCGCACACCCAGCTGGTGAAGCCCTTCGGCTGCTCCCTTATTGCAGAGAAATGGGAACAATTTGAAGAAAGAAATTTATTCAAATTTATCAGCGATGGATTTTTTTCTCATCGCTAAGCCATTGGGGTACGAAGGGGGAAGAACTCTCCTACCGTGTAATGAATTATGCCAAAATGTTTGCTCAAAAATCGTACAGATAATCAAAATAGTTAATCCTAGAGATGACAAACTGAGTTGCGTTCTCACGGCCAGGATTCGTGCTCGTGTTTCGCATGGCTGAAGCGATTTGCTGAATTCAGCTCGAATTGTCAAATAGCTTTGGCCGCTCCGTGATTGCATTCTTCTCGGAGATTAAATGATAAATGAGGAAATAAAGCAAGTCCGCCTGCACTGAGGAGGCGAAGTTTGTGCTCCGGACCTGAGCACAGAGCTGCTCTGCGACACTGTGGGGCGGTCAGCAGCAGGCGTGCAAACCGCTGCTGGCAGGCAGGCTCCAGCGGCTGATGGATACCGGGACTGCACATTTCAGCCTCTTGTTTTGATTCCCATGGTTTTTCATGTGTTGTAATTTCTGTTATTTGGGCCTTGCAGGGAGCAGAGCGATTGTTAATAGCAGCAGCTTCCCGAAGCCTTTTGCCTGAGTCATGGAAAAAAATGCCTTAAACAATATCAAACTCCGATCCTGCTGTGGTTTTCAGTGCTTATTCAAGAAAAAGTTTACCAACCCCCCCCCCCCCAGAGGAAACTGCACCTTCTTTGCCCCCAAAAGGCCGAGACACAGGTATCCTTGGGACACAGGGCCCTGCAGGGAAACCTTTGCTTTGGTATTGACAGAGCAAGATTTGTGTCCTGAACTTTTCATAGGACAAAGATAACAGCTTGCTCTGAAATACAAATCAAAATCAATGCTGGAAACAAGGCTTCAGACTTCAGGTTTTTGTTGCTGCTACTTAATATGGTTTTTTTCTTACATATCCCCTCTGATTCATCAGTCCTGCCTGGATGACAGACCCAGAGAGATGCAGGTATTGTGCGTAGGACGGGACAACAACAGGATTGGGGCATCTCTGTTAAAATCCCTATTTTCTTTTACGGATAACTGGAAATAACCATGCCAGTCCTCGCTGTTGTCAACCTGATTCCCTTCTGACAAAGGCTTGCTTCTTCCTTCTAAAAGTTTGCGGGGAAAAATACATCTCCGAGGCCAAGATTTTCAGAGACACTTCTGGCAGTAAGGTCTGCAAATCCCCCCGAATTTCACCTAACCCCGTCAGGCTGGATCAAAAAGCACAGTCTCACCCTGTCAATGCCGAGATTCACATGGTAATACCCTACGTGGTTCTTTTGAACCCATTGGCCAAATGCAAACACTTTTCAAAAGAAGTAGGCATCTCAAGGGTGATCTATATCTGTATGATAAATCTGTGTGAAACTTAGAGATAGGGTAGAAAAACCTATGTCAATAACCACAGTGGGAAAACAGAGGCAAAAATGTTTGGTATTATTAGAAATTGTGTGATTCCTTTCCTGGGATTTTACCTGGGAACAGCCAGCTGAGGAAGGAGACACATATGAACTGGCTGATCAGTATCAGCCTGCTCCAGACTAACCATCAGGCTGTTTTTTCTTGCTGCTGTCACAGGGAATACAAGACTTTGGATCTGTATTTGAGTGGGATAGTTGTACAGGAAATCAATCATTGCAAATCCTCCTGCTCCCGGGTGAGGATGAAGGCCATCATGTCTATTATTGTTGTGAGCAATCACGGTCCTGTTTTACTATGATTCCTCTAAGAACAGTAGAAAAATACTTGTCCTGTAATTCTTATGATCTTAATGTAAAAGAAAAGAAAGCAAGAGGATTCCAAGAAGGCCTCTTGGAACAGGCTGCCCAGAGGGGTTGTGGAGTCTCCTACTCAGGAGATGTTCAAAGCCACCTGGATGCCATCCTGCTGTGGGTGAACCTGCTTTAGCAGGGAGGCTGGACTAGAAGATCCCCAGAGGTCCCTTCCAACCCCTGTCATTCTGTGAAATGGTGGGAAAAGGAAAAGACGAGTCATTAGAAACACTAATAAATTAGGAACAGACAGAATTGTCCTCCAAAGCTTGTGCTGATGTACTACAATGCTTCCTTTTGCCTGCAATGGTATTTTCTTCAGAGCTTTGTATCCCTGGGTGGATCCAGCCATACTTCTGAGCACTCTGAATGATAACAGCTAATAATAGCCAGGCTGAAAACTATGAAAAAGGGGGAAAGCAGTTCATTGTATTCACTCCTCATCAGGTATTATTAGAATATACCGTTGATAATGCAAGAAAAGCTCTTCAGCTACAGAAGAGATGAAACAAATCTGGATGTGGAAAGTATAAGCATAATACCAAATGCTTGCGGTGTGTTGGAGCCTCATACACCACCACAGTAAGTAACACCTGGAAATTGGCTCTGCTGTAACTCCACAGAAAGCAGCAGCAGTGCCACCTCCAGCATGCTGGAGGAGGCCTGGGCTCACTCATGCCTCAGCCTCGCTAAGACCTGCCTTAGCCTTTGCTTTCCAGGTTATTGAAGAGAAGTGGGAGCCGTGGCAGGACTCAGAGCTTAGAAATCAGCATTTCTGGAGACTTTACTAGCCATCTCCAGTTTCACGTGGCTGTCGCTGTGGTGATCTTCATTTAGCAGAAGGGGGGGGGGCTGCTGGGCGGTGATGTTCTTGGCGGTCCCCAGCAGTCACCATTTTCCAGTGTCAAGCCAGCAACGCACCATAATGTACCCAGAGAGAGATGGTTATTACACCTTCCACGAGACTGACAACCAGGACTATTCAAAGCAGGGATTTACAGCCTGCAAGCGCTCACATCTCCTTCCAAAATACAGATAAAAGCCTGACATTTCCTCAAACCCCATGGTTTTATACAGTTCCCAGGAACTTACCCTTCAGATAGCTGCGCTACATGCTGATGAGTCAATCTGTTGCACTGGATGTCTTTGGAGAAGGACAGAAATAATGCTCCCGCCGTCCCGTGAAGAGAGCTAGCGAGGAAATGTCAGCCAACGGCATATGCAGGGTATGGAGCGTGCAGGCGCTGCAGCCGCGTGGGGACCAGACGGGCCCGGGCATCTGCTTGCAAAGATGAGGCCAGGCAGAAATTAATCCTGGCAGATGGCTGCATGGGGTACTCCGTCCTCTCCTTGAGTGATGGCCTGGCCAGCCACGCTGAAGGACAGGGCAGAGTCTCTGAGAGACTAAGACATGAAGCGGCTCGGGACTAGGACCAGGGGCAGAATGGGTCAACTATTTATCATTCATGTTCCAAGGCTGAGCACAAAGGTGTGTGCTACAGCGTTGTTCAGCTCACAGGAAATTGTTTCCTTGAGGGACTCTTTGAAGGTCAAGGTTTATCAGTCATACACAAGGTAGAGGTCATACAACCGTAGGAGCTTCCTCCCGTAAAACACATTCCAAGGGAAAATGATTGGTTTTGCCATGTTCTGCAGGAAAAGTGATAGACTAAGATCACTCTGCTCCTTTGGCTTGTGCTTTTACCTCCTCGCTGTCTCTCCAAGTTTATTTCACGCTCTGTGTCTGGATCCCCTGTACACAAAGCAGCATGTTGTAAATATTTTGAAATATTTATCCATGTTTTCTTCTGCACTTATTTTCAAAATCTTCCTCTTAGCATCTTGCATAGCAGTGATCTAAGTGACTGTGCAAACCTCTCATACCTGAAATAGTACTTCAAGGTAACACCTTTGGAGCAGCCAGTAACCGAGATGGTGAAAATACAAAGCTTAACAAGAAAAGTCTCTTTGAATAACTAATTGTAACACGGAACAAAAAGAACTCAGAGTGATCCATGTTCAAGAACAGACCATTGTGAGAAGCCTGTGTGGTGACGGAAAACTGGGATGACTACAGAAACGGCAGAGAAATCAAAAGCATTCATAATGCCAAGAGCCAAGAGGGGTTTTTTTTCTGATTCTGTGCTCTAAGGAGTTTTTCTTTGCTTTCCACACATTCTTGTGTGCAGGGAAAAGTATTAACAATGTCAAGAAGATGATGAGCGTATTCTAGTGTACTACTTGCATCCCATCAGGTTCTTACTTCTTGCAGGTAGTTCTTAAGGAAAAGAAGATGTAGGTTTTCTGGCTTTCACAAATTCCTTTTCCAAATCTGACCATTTGAACATGGTCACTAAGGGATGTTTATATTCACAGGAGAGCTTACATCAAATTCTACTCTGGCATTTATCAGGATGTTCAAGGAGGACAAGTCACTATCACTGAATCTCTCTAGGCACTTAAATGGCTTCCACTGTGTGAGTTCATCACCGTCGTGGATGGATGCTTATCTCACAGTAATAGCCCAAGACAGATCCTGTGGTATTGACACCAGACTACACCTGTAAAAAAAGAAAAAAACCCGCAAACTAGAAAATCTTCTAATTGTCTGACTTTGTGGATGACGTGGATGACACAGCCATTGGGTCTTCCCTGCTTCATTTCCTATTTAAATACAGTGGTTTATTCAGTAAAGGCCGTAGTCTCATTTTATAAATTCGCAGTGGTGAGGAATCTCACAAAACTCTTGTGAAAATGTTCCAGGTTTAATTACATCACTGATTAAAAGCCGTGCCATATTTCTAAATCTGCCTTATTCATTTTCTAGCTATTGGAATAAACAGAACAACTCTTCCACAGAAATTCAATCAATATCCAACATGAAGGGATGGCATACATTCTCTGTTCCTCGCTATCAGGGTATATTAAATCATTCAATGTTTCTTTTTACCTTTTTTAACAATCATTGCAATAGCTACTCATTGGCACCCTGTTCTCTTTGTAATTTGCTACTCAATGCAATTTGCAATCTTAATTAGTGAAAGTTTTTCGTTATTGTTTCAAATATTAATATAGTTAAGACGCAATATTAGAGATATCAGATAAATAATAACTTCCTGACAGCTAGAAAGGCTTTGATTCACACAGTAACTGCCATGCCAACTGTGCATCATCCTAGTCATTGATCTGAAGGCCAGGTGGTACCAAATGATCTATGGAAATCTAAAGAGACATCAATATAAGCAGTTGTACGGACATAGCAAGCTCAGATATTTCTAGCAAGGCAGCCACAGAAGCTGTAAAGCTTATCAGATAGCCTGGCTGCACATTCAGATCACAAGTGTCTCGATTTTTAATAGTCCAGCTACTGCTAAAATACTGTTGAAAGGGAAAATATTTAATCATGACATGATACAGTGTAAGATTAGCTAGCTATTGGTTGGGTGGGTTTTTTTTTCACGTTAATGAAAAACCACCTACCGCTGCTGCTGTCTGAGGACTGGGAGGGGACAGGCCTGAAGGTGATGGTGAGTGAGCAAAGTGTGCAAGGTCACAAACTATTCGTACACAGATGATGCACGGTGGCTGTCCCAAGCTATGAGCCTATCTGTCTCCACACCCAAGCTAACGTCCTTGTCAAGTCAGCTCACTGACTCACTCAAAACACAGAGCAACCTGAACTTCTGAAACATTTACAGTTCTCAGGCTGATGGAAATCAGGACGCTTCCTATACTCGGGTCTTACGTTTCAGAAATACCCCCACACATCGAACTCGCATCCATCAGCCGGTTCTGGTGATTCTGGATGCAAACAAGAACTCAGCATGCACATGATGTCCCTATGTGGGGAACTCATTTCCCTCAGCCCTGTGCCACCGCAGGTCAAAGATTTGAAAGTCACCCTCGTAAACCTCTCCGTGAGAGAAGACGAGAGATGTCAAAGCTAGTTGGTGCCAAAGCCTGGCCCAGAAACCCATAACCACCTTGAGCCCCGAGCTGATTCTCAGATAACACCAGTCAAACGGCAGATTTTAGACACTGGCGGTGCAACCCTCACCCATGAGAGGTCTTGGCACCGTTGTGGTGTCCTCTGTGATAAATGAAGGGAAGCATTATGCCCGTGTGCTCCAGAGTCCTTCGGAGACCTTAGGTGTCCCCTGGGTGACAGCAAGCAGCTTCTCTTTGCTCCACGGAGGAGTGTGACGTTACAGCCACCTCCTGGCCTGCTTCACGAGGGAAGCGGACAACTCTGTACCGTACGATTCAGATACCTGGTACAGCTGCCATGCATGGCCCCACCACGGGTCTAGCCCTTTGCTACGGTAAAGCAGACACAGGGAATATCCTCCCATCCGACCAGTATCAGGTTTTTTCCTGCGGTTCTCCCTCTCCTGCCCTCAAACTGACCAACCTAAAGACTCCATTCTCGCTAATACATGCATCCAGTGGCGTTTTCTTAGGAGGAGAAATCTTCTGCCTATAATAACTGTTGAAAAGCAGTCTTTTTCATTGCTTGCCAGCCATCGTAGCACAGCTCATGTGGGTATGCAGTATTCCCAGCATGGGTGCCCTCACCAATTCTTTCTAAAAGCAAAAGGACAAGATTCCTAATTGAAATAGATCCGTTGAGTCAAAGGAGGGCGTGTGATCCACCATATGACAGTTTTCACCAGGGTGAAATGGCTAGAATTGGAGTGAAAAGGACCTGAAAGAGTCTCTCATCTTAAATGTGGATTGCAAAGTCTATGGGACAGGGACCAGCCTTGCCTGGATGTCTGCATTGTGCTAAATGCAGCTGGGCACTTGCCTTAAGGTGCTCTTAGTGTACAAGGACGAAACAGTAATCACTTTGACAAGATAGTGTGGGAAAGAAGCCTGTTTTCCTCTAAAAACCACAAGAGCCTCCTATCTGTGTTCAGGTTGGAAAACCTGCTTATGTTTCGTTGTTGTTGTTGTTTGGGTTTTTTTTTTTAACAGCCTACTTTAATCCTTATTAAAATTCTCTCCAAAAAGTTGGAGGTATTAATTTCATTTCCCCCCCTGCCAGATATGACATTTATCCCTTGGCAAGTCTGAAAACCTCAGGCAGTTCTAACGAGGGGTACATTTTAGTTTCGTGCAATGAGAGAGGCATTATGTTGTGGTCCATTTCAGGATGGACTTGTTTTCAAGCTTTCTAAAGCAGAATTAATCAGTAATTACAGCCATCATCACCATGTGAACCCCTGGAGTTCTATTTATACTCCAGTCACATTGGTCTGTGACCTAGAGCAATATACAGTAGTTTCGCCTGTTGGAAAATAAATCATATTACATTTTTGCATGCACATACAGTTAAGGCTTATCTTCTTTAGTCATGAAGGAACAGACATTTCTTCTGGAATTGCCTCTTTCATCTACATTTAGTAATCTTAATATTTGGGACACAAAATGATTTCCAAGCCATGTTTGCCAGTTGGGTTTAATCCTTTGAGTTTTTAATTTTGAAAACTATATGGCTATGTTAATTTGCAGAAGTGAGATTAAAATAAAAACATCTTTGTGTTTGTATTCAAAGTGCAGAGATTTCCATGCCTGAATATCTGAATGAATAAGTATGTATTCATTTGAATTTCTGATCAGAAAATTTTCCACAATGGGGAAAGTCTCCTTTCTGATTAACTTTCTTGAATAAGTTCAAGTGTATATATTCAGGATAGGAAGTTCAAAGCCTTAAAGCTGCTTTTCCAAACGTTGGGGGTGGGGAGCCAGGAAAAAGAAAGGAAAGCGGTTATCACTGCCACAGAAAGCACCTTTATGCCGAAAGAGAGTTGGAAGAGTTACAACAAGTGACAAAGTCAGAAGTGAATGACAGGTTTAAATGCTGTGTCTGTTTCAAATATAGAGAGAATTAATATGTAATGAAGGTCATTAGCAGTGGATGCCTATCTCATTCCGTTGCTAGAGATGAAGCTCAGTACTACCTACGTTGAAACACACAGTAGGAGCCTTAGTGGGCTCCTCATGGTCATTGCCAAGGATAATGTTGTCTGGACTGATAAATGAGAGATAATAACAGAGAAAGCGTGAGACGGCATTGGATTTAGGCTGCAGTCCCTGCAAATTATTAAGTACTTAAGCCTACTGCAGGGGTTAGCCCTCCTCCAGCACGGACAGAAGCATTGCCAGGACAGGGACCCAAAACTGCTGCTGTAAGGATTAGTGGTGGCTTTCTCTGTCACGGCTGCCCTGATGACCCATGGAGAGCAGAGCAGAGCACTGGTTATCTTTGCTTTTTTTTGCAACACCAGTATTGCAGTGGAGCCGAAGGAGAGGAGAAAAACTGTCAGGGAGCTTTTTCCTGAATACTGGAGATATCAGAGGAAAAGTACTGTTTGAAAGCAGCTGCTCCAGGTGGCTTCTTGATAGCTCAGCCAAGCATGTTGAGGTCTCTTACCTTTTAAAAAAATCCATCGTGTTCTCCTTTTCTGTTTGATGACTTGTGCTTTCTCCATAGATTTGGTCTTCTGTGGAGGGAGTGCTTTTCTGCAGCATGAATGAAATCAGGTGGCCCAGTAAGGACTGTGATCTCCATGCTATACTGCTAGTATTTCATGCTCCTGTATCTCAACCTCATTGTACAGGATACTGCTTTCATCTCTACATGGACACTCTCACTGTGAAGCCAGGACTGACCACAGTCTCTGATGTTGAGGCTTTTTCACACCATGCGTAAAGTCTTCAAAACACCACCTGCATGGGAGCTGTGATAGATGTGTCCATATAATTCCCAGAGTGACTCATTGGGGTCTGCATCAGCAGCCCGAGGCACCCACGGATTCCCGGTGGGGAGGACTCTGGTTTTCAGGGCAGAGGCAGCTCCTGCAGGAGGATCTGAAGGAGGCGGGGAGGTTTTGCCATGCGTAAGTGACATCGAGGAACACACAGAGGCAGACAGGCAGGCATCCAAACCCAAATAAGATCAAACATGGAAAGACACAGACAACTGCATCTGCAGAGACGCAGAGATCCCAGCAGAGACAGCTGGTGAGAAGAAGTCATTCGCAGAGCATTGTTTTCCTTTAAAAGGTCTCAGGTTGGCAGTGGTTAGCAAACTGCAATGTCACAGCAAGATACGTGACTTCCTGACGGCTTAAACTGGCTATGAATAATCTCAGGCTGCAGGTTACAAAGAGGTTTGTGGCACCAGGAGCAGCGAGGCTCTTGAAGAGTTTCCCAGTGACACCACGAGGCTCTTGAAGAGTTTCCCAGTGACACCACCGCTGAGAGCAAAATCGAAGCACCTTTGAAATGCAACGTGATCAATTTACGATCTGAATGGCTCACCACCCGGGGCTTCAAGGGACGCAGCCCTTGAAGGGGTTCTTGCACCCGCTCGCCCCTTCCCAGACCTCTGCACCGGGCTCCTGAGCCTGCACCCATGCAAGTCACCACAGCGAGCAACCAGTTTGCTGCCACCGACCTGCAGCAGGTGCCCAGCAGGAGAGGGTCAAAATGCTAAAGGTCTTTTGTGGTTAACAACAGACAGAAGTCGCCCCAGGCAGATGAAAATGAAGACTGCAGGTGCCCAGGACAAAGTGCATCTGTTCCACTCTTGCGTCACCCACTAGCACCGTCGAAATGATGTCCCCCCTCCCTGCTACGGCCAACGGAGAGGGGAGCAGCCTTGCTTGCCTCCCCCTGTGCTCTTGCTAGAGAGCCCGCAACATGACCTCCAGCTGACCGCCCAGGTGGAAGAGCGATGGCTTTCCAGATGGGCACTTCATCACTGGGGGATTCTTTGCTGGATGGAAATGTAATGGAGGGGGCGAATTGGACAAGCTTGACTGGCTTCTGTAGCAGGCCCCTGGGCTGAGCTTAGACAGTTCTGTGCTACTGTGAGCAGAGCTGCTCTAGCCACGCCGCAGCAGAGAAAAGCATCCAAGAAAGATGTTCAACCCCCTAACACTGGAAAACCTTTGCTAGTGCAGCTTACCCTTCCTTGGCACATTGAATTTAATACCTCATCATGACCTGCTTCTGGCAAAAGAAAGTACATTTCCTAGACTATAAACACTTTGGGGCAGAATGTGTCTTTCCCTGTAGTTTATTCTGCGCTAGTTTGACTTCCATAAGTTAGGTGCCAAACAGACAGGTGCTATTCAGAAAAAAAAACCCAAACAACTAGTCATAAAAAGTAGGAAGAAAGGTGTATTTCGTTAGGTCATGTGATAAGAAGCTCATCTGCACATCCACAAAGGAGCATGAGAAGACAGCGTTGAGGGGCACCCCAGATAACCCCCTGCCCAGCCAGCTGCCCGCATCCATGCCAGAAGCTGTCAGCCCTTCAGGCCCATCTCCACAAGCCCAGGGGACCACCAGAGCACAAAGGCAGGAGAGGGGAACCCGAACTACAGATGAGCACTGAGGATGAGCCACCCCATCCAGACCTTCCCTGGGCTGACCCCAAGGGCCAGAGGTGACACCCATGTCAGTGCTGGAGCATCTTTGGGACTGAGGGAGCACTGCCCAGGGGTGTGGGACATGTCAGGGGGGTGCAGGGGAAGTGCATTTTGGGATTGCACAGGACTGCTTATGGGATGTTCAGGGGAGGAACCAAGACTAGGAGAAAGGATGGATTTAGGTGATTCGGTGAGGAGCAAGCTTGGGAAAATCAAGGCATAACGGGATAGAAAAGGCCAGTTGCAGGTTGGCTGGTGGGAATCTCCATTTGAGGCCCTGAGCATGACCCGTTAATGCAATCACAGGCCCTGCAAGGACAACACAAAAACCACCGCTTTTAAAAATGTAAATCTTTATTGTTACTGTTATTACTGTTATTTATTAATTTGGATGGGTAGTTCCCCCCCGAATAACCCCGAAAAAGCAAGAAGTGAACCAAACCCAGAATGCCAAGTCAGAAACTCGGGGTTTTTTAAACCTAGAAAACTATTTTCCTGCACTGAAAAATACGTTGCTTTGTAATTAATCCCCTTGAAACCAAAATGTGGTGCTATATTGTTTGAGTAAAATATGTGAAATCTAACCCTAAACCAACTGATATGTGCACGGGTAGTTAAGATACCCTAGCCTGAAAACAAACAAATTTGATAGGAAGGCTATAGACCCTCCTCTTTACAGGTCTTAAATGAACGTGTCGCTTTGGAGCTCCACAGTAGCTCTCTTCAGGTGATCCTTTGGTCTGTGATAAACCTGTTGCAAAGTAGATTTTTATAGAGGTGGAGTTTGCAGGCTTGGACTTCACCGTTTCCCTTTGTTTTTAGGATGGAGCCTTTAAGGGGGGTCAAGTAAATTTTCACATTTGACAATATGAATAGCCGGATTTGCTATAATTCTCACCTAATCTGGGCTATGCACAATCATTAAGCCTATCACCAAATGCCTTGATTTAATTTAACTTATGAAAAGAGGCTTAGTTATCGATACGATATTTTTTTTCGGTAGATGAAAGCCTTCTGTGCTTCACACATAAAAGTTAATGTGGAATAGATGATTCAATATCCTGCAGCAAGGGTAGGAGCAGACAATACCTAAATATTTAAAAAGCAGGAAGATAAGAATACCAAAGCACACTAATATGGTATGCACATATCCCACATCTCTGATCCGTATTCTTTAAGCCTGTAAAAAATAGCTATGAATTCTTTTATTTACCAATTTAAGAGAGAGCTTCATAAAAGCTGATTTAACCGTTAAATGCTGAGTTAAAATCTTTGTAGGGTTTACATTCAGAAATTCGTATTTATATTCAAGCAAAGACCAAAATTCCTCTTTTCTGTGCTCTCCAAAAGAATTGAAAGAAGTCTGTGCTATTTGATTTCAAGTGCCTGGAGAGTCATTGTGGGGAGCACTAGAGGAAGCTTGTAGGTCTGAAACTCCTGTTACCACCTTATTTCTTAGTGTCTTCCAAGTCGCTGTAATTTGTTACGATGGTCAGATGGAGCACGAGCAAAAGGGAGATTTCTTATGCTGCACTGATCCTGCCCTTGCACTGGCTAAGAAGGAAAACCAAGTTTTTACTCGAAGAACGAGCTTGTGCTATGGCGCTGGACTGAGACACGAGGAGTCAAGCAAGTGCAATCGGTTTTCGAGCTGCCTGACCTCTGGCAAGTCCCTTCTTTTCTCTCTGCCTTCATCACCTGTTAGCAAGTGGAGGTGATTAATTCCTAGGTCTCTTCGGTGGGTCTGGTTTGTCTGTTAGCATAGCACTGCTGGGTTAGTCGTACAGCACAGTAGCGCTGGTGGGAATCGCTCTGCGTTTAACCCCATACCTGCCGCCGAACTAAAAGAATCAATCAGTAACAAGACCCTGCTTGGCCCGTACAGCAAGGCTGTTACCCAGAGATGACCGTACCGAAGACAAGACCCGGGAGACAAAAGTTCTGCCAACTTCCGAAGCTGCAGTTTTTCAGCTGCGGGAACGGTGCCGTTGCTGGGCTTGATGGGAGCACGTAGACTGCAGAGCAGATCATGCACTAGCGAGGAGCGGTGGGGCACAGGCAAGCACATGCCTGAGCACTGTGTTCTCCCTGTGGAGAGGAGCTGATTCAGGATGGGAAGGGGTCAGGGTTGCCTGTCTGACTCTCAGCAACACGCAGGGCCCGTTTGAATCAACGCATTTTGCTAAATACCTGTTTATTTGCCTTTGTAGCTACAACAAGACACAGAGCTATCACAAATCGAAGTCTGCTTATCTCTGTGCAAGCAAAACGATGGAGCCATGAGCTGGGTGTTTGCCTCCACTTTGTCCCCCGAAGGTGGGTGGTTTCTGTTGCAGCTGCTTGCTGGGAGAGGAGGCAGTGGTTGGTGCAACACACCTTGGACAGGACCAGCAGCTCACGGCTGAGCTTCCCTCCAGGCAGGACACTCAGCCCAGGGAAGACCCTGTGCCCTCGCACAGCACTGCAAGAAGCCCAGGAGGGCACTCTCAGCAGGCTCAAAATTTGGTCATCTCAATCACACCGGCGGTCAGGAGCAAATCCGACACATCACTGCTGAACCTCGTCCCAGGAAAATCTTAGCTCTGCTTTAAGCAGGTGCTGCTTTCACGGATACATGCTTCATCCTAATCAATGTGAACGTTGCCTGTTTCATGAAGTATATTGGCAAAAGCTTCTAAAGGAAAAAAATGTTAAATGAGGTCACCGAGAAGTGCAATTTTTACATTTTCCTTCCAACACGCTTACTTAGTGACAAGAATACCCTTGAAAGCTCCTGGATGTTTGCAGTCTACCACAATGGTTCCTTGAATCTTTGAGAGACAGCAAGTCCTGCTTCAGAAAATGAGCCCAAATCACTTAAAAAACAGATGCTTGTAACCAATACTAAGCACTTTTACTCTGCTTCTCTGAGCTGTAAGTTGATCACTACGTTACCACATAGGGCACATTTCATCTCAGAAATTTGCTTAAGAATGAAGTCACAGTGATGGGAATAGCGGTCTTTCATTAGAAAATACTGCTGCTCCTAACATGGTCTATTTGAATAAAAATGGATCAAAAGAAAGGAAACATTCTCAATCCACTTGCTTTTGGTGGGTGGGTTTTTTTAAATGTAGTGGGATTTTTTTTCTTTTTTTTTTTTTTCCTTTTGACATTGGATTATTTTCTTCTAGCCAACGTCCGTCCTTAGTCCAAGGTAATTCAGACGTTGCTGCTTTTCATTTCCTGAGTTGCAAAATCGAGTGGAAAGTCGTGTCTTGATAAATGAAATGCCATCGGAGGTGGTGAGGGACTTCCTTGGGAGCAGGCAGAGCTTGTAATGGCCAAATTCTCCTCTCTGCAAGTTGTTGCACCGTGCCTTGCTCTGCTGATGAAAGTCGATTTACTGACGTGTCGGGCAATCCCCTGCCTGCAGAGGAGGGCACAGCAGTGACCGCACATGAGCACATACAACTCCAACACACGGAGCTACCAGAGCTCCTCGGGCTGGGGCTCAAGCTCATCAAATATTGGTATGTCTCCATTCCAGTCAGCAGAGCCGCTGCTCCCCTGTCTTCTGGTCATGCCCCTGGTTTCGTGGCCCTGTAATGAGGAGATTTGGGTCACCAATACTTCACCCAGATCAGAAACGCAGAGCTCTGCGCTGGCTCGGTTGCTGTTAAACACAGTTTTGTTAAGGGGTGATCAGCAACAGAGCAAACCCCATGAGACTGCCTCCTAAGAGGCTTTAAGTACTGAATCATTAAAAAAAGGTTTGGTTTTGTTAAAGAGAGCTGTGAAATGCTCCAGTCTCTTTATTGTCGCTATTTTTAGTTCATAGGTGTTCTGGTTAAGCTCCAGAAGCCTGTACGTCTTTGAAATATTTAACAAGAAGCCATCAAGTCTGGAGTAGCAAACTATTTCCAGCAGTCCGTCCTGGTGCCAGGGAAGGTTGCAGCCCTTCAGCTACGATTCCTCAAAGTAATGAAGCGATGATTCACCACGTGGATGCATGACAACAAACCCTTAAAACGATCATTAAGAAATTCATCCGTAGTAGTTTGCAAAAGTGGATGGATGGTGGCTAGTTGTTGAGTTGAGAGGAAATTTTCAGAGATAAGAAAACCCCCAAACAATCGGAAAGAAGAAAGGAATAACAATTTCTGTATTCCCAAGAAGGCTCTGACAAGAATAAATAGTTTTCAGTTGCTGAAAGGAAGATTTGGGCTAGGCATTGGGAAAAAGCTTTCAAGTGTGAACGGTAATAGAGCGGTGGAGGTCGTCACATCTCTATTCTGGAGGTCTTGGAGCACAGGTTAGGAGCACATCTGTCAGAAAAGGGTTATCTATGATCCTTTCTTGAACTATGGGGGCAGATTGCGCGGCTTCCATTTGATTTTGTGACACAGGGCGAAATCATGGGCCTCTGGGTTCTCCTTTGTTGATTCATCTGGAGATTTTCCTTAAATCTTGAGCCTTTAAGTGTGATTTGGGATTTCTGAGACTTTTGACAGCACAATGTCTATCTGAGCTGAAAATGAAATGATATCCCTCTGATCAAAACAGAAGAAGATTTCATTATTCATATTTCTTACACCAAAGCATATTGTTTCCAGAATGAGCCTGGAGACCTTAAAAGGCACATTTTCAAAACACCTCTCGGTGTGTGTAACTATTGCACGGGAGCCCTTGGACGCACTAATACTGACCGTGTGGTTTGAGCCCTTGGGGGACATATTCCAATCGCTTTTTGCTTTGACAATGAGCTGATAAAACTCCCTGGTCGCTGCTTACAAGTCCTCTCCTATTAACAGAAATGTTGTCAGTCACTGGGCTCCCTTCATTGTGCTCAGCCATGGAAATACAGAACCGTATTTCAGATCCCAGCGATTTTGTGTGTTGCGTGCTCGTGTTTGAACAATGCTATCAGTCTGCTCATCCGTTTCGGGTGTCACCGGAGACCATAACTCATCTTTATGGAGCGCTCATTCTTGTATTTTTTTTTTTTTCCTGAAAACATTGCTTTTTTTTTTTTTTTTTCTGGCTCAAAGGCTACATTGCCTTACAGTTTTTGATGCCAGCTGGAGCAGGTATTCATTCCCAAACATCTGACAACTGTGTTCTGCTGTCAGAATATATTACTCAGGAGCTGAAATAGGCCTGTTACAAAGTGGATTTGAGCAGAGGGATCCCAGGCAGCTGAAGCAGGACTCTTTGCCCATCACTGCACATCTCCATGGCAGTCACACTCAGCTCTCCTCTTGCTCAGAAGAGCAAAAGAGGTGCCCTGGGGGCAATTCATCATGCTTTGGGATGGAGGGGAGCCACTAAAAATGCCTGTTTCTCTCCACACATTGTGAAGGAAGCCTTGATAATTAGCGCAGGATGCCAGCATCCACATTCCTTACCGGTGAATCCCACCCTAAGCATCTGTCTTACTAATATGAGTAGCTCTTAAATGAAACTAAATGGCACCATGTCGAGGCACACAGCGACATCAGATGGCTGGTGACGGGGAGGCGGAGCAAGGCGATGGAGTCAGTGGGTTCCTTTTAATCCTAGTGATGGTATTTCTTTGGTTGATGTGCCCAAGGCATTTTGGGGCAGCTTTAGTTTTAGTGTAAATCAGTGTCACGTCTTTGCAGCTAATGGATCTGCTCTGATTTATGCCGATGGAGGAACGGGTCCTGTATGTGTAAAGAAACAGGACAGGAACCTTCATCAAATCTTCTGGAGGAATTTAATTGTTTGTTCTCCTGGACAAACTGATGACACCAGGTATCTCTGCTGCTGCCCAGTGCTGCCCAGCCCCAGGAATGCTCAGAGACCAGTGGTGCTCTCTGCAGGGTGGGCAGGAAGGTTTTCCAGCAATTCTGGGCTTTGAATCCCACCCTGTGACCGGCCTAGATGTTGCAAGCCCCAGAGGATGCCTCCACTGCAAGGCTGCTATTTTTTTTTAATTATGATTGTGCAGTGCAGCTTCCCAGGTAAAAGGGCTTTTTTGTCTTACTTTTTTGCCTGTTTTAATGTATAGGCAGGTGGCTCACCTGTAAGGGCTGTAAGGTATACACAGGCTGAGGCCAACGTACCCAGATAAGCGAGTGGTGTCAAGCTGGCTCCAAAACAGCCAGATGGACCATGTTGGGACTGGGAACACCGTTAAAAATGACCATTAATTCAAAGGCTTAATTCTAAGCATCTGTTAAAGTAGCTCACTAAATTTTGGCTTTGATACTAATATGTATATACAGTATATGACTGTGTGTGCACATTGGCATACACGTGCATTTTGTTTATTAATCACATTATAATCACAAATAATCAGGTCACACAGATGGCAATATTCATTGAATGGAAATGGTTTATTTGGTTTTCCGTGTAATAAAGAATTAACACTGTTACAATCACTTGTATCTGAAAAGCAATACAGCTAAGTTGTCATCTGCACGATATTGTTTTAAGTTTTAACTAGTCTAGGCAGAGTTTAAATTAGACTCCAGCTACACACAAAGACTATTTCAATTAGAGAAATCTCTTGTGATCTAATATTCTTGGCTTTAAAGTCATACTGCATAAATATTTTATTACATATTTAATAACACTTTTTCATAATCAAGAAACAAATGCATATGTCTAAAATACATGCGTTTAAAGAGCTGCTGACATGACATGGGGAACTTTGAAGAGCATTCTGTTTGGGAATTAATTCAACTTGAGGCAAAATTCAGAAATAATGTTTAAACAGGGGGAGCTGGATACATTACACATTCCCACACAGGTCTGAAACAAAAGCCCGGGTTTGCTCCACCACTTTTAAGTGTAAGAGTATATTTCCATGCCATCAATTCACAGTAATTCTGTTACAAAACATTCCTGAGTCCCTTACTGAATCAACAACTAAAGTCATATTTAAAAGAAAATAGCAGGTCCAAACAGTATAATAGAGGATAAACATTAATTGTCAGGGGATTTTTATTTAAGTCCCACATAGAGAGCCCTTTGGGAGAACCAGTGAGAGAGTCACCATGTAATTCAGCGCTATGAAAAACATAGGGTTGGCAACCAGCCAAGTAGGCAAAAGCAAGTATAACATTTAAAGGTGACAATTTGACACATTTTAATATCTTTTGAAGATTTGTTGTTATTGTTACTGCTATTGTTATCATTGCCATTAATACTACTATTATCATTATTAGTAATATAATGTAACGCAATATAATAGTAATAATTAATAATAATGATGTGTGCGGCCTCATTTAGAACAGAATCATAGAATCATTATGGTTGGAAAAGACTTCTAAGATAATCAGGTCCAACCGTCAACCCAACACCACCATGCCCACTAAACCATGTCTAGAAGTGCCACATCTACACGTTTTTTGAACACCTCCAGGGATGGTGACTCCACCACCTCCCTGGGCAGCCTGTTCCAGGGCTTGACACCCCTTTCAGTAAAGAATTTTTTCCTAATGTCCAATCTAAACCTCCCCTGGCACAGCTTGAGGCCATCTTCTCTCATCCTATTGCTTGTTACTTGGCAGAAGAGACTGACCCCCACCTCACTGCAACCTCCTTTCAGGCAATAGCAGAGCGTTAAGATCTCCCCTCAGTCTTCTCTGCTCCAGACTGAACACCCCAGTTCCCTCAGCCGCTCCTCACAGACCTGTTCTCCAGACCCTTCACCAGCTTCATTGCCCTTCTCTGGACACGCTCCAGCACCTCAATGTCCTCCTTGTAGTGAGGCCCCCAAATATAAACTAGTAGTAGTAGAAAAAAAACTGGTCACACTGAGTGCAGGACAGGTACAAATGGATTGAAAACCTGCAGCACTGGATAAGTACGAAGGCCCAGTCCAGCTCATGTGCAAACACCGAACTCTCAGACGATGATATTGGTGAACTTGGAGATGTGGCGATAAACGCAGTGGCCTGGAGAGGTGTTTGGTGTCAAGGGTGTTTGCCTTGGCTCGGTTGCATGAAGCTCACGCAGTCATCACCTGGAGTGTTCTGGGGCACAAGAAGCCTGACTGCAGCTTCGCTAAACTACGGCAAATCTTGAGACCAGCCAAGGATGGAGGGAGCAACAAGAGCCATGGTGCCAACCACCTCCATCAGCCCCACGTCCCTGAGCATGCAGATCCCTGGAAATACAGACAGGTTTTTACGATGAGGGGACTTTTTGCCTATTCTGCATGGCTGTTTTTTCCTGCCAGGTGGCTTTGTTTCCACTTCATGCCCTTTTCTTACCCTAGATTGTAGAAACAGGCATTGCATGGGCAATGTAGTTTCATCTTGATTATCGTTGGAAGTGTGGGATTTTGATCCCATTTGCGATGTTTTAAGAGCACAGATATCTAATATCATAGTGGGCTCATTCAACAAGATACAAGCTTTTTTTCTTTGGAAGCTGACACTAGGCATATTTAAATGAGATATAATGGGTGCATTTTTGATTATTTGAGTAATTACAGTTTAGAACAAATGCAGTGGGCTGTGGTGGTCAGTAGCTTTAAATCAAGGGAGAGTTTCTGATATAAAACTATTCTTGGTTCACCTCAGAATTATTAGCGTTCATGGAGAAATTTCCAGAGGGATGCTGATTGCCTCTCATGCAGGAAATGGGGCTGCATGACCAGGAGGGCTCCGCAGCCGTAACATCTATGAAATCAGGGAAAAAACCCCACGCTAGAAGCTGGTATTCATCTTCTGAATTAATAACATGATATCATTTATCAAGAACAATACATCACAGTGTAATGGCGTGTTGTTTGTCTTTGTTTTAAACAAGCCATTAAGACAAATCTGAAGAGAAATAGTGGCTACTTAATTAGTGTAAGAGGCTCACATTGTACACAGATTAAGTAAACAACCTGGCTTGTTGGCGTGGGCAATCAGTAACCAACTGCTGACCCTCGTGACTCAGGTACAGCCTTTTCTCCCAGTGAAATGAGATTCGTGATTCCTCCACAGTCCTGATCTGTAGAGTCCTCTAGTCAAACGCATCATTAAATTAAGAATAGTTTAGATGAGTATGTTGGCGTAATTAATTCCTGATGTATTCATAATCTGGGCTAAAGTGAGTGGTAATGCATGAGTCCGTGTCAAACGGTTAAGGTGGGTTAAGGAGTGAGCCAAAATCACTTCAATCAACAGGAGTCTCTGCTCTCAAGCCACCTGTACTTACTCATTTTAGTGCTAAGGTGGGCACAGCACCCTTTGGGAAGGACAAAGCAGTTAGTGCTCCGCGCAGTCTTTCCCACCCAGCACATCAACAGCGCAGCTACTCACAAATCTGGGTTGGGGGGGAGAGTGGGGTTACCTTTTCAACAAAATATCTTAAAGTAAATATTTCCATCCATCCCAAGATGCGCAGAACACCAAGTTTAGGAAGTTTGTCTCAAAAGTTGGAATTTCTCTAGATATCAGTGGCCATACAAAGTGTATGCAAGTGGAAATACGCATACAATCTTAATTATAAACGGTTCTGCCTCTTTCTGAGCACATACAACTCCTCTCACAACAGCGAAGCCGTAGACCAAAGTGTGTCATTTCACCTCTTCTATCGTTTCTGTCGTACCATCTTTAATTTCAACATGTAAAAATCATAAACCACAGTTTTTGAAGCAGATATTATAAATGTCACAACTCTCCTGCACGTCCTGTGTACAATGCCTTCTGTTCCCTTATTTTCAGTGTCATACACAGTAGTTTGCGGTTGTTTTTCATTTCAGTGTGCTGCTTTTATTACAGGTCAAACTATGCAGGCATTCTGCTGTGGGGGAAACAAAAGGCTACTCAAAGGAGATAGATAATTCATATATTTTCATTGCTTATAAAATTGGACAGAAAAATGATTTTAATGAACACTTTCAAAGCATTTTTAGTGCACTCATGAGGTAAGAAAGAGTTAGCAACCGGAGTCAGCAGATGTGAAATAACAGACTCACACATTTTCTCTAAATAACTGTACAGACGCTAGATAAACCATCATCTTTACTTTAACAAATATTTTGCGGTGGGTTTCTATATACTGGATACTCCAGTAGGGATGGGTGATCACTGGAAAGAAAAGGCATATGAGATTGAACAGCTTGCACAGTAAAATTCCTTATGCACCATGGATGGAAAAAGCCATTTTAACTAGACAGCTATAAAATGAGAGTTGTGAGACAGTATTTTGAGAAACAGCTATTTTTAGTTTTGTTTTAGTCTGGAAGTTCCTAAACCATCTTTTTGCTGCCTTTTCTCTTTGTCAGGACTGAAGTATTGCGAGAAATGCCGCGCTGAGGAATTCATTAAGCAATAGTTTCGAAGTGGGATTAAACTTGGGTACATCTGTGTCTGCTGCCTTTCTGCATTTTGACGAAATGGTGCAATTTTGAGTTTCACATATGTCTTAAAATACTTTAAATTTGGGTTTGTGTTTTTTAACAGTTTGGATTTCTACCAAAAAGAACAGCAGACTCAGAGATCAGATCCCCTAAAAACAGAGGGGTAGTAGAAGCAGAGCAAAAGACTGCTTATCACTCTAATCAGATAATCTTCCATGGTGGGGCTCTGTATGAGTCTGTGACAGCCCAAATCTCAGTTCCCATTAGGAACTGGGTGCCAGACACTCAGCTCCATTGAAATGATGGTAAGATAACGGTTGTTTTCGATTTTGAAAATTATAACTGTTGAAATCATTACAGTCTCCCAAACCTTTGCATCTCCTCGGTTGCTTGATGTGGACATTCATCGACTTGCCTGCAGTCCAACACTCTGCAGGACAGCCTTGTAACTGAAATTAGTAGCATTTTAACAAATCTGCATTAATGAAATATCGACATTTGGAACTGTCCCCCTTGTCTTTCAGAAACAGAGATGGAAACTCACGAGCTGGAGGACTTGCTGCCCAGGCTGGGCTACCTGTTGCTGTCTTTTTAGGGTAGCTCACTGACCAATTAGGCACCCAAAGAGCTGGAAATTTGGTTGGTTTCCCTGCTCAGCCCGTCACTGACTACTGTGGCTGCAGGCACAGGCACCACAGGGAGCAGAGGAACTGCTGAACTCATCCATCTTCCTGTCATTTGTCTGCAAAGTTTTTCACTAAATTAGTGTTTTCTACAACAAGAGTCAGAAGACACGATAAATAATAGGGCTAGATGGGGTCCAAGACTCACAGTTCACAGAGAAGCAGCTCATGAACTCTCCCATGGACTTGTAGCCCAAAATATGGGCCACTGACGTTGCAGAAACCACCACAGACACTGTGTTGATGCATCAACCTGTGGTCTCAAGAGCTATCTGGACCTGTCATGGCCTGCAATAATCTGTGTTTGTTTTAGCTGTGGCAGCAGTTGTCAAACTGTCACAGAATAATTGCCGAAATATATTTATGGCTTAGTTTAACGTCATGTCATTATGCAGTACGATGCCTGCTGTTAATTAATAGGTAGCGATGTGCAGTTATTCTGCATGAACTACCTCTGGCCCTTGGATCTGGCCACCATTTTTCATCTTCCCATGAAATCCAGCACAGTGACTAGGACAGGGGTAGCCCCAGGGGTAGCTGAACGCTGTGGGAAGCCCCAGATTCCCAGCGTTCAGCTCCTCTAGCACCCCCAGCCCCGGCTGCTTTAAAGCAAAGTCCCACTAAGTTTTTTTTTAAGTTTTCAGTTGCTATTTCATAGTGCAGGAAATTGCCGTTCAGCCTCTAGAGAGGAGATTATTACGTGAACCGTCAAACCAAGCAGACAGCACTAAAAAGTTATTGGGAGAATAATTTGTTCTTTAATGTAAAAAACTGAGAAAGTGCAGAGGCAAGAAGAAAGGAATTAAAACAACTTAACCAACACCCATCCGCACAAACAAAAACCTAAAAATAAAAACCCTGAAAGCAGAGTACAACAGAGCTGCTATATTGACAGGGAATCATTCCACAGTCCTAATCCAGCATCTGTTATCTCTAAAAACATGCTTCAGTGAATTCCCTGTGCTCTGGAGGAAACTGTGATTTGAAAAATACCACTATTAATTGATTCCACAAATTAACTGCTAATCCAAGAGTCCTGATTATGATTAGTCTGCTAATCAATTTATTTGATAGAAAGCTTTTTAAATTTTCCAAATTACAGTTCAGCTCTTCTTTCTCTCTCTTTTTCACTGGTTTCATCTAATGAACTGTTTTTCCTAGCAGTGAAAAGCAAGATCTTCCTTTCTTAATTGCCTCTTGACCCTTTCTCACTCTCCAACGTGTTTGCCTTTAGAGGTTCTTCATCATGAGAAAATTAAAATGCTACCAAATAATTAAAAATATTTTTTGGCCCAGAGAAAACTTCCCAGCATGTCTGTGAATCCTTTGGAGTTACATTTGCACAGCTTTGCTGGGGAAAGTCTGACTTCCCAACATACTGTATTCAGTTAATACACGCAGATGAACAGCGTCTCCGGTGTCGCTGCAAAAACAGGTTCAGTAGTTGCAGATCGCAACCCCAGCAGTGAGAGGTCTGCAGGGCTTGTGCAGTGCCATGATGCCACTGGAGCAGCGCGGATGTCCCTGGCTAGCCGAGGAGTCACTGGGAAGATGTCTCAGCAGGTTGCAGGGCTGACCTCAGGCGTGGGCTGCGTGTGCTGGAGAGCTGGGGCAGCAAGGAGGGGCGCCTCAAGGAAGCAGGCGGAAAGATAAGAAAACAGAAAGCACAGTGCATAGCTGTCACATCCAGGTCTGATGATTGATGGTCACTCTCAACTCCAGCCTTCGCCAGAGGGGTGGATTTCCAGAGTGCCCTAAGGCTTTCCTCGCTGTTCTTCAAGGTGAAATTTCTGAAGCAACATGTTTCGAAAAGTGAGGAAGCCACAACCTTCTCAGAGAGACTGTCCACATTGCAACGTCCTCTCTACTTACCCGTAGCTGAGGGTTAGTTATGAATCACAAACTCAAAGGTATAAAAGAAAAAAAAGCAAACCTCTCCCTGGGCTGCTAATGCTTGGAATGAGAGGACAGGACTGGATAACCCTCCTTTTCCTCCCTCTCACGAAGCACCCAGGCTGAAGAGCTAAGTGTGGGGCTTGACTGTACTCGATTTTCAGCCACTTCTTTGTGTATATAAAACCTGGTTTTTCATCTATGAAGAGCAGCATGAACTCCTACTCGTTTGCCATCAGGCCCCAGCGTTTCTCACCTTTCCAGCCATCATGTCTGGCTCATGAGCGAGACTGCGGCTGGTCTTGCTTCAGCATTTCCCACCCAGCTACTGCTCCCAGCATCAACAGACTGCAGCTCCAGTCTCAGTGCCGTATCCTTACCCATCACCGTGTCTCGCATTTGCACGGCCTACGTACGTAGCGCTAAGCCTATGGAATATATATGGTCCTCTCAGAAGTTGCTTCCCACTGCTTCGTTAAAACACTTCTATTCCGAGCAGAACCCAGCAGGCTGTCGCTCAGCTATTCGGAGCCCACATCCTCACCAAGGGATACTTAACGTCTGTGAGTACAGAATCACAGAATCATTTAGTTTGGAAAAGGCCCTTAAGATCACGGACTCCAACTGGTAACCTACTACTGCCAAGTCCACCACTAAACCATATCCCCAAGCGCCACTTCTACACGTCTTTTAAATACCTCCAGGGACGGTGAGTCAACCCTGGGCAGCCTGTTATTATCACTCGTTATTGAAATATCTCCCACCTTCCATGTGGTTTAACTGTGTGATTAGGTTCTTTCTCCTCCCTCCCCCTCATCCTCCTTCTCTGGAGACTGGAAGATTTCTGTTCAGGCTCCCCTGAACGCTGACTTCTTTGGAAACCTTCTCAGCTCTGCCCAGCCCTCCTTTGTTCTTTGCATCAGCAGAAGGATGCTGAGTCAGAAATCCCTCCTTGATGCCTGCATCTTGTGCTTTCCCCCCTGCAGACAGTCTCGCTTTGTCTGGGTCTCAGCTGATCTGAAGAGGGAGTCCTCAAGCACAAGGCACCGCTGTGTAATTACACCACAGAGCAACACTGCGGCTGGAGTATAAGATCTTTGCCTCGAGAAGTTTAGTTCTTACGCACAGCAGCTACCCGACAGGGCTGCAATCTTTCGGTGTCAGTTTGATGTAAGCAAGCAGTGACAATAACCGTGATTAAAAGGACTACGGATTTTTTCCAAAAGGACTAAGTACTCCCTCCCTTTTCTTTACAAGTGCTTTATAGTAGGTGGGCAATTGAAAACCCATGTGAGAATTATCTTTTACATATAAACACACATCTTAAAATAGCAGGTTTTTAACAGCTGAGTGATGCCAAGTCTATACACATGGATTTCGGAACATTTAAAATAGTCTCTTAGTGCAAAGACAAGAAGGCCTTGCCGTTTTCCCCATGAATGGAGAAAACACAGGCGCTCCCAGCTGATGACAGGCGAAGCGTTCAAGAACTCTGTAAGCAATTACAGCTGAATGGAAGCTGAGTCATCTGACAGCTAAAAAAACCACACATTGCAGCAACCCGCCAAAAGGACTTTTTTCCCTGCAGCACACAAGCCAGTGAACCATGATGCACAGGTGAGCAAACCGTGAGCCACGCTGCATTCATGCTTGCCAATCTGAGCCAGCTCTGATACTCTAGAAAGAAAATGGACCTTTGGAAAAGAGTTTTCCAGCACCAATTCAAAAACAGGCAGCTTGGAGGACTGTTTGCCATAGAAACAGCGGTACAACTGGATGGACACTGTATCTGGAACAGCTTGTTTTTCCTTCGATCTTAATCTTTGTTGGCAGAGCCACTGGTGGTGTCCAGGCTCACTTCTTCCCCACGGAGTTTCTTCCTCACCCTCCATTTCTGCCATCCTGTGGGCTAACCATCTCCAGCCTTCCCCAGGCTGGTGTGGTGCCCATCGTCCTTGCCACCTTTTTGCCACATGTGGCTTTCTCCTTGGAGCCTTCTCTCTCTGCTCCTCTGTTCAAGACTTTGCTTGTTTCTTCTAAAAGAAAAATGAGGAAAGGAAGATCAAGGTTCACTTTTGGTTTTCTTTTCTTCATTCACTGCTTTTTAAATGTATCCCATTCTTTCATGTGCTTTTCCCTACCTTCTCCCTCCCCACCACTGCATCACCTTCCCATCCCCTCTCATACAACTCCAAGGTTTCCTCTGGCTCTTCCCCTGGCAATACAAACAAGATTTCCTTTCTCCTATCTTAAGACAAAGCAAAGCAAAACCGTACCTCTGTCTCTGCTTGGTTTTCCAGCCACCACTCTGTGTCTCTGTTTTACCACATCTTGCTTTCTTCTCTAACACTTTGTCTCCACAGGCTGTGATTTCCTCAAGACCTGTACTGGCTCTAGTTGGTATTTGTAAAGATTCAGGTACAGCAGGGTTGATGATAGCTTTCCTGAGGTAAAGAGGTCTAATACTGGTAGTATACAGGATACCTTCAAGTGGTGACTGATCATCTTCTGTCTTTGTCAGTTTGTCATTGATTTCAGCTCAACTCTGGGACTCATTACTTTTACCATGAGAGGATTTTAGAAAAAGATCTGGTAGGAGAAGATTTTTGGCCTAATACATTAAATACATTTGTTTAGAGCGCGAATGACTAGTGTGTCATTTAAGATTAGCCTGCATGTACAACCATGTTTTAAAATTCTAGATGAGGACCACAAATTTATATTCCTCTCAGGCAACTTTCCACCCATCTACTCGTTTTCCCCTCCCCTTAGTTCCAGCTCACAGCCAAATACTACAGTTGCTGTAGCAGAGAACTCACCTTACGTCACGCTCAGGCAAGGTATTGGGTTTCCCATTAATGTTAGGATTGAAAAGCCACTCATCGATTTAGCTTCATTACAAAGATAATGACTAGATATTTTTCACTCACAGGTTTCTAATGAAAAATGGCTTTCCCATTCATTAAATTGTCAAATTCTAATGGACCTGTATTTACGGGAATCTCACGTACAAAAGCCCAGTCCCTGCCTGGCGTATTCACAGGTGTACAATGGGGAGGATGTCACAACAGCACACCCACCTCTCCATGAGCTTGCTTGGATCCTGGAGTAACAGCACATTAAAGGAGAACCCTGCCAAGGCCAATATACCTGGTTTTCCTATCGTAGTCAGGCTTGGAGTGGTTTGCAGAAATGTCAGGAGCCTGTCTATCATGCTGTTGCATCAGTATATGGCGGGTGAAGACATGTTCAAACACAAGCTCAGGGTGAAAGTAGATGAAACATTAGTAACCTAGCAGGTCAGCAAATTATTTACCAAGCACCGAGGGCTGTGAGGTCCCACCATGTCGATGTACACCATCCCTCTGGGTGTAGGGGTGAGTGGCTGTCCTAATGGGACGGTTGCTATTGGTGTCATCAATCAAGTGCATTAGATTTCATCACTTGGCCTAAAATAGAATGGTGGGTGGGAATCAGATGCAATTTCTCTTCATCATTTCTCTGCAAACCTTTATCTCATCCCAAAAAAACCCAACCACAAAACAACAACAAACCAACAACCCCCCCCCCCCAAAAAAACCCCAAAATCCAAGCCCACTTTTGTCTGTTATTGTCCCTTAGACGAAGAGCTGTCGACCCAACGTTAATAACAGCCTGGGACGAGGTCTGGTCTTGGTTCAGCCACTATCATTTGGAGGAAGTGCACAGAGGAATGGTTTTAATCTTTCAGGGATTTTGAAACTGTAAACCCAGTATCAGCTACTGCGCTACCTGGAGCAGAAAGCAATTTGATTTTCAATTTCTGGCCTTTGTAGCCTGTTGACTAAAGAACTCTTTCCTGGGAGGAAATCCGTGCGTGTGCATACAGGCCCCGACTTTTATGAAGATCAGCAGTATTTCTGCCAAAGTCCCTGGAGCCAGACCAAGGCAGGGCTGGTGTTAACAAGAAGAAAACCCAGCAAAGCCCAAGAAAATGATCCAAATCCTCCATATTTCCAAAGGATTTTAATTGACTGAGAGACCTTAAAAGCAGTGTTTTATGGAGAAAGATGCAATTCTTTTTCTTTCTGTTCCTGCTTTCTCCTACAGGTCAGTCTGTCCCTAAAGAGAAGAGGCAGACTCTCCACCAGTCCCTCTGTGCCGAAGGTGAACGTCCTCTGTCCTGGACATCCCTTTGGTTTCTCTCTCCTCGACTCTGTCATGATGGCAAATGCCCTCCTAGCCCTGAGCGTGAAGTGCTCAGGGATCTGTCACATTTTTCCAGGCAATTTTGGAAATACCGCTATTTTTAAAAAATAGCAAAACATTCCAGGGAAGTGTGACTCCCCCAATAAAAACCATTGATTTCCAAAGAAGTCTCTTGTTCACTTGCTCTGATCTTGTCCTTTTTGCAGCCCCTCTCAGCGTAATCTCTGACTATGCGGACTGTGTTTGGCACACAACTGCTTATGCCTGTTTTGCATGCAGTCCTTTGCACTGAATTAAATCACTTCTTACTCTGGTTTCTTTCTTCCTCACCTTTCCAGGCCTCTGTATTGCCCAGCAGCTCTTTTTCCCTCCTCAATTAACCTTATGTTATTTCTTTCCTTGGGCAAAAATACCTTGTACTGCAAAACAAGTGTCCCTTCTGATACTGTTTGCTCTTCTAATAATTACTTCATTAAACTTCTTTTTCTTTCATTTTTGTGGGATGGCAGAAAAACCCAAAGCAGCAGTCTGGCATTATTAATTAAATGTGGCCTTGAAGAAACCCTATAAAACTCTAATAATATTTTTATGTGCGGAATTTAATTCTTATTGATTTTCAAGTAGGTTGTGTCAGTAAGCAAAAGTAAGTTGCACGGTTTTTAATAAGAAGTTTATTTTCTTGCCTTGATGGTGGTCCAAGAATAGGAAAGATTCTACAGGGAATATTTTGCTGACTTCTGGGGAAAAAGAAAAAGGAGTAAAACCCAACAAACTTAAGAGTGAGGCAAAGTGAAAGAAAGAAAATAAATAAATAACGATGCTGCCCAGAAACACGTGTGGGAGCCTAAATCATTATTTTCAGGCACGAGTAATTAAAAGCAAGAATAAGATAAGACATTGCTTTTTTATTTGACTTTAAGACTCAAATGTAGTAACAAAAATAAGTAAATAAACCAAAAAGTAACCAGCTGAGAAATTAATCAGTGTATTCTGTAATGTAGGGAATGATGCCACGGTATACTTTTAAGCCCAGTAACATTTTGTATTTCAGACATCTGGCCCTTTATGTGCTGCAATATTTTTACTTCCCCTGGTATATAAACAAAGGGAGAACAGCTGTGGGGTGAGATATATTTAATGATATGGATTAAGAGAAGTGCACCGAGTGATACTAGCTGAGGGTTTGGCGCTTGACTCTTTTTTCCTATGCGCTGTATATAAATATGTATACAGGAGGACAGAGGTGATGTATATGCATCTATGAAAAGACCTGGGTGTTAACTTCCCAGACACACAGCAATTCACACCAGCTGTGAATCTGCTAGTAGTAACCCATGACAGGAATAAACACGGGAAATATGCTGAGACTTCTCCCTAGAGTAAGCATTTAGGGGACAGCAGCACCAGGCAGTGTAAATCCACGGAGCTGGACTGATAGCAGGGAAGCTAGCTATTAAAAACCGATATTAGCTGCAACTTAGTCAAGCTTTTAAACCAGGTTTCCAAGTCTGCCAAGGCGGGGGACAGGTCTGGGCTTTCCAAGCTGGGAGCCTTGCTTTGAAAAACCATAAGCTTTCTTAATATGTACTGGCTCATCCCATCACAGTGTTACCTGACTACCCACTGATTTATATACATGTGTGCACATACATAAATATATATGCATATACACACACCTATTTATACACACATACATCCATATATCTGTATATAATTATCTCTCCACACCTGCTGATGGGTGTTTTAGCCAGTAGGCGTGTTGAAAAGCTCCCACTTGGCTTCATCTGCTGAGAGCTTCCCGCATGGCTTCTGAGATCTGGGCTCGTGTTTTCGCAGCTGGGGGAACATTATAGGCTTCTTTGTGGCTATAGGTGGATGCTAAGAACCGCATTTCACTTTTAATTTGTACATGCCGTCATAAAGCGCACGCTGGGAAAGCATTTACTATGCAAGCTGATGAGTGATTAGTTATACATGGATGTTTTTATACTTCTGAAGAGATGTTAGACAGAGTGGCTGCAACTGCATTTTGATTCGATAATTGGGTTTGAAGGACTCTTAAATCTATGAAAATGCTTTTCAGTCTTTAAAAAGGTGGTTTAAAGCCCCTTTATGTTTGATTTTGACAGCTGCTGGAATCATTGCAGTAAGAGATCTGATAATCAGCTGGGGAAGTTCTTGGGAAGTTTGATACTGTTGTTTACCAAGGAAATGCTGCCCAGCAAGAGTGGCTCTTCTATATTGAGCCCATATTACTGATTCACTATAATAAAAATGTTATAAAATTATAGAATCATAGAATGGCTTGGGTTGGAAGGGACCTTTAAAGTCCAACCCCCTGCAGCGAGCAGGGACAGCTTTAGCTGGATCAGGCTGCTCAGAGCCCCATCCAACCTGACCTGAAGTGTTTACAGGGATGGGGCATCTACCACCTCTTGGGGCAGCCTGGGCCAGTGTTTCACCACCCTCATTGTGAAAAAGTTCATGAGTGGGTCCAAAGCCAAAGGCCACATTGAAAACTTAACTGTGCCCTGGAGAGTAGCTGCGTGCCGTGAATGTGCCTGAGATCCATGGCCCAGGGCAGTACAGCTCCCAGGAGCACCAGGGCAGGGCTCAAATTTGGGGTCTGGGGCTCTGGCTCCTCTCTGGATAATTGCCTTGGCTATGCTGTGCTTCTTCCTGCCTCTTGGATTAGCAGGTATTTTACTTTTTTTTGTTCATGTGTCCAGGGACATGTGCAGAGAGAACAGGGCTAAAACCCCCCTATTTATCGTAAAAATGTTGACTGGAAGGGACCTCTGGAGATCTCCAGTTCAACCTCCTGCTGGAAAAGAGACTACAGCAACACTCATCCAGGCCAGGACCACCTTTTGGTTTGCCTACCTAACCTTTAGTTTAAGTGTCCCTAGTAGCTTGTTTTTCACCAAAAGTCCTTTATAACTGAAACAAAACAAAACAAAACAAAACCAAAAACATGGAACGGGTTTAAGCTATTATCAATTAAAAAAAATCCTTAAATAATCAGAGTTATTTTATCACTGATGATACAGACGTAGGTAGTTTATTTATAGTGGACCCTGAGTGATCAGGACACCCAGGTGTTTTGCTGTCCTGGTGCCTCATTTCACCTCTCAGGGCCACGAGAAGCCTTTAGAGAGCTGGTTATTCTCCTATATTGCTCGCGGTGGCAACCATCCATTTATATTCCTTACAATAAGTAAAGCTACAGATGCCAATTTGTGTGAGGAGTCACAGGCACCAGGAGCCACGAGGACGACAATGAAGGTACATCAGTGCGTTCTGGTGTGATCGTGATTATACAGCCCAATTCCAAGGGAAGGGTCAGCTGGAAAGTATCTCTCAGAGTGTGTGGTGTGACAGAAAAATATCAACCCTTTGGAGCTACAAATTCTCCTGATGGAGTTTTTGTAATTGCTTTATGCAGCGCAAACTCACACTGGCAGTTCCTACAGCTTCTCAGCTTAGAACTACAGCCCTTCTGTTACACGTGCCCATTGGAAAATTCTTCTTCTTCCAAAAAGAACTGAAAATCTCCAGCTTGTGGGAGAATTAGAGCAGTAAGTCCCATTGCACGGCTGAAATCATTCAATCTAATCACACTTAGACCTGCTGCACTGGGCTGCCAGCAGTCAGGGAAGGACAGTTAGGAGAAGAACCACCAGTGTGCTGTAAACCCAAAGGCAGGCAGAGAAATGTGACTTGGTTCCAAATCTTACAGGATCCGTGCCAGATCCTCAGCTGATTAAGCCAGCAAAACTTTCATCAGCAACCCTGACAACAAGGATGCCTGATACACTTGAAATGAAGATGTTTGTGAAGTACCTTAGGAGGGTTCCCAGCGGGTTTAGAGGCTCCACCCTGGAGAATGAGAGAAAGATCCTGAAGGTCAACTCATGGGCCTGAGCCTTGGGAATAGACTAACCCCCCCTGTCCAGGGACTTCACCTGAGGGCAGAGACCAGTCACTCACCAGTGACCTCCAGGAAAGAGCTGAGCAGGGGTTAAAGGCAATGCTTGGGCTAAGGTTGCTGCTCTGGGTAGATTAGCTGGATGGCTCGTTTGGTGCTGAATTTCACGTAAGAACAGCTGTTATTCTTAAAATCAAACATTAGGAAGGAGATCCCACCCAGGGATAACATAGAGTCATAGAATGGTTTGGGTTGGAAGGGACCTTAAAGCTCATCTGGTTCCAACCCCCTGGCCACAGGCAGGGACACCTCCCACCAGAGCAGGTTGCTCCCAGCCCCATCCAGCCTGGCCTTGAGCACTGCCAGGGAGGGGGCAGCCACAGCTTCCCTGGGCAGCCTGTGCCAGGGCCTCACCACACTCGCAGGGAAGAATTTTTTCCTAATATCTCCTCTAAATCTACCCTCTTTCAGTTAAAACCTCTGCTCAAATCCTCAGAGAAAGGGATATAATTTACCACTTCTTTAGTCAGACAGAGTGTATTTCTAAACATTAGAAAATCAGTCCAGTGATAGGATAGAAATTATTCTTATAAAATTACCTGGGGAAGTGGTAAAATTTCTATCATCAATTACCAGGAAAAATATCCAACTTGTATCTGTCAGGAAGGACGTAGGTGGAACTAATTCTGCCGGAGGTGAGAGTGACAGAAAGTGATGGACCAGACAGCCTTCTGAGGTACCTTCGGTATGCATCTCCTGGTATTTTGTGTTGGGATTCCTCCCACAACTGCAACCTGAATAGTCAAGAAAAAAACAGGATTAAGCTGATGTCCTGTGTGCCGGTCCTTTCTCAGCTCATACCTTTAGAAGCTGTTTTGTGTACTAAAAAAGTCATTGTTTTATACAATGAGCAAGCAGAACATCTTTCTTTCCAGTGTTCATAGCCTTACCATCAACAAATCCGCTGAGGCATGCATTATTTTATATTAACCATAGTCTAGGTGGATGTCTGGTCTGCCATCTTCCTGAGTCCTTCCACTGAAACAATCAAAAATATCAGATTGCCTTGCACAAATTAAAACAATAATCCTGCAGCCCCAGATCAGAATTTGTGTCAGCAGAAGCATTAAGTGGTTGGTTGGTTGGTTAGTTGTTTTTTTAACTTTTCTCCCTCTTCAGAATTAAACTCAAACCCAAATAAATTAGTTTCTTGGCGGTTGGGCTGCGTTCTTTCTCTGCATCTAACATCAGGACACAGAAGGTTTCCCAGGCCCCTGCACTTCTGTTCACTATAAAAATTTTTTCCTGCTTAATGAAAATGGGGTAACTAACAGCTAAGAAGACTGTTCATGGGAAAAAAAGACCCAAAAATGCGAATCAAAGCATGTGTTGTAGACTCTGTTCTCACTTCCCATTGACTTCAGAACGCACAGGACAGCATGACCTTGCTGAAGGCTAGTGGCTGCAGTTCTTCACACCTATCCCTTGAACTTCTCACCCAGACCGGGCAGCCAGGCAACAGCTTTCTCCTACCTTGCCCGTGTCCTTGCTAAGATTTCTGAGGTCCAACCATTCCCCAAATTTTTGGCTGTTATTTCCACCAAAAAGGAATGCGTTATATGTTACTTTCATCTTTTCCTCTGGCCTGGGTAAAGGTGAAAGTCAAGAAAATCCGTATTTATCTAAGAATTTGTTGTGCAGTAGCACACGTATTTTAGGCAGAAACAAAATTAAATCATTTATACATCTCACCTCCTCTGCCCAGTTCTTCCCTGGGTTCATCCCTATTCAATCCTTACCCCCAGCCCTGACCAAAGTATTTGCTTGTTTTTTAATTAAACCAGGACATTAGTCTCCACACTCCTCCCTGATGGACGTACTGGCTGTATCTTCCTGTCTAGTCAGTGACACAAACTGTTAGGAAACTTGTCTGGTGCTTAAGTTACTATAAACACAGATCAGTGGCTCAAGTGTCTGTTCAGAATATCATAGCGACGTGCCTCTTTATTTGACAGGTGAGAAATTTTTTTTAATATTTGAAAATTAAAATGTAGAAAGCAAAATCCAGAAGATGATTTCTGAGAATTTTTTTTTTTTTTGGTCAAGGCTATCACAAAGGAGCTCCGAAAAAAAATGTAGTTTTCTGTAAAAATTGGATTCAATACTCTTGAGTGGGAATTTAACACCAACTGGCAGTGTGAGGCTGAGCTGCTCATTTTGAATTGGTTTTTACTTCAAAACTGTTTGCTACTGCAGACAGTCACAGACAAGAAAATCTGTAAAACAACATTGGTATCTAGGAAGGTGGAGTGCATCTTGTCTGGTTTCTGTCCAAATGAAGACCAGACTTGGGTGTTTTGTTATTAACACATAACGTGTTGAACTAATTACACTCAGAGCAAGATACACTTTTCTTCAGTGATGATACAGAAACGTCTCGTGCTCCTCTGTTTCTTCCCCAACACATGTACCGTGCAGATTTGCAGCTGTTTTAAGGTGCGTTGCTTCTTGGCGCTGAGCTATCAGTCAAACAGTCAATAATGGGCATGGACATTTTGCCTTCAGCCTTCTGCCATCCTTGAAGAACGGCTTCACCAGCAATTCCTCGAAAAGTTTAGGCAAATACTTTGCAGTTTCACACTTTCATCGCTGTGTCTGTAATCAGCCTCTTCAGTCTGTAGGCTTTGCCTTGAATTCAATTACCTTGAACTGGTCTCTCAAGCCTTGTGCATATGATTTGAAAGACTTGATGATGGTGTTAACGAGAACATACAGGTCAACGTCACGTTCAAATGGTCCTGCTATTTCATTGTAACAGATCAGTATTTTATTCCAAAGCATAATTAAAAGTACTGATTCCAGTATCTTCTCTTTCGATTTTTTAGCTGCAATTTAATGCAAGCTCTGTAAGCTGCTTTTTTGATCGCTGAAGTTGATCATTGTCCAAAGTATCAAGGCTGCTTTCATCGTTTCATAACTCAGCGTGAGCTAGCCATCAGCTCTTAGAAAGAGCTTCACAAATACGTGACTCATGCAAAGAAAGGCAACAAACTTGTTCTAGCATGAGAAGACTAAAGAAAAGCTTTATGAAAATTTTTCACCGTTGAAGTTGCACTCTGTGGAGCACACTCTCCCTGGAGAATATTCTGTTCAAAGCCACTCAGTATGTGCTGTGCCTTCAGACTTGTCGAGTGTCCAAACATGTTTGATGAGAGGGTAATCCAATTGATCCTGACAATCTGATCTAGATTTTTCTTTTACAAGAACTTTACCACCACTTCAAAACACGCTCAACTCCAAGGCCAAGTCTGATGGTGGAAAAAAAACCAAAACCAAACCAAAAAAAAGGCAACCCTCCATTGGTATTTTAATTAACTATCTATTGCAAACTGAAATTCAGGTGACAAAGACAATGTGTATCTTGTATGGAGCATGTACAACACGAACGGTGCTCAAATGAATGCTCACAATGAACAATACTTCTTGGTTAATGCAAAATATTCCCTCTTCTTTGGATAATAAGTTCTCTTGCAATGAGAATTACCCATCTCTTTGTACACGTTCTTCTGCTGTTTCAAGCAACGGGTTATCTGAGAAGTGACTCCAGATTTCACAGGCAAAATGTATTGTGATTCCCAATTGGACTGATTCCTCTGAGTCCAGTATCTCAAAAGCCAGAAGAAAAAATCAGTCCGTTGATAATCATATTAAACTGTTAAAAATATTGCTGTTCATAACTTAATCACTCACTTTCCTTCTTAAATGACCTGATTCTTTTTATCTGTCTGCATTTAAATATGTTATTTTGAAATTTGGAATGTTTTTTAGCTTACAAGCTTGATTAGGTTTATTCCCATGGCACTAAACCTATTTATTAGGAACGAGGAACTTTTGTGCATACAATCCAATAAAATGCAGTGGCAATTCACAGTTGTGATGTACCCCGCATTTTCTCCTTTCAAAACAGCTTTCATTAATATCTGATTTTCTTTTTCTAAATTCTAAAGTGAGCGTGCATAGCTAAAGTTGCATTCGTTATTCCAGCAGATTTTTTTCCTCCTCCGGTAGTCATAGATGATTCACCTGATTAAGCTGATTCTAGTAAAAAAACTCAATTTGACTTCAACAGATTTTCATCTTTTCCATTTCTCCAGCTGTTTTCTTTTTCCCTTTTTGTGCATCTGCCCACATATGCGCTTGTCAACAAAGATGAAACCACCAAAGATATGCAAACACGGATAAAAAAGCAGCAAAATAAGAATGATAATAGTCAGCCATACATGCTGTGCGTGCCACTGGCAACGAGTAAATGGCTGCAGGTTATACAAGAACCCTTAGTAGTATGATTTCCACGATTGGGGGCTTGTAATCAATTGACCATTAATAGAGCGTGAGCACATACTGGTGCAATTTTAGTTGTTTGGGTGATTTTGGACTCACCATTTTTGAACACTGATGTGCCTCTGAGTTCAGGGGCTGATCTTTTTGCTCTGCCCTACATGCTGGGCTATTTTTATTATAAATTTTTATCTCTATTATTATCTAATTATTTTAGTTGTGATAAGTAATATTTCCAAGTTTTACCTCAGAATGATGTTGCAGGAGCTTTTTTGAACAATCCACTTTATTGGTATTTTGATCAACAACAGTAAATATGGCCCAGGTTCACGAAGACTAATACACGTAACAAATATTGGTATTTCATGGCTGTCAAGTAATTCCATTGACTTATGGCTTTATTCACAATGTGTAAAACTAAATAAATGACTAAATCCCGATTAGCTGGTATATAATTTGGAAGTAAAACAGAAGACCTTACTCCATAATTAATGTAACACTAGTGAAATAAAATAGTAGTTCTGTCTCTTTATGCAGGTGCTAAAGAAGTACGGCTGTGAACACCGCTTCAACATCAGAATTTTATGGTTAGAAGCTAAACAAACAGTGGAAAAAAAGAGAGTTTTCACAACTCTCCTATCTTTTAAAGCTGTTTTCTAACTGCTGTAGCGTAGAATCAAACAAGATAAACCTTCCAAAGTATAGTTGCAGTTTCAGACTTCAAAATATCAGTGAAATCTCAAACCAGCTTACAAATTTTTCTTCAGATTCTGATGGCTTCTGGTTTCAGATTATCTATTCTTTTCTCTGCCCTCTTGTTCAGAAGTTTAATTATCTGCATACTTGGATTTTTTTTTTTTTTTTTTTTACCTCATAAGCAAATAATGATAGATTTACAAGATTTGTAGAGCAGGGAGAGTCACTGGGCTTTTATGTTTATCTGTTTGCTTCCTTCAGTTGCTAACAAAAGGAAAATTTTTCATTTATTTCAGAGGTTTGCATGTGCTGCCAACACAGTCTGGCACTGAGGTTACTAGAATAAGCAGCCCATGACCTCTCACTCTTCACTTCTCACACCGTGTGGTTTCTTCTCAATTTGAGTACTTAAAAAAAAAAAAAAATTAGAGCTGGAAGACGTTCTTCCCTTCCTGTCCTCCAAGCATCTTCCTCTATAAGATACATCTGTAAAATAGGAGGAAGAATGGAGAGGGCAAACCATGAACAAATCATGTCTTCTACTTAAACGTATAACAATTTTATCCTAGCCGGTTTTGGAGTACAAGATCACTCCAAATCACAACTAAATCTAGGTAAGGAGCCTGAAAAGATTCAAATAAAACTTTAAAATATTGCCTAGTGCGAGACTTGGAGCTTATAACTTGCGTTCAGTTAATGTTGCACAGGGAGCACGTAGCTATCGCTTTTGAGGGTGTCACCGATAGCACAGGGTAAAAAAAAAACTGTAATGAAACTAGACTTTCACAGGAGCAGCTGTCTGTAAACCTGCTTCAAACACACCAGTCGACGGGCCGTGGGAACTGAACTCCTTCCTGACCACCACGGGCCAAACCAACACGAAGCGCCCATGATTGCCGCAGATGCTGCCCTCGGCTGGTGCCTGGAGATGTGTTAATCTGGGGCTGCTTCGGAGGTACGAACCCCCCAGCCCTTGCCATGATCCCGTAAGTATTGCTCCAAAGGGATTTGAACAGGACCTAGTCTTTAGCCATCCGAGCTCTGTGTAAGAAACAATAATGTAAAACTAATGCTGCGTTCACACCCAAACAGGGGTGTGTGTGTGTGAGGATACGTGTGTGTGTACATATAGAGATAGATATATAAAGGTATATATATGTGTGTGTGTGCATATAGAGAGAGATATATAAAAGTATATATATGTGTGTGTGTGCATATAGAGAGAGATATTTAGAGGTACCTATGTATGTGTGTGTTTGTGTTTATACACGTACAATACAGAGCTATCTCAGTCCTATTTCGCGTCCCCCCAGTGCAGTCCTTGCTGAACATCTGTGGCAGCCTCAGTTTTCAGGTGTTTTCAGTCTAGGAGCACCAAACTAACAATACTCCACCACATATTTGGAAACCTTACGGGTTTCCAAGGAGTTTTAATTTATTTTTTTTTTCCTGATGCAGATATAGATAAGAATTTCGCTTTCCTCATCCAACTGTATTTGTTTTTCAGCAAATCTGAATGTGGTTTTTTTTTTTTCACTCTTCTTTTGTGATGGTTGAATAAGAAAGAAGATTAATGCAAAAAAGAAAATGAGATTGCTGCTGTTTCACATTTCGTGCCTTATTTATATTAATAATTGAATACATCTAAGATTACTTTTATTGAGGAAACAATAAATGTTTAATAAGTGAATTAGCAGTCCATCATAAAAGTAAGTGCTAGTTATAAGGCTTTTGAAGGGGGAGAACTGTTTTTGCTTTAAATCATCATAGGGACACTTTACTACCGTTGCTGCGTCATTAACACCACACATTATCCCACAGTGGGATGAGGTAACTACAAAGATATAATGAGATTTTAGTAGAGACAATATGCAGTATCATAAAATACGCGAGCTTTGGTGCTCAAATTGAGCTTGGAGGCCGATATACAGTAATAAAGCTTTTTCCAGCCTGCAGGCACTTCAGCTTTCCTGCATGGATAGGTGGTACTGCCAATCTCAACTCGAGCTGCTTTCCAGGCTAGAATTAAGCAGACATCTCTTGTCAGCGCATCGCCTGGAAGGTCTGAGACCTTGATTCAGTGCAACAGCAACGTGGTTAATAATTGAAGAGGTAAGGAAAACGTCAATACCTTGCCGAGGCCAAGGCAGGCGTTTGGAGTTTGAACCGGCGTTATTGTCAGAGAACAAAAGGATGAGCCACAGCCAAACAAAGCAGGGAAAATAAATTAAAAGCATATTAGCAATGTAAAGGAATCAGAAACACAGAGATAAGGGGAAAGAAAACCTATTGGTGTTAAGTCCCTTGCTAATGCCTTTGAATATGCTAGAAGGTTTATACAACTACATGAAGAAAATACCCACTTCAAACAGCTCTTTGGTAAGAAATGGGTTCAGAAAGAAGAGGAGGTGGGTGCCATTAACTCACCCCTCTCTAATTAATGAAGTACCTAGTCAAGGATCAGCGAAGGACCTGCTCAAGGGGATTGATAGACCCTATTAATTGATTTTCAGCATTTCACATGTTCCTTGTACGAACAAAACAATCCACAAACCCATCCCTGGTGCTGCAGGAGGACGGCTCTGACCACAGCCCTGGGGCTGCAGACGAGTAGCTCTGCCCCACGCTGCAGTTTGGGAAGGGCGCGTTTTGGCACTCTCCAAGACGAAATGCTTTCTGCTTTTATGCTGCTGACGCCTCCTAGAGCAACATCGGTGCGAGAATTAGGTCCTCCGAGCCCCCGGCAGCCTAGGTAGGAGCAGCGCTGGTGTCCTGTGGCCAAAGGTGAAGTTGCACGGTGGCCACGAGCAGCCTTTAGCCTGGTGGCTGCAGGCTGGGGACCAGTTTTGTATCTGGTGCCACTAAAAGCACTTGTCAAGTGCTTTAAAAGCCTACTCTGACTTGACCCCAGGAAAACAAGTAAGATGTTTGCTATCAGAGCTAATTACTCAGGAAATTGCTGCCTAGGGTTGGATAGTTTAGAGAGCTGGGAACTTCCCAGCTATAGAGAGAGGGGATAAGAGCAGTGAACAGAATAAAACAGAAACTTCTCCCTGCTGTGTCTCCTCCGCAAAATGCTGAAAGGAATCAGGTCACAGCGCCGTTTGCGTTGTGCCGTTGGGGAGGACGGGAGCCCATCAGGAGAGGACGTGATGTGAGCCTCCTCGGGAGGCATCGGAAGATCTCCTTACTTGGCACTTTAGTTACAACAAGGGGTTCTCTGATGAAAAGGCATCCCTCCATCATTCCCAGTTCAGAGCTGGGGCCTGAAGATTTTGAAAGACTGGTTCATCCTTCAGCTTGCCAAGGTTTTTCTGTATGTAGTGGTCCAAGAATGACCTCTAACAGGCAATGAAACACCACTGTGGAGGGCTCGTCTGTGATTACTAAGATTAAATTCCTTTGGTGGGGGTGTCCTGGCTCCCTGGAAGCAGTGAATAACGCAGCAAACTCTAATATTCGTGTCATCAGTTTTCTGATTAGCTAAAGCATTGCTAAAACAGGAGATTTAAAAGGAAAAAATGTGATTTTGTCGTATTTAAAGATGATTGCTGCAGCCCACTGCAGATCAATACTGACAGCACGTTCTTCTGGATCTGATTCAACAAAGCCCATCTTCTGCAGAACGTCCTCTGTGCTCAAACCAACGACAAGGTGGCGGTGTGGGTCTGCAGCAGGTGAAAGGTGCGATTGTAGGGCAGGGCCCAGGGCAGTGGTACAGCCCCCCCGTCACCTTTCCATGGCACTTTTGTCTCAGGTGATTCTACCTTGCTGTGAGCAAGGTGGACGCTTGACTGTGTCCCTGCCGCCTTGTGAGCGCAGTCCCTAGGCTGTGCTCAGACGTCAGGTGTGCCGAGTCCTCACTGCTTGGAAACAAACCCACCCTCAAAAAAATCGGTGTTCAAGGCTGATTAGAGCACATTCATCACCCTCCAACAGGGGGCATCAAAAATGGCCCTTATTTGCCATGTGGATGCCACTTAGATGGATGCTGGGAGGCAGTTTTGCTGTGAAACCCCCTTTATAAGGACAACTCAGCTTGCACAGCGGTTGCTGGGATCTGCAGGAGCCTGTCCGTGCTTTGCACACCCTGGGGAGTCGCACAGGAGGAGCAAGTGCCCTGCTCGCAGCAGTGCAGGTCCGTGCACCATGGTCACAGGGCACGCCGTCCGCAAACCCTACCTGAGAGCCTCTGCTTTACTGGGCACTGTGTGAAAACCTCCCTTGTCTGCCTCTCAGTCTGTCTGGCTATTCCCTTCTGGCTTGGAAAGACTGTTCTCTCCTGTGGTACCTTCTCTACATAATATCTATGTCAAGCCCTTCTAATGCAGTGGGAACACAAATGCTTATCTAAAAGCCCATCCCCGCTCATGCTTTCTTGGATGTGCCTTGTTTCCTGAACACTAATGCCAGATTAGATCTGCTTGGGAGGGCTGGAATTTGTGACAGATGCCTCCTGATGCTATGAACATGAACCCACATATGCTGCTCCACAGGGACTTCTCCAGTATACTCTCATCACTTATGCCAGCTTCCAGATTTAACTACCAATACGGAGTTTTTAATGGATCCCATAAATATGATTTCACGGCCATCAAATGTTGCTATTGGCTTCTGCAGCTTTGGGAGGTAGTATAAGAGTGTTATGAAGATGATAAATCTGTAAATCTGCTGAACCATCTAGAAATGCTGGAAAAATAAGTAGATGTGATATATGCCTCCTCTTGCACAAGAATTTGCTGCCCAGAATAGATGCAAGTGCTGCTGGTGGTTCCTCTTATCACTGCAGGAATCATATGGAACAGGTCCTAGAGCTGATAGACAGAGCTGGTGTCTTCTGGCTTTTCCAGTTAGTAAGGCTGAGCTGCCCCGCTCTAAGTGCTCTTCTCTTTTGCTCTCCAGTGTCTGGAATAGAAAGGGAGGTTTTACTACACAATCCCTCTTTCCACCCCATTCCCCATCTCCAGAGCAACTTGACTGTAATCACCCTTGTGAGCTGCACTGCAGAGAAGTGCCACTATCCCCTTCTTAACATGTTGCCAAATTATCATTTTGCCAAGATAACCAACAACAAAGAAGGACCCAAACCTTTATCCTCTGCGATCCTTTATCCTGAGCAAATGCTGTCATGAAATACTGGGGCGGGGGAGTGGGTAAATATCAGGAATGACATATAACAGCGACTGCGAGGCATCACCATTTTACTGATGTACAGTTCATCTTTCCTAAAATAAAATTAATTCCTGCAGCTTGCTAGACCACCAGGACTGGGAAAACACTCTCCAGCACAAGCTGTCTCCCACCACTCCCCCTCCAGCAAGGCCACTGAAGGACCAAAAGCTATCGCTTTTGGAAAGTGCACACACACTTCTCCACGTACATCACAGCTTTGGGCTTTGAGAGGAGGCATCTTCTGGCTGCTGGATATGACACGGGAGTGTCCCTGCCAGCTTGTGGCTTTGCACTGCTGATCTTCACACCTGTTGTCTCTTCCTCTTCAATTGCTGGTGCTGACTGCTGTTAGGGAACGGGTGTTGAGCTGCAGCCCCGATTCAGTCAAATCCCCCAGGCCCGAGAGAAGAGACATTTTTTTAAGATGAATTAAGACCACGCTTCTTTCCGGAATTTATTTGTGTTTCACAAATTACTTTCTATCATCCAGAGTTAACAGATTCACATGTGGAAGCAAAATTCTGCCAATTTGCCTCCTGCAGACGATTACTGGATGTGGTTACTTCCCATATTCATGATCTTTAAATCAATACAGATGCTATGCAATCGCCCACCTCAATTGCTTGATAACACTTCTATGCCTGCTCAAACAACTCCTTAACCCAGAAGGAGCTTTTGCAACCATAGGAGTGGAGGTACCCAGTGTATGAAGCACTACAGATGCATGATAAAGTTTCCCTGGGTGTCAGAATGTGTCCTTCACCCACGGGGATCTTCCGTCTCATTTCTGCCAATATCCATAATATTCAGAACTGCACAGTAATCCAAAGGGTGCCTGGTCTGAGCATTTACGGACTCAAATCCAGCAAATATTTGTGAATGCTTTGCTATTCGCATTTGGCTTTAGTTGCCAAATACAAGCAGTAGAGATATTACAGAAAGGTACATCGTGATGGACGTCTGCTGCCTCAGGGGAGGACTTAACAACGGATGCAACCTGCAAAACAAAAGTAGGAAATGGGTTATAATAGATAATAAATTAAGAGGAAAGTAATGCACAGGTGGGAGCAGAGTTTGTGGTGGGAGGAGATACTGAATGAGCAAGATGATCTTCTCATGCCCCTTCTGACTCTGTTTTCTAAGACTGTGGATGCAAAGATGTGAGGGGCTGAAGATCCTGCTGTTCCTATTTATAATGTAAATATGTTTTAACTATAATGGTGCAGAGTCAAAATGATGGTGTTTTGACATGATGCTCTGACCTGAGGTATCTTTTTCCATAAGCTGTACCAGGAAAACCTGTCATACTGTGGAGAGCCCACATAAAAGCATAAAGGGAAAAAAATAGTTACTAGGGAGGAAACGAGTTTAGTGGACCGTATCCAGAAAGCCATGTGGTACTGTATTATACATAATTTCAGCCCTTCACACTTAGTAAGGATTTATTACCCAATATATCTCCTTTCAACCTGTTGGTTTCTGACTCTGAAAGATGGCAATAAATCTGGCATTGCTATTTTCATGTTTCGTGCTACAAACATGTATCTTTAGCAAATAGTAACCCAGCTTCGGAGACTGGAGTTTGAAGCCATGAAACAATGTTCGGAGAAGCTTGCAGGCATGGGCAGCTGGTTTTGGTTTGAAGGGCTGCCAAAAAAAAACCCTTTCAAAACTTGGCTCTTCCCAGCCCCATATATCCTTCACAAGCTTTGCCTTCACTGCAGAAGCAAACAAAAATCTTCAACAAATTCAGTAACTTGAGGGATTATTTCAGTCAGGATGAAGTGGTATAATCCTCTCATACGAATAACCAATGCTATTAAAGGCTCAACAAGGGCATTCATGTGAAATTTCCAGTCTGCCCATTATTCACCTGGACTTTACCTCTAGGTAGGTTAATGCAAAAAAAACCCATAGCTCTGTCAACCACATGGAGAAGAGAAAATTCCTAAGAATTCACTCTAGTACATGGAAGGATTTTGCTTCCTGGATAATACATAGCCCATGACCCTAATTTTGAATCAGAAATTCATGCATCCTGACCCCATTTCTGAATGTGGGGCTGCTGACTCTACTGTTGGAGCTGTGTTTTCCCCCAGGACGTGTTAATTTATTCCATTTAATATATCTTGTTTTGGTTATGCTTACACATCACCTTTTCTGCCACAGCACTCTCAGTTTTCTGTCTGTGCCTAGAACCGATCCTTGTTGTGATTTATGAACTAGTCCTGGGATATCGCGGGCATCTGTTCCACAGTTGCTCAACCAGAGTTGGCCTGAGCCAAGAAATATTGTCTTCTTAAACTTGGGGTATTTCTAATGCAAATCTTATGCTCCCTTCCTCAAGGCTGGCAGGTTATTTTCTAACTGTTGTCTTCAGCCTCTGGAGTCTGACATTGTGACTACATGGAGGCAGACCAAAGCGCTGATGGTGAGATTTTCCACAGTATAATGCATTGCTAAAGCTGGAAGCAGAGGAAGAGCTAAGTTTCATGAGTTCAGTCCATGGGAAGCTAACGTCAGGCACAAGTGGAAGCAGCCAAGGTCTCTGGAGCAGCAGCGGTTGTGAATAAAAGATGTCACCTTCTGCCTTCTCAGCCAGCCACTGCCAGGGAGGGCGGGGAGCTGGCACAGTCCTGGCTCACCCGTGCTGGGTGTGGGTCTACAGTAAGCACGTGCTGTCTCTACAGCATCACCGATCCGAAATGATTTTTGCTCAGTGGGATGCTCTGTTCGATGGGATGCTCTTCTCCCTCTTGTTTGCAATCAAGCGAAAGTTCATCTTTCTTCACTGTTGGATGTTTAATTTCACCAGGTGCATGATCATCCCAGGACAGTCAGTACCAGGTTACAGAGACACCACAACTCGTGCAGCTATGCATGAATCGATAAGGGTGAGGCTCAGCTCTTCCCATGGCTATGATGAATTGATGTCCACTCATGTCACTGGTGGCTGTTTTGAGCTGCCCTCGGAGCAGACATTTAGGCCAGCTACTGTGCTTAGGTTATTCCTGGAACACTTAAAGATTAATGTCAAGAGAATTTCCCAAACTGGCGTGGAACAATGATGGATTTTTACACTCTTTCCCCATTCTCCCACTCTGATTTTTTCAGAAAATCTTTCTGGAAGATACCAGTAGGCTACATACACCCTTCAAAGACATCTAACTGAATAGATACCTCTCGACATGCAAGTGAAAACAGACAAATATTTGTGTAACCAATCAACACTTGCTTGAAAAAGCCCTGCTTTTCCTTGCTCCGTTTAGTAGACTTGATGGCATTCCATCACGGCTGTTTCTCGATAGCGTTGCTGGCTGCAGCAAAAAAGATGACTGACAATAACTTACAGTGAAGCATTACTGAGGAACAGTGAATAAATTCACCGAGGAACGCTGAGGCATGGAAGCAGAGCTATCCCAAGAGTTTGCTGACATAATTCAATCTCATTTCCAAAATGTAAGACATAAAGTAATAGCAGACAACGGTTGCTATGTTCTGGCCGTGACTATTTTTCTCAAAAAGACGTTGACTTCATCCCATAGCCTTTTTTCCTGGGCCATTGAGCACACTGGATAAACTAAAATAGGGTAAGTCAGTGATATGTACTCTTGGCTTCATACAGTTCATGTCCCTGCAAGATTTTCTGTTAAAAAGGTGCTGATTATTTTTGGGGAGAAGTGTTGTAGTACACATACTACAGCATTTTTTGGGAGAAGTGTTATGGTAGTCATACTATAACATCACTTTAGCTCCAAAAACATGCTACAATGGCCACAACACCAGCACGAACCTTCTAATTAAGTGCAACAAGCACCAAGTGTGGCCTCACGGCAGCATCTTTAATATATTTTGGGGACACGCAATTGACTTGGAAGGAGTGTTTGCTCCTAGTGAATATCCTGTGCAGTTCAATTTTTCAGTTATGAAAAGAGATCACGTAAATTTTCCATTGCTGATTTACATCACAAAGGTGCAGCTCTTCTTTGTGTCTTGCCAAGACAGAGAATTTCTGTGATTACGATGAATGAGAGGAGAGATCAGTCTATCTTGTCAGTGTATTTGGCAAATAAGCTTGTACATGGCAAACAACCAATTGTTGTATAATTAGTTGCATTTTGCACCATTGGCATTAAAGTTCACCAGGTCTGAACTTCTCCGTCCTTCCCTGTTCATTAGAGCTTCATTCACATTCCTCACAGAACAGCTTAGTTTGCTTTTTACTTTTAATTAAAAAGGCAAACTTTTGGCATCTGCATGCTCTGAAAATGCAAACAGTTCTTAATTAAAGTGCAATATAGTGCCAAAAATAAGCATAATTAGTTGGGCACTGCAGCAGTTAACAATGTACTTCATTCTGTGTATAAAAAACCACAAGAAATTGCAAAAACAGGAGGAGAGTTTAGTAAAAGGTATAAAATAACCACGATACATCAGTGCTGCACAGTGTTTAAACCCTTTATTTCCCTCATTACAATTATTCCTATGAGAATCATCTCCATTCTCTCATGGTATTGCATCAAAATCTTGACAGTGCGTCTTCATATTCGGTATTATTAATAATCACGCAACTGTGCGTTTGTCATTGCTTATTCACTCTCATCTAATACAAAAACCTGGATGCTGGCTGTATTAGAGCGCTCTATTACACTGCATCACAGCGACGTCCATCATTTCTGCTGTAGAAGGTGGATCCAAGTTACAAAACTGAGATCTCGGAACTGAATTTCCAAAACCCTTGACAGATGGATCCAGGGCTTCACTTGGACTTATCAGTGTGATTTAAACACCTTCTTTATATTTTAAAGTAATCAAAAGTCTGGGGATAATTGCTTATCTCCTCAAATAGGAAAATCCTGCCAGAAACTGCATCATCTATGAGTCTTTAAATATGCAATTTCATTTTTAGGTTCTTCCAACACTGAATTCAAACAACAGTAAAACCACCAAGATTCTTCAAACACGGTTATACTGAGGAATTCCAGCTTCTCTGTACATCCTCATTCCTCCATATCATGTCTTTCTAAGAGTATCTGGTGATTAAAGAAGTTTTTGATTTGTTTGCAACAAATTTGGTACAAGAGGAAAAAAATAAAACCCGTGAATTGCAGTTTCAGTACACTTTGGGGGCATCCATGTACAAGACTATGCCTCTCTCTCCTGGCTGCTCATGGATTAAAAACCCCACAAATATATCCTAAATCCAGGCTCCTCCTGTCTCAGGACAAAGGCTTGTTCGGCCTATAGGAATATAACTCGATAAACCTGAACAGATTTAAACCAAACAAGGAAAATATTTTCTTCCCAAGTGTTACACTTCTAAGTTCAAAACACAGACCGCACTTAGAAAGGCTTCCCAACGGCCTTCAAGGAAAAAAAAAAAAAAAAAAATAATGAAAACTATTTAATGCTCACCTAAGGCTTACTCCAGGATAGATACTCTTTCTGTAGCCTTGATCTTCAGACTGGGCTCCGCTATGTCCAGAGGAGCTCTGTACATGGACTTGGTACAAGGACAACGTCCTCCAGATTTCCTTAACGCTCTTTGAACGATACTGATGGCCTGGTCCTCCTGCTTTCCTCATTTTTCTTGAAGGGAAAAAAACTCATTTCAAACTTCTTTTTCTTCATTTTGCCTTGGAGATAGTTACACATGTGATCTAATAGCTACTGAAGAGGATGGAAATGGTTTTACTGAGGCATGGACCCAGGCTTCCAAATATCCCATGATCCTGTGAAAAATATCTTGCCTGTTTCCATCCATCTTTCATTTGGCTATGAAAGAAAAAGGAGTGTGTGAAAAATCCCTGCTGGAATGAGCATACCTTTTTTTCCCACCTTGTGCTATTTGCATCCTTCCTCTCGCACTGTTGAAGGGATTTCTTTCTTCCCTAAATACCTCTGCCCAAAAATAGACAAACTTGTGAAGCAGCAATCTGCTACTGGATCCTGTGCTCTAGAAACAGTGGCAGCAGAAATGTTTTTGAAATTCCGTGGTTTATTTGGTCATATTTTAATTAAATATCTGCTCATTTTGAAGTTAATATGCTTGTCCAGCTCACGTTCTGGTGAAAAATATTTCTAATAGATGTACTGATTTAAGCCCGTGAATCTTGCTTTCGTGCTCTTTATGGGAATGACTGTAAAAAAGGCAGAAGCCTAAAGATCAAATTAATTTTTGTGTCTCTATTTTAACACCCTATATTTTCTGTTGGCAATTACTGGTAAGAATAAGGTTACTTGAGCACTCGAGGATGCCACTTGGCCATTTGAATTAATAATTGTCTGATTTACACACACAAGTGTAGATGTAAAGAAGCAGTATCAACTATCGGGTGCTTTGAGCAGGGAGTGAGGTGTGAGAGGCCAGTCCAGCAGAAGTTAATTACTTAATTGATAAAGATGTAAAAAGTCACAACCCAGCCATGATTTAAAAAAATAATTTACTGATTTTTATGGTGCTGAAGGAAGCAAAATGGAGCAAATAGCATAGAACTCACATAGTCCTATTTGTATCCCACGTTTTATTTCTAACTCAGATTACTCTATTGGCCAAGCTAGTTTTTGTCTATTTATTTTAAAGCAAATATAAAAGAATAGTAAAGTTTCCTGCACGAATATTGCCATAGCCACCTGGAAGCTTTGGAAAGTGGAGAAAAAATGTGCAAGGGCACACTAAGCACCTCTGTCTAGCACAAGACAAACACCCCTCTGTGAGAACATTTAAAATATACTCCGCAAATCTACTGTTATGCGTCTTTTAGCTAAGCCTCTTACTACAAGCATTTCGGCATTATGGGAGGCTGGTTTGCAATTTAGCAGAACACAGAAATTGTCATCATCTCAGTAAAAACGCGAGGTAAAATAACAACCTAAACATATATTACTGCTTAGCATAAGACAACCTGAAATATAAAAGCACTGTCTAGCAGCACTGCCTTCTCTGCTTTTAAAAGAGCCTCTAAAAACGCAATAAAGTATTTCAGATGGGAGACAGATTAAAAATAACTGCAGCACATACACTCCAGTCATATAGTATGTCTCAACAGGGATATTGCCAGGTTGCTCGGGTACCTTCCTCTGGATGACTGGCATTTTCATTAGAGGATCCAGAAATGCCCACGATTTCCTCGCCTTCAAATTTCCTGCAGCTCTAGAGGAACTGCGGGTCGGGTTCAGAGCTCGCAACACCTCTTCTTCACCCTGCCTTCTCTTCCACAATCCTATTCTTCCCCCCTACCTTCTCTTCCAAACCCCATTCTTCCCTCAGCCCCAAGGAGAGGGCATGCCGTTCTGAGCAGTCCCATTAACCTCCCCACAGTTTCAGCCTGCAGCACCGGGCTCTCCAGCACACTTGCTCCAGGACTCCTTGGCCACTCCATGGCCGAGATGGACAGGAAAGTCTGCTCGTTAATGTAGCTGCTTAATGCAGGTTTATAAATCTTCTCTCCTTTGACATGTCCTGCTGCAAAAGTACAGCAACCAGGGGAGAATAAGGAACTTGGCGTTGCCAGCTGGACTGGAAACAGGAGAAGGTGGTGGTGAAAGGAAGTAGAAAATGGATCCTAAACAAGTCTCTCCTTAGTGCTGATTTGTCTGCATATTCCCTGTGGCTCTTCTTTCTTTTTCACTGAAAAAAAAAAAAAAAAAAAAGCAGCCTTTCCCACCCAGCCTCTATATCTAGCAGGTAACAGAGCAGAACCAGGGGCTGATTCTGCATCCTCTTAGTGAAAAATCACAAACTGGCTCATGGATGGCAGAGCTTCAACACAAATACCAAAATCTGGCCCTTAGCAGTCTGAATATGTAAGGATCTTGGCAAGATCGTTCCCAGAGCTCAGTGCTGCTGCTGTAATGTGGAGCTGTGAAGACTGTGTCACATTTTGAACCTCTCTGGATCGAATGAATTGTGCTGAAAGGGACATGTCACTTCTCGTTGCAATAAATCAAAGGCTTCTTCTCACTTAGTGTGTCACTAAAATCCACTCTCACGTCTATCTCCCCTCTGAAAATTTCTTCTTCTCATTAATTACACTAGTGAGCTGGGAAAGGGCTCAGCTCGTATGGTTTTAGCCAGTTGACAGGTAGCAGGCTAGTCTGAAACAGATATGTACACTTCTTCTGCAGGCAGTGGAGAAATACTAAAGATCACCACAAAAAAAAGCCAGCAAAATAATTCGAGTCTCTTGTGCTCCAGATCATGGCTCTTTATCAACATCCTTCCTGAATTGGTTAAGCCAAAGCCCAAAACCTACAGTGCGGTCAAAATCTTCTTACCATACTTGTGCTTCCAAATCCCCACTAAATTCTCAGCCTTACAAGGTACTTGTAGTTTGTTTTCTTCCTCAATAATACAGAAGTTGGTTTTGTATTATTGAAGAAAAAGATTAATCCTTGTCGCTGGCTACTTTATAAGCCATTCAGCATAACTCTTTGCTCTCCAAAAGTGAGAACGTGAGCTGAGTTGAATATTACTGATTTGTCACCTCTGTGACAAACGTACTGAGGCCAAGTGTCCACCATGCTTCAAATCCAGTTGCTGTTGTGAAGGTTTGCACGGCCAGGGCCGAAGTGTACCCTCCGCAGGTAGTATTGCAAAGACTCAGTGACTGCTAAGCCCCTTGACATCCCGTTGGACTTCCATGGAAAGCTCTTGTCTTCTCTATTTGCCACTTCCATAGGTTTTCTACAGGTAAAACTCCTTGGTAGGCTGCCTCTGGGATATGACCTCAAGGACTGAGCTGAATGCTCTTCATGCATAATATTCATTTAGATGTATGTCTTGATATATTTTCATAAAATTTTCCCTGCTTCTCTCTAATACGATGAACCTAATATCTCATGTGATGCATGTGATGTGTAATATTTAGTAGGCAAGCCAGTATTCCCCAGGGCTGGGAATTAATGATGGAACATCACTGGGCTGTATCATAGCCACTTGCTTCTAGGGCTGCTGAAAGGGTTTTTGAAAAAATAATCTGCTAGCACGACCAATGAAGAATATAAAACTGTGAATTTAGAGCTTGTATTTCTCTGTTGCTCAGTCCTGGTTTGTACAGGTAAGGCTAGTGGGATCTGAGTCTCTATCATGCCAGAGTTGTTCATGATATGCTTCTACCCCCAGTTTGGACTCCCCGCAAATAATGATATCATTATAAAGTAAGAAAAGGCCACCATCACTTCATTCTGCAACTGGGCAGGCAACAGTCTGGAGCTGAAAGTGCTTCCAATTTTGCTGAGTCCTCTCACAAGAAGAGGTGAAAGGACAGAAAAGTCACCGGAGAGGCCATGTGTTGAGAGACAAGGCAGTTGTTCTTTGGGCTTTCTAAAGACTCTGGTTCAAACTTCAGTTACACACCAGCCCCTTTATGTTGAGTGCATTTTCAGTTGGCTTTTGTAGACAACTGTGCATGTCACAAAACTGTTGATCTTGGGTATTCTTTACTCGGCAAACTCCCAAGATTGCTACCTCAGTAGTGAAATTAATTAGGATTGAGTTATCAGTAGATGTGGCGACCTTGAAGTATCTCTAAGCACACAAGCAAGGACAGAGTGTGCTGTGCAGTCACAGCTCTTCCCGGCCCCAACCTTTTACGCTGCGACAGTCACATACTGGTGCTGTTGGGAGAGAAGTAGATAGGATGCCTCTGAGGTCGGTTCTTATATTGCTTTGCGGCAAAGACACTTGGATAAATATGACGTATTCAACGCACAACCTATGCTTGCACCATTATCTAATCCTTTACAATAATATAAATTGACCTTGATTTTTTTTCTGAGATCTGGTGAGGCGCAGATCTTGTCCATGGCTTTTTCCCATTTCTAGAGGTGCTTTGTCTTGGGAATGAGGACAAGGGAGGCGTGTAGGCTGCGTACGTCGTCCGTGGGCAGGGAGGCTTGTTTTCCAGTGTGCTGCTATACCATGGAGGGACCCATGCTGGAAAAGCTCGTTTCTTTCTGCTCAAGGACAAGCGGTAGAAGAGCATTTCAGGGTGTCAGATACAACTCTACATATCTTTCTCCTCTGGGGATGCAGAAGCAAAGTTCCAGGAGCTTCCAGCACAGGAGATGGTCTCTGATCTCCCATCTTCTCCTTCTGTGGACAATGACCAGAAACACAGCGGCCTCCTGAGCAGGAAGGAGAGGGCCAGGGCAGGCTTTGTGCCTTGGGGCATGACTCGGTTTGGAAGACAAACCCAGGCTGATAGGCACTGGCAAAGGAACACCTACCACAAAATTACCCTGAACACCAGGCCCTGTGTCATTGCCCAATGATGATATCTATCAACTTAACGTAGTTTATTCTTGGAAATAATCTGGCTTCCAAAAAAAAAAAAACCAAACAGATAAAGAGGAGGAAAAAGTACCTTACATATGTCCTACATATGTAATCCGTTGCGTAATTTGGTAGATTATCCTACGTGGAGTAATCGTCTGGTGCATGAAATAAATTTAATAAAAGCGCTCTTAAATCTCACAAACGATATAACAGTGTTTCTGGTGTGTCTCTATTCTAAGATAACACGCCTGTGGCAAGTGAGTGTTTAGGTAAAAGCCTTGCAAGAGAAAAATCCTTGTGGGAGAAAGATGCTATTCCTTTGTAGAAAACTCCTTAGAGCAAACTGGTTTTTAGTGAAATGTTTCTGTCGGTTACATGAACAGTAAGCTTTGTGAACCGTGATTCCTTTTTTGGCTTCTTGGGGATTTTACAGGGGAAATTTTCAGAGACTATGAATGATCCAGGGGGGGAGCATTGTTGAGACATCAGCCCTGCAGCTCCCATGCTGCTGCAAATGGGTCACTGAGATAAATGTTAATACAGGCTTCCCCTTTGGGAGTCTGTATCTATAGCTGCACCACTAGAGAAATTGCATCACGGGAATGATGCAGTAAAATGTGGATGCTTGAAGAAATGAGCAGGCCCTTGGTTAACACAGAAACCTCAGTGCCATCTAATCACCACATAAAGACAAACAAAACTGACAATTCATTTTGTTTCAGAAAATAATTTGACAAGCCAAATGTCTTGTTTGTTTGTCAAACCAAGGCCTTGCCAGGGTTGGTGCTAATCAATATATGCATTACTTTACAACAATTTCACAAAGAGAAATGGACGTTTGAGAAGTTATCATATAAGATAAGTCTCAGCCTGTTCCTCTCCTTCCTTTTATGTGCACGCACTCCCTCCTCTCCTACATGTCTTCTTCCTTTCTCGACATCTGCTGAAGGAAGAAAAAAACCCTGTTAGGTTATTAATTCAGAAGCATCCTTCTACTAAAAAAACAGAAGCCAACTAAAATTGAAACACATCCAGGATGCTTTGGCGCAGCTCCCAAGCTCTTATTCCACTTCTAGCTGATGATAGGATGCCACTTTGCTGAAAAGATTAATCAGTGTCAAAAGGGCTCTTACCACCTAACCCTCAGCTAGACTCTCCTCAGCCCACTTGTAGGAGTTTGCTCAGCCTCTGAATCTTCTCTCCCCTCCTCCAAGGGATGGTGGCTCCTGCTTGAAAAATCTCATAGGTCTGGCTCTGCCTTCCAGCATGCAATGCAGTCCTGAACCCTGTGGACCAGGCGTAAACAGTGAGAGCTCGCTATTCCTACGAACTAGTAAATAGATTTGTTTTAATTATGACCTCCTGATGATGCAAGAGCTGTAGACCCCAAAGGAAAAATTTCCTCCTGACCCCAAAACCCATTCATCAGCGACTTTCCAAGCCTCCTAAAAACGCAGCTGGCCAGGAACTGCAGCAAAGAGGAGCAGAGGCAAAGTGGCCCGAGAGGCAGGGCAATAGCTGTGTAATTGCTGGGAGAGAAGGGGAGTGTGAGCCAACACGAGGCTGCAGGAGGCGAGGATGCGCGTTGCTCCCTCCCCACTCTGCCTCTTTGAAATTGCAGATAACCTCTGGCAGAGGCAGCCTGAGCGACTTTGAGCAGGTGCAGAAAGGCACAGCTTTAAAAACAGCAACTACACGAAATCGTGTGTGGAGTTTAAGAGTAAAGACTCTCCTACCTTTCCTCTCTCGTTTAAATGAGTTATGAGCATGAATGCTCACTGAGTGTCAAATTTGCTGCATTTTACTCTTCATCATCTCAGAATAAAAATATATAAGTCCAGTGCAAGAATGAATAAATTCAGCCCTTAGATTTATCAATTATTTTTCTAGTCACTGTCTCAGAGCAGCTATTGTTAGCAGCTGAGTGACAGGCCAAAGCTCTCACTGTCCATAAAACTCTGAACTGTAATCCATAATAACTATTGTATTTTCTCTTCCACTTCATTGCAAATGTGAAGATCAGGATTTGCACATTATGCCCCAGCAGGATTCCTGCACGTGTGTTAAACACTGCTCACCGCAGAGCGCCATGGATCTGTTACACCTCTCAGCTGATGGCAGCGAATTGCTTACATTGAACCGTGCTGAGCACTGTGGTATCAAGCCTGGGCCTTCCCTTTTTATGCAGTCACTATCTTAGGAAGGTAAATATTTAGCATTCAGTCTGTGGACAAGAGGCTCTATTTATATCATCGGACAAGAAGGAGGTCATTGCTTGTGCAGAATTGCCAATCAGGCACTGGTCTGAGCAGAAGCTCAAGTCCTTTGCAGGAATCTCGTTAATGCAGTTGAGGCATGTTTTCAGTCGGGTTCTTGTAAAACATTTATTTTTTTTAAGTTCTATAGTGGCTTTTCAAGTGTAATTTAAGTTTAAGAGTAACTTGACTTGACTCTGGAGACAACACACTATTGAGAGCTTCTAGAAAACCCATTTTCCTAGATGTAAGAAGATGTTAAGCATTATTGGAAGTTCTCTGTGATACCTATTCATAGCATATAAGAACCAATATATTTATATCGAGACCTTCAGGCCACATTCTCTGCCGACAAGGACTGACACGGCTCTCTGTATGTCAGCAGAGCAGAGCATGTCGAATTATAACAGCCTGTTGCAAGCAGCATGCCCAGAGCGTCATTGCTGATGTCAAGATTGTGAAGCACCGTCTCTTCTATCATGTCTACCCTCAGACCTGTGAGACCCCTCTGTTGTAAGGTGAATGTTTTAAAACACTTAAATCATTTGTTGCAGAATCCTGATTTAAGATCCTGCCGGCTATTCCAATTTGTCATGAATGAAATGGTTTGACACGCTTATGATTTAGCAGCAATTTGAAATTTATTAATGGTGTGAGATAGGTCAAAAGGTTGAATTTTAGCAGCACTTAGTTATTAACCAATTTGAAGATTAACAAGGTGATTTGGCAGAATACATTATAATTAAAACAGCAACTTAATTACAGATTTGAGAATTGCAAGGTTCATACTGACTTACTATGAGGTATCCTAAATTAAAGCATGTATATATGTGTATAAATACAAACACACAGAGACAGACAGGAATATTTGGATTCAGTGAAGTATATAGACACCCACGCTCACGGAGGCAAATGTGTATATTCAAACACAGACAAGTAGAAAGGTGGGAGGAACAGGCTAGCCTATAGTCAAAATTTCCCTGTTCTCAAGTTTGGAGTAAATACTCACAATGCCTCATCAGCATTCCTCAATGGGTGATATTTGAGCCTTGATAAGGTTGATTCCTACCCTGACCAGTTGTCAGCTTTGTTGGCAGACAGTCTTTGAACCTTGGGGAGTCTAGGCCTGAGAGGTGTCCCAGCTCAGGGGAGATGCTGATCACCGCCCGCTGCCATCCAGGAGATCTCAAAGGGTCTCGCTTTGGGTTGTTATTTACAGGGTCTGAGATAATTGACTTTCATCATGTACTTTTCAATTTTGGCCCAGCTCAGATGGTGAAACATTCTGGTGCTTTCCATCAGTTGTGCAGGCCCAGAACTTGCTAGATTTTGGAGTCATGTCATCACCCCTTTGGGCCACAGCCCAGGCGGAGGTGTACGAGGCTGTGCAACAGGGGAAAGAGGAGCCAGCCTCGTTAAGGGGGTGCCTTAACGCTCTGGTACGCTGAATTTTGCAATCCACACCTGACTTGCCCTGGGTTGGTATGTGGCCCAGGGAGGGGGAATTGCATCGATTACCAGGAGTGAGGGGGGAGCTGTACCACTACACTCTGTTCTCTGGCTTCCTGGGGGTTAAAAGACATCTGAGGGGCTGTGCTGTGTGGCATCCTGGTTCTGCTGTGTATTTAGAGACAAACCAATCTGCTGAGGAACATCTCACCCAAGGTTTCTCTTCTAGAACGTGTGCTACAGGGGACACTGCTCCCCGTATGGATGGGCAGCAGTGGCCTGGGTGGGCAAAACGCTTTTCTGTGACTCCTGCCCTGACACTTGAAGAGTCTCTGAAGCATTTTGAGGAGCGCAGGTGGACGTGGGATGCTTTTATCGTGCAGACAGGCCTTCAGGTTAAGTCTCATCTTGTCTTCCTAGCAGTGTCTTGTTTCCTCAGCTTGTCTGTCAGGCTATACGCTTTGGGTCTTCAAATTGCCACTGCAATAAATAAAGCAACTTGGTTTATAAATTGCCTCTGACCTTGTGTGCAAACCCACCCTGCTGCAGTAGGGCTCCTGCAAACAACCTGCTGAAAGCTTTGCTGTGTTTCCCAGGTAGAGACTTTTTGGGGTCAGTTCTGCCAGCACTTGGCGCTCCCTGCCAAAACGCAACCAAGAGCCTGGAGTTGAGCACAGTCACGTCTAAGGTGCCTTCTGGGACGGGCAGCCCACGGGGGAAGCAAGCCCCAACCGCGGGGAACACAACCCCTCTGCATCGCTGGGAAAGAGGTGTGTGCTATGGCAATGGCACGTGGGATCCAGGGGACCTCTTCTCCTCAGTTTCTGTGTTTGGATTGCGCTAAATCCAGTAGGAAAAAGCTCAGATTGAGATCTTTACCACAGTTTAGACGTTCATTATGTACCTTTCTCTTGCTTTGTTCCCTCATAGGTGGGTCCCAGTGTTTTGGGTCCCAAAACACTGATCTTACACAGCAGCTTGTCTTGCAGAGCTCACCTCCAGTCGCTGTTGGGTCTTGGTGAGCACCTTGTTCAGAGGCTATAGAGCTGTGTGGGGTGGGAGAGAAGGAAGTTTTCTTTGGCCCTCTTTAAAGGAAGGCACACAAAGGGGAAAAATGAGAGAATTTCAGCAATATATTTAGGACGATCATCTGAAAGTGGAAACAAATGGGGTTTTGTTTTCAACCATGTGCAATTATATTCCATTTCTGTTTGGCAGCTAATTCTAATTCAAGAAAGTAAATTCTTAGAGCACTTTTGGATTTTCACAATAAAATTTCTAAGGAAGAAACTGTAAAAAAACCAACTAAAATGTCTGTGCTTACGAAAGTCTCATAATTTTCTGTCATACACTTCAGTTTTCCAAATGCTCTTTCCAAACTAAATGTTTTTACCCATAAAAGCTTCATTTTTCATTGAAAAGCTAGAAAATTTCTGTCCAAGCGGAATTTTCATTCTGTTTCAATGAGTTATTTCTAACTTAAAAAAATCTCTACGTGAATTTGAAAACTAGTTTTAAATGTAAATAAAATTCCGAGAGCCTGCTCCAGAAAAAAAAGAAGAAACCTTCATCACATAGTAACAGGGTTGTTCAATAACAGTTACCAATATACGGGATAAATTAATTCATGAGAAAACAATGTTTTAATTTGGTCCTTTCTTACAGTCTTTCACGTGTTTCTGAGGAGATATCCAAATTTGGCAATCAAATCCCGTCTATTAGCATTGCATGAAAACACACAGTGAAACCTGACCTCGTTAAAACCAATGGGTGTTTAATTGATGTTTTTCCTGGAGCCCTGGTTTTAACTATAAACTGCACCAAACATTAAGAGTACGGCTGTTAAGCCCAGATTTTTAGGTTGTGGGAGTTTCATAATTCAAATACCAGCAGAGAAAAGAAAAACCTACAACCCAACAAAAAACAAAGATCTTTTTTTATTCACTGCGTATCAAAACATCCCATTCTCCAGTTGTAGTTCAGGTCAATTGACATACTTTGTACTGCTTGTTCAGTCTCATTTTTCCTTTTTAATTTCTTCTAAAAGTAGAAAAATGAGAAGTCCTTTCAAAACTGCCAGTCTAAGAGCTGCCTTTGAAAAAATTTCGCTGGATTGTTCTGACCTTTTCAAAACATTTTTCTTTCCCCTCCCATGCCTGTTTCAAACCACAGGTTTTTTTAATATGTGACAAATTTCCATGCAGTGCTTTTTGATGAACAGAGACTTTCTGACTCCCAAACACTTCACTGGAAATTTTCCAAGCAGCTACAACAGTCTCTGTAGCCGGTGGGATATGTACAGATGATGGCTGCTCCTCCAGGGACCAGACGCGGTTGAATCAGGCCTTGCATTAGCCTATAGGTGAACTTTCTGAAAAGTTCATCACCCCAATCATTTTCCCTTGAGTTTGTTCTTCATCTCTTTCCATTTTTAATATGCTGTGGCCAGAGCCAGAGCTGCAAAAGCCTGAGCTACCTGAGCAAGCAGAGCACAGGGAATGCAGCTTCTGCAGTGAAGAGCACCATGGCATGTCTGCCCTTCCTTCCTTCCTTCCTTCCTTCCTTCCTTCCTTCCTTCCTTCCTTCCTTCCTTCCTTCCTTCCTTCCTTCCTTCCTTCCTTCCTTCCTTCCTTCCTTCCTTCCTTCCTTCCTTCCTTCCTTCCTTCCTTCCTTCCTTCCTTCCTTCCTTCCTTCCTTCCTTCCTTCCTTCCTTCCTTCCTTCCTTCCTTCCTTCCTTCCTTCCTTCCTTCCTTCCTTCCTTCCTTCCTTCCTTCCTTCCTTCCTTCCTTCCTTCCTTCCTTCCTTCCTTCCTTCCTTCCTTCCTTCCTTCCTTCCTTCCTTCCTTCCTTCCTTCCTTCCTTCCTTCCTTCCTTCCTTCCTTCCTTCCTTCCTTCCTTCCTTCCTTCCTTCCTTCCTTCCTTCCTTCCTTCCTTCCTTCCTTCCTTCCTTCCTTCCTTCCCTCCCTCCCTCCCTCCCTCCCTCCCTCCCTCCCTCCCTCCCTCCCTCCCTCCCTCCCTCCCTCCCTCCTTCCTTCCTTCCTTCCTTCCTTCCTTCCTTCCTTCCTTCCTTCCTTCCTTCCCTCCTTCCTTCCTTCCTTCCTTCCTTCCCAAGCAGCAAAACCCATGGCAGAAACAGAGCAGCGTTTGCTTCAGTCACAAAGCAGCAAATGTTCCTGGTTCTCTGTGAATTATGAAGAAACTCTTTATTCCACCTGGCTCTTCCTCCAGAAGAGCTGGCTTTATCTCTCAGATTATAATAAGGATTTATTTTTAAATCCTTTGTTTATTCTTACCCTGCAGGACACAGCCGTAATCTCTCCCAGTTTTGTGTGCAGTGGGTGGGGTAGTAAGACGAAAAGACTTCCAGGACTCTAAAAACTAAACTGCTTTTTTACTAGACAAATTATTTACCGAAATGCTTCCATGGGATTTGCATTCCGACCGCGTTCCCGCAGTCTCCTGCAAGCCCTTCTCAGCCATCTGTGCTTCTCCCTCCATGCTCCATGTGGGCTGCTCCATCTTGTCATTTAGCAACTGTTGTTGTGTCTTTTGTGCCAGCTTTTGTTACCTTTATGGGGCAGGAGTTGGTAATAAATTGCTGAACCTCAAGCTCTGGTTTTCAACCTCTTCTCCAAGAATATCTGCTCTGGAGTGCTTTGGGAAAAACAGTGAAGGGCAGGCAGCACGAGCATGTTTCTGCACAATCTGTGCAAGTGCAGTTTCTAAAAGGACCTGTGCCTCCACCAGGAGCTTCTCAGTCATCCAACATAGTAAGAAAAAGGCTGAAAATTGCTGCTGGGGAAAATGAGCCTTTACTTTATGTTTGCACCACGGAAGGCTCCCAGTGCATGCTTTCACTGCAGTTGAAGCTATCTCTGCGGTGGACATCGATGTACCAGTCTGCGTTAGTAAGCTCACCGCAGCTCGGATCATGGCAGCTCCCAAGTCTTCATGCAGCCCACAGGGAAGCCCGTTTCTGCCCTGCAGGTTCCCAGCTTGTCCTGCGTTACAGCTCATGGTGACTGCAAAGGAGGCATTTTCTCTTTTGTGCTGTGATCCAACATGGGAGACGTGCTTTTGCACTACTATTCTGTGGCCCAAGAGCCACCATTTATTATGCATAACGTGAGGCATTATGGAATATTGGACCAAAATCCGCATTACAGAAATGCACAGGTAGTGTGGCTCTTCCTGGATCACAGCACCTAGATGTTTCTCCAGATGCCCAGCAATCCTTGGCTGCCAGATGTCTGGAAAAATGACTAATGTGCACACAATGATACTTCATGTACTCGCTGTAGATCCAAACCTAAATTCATCTGCTTGCTCTGTGTGCGTGGAGGCACAATATCACTTGAACAGCAGGCCTCCCCCATCTCATTCAGTACACATACCAATTTATCTTTCTGGGACCATCACCAGTTTCAGCATTTAAAATCTGGCAGCCCAGTGCGACCCATTGTCTAAACATAATGTCAAGTACATTAAGCAGAATGTATGTTCAGCTCCTGGCTCGTGGGTCTTGCCAAGAATATGGAGCATCAGTCCACCACGACAGGGTAGTGCCAGCCGTAAGAAATGGACAGATCCTAAGGCCGAGTGGGCTGTTAAAAAGTGAAGTGTCTCCTTCAGCGTTTGTTCTTTATGATCCTGTCTTGTTCTCATCCACGTGCATGTGGATATTCATTTGGCAGGTAAGCTGCATGCTTCACCCCAGGCTTCCTCCTGTCCCCAGGTACAAGGTGCACATCACCCTCATGATAGAAAACCTTAACTCTTCTGGAATTATTCCTCAGTCCTCTTTACATAAAGCCCCCTTTTCCATACCTTCTTTATATCTGCAGTCAAATGTTACAGGCTCCTTGCTTAGCATGACTGCTGCAACAAGGCTTCCTTCACAGGTGACAGCTTCCTTCTGGTGACAACTTCCCTCTCTGCTGGCCTCTGGCCAGTCTGTTGACTAGGCTCACTGCTGAGGAAACAACTTGCTCTTGCTGTGGCCAGCACATGTTTTTAAATCCCTTCAAATGAGTCAGGCCACCATCCCATCCCGGCATCCATGATTCATTCACCTAGCAGAGCCCATCTCCCCACAGGATGAGGCCTCAGTAGCTATTGTGCTGAAGAAGCTTTTATAAGAAGTCCTCTTTGCAGGGATGATTGCATCATTATTGTCTCCTAAAAAGCTGATAGAGTCCACCAACCCTCTTAACCTTTCCATTTCCAGGACTGGCCTCTTTAAGGCTTCACAGCTTTCTTTTAGATGATGTCCATAACCACCTTCAGACCCTTCCATTGACCCTTTCCAATCCTCAACCTTCAGCTCAGTCAAATCAGTCACAGGCATAGCTAAGCTAGGATCAAAATAATGTTTGCTGGATCAGTTTTCTTTCCACTGTAAAACAATGTATGAACCATAGATCCAGCGGACAGATCACAGTCAGGATGGCCATTGGCCATTCCTTAACACAGTGATTGCGTTCTCACCGTTTAAACCCCTCTCCTTGTTGCCTCACGGCCTCAGAAACGTTCCCTTTACCTTTCTAGATGGGTCTATGATCCCTGGTTCTTTTTGCTATGGACATGTTAATTGAGAGCATGCAATTACGTGATATAGCAGCTGATACCTGATAACAGAATAAAGGTTATCTCTTTTTGCACGACTATGATAAGTGAAAAGAAATTAGCAGAGGTGCCAAATCTGGGCCTTATCTTACGCTACCATAATAGAGAGAGAACTGGGGATTCTACATACAGCAGCTAATCCCTAAATACATAACCCACAATCATCGCAACATCTTATCTTCCTCAGATGCTGTTTGGGAAAGAGAGAGTCCAGTGTATTTTGCTAGAAGAGCTATTCAGAGTTTATTAACATGCTAAAAGTCCTTGAGATACATTACCTAGGATGTAGAAGCAAAAAGGCAGAAGTAGAGGCGTATTTGCTATGACAAAAACGGTGAGTTTGTGGGGAAGAAAGGATTTGTGAGCCTTAAAAATGAAGATAGCAAATACCAGCTGTTCTTATAAATACCAGTTCCACAAATACCAATTCTATAATCAATTTAGGGTAAAGACTTGCATAATTATTATTTTGTACCAAGCCCAAGGCAATGAGTTTCTGGTCTATGATTAGAGAGCATAGGTACTATCACAACTTTTTAGTCTTGAGCAGACTGAAGAGACGTAATTTTTTCCTCCTGAATCTGGTATCAGATTCCCAATTCTGGTTATGTCTTTTTTTTCATGATTCTTATTGGAGAGGTATTCCTATAAGAGTCTTTATGATTCACTGCTCGTGACCATGATCACCATCTCACTGAGGCATTGCATCGTCTCTGATGTCTATTTATCAAACTATCTTTCCATTTCTTGCTGGAGATGCGTTCACTCTAGGAGTCATTTCCCTTCCAAACCTAGATTCTGCCAATCATAGAGTAACAATTGAAAACCAATGGGTTTTGGGTGTTTTTTTTGATTCTGCACCTGTATTGACAATGTCTTGCTAGTATTTAACTTTCTAGTCACAAATATAATTTATTTGATGTATAAAATGCATGTGATTTTCAAATATATCCCCAGCTGAGGAAAACATCCTGGCATGAGATAGCCGATTTTGCTGGTTTTGTAGTTCCAGCTTCCAGCCAGACTCTAGAGTCTGGATTCACACCTTCAAGCTGGGACAATTGAATTTGCTTGGGAACTCACTGTGTGCTGAAATCTTCTGACAGTTTATGTTCTCATCAGCTAGCTGATTTATGAAGATTACATGGACACCGTCAGCCCCTGTGGTTTTGATGTCTACAAGGACTGGCCATGTTGCCCGAACGCCTCCATCAAGGCAGTCATCTTAGGGGCAGTTCCCATGTGGTTCTGTTTCCAATTGCAACAGTCATGTTTTGTTTTCCACCATCCTTCTCATGGTTAGATATGATCACCAAGGGCTACATGCTAAAGCAGCATCCCAGAATCTGTTAATGTACATGCATGAAATTCTCTGAACATGCTCTGGCATTGAGCGTTGTCCCTAAACACCAACTCATCCCTCTGTAACACAAACTACAGTCTAAAACTAACCTCAAAAGAAGGAATAAAGATATATAGCAAAAGCTAACAGTTCTGCCAGGCCCTCTGTATTTTGTAAGGTCTTTTCAAATTATGTTGACCTTTTGTTTTTCCCATCTTTCTTCCAACTTGTCCAAAAAGGTCATGGCAGGATGGAGAACCAAACCAAGTGAATGAGGCTAATTTGGTCTGTAAATTAAATGAAAATTTAACACTGGTTTGTGTGGAATTCAGATTCAATACAATCATACCCACATCTGGTGCAATCCTAGTCCGGTAAAACAGATAACCCACAGGGATTTCATTAAGAACATGAGCAATCAGTTTAGAGTTGAATTCTGGTACAGAAAGTCAAGCTAACTGGAGAAATTGGATGGGTGAAATGGAAAAGAGCGTTGTAGGCAAAGAGTTACCACCAAACAAGTAATATTTAGACACATTTAGTAATTGGAATCAGCATGTTTGGCTTAAATGTCTCACAAATAGGTTTAGAAGGGTAATGCAAAGCATGAGGATCGCTCGCAAGAGCCACCCACGGGAAAAGGGGACATGTAATTGAGACATCTTTGAATATACCTGTTCGTATCCTATAACAGTACTTAGGTATGTAAGACATGAAAAGAGTTTCAATGGGAACCTCAAGACACAAGATTTCAACCACTTTAAATGTGGGTCAGCACTGGAATTGCTCCTGGAAGCTGTGCACAGCGCCCCAGACATACATGGTGCTTTGTGCTGCTGGGGGCGCACGCTGCACCAGTGGACTCCTCTTTGCCCAGCGTATTTGGTGGTTTTAGCCCCCAAGTTTCCACGTGAGAAAGATCATGGGAGGCTCGTTCTTCAAATTATTGACTCAAGCCCTTCTTCTACCACAACAGAAAAAAAAAAAAAAAAAAAAAAAAAAAGCCAAAAGTACCTAGAGCCAGCAAAGAAGACCTGCTCCAATGGGACAGAGGTAAAATTCAGGCCTATGAAGTCATTCCCTGGAAAAAACACAGTGGTTGGTGTCTTTGCCAGCTTATATAAAGCAGCCCAAAGATTAAGGCTGTCACCCAAGAAATAGAAAGGTCTGGTATTATGTCTTCATGAGCTATGTGCTGTCAGCCTTCCTTTCTCCTCCTTACACTCCTTCCACCTTCCAGGAGACGGTTGGTCACTAAGCTTCAGATGAATTTGGGTCAAAGACCTTCTCTGCCTCCTGCTGTGTAGACAGTACAGGGCTTCTGATTCTGAAACTGCCTTCATGTTCCTAACCCTCCTTCATTTACATATTTTTATATTAAATAATCATTGCATAAAATTCAGAAATGCTGAAGGAAGCAGGATCCAGAGCCCAGGTGTCCCTGTCCCTAGACCTATACCTGCAGTATTACGCTCACTGCTCTTTGGCTTCTCCTTCTCCTCTTCCTCTCCCATGAATCTAGCTTTCTTTTCTGCACGGTGGCACTATGTCAGCACATGGGATTCGGGCCATTCTGCTGTGTTTCTTGTTCTTGCAGGCTCAGGCTGAAGCCATCTGGGTATTCCACTGAGGCTGATTTGCTGTGGCTGGAGAGTTTTCCAAATGCAAACAGGAATGCCAAGTGAATGCACAGGGCTTTGTTGGGCTGTGTGCCTGAGTTAAGAAACCAAAATTGATTTGAATCATTGCTTAGGAAACTGTGACCCTTGACCTGGTCTCGGTCATGGTTCACGAGGGTCTTACTGGAAGTGGCCTCTCTACAAGGATAGTGATGCACAGTTCTCTCTCACAGCCACTATTGCCTTACAGGGACAGTTACAGCAAAGCTTTGACATTGCCTTCTGTCTCCTGGGGTACAGCAAGAGGGGAAATGAGGGACCAAAGGAAGCTTCAAATGCATATCCCAAAACCAGATGTTTGGGTATGAAATTACCATATTTCATAGGCAAAAGTCTCTATTTGTGTTCACTGTTCCCCGTACCAACTATTTTTCACATACATTTTTGGTCTAAGGCCAGTAGCTTCCTGGTTAGTCTTTTAACCCACAAAATTTAATTAGGTAGAGCTGATCATCACGGGTTTCTGGGAGATTTGGACATTACAAAATGCGATGGTTTCTTTAAATGTCTTGGTAGTGAAGGAGAATGCCTCATTTCTCAGGTGAAAGTTCTTGGCCTAAAATTTTCCTTTGCGTTTGCATTTCTCTATCTGCCAGAACAGGTTGCTGGGGCTGATGGAGGTACATGCATGAAGAGTTCTCTTGTGGCTGCTTGGATCCTGCGCAGAAAGCACCCAAAACATAACCGACTGAGCAGTTGCCATCACCTCCTGGATGTCCTGATTGGAACAATATGCACATTATTTCCAGTTTGAGACCAGAACTGGAAGTGCTAAGAGCCATGCTTCTCCCTGCCAGGGTCTGCTCAGGCAGTAAGGTCTCAAGGGAGTGGACACATGATTTCTTGAGGTCCTTTCCAATCCTATTTCTATTATTCCCTCAACATTTCCAAGAAAGGCTGTTGCTCTCATCCTCTTACAGATATGACAGTCTGACTGACAGAACAGTATTTGATTTGTTCTTGCCATGTAGAGGGAGAAAAGCTAGACCTAAAATTAAGTTATGCAGCATTATGCAACAATTCTGTTCCTTAGATGTCTAATTCTGTTCCTTTGGAATAAAAGCTGTGTTGTTCCAGAAGCCTCAAATGTGATGAAAAAGAAAGGAATTATGCAGTTGGTCAAATCATTTTTAGCGCAAGAGTATGTTTCTTTGGCAGGAGCGGGGGAAGAAGTGGCTCTGCTAAATAAAGCCACAAAGTGTAGCGCTGGGACAAACAGAAAGATGTGAGATGTCACCCTACCTCTGTGTTCATCTTCCCACGGATCACTGATGCGGAGCCAAAGGGGCCATAGGGGCCGTACAGTCTCGGCTTTTGTGTAACACAGGGGCTGCAGGACTTCCCTGAAGCAATTCCGCTTCGAATTAAAGCATAGCATTCACAAAATAATTATCCAGTCCTGATCTAAAATTGCTGACGACAGAGGAACCACAACATCCTCTGAGGGGCTGCTCCAGTGGTTAATTACCTTCATTATTAACAATGTTCACCTTATTTCTAGCCTGAAATTTTCTCTAGCTCTGAGCTGTATCCACTGGAGTGCCTCACACCTTTAGTTTTTGGACTGAGTAGCCCATTAGTGCCTTTCATTTCACACGTAGAGGACCTGTTTCTTTTACTATTTTTCACCGAAACAGCTTTAACTCCGTGAGTTTTCAGCCAGAGATACATATTTGAGCCTTCCGTAGAGCTCTTTCCCATTTATCAATGTGGTGAATGTGCAGACTGTAGAGCAGGATGCAACAATCCAGAAAAGCCTCTCCTGCTGCACCCTTGTATTTCCAGACATATTCTGCTGGCACCATGATTTGATTTTTTAATTTGGTGTTGTTGTTGTGTGCAGTTTTCCTTCTGTGTGACTCGGTTTCTTTTCCCTGGAATGAAATGCTGGACTGACTGAGGAAATGTGACTTTCCTTTCTGTTTTCAACAGATCGCCATTTAACCTGTTTTAGACAAGTGGGGAAAGGTTGAATGACAGGGTTTAGAGTCTGTCTGGTCCTTACACCCAACATAACCCCCTCTTCCCATTGAAGCTCTCTGTAAAATGCCTTTCAGACCAGCCATGCATTACACAGAGATGGCAAAGACAGAGGAGAGCAGGCAAATCTATGTGGCATCTATTATGATTATGGATCATTGGAGAAGCATCTTAATTCTTTACATCTACATCTGATTGATGAAAGGCGTGCCAGGAGGATTTAAAAATTGTTTGCCAATTACTGTTGGGAGTCCAAAACTTTTTTAAATACCTTTTTGAGAGCCTGTGCATATGTTATCAGACCTGCACGGCGAATTTGTACATTATTTAAAACTCACGTCTTCTGAGAGCTAATAAATAACTAATATATGATATGATCCTTCCAGGCAGCCTTGTGCCCTGTGTCATAAGAGGCATCTCCCTTGCCAGCAGAGACCTCAAGCAGGAAGGACAAGTCACACTACTGGTGTTTTTCAAGTGACAGAACATCTTTTCATACCTAATAAGGTGGGAGAAACACCTGAAACTCTATTAAATATTTGATATCCCTCTTGCCGCAGCATGGTGCAGAGAACCAAGCTTGACTCTAAAACAGTCCAGTTCAGGAGAGTGGGGAGGAAGGAGGGGAGATAGAAAGAAAAGTTATGAGCCAAAGAGTGGCTCTTTCTTTGAAAATTCTACACCCACAAACATCTATGTGCCTGCACACATATGTAAGAAACATCTCCGTTGGGGCAAGGGCGTCCTGCCAGAGCATGTCACACCGCTTACAGCCAGATGAAAAAGAAAAAAGCCCTAAATATCAAGTGAGGGAATACCTACAAATACTCCCTCCCCATGTGCCGCAGATGGGGGGTTGTCAGCACCCCCTTCCCCTTCCTCCTCTGCGTACACACGTGCATGTCCTGCTGGCAGCCTTCACCAACTTCCCACACATCTCAAGCATCTATGCCATGCCATGTGGTGCTGTCTCATCCCATCCCATCCCATCCCATCCCATCCCATCCCATCCCATCCCATCCCATCCCATCCCATCCCAGTCCTCCGTGCCCAAATATCTGCACAGCCGGCCATGGGGCCCTCCAGCACTTGGGATCTCTTGGGCTGCCATGAGAAAGAAGAAGGACGGTGCACAACGCTTCATCTACTGCCAGCAGCCACCCAGATGGTTCCCGGCCAGGGCCCCCCGCTTCTGCTGGGCTCTGGGGTAAGGTGTGCCAGAGAGGTGTCTAACACCCCTTCCCCAGCACAGGTTGCGAGGACACATATCCTGGTCTTTGGGAGGCCATGGGAGGACCTCACAGAAAACGAAGTCTGTGAGGTCCCACCACAGGGCTAGATGTAAACTGGTGACCCAATTCCTCCCAGATGGACAAAGAGAGAAACCAGCAGCTTCTGGTGACTTTAGTAGAGTCCTTGGCAAACCAGAGACAAACTGCTCTGGCCCAGCAAGTGGGATCGTTTCGTTATAAATTGCACCTTTGTCTACTTTCTGGTGTCGTTGTACCCCAGGTGACACGTTAATGGATTTCTGTCATGTTCCCCCCATCGCTGATGACCTCGCTATGTGTTGCCATTATCACATTGCAGACCCCCCCCCCCCCCGGATTTCATTAAGGTCTCCCAAAGTCTCCTTTCGTATTACACATTTAACAATTAAAGAATTAATTACGGCTTCGATGAGAATTCATCTGAATAATGTCTAGTAACAAGCCAAGGTTTGTGGGAAGAATACAGTTGAACAGGTTTTGTGGGTTTTTTAATAAACCTTTTGATAAGGAGGGAAAAAAGAGGAGCTTTGAGGCGTACAAACCCTCCTTCATGTCGGAACTAGAAGCATAATTTTCAAAGCTAAATGCAAGTTGAGAGCAATTGTTCTGAATTGGACTGGATATGCTGACAGCAGCCTTGACTTCAGGCAGGCAGCCTGGTTGGGCAGATCAGCAAGCTCATCGGTGTGAAAGTATTAACAGAGTTAGCCGTACAAAGAGGCTGAAAGCAGAAGCAAATGCTGTGTGCTCCAGCATTCCCATCTGGTGGGATGTGCCATTAATTAAATGATCTATGTCTTGATTTAGTCTGTACTTGAAAAGACTTCAGTGGGACCCTTTCAGTACTTAAACGAAGGCAGAAGCTTAAGTGTTTAGTTAAATCAGGGCTGTGGTTGCCTACAAAAACAAAGATTTAGGCCCCAGTGTAAAAGAAAATTTTTTTTAAATCGAAGTACTTAAGCACATGTTCGATTCCCAGATCAGACCTTGACATTTACTAGTTGGTGCATAGGACATAATCAGTGCTGAGATTCTAATTGCAAATATCAAAATAGTCATAAAGGCAGAACAGTGAGAGTGATAACCTTTTCCAGGGTAAGTGTAGATGTGCTGCTTGCCTTCATTCTCCCAGTGCCCTATCATGCAGTATAATTTAGAGAATTATGGGCTAATCATTATGAAACCTTCTTCTGATGAAATACAAACCCAAAGGCAAAACTGCTTCTCACCTCAACATTCTTAATTTTGTACGAACACATGCTGCTGTGACTGTTTGCCTTTTTCCAATATCTGTTTTTCAATCAACTTTTTTGCTTTCAGGTCACAAAAAACATATTTGATACTCCAGCCATTCTGGGGTCAGAAGAGAGATCACATCTGATATTAAATGATGGAAATCCCTTGTCGACTGAGTTTATTCGTCTTCCCTAAATGGCTGCTCCTGAGATCTGGGGATGGCTATCATTTCAGGGTTAGTGTTTGAATGACCTTTTCAAGAAATATCTTAATAGCAGGAGAATGTTCGTGTCTACCTTGCTCATACTACCCACCCATCATGTTAGCACAGTTATTACAGGGGCACGGACATGGGCTGCGACCTCTGAGCTCCTGGAGGGAAAAACTTGTAAACATTTAACAAGGTAAAAAGACATCAAAGGGGCAGGTCGGCATCTCAGGCAAGGTATTCAGGAGAAAGTTACGTCAGTGACTTTAATCCAGACTTTGTATGGAATATGTAGCCCCACATTTCTCCCCTTTCATGTATAGGTGGTTTCAGGGATAAAGTTATTGCACACTCATTCACATTAAATCTGCGTGGACAGATACCGCCCAGCAGCGAGTACATGGTGCCTCAAAACCCTAAATACCTTGCAATATTTAGATTAATTTTTATTGCAGTCTCCTTTAGGGAGGGCAGAACAGCACCCTCAGGCACAGAGGGACAAACTTCTGCTCGCCTGAAGCTGGTGCTGATGCAGTGAAAGGATTCCAGATCCCACAAATCCAGCTCACCTCCTAAAGGTTTAGTCCCTTATATCTGAGTATATCAAACGATTCCCCCACAAAAAACAGATCCCTGAAAGTGAGGCAATCTGTGCTATATGTAAAAAATTACATTTCAGAGCCCACCCGTTCACCAGGACACTTTTTTCTGAATGTTTCCATAGTTACCCTAAAATGGAGACCTATAAAAATGATAGCGCCTTTAATCAATTAACATCAGAAGATCCCTTGAGGACTTAATTACATATTTAGGTTGAATGAACCTGGGTTGAGATTATCTTCCCTCGTGCTGCCACTTGGAATAGCCTGCATTTCCAAACGTCTTTCTCAGGCTGAAGTGATGCTTGGGAGGCAGAAGGAGACCGTGCTATCATGACACTGTCCCTCAGCAAAGCCTTACGGCATCGTCCTGTCCCACAGGCTGGCCTGGCAACAGAAGAGCCAGCCCTGACACATTTGAAGGGCAAGCTGATATAGACAGTCTGTGTACTCATTCTCCTCTTCATAAATAAACTGAATATTTGACCCAACACATCAGAAGAGAGATGACCTGGTCACACATATAGACAATTAATATAGCGATAATCCTTTACCCATGAGTGGTAGAAAACTATATTCTTAGGAAAAAGGGATGGATTCCCAGTAAAGTGAATTCTTGGTAAATGAATATATATTAAGACTGAATTGTCTGAGGATTAATTTAGATCTGTGTAAGTGTACATAGCTCCGTGGACTTTGACAAAGTGCAAGGTTTGTCCCTGCGGAGAGCAGGCACCCAGGATGCGTCTGGCCCTGCAAATCACTATTCTGAATGTTCAGTGGATACCTAAAGTAAGCACAGCTTTGCTTTGGCCCAGAACCTAGAGCAGGTAGGAGGGAGCATAAATAAGGATTATGACCCTGGAGAGAAAAATAAATGGAGAAAGGAAAATTTTAAAAACCAGATACGGTTTTATTTAGATTTTAAGATGTTAAAACTTCATCTAAAAACTAGGTGTTCCAATTTGTTACATTTTAGAGACAGTATCAAGATAGAATGCAATTTAAGTAATTTCATTTTATTGAGTCTATAGAGTACTAGTTTACTAATTTGAAGACGAGGTTGATTTCAGGTCTACTTTCAATCATCTTTCCTCACACCAGGACACTGTTATTCTTAACCAATCAACAGTTTATTCATTCATCTAGAACTACATGCATATATAATCAGCCTTTCATCAGGATACAATTATACTTGGAAATATTTTCAGTGAATACTAAAATCGAAAAAAAAAAAAAAAAAAGATTCTCTGTAGACTTTTTCAAACATGACATCAGTTGCCAAAAGTTCTGGTCTGGTTCAACCAACAGCTCCTTCTGAAGTTAGCAGAAAGAGATCAGCATCCGCGTGGGGAAGTTTATTCCAGTTTAGGGTACATGCCTAAAATCGTCTTTGGACAGTCTTCTTTGTTCCATTCTTTACAAAAGAAAAGTAAATTATCTATCTTGCAGGCAGCTAAAATTGCATGAGATGCACCTTTTTTTGCCATTGTGTAGGGTTGTTCTGTTTTGTTTTGTTTTATCTGACCTTAAATAAGACCGAAATCATCACAATAATTTATTTGGGAAAAAAAGATTAATTTTTGTGGGGAAGAACATCCTTAGGATGTCCCAGAGCCTGGGAGAAATCCAGGCCTTATAGTAAGTAGAGACTAGATTTGAAAATGAGCTTAGCTCTAATTAGAGAGTTAATTATTAGCTAGAAAGGCTTTGGAAGACAAGAGTTACTTTTGTCGAGATTGTTCACACTGTATAAAATATTTAATAAGTGGTCACAAAGAAAGTGAGCAAGACTGCTCTCCAGGCTGTGGGTTTAAATGTTGCTCCACAAAGGGACTTCCAGTGTTTGCTTATTTTAATGAATTAGAAGGGTTTAACGTTGACTGAATGAGAATATTCCTGCTCACACAAGTACCATGTAGACTGATGGCTCGTGTGCTTTCCTGGAGAATATGGGCTCAGTTTCCGACAGAAAGGAGAGGAATCATCCAGATCTCCAGTACTGGGTTATGGATGAAGGCAATGCCTTACCATCAACTCCTTTCTGAGCATGGCTCTGTATTTCTTCTCTTCTTCTGTTTTGGGGCTAAGAGAGCACAAAATTTTTAGATTTCCCTTCAAAAAAAGTAAGGAGAAGAATCTATTTGGTCCCAAAAGCCTTTTGATTCCTGTTTCCCAATTTCAGTGCTAGAAGTAGAAACTCCAGAACTCCAGAAACTCCACACATTGAGGACAGCAACCATGTCCCGCTCAGTGTGCCAAAGGACCCCTGGGAGCCACGAGTGCAGAGACGCCATCTTCCAACGTGAAAACTCATCCTACCTCCAGACCTCCTTTGGCGACCCTGGCAAGGGGAAACCCTATCGGTGGCAGTCGCCCTCCGTTAGAGAAACTCAGCCACACATCTCCTTTTTGCGCCTCCCTGTATCCTGGGATGATGATGCGGATGGGAAGCAGTTCACAGCTCTTTGCCAGACTCCAGCACGTGTGACCATGACCTTGAGTTTGGTGGCCTAGGCGTTTCCACTCTCTGTAGATGTCCTCGCGTTTCCCAGAGTGTCCCCCGAGCCTCCGCGGTCTGCTCTCCCATGTTCTCTTGCTGCAGCTCAAAGCCAGCAGATGGCGACAGGATATAAAGCATTTTGTTAATTCTTCCATGAATTGGTGGGGGTTTGTGTTTCATTCGTTGTAACATTCCCCCTTTCAAATAAATTTATTTTCATATTTCAAAGTCATGGCTGCGTTTGAGTTCATTCATCTCTTGGTATTCTCTTTTGCTTCTCATGCCATTTCACGTTGGGATTCACAGCCAACCTCCTACTGCTCTTGCAAGTTTGGAGGAACTACTCTAGGTGTTCCTTGATACCGCCGTTATCTAATGCCCGATGATTCCATCAATACCATCATTTGGGGATTTTTGATCCATCTGCTTTCATTTCTGAGTCTGTGACCTTACTTCTCAGATCTGCAAATTGATTCTCATGGCCTCCTGTAAGACTTTTACAGCCATAGGGAAGGTCAGCCACCACACTGTTAGGGCTCAGAAGAGGACAGGTGGCCTTATCTTGGGAAGATTTTTTTTCTTTTACCTGAGGCAGGTAAGAAGTACGATTTCCCTATGAGCAATCAGAGTCTTCAATTCTGCAAGCAGAGTGCCTATAGCATGGGAAAAATGGGGAAAATCTAGCAAATCTGGATTTTGTAGATCCTATAGAACAATTCCACTCTGGAATCACCGTGTATTAAAACAGGGATGCAAACCCACACCTGCAATCCCTAATTCCCTTCAGGGGTATCTATCCAAGCGAAAGTCAAGGACATCCCAGTCTGACTTCTTTGAATGACACTCTCAAGAAATACAGTTTTCAACACAGCCTGCTTAAGTCTCTTTCGTCGACGTACCTCTTGAGTTGGGATACACACATTTTCTGCCGTTGTCTCTGTCTTGTTTAGGATGAGGCATTGTCTGAAACAGGCACTGAGGTGATTTCTAAAATCCTGGTTGTCATGGAGACAGGAACAGGCTGACCGCCTCCTGGTTGCAGGAGGAGAGAGTGGGCTACAGCAACTTCTCACCAAGAGATATTCCAAAGACTTTTGACACCTGGAAGTCTGACAGAGAAACACTCCTTTATCATGAAGGGCAGTTAAACCACAACTCTCTGAGGCACTTGACGTAGTAATGCAAAAGCACTTCAAACAATAGAAGAGTATTTCTTATCTTTCATTCAGTGCTCTTGACCAGTTTGATTACTTCAGAGGAAAGAGATAACCCCACGCATATTTATCCTCTTAATAACAAAAGTCTAGACAAGGCGGCAGTAATGACCTTCATTAGATACCCTGTGTTCCTTGGGGTAAACCAAAGAATCAGAGGGGATGTCTGTGTAAAATCCTAACTCCTCACTTTATGGGAAAGGTCACCTCACATGTTTCAGAAAATCTAACGAAAGCAGCCAACAGCCAAATCTCCTGAGCACGGAAGGGTATGTCAGGCCATTAGTCACTTAATTGTGGTAATTGATACACCAATAAGTACAATTTTTCCTACTATTAATATAGACAGTAGCCAGAAAGAATTATTGATTTCTTTTTTTCTTCGAAAGCAGGTGAAAGGTTTTATGGAAAGCTTTATTGAAAACTTATTCGCCATCGTGAAGAAGAGAAGCCATTTCATTTTCCCCTAAATAGAAAAAAAATAAGCTTTACTTCTCCTTTTCCGACACTGCTTTGCAATGCATGGCCTTGGGTGTCACGAACCTTTGTGTAGTAGAGACGCCCATCTGCACATGCAGTCTAACAGCTCCCGTGGTAGGACAGGTGCCCACCTCAGGTGACACGTGACTCAGGATTTGGGGGAATACGAACCCTAGGCAAAAATGAGCCCCTCAAATGGACCTGTCTGAGTATTAAAGAGGCAGCTCTTTCTGTTAGAAACTTGCACAGCACTTGAACCTGTGACAAGCTGGCGGAGCCTGTGGTCTGTGTGGACCAATCCTTCAAGTGCCCTGTCTCAGCCCTAGTAGGCAAAGGTTCTCGTTGGCACTGTCCATGTGAGTTCAAGCCCTTGAAGGCTACCTGAGAAGTTTTGGTGCTACCGTAACTGCTCTTTCTTTGACCAAATGCAAAAGAAACTGCTCATGCCTTCCACAGCAGCCAGGCAAACCCATGCTTCAGCAGCTCAAAGCAACCTATACTTTGCTAACTGAAAGCAACCCCATGCTTTAACAGATCAAAGCAACCCATACTCTAAGAAATCAACCCCTGAACAAACGTGCAGTTATTCCATATGGATGAAAAGATGTGCACTGAATACCAGGCACCTACCGACAAATTACTGTGCTAGTTACAGCATAGCGGCAGCCTCTCTGCCGTAATGGGTGTGCTGAGCCAGCTGCTGAACCACTTGAGCCTTAACCGCACTCAGTTATTATCCCCAAACCTTCGTTTTCCAGCCAAGATTCCACTCTCCTCTCCCTCCTGCCATCATTATTATTAGTGACTCATCCTAGTAAAGACTGAACCTTCCTGGCTGATGTGGAGAGCCTCAGCTGCAAGGGCCAAGTGAACTTAAGCACAAGAAGAACTCAAGGCAGACTAGAAATATCACAGAGGTGAAGGCAGTCGAAGATAAGTCAGGAGAAAAAGAGGAGAGAGAGAGTGTGTCTCAATGCGCTGTGATTTGAAATACAGATCAACTAATCCTCTGGATAGTTTACAGATCATAAATCTCGGAGCAGTGCTGTTGGCCTGACAGGTGCATGCTGAGATTTAAATGACATTTTTCTGATGCACACAGCTTTTCTGACTTTGAATGTTAATTGCATGTTGCATTTGGCATGAAGCCTCTTCTGTTGCCTGAGCTGAAGTACCTCTGCCTGATTACCTGTGCTGCTGTATCAGCCTCCTTTGCGAAGCTCCCTGACCTAGAGAGGAGAGGAATTTCTCTGCTAATTTCGGAGGAAAAAGCTTTTACATGAGAAACAGGATCTCACATTTCCAAAAGCCTGGAAATTGTGGTGGGAAGGAGTTGCTTTCTATTTACGAGGCTGAGCGAATGCAACCGTTTCCCTGCAGAAAAGTGCAGATTGATATACTAGAGAAATGAAAGGAACAATAAAAGTGGAACAAAAGCAGATGGAGAAACGGTTGAAGTGATTAATTGTGAATCAAGGAGTGGCAATCCATTTGTGCGTGTAATCTGCAATTTGCATAATCCTACACTGAAAGCCAAATTGTTCAACCATTATGCATATTCACGCTTGATTCAGGCAAAGACTCAACTTCTTCAGGATCTGAGCACCTGCTTATGAGATTTTGCTGAGCAGGGGTGGGATAATTCATGTGTTTAAAGTTAGGCATGTCATTTGCTGAAAGAACAGTTATTTGTGACGGTGTCTAAAGAAAGGTCTCATCTGATCTGACCATCTAGATGGTAAATCACGCGAGTGTAAGTCCTGCGTCCTCCCTTCTAGTAGCAGAACCTGTCCCAAGTAGATGGGTGAGGTTGAGAGACTGAGAGAAGAAAGTCTTCACTTTGTTCCCTAAGGCTTTATGGGGCAAACACCATAAAACCCCACCAAAAAATGGCAACAAAAACCCCAACAAACCAGTGTGAGATCGGACCGTTTCTTGAACTAAAACCTCAGTCCATCCTGCAAGTGCACTCTTAGACATGAAGTACTAGCTTTTGTGCAGCAGTGCTGTGATAAATCTTGACACAGTTCATGCTTGAAAAAGCACTTTTGACTTTAAAGATGAATTAAGCTGAGTTGGAAGCAATATTTGAGCTTAAAAATGGGTTTCGTCAAGGAACCAAACTGCAGTCCCTGGTTTTGACATCACTACTCAGCACAATTAGCAAGAAAATGATATATAATAGTCCAGTTACTGTGCTGGAAAGCAGGATGTTATGGGAATGGTGGAACATGTTAAGGGCAGGTTTGCACCCAGACTGGGGTAAAAGTAAGTCCTCTTGTTTATCACTTGATAGACTATTGTAACACGCTGTATTCGATTAAAAAATAACAACAAAACCAAAAATCCACTTACTTTTCAATAAAATGATCACTTGCTAAACAGTTTTTAAAAGAACAGACGTCGTCACCAGGGTGAAATGTAATGAAGTGCCTTTGCTTCAGGTCTTGATGGACTCTTTTTCTCAAGGGAATTAAGATTCTAGAAGACATATAAAGCAGCATGTGGAAAAAAAATACCCTGTTACGTTGTCCTAGATCAGCCAGCCAATGTAGGATAACCCTAATTGTTGATTACTTTGTCTGTGTCTATAGTTGTAGTTGACAATATTAGTCACTGCACTATTGAACTCTATTTTTTAACATTACTGAGATGCGTATAACAGCACTTGGTGGGAGTTTTGACAGGCTGAGTGCATATGAAGCTCCCAGTGTGCTCCTGTTTTCAAACGCCTTGCAATATTCAACCGAGAGGCACAATGGCTCAATTTTTTTGATTGTGCTGTTCCTTTGCTTCTGGGTGATGTGAGGGCAAATTTTGCAGCAATGAGCAGGGAAATTCTGGTGCTACTTAATCTGAAATAATCAAGAATTATCACTGGCCGTGTTGAGGAACAATTGGGTCCAAAACACTAATCTGCAGAACTGAGGGAGCCTAAAACCAAAGTCTGCTTCTTCCAGTCCTTTGGGAAGAAGCTGATATTTCTAATAATTTATTAGACAAGAGCTGGAAATTATGTTATTGCCCATGTGTAGGTACAGGGCTGCTATCAATGTGAAGCTGTTGCATGTGATGGTGTCTTGTATTTAACATAGCCTAGAGGGAGCAGACACGACCGTTTCCTAATTCTCCATTCAAATTTAATCCAGTAACATGACCACAAAGTTCATAGCAGAGTATAACAGCCTCATCTCTGTCTTGCAGCCTCACTGGCTGATGAAACTGTGCTATGAGACCTTGTCTGATTTGAAAAACTCAGGCTATGAATCTAGAGTTTGTAAGGGCCATGGAAAAAGAAAAAAAAAAAAAACAGAACAGATTTTTCTGTAGTTCATCTCCATGCCAATGCATAATTATTCCCTATGTATTCTCCATGATCCATCGACTAGGCAGAGCTGTCATATCTTTTTTTCTCATTTATCTTGGGCGTCTTCTCACCATTTCTCTTCTGCATCTTTTCCAGAGCTTACTTGTCAGAAAGTAGTTTCTGTCCATCCTGACAGTTCCCTGTAGGGTCTTTTATTGCTTAAACCTCTTCAGAGCAGATTTCTATTTCTCCTCTTTACAGCCCACCTTCACATGTCATCGGCTACAACTGTTCTTTTTCACATCCCTCCACCCATCCTGAAAAAGAGATCCATAAAGCCATTTCGCTTTTCACTGGAAAATAATGTAGAAAGTCATGTATTGCCTGTGCTTGTATAAGAAGTTTGACAAAGCACCCTGGTGACAGAGTGATAAAAACTCTTCTCGGTTTCGTATTTTCTTAAAGCCTTCTAAAACCAGGTTTCTAATGGAAAAGTTTCTAGAAAAGAGCCCAACAGAAACCCAAAGAATACTTCCTCTGAAACATACTTTGACCCAGTGACTACTTAGCCCTTCAGTGACCCCTTGCCAAGAGTTTCAAAGCTCAGAAATTCAATGGTTTTCCTTCAGGACAAGAAGCAATCTCATGTTGGGCTCCTCAGTAAGTCTTTGCTGGGGTGCATTTTGTCAGGCAGGCTGCTCGACCCGAGAACAAGGCTGAGAAACCCACGACACCAGTGGGATATCAGCTTGTTTTTGTTTAAAGCTGTAGTTGCTTTTCCTGCCCCATACAACTCTCAAAGCCCGTGACTGCGGGCAAGTGGGGTGCCTGGCTTTCCACAGCAGAAAACCCAAATCTGGATTTGTGCAGATTTCCTTGATACATACAGACTGATTCATTCCTCTGATTTTTGTTTTATCAAAAAGAAGCACAATGAAAGAAGAATGAAAGATGCCCCCGACTATAGTCTAGGTGTCTTCATCTCTTTGGCATTTCTCTGTATCTCTGAGTAAATCTGAGGGTGATAGACTTGAAAACACAACAGGACCTGAGACAAAAGGAAAGATCCCTCACCATCACTCTCACTTTCCTCTTCCCTTCTGAAGACTTTCGTTTTGATCAGTTGTAATAACAATACTTGTAGAAAAACCTGAAGAAAAATAGTCCTGACGGATGCACAACCTTCATGTCATTCATGTCCCAGTACAGAAAGCTGACAGTGTTGGGAGTTTTCATTAGCAATTAGCATTAACAAACCTCATCTCTCTTTGTGCCTTTGGAACAAATATTGATTATCTATCAGTGGTGGGTTTTGTTCATGAGCTTTGACTTTCAAAACAGAAAAACAAAATCCTTTTCTTTCCTTTTGCTCCTGTAGCTGTCCAAGGGCAAAGAACTCTGAGCCTTGGAGACGGTCTACGATCTGACCTCTGGCTGTCATTCATGCCAGGAGACTCTAATTATTCCCCTCGGGGAGCCCCCCAAAGTGACAGTTAAAAGCAATAATCCACCCCCATTACATCACAAGTATGTGCAACGGATCTGGCTGCCCCGCCCTGTCCACAACATGACCTGAGAATACAATGGACGCCCAAGAAAAGGGAGCATTTCCCTGTGAACAGGAGAAACTTGATGGCTCATTGCCAGAATATTCCCAGGGAAGAAATTTCATCTGGATGGCATGTCAGCAAGGAAACAGAGGCTTATTTTGCACAGCAAAGGCAGCAGCTCCTGTGGCTGTACATCAGCATAGCCCGTGGACATGGGTGTAGTTATCCTGATTAGCAGCACTCATGGAGCCTTGCAGCCCTGCGAGGGGACTGCAAGGGATCTGTTTATTGCATTTAATGGAAACTTTGTTTTAATCCAGCCATAAAGCACCTATTTTTTAACTCCACCTGCACTCCTTGAGAATCTTCCCGGACCCATCGCTCTGCTGCTCAGCCCAGCTAACACCAAGGCATCTCGCTATCTGGATGCATGGAAATGGCAGCACCACCTCTCCCTGGCTGTCTGACGCTTCACAGTAAAGCATTTATTTTGAATTTCTTATGTTTTTTCCTTTGGTTTTTTGTTTGTTTGTTTGTTTGTTTGTTTTTTCCTTTAATGAGAAGATTAAAAGAAGGTTTCCACCGCCAGGCCACACCACCACATGTTATGAGGGCAAGCAAAGTAAAAGAAGGCAAAGGAACGAGGTAATGATAAGAAAAAAAACAATTCCCAGACTCGTTCAAGTAGTTTGGACCAGTTTCAAGGACCAAAGTTTACGTTACGACTTCTAACAGACTAATCTGGCCAAGCAGTTTTGCAGAACACATATATCTTTGTCTGAAATGTTTGTAAATTAGGTAATGGAGATTTTTCTAGCATCATCTCTATTTATAAGACATTAGCAACACCAGACTCTGATCTTTTCAAAGTTATCTTTAGCATCATTGTGATTCTGGTGATGTTATAATGTTACTGCACCATTAATCGACAGGACAAGTCATATACTAAGCGTATCATGAAGTTACTAATCAATTACTGTTGCTTGAAATGCACATACATATTATGTAGTTTACGGATTAAAGTATCATGTTCACAGAGAAAAGGTAATGCTTTCTGGATAAGAGATCCTTGACATCCGTGCTTTATCTTGTTTTCAAAGCCAGAAAGATCATCTGTAAATAAAAGAACAGCATAGGATTTGGCTTTTGTTAGAAAATGTAATCCGTGATTCCTAATAAAGGATTCTGAACAGCTATTCTGCCAATATACAGCATTTTCTGTAACATTAATATTTCTATGAGGCTGTTGAAAGGATGAATCTCGTTAAAGAATTCGTCTTTAACTGATTTTTGGATTTATCTAAATCCAGCTCTTGATAAGCCCGGTTGTTAAAACCAAATGGAGCTGGGGAGTGTGCATTTAAATCCCATCAGGCTGCCAAGAACATGTCTCTGGTGCTTCCTGGCGAAGGCTTTCCCCCCAGAGACACAAGGCTGCTGCAATCTCAGCAACCCTTTGCCTCCTCCTCTCCCGAACATGCTGGCACACGGTCTCAGGGCACGGTTAGACAGAAAACAGCAGATTAGGTGCACAGAGAGACACAAATTGCTGAATTCAAGAGTAAGCCCAAAGAGAGGTGGGATCCAGATTAGCCTTGATGTCAGGTATTTTCTCTTGTCTGTGCTGTGAATAAGGGCTGCTGAGACTTAAGGTACTCAAGAGAACATGTAGGTACATAGTTTTCTGGTTCAGCTTTCTCTCCTCACATCAGGCACCTAAAATTAGGCTCTGCATTTGGGAATCTACGCTTTTTTCATCAAATTAGCTCATCTCCCGCACTTTCTGCAGGTGGTCACTGTTTATGCAGTCCTCATTTTCCAGGTACCAGAGCGAGACCCTGGCGATTGGTTTGCAAATATGCTGAGTATTCGCAGCTGCAGCTGAAGTTGGAGGGAATTGCACTTTGAATAAAAAGTGCTAAAGCCGGCTAAGCACCCTGAAATACCAGACCCAAGGTGTCTCAGCCTAGGTATCCAAAATCAGTGAATACCTGTAAATGTAGTCTTATTGTGCCTCACTTCCCTGTCTGAAAACGAGGGTTAATAATTGCCTCTTCTGGCTATAAAATAGCCAGATTGAATTTGTGAACTGTTCAGCCATCGTAGCAAGGCGCATCAGAGAAAAACCCTACAGGAAATTAATAATTCTGTCTTCAGAGCAAGGTTTGAAATGTGTGGAGCAAATGGAGCCTGGCTGACACACTGAGAAAGAGGAAAAAAACAGCGAAACATAGAATATCTTCTCAGCTGGTGGAGAGCAGTCCATCCTGTGAGTGAAACGGAGAAAAACGTTGCATGATTTTATGAGGACACATGTTGAGATGAACAGATGAAGACTGCCTCAAGGAGCCCGAGCCAGGACTTCTCCCCTAGTCGTTAACATGAAGGGCTCGATTTTGCAGCTTTAGAAAATATTATTGAAATTTAGGGACAGTTGTGTGTGTGCACGCTGTGCCATACCTGCATCTATCTTCTTTAGGGAGTCTAGAGAGAGGGGATTTGGCCCAGAGCAATTTGTGCTGTTCCAGGATCACTGTCTAAAAGACGGATAACTCACCTGCAGAGCAGGATGACTCCTTCTCCAGAGGTCCCTGACTCTCCTGCTGATCAACAAGGGAGGTCAGGTGATCAGCTGGGGAAAGGTATTTAACTTTTTTCAACCAAAATTGTGGCAGATGAACCACGACCTGTGTGGTTTTATAAATCAGTTTTAGTTCTACTATGTATGTCAATTTTGGTGGATATTTGAAGCAACTCATCAATAAACATTCGTATTCATAAGTATAAAAATATATTCATACGAGCAAGGTGAAAGCTTTGACTTCTAGACAGACCTAAACCAGTACTTGTTTGATGATTTGAATGCATTACTGAAGTGAAAGGGAAGCAATGCAACCCATTCAAAATGTTTTCCAACAGTGCCAGATACTTCAGACCTTGAAAGTTGTTTACCAAGTCGAAGTCCTGTGTTCCTGAATGATGCCAGTAGCAAAGACAAATGGGCTTTGACAGTTGCCCAGGGGCAGAAAGATCCTCAAACACTCCAATCCCCTCATTTCAATGGGAATTCTGGCAACAAAAGGCCTTATTCCCTCCAGGCTACCTGTGCTCTTCCTTCTCATAAGCAAATGTTTCAATTCCCTTAGATGCAAAACCGACTCTGGTTTCTCAGTATTTTGCTTGTAGGTCCCTTTATAACGAATAATTGGTGTCTGTCGTTTAGTGTTTTAAGGTGGTACAGAGTCCTTTACACTTCAGGAATGGTCTCGTTTCCTCTGAGGGGTTTTTTCTTCTGGTTAATGGAAAACCAGAGTATGGGCTGACTTTCAGACAGTGGTTCGGTCAGGGCAAATTTTGAAATGGAGCTTCAGTATCTGTCCTGAAACCCTACAGAGGAAGAAGGCATTTCATACGAGGCGAGGAGGGCAGCTTGTAAGGCTTTCTTCTTGTCTTGTATCGCGGTAGAAACAGCAGTAGCCCAAGTGCGCACAAATGGACTGGCAAATTCTGAAGAAATAAGGTTTCACAGTGACTGAGTCCTACTCAAGATTTCTGCAGTAACACCAAGAAATCTATTCATCTATGCTGATAATAAAGAAAGTGTGTTATATCGTTTCCTGATACCTCATCTGATTCATTACATAAGATTTTAATGATAGTGGTAAAGCCAGTTTCTCCCTTCATGACAGCACTTAGGCACAAACTGTGAAAATTACACACCAGTGATTCGATTCAGTTGTAAATCATGGGGCAATTTATCAATTTTTATTTTTCCCTTTAAAGAGACTGAATACTTTCTATCGCCATTGCTGAACAGAAAAGCATATGCACGTCTCCTGTACATGAAAGCACCAAAATCCCTCAGCTATGAAGTACAGCTTCAGTGATAAAGCCTCTCAACCAGCAGTTTCAGACCCTCCCAGCTGTGCTTTTTTAGGGTTTGTAAGATCCTTGTGCTTCAACTGTTAGACCCAGCTGCAGTGCGTGTTTGCGAGGAGCTGCTGGAAGACTCCGGTCTGCGCGTCTGCTCCCACCCTGGGTTTGCATGTACTGTTTGCAGCCCCCAGCTGCTCTTTGCAGTGTGCCTTGGGAAAGACAGACAGCCCCCAAAAGTCGTTGGGGTGGTCAGATGACCAGGCAGGTGGGCTCCTTTTCACGGCGAGACAGGGCAAAGAAGGAAGGCACGGCAACATGCCCGAAGTCTCCACACAGGAGCAAAGGCTTTCAGAGGCATGCCTGGCTGGCAAACAAACCTTCTCTGCCTTCATTGTCTTCACAATGCGCCCGCAATGGTGTTCAAGAAAAAGAATTCTAAATTATAAAAAAAAAAAGATAAAAAAAGATTGCATTCCCTGTTAGATTAGGAACAAAGGACTAAAAAGGACCTCGGGGGTCATCAGGCCCACTTCTATGGTATTGCAAGTGACCACACAATATTGCTTGCTTCATAAAATTCTTCTTTAACTTCTCAAGCATTGCCACTGAAAGGCAGCAATAAATATATCTCCCTGACTCGCTAAGGCTGTAAGATAATAGCCATAAATTGAACTTTTTTACAGGAAGATTTGAAGTTACCGATCTCTAAATGCGTTAGATATGTTTTGAATGTTTGTGTCGATGTTCATTCACAGGTTGAAAAGAATATTGCTGTTCCTCTGGTGAAATCAAAGTCTCAGTCTCTTGGGATGCTCTTCAGAAACTTGGACCAAAAATCCGATGGAGTACAGATTAATAATGAAAATCCCTTTAGATCCTCTTAAGCAATGCTACGGATCCCAAAGAAGCAGTGACTCCATCCTTGTCAAGCATGATACACCTGTGCTGACCTGACAGTGAATGACATGCACTCCTCCAAAGAGTATTTGAGGCAAGAACAAGATTAGATGATCCTGTATGTGATATATACTGATCTTTGGTTTAAATTTTATTTCATTTATTTTCCACAAATAAACACGCACTCTTCTCCTTCTCTAGAACTTTGTGCTGGAAGACAAGCGCTGTTGTTCTTGTGGTGCAACACCAAATACCCAACTGAGCCCCCAGACAAAAACTCTGATTAAGAGAATATTTGATCCCAGGTAGTCTGATACAAAAGCATGTTTAGTATCACTCAAACGTATTATCCTTTCCAACCCTTTTGCTTTTTCTCTTTGCAAAGGGACAAAGTCCGTAGAACTGGTTTTGTTAGCAACAGGATGAGGTCCATGGGTAGTGTCTTAGGGCAGTAAGGCTCAGAAATATGGTACATTACTCTGTTTGACCGCAAAATTACGTTATATCGTGCAGTTTCTCATAGAGGGAAGAGCTCAAGCCTTTGTCTCCCATCCAGTTAAAGCACGTGTCTTCACTATAATGGACAACTGCAATAAATAAAATGAAATCTGTTGATTCTAGACTGAATGCAAATGATGCATACTAATTCTCCACATAGTTTAAAATAATAGCTGCAGATCAAACTAGACCTGACCCTTATTATATTAACTTTTCTTTATAAATGATACTCTTGTCTTATGCCAAAGTCCGTAACTTGTGCCACATAACATCTATCATTTGAATCAATTTGCTATTGAGAAGCTGATACAGAAATAAACCAACCCATTCTGTTATCATTCCTTTCTATGGACTATTTATTTTTTTTTGCGTTTGTGAGATATTACAAAACAAAGCCTTCAAGCCCTGCAGGGGGTGGATCTCAACATGTCCTCAGAGTTGTGGTGGTTTCCTTGAGTTCCCTACATCTTTCCCAGAACAGAGATACAAGGAAAAAAGTCTGTCCCAATGCAGAACTAATTCCAGTACAGTCAGGCGAATAGTTTGGACATACTTCTTGCATGCTTTTAAAATATAATTGAATTGAAACACCAGCAAAACAGGCAATTGTGGTAAAAAGCCTTCATCACAAGACCACAGGTTATAAAACCTGTGATCCTAGGCATTTGAGCTCTGGCTCTCAAGGTTCATTAAATCCTCTTCTAATTATCCTCTCTATAATCAACATGTCATTCTGCACATCAGAGTCCACACACACTCTCCAGCTAAGGTTTACCCTCACATGTGAGAAGCTTTCTGACACGAAGGAAATGGAGACAATAGCTTTGAAATTAAACTGGCATTTTAATCATCTATTGATCTGTTGTTGTAAAGATGTGAAGCTACGTCTTACACCATGACCATCTGTAGCTTGCAGATGAGAAATCTGAAATAATTTTGACTGCAACTTTTTTTTGAGAAGGCAATCATGGAGAGGACAGAAAGCTTTTTTGTAATTATTTTGTTTCATAGAATTGTAGAATCACAGAATGGTTTGAGTCGGAAGGGACCTTAAAGCTCATCCAGTTCCAAACCCCCTGCCATGGGCAGGGACACCTCCCACCAGACCAGGTTGCTCCCAGCCCCATCCAGCCTGGCCTTGAGCACTGCCAGGGAGTGGGCAGACACAGCTTCCCTGGGCAGCCTGTGCCAGGGCCTCACCGCCCTCACAGGGAAGAATTTCTTCCCAATATCTCGTCTAAATCTCCCTCTTTCAGTTTGAAACCGTTATCCCTCATCCCATCACCACACCCCCTGATCACGAGTCCCTCCCCACCTTTCCTGCAGCCCCTTTCAGCACTGGAAGCCGTTCTAAGGTCTCCCCGGAGCCTTCTCTTCTCCAGGCTGAACACCCCCAACTCTCTCAGCCTGTCCTCACAGGGAGCTGCTCCAGCCCCTGAGCATCTTCGTGACCCTCCTCTGCACCCGCTCGAGCAGGTCCGTGTCTTTGCTGTGCTGGTGCCCCCAGAGCTGGAGGCAGCCCTGCAGGGGGGGTCTCACCAGAGCGGAGCAGAGGGGCAGAACCCCCTCCCTCGCCCTGCTGGCCACGCTGCTCCTGATGCAGCCCAGGAGGCCATTGGCTTTCTGGGCTGCGAGCGCACGTCGCTGGGTCACGTTGAGTCTTTCACCCACCAGCCCCACCAAGTCCTTCTCCCCAGGGCTGCTCTTGACCCACACATTGCCCAGCCTGGGTCTATGCTTGGGGTTGCTTCGACCCATGTCGGACCTTGCACTCGGCCTTATTGAACTCCATGAGGTTCACACGGGCCCACCTCTCCAGCCTGTCCAGGTCCCTCTGGATGGCCTCCCTTCCCTCCAGCACACCATGCAGCTCGGTGTCCTGGGCAAACTTGCTGAGGGTGCACTGATCCCGCTGTCCTTGTCGCCGACAAAGAGGCTGAACAGCACCAGTCCCAATAATAAAAAACCAATGTACAACTCAAGATGAACAGGATTAGGTCACACTATCAAAGCCTCTAAAGTCCTAATTAATCGGGAGTTTGGGGATATGTAACCTGAGCTAGATCAAGCCAATATTCTCCTTTCCTTCCTTTCACTGCCAGCAGCCAGAAACTGCTGATCTGATTCCCAAACTCTGTTTATACTTATACTGGAGTGCGTGGAGGGGACTCATCATTCATTTCAGTGTGGTGCCAGACATGTGGTTACTTAAAGGAGCAGGTTTTGAGGCTTTTCAGCCCTCCTGCTATGCATTTATAGTCCAGCAGGTAACAGCAGAGCAGTTCAGCTGATTCACCAAAGGTTGTTACCATGCGTATGCTATCTTAGGCTGAAAAGCCATCATTTTTGCATGTGGCTGGATTCAAGTAAATTAGCGCAGCCAGCTGTTAGTCCCACGGGTCAGATCTTGTGTGTGCAGTCTGGTGGGAATACTGCCCTTTTGTCCACCCAGAGGCTCCTTTGCAGAAATAAGACATCACAGACAGAGCGGCAAACCGTGAATCAGGAAATCTGCCTTCCAGTCTCAGTTCTGTTACCCGTTTTTTAATAAACCTGCACCATTTTCAGCGACCCTTTCCGTGCGCTTTCTGCAACAGGTGTGCAGGCTGCAGGTCTGCTGGAGCAAGGCGTGCATCACCGCATCTGCACTCCGTTCGGATCCACGCTTAAAGCCCTGCTCGCTGTTTTCATGGAAATCATGATAGTGAAGTTTGTCTTGAAATCATACGTCCTCTACAGTCATTTCCAAAATCCATTATTGCACAGGTCATTTAGAGGGGATCTCAGTGCTGGGAGAGATCCTGCCGTTAGCATTGAAACTGGCAATGAGGTTTCAACTGAGCAATTCCATGGGACGCAGTGAAAAATGCATGAAAAGATGTTGAATTTCGTATCAGATACTTAAAGAGTTATTGATACGGAGATACCTGCTAGCCAGGTCTGCTTCCTCCATCCCTATCACCAGGGACTTTCCCAAGGGAGGAGTACCTGGCTCATTACTAATTTCTGTACTATGATATCACCAGCTTCAAGGAGAAGCAGTATTGTAGAAGTTACTGAAGGATGATCTTGCCTTTAGAGACATCCAAGCTAAACCAAAAATAAGGCACTGCATATGAACACAACAGAGTGGCAGAGCACAGGTCAAGACAGGGTCACCACCTGAGCAATTACCCCTGTGAGAAGTAAAATAATTTGCTTCCTTCCAGGTATGGCAGTGCATTACTTTTTGGCTTGCCCATGGCATCTCCAGCCTGAATGTTAGCATATTAAGCAATGAAATTTTAAATACTGTATTTATTGGCACATTATTTGATTTTATGGTAGGAAATGTACCGGAAAATATACAGAAAAAGAGAATAAAGCTGTTTTATATTTTCAGATACCATGGGATCACACTGTAAAGTTGACATGATAGCCTCATTACCTTCTTTCTCTCGCAAGGGTTGCTTTACCAACTGCTATGAGTTAGTTAATTGGTTACTGTGGCCTACTGCAGATTATTCCTCGATTAGTTCTGCCTCCCTCATTTTAGGAAAGTGGAACACAATCTGGTTGAAGCCTGTGGCTTCTTCCCTGGGAGGCCTGTGTGGATATCATTCAGGTGGGAGAAGGTTTCGGAAAATAATATCATCCTGCTGTTGCTGTGCAATTGAGTACACTCTATAAAAATAGAGTGTATTGTCATGGCCATTTGTTAAATCACAGAAATCCAAGAAGAACACTGTCTCACGATCTCTCATACCAGCTTCTTCAAAAACGTGTTTAACAGAGTTTTTGCCTGCTCTGAAGGTGAATTGAAGTTCATCCTAAGTCCTTCAAAGCTGTCTGATGCCCATCCCAGAGGGCAGAGATGACCAGCTGTGTCCCCTGCAGCAGTGGTGGCTTTGTGAAAAGCTTCAGCCTTAAAGCCCTTGATGCCAACAGGCACTGTGATGAAGAGGATGGTCTCAAAGCTTAGGTGTGGGGAAGGACCACAAACCCTGTTCTTTCTTTGGCCAAGCTGTGCGCAGTGTTTGCATCTCACTGAGCAAAAATATCCAGTTTTCAAATGGGAGTATCTTTTTTTTTCTTTTTTAATGGCTCCTTTTCCCTCTCCTCTCTGATTCTCACAAACCAGTGCCAATCTCCCCCATCCCTGCGCCTCTTTTTCTCTGAAAACTCAGCAACTCTGTGTGGGACAGATCCAGCTCTGGCTTAAGCTGCATGATTCAAATGGTAAGGCAACTTCATTTACACCTGGGCTGAATGCAGATATAATTGTCTGGAGGTGATGAATAGGGGACACCATGCTGTGGCAATGCAGGTTGTGTTTTGGAAGACGGATAACTCTTTCAATCTAATAGCTCAAGTACAGCAGTTTAACCCAGGAGTGCATTTTCCAATTGTTATACCTTGCTTTAGCCACATGATCCAATTGACTGTAATGGTAGTTGAGCAGCTAAAACTTCTGTGAAGCTCAGAAAATGTATCCTCTGATGTCAAAAGAGAACGTGTGATACTGAAAGCAAATTAGGTATCCATCCAAACCACTTGAAATATGAAAAAACATACAAAAGGAAAGATAATTTTGATCTTTTTTCCCACAGGAATCTACAGAGCAAAGCAAAAGAGTAAACCTGGCTTTCATTAGCAAAGCCATTGTAACTGTTCACAAATAAGGTTTGTATTAATGAGTTCATCAAAATCCCAACCCTCCACTATATTTAAACACCATATATATCTGGGCAGCTTTTAATTAGACATGTAATCAATGACTTTTAATGGAATAGGATTGCAATTATGCAGTATTAACAGATACCTCAGCATACCAGATTTTTCCTACCACTGGTGCAACAAGACAGTTTTGAATCGATTTTTATTTTCTAGGTTTAATGTTTATTCATAAAAATGGGTCATGTGAAATAACAGTTTCTCCTTTGCATAGGTGGCAGTTTTGCAAAAAGCTGTAATTGTGGCCCTACCATGAGAAGAGGTTTTGCAGGAGGAAGGGCACCTCTACTGCCCATTGAAGTCAATAGGAGAGGCATTGCCTGCTGAGACCATGATGAAAGACCTGAGAAACAGAGAGAGGAGGGGGCAGAGATGACAGAAAAAGGCATAGCAGAGGGGACAAAAATAATGGGGTTGAACTCAGCGGGAAAGACAGGCAGGAAGAGCAATGAAAGCTAAGGAGAGCTGTTTTGCATGCCAAGCGAAGAGGAACAGAGCAGGAGGATGAGGTTACGGAAAAGAAAGCAATAGCTCTAAAGCCTCAGAGAAAGAGACCTGGATCTTTGTGGAAAAGTCTTTATAACCAATAATGTAATACATTGCAACCAGGTCTTCTGTGACCCATTCGCTTGAACCAAGGGGCTTTCACAAGCATCAGCCTACCATGGACCAGATCTATCCTGCCACCTGCTTGGAGTTACAAACCTGTCCATTTGCAGCAGAACTTAGAAACCCATGTGTCTTTTTCTAACAGATCTGCAAGACAAATTATGTTTATTTAAAAACTCTCTATTTTTGGGGGAGGGGGGGAGGTCAAGAATGGATCCAGCCAAAGCATCCCATTATTATTATTATTATTATTATTATTATTATTATTATTATTATTATTATTGCTATTGCTATTTCCATTATCATTTGCACTGTAATTTATTTTAACATGCACAATTTACTGTGCCTTGAAAACACGATCAGATACAATGGTGAACATGTATACATACCCTATAACAAAACAACTTCAGCAGTCAGAAATCAGCACAGTTCTGCTTCAGCCAGCTCGAGTTCTGACAGCTGAGGGCTTGACTCTTTACATGTACGGCTTCAAAAAAACGAACAACTCCGTAATTTCTCCGAAATACGTTTCACATTGTCTATGTTTGACTTGGAATAGTTTCATCCACAAATGCAATCACCATTTTGGACTCTGAGAAATACTCTGGCAAACTGCATCACCTTGAGGCTCATTTCTAGGAAGAAATGCTCTTTTCTATTTGTTCATTTTACAATGTTCAGTCTCAGAGAGGCCCTCTCAGAGAGGACCCCTCTGTTGCACCTTATTGTTCGCTGTCAGACACGCTCGCTTGACAGATCATCATCTGCTAGGGATATCTATCATTTTGACTAAATGAAATGAGCCATTTCAATTTTTCAGCCGGAGATGGACGCAGGAGGAATTGTGTGTTCATGTGCGTGCCTTGGGTTTAAGAAACTCAGGAAAATCCCTCAAATAGTAATATTAATGTAAGCAGAACTGGAGAGTGAGATGAATCTTTATAAAGGAAGTTATGTGCCAACCTCCCTGGGCAGCTAGCAGAACTAAAGTTCAGAAAACGGTAGATTTAGCACCAACCCAGAGGGCCCAGAAGGTAAGCGGCACCCCTATGCAGAGGTGTCCCACTGGCATCACACAGTTAAAGCACAGCACTTCAGAAAGTGCCCTAGTTTCTACCACAGCCATCGGTTTTTCACTCACCCATCCAAAATACCTGTTTACGGACAACCCTGGGCAAAGGTCCCTGCGGACCGTGCTGGCTCCCTGGTGAGACGCCTGGACTGCTCGGCTCCGTGCCCCAGCAGCCTGCTGGAGGAAGGGCGAAGGACGGGCTCTCTTCTGCACAGGTCGCTCACTTTGCAGGAAGCTTTGGCGTGGCCATGCACTGGGTGCAGTTGCCTTCTCCACTGTGCCAGACGGTCAGTAGGACAGAGGATGGGCTTGGGGTTTTCCCCTGTCCTCTCTCATCCAACCGTTATGTGCTTCCGAGAGAAAGGCTGCACTGGGTGCTCAACCACTAGACACCAGTGAGAATTTCTCCAAACCATTAAGAAAGGTTTCATCAGGGACTACAATCAAGTACAAGACCAAAGCTACAGGAAACCGGCTTTCATACATGCTACGTGTCACATGGATCCATTTAACTTTCCTGTTTAACATATTGCCACCGTGCTTTTACTTCCCACTGCCACACTTTCGTACTAACATGTATCTGATAACACAATCCTGGCTGGCACAATTGCCAGAGTAATGCCTGTCCTCTCCTTTCACAGAATTTCAAACCCTAAACAGCAATTGTTCAGAATGGGCTGATACATGCGAGAATCACTCAATACCAATTAATGCAAAATCTTTTTCGCGGTGTCGATAGGACTCAGGTTTTGTTGAATAATCTCAGGAACTTTGATCACTTGCATTAATGCACAGCCTGACAATAATCATCAGCACCACCACTGGCACTGAAGCCTGCTTGTGAGCTGGATGCTCCTCCTCCTCCTCTTACCACATGCTATGCCACAGCCTGTGCTCCTTGACGCACAGAAGACTATAGTAGTCAGTGCTTCCTGGAGTGAACTGATCCAGCCTTGGATCAGAGACCACATCCTTGATGGCATTCCCCTTCACAGGGTCTTGCAAAAGGGTGGAGAACCTGGTAAGTTTGTCCCAGCCTGCAGCTCTCCTGACACAACAAAATATAGCCTTAGATTTGATTTCTTCTTTTGTCTGCACTGGGTCATAAGTGTGAAGCTTACTGAGATCAGGTGCAAAGCAAAGGCCTGCGATGCGTGAGGAGGGATCTACAGCTAGCAGCACCCAAAACCCCACCACCTAGGAATGCGTGCTGGCTGAGCTTCCACCCGTGGGAAGGGGGCTGGGAGCAGCACCAGTCCCACTGAGGCAGGACAGCCCGGGCACAAGCTCCCTGGCCGACCCTTGTTGGAGGGCTGCCATGGGACTGCGGGGGGTGGAAGACACAAGGGCTGAGAAGGCGACATGCCATTAGGGTGACATCTAAGGACAGGGCAGCAAGGAAGCAGGATATTTCCTGAAGAAGCGCAAAGGGTTTGCTCCCTTTACTGCAGCAGCAGAGGACTCGCCACCCCGGGAGCCCAGCAGCAGAGCACTGATTCCCTCTGTGCGGCGCAGACCGTGGAGCTGAGGCACCTGTTCCAAACACACTGCAAAAAGGTGTCGTTGACCCCACGTAACAGACACTGCTGCATATTCCCGAGTGCCATCTGCTGGTACTTCATCTGCTTCTTTTGTATGCAACCACGGTCCAGTGTGGCTGTTACTCAGCGATCTGACAGCTGCAGCTTATCGTGTGGCTTGCAGTTTCCTTCTCTGTACCCTCAGGCATGATCTAAGGTACCAGTTAATGTCAGATGGCATTTTAATTTGGTCACGTTTTGACGTTTCAAAACTTGGCCGTGTTCAACATTGGAAGGAAATACGCACAGAGGGTCAGATTCTGCTTCTCTTCCCTTTACCTCGTCCATACACATGCATGAGCACACGCACAACCATGGAGGAAGCCTCCAAGTCACCCAGCAGTAATTGCTCTCCTGTCTTTCCACTCCTGCTCCCCTCAAGTTGGGGCCCCAGCTCAAGATGCATCTGGCTTAGCAATGCACTTAACACTATGCTTTAACTTTTGGTCACCCCTGAAGTGGTCAGGCAGTTGGACTAGATGATCATTGCAGGTCCCTTCCAACTATAAAAAAAACCCAAAAAACCAAAGAGCACTTCAGTGGATTTTGTAAGACAGAGTTACAGTCCTTAGGTTGATATGAAGTCAGTCTGAACTTCCCATCAAAAATTGCACAGAAATCAATAAATCTCCGTGAAACAGCCTGGCTTCAACAAAGCATCATGGTCTGATGAAAGCAGTCCCGAACGCTCCTGCCTTACTCTTTGTGAGTGGGGATATCAGACTGCTAAAATTAATTCTTCTGCTTAACAGCTAGAGATTGCTACTGCTCCTACACCTCAGCTGGCAGCAGAGGTCAAGAGTGTGGAGCAGTGAAGGTCGTAAAGAGCAAGGGTGAGAGAAGAAAGGCAACACCAAAGTGGCCAACCTTTAGCTACCAGAGCCTTTTGCCATCTTCATTGATGTCCATGGCCAAGCTCCCACCAACTTCAGAGATAGCAGGGGCAGGCTCTGGGCTTTGTATCACCCTCATTGCCCCTCAAAGTGTATGTGCCCAGAGCATTCATCCATGGTACCAACCACACGTCTCCTGGCACCAGGCCTGGGCAAGCGATGGCCAGCGGCCACCAGGAAATCCAAGAAACTGCATGTGAGCAGCCATCCCTGAGGGTGGGCAGGGGGAGACGAGAGCACTCGTTTGCAAGGTGGTGCTTAAGCTGCAGGAGGTGTATGAGAGGGGGGGGTAGGGGGGGTGAAATGGCAGCACTGGGCAGTATCCAGGCGGATGAAACGGGCGGGTCAGCTACTGAAAGAGAGAGCTGTTTTATGGTGGTTGAAAGAGAGCAGAATAAAGCTTTAAGGAAGCTATAAAATATTTAATTACTTCAGATTCTCATTTGAGTCAGTGAAGAGTTACGTTTTCAAGTCCATCTGCCCACATTTCCATTAATAAAATAATTCAAAAAAGGCATTTGAGAGAAAAAACACCAGTTCAAAGCCAAAACCAAAGAACGGCTCAGCAGTGACCTAATAATTAATTTCTTTCCTCCCATTTCTCCTTAAATAAAGTCTAGCTAAAAATCAACACTCATCTGGCTCAGCCTTGGCGTTGTGAGCAAGGGCTGCAGCGGATAAACGGATATGTTGCTCTGAAGCACCTTTAGAAAATGCCACCCTTCAGGGGTCCACACAAATACTAGAAGCTACTAAACAGTTATTTTACTCCGGATGGTTAGGACCCAGTGACTACTTGACTACTTACTTTTCTGGAACTGAGCGCCATTTGCAGTCACTGAAATTAAAAAAAATAATAAATTATTGAGTCTGGGTGGCTTCTTATTCACGAAATGCTCTAGCATGCATGGCTGAGTCTCGCACTAGCTCAAGGGAGATAACCAACCAACAGATGGTATCTAAGAGGCTGAAGTGTCCTATGCCTTGAAGTAACCCTGTGAAGTGACAGGTGAGGGACTACTTAGAAAATCGCCGTGTTGATCCTCATGACAGACACGCAATTCTGGGCACCCCAGCTCGAAATGCTGAGAAACTGGAAAGCAGCCAATGCAGGGCTACCAAAAATGGCAGGATGCTAGGACTTAGGATCTTCAAGGACAAGCTGAGGAAACCTAGCACATTAAAAACCTTTTCATTACAAGGGTAGGGTAGGCCCTGAACAAGTGGTAGTTTCACTTCAGGCAGGATTTTGTGTTCTGTTTTGGCCCCCCAACTGTGTGCTGTTTTGGGCCCCTCACTACAAGAAGGACATTGAGGTGCTGGAGCGTGTCCAGAGAAGGGCAGCGAAGGTGGTGAAGGGTCTGGAGAACAGGTCTGTGAGGAGCGGCTGAGGGAACTGGGGGTGTTCAGCCTGGAGAAGAGGAGGCTGAGGGGAGACCTGACCGCTCTGCAACTGCCTGAAAGGAGGTTGTGGTGAGGGGGGAGTTGGTGTCTTCTCCCAAGTAACAAGTGACAGGATGAGATGAAATGGCCTCAGGTTGCACTAGGGGAGGTTTAGATTGGATATTAGGAAAAAAGTCTTCACCAAAGGTGTTGTCAAGCACTGGAACAGGCTGCCCAGGGAAGTGGTGGAGTCACCATCCCTGGAGGTGTTTAAAACACGTGCAGACGTGGCACTTTGGGACATGGTCTAGCCTGGACTTAGCAGTGCTGAAGGTCTTTTCCAACCTAAATGGTGCTATTATTCTGTGAGTCTATGATTCTCTGATGGACCATCAGAGGACTTCTCCAGCCAATACTTCTATGAGTCAATGAAAATATGTGCTTAGTGACGGTATAAGGAGCCTTAGCCTCACTGTCCAAAACTACAGAGTCGACAGTACTGAAAGCTGCCACTGGTGTAAAGCAGATTAACTTATTAGACACAAAGATACTGAAGAAGCCAAGAGCCAGAAGTGGATCCCAGAGTAGTCAGCATGGACATGTTGCATCTACCACTTCCCTGTGCTGTGCCTAGGCCACGTCTAGACTTCCAGGCAGATCCATTCCTCACCCTGGGAGCTGAAAAATTTATATTAAGGCTCTGTTTTGTAAGGAGCTTTGCAATTTTAATAGGTGTTTTTTTTTTTCTTTTGATTTCTTGAGGTTCTGTGTTTTTTAAGGACTTACATTATTCAGCTGGCAGCCAAGTCGCAAAAAACAGTGTGGTCACATTATTGCTGGTGATTTCTGACTGCTGATGAATTTCTTAGGAAAGTTTACATGCTGCAGTTGCCTGATGACCACGGTTCTGGAAGAGCTCAGGTGGCTCTTCAGGGGCTCTACTTGTGGAGGAATTTACACCAAACCTGGAAACACGATGCGCTTGAAGGAGCACGGGTTGAGTCCCTGGGAGCCGGTGTTTGCAAAAGCAGCAACTCTGCTATCATGGGTCTTCACTGTCATGGGAGGCAAGGGCTTTTCTGTGGTACCTTTGAATAAACAAGACACCCAGTTTCATCAGTGGTCCACGCCATTTCATTACAGCTGTTTCCAAACGGCAAGGGAGGAAACCTGGGGAAGGATAATGCCTGCTTTCAGCACTGCTGTCGTTAGAATTGACATTCCAAGTGTCAGAAAAGTCAGCTTCTGGTGAGTTGAGACATATGGTAATTAATTTCAAGTACAATTTTGTATTATGATAAAAATTCGTGCTAGAGAAGCTGGCAGCAGAATATTTTAATTACAATAAACTAATCTACCAAACTGCAGCAATAGAGTTACTTCCCCCCAACAATTATCCAGTTGTACACACTTCACAAATGCTGTGAGCTTTTAAGCTTTATCAGTGTCACCTAGGGTCTCTCTCTCTTCTTTGTCTTTTTAAAGACTTCTTTTAAGTAGGTTCCGTGTGGTTGAGGTAGAAAAAAAACCAAAAACATTCTAAATATAAATCTATTTACTTTTGAATTGTCCTTTAAACTGCAAATTTCCAAGTCATCATACCTATATAAAAAAAATTTAAAAGCCGCACTAAGGTTTATAACAGTTGCACTACTGATGCCTTCATTTTCAGGTCATGCTTTTATCTCAGCGCACCTTGCCAGTGAAAGGATCATTTAAAACCGAGTGGGGAATTACATTATTCAGGAACAAGCATCAGGAGTTTTGTTTAGTGTTGGTTATTTCATTTGCTGAAAGAATCATTACAAGTATAAATTTTTTAAAAAATGCATTTTGACTGTCTGTATAATACCTGAAGTTTTCAATTTTAGCCAGAAGGTTTAAGAAAAGTAGATTAATATTTTACAGATTTCAAAATCCTTAAAATATGAAATGATGACCTTTATATTGTTTTAAAAAAGGAAGGAAATTAGCTACATCTTTCGTTAAAATCCTCTTTCAGTTTTAGATTAGCTATGTATGTGCTGAGTTTTCCTTTTTAATTGAATCTTCCAACTAAAATTAAAGGAGAAATATTTATGCAAAATGTCCACTTTCATCCAAATTAGTGGCAATAAGACTACAAGATTCATACGAAAAAATTAAAAAGGTGGATATTTCGTATTATGATATTCAAGTCTGTAACTTTCAGTGAATTTCAAAATGTTCTTTATCCTGAAGGAAAAAAACTACAGAAATTTTTCACGCTGGCCTTTTTTTTTTCCCCGAGGCCTTTGGTGTATGTTGTGTTGAAAAAGTTTGATGAATCAAAGGCCAGAAAAATGTTTTTATACAACCTATTCTATATTTTTCAGAAATATACCATATACCATCATATACCAGTGGTTCTGCTTGGTGGAATTTCTCAGATGCTAATACTAAGAGCTCTAAATTTCCTTTTGTCAGATAGAAGGATAAGCAGAGGAATCTGTAATTGTATCTTTGTGTGTGATTTGTACCAGTTGTAGAAAATAGCTGACAAGATTATTTTCAGTCAAAATTTTTTATGATGCAGGGGCAAAGCTAAATTACCCCTGTGACCATCCTGACCATTGCCTAATTTTTAATGTAACTACATGTTTGTTGTTTACTGACAAAGAGCTGGCAGTGTATCTGACTGGTAGAACAAGGGGAGAGGCAAAGCTTTACCTGGGGACAGTTAGAGTGAAGTCCAATCACTGCAACTCAGTGGTCCAGTTAAAATGAAGGACAGGTACAACATTGCAAAAATCGTAGTCAAAAGGTTGAAAGCCCCAAAGTCACTGAGGTATTCTTGGAAAACTGCGACACCAAAGCTTGAATACTCTCAAATGATGGAAGCTGAACTAATCCCAGAACAGGTTCAGGCTACAGAAGTGCAAGTAGGAGCAGTGTCACATTAATGGTAGGGATACTAAGGCTGATGCTTTGAAATACATATATTTGGAAAGATAACAATTTTTAAATGATGCCCTGCCGGTGGGAAAAAGTAATGTTTTTTATTAGACCGTCTGATGTCTCAAGTCTGATAAGGACCAACATGAAAAGTAGGGATGTGTTGGAAGTACAAATTATCCCCTAGAGAATCCTCATTTCTTGGATAAGGAAATGCTGTTCTGTTGCACCAGGGCTTTGGTTTCGAAGGCATTCAGGACTTGCTTACCCTATAGTCATAGAAATAATATTTCCTTTCCAGGGTAGATCAAGCAAAAACCAAATAATACCTGGAGATGCTGCTTTGAAATCCACTCTCTAATTGCCACACTGCTATGCAGACCCAGCCTTAGACACATTAAAAAGCTCATTCTATAATATCTGTTTGTGCTTACACTCTTAACTACTGGACCTGTCAAATTTTAGATTTCCCTGGTTACATTTTCCATCTGCACTTTCCAAAGAGTTACTCCATGGTAAATTGCATAGTTTTAGGGAATGTTGAAACATAACACTTTCTTCAGTTAATAATCTTTGCAAAATAAAGAAGTTGAAAATGGGCATAATTTTCTGGTATTAGTTAGAAGACTAAACTATTCTCTCAGATGTCTGGAAAAGATATGAATGTTCACTCCTTGTCTTGAATTATTAGTATGATAAGGAGAATGGCATTTCCACATGAGTCCTTTAATGACTTTTTTTGGAGGAAAACAACATATCCAGCACAGACTGACACAGAGTATGTCAGCACAGAATGGGTGCAGTAAGGATTTTGTTGCATGCAAGCAAGGCTGCTTTGTTGACATCACCTTGCTCCTCTTGTAATAAGATCTTTTAGATTTAGGAGAGTAAGTCAGTCTATCACTGATAGGTTTAAACAAAACGAAAGCCTGTGATAAAAAGCTGAATGGAGAGTTCATGCTGCAGATTCTTACTAGCACTAGGCAGTCCCAGAAATGTTATATATTTCCTTTTTCTCTGATAAGTGAAAGCTGGGATTTTCACTACGGATGCTGCTGAGAAACAGAAAAGAATTAGAAAGGGAAAAGTCTAGTGAAATGCTTTATGAAGGGTCAAAGAAGAGTGTCTAAAAGAAAAGCAACCCACAAAGAATGCTTTAAGTGCTTCTGAAGGTTTGCTGTAAAACAGCTACCATTTTGATCTCTAAGTGTGTTGCTCTGTGGAAAAGTTATTTGTGAGGCTGACCAGGGTGGGTTACAGGGAGTCTCAACACCATAAATGTAAGTTCTACAGGAGCTGGCCAAATGAGTGAAGGAAGCGGGTATTTTCATCAGGTGAAGGCAAATGTATAAGCAGGTAATATGCTAACCAGCACCTTCAGAAAACACTGAGGGACAAAGTCAAACCATTGTAAGGATGAGAAGCAGTCCATTCCCAAAACCTGGGAGAGAAGGAACCGCCCGAGTGAGAGCATTAAGGATGTCTGTGCTCACAACTGTGAACCTGTCGGTATTTCCCAATGAATTTCTGATTGGGGGATAGAAAGGGCCAGGGATCATTTCCCATCATAGCCTGCAGCCACCCTGTCTTGGGGGTTAAGGTGACTCAAGGGGGTTAAGATGGTTGAAGATACATCCCTTTCCATGGTAGTTGGTGTCAGGGCCTGGAAATGCTCCTGAGAGCATTTAATGTTGCCGTGCGAGTCAGGCATAAAGCTGAATAACTCTGGAGTCTGGTTTGGTTTATAGCCATGATTCATATGTAAAAAAATACTTTGCAAAAATATTGGTTTGCTTGCTCTATTTGACATTGGCAGCTTTATCTACGCAAAAAAAATGGAGAGAAACAGAGATCTGCAGGACCATTGGAAGGGGCAGTGCAGGTCACCGTCCCCTAACCCTCTTTTCATCATTCAAGAAGAACCAGGTAGCAATGTCTATGATACAGGCTTATGGAAGCTGTTTCCATGCAGAGCTAAGTTAATGTAATCAATTATGGTCATATTAATAGGAAAATAAGCTTCAGTTTGAAAGAAAAAAAAAAGCCTTAGTTTCTCAGAACACTCTAGGTAAAATGGAAGAAATTCAAATAGCATCTGAATTATCACCAGACATTATTCTGACAATAGATTCCTTTCTTTTCTAGCCCACCTTGGCCAATATTTTTGTGTCTCTCCAAAGCATCTCAGGAGATTACCCCATCAGTAGCACTGCATGATGGAGAATTCTCCAAGCTGGAGCTGCAGGAGTCCACTCTGCAAGTGTGTCTTTCGACCTTGCTACAGCAAAGACTATCAGAGAGTATGTGGAGTTGTTCTCCCCACCCATGAATACTCACAAATCTTCCTCAGTATGCCTGAATTAGCCCTAAAATATCTTTTTGTAATAGTCACAAAAGACTCATGGTCTTCCACTCGTCTTTGTGTGGTTACATGTACAGTCCACACAACTTACATGCAAGTATTTGACAAAGCGTGTGGAAGTTACAGTCTTCTGTGCGTGCTCCAGCTGAATAGATCCTTTTTGCTTTGGCACAGGGAGTTACAGCCTGATGCTGAACTGTGTGTCAAGTATTCCTCGTCTCTCTGATAGAACATTTTCAACGTATTGAGTACATTTAGCAAGTGATGGCTGGAATAAAAAGCGTGTTTGCAAAGAACATTCAGTTGGATATTCGATATTTAATACTGAAGTTAAAGTGAGCCTCTGGTTTTAAGGTGCCTTGATGTTTTGGGTACTTAACCTCTATATCTTCATTCTCTAAGTGGTGTGCAGGAAAGGTTGAGGAAAAGCTTCATTTCACTGCCTTACTGTTTTGATATTTCATAATCTGTTCTCACTGTTGCTACCATACAAGCAAACCTCTGAAAATCCTCAGGCAAAGCATCACGAATAGTGATTTCTTTCCCCTCTACAAGCTATTTACTGAATTCCCATCTCCACATGCCCACTGAACTCTGGTTGTCTGACATTAACAATAAAAGTGCACAAGTGTAAATGTTCATAAAATATTTTTCTTTCTGGGAATGCCACAGCTTCTGGAAAAAAAAAAAAACAAAAACAAAAAACAAGAAAAATTTCTAGAGCTCTTCACCTGGGAGCAACCCGAAAAATTTTTTTCAATGTCACCACCAACTTCTGCCTGTCAGCCTTTCAGACCACCTCTCACGATCATTTTCTCCTCCACCTCCACAGCTCCTTCTCCTCTTCTTAACTCCCTGCCTGCTTTTTCCTTCACCGCCCCACCGCCCACCCACCTGACATGCTGAAAGGGTAACTTCCCTCTCGTGTCAGCTCATCTCCGATCTTTTTTTTAGAGGAAGGAGTAGAGCAACACCAATTAGTCCCACAAATTCATGCAGGAGTATCATTTAGTGTGGAAAGAAGCTTCTAATTAAACATTTGTATGTAATTTTCCTCCTATTGTAACACCTCATCAGAACTTTCCCATCTTAAAATAGACTGGTGACTAACGATGAGAAAGAGAGATTCAGTTGAAATTTGCCTCATTTTGTTTTCAGGGTTATCCCTCTAGACGATATCACCGTTTTCCTTCTTTGTTAGAAAAAGTGGATGAACTTAGAGACACTTCACCCTACCTTATCTGCAGTAAGTGAGGAGGGAACTAAGCCTACTGAATGCTGGGTTTCAAGCAGCTTGAATACATATGGTTTCACATAGTTCATGAGTCAGCATAAACAACTATATTGTTAGTAACGGTCATTATATAGACAAGGACATGAAATGCTTAGGAAAAGAGAAGGAGTTTGGGCAAAGAAGCCAAGTTGTGAGGGATATTTTTTGATCCCATCTCAAGATCGTTAATGCTCAGCAGTTATGTTCAAGCAAAACCCAGCAGAAATTTGGACCTGCTTAGTATGTTACGTGTACTATAGAAACAGGTTAGCTCTATTCAATAGTGTCTTCTTTTCGTGGTCTTCTGTGTCTAAACACGACTATTCACCAACTATTCAAGACCGGAGCAATAAGGAATCCATGCCGATCATTTCAGTCCCTGGTCTAAGGATACAAGCCATCTGCATCCTGAATTTGATGGTGATGAAAAGGAGTGTAATCATTCGTCTGGCCTGAGTCTGAATATCGCCACTTGACACGCCAAATTAGAGACTAGAGGACGAGGAAGCTGTATTTGAAAAGCAGGAGACACCTTTGCAATTGGTGTGTTCCTTTTTTTAAATGAAGCTTCCTTCCAGATGCCGTTTGGAGGAAGCAGACTCTGCAAAGATGTGTTGGGTGGGGATGCAACTGTGAGTAAGTAAACTACAGCTTCACAGAGAATGATAAAATGGGACATAAATGCTAAGTTCTCCTTTAATTTTAACATGTAACTTTCTGCAAGTAGGATTTGTTGTGCTCAAGAAAACAGGCTCTTTAAACATCATGACATATTAGTAGCCCAGGTATCAGATTTTTTAAAAAAAAACTACCCCGATGAGTACTGACAATAGGGACTTCTTATATCTCTGGTTTATTCTATCACAGTTTAGAGAAGTCACAGGAAAAAAAAAAATGTTCTCCAAGATCTTCATCCTCATTCCAGTTACACATCAAGACAAGATCCTTGAATCTCCTCATGCCTAATTGTGGTGCCTTTAATTCGTCATACTTTTGAAGTCACCGAAGTCTTGTGAGGGAGATCAGGTCCTGCTTGAGGGATCAAATATTTTAGGTGGTCTGCAGATGAGCATTGCTCACAACAGAAACAACGCCACTGAAGTAGGCAAAAGCAATTAAAATAACATCTGTAGGTGGTAAATAGCCTGTTCTGTTTTATTTTTGTGAAAATGAGTACTTAACAAATTATATCTGAAATAAAATTAATATTATATAGTCCTTTTTTATGCCTTGTATCCAGTTAAAAAAAAATTGCAACGTGTGTAGTAGTAAAAAAAAAGAAAGGGAAAAAAAAACAGGAAAAAAAAATTGGTAAGACTAGTAATTTCTTTTCTTAATGTTCTGTTGAACATTATGGATTTGTGATAGCAAATTAGACAACTTAACTTCTAAGGTCAAATATTAAGATGTGTTTCATTTGAAATACATAAAGCAACATAATTTTTATGTTCGGCTCTTGGTTTTCAGGTAGTGATATGTGACAGCATACATCAGTACGCCACCATTAGATGATTTACGAATGAAACTGCAGTTTCTTTTAGACAATATGATCCTATTTTATGTGTCTATTATAGTCTAGGAGAATTACAAAGACACATCTACTGACAAATGTAGATGATTTTTAATCCTGAACGTGTTTGTGATCTTCTGAGTATTCACAGAATCAATCGTTTTAATGATTTAGATGAGACATGGTATTAATTCTTAAAACTTGTGTTCTGAATGAAAAAGAGAGCTCAGGTTTCAGTCTGCCATTGCTGGTACTGGGAGAGTGACATGTCCCAGTTGTGCCTGGGAGTTGCTGTTACCGGGAATTCAGCACTTGGATGACAGAAGTGGCGATAGGCCACTGTGTTGCGCTGTCTGCAAGGACTCTTGCCCTCAAATACTCCCCTGCTACTCACATCTTCACACGTTTGTGTAGGATTTTTTTTTTTAAAAAAAAGCTCAAAATTTCACCCAATTTCCACTAGTATGAGACTGGCTGAAAGCCCCCAAGTTGGATGACTAATATCTCTGGAAAAACCTTGGTTGTGTTCTAACTTTGTATTTTTCTTCTAAATAGTTAATTTATGTAGAAAATTCATTAAAAGTGGATTTGGCAGCCCTTCCTCCACATCTTGTCTCTGTCTTTTCCACAGGGGACCCTCTTTCACCATGAGGCCAGCACCTGAACACGGGCTGTCGGCAGCGCCCGCCTCCTCCAGAGGCATCAGGACTCTCTGTGTAAGTAAAACAGGGCTGAGGAAGATACACCCTGGCCGTGGGTGTCAGCAAGAGTCTCCTTCCGAAGCAGCCATCTAGCTGACAGAGTTGTTTCCTCCAGGTGACCTCATTGTAGCTATGTTTTCCCAACAAAATAAATCTTCCTCTCTGCAGCACCCCGTGTTCCCCTCCTGTACACTCCAGTACTCCCAAAGCCCCGCTCAAATCACCTTTGTTATCACAAGTCAATGACAGAACGCCTGGTCCACTGTAAAATATCTGCTTTATCAAAAACCAGCACCCCTTCTGACTAAAAGCCACCGAGACCCAACCTCAGTCTGGCACACAAGGCTGGTGGCTGAATTTAGCTCTTTGCATCTCTCCTCTGATTTTCACCTCACCATAGGGCCAAGCGGTGATTTTTCAAGCCCTGAGACCACCAAGATAAGTGCGCTGGCTGCTCAGCCCTCCTTCTCCAGGACTAGACCTCCCGATGTGTAGGCAATTGGGTCGGTGATGCCTGGTGCTGCACGAGCTGCTTTGCCTGGAGGTGGTACCAGGTGGGATCTGGAGATGCCAAGTTTTCCTTTGTTCGGTGGCCTGGGGTGCAACACAGCCACAATGCAAGGAAATATGAGCCAGCTGACTCTCCGTTTCGATATATATATATTCTTTGTTGCCAAAAATCACGCACCTTAATCCCTCTATATTCCACAACAGAAAAGGGAACATTAAAAACTTTTAAAAATATTTATTTGTTAGGTCTCTCTACTTTCAAGAAACTGTAAAAAGAATACTGCAATTCGCTTCCCTCCAAGCTTTAAAAATAAAACAACAAGGTATAATTCACATCTGCAATTTTTACACATGGCCACGAAACCCAATTTGTTTTCGTCTCCAATTTAAAAATATGCTGCTGCACAATTCGTTTTCCTAAGTACTTCTAGGTGTGATGCTTTCAGAAAGCTTTTTAAAACAATTTTTCCTGTAAAACAAACCAAAAAAAAAAAAAAAACAAACGGAAAGGAGAGGCCAATATTTCTATTTCCCTTGGCAGGAAAAGTGATAGTAAATTGCAGAGAGCTCTACTTGAGCTCACTTTCCCCATGCTATTGTGAACCCTGGCTGCTGGTGCAATTTCTGAGCTGTGGACACTCCAGCTGCGAGTACCAGGTGCATTGCAAATTATTCATCTCTTTTCTCATCTGAATGTTACCCCTTACAGCGCCTTTGCCATTGTCGAGCCTTAAGTCTAGTGTAAGTGAACATTTCTCTGTGAAGAGCCATTCATTTTTGTCCCAGAGATTGCCTTGACTGCTTGTCGCTCTTTTGTCTGTTTGCTTTCTGTTCTTGACTGAACAAACACATTTACAGGCAAAGACGTCTTTTCCAACAATGAGCGTGAAATGAATATCGTTTCAAACTGCTCCAGTAATCATTTGGCATTTTCAGGGGAAACTTCAGCCTCAGACTCCTTCGGTCAGTGGACAAGAATAATATCATACCAGAGAAGGGCCCTGTGAAACACCTCATGTTCCAGAAGGCAAATATTGAATTCCCAGCATTGTGTTTGCAGTAAACGGTGTGTGAGCTGAAACATGTTTGATTTATACAGTGAAGCTTTGAGCTATCGCTGCTTTAGAGCTTCTTTGCGCTGCTTCAGCAGACACAGGCGTCTCTCTCTCTCTCTCTCTCTCTTTTTGGGGGCTAAATAGACAGTGAGGCAAAGGTCACCCACAACAGGCAAAACTCGGGCTCCTGCATCCCTTGGCAGAAGGTGTTGAGGCCTCCCCTGTCCCTCTCCCACTGCCACGCATGGCTGAGGACCCTTCAGTCGCAGTAGCGGTGGCTGGTACCTGGGGAGGCTTAATGCCCCAGCTCCATCCCAGTTGCCAGTAAGATGTCTGCAAGGAAGCAACCAGCTGTATCACAGCCCAAACCTCAACCATGACAACATGACTAAGTTTGTTGGAGCTGATTTCAAGCCAACACCTCCACGCTACCAACTCTACCAACTCTACCAACTCTACCAACTCTACCAACTCTACCAATTCTACCAACTCTACCAACTCACCCCACTCTACCAAGTTTAACCCAGGGGCTGAATGGGGCCCAGAGCAGGATGCTTGTCATGAGTCACGCTGCCACAAAGAGCACGCCAATCCACTTATTTGCACACAATGATAGGAATCTGTCCTGCACTTTGATGTCAGAAAATTTTACTTGGGTGACAGTATTTGTTCTGTTGGATGGCATTCAGTAAAATCCCTCCTGGTTCCCTGGAGCGCTTAGCACTTGTTCAATCTGTTTTCTTAGGAATGACCAGAGACATCTGCATCTGCAGTAATATTTTCTTGGCAACCAGAAATGCACTCAGGAAGCATTTTTCTTGGTTATGGTCTAGCTTTTTTATTAAGCAATACAGAACTTGTTCCTGGGGAGGGGTGACTCCCTATGTTTTGGAGGCTTTTTTAGTTTGTTTTGATTTTCTCTAGAAAGTCTCCTTAAAAAGTCTGAGCGTATTCACACTGGAAACTTGTGTTTATAAAGCTGTTCGGGTCTCCAATGCTCATGAAGCCCAGGATCTACCTGATACCCCGTGAATCTCTGCCTGTGTAAGGGAGTGGTACCCAACACGTGTTGTCCCTCAGATCCTTCAGCTTTTCCTGGGCATATTGTTGTCAACAGCTCCAAAAAGGTTGGAGACCACAGCTCTACAGCCCTCCTGGAATGTGATGAAAGTATGTTTGTTGATATATAAACTTGTATGACTTGCAATATGAACAGAATAAGGCACAGGGGCCTCACAGGGGCACAGACATCAGACCTGGCCCCATCAGCACTGTCCCCCAAGCAGAAGCATCAACTGGCACAAAACAAAGTGTGCACGACCTGGCTCTCCTCAGCCTGGAGGAGGATTACAAGTCCAGAGGTGCATCCACGGAAGACCTGGCTCTCACAAAAGGCTGTAAGTAATTGTGTGACAGCGCTGACAGATTGTTTCAGCTGCCCATGACCTCCTCGGGTCTGGAAGCAGTCTACTTATCTTTGTGCAGTGTTACTAATAAGCTCTGCTTCCTGATCTGAGCTGTAGATTTATTAGTCATCTGACCAGTAAATCTGGTTTGCTTAAATTTAATCCTGTCTCAGCCTCAGGAAGGCTTTGGATTATCAGATCCATACTCCATCGAACAGTGCTGTCATCTCCCATAGCCATGAAGTGCTGAATTTTTCCTTCACAACGACAAATTAGAAAATGAGTCACAGAAAATATTCCCTTTACCTTATTTCATATGAGGAAAAAATCTGAGCGGAAATGCCCAGGCTGCACCCTTATATGAAGTAGTATTTGTCAACAGGAATGCTATTTCTCATCAGCTAAACTTCCCTATCGTTTCTAAATGTGGCTTCTCTTAACTAAACAAGCCCTGACTTTCATATATGGCTAGTGATTCTCCTTCTATTACACACTATTTATGGCTCTTCCATCACTCATCTTAGAGCAAGACAAAGACATACCTGAAAACCAGAATTTCTAAATTTTAGGTGTATGCAGCTAGGGAGCATAACTGACAACTAACTGCTTAACACAGAGCTGAGCAAGGTATCTATAGTTCTTTAAAGAAACAATGAAAATGTAAGGAGACATCTGTGGCACTGTGGTGGCAGACTATGAATGTCCAAATTAGCTTGCAAATTTTTATCGTTTCTAAGGATTGAATTATGTATACTTAAAGGGAGAGGTGAATTAGTTATATTCTTTGGATTCAAGCTGCACTGCTTGATCACAAGTACACAGTAACCTCTTGCTACCTGTGCTGTTCTCTGAATAAAGGAACTTGGATGATTAATGTGTTTTGAATCAATTCTGTTGTTAGAGGAAAGTGAGCAGGGTCAGGATCTCTGGTTTATCAGACAGGCTGCCTCTGGAGCATTCAGTATCAGTACTGCCCAGTGGAGTACCCAAGAGTTCATCAGGATGAACAGAAATAACAATCAATGGGAAAATGAGACTCGGAAAGAAGAAATCAGCAGAGGTATTTTTATAAGCCAGTAGAATCAAGAATCGTTTTCCCGTTCTCAGCCGGTTTGCATTCACTGCTGCTCCCTGGCAGGGTGCAGGGATGCAGGTAACCATGGTAATTAAGGGTAGCTGCAGTTTTGAGAAGAACGAGACAAATTTGGGTAGAAATGGTTTTCCTTCACAACCCATATGGAAAAGATGATTCATCCAGGAGGAAAAAAAAAAAAAAGATCCAAGGGAAAAAAGGACAAGGCACTAAAGCGCAGGAGGAAATACCAACCCTTCGGCCATGAGAGCTCTAATCCAAATCTCTGACACTTGTGGGCACCCACAGCTGAGCCAAAACCCAAGAAGGCCACAGCAGGTTAAAGCTTGTGCTTTTTCCTAATCTGCTGTCAAGGAGTAGCTGATTAGTGCACATCAAGCTTTTGATGGAACAGTCAAGGGAAATTTTCCCACTTATCTCGTTAGTACAAATCCCATCGCTCTGCCAGTTTTGGCATCATAAACAGAGGCAGAAACCAACTCTCTGATTCTGCTTGTTTGTCTGAAGTTGCACCTATTTTGCAAGTTTCTTGGGCTTTTTTTTTCGGACAAAATCATGGAGAAGTGTGAGTGCAGCACCCCTTTGCAGAGCAACCTGTGCAACACTGCGGCCGTTGTAGTGTTCTCCCTTAATGCTGGGAGCTCTGACTCACCCCATATCTGTCGACTAAGGTCACATTTTTCTTTCAAATTAGAGAACCCACTGGACTTGAGCAGTTTACAGGCTCTGTGGAGAGCCCGGTATTTTGGCCTAGAAATTCTGACAGCCTGCCAGCTTGGTGGGCCCAAATCTTGGGTCTACTTTGATCCTTCAGAGAGCTGTGCCTCTGGATGGATGTGGTTAGAATAAGCCCTTCTGAAGAAAGCAGTCATAGAAAAATTCCTTCCTCATGCTTGCAGCTCAATCTCCTGGATTTTGGTGTTATGGGAGCTTCCTCTGGCTATGATTGTTTCAAGGGGATTTACTGGGAGCCATGGCACTCCCCTTACATCTTCATTAGTATCACTCATTACAGCACAGGTTGCCAGGTCATTCGATGCAAAGAAAGTAAGCAAGTGTGTTGTCCCATCTCATTTACAGCATGCCTGCACACGAATCTGCACCCTTCCCAACACACATGTTGGTGTCAGCAGACTGAGCAATTAAAAGTCAACCTGGTTTCTCCGCATTCATTATATATTGCCCTTCAGCAAAGAGAAGCTTGTTGCATTTCATGGATATAGTCAGAAACTCCTCTCTCACCATGGCCCTTTCCACGCTAGAGCAACCACCCTTATTCTCCGCGCTTACGGTCTGATGTAATTGGCATTAACAGAGCGTTAACAAATTGCCAAGGGGCATCCAAACACTCTCCATTAACCAGCACGAGGACTTAAGGGTGCATGTACAAAACGGAATTAAAAGCATTTCAAGTAAAATTGGTTCCTAGCATGGCAGTCTGATTAAGCAAATGGTTGTGTCAGAAGCCACTTTGCCTTAGGGGAAAAGTCGATGCACTGTCCTGGAAATGTCAGAAGAATAGAGATGAGCTGCACCTTGTTGCAGACTCCCTGCACCAGCTGCAGCTGCTTCTCCAGGAGACTGGCTTTCCCTGGGGGAGGACCAACTTACTGCTCCTATAAAAAGTTTTCAGCAGCTGAAAGATCTGTCCAGAGGAAGCCACTCGGGAGCAGTTTCTCTTGTTCCTCGGACATGCACAGCCTGAGAAGGATGTCTTCAATTTAACAAACAAATCAAAGGTTCCCTGTTGAAGAAGTCAGCAGAAGAGGCAGCATATCTGGTGGCCAAAAATATCCTGGGTACAGAAGCAAGAAGATGTTCAGGGTGCCCTCTACATTTTTGCTTCATACCAGGATCCTTTATTACCTTGCTTTTGCTAACAAGGGTGCAATTTAAATCCTTTCCCCTGCAATAACTTTTTCTAGTTGCCATCTTTGTCATAGATGCCACGTGTAACCCTAGGTGGGTCACTTTATATACCTGCACCGCTCTCTTACAGTGAGGACGATAAGGTACAATTTGCCGGGTCTGCAGTGCCCAAACACGCTCTGTGTGCAGCGTGTGCACGTCAACACCGGGTAGTAGAGTTCTTTGGTGGGAACTCTGGAGGTGTTACGACGGTTGTATTGTAAACGACACGGATGATCTTGTGGCTCCCACAGCATCGTGGCGTAGCAGTTGCTAAACTGTCATAGCTGTGACCTGCTACTGGGAACAACCCCGGGCAGGTTGTACTGGTAGTGCGTGTTATTGACAGCCAGGGCAGGTACGTTTGCAGCAGGAGACGTTTTTCTACGTGATGTATATGCAGGCTAGCTCTGTCCAAGTGTCAGTATAAAACTCCTCACTCAACAGCCCCTTGACACACCCCCCGCCCCCCAAGAAAGAAAACTCAAGGCTCCTCCTGCACAACAAGCAAGTGGTATGCAGGGATCCGTGCGCCACAAACAAGTCATTCTGAAAAATCCCCGGGGTATATTAGCTGTTTGCAAAGCTCTTACACAGTTACAGATGCCTCGCTTGGTGTTAGCACATACATGGCCCAGCTGCCGTAGGCGCTGAGCTCTCGGTGTGCACAGCTGTGCTTTGCTGGGCAGCCTCCAGAAGGTCTGCTGGGTGCTGTGTCTCTGAACACATCAAGCCCTTCTGAATTGGGCCTGGCATCCTTTAATTAAATGCCTGACTTTTTTCCCTTGAGATGCTAACCAGGCTTTCAAGTTCCATGTTTGATCTGAAATCCGTAGCTGTGGGTCTGTGAACAGAAGGCATCTGTGCAGCGACAGCCATCTGTCAGGCACGCTACAGCCAGTACCTGAACATCTCCTTTTCCAGCAGAGATGCTCAGCATTGGCTAGCATGCCTCCCAAACTGGATGACCTTCGGCAACCTTCAAAAACTCCTCACTAAATTGTTCTTGTGTGTTCCTGTGCATTTACAGCATTATCAATTGAAGAGGAGCCTCACGATTACAAAGATGCAATGGATTTTATCTAGATCACAATGCAGGCACTCAGCTATTGGTTTCCTGTAATTTTTAGCATGCTTTCGTGATGCTTTGTAGGTCCCAGAAAATGTCTAGACTGAGTTGGGAATGCAGAGATACCAGAAGCTGGAATTTGCATCAGGTTGTTACTGGAGACACACCTGAAGTTCAAAGCTCCAATCTTTCAAGATTAAAGTGAGCGTAGGAAAGGTGAATCTATTTGTGCCTGTAACATCTGAAAATTTGGGTAAAATGAGCTTTCTGAAGACAATGGATTGCAAATCTTGTTTTCAGGTAGGATCACGTTAGTAGTGGCCAGTCACCAGAGTTTTAACCTGATCAAAACCTGCGTTGGGAATGGGACTCATCTCATCCAACTCGAGCTGTTTGGATCCTGGCATCTGATCTGAGCTGGGCTGATCATCTGTCCATGGTGTCTCCAGAAGGTGACTCCACCACTTCAGATTTGAGTGTAGGATTTTTCGTTTCTTGGAAGTGTCCAGCTCACTTTCTGTGACTGTTGAGGGAGTGACAATATCTGCTTCTGCAAGGCTAAGCTCCAAAGTCAGCCAGTCATCTTTCAGACAGCTACAGTTAGGTGGGATTAATACTGGTTTTAGAGATCCCTGATGAAATTTAACCTGTGTTCCAGGGCAGATTAAAACCTAGTGCAACCAGGCAGAAGACTAATACATTAACCTCTTATGCAGCATACATCATTTTATATGCCTATTAAACTTACTAGGGTATTTCATTATAAAAATTGGAGAGAAATGTCATAGTTATGCCATTATCACAAGCAGTTTCTTATATCCACATTTCATGTTGGCAATCCAGACATAAATTATTACAACCTCAGCAGACCAGCCCTGCTATCTGATCTTTTCGTCGTGTCTGAAAGCCAATACTAAATGCTGAAGCATTGGAGAAAGCTGTGGTTTGTAAACGTTGTGTAATTTCTCCTGGCATTAGGAAGAAAGGAAAGAGACACAGTAATTTTACTATTTAACCTTTCCTTCACTTCCTTTTTCCTTGGGACATCCAAGTAAGCTGGCTAACTGTCAGACAGTGCTATGCCAACTCACAAGGGCAAAAGCACATGCATACATTTAAGTATGTAAGCTTCCCTACTGATGTAGACAACATTAATTGCACGCACAGAGCTGGGAAACACTGCTTCTTGCTGTAAGTTTGGGAGCTGAAGCACAACTAGTTGTGTCACCCAACAGTTTACATTATTTTTCCCCTTTTTCTGTGAAGTGAATATTAGCTCAGGTGACCGAAGACTGATATATTTACTCTTAAATATCTTTTTTTCCTCCGTATTCTCAGGATTGTGGCAAATACTTCTGCATTTTTGAAGACACATCCTCATTTTATACTAAACCTGAACGAACGCTATTAGAAATATGAAGCGCAGCTTTCCATACCACAGCTAATTGCCTCGCCTCTGGCTACCAACTTTAAAATAATCTTGGAAGTATTTTAATGCCAGTTAAGTAGACTTTACCGTGGTGTAAACAGAGTTCCCTGGTGTAGCCTTTCCCTGCCTCTTCTCCCCTGCACGGACGGGATTTCCTTCGTAACTATCTCCTCCTGGTAGCTCTAAAAGAGGATGGCTGATAGTATGAGCAGTGCCCACAGGGTCCCCAAGCAGCACAATGTCTTCAGCAGAGGCTGGATGACATCCCGTAATGCAGAGGAGATCTTGTTCCCAACGAGGCTGACTGGACTGAAGGTGGGATAACCCAAGCGGCATGACCAGTCAACACTTGCCTTGTGTCTTGTGTCCCTGAGCACACTCCTCCAAAGGCCACCAGCCTAGGACCTCCAAGCAGACCCAGCATAGCCATCCCTATGTTGGCACAGGCAGCTTCGCTTGCTGTTGGAGGTTTTGTGGTCACTGCCTCTGTGAGTGACTTTACCCAAGTGCTTCTTCTGCCTGCTGGCAACATCACTGAAGGCCAGGACAAGGCAGACCCTGGGTTTTCATCATTCAGACCACTTTCTACAAATGTTTATCTGCTTTGATGCACATCGTTGGGGAAGTTATAACCTTTTTTTATTATTATTTTATCTATACTTTCATACAACATCCTAATTGTTTGCCTTCTAAAAACATGGTTTCATTAATTTAATCTTGTGCTGCAGAAAATTTTATGAGATCTTAAAGAAACTTCATACTGTGCATTAATTTCTTTTCACATAATTGTATTTATATTTCAACAAATAGACTTGAAGTACATTATTATTCTAGAATGAGTGCTAATGGGTTTCAGCACTTTCATGCAGCTAATCGTGCATTTATTTCACAGCTTTGATGGCTCACAAAGACTTCCATTTCTTCATTTACATGAAATAACTGTGAAGGATAAATCAATGGCTGCTTATTTTATCTAGATTTTTTTCCTGAAAACTCTACACAAAGAGTCCACTGTTGATGCACAACAAATAATTCCTTTGAAAGATGCAGACCCCTGTCAGGAAGACAGTTCCATAAATGAAAAACACAAATCTTCATCCACCCCCCAACTTGAAAAAAAAAAAAAAAAAAAAAACAAAACCAGAAAGACCGAAATATTGCTCCTCTTTGCATCATCCCAGCACATGTTTTGCATAGCAAGGCGGACGCAAATTTGCTACAATTTGCTTTCAAGCTAAGTCTCAAAGGACTGCAGAAGGAGGGAGGAATGCAGATGTTCAAGAGAAGGTTGTGCATTACCCACAAGCTGCAGAGATGCTTCAAAGCTCATGTTAAATGTGTACTGCGCTTAATCCTGAAGACCATAGAGTAACTGGTTCCTCATGTACCTTTACCAGGCATCCCAAGCACTGATATCCTACAGGGCAGGCTTGGCAATGATGACCTTAAATAAATAATTGCCCGTGAAGGCAAAAAAAATACGCTGCAGATGAGCAGGCCTTGACTCCATGGCCGGTTTCGCCAATGCAGACGCACCAGATGCATGGAGGAAAAGGGAGGCACAATTTGAACAAAATACTGGACTACAAACCTTAATGGCAGCCTGGGGACATACCAGCTGGGACTTACAAGGAGAAAAGAGGGCTAGAGGGAGTTGGGGATCTCCACTCCCCACTTGTCCATCCCAGAAACACCCTGAACATCCATCCCTTGTTTCTTTGCCTCTTGGTTCTGCCATTGCTGTGGATGAGGTTTTAACACTCCTGGGTATTTTGTTTTGTGCTTGTTCAGTGCCCGGGCCCACATGACCCAATCCCAGCTGAGAGAACCAGCCATGACTTTCTCCAACGTGTACTCATGCCAGACAATGTGAAGAGGGTGTCCTCCTGTGGGGCAACAGAGCTCAACCCACCTGAACCGAGAGACAGCAAAACCCAGCCAAACCAGCTTGCTCTTGGGTGAACTCCACCAATGTTGCTCTACTCTACAAGGAGCAAAGGAAAATGACTTGTCTGGGAGGTCCTTTTGGTATGAGCTGGGGTACCTCTCTTTCCCGCCCCAGTTGTCAATAACTGGATCACTGTGGCCCAGGGTGGAGGGATGTCTGAGCCCAAGATACTTTCAGGGGGATCACTGAAGCTATCCCTGACTCTGAAGGGGAGTTCCAAGGAGTTTCCTTCTTTGGGTAGGAGAATGGGAGATTGTGCAGCACCAGCAGCAGGAAAACAGCTTCTCTTACACTCCTCCAATAATTAACAACATGGTTCTTATCTCCTTGTGCTTAGGGACTAGTGGCAGTACACCAAGAGACGTGGACCTTCCTCTGAAATGCTGCCCTGGAGAGGAAAGGAAGCTCCCCGCCCACAGACCGTTTCCTTTGGATCACCTTCCTTCATAAATAGCCCCACAAAGGCCAGATTTGGGGTATTTCTACGGTTTTCTCAAGACAGAGAATCATCCAGCTTCCATCCAAACGGTCAAGCCTTTAGCCTGGCAGCATACTGCTACCTGGATTGAGCTGTCCCTTTCACAGCCCCTTTATTCCAAGGAACTGAAATATTTCATATCAGATATGATTTTTTTTTTTTCCTTGAAGGAAAGTGGAGAGAATGAATTAATCCACAACAGCATGGATGAGGGGAGGAACAGTTAATTGAAAAATATAATGAAAACACTGAGCTCATTCCACCCTGTGTATGCAATTGAAACATTGATATTGACAAAGAAAAATTAAAATTTGCTACAGAGTTCAAACACACTGTTAATATATGTATGATGATAATGCACAGAATCCTTGGTAAGAAGCCTTAGGGCACACGTTATGGTTATGCAAATTTTTATGGAAAACTACAATATTAAATACTATACATTCTACTGTTTTCTTTTTTTAAAGCAAACTAACTCTGGTAAACACTTCAGCCCAAGTTCTACTTAAATTTAGGGCTGTTTTCACGCTATCAGGAGAAATAAAAGGTGCTGAAAGTGGAAGCCTAACTGGGAAGGAAGAGCTTCTTTTCGGCTAGCGAGCAGCTCTCCCACATCCCACACGATGCACCTTCCTGTGGCCAGCGAGGCGGTGCCAGATGGCGTTTCTCTGTTCACAGCATGGTGAACGTGGACCCTTAGGCCACTATTCCATAGCACAACCCAGCAGGGCCTTTGGGCTCCCATAAAGCATTCAAGGGGAGAGATGGGAAGGTGGTAAAATAATCACTCTTCCCTATCCAAACTCCAGGGCATGCTCCTGGGCCAGGGCTAAGGAGAGCAAAGGGCCAGAATTAAAGGACACTGCCAAAACTGGATCCAGAAGCTCTCTAGGTTTGGTTTGAACGTGCAGTTACCTGAGCACTGGTGCACTGTGTTTGGGTGTTGGCATCCAGGTTCATTCTGCCTCATTAGGCTCCTCGCTGAGGTGCTGAAGCATGTGATTTACCTGTCTGGCTTCCCCCCAGGATGAGGGAGAAGAGCAAGGATGGGCAGAATGACTGTACCTGAAGAGACTTCTGTCACTCCATTTGCTATAGCAGTGGCTATAACTCAGGTGACCAAGTCTCTAACATAATGCTTGATGTTAGGTGGTATTAACTAGGATCTTCACATATGAGGGTTTTTTTGTACTCAGAAACACCCCATCCTCCAGGTGACACGCTGGCAGTTTTGTTCCAAACATGCAAAAGCCATGAACGAACCACCACAACGCCCGAAGCTGGAGGAATAAGCCAAGCCCCACTCCAACCTCCGTGTAAAACGCAAGCAGAAGCGCCAGAGGTGCCGCAGAGCGAGTAACGGGGCAAAGCACCGATTGTCCCCGCGGGGTGGGGGAAGACCACGCGTGTGGTTTGCTCACTTCTTGCTCCTACGTGCGAAAGCTCCGGTCAGTAAACGTCTGCCTGCAGCCAGCCTCTGGGGCTGTGCTGAAATGATAAGTCACATTTCCCACCGAGTTTAGTCCTGCGACAACAGTTTTTCCTTTCTCCTTCTAAATTGGCTTTGAAGCACTCCTTTAATTTTCAATATAAAGCATCATCATCGCTGGCTGTATGACTATGACATACGGGGAGATAAAAGCAATAAGCCTTTCTCCACACAACCTCTCTCATTGACTCCTATAATGCCTGAGTTGGATGTTTTGTAACCCTGCCCAATTGATTTTGCGCTCAGTGGCTTTTTCTGAACACAAAGTCTTAATAAAGATCTGCTAAGAAATTCATTAACTTTACAATGCAGTTGGACTTGCTCCAGCCAAATTATTGCATTTCTATAGTGCTAAAAATAAAGAAAAGCACTGTATAATTGAAACAACCCACACACAGAGCAAGATTTCTCTCTGAGAGACTGTGTGGAAACCAAACGCTGGTTAATCTGCACCATGCAATACAACATTTCACAGGATTAATGGATAATGTGAAATGTTACGTATTTTCAAATAGATTCCATGCAGGTAACAAATTGCATGTCAAAACTGCACGTTTGACAGTCGACACTGTTACACAGTTAATTGGAAAATGCAAAATGACAATTTTTAAGCTGCAGCTCAGCTGCAGCATTTTGACAGTGCTTGGGCCAGTGATTTCTCCCCAAATTGTGCCTTTTTCCTGCGAGCTACAAAACACGTAAGTGCAGGACCTATTTACAGCATTTCTCTTTCATTTCTCATCTCTGCAAAATCTTTCCTCTCCCTCGAATGCTCTCTCGCGTCGGATGGCAGAGCTCACAATCACGCCCTTTGTGGTAGCCCATCTCCCTACAGCGCCCTTCAAAGCCTCCCATGTCCAGTCCTGCCACTGCAGCACCATCGGCACCTATGGAATTTCTTTGGCTTAGTCAAACTATCTTACAAAATCATAGGCTTTCTGGCTCAGATTTCCAAAGGAGTTTAAGAGAGTTAGGATCTCATATCCTGTTAAAAAGAAATGCTATGGGAATGCCTGATGCCTCTAGCCTTTTTTTTGGTTTTCTCTTTTTTCCTTTTGAAACCGCAGCCTTTGTGCAAGTGCACCTCTACACCCATTAGGACATTCACTCTGCCGCACAGCATATCAGAGATGCCATTTCTCTCGAACGGATAGTTAGTGTAATGACAGATTGCAGTCTATCAAAGGATCTGTTGTAAAGAGATATAACATGAAAGAAAAATCATTTTCTCTGGGCTGCTATCCTTTTTGCCAGGTAGGTGGGTGAAAATTGATGAAATCATCCCAATGTATGGACGAAGTGTTCATTTCTGAAGCCAGCCAAGTACCATCCAATATAAAACAAAATATCTGCTCTGCATTTCTGACTTTCCTGCCTCATTACTTCCAGCTTGACTAACAGTAAACCTGTAACCAGTAGATATTTTCCTGTTCTGTGTTTTCAAAAGTTTCTTTTTTTTTATCTAATACTCTACATTACTGTTACTTCATTAATCCCTATATATTCCTTTGTTAATTACTCCCAGATTATATTAAAAAATAATTTGCAACACTCTTTTATGCATTAAGATCACCTCTTGTCTGAGTCTTGCAGGTTTTGTCACCGTTTGGCCAGCAGGAGCAGGGAGGTGACCGTCCCCCTGTACTCGGCACTGGTGAGGCCACGTCCCAAGTGCTGTGTGCAGTTCTGGGCCCCTCAGCAACAAGGACGTTGAGGTGCTGGAGAGAGTGCAGAGAAGGGCACCGAAGCTGGGGAAAGGCCTAGAGAATAAGTGTTATGAAGGGCGGCTGGGGGAGCTGGGGCTGTTTAGTCTCAAGGAGGCTGAGGGGAGACCTTGTCGCTCTCTACAGCTGCCTGAGAGGAAGGACAGTGTAGAGGGGTGGGTGCTGGTCTCTTCTCACGGATAGAACAAGAGGGAAGGGACTCCAGCTGCACCAGGGTAGGTTTAGGCTTGACATTAGGAAGAATTTCTTTACTGAAAGGGTTGTCAGGCATTGGAACAGGCTGCCCAGGGAGGTGGTGGAGTCACCCTTAGCGTGTTGAAAGGTCGTTTAGATGTGGTGCTTGGAGATGTGGTGTAGGGGTGTGCTTGGTAGGGTAGGGTTGATAGTTGGACTCGATGATCTCAGAGGTCTTTTCCAATCTGAACGATTCTATGATTCCATAATAGTGTTTAGCCCTGAACTTTTTTCCTTGACCATGCGGAATCTCTTAGCAGAACAATTTCCAGGTTTTGTTAACATTTCTCGCTTCAGGTTTGTATTCTCAGTGAGTTAGGCTGAGGGCTGTTATAAACTCTGGGGAAGCAGCTCTCTCCAGCAGTTCTGAGTACACACGTTACCGCTCAGTGCTGGATTCTGTTTGCACAAAGCAAATGCAGCAAGTCCGCAGCTATCACTTCCGAAGCACATACTTACTTTCAAGGCAGTGACAAATCTATTTCAACCCCACCAGCTCCATTTGGTCTCCAGCCTGGATTTACCAGCCCAGCACGGAACTGCAATTATTTTTAAAATACTCGTTATGGTCTACAAGGAATGCAGCAGATATTGTTCCATGTCAAAGACTTCACATGCCAGCTCTGTTTTTCCTCCAAAATGTTGTGAAGAGATGCTTAGGCAGTCATCTTCTGCTATTGTAGTAACTAATGTCTTGCCTAGCATTTTCAGTTATACCTGTTAGAGCTTTAGTCCCTAAATTTCAAGGTGCTGTGATAATGAATGGTCTGCAGCTAGAACAGTGATGGTGTTTCTGGACGGCCCACCCAGAAAGCCTTTACTCTTGATATGGGGGAAGCTAATGTGCTATAAAAGCGCTCCCTTTCAATAGCCACTTGGCTCCTTGCTTATCTACAGTATTTTCTGCCCTCCTGTTGAAGGGTCAGCATGGATTTCTAAGGCATTTGTGTAAGTATTTCTCTCTTTCTGCCTCCTTTCTGTATTTAGTAACCCTTGCAGGTCAGCGGATTTGTGCTAGGCGGATTACAGACAGTCCAGTATGACTTCTCACCAAATGCATTTCTTATGCTCAAGATATTTCTGATTTTTCAGTGATGCCCTTCATTCCAGGAAGGAACTATTTGTCCATTTGTCTCCAGCTGACTGAGGAACATCCCACACCTTTTTCACAAGGAGTCCTCAGAGAGGAGCATGTTCCCATAAGCAGTTTCAGGTGCTTTTCTGGGCTCGTCTATGTTCAGCTGAGCAACAGCCTTCAGTTGCATTTTCTGCTCCCTGCAGGACCTTTTGTCTAGTTGGTCCTTCATTATGCTGCTTTCAGCGATCTAACTCAGCACATAACAGCAATTTGGATCATTCACCTTCCAGCTTATCCTTGGTGTTCTGCTGATTCTGGTGGTCTGCATTTTGCTGTCCTTATTTCTCAATGTCACTGGCCTTTAGTGCCTCCCCTGTGAGAACAGGAGCTGTAGTAAATGATCTGGGGATGTTTTGTGACATTTCATTTTGTTCCTCAAGACTTTGAAACTTAATCTCCAGCACAAGTTTGGTTTGCAGGCAAACGGTTCCTTGTCTCTCTGGGCAAAAATCGGAATATTCCGTATCTGATACAAACCACGACATAGAGGAGTTGCTTTCCATCAGTGTTACTGAAACAAAAAAAAAAACAAAACCAAACCCCCACATATGACGTGAATTCTCCAGATTTCCTCTGGGACCGTTTGTGAAGTTAGCTGTTTGCTGTTACTGTTCAAACGACCTCTTCTTCGCTGGGCTTAATGCTGGCCTTTCCTTCCTCTTCATGAAAGGTTATCCAGCTAGCTCACAGCTCAAGTTCAAAAGCAGCAGCCCAGCCACAGACCTGGAACAAAGCATTCAAGAATCAAAGCTGCTGCCCGAAGATCAATGACAAGAGACCCAGAGGAACCGCTGATTCAGTCCCCTCAAAGATCAGCAGTCTGCTCCCGAGAGCAAAACCTGGAAGTGGTCAATCGCTGCGGAGCCGCTGCCTGGCCTGAAGTCTGCTGTGCAGTACTCACTTCCCAGACCTACCTCAGCATCGCTCCTAACTTACAGCAGTACCTGCCTTTTATGAAATACCTTTCATTAAGCCTCATTAAGTTCCTGTTTTGCTGAAAATGAGTGTTGAAAATGAGTAGCAAGACAAGAGCTGCTGTATGTACAGGAGAGACAGCAAATGAAATATTTGGTCCAAGCGCAGTGAGAACAATAAAGCTGTCAGAAGCAGCGTACGAAGAGAAAGTAAAACATTCATTGAGAAGTTGAATACTGTTGAAGAGGGAGATAGTATAGAGAAGTATGAGCTAAAAAACGTGCTGAATTAGATTTCTCTGGAGTTCTAGAAACTGCTATCTCTGCGTATCAGAAGTGTCATCAGCTGTCTGTGTGCCAGCACAGAATACAGGGCTCTCCCTGACATGTACAACCCTGACAAATCTTTAGGTCTTGCATCAATAAGGCCTTAATGCATTATCACCAACGCACAGCTTGCAAGACTGCGTACTTATAGTCCAACAAGACAAATTCTCACAGTTTCTCCTTATTTTGTGTCAAAGTAAGAGTTACTGCAAAAGAGAAAAAAGCTGCATGTGAGCCTCCTGTATCTATTAGCATCTGTAAATAAACTTTGAACACAATGTGAGATTAGAAAAGTGATCTTGCAACAAATATTTCAATACAAAGAGTAACATCCAGATGGCCCGGACTGAAGCAAGTCCCCTTGTCTGCTAGAGGGGAAAAAAAAAAAAAAAGGGAAATTTTGAAGAAAATGCATCTGGGGATTCAACAAACAGCTCAGGAGGGACAGTTTGTGCTGCAACCCAGCAGCCTGGCAGCAACAGCCAGCCCACTTCTTTGAACACAAGGGAAACCACAGCCTGCTGAGAGCTGGTTATTACACTTGCTGTTTCCAAATGACTCAGCTAAACAACGCCTCAGTCAGAGACCTGCCTTCCATATGAAAAGTGGTGTTTAACACAAATATTTTCGACGAGCTTGTTTCAATTCGTTTGACTCAGAGGCAATTCTAAGGAATTTTAAGGATTTGCAAAGGTGAACGATTCACACCATGAGAAATCTCTACATTATGTAAAAGACTTCCAAAAAGACAAGGAGATGTCAAAGATCATGGCCAAACGCCTTTATACAGTCCCATAGCCCCAGGAATCCTCTCCAGAAGAGGAGTTCAGTGTTCCCATCAGGACTGGTTCTGCACGAATCTAGTTTAACACCCAGAGCTGTGAATCACCGCAAACTAAACCCAAGTTTGGTGCATGGATGAACGAGAAAGAAGTGCTACTGCAATTAAAATGTGGAAGATGCTCTAATCTAACGGTACAGCTCCAAGTAGCCAGTGGTAGTCTGACTGGTACTCGAACCAGCGTGACAATCCAGGTCATATGGACAGAAACCGGCAGTAAATTTAGGTAAAGCTGCAAATGCTCAAGTTTTTTCCTACTAACACAACCTCACCTTTCACTGAAATATGATGGAGCTGAAACAGCAACTGAAGTCATAACAAATTCTTAAGATGATACAGTTTGCGGAGAGGAAAGATAGTTCAGCTCTAATCAGTGTGAATGCCATCACAAAATGGTGTCATGGATCTTCCTGAAGCACCATTCTCTATGGGAAATCACTCAAACCAATAGGATGTAAAGGCTGATAAGCATCCAGGTGCATTAGAAATGGCTTGTTCAGACTTCTTACTGAAAGGGAGCATCGGCTGCATGAACAGATAGGTAATTGGCTCACTTTTCAGTTGAAAAAGATGCAGTGCTTCCAAGGTGCTGCTTTTCATTGCATGGTTTGTAAGCTGGGAGCTGCACTATCCAGCGCAGATGTGGTTAGAAAGGGCTTGTCAATAAACCCTGCACTTAACATGCACAATTCTGTGCAGACATTCATTCCCTCAAACAGGGAACAATCCCTCTTTTGTAAACATGATTGTCTAAACAATAGGCAGAGGGAAGGCTTAAAATGCTTTCAACTACCTATTCTGACAACAGAGACAATATTTTTTTTCTCCCCCGAGATAGGGCTTGAACACTCATTGCATGAGACAGAAAAGGAAACTGGCTCAGCATCTCCTTTTCCCCCAACCTCATTAGAAAAAGAAAAGAGGTTACTCCACTTTTCTGTCCTGCTCCTACTCTCTGGTCTCCATTTGAGCCCTATGTCTCATCAAATCTTTCTGTTTAGATGGACATTTACCAGCTTTAACTAAGGAAATGTTAGGGGAGAAGAAAGGAAAAAAGTCTAAAAGATACCTTTAGTGCTTTCTCTCCATTTCTCAGCTGCTTTTGCGATTATGAGGAGAGCAGAAGTTGGGTTTTTGGTCTTTTATATTTTGAAAGATGCGTTCTTTACTGACCAAAGGCAGACTTCATGGTGCCATTAAAGCAAATACTTCATCTAAGCAATCCGTGGGCAGTGACCAACCACAGACCATTCACTGAATAAAAATTAAAATCTCAGAACTCACCAGCAAATCACTAATAGGCAAATTGTCAAAATTCAGCACTGGGTTGTTGGCGTGGTTTTTTTTTTCCAGCACATGATTTTCCCAGCTCTGTTTTAGAATTAGATCTGTCAGCCATTCCCTGGGGTATTTCTGTTTCTTTGGATTTGCAATGGGAAACATCAACATGTGGACAAAACTTCAATCTGCTGCTTATTATACACAACCACTGATACAATGAGCAAGGAGTTCCTGCAATGCCGGGCTGCTGTTCAGGCAAGCTACCCATAAACTGGCAAGCAATTTGTCGGACTGTCAAAAAACAAAGATGTCAAGTTCGTCAAAGATCCTCACTTAAGCTTATAAATATCTGTTACTCTAAGCAATCAGAAAAATGCTGGGAATGGACGTGTAATATGGCAAAAAGACCTCTATAAGCAAGGCTGCCCCCAAACTAAAAAACAATTCAAATGAACATAGCTGCAAACGTTCTGCTTCTTGCACAGAAATAACAGACACAAGCAAATGGAGATTAAAAATAAACTGCCACTGCCGGCCAGTGCAGCGCAGAATCATTTTATAGCAGTACACCAAAATATTTAGTCAGATAAATATGCTTAATTAGTCGTGCCAGAGTTGGGGAGAAAACAATAGCTTTGTTGCTTACTTATTTTCTGAAAGGCTGTTATTGTGGTCATATTTTATTTCGCAGAAATTTTCTATTGTATGTGCATTTTAGGTCTGGTTCTCAGGAGGCAGAGTCGATGCACTAATTACAGTGCAACTTAGGAGAATATCACCAGCTGAGTGTCTTTTACACTATTGCTAAGCACGTTGAAATACAGAAATACTTTAGGAAAAGCAATTTGATTTCTAAAGCAGTTGCTGCTTTTACTTATATTGACTTGGAAGCAAAGAAGATCTTGGAGAGTTTTTTGCATCCAACCACTGGCATCAGGAGTCTGCTCGAACCAAGCTGTGACATCCAATGTTCCATTGTCTTTCAGTTTATCCAAACGTCCTCTGATCTGATGCTATTTCCCTACTATCATTTAAAAGGGTCAATGATACCACATAAGTGGGCATCGAATCAGACCCACGAAAACCATCTCTTCGTGTACGAAGTGTACAAAATGGCTTCAAGACTTAAAAAAATTATCTCAAGAGATGGAAAACAGAAAGAATCAAAGCACAACAGCGGCTGTGCCACAGGTCAACTCTGACCTTTGCAGAGCTGCACAAAAGAGAAGAAGAAAGGCAATGCACACAGAGGTAAGATGGCAGGCTCTGCATGGGTAAAAGAAAAGCAGAAGAGGCTTGACCGCATGGTTTTCCTGTGCTGTCATGGGCTAAAGCTTTAATAAAAGCCAAGCGTTTCTGCAAACGTTGATTTTTAACCAACTTTTTTAAAGCTTGTTATGGATAGGCTTCTTTATGAATGGGACTTAAGTGCTACTGGATTGGGGAAAAAAAAAAAAAAAAAGCAAAGATGAAAAGGACAGAGCAGAAAATGGGGACCAGAAGTGGAAACTAGTACCTACCATGAAACACCTGCAGGCCACATTTAAGAGACCCAAAGGGAAGGCGTTGCAATGGTTTGGTGGCTCAGAGCTTGAGCAGATACGTACCATCCTCGGGACATCTTGCTTGAAGCCACTTGGGTCGTTCAGTTCTGTGATTGCAGCATAGCACACTCTTCCTCCCCAGCTTCTTCCCCCACTGGTTGTTATCCTTCCTGTTGTGTAATTAAAGAAGTCTCATAGTTATTGGTGCCAAGTGAGGTATCACCACCAATAAGACAGAAGCAAGGAGGGGAAGTGCTCTAACCACATTCGTACTGGGACAGCCTGATTTTTGTCTCTCCCTCCCACGGCACTGGCAGTTGCTCCAGTGAGCAAAGCAAGCACAAAAATAAGTTCATTTAAGGTGACTTTGACTCTGCATAGGCTGATATAAGAAAAAAAGTTACTGGCAGGTAGGGAAGAAATTTTCTGTAACAGTTTCCCCTACTAGTGGGAAGGAAAAGAAGACCTAGCCGTCCTCATGTCACAAGATGCGCAGAAGATGGACCAGATTCATCAATCCAGGATTTCCCTTTCAGTCCAGTGATCTTACAACACAACTGAAGGTCAGGATCTAGTTCCTTGCCCTGGACAGTCAGACAGGTGAGCACCAGCCTGCACAGACCTTCTTTTGCCCAGAGAAGACATGATACAAAAGGAGCAGTGGGTTTTCTCGTATGTTTTTGGTTCTGGTATGGTATTGCCAAGACTGGTATGGCAAGAGAGATGGGACTTTGTCAATGTTACACCCACCGCAACGTAGCATGCAGCCAGCCAGCAAGTACTTCACTCCCGTCACATCCAGGGGAGTCCCTCAGTGGTCTTGAGCTTCTTTTCTGTCATCTTCTTTAGTCCTCCAGTTGGTAAATGCTAGCTCAGCATGCTCCTTACTGTATTTTTCTATACACCAGTCTTAGCAGAACGCTGAGTCTGGTTCCAGACTGGCACTGGGGTCTCGACAAGCAAAATGACTTGAAGATCCAGCAGATATGAAGTTTTCTGAGGTTGGTTCCCTAAAATGGGCGTGCCTGTTTTTCTTACTTTCCTTCAATCCCACCGACTACACACATGCAGCAATTACATCCAGCAAGCAGGACACTCCAATTTGCTTTGAATTTAGCCTGGGCAGGCAGTTATCCAAACTACATCAGTCAAAGTAACGACAGCGAAGGAGATTAAAAAAGAAAGTGTGAGGAGGAGGATGACACTCCAGGAGATGATAATTGAGGAACTATGAGAATGTTCATTGAGTTTGACAATTTCAGGCTAAAAGGCTTCTGTCCTGGTAGATATATTATCTCCCACTTAACCCTTCACATCTCACCTCACTGCCCAGTCCCACATCAGCCATTGGGAGTGCCCAAAGCACCCCAGCAGAGCTCTGTACAACGAGAAATTGCCTTCCCTGATGAGTCATTCCAGGGGAGCAATTGCTGGTGACCCAAGCAGGGGAAATCCACCCTTCTCCAAACGCCCAGTCCATCACAAGGTGACTAAGGTCACGTCAACTCAGACTCCAGGAGCACTTCTCCTAAGAAGATGGCCTGAGGTGGACCAGTCAAGCACCACCAATGGAGTGTGAAGTCCCTGGTGAAGCCTACTGTCGGCACTTGTGGGAGGAGGATGTTTCCTACTTGGTCTGAGGTCTTCTTGCCCTGCTGGCATTAATTACCACTCTTTGATTAGAGCTCTCTCTCCAACAGATGGGTCCCCCATGGTGTGATGACTCTTCATATGAAGAGTTAAGGGAAGAGGGAACTTAAATTATTTGCTGATTGCTGACTTCTTTTCCTGCTGCTCCTGCCCTGCTCTTGGCCCTACCTGATCTGATCTTTATTGCTTTTGCTTTTTTGCTTATTTCTTTCTCACCTGCTGATTATGCCTGATAACTGTCTTAATCGAACTAATTCCAGTAATGTTTGAGGTAGCCTTTTCTGTAGTTTCAGGGATCCTCATTCCTCTTCCATACCTAAGGAGCCTGCCAGAGTTAGTTTCCACAGCCTCTTAAGCATAACCTTCGCCTTCTATTTTTCTTAGGTATTGCTAAACTGCTCTGTAGCTAGATGTTTTCCAGAGCAGAATATTTAAGACTGCACTGCTGAACTCCAAATGCATCTGGGGTAGGATCTGATAAATACGATGAACAACAATTCCAATCTATGCTGGAACATGCAGTTCAGCACACCCCCCACGCGGCTCTATCCAACATATACACCAACAAGTCAGCTGGAGGGTTTGGTATTTACAGCAAATCACTTGAGTCTGTGCCTCTTGATTTGTCTGCTGCTCTTTTAGAGCTGCAGAAGCACAGAGATTTCAAGGTGACAGGGAGCTCGGCTGGTCTGAGCTGTGCATTGACTTTAATTACTAGGTAAACTGAAGAAATCATACAGAGAAATGAAAGATGACTTTTATCTTTATGAGTGCAAAGAGCCCTAATTAGATGGGTTAAATCATGTTCCAGTCTGCGGAGGAAAGGAGCACTCCTCTTTTATTCTTGTACATGCAATCTGGGCCTTCATCCCAGCTCTTATTGGGTGTTTCAGGTTGGACTACTCCTACAGGGAAGTTTCAGCCTTAGACCCTCACCCCGCCGTTGGATTTATACAGAGAAGTCTAGGGAGCTGCTGATTTGAGCGGACTTTGAGGTGATTTCTCCTGAAGAAGTGTTGCAAATGAGGAAAGTACGTTGAATACAGGCGTAGCACCCTCTGCCACAAAAGGAAATCTCAACGATTTCTGTACATGGATGATCCTTGACGAACAAAAATCTCAGCTCCCAGACAAGCCTTAGAAATAAGCTTGCACACGGAAATTATTTAGGGCCTGATCCGGCACTGCAAGAATTCAGTGGCAAGCGTCCTCCTGTATGCATGCTCTGAAAATCAGGTGCCCTGTGCTAGACTTTTAATCAGCTCAGTAACTTTATAATCCAGGAGACTGTGATTTTAAAGTTTGGAGTAACTTGATCACGCAAGGGACCCATCTAGCCTCAAGTTGTTATCATCCTTTCCATTCAGGGACAACGGGCCTCCCAAGCTTCCCTGACGTAGGAGTCATTTTGATTTGAGACAGCTTTAGCACATAATTGTTAAATTGAGCGGGCAGTTGACTTACTGTATTCAGGGTTGGCTTCCCTACATCAATTATTTTAAAGATCACTATCTCCAAATTCTGCTTCCATAGCTACATCTTTAATATGATTCATCTGCAGAAAAAAACAAGCATCAGCAAATGGAATCTGGCAAGAAATGAGTAAAATAAACTTAAAATAGAGTCATGGTGCCTATATTAAATTTCATTTGACTGAAGCTGTGTGTCTGAGAACCCTACTGTTTGTAGCTAAAAGAGAAAAGAATTGATGACATCAGCGATTTACCTCATTATATCACTATAGGATGATAAATAATATTTTCTCCAAGTCCTTCTGAGTTCATCTGAAGTGGTTTTAAAGATTGTACACAGTGTATTTGTACTAAATTATTCTACTTTCAAAATCTTGGAGAGCTGAGACAGCAGGAGATAATTTGTAGGACAGCTTGAGACACTGTTCTAAGTTTTAATATTGCTGCAATTATCTTCTTGCTTCCTACGAGGCACCAAAATGATGTTCCATTTGAAGCCCTTTTACTAGGCATGCTCATCCTCCTCCTCCTTCTCTTTGAGATGGAGCTTTTTGTACAAGGGAGAGCTTCCCCTGAAATCTGGGAGTTTTTTGTCAATGGTTTCAGCGACAGCAGCACCAGGAGTACAGGGTTTTCTTGTTTTTCCTTACTGGGCCTGTTTATCTACTTCTCCTCTTCTTGACCAAACCCAGTTGAGTTGTCTGTCTGTTTTGTTTGCATTCAGATAGACGTTGGTCTGTGCCCTTTTGTTGGCTTTCCTTTAAAGCTCCAGATACGCCTGCTTTTGCTGAAGGACACAGGTGGGCTCATGCTCTACTCCGGTGTCCGAGTCACAACCACCGCAGGGCAGATGAGAGACTGATGGCTACTCTAGCCTGGACCTTCAAGGGAAGCATGGTAAGGATCATTCCTGTGGAACCAACAGTTATAAAAAACAGACTGAGGAAAAAAAAGGGGGTGGATAAAAGGGTGTCTGTGCTGAGGGTGCTCCATCTCTTCATACGCTGTTGCTGTTACCCTCACCCAAATCGGGTTAAACTGCAACAGATTGCATTGCAACTGGAACGAAACGTAGCTCTGATATCTAGCCTCACAGCGAACCTTAAAACCTCTGACTTTTCTGAAAATTGTCCAGAATCTTAAATCCATCACAGAAATCCCTCCCGGTTAAATTTTATGTGACCAATGCACGTAACCTTACAAATATGTTTCATCGAAACATGGTCTCAAATTATGGGGCTTTATTAATTTAAATCACTAGCTTCAAATGCTCAGTTGTCTCTTTTTTTTTAGCAAGTTCTCATCTTTGCAAAGCTGGAAGTCTGATTGACTAAGGAAGTAATACCTTAAAAGTAATATTAACTCTGTTCCTTTCTTTTCCTCTTTCCTCCAAGTCTCTCAGAATTTTGCCTGGGTGGAGGATTGGTCAGGCTGCAAAAATGAGCAAGTTTTAGAGATGGGTAAGTATTTTTGGAAGGAGTTTCTTTCTTTCCCTCTCTTGGCTGGCCCAAATCTCCTGCTTGGCACGGGAGACACAAACAAGTGTTTCCTTGTTCCCTGTGGTCAAGGGGTAGACAACCCTTGGGGTCATAGAGCTTTGGGGCGGGCAGCTTTCCATGTGTTTTGGCAAATGGTGGGAAGTTTCTCAGAGCAGAGGTGGTCCCCTCTGTATGTACTGAGGTGCCCCAAAGTGAAATCCTTGTCCTTGTCCGCCGAAACCCCTGTCTCCTTTCTCCTCACTGCTAGGACAGGAGCCTTCCTCTCATCTCCATCGTATACCAGTTCTTATCTTACTTTGCTGCACTCCAGCCTTCGAGGGTGGGAAGGAGGCTTGTTCTTCACTGCAGCATGCAGGGGTGAGCATCCTAGAGAGGATGCTAACTCCAGCAGCATTCCCCATGCTTTGAACTGGAATAGTTTAAGAATCACCAATTTCCTAAAACCAGAGGGGTTTTATCCAAACAGCTGCACTGTTTCTTTACAGTTTGCAGATCATACTCCACTGAATTTGTAACAGTGGCCATTACCCCTTGGTTTCTGGGAATTAATTCCTAAAAATTCTCCAATGTTCTTAGTAGATATATCCCGCTAGATGTCCCTTTACCTGAATCAAGTCAGACTTTCCTTAAGCAGAGTGGCAAAGAGAAAAGCACACCAGAGGCTGTAACACTTCTGCAAGATTACGTGTTAATATAACTATTTCAGCCTTTAAATGTGTGGTTTTTCTCTCTTTAGTCTAAACAATTTGGTATTTCTTAAAACATGAAACAGCCCGGATTTTTAACAATGTGCAGTACAAAGAGCTTTTACATTTTCTTTTCAAGCAAAACTAAAGAGGGGAAGCAGCAGCTTCACATTGCTCGGACACTTTCATTTCTGTTAAAAGGAACTGGCAGTTTGTTTTCCTTAGCAAGCTGCAAACCCTTTTTATCAAGCTTGCACACTAGCAGTGAAAGCCTGGGAGAAAAATCTCAACCCGGTGATGAAAGTGGCTTTCAATTTTTGATGAAAATGCAAAGGGGAGCATCAAAACAGAGTTACACTCTCTGGGAGTGAAAAAGGAAGCATTCTTCCAAGAAAATTGTGAGAATGGAATGTTTTCTGCCACAAAAAACTCTGTTCACTAGTGAAAAGTGTGAAATACAGTGCCAGAGAAGATTCACAGGCACTGAAAAAAAGTCAGTATTGTTGTATTAAGTGAAAAATTACTAGTTTTGTCAGAAATCCTATCCGTGTAGTTTAGTTTCCATCATTTAGGAGGCATAAATAAACACACATACAACCCTGTGTATATATTTATAAATATACGCATATAATTTATGTGGAGAAAATTAAGTTTGTGGTTTTCCTATTAACTCTGAATATGTTCACCTTCATTATTGCTCTGTTACTGGCTTCCAAATGACACATTTCTCACTTTCATAATTTAACTTATTGTGGTGTTAAATTTCTTTAGACTACAATTCTTGTTACTAGTCAGATTATTTTTCGATAAGATGGAGCTCTTTCATTAAGGGGAAAAAATGCCTTTTTACCCATTGTTCATTGGTTTAAGTCCTGACTAGTGCCATTGAGCAAGGACTTCTCTTATGTATAATGCTTTTATTTGACTAGTATGGACTCTTTTTTAATCCAGAGAAAATTAACTTCATTAATTAATACAGAAGCATGGCATACAAATCTGAACAAAAAGTTTTCTGGAAAATGACCAGCTTTAAATAAAGGAGGAAAAATGATCAGATTTTCCAAAATATTCTCTTTGACTTTTTTTTTGGGACCTGGGACCCCCCCCAAGCAGAGATTGGTGCAGGACTGCGGTTGTGTGGTCATAGCTTTGTGATGGTCAAACTTAAATGGATTGCTGGATTGAAATTGTCCCATCTGGGAGCTGAAAATGTTTGCAGTGAGAAAATATCCTAACAGGATTGTACTACTGCCTTAACAAAGATAGTCACGGTCATGTCAAAGAACTCTGCCTATGAATGCAGTTTCAGTCCTCCGAAAGACTGAGATCAAGTCTATGTCAGTTGTTCAGTCTCCGTTTGCAGTTAACAGATGGAGGTGACACCTACCGGAGTCCAACTCATCTTACTAAGAAAGGCACCCGTCTTACGCCTCTTGTCTGGAAGATTGCTTTACTGGTGTTTGTCTAACGGTGCTTATCTTGCACAATAAATGAGGTGAAAGATAGCTAACTGTAAAATGAGAATGTTTGTCCTTCTAAATGATCTATTCTAGCTTGAACTTACAGAGTTAAAAGAATCACTAGGAGAACTTGAGCAAGGCATGCAAGATGCCAGTCAAGATCATGGTAATTGTTGTTTCTTGCCTAAAAAAATACCTGAAACTGTGATCCTGCGTTCAAATTCTGTAGACACATTCATTGCTAGTATCTGAATTTCTATTGGCTTCAATCAGTGCCTAAAACACTGACCACGTTGTACAGGACAGGGAGGTAGAGGGAATCCAGACACAGCCACAGGGTCTTCTCTAGCAGGTTTGAATTTATCGTGTGCCCTTGTTATTTCCCCACCCCCTTGGAGGCAAGGCTCGCAGGCACAGTGCAGTGAGCAGGCACTGCTGACACCGTCCTCAGAAACAGCTGGGTCAGCACTGAATTGACTGACCAATGGCCAAGAGCTGCCAAAATACCTTAAAAGCATTGGACACCTCCGTGTGCAGCTCAAAATGTATCAAGAGATGTCACCTTTTATAAATGAAGATTAGTCATCCCATAAATCCATTCCAACTCTCATCAGAAGTGCCTTTGGCACTGAGAATTACCTCCCTGTATAACTTCAAATTACAAAGGTTCGATCCTTCGACAGCAAGGATCAACAGATCTTCGGTACCTCTGCTGTGGACTGAGTGGGTCACTAAGGCGTCTCTTCCTCCCTTCCCCACACCCTGTGCAATTTCAGCTTTGGGCCGTGGTGGGTTGGAAACGCCTGAAGACAGCCAGCGTGCCAGCGAGGAGTTATTTATTATACAGTGAAGTGCAACTAAGGGGCAAAATTCGGTGCAGTCACAGGGCTGCGAACCTGCCGTGAAAAGCAGCGCGTCCAGCAGCAGACAACAGGGGAGATGGATGAGAGGGGAGAAAGCTTGAGTTGTCTTGGGTTGCGGCTCCTTAGCTCATTGCCTTCCACTGGCTGTGTGCCGTTAAGTAGCCACCTACGCAGTTTTCCACACCCCACACGGGATACCAAAGGCCTTCCTTTTACCTTGAGGAAGGTGGACTGCGTCCTGCTGTGCCGCTGAGGCCAGCAAAGACCTGGGGCGAGATCAGCCACCGAGTGATGACTGATGACCACACTGAGTTTGCAGAGTAATGACAAGCCTTCAGACTACTTGACTGACTAGCACAAATTCTTGTGGCTGCTGCTTCTTCTTTCCTTTCCCTTCCTTGACAAGCCATGCCTCTTGACGTTTGTGAAGTGACCTGTGGGTAAAAACCCACCATGCGTCAGCTGAGCTGTGATAATTTTTTACATGCATCCCATTAGCCTGCAGCAAATGCAAGATAAATGGGCTGGTTTAGCCCTCCCTCGTGAACTCATAGCAGAACAGTTACTGCAGGAAAATAAGGCAGCTCTGTGACAGCTTTGCGTAGCCAAATCCCTTCGAGAAGGCTCTCATTACATTTTGAGGATAGTTTGGTGCACTCTGCTATTTATGCCACTAAATCTAGGCACAGTTTCACTTTCTGTGTTTGAGACAGGTAAATGTTCAACTATGAAAACTTCAGAACTGTGGGTGCTTGACCGCACCAGGTGGATGATGGCAGAGGCATCATCTCTGCAGCATTTTGAGCTCAGTATCCTTCAAGATCACAGAGGCAAAACCATGGTTTTCAGACTTCTCTGTCGCATTGTCAACGCTATTTGTCTGTGTATCCAATTTCAAAATCTGCAGCTGAGTCTTTATAGGGAGAGTGTCTTTTTGCATTGCCAAGTCTTTCATGCACAAGTTGGTTTTGTTTAATCTTCAGGCTGACCTTCCAATCTAAAGCAGCCTTGCATTAACTTTCCAAAGGTCGTAGCTGCAGAGTGCCGAGTCAGTGCATCTTGCAGAGTGTCAGTGTATTTTTTTTATTGAATTCAAGGCCCTGATTATACTCGGTTTGTTCTGCATGAGATCAACAAGGCAGCTGGAAAATCATCCTCACAGGGCAGCTGAGTATCCTCCACAAATACCATAATCAGGAATGAAAGCTGCGTATGGATTTTCACCTGCCAGTGCAAAGAGATGTGCAATGTGGGTCAATAAAGCTGACTTGGCTCTGTTACACTAACTGTGTTGTCCGAGTGGCCACCTAGGCTTCCCAGTGGCCAGTGTGCAGAGAGGCACCTCAGGAGGGAACAAATCTCTCTCCATCTGTTACAGAGAAACCAGATATTTTTGAAGACTTACCTTTGTGCATGTAAATGGAAGCGGTACATGTCTGCCTGTTGCGGCTTGGGGTTTTTCACCTCTATCTAACTCTGCACACGCTTTGTGGAGCAACTGCAAAAGTCTGATGTGAAGCAGCTCCTCTGGACTGATCTGGGAGCAGACAGAGTACCCAGACTGCTCAGGAGAAAGGGAACAGAACACTTTTCCTCCCTCTAATCTCCAGCTATAATGGAAAGGCAGTAGAAGTCTTTTGTATCCCAACAGATCCCTTCCTGAGTCTGAAATAGGATTCAGCGTCTCCCACCTGCATCAACTGCCAAAATAATTGTGGTGTGGATGTCAAAATAAATGCAGATACATCTAGATGTTCAAGACTCTTCCTACAGAAGGCTTGCCAGGAGTCTTTAATGTGAAATAAGAAACACTGCAGCTCAGTCTTGCATATGCTGAAGGCTTCTCTGGTCTTCATGGTACCTGCCTGTCTTAGCTGGGAATCCCCAGGTGACTGAATGTACTATAGGCTACATCATTACATTTTATACCATCATATGTACCACTCAAGCAGCTGAACCACAATGGCTATATCATCTTGAACTTAGTGCAAGTGATATGCAACTTTCCACACCAAATGCTTGTGGCATTCATGTGCAATCACTGCAATAAAAGCTTGCTATTCCAGACCAGCTAATCTGTTCTCGGGTTTACTGGTATATAGCTGAAGTACCTCTACAAGAGGTCACTCTATCCTTATGTATTATCATGCCCCTCATCTTAACAGTGTCTGTGCCTATACAAATGGAAATGAGCACCTCATTTCCATCTATACAATTTCTAAGGCACTGTAATGGAAACAAATTGCTGGGAATGATGAGGCAGTTGCTCTGGCTTCTGATATGAATGCAAAAAGAAGTAAAGAATTAAGACCTTCATCATTTGCCATGCTCAAGGTATGCTTTAGAGGATCGTGCAACTAAATCACCTTCACTCAGTCTGCATCGTGTAGCTGCATCAGTCCACAGCAGCTGGAGATGCACCTGTATCTTCTGTAAAACACAGTGGTAGCTGGATTCCTACACGAGTGTAAATCAAGTGTGAATCCAGACTTGCACTGCTGTAGTGAGTGGATACTCAGGTGTGCATCTTACTTCTGCTGGTCTTACACTGGGATAAATCTTTGGTTTCAAAGTCGGCTCCAACACTCACTAAGTTATATAGAAGAGGAAATAGAATATTTCTCAAAACAAAATGAAATCCAGAATCTGAAAAATAAGAGATTTTGAGCGTTTCATTGTGCTATACCAGATATTTTACAACACTTTTCAGTATTACACCTTGTTTTTTATAATCTTTGATATAGTGAGACTCTGATGCTGTTTCCATAAACTGAGCACAGGAAAGCAGCATTAATCTCATGTTCCTCTTCTTTTCAGAGAAAGTGTAAGGTCATTTGTGTCTCCATAATTCTGGCAGAGCAGAACTGCAAAGAGAAGGCAATTCTAATAACACCTTATAGAGGTAATAGGAGAGGAAGAAAATGGGAAGAAGAGAAAGTAGAGAACAGCAAAGAAAATTATATATGTAGCCTCGTCTGGTGAAACCCAGCAATTGGAGGAATTTTCCACTTTCTTTTATTAAGTACTTTTTAATTAAAAGAATTGCAATAAATCCCACACTGATTACCGACATGACGCTGACCATTATATCATTGTGGTACAAATTAAACCCTAGAAGGTTAAGCTCTGACTGATTTTGGGGTAGTGCGGGACGGTTAGCCCCTGCACAAAGACACACGATGCTCATAAATCTTCCATAGATTCTGGCCCTGTTGTACGAATTTAAGTCATTTAAATTGTCCTGTGTATTTGCTGACCTTAAAAGGGGATTTTGATGCAAATTCTGACCTACCCTTTAGCATGTGAAGTCCACAGTTGGTCAAATGTTAGAACAGCTAGGCTGTATCTGGGGTGATTTCACCTAGACAGCCTGGCTGCCAGATGACATAATCCTTGGAAACAGGGTTTCCAATCTAAAGCCTTTTGGCAGTTTTCGAGTTGGTGTTAACAGGCCTTGGACTCGGTCCCTGGGACCTCCAGCATTTCTGCAGTGCTGTAGTAAAGGAAAATGGAAAATATCCAAGTCTTGTTCTGACTAAGGAAGAAGTTAAAAACCCAGACTGTATAGGTGGAATAAAGCAGGGTTGGGCTGGTAGAGGTGGAGTTGAGGATAACTACTTGTTCTGCAGGTGTACCACCTCCACAGGCTCTCATCTTTGCCTGGTAGCAGAGGATGTAAGGCTTGAAAAAGCCCTTCTGCTTCCCTGAAACCTTGCCTACACTCTATGCAGTGATGGAGCAGAGCTGGGCTGTGCCCTCCTCGCATCGCTTCCCCCTACTTCTCCTGAAGGAGCCAAACAAGAACGCTATGGAGAAACAGAGAGAAGCGCCATGGGTGATCTCCTGAGAGCCTCCCCAGGACAGGTAGTGACCACAGCAGTCCCAAGGCTGTTGAGGCCACGACGGCTTACAGCACTGCGAGAGGATTGCTGCCTCGGGTGTGTCAGCAGCGAAGCCGACGGGATTTTGCAGCCCCTACGGGACAACACTCACTCTCCAGGCGAGAGCACCTGCAACTCCCTCACCAAGGAGCAGGAGTGGGGACAGAGCTGAAGGCAGCAGAGACATGCTATTCTGGCTTCAGGACAATGCTAAAAAAAAAAAAAAAAAGGCAGAAAGTAACCCCAAATTGCCTTGAGAAACACGTACCAATTCATTCCCGCTACATGTCATTTCCCCTGCCACGACCACGGGAATGTGTTTTGCTTTTTCTGGTGACTTCACTCTTCCAAGCCAGAGGGTCATGTTGACCTTTATTTCTGTAATCAGTTCCTATAATGAGCATGTTTTAAGCACATGCACGCGCAGAGAAAATTAAGCGAAGCCTATGCTGCTATGTTGATGTTTGGACATCCCAGAGGCGCAAAGCAGGTTGCTGATTTTCCGTGAAAATTCTCTTTCCAGACAAGTGTATCTACATCTGTTGCACAGTGAATGATTAAAACCACAATCCTGCGAGCGAGAGCTACCCCTGCCTATTTAGCAGGGCTCGCACAAAGCCACAGCTTGTAACCATGATTGCAGCCCACTCCAGGGAAATAGCCTTTATGCTTTCTATTTGCTTTCTCAATAAGGGAAAGTTTCAAGAAAAAAGGAACACAGGCCAGTGCTCCCCGTGACTTCTGCGTTTGTTATGTATGTCTTTAGCCAGCGCAAGGAGAGCCGGCCCTCATGAAAAAACTGCCCAGGAGCATAAAAGCAAAGAGTTTCTAAGACTGCACTTTCAACGCGAAAGCAAAACTTTAATGCAGAGTTTCTTTAGGAAAAGCCTCTCCTTTGCAAAGCCTGAGAGCTTGCAGAGAGCTGATTATAGCTCCCCGACTCTGCTTTCTTTAGGTCAAAGTGGAGAGGTATCAGACATTCAGAGGTATCAACAGTTGTTGCTATCACTTCTCTTCTATTGTTTCTGCTTAGGAGCACATAAGGGTTCAGCTACGTCTTAGATAAATAAAACACAGCAATAAACCACGTCTTCTTTTTTTTTAATAGGGATTTGGATATAAGGAGTAAGAACTGAAAATCCTGTGGGCTGAAATTAATGGAGAATTTGAATACAATATCCCTTGTCTTACAGATTCAGATTCAAAACTCCCCTGTATATATTAGATTACAGTCCTGGCCAAGTCTTCGAAGTGATTTTAACAGCATGTGAGGACGCATGTCCTTTAGGCTGGCTGGTATCACAGGGACAAACCTCATCCAATGATACTCTGAGGAAAATCAAATAAATTTATAAGCATTTCAACGGAAAGAAGTGTGCAGACTTCCACCCGTAGGACCACGTGGAGTCACACTTGAAATCTCTCACGACGCAACTCATCCCAGCTGATTTCACCATCTCAAATGTAGCACTTCTCCAAATGTTCACCTTGGCTGTCCCCTCTGCACCCTCCCTCACCGGAGAGGGATAGGCACGGCCCCCTGGATGGGATGAATGGCCTCTCAGAAGTCCCCTTCCCTCTTTTTTTGGCTACAGACTCTGCTCTAGCTGGAAAACAGCAAAGCCCATGTGAAATCACTTGACGTGTGAGATGTGCCTCAGCGAGCGGCCGTACATCTGGAATGAGAAATTCAGAGATCACGTGTGGGCGCGTCCAGTGCAAGCGGCTCACATCAAGCATTCGCAGGACAAATACTTCCCTGGCAAGCTCACACGTTTTGTAGCTCGTACTGCTGAGAAAGGGACCTACTTGTCAGCAAAACAGCTCATGAAAAATAATTTCCCCAGGAAATTATAATGAATGCTGGAATAATTTTTAAATGAAATGTTTTTCAGCAATACGTGTAGATAGCAACATTACTTCGCCAATTTGTAACTTTTTGTCGAATTTCTCGTGCCAATTGAAGTATGACAATAGGTCTGCACTGTGAAAGAGATTTTGTTTTGCCAAATTAAATGAAATATTTCCGTTTTCCTGTTTTTGTAGTGTTTTTTGTTTTGAAGTTGTTTTTCTATTTGTGTCATAAAACCATCAACATTGGCTCTTAATCAGAAGGAAGCATTAGTCTAGACTCAGATAAACCAGATAATTAAATATATCATTTGGGATTATTTTAAAGAGGTGTTTTAATTCAATAATTTAAAAAGTTTTCAATCAGTCTGGTACATTCAAAATACTGAACAGTGAAACAGTCAAACAAATGGGAAAATCCGTTGGTTTTATAATTCTGTCACTGAGTAACAGCACATCTTGCAGTTTTAGTTAAACTGTGTTCATGTGCTGTTTTGGTTTCACGTTTTCTGATAAATATTTGTAGTGGAGACTGCATATTGTGTATGCAAATTGTAACTTCTTCCAACATTATGATTCATGTGCCATATGTTTCAAGGAAATATAAGGAAAAAAAAAAAAGCATTGAAACACATTTGTCTTTAATTATTGTCTCTAGTTGGGGCCGTGACATAATCGTGATTTCTGGCAACATAGCGCGAAAAGTGGAATTGTGATTTACACGCACATAAACCATGAAGGAAGGGTGAAATATCACTTTCACTTCATCCATACATACAACCGTAACTTCACATTTTCTTTCCCTTTCTTATGGGATTCTAGATTTCCCAAATGGTGAGTTAAAATTCCCCTTGCCACAGCTGAGAAGCAGCAAAAGGAACCACGGTTTCAAATGTCTGATTTCTCTTTTTTGTTTTCCCAGTATTTGCCAACTGGGAAGCCCTGACAACTTACCAACAACTCCTGCTCTTACACGCTCACTTGAAGTCTCAAGGGATTGGAATTTTTTCTTATCTCTAAGGGGGTCTTCACCTGAAATTCCAAACTAACCAAAACCACAGCCTTAAAGGCTGATGGGTGTAGTTGTACAATTGTTTCAATTCTTATTTTTCTTGCTCGCCGTATGTCTTGACAGAAGAATGGTGATGTGATGTAAATGAAGATTATCTGCCATTTCCATTGAGGTAAAAAATGATATTCTTTTTTAGAAGAGGAAAAAAGAATTTAAAAAAATCAATCAATCAGAAAAGAAACATGCTCTTTTTTAAAAAAATATGAACAGTGGCTAAGTCAGTTGGAGAAAACAAGAGCCTTTGGAAAGCAACCACTTCCCAGGGTCCATTTTACAAGAATGTCACTTGTGCTTTTCCCCTGTAAAAAAAGTTAAGAAAACACAAAGTTGTGGGGAAAAAAACTCCTAAGAGATAAACCTTATTTTTCGACCAGCATGACTGCCCTCCCTGAACTCTTCCACCACAGCGTAACACAGTTTTGTTGGTGACGAAAGAGCTCAAAGAAAGAGTTAAATATTGCACAGTGATCGCAAAGGCCTCCAAGTTAATTTTTTTAGTAATTAAAAAAAGGAGCCAGGGCGGGGGGAATTATTGCCATAGCAAACCCCCATTGTCCCTGAACAGCTCACGGCTGGTTCCTGTTCCTGCTGCTCGTGCAGCGCACCCCGGTGTGTGTCGCATACACTCCATCACCTTCCCACTCACCCGGCGTCTGCCAAGGCCAGGAAAACGCTCGAGTGACGCCCAGGATAATCTATCAGAAATCAATTCCATGCTCTAGGAGTAATTCATCATTATACGTCGTACATCAGTTCATGTTGGTTATTGAATTAAAATGAAACTAATACAGTCTTAAGCAAGACCGAACAAACAAGATCATTAAGTAGTTAAAGAGATGATCAGAAACTCATTTTGCATTGTTAAAATCATTGAATTAGGATTATTAAAACTGCTGGCAAAATCCAATCCCTTCATCAGGCTGGGTTGTCAGCACACTGCCAGCACTCATTCAGAAACCAGGAGGCACTCAGCAATTTTAAAAGTGAAATGGCAACGGGTTTTATCTATTTCTTCTCATCAAACCCTTTTGCATTTGCTGACTCAGGACTGGGGCACTGCAGTGAGACTCTCTGTGCTTTGCTACCTGGAAGTTCTCTATAGTGAAGATGAAAAAGATGTTTTTTGGAAATCTTTTGGGTTTTTGTTTTTGTTTAGCATAAATAAATGAGATTTTTTTTTTTTAAATGTAATATTATAGTAGAGCAGTGATCGTATAACACACACATGGTTTTCTGTCTAATTGCTCTGCGTATCCGGAGCTTTGAAGTTATTGCATATAAATATCTCTGAGATTTAACAAATACTGCTTTTGATATCCACCCAAGGCAAAACAAACAATTTTATTCTCTAGCGTGAATGGATTCCGAGTTGTGTTTCATGCTAGGAAAACTTTAGAAAGAAAAATTCATATCCAGCTGCTCTCTGTAGTGCAGAAATTCAAAAAAGGAAACAGAAACAATCTGTAATTCAGAATTTATTGGCAATTAGCTAACGCACTTATCTGCAACAGCACAAGCAACATGCACATTCAGGGCGCAGAGCTGTTTGGTCTGGAGGCCTTAAGAAAAGGATGTTTGAGAATGTGTGAATAAATCGAGGCTATATAAAAAAAGGCAGCAAAAGCATTAAGCTAAGCAGGACTAGAGCAACGTTAACTTGGCAAAGGGAGCGAAGTCAGACAACTCTTCTCCTTGCAAGTAAAGCCCCTGGAGCTGGAAGGCTGAAGGGAAAAATCCTGAGCACAGCTGGAGAATAATAGAATTGTATTTTCTTTTTAAAATTAAGCTTCTGGTTTTTAAATTATAGTAAATACCTCATCTATAATTCTTTGAGAAATTCTTCTAAAATACAGCTGCGTTCTGAATTTCCCGGGCAACGGAGCCTGTCCTTTTTAAACAGATGTGCTTTGTAAATATACGTACTGTGGCACTTTAACCGCATCGTCGGGTGGCTGTGGAGATGAGACCAGCTCTGTCTCCTCACTGATTTAGCTCCCCCAACAGATGTCCCCCCTCCTGGGAAGGCAGCGCCTTGCAAATCGCCACCTTTGGGAAGTGCCACCATGGAAAAACATCAAGACATCCATCATCTTGATGTTTTCTTTCCCTACCTGAGAACAAAATCGCAGGAGGATCTAAGGAGCAGTTATGGGATGGATCCTCCTCACGTCTGCTCTAGGCTGGGTTAGGGAAAACTGGGCTGCAATTTGCATGAAAGGAGAGCAGCAGCACTGAGGAAACCCTGATGCCCTCCCTGCTCCTCTTCTAAAACCATAAACTAAGATGGAATGGTTTCGGCCACAGTTTTGGCAAGTTTTAAAGAGTGACAGGGCTTTGGGCTGGGGGGGGGTCCCACATCAGTCCAGGCTACAGCAGAAACGGGGTTTTTGAGAGACATTGCACCAGGTTGCACGCTGCTTCTCCTGGCTGTGACCAGTGGAGAAGGGTGATACGTTGATGTCTCCACACTGCACCTTTATTACAGGCAAAGAGCTTTCAAGGGTGGCCTAAAATCTGCGTGGCAAGATGAGTGCCTCTTTGAGAAACCTCCCATGGGTTTTTCTTTGGTCTAATCCTGCCTGCTGTGTTTGGCACCATTGGCCACGGAAAACAAGCAGGGCTCCTGACGGCCTCTGCTCTGCGCCTGCTCCCCCACCATCACATAGAACCTCCACTAACGACCTCTGAAAGGCACCAGGCAGGTAAAAACCTGCTCTATTTACTGAAATAAGCCTTCAGAAAGGATCAAAGCCAGTAAACAATAAGAGACATCACGTAACTACTGGGTACAAGTGTCCTCTGGCAAAACCAGGAATGCAAACACCACCTATTGCCATGAGCACCCTGTCACACTGTCACACGGTTGAACTCGCTAAATGAAACAGGTAATTATTATAAACACGAAATCTCACCTGCCAATGTCCTTATCCCACTGAATAAACAAAAGTTGTTTGCTCCATTTTCTTTTCAGATGGTTAATAAAGGTGGCACAGATTTAAGAGTCTGGTAATTTAGTAGATTCCTGGCACTGAGTTTCCTCTTATTGGACTTTATTTAATCAACTCTGATTTTTCTTAGCAAATCTTAACCTTTAAGAAACTCTTCCAAATTAATTAGCATAAAATTTCCTTCTTATTCTCAAATAATCAAACTCTCACCCTTCCCCCACAAGTATTCACATGGAGATCAGCAGTGGTCTCTGTCCTCCAAATGCTCTTCTACGTCCAGTGACAGGGGAAAGGACACTTAATCATGCTGCTTTCTTAGCCTGCAGCCTGTTACAGACTCTGGCTTTTAAGGAAAATCATGTAGAATTACTGTCTTCCTGGCTAGAAGTCAAAAAAAAGTCTTCTACTCTGAAGAGACTGAGCACAAAAAGTAAACCACAGGTACAAGAGAAAATTTTAAAATATCCTGGTTCCAGCCACCCTCCCATGCTGAAGTCTTCTTTGAAGATGAGTCCATCCAAACTCCCTTTCAAAGCAGTTTCAGCCACTCTCTCACTTATCTTGATTTCATTCAGAGCTTGACAATGTGGTGCAGCTAAACCCCAGCCACGATGAACTCTACCAGCCTCCTCACTCTTCTGCCCTGCTCTGCAGTAGTATTCTCAGCTGCCCACCATTTCCAAGATCATCTCAGACTTCTTTGGCATCTCAGTAAACAGCATCTGGCCTGAAATTCTTCCCTGTGAGGGGGGTGAGGCCCTGGCACAGGCTGCCCAGGGAAGCTGTGGCTGCCCCCTCCCTGGCAGTGCTCAAGGCCAGGCTGGACGGGGCTGGGAGCAACCTGGTCTGGTGGGAGGTGTCCCTGCCCAGGGCAGGGGGGTGCAACTACATGGTCTTTAAGGTCCCTTCCAATCCAAACCATCCTGTGATTCTGTGATTCTGGACATGGGGAACATTAACCCAGTAGGAAGTGTGTTTCTGTAGCTCCCCTCCAGAGAGGTGAAGAAGGAAAATGAAGATGGGGGTTTCGGTAGGGTGTTCACTGCCTGTGCGATTGTGTCACTCCTATGACTGCCTATGGAGAGCCAGGGAATGCAAATGCAAACCTTCCCAGTGAATTTAGTGGGTTTCAGCTGAGACATCAGAGGACCAACCACAGAACTTGAATATATTCAAATGTGAAAAAAATGTCAAAAAGAGGTTTTTAAACCTGGAAGTCTGAGCACACAGCAAAGAATGTGCCAAAAATATAATTGTATCCTGATTTTTGTTGTTGCTGTTGTTAACTTTTCAAGCTTTGCCATCATCCCAAAGTGAACAATTTCCTTTTGGTTAGGAATATTTTGAATACAAGCAAAGGATGTTTGTAAATAAAGACTCAAAAGGGAACTTGGGCTCATTCACAAAAGGAGTGAACTGAAGAGCAGGAAGGGGCAAAGTTGGTGGCTAATATGGCTGAAAACTGAGCTCAGGGTGACAGGGAGTCCTGTGGTGCAGGAGCCTGGGCTCCATGACCAGCGGTCCCCTTCTTGTTCTAGCAACCGACTGCTGGCCTGGGAGCAGGTCCATAATTTTTTTCTCTTTTTTTTTTTTTTTTTTCTATTGTGAAGGTGAACATCTATTTCAAGCCCCAGGCTCCTTCAGTAGTCAGTGGAGAAAGATGGGCATCTCCTAAAGACAACGGATCATGCCTGAAGGTAAGTATGTCTAGGTTGGACTAGACGATCTCCAGAGGTCCCTTCCAACCCCTGCCATTCGGTGATTCTGTGATACAAGAGATAAATAGCCATGGAGGAGAGCTGAGTGCCCAGCCTTGGTGAGACACCTGATTTGAGGCAGATACACTCGAAGAGATTAATCCTTCTAGTCAAATGCCAATTTGTTTGTACGTCTGCTTTTTTTTTGGGTAGTCATTTAGCACAGAAATGTCAGTGATTCCCTCTGACTTGAACCGTTTGATATTTCCAAGTGACAGAAAACCCTGCTTGCATCGCTCTGCTGCACAATTAACATGGTACACCTCACCTTTCCTCCTGCATTAGAGACCCAAAGCTTAAGAAGAAAAATCCATATTCTCTATTACGAGAAACTAGACTGTTTAATAAATATTTAGGAAGGAGAATGCAGAAGCTGTTTCATAACTATAGTACATATCACACGATGCTGGCTTCAACTCACTCTTGACTTTTATGCCAGCAGTGTATGTGGCTGACAGGCAAAGCAGATCCTAAATGCCTGGCTGACACATTAAATGTGATGGGTCTGTAATGCAGGCAGCATGACTAGCAGAAAAGGCCCTGTTATTTGTTTGCTTAAGATCCCTGGGTGCTCGGTTTTAAAGCCTGCTTGGAGCCAAGCGACAAGAATCTTTAAAACTACAAAGCCAAAAATAGCTCCAACATCCCAGTTAAAATAAACTGCACATAATCTCTCGTGGAAAAATTATGGAGTGCAGCCTAGTGAAAGCAAAGCAAACTCTGATGGGGAATCCTGTGCCTCCTGGAAGTAAGCTTGATGTTTTTGCAGGTAGCACTGCATTATGCTATTTCCTCAGTTTGAATGTTACCTCTTCTTCTTCCCAGGGATGTTACCTTGCACAAAGCCTTGTGCAGTTTATTTTCAGTGAAAGAGTGTGGTGGTGTCTATCACACTGGTCCATACGTGGAACACCATGATCCTGATCCCCTGGTCCGTTCCTCTCCCAGTTGCATCCCCTGTATAAGGTTTTGGTAGGATTTCTAGCTCTGATCTTCTCTGAAATTCGTGTGGTGGATTCGGTCATTGCAATAGACATTTGAGTGTCATGGGATTGTTGATCCTTTCAGGGCTGTTGAGCTACCTGACTCCCAGACCCCGTATTCTTTCTCAGCACTCAACACATTCACAATCTAAAAAAGAGAGATTTTTGTGTGCATATCTGATTTACTGGGGTTTTTTTGTTTGTTTCTGTTTTGCTTTGGTTTGGTTTTGGGGTTTGGGGTTTGGTTTTGGGGTTTGTTTTTTTTTGTGTGTGGTTGCACAGCTGAATACCTAGAAATGAAACAGCAAAGCGTAAATACGCTTAATTATCATCAACATGAGTAACAGCATATCAATGCGATGTTCTGGGTCTCTGCAGCTCCTGCATGGGCCCAGTGAGGAAACACAACCCGAATCTTCCTGCACCAGCTGCTTTGCCCCATGGGGAGCACACCTTCTGGAGGCACCCCCCCGGGCATCATCAACATTGCACACCTTTGGCAGGCTGTTCTCAATATCCTGTTAGGCTTTCTGTGTCTTCTCAGCAATTAAGGGACCACAGGTGAAAGTGCTAATAAGAAATAATACTAAAAAGATCTGCTATTTAAGCTCCTTGAAAGAAGCTGAGAGCTGGGGTGTGGCTTCCTAGCTTCTACTGCTTCAAGTCTGAAAATACCAGAGGTATTATCAAAACCTCCTTACTCAGTTGTTACAGTTACTGCAGTTGTTCCTAACCGTTGCAGGCAGAAATTAGATTTCATAAAGAACAGAGAGCGCCGTGATAAGGTTTCCAAGAAGACATGGGTAAATCAAAATAATATGAAAAAAAGAAGATCCAAACGATGAAATGAGGAAGCGTGAAGTGAAGATCCATGGCAGGGTATTTTAGTGTCATTCTCCCAAAAGCTCCTGGGCATTCGTCCCTATAAGGGAGCATGGGTAGGCATGTTCACTAGATGCCTGCACAGCCTCCAGCTGACACCCAGGCACCGAAAGTTTGAAAATCTGGGAAAGGATGCAAGAAGAAAGCTCATTGTGCAAAGGTTGGTGGATCTTTCTCTGTTTTCTGCTGTGGCTCACTTTTCTCCTTGCTTAAGGAAGCCTGAAACTTAATCCTGGTGGCACAGAGAGCAAGCGAAGCAACCATCCCCAGCTCCTCCTATCCCCTGTTGTGCCCAGGGACGCAGGAGCCAAGCTGTGAGCTGTGCTGATGGTGTTCCCCAGCCAGCCAGGCACCATGAAAAGAGTTTGCAAGTGCATTTGCAGTTTGGAGAGTTTTCTCCAAGCAAAGACAGAGTGGGGGAGAAGGTCTTGTGCTCAGTCATCCAACCTTTTGCAGCAATCCAGCCTTTGCAGAGCCAAACCTGGCTGGAACAAGGAATTGCCATTGCAGTCTGGAAAGACCTTTTCTCTCTGAAAAGTCAGCAGGGTAATGGAAGGCTCTGACCTTTAGTAAAGGCGCTGAAGTAATCACCTTGGCAACTGATACGGTGCTGATGTCACTGGCCAATGCAGCATCCCGTGTGACAGCAGCAGAAATAAATGTGAATTATTTCATGTCCCCCACCAAGAGGCAGATGAGACAGGTCTGTGCTGGGCTCGGCTGTGGGAAATCTGGAGCAGAAAGTTTCACCCCACCAAAAGGGCTGTGAAGGAAACCCATTCCCTCATCTAGGCTGTGATTTTGGAAGGAGTTCAAGAGTGTTAGGTGCTCAAACCTATGAGACTTCAAGGGGTATGGCTTCTGCAAACAGGGTCTCATGGACTGCATCTCCCAGTATTTCTGCTTTGTATTGCAACGTCATGCAGAGCCACCATTGATTCAGGGGAGTTTAATTTGTCTCTATTATATATGTGTGTGTCTTGCTCGCACACATCCTTTCTGAAAAGAGCTGTAAGTGACTTTTTATGACAAACAGGCACTCACGTACATATTATTTCTTTTGTGTCTAAGAAAAATGAGCCTTTTCATTTAATTTGCTCCAATTTCTCCTTTCAGTCCTCCCAATTACAGACCTGTAGACTGCATTTATTATGTTTTATCCGCTTTCACAAAAGGGTAGAAGAAATCAGTAACAGAAGTGTCAGCAATGCTGGTGTGGGATAAGGGAAAGCTCTCATCTCAGCAATGGGAAGTATATTGTCAGCTCAGCCATTTCTAACTTTTTAGTGGCAGCAAGGGGGGCATGGATCTGGACCAGCTTTGAACTAGCATCCTTATTTTTAAAGTAAGGACACTCCTGCTACCGTAGCCAATGTGGAGCACAACTTTGGTCCACCTTCTGTTTCCTTACATCCACCTGATGACCAAGCCACGCTTGATAAGTAAGTGTCATGATTCTCTTTGGCCCTGGTGGGGTTGGTTGGCTGGCTCGTTGGTTGGTAGATTTTTCTGCCCCCAAACTAGTCCCATATCTGGCCCAGATCAGCATTGCTCTATAGGGATTATTTGAGCAGGGTGAGTTTCGTTCTGGTGAGACTCTTCCTCTTATGGCCCTGGAAATGGGGGCGGTCCAAGGCCATACGGCCACTATTCAGTAACCCACAGGGCATCACAGCATTTTTCTCATGGTACTTTGAGGTTCATCTGCTGGATACACCAGCACTGATTCGTCTTCAAAACTTCTAGGGTAATCCAGAAACTCAGCTTTTTACTCCAAGTAAAACTGGAAAAAGTTTATTTCACGCTTAAATTTCAGCTATTGACTAGGCTGGCCATGTCAATAGGCGAGAGATATTGCAAAGCACTGACAAAAGGAGGGGAAGAAAACAATTGCTTAAACCCCATTCCAGTTTTCCATTGTGTAACCCACGAAGACCTTGGCAGCTACCCGATTGTCAGAGTTGGATTTTTTTAGTGTCAAGACAATAACTTACTAGGGAGAAACAGAACAAAGCAGAGCCAAGAATATTGTGTATGCTTAAAGTCTCAGAGCGGTGAACAACATCCCGTCCATTTAATTGGAAAGACTGGATGCCTCTGTGCTGGCGGAGCCCTGCCCAAGCTGATAGCAATCCTTTCAGACAAGGTAGGCACAGAAAGCGAATGCACTGAAGGTCAAGGTATTATGTGTGTCTTTTAAAAACCCTGACTAATAAAAAATTGGGACTTTTGCAACTGGTTTGGCAGGGAGGATGAAAGGCTTTGTGAAAAGCTGCATTGTTATTGACATACCTGCCAAGATTTCAGAATTCCTACCTTCAGTGAAATTTCCCACCTGAATTCTCTGGCTTTCCCTGAAAGGTAGGAGAGGAAGGGATCGAGCAAATCGGGGGAGAGTGGACAGATGTGAGAGGCTGGGAAGAAGAGGGAGTAAAATAAAAAGAAATTACTGACAAGGTTTTCCAGGAATTCGTGCTGCCTGCATCGTGGTACTAATGCACATCAGGTTAGTCAAGAGAAAAGGCATGATGGGAAACTGGCTAAAATCCTCTATTTCAGAAATGTAAAGTGTGAGCAATTCTGGAGAGGGGAGAGATGGCACGGTACAAGAGTTCACAGGGAGGAAAGAGTGGTTCTAGTTGTGCAAGGGAGTGCGCGAGACAGTTCAGATGCCATCACACTGCTGAGAAATACTAGAGCTGGCAACACCTGGAGGACCTTTGAAGTCCTCAATGTCAGGAGCAACCTTCTGGAGGAGCTTGACTGAAAAAAAGGTTCACTACAGTAGCCATGGCTCCAAGCAGAACGGCTTGGACGAGAATCATTGTTTCATGGGAAATTGATAAAAAAAGCACTCATCAATTTTCCTCAAGTATTATGTTTTTTACAAGAGAACTTATAGACTAAATCAGCACTTTCTTCCATTCCTATTTTTCCCCTAAATTTTCTCCCTTGTTTCTTCTCCATCCTTATTTCATCTTGTTAAAGGGATACAATAGGAAATGGAAACTGGAATATGGAAAAAAGAAGGGGTGAAGAAAGAAGAGGGTAAATTTTTTTATATAATCAACTACTGTCTTCATCATTTGAACTATATTTTCCATATATATTTCTTAAGGGCCTTTGTTGTAACAAATAAATAATATTGATCTGGAGCTCTGTGGCCTGTTCAGTTCCTAACATAGGCCTGGGCTTTGCTGAGGGGGTGATTCTGGCAGCAATATGTGCAGTCTTCCTGATGAAGCAGGCAGTGCCAGGAGCTCCCTCAGAATCCCTCGGTGACAATGTAGCTCATCTGCAGGACAAGCAGGGAGAGAAACTTGGGTCCAGATTTGTAAGAATTGGTTAAGAACCTCTCGCTGGATGAAAGCAGAAAACCCTGCCGTGATCACTCCCAGGAGGTAATTTAAGCTAACTAGGCAATTTTGACCAGTACTCGAGCAGGAAGGGATGTAAGCCCTCTCAACCTTTCTTTGAAGTTACAGAGATGTACGAACATACTGAGAACATCTTTGATAGGCTCCCAGCTTTTGAAAATTGAAGTTTCTGTAATCACACTTTAAAACCTTTTTGAAAATAATCATCCAGTCAAAGCATCCTTTTATGGCTTCTCATGTCATGCTGGGTCAGAAGCAACATGCTGTGGAATGTAGCATGGCATTAAATCAGAAAATGGTGTATCTTAACTGCAGGGATCAAATATTAAGCAGGGGAAAGAAGTGCATGGCGCTGCACTTTGGTGACCCTTTTACTCGTATGTATATATTGATCACTCAGCCTGGCCAGCCTTCTCTCCTGGTCCCCACCACATCCTCCCTGATGAGTGCTGGAGCAGGTGGAAGGCACGGCCTTTAGAGAGCCAGAATTTTAACAAGAATATAATGAGGATAATTTGCAGAAAGCCTCCCACGCATGCTCCTGGCCACACAGCAGAGCGTGCCGCTAAGGGTGAGTGCTTCAACAAACCTTCACCTTCTCCTTGAAGACAAGGAGCTAATGCAGGCTGGTGGCCAGGAGGCACCACCAGGACAGATGCCCATGGTGGGCAGGGTTCTCATGGTTTTGAGGAGGTGGAACTCTTTGGGTATTCACTAAAGAAACTTTTCACAGCTGATAAGTCAAAATCTCAGTATCTGGGCCTGTTTTATTGATCTCCGCATAAATATCCCTGGTTTTATGACTCTGGGTTTTCATCATAGTTGGTCTCGTATTTTCCTTTATTTGCCAACTTAATGTTCTGAAACTGTTCCTAATTTTCTTTATTTCCTCTCCATTTGTCCCTGACTTCATGTTATTGACTTTCTTCTCTCTCCTCTGTAGCATGTCAACTTTTTTCTTGTGTTCCTATATTTTAGTAGCTTGCTCCTGACAGAAGCAATGTCTCCTCACTGTCTAGAGCAATAAATTGTGGGAAGTGTTCATACTCCACTGTTTGAGGCCCTCAAAGATATTTAAATTACCCATTGCCTTCGAGGCTCCAGCCCAGAGAGCAGCTGAGCAGTATGTCCCCACAGGGACTCAGACACTGCAGGACCACACGTGTGGTGCTGGATTTGTAGTCCTGTCCATCAGCATCTCCTCATCACTAAGAGGTCTGTTCTGATCACTGGGCAAGACGGTTCCATCCTGGACCAATTTTCTTTTTCTCCTTTAAGTCTGCTTAAGTATTTTGCAAAGGAGCAGAGCTCCAGAAGAAGGGTCTGAGCACATTTTCCTCTAGAATAGTCTGCAGACTTGGCGCTCTCCTGGGAAACTGGTGTGAGCAGAGGCAGGAGCTAAGTTTCCCGTTTTCTGGTGGCATTTTTTATCTACTAGAATATTAGAAGCTAATGAACAAGAGAGCAGAGGACACTGAGTGCAAATGTATTCAGTTGAGCCAAGCCTTCAGGCAACTTGAGTGGACAAGGCTTAATTCACATCTTCTAGAAGGACATAGGCATGACACAGAGACCGGGTTGCTCGGCACTGTGAGGGTGAAGGCACCTCCAGGCTTACCCAGGACCGTGCTGTTGCGTGCTGCCAAGGCTAGACAGCAGCAACGGGTGTAATTTTGAGTTGGCATGGCTTCAGTGTGAATAAGGCAAACTTCAGCAGCCCAATCCATGCTATACCAAACATGTTGAACCCAAGGAGCTATCCCAGGGTAAAGGCAGGGGCAGTCTTAGCTTTCTTGCATCCTCTCTGTGTGCCATTTTCTCTGCTCCCCTCTTAAAGCAAAAGGGCTTCTCTACCTTGCTGGCAACCCTGGAGGGGCACCAATCCTGAAACTTTCAGATCTGGATCAGGACCTCAACAGCAAACAGCAGAAACACATGGCCAGGGAAACAGATCAGTGGTCCTTAAGTAGCATCCCCACAGGGCTGGGATTGCAGGATTCACCTCTGTCCCTTGGGCTGCTCCTTCAGAGAAACAAGATTCCTTACGCTTTCAATTTCTCATTTTCTCCCTCTTCATCCGAGATGACACTAATGTACTAATGCTCAGAGCAGGAGAAATTGTTGTTCCCTCCACACACAGCGCCTGCAGCTTGGTCACAGCTGTGTGAAAGATGTATTACACTAATGGAGTTTTCTTGTTTTTTTTATTTCAGATTGAGTAAATCCACACTAGGGCTGCATGTGATTTCTAATCCATTAGTGGCCTCTTGCCCCTGTTGGAAAACGCCGAGTTATGTTCTCTGTCTCCCATCTCCATTAACTCTCACTTCCAGCTTAAGCCACTTCAGACTTTGCTGGTTTTAGCTGCAGCTGTGCTTTGCATCACCACTTGTCCGGATCCTGGTGCTTCTTGTGCCTTCTCCAAATGGAGCACCACCTCAGGGACAAATGCACAAGGGCTTTGTAGTGAGGACTGCACGACATGGCCATCAGTGAGAGCAGGAACTGGCCTTGGGTACCCTCAGTCCTAGTTTTGCAAGTGCACAAAGTATGGCATTATGCAAAACCCTCCGTGGGGTTGGTTGCAACCCCGTTCATTCAGGTCTGGTCCAGAATCTTCTGCTGAAGTCTTGCTGCATCCCAGGATTTTGGCCTTCCATGTCCAACCTCAGCATGAGAAATTTAAAGCTGTTACATCTCCCATTTGCAAATGCACCCAAATGTCAATGAAATGGCAAAGGGACAAATCGGCTGTTGCTTTACTCCAGCTTTACACTGCTGTACCTTCTCTGAAATCCAGTGGAGTGGTTCAGAGGTGAGTGCAATTCATATTAGGTGGGATTGCCTTTAGCAGCAAGGGTTAGACTTGTGATCCGTTCTCAGTGTGCTTTTTCCTATCGAGTACTTCCAAGTGCTAAAGTCGTCATTGGAGAGGTCACCGAGAGTTCAGTGTTCTCAAGAATCTCCTGTTTTGTTTTTTGGCACTGGCAGCACAACAGCATTGCTTAAATTAAATTCTCTTGAGAAGGAAAAGACAAGCATGCCTCTCAGTACAAGATTTCAGGCATGTTTGTTAGTCGATAATTACTCTTAACCCATCATGGCCCTTGCAAAATAATCTTGTTCCTCACAGATAATGATCTGTTAGAGGAACGATTACATTACACTTTCAACAAGAAAGCTCACAAATTGATTTGTTTTCTACTAACCAATCAAAAACTGTAATGCATCATAAAGCCTGGCTGCAGGAAGGATAAGGAAGTGCTGGGCGATACACGCTTCTAGCCTGTAAAAATTAGCTGTTACCATTTTAAGAGCAAACCCAGTTTCTTCCATGAGCGGTTTTCCCATTTAATTGCTACCTACTTCATGCCTTTTGAGGCCATCCCATGCTTCATGATACCCTCTGTGCCCATAGTTAGCAGTAAGACATGCCAAAACATGCATTTTCCCTTTGGGTCAGTAGAGAACCCACAATATCAAAGAAACACAAGCACAGACCCAGCAGGAAGCGAATAGATATGCAGAATTTAGTTGTGCAAGTGTTCCTTCCCTCCACGGTATGAAAAAGTGCATGTGTCAGACGGCTGCTGGGAGGAGAGGGCTGCTGAGACCAAGAAGGATGCAGCTCTGACCTCTTTGCTCCCTGCAGGGGAGCACCGGGCCCTCTGCCCTTTTGTCTTTGGTCTGGGACCTCTGAGGAAAGACACAAGTTCATCTTTGGGGCAGCATAAAAGTCAGTGAAGGAAGGTCCGACTCCAGAGTCGAACGTGCAAAGGGCTGTCTAGCAGGGCAGGATCCTGCTTTCTGATCCCTCCTCTCAGAGCTGCTCCTGTGCTTTCTTCAAGGCTGGCTGTCCCCTGCAACAGCACTAAGTGCAGTATTTGCAAGCTGGCCTCAACACAGAGCCTGGATGCCCTCTGCTCTTACCAGCTCTAACTTCTAGGATTCAGTGTCACCTTTTCCTTTCCATTCCCTCTGCTCCTTTATAGCTTTGAGTTATTCTCCCCACTGTGTCCCACCAACAGCATCTGTCTGCAGAGGCAGATGCCCCTTCTGCAGTCGGGAAGGTCTGGATTGTATCCCTTCCAGCAGAGCTGGGGTCTGATCTTGAGACCCATAAGGATGAGTCCTCCACCTGCTCAGCTGCCATGTGAAATGTGTGGCAGTGTGTTACCTACTGTGATAGCTAAGGAAAACATGACCTGCTGCTCTGTTTTAAAGCAAGCACAGAAATCAAGGCTCAGGAGAAGGTTAAAGGCATGAGCTGAGCAATGACTGGATACATGGATTTTCCCCCAGCCCTGTGGGGATAAACGTAAGCATTGGGTGGTGCAGGATTTAGCCAGCTGGGTGCCCTGACAGCTGTCTGACAGAGGCACTTGGCAGCCACATGTGCAATGTTCTCTCTAGCACTGAACATGGATGGTAGCTCTGGGTCTGGTTCACTCCAGGTCATCCACTTTCCCAAAGCCACAGTTCAGAAACATGAGTTTCAGGTAGGGAGGCAGAAAAGTCTTGAGAGGGAGGGCAGACAAAGATAAGTGGACTGCTGAAATCAAGGGAAACCCTATAAACAAGTCCTGAAAGGATAAATTATCACCTGCAGATGGAGTAAAGACATCATGTAAAGACAGTTGGGGTTCAAGGATAGAAGGAGAAAAAAGGCTTCATTTCCAAAGTGTTCAGTCAATAGAGCTTACAGCTCTGGAAGAGTCCTTCGTTAGGAATTATGGAAAAGCCAAGAGGTTTTTGAAAAACAACATTAACCCTTGAAAACTAGCTGGCTTTTGTCTCTTGAAAACTGCCTGGAGGCAATCATTCACACAAAAACCTGGACTGACAAGACTCTAAACACTGCCTTCCATCTATTTAGGGCATGAAGCTAATGATGATCAGATCCTACATTTAGGGCATGTGCCATCAATAGCTGAAGCAGTTAGAACATATAATCAAACTAAATGTGGTATTGTTTAAAAGCAACGCAAGACTTGGATTCATGTGCTTAGATATCAAGTTAAGGTAGAAGACTGGGAGAGACTGATATGTGTACCGATGAGTAATTGATTCAAGTTGGGTTATATGCAAGCATTTAGAACAAGTTCTTAAAAGCAGTTGAAGACATGGTGACGATGGAAAGTGAGATAAAATTAAACAGAATTTTACAAGCATGCTGCACTAGAGTCTTAGGCAAGAAATGCCATAGGTCAAATCCATTTGGTGGTTTTAAAACCAAAATCTTTTAAAGTACCAGATAGGAAATTATGCAAGACAAGTTGAGGTGTTGGTTAACACTAAGGTAGGAAGGGAAGAGACTAGAAAAAGGAAATAGGGTTAAAAGAGGAAATATTTCTTTACAACAAGGCTACTGGAAGAGTTCCTCAGGGAATTTTAGTATTTATATTGGTGTGCCGGGCTTGTTGCCCTGGGCAACAAGCTAGGCTGGACTTACAAACAGAGCTTTAAACTAGATTTAGCAGGGGAAGGGGATGGAGTTCTAAGCGCTAGAGAGGAGCCAGGAGCTGCCAAGGCATTAGCAAGTAACAGGGAAACACCTGTGAATTGCTCCAGGGAATTACCTGTGAACTTCTCCAGGGAATTAGAGCAAACTCCTCCAAAAAGGGGATGTGGCCGATAGCCAAGCTGAAGTGTCTCTATACCCGTGCACACAGCGTGGGGAACAAACAGGAGTAGCCAGTAACCACGGCCCAGATGGAAAACTACAACCTGATTGCTATCACAGAAACTTGGTGGGATGAATCGCACGCTTGGAGTGTGGTGTTTGGCAGTTACAAACTATTCAGAAGGAACAGGCAAGGAAGGAGAGGTGGGGGAGTTGCCCTCTGTGCCAAAACCAGAATTGATTGCATGGAGCTACCCTTGAAAGTCAAGAGCTTATGGGTGAAAACTAGAGACCAAGCCATCAAAGGAAACTTTGTGGTTGGTATCTACTACAGGCCACCTGATTGATGAGGGGAGATTGATGGAGAGTTTTTTCTTCAACTGCAGGAAGCATCACACTTGCAGGCCCTGATTCTGACAGGGCACTTCAACCACCCTTAACTGCTGAAGTGCATTGAGGACATCTTCCTAGGACAGGTGATGGAGAGCCGGATCAGAGGAGAAACGCTGCTGGACCCGTTGCTCACTAATGCGGAAGAACTTATTGGAGAGATCAAGACTGGAGATAGCCTGGGATGCAGTGATCATGCCCTGGTTGAATTCTCAGTCTTGAGGGGTACAGGATGGCTAAAAAGTAGAGCCAGGACCCAAAACCTCAGAAAGGCAAATTTATGGCTCTTTTGGGTGCTAGTGCATGGGATCCCTTGGGAAACTGCCCTGAGAGGCAAAGGAGTGAACGAGGGCTGGGAGATATTTTAAGACATTTTCCTTAGGGCACAAGAGCTCTCAATCCTGATGTGCAAGAAGACGAGCAGCGAAGGCAGGAGGTCAGCTTCACTAGGTCAAGACATCTTAGCCAAACTAAAACAAGAAACCAAAATGCGTAGGCAGTGAGGCAGGGATATACATCTTGGGGAGATCGTAGGGATATGGCCTGGGAGTGCAGGGAGGGGATAAGGAAAGCCAAGGCACAGCTGGAGATGAACCTGGGGTTGCCAGGGTTGTACAGCCTGGAGAAGAGAAGGCTCTGGGGAGACCTTACAGCGGCTTCCAGTGCTGAAAGGGGGCTGCAGGAGAGCTGGGGAGGGACTCTTGTTCAGGGAGTGCAGTGATGGGATGAGGGGTAAAGGTTTCAAGCTGAAAGAGGGGAGATTTAGGTGAGACATTAGGGAGAAATTCTTCCCTGTGAGGGTGGTGAGGCCCTGGCACAGGCTGCCCAGGGAAGCTGTGGCTGCCCCCTCCCTGGCAGTGCTCAAGGCCAGGCTGGATGGGGCTGGGAGCGACCTGGTCTGGTGGGAGGTGTCCCTGCCCAGGGCAGGGGGTTGGAACTGGGTGATATTTAAGGTTCCTTCCAACCAAAACAATTCTATGGTTCTATGGTTCTACAATCTAAATTAGTGGTCTTCCCATTAAATCTATTGCAGCATCATCAGCTCTGAGTAAAGCAGGAGTATCAAGAGGAAGGACTGGATGGCATTAAGGCCCATAGAAAAGTAGATCAACACAACAATTGTGCTGACGTACAATAACACATCTGAAGAGAAAGTAGAACACTGTGCAAGCACAATGCTTAGGAAAGAATATCTCTCCCATCTGACACTCACCAGTTAGCAGCAAAGAAAGTGACATCTAGACACCAAAGTGGTAGGGCTGCAAGGAAAAGGAATTCAGTCCTACGATATGTGGTGACAACTAATTCCAGCGAAGATCACCCTGATGCCAGTGAAACAGGCCTAGGTGAGACTTACCTCTGTGCAGTTCTGGACAGGCTCACTGAAGAAAAAAAAAGAAAAGGCCCTAGAACAAATGCTAAGGAGGAGTATAAAGGACATCAGGCACTGGTGATCTCATAAGAGAAGGTGAAGGTTGTTTGGGCTTATTAGGTTTAATAAAGAAAGGCTAAGACAAGATTTTATTGCTTTTCATAGGTGTCTGGGGAGGGAGAGAAACACACCACAAGTGGAGCAGACCAACTTAAAGTGAAGGAGGATGCCGGCACAAGAATACATAGGGGCAAGCTGGAACTCATTTCAGCTGATGTCTGAAGACCCGTACCTGTTAGTACAGTAATGCTGAGGGTTGGGTCCTCGTTAGGAGATGAAGGTGAGCTAAATCATTTTATGGAAGGGGTAATGTGACAGAGGGAATCAGGCTAAAGCAGACTTTAGAGGTTCCCATGGTCCCATTGTGGTGTAGAGAGCCCGTTATTGTGGCTGCAAGGTCAGGATTCCTTAGGGGCTATAAAAGCTGCAATCCTGCATCGTTCTTGCTTCACTGAAATTTTTGCTAACATCTCTGTTTAGTCCAAGCAGACATATAGTAAACACTTTGAAAACTAAAATCCAGAATCAGTATTCAATAATTTGTGACTGCATGAACATGGCATCCCCTCCACATTAGCAAGTTATTTACTCTATGACTATCTTAAGCTGAATCAACAAGGCTGTTAGGAAACAACGCAGGAAGGCACAATGATACAAATTTTTCTAAGTGATGAAGTGTTCATCATTACCAGCAGCCGCAAACCCACAGCAGTGAACACTGCTCTTGCCTAAAAATAGGCAATTTCCTGATAAGAAATCATGCTGAATAAATTACTATTTTCTTGCATCTTCCATGAAAATCTGCAATTTACACTACCACACATACCAAATGGACAGCCTTCTCTTCTTTTTCCATACAGACGTTTGTATTATAGCCTGGGGCATTTCCAAATCCAGCATTTAATCAGGAGATTACCTCTGAGGTATAAAGATTGCTCTTTAAACTCCAAATCCCACACAGCTGCTGTGTTAAATACAAGGATACATTATTCCTCTTTAGTACCTAGTCCTTAGTCAGACACATTGAGGATGCACTGAAAACAGTCCCTACTTCCAACATCTAATTTTAAATTCCAGATTCTTCCCTTAAATGTACTTGCTGAACAAGCTCGTGTCTCTGGGAGAACAATATAACTTGGAATAAACAACCTCCAAAAGCAACAGCAGAGCTTGCTCACAGAGTACTTAGATTTTAAAACAATACTTTGCAGGGCAGAGGTAAGTATGTAGAAGAGGAAAGTTATTTAGTTTTATTTCGTGTCTCGAAAACGTGCCGAAGAGCAAGAGGCTTAACAAGCTCTCTCGTTTAACTTAACCAAGAGAAGTGGAAGCGATGACTTGATCTGCTTTTCTGAGAACCTGCATAAAAGATTTCTTTCAGGTGGGAACTTCCCAGGCCACCAGACAAAGGCATGAGAAGATCCATGTCTGAAAGCAGAAGCTGGGAGAAATCTGGCAGGAAATACAGACTGCATTTTTTGAATAATAGAGAAACTAGCCTGTGGTGTAGTTCACCTGTGCAAGTAGTGAATTCTCAGCCATGTGAAGTCATTAAACCCAAGCAAGGAGGTTACCTAAAGATGTTTCAGCTCAGTCAGAAAATAAGGGATTTCCTGGAGCATTCTCATGGAGACTTGGGAGGAGGTCAGACAGGGTCCTAGCAGATTCCTCTGGCTTTATTTAAATGTTGCCTGAAAAAAATTTGCCTGAAAAAATTGTTCTATTCTCTGAGCAAGATCATTCTGCAGCATTTAAAATAGCTATCAGGACACTGCAAGGTCTTGTAGGAGGAGATTTGGGTCAAGTGCAGCAAAACTTGGATTTTTCTTTGAATTTTCCAATGACTTGCTGTGTTGCACGTGGCCAAACTTGTAGTTTAATTGATTTAATCGATAACCTCCAAAGGCTCTGGTCTGCTGGGACTGGTATTAAACCATCTGTGAATAGTATCACAGCACTCTGAAAAAAGATAGAGACGGAGAAGAATGCTGTGGTGACAAGACAACTCTCTCTCCACTGTGACATTTTTTGTCTTGGGTCTTTGTCTCCGTTGCAGATACCTCAGCTATTCCCTATCCCAAGCCATCACTTTGCTACAGCCCACCAATGTCCTGCAGCTCAGCTCATCACTGGTAACTTATTAAGCAATAACAACTCATTTGCTGCATTCACATGCCTAAGTGTTGAAGACATAGTACCAAAGCAAAGAAATTACCCTTTTTTCTTTTTTTTTTTTTGGCTGTCTTCTTTGCTGGACCCTAAATTGCTGCTGCAGGGTTCTGATTAATTGTAATAATGAATAAGTTCTTTTCAAGAAAACTCTTGACAATCAAATTTTGTGAGTGTTCTTGTGCACTGCCTCAATGGTCTTGCAATTCAGAAAATATGTTTCCAGCCCAAGATGGAGTCCAATTTAAGCTCCCTGGTCCGGTTAGCAATTCTCTCTCTTAGTTTTGGTGGAGCCCAATATGAAATGGGAACACTTGGCTGCCAAGAGCGGGGCTCTTGCAGGACTGATTCTTCCGTGCTGCCTGGATGCAGTAAGAGTTGACAGTCCTTCATCAACAGCCACAGGGATACAAGGCAACGGCCTCAGAGCCGACTCTGCCCCAGGAAAATAAAGATCACAGCTCTTGGTCTATGGTTTCTCAAATACTGCTTCTGACATTGTGTTTGATAATGCTCAGGGGAAAAAAAAATAAAAAATATGTCTCATTCCCTGCAGAAAACTTAGTACAGCAGCATCTGAGTTATAACACGGCAGCACTATGCCACTTAAATCATTGTTTTAAGAGGCTGCTGATCAACCTTAGAAGCTTATACACCTCCCTTCCTCTGCTCTTGAATCATCTCAGCTCCTCATAATCCTTGACAGATTTAGGGTAATAGCGTAGCTTGCTATGGATTGTTCCCATTTTACAGAGAAAAATATGAGTGACAGTGAAACTAAAGGCCTAATTTTTCAGCCATGATAGAGGTCACCTAGTCCACCTCCTTGCACAAAGGCTGTTGCAGATCTTCTCAAATGGTTACGGCTGCTCTTGCGCAGACACCTCTGCTGATGGAGGGAGATGTTCCCACCTCCGCAGGCAGCCTACTCCACTGCTAACCCGTTGGATTTTGGAGACTGATCCCTCCTTCCCTTACTACAACTCATACCCATAACTCCTTGCACTGGACATGGAAAATGGGTATTTTCTCTCTGCAGCAATATTTTAGACAAGGAAGCTCTCGTATATCTCCTCTCTGCCTTCTGTTCTCTAAACCAAACAACTCTAGTTCTTTCAATATTCATCTTTTCTAGATCCCTAGTAGTTTTTTTTTTTTTTTCCCTTGGACTATCTCCCACTATTTCATGTCTTTCTTGCATCCTGGGCCCATATCTGGACAGCTGACACCTCTCCATAATTGCACAGAAGGAAGGGTTTGTTATATAGTACTCCTGTACGCTTATCCCAGGATTATTTTTATTTTTTATTTCAGAGCAGTCTGAGTTTTCCTCCTTCGATTCTTTGCAGACTCTTCATTGAGCTGTCCCCAGCTTGGCTATAAGCAGTTGCTTGTTCCAAAACATAAAAGATCCCAAATTTGTCCAGATTGTTTGTACTTACAATCAAAGTGTCTCTCAAACCACCTTCCGTTCTGGCACAGCATCCCTGAGGATGTCAGATTCATTCCAGTTTCTCCAACATTCATCCTCATTCCAGTTTCACCACTCTTATATCAGCTTCTCCAGTATATCCCCAGACATGCAAATTATCTGACCCACGGTTTCACTTCCCTTTCTTGTCTCTTTCTAAACACAGCAAAGCTTTTTGATCTTTCAAAGCATTTTGGCCTCGTTGCTGCTAAATCCATGAATATTCTCAGATAAGTTTCAGCAGGCCCTAGCAATATTTAAAAGGAATAAGTGCTTGATGATTCCTATTGTAGTTTTAGAACTATCTACAGGACAATTTTAGGGGAATTTGGATGCTAAAGTGATCAATTAGAGATATAAATGTTTTTTTCTAAAGTAAATATAATCCAATGTCTTTCTAGGCCACTTAAGAAGCCTTGAAAATTCCACCAGGGTCCAAAATCTTCGAGATATTTAGGACCCTACAAATGTAATTGGGGACTTAGCACCTAGGGAATGGACAACAAAACCAATTAAGTGTCATGTGCCTACCCAGACCTAGCTGTAGGTGCCTTCCTCTACCTTTCACGGGTTGGCCCCAGGCAGGGCAGGGAGGCAATAGATGAACATGGAATAAAGCACCGTTCTCTCAAATCCAATAGCAACCTGGAAAGTTTTGTGCTACTCTTTCCTCTCAGAGGATTGTGCTCTCTATGGATCTTTTGAGCACAAAGATTGACTAAGTGTCTGATAAAACGAAGTCTTTTCGTTTATGATACATCTAAGTAAATAACTGAGAGCACAGCAGTCACATGGATACCTAACAGCTCAGTACATCTGATCCTGTCCCAACCTGTCCTCACCGCCAACCCTTCCCACAAAGGAGCACACATCATAAACAACGCTGGCAGAAAGGAAGGGTTGCTACGCCGTTTTTCCAGCAAGGGATCCAGGACAAGGAGCGATGAAGGTTCATTGACGCATAGCTTAATATTATGCACAATAGAAGTAGGGTTTTTCTTTTCCCAAAGCCATGCTCCAAATATGTGGAAAGGCTGATTTTGAACCCAGAATGCTGAAGAACAAGTGAGGGACGTCACTGCACTATCACCAACCGTTTTTTACTGCGTACAGCCAGATTTCAGTGACGGCAAACCTGGACTCAGTTTTGATGTATTTGAGAGGCGACGGAAGTGGGATTTCAGTTCCCCTTTTTCAGAGTTTTTTTTATTCACTATGAAGTTTACTGCAGGAAAAATTAAACATGTAATTAATGTCAAATCAGCTCAGCTGATTTTTATGTTTTACATACATTCAACAGAAACTGGCACTGTGTGTGAACACCCCCTTCCTGAGATAGTGCAATTTTATTTCTGCATGAACAGAACTGTCGTATCTTTTTATTTATTTTCTTAAGTTAAAGGAAATGTGACCCAATGAGTCAAATGCCTGTTACAGTAGTTTATTTGTCAGTGTTTTGGGCGTACAGTCATAACACTTTAAGAGCTTATGGCATTTATCTTCAGTTGTAGCTTATTATCTCAACAGGAGACGGGCCTGAGAAACTCTGAGGACCTTCAGTAATAATAACAACAACGGAGCTGATTGCATTTAGCTGGTTGCATACCTGTGGCAAATATTCCATTCAAATTGAGAAACCAGATAGTCAGAAGAAGATCAGTCCAGCTGAACCTCTGCATCTTTAGTAGCTGTCACTGTCGGCGTCATCTCAGTGTCTGTTTTTGTTCCCTGTTTAAAAGAGCGTTTCATATCTCAGAAAGATTTGCAGGTATTAGTAACCTACAACTCTGCGAGTGAGCCGTGTGCTGATCTTGTTAGTCAAACGGCAGATCTCACTGGAGATACTAACAGGAGAGCTGGGGGTAGGATACAGGATACTGAGGCGCCACCCCATGTTCTGAGCACTCCACTTCAAGGAAGGAAGATGCAAGAAGATGGAAAGAACTTGCAGGAGAGAAACAGAAGTGTTTAGCCATCCAGCAAGCATGAACTGCTTCAGACAGGTAGAGGGGTGTGGACAGATATAGGGAACGATGGGGATGGTGGGGATGATAACATAGGAAAAATGGGTCATAAATGTGAGGGGAATCAGTTTTTCTCTACTAGTGGAGATTATCACCTCCAACTTTTCATTTGGCTTTTAGGGAAATATCTTTAACTGTAATGCCAATGGAGCAGGGAGCTGAGTCCTCCTCTCTGGTGAAGGTCTGCAAGAACACGGGATGAACAGTCTGCCCAGGGAGCAGGGCAGGAATAAGGAATATTTTCCCTCAGTGCAGAGCTCAGACGTACCCAGTCATCTTAGCTTCCTTCTTACATTCCTGTGCTTTACACTGCTGAGTGAATTTGTTGATCTCAGGCTATACAAAGGGGCGCTGGAGGCTCCAGGTGGATCAGAGGTTTTATTTATTACGTTACACAAATGCAAACCAAGAATCAATTCCTGCACAAAAAAGCAAACCTGAGAATTGTTTTAAAACAAGCTAAATAGCCTCTGTAGAGCTGCCAATCATCTAGGTTTCCCTGCTGATTGCCTCTTTTTAAATTTCTTTTATTGCCCAGAACAATCATTCAGAGGGAAAAGAAAAAAAAAAAAAGAGAAAAAAAAAAAAAAACGGAGAAGAAAACCCAAAGACACTTCTCCTTTGTCAGGATTTGCAGTTAACTAACAGTCTAGTAGGAGACTTTCACACCAGAAGTTCCCTCTGCCCACACTGTTGGATCAACCTCAGTGTGCAGAGCAACTCCAGAGCCCCAAAAGCACAATGTGCTTATTGCATATCTGGGAGAAATCTGTGCACAGCATTTGTAGTGGGTTGAACAGAGCAGGGCAAGTGAGACCCACCATATATGTGTTGTGTGGCTGTCCTGGTTTGGCTGGGATAGAATCAGCCAGGGCAGCTGACCTGAGTCAGCTACAGGTGTAGCCCACCCCATAATGTCAGGGTCATTATAAAGGGGGAAGGTTTGCTGAGGAGAGGGAGCTCCTGTGGGGTTCCTGCTGAGGTTCTTCCTGGTTCTCCTGAGGATCACTCTCCAGTTGATGGTAACAACTGCATATTCTTTTGGCTAAGTCTACCTCTGTTGGTATTGGTGGCGTTTCACTTCTGCCCGCAGGTCTGCTCTCCTTTTCCTGATTCCCCTCCCTTGCTGGTGTTGGTTTGTTGTGTGATAGAGCAACAGTTACAGTTTAGCCCTAGGTACGGGCTAAAAGCAGACAACAGCTCATGTGGTCTATGTTTCTGTACAGTGTTTCTAAGATGTAAAAATTAAGTTGCTTCAGCTTAATCCAATTGATTTCCACTATTAATATCAATAGCAGAACTTGGAACGGAAATCAGATCTTGTTGCTAACATAATGCCTGAACTGCAAGATTATCTGCCTTCTCCCAAGAGATTTAACCATATTAAGTTATCGGTGTTTTATTTCTCAAACTAAAAAACAGGGTTGTGGAACAAGTCAGCCTGCTGATAAATGTTGGTTCTTCCTTAATTTCTGTTTTAATTGTCAGTGATATTGCACTGGGTAGTGCAAAGCACCATGGGTCTTTCTCCCTCATCGTTGTATTGGAAAGATGCATGACCTTTTGCAAGAAAAAAAAAAGCTTATAAAATAAACTTCTGCGGATTGGGTTCAACAATGTCAAATGTATTTCTCAGAAATGAGAGTTGAATTCTCCAAATGCTTCCCACGGTCACCTATAGCTCTGATACTTCTAGGGAAAACTCAAACTTCTGTGACTCTCATTTCCAAACAGTATTCCCGAGATAAGCTGTGAGTTACTCTGCAGATTATTTTGTAAGACATAACTCAAAAGTCGTACACAATGTTCAACGAGTTCATGTAAGACTGGCACAACTCTCTTCGATGAAGTGTCTGCCGCTACGTAATGAAATGAAAATCACCCTTTTCAATCTGTCTCCAACGAGATGAAATAGGCTTCCTTATTGTCAAGCCAGTGATAAATTTAGCTTTTCCATCTTAAATTAGAGAAATCTTTCAATTTCTACTTCAGAATAAAAGGTGGCCTTTGAACCATAAGAGCTGCCATAATGTACCCCTTGCCCCATTCCTGCAGCCAGGTTGGAAAGGAAACAGGATGCAACAGACCATTTGCGTTGCACTCGCACCCACACAAAATATTTCCTTTAAATGAAGCAGCCCAAGAGCCGCTGTGTGGTAATGTAGTGTTAGAAACAATTTCAGCCAAGCCTTTTTAAGCATGGATTGTGCCTAAAAAGCCACTCCAGCTGCACCGAAAATGACCCTTGAAACATTTTGTTTGAGCAACAAGAACATAGTGTGAATTTGACTCAGCAGAAAGCCCTTAAAGCCAGGGGTTTTTTTCCCAAAATAAAAGAGATGGAGGCTTTCACTTATTTGACTAATGGAAAAAGAGCCAACTTGCCTCTAAAAATAATTATTGCAGGGCAGAGACTGAACAAGTAAATGCTGTGACTAACTGAAGACAAAGAAATCCCATTTAACTCTCCAATCTTCAACTGAATCTTAAACACGTAAGTCCATGGAAAGACAAGAATTTTCTGAAGGGTTACCATTTTCAGGCTTTTGTTAAGGTTTTTGAGGTCTCTTCAGTGACGGAAGCCTAAGCTACTCAGAAGCTTCAGAGTTTCGGGACTTGAAATGCCTTTTTGGACAAAGGTAGCTTGTGAAATGCTTACACTCCAGTGCAATTTAAAAGGAATGTTGAAATCACAAAAGTTGTTGAAAACCACTTTTATCTGGATAGCTACCTTTTCTCCAGCGACCTGAAGCGCAGAAAGAACTAGTGCTGCACTCACAGAGAACAAGGAAAGCTTCTTGCATTGACATATGCTTGAAGTACATGTAATTTGTGTGGGAAAGATAGAGGAGGAGGGCAAAATTGACCCTCTAGTTAAAAAAAATTAATTACAAACATCTCTTTTTCATGAGACTACAAGGTTTAAGATACAGACTGTTTCGTGCTGGGCTGCTCAAACCACTGAAGTGATGCCCACCTCCGTATGTATGTGTATATGCATTGTGGGTTCAAATGGTTCCAGTGTTAGGTTACCGGAACACTATTCCTTAAACTAAATTAGAGCCCATGGTTTCAGAATGAAAAATGAGTTTTCAAAATGGGATTTGTACTAGTTTAATGGAATTATTTGAAATTCACACTTTTAATTAACCTCTGCCAATCTCCCGGACTAAAATGCCTTGTTTTGCAGTGAGGGCTGCACAATTACTTTCTTATCTTGCTCCACTGGCTCCTCTTACATGATGTGCCCGGGTGCGAGGAGTTGCTGCGAAGCACTCCATCCCACTTCTCCCTCCTGTCATGGTGGGCCACGAGGAATGGGCTTGGGACAAGCATTTAGGAAAATATTTTTCTGAAGTCTGAAGCCTTCGCATGGTTTATAAAAAAGACTAGCTCCAACCAGGCTGGAGCAGAGGGAACTATAACTGTTCTTGTAGCCTTACATCCCAGTCACCAGAGACAGTAAGGAACTCATAGATTGTTTAGCCTGAGCTTATCCTTCCAGTCCTGCAAGCTATCTGTGTGATACTAGTCAGAAGACCTTCCTAAAATAATCAGCCTCTTTGAAAAATACCTCCCCGTTTTACACATTTCCTGTGTTATACGTGTGTGTACGTGTTTCCCAACACACAACCAGGGGTCCCATCAGTTAACTTACTCTCACCATCAGGTGTGTATTTTATTTCTACTCTGAATTTGTCTAATTTCAGCTTCCAGCCACTAGATCTTGTTACATATGGGCCTGAAAGACTCAAGAGCCCATTATCTTAATTTCTATTTCCCGTGTCGGTACTCACTTGTTATGATCAAGTCATCTTTTAATCTCTTTCTAAATTACTCACATTGTCCTCCTGCCGTCTGTTGCTACCAGGGCTTATTTCCCCACATTTTCAGCATTTGTTTGGTTCCAGTATGAGCCTTGTTTACCCTATTAACCTTCTCCTGGAACTGTGGGCAGAGGATACAATGCAGTAATCCCATTATGCTTGCATCAACACTAAGTACCAGTGCAACAGAAACCCTTTGCTCCTCCTCAATAGTTCCCTGCATTTCTATCCAAGTATTTCATCATCCATTTGGACTGGAGCATTGCATGGAGAGGTCTTGTCCAGCTGATTGTCTGCCACCTACTTTTCAGATCACTGCTTCCCACAAGAAAGTTCTCCAAGGATCTTTTTCCATAGTATAGGTTTTTGCAAAGTGTTATTAGAGCCGCCACTTTTCCTCTCACTTACCATCTGACATAAAATATCCTTTATCAGTGGATTGCCCTTTTTATTTTTCTCAAATAGATTATCATTTGGTTTGCAAATTATCACAACGTTTTGCAGTGGAGACCCTGGCCTGAGAGCTGTAGCAGATGCTGGGCTTGAAAGAGTAAAACGAAGCCAAATTTCACTGTATGCCTATAAGCCATGTCCACAATATTTTGTTTTCTGACATTCTCATTTAGCTTCACGAATGGGTTTAGCCTTAAATGATGAGCTCAAAGAGAAGAGAATAAATGTATGTATATATTTTTTTTCTAATGAGACACTCATTTACTGTAGCTGGTGAACTGGCAAAATCCAGGCACTAACACGCTCTGTCTTCAAAATCGCTGGCTGAAAACCAGCCTACAGGAGCAGCATCTGCAATCGGTGATGGTTAGTACTTTTGCATGACTTTGTCTTTATAATGGGGTCCTGCTGCTTACTGCAAAGCAAAACAGAAATATTAATTTAGTGCTGAGAATAAAAATTATTTTGGACAAAAATACCAGGCTTGGCACAGGAAACCTAAAACTGTACAAGAAAAGCCCATTGCTGCCCAGAACCTGAATTTGTAAATGGCATCGCTGTGGCTGCCAACCTCTTTCTCTGCTTCCTGCCAGCTAAAAGATTTTTTCAAGGTTTCTCCATGAGAACTCACTGTTTCAGGCTCAGAGGCTCTCTGCAATTTCTCTCTACAGAGGGATCAAACTTCTGCCTCCCTGAACTTTTCCCTAGACTCGGCTCTTCCGCTTCCCTTACCCCTGCCGAGAGGCTAGTCCACCTTCTCGACATAAATTATCTGCTCTGCTGAGAGCCTTGGTAACACGGAGGCAGAAATTTAATTTGCTCCTGCAGGTAGAAATCTTCACAATCTCCTTTTGGACTCTATCACTATGGAAGTACTTCGGGCCTGGACGGACAAGGGAAAGCAATGACTTATCACAGCTTAATGAATGTATCACTGTCAGGCAGGCTGAAGTAATTACCCACCGTGTGTACTCTTCTGCCGCCGCGACGGCCGGCCGGAGCTCGTTCGATCCAAACACCTGCATGATCACTCGCCTGGCTGCAGAAACACAGTGTTTTGCAATCGTTTGTTCATATCTATTTTTGCTTTCTCTCCCGGGCATACAGTCAATGCGTTCCTCCACTTTTCAGCTTCGGAATTCGCTGCAAAAACACTCTCTCAGCATTCTGCTCCAATGTTTTATTTCCATATATCCAAGCTGTCACAGTCTTAACAAGGATCTCAAAACAGAGGGTGCGTCTAACCCATAGTGTGATTGTGGCTGCCCTTCAGAAACATTGTTTTTGCCTCCCCATGCTTGCTCTTTTCTGACAGCACTCTGCTTTTTCAGAGGATCAGGATATATTTAGTCTATTTACAAGGAGACCTTCAATCCACCTCTAAATCCTAACTGGGCTTCTTCCCCAAATCCCTGCTTTAGCTCCCCTAGGAGTTACTGGTGTGGTGCAGGTTACAGGGTGAGCATCTGTGACCCAGAAAATGCCTGAGGTCAGGCTAGATTTTTCAATAAGCCTGACCTTAATGACTCCATCAGTCCATCACAACTAATGACGTTAAATTCTTCTGTGGCCGGTTCACGCTCTCCAAACTCTTATTTTGGGGATTTTGTGTTTACCTTAAAGAGTGTCTGTAGGGGCCATTGTTTATAACATATTCCTAGATACTCTTAGACATATATATATACAGAGATAACAAAACTGGACATAATAGCAAAAGTAGAGAGTTGTTTGCTGCCAATCTCTATTCTCAGGCATATTTCTTGAAATGACGTAATTACTGCACTTTCCCCATCACTCTTAGCACTGGCAGGCCATGGCCATGTCATATTGCTCCAGGCTGCATGAACAAGGCACTGGAAGGAGAGCTCCAGGTTACTGTTTCCACTCCCAGGCTACAACCTGTGACACAGACTCTCCTTTGTGAAATGGCCAGATTATGTCTTCAAACTATGTGGTTTTCTATATGTATTTGGGATACTGTTCTTTATTTTCTGCCCTGGCAGTAGAAATCTTCTCTCAGTGACCAGACCAAAGCAGCCATGGCTGGTTTACCCAAATGTGTTCTCATGAAAAATTTGTCCTTTATCTGAAGCAGCCCTTTTTCCTTCATGGCCTCGTACCCCCACTCAGCATGTCCCAGAATGGATGAGGTTGGTGGCATCTCTGGAGATTGCCCCATCCAGCTGTCTTGCTCAGAGCAGGGTCAGCAAGACCAAGTTCCTCAGGGCTGTGTCCAGTCATGTCTTGAATATCTCCCAGGACAGAGACTCCATGGCCTCTCTGGGCAATCTGTTCTATTGTTTGACCACCCTCACATTTAAAACCTTTTTGTTTCTTTAAGTCTCAGAGGAGTTTCCCGTATTTCAGTCTCTGCCCGTTGCCTCTTGTCCTGTCAGTAGGCACCACTAAGAAGAACGTGGCTCCAGTTTTTTCATACCCTCCCACCAGGGATTTATACATGGATAACATCCCCTTGTGCCCTGAACCCTGAGCCTTCTCTTCTCCAGGCTGAACTGTCCCAGCTCGCTCAGCCTCTCCTTGAATGCAAGATGCTCCAGATGCTTCATCATCTTCATGGCCCTTTGTGATCTTTTAAGTCCCTATCACTGTGTACTGGGGAGACCAGAACGTGACCCAGCACTCCAGATGTATCTCACCCGTGCTGCCTTTTGTGTGTTCTGAAATGCACACAAACATAGGGGTTTGCACTGCTGTTTGCCTGTTATATCGTCAACCAAATCTCAGAGATCTTGAACAGGAATAAAATCAATTTCATTATTTAGTTTCTGCTTTTGAGAAGACCATTAGACCTAAAAAGCTGAGTGTGTTTCAACCTTGTGTCAATATGCTCAGTTATTATTGCTGACGGTAAAACCCTTCGCACTACGCTCCTTGTAACCCCCCGGCAAAGGAACATGCCCCTTGCTCCTGTTCGCAGTACAAGTGCAGGAGAGCAGACATGAGAGACGGAGGAAGCAGCAGTGAAATAATACTGATGACCATTAGTGGTACTGACAGCAAACCAGCTGCCTCCCTGCTACAAAGCTTTATTTTGTACATCACAGGTGGTCTGTGTACAGGTTCATGGTCTGACAGCTGGAAGAGCAGTCTCTTGAGAAGATGCAGGAGGCCCTGTGGTTTAGTCAAGGCAACAGAGCAACTTTTGCAAAGGAAAAGCAAATAGTCCACGGTGAGTTTTGGGTGGACTTAGGGCCCTTTGGAGGGGGAAAGGAAAAGAGTTCGTTTCAGAGGTCGTTGTTGCTTTCCGATTTTGGGCAGGCCATTAAATTGTATCTGACGTGGCAAAACTGGATAAGGCAAGTAGTTAGAGGCAAAATAACCTGTTCCCTAATTGTGCAGCTTGGCTGGATACATACACCATCACGAAAAATAAGCAGCATTATGAAAGCACTGGTAGCAAGACCACACCAGCCTGTTGGCCAAACACCCGAGGGGTCTTGTGAATACGGAGATGGTTTTTCATCATTCATGGAGATTCAGGTGCTTGAACTGCAAAATATTTGCAAACTTAGAGTGTTCCCTTGTTCATCCATTCATTGTTTGGGTCATCCTTGCAGTATTCCAGTTGTTTATCCCAGATGGTAACATCACCCCTTACCTCAGTAGTTGCTCTTTGATCCTTACTGGGTGTCACATCTTTTTTATCTTCCCAAGAAAACTTCCTTCAGCTTTTCCTACCACCTTCCTTTTTGCTTATGGGCTCTTAAATAACACAACACTGCTTCTTCCTAGTATTTTCTTTTGTTGGTGCCAGTGAATTCAATCACAGGTAACTTCTGCTAACTCTTTTTCATGACAGCTACAGGATACCTGGCCTACAAATTCTCACACTAAACATGTCCCTTCTCTCTCCAGTGCCAATTAGTTTGTCAGAGGCAGATTTGTGCTCTAAAAAGTGAGCTCATCCAGTGACTATCACCAGCCATTTGAAGCCAATTTTGCAGCAAATTTCACATCGCATCCTGAAGTGATTGGGATAGAGATTCATCCCTCCTACAGGATGAAGCAGGAAGAGGGTCCAGCAGAAGGTCTGTGCTGTAGAACCTGTAGCAGATCGCAGCACAGCGACAGAGGCCCATGGTCCAAGCCAAACCTGTCCCATGTTGCATCACCACGCCCTCTGGTTAGAGGGCTGCTGCTGGGATTTTATATTTATTCTAACAATTGTATTTTTAAGCTGGGAGTCGTATCTTCATGGAGTATAAAACCATGTTAGCATCACTGTGCTGATCTGTAGTGAGTGAAGATATGTCTTTGACTCTTCATTGTGATAGTCTTCAACACCTATTCCTTCACCAAAAGCAAAAAACTGTTACCAGAATGTCCCACTGTATGCCACACAATGACTGGTCGATAAATTCAACACAAATACTTTTTTTAATCAACTTTGTGAGCCGAATGGATTGAAATAGTACTTTTATTACAGTATTTAGCTCTCAGGATTTCCAAAATAATTATCAGAAGGACCATAATTTTACCTTAAAACACATATTTGTTCCTTACAGATGCCTGATAGTATCTGAAGGCTTTTGTAACTATTGAGAAGTAAATACTGAAATGTTCTATGTAAAGACATAACTATTAAAATAACAGACAGTGATGACTTCTGTAGTGAGCCTACCTCACACATGCTGAGATAACATCTGCAATCTAGATTTCTCTTAAATAAAACTTCAGAAATCATGATAAACGAGCGTTATATAGAGAGTTTCTCTTTCCACCTTTCCCTCACTGGGGCATTTTAATCAACTTGCTGATATTTTCCAGTCTGAACCACTCAGGAAATTGTCAGTCATGCTGGTTTTGAAGCATTGATGTGGAGACACAAAGTGGATACCTGGTAAGAAGGACCTCACCATCTCTGACAATATTTTAAAGACAAAGACACATTCTTACTGAAAAGGTAGGAATCATGCTGCAGTTATCTCCCCTCAGTCCTGGTGAGCCATTCAGTCGTCTTGATCTAGCATGACTACCCGTAAGTTAACACGACCTGCTTTCAAACTCATGAAGTTAAAATCTTGCCAAACCTCCTACGGGCTGCAAAGGAAAACATAGGGCAGAGGTGTGACATGTAGGAGATCTAGGGCAGGCAGAAGCATGTCTGCCAGTGGGTGCTCAGCTGAGGTTTTAAAACTACAATTGTACACTTTCCTTTTAATGAATGAAGTCTTAATTGGTGTCTCTCACTGAGAATGGTGAAGGATACGTATATATGTGTAAGCAGCTGTGTGGGAAAAATAGCTGCAGCTCACCTCCGGTAACATGCGGGGCAAATTTCCTCACTGTTCAGAGAGTGTAATTTTTTATTTGTTTATGATAAATATTGATTTCTTAAGAGGTATAAGCTGTTAAGAATATCTTGTATCAAAAGAGAAAAGGGGATTGTACTTTGCTTCGGTTTTGATCTATTTCGCAGCAGTGATTAACTAAGCATACTGCACAATAAAAATACAATGCAGTATCTGGCCGCCTTCTCCTTCAAAAAGCCAACATATTTGTACAAAATAAGAATTCCTAAAAACCAAGTCAGTCTGTACTCTGTGAGTAGAAATCTGCTCATACGTTAAACATTACATTGGCCAGTCAAGGGCTGTTCATTTTACCAATGACCGGACCAAACTGCCACATCCAAAGCTACAATGACCAAAGAAACAATGGGGGGGGGGAAAAAATGAAGATAGTCACATGTTTACGGAATTCAATAAAATATTTGAACATTGAAATACAGGATTGCCAGCTTTGGTTCAAGCTTGGGTGGAAGGAGAATTTATTGGACAAAGACATCCAAAGAGGCAACTGCAGTTATCTAGTTGTCTTCCCCAACCAGAAATGGAGGCCCCAAGCTGATGAAAGCCTATAAGAAGGTACCCAGAAAAATTCCGAAATAACAGACTTTAAGCACTTCTGGCTTGGCAGGTTTTGTTCTTTGTTATTGGGAGGCTCCTTTTACAGCTGTTTCAGTTGGCAGCTGCCATTTCCTGGAAGAAAATGGAAATAAGACTGCTGGATATAACTAGGTGGCAAATGAGAGGGTTGAAATTTAGTCTGGCAGTGGTCGGGTGGGGCAGCTTCACAGCGACATACTAAGCACTGTACTCCTGAAGCACGATCTCAGCACCCCTCACTGTATAACCGTCACAGACATAAACCATACTAAGCTGTTACTATGTTCAGTCTTTGCTGCACGCCCTCTTTTTTCCCCTCTAATCTAAGACATTATCTTAAAAGCACCTCCTACACCCTTGTTCCACTTTTCTTTCCCATGCTACCCATCTAGACAGGACTGTTCACCTCTTTCTCGCTTCTCTCCATGCACAGGCGTAGAGTTCAGCACCTGAGAACCAGTATGCTTTATGGGTAGAGATAAAAAATAGACTTAATCATGTCCATTAACTTCTCTAGAAAAATACACCGACATACTCTATTGACTGTTCCTCTTCAGGCATTTTTCATTTACAGTGTCCAATTCATGACTCTATGGCATTTAATTACTCTCACTTTGTTATGAGAACCTACTAAATCTCTTGACATGCAATGCACTATAAATAAGACCTTTTTTCCACATTGCCTGGTTACTTTATGATTGCACAGGTCTGTTGAAGACATCTGCGTGCATTTTTATGGGCTTTAATAGTCCACTTCACATCTTTCTTGTGTACTGTTTTCCCCATGAATCAGAACTGGCAATCACTGTCCTGAGTACCACACAATGTAATTATTCCATGTGTATTACTCTCTTTTTTTTTTTTTTTTCTGCACAGTCCTAACGTTGTAAGTGTTCATACATGAGTTATTGAGATTATTTGCAAAATAGGATTAAGACGCGAGGCAAGATTTATTTGGAAATTTACTCGTCAGTCTACCAAGGAAGAAGGTCAGGAACTTCATTAAAACAGATTAATGTAGAACAACTGTTATCTAATAAGACTAGAAGCCGAGAGGACCTTCTTGCTCATTGCAGAAATACCCTGCTAACATGCATTATTTGTGAGAGCAACAAAAGCTACTTCAGAAACACTGCAGTCGCAGCCTGAAACATGACAGGAGATACATTCTCTTTAGCCACTCCAGCCATTGATAAATTAGTTCTTGCCTGAAATTGGCATTCTGTCAGTAAGCTGAAGGGGACTGTAGCAAGTGCTACAATTAGTGCTCCCCACGGAGCGAAGGCAATGACAGTGCGCCTGCCTGCGAAGCTGCTGAGAATTCCTGGGCTGGTTTATTATGCAGCCTTTAAGGCTTATCCACTCCACTCCAGGCTCCAGGGAACAGCCTGGATAATAATTCTGTAACTTGAGTACTTAACCTGCTTGCTTAGTTTGCAAAGCCTAGTCTTCATAAAGGAGTGACTCATGGGGAGTCCCACTTAGAGACAGGTTGAGAAGCGCACGTTGAGCGGTACGTGCGGAATTCGTGTTGAGGCGATTTAATTTCTCCTTTTCTGCTTTCCATTAACCATTTTGGAGAGATAATTACCAACCTCTACCCCTTCATTCTCTGAAGCTAACCGATTTTAAACAAAGCAAAAAATAAAAAGCACAAGAGATCTGACAAGAGATTTGCATGTAGGCGCACACGTCTGTTTTTACCAGAGGAGGCCTGCGAAACAGAGGAATAAAGCTTATAAAAATGTGGGCATAACTGAAATAGCTCTGCTGCATTTATGTGGTGCTACAGTCCAACAAGTGACAAATTCTAATGGCTGGTTGCAGCTTCCAGAATAGTACCTGTCTCATTCCTTTGTCCTTGGCCAGTGATACAGACCACAGACTGAAATTCGTTACACAGATTTATTACCATAAGCCTTTCCTCCTTGAACTCCACACTACCTATCTCTTCTTTTTCTAACCATTGAAATGGCTTTTTATTTTGGAGTACTAAATATCACTACGAAAAAGGTAAAGGCAGGCAAAGAGAAGCCATAATCCACATAAGAGTGTAATTTTATTAGTTTTGTAATTGGAAAAAGGCTCAAACAACAGAGATTTAGAACGTGATTGAGACATCACCTACCTGAAGGGAGTAGGAATTCAGGTCTTTACCCATCATTTAAGATGACTGGGGAAAGATTTAAGCTCACATTGTGCCACAGCAAAGGAGGATTTATAAAAAGCCAAGAGTCTTGGAAGACGTCTAAGAAGCCCTTGGGTGAATATGCTAAGATTGGAGAGGAGATGACTTTACCCAAGTACTTTTTAGCTGGGTCAGAATGATTAAATGTTTCTTCCATTTCAGAGTTCCAGCTAGTGTCCCCTTTTTTGTCAGCCTCTCCTATGTACAGATCTATGCATCTCTCTCACCCGTTATATTTAGCAAAATTTGTGCCAGAAACACAGAAGTAACTTTCAATGCACATGATCTGTAGGAAGTACACTGAGGTCCACACAAGGCTCCTTCCTGGTTATAGAGGCAATACTTGGAAATAGCATACTAGCACTGTACTAAAATATTGCTTGGATTGGATTCCCCTGCCTTAAACATAGAGCTGTTGCATTTTATTATGAAGCCTTTTTTGGAGTTTAAGCCCACAGAAATAGAGGAACAGACACAAGCGCTCTTAATGGCTAGACTGAACATTCACGCATTTATTACATCCCAAGGCAGCACAGAAGCAGCACAGGTCAATCAAAGTCCTCTGCCCCTTCCACTTTCCCAGTGTAACTCAAAGGTCATCTTTTCACATTTTTTGAAGAATTTTCATACGCCCAGAACACATGCAAAATGAGCACTGGTCTCTTTCTGAAGCCCACAGGCTTTGTGAGTGCAGGGCACATTTTAGGTTGAAACCCTTCATGTCTGCACATGCAAGATTTATAGCTGGTTTTAAGGCAATTTTGTCACTCAGGAAAAACACTGGTGCCATCCTTTTCATATATAATCAGTTGCTTTCCCAGGAGCCACCAAAATAGCCCATCTCAGAGCATGTACATATCCAGAACACACCCGTGAGGGACCACCTTCCAAAACCGTGTCCCATCACCACCTAAATGACGTCTTACTCCAGCATGGCTGATGCCCAGAGCTATGCCTTGACTGTCCTTTCCCCAGGGTGAGTGACAGCCCATAGAGCCAGGGCACAGAGCAGACAGAGCCAGACTCTTCTCACACATGCTCAGAAGGATGAAGGAAACCGCACAAATTGCAACCTGGGGAACTACAATTAGATGCAAGCGTTGTTTCTTTTTCATCGTGAAGGTAGTCAAAAACTGGAACAGGAAGAGGTTGAGAAATATTTTGGAGATACTCAAAACTTGACTGGATGAGTCCCTGGCCAACCTGATGTAATCAAGAGAACGCCAGAGATCCCTTCCAGCCTCGTTTTTTCCTGTGGTTCTATAAAAACTATCACCGCTGGAAACATGAGGTAGGTGCTTGTGGAGAGGAATAAATTGGTCACGTCTCTCAGTGGGTATGGGTGCCTTGGGACTTAGACTTCTGGGAAACACAGCCCATGGGCTAGCTGTGAGCGTATTTAACAAATGAAACTGCATCGAAATGAGCACATAATAGCAACTTTATCTGCGTTTTATATGAAATTCTGGTGCACTTGCAGAGGAAGCAGGAAACCCCAATGGGAGTATTTACACAGTGTGAATGTTCCCATTAGGAAGAAGCTCACCAAGATTAAGTCCCACCCCCACTTCCTGCCCCCTCGCCTATCCCACTTTCTCAAATCGTTTTATGAAATGAGAAGAGGTAAAACCTTGCAATATGCTCATGGTCCTAAGTAGGGTGCTGTTCCGAAGGGAGGAAAAAAAACGAATATTCATAACAGACTTGATTTCTGCAGTCTATCAGATGTTATTTTAATCGCTAAGGAGAAAGTGGTTGCCCTAACAACAGTGCCTTTGTTTTGCCTTGTCCGCGCGACGGTTGCAGAGATCTGTCCATCTTGTTCTGACTAAGGATCCTGATTTTTTCATGAGATACGTTCCTTTCTCTTTTTGAAATTATTAGGATACATTTGTTGAATGTGCTGTTTGATATGGTAGCACAGAGAAGTGCAAAAATTGGAGCAGGACTGTGTGTTAGGCACTACAAAGAGATGCACAGAACAAAAATATTCCCAGCCACAAAGGAATTAAAATCTGAGCAGTAAGAGCATAACACAGGCAAATGAAGCTTGTAAAAATTTAAGATAATTTTGGTCAACGTTATAAGCCAAGGTTGCATCTGATCTTTTGCCTTATAGTCATGCAGTTTTGAGGATATTACGGTAAAGACAAGGTCTAAGGAGCATATGATCCTGTCCAGACCCCGTATCTGCATACTAGGTTTCCCAGCTCCTCACATCATCTAGGTGAATCCATTCAGCACCAACACCCAAAATACCACCCCTACTTCTTCCCTCAAGCACTCTGCATCTAGTTCACAGCCTTAAACTCCACACCCAAAGCTGAGGCTTCTCTCTCTATAAAGCCCCACTCTGATGAAATTTGGGGTTTGTCTAGGTGATCTGCTGTGCAAGGTGCTCCAGTAGATGCAGGAAGGACCCTGTCCACTGCTGCGGTGAGAACGGGGAACCCTCAACATCACTGGTTACCTCTACATTACTGGTCACCCACCGTCAAGAATGACAAGGTTTTGCCGCTGCAGAGGTGATCAATCAATCGCAAAGTCTGTTGGGTGGTAGGACACTCAGGATACTTTCACTGTGTTAATTAGGCTGACATTGAGAGCTAGTTACACCAGAAATCATCCACCTTGTTAAAACAACAGGTCCTTTTTCTGGGCATGCTTGGAAGTCTTCCCTGGAACCAGACCGCTCATAGAAAAATCCATATATCCTGAGGTCATTTAGATGTTGGGTCTCACAAAATGAAATGGAAATGCATTTTTTTTTAAATAAATATATCCAGAAACAAAACAAAACAAACCCAAACCAGAAGGGAATTGAGTTATTTAAAGTAAACAAAAATGCTGAGACAAGAACTAATGGTGTTTGAGCAGGTCAGAAGTAGTTCTGGGCTAGAAATTAGAAAATGCTTTAGCTGACTTCCTGAGGGAGTATCAGTGTGTGAAGGAAGTTGAAGTGCTTGTAGTTAGAAGCTGAAGTTCGATAAGTTTTCTGAATGAGATTATAAAGCAATCTTACCCAAAAATTAAGGGAGGGGTTGGAGGGGTGGCTAGTTTAGGTCTGTTACACGCCATGTGTAACTGATGGGTATGATGTGCAACTTAGCGCATAATCCTCCTTCGCACACAGCGCTTTCCTCTATGCCAGTGCAGCGCACTTAATAAATTATAAATAACAGTAATAATTTCTGAGATTCCTATTTCATTTTACAGTTATTTATTGGCTTTTCCCATAAGAGACTGGCTTGCTGGAGCTGGGAGATAAGCTTATTAGAAACCATAGCACAATACTTTGAACACATGATTTATGTGTTTTCAGGCCACTACTGGGTAATCAGCTTATTCTGGATTCCATCCAGCCAACTTTGCTTGTACTTTAATCAGACCAGCTGTGATCCACCTGGACCACAGGTTTCTAAAAACTCATCTCAGCACACCGGGCCAGATTCTCAGAGGTTTAAATTAACTTCCTCCCCCTGGTAGCAACGGAGTATTGCTGATTTACACCGGCTAAGCAATCTGTCCGTAGCTCACCAGTAGAGCAGAGCTAGCGCCATTAATAAAAGGTGGGCAGGTAATAATTTATTTTAATGAATGGTGTTGATGCATGATGCAATTGTTTGAATTCACCAAAACAATATTTAGAACTTAAGGCGGCAATGATATACAAGGTATTGTTAATAAAATCATTACCAATTATTTTAGCCCCTGAATCAACAAAGCACTTAAACGTGGACTTTCTGCAATGGAGTGCATGTACACGGAGGAGTGCTTTGCTGAATCCTGATTTTAAAGTTAGAGTTGCTTAGACAGCCACAAAGAAAGTAGCCTCCTTAGACTTCTGAGCTAAGGATTCTTACAAGGACATCTGCTTATCATCTTACTATCATTTCCAGGCATGAAAAGGAGACACAGAAAGGAGTTCTTTACGGCCAGGGCAACTTCATTGTTTCACATTTTTTGCGACACTCCTTGTTCTCCGTGGGCAGCAACTTAGACGTCTTCTCATTTTGCAGTGCCCAGCCTCTAAGTCCAGCTCAGCCTCCGTATTTGGTGATGATAAAGAGTCTGTGGTAGGGTCCTCTGTTGCTGCTATGGAGACAGCAGGGTCCCTTGAAGCTTACTGGTGAGGAATTTGCTGTATGCCTGCATTTCTGGAGCATGAAGGCAAACACTACAGTCAAGCAGTGCTTCTTAGAGAAGTTAGTTGGGTTCAAAACTCTGAAATGGGAGACCATCTCCGGCAGCTCAAAGACAAGGACTAACAGAAGATGTTCCTCCCTGAGATCAACCCAGCACCAGAAATCTGCATTATAGAGAAACCCTTTGCTTGGAATTTGAATTTTCTTTTGGAAATGGTGAGTCCTTGGCAAGGGGGCTGTATAATAGCCAGGTAAGTGGACCTGGGACAAGTGCCAAAATTATTACAAGCAGTTAACAAAAGGTATCATATCCTAATTGTTCATCTGCCACTTTCATTTACGGTTTGTTACCGCAGTGTGTTTAGTTGGGGTTTTTCCCCTGTGGGTCCAAGTATTATTCTGGATGGCATCAGTAAGTTGAGAAGACCTGAGAGCGGTGAGGTTCTGCAACAACCTGCCTGCAGAGGTAATTAACATTATAAGGGTGATTACCTACAAAGATGAAGTGCGACCAGCACATAACACAGTTTCTGTGCTGTAGTTCCCTGAAGTATTGAGCCAGTGATCAGGATGAACCTTAGCACCCTACTTCCCAGCAAGCTTCAGGTGCGCCAGTGTCTGCCCAGCCACCGCCATCACGGCAGCTCGTTCATCTTCGGCAGTACCCCATGCTCACGGAGCAGAGGCAGAGCTGTGTCATGATCTGTAACAGCAAATCACCCACTGGCTTCACTGGGAGCAGAATCAAGCTCTTAAACCCTGACCGAGGGAAACTTCCCCATTTTGGAAAGCACTTCAGCATCATCATGAACAGTGGGGAATTTTCCATCGTTTCGTATCTGCAAACCAAACCAGGATAAATTTCTGGAAGCTGTGGTAAACCATAGGTATTGGGCTTCATTTACACAAGATCACCGAGAGGAACCAGTCCTCTAGGTCCTGACAGAATTACAGCACTGCCCTTACGCAAGAGTTGTCTTTCAGCGAGCTTTCTTCTCCCTCCCACCATGGTGCAGGATCAGCTCTGCTCCTCAGCACCCAGAGGATCCAGCCCCAAGCAGCCCAGTCCTGAACACCTCACTGCCTACAATGCAGCTGGTCTTTTGGCTGGGCTCTGGTGTTTTGTCTTCTCTTTACAGCCACCCTATTCGCACGGGTTGGCTGAGCCTCTCTGCTTTCACCGAGTCTGGTTCCTCTGATGCCCCATAGGTTTTCTCACTGGGCTCATCTTTATTCAGCCTCCACCAGCTTCCTTTGACTGAGAGGATCTGAAGATACGGATAAGAGATCAGTTTTTATGCAGATGACATGCAGATTTATGTGAAGTTTATTCCTAATTATTCTTCCTCTTCTTCTGTTTTATCAGTTTGTCTTGAGGACATGGAGACGTAGATGTCTTTTTTTTTTTTCCTGGTCTATATTTAATATTCCTAAAACTTGAATCTTAATTATTGGTTTCAGGCATTAGTTTAAATACGCTTTTTCTTTCTCAAAATTTGATGAATAAGACAACAGTCATCATGGCTGGCCAGGGCAGGGTGCAATTCATCCCTTGTCGGCACTGCGCTTGTGACAGTCACAAGTCGCATCAGTACTGATTCCATTATTGCAACTACACCAGATGCAGACCTGAAAATTCAGGTTTATTTAGCCCTTGCTTTAGGTACTTACACTTTTTCAACCATGAAATACCAAATTAGTAAAAACACGGAAGTGTAGTTTTTCATTCCTTTTGAGAAAAAAAAAACCCACAAATGTTAGTCAGTGCTTTAATAGTTCTCCAAATAGTTTTTAGGCAACCTGCATTTATTGGTATTTCAGCCCTTTCCGATAACAACTTGACATCAGAACAAAACATGATGGCTACAATTCCTTCTAACAGCAGCAAATTCCAACAATGACACCCAGTTTTGATCTTGGTGCACAAATCACGGGTAGGTGTTATAAACTAATGCAGCAACTTACATGCCTCGTTCAAAAAGAGTAGCTGAGCAATATCTCAAGGTTTTTGACACATGTTATTCTTAAGGGTTTCTTTTTTTCTCGTTGCTCATGATGAAAAACAGATTAATGTTCCTGCTCGTGTGCAGCACCAGGCTGCAACACGTTCCAGCTAAATAACTTATTTTGCAAGTCCAGATGCTGAAATCACCACTAGCCTGAAATTTAGCGTCTGCCCAATCGTGGTCACAACTCGGTACAGAACAGCCCTGGGTCGCTCCCGTATCTCTTTCTAGATGGCAATCCGCAGAGGAGATGTCCAACAGGTCATTTTGGTACATCACTAGCCAGTAATAGGAGGATTTTTTCTTAGTAAGCAAGTATTTCCCTAAGTTGCTGCTCCCCAAAATAGCAACATGTGGAACCTTTGAAAATATTCATAAATTAACAAGATGCCATGGGTATTAAAAGCAGCTCATGATCTAATTTCACGAATATGACTCACTTTGCCAGGGAACTCTGTTATTAAAGTGAGGGGGTTTTGCTTTAGCAAGAACAATGTATGAATTATATAGCAGTCATTCAAATACTTCCTTTTCCATTATAAAACCTGCAAGCCTGATATTCGTCATCTTTTATCTCTGCTGTCCGGTGACTGTAACACTTAGAACCAAGAGGGGGTAAATAACACGTATGTAAGGAGGGCTTTGCTGCAAATATACGAAAAAGCTATGTATAAACTGAAAGTCAGAGTGAGTAGTCATTCTTCTGCAACATTCAAGGCCTGCATTTAATTTCTCCAAGAGAGATATTACACGACTTCTGTATGACTGAATTAGTCAACTAGCAAATGAACAGGAGAAATAATATCATTAAATATTATTTCTTCCTCCTGACTAATGTGTTATTATAAGCCAGGGAAGATTGGACAGGTGGATGGAGATTCACAAAGCTGAATTAGTCATTTGCCATTTTCAATCTCTGTATATCCCCAGATCATTGAGAATAAATATGCAGAGAGAAAACCTCAGATAGAGTAAATCAGCATCTTTCCCTGGGCTTAATCGAGCTCTGCTGATTTACTAGCACAGGACATTCTGAGACACTGTTTCCTGTAAAAAGGTATTTATAGAACAGCTGAGAATTCAAATGCCATCAGCGTGACATGTAATTGAATTTGATAGCATTACTAGGAATGGAAATGGCACAAAGTTTATTCAGACACACCTTGCTGGTTTTTGCCCCATGTTCCCATCTTGAGAAAAGTCTGAAAGCAACCTGAAACGGAGTGATAAATGTTGCAGGATGGCTCAGACCTGCATCGCCTTTTTTCGATGAGAAAAATATGAATCATGGGCTGTTTCCCGCAGGGTCATTTGTTCGGCTGGAGGTCAGCCAGGATCAGCTCTGGACTACTTACTCCATTGAAATGACGCTGGGTGACATTCTGGTCCTTCAGCTCATCTTGAGAAGTAGTTTACTCGTTCAAGAGTCTCATTAAAATCAGCATCACTAAGCACAAGGTCAGATGCTTTTTCAGCAGGATGATGATAAGAACCTGAGTTATTGGATGCTGGAGGTACCCACAGAGAAAAAAATGGGTGTAGCATTTTTCCAGCAGTTAATATGGGTTTTCTTGAAATAGAAATGTTTCATGGGAGTCAAGTTCAGTGATTTTCTCTGGGGAAAAGGGATCAAAACAATTTAGATATTAAAATTTTTCATTTGTGCTCACTCCTTTAATCTTACGGGTTTGGGGATTTATTGATGGCTGCAGTTAATTTTGGCATACTGTATTTTATATTCCTGCTGCATCTGATGCTTTGTGCTGTACGGGGGAGAGCAATCCAGACGCTGCGTAGTTTTCACTTTCTCAGTGTTGAATATTATACTAATATTTTCCTCAACATTAGTTGCTTTGGATTCCTTTGTTTGTTGGACTAGATTTGGACATTTCCACTTCTCCTTTTGATTTGTGAAAGGCAATTTTTTTTAAGCATTAAAATTCTTGTGGGGCAGTTTTCTGATTGATTCCTAACACAAATGGGTGAAAACCTTCTTGTAACATAAATTCTATTTTTGTTTGTTTATCCTGTGAGCTCACTTTGAGCACCTTTCCTATCATCCAGCCAGGACTGACTCTGCTGAAATGTGGTTTTTTTGGAGACAGTGAAAATGGAAAGCAAATTCTGAATTCATAAACATCAGTCCCCCTGAAAACCCAACTTTAAAATTTACATTTATGCAGGCAAAGAACAGAAATGTACTGCATGATCTTAAATCTATGTCCAATGACACAGCTTGCAGTTTGAATATCAAAAACTCTGAGTTTTTGCACATATCATCTTGACCAAGATCTAATCTACAGAATTTTTGGTGAATAAGGCAGGGTGCCATACAAATTATGTATTTTCTGGTTTTAACATGATTCCTACTGTCATTCTTGCGCATTTGAACCTTAACTTCACATTTCATATTTCTCCATTGTTTCACTAATCTTTATCTAATCTCCTATTCATGAACGAGAAATGATCATAAGGCCGTATCATATCACCACCATCATAACTTCGTTTTGTTAAAGTACTTCTGCAGGAAGTTTATAATTTATTAAAAACCTTTATCTATTCTATAATCATCTCTTCATTGTAATTGATCCTCTAGAGCTCACAGAAATTCTTCCAAGAGCATGTTTGAATAAGATTGCTTCAGAAAAATCAAAGGCATAAAGGAGCCTATTAAAATTCCCTTTGGCCTTTTTCCCATTATAGAAAGCTTCAGGGTGGGCTTGCCCATTAGGAGAACGCTATTGGGTTGTGCAGCTCAGAGCAGGGAGTTGTACAAGAGGCGAAGGCTGGGGACATCACTGCGACAGTGTCAGGCACACAAGGGAGCGGGGTGAGTGGCACAGACAACGTCTCCAACAACCAAGGGAACAAAGAAGCGTGAAGAGATGAGGTCTAGAAGCTCATACTGAGCAGGAACTGAGGCCAGAAACAGTTGTGGGAGCTGTAGAGGCTGAGATGGAGATGTTCTCTGCTAAATGTACCACCTGCTTGGGAGCCCTGAGCCAAACTTCATGGGGAGCGTCGGAGGAAAGTGTCCGTGGGATGTCGTGCCTTGTGCTGGCTGTAGCAGTTGCAAATGTCTGCTCGCTGTAGGATCAAAAAGCAAAAGTGTGTTGGTGAACCACAAGTAGAAAAACCGTGTGGAAAGGCTATGAGCCTGCCAGGCTTTGAGAGTGCTGGATCATTAGCTGTCAGTGCACCAGAGATTCAAAGATGAAATTCACTGCAAAGAAGTACCCGAATTCAGATCATTACCCGGACCTTCTCAAACAACTTCAAAGAGAAAAACCCAGCTGAATAGCTCAGGTAAATTACCTTCTTTATCAGACCCTCACTATTTCTAGTTCAGGCGAGCTGTGTGAAAAATAACATCTATTTATCACACTGTTACCATTCTCAAAATGAAGTCTTCAAATATTGAAACGAAACTTTCAAAAATTGTCACAAAGTTGATTAATTTTTTTTTTTTTTTTTTTTACCTGAGAAAACACACCATCAGTTCTTATTTGATTCTCAGTTCAGAAACTTATTTTTCATGTCCAAACTTCTTCTCTGGAAAAGCTTTTCTTGAAACTTGTGTTTTAAATCAAAGCTGAGCTTCATTTTCTGTTTCTTGGTTTGAGCAGTAGCAAATTCCAGAGAAACAGGTTTCAAGAGTCACATGGAACAATTGAGTCAGATCTGGCGATATTTTAATCTCTTTCCCCACTTATGTGACAGTTCCTGAATTTCTCTGTGGTTTTATACTTTTCGTTCCTGTCTTTGGAGGAATCTGAAAATGCCTGGAAAATGGAGATCGGCATTTAATTAGCTTTTGCACTCATTCGAGTAGAAAAAAAAGGAAAGCTCAGTGCAGATTCAGTTCTAATAAAGTGCTACACGAGGAGGGTTTTTTTTCCAACTTTATTCAAATCCTGTCCTCTATCCTCATAGCAGATGCATTAGTAGCTCTGCAGTATAGTGAATTCTCTTGACCTTGAAAGAGTAAAACCCCGAGTAGGGATGGAAGAATGCAGACAACAGAAACCTCAACTTCTATTTAGAGAAGCGCTTCAGTGAGCAGGCTTGGACGGAGAACAACAATATTGTCTGACCCCTGGGCAAAACTCAGCCAGCCTGGCAAAAATGTGGAATCAGGAGGAGCAGCCCTCGTACAGAAATGGGCTCTGATGGCTTGTGTAACCGGCGCACAACCTGAGGCTGCCTACGTGACTTATAGACTGTGCTTTGTCGGCGGGGGGTTGGTTAAATCAGCAGGGAAATTAGATAGGGAGTGCAGCATGTGGATGCCTTAGATCTGAAAAGCTGAAATGCTCCTCTTTTTCCAGACCACAAATTTTTATATTTCTTAGGTTAGCACTAATAGGAGGTGACATTCGCTCCCGTAATAAGATGCTTTGTGTCATGACTTAGTTAATAACGCCCAACTAATTGGCAAGTATATGTTATGAGAAACAACAACCAGGGACCCTGCTTACCACCAGAACCTTTGGAAAAGCCGCTTCTCTGACAGGCAGCTTATAATTCATACAGGCCATCGTGATCTTTTACCCAACCTGCGGGGATGGAGCCAGATGCTCAGACACGCACACACGAACTGATTGCCAACAAACCACGTGTCGTGCAAGGCTTAGATCTTGGCTACTGAAACCTTCCAAAGTGGCTTTCTCCTGCGAACATTCTTCAAAGCCACCCCAGCTTGGCACCAGCGTGCTTCCAAAATAACTTCTAGCAGTACTGGGAAAATGTTTCCGCTTGCCTGAGGTGTTCCACCATGGGAAGGTTTTTCCTCTACGTCCTGCACCAAAGCTTCTTTGCCTGCCCTGGGAAAATGCTCCGTGGCCAGGGCAGCCTCAGCGAGGTAAATGGGAAGGTTTTGGAAGAGCAGAGCCCCACTTACCTTCCAAATAGGTCCTACACAGATTCGTGCAGCCGCTGTCAGACTCAGCAGGACTCACAACAAGGCTTGGACTTCATTATGCCACAGCCTCGTTTAACTCCTGCTGAGAGGGGTCCTGCTCCTGACACCAACTGTCCCTCTTGCCACCCGTGACATGGGAACACACCAACCAGCAGCACGCAGAGGAGCTTGAGAGCTGTAACCTGCAAGCCTCCAGAAGGGAAAGTTGTCTTTCCTGAACTTTTGGAGCTGCTGAGATGGCAAAGTTGGAAGACAGAGTTTCAGCTGCTCTGCCAGAGCTGAAGGACCTGGAAGCGCAGTGTCACTATCCCTTACTCTTCTCACTTCTTTATCAGACATGAGAAACAAAGTCGTATCAGGTCAGGTGAAGGGCACAAGCTTGGCATTGCCACTGATGTGACAGGGAAGGATGATAGGTCTGGGCTGAAGCCAGGAAATCAATCTTATCTAGTATGGCTCCAGCTTTCATGGCTAGTCCAAGGCTGCAGCACAGTGGCGTGGTGGCTCTCCTGCTCTGCAGCATGACCTGCCAGGGCTCTCATGATGATCTGCGGGATGTCTGTGCCCAGGCAGGATGCAACCCTGTGCTGCAGACAATGGGACTGACGCAAGGCACTGATGGCAAAGGCAGGAGGTAAAAGCCAACCTCCCAGGAGCAAGTGAAGGGCAGCCCACTACCTGAGCCTCCAGAAATGCCAGGCTGAAAATACTCCCAATTTGGAGGTCCTGGACTGGCCCCGGACTGGCCCCGGTTGTCCCCTTCTTCCCAAAATGGAGCGCTTCAGTAGCCTACAGGTCGAGCTGCCAGCAACTGTCAGGATCTCTCTTAAAATCCCTGGGGCATCCAAAGACAGTCAGAAACGTTGTGCTGGCTTTGACAAGTTGCAGCTCTAAACTCTCTGCTAGATGATGCACTGCTGCTGGTTTCAAAAACCTAAATCAGGTGACCAATTTCTCATCAAAATTTTAAATCAAATGTCAGGTTGAGGACCAGGGAGAACTGGCAGAAGGAGGCAGAGCTGTGTTATCAGGACACAGGAGAGCATTAGTGAAAGAGCACTTCTGAAAAGCAAAGAACATTAGGCTGTATTTTTTTGTCTTTGTGTGAAAGCTTCTAACAACAGCTTTGATGCTAAAATGAGAGGGAAAACTGTTGCCAGATTTGGTGTTATTTATTACAGGTATTACCAAGGTGCTTTCAGACTCAGTGAACACCTTGAGCAGATTGCCTCTTCTGCAGCCTGTTCCCTGTTACTGTTATGATCTGGATGTAATTCTGCAGTTGTCTTATATTTACATAGATACATTACAGTAAATGAAGGCCTTGTGCACTTTCATAACACACTCAACATGACCTTTATGGACAAGTACCAGTTACGCAGAAAGCAGGGCTCCAGCAGTCTTCTAGCTGTTTCAGGGACAGGCAGTTAGGTCAAGAAATAGGGGAGCAATTTCTCTGTATTTGGAAGAGGCTGAAAAATGCGGGGCAAAATCTTTTCCAAAACCTGCTTCCTGCACAGTGCTCACCCATGCCCAGCAGAAGGTACCACTCGGGCGCCTGTCCAACAGACCCAGAGTTCACAGAGCGGAGGAGATGAGTCTGTAGGCAAATACACAAACCAGTACCCTACGAACTGCAAAGGAGGGTTGGGTTTCATGCCTAAATGCACTGAAGAGCATAAGGGCTTGTGATGGTCTCGAAGCCTTTGCTCCAGCCCGTTCTGCTCACTTTACTCTTTCTTCCCCCATCCCTCCACAGCCTGAGTTTGCATTCAGTGGCACCTACACATTTAAACATAGGGGGGGCAATCACGGAGAGCAAATCCTGGACATTTAAAAATATCTCCCTTTGCCGTGGTCTGTAAAAATTCCCTTGGGGAAAGAGAGTGTGAGAGAACAGATACTTGTGCAGCAATTTTAATCAGGCAAAAGTGAGGCAAAGGACTGATTACAAAGTTATTTAGATGATACACTTCTGACTACAGCTTTGTAATCAAACGGCAGCCACCATTCAGCCATGTAATAACCAGACGATTGTACATCTGCCTTGCTGTGCATATTTATAAAGAATGCATGGCTAACACTTATTTACCTTTATTAGCTACATTCTCCATAATTAGCTCAACTACTGGGAGCGGTTTTCAGTGCCTGGGCTACCCGCAACTGCATTTGCACCAAAGTTGTCTAATCTTTCAAAGTCATCTTGGAAGCAGATGAAGATTTATCAAAGCAAAAAGTACATGTCGCATAATCTCGGAATAAACGGACGCATCAAGGAAGTTCACTTCAGCCAAACATCAGTTTACTGGAGTCAAAAAGGTGTCTGCGGGGGTGAGTGAAGGTTTCAGTGTGCTCTGATCTAACACAGTCACGGAAAGAGGCCAATCTGCTGCTGGGTGTTACAAGTAGACAAAGCAGCTAAAAAGTGACAGCAGCCTGGAAATCAGCACGCAGGGTCTGGATGATTTGCTAGGTTACATGAGTAGCCTAGAAGGGTGAAGGCTGAACGTCGATTTCCTCAGATCTAAGAAAATCAGTGGGTTTTCGGGGCTTTTGTCCTGTTGCTCAACCTACCGTTGGGGGAAAAAATAATAATTTTGAGGTGATCTGAGCCAGTTGCAGGCTCCCTTCACTGACACTGAGTTGATAACACGATGTTTACGTTTACTGAAGATATTGGTTGACGTATGTTAAACATCCACTACAGAGACAGGTTATGGATTTTCTGTGGCATAGGAATACATGTAAGCATACAAAATACTTTCTTTACCCCAGAAGCAGATCTGTAGGTGACCAGACAAGAACCCCTCACTAGAAGGATGAGTCTCCAGCCTTACCAAAGTCAGCAATACTGCCCATGTAATGCACAAGTAGGACTAAGAGCTACTGGTTCAGAGCATCTATTAAGGGTTGCTTCGTCTGGGTATACAGAAGCCGAACCTCTACGCAGGTATATGTATCAAGCAGAGGCCATTTCCGTGGAGTCACTCAAGTCTTCCATAAATTTGTATGCAGAGATGAAATCTCACTGAAGACAACAACATCTGTTCCTCTAGATCACGTCTTTATTGACATTCAAGCATAAGGCACAACTTGTTTTCAAGTTATTTGGGTTGGAAAGCGTGTGTTCTGCTGCTACTGAAATTGCCGCAGATTGATAGTCCAGCAGCCAGATTTTGGGATGTGCCAACACGGGGTGAGGCTCGTCTGTCAACACTTCATACCTCACTGCTCTGTGTGCCAAAGCTTCAGCAGTCAAGCTTCCCTGCACAAGCAGCACTGGGGAGGCAAACTCCCTGTGTGAGGAGAACTGAGCCATGGGGAGGGTCATCCCATCAGAAGAGCTTGGAAAGAATCTTCAGACCTGATGTGCTGGAAGGACATCCCAACCCTCCACGGCAGTGACAGCTACACCTGTGCTGTGCTTCAGCGTGCAGCCTGGGAGGCAGCTGCTGGTCCTGCAAGATGGTTACGTCCTACCCCCATGAAGCAGGGGGTGGAAAACTGTGCTTCCTCACCTTGCTCTGGAAATTACCAGTACCATATTTTTCTTCTCTTTAAAAGCTGCAGTGTATCATTACTTCCAGCAAGCCCAAAGAGAAAACAGGATTCTCTGCTTTTTCGTGTTCAAACCAAGTAATCCCAAAGGCCTTCATTTTCACACCGGTATTGCTTGATGCAGCTGGTATCAGTAGCAATCTGATGTCACGTTCCTGCTGATGATAACTTTCTTTGCCCTCAGTCTGGATTTAATCTATGAAAATTATATGAGGAGATTGTATTTCCATATGGAAGTTGTTTTAATTAATGCTCGCTTTCTTCTTAATGCCTCAGAGGCTGATATCATATTGTTTAGGAAGAGGAATTGAAAGGATATATTAAAACTCTTATTAGCAATGCTATATTGAGATAAGGAGAGACTGTAGAAAAGAACCAGGTGCACAGATATACAAACCCAAACCTTTTCCCAAAGCTCAGGTACTTGCCCTAATATGAAATGACCTCTGTGTGGAAGTGATTTCTGGCATCACTGAGCATCCCACATCTCTTCTGGTTTTCTCTGGTTGTAGGAACCATAGCTGTATCTATCTGAGATACCTTGCTGGGTTGGAAAAAGGTCTGAATCTCCCTGTCTTTTAATCTCTCACCCTACAGACCTGGTTTGGGCACTGGTAATGAGCACCTGCCAGTTGCCCAGGGGACCAGCACTGTGGCTTGCCCACTCTGGCCAAAGCCAAGCAAGAATTTGTCTTTCCAATAGTGTTTTTACAGGGTTTAGTGGAAGTGCTGTCTTGACCTGCCCTTGTAAATGGGTGTCTCTGCTCAACACTGAAAGCATTAGTAGGTTAAAGAGAAAAAAAATTGTCCATGTTTCTAATGGCTGGATGGTTTGCTTATCTTAATTATACCTCCTAGAGATGTGAGCCTTTGCTACGTTTATACAATCCATTTTTTGTATAAGAGAAAAGCATCTTAGAGAGAAAATGTCCTTATGCAAAAGGCTGGTCCTGTTTCTCCTGTTAATTGAAATCATTCAGCTGATAATGTTCATTAGGCATTGCCTTCAAGAGCTTAACAAACGCTTTGGTCACTACAAAAGACTACATTAAGTGCCTGCTGATTTAGTGAGTGTCTGTGAACCTTATTTAAAAAAAAAAAGAAAATTGATAATGATATAAAGTCAACAATTAAAATCGAGGAACGAAAAGAGATAGAGCTGCATATGAAGATTCAGCCTCCAAGTGGAGCTGTTTCTGATGCTATCTGTAATTTCATGATCATATGCCATTTTTATTCGCAGGTCGTCTGTCTCGTTCCTTGCACACAGAATAGAGGCCATTCCCTTTATAAGAGAAAAATCAATATTTTGCTTTTTAGCATTGCTCGGTATGTCATCTAAGACCTTATTTATTGTGTACTCTTCAAACTGCTCCAAAATCAGAGGTATTACCTAGCCATTTAATTTTCCAGGTGAAGGAGGGGTGGTTTTACAGACTGGGAGCAGCTGCATAGAGTGCTCGGAGCTAAAAGCCTCCACTAATTGTGGGCATCAGTTTTGAAACACCAATTACGGTACTTTTAGCCCACTTAGCATTAGTAACATGTTCTGGACCCGGGACTCCACACACAGCTGTGAGCGCTCAGTGCTTGCGCAAGCCCACCGCCAGTGTCACAGGGCAAGCACCCAGAAATCAGGGAGCACAACGCTGGAGACTGCTCGTGGAGAATCTGACTTACGAGCCAAATCCCCACAAAGCACACAGACGTGCACCTCATGCTGTGAAACACAAAACCTACGATCTTCTGCTGTGCGTGGGGAAAATCGGGCACCAGAGAAAAGCAACCCCAAAATCTCTGCATGTGAGGCAGAAAGCTGCCTAGAGGAAGTCCCAGGGAAAGACTGAGCAGAGAGGTACACATGATTCTCTGCAGCTTTCCTGATGCCCAAGAAACAGAGGCTGAGGAGGCATGTCCATCCCCTCACAATCCTGAGCCAAGAACCCCAAACTCTCTCCTGAGGATGTTCTTGAAGGACGTGAGCAGGTTTTCCGTTAAATTTCAGACAGAGGAGGAGAAGCAAGAGAACTTTAGTGTAAGCAGCTGTGGATAACGACTTCCCATCCTAGTGATGCTCCTTCCCCACCACTGGTTCTCCATTCAGTCCCAATTCCTTCCCTACATCCCTGCCAGGATCAAGTATGGGTACTGCTCCATGGGTTCAGCGCAGGAGCACCCCACCTGCACGTGCTGCTACACACAAAGGAGGGACTGGAGGGGGGCTGTGGGCATGAAAACTCCACCTGCCTTCCCCCTGCCACCAGCCGCAAGCCTGAGAACAGAATTTATGGTCAGCCAGATGTCGTTACTGACAGATGCCAGCCAAAACTGCTCGTTTTCATCCAGAAATGCTCTGTGAAAGCTGGGAGCCAGAACACTTCCTGCAGTCAAGACATGAAACATCTGCTCATATGAAGCTCTGCTTTTGATAATGACCTCGGTACAGAATTGCTGGCGAGTGCTCCATTCATTAAGTTTGCTGGTTTAGTGCAAGGCTGAGAACGCACCGATTTGCCTGGGTTGTGTCTTACTCAGATGACGGGCACAGAGCATCTTCCTTGTTTAAAACACAAGTAATGATGGTCCTAAGAAAAGGAAACAGTCAAAATCAACCAATGAATGGTACAAGAGGAGCAAAGCAAAGGATGATGGTCATAACTCTGCATTGTTGGCTACATCTGTTCCAGTAAATAAAACAGCACTTAAGCACAAACTCAAGCTGTGGACTGTAATCATCTCTGACCCTTAATTGGAGGTCTATTTCCTTTGGTCTGCTCCAAACCCTGCTCTCCCAAACAGTGCTTTAATGCAGCTTGGACAGCAACACAGGGCAGGGACTGTGCCCAATGGGCAAGATGAAGCAGGTCACAAATTTTATCCTCTGACACAGAGGCAGCTGTATTGATCCAGTCCACAGAAACAGTTGTGTGAGTGCACTCATTGCACACAAACATCTGAACACCAGTAAGGGATTTGGAGAACTTTTTCAACAACCAAAGAGGCACCGGAGTCTGTAGATACGGCATTCAGAGTGAAAAACTGTAGCTTATATTATCGTCCCTGTGAATGGCATCCTGAAAAGCCAACGCCTTCTTGCAGGTATCCAGTGCTGAACTGTTGAGGTTTGAAACAGCTAGAGGAAAAATAGTTTGTTTTTACGTTTCTAGAAGGTAATTATTTCTGCAGCTGCAGTACTTTGCCATTTATCTCCTTTATTCTCACAGCCTTTCATAGCTCAGGGACAAGGGCAAGTGTCTGTGCGACACGGGTGATCGTAAATCAGCCCTGCTGTTCCATCCATCACAGCGGTGCGTGGCGGCAGCGTGTGTCCTGCCTCCGCACGGGCTGCTGTGGAGTGCAGGACTCCCTCCGCCAAAACAAAACACAGACGCTGAGCAGAGCCTCTGAGTTTGTTAGCATGTCCTTACTCTTTCACCCTTCTGCTTGCATTAGCAGATGGATGTCAGCTCAAGTCACTTCCCTGGGGACTCTGGAGGTACAACATGTAAAGCTGTGTCAAAGACATGATGTAGACTGAAGCAGCCCCGTAACAAGAACTCTTTTCTCAGGGGGCAATCCTTTCAGAAAGTCAGGGACTCACAGAATCATAGAAAGTTTGCTCTTCGTGTACGAGAGCAAAAGTTGTTTGCAACAGCAGTCACCAGCAAAATCAGAGGTGATGAAATGGCTTGAAAGCTTATAATAATAGAAAGGGTTTGGGTTTCTTTCAGTCATTATTGTCTCCAGTAGATCACAAGGCATTGCTTACACATCCCATGCTCCCCACCTCATGCTCAACATCTGCAGCTGGTCTGCCACTTTCTTTTGACAATCTCTTCCCAAGGGTTTGATTCAAGCTCCAAGGCGTAGAGTGGAAGGTGTCTCAGCGATTTTTTTATGGGTTTAATTCCAGACCTGTCTTACAATTGCCATCTGACAGCAGAAATGTGAAGGTCTGAAGAGTGTGAATTCCTCAGTTTTGAGAGGACCTATAGGTGATGCCTACAGCTCCCATGGCTGTGGAATTTGGCACTACAGAAGGAGTCAGTGGCTATTGAGCAAAAAAAAAAAACCCGATAAAATCTTCTGGTAACCGTAGAGAAGCTTGGAATTTTGGCCCGTACCTTACCTGCTCCTCATGCAATGGAATTAATCTTTCTTGGCTTTTAGTCTCTAAAATTCAAGCTTCTAATCAAAACTGCATACCTACCCTCCCTCTACACAGCAGAGTGGCACAGAGTTTCAGCAGCTGATTTATCAAAAGCTGAGATAAGAGGAATGAACCACTCTGGAGATGCTCCAGATGAAATATTTTTCCTGAAGAACCCCCAGAGCATCCCACCAAACTCCTCAGGTCAGTGCCATTTTACACCAGTTGGCTTCACTACCTCAAGCTCTCACATATTTTCTATTCAGTGCAGAAATATCACACCATGAACTGAGGAAGCGTGATCTGAGGTCCATAACAAGCCAACAGAGCAAGGCTTCTCATCCCAGGCTAATAAAAGTGAAGCACGGATTTCAGATGGCTGATTTGTCTCAAGAGACTTACCTCCTACACAATACAGATTGCTGTCTTACATTATACATCCCAGTGTGTTATTAGCCTGCTTTATTGTGAAAAACACTTTGCCATTACTTCTTACGTAGTGCCTTCTGAAGGTTCTTTCAGGGAAATTAAAAAAAGCATGCCAGGAAGCCATTTTCTGAGCTGATTATGCTGTTTCCCAATTATTCCCACCAATCTTACGGCACTCCAGTATCTACAAAAGTTCAAATTACTTCTGCTTTCCTTTATACACTTGGGACAGCTAAATACAGGTCTTGTAGCGTGATCATTGGAACAAAAGTGTCTGCGTTGTTTTAGATGATGTCTGCAAACTTCACACCGCTGCGAATTTTGCTGGTGGCAGCCAAATCGCTGTTCATTTCACACGCGGAAGACAAAGAACTTTTGTAAGTGTCAAGCAAAAGCTTTAATGAGGAAATAGCAAAAAAAGCAACTGAAACATTATCTTGAACAGACTGAATACTCTAGGGCTGAAGCAAGAGTAAATGCCCATCAATTTTATCCAGTGTAACGGCCTCAGGGATGCTGGCGCAAAAGACACCAATAACGAAGACATTCCTATTTGGGCATGCACCAAAATATTCATTTGTTCCCCTAATTAGACTTTAACATAGGATTTTTGGTTTGGTCGGTTTCTAAGATTATGCTGTGTTGTGCGTTCCTTCTGAGTGAAATATTCATAGCTACATGGACCAAATTCCTTAGATGTTCTGCAGTCTGTGTGTTTTACAGCAGCAACTGCTGCCATTACAGTGTTGCACGTCTTGTTTATCTGCGTGGGGAAGCACAAGAGTGAGGTGAGTCTGGGCCCGTTGGCAGCAGGTGATCAAAGTTGAGAACAAGCACAAAGGCAGGGTATTTTCCCTCTGACTAGAGTGTTAACAAAACTGAAGTTGATGGCCTGATTTAATAACCCTCTAGCCATGACAACCTGCAGCTTATTTTCACCTTCAGCTCTGCTTTTTGCTAGGGAATGGACAGGAGGGAGGTTGTCACAGTTGGTCCTGATGCTGTCATGTTGCCATGCCCATTGCGCATCAGAAAGTCTATTTAATTCTCCTCTTGGCTGTTGCCAGACTTCTCTTTGATTTTTACAGGGAAGGAAATGAGGGTTCTATTGCCGGTGCTACAGTTCATGTAACTCTTCCCAGAAGCAGGAAAAAACACCAGTTTGGCAAGTTTGGGGAGCATTATAGCCCACTGAATGTACACAGCCCAGCAGGGAATATGTTGTATGCTGCACCAAAGCGAAGATTATATTTTTACTCCCTGGCATGCCTTTTTATGTATAATATTTACCCACAATGCCATTATATGGGCCACTAGAAAGCGTAATTTGTCATTAAATGTGACCAGGAGATTTATTAATGCACAGAATCGCAGGGGCTTTGTGATGATTTCCAGTTGTTTGCTAGAGTTTGGCTCAGCCTAAGGTAGTGTCTCCAGCAGTGGCACGCATTCATCCTTTTCTCCTGTGAGGCTATTCCACCCTGAAAGCTCCTCGTGACTCCTCAGTCTGCATCCTTGCTCTTTATCTCATCAGATTCTCTCTTTGGCATCATACCATGCACCACATAACTTCTTTTTTTTTTTAATATTCTTTTGTATTTAGTGAAGAAATGACAAAGAAACATAAGGTTGCGCAGCAATTATCTTGCTGCTAACTAGGACCTTCTGCAACCTCCCTCTGAGCATCCCATTTTTATTAACACCAATGTCAGCCATCTGCCTCGGAAAAATTGTGCTGCCTGTCCCCACTAAGCTGATGAACTCAGTAACTTTTCTGGAATCACTTCATCGTGCCTCCTCTTTCTTGATTACAGTTGCCCGTCACTGGGGAGTGGGGAGTGTTTACCACTCCGACTCAGCTATGTAAGCAGGGATTTCTGGACTTCTGTAATTTTTTTAAGCTGCTTTACCAGGGGGGTTGTTTGTTTATTTTTATAGCTACTCAAACCCATGCAGCAAAGTGGCTGGGAGACAGAGCTGCCCAAAAGACCAGTTCACATTAACATAGCTCATGAGCAATTCTAGCAGTACAGTTGTACTCACATTAAGTGGTTGATGTCTTCCAACGTGAAATGTTCCTAAATGAATTGTTGATATAAAGCCACAAAAATATGTATCGAAATCCTCAGTGCTGGGCAAATGCCGGCAAATACATTTGAATATGACGCACTGAAGCCTTGAGCAAAAAAGTGAGATGCATCTGGAGAGCTGCTCTTGTTAGGATTTATTGGGGACACGACACGATATATCAAAGAAGGACTCCAAGGAGCTTCTTATGGTTGTAAAATGGCCTTGAACAGGGAATTTGTTGCATGTAAGAGAGAAAAGCTTTACGCTACTTATCTTATACTGGAAGTAGTTCAGTGTTCAATTTGGGTGGTGGTGGAAACAGCAGAAGGGAAGCGACTCAGCTCGGGAAAGAACCTCATCTGCAAATGAAAGCCCAGAAAATGTTGTAGTTACTTCACAAGATGAATTCTGACTAACTGACAGCTCCTGCCTTTTTTCCTCGGTTTCTTTCTCTCCTCCTATTTTTTTTTCTTATTTTGTTTTGTCTGCTTCAACCAAAGCTGTTTTCTTACTAAAATCCTAGTGAGAACAACGAAACTTCACTCATGTCATGTTGCTGAAGAAACACACAAGCTGTCATCATCTGTCGCTGGCATCTTTCCTTTTCATCTGATGAAGCCATCACTGTCCCTTCTGCTGCTCACATTGTCTTTTGATCTTTCCACCGGTGATACCACTATTTGATATACTCAGACACCCCAAGTGAACAGTATCCAGCTAGGAAAAAATAAAAAAAGACAATGTGTCTTGATTTGTGCCACCGGCGTTCATTGAGATGAAAGAAGGAAATCCTGGGTTCAAGCTCAGAAATGGTTAAAAAAAATAAATTCGTGGAATCAAGGAAAGAGAAGTCACTGATGAAAGAAAAGAGGCCTCTGTCCCTGATTATAAATACAGTGTGAGCTGATTCACAGGTAGGCTGTAGAAGCAGACACGCAGGATTACAGTGTTTGAGCTGAGAAGAGGTCACTGAATCATTTCTGTGGTTGTCCCATAGAACAGCAACCATTGAATTTCACCTTCTTTTAACCCTAATAATTTGTGCTTAGGTCAAGTGTAACTTTATTCCAAAGGTATCTAGTCCCCGAGTAACACTGAGGCGATGTGAGACAGGACACAACCAGCACGTTAAGACGTGCTTTGATCTCCCTTTGCTTTCCACATCGCAGCAGTAACAGCACAGTGACGGGAGAGAAACCTGTATCGCTTCTTTTGTCTGCACATGCCTGGAGTGGCATGATGGCACCATAAAGCACAGTGCAATTATGAAGATGATTCTTCTTAATACATCGCAGTCTTCTACCCCTTTCATTAAGTCAACAAGGGAATAAAGTTGCATATAAAGGTTCATAAAAATCCACTGCTTAAAACCTTCTTTTAACAGAAGTGTTACAGCTTAATCTTCTTCGAAGCACAACATATCAATCATTGCAAGGATAAACACAAAATAAGCAGTCAAATCTCACCTCAGCTCTTTTCCTCCTTCTTATCCCTAGCGAGGTGTTGCTACTTGTGAGATTACAGCATCTCCCTACCCTGGGGAAGGAGAAAATTCATCACAAAAATGGTGAACCTGCTGGGTCACCAGTGTAATTGTACTCAGATCTCTTGGACTAATGGGACTTTGTCATACAAATACTTGTGAATCGAGTAATGGGATGTATCACTGATGCTCTCACCATGTATTTTTTATAACTATCTTTGGCCACAAGAAAAGAATCTGTGCTGACCTCCCTGCCCTGCTACCCGCTGTGCCCTGGGAACAACAGAAAGTCATGAGGCATCCTCGATGAGCCTCCCCTTGGAGGTCATGCTGGGAAAGGAGTCAACGCAAACTCTGAAATAAAAGGGGAAAAGTCAAATGCCAAATGTCCAGCTGTCCCCCTCGCCCAGCAAGGGCAGATATGGGCAGCCCGCAGACCAGCTTCACCGAGCACCGTGACTTGGAGAGCTGCCCAGCAGCACTGAGCTCCTCACCCTGCCCAACTTGGCCTTCAGGCTGTCAAAGACCACACCATAGATGGTGCTAGAAGTGTCTCTTTTCTGTGTTACATGGGAAATAAAAGGCCTTTGGCATAAATCCAGGTGCAGCATTTGATGTTCATGAGTACACCACACTTTCTGGTTCTTTTATCTATTTTTTTAACTCGTCTTCAATGGAGGAACCAATTGAGGTGTTTCATTTTTGGTTTGCTCTAAAGAGGGGATAAGGGAACCTTAAAATAGGAAAACAAAATTGTGCAGTTTCTCAAATCCCCACAAGTCCAACATTAAAGTCAGAACGAGGCATAATATCATTTCCAAATTATAACTGAAATAGACATTTTCATTTTCAATATTTCTTGTGATTACTTACGTCTTCCCATGGAAAACATTAATTGCGACGGAATCAAACTTTTCCTGCAAAATTTTTAAAGTAAGGAAAATGAGCATGTCTTGGCTTTGAATCAACTGCCATCTTGCTCTTCTTATACCACTTGTATGCTAATGTCACTTCAGTGATTTCAGTGATTTTTTTAAAAATATGGGGACTTGGATTTTCGAAGCACACTAAATGTAAGGAGAGAATGGATGAGCATAACCACTCTCAACTAAATTATCATTTAAGGAAGTCTCCAAACGGGCTATGCAGTGCAAGCTTTGCCGTGCAGCCATGTTGGTAGCCCATAGGGCCAGAATAATCATCCTGAAGTCCTGATGGAAAACAAAGGCAAAAAAAGACAAATCTTCTGCCTATTTATCTCTGTGATCAGTGGTAAGAGAGACCAGTTCTCCAAATCTTGCATCGAAAAATGTGTCTCCTGCTAAATTCCTGGAGCAAACCAGTCATCAGCACGGCGTTTGGCTGGTGGAATTGCAGCCCCTTGAACTGTGCCTCTGCCAAAAATACACTGATCCGAGTTTGAACAAAACCAGTCTGAGAACTGCTCTGCAAAGCCTCCAAAACTCATTGATCCACACCTCAAAGAGGACACTGCTGTGGTCTTATCAAAAGAAGAATAAATCAAGTTAACACGCTGCAAATATACACAAAGACTGCAGGTTTATGGCTGGTTTAGTTTGTATTATTACTAATAAAAGAAGATGCACGAGCAGAGCTCTGAAAGAGTAATCCGGTAAGAACTCTGACCTGGGGGATTTGCAGACCAAAAATAGCTGAACTTGAGCATCTCAGCTGCCGAGCTAAGTCTGGCACGTGGGGAATTAGAAGCGCATCAGATACGAGCCTTGTCCCACTGTGAACAGAAGTTGACTCTTCCCTGACCACAACTACACAGCCAGGTTACGTGCTGGCGCGGGAGGCTGTTTGCAGGTGTACAGCCCCAAAGTGCCTCCATCAGAGGCGAGGGGACGCTTTCTGCTACTGCAACAGTCATGCTTGGTCTGCCGGCTGGGACTCTGCTCCAAGTATCCCCTTGCTCCATGCACAGCACCAAATGGTTTCCAGGAATAGCAAGGGAAGGCATTTAGCATTTTATAAAATCATTAAGAAAATAGGAAAGAGCAGGTGGCTTTCCAGTAACGAAGATACTCTAATTTGGTTTAATTGGGAGACAAAGCCGCTCTTTGGTGTATTCTCACCTTTCTATTAACTGCATTAATTGAATTTGGAGAACATGCAGAGAGCAAATTGTCTGGTTCTATCCAGACTGCATCATGCAGCTCGCAGAGTTGTCTAGGGACTGGTTAACCGTATATATCTACATGGAAAAACGGGCAGAAATCTCCCAAATGCCACAATGACTTGGCGCTGTCTGGGGAAGGAAGAAACATCCTTTATTCTGGCAGCTGTTGAGAGAAGTGAATTCCCCTTTACGGCCGAAGACGTCACTTGCTGATTTCACTCTTGCCACCTTCATCCTCTTCTCAACTCCCTTTTCTCTCTGTTCTCCCTTACCCCCACAGCTCTATTACTATTATTTCCTCCTACAGGCTTGCCCTTCCCAGAACTTTCTGTCCAAATCCCGAGCACCTTAGTCCTGATCCTTCTAACTCCAGAGAACTTCCAAGGGACCCTCTTCTCTCTCTGATGGTTCAGTGGCATGTATTAGCTACTAATATGGGTTATTAGCATGTGTTGGGGGTATGTGACAATACAAGGCAAGAGAAATCCCTCTTGTCTTGTTCAGAGCAGACGAATTTTATTGTTATGAATCTCTGCAGTGCCTGACACAATGGAATCGCAGTCTCAGTCATGGCAGTGCAGAAGAAGTATGAGCACTGGAAAATCTATATGGTGACTTCACTTTGACTGTCAAAAGCCAAAGAACTACTTTCATTATCTTAATGCAGAATTAACAAAGGTTCCTGCAAGCTGACACACCACCAGTTAGCTGTTGTGCATCTTTCCCTTATAAATCCCCCTGTAACTAAAGCCTACAAATCCAACAATTGTATTTTGCTAAAATAATGCTTCAGTATTAACTCAGAAACCCAAAGGAATCCATACACAAAGCTAAACTCAGTGAATTTCCAGTTCTTAGTTAATGATGATCTTTAGATGCTTCACTGCAAGACACTGAATGAAGGATTCAGCTTACCTTCTCCTGCACTTTGGACTTGTTGGTGGGTGTCTGGAATCTTTACACATTATTTTTTCAGGTTATTTGTGTGTGCATTTGCCCACACAATCACAGGGCAGCTGACTAATTCTACACTTGCCTGCAAAACAACTGCGTGCTTTTTTGCTGGCAGTTACATTCACGACAAATTACTATTAAACCAAATGCCATGAGTTGCCGGTGGTGTGGTGCCAGCAAGCTGTACGTGGGGAATTTGAGTGCCAGCAAATGAGCACCCAGAGGTTCTGTTTCCTTCCTAGCTGAAATACAACTTGACTGCCTTTTCAGTTATGTATGCAGAACAGCGGAGGGGAAGACAACGCGCTAGCCGAGGGAGCCTTTCTGCAAATAGGCAATGCACAGCGACCTGACGTCAGGGAGCAGCCACCTCTGCCTGGCTGGCAGGCTGGATTCCAGCAGCCCCAGGCGACGTGCTCAGCCCTGCTGCTGGCAGCAGCTGTCTCTGCAACAAATGATGCTTGAATGAGCCTATCTAGACGGGATCCAGCCCGGGATCCAGCACGGTAGGCACCCCACGCATCAGCCATGCAACACACGAGTAAAATCACTGACCTCTGAGTTTGAGAACTTGCAAACTGGTTGTTGTTTCTTGAATGAGACACCTGCCTGTCTCAGAGAGGTCTCTGCGTATTCTCCAAGTCTGCTGTTTCACCTCTTGCATCCATTGGCTTCTACTTCTCTGTACTTTTCTCCTGCCTCCATCACCAAGTCCATCCTAAACCTAACCACTGGCACATTACTGTCTGCCACCAGCGGAGAATTTGGCCCTCAATTAGTTCTCCAGATAGCACTGAACTGTGTCATTGCCAATGTACCCTTTGGCGCTGGTACTCACGTGGGGATGTACTGTGGGGACACAGATGGGCAGGACCTACGGAGATGGGTTGGTAGCAGCTGGGAGAGCGGAGAAGGCGCTGCACGAAGTGAAGGATCGCTGCCCTCAGCCCTAAACGCAAGATGTTATATGAAGGGGACAAGGCTGCCATACCCCAGTTCTGCCCCGCTTTTTCACAGTGCCTGGGAGCAACGGGAACCTGGCTGGAGCAAAGGATGTGGCTGGAATAAAGGGTGAGATAAAAAAAAAAGAGGCAGTTTCTGATCCTCCATCAGGGTTAGACATAAGCTGGGGAAATTCAGGAGGCACAAAGGCTCCAGCTGCCCAGCTGCTGTGGATTTGCACTGGTCCTCTCCGGAGAGACGCTCGCGCCTGAGCAGTACCAGGCGTGCCTGAGGAAGCAGCAAACTCCTGCGTGCTTTCAGCAGGCAGATGGAGGACGGTCGGGTTTGCAAAGGACAGGAAGAGCCTGCAAACCACCGGTGTCGATCCTGAGCAACAACACTCCTCCCAGGGCACGGTCCTGCAAAAGGCAACCTGTCAATAATTCCTTGGTCAAAACATTCCTGGTAAGGGAGGCTGTGGGGATGAGCTGGGGAAGGGAAAGTGACCCTGTGAAGACTTTAATCTTAATATGAAAAGAGATTAGTAAAGCAATGCGCAGTATTTCCTCATGCGTCTTAAGAAAGCATGAGAAACACCTGCAATAGAAGGAAAGCTTTAGCTCTCAGTTTACAATAGTAATGGGAAGGAAATGAGTGGCTCCATCACTGGGATACACAACATTGATAATATCCCCACAGCTCATCTTTTACACAGCAACCACAGCCCTGCTATTTGTAGTCTGGCCGGTAGCTAGCTGGACATTTCCCACTGTGAAACCTTGGTTACAGATTTGACAGCCTGTTAGATTTTCTTCTCTGGGTCCCTTCTGCAAGTTAAAATGGTTTGCCATCTCCAAAGCTGAATAAAAAGGAAAAAAAAATTGTATATTTAAAACATTTTGGGTGTTTTATTCTTTTAGGAACTCTGGTCCAGAGCAAGAACAGAGTAAAAAGGTTGTGTGGGTGTGTGTCGTTCTCCTTTGGATCACTGTGATGGACCCTGCCTCAGATTGTTTCTTCCAGCCCTTGCTAGGTCTTGCTGGTGAGGAGGACATGACCTCCAGCTGTGGCTAAGGGGCTGTGAAGCAATGTCAGGGCACAGTTCAGGGACACCAAATGGGGAACAAGCCTGAGAGCATGACCCCAGTGGTGCCAAGGAAGTATTTTGTGAGGCAGGGGGGACGTTAACCTCTAACCCCATCATCCAGAACTGTTTCCTTAAACCGTCCCCACACAAAAGGAAGTAACAGCTTTTTGGGGTATAGCCCACCTCACTGTTTTAAAATGCAGCGGCAGCCACAGGCTCATTTGGGCAAGAGCACAATTAATTTTCTGTGTGTTACGTTTGTTCTGAGCAGTGGCAGCGGGTGCCTAGGACACAAAAAAAGACGGACAGATTCTGATCCTCCATCAGGGTTAGACATAAGCTGGGAAAATTCCAGAGGCACAAAGGCATTTATCTGTGGCCTCCTTGGTACTGAAACACTCCCAGGGTTTTGGCTGGAATATAAATTACACGGAGAATTTAGGGGGTGAACTTGCTTAATTGTCTGAATCCCGTTTGAAGACCCTTCGTGGTCTATGCTATCTACTCAAGACTTTTTGTTTACCAGATCATACTGACTTGAACATGGCACATAAATATCGAGACATTCGTGAGTAATTCTCTGAACACCAGGCCTCCCAGTCCATCATCCTCAATACATGAATTAAATTGCCCGCAAAAACCTGGAGAGTCACCAGTGAGAGGCAAGGTTTCGCCCACATCTCTTTTCTCTATTAACTCCTGCCCACACGAGAGTCACCGAGGGGAGGGGTTTGGGAGCAGGGACTTGCTCTGGTGAGTAGACTGTATCCCTGCTTGATCCTCCACATCTCCCCAGTCTACAGGCTTGTGCAGCTTCGTTAGTGGATCCAAACGCCTCCTGTCCAGCGATGCTGCCAGACCCAAGGCTGGCTGCTGGAGTTCATTACCCGTGTACGATATATATCCCGTCGTATGTAAACACGAGAGACAGGAAGGTATTTAATAGCAAGATTCATTAGCTTGACTGACTTGCTTTCTCTGTGGGCAGCAGGTCATTGCACTGCTGTTATTTGGGACAGGGTATCTCCGCTGCAAACAGATTCCCTTTAGAAACTGCTTTCTTTGGCTATTTCATGAAAATCCCAGCCATTACTCTGTCACAAACAAAGCCACTGTGCTGCATACTAACACCAGACTTAGGTTTCGTCTCCCTTTAAGTCTTCATTTGTAGCCTGGCATTTCAGGGCATAATTTGAATTTATAATAACATCATTCAAGACCGATTTTGTGGATTATAGTTCCATTTGGAGCCTTTTCAGTCATACCAGAGTAAATACTGGATCATCTTTGCAAGAAACTTCCAAATTAATATATCTGCCAAAATTTCTGACTGCATACAAATCAGTTGCTCTTTCTGGGAAGTATGACAACCTCTGTTCCAGATGCGATGAAAAAACATGAGAGGAGAAAAAAAAAAACCCAACCAAACTCCTAGGGTGTTTCTCTCTCTTTTCTCTTCAGTATTAAATTTATTGACAACCGCTCAGGCCTGGTGAGGAAACAACCCTTTCACTTGTCACTTCTGCGCTGTCTCAGTGGCTTTGCCCATCGGCAGCACTGGCTGGTGAACGTCAAAGCTGGTTTGCCACCTCTCCTCCTTGGCAGAAAGGCTTCTCGTGCTCTCTGCCCCCTGCAGAGCGTTCAGGGCGAGACCCTCAGCTCCACAGGCTTCGGCTCCGTTGAACTGTCTGGTTTAGATGCAGCTGCTTTGATTCACACTTGCTGAAAGTCTCTAACTTAATCTCTCTGGCTTGGGCATTTGGGCAGCCACATGACAGGCATATTTACGTGGCTTTCACTCGAGAGTGTTTTAGCATCCCCTCTTGTACCAAAGCTGTTACCTTTATTTGATTAAGGGCCTGCAGCCCCAAAGAGCCTGAATTCCTTCATCAGCTTCCAAACCCCAGAGGACACCTTTATTTCAGTAAACGATTGGGCTACCTTTCTGTCGCATCTCTGAATTTTTGAAGCCCGTTGAGATTGATTTTACCGTTTTTCTCCAGTATGTAGGTTTATAAACTGCACTACCTCCCCCAGTAAAAACCTCTTCATTGCATTTAATGCACTTTGTCCATCCAGCTACCAGCGTCTCTGACTGACCCCTCTCCTGCATGAACCAGCATGAACCAGCAGCCCACTGCATCTAGCAGCAGCGAACACTCACCCTTACAAGACCAGATAATGTTAGATTGTCCTCATCATTATACAGAGGCCTCAAATACCCTTAAAACCTGTATCAGCTTATTTAAAAAAAAAAAAAAAAAAAAATGTAAAGATAAAAGAAAACCAAAACAAAACAAAACTGAAATTCTTCTACACTCCCTTGATGCCAGGACCAGGGACTTGAAAAAAATATTACAATGGTTGTACAACCACATGAGCTAAGCCCACAAGCCTCTCTGCACTCATTTCTAATTTTTTCTCCTTCCCCCTCCACGCTACTTTGCCAGGGCACCTCTTCTCCTACAAAACTGTTTATTCCCATCTTGGAGGTGAAATCCAGCATAGGCCTGTGGCATGTCAGCCCCTCGGTCACTTGCATTATTTTAGTGTTTTTGCAAACACCAGGGGAGTGTAGTTCAATAACGCCAGACTGTTTTAGTTGAGCAAAGACTAAAAGCCAAACATTGATCTTTACACATCTTCGAAAATATGATCTGACCATGTAAAAGTAGGTGACACCTTGGGAATGCCCTTAAGTTGAAACAGAGAGGTGGGGGGACCAGAATATCCAGTAATGTAATTGTCATGCTGCTCAAATGCCAAATCTCAGACTAACAGCAGCTGGGATTTATTACTTTTTCATTTGCTATGTAAATCAAAGTGAAGACATCAGAAGGAACAAAGGGAGTGAGGGGAAATGCTGTTCAGAAAGTGTCATGGACTAATCAAATGTAATCCTTTATTCAACACTTAGCTGAAAAAAAAAATAAATTCTGTCATCCAGGCTTGAAGAACATGGAAACACCAAGTAAGACAAGACAGTTCCCCTGTGAGTCTGTAAGAGCAGAGGTAAATCTGTATATTAGGTACGTACAAATGCTAATCAAGCCCCAATATGGGAATGCTACAGGCATGAGGCATTTTATTCTGGATGTGTTAAAGGAATAATAGAAAAATAGGACTGGATGGGATGATTTTGGCAGGTTGTCTGCTCTATCTACGTGTCCTAAGGCTGGGTCAAACATATCTAAAATTATGGGAGAAACAGTAAGATGAGAATTACACTCACATTGCAGCCTGCCTTCTGACCTCATCATATGCTATTTTAGTTTCAAATCTCACGGCCAGCTGTAGCCTGCAACATTTTCTCCGAATCTCAGACGTAGCAGAACTGTTGGGCAATAAAACAGCAACAGCCCCATTGGGTCAGACCCGCGTTATTGAGGCACGAACTTGCAAAAAGATCAAGTAACAGGGAGCTGTGAATTGTCATCTCTGCTAAAGTCCTTCACCCTGGGAGATGGCACTGGACCGGCGACTAAAGGGAAGAGGGAGGTCCAGCACTGCAGGATCAGGTCTTCTTGATCTGGACTGGAGCGCTTTGATGCCAAAGTCCACAAATCTGTGGGAATAAAAGCCCTGAAAGCTGGAAGATTTTAGGGTTTGTAGGGGGTTAGAGACATATATTCTGGGATTTAAAAAAAAAGAAGAAGGAATAAAAGATTTGAGAGATGTCAGGAGAATCATGTCCTGGGAGGGAAAGATTTTTTAATGAGTATCTGTAAGGAAAGGCCAGCATCGCAAACTCTGTAAATCTTCTCTTTTTTTTTGTGCATTTTAGTGTCCCAAAACACAGGTCAATAAATACTGCTTTCACTGGGGCATTTAATGTATAATAGAATTTCTCCTTTGCTCCTTTATTTTATGGCAGTGACATGACAACAGGAAAGTCTGCCTGAAACTTCAGAGGCAACAAGCATTTCCCATAAAAAGTTTAAGCCTCCACAATTCCGCATCAAGGTAAGTTTTTAACGTCTTCGTGCATTATACGAGAGCACCCTCAGTCCAGCGAGTGGGAGCAACACGAAAGCTGTGAGCAGGTCACATAGATTGAGTACAACGGCACATGAGCTGCGTAATGGCCTCTGGCAACCTCTCTCAAAGGACCCCGTGCCATCGCGATACGATTTAGAAAACAGAAATAGCTCTGCCTCCTGCTGTGTGTTTTCTCCTGACCTCGCCTCATATATTCTTACCATGAACTTGGCGAAGGTCTCCCAGGAACAAGAACGAGCTCTTCCATGTTTTTAGTTCCCTATTTCAAGACAGAGTTTGCGGAAGATGCCAGAGCAGGGGCCACAAACAAAAGTCCTTTATGCAGAGCTGCAACAGCATCAGTTCTTCGGTCCCTGAGAGGTTACCAGGGTGGGACAGGTCTTTCTCTTCTTTCTTACTCCTCTGCCTCTTTTTTCTTGGTGTGGTTCAACAACAGCATCAAACGAGGAAAAAACACCTCACATGAGAAAGTTGATGGAGATGACCTGCTAATGCCACAAGTCCCCAAATCTCTCTCCAGTGGCAATAGTTGTCAGCTTCTCCTGACTTGGGTTGGGTTTCAGCCCATATCCTCTTCCCTGCTGGGGAAAGAGCTCAGACCTTCATCCAGCCTATGTGCTGTTCCTGTCTACTGATCCTTACATAGCAGTCCTTACACTGGGATCTGCCTGGAACACTTCACAAGCTGCTACAGAGAAAGTTCCATCTATGTTGATGCCTTTATGTCACCAGCCAGATGAAGGAGTGTGAGATGCTTCCAGGAGTGAGTTTCTAAGAAGCTGTGGAGCATTTAATTGTGTGACTCCCTTTAGAGTTAATGGAACTATAAACCTCTACATTAAGAGCAAAATGTGTCCTGTACACCGTGTGAGCTTGACACGAACATCTGTTGTAAGTCCTGTATCCTCTTTTACTACTTGTTATGGGGATATTATTGCAACACACCACTCATCTCAATGGCTTTCATAGGAAATTAATTTGAGGTGAGGCACTCAAGATAAAAGGGAACTGCCTAACTGGGAGGGCAGTAATAGATTAGGAAACCTCTCTATAGAAGGAAGGCTCCTAATAGGAGTAAAGAAATACGGAGCCCAGGCGTTGCACAGTCCGGTCGTGAAATCAGGCTTGTGTCACTCGTATCCTCAGACTCATCTTAGGTGGTAGCTAACAAGCAGGAACAATTAAAGCGAGGGAGAAAGATTAGAGCTTCACTACTAAGCTGCAAACTGGCAAATAGCTGAGCTTAGCAGTGTCACACTGAAGGCAGACATTCTTAGAGTCTGTTCCCAAGCCCTTCCGTCCATTCTAGCGCTGATTTTCTTCCTTACTGACTTAATACGGGGTCTTCCTATAAAAAATGGCAGTTTAAATGCCCTTTCCTTTGAAAGGTGAGCAATGCTAGAAGTAAACGTGATGCTTTTTTTAGTTGACATCTTACAAGGAAATATCTAATTCAGCGGGCAGCCAACACAAGTTGAAGAGCAGCCTTTGGCAGGACGGTCTTCCAGTTTTGACTGTCGTGTCTCACGGCCACAAAGCCAGAGGAAGAATGGTCTTTCTATCGGGGATGCTGGCTGCTGAGGCTGGAAGATGTTAAGGTGCCTGTGATGCTGCTTCCCCATGTAGTGTGGGAGCCTGTTGCTAACAGGAGCTTTTGGTTCCTGACGCCTTGGCACCCTTCCTATCATTTCTGCGGCCCCATGCCTTCTCCGCCTGGAATGCGCCTCGTGTTTTCACGGTTGGCTTGCCCTGCACAAGGCATGCACATTTTGACATTGTCACCACATGGTGCCTTTCGAATTCCTAATAGTCACACTGCCTGCTCTAAGCAGCATCTTTACCTGAGAGGATCTGGAGTTTAGGAAGGGAGAAGGAACATCTTTATTTCTCTGGTTGCCAAGAACTGTTGGAACCCCTCTGCTCACTTCTCATTGCCTGTGTTTGTTGATCCTGCCAGCTTTGCTCCTCAATTAGCAAAGCCCTTTATCCTGCAAAATACTGTGTGCAGGAGAGGGAACAAATGGGACAAAAGTCCTTCTCGCCATCTGCCAAAGTAACCCTCTGTCCCTTCCAACCTGGTGTCTCCAGACGGACAGCTAGAGAGCCAGGGGCACATCACATGGACCCCCTCCAGGTCAAACAAGGATTTGTGAGGTTGTTTCTGTAAGTCCCTTTTCAGCAAGCTTTAGAGGAGAGGGGAGAAAAATGAACCTTTTGTGCCCTTCCCTTGCAGCCTTGATCTGTGCTCTCAGCTAGGAGCGACCACAGCAGCCCAGCTCTGTGGAAAGCCTGGTCCTAAAGAACCTGACACAAGAGATGCAAAAAACCCTGATGTTCCTGTACCTGGCTGCAAATGTGGGGATTGCCTCTGCAGCTTCCTTCGATGGACAGAAATAAAATGCATAAACCCAAGCTCTACTGAAGCCTACCTGATCTGTGGCTCTTAAGATTAGTCCCGATTTTCGCCACTGTTCCCCTCACCAGCACCACACTTTCTCTCACTGCAGACACAAGGCAACGTTTTGACAGGCACTTGCAATATTTTTGGAGTGGTACATGTGTGAAAAACTGTCTAATAATTGAATTTATTTAGAAATGGGCCTTAAAAAGACCCACTGTCTAAAGTGGCAATAGCGTGTCTGGTTTAGGCTTTGTTTAGGGCATCGCTGACCATTTGTTAGATCTGTCTACACAAGACAGTTACTAATTTGGATCGACATCATCTCTGTCCTTGAAGGCTGGAGGCAGCGCCTCTGATGGGCCCTTGTTGTGTTCGAATCCCATATGTTATCACAGCATAAAGTCTCCACAGAAAAATTTGTCGACAAATAAATAAATAAAGTTTTAATAAAAAGGAAACAGAAAAACATAATTTCCCCCAAATTTTTCAGGGTGTAATTTTGAGTTTCAAAATAAATTTAAAAAAAATATTCTAAAATCACATAAAAGATAAGGTGATGGCTATGAACAAGGATTCGCTTTTCCAATAAAGAACAAAAAAGTTGTAACTACCTAATCCCAAACTCAATTTTCCATACACAAAGATTCAGCCGACATCAGTCGGAAGGGAAATTCCTATTTTTCAGCACAGAAGTGGAATATCAGCCTTTCACACCATGCCAGGGAGACAAAGGAGGCACAAGGAGGTCTAAGACCCTTTTCTTAAGCAGTCACGACATACCACACTGTATTACATGTGTTGATGGTATTGCTTCAAACTAGGCTTACACCCAGAAATTGCCTTCCTATTTGCAGAGTGGCACTGCACTGAAGAGGTGAGCTCACAACTGAGGAATACCAGAGACAGAGAGATCTAGAGACAGAGTCCTGGAGACTGTTTCTTAACTGGGAGCTAATGGTCAGTCAAGACCCTACAGCGGAGCTTCACAATTCAGTCTCGTCCAGCTAGCCAGAGAAACAAACAGATCTCCAAAGCTTTCAGCCCTGGATCTGGGAACTTGCCCCCCACACCAGATGCCAAGCCTCAGTTCAGCTTCATGGAGACCTCGTCCAGCAGCCTGGTCCCACTCCCACATCCCGTTGCACATCTGGGCAGAGTTCCCACGTGCAGCTGAGACTTCTACTGCCCAGTCCTGCTTTTTGCTTAGACACGCTTGTCACTCTGGAAATGATGCACCAGGGCTTGGGGTGGGCTACGGGGGATCGGCCTCCTGGCCTAACACAACGCCATACCCTCAAAAGCAGGGACCCCACAGATCGGTGAATTATCAGGGCTTGAAGCATTTTCTGCTCATGCCAAGCCTCTGAACGGGAGGCAATGGAAATAACACTTCAAATCATCTTCCTCCAATCCCCTTTCCTGCCTCCTCTGGGTTCCTCTATATCTCTTAGCTCTATGCACCGGTTTAACAAGCTCATATTTTTAATCAATGAAATCATCCACTTGTAATTAACCGGAAAACATCAGCCTTGTCAACTGACCTTTCTGTTTGATGGAACAAATATAATTACATTGTCACTTCAGTCTGGTTTAACAAACAACCAGAAAATGTTCTTTAATAAGCTGCCACACCGAGATGGCAGTTTATGATGGTTTAAAAGAATGTTTAATCTTAGTTAATTAATACTGTCTAATCTACCAGAACTAATGAACTTTCAACTACAATAGTAGGTCACTGCCATTGTATTCAATGACACGTAAACATTACAAGTTGCAAATTTATCAAAGCACAAATTCCAAAGAACAAAAGGAAAATATGACCTTTACTAATTTTATATCTATTTTAATGTTCCTCCTATAATTACATAGCAGGAATAAGAAAAAGAACGACCTACTTACACGCAGCAGAAAGTTGTCAGTGCTGGAACCCTACAAATGCAGGGAGACAAAGCACTAAAATTAACAACCAATAATGTATTATTATCAATAATGACTATTTATTAAATCATCTGAGTAAGATTCCCCCACCCACTCACACAATCCCCCTTATTATGGACGGTACAGCCGTATTATAGAAAAGGCAAAGGAAGAGAAAACGATGGAGGGAGTTGCCGGCGGTGCCTGAGTGGGAAGAGGATCACGCTTTCCTGACGGTTCGGCTGCTGCACGGTCCACGAGCTCACGCTGCTCCTCGCCTCGCTGCCACACCTCCCCCTGCTCCTCCTTTGTCACCTTCCCCAGTTCCACAGTAGGAAATACAGAGGGGGAAGTCGCCACCCAGTACAGGCAGTGAGATGGTGGCTCACATCCCCCAGGGACCTCAGAAACTTTATTCATTGTGTGAGCAAGTCCTGCCCATCACCTTTGGGTGATGAAAGCATTAATGTCCAGAAATGTTGGTGAAATATCTTCCAGGTCATTCATAAGCCTCATTTTTTTTAAAGACAAATTCAGCAGGGGAAAATTAGGCAAACCCAGACAAATTTCAGTCAAGAATCCTAAAAAAAAAGGAATTTTGCTTGAGAAAATCTCTTCCTCACTGCACTTAATAAGCACAGCAAATCGTAAGTTGCAGAAGACTAGAAAAGTCTGAATGTGGCCATAGCATTCATTCAGAAAAGCAGTTGTGATGAAACAAGTAACTTACAGGCTAATTAATCTGCCCTCAGTCCCAGGCAAAATAATGAGGAAGCTGATATGGAAATCAATAAGGATTAAAAGATAGGGATATAATTAATTCCAGTCAACAGCATTTCATGAGAAATGTCATGTCAGACAAATCTGATTTCATTCTTTTATGAGCTTATAAATTTGGTGAATAAAGGTATTTGCGTGGAAGCAATATAGCTAGATTTTTTGCAACAGGCATTACAAAAATCGCAGTTACTTAGCATGGGTTGATATTCTGCTCCACTATTTTCAGTGGGCATCATGAAAGATGATAAGGAGATTATTTCTAAAATGTTATAAAAAGCTTTGGTTACCTGTGCCCAGGGAAAACGAGAAAGGTCCAAAGAAGGGATTCTGGGGTGGAGAGGGGGGATAAATCGTTTAAGAAAAAGAAATACATAAGCGAAAGGGAACATTGCAAAAAGTGCATTCGATTTGATGACTACGGTGATAGCCTGGGAAAGGACCTTCTGACCCATCCTGTCTGGAAGGGCTTCCTAAAATGTCAACCCCTTCCAACACTTGTAAAGTCCACAGCGTGTGCACGTAGAACTGGCTACACCACAGACCGGTACTCGTTACCATCAGTAATGTGATGATGAAACTTGCAGATTAGGCCAAGATCAGCAGAATGGTAATCAACGCTGAGGACCACGTGCTTACAGAGAGCAACGGGCTTGAATTAAGGCCGGGCCACTTAAGCAGTGGTGTTTAATGAGAGTCTTGTTCAGGGTCAGATATCTGGTCATATCTGAAAGAGGGACCACACTATGGAAAGTAATGACTGGAAGTTGCAGTGGGTTTATGGCAGAAAATAACAGCTCAGCATAACTCTGTTATATGCTACTGAGACCAAGCAGCAACCTTTGGGTGCATGGGTAGGATTGCAGAAAGCAAGAACAGGTAATTCTGTTTCTGTCCATGGCACTGGGGAGACTGCACAGTCATACTGACGACAATCCTGGCACTCATGTTTCCAAAAGATAGTTGGAAAACATTAAAAGGTGCGCAAAAGTTCTGAAAAAAGCCTTCCACAGGGCAGAAATAAAACTCCTTGCAGCCAGACTGAGAGGTAATGAAGTACCGAATTGTGAAACGGTCCTTTAACCCAGCTGAGGAAGGAGGAACTGGAACGAAAGGCTGGAGACTGGAACGAGACAAGTACCAGGGAGAAGTCCCCCACTCCTTGGAACAATGAGGGTGATTAGCCGCAGGAGCAGGGAGGAGTTGAAGGCATCTTCATCCCTCCATGCAGCTGGGAACCCAACAGCATCCTGCGGGCCAGACACGAGCCTCACCAAGAGAAAATGGAGCAAAATGCAATGGCCCACAGCAGACTAGAGCCCACGGGCATCGCATCACCCCACCAGCCTTAATCCACGTGAGTCTGCCAATAACGTAATTGAGGATTTGCGTCATTATAGCACGTAGGAAGGCTAACCATAAATCAGATTTCTGTATCCCAAGGTATTGTGTTAACACCAATCCAAAGACCACACTTGCTAAGATACTGTTTGGTTCCTTAACGGAACTGGAGAGCTCTAGAACAGGTGAGGTTAAAAAGAGATTTGCTGACTTGGATGAATAAGGGACTTTCATATATCCCTGAAATACCAGGGAAAGAAGCGAGAGGTGAAATTCTGCAATGTCTTACATGCAAGGTCAAGACTAAATAATCATTATAGAGTCTTCTCACCTTAAAACTTACAAATGTGTGAAAAACAATTATTCCCTTAGCTGAACTAGGTATCTGTAGAAATGAAAAAAAAAAAAAAAAAAAAAAAAAAAAGAAGACATTCCTTGCAAGAATTTAAGGTCAGTTTTACAGTTTGGCGCCCACACACTGTCATAAAAGCAATTTCTATAATCAGACTTGTGAACTTTCAAATGCTCTTCGTTGTGAGTTGATGTTCATCTATTTAGCTATCACTGGACTACAGATGTACAGGCAGCAGATGCAAACTCAATGTAGTACTGTTCTCACAAAATTTATGAAAAATTAGGATACTTGGGACATTTCCGTTGGTGGTTTTATGGTTATTGTACAATTTTATAAGCAGTTTTTTTCAGCAGTTAAAAATACTGTTCTTCTGCCACAGCTGTTTTACTCTGTGAAAATAATCTTCAGGGAAGTACATACACCATCTCTCATGTTCGTGGGACTGAGCTGGCAAGGGGTTGTCTGAATATTCACGACTTCTGTGGGAAGATTTGCAGGTTCTCTGACACCACTTGCTTTATCCTACCACTTATTATTCTGCAGTCATCCCTGTAAGGATGGATATTGAGCTCTCCCACCACATCCCAGCTTCCAAATGTGATGTGCTTCCTTAAAAGATGAATTAGGTTCAATTTGGCCCTTAGCAGAGGGCCATACTTCTACATGAAGACAGAGATAGAAAGATGGAGGATTAGCTTAGACTTTATTGAGGCAGGACAGTTGAAGATAACTCACTTGGACTCATAGAAGTCACTGACTGATGATTGTTCCTTAGCTTCCAGATTCCAAAGCTGGGAGTCCGAGATGGGAAGCAAGAGACCAGGGTCAGCAATACCGACCCATGATCAGTAGCCCAGCGTGTGAGCTACGTAGCAGTTCCTGCATTTTTCTCCTCATTTCTCCCACAGCAGTGGGAGGGGATGCAGATTTGGGAGTACAGGATGTGGCCTGAGAATTACATAGCCTGGGCTTGGAAGGAGCGGTAAGGGAAGCTCAGAAAGCATCAGAATAAAAGGCTTCGGTCCTTAAGAAGCAAGCACGGTTACCACCTTATGGAGCAACTGCAGCTACGAGGCTCTCAGCCTGAGCTGTTCCCCAAGTCTAAGCCAAAACCACATCACAAGTACTTTGAAGGTAGGTTTCTCACTAGGTATGGGGCCAAATGCAGTCGTTTAGAGTAGATGTGTTAGGATGAACCTGCACATGTTCAAAACCTGATACAGGGCTTGAAGACTGCTGAGGTGGGCAACGAGCAGTAATTGCACCTTTGGAAGGTGCTCAGAGAATCATAACCCCAAACTTTAGAGAGCAAAGACAAAACCAGACAAGGACAGATGCAGAAGGAAGACAAAAGGAAGAATATAAATATAATATTGGCATTGCAAAGGCTGTGGGACAATGAAACCAGCGCGTGAGTGCCTCTGGCACAGAGGCATTACTCGTCTACATGTGTCTCATTGCCACATCTCTACAGTGGAGGAGATAGTCCTTCCCTTGACTGTTGAGACTGGGTTGTCTCTGTAACAGAGTTTTCTTCTGACACTGAGCTCATCCAGAAAGTCTCTGAGGGAGCTGGAATGTGAGCCCACACCCTATTCAAACATCTTTCACTCAAGGTCCACTTCCCAAAATTATTGATCGATTTTGTGCCGGTTCTTGGACCGCCTCCCTCCATCCTACCAGCACCTCACCTGTAGAGAGACACATTTCACATCAGTCAAGCTGTTCTTCACAGATGTCAGGGTCTCGTCACCAACTGTAGAGAAAGCCAAGATTACAGATTTAGGACAAGTGGCAATTTTTAAGATGGCTAAGCTAGGATATAACGAATGCCACCGAGGATAATTAAGGATAAAAATGGAAGTAGGTCTCTAGGCTGAAGTAAATGAGATTTTTTTTTTTTTTCATTATTACTCTTTTTGCCTCCTAAAAGTTCATTATTATATAAAGTTTGAAAGCTCACTGGCATATCAGCTTTGATTATTTTCATTTGATTTTCTCACTATACTTTTTCCTCTCCACTTCTCTTATTCATTGTGTTATTACATCCTTAAAAGGTATTTTAAATTAATTTACTGCACTCTGTGAACACTAGTAAAAATATTAGCTTTCAAAGAGTTATGTCAATGAGGAAAGCATGTTCATTCTTCCTTGAAGAAAGTATATTATGAAAACTGTAACCCATAAAACAAACGCTTACTTGCATTTTCCTGCTCTTTAAATCCATCCCTGAGCTAATACAAGGAAATTTAGCACTTAATTTATAATAAATATGCATGGAAAAATCAGAACACCACACCAAACAGGCATATTTACTGTGTCAGCCGGGAGGAAATTATTAGTATATCAAAGGAAATGCTCGTGCTCGGCAGCAAATACAAAGGGTGTTGATGCAAATTCGTATAAAAATGATTTCTTTTTTCTAACGTTACTATGGAAAGCCATGATGCTGCAGCTGACCATGTCACTACAGCTATAATTTTGGCATGAAAACAGGAATTGACTGCTAACCTGTTTTAGCACCCAGGTTGCAAACACCTTTCTACTATGAAATTTAAGACCTAGAGCTCTTTCTAAAGAACTGGGTTGGACATACAGTAAATCCTTTTTTTCTAATGGATATCAGAATCAAGGCGTTTTTCATGTGTTTGCCAAAAGTAGGAGATGACAAACGAACCTAGAATCAAGATCTGCTGAGCTCCTGGATTCCATCTTTTTTCTCATTTACTTTCTTCTTAACTTTCCTCTCCTTTATGCCCACTCCACCTAGGCCTGACCAAAAAAACACCCTTTCATTCTTTCCCCTAAAATGTCTCTGTATCTCATAATCAGCTCCAGAAAGCAGAAGCTAAAGAGGTATTTGTATAGGTTGACATTTTCCAGCAACTTGGTGTACCCGGTAGGAAAAGCTGCACCAAGAACAAACCTGAGTGCTTTAAATTAGCTACTATCCCACCAACTAGACCACTGCAGAACACTGAAAACTCAGAGAGGATGAAGTTTGCTCCCTCCCTGCCATCCACTTTTCTTCCAAACATTTTCAATGTCAAAAAAGCTGCAAGAGCTTCCAAAAAAAACCTAAAAATAATAACGTGATTATTTTTGACAACCAAGGTAGGAAAAAACTGGAAAGCAAAGGGCTTAAAAATAATAAAAGCGTCAGAAAAAAAGAAAGCTCTCAGAATGGCCAGACACAGAGAAGTTGAAGGGAAGAGAGAGGCAGGTTCACCAGAAGGGGCTTCAGAGGAGAAAGAAACCCACCCTAGCAGGGAGAAAAAGCATAAATGGAAGAAACACAGACATGTGACTCTCCGTGGCAGAGGTTTTATGGGTGTTTAGTACTGGAAACAGCCACGGCGCTGGCAGCCTGTGGGATTTTTTTACTTAATACTGCTGCAGGAGCTCACGGTATTTCAGCTGCCAACACCAGAGCAGTACACGAATCAGAAGCACTTTTGATATCTCCTTTTGACAAGCGACTTAACGACGATCTGCACAGAGGCTGTGGTGCCAATGCTCATGAATAAGGCGCATTTGAACGTTGGGTTTGCAGGTTTCCACCGTCACGTCGCGCTTGCTAGCTTTTAAGTCCTAAATGTTTGACCTTCCCTCTGAAACGGTAAAGTAGAGTTTTATACAGGTAGAAAAGAACTGGTCTAAAGTGGAGAGAAGGCAAAAGTTGCTTTCGGTGTGTCTGTAAACTAATGGGTACTGTGACTGACTTGCGAAATTGCTTTCAGCAGGCTCTGCTCATGCAGTATCTTAAAACCTATCAATACGCTAAATTCAGCCCCAAGTCGCTATTCATAGCCTAATAAAGCTGTCAGAATAAAATGTTTGCAAAAGGAATTTCCATTGAAAGTTGTCTTCTTCCAGAGTCTTAAAAGTACAATTGTTTTATCCAAGTCCATAGCAGCATAGGAAGCGAATGCAAATTGATTTGAGGGAAAATATGCCAAGAGTGTAATTCTCTTTCTTCAAGTAAATGGATTCCTTTTAATAGGCAGAGTTCCAGCGTTATTAATTAAGACACTGCAGACAGGAGAGGAGGTGATTTTAGAAGTTTTTGAGATCAGCTACAATGTATTAGGTTGGATGCCAATGCAAATTACTTCAGCAAAAAGCTTTGAAACAGATCTTGGGTTTTCCTCATTCATTGCTTCCTGGATTTTGAAAAAGAATAAACCTGTCCCAGGAAAGCAGCAACCTTTTGGTCTGCCTTTAAAGCCTTGCAATATTACTTTTTTTGTTAAAAATGACAACTAAAAACCCAGATGATAATCCAGACAGCATGAAAATAAAGAAAACCTCTCTTTTACCGAACTTCGAAGGCACTCTCTTTGCAGTAGCTGTGTTCATAAGAATGCAGTTGGGTGGCAGTCTGAAAAGCATTAAACCTCCCCCATGATTTCCATTGAAATGATCATCCTGAAAGCTCTAGCACAGCCCTCACCAAGCTATATGTAAGAATGTTTATTTTTGTTATTCCTATTATTTTTATTATTCAATAAAAGTATTGAGTAAAAGCAGATTTCATCTAAATGAATGAAATTGTGTTTGCTGCCATGAGAGAAAGAGGGCATCGAGAAAAAACATTGTACCACACTGAGCACAGCTAAAACAATACCGTAAGCAAATTATATAGTTCAGTCACTGTTCCTGGCTTTCACAGTTGCATCTATAAAACTACAATAGATATATTGTTTTCTTACAGCTCTAAAAGCCTAGAATTTAATTTTTATTTTGCTTTAAACATCAAAGTTTACAGCTTCTATTATGGGGGGGGAAATTGGAAAACGCAAAACTAAAGAACCAGAGAAACGTTAAGAACTAACAAGTATTCTTTAAAAGCCACCTCTCATGTTTCTGAAGCCAAACTGATGAACCTGGGGGGGACCTGAGTCACAAGTCTTAATTCCTATGTTCAAAATCTGGTGGAGAAAAAAAAACAACGCTCCTTTTTGGTCTTATTACAACCTCAGTCTTTTAACCAGGTAGCAGGTATCATGCCTTCGCATTCGGCTGCGATAGCTGTGCTGGAAACGCCCAGACCCATCCACCAGCACAGCGGCGTGTGCTGAACTCCCAGAGCCCTGAAACTGAGAACCACCAATATTGATGCTCAACACAACTTTTATTGATTGAGACCGCCTTATTATTTAAGCTATGGGCTCAGATACTGAACTACCACGAGATGGGGTGGGCTGCCTGCGATTCATAGACCCCAGGAACAAGCCAGAAGCAGAGAATAATGCCAGCGTGCTGCTGGCACACGCACTCGCTCCTGGTGTCTGCCTTTGCACAGGACTGTGCTGCTCATCCAGCAGCTTCAACCTTTCACTGTTAAAACGAGTAATGCTGATGCCACTTTGGAAAAAATTATCTAGGTGCAAATGGAGTGGCTGGATTTTTACAGGTTGGTTTCTAGTTGTTATTGTGAAAAAAAAAAAAAAAATTAAAAATGCAGAGAAAATGCTTGATTGGTCTTTTTGCCCAAAGAGAGCGTGTATTTTGCGGTTTTGCATGGCAGCAGGCTTCTGCAGCTCTCCTTTGTGTTGAGCAGCACCCGACCCTAGAATACCTTCATCAATCATCTGAAGGGTTGCGATGCTACTTGTCATGAAGAGAGCATAGCTAGCTGGCCTCAGAAAGCCTGTCACTGCCCTTGCAAAGCCAAGTTCTTCCTTGGTGCATCCCAGCATTGCACCAGAAGTGGTCTCTCCCTGATTTCTCATAGGCAGAATGTTTATTAAAGACAGGCACAAAGAATGACATCTGTGATTCATTCTGGGAACTCTGGGAACTTTGAGTGTTTCTGTGAATCTCTCCAACAAGGGTGCTCCAACCTGGCAGCTCCCACCCTGTGCTTTCCTACTGCCCCTGTTCCAGGGCAGCATCCATACCAAACAAAACCAACATTAAATGGGAGAGATGTCATCAAAGCTGCTGTCTTCTCCCTGTAGGTTGGTCTCTAATCCTCTTGACAGGAAATTAGAAAAAAAAAAAAGACACCTACAGTGATATTGTTGAAAGCTGATTGTCTCTGGTTTCAGAGCCACTGCAGACAGGCTTGTTATACACCAGGGAAGAAAATGACTGTCAATGGCTCTGGCTTTGTTACTCCCTTGCAAGTCTGCACCTCAAGGCTGGGGCTGAGGAAACCTGCAAGAGTACTAACACGAAATGCCCTTGGGCGTATATTTGGAACTAGGAGCCTTCGTTTCCAGTACCCCACTGCTCTGCTTAATTTCCTTCAATGTTGTTTCTAAAAGACTACCCCCGCTCTGTCAAGCCAACCTAGAGCTGAATGCGTAAGATAAGAAAAGATGAGGTTTTTTCAGGACTGGAAAAGATACAGGTGCTATCCAGGCTGCTGTTGACAGTGCAGCAGATGGTTTTCTTCTGGATCGGTATTTCTTGGATGCAGTAGAATGGTTATCCATTAACAACGCACCCAGTGGAGGCAATGAGAAGAATTGAAAGGGCAGACTATGATTACCCTTGTGCAGCAACCGGGTACCAAAAATGCAGGTCGTTATTTAAGATCATCTAAATGCTTCTCATCTTCATAGTAACATATAACTAGCAGGTACTTTGTCTAGCCATGTTAAAAATTTTTACTTTGCTGTACTGCTAGGTTGCTGCTCTGTTGTGTCTTAGAAGCTGTAGTGGTTTTAATTGCAGGTGAAGCAAACTGTCTACATAGAGTAATTTTAAGTGAAAGGTACAATAAGCCAGTCAGTCGTTGTCCCAGCTTAAGGGCGTCAGAGTTTCAACCACTTCCTTGCAGAATCTCTTCAGTTTCTCTCCTGTAACAACACGGCTGTCATTTCTCTGTGACTACTTTGTTTATCCCATCTTAAAGGGTTGTGCCCTGCTGAAACACTGATAATGAGAACATCAGAGGAAAAAAAAAGAAAGAGTCTTGCTCTTACAAACTCTCCTTATTTCTGGTGGAATTGTTCCTTCCTTCGCCACGCACGTCCAAGCGTTCTCAGAAACAGCATTAATGATGGGTTCCCCCCGTACTTTAATATGAACACCATAATCCTGGAAGGAAATGGAGAGCAGAGCCAAGAATTGCACTGTCTTATTTGAACCTGCCACTGCACTAGTCGCTCTTCAAAACTGGAGTGAAGCAAGAGAAGACTCCCATTGATCTCACTGGAAAGTGGATGGGGTTCCCATGGAAAGCAGATAAAAAGCAAACTTCCACTTTTCCCACAAAGTCTGCTCTTTTACCTCATCCCTTGCCAAGCCCCTGTGCTGCCTCTCTATGTTTTGAGACACATTCTGCTTCAAGTTGCAATTTTTTTTTGTTTATACCTGTGAGTATTTCCTAGGTTTCTGGCCAGATCAGCAAAAGATTTAATTGGCATGGCCATGCATGAAATTATTTCTTTTCAGGCAAGTAATGTTACCAATTGACATCAAGAGAAGAAATTATTAACTCTAAAGCTGGTAAAACGCTTGAAGTTAAAAACTTTTTGACTCCACCAAAGCTACAGAAGTTCTTTGACATATTTCTGGAGGAAATAACCGGTAAAATTTTAATTTCTGCCTGCGTTTGTATGAGCAGTCTACCTACCAGAGATAAGACATTCTGCCCTAGTAAATCACACACAAATTTAGTCGCATGTCTCATGGCTTTCAAGAGCTGGTGAAAAGAAAAAGGCAAGAGTGCAGAAACCTCCTATAGACACATCAGTTATCGGAGGACTGAAGCCCGAGGTTGCTGCTCCAGCCATGGCTGGGTTGTCCAGCCCACTGGTGTGCAAGTTCCTGTGACAATTCTGCAAGAAAAGTGAAATCTGCAGCACCTGAGCTCCCTTTCAGGGGGTTCTGCTGAACTGCTGCGAGTTTTTGTTCAGGTCTCTTCCTTTATTAAATCCAGAGGGCTTAAAGTATCCAGTCTCTCCATAAATCCACTGGTACTAACAAATACGCTGAACATTTTACATTTGGTAAATGACAGCGACAGACTGAGCACACAGAAATCCTTAGTCTGGTTTTCTTATAGGAATCCTATAGAAAAAAACTGCCTTTCCCAGACTCAAGATATTGCAGCCACACAGCTCTATGTTCTCCAGATACAGAATTCAGCTAACAAAAACCAAAGCTCTCAAAACTCATTGGGAAATTGATTTGGAAATTTAACATGTATCATGATCTGATTCAAAACATTAGCAATAATGCAATCTGTCTGCACACAGATTGAACAAGCCTGAGTTGCCAGGGACCATCCTGCAGTGATCTATAAGATGCAGAATAAATTGTAACTGGGGGAAGCATGATCTTGAGAGCAGCCAAAAAAAAAGTTACTGCAGATTAGTCAAGAATTATCGCCTAATATTGCCAAAGGCCAGTTAGAATGCCAGTAAATCTACTTTACATCAAGAAAACAGTAAGTGTCTACCTTACTTTTATGAAGGTGGAGACAGTTTGCACTACTCTTGGTAATACAACAAAGTCAACTAAGATCAAGTTGCGAAAACACACCCAATTCACTGTGCCCTTGCCCCTCAGCAGTGAATGTTTAAAGGTGGGATGGTTCAGGTTCGATAATTGTCCAAATAGTAGAGCTTCTTTGTGAGGGCAAAGGGGGAAACAGCTCTTTCCTGCAAGAGCTCCTTCCTCAAGGGCTCTGCTCTATGTCCTTGGTGAACAAAGCAAACGTCGACTTTTGGTGTGTGCTTGAGTGGCTTCAGGAAGCAAACCCACTGCCACTGTTACAGAAAGGAGAGTGACTTTGATATGGGTGAGAGAAAGTACCAGGCTGCACTCAAGTCACATGAAGTTAAAAGCCCTTTGGTGTTGAGGCTGGATCTAGAGCAATGGTGGAACAGACACACATCAGGGACCTACAAGAGCCATCAGACTGTTCCACTTTGCAGACGAAAGCCTGCCAATTCCAGTCATTAGCACGTTAAAGGCCTTGAAAACCAGAGATATTTTATAAATGCAACTGCAAGTATAAATTCATATTTAGTACATTCTTGCAGACCAGGAGGTTCTGAGCTTTCTCAAACACATTATGTGCACAAAACCCTCAATACCTAAAAGAGCATTAATAACCTTTCGTATTTTGGTCAGAGTTCCAAATTGCTGTATTCCACTTCTATTAAGTCAAGTCTTTGGAAGATACTGGAATTAATCACCTGACATTCGTATTTTGATCTGGCTGAAAAACACTAGGCAAGTGCACAAGACTAGAGCCATACAGCATTATTGATGGTATCCAAGGACTTGCTAATGGCCACAGATGGAAACTTTTGGACACTGTTCATGGCAGTTGTCTTTCAGTAAGATTTGATGTACTAGACTGTGGATGGAGCTGGAGGTTTTGGATTTTTTTTAAAGTAAACCATACATCAATTGCAATCCCATCAGGGAGTATCAGGCAGAATTCACACAGAGTAGAAATTATATGTACTGTCAGGAATCATGCTAGTTTATGCCAAACAGCTTTTATGCTCCTATAAGAATGAATTAGGAATGAAACTCTTTATTTTTAATACTAGTGATGGGTATTCATTAATATGACTAACAGTAATGAGATAAAATGTACAGATACTCTCTAAACAGCAAGGACTAGACAAATTGCAAAAAAAAAAAAAAAAAAAAAAAAGAAAATGGGTTAAATACAAATTTAAAGAAAAGCCACATGTGTTTATTGTACCAGGGCCTTGCAGTAATTCTGATTCATTGGGCCAAAGTATCAGCTTTGGAGTGCCAAATGGGGTTGATCAACTTGGCTTACAGCCTCGTGTGGGATACAGGGACAGATGATGGGGAAGAGATATTTCCTTCAGGAAGAAAAGCCTATTTAAATGTGCCCATGGCTCTTCCTTCTCATTTTGCAGAGTCTCTGGGGCAGTAAAGTGGAAAAGGACTTTGGAAAGTCACGTTCATTCCAGGGCGCTGGAAAGCATTTTGCAGCCTTTGGGGTTTGGCAGCTTTTGGAAAGTTGCTCTGTGGATCCTTCTGGATGAGATCCCCATTACCAGCTCATCTGCAAGTACAGGAGACACGATTCAATGACCCTGAGTGTCCCCTTCAGTTCCACATACCCACCACAAGTACAGTCCTACTGGTGTGCAGCCTACCTAGTCACTGGCTTCCAGCAGCCATGGAAAAAAGGAAAAAACAGCCCATGGCTGCAGCTGTGTATGGGACATAAGAAACAAGCAATTGTCCTCATGGACCTGACCTCTTTATAATCCATGTCTTTCCCAGACCCTATCTTCATCTACCGTGAGATCACAGCTCAATGGTGGAGAGTTTGGCCTGGGGAGGACCTGGAAGAAGAGGACAGTTTTTTCCTCTTGGTTGTCCCTCTTCTGATCCTCCTGCTTCACTCCCTGGCTAAGGGCTACAAATGTGCTCCAGACAGCAAGAGAAGACCTTGAAAATATTCACTTCTTCTTAACCTGCTTAAAACAGAGTCGTTGCTGCATATTCCACTCTTCTGTGATGACCGTGCTTAACAGCATTATCCAACCTTGCTGTGCCATATTTCACTCCTTTTTACTGTAAGCCATTTGCAACTGAACTGGGGTCACCATTTTCCTGTGTGTTTGCTAAAAACAAGAAAGCCTGAGGATTTAAAAAGAAAAAAAAAAAAAAAAAAGAAAGAAAGGTCATTCACGTAGGGGAAGACATACCTCTTGTAAATCAATTACAGATCTCTCATGTTGTAGCTCGTTCAGCTCAGTGATGCCTCACTCTCATCCTTTGTCACCTAAGATTTTCTCACTAAGAGAAAGTTGGTTAGCTCTTTGGAAGCTGTGTATAAAGAGGTCTTACACTAGCTGCAAATCAGCTTTATTGATCCACATGTCCTGAAAAACTTACAATAATTGAAAAAAACCCCTAGTTAGAATGGGGTGGAATATCTTTCTATTTGTCATGACCTATACTGTAAAATCTTCTGCTTAAAGGTAAAGCTTCAGATTAAGCAGTTTTCCAGGAAATTTGCAATGATTAACTACCTACATGACCCCAGCTAAGACCAAGTCCTGAACAGAGATGCAAATTGGTAGAACACCAGGATATAATTTTAGTAACTTAACTACGTTTCTTATTTTTGCTCCTATTGGTGTATTTGGGATGCTGAGCATAGTCAAGCTCCCTCTTGACTATGGTCAGAGCTAGGAAAATTCATCATGTCTCCGAGGCATCCCCCTTTTAGCGTGGAGTTTGGGGGAATGTCAATTGGATACGCAGCAGCATAGCCTCCTGCACTTCTGAACGCTGCGTGCAGTCGTTATGCAGCAAAGCAATTCTAAAATCGATGTCACAGTGCAGAAGGAATGGCAAAGCTTTGAATGAGCAGCATATGAGCAAGCAAAGATACGGAAGCCGAGTACTGATCGCTCCGGTTCAGTCCCTGGATGATTTCTAAAGATAACGAATCCAGTCTTGAGGCTTCTTCATTTGTAAAATCCACCCCATGAAAAGCTCTACAGTAACCTACATGGTTTGCTATAGGAGGAGCAATAAAACTCGAGTTTCTGCAGCATCTTATAAATACTCATATGAAAAAAAAGACCATTTAAATATAAACGACCTTTTCTGTCAAGTTGGTTGTTGAGGGAAGACACAGGTAGGATTGCAACCTTGGAAGGAGTCCAGCAACAGAGCTGCCTTCCCATCACATGCCACAGAGCTGGCAATGCCCTGGATACTGGGAAGGAGGATATCTCAGCCCTCTCTCCCAAAGAAATCTGTCCAGTAACACATACAGACATAGTCCCACCTCAACGATGCCATTGTATGAAGCTTGTTCTTCTTTCTTTTCCATCCCAGACCAGAGAAACAAAGGCAAGATGGCAGTCTCCACTGGATGGAGAGAGACTTTAACGTTATCAAGGGCCCAGGAACGACGATAGGAATGGATCTGTGAAGCGCAGCAGTTGGCCCTGAAGGCTCAGCATCCTCACGGTGCTTTACATGTTTTCACTTTGGCCTCGCTCTGGTCTGGTACTGGGCACTGAACATCAGCGGGTGATGGGCACGCGTTGGATGCAGCCGAGCTACATCCCAAAGGAAAGAGATTTGCAGATGCCCAAACCACTCTGCGATACGCAAAGGGAAGATGATCGGAGACTTACGTTAAAAGCGCGTTCCTGGCCCAAACTGAAACACTAGCATGGGTGCACACAGAAGGAACAGCCAGCCTCCATCTGAGGTCCGCGGAGGGCTGACCCACAGTCCCTTGAGTCCAGCCTAATACCTGAAAATCCTGCCCTTCTTTCTACGGCTGTTGTCTGTACAAGCACCACCTTTCAGCAGGGCTGTAACTTCGACAGAATGATTCCCTTTGAATTAAAATCTGTGTCCAATGACTCAGCTGCAAATATTTTAGAAAAATACTAGAATTTCATCAGAGTGAACTACTAAGAATATACTAGACTTTTTCACACGCATTTTTATAACAATTTGTTCATCTATTTGTCTTTGCTCAGTGCAATAATAACTTGTCTTCGTGTCTGGCTCATACAAAGATGTTTCAATATGCCACTTGTTAGCACCACAATAAGACTAAGAGAAATGTCTCTAAAAAATAATTCTTGGTATATAAAAATGCCTTTTTTTTTAAACAGTAACTTCTGTTTATTAGTAATAAATTTTCAGGGTTTTTTTTATTTCTCTAGTTGGGGAAAGAAGGGATAAAACCTACCAATAAAAAGAATATACTGAGTTTAATAAAATTAGTAAGCAAGAAGTAGACATCAAAGTATATGATTACACTGTCACGTATCTCCCTCAGCCTTCATTTCTGCTGCACCGACCAGACGAGAGTGCTTTGCTCCTGAAGCTAGGCACAATTAATCAATGTAGTTAAAGTACAATTAAATTAACATTTTACAAATCCTCCTGCTAACCTATTTAACTTAATAATCCCATGAAATATCCAGAGGAGCAGATACCTAACGTACTTGTAGCATGTTCAACACCACCATGCACAATACCATAAATGCTGGATCTGCAGAAACCGTGCAATAGCAATTCCAACAGACCAGGGATAATTTACATCCACTGAGGATCTGGTTCAATTATCCTGACCAAGAATAATTTGCAGTCAGGAGCACAGAAATTCCCAGACTGGAACAGAGCCAAATTACTTCTAGCAGTTACTAGCAGAGGAGATTTTTAAAGGGAGTTACATGAAACACCACTAAGGGACAGGTGGAATAATCTGCTACCTGCAGTAAGTTTCATGCTAATCCTAGAAGATGGAGGCTGGTTTAAATGCCACAAGAGGAGATACCTCCTCACCTTTAATTATAACGACTCCAGCTATTTTAATTATCCAGCAAAGCATACGTTTGGTAATACTGATTCTGGCTCTAGTCACATCATTTGGCAGTTCCACAGGCTTGGTATAAACTGCATAAAAGGTTGGGTTTTTTTTTTCCCTCGCAGCATTTCTTGCCTTTCAGTTTCATTGAATTTCCTCCCTTTCCTGTGCTCAGACACCAGGGATGGATACTCGTGTTTCCAGACTAGCCTTTACAGACAAACTCACACCTTACGTCCTTTCCCAGAACAAAGGTGTTTTCAGATGCTCTTCAGAGAAGAGGTTTGCTTACCTCAGCCTTTATCATTTGCCTTGCTCTTCTCAACCCTTTCTAGTTTAGCAATATCTTCTTAACAAATACCACACAGGGCTCCCATTGAAGCTGCATCATTGATTTCAAATGTTTTGTGAGATTGGCCCTGAAGGTCTCTCTCGCAGCCCTTTCCTACCCTGCTATCTTGCTGCTTTTCTTTTTTTAACCACACTGAGCAGAGACTTTCACTGCAGCACCTGCACTAACAATTTGGTCCTGCTACCGAAACAGTAAAACCCTTAAATCCTACAGATTGTTAAAGTTTTGGCTCAGCTGACTCTTCAGCCTCACATGCCACCGGGTGTCCCAGAGTGCTTAGATCTCTTTTGATGTCCCACCAGCCTTTTGTCAATGCGGCTAGCCTGAAAAAGACGGCAAAAATACTTTGCTTACTTGGACATTTTGTTAGTTCAGAGCTTACCTTTCCAATTATTATTTATTTATACTTTTCTCAGTGTTTTTTGGGGGGGATTACTAAGAAATGGATTAAAACACAAATCCCTCAGTATAGAACATTGCAGCTTCCCTGTAATCCTTTTGCCATGATGAGAGTGAGCTTGCTATTCTTATCCCTTTCCTTAGGTCCTTCCCTGCGATATTTCTCTCGGGAGAAGTGGCGAGCAGGCTCGCATGGCTACGGAGCCAGCGTCCCATTTTGCCCTCGCTCTGTTCCTATCCCCTTTCCTCTCTAGGCAAAAGGTTGTGTGGGCTCCAGGTTACAGCGCGCAGGGCTCCTCTGCGGCTTATGTTCCCCTTAAATCCATACCCGGGAAAAGGGCAGCCCTCATCTGGCTGCTGCAGTAGGAACTACCAGAAAGTCACAGTTACCTCCTTGACTTTTTCTATTCCTGTATAGAAAGAGAAAAATCCCTTCCTACAGGGTCTTCTTTAGTCTTGCAGAAAGTTCACAACGATAGGTCCGCCAAGAATTGCTGCGTATACAGAAGCCACGTCTGGCATAGAAAGTCTTTGAACTCAAAAGAGCTGGAGACAGGAAGAGCTTTTGGGGGGGAAAGGATTTAGATATTGAGGTTTAATTTTTGCGTCCTTCCCTGGGCACTCATTTATGGTCATCGTTGGAGACGGGGATGCTGAGGCAGGTTAATCTTTGATTTCAGCCACTGGACACATTTTTGTATCAGGTTGTGTTCTGCTTCCTTACACGATGAATTCTGAGCAGACATGTTCAGAAGAGGTTTTCAACATTTCTTAGCAAGCCAATGTAATGATGGGAATTTTTGAGAAACCACACTACAGCTTCTTTTCCCCCAATGCTGTCTTGAGACTAATTGTTTCTTCCCATTAGCAACAAGAAATCTTTTTATTATTATTATTATTATTAACAAAGAAATGTAGGTCAGATGAGCCAGTTTTAAAGGAGAAGCCTTTTTTATTTTTTTTTTAAATTAAATATATCTTGCTCACTTAAAGCTGTCTTTTCCTAATGGAGACGGTAAAATATTCATTTCTTAATAGCAGATTCAGCTCTCTTTAAACCCAATATAGCGTTATGCAGATGAGTCCCCCTTTTTTGCAGACATCATGGAAAGGAATTCCAATGCTCTATGGTAAAACCTTCAGAATGTTTGAAATATGAGAATATGATAATTGTAGTTTAATATGCTAATGGGAACTGGGAAGAATTTAAGCAATTTGCCCATATATTACTAAACTCTCTGTGGCAGGGTAATATGGGAGTTTAGACATCATTATTAATTGGAAACATTGCCTAGAATTTATTGGATATAACCATTAAGTGGAAACATTGCTTGAGGTTGAGAATAATAATCTCCCAAAAATGGGTTTACTTTCTCAAATTGTTTCTTAAAAACTATTTCAATCACCAAAAAAACGCATCTGAAATTACCATTAATCAAAAGCACAGATGTTATTTGGTGTTTTGCATCTTTCAAGGTGAAAGAGATGGAAATCAGACTCAGAGCATCACTACTAACTGCTGAAATTCCCTGTGTGTATGCACACATTATTAGGTACACACTTAAACAAGAGGGAGATGTTTTTCACAACGATTTCATCTATTCCTAACACATTCTGTCCAAGGTCTCACAAAAAAATCCGTCACTGTGAAGCCAAGTGCCTAATCCCTCCACAAGATGCCATTCAGAGCTTCTCAATTTATAAAGTGCTGGTGCTTTAATTTAAGGGATTTTTTAAAAAAAAAAAAACACAGTTTTGCTAAGCCAGTGCAAGACTCCATAGGGATAATCTCACATTAGCTTAACCCAAATGTTTTATTTAGCTTCTGTTAATTGGGAAGAGGTTTAGGTAAAACGCAATTGGCCACTTTTAAAAAGGAATAAATTTGCCTACAAGAAGTAGGTGGCGGTTTTGCAAACCAGATGTAATTTTCTGTATGCATAAGCAAATCGCAGCTGCTGAGCTACTCCCCTTAGCTCAGAGTTGTTCCTCAATAGCCATCCTTTTCTTCACCATGTGCTGAGCACCAGCACCTTGCAGCCCCAGGCAGCTTCGCCCCAGCCAACCCTCTCCAGTCTCGTCCAGCTCCAAATCCATCACACCACTTGCCACAGCCGCTTATTCCCCACTGACCATTGCCCCCAAATTCGCGGAGTTTACACCCTGAAGGGGCACGGGCAGAATATTTGTGTCCTCCTGTATAACATCTCTTTGTCCGCACCCTCCTACCCACCTGCTGAGCCCAGCCATTTTGGCTCCAGCCTGCACCCCAGCCTGGATGGTCATTCCAGTGGGTGCTGTTCTGCTCCCCTTGACACCCTCTGCTGAGCAGGCTGCGTCCAGATCATCATGACAGAAGAAGAATTTCACAGGGAAAGCATCATTCTGTAAACACTTGGCTCAGCTCTACCTTCAGTTTTGGCTAATGATCCTAGGAATACATAGACAGGCAGAAAATTATGTTCTTCCCCCTCCTCCTCAATTACTTTGAGATTCACCGTTAAGCAAATCATCCTCAGCTCTAGATCAGGAGATGGGAAAATAAATACCCTTAACATCGCCTTACATCTACACCGCTATAGTACCAAATAAATTCCCGAAAAATACCATGAAAGAACTCAAAAAAAGGGACTGAAACAGAAAGATCTGTAACACCTGAACTGCATATGCAAATAGAAGATTGCCAGAATTTTGCGAAAGGAAGTCCTTGGGATTTTGCCCTTTGAGTACTTCTAGGAAGCAATGTCCAAAACTAGCTACATGAGCGCACCAGCTTTATTTGAACAGCCTGCCTTGCCTGGCATTTTTTCCTGAGCCATCATTGCCTTTACTCACTAGATGATGGCACTTTGCAGGGAATGATAGGCTCAGCACAGTATTGATCAAGTCAGTGCTGATACAGCAGAAATATCTAGGAAACAAGCAGAAAAACTGTGCTTGGGACTAGAGACTGCAGGGCAGGCTCCCCACTACGGCAGAGGGGAAGGAAGCCGGGTGGATGCAGAGGGATTGAGTGCTGTTCTCCTTTTTTCCACAGCAGCTGTATTTTCCCCAGGCTTCCTAAATTCCACACAAATTTCTACATCTTCCAAGCACATCACTGTTTACAGCATCTCCTGCAGTTCTGCTTCTCATGGCACGGGAAGACAATTCAGCCTCCACCATTTGGAACATAACAGGTTGATCATTTCCAAATTATTTTGATTTTTTTTCCACTCAAGAAAAAGAGACAGAGGAAACTAAGTGTCCATGACCCAGAGCTGGTTCTAACTAATCCTCTTACTAGAAAATAGTTTGGACCCTTATGAAAAAATGTAGAAATACTCCATTCTGAGAACAAATTTAAAAGATTAATGGCGGCTTTGGTGTTTAACCCCTCCTCCCAGGTCAAAGCAATTTAAATTAAAGACGCATGAAGAATTTTTTAAAATTTTTAATTTTTTTTTTATTATTTTTCCAGTTGGTGAATATTTTTTGGGTTTAGGCTTTTAATTCCTGTTTAAGATTGCATTATTATTTCAGAATATTTTAGGAAACGTCAGCCCCTCCAGGACTGAATAATATGTCTTTGCCACCGTTGGCTCCAGGGCCAAACCCAGGTGCATTTTCACTATCTGCAACCACAGGAGGATCTTGCTGCAGACCAGCGGCCACGCACGTGTGCACACGAAGCAAGCGAGCGTGCCCAGGGAGGAGCTGACTCTGCCACAACCTCACCGTGCCTGAGATGGAGCTGGCAGAAGATGGTGAGCCTGGCAGATCAGAGACACTCAGCCAGGCTGAATGATTTTTGCTGTCTTCATGCACTCACCGCTTGACCCTGTGAGATGCAGAGCGGCCGAGGTTCACACCACCGGCTGTAGGGGACAGAAGTACACACCAGACCTACAACGGGACTGTAGCCTTGGCAACGGTATAAAGGAAAGAGCAGGGGACACATGACCACAAGCAGAGACATCTGGATCCACCACTGGAAGTACCAAGACATCGAGTGATCAGGTCAAACCAACCCGAGTTACGGTTTGGGTAGAGCTCAGATGTAGGGAATGCAGGCGCAGCTCCCAGTCTGCCCCGTGTACACCCCGAACTGGTGAGCCTGCGCTGAACCGCACTGGTTTATTGCTGCAGATTGGCATTAGTACGGCAATTTCTGCATCATGTTGATAGTGACATACAGACCTTCTTCAGTAAAGGATTTCTAGGGGAAATAACCCATTTCTGAAGTCCCAGTCTTTCCTAGTAACTCTCAAAGCACGGAACAATGTTATTCAAGTAATCTGTGATCCTGTGTAATCTCTCCTCCTGCCCGAGGTGGAACAGCCCAAGGACAGGATGGACGAGACCCCTGGATGGAGTAGGAGCCCTCCCAAAGGAAGGATTATTGCCCTACCTTGCAGGATTTTCTGAGGTGCATTTCTCTATTAGACAACTCTTGGGTGATTGGAGAAAAGCAAAGACATCCAGACAAACCAGAGAAAAGCACAGGCATCCAGACACGAGTCAGATTTATGTCCAGTTAGTTAAAGCATGTGGCTACATGACTCAGGGCAGAAAACTAGTGCAAATATGTACTGTGAGTGATTAAGAGAAAGAGCCAACATATAAACAGACCCAATGCCTCTGTAGTCACAGGAGGTTTCAGAGTTTGGGGTTTTCTTGTTTTGTTTTGTCTTTAAATGAAAGCTGGATTATCTCCCCACTACAAGGAAGGAGTATTTACAGTGTAATCATACACAGGTTCCTCCTTATTCACAGGAACCATAACAAAGACTATCTGCATTTCTCCTGTTGCCCAAGGTTGCAAGACACTTTCCTAAATTACAGTTCTGTCTCTGGAAACATATATAATTTTCCTGTACCTTTCACAGAGCTTTTTGTTACAAACAATGTACAGAAAGAGAATACCATAACCAAAATTACAGCCATTTAGGAAGGAGAAAATAAAAGACATGAGAAAGCATGAAATCCAGGACTGGCTCAGGAAAAACAGACGTGACTATAAGCTTCCAGCAATGAGTGCTGCCATCTTACTCCTGGGCCTGTAGAGACCAAATAACATTTTTTTAATAAGCCAACAGGAAACATCAGAGCCTGAGACCTCATAGATACCTGGGTAACAATCTATATTTTTGTGATACCCAAATTAGCATCCAGCTAGAGATGGAGCAACGCAACAGTGACCTCCTAAAGAAAAAAAAAAATAAGCCACCCATTTGACTTGAGTCTTGGGGGTTTCTTTTTAAATGTTGCAGTGCCTCTATGCTGTTCTTATCCCAACGTAGCACATGGAGACTCTCCCGTGCTTAAGAGTGCAACTCCCACCAGCTTCTTATCACTGGAATGCCTAAGATAATTTAAGGAGAAACTGAATCAATCCAAATTATACTGAGAATATTTCCCTACTGCTCTTACAGTCCTATTGCTTATACACAAGTCGTTTCGAGTATGCTCATAAATGGAGCTGCAATGCCTTTCTCGCACACCAGGTATCTGATGAAGATACTGCTTCTTGTCCCTCAGGACCCTGATTGGCAGTTTCTTTTGACCTGAAGAGCCGCAGAAGATGTTTGGGAGCTCACAGGATCAAAAATTGGTCTCAGTGTATAATACATGATGGGAGCAGCAACTTCCACAAGTTTGGCTTAAATCACTTTCTCCCTTGCTTTGCCCGTGCTGTCTTTAACGCGGTGTGTGCAATGGGACCAGAAATGACCACTGACCACCACAATGACGCTGCCAGCTCCTTCTTTTTCCAGGGCTTTCCTCAAACTAGAAGACATTTGTGATCACTGAAGAAAGGTGGGGTGTTTTTTTAAGACCACTGGGAAAAAGAAAAAACACAAAACCAAAAAAAAGCCCACCAAACCAAAAACCTAGAAGAAAACTCTGAAAGTTAGGAAAACCAAAACACCTGAGTGTGAAGAACCATGTCTGCAGACCAGTTTGACCCTGCTGCTAGAGCGGTCCCTTCCTTTCTTTCGATTCAGGAACCATTAGTGTCTTCTCAAGTTGAGCCAAACTGTAGTTTCCTCCCTGCCTACAGGAAGCCTCCTTGCCTCTGGATTTTCTCCCAGGACAGGCAGCTTTCCTTTTGCTTCAAGTGTTTCCTCCATGGCATGCATCCATCTGTCTCCCTGATTATCCTCACAGATGCTCGTCAGACACACCAGGAGGATCTCCAAAGCCCAACACGCTCAGGTACGCTTGGTGGAAGATGTGTCTTTCCCCTATTCTCCTTTTCAGGAGGCTTCAGCCATGACCAAGGAGCACCAGTGAGGAAGGACAAATGTGTAGTTTCTTCTCTAGTGCATGTTCTTTTCAACTGGGAACAAACTGGTACAACCAGGTGATGGGCTTCCCCCCTACTTCTGCCAGCACAAAGGTACAAATGAACTCTGCTTCCTCCACATTTCTTTTCCATAGTGCATTTTGCAGCGCTTCAACGCCTGGCTAGATGGTGGGTGGCAGCTTTTAGGAGCAATCCTGGACCAAGGTCATTTTCTATCCCCTTGTAACATCCCACCATCTCTCCTTTGGTCTCCCTGGCTCCCCCTTTCCATCCTGGTGCTGCACCTTATACACAGGTTCTGGTCATTCTGGGTGTTTCTGCATAGCACCTCAGCTGATGGGAACAGGACCCTCAGAAGAGTCATTAGCTCATATTTTAAACCATATCCATAACATTTCTAGATACCTTCAGCTCTAGACACCCTCAGCAAAGACGTGCCTCCCTGAAGCAGACTTCTTTTGTAAAAATGATATGTCCTGTGTCTCTAGAATAACAATTTCTCTTTCATCATAGGAGGAAAGAAAGAACAAGCTGATCAAGCTAATTCTTTTCAAAGGATTTTTTTCCCTTTGCTTTTGTGGTGATGCTACCATGCAAATCTCCTAGTTTCACTCAACAAGATGCAAGGAAGGCAAGTGCAATTGAATTTGCTTACTTTCACAGGAAGAGTAGGACCCTACTGTGGAGTCAGCATGTTCTTGCAGCAAAGATCACTTGGCCTGAATGTATTTAAAGACAGGTGCAAAAAAAAATATTTTGAACTGTTCTAAATACACGGTGTCCTACATGGAAAGAAAGCCCTTCACTTTAAATACTATTACACACAAAAAAGAAGTTAAAATACGGAAAGTAACAAAAAATGGCAATTTTTTTAAGATGGTACAACCTCTGTATCACCCTCAGACAATGCAATGAAACTACACAAAATATATAGGATAGAAGGAAAGCTAAAGGGAATAGTAGCCCACTCCTATCAGCATCCAAATAAAAAGAAACTATGCATTGCTTCCTTCTGATAGTATCTGGGACAACCCAGCAAGGCTGCACAGCTTTTGTGGAAGAGGGAAAACCTGTTTTTCTTTGGGACCTAGAGGTTATAGGATGTTTTGCAGGTCCCTGCAGAGTTCTTTCACCTCTCGGTCTCTCCCTGAAGAAGTCAGTGCAGGGCAGAGATGTTGCCTTCAGCCCTCTGCTCACCCACCTCAAACATTACTAACCCTGACAGAGTACGGTACCATAGGGAAACAGTGCTCAAAAGGACTTGGAGAACCACAGATGGAGACTGCACGCCTCCATAGATGGTCCAGTCTGACGCTTCAGCCTCTTTTCCCACTGGATTTTGGGTTTCCTAGCATCTAAGGTCCATCTCTCCCATACACTGCATTCAGCATCACTGCCTAGAGAAGAAGGTGACTCCTCCTCACACACAAAGGAGCTGCTGCAGGAAAATGAGGGATCACTTAAAGATTTTATTGCAGGTTTGCAGATCAAGAGGATGGGAAGTGGAGGGTCTGGCCACCCTGCCCTTTCCACATGGGTGGAGAGGCATCAGCTGTGCTCTACCTGGAGAGGCATTCAAACACCCCAAGAGTCACTGGGTTGTGGGAGAGCCACAGATTGGGTTTTCTGTACCTTTGACCAAAGCATTGGGATTTTTTAAATTGTAAGGGAACTGAGAGAGTGTAGAAGAGGCTGGTGATGGGCGTGCAGGGGGATTTCCACTTCTCCCCAAGCTCAGTCCTTGCTGATAAGCCGCTGCACCCCAAGTCCTATCCACCCTACAAATGAAAGCGTACAGCCAAGCTGCACACGTGTGCCATCCCATAGGGCGATTCCTGCTGTCCAGCAGTTCACCGTGGCACACCTCGTTGGAAAAAGGACTTTGTGTGTTGACTACGCCATGTTTCAGTTCAATGGCACATTTGTTTCAAAAACCCTGACTTTGACTGCCTGTAAATTGTTCTGCTGACACTTCCCTCGTTCTGTTCCTAACAGCGTGCATCTTTCAAACGTGAATGGGCAAAATAGTGGTGGTGGTGGGGAATATCGAAAAGCAAACCTTCAGTCTCCCCTAAGCCACAAAACACAAGCTGCTGACTGAGGCGATCGTTCAAAGGAGGTTGAAACCCCAGTCTCCAGATAAACTACACATGCAAATACAGGGTGTAAAAAGCCCTGAGCAAATACGCAGCCCTTCCACCGCATCTGCAATTGCAAAGATGTTTGAACGACCTGCAGCCTGCCCTTTGCCTCAGCCCCGGCTGACAGCCAGGAGCCTCCACCTCCGACCCAGGCATACACAAAGCTCTGTCCTCTGACAGCTTTATGGGTATGGTCAATGTCTAAAGTCAAATTTCCCTGCTCCCAGCACTTTAAAGGTTAAACCCCAGGCCAAGCATTTTACTTTCTAAATACATTTCCCTCAAGTTAGTAACCTTTCTCAACAAATAAGGCAACAAAGCGTTCAACCGTCGGTCATGTCACGGGCTGTTAGAAAATATGTCAATACGGGGGAACGAAGCAGCAGGTGAGTCTGTTGTAACACAGAACTCGAGAGGGGAAATGTCCTGGGATTGAAAGAACAAGTAGGAAATGGTTAGTGACCACGATATTTCAAGCAAGGTAATCTCTTATTGTCAACTACAGCTTTCCAAATTACAAAGCAAGGCCACAGGTCAGCTGCACGTGAACTGCCCTAATTCAGCTGACTACAATAAACCTCTGGGCAGCTGAGGATGGCGGCTATTGCCTGTCACTCAAGTGCACCTCATCTGCCATTGGGAGCACAGGTTGCAGGTGCACTTACGGCTCCGGTACTCAACAGATACTGTACTTTCTTCCTCCTCCCTTGCTACCGAGGCTTTAAATACAGCCTGATCTGCTTAGCTCTTAGCTGGACAACCAACCGTTCCCTTTTTTGAGATATAAGGGGTTTTCATTGATTTTGACCAGAATCTCAGGTAATCATCCCCACAAAAGAAACTGTTAACTACCTGGTGGAGAAAAGCACGTCCTCCACTGTTAGACTAGACGTTAGGATGCATTTCTTTACATCGAGGGTGGTCAAACACTGGAATAGGCTTCCTAGAGAGGTGGTCAATGCCCCAAGCCTGTCAGTGCTTGAGAGGCATTTGGACAATGCCTTTAACAACATGATTTAATTTTTGGTCGTCCCTGAAGTGGTCAGGCAGTTGGACTAGATGATCGACATAGGTCTGTTCCAACTAAAATCTAGTCTAGTCTATTCTACCTTTTCCATCTCCTCCACACCCCACTGGAAGAAAAAGCCTTAAAAAAAAATAGTTAAGAGATACAGCTAACATTAAGGAACCACCAATAATAACAGAAACCCATAAAATGTCTCTGCATACCACTATCTTTCTAATAGATAAGAAATTTGTAGCAACAGATGGATTGGAAAACAACATGGGTTTTCCTAAGAGACTAGCAGTATCTCATGATATTTAAACAGAAGTATGTTGCCTCCTCAACTTTTTTCCACGTTACAGGAGCATTAGCCATGCCACGAAGGACTATGGAAAATCAAATAACAGAAAGCTTCCAGAATTATACAGAATCCTAATGCTCAGGCCAGCACTCTGTCTGTCTGAAGATGAAACACAAAGAGGCAGTGAAGATCAAATAGCTGCCCGCAGAGCCTGGTACAAATTCCAGCCTTTTTGCTAATACAGTCCCATGAGAACGAGAAGCTGAAGAGGAAAAATTTTAAGCATAAAGTCTGGCAAGGAAGGACAGAGAGAAATGCGTTTGTTTGGAGCCTCAGCCTCTTATTTCACTGCACAAGACCACAAAGTACATATCTATAAGACACTGGGTAGAGTTGTGGAGGGATATTCGAGAAGTGTCTGTTAAGTTAGCTCGGATATAGGAAGCAACAGTGCCAGGTTACCATGGCATTCCTTCCAGACTAATATTCACTGTTTCTCAGCAAGGCTACGTGACACAAACAACATGCCATCTCAACATGGTGGAAATTCCCCAAGCACCAGCTAATTCAGAATGAGCTTATGTCTGGCTATTCGATTCTGCATCATACAAACACTCTTCACAGGATGACTCCAAAGTGATACCAGCCGGTACCAACACCGTATCCGAGAAGACCAGCCCCAACCTTGCCTCTGCTCTGCAAACCTTCCCAGAAAGCTGCAGCAGGTTCACGTCATCAAATCCAAACACTCATTCCCAGAAGTAACACAGGAAACAGATCTCTCTGGTCATTTCTCTGTAGGTGACCCACACCCATCTCAAAGTTCAGACCTACCTCCAGAGTAGAGAAAAGGAATGGGAATTCTGACTGTTCTTGCTTTTTTGGGAAGTAAACTCTTTTTTGGGTTTGTTCAGAAGAGAAACACCCTGAACATGCACGTTACGGGCCTTGTTTAGTGTATGTCCGTGTCCTCAGCACTGCTCCAGCTGCTCCACATCACTCCATAATGTGCTTAAATACTCTTTGAAGATTCCCCCTTTGCAAGGAGTTGGAAGTAAAGGTAGATTGTGGAGTTTTCAGGATGATTTTTATCTCCTGCCATTCAGGAAAGATGCTGGGACCTCCCAAATGGGCTTTTTTCCATCCCTACTCATTAGATACTGTCAGAGAAACAGCTTCCCTCTCCCTCTAGCAGCCATCTTGCTTGTGAGCTCAATAGGGTATAGGAGCATTTCTTGGCCCATTAATCACCTGATACTCTGGCACTTAACCCCATGTTTACTATCTGATTTAGTCAACCTGTCTGTACGCCTGCAACGAAACTTGGTTGTCATGAACTCCCCTGTGTCCAGCTTTATGTTTATGAATTGTACCGCGTTCCTGTAGAACAAAAGGAGGGCAATGCAGCTCTGGGTTTGCTTTTCAAAAGACCAGTCATTAAAGATCATCAGCTGAGCAATCCTGGCCATAGCAGAAGAGCAGGAAGGCTGCAACCAAGGCAAGGCAAGCTTGCTGTCTCTGAATTGCCTGCGGGTGGTCATTACCAAGGAGATCACCTCATAGCAGAGCCGCTCGTGTGAGGGTAGGCCTTGAGGACACACCAGAGATGAGCGGATGCCATTAATGGGTGAGCCTGCTCTGAATGTGTCAGAACCACGATAAAGAGGAGACGGAAGAGTGCTTTCTCAGAAATGGACTTAAAACCTCTCAAGGCAATATTCAAGCATGGAGTAACATGTCACTCTCTCCCTGAAACAGGCACCCACAAAGGCCAAGGCCTGCCAGCAGGATGGGACTTGTTCCAATTCTGGAACATATTGTGCAAGGCAAGAAGACGTGCAGGGTAGTCACGTATATTATCTAAAAGAAGTATTTTGCCTTTTATATTTGCCCTCGCCCTGTGCTCTTGGGATATCAAAACTAGTGCACGCAGACAAAGAAAATACTCTCAGCAGCAGAACATTTCAGAAAACATTAAAAGTAGCCAGAGTTTAGGTAGAAGAAAGGATGTCTTGCTGTTTCTGAAAGACAGTGAATACTTGAACATGAACTACAAAGTTGAACCATAAAAACAGTGTCACATCAAAAAACAAGAGTCAGCACACGGAGAGTTACACTACCCGCGGCAGCATAAGTTAAAGCCCTGAGAAAAATAAGGCTCACGCTTCCATACCTGTGTGAAAGTCTCAGCATTAGCAAAGGCACAAGAAGGGAAATGCAGATGCCAAAGGGAAAGAACTACAGATAATAACCGACAGCTCAGTCAGCGTGTGTTCAGCCACCAGGATTTAGCAAACATGGAAACAGCGTAAGGCCAGCAGGGCACTGGGCCACCAGCACAAGGCAGATCACACAAAACCCACAGACGAGAGGAAAGCACAGGTATAAAAGCAAGTGCTTTTATCCTGCTTGCACAGTGGCTGTACGCAGCAGAAGTCCGCAGAAGTACACGAGCAGCGAACGTTACCCGTGCCAGAGAAACAGCAATCAGAATCAACACTGACATCTTCTGACATGCAGGTGGCATCCCAGGCAGCAGAGAGCTGATAGGCAAGGATGGCATCAGGTGCCGGCACAGTACCGAGACCCACACAACAATTTCAAGTAGGCACAGCATGCAGAGGTCAGCCGAGACAACAGGAAAGATACGCTTTCCAACAGGACGTACGTTAGCAACCTCTGACTCAAGCAGATGGAGACTAATCAGTACGTTGCTGGCACTTCTATAACAACCTGCTCATGTCTCAGGCTGGAAGACAAGGACACGTTTGTTTGAGGGCTTTGATACGAGATTGGGATGTTGTGTCTCAACTATCATCCATCAACCTCACTGCAGGAGCTGTCCACTTACATGAGCTTAGTCCACAGCTATGCAAACTAAAGGCACTTCTTTCTTTCTTTTTTTTCGTTGCAGATCACAGAAAGATGATTTCCTGGTGTTTGCCACAGCTTGGGGACACAGTTTGGAGCTGTAGGTGTAAGAGTTTGTTAAGCTGCCAAAACTTAATCCTATGTTTCAAACTAGAGATACACGTTAGTGAAAAGGGCTATAGGTACCTGACAGTACTCTCTGCTGAAATTAAGCAACTAGGATGATACCCACCCTAAGTTTTTGCAGACCCAATTTCTGTAGAGGAAGAGAAACCTTATGTAAATTACCAGTCTTCTTCCAGGGCCCCAAAATGGTAGAGCATTCGCCTAACAAACGTTGAGGTCATGGCAAACTAGGAGAGATCAGGAATGCCCAGGCTCAGGGCATGAGTTACAGAGCAACGTACAAATGCGGAATTACTTTGCCTAGTTCTGAGCATCACTTGTACTCTTTGGGAGTGAAATGTGTTTAATACAAATATCAGCAAAAACTGAGCACCACGTGCTGTAGTTATTTTATTCCCTCAACCACGAAAGCACCATTTGGGGAAGATAGGCTTAAATTCACTGCACCAGCTTGTGCAAGGTCCCTCACTCGTCTCTGGGGTCTGAGCAGCTGAGTCAGGATATCTTCCTTCTGAGCTGAGCATAAAAAGCGTTAACTGAAGGAGTCAACAAAAAGGCCAAGGAAAAAGCTGCAAGCCTAGTCCAACCGCAGCGTGATTAAAACCAGGAATCTAATTGTGCCAGGTCCTTATTCAGGTTTGAAATGTAGTAATTGCACACGTGTTCTCACGCTGGTCCCAGTTTCCTTCTGCAAACTGAATTCCTCCGTTGAGATATCCTGATCAAGAACTATTGTTGGTATCCAACAGCCTTTGCGAACAGCATCCTGGATGCCCATGGTTACCACCACAGCAAAGTCAAGTCTTCAAAGTCAACCCAATTGCATCACTCTGCCTGTGAATTAGAAAACATCGAAGAATTCTCAGGCTTGGTGTTTAGATGTCTTTTTGCAAAAATACTCTAGCGGTTCAATAGGAACTCTAGCAACTTGACTGTCAAGACTTACCCTGGGTTTTTAACCCAATGAATTCAGTCGCCAAGATTATCCAGAAACAAAACAAAACAGAACAAAAAAGCCGGTAGTCCTGTATGTGTCTTTCCCTCTGGTTTGCAGATCAAAAGAAACAACCCAGCCTTTGAAAACTGAGCACAGATTTGGCCTTTTGAAATCCATCACCTTGGCAACCCACGTCACAGGCAATGGACAACCGTAATGGCCAAACATCTGCACCTCGGGATCTGCTGGAGTCTGCCTGACCACCCTGCCTCAAAGATAAGCGTGATGGGCTGCTCCTTCGAAGGGCACACTTTTGTCTCACGACGCAGTCACGTGCAGAGCCGTACAAAACCACACACACACATAGGCTCCTCATTCCCAGAACCCTAATTCAACGGGCGGGATTCATTGCAAGACAAGCCATGCCCGGACTCACAGCTCCCTTCGCAGAGCTGCAGTGGAAGGAGTGTCCATACCGGTTTCCAGGACCATGCTGGTGTTTTCCAGTTTCTCAGAGCACAGGGAGGAGATGCTGCATCTCTCTTTGCTCTTCAGAGAAGCTCTAAAGCAAAAAGTCTGCCTGCTGATGATCTGGAAATGCAGCCTCAAAATCTCTGGAGGGATGAAAAGGAATAAAGCCTAAAACAGGAGGAACAAGCACAATGTGGAAAGTAGTGACGTATCTGCTCTCCTTTTATGCGACAGACGTTACTGAGGAGTCTTCCTGGCTGAGGCTGATCTAGATAACACAGACATGATTGCTAATAACTGTGGCTTCTTTCTGTGTTGCAGGTAATGAGTTTCTCATTTCAGATGTAAGTTACAGATTCTTCTCCAGTTAGAACAGTTTCCTTAAAACAATCGAGGCAATTACAGGCACCTTGGTTTGCTGTTTGAGCAAGGATCTGCTGTACCTAGAGGCTTTCATTTTCAAAGTTTGCAGTCCTTTTAAATCTTATAAGCTAGCTAAGTCCAGAAGCTGTATTTTCTATTAAAATCATCAGCATTACAAAGAAATGCATGTGTTCACAGACGTGACCTAAAACAAACACAGATCCTTGAAACAGACATTGGCTAAAATCGCTCATATTGGCTAAAGTCACGCTCTGTCGACGCTTATGGTTCATCAACCAAATTTAATGGTCATGGTACAACTTACTCTGCTGCTCTTTCCCTGCTGGGTGTCACCACAGCCCCATCCATCAAGATGATACCGCCTCCAGAACAAAGTCAGTCAGTGTTGGCTGCCAGTGTACGACTATACGTGGCACCAAGGGCCCTTGTCCTTCCCTCCTGTCTTTCTCCACCATTGAACATCCAAGGCCAGCAGCTGCTACTGTCCATGGACACAGGCTGAGCTGCTTGTGCACCAGTCAAAGCCACCACCAGCATCCTGCTGCTCAAGGAAATGGGAAGCCTGAGGACTGACTCAAGGTGGAGAAAGCAGGAAAAGTGGTTTTTCACCCTGCTAGTGGACATATTTGGAAGGAGTAGGATGTTCTCTCTCCCAGGTCATACCAAAGTTTGCTTCCTAAGCAAGTGAGAGGAAACATTGAATTCTCCGATTATAACAGCAAAACCACAGACAGACGTATCAGACAGTTGCATGTGACATCCACGTATTTATCTGAAACATAATTAATAGTTGCAATAAGAAGAACCCTCCTGACCTCAGCATTGCACAGACAGAAAACCCAGCCGCCACTGCTCAGTGCGTATCATCTCAGTCCAAAGCTGCAAGCACTAACATCTGATGGAGGCTAAAAGGAAACAGAGATACTTATCACAACACAGGCAGAAATCCGAGCACGCTGCTGTTAGCTGCTAGGGAGGTCTTTTTGCAGGCAGGACAGCGAAGGCAACTTACTTACTTGTAAACCCAACAGGAAGGACAAAGCATGATGGCGTGTGTTAGAATACACAAGTTTAGGGGTGGAAGACAGGAATGTTTTGCAGATCTTGGCCCTGAGAGTATTATACGAAGCAAATTTTCTTTCACTGCTCAAAAGACGTATTTTGGCTGTGACCCAGCCACTCAGAACCCCTCAGCAGTGCAAAGGAGTGAGCAAAACAGTGCTCGACTCTGCAGCTAGCGTGCAGGGGATTCACCCTTTGCTTTGAAGTGTGGTTCAGCCTGACCAGTGCTCATCCCTGAGCCTAGGGTATCAGCTAGGAGCCACACAGCCCCCGAGCCTTCAAGCTGAATGGTCTGAAAAGCAGTAGCATTTCTTGAAGGGTAAGGTAGCCAAGCCTCAGAGAGAAATGGGCTGGATGATGGGTGGTCAATCCCAGCCCTTTAGCCACGCTACCTCAGGGCTGTGGTCCAGTAGTGCCCCTCCACAATGCCAGATCCCACAGGAGGACCCCACTGTCTATAAGGAACAGCGGTGGCCCCAGCAGCATCAGCCATGTGGTTGCATCTCTACCCGCTTCCTCCCAGGTAGACTCAGAGAGGCAGCATCCCCTGGCTCACCTCGTAGGAGGTCCTTTGCTTCCCCATGGGCAACATCTGGCCTGTCAGCCGCTGGCTGGGGTAAAGCTTATTCTCCTCCAAAAGATTTCTGCTTGGTAACTACCATCCTTTTTCTTGCCCAGATGAGCTACCTGCATCTCCACAGAGTGTCTGAGCACTCATAGTACCGTTTCACAGGCTGTTTTTCAGGTATAATACAACAGTCAATAACCTTCTAACGAGACAGCGAACAGCTCCTGAGGAAAGTTCCCTGGACTAGAGACGAAATATAATTTTTTTGACAGATTGTTGCCACTCAGGTCTATGAACCAGCAATCAAAGCAAACTCCTACTTAAAAGCCAACCGAACGTTCATGAATAATATTTCTGGCTGTTTATTACCTTCTTCTCCGAGACCTTTCTCAGAGCACATTTCTGCCAGAAGTCAAAGCATTTCTAATTTTCAGCCATGCTTGTTTCAAATCACTGTTGATACTCATTTTAGTTTAATTAAGTTTGGTGGGGGTTCTGTTGGGTATTTTTTTTTTTTTAAGAAACGCAGTCCCTCAGCCCCACAGGGCACAGTGTCGTGCGCAAATGTTTGCAGGTAATCTGAACAGAACTTCAGCAGCGTTCTGCTCATTTTCAAGCCTTTCAAAGATCAAAGGGTTATTTTTAACCAGGAGCTTTGTCATTATTAAAACGGCATTAATGGTTGAAGTTGGCTGTTTCCAAACGGTTGGGTTTATATCGTAGCTCTATAATGTGGTGTTGGAGGCAGCAGATGCCTCAGAAAGCAGATGAGTCTCTGAGAGAAACTTGGTAAGCTTAAAATCTATCTAAATGGACAGGACAAACTGAGCTATTGCTGAAGTAGGTGCCAAACCCCATGAACAGGCACTGATTGCTTTGCCAAAAGCTGCAGTGAGCAGCGGCAGAGTACAACGAGGCAGGAATCATAGCGTTCCCTACATAAACCTTCATCCTAGGTTTTTCTGGTATCTAATCAGCCAGCCACCCTAATCCCAGTGGCAATAACCCTGCTGCTGCCTTTGCTTATTTGCACAGGAATGGACTCAAAAATACTAGAAAGGTGAAGGAGCATCTGTAACCACAGCTCTGCTTCTCTGGCACCATCCCCTAGGGCAGGTTTTAGCTGTCACGAGGAGTTTCTCTGCTGAAATAACATACTCTCCTCCCTTCGTCTGCAAAAGCTCTCTCTTACCTGTGTTGCTGTGTCCACACCCAGGCTCCTCCTGCAGCAGAGACATCTCATCTATTCACATCACATACTGATGCTCATCATGCAGAAATGTATAATATTGACCTAGTCTTTCTTGAGTACCTTCCTCATTGTACGCTTTGCACAGTGCTTTAGAGTACGTGAGTTGGGAGGCAAGTTTCCAGCTGGTAGAAACCGGTGCCTTTGATCAGCAAGGGCTTTGACCTGGTCTCTCCCCAGACTCCCGCGTGCCCAGAAGTCCTCGCTCAGGACAGCAAGAACAGGAAAGTGTATTGAATAACCATGTGTCTGTCCTTTTAACCTGTATATTGCATCCCCTTAAATTTTGGATTTTTCACCCTGGGATAGATTCGATTCTCTTCTTTCTCACAGACATGGAAGAAACTCCGGATTCCTTTACTGTTCAGCAACCTTTTACTTCTTTCAGAGAACAGTGGAAGCTGCCTTGCACCTTTCGGCTGAGAGCTGTAACTGGATGACAGCAGGGAGAAGACCTGTTTAATAAGTACCAGGAAATTTTTTAAGTCTGTGTCCCAATAGAACCTAATATCCCATTTCTGCGGTATAGTTGTGTTTGCCTGCGCTGACACATTCCATCCTCCCCTTTGGTCTCTGTGTTATAAACCTGTTTATCATCCAGTGACATATTTATTTCCAGTCCAAATGTTGTCAAGGAACTGGGGTGGAGTTCTGATAGGGAATTTGCTGCTACGTGTGACTTAAAAGACTGTCTTGAGGTAGTGATCAAGGATATCAGTCTGGTATTTTAATCCAGGTACAGTCATCCCATCTCTTCTTTTAACAAAGCTACCCTAGAAATCAGAAATATCTCAGATTTCTCTCTCTCTTTTCCCCCCCTGCTCCAGTCAAAAGCTGAAGTTTTGCAGAAAACATTTCACTTCCCTTTTAACTGAATATTTATTACATCCTATGTCAGCTCATTTCAAAAATCATAGGCTGAGATAAGAGGAAATAACAGCATCCCTTTTCCAGCCAGTTCTTGTTCATGGTGCTGTGCGCTACATATAGCCTGCAAGATGATGAAGAAAATAAACAGATCTATCAGCTCCCTGCAAGCTGAGTATCGACCACACAAAAGAAAAATGAAACCTTCTTCTGAGATTTATTTGGGATATACTCGCAGATCTCAGGAAAATAAGTATATAAAAGGTTATGTTCATCCTTGTTGACTCTGTGTGATTATGTGAAGGATACAAAGCTTTCCTACATGAGCAATATAGCTATGCATTTATTAAACCAGTTGTACCATTAAGGATTATGTGTCAGCCATTTGAGGAGGCAAAAGTAGCGTATTCTATCTTGTCTCATGGTAAAAGAGAGGGTCGGGGAGTATAAGGTTAGCTTCAGTTTAGAGGATGCAAGGCATCAGTCCATGATAACGAAGCGAGATGGTTAGCTGACTCATACGTACTGGCCAGTGCAATTCCCTCTTGGAAAGCGCCTGGGAGCCCATGCAATCCATCCTGCCTGAGGCATTGTGTCAAAACCATGAAAGAGCTTGTGAAGCATCACGAGGAATTCTTATTAAATTGTCAGGGATCTTTGTGCTGAAGTCAGACTTCCAATATTTTATGGCTGGCATTACCTTTTTTACATGCAGCAGATGGGGACTGCACTGTAAACCAAGGCAGTCGTGAGGATATGACAGATCTCTGCTGCTACAGCTATTAGTCTTTGCAGGAAGAGCTGCTGGTTTCCCCTCCATCTTCCTCGATCCTTCATAGCTAAATATGCAGGCAAGGAAAAGTAACTGGACGGACTGGGCTGACCTCCCAAATAGCATGAAGGACCAACATTTCTACATACTCCAGGAGCTCAGGAGCACTGGGGACAGGCCTGTAGCTTTCTGGGGAGAGGAAGATCATTCTGCTCAACTTCTTACGCCGTCTGAAATTTGAGTGTCTGAACCAAACCCATCACCTAAGCTGTCTCTGCAGTCAGGGGGGCAAAGAGAAGATCTCCAGTGGGCCATGCTTTATTCAGTCTACCTACCTAATGAATCACCCTTTAGAAAGGGCTGTTCCCCTCTACAGACTAAAGAGGGGTTTGTACAGGCAGCTTAGACTAGATGTCCAATTTCTCCATGTCTACTGTGAGATGACATTAACATCTCCCTTTGTGCCTGTTCCTGGGTGAGCAGCACACGAAGAACAGAATATTTCAGCAAAAATTCCCTCCCCCTCTCACTTCCAATGACAACGTATTCAACATTTTCGCCCTCCTTCAGTCATCTATATCTCATGCTGTAGACATCTAGCAGTAATTTGTCTCCTGGCCAGGAACTTTTGAGCTGGAAAGAAAATCACAGAATAGCTGAAGTAGGAGGAGACATTCACGCTTTTGAAGTGAGAGTATCTAACCACTGAAACAGCTTATGAAGGAGAGCACTAAACTCTCCAGCTTTCACAGTCTTGGTGATACACTGCTTTTCAAAAATAGCAGCTCTATTTTAATCAGAAGTTATTGGGCTCCATGCTGGTGGCATTGCTAACAGTAGATGGCCAGTGAATAGAGAGTTTCAGGTTAGGTGTTCACATGTTGAAACACCGTTTCCTATTCCAGTCTGGGAGTATTTGCATTGTTTAAGATGCATCTTTAGGATGCTGACTTAACAAGGCAAAAATAAGGGATTTTGGTTAAGACTCCTATCTTGGCATTTTAAGAAAGAAATACTGCCCATGGGAGTGAGATTAGTCTCAATAAAAGAGCGGCTCATGGTCTCAAAAATTTTTCTTCCAGAGGAAAAATCTAAGCAGATTAATAGTGTGCTGTTTAGGATGCATTTGCATTGACTTGATTATGGCCTACAAGCACCTCAAATTAAAAATAGAAATACAATGGGAAATGGTTGGTCTTGCTCTAAAAGACATCCTGAAATCTAGCAATAGGTGACTGAGCAAAAATAAATTCAAACTACAAATAAGATACACACTGTTAGCAGCAAGGTTGATCCAACAATCACAAAGACCAGTTTCTATCTAGATTGATTACTTTTCTTGCAGGTCTGCCCTAGCACATCCCTAAATACTGAAATCCCCACCTGACACCCAAGCCCTGTGGATGCCAGCCTGGCCAGCCCCCTCTGCCGTGGGTCACTGGGGAATTGCTGCCCTCAGGGACAGTGCTCACACCACTCCACCATTTGATGAAAACTCCCCAAATAAACCCTGAAGCAGCGGGAATATTTGTTCAGCAACCAGGAGGCTGAGTCGTTCTTTTTTCCAGCAGGGATCCTTAATTATGTCCACATCTGAACTGTCCCAATTTAGGCTCTATGAAACACTTCTATGTATTTTAACCAGAAGTTGACACATATGTGCACAGCACCCAGTACACACAACTTCCACAACTGAGAAATCTCCGTGAGGTTTCTCCTAGAGAAAAAATGAACTGCCCTAAGCCCCTAACGTAAGTGACATCGTTTCCCATCCGTTTCCTCTTGCAGCATCTCCGGTGGGCTCTGTGACAGCACTCAACACACACCCTAGTAAGGCAGGGTCCTTCTTTCAACCCAGTCAACATGTAGGTTTTCAAAGACACACACCCCCCCCAAATACCTGGAAATGTCATGGAGCGATGTAAACACAGGCACAGAAACATGGAGAAAACACAAGCCTTATCAAAAGTTGACCCCTGGTTACAACCAAAAGCACTGTGGGTTGTTTTTTCCACACTAAGCTGTTACTATACTATCAATAGGAAAAGCCCTTTCCTCACATTTTCTGGACAAGGCAACAGATTTTGTACATGCTCAATGGGTAAGCCACTCATAGGCACAAAGAAACGATGCTGTGTGTAGGACAAGGCATCACAAAATTGCTTTCAAGCTCACTAAGGCACTTAAAAAGCAGACTTAAGAAATATCTAGGTTAACAAATTGCGTTTGGGGAAAGAAGCCAGCACTTCCCTAATTTTCCAAGGGAGCTCACTTTGTTTGGTAACATTCCTTCCTTGTAAGCACTGCAAAAAACCTGGGTGTTTTCTAAGCCCGTATTTTGCTGTTATTCACCAAACACAGGTGTAAATTAATGATGATCTAATGAACTAGACAAGGGAGAGACGCAGCGCTAGTGAATCACCTGCTAACACCCTGTCTGCAGCTGGGGAAGAAAGCTTGCTTGTTTATGTGCCTCACATTTCCTTGTGCACAGTGTGGTATAATTTAACAGATTTTGTTTCAACTGTTTGCTTATCTCTAATTACCATATGCTGGGGTTGTGTATTATTTCAACAGCAAACCCTCTAAAATACCTAACCAGGAGCCATTTTGTCAGCAAGTCGTGTTACAGGAGCTCTGCATGCTCTCCTGTAATCACACAGCAGCCCGCTGGAGATTTTTTAAAAGAAAAAGCCTTCTCCACACACACCATCAGGTGATAATACCCCATAGTTTGCTCATTGTAGGGTCTCCAGAGTTAAGTCAACAAATACAGCAAGCGTGAAAAGGAGGGTGAGTCCAAGCAAGGCAGGCCCTTGACCACGAATCTTAGGGAAAAAGAAAACTGGACAGAGGTATCCAGTGTCAAGAAAAGAGCCTCCTCAGCAAACTCCTCGACAGCCTCTCGGGGCTGTGGGTAGGACATGGGGACATCTATGCCATCCCATAGGTCCCCAGTATGCCCCCAGGAGCCCGCAGCCTCTCAGGCAGCGGGACAGCTCTGGCTGCCCCAGTGCGAGATGAGGGGATGCGGATCCCCACAGGTGAAAATTCATTTCTGAATCCTCTGGGCTGTGTCAAGCTGGCTTCTCCTTGTCTGACCCTCTGAGTTTCTTCATCTTCTAAGCTCTGCCCTGATTATTTTTGTCTCCAGTGGGTTCAATGGTCTATCACTCTTCTTATTGTCTCCTCTGCCTGCCGAGCTCCGGTACCTCCGGGGTCCCCATTACTACCCATCCTCCATGCCTCACCGTTTAAGCTATTTATATTCCCTTACAGTTTTATTGCACCGTTTAATTTTCAACTGCAATTTATGGCGGGGCGCATTCAGCTGAGCTCTGAGCCCGCGGGTGGGACCGCGGTTGCATTCCGAGCACAGGAGATGCACGTTTGCCAGGGAGCACTCACGGTAAAGAGGAGGGAGCACCAGTACCTGGACCCCCTTGTCCTGCACTCAGGAGATTGTGTCTCTGCTGGCTTAAGCCTTCCCCATGTTGTAGCAGTTGGGTCTATTTTCTGCTACAGATTTTAAAATTCAAGATAAATAAAAATCATTGCCCTCTTCGAAAACTAGACAAAAGCTGCAGGCAGACATTGATCAGAGGAGAAAAGGTAATTTGTTACTGACCGTAGCACTGCTAAATCACCTAAGGTGAGTGACTCTTACCTACGCAGTTCATTGTACTTGTCAAGTTAAGCCAGGAATGTCCTGCACAAAATTAATTCTAATTAAAAACCAAAACAAAACCAGAAACCCCAAACAGTAGGGAAAAGGAAACATGACAGAGGCACAGTCCAAAGGGCAATTTTGTTTTATAAGCATGATTAATTACCACAGAAAACATGTTCAAGGGAGACCAAGTGCTGCCACCAAGGCTGTTTTCCGGCACAGCAACACTGAAGTACATTGATATCGCTGTCACGCTTGGCTGGATGAGATACAAGTTCTCCTGTTCGGAAATGGTCAGACCAACTGCCCTAATTCAGGGTATCTGGTAAGCCCACGGCCCCATGTGTGGTATGTGCTCAAACTTCTCTCAGTAGACGCCGGCGGTGGCTGTTCCCTGCCTGCCACCATAGGGCACAGCGCGGTGAGCCCAGACCCCGCAGCTACAGCCACCACCTCTGCGTGCTCACAGAGCGGCTAAGCCGCGCTCAGCGCCGTGCCTGCGCAGCTCTCACCCCCGGTTTGCTCTGCAGCCCCTGCAGAGAGACCCCGGGGCACAGCCCGCCAGTGCCAGTACATCCAAACCGGGCAGACCGTTTGTGACTAAAACCCCGTTCCCTTTCGTTAACGGTAACAACCAGGCCCACCACTAGCACCAACGCAAAGAAACACATTCGCAAGCCACAAGAGCTCAAGCCAGAAGCAGAGAGCGTGGCTTGGAAGGAAAGCTTCTCGCTGGAAGTCATGGAACAGATACGACACTTGACAATCTCTTATCTGTCCTCCAACACCACCCCTGATGCTCAGTCGTCAGAATAGCAGCAATTATATACATCATGTTTTAAGACAGCTCACAGAATGGTAGCCAGTCTCATTAAGAACAAGTTAACACTGAAACAGGAGAAGAGGATTTGGTTATTCTTGTGGCCAATGCAGGAACCATCATTCAGTTTATTATGGACTACCCAGACCAGCAGCAACGTCTCTTCGCTTACTCATCTCTTGCTGATTCCTCCCTCACACCAGCTGGTACATGGAGCTGCCAGACAACAGTGGCTCCAAACTCCCACTGGCCTCACCAGCTTTGGCTGTGCATGGCTCTGGTCTTCCCTCACGTGAAATGCATTTGCTTTGCAATAGTAAAACATAGTTCTTCTTTCCCAAGGTGCTTGTGCATTTTAATTCTAATACATTTTAATCTGAGGGGAAAAAAAAAGAATTACAGCTGCCAGAAACAGGGCTGGGAAAGGTTCACCAGCAGCTCATCTGATTTTATTTCTGTAATTGTTGGAGTAGCTTAAGTTGTCGTGCGTGAAGCCACAAAGAGACACCAAACTCTTCTCTATGACCCCTCTTCATTTTAGTTCATCGCACGCTTAACCGTGCAGAAATTAGTACTTGTTAGCCCTGTGATCCAGTGCAGCTAATTCTGCTTTGCTCCTTCTGTCAGCCAACAGGCAAGAAATTTAGAGACGTGTAGTTATTTCCTCCAGCAGCCTTCCTCTCAGCCAGGAGCTGAACAGCAGCACTTCACTTAAGTCTCCACTTACACAGCTGGAGTTAAATCAAAGCGCTGCTTCTCTTGCTTTAGATGTGCTGCCATTTCAGAGCCCGGTGGTGCCGGATGCACACATGAAAGCAGGTTCTGTTGTAAGCAAACACTACACAACATTAAAACCAGAAATGTATTTGGGAGTTAAAAAAACCTTCCAACGCCCAACCACGACAGCAGTTCCTCTCCTCAACTCCCATTTCTTCACTTTTACTCCATTTACCACCACAGCAAGAAACCCAGCTGGATTGCACTGAGGGCTGCAGACAATGAAACCAAAGTTTGTTATAAGTGGCTGTTTGTGTTCAGAGGAATTAGGAACTGAACATGGGGGTTTGTAAGTGAAAAAAAAAATCCGCAGGGGCTAGAGCTATTTCCAGGTTTTGTTTTTAATTAACGAGGCTTTGGAGTGGACTTCAACGCAGCAGTTTCTTGTATGATTCAGCTTTTTACTTCCAGGGAGGTGGTAGTCGTCAGCCTATTAGCAAAGTACAGCACACGGGGATATTTTCACATCTCTAAGCAACAAATAAAAGATTTCTCCATTAGAAAGCAAATCCATCCAGGAAGAGCATCAAGTTCAGCCAGTTTTCAATCACAATGGGGAGACACCTATTTGAAATACTTAATTACTTATTACAAATCACACTCCAAACTAAATCTGAGCTGGGGCTTGGGAGCCTACAGGAGGATTTAGGCTGGCTTTAGGTGCCTACATGTAAAAGCAATCTAAAAATCATTTACTCAGTGGGAAAATAACCCTGGAGTCATCCAGGCTCAGTAGCTCCTTCCCTGCTTGTATTCAGTGCTCCCTCTGCCCCTACAGGGCTGTTTCTGGGCAATTCCAGAATGGAAATAGGATTTGTGACTGATGCTTGTGCCTTCTGGGCTATTTTGGTATCTTCTCTCAGCTTTGTTCTTGGACTTGCCTGCCCTCTTGCTCCCAAAAGCACAGGGGTTAATCTGTCTAGCCAGCACGTTGGTGGAAGTTCGAGACATACAGCCAGGCATAACAGACAACCAGTAAATTCGACCTGGTGGCTGAAGTCTCCTTCTCTTCCATGCTTAGAAATCAAGGGAGCTTTTTGTCTCCAGGCTGTCTGATGCCTAATATGTCTGATCAGGTGTCACAAACCACTGCACTCTCACGCTGAACAGCAGAGTTACTCGTTGCTGTCGGAGAAAAGCTATGGGTGTTGGTCATGGAAGCACTGCAGCAGAGCAGTTCAGACCCCCACAGGTATCTGGGGAGATGCTGACAAGGAGTTCAGCATCGCTGAACCACCCATCCTTCGAAAATATGACTTTTATTTCTTAAAAGCCCTGTGGTTTCCAACGTTTTCACTTACATCTTTTTAAGCTTTCCCCAGAAACATCAGCAAAAATTACGGTCAAAAAGGGGTTGAGTTTTCTGTTTGTAACTAAAAGCCCAGTTCTAGAACCTAGTTCAAGAGCTAAGAAGAAAACCCCGGTGGAATTGATCTGCACAGAATTGCTGGGATTATTTTTAAGTATAGTCAGTGTTTCACTCAAGTCCTATGCAACAGATTGTGCCACTTTACCTACACTTGGTCCAAAAAAGAGCGAATCTGCGAACTTGATAGATCAATTTGAGTGAAAGCGTTACAGACAGGTCCTCCCCACGTGCCTCACCTCTCCTCTGACCGCTGCTAATTCAGCCTGCTCCCCACAGACACAGAGCGAAGCCTGAGGTGTTTGCCAAACAGTTTGGACAAAGCACTTCCAGCCGATGTTATCTTTCTAGACAACTTCTTTCAGTGCTCCTGAAGCACAGCCAGCTGCCAAAGTACGTGGAATTAGACCAGCTCCCTAGCTGCATCGCTTAAAATATTATCAACCGGAGAAATACTGACTCTCCAAAACCAGGTAAATACATATTTCCATTCTGGAAAATACATTTTCAACAAGCAGGTCATGCAGGTTTCAAAAGCAACACCAGAACCCCCAGTGGCTGTAGGAGCACTCACAAATAACAGAGGGGACAAACAGCAGAACTTAATGCTCTGCTTTTAGTCTTGTAAACATTGCTGAATCCGTATTTTCATTATTCATGCAGCATGAGGTGACCAATCCACTAATGCTGCATTAAGTAGGACACAGAGTAGAAATGTGTCCCTGCACTTATTTGAATAACTTAAATATTTCAGGAACATGATGCTTTCATGAAGAATCAAACCGAGACAGATTATGCTGGGTTTTCCAAGAGCATCTATGGATCCTGCACAGCCTTAAAGCCATCCTTGGGAAGAAGGACAGATTGCTTAGCCCCCTGCAGAATTAATCCTGGAGATGCATGTGTCAACATTAAATTGTCTTATTCATCTATTAACCTTGATGAAAAATTATTTTAATAGCCCTCATTATCTTATTCATTTATAATTTGAGTGTGATCAGAAGTGAATAGCTGCTCAGCTTACAAAAATAGCGCTCTCTATTTTTATTGTGCGTGAAGGTAAGTAATTGTCTCAGCAGCTCAGCTCACTCAGACGCTCCTCCCTTTCTCTTGGCCCTCAAAAGAAAAGGAGGCTTTCCCAAAGAGTAGAGGGGCCTCCACCTTTCCCACTCTGTCCCTCAGAAGACGAGGCTGTGCCCAGCAGCTGGGGCTGCCATCCCCTGGGGCTCCTCTGGAGCCCACCTCCCTCTGCTGACTGCCTCCTCCTCACAAGGATGCTTAAGCAAGGCCGCGTACAAATGCGATCACCTCCTTCTTGGGCCCCAGGGGCGTGACACAGAGACACACAGAGCTGCGCTTGTTCCCAAAGTTGGGGGAGTGTTCATCCCTGAACCCCTTTCAGCATCCTGCTGGGCTGTGAGCTGGAGCTCAGGGCCAAATCTGAAGACCCTCATTCACACTTAACCTGACTTCCCTTTATTTATGCCTTGACCAACGCTATTGCTGAAGGACATGCTGGGTTTATACAGGGCATTGCCAACTTGTAACACACAAACGGAGCACTGGAATCTCTTCCAAGGGATCACACCCAGAACTGCTTCATGGTCCCAGTAGGACTAACAGGGCACTCAGTGTCTGTGAAATGAAAAACCAGCTGTGGTGTTTCTTTTAGGCATGTTGCTGGAAACCATGCGTGTTTTGAATGGTCGTGTATATCCTGGCCTATCCATTCCCTCTGGATTTCCTAAGATGGGAGAGAATTCAAGCATTGTTGTACAATTTCCTCTTAAAAAACTACAGGTCAATGAAGGAAAATACCACTTTCCCCACCCCAAATTTACCTCTCTTTCAGTAGAATACGTCTTTTAGGCAAGAGAGCAGAGACATCTGCTCCGCAACTGTCATACTAGTAGCGTATTAAACTTGGGTATATTGGTCCTAACTGATTATCATGTTTATGGGTTCATCTGGAAACTCTTGCTGTGCCTGCAACGCTCACCCTTACCCTGTCCAAGCTCTTTAAACGGGGCTGTGTGCCCTCAGCAGCCCACAACCAGGCTGAGCTGCTGCCATACACGGGTAGAGGAGCCCACATGGATCAAGAGGAGATCCTGCGGGTCGGTGGGGTGCCATGTGGGGGTACAGACAGCCCCGTGTGAGCTGACTCCATCATGCTGCAGGCTTCTGGCAAAACACCCGTACCGGCATCCCTTACTGGAACACTATAAAGAGGCAGGGGATTTAAGGAGGTGGGGGGTTGCCATCCAACTGTACTTTCAATGAAAATATGGCTTTTGAAGTAAAGAAAAACATTCTCTGAAAAAATCTGCATTATATGGTATCCTTTTTTTCCCTCTACTGGAAAGGCACCAAAACCCCTACCTTCAGCCCCACCACAGGTAGAAGAGGAACTTTTCAGGTTTAGATCTGCTTTTCTTTTAAATGTTATTTTCAAAGCAAGGAGAAAACCGGGGTTTGGTTTCTCAATCAGTAAAAACTTCTCGTTTCAGTCAAAAGAAAAGAATGATAATCTGGCTTTCAACTTCTACAGTGATACATGCAGAACACAGTCCTGCAGAGAACACAACAGAAAAGCTATAGGGTCCTGTTTTGTTTAAACCTAGCCAGGGAGCTAACGGTGAGATTTTTATTGTATTCTTTTGTTTGAGTTTCTTGTCACAAAACCTTACCCTACTCACAGGAAGATTTACAAGCAAACAAAAGCTTTCAACGTCCTCCGTGGAAGAACAGAACTGAAGCAACAAATGGCATTTTCCAGGCAATTCTAATTGCAGGTTATTATCCTCGCTCCTGTAACGCAGAAGGAAATTTGTTGTGGAATCATTTTTGTAACAGGCTGCAATTGAGTCCAGCCCTGGATGAAATGATGGATATGCTCAGGATCACTCCCTCACCAGAACAAACAGCAGAGCGAGCCAGCTGAGGTCTTTGAGCTCCGTTACAACATCAATAACTAAGCCTTCCTATTAACACAGAAGTGCTTTTGAGTTATCTGTAGGATCACAAATGCAGGCTCAGTATGGAGATGTTTACTACTGGACCTGACGTGTATTACTAAGAGAAATCTCTGTTCCCTGATGGGTGATAAGTGTTGATTGGACTTCTGACTCTGACAGATGCTTTCCATTTTACCGATAACCATGAGATTGCTCAACTCCAGCCGATGAGAGAGCATATGGAGAGACAAAAATAGAGAACTCCAAAATTGGAAATTCACACAGAATACTGGGGGGAAAACAGCACGTTTTCACCATTTCGTGTTAGTTTTATATTGACACTTGGCGTGAACTATGTAAGAAAGTGAAGGAAAAAAAAAACAACCAACAAACCTGAAGTAGGGTCAAGTCTCCAGCAGTAACAGAGATAGATCCTTGTGATGTGAATAAACTGTGTTCTCTGACCCAAAATGAGCTTTGTCCAAGCATACACTAATGAAGGGGTTTTAGACTAAAGATGCCAATTTGCTGCTTTCCTTTGATATGGAATTCATTGCTAAAAACTTAAGGAATGCATTTATCTCTTCATAGTTTAATCCTTTGGGAGGCATAAAGCTGTCATAAAGGCTGTGTGGGTTTTAAACGACACCTTAATGACTATAGCAGAAGATAAGAATCAGTCCATTTCAAAAGACTTCCAGCATTAGAAGAAAGATGGGACTGAATTATTCAGCCTGCCCGCAGTGTTATTGGATAACTGATTGCAGGTTATTGAGTTTAAAAAAATGCAGGTATTGGAATAATCGTAATTTATCATTGTATAGACCTTGAGTTCTGGTTCCTAGGAGCATTAAATCAGCTGACTTATGAATAATGTTTGTTTGGTTTTAGGTTTTGTGGGCATTTACTTTAAAATCTACAAGCATGGGAGATGGTAGGATTCTTAAAGCGGTACAAGTTGTCTCTTTGCACCACTGCTTGGGTTACCCAATCATCCGCCCTTATATCTTCAAAGTTCCCCCTTTGAAAGAAAAAAAAAAAGGACCTTGAAATAATTTCACTTTTATAAGCTTTTAATAGTGCTAACTCATTTTTTCTTAATAGTAACGAAAGTCTTGTGCTTTTGTTAGGTGCAAAACCAAGCAAATGTTTATTTTTAAATATTGCATTATAAAATTAAAGAAGTAATTAACATTGTATTGCATTTCGTGCATTAGAATGAAACAAACATAGAGGTAAGTTTTGATTTTAAATAAAATATCAACCAGACTATCTTTCCATGAAGTTCAGCTTTTAAGGATCGGGGAGGATATTACAGTCAAATGTTTCCCACGTGTTTATAACTAGAAAAATACTAGATAATTGCCACTGGTGGCTTTGATTGTTTCAATCCTACTAGTTGCCAAAAGGCCATCGGTCTGCTGGTTCTTGTGATCCTACTGCTGCTCTTTGCAGCAAGGCTAAATTAGGCACGAGAGGTGCATTTTCAAGACTGCTGAATCCCAGTCCTTCAGACTTCACTCCAAGGAAAAAGCCAGAAGTTGTTTAAAAAAATTAAGGGGCTTGATTTGTGACTTGCTAATGGATGGGGCTTTCATCTGCAAACTAGAGGCCGGCTGGCACCCACCCAGAAGCACAAGCACAGGGTGCTCACCCGTGCACAAACACATCTTCTACAGGTGGGTGCTGGAGGTGGTGTTCTCCTCCCAATGGCACCAGGAGGACCTGGAGCTGAGGACGCGCCACTGCCGCCTTGATACCAAACGGTGCTTCGGGCTTGCAGAACTGCAAGCCACATCTCCCACGGGATGGGCAAATCTGCCACAGGGTGGGCTGCCAAACTCTGCCACGTGTAGCCAGAAACCCGCTTAACTGAGCACCTCTGCGGTGGATGCTCTCCCTTCCCTCCGAGTCAGCCAAGCCCTGTAGACATTTTCCCCTTCTCTGTTTTTGGCAGTCCCTATTTTTTGGCACTGTTGCTGTGTCAACATCCTCACTGCATCCTCACCCTCTCTTCTAGGCAGGGGGCGAGTGTGACACCACATTGTCCAAATCTCCTGCTCTGCGCTCCGAGCCTGGTTTCTTCCTGCAGAAATCACTTCTGCAACATCCCTGGGAAAGGGGGAATGTCAGCCCTCCGCAGGGCACAGTTAAAGCCTTAGACTACTGGAGACAAAACACATTCTGTATAATTAATTTTGGAAGAGGGCAGATGACATCACTTTCTATCTCACTCCAGATACTTTGATCTCAGCAGTGAAAGATGAGAGCTGAATTTGCACAGATTTTTGATGACTCCTGTTTGGTCTAGATCTCAGCACTATAGCAATTAAATACAGACTATTTCACACATTTGATTCCAGTCTCATTAAAAAGAGGGGGAAGAGAGCGCGGGAGCACCACCCCCTCTTTCATACACTGCTCCTCATTACTGAGCTAGAGGCTGGAAAGGCCCTTCTCTGGTCATGTCTCCTGCCAATCAGTCTCCCATCAAGCCAACCTGGGAGTACAGCAGCATAACTCCACGCTTGGCCACAGAGCAGTGCCAGGCCCTGCAAGTTAAGAACTGGCACCACCGCGTTACTTCTTCCCTGCACAGATCTGCCTCGCTCCCCAGATCAGCGCCGTCCGACCTTATTCATTCTGCACAGCAAGGCTGACAAAATACGGCAGCGTTGATGGCTGCGGGTTGGCGAGGCCAACGATGAGGCTGCTGCAAGGACAACAGGCTCTGTCCTGCAGTTCGGAGCACGTCAATTATAGTCAGTTGTTTTGCTAATGAATTACCCTATAATCCAGCCAAACAATGGTGACTGCTGCAGGCAGTGTAACTCAGAAGCTGGGGACAGGAGGAAATGCTGCTTCATAATTTCTACTCAGCATTTGGCCCAATTAACTCTAGAAATTCATTCTGCAGGAAGGGCAGCAATCAGGGTAACATGGACCCCAGCGCGCGCTCACCCCCGTGGCTGCCTGGAAAGGTGAACTTCTGCCCATCACCATCTCCTTTAGGCAGAATTCATCTCAGTATTTATGAATTTATCCTTGGATAAGGCAGAAGGTTATCTGAATTACTCTGATACTTCAGACAATTTCTACACTTGCTACTACAGCGCCATCGACTCGGCAATCTCCCTGCAGAAGACTGACACTCCGTGCAAGGACCACGTAAGGACTTGCACTGCATTAGATGCGAATATCGGTGATGCTGCAGCACCTGCCTAGCACTATCGAGCTTTCCAAGAGTTGCCAAGAAAGGCTGCAAAGTTGTCAACACAATCTCCTGGATTTTTCAGTAAGAACGCACACATGTAATCCAATGAACCTAGAAAATAATTTCAGGTGGGATTTTGCCGACTGACTATATTTTCTTGTCTAGAAACCCACAAAAAATATCCACAATCACCATGACCTTCAGATTAAATTAACCTCATTAATCAAGTTGTTAGTTCCTTATACTGGCAGGATTGCATAGGCTTGATTCCACCTTATATTAGACTGAGTTAGAAGCTGGAAGAAAATAGCAAATCTAATGCAGAAAATAGGTAAAGATGACCTTCTCATGCTGTTCCACCAGGTATGAATTGCATATAGTGAGATGCATTTCCCTATCTTCCAAATTAAGTAAAAGATTCATTCGGAGAGTGAGAGATCCATCCAGCAGAAGCCTTCCTATTTCTGATACTCAGATAAGCATCTTAAAAATACATAGAAATTTTTTAAATTGGCTGTACATCTTCATCTTTTAGTTGGCTCACCATGGGTTAAGCCTTCAAATATCTTCCATTTTTCCACATGAAAGGTAACAACGCACAAAAAGTCTTGCACACAGTCTCTGCAGACAAAAGGGTTTAAAAGGGAGGAAGGTGCATGGATTCATTATCACATTTTATTTTTACCATAATAGAACGCAAATTTGCCTGCATTTTAGAGAATTTTAAAAGATGTTGACAATTACTTTATACCCACAAAACTTGCAGAGGAAAACACATGCATGTTGTTTGGGAGGAGAGATGTTCCCCTTCATTTACAATATTTAGTTAGTTTTATCTCATACTAGTGAAAGCTCACGGGACTATTACCATAGGACAAGTCTCAAGTGTCCGAAAAGATGACATTGTTGCCCATAAAAATCTACACATGTTTATACAGCTTCTGAAACTCACCTTTTATAACTTCTGAGTTGGTTCAGGCTTTTTATATTATTCCTTTTTATGCTATGCACATACAAAAGTGTGCACACATTACTATTGGTTGTTCAAATAGGTACTTTTTATATCGTATTTAATAAAAATCTTTCATGCCAAGCAATGATAAACTGGAAAACAAAGACAATTTGTTTAACAGCCATTCCATAAGACTGAGCAACATCCTCACATCAGAGTATCTTTTACAAGACAGCAGTTTAAACTAAGCACGATCATTAAGATAGCTAAACTAATTATAAAACACCACAACAAAAGCCAAACCAAAGACACATCTTCAGATATCTATACTTCTTTTAAAGAAGTCTCTACTTGAGCAGGATTTTGGAAGCACGTGGAAGCAGAAAGAGAAGCAAGAATTATCCAAACCCTTAGGAAAGCTACGAAGCAAGCCCTCTCCATCCCTCTCCGAACGCAAAATCTGAAACTATCCCAAGGAGTTAAGCATCTTGGAGGGGGGTGGGGGGGGAAGAAAGAGAAAACAAACCACAAACTTTGCAGAAGTGCAATTGTGCAGTTTTAGGAACACTGAGGGTTGGGAAACGCCCCTCAAAGAAGGCTGCCTCCCTCCAGTCCTTGTTTTCTTATAGTGGTACAACCTGAACTTTTGATGACAAGTCACAGGAGATGCAGCTGTGACTCATGTAGCGACTACCTGATACCCTCTTATCTAAATAGAAAAAGATGGTGTTGTACAATCCAGCAAGGTCATTTGGTGCCAGTACTCAGTATTAATGTGAGAAGTCATTTCAGTGGAAATATTAATATTAAACTGGGAAATCAGTTACCCGGCAGAGCTGCAGCTACTTCCTTACCAGTCTCAGACAGACAAGAGATACATCTCCAACAGTAATTAAAAAGAAAGGACAATGACTTCTTTATTGGTCCATAAGTTATGAAGTCAAAGAATTAATTACATTTGAAAAGAGAGCTATAAGACATAAAAGTAGTAGAGGTCTTTAGATTTATTTAAAACAAGATTTTGACTCCTAAGAAATTCAGATTAAGTTAGCTCAACGCCCCAACAAAGGAAATAAATAGCTCCAATGCTAACTTGAAGGAAGTTCCAAGAATTCCCTGCCAAAAAAAAAAAAAAAGGGGGGAGGGGGTGTGTGATTAGAAATGTGCTGCGTATGGATTAAATGGACGTTCTGTTCAGGGAGCGGAAAGGCTGGTGAGATAAATTCACAGTGAAGTTGAGCAGGAGAAAAGGATGACAGCAGCTAATTTCAAACCTACCCAAGCATGGCAGCCTTGTGGATTTCATGCTTTCAGGAAGTTATGGAGAGAACAGACAATACAATGCACCTGATCTGAGCAAACACACTTCTCCCTTCGCTCTCAAATTGTAGTTTTTATCACAGCTCACCCAGATCACTTACACAAGCAAGCGGCAATTAGGCCAGCAGAAAGCAAAGGAAACAACACAGCGTGAAGGGGATTAAACCTTTCAGGTTCCTCTGTCCTTACAGCAGCAAGATGAAGCTGTCAAGCCTCACCCAGATCACACGCACGTACACGATCGTTTTAACGGATACTGAAATCCAAGGAGGTAACGCTTCTGCCTGCTGGGTGTTTCACAAACTGCCTCGCAGACCCCAGGGAATCACCAAAGGATTCAGAAGAAGCTCAAAGACTGCAATGCATCAGAAAATGCTGCGCTCGCCGACCGCGACTCAGCTTTTTGTGGCAGAGGAGCAGCTGCAGTTGCGGCTGGATTTACAGCCGCCCAAGGGTCACTAATGGCCCCAAAATCTCTCGTGCTCTCCAAATCTCCCAGCTCACACCACACTGCATTGAACTTCCAGTGCCAGAGAAAGTCCTACTGGGAGGAGAGAAGCTGGCTTTGGTAAATGGAGAGGAGTAGTGGCATTTCCTTCAGCTTTAGGACTCTCAATAGCTATTGATTTGTCTGCGTCAAGACAACTCCTTACGTGGCTTCTCGTACCTGGCTTAAACCCTCCCATTGGTTTCAGAGAGCTTTAGTGAAGATTACCTACCTACCAAACAGGATTCACCAGCTCTTAAATGGAAATCTTTGCTCCTCTGCAAAGTGTTTTATCTTTAGCAGTGTTTCACTAAGACAGGATTGACTAAGAACTGGGGGAAAAATATGCCCCAAAGACAGACCTCCACTTAAAGCATAATCTCTCTTAGAGCTCTCTAAAGTGAGGCTTTGAAAAGAAACTGCAGACTAAAGCAACCATTGCTTGCTTCATCTGTAGTACTGCTAACACACTTTCTGCTCTTTATTGAGGAAACAGAATTCAGCAATCCTTGAGTTGGATTTTCATCCATGCACCATAGAATCACAGAATGGTTCCAGCTGGAAGAGACCTTCAAGATCATCGAGTCCAACCTTTGTCCTAGCTCTACCAACACCACTAAACCATGTCCCTAAGTACAACATCTACCCATCTCTTAAACACATGGTGACTCCACCACCTCCCTGGGCAGGCTGTTCCAACACTTCAAGTAAGGAAATTCTTCCTAATTTCCAGCCTGAACCTCCCCTGGTGCAGCTTAAGGCCATTTCCCCTTGTTCTATCACTTGTTATAAGGGAGAAGAGACCGACTCCCGCCTCGCTACAACCTCCTTTCAGGTAGATGGAGAGAGCAATAAGGTCTCCCCTCAGTCTCCTCTTCTCCAGGCTAAACAGCCCCAGATACCTCAGCTGCTCCTCACATGAGACATGCTGCAAATCCTTTACTAGCTTGGCAGCCCGCCTCTGTACCCTCTCCAGCACCTCAATGTCCTTCTTGTAGAGAGGGGCCCAAAACTGGACATAGTACTCAAGGTGCAGCCTCACCAAAGCCGAGCACAGGGACACGATCACCTCCCTGCTCCTGCTGGCCACACCGTTGCTGATACAGGACAGGATGCTGTTGGCCTTCTTGGCCACCTGAGCACATTGCTGGCTCATGTTCAGCCGGCTCTCGGTCAACACCCCCAGGTCCCTCTCTGCCCAGCAGCTCTGCAGCCACTCCTCCTCAAGCCTGTAGTGCTGCTGGGGGTTGTTGTGGCCGAAGTGCAGGACCCAGCTCTTGGCCTTGTTGAAACTCATGGAATTGGCCTTGGCCCAGCGATCCAGCCTGTCCAGATCCCTCTGTAGAGCTTCCCTGACCTCAAGCAAGTCAAAAACTTCCACCCTGCTTGGTGTCATCTGCAAACTTCCTAAGGGTGCCCTCCATCCCCTCGTCCAAATCATTGATGAAGATGTTAAACGGGAGTGGCCCCACGTACAGCTGTAACAGCAGGTCACAGCCCTGAACCTCCTTCAAATTATTGCTGTTTGCAGTTGGGACTCTTGCTGTCTTTGAGCTCCTCACGTTACACGCTTTCAGTAACTGGAGATCAGATAACTTGTCCCTCCACAACCAATAACATCCCTTTCATCCTCGCCACGTTTTCTTTTACAATACCGTGGTACCGTGAGCAAAAAAGCACATGAGTATGATTTCTACAAAAGCACCTTTCCAGTCACTTTATGGATACTGGAGTAGCCATAGTCCAGCCCCAAGAAAGGAAGAACAGGCCATGTATTTGGCTACAAGCAGCCACTACCATCAGTAAGAATGTCACTAAAATGAACCACAAGAGTATTTTTTTTTTTTTTGCCTAGACACTTCCAAACGGATTGATAGTGAAAAATCAGCACTTTTCTCCCTTTCACCTATTCAGCAGGTTATTTAATCCCTTGTTTAATCATGAAATAGGAGTAGTCCCTCTGCAATCAGGGGTTATCTCCAACCAAAATATCAAGTTGAGGAAAGGGATCTCTTAAAAAAAATAAAGAGAAATAAAAATTACAAACTTTCAAATGCTTCAGCTGGCTCAAGAAATTAGATCTGATGTTTGAAAACTTGATTTGCTCCTGCCTGTATTTTCTCCTTGCTGGGAGGATAAATGTGGCTCTGCCTGCTGAGTTGGAAGTTTAGGGGCACTGAGGCAGGAAAACTGCCACGGGACTTGCTCTTCTTCTGCATCATATAGCAAGGAGTAATACTTCCATTAGATGGTGATGGACCTGACAGCCCTGAGGTGATTGTTCTTGTCTGATGGCACCTGGTGCCAGATAGGGTGAAAGCGGGTGCTGCTGCAGACACGAACAACTCCGGCACCCCTATGGGACCCAAGAGATGAAGTCATTAATCATCTTTGGAGAATTTCTGAAATCTCATTGCCCAGTACAACAGTAAGCGATTCAGTCTGCTGAGCATTTGGGTAGACACTTCCTGGTGAAGGAAACTTGAAGTGCCTAATAATATTCCAACTTCCACTGGAATTCCCCTGGAGTCTGAAGGTAAATTCCCTTCCTCTTTGAAGTGTGTCCTATTTTTTATTGGCGTGCATAATGTCTGCTTTCACAGTTTCCACTCATCTGAATGAGTTTAACATCTCGCCTGAGTGCAAGATAAAAGGTTTGGAAATTCAGAAAGCATTTTACAAAATGTTTTATTTTATTACGCAGGGAAGAGGAAGATTTTGAGTGAGGCAAGGTACTAAAGGAACTGCAGACTGACAAGAAGCAAACCGAGACAGTGTCACAGAGGTGCTTCCAGCCAAAGAACAGACTTTTAGCAATGTTCTCTGAGGTCTCTGGTCTTTGGCCCAGCAGAGCCAAGAGACAACTTTTGCTATGCTTTTCCCCAAAACCCCGATCAGAGCCTTTGGGGTTTACAGCGCAAGATTAAACAGCAGTTGAGCCTTAATGAACCCGGACAGTATCATTCATTTATCCTGCCTCTAGACTAAGGGATTCACCTGGAAAGCTGGAACAGACCTTGACAAGTCACTGCCCAGGGCTGCAGGCTGCTTCGCTGCACAGAAGAGGCCATTTCAGCAACTGGCGGGGCAGAGCCGAGCAGGAAACTCAGGGGAGGATTTTAGCCTGTGTTTAAAATGCTTGAGGGGCATCTTGCCTGTTCTCCACCAGCAGAAGCTTTGTGGTAGGGATGATGGAAACGCTGTCAAGTCTGAGTCAGGCAAAGGATGCAGGGAGGGAGGTAGAGGACGACTTGGCACAGGGGAACAGCAAGCGCAGGTCAAAAAGTGAAACACAGCCACATGTCCAAAGACTACCTGCCAGAGCACATCTGCTTCAATACTCCTGGATGAAGCAGAACTGCTCCATTTCACTTACAACCAGTTAAATAATAGAGTGGTGCTGTCTGCTGTGCATAAACACAGCCATAAAAGCAGTGTAATGCAAAGCCAAGCAGCAATATCCAATTTTACTTCAAAAATACAGTATCTGTTCCGTAAGCAACAAAAACTCCACTTGAGCAACACTATTCTTTTTTAATCTCATCCTGTCATATTTTTCAAGACCTTGGTTAGATAAACCACGGCTTGGCACTCCCAGGGACTGCAGAGTCTCCTTAGTCAGCTGCCAGTACCAGTGACCCTGCACATCAATAAGCACATCTGCTTACAAGCCTGTAGCATTTGTTTCTTGTCACCAGATTTTTCTGATGCGGCTCACAATGAACTTTATTTTTTTCTTGCTATCTTTTCCAAACAAACCAACCAACCCACCCACGCCTCGACAAATCTCCCAAATAGCTTGTGTGGGGTAAATGCCCCAACTATGCCAAATTCTGTTATTTGGGGAGATTCCTGGAGCTTAAAAGCGCTTCTCTGCTTTTCCCAGGAAAAATGAACAGCACAGATACCTAATAGCTTTAAAGGGACTCTGTGGACTCAGCTTTCTTCGCAAAGATATTTCCATAGTTTTTGCTGGGTATTTTTCCCTCAAGCTTCAGTCGCTGAAAGCAGATATATTTTGTAGGGATGTGAAGCACTCTTGCAAGCAGATGCCCAAGTGGTTACATTACAGCTAGAGTAATAAATATGCAGAGCAGCTTCACGTATTGATTTCAGACCGTGGGAGAGGAGTGCATCAGCATAGCCTGCAGATATTAGAAACACTTTTGTTGTCAAATTCAAAGCCCAGGCAGCTATTGTCGCATCTTCGAGGGCTTTTGGCCTGCACAGCCAGACTCACGGCTCGCTCTTCGGCTGGGAGCCCATGTAGGGTTTGGGTATTTACGTCTTTCCTTGAAGAACAACACAGACTCAGCCTTGGGGCTGGGTTCTTCTAATTCCACGGAGCAGAGCTCTTGGAGGGATTCATGGGTCCAGCACCAAGGAGGAGACCAAATGGGACAGCCCAGTGCTGCCAACACAGGGACAAGTCCCTCTGGGAGCCACCAGGTTTTCCTCCACCTCCCAGAGCACCTCCTGAGAGGAGATGCCACCTTCCAACAGGGTAACCCCCTCCACACCGGTGCCACTGCGCTCCCCTTGCATCCAGGCACTCAATACAAGATGCTGAGTCAACAATTTGCTCTAGAAACTTTGGTGTGACTTTGAAAAAAAAGATAGACTACTTACAAGCTCAGTGCTGAAGCACTGTTAGGTGCTCTGCTAGACTCACTCAGGGCGTTTAGCTTGTTGCACAACAGGACGTAAGGCTTCATGGATAACAAAAATATAAGATACTGACTGCTTGGAAAAAATAATTTTAATACTATCTAAGTTAAAACTATATAATTTTTAGCATTCTCTAAATCTAATTTTTTTTTTTTTTCTTTTTTAAATCAGATACCTCAATATTGCACAAAGAGTGGGAGTCACAAAATCAGAGCAGTGCTCTCCATAGAGCTCCACAGGGCTTATCACCCACAAGGCTGCACCAAGACCCGAGAAGTTTTCTGTCGTTTGTGTGCGGCATCTTCACTGCCATGCTAGTGCTCCTTAGTGCAGCGGGATGCTGCAAGATTTGGCACTCCAGAGGGCCAGTAGTGTCCACCTCGGACACACCACTTAGCAAAACCTAGAGGGAGTTGGGAAGTCTGAACACTTTAAACTACAAAAGTTTGTTTGATGTGGAAAATTCTCCAGAGGTGAAGTGAGAAAAAAAAAGAAGGAAAGAGCCAAAATATTTGGAAGATTACTAGGGGGGACACACACAAGACAGGACGGGACAGGGGATGACAAAAACAACAAAAAACAAAACAAAAACACTGCCTTAGACTTAGAGAAGTAGTAAGAGTAAGAAAGGGTCTATGAATCAAGAGACCTAGGTTTTCCTCTCAGTTTTGGCACGTACTTTTTTTGAGGAAAGATGCTTTGAGGAAGCAATTTCCCTAAATGCACTAACCTTCAATCTGTAATGAGATGCTACAAAAGGCAAACTGACACAAATGCTGGTAACCTAAATTCATTCAGGTCTGTGCCCCAAAACCCAAAAATGGGTGGCTCAGGGAAAAGTATTATCTTGAACATTTATTTGCCAAAGGGAAAGGACTGGTTCTACATAGAGCGTGCTAGAAAACTCCGTTCCCCACAGAAGTCTTCAAAACTGAAAGCCCCAGAATTAGGCATGAGTAGGAAAGAGGTGGAAAAAAAAAAATAGTGGGTCCAGGTAGTGGCTTTATGTCATCCACTAGTGTCACCTACTGAGCGACACTTGGTTGATGACCGTGTTACAATGGTGTTATTTCACAGTCACAATCAAGTTCTTGCTCTCCATCCCAAGAACTAATCCAGCCAAGAAGTTTGAGTCAAGACATGAGGTAATACTATTTCTTAGAAATATACTTCCCAATTTCCTACCCTTTAGCTGCTTTTGAACTGAAGAGCAGGAAATAAGGCAGTTCCTCACGGAGCTTAAATATCACAGAGATTTAAACCACTGAGAATCTCATATAATGTATTAGAGAAAAAAATTATATGGATGTGTATATATATAATTTGTGTCTGTATAAGTGTGATATATACAAATGTATATTAAGCACCTATTATTAAATAATACACAAGACCCTCATGAACCAGCATGTAAAGCACATAGGCAAAGCCATCAGACCTCTAAGGCCACTCTCCCTGTCTACAACATTTCTTTCAGAGCTCCACCCGTCTCAGTTACCATTCAGCAGACGTGGGGAAGGGGTCTGAGAGCCCTTAACTTTCTGCCAAGCTTCAGCCACACCTATGAGCCACCTCAGCCAGTATCGTACCCCTTCCCTCTACCTGCACCAGGTCCTTTCTGGGATCCTTATCTTATCTACAAACTTGGAGAATAGATATATCCATTTTCCCATCTTTAAAATGCATAAAAAGCTATTACTGCCCTGGAAGCATGTGGGTTACAACAGCTTGTTCTCCTCCTCTGTACTGGGGAAGAACTGCTGTCCATTTCTAGGACATGAAGAGCAGCGTTCTGCCAGTAAATGTGTACATCAGCTGTGACTCTGCCAATGTTCAGTCTAAGGTAAATGCATCAAAAGGGGAATGATACAGATCCTGTGTCAAGAGAGGAGGCGGTGTATGCAGAAGGGGCAGGAGAGCACTTGAGAGCTCTTCCCAGTTCAGTCCCTTGCAACAGGAGCAGAAACAACACGGTACAGTTACCCACCCAAACACGACTTGCCCGGGTTTGCCCAGACCATTTATCAGTCTGTCAAACCATTTCCAGACGTAGTTCCCAAGACCACCTTTAAAGGTCTACATGCATCCACCCTGTTTTGGGGGCTAAAAGTGCTTAGTAATCTGGCCAGCCTGGCTCAATCAACATCAAAGAACTGTCACAAGCGTATTTTACTACTGGCAAAACAATGGCTTTAGGTTCCCTGGACAACCAGTTCAAAGTTTTAGCCAACCTCTTCAGCAGCCAACTTCTCCCAACAAAGTGTTCTTACAGGTTGAAAATTGTTCATGGAAAACATGCAAAAAGTGGAAGTAACTGTGCAGCACAGTTTACAGAACAGTAATGAACCAAAGGGACCTTTAAAGGTTTTATTCCCATTTTACCACAATCTGTACTGTGCCTAGAGGAAAAAAAGGTACAAAATAAATCACCAAATGTCGCTGGAGTACCAAGTGACACATTACATGGTTATTGGAACTTGCAAAGTCTTTTTACGGAGTCGTTCATATCCTATCAAAGGATTGTCTCGCAAATCAACACTCGAGATAACTGTAATCTTCCTGTTTAATGTGTGTTTATGCAGCCATATGTGGACACTTCCCCTCCACCCCCAAGACTGTCAGCAGATGCACCTCTTCAACATAAATGCAATAACATTTTCACAAGTTCAGTACAATGAAAGCTTTTGTGCTCTTTGAGTGCTGGCAAAAGACTGTAAGACATTTGGAAAAAAAAAAAAGAAAAAGAGCAATAAATTTTTCATAGAGATTCATAATGAGCTCTGCTTGGTAGCTGTTAACATGGGCAATATGGATCTTGCTTTATTCAGCAGCTCACTTCTAAGTTGTAAAACACCACGTGTGACAGCAAATGCCTCAATACTGAGGCACCACAGAAGAGACAGCAAACCCCAACTATCCTCTGTCTGCTCACAACGAGCAAAGCCTCGGTCCTCTCAACACACAGGCTCTCAACTACTGCCCCTCCCTGGGGTCAGGCCCTTTACAGCTACATTGGGCTGGAAAAGGCACGTTCAACAGAGCTTAATGGAAACTTGTCAAGAAGAAAATGTTTGAACTGCCTTCACAAGTCTGCGACTCCTCCTTCCCCTCACACTGCACACACACCGTGCCAGAAACTCATTTCATGGGCTTCAAGATGCAGGAGGTTCAACTTTTACCTGAGACGAGCAACAGGAGGGAGTTGTTTTATCATTATTTTTCCACCTCCTTGATGAATTAAGTCCCCCCCATGGAAAATTACAGAGGAAGATACACCCATAGATTCTCCTTCACCTGCCTCAAGCATTTACTGTGATTCTCTTAAAAGAGCATAATAAAGATATACAACCAGAGACTGATATAGGAAAGATAAAGACTAATATGAGCAGATGGCTTTTTGTAGCTTTTACAGACGAATCAGGGTGCATTTCATGTAAAGACAAATGGACAGAGCGGCCAAGTAATGACTTCTTTGTGCCCAGAATTCAAATGCTGGTCCTTTGAGGGTGTTTGATCGAGCACTCTGGTGTGGACTGCGCTTTTTGTTGGACAATTCCTTCAATAATACAGAAAAAGTAAGAAGGGAATGCAGAGCTATGTAAACAACCAGCAGCAAAGGGAAGAGGCAGGCAGATAGACAAGAGAAAAATACAATGGTGTATAACAGAGCTGCTTTTTTTTTTTTAATTATTTTTTTGGGCAATACTGACTATCCCTGTTTCTTACCCCCACGTCCACCAATTGTTTTGGTTCTGCCATGGCTCCGTGCACTCCCTGCCTGCCACAGGTTCTGCCTCTCTGGCCTCGCAGCGTCTCCTTGGGCTCAAATATCCTTGTCCAGTGTTTATGTACATCTTTGGCATGAACACAAGCATTTTGGGCCTCCAAAGAGAGCCCTGTCTTTTATTTATACATCCATTTAATGGTGGTTTAATTATTCTTAGGGGTGGGAAGGGAAACATTTGTGTCCTATGGCAAGCACTGTGGGTCTGGGAAGAGATAAAGCAGAAAGCCGAATCGTGGTGCATCCGATGAAAATAATAGTAACTGGAAGCAACAGCTGAAAGCAGCTGACAGGACTCAGATTTCTTTTATCCCCAAAAACTCAGAGAATAACTGCTTTCAGCACAGCTACTGCCTTGAATACACGCTGCCAGCTGGCAAGCTGAGTGGGCAATTCATTACATGAAGTTCTGGATTTCTTCTGCAGCTTGACAAATGGAGCATGCACGGTGCACCAGTGCCAGGAAACATAATTCCTATTAAAAGAGAAAGCAAAAGTACCTGTGACTTTATGGAAAGCATATAATTTGTGACTGAACTGGACTTTGCTTTGTACCTTCTCATTGCCTGCTCACAGCACAGGGGGCTAGGACTGGATTTGCATGCAGGTTTCACAAAGGGGGAAAAAAAAAAACCACAATTATATTTACATCCGGATTTCCTGCTAATTAAATATGGCCTGACAAAGGCACTGGCAGGATGGTCAGACAATTCGGGTATTTTATTATTTGGTTTGGGCATACAATTGCTTTTTTGCACGTAGGGGTGCAGGCACGTAAATCTGTGCCCTTTGAAGGAACATGGAAGTAGAAGTCTTATTTAAAACAGTTGCATTTTTGAGCAGAGAGGTCACGTTTCTCCAGCTTCTCGCAAACCTCTCAAAACACTTCTGCAGACAGAGAGGTGTTTCCCATGCCATGCTTAAATGTTCAGCTTATGCTTAGGTCAAAGCCAGTGGGAATTAATCTCTAGTTTTACATCTCACTATGACTCCAGGCCAAATTCAGCTCAAGTCTCAAGTCCAAGACCCATCTAAACCAAGCAAAAAAGCTGAGCTTGCAGCTTGTCTGAGCAAAACTAATAAGGCAAGACAACGTGTCAGCAAAGGAAGACTTTCCCCTGGCATTTCCATAGGAAGAACTGCGACAGCAGTCCAACTTATAGCCCAGCCACAGTAAGACAGCCTGGGAAAGATAAAGCTACTTTCTCTGGACTTTAAGGAGTTGGCAGGGAACACAGAACTTTTTCTACCCTTAAGAGAGCCCAAAAGATACAAGCTCTGCCGTTTGCTTCCCTCCGTGCAAATTCCTCCCCCTCAAAACCCAATAAAATCCTTTACATTAAATTCAAGGAATGTATTTTTTTTTTCTTAAAATCAGTTTTCTTAAAAACATGGCAATGCTGATTAGAGCTAAAATACACTATGAGCAAAATTTTGCTTTTTCCCTAGCACCAGTCCGACTTGTGTCGGAGTGACAGCAACCAGGATCTCCTGAACTGTGTAGCCTCTTATTTAATTATTCTGCATTGTACAACCACTTAATGAGCTGGGCCAGTCATAATAAGGCCACATCCACCTGGGACAGAGTAGAAGTGTGTAGGGACAGTAGAAAAGGGAAGAAATAAGACAGTGCAATCCTCCTCACATTAACACAACCCGTGGCTCAGACTCCCGCCTTGAGCAGCTCAGAGCTGACACACTGGGCTCTGCCTCCTGCCCTGGAGAGCCAGCATTTTGCCTCCAAAAATTGGGGCAAAGAAGCTGGTGGGCTATAAAGCCTTCCCCTTCACTAGTACACAGCTAGAACCTGTATCTTTGGTGGCATTACGGAGGTGGTGTGCTCCCCCTACCTCCCCAAACTGACCTCTCTTTCCCACAACCCTGCTCAAGTGATAACCACCAGCACTGATTGCAATGGATGCACATAGTCCTTGTCTGTATCCCCAGAATCCACACAACAAGAGCCAATTTAAGCAACGCTCCCACCTAACCACAGTGCTGGTGAATGTCCGACTCCAGCAAATTTGGAAGAGATTAACTTCTGTGGTCGGTATGTAAATGACTATAAGTAATTATCTTACTTCATAAAGAGCAGACAGCCCCAGGGCCCATTGAGCTCTCCTGCGCAGCAGCAGGCTGCACACCAGGACCTCACCTTGAGCAGGGATGCCTCTCAAGGTTACTCCTCGAGGCTGAGAGATTTCCTTGCTGCAACAGATTCTCAGTAAGATTAATAGCACGCTAAACTTTGAAATCCCGGCTAAGCGATATAAAGGATTGATGGCGCATACATAATCCTTTAGACACCAACGGTTGACCAAGTCTGGGATTAGGATTGGATCCAGCTGCACCTAGACTCCTCTCCGAGAAGGGGTTTAGAAAGCAAGGGTGTCCTTTCTGAACCTTGTGACTCAACGGGAGGGTCTTCCTGATGGTTTTTTGTCTGACCCTGTCCTCTACACAGTAAATAACCAAGTGTATCTTGCCATCAAGTCTTGTCAAACCACTGTCATATTCATGATCAAACTTGGTTAAATTGCTGGTTTATATCAATAAACATATGGCTACTTCTCTCTTACGAGCGAAGTGCGTCACTCCGTCCGTGACACCACCTCCTCTCCTTCTAGTCATGGGGAAGTTTGACGCCTGGTTTGAGCCTGTCATGACGACTCTCTTGACAGGCAATGAAGATGGAGAGGTGAAATGAGTCACTCCCTGCAGGCACCTTGCAAGGACTTGCATATATATATATATATATGTATGAGGGGGATGAGTCACTCCCTGGCTGTGCCCCCACGGGAAGCCTCACAGACTGAGCACTTGCCTTTCTTCACTGGTGTCAGCCGGGACGCATGACATCAGCAGAGCCAGGATCAGCCCAGTAGCAGTAATCAACAGCATGGACTGGTGCACAGCGCTGCTTGACAGCCCTCATGCTGGCTTTTTGGGGGCTGTTGTTAGTCATAAGCACGAAGGGAAGTTGCAATTGCACACGTACGGAGGGAAAGAGTAGCACGTGACGAGAGAGGAGCCGTTGTGGTTGACGCAATCATCTACACAGTACGTCTCAGAGCAAGGCCAGCAGTGGAGCTTTAAAGGTGCTCCCATCAAAGCAAAATACAAGAGAGATGTTTCCACAAGCCATTTGTCAACATCTCCATCCTCAGCCAGCACTGAGGATTTTCCTGCGCTCAACTGACTGCAGGCTGGTTTAAACTGAGCATCTGAGTAATCGTAACAGCAGCAAGGAATTACCCATCCCTTATTATCTTCCTCTGCTGTCGCCAGCATGCACCTCTTCTCCAGCTCATCAAGACAAATAAGAAAAACACCTCTTCAGTCTTTTTTTTTCATCTGAATGGAGTTTTCACCAGTGATTAAGTTTAACTGGTGAATGCATTTTAAAACTATAGAAATAAACCATGCAGGAAAGAAAAGAAAAAGAAATAATAAAAAACTCTATGGTTCAAATCTTTAATTAAATGAGCAGTTTGTGTTCCTGGCCACGAGGGAGAATCACCAGCCCACATGCAAGGAAATGAAGTGCAGATGCAGTAGCATATTCTCAGAATCAAGAAACTTCAAGTGAAACCAAACTCAGGGTTATGGAGTTCACAAGATGGTCCCTGCTGGCTTTAAGCCCATCTTCAGCATAATAGACAGGAGCCTGTATACTACGAGCTAAATATCATTTGTGAGCTGTTTAGACTCACACTTTTCCACACCTTTCCAAACTGTTGAAGTATCCCCAAAATCCCAAGTGGCTGGATATACAAAAACGCCCCAAACCGAGCATTTCCACAGCTGAAGGTCACGCAGGCCAACCTGGCTGAAAGGTCCACGCTAAGCACGATGCACAGATCTGCCAGCCCAGCGATGGACCACACTTAGCCCCACCACCAACCAGCGCTTGGGCAGAGGCTGGAGTCCTTGCGTGGGCTGGTAGGCACGAGCAAGGAAGAGACAAAGCGCGTGCTACGCGCATAGCAAACCCTGAAGCCTGCTGGCAAGACAAATGGAAATGCAACACCATCCCCTTCACACAGCCTCAGAAATTAGCTTTCCCTCATGTCCAGGACTGCAACATCCATATTGCCATTGCAGTTCTTTCCATTACAATACTGTCTCTGCCTTCGCCTCCCTTTCAGAGTTAGGACATATCACAACTGCTGCTGCTGCTCCCTTCTTGCACCCAACGTTTTCCCAGTCATTTTGCAGGCACTTTCATTAAG